>NW_026294746.1:2500-2402500 GCF_026119805.1 Tympanuchus pallidicinctus
TAACCCTAACCCTAACCCTAACCCTAACCCTAACCCTAACCCTAACCCTAACCCTAACCCTAACCCTAACCCTAACCCTAACCCTAACCCTAACCCTAACCCTAACCCTAACCCTAACCCTAACCCTAACCCTAACCCTAACCCTAACCCTAACCCTAACCCTAACCCTAACCCTAACCCTAACCCTAACCCTAACCCTAACCCTAACCCTAACCCTAACCCTAACCCTAACCCTAACCCTAACCCTAACCCTAACCCTAACCCTAACCCTAACCCTAACCCTAACCCTAACCCTAACCCTAACCCTAACCCTAACCCTAACCCTAACCCTAACCCTAACCCTAACCCTAACCCTAACCCTAACCCTAACCCTAACCCTAACCCTAACCCTAACCCTAACCCTAACCCTAACCCTAACCCTAACCCTAACCCTAACCCTAACCCTAACCCTAACCCTAACCCTAACCCTAACCCTAACCCTAACCCTAACCCTAACCCTAACCCTAACCCTAACCCTAACCCTAACCCTAACCCTAACCCTAACCCTAACCCTAACCCTAACCCTAACCCTAACCCTAACCCTAACCCTAACCCTAACCCTAACCCTAACCCTAACCCTAACCCTAACCCTAACCCTAACCCTAACCCTAACCCTAACCCTAACCCTAACCCTAACCCTAACCCTAACCCTAACCCTAACCCTAACCCTAACCCTAACCCTAACCCTAACCCTAACCCTAACCCTAACCCTAACCCTAACCCTAACCCTAACCCTAACCCTAACCCTAACCCTAACCCTAACCCTAACCCTAACCCTAACCCTAACCCTAACCCTAACCCTAACCCTAACCCTAACCCTAACCCTAACCCTAACCCTAACCCTAACCCTAACCCTAACCCTAACCCTAACCCTAACCCTAACCCTAACCCTAACCCTAACCCTAACCCTAACCCTAACCCTAACCCTAACCCTAACCCTAACCCTAACCCTAACCCTAACCCTAACCCTAACCCTAACCCTAACCCTAACCCTAACCCTAACCCTAACCCTAACCCTAACCCTAACCCTAACCCTAACCCTAACCCTAACCCTAACCCTAACCCTAACCCTAACCCTAACCCTAACCCTAACCCTAACCCTAACCCTAACCCTAACCCTAACCCTAACCCTAACCCTAACCCTAACCCTAACCCTAACCCTAACCCTAACCCTAACCCTAACCCTAACCCTAACCCTAACCCTAACCCTAACCCTAACCCTAACCCTAACCCTAACCCTAACCCTAACCCTAACCCTAACCCTAACCCTAACCCTAACCCTAACCCTAACCCTAACCCTAACCCTAACCCTAACCCTAACCCTAACCCTAACCCTAACCCTAACCCTAACCCTAACCCTAACCCTAACCCTAACCCTAACCCTAACCCTAACCCTAACCCTAACCCTAACCCTAACCCTAACCCTAACCCTAACCCTAACCCTAACCCTAACCCTAACCCTAACCCTAACCCTAACCCTAACCCTAACCCTAACCCTAACCCTAACCCTAACCCTAACCCTAACCCTAACCCTAACCCTAACCCTAACCCTAACCCTAACCCTAACCCTAACCCTAACCCTAACCCTAACCCTAACCCTAACCCTAACCCTAACCCTAACCCTAACCCTAACCCTAACCCTAACCCTAACCCTAACCCTAACCCTAACCCTAACCCTAACCCTAACCCTAACCCTAACCCTAACCCTAACCCTAACCCTAACCCTAACCCTAACCCTAACCCTAACCCTAACCCTAACCCTAACCCTAACCCTAACCCTAACCCTAACCCTAACCCTAACCCTAACCCTAACCCTAACCCTAACCCTAACCCTAACCCTAACCCTAACCCTAACCCTAACCCTAACCCTAACCCTAACCCTAACCCTAACCCTAACCCTAACCCTAACCCTAACCCTAACCCTAACCCTAACCCTAACCCTAACCCTAACCCTAACCCTAACCCTAACCCTAACCCTAACCCTAACCCTAACCCTAACCCTAACCCTAACCCTAACCCTAACCCTAACCCTAACCCTAACCCTAACCCTAACCCTAACCCTAACCCTAACCCTAACCCTAACCCTAACCCTAACCCTAACCCTAACCCTAACCCTAACCCTAACCCTAACCCTAACCCTAACCCTAACCCTAACCCTAACCCTAACCCTAACCCTAACCCTAACCCTAACCCTAACCCTAACCCTAACCCTAACCCTAACCCTAACCCTAACCCTAACCCTAACCCTAACCCTAACCCTAACCCTAACCCTAACCCTAACCCTAACCCTAACCCTAACCCTAACCCTAACCCTAACCCTAACCCTAACCCTAACCCTAACCCTAACCCTAACCCTAACCCTAACCCTAACCCTAACCCTAACCCTAACCCTAACCCTAACCCTAACCCTAACCCTAACCCTAACCCTAACCCTAACCCTAACCCTAACCCTAACCCTAACCCTAACCCTAACCCTAACCCTAACCCTAACCCTAACCCTAACCCTAACCCTAACCCTAACCCTAACCCTAACCCTAACCCTAACCCTAACCCTAACCCTAACCCTAACCCTAACCCTAACCCTAACCCTAACCCTAACCCTAACCCTAACCCTAACCCTAACCCTAACCCTAACCCTAACCCTAACCCTAACCCTAACCCTAACCCTAACCCTAACCCTAACCCTAACCCTAACCCTAACCCTAACCCTAACCCTAACCCTAACCCTAACCCTAACCCTAACCCTAACCCTAACCCTAACCCTAACCCTAACCCTAACCCTAACCCTAACCCTAACCCTAACCCTAACCCTAACCCTAACCCTAACCCTAACCCTAACCCTAACCCTAACCCTAACCCTAACCCTAACCCTAACCCTAACCCTAACCCTAACCCTAACCCTAACCCTAACCCTAACCCTAACCCTAACCCTAACCCTAACCCTAACCCTAACCCTAACCCTAACCCTAACCCTAACCCTAACCCTAACCCTAACCCTAACCCTAACCCTAACCCTAACCCTAACCCTAACCCTAACCCTAACCCTAACCCTAACCCTAACCCTAACCCTAACCCTAACCCTAACCCTAACCCTAACCCTAACCCTAACCCTAACCCTAACCCTAACCCTAACCCTAACCCTAACCCTAACCCTAACCCTAACCCTAACCCTAACCCTAACCCTAACCCTAACCCTAACCCTAACCCTAACCCTAACCCTAACCCTAACCCTAACCCTAACCCTAACCCTAACCCTAACCCTAACCCTAACCCTAACCCTAACCCTAACCCTAACCCTAACCCTAACCCTAACCCTAACCCTAACCCTAACCCTAACCCTAACCCTAACCCTAACCCTAACCCTAACCCTAACCCTAACCCTAACCCTAACCCTAACCCTAACCCTAACCCTAACCCTAACCCTAACCCTAACCCTAACCCTAACCCTAACCCTAACCCTAACCCTAACCCTAACCCTAACCCTAACCCTAACCCTAACCCTAACCCTAACCCTAACCCTAACCCTAACCCTAACCCTAACCCTAACCCTAACCCTAACCCTAACCCTAACCCTAACCCTAACCCTAACCCTAACCCTAACCCTAACCCTAACCCTAACCCTAACCCTAACCCTAACCCTAACCCTAACCCTAACCCTAACCCTAACCCTAACCCTAACCCTAACCCTAACCCTAACCCTAACCCTAAAGTCTAAAGTCTAAAGTCTAAAGTCTAAAGTCTAAAGTCTAAAGTCTAAAGTCTAAAGTCTAAAGTCTAAAGTCTAAAGTCTAAAGTCTAAAGTCTAAAGTCTAAAGTCTAAAGTCTAAAGTCTAAAGTCTAACCCTTAGTGTCTAAGTCTAAGTCTAATGCCCAGTGTCTAAGTCTAACCCTTAGTGTCTAAGTCTAAGTCTAATGCCCAGTGTCTAAGTCTAACCCTTAGTGTCTAAGTCTAAGTCTAATCCCCAGTGTCTAAGTCTAACCCTTAGTGTCTAAGTCTAAGTCTAATGCCCAGTGTCTAAGTCTAACCCTTAGTGTCTAAGTCTAAGTCTAACCCCCAGTGTCTAAGTCTAACCCTTAGTGTCTAAGTCTAAGTCTAACCCCCAGTGTCTAAGTCTAACCCTTAGTGTCTAAGTCTAAGTCTAACCCCCAGTGTCTAAGTCTAACCCTTAGTGTCTAAGTCTAAGTCTAACCCCCAGTGTCTAAGTCTAACCCTTAGTGTCTAAGTCTAAGTCTAACCCCCAGTGTCTAAGTCTAACCCTTAGTGTCTAAGTCTAAGTCTAACCCCCAGTGTCTAAGTCTAACCCTTAGTGTCTAAGTCTAAGTCTAATGCCCAGTGTCTAAGTCTAACCCTTAGTGTCTAAGTCTAAGTCTAATGCCCAGTGTCTAAGTCTAACCCTTAGTGTCTAAGTCTAAGTCTAATGCCCAGTGTCTAAGTCTAACCCTTAGTGTCTAAGTCTAAGTCTAACCCCCAGTGTCTAAGTCTAACCCTTAGTGTCTAAGTCTAAGTCTAACCCCCAGTGTCTAAGTCTAACCCTTAGTGTCTAAGTCTAAGTCTAACCCCCAGTGTCTAAGTCTAACCCTTAGTGTCTAAGTCTAAGTCTAACCCCCAGTGTCTAAGTCTAACCCTTAGTGTCTAAGTCTAAGTCTAATGCCCAGTGTCTAAGTCTAACCCTTAGTGTCTAAGTCTAAGTCTAACCCCCAGTGTCTAAGTCTAACCCTTAGTGTCTAAGTCTAAGTCTAACCCCCAGTGTCTAAGTCTAACCCTTAGTGTCTAAGTCTAAGTCTAACCCCCAGTGTCTAAGTCTAACCCTTAGTGTCTAAGTCTAAGTCTAACCCCCAGTGTCTAAGTCTAACCCTTAGTGTCTAAGTCTAAGTCTAACCCCCAGTGTCTAAGTCTAACCCTTAGTGTCTAAGTCTAAGTCTAACCCCCAGTGTCTAAGTCTAACCCTTAGTGTCTAAGTCTAAGTCTAATGCCCAGTGTCTAAGTCTAACCCTTAGTGTCTAAGTCTAAGTCTAACCCCCAGTGTCTAAGTCTAACCCTTAGTGTCTAAGTCTAAGTCTAACCCCCAGTGTCTAAGTCTAACCCTTAGTGTCTAAGTCTAAGTCTAACCCCCAGTGTCTAAGTCTAACCCTTAGTGTCTAAGTCTAAGTCTAATCCCCCAGTGTCTAAGTCTAACCCTTAGTGTCTAAGTCTAAGTCTAACCCCCAGTGTCTAAGTCTAACCCTTAGTGTCTAAGTCTAAGTCTAATGCCCAGTGTCTAAGTCTAACCCTTAGTGTCTAAGTCTAAGTCTAACCCCCAGTGTCTAAGTCTAAGTCTAATGCCCAGTGTCTAAGTCTAACCCTTAGTGTCTAAGTCTAAGTCTAATGCCCAGTGTCTAAGTCTAACCCTTAGTGTCTAAGTCTAAGTCTAACCCTTAGTGTCTAAGTCTAAGTCTAATGCCCAGTGTCTAAGTCTAACCCTTAGTGTCTAAGTCTAAGTCTAACCCCCAGTGTCTAAGTCTAACCCTTAGTGTCTAAGTCTAAGTCTAATGCCCAGTGTCTAAGTCTAACCCTTAGTGTCTAAGTCTAAGTCTAATGCCCAGTGTCTAAGTCTAACCCTTAGTGTCTAAGTCTAAGTCTAACCCCCAGTGTCTAAGTCTAACCCTTAGTGTCTAAGTCTAAGTCTAATGCCCAGTGTCTAAGTCTAACCCTTAGTGTCTAAGTCTAAGTCTAATGCCCAGTGTCTAAGTCTAAGTCTAATGCCCAGTGTCTAAGTCTAACCCTTAGTGTCTAAGTCTAAGTCTAACCCCCAGTGTCTAAGTCTAAGTCTAATGCCCAGTGTCTAAGTCTAACCCTTAGTGTCTAAGTCTAAGTCTAACCCCCAGTGTCTAAGTCTAACCCTTAGTGTCTAAGTCTAAGTCTAACCCTTAGTGTCTAAGTCTAAGTCTAATGCCCAGTGTCTAAGTCTAACCCTTAGTGTCTAAGTCTAAGTCTAACCCCCAGTGTCTAAGTCTAACCCTTAGTGTCTAAGTCTAAGTCTAACCCCCAGTGTCTAAGTCTAACCCTTAGTGTCTAAGTCTAAGTCTAACCCCCAGTGTCTAAGTCTAACCCTTAGTGTCTAAGTCTAAGTCTAACCCCCAGTGTCTAAGTCTAACCCTTAGTGTCTAAGTCTAAGTCTAATGCCCAGTGTCTAAGTCTAACCCTTAGTGTCTAAGTCTAAGTCTAATGCCCAGTGTCTAAGTCTAAGTCTAATGCCCAGTGTCTAAGTCTAACCCTTAGTGTCTAAGTCTAAGTCTAACCCCCAGTTTCTAAGTCTAAGTCTAACCCTTAGTGTCTAAGTCTAAGTCTAATCCCCAGTGTCTAAGTCTAAGTCTAACCCTTAGTGTCTAAGTCTAAGTCTAACCCCCAGTGTCTAAGTCTAACCCTTAGTGTCTAAGTCTAAGTCTAACCCCCAGTGTCTAAGTCTAACCCTTAGTGTCTAAGTCTAAGTCTAACCCCCAGTGTCTAAGTCTAACCCTTAGTGTCTAAGTCTAAGTCTAATGCCCAGTGTCTAAGTCTAACCCTTAGTGTCTAAGTCTAAGTCTAATGCCCAGTGTCTAAGTCTAACCCTTAGTGTCTAAGTCTAAGTCTAACCCTTAGTGTCTAAGTCTAAGTCTAATGCCCAGTGTCTAAGTCTAACCCTTAGTGTCTAAGTCTAAGTCTAACCCCCAGTGTCTAAGTCTAACCCTTAGTGTCTAAGTCTAAGTCTAATGCCCAGTGTCTAAGTCTAACCCTTAGTGTCTAAGTCTAAGTCTAACCCCCAGTGTCTAAGTCTAAGTCTAATGCCCAGTGTCTAAGTCTAACCCTTAGTGTCTAAGTCTAAGTCTAATGCCCAGTGTCTAAGTCTAACCCCCAGTGTCTATGTCTAAGTCTAACCCCCGTCTAAGTCTACCACCCTCCACACCTACCTTTCTCACCTACCTTCCAGTGTCCTTCCAGTCGTTGCCGTGACAAAGCAAGACACACAACATACGTGCATTGTTTAACTGTTTGTTTATTACAGCACTGTTTCCACAAGGCATGACTCATACAATCATATACATACGCGCTATACCAGCAACTACACATTGAGAAGCAAAACATGTAATGAACATGGATCTCTGATTCCAAGACTTAGTTTATAGGCGCAGCATCCACACATTCTGTACATGGCACAACACAGTTTACAGGCGCAACTTAACACATATTGCATACATGGCACGACGCAATTTACAGGCGCAGCACACGCATACGCAGTACACTTTAAGACATGGTTCACATAGATGTCAGACCAACCAGAGAAAGGGTACAAAGCCTCCACACCCCATTAGTGACACCACACTTGTGAGAATGTTGCATACCGCAACCCACCTCAAAAGCAGTGCAGATCTCAGCCCACCCAAACACATTGCAATTCTCAGAACGGCCACAAAGGGGCGCGAGTCTCAGACTGGCCGGGAAGGAACAAAATCGCCTCCCACGGCCCTTGGTTACGGGGTTGGGTTAGCCCTGCCTAGGAGCAAACAAAGCAAGGCTAGCCCAACCCCGTAACCAAGGCAAAGCTAAAGCCAATATGGCTTACATTAATTGAATGTAAAGCTAAAGCCAATTTGGATGAAGTCAATTGAATGCAAGGCTAAACCCAATTTGGTTGAAGCCAATTGAATGCAAAACCAAAGCCAATTTGGTTCAAGTCAATTGAATGTAAAGCTAAAGCCAATTTGGTTGAAGCCAATTGAATGCACATGCTAAAGCCAATTCGGTTGAGATAAATTGAACGCACATGCTGAAATCAGAGCAACTCTCAAAATAGCCGCAATGGGGCGCGAGTCTCAGACTGGCCGGGAAGGAACAAAATCGCCTCCAACGGCCCTTGGTTACGGGGTTGGGTTAGCCCTGCCTAGGAGCAAACAAAGCAAGGCTAGCCCAACCCCGTAACCAAGGCAAAGCTAAAGCCAATTTGGTTTACATTAATTGAATGTAAAGCTAAAGCCAATTTGGTTGAAGTCAATTGAATGTAAAACTAAAGCCAATTTGGTTTACATTAATTGAATGTAAAGCTAAAGCCATTTGGTTGAAGCCAATTGAATGCAAGGCTAAAGCCAATTTGGTTGAAGTCAATTGAAAGCAAAGCCAAAGCCAATTTGGTTGATGCAAAATGATTGCAAGGCTAAAGCCAATTTGGTTGAGATAAATTGAACGCAGATGCTGAAATCAGAGCAACTCTCAAAATGGCCGCAATGGGGCGCGAGTCTCAGACTGGCCGGGAGGAACAAAATCGCCTCCCACGGCCCTTGGTTACGGGGTTGGGGTAGCCCTGCCTAGGAACAAACAAAGCAAGGCTAGCCCAACCCCGTAACCAAGGCAAAGCTAAAGCCAATTTGGCTTACATTAATTGAATGTAAAGCTAAAGCCAATTTGGATGAAGTCAATCGAATGTAAAGCTAAAGCCAATTTGGTTGAAGCCAATTGAATGCAAGGCTAAAGCCAATTTGGTTGAAGTCAATTGAATGCAAAGCTAAAGTCAATTTGGTTGAAGTCAATTGAATGCAAAGCCAAAGCCAATTTGATTGAAGTCAATTGCATGTAAAGCTAAAGCCAATTTGGTTGATGCAAAATGATTGCAAGGCTAAAGCCAATTTGGTTGAGATAAATTGAACGCAGATGCTGAAATCAGAGCAACTCTCAAAATGGCCGCAATGGGGCGAGAGTCTCAGACTGGCCGGGAAGGAACAAAATCGCCTCCCACGGCCCTTGGTTACGGGGTTGGGGTAGCCCTGCCTAGGAGCAAACAAAGCAAGGCTAGCCCAACCCCGTAACCAAGGCAAAGCTAAAGCCAATATGGCTTACATTAATTGAACGTAAAGCTAAAGCCAATTTGGATGAAGTCAATCGAATGTAAAGCTAAAGCCAATTTGGTTGAAGCCAATTGAATGTAAAACTAAAGCCAATTTGGTTGAAGTCAATTGAATGCAAAGCTAAAGTCAATTTGGTTGAAGCCAATTGAATGCAAAGCCAAAGCCAATTTGATTGAAGTCAATTGCATGTAAAGCTAAAGCCAATTTGGTTGATGCAAAATGATTGCAAGGCTAAAGCCAATTTGGTTGAGATAAATTGAACGCAGATGCTGAAATCAGCACAACTCTCAAAATGGCCGCAATGGGGCGCGAGTCTCAGACTGGCCGGGAAGGAACAAAATCGCCTCCGACGGCCCTTGGTTACGGGGTTGGGTTAGCCCTGCCTAGGAGCAAACAAAGCAAGGCTAGCCCAACCCCGTAACCAAGGCAAAGCTAAAGTCAATTTGGCTTATATTAATTGAATGTAAAGCCAAAGCCAATTTGGTTGAAGCCAATTGAATGTAAAACTAAAGCCAATTTGGTTGAAGTCAATTGAATGCAAGGCTAAAGCCAATTTGGTTGAAGTCAATTGCATGTAAAGCTAAAGCCAATTTGGTTGAAGTCAATTGAATGCACATGCTGAAATCAGCACAACTCTCAAAATGGCCACAAAGGGGCAGGAGTCTGAAAATGGCCTGGAAGGAACGCAGATGGCATGAGAAGGAAGCGTTGATTGGCCTGGGAGCAGAAGGGCCCTCAGGAAGGGTGCGGGTGGGTTGGATCGCTGGGCTGAGGCCGATGGGATGAACTGCAATGAGACCGAGCGCCGCATCCCACACGCTGCCTGCGATGACCTTGGTAGGGGCTTGTGGCAGAGTGACGGGAAGATCATGGAAAGGGAACGGAGCGGGGATTCGGGTAACGGTTGACCGAACCGAGCTGGCGGTGAGTGTGGGAGGCCTGGAAAGCCAATGGCGTCGCAGGGGGGAAGTCATCGACTGGAAGCGTCGAAGGCATCTTCACCTGTAATACAGAGACACGCTTTAGAAGGAGGAACGCCGAGACCCAAACTGTGCTCACCGTCAGCCCACCCCCACAAAACGTGGAAGCCAAACACCGCTCCAAGAAAAGGCTTCAGAGTAAGGTTAGGAGTATTTAACAGGAAAGGTGTTAGGGTTAGGTACATCAGGATTAGGGTTAGAGTGACCGTTAGGGAAGGCCAAGGCAAAGGCAGGAGCAAAAGGCAAGGAGAACAGCCGAGGGAACGCCAAAACAGAGGGCAAAGGGATGGGAAAGACATGGAGAACGCCAAAGGTCGCGTCAGAGGTCAGGCCCAAGGAGAAGGCCGCAGAGAACGCCAGAATGGAGACCAAAGAGATCAACGCAGAAGGCCAAAATGGAGGGCGAGATCCGTGAGAACGCTGCAGGGAAGGCCGATGCAGAAGGTCAAGGGCAATGGCCAAAGAGAATGTGGCACAAAAGGCCAAAACCAAAGGCAAAGAGAATGCTGTAGGAGAAGACAAAACAAGAGGCCAAAGGGAATGTGGCAAAGAAGGCCGGGAGCAATGGCCAAAAAGAACATGGAAAGGAACGCCAAAATAGAAGCCAAAGAGAACGCCGCAGGGAACGCCAGAACAGGAGGCCAAAGGAAATGGGGCAAAGAAGGCCGAGGGCAACGGCCAAAGAGAACGCAGCCACGAACGCCAGAACTGAAGGCCAAAATAATGCTGTAGGGAACGCCAGAACGGGAGGCAAAGTGAACGTGGCAAAGAAGGCCAAGGACAAAGGCCAAGGGAATGTGGCACAGATGGCCAAAGCCGAAGGCCAAAGAAAACGCAATGAAGGTGGCCAAGGGCAAACGGCCAAGAGAATGCCACAGGGAACGGCAAAACAGGAGGGCAAGAGAACGCAGCAGGGAAAGCCAAGGGCAAGGAGAACGCTGCAGTGAAAGGCTGGAGGCAAGAACACAGAAAGAAAAGGACAGGCAGCATCCAGGGCACCACGAAGTGCAATGAAGAGCTCTGTGAACCCTACCTTGTGCCTCGCTAAGTAATGAGTAAACACCGGTGGGTGAGCATCGCCCTTACCTGCTGGGCAGACAATTACCGGCCAGCAAAGCGGGGTTCCGGGCATCCCAGGAAATGCAGATTCCGGTTCCTTGCTGCTGCCTGAAGAGCCGCGCATCTCCGTGCTGTCCTTACAGCGCTCAGGAGCAACGCAACTCTGCTGCCACCTGTGGGACACAACGCAGTAATGAAGGCGCTGCCCCGCATGTGTGGGGCTGCACCCTGAGCACAATGCTGTAATGATGACACAAGGGTTGTAATTAATTACAATTAACATTAGGGATAGAATTAATGCTATTGATAGGGTTGAAGTTACAGATGGTCTAACATCAGTATTCTGCACTACAATTAGGGTTATTTGACAAAACATGGGGCATTATTTTTACAGCGGCATTCAGGGTAAGAGACATTTTCCACACTGGGTTAAGGGTTTGGTCTACAGATATGCTGCAGGTTAACACAGTTATCGTTAGAACTCCCATTCAGCTGTGGGTTGAGGTCGAGGGTAACATTAATGCTGCCTCCCAGCTCATCCTAGAGTGCCAAAGGCAAAGGGAAGCAGGACACCCAGGGCAGGCAAAGGAAAGCAGAACTCCCGTGGAAAGCCAAGGTAAATGCAAAGCAAACAGCCAAGCTAAGGCAAGGGCAAAAGCAAAGAGAGCACCAATGGCAAGCCAAGGGGAGGGCAAAGAGAACGCAACAGGAAAGGCCAAGGGCAACGGCCAAAAGAACGCAGCACAAAATGCCAAAACAGAAGGCCGAGGGAACACGACATGGAATGCCCAGGAAAGGGCTAAGAAAACATGGCAGGAAGTGCCAGAACAGGAGGGCAAGAGAACGCTGCCGGGAACGCCAAAATCAAATGGTAAAGAGAATGTGGCTACAGAAAGCCAAGGGCAATGGCCAAGAGAACATAGCATGGGACACAATAACAGGGGGGCAAGGGAATGCCCAGAGAAGGGCAAGGGCCAAGAGAACGTGGAAGGAAATGCCAAGGATGATGGCCAAGAGAACACGACAAGAAACGCCAAAACAGGAGGGCAGGAGAACGCAGCAGGGAACGCCAAAACTGAATGCTGAAGTGAATATGGCAAAGAAAGCCAAGGGCAACGGCCAAGAGAACCCAGCCTGGAACACAAAAACAGCAGGACAAGAGGATGCCCAACCAATGGCAACGGCTAAGAGAACATGGAAGGAAATGCCAGAACAGGAGGGCGAGAGAACGCGGCACGGAACGCCAAAACTGAATGCTGAAGTGAATGCGGCAAAGAAAGGCAAGGGCAGCGGCCAGGAGAACGTGGCATGGAACACAAAAACAGGAGGGCAAGAGAATGGAGTAGGGAACAGCAGGGGCAAAGGGAATGAAAACGCTGCAGTGAAAGGCCGGAGACAAGCAGAACACAGAAAGAAAAGGACAGGCAGCATCCAGGGCACCACGAAGTGCAATGAAGAGCTGTGGGAGCACCGTGCTGTGCCATGCTAGGGAATGGGTAAACACTGGTGGGTGTGCATTGCCCTTACCTGCTGGGCAGACAATTACCAGCCAGCAAAGCGAGGTTCCGGGCCATCCCAGGAAATGCAGATTCCGGTTCCTTGCTGTTCCCATGAAGAGCCACTCATCTCTGCGCAGTCGTTACAACACTCGGGAGAGCCGCAGCTCTGCTGCCACCTGTTGGACACAACACAGTAATGAAGGCACTGCCCTGCATATGTAGAGCTGCACCCTCCACACATTGCTCTAATGATGACACAAGGGAGAGTTAGGGATATAATTAATGTTATTTATAGGGTTGAAGTTACAGTTTAACAACAACATTCTACACTATAATTACAAGTAAGGTTACTTTGACAAAAAACATGGGACATTATTTTTTATGGCAGCATTTAGCTTATGAGACATTTTTAATACTGGGTTAAGGATTCAGTTTACAGATACACTGCAGGTTAATGTAATTATCATTAGAGCTCCCATTAAGCTACAGGTCAGGTGAAGATTAACGTTAACACTGCCTCCCAGCCGATCCCAGAGAGCCAAAGGCAAAGCCAAAGGCAAAGCCAAAGGCAAAGCCAAAGGCAAAGCCAAAGGCAAAGCCAAAGGCAAAGCCAAAGGCATGCAGACCAATCATGGCAAAGACAAAGCAAAGCAAGCATCCAAGGCAAGGGAAGAGCAAAAGCAAGGAGAACTGCAAAGGAAAAGCCCAAGGAAAGCAAGGGCAAGGAGTCTGCAGCCAAGCAGGCCAAAACAAACACAGCTGAGAAGGCAAAGGGCAACAGCCAAAGAGAATGCCACTGAGAAGGCCAAAAGCTGAGAAAATGTGGCAGAGAAGGCCAAAACAGGAGGGCAAGAGAATACAGCATGGAAAGCTGAGGGCAAAGGGAAGGAGAACACCACAGTGAAAGGCCAGAGATGAGGAGAATGCAGGAAGAATAGGACAGGCGGCCCTCGGGGCACCATGAAGTGTGAAAAAGAGCTGTGGAAACACTACCTTGCATCTCACTAAGTAGTGGGTGTGTGTTGCCCTTACCTGTTGGGCAGACGATTACCAGTCAGCAAAGTGGGGTTCCGGGACGTTCCAGGAAATGCAGATTTTCATTTCGCGCTGTTCCTGCGAAGAGCCACACATCTCTCCTTGCAGCTGTTAGGGCCCTCGGGAGCCCCACAGCTCTCAGCTGCCACCTGTTGAATACAGTACAGTAATGAAGGCACTGCCCCACAGATTCAGGGGCTGCAGCCTGGGCACGTCGCACTAACAATGACACAAAGGAGCATATAATCAACGCTATTTATAAGTTTGAAGTTAAAGGTAGTTTAACAATTGTTTTCTGCGCTACAATTAAGATTACGGTTACTTTGACAGAAAACACAGGATGTTATTTTTATTGCTGCATTGAGGGTAAGGGACATTTTTAGTATCAGATTAAGGGTTAGGTTGACAGATACACTGCGGATTACTGCAATTATCATTAGAGCTCCCATTAAGCTACAGGTGAAGATTAACATTGACGCTGCCTCCCGGCCGATCCCAGAGAGCCAAAGGCAAGCGGAAAACCCAGGTCAGGCCAAGGGAAGCAGAACTCCCACAGAAAGCCAAAGTAAAGGCAAAGCAAACCACCAAGGGTAAAGAGAGGACAAAAGCAAAAAGAACACCCCACAGAAAGCCAAGGTCAGGGCAAGGAGAGCGAGGCAAAGAAGGCTGAAACATATGGACAAAGAGACCGCAGCAGGAAAAGCCAAGGGCAAAGGCCGAGAACACACAGAAAGAAATGACAAAACAGAAGGCTGAGGGAATGTGGTGTGGAATGCCCAGGCAAGGGCTAAGAGAACATCGCAGGAAGCGCCAAAACAGGAGGCCAAGGAGAATGGTGTGAAGAGGACCGATGCGGAAGGCCAAGAGAAGATGGCTGGGATCAACAAAACAGGAGGCCAAAGAAAACGCCACAGGGAACGCCCAGGCAAGGGCCGAGAGAACATGGCGGGAAATGCCAAAACAGGAGGGCAAGAAAATGCTGCAGGGAACGCCAAAACCAAATGATGAAGGGAATAAAAGAAATGCTGAAGTGGCAAAAGAAAGCCAAGGGCGATGACCAAGAGAATGTGGCATGTAATGTAAGAACGGGAGGGCAAGGGAACGCCCAGGCAAGGGCAACAGCCAAGAGAATGCAGCAAGAAACGCCAAAATGGGAGGACAAGAGAATGTGGCATGGAATGCCACAACCCCAAATTCCAAAGTGAATGCGACAAAGAAAGCCAAGGGCGATGGCCAAGAGAACGTGGTGTGGCACACAAAAACAGGGAGGTGAGGGAACACAGTAGGGAACACCGAGGGCAAAGGGAAGGAGAACACTGCAGTAAAAGGCCAGAGATGAGGATAACACAGGAAGAAAAGGATAGGCAGCCATCCAGGCACCATAAAGTGCAATAAAGACCTCTGGGAGCACTATGTGGTGCCACGCTATGGGATGAGTTAAACATTGGTGGGTATGCATTGCCCTTACCTGTAGGGCAGACAGTTACCAGTCAGCAAAATGATGTTCCGGGCCATTCCAGGAAATGCAGTTTTCCGTTCCTCGCTGTTCAGATGAAGAGCCATGCATCTCTCAGTGCAGTTGTTACAGCACTCGGAAGCACTGCAGCTCTCTGCTGCCACCTGTTGGATACAATACAGTAGCGAAGGCACTGTTCCACATACGTAGAGCTGCCCCCTGCACACATTGCTCCTACTACCACTGCTGTAGCTGGGAACAACAAACAAGGAGAAGGCTCTGGTAGCCTGCAACATTTTTGTTTCCATCTTCTCTGATAACTGCTCATTATACACAGCCTTCACCTTTGGTTGGTTAGGTGGGGATTGAGGAAATGATGCCAGTCCCACTGCCCCTCTCCCCGTCCCAGACAGGTTCTGGACCGCCTGAGGACCCAAACATTCAGGAGTCTTTGCGTCCCGATGAGACGCATACCAGAGTTCTGAGGGAATTCACTGATGCGGTCACCAAGACACTCTTATATCTGAGAAGTCGTGGCAGTCAAGTGAAGTCCCCGGTGAGTAGAAAAAGGGCGACAGCACATCTGTTATTACGGATAGAAAGGATGACCCTGGTGTATAATCAATGAATATTAAGATGTTATAATTACAAAATAAACAAGAGAGTTTGGTAAAGCAGATTATGATAACAAAAAGAGAATAGATAGAAAGCTTACCCATATACTGGGCTCACTTACAAAACTCCAGCAGAACAGATCTCCAGAATAGATCCTTCCCCACTGGTAGCCAGCTCTTAAATAGGTCTAGGACGGTGGAGTCTGGCTCCACCCCTTCTGGCAGCACAGGTTAATTGCCTTCACTCAAGTCCTCTGGCTGACTCATTGCTCCCCTCAGGTGATCAATCAGAGTTTCAGATTGTGATTCAGCAGTTCCCATACACCCCAGGAACTACCAACATGTCAGTCTCACCTCTGTGCTGGGAATGATCATGGAGCAGATCCTCCCAGAAGTGACTCTAAAGTACCTGTTCCAGTGCATCACCACTCTCTGGGTGAAAAGCTTCCTCCTAATATCTAACCTAAATCTCCCCTGTCTCAGTTTAAAACAATTCCCCTTGTCCTATCACTATCCATCCTCGTAAACAGCCATTTCCCCACCTGCTTATACACTCCCTTCAAGTACTGGAAAGCTGCAATGAGGTCTCTCCAGAGCCTTCTCTTCTCCAAGCTAAACAAGCCCAGTTCCCTCAACCTTTCTTCATAGGAGAGGCAGCATCTCCATAGAATTGCTCAGGATCCCCAAAAAGGGAGAGAACACAGCCCTGAAAAAAAAAGCAGAAATCACTCACCTCATTCCAAAGACAAGCGCTCACCCCAACACTTCCAAGGAGGCAGTCCCCAAGTTGAGATGTTGCCCTCACAGTTCCCAACCCCTTAAATGCGGACAGGGAGGGGTGGAGCCAGGATCAGCCCTATCCGGTCCCATAGGCGAATTGCTTTCACCTGTGCTCACAACCATAGGCGAATTGCTTTCACCTGTGCTCACAACCATAGGCGAATTGCTTTCACCTGTGCTCACAAGGCTGGCCACACCCCCCACCAGGTGCGCAATCATTTAAAAAAAAAAAAAAAAAAAAAACTAATAACCACCAGCTTGATGTGCTATTTCTGAAGTCATAGCAGATTTGGAAAAGAGACAAATCATTTCCAGAACACAGTCCCCATATACATATATATATATATATAACACGCCTGTTTGGCTATTTCGGAAACCAGAGGGAAGGTGACAATAACAATCAATTATCGGTGCCTTATACAGCCCTGCCAGGAGCTGCTGTCCCAAACTTTCCTGATTTAACAGCAACTTGGCAAGCAGCCATGTATAAGTTCACTCCTGTGGAGCCCATTGACCCTATATGCCCCAGAAATCTTTCACAGCCCCACAGTGAGCTCTAGAGACACCCAGGTGTGTCCCAGAAGTACGGAGTGTGCCATGGGCAGCCCCAGAGACATCGTCTAGCCCTATCCCAGCTCCTCAGCATGTTCTGGGGTCCTTTATCCCTTTCCCGGTGTACCCTACTGGACTCTGAAGACCTCCCTGATGTATTCCAGTACACGGGACCAGATGCCCAGAGCTCCCGGGGTTATGCGATGCACTGTGGAGGTGCCCCTGGATCGTCCCGTGTATTCAAAGGCACACAAACTGGCTGCCAGAGCCTGTCTGTGATACTGTGAGATGGTCAATCAGGAAAGTCTCTTTGACATACGTGGGAGAGTTAGAAAACAGACATTCTTTCGTAACAGTGCTGGACGTGTGAGGGTAATCTCCTGTCACACATTACATGCACAAAAGATCTTCAGCTTATATACATAAGTTGTGTGACATATGCAGATGTTTCTCAGAGCTATGTTACATATGCAGAAGTTTCCCTGAAGCGTGTTATGTGTTCACTGATTGCAAGCAGGACCTCTTGTTTCCTCAGTACGAAGACTCAGCACACTCCCTTATCTCTGGTTCAGAGACGCGGCTCTTTCTGTTATCTAAAAGTATTGCAGGGCAGGAGTATCCATCAACAAACACTAGTGACATCAATGGAATGGTTACAACTCGCATCATCTGTGTCCCCTAGCATGAGAAACGCTCAGCCCCAACAATTTCAGATTGGGACCATGCAGATTGGTCAGAGTGAAGAGTCACCCCTTCTGGGATTCTGAATGTGTGCATGCTAGAGCCTTGAGGACCTATTACCATAGAGATTAGGGGCATCCAGCACCCCCCAGGGACAGGGTACCGCAGGGCCAGAGCTCCACAGGGCCAGGGTTACCTTAGTAAGGGCACCTGTCCCCTCAATGTCCCCACAATGTCCCCAGTATTCCCCGATATCCTCATGTCCGCCTAGAGGCATGTCCTCAGTGCCCATCGACTGCTGGGAGGTGGCAGTGACAGCATCGGTGACAGCAGGGACAGTGACAGGGACAGCATTGATGACAGCGGGGATGGCAGTGGGGGTACTGGTGTGCCACATAGGCCACTTGCTCTGTGCTGCCCTCCAACACTGTGGTGAGCTCATAGGGAATTGGAGAGACACGGAGACATGGAGACATGGGTGGGATGCGGAGACATGGAGAGGGCATGGGGACATGAAGGTGACATGGGGAGGAGAAGCAGAGGGGACACCAGGAGGTGAGGGGACACCTACATGGTGAGGGCAAAGAGACATGGGTGGCACATGAGGACACAGAGGGGGCACGGAGACATGGAGAGGACACGGGAGGAAACAGAGGGGATGCAGAGGGCACATGGTGACATGGGAACACGGAGGGCATGTCGTGACATGGGAGACAGGGAGGACACGGCACTGGACTGTCTCCACATGTGCTCGTGGAGATGACACTGGAGGTGACACAAAACTGCTTGTGGGGCACCATGCTGCAGCACCACCAGGTGGGCGTGGGAGGACACAGGGATGGTGTACAACAGGGGATTGAGGGAAGGGGAGGGATGAGGGGACAGTGGGGGTGGCAGCAGGAGAGTGATGTTGTGGTGATGCTGGAGGGTGGACGGTGGGGTAACACTAGGGGGATAATAGTGAGGCCTGACATTTGGATGATACTGTGGTGATGTCTCAGAGTGACACTGGGGGGTGATGTTGGAATATCACGGGGGGATTGACATCAGGGAATGAATGCTGGGCAGTGATATTGGGGTTGTGTTGGGGTGATGTTTTTGGGGTGCTGTGTTGTGGACCTAAAAGCCCCTGACCGAAGAATGATCCTGAAACGGAACGAGATTTTGACAGAGCTGTCCTTGTCGGTAGGTCTTGAGTGCATAGCTAGCTTGCCTTTGGTTCCTGTGATATCCTGTCTCTCAGATCCATACATACCCTGAAACAGCAGTGGAGTTGCGGGGTGATGTTGGAGTGTCACTGAGTTTTAACATCGAAGTGACGTATCAGCCCCACAGTGATGCTTTTGGGGGCTGATGTTGTTGGGGTAACACTAGGGGGTGACATCAGGGAATGATTCTGGAGAGCCCTTGTGGGATGGAACGGGGCTGATACTGGGGTGAAACTGGGGTAATATTATGGAGTGATGCCAGGGAGTGATGTCTTTGGGGTGGCGTTGGGTCATCACTAGGAGGGTGACATCAGGGAGTGATGCTGGGGGGCAATGTTGGAGTATCACTGGGGCGGGTGACATCAGGAAATGATAATGGGTGGTGGCGTTATTGGGGTGACATTGCTGGAGGTGACACTGGGGTGACGTTAGAATCACAGAATGGCCAGGGTTGGAAGGGACCCCAAGGATCATGAATCTCCAGCCCCCCTGCCTCATGCAGGGCCGCCAACCACCCCATTTAATGCTAGACCAGGCTGCCCAGGGCCCCATCCAATCTGGCCTTGAACATCTCCAGGGACGGGGTGTCCACAACCTCTCTGGGCAGCCTGTTCCAATACCTCACCACTCTCTCCGTAAAGAATTTCCCTTTGACGTCCAACCTAAATCTCCCCTCCCTTAACTCAAAACCATGTCCCCTTGTCCTGCAGTTATCAACCCTTCAAAGAGTTGATTCCCCTCCTCTCTGTAGGCTCCCTTCAGGTACTGAAAGGCTGCAATGAGGTCACCCTGGAGCCTTCTTTTTTCCAGGCTGAACAAGCCCAGCTCCCTCCTCAGCCTGTCTTCATAGGGGAGGTGCTCCAGTCCCCTGATCATCTTCGTTGATGTTAAGGTACCACTGGAGTGACACCAGACTGACTGTTGGAGTAATGGTGTGGGAGGAACACTGGAGTGACACTGAAGTGATACTGGGTTGATGTTGGGAAGTGACACTGGAGGCTGATGCTGGGGGATGACATTGGGGTATCTCTGGGAAATGACATCGAGGAGTGACATTGTTGGGGATGTGTCAGGAGACAAAGAACGGACTCGGGCACTTTATAAAAATTATAACAGAGACCATTTATTGGAAAAAATACAACTCTTAAATAATACTTAGCATGCTTCTGATTGGATGCAGGCATGAATCACACATAACACCTCCGTAATCAATTGGTTATTATGTGGATGGCATGAAGCAATCACGCGCCTAAGTTTCTACTCTGATTCATTGGCAATAAGCAACTTCTTACCTCACCATAAAGTGTAACTTATTGCTCTTTTGCAGCTCCTTTTCTGCTTATGCATCTCCCTATTCTCGCTGACTCTGTCAAGGACTGTGACTGACCATTGTCAATATAACACACACCATGCTGTGGAGACTTGCTTCTGAGCAGGTAAGTCTGTGCTGGCAAGGGATCTGGAGCAAGAAAAGGCCAACCAAAAAGCTCTTTTTAAGACTTCTTAAAGGCTTTTTTAGGGCTTTTTTGAGGCTAGCATCAGCGCTGCGCTTGTGCTGGGAGTTGGCAGCTTGTGGGCAGGCTCCTGAGTCAGCAGGAGTGGAGGTGGCACATCAGCGGCACGGTTTAAACAACCGCCCACGCGTTCGCATCTTCGCACCTGATAATAAGCCTCAAATAATAGCTCCTGAGAGTCGCATCAGGTGAGAAACCATTGTTTCTGCTCATTGTGAAAGGGGAGGTTCAGCGAGCAAGCACAGCCCCACTTCCCATAGGGCGCTACATCTGTGTGTGGGAGGTGTGTCCAGTGGTGCTAATTGTAAGCTCTGGTCCCTCCTTGCTCTGGAGACCAACTTCCCTTGACAGCCTCTGAGACCTCAGGCTGAATCTAGTCTCCACTAGACAGCAGGGTCATTCAAAGAAGTCCGTGGCAACCCGCGGAAGACCGCGGAAACAACGTCTCTGCAGTTCCGGCGAACGGCCATGCAGAGGCACCAGAGACCGCGGAAACAACTTTTCCAACTGCATTGACGCGGACCCGCAACGCAGTCCCTGACCATCCTTTTCTTTTTTGATGACGGAAAAAAATACAAACTTTGGGGGGGGGGGGGGGGGGGGGGGGGGGGGGGAAATTGAAGGCGCAAAAACGAATAAACGAAAGACAAAGAAAACCAACGGAAGCTTCTCCAAACCCATCAAATTTGCACTAAGTGCTTATTGAATATCTGTAAAGTATCATCAAATTGATGCCACACTTTCTCACTTTTGTTAGCATCCATTAGATTGTTTTTAGATATTTAAACACCAAAATTTGACTAAGAAGCAAAATTTAATGATAATGAAATGAAAGCGCAATAGCTGAAAGTACAAAGATAGTTATTTCCACAGAGATTAATGAAAACAGTAGTTTTCCACCTAAATTTGCAGATGGAAAAATATTAATTCACCTGCATTGAAAGAATTGATCCCTCACAGCTGCCTCTCACAAGACAGCCCGAGAGTTGTGCAGATCCATCAGACTCAGCTACAGCTTTATGTCCCTCTTCCAGACCTTGCTGCAACTGCAGAGACTCTGCACGAGGGAATGGGTTGTGAAGACAACCACCCCCCCCCCCCAGCTAGCTGTAGTAGCAAAACTCTCTAAGTACAAGTGCACCCTTTGCTGCTGCCAGTCTGTAGATATTCTTATAGAATACAGGCTGCTAGCCTGTATTCCTGATATTCTTGTAGAATTTCTTCTTGTTCCCTTTATGTCTCTGGCTAGATTTAATTCTGTCTGTGTTTTAGCTACCTGATCCCTGTCTGCTTGGACAACTTCTTTGTAGTCCTCTCAGGTAATCCGTGTTCTTGCTTCCGCTCCCTTTGGATTTCCTTTTTGAGCTTAAGTAAGTCCAGGAGCTCTTTTGTTGATCCGTGGAGGCCTCCCAGCATTCTTCCCGGCCTTTCTTTCTCACGAGATGCACTGCTTTTGGGCTTGGAGGAGACAGCCCTTGAATACGACCAGCTTTCTTGGGCCGTAGAAAGCCCTCTCCACGGCTTTCTCCCATGGCACCCTGACAAACAGTTCCCTGAAGAATTCAAAGTCCAGTGGCTCTGAGTGGGTTGATAGGATGAGCATGCAACTGTATAAGCGCTGAGCCTTGTCTAGTAGTGATTCTCAGTATAAGCTACACAATGGCAGACTCAGGCAAGCTACTGCCTGTGAAGACGCCCATTGGTATAACGTGTTCTTTCTGACAATTTTGGGGCACTTGGAAGGGATGCAATCATGTAATGCCATGTGCTACAAGTCTCAAGGTCCTCTACATCAATCTTGGCTTGCTAGAACCAAGTGTCAGACTGTAAATTGGATGAAATTCACTGAAATGATTGTTTTTGCCGATGTACTCTGCCCTTTTCTTTATGTAGGAGGTAAACGGTGTCAAGGAATGAGTGTCTTAGTGCAAGACCAAGGGTTTGGGAGTGGAGATGCGACATGGGCCCTCCATTTCCACCAGAATTACTGAGTGGTGTGTCTGTAATGCTAAGAAAAAAACATATGGCCCAGTCTGACCTTGGAATCCACTATTCTGCTCCTGGTTTTCTCCACAGAAACACGTCCGCTTCTGCTATGGCAGTAATAATCCATAGAAGAACACCACATAGTACAAAACCCAAAGAAGAAAAGTTGGGAAGGGTGCAAGCTACAAATGAAAGAGAAAAAAATACAGATGCAACACTGAAAAGGGCATTCAGCTGTGGAAGTGTGGCAACGACAGATAACCAGTTCTAAATTCCCCCAAAAAAGCAGTGATGGCCAAAATTCAGCTGAAGAAATAAAGATTTGCTTACTCATCCCAGGGATTGGAGCTCACCAAATACACACATGCACGCACACATGCACGCGCACACGCGCGCACACGCACACACACGCACGCACACGCACACACGCGCACACACACACGCGCGCACACACACACACAAAAGATCTCCAGAGAGATAATCTTTTCTTGTGGCAGCTAGCCCTTAAATGAGGCTTAAGGAACCTGGTACCACCCATTCTGATTGCATGGGTGAGTTGTTTTCACCTGTGCTCCCAGGGCTGGCTATGTCCCTTCACCAGGTGCTCAATCATTGGTTCAGGCTGTGACTTAGCAATTCCCATATAGTATTTTACTCTTATTTGGTCTTTTGCATGGGATCCTTCCCCTGTCTGCTCCAATCCAAAACATGTGCAAGGAGAAATATCAGAGAGGGGGAAAATCTACTTTTCCCACTCCCGTTATGGGTCGCACTCCAGATTTCTGTTAAGTTTTGTGGCTTTTTAGGGGATCTTACGATTGTCTTGATCAAAAAACATGCGTTCAAGCAAAGGGATATAAGGAAGGAGCATGAGTATGCTGTGGATACCACAATATGGACTGTGGTGTGGAACCTCCTGCATCCATCCTTGCTAGTAGCAATTTTGGGGCTGATTTTGCATGCAATAATTCATAAGGGATGAGCGGAATACAGAACTGAGATGGTGGGGCTCCAACAAGCCCATCAAAGTGAGCATCTGGAAATGGCCAAAGGCTTTGCAGATGTGAATCAATGGGGAGCAGACAGCTTGCACTGAGATTCAGCCCCAAATTGCGCATGGTGAATGTTCTGCAAACATAACCCATGTAAAATTCAGAAAACGGTCAGATGATCTGTGCTGCAGCCCTGCTGAATTTTGGGTTTGATATTGATTTGCAGGCTGGGAATGGGGAAAAAAAAAGAAGGAAAAGGGGGAAATCTGGTATTTTCCATTTAATGCAAAATGTGGTAAAACAGACTTGGAAGCTGTACAGTGTGTTAGAGTGCCCTCAGGGAGTGTAAGCAGTGTTCCTTTACGATGGAAACAACACTTTTGTAAAAATTTCTTCTGACTGGGGGGAGGGGAATAAAGAGAAGAGGCCCTGTTGTGACCAAGCAGCAACCACGAGCAAACCTGTTTCCCTTTGAGGATTTCAATTCTCCCGGTGAATGTTTTGCTTGAACGGTTGTTTTGTGGCCACAAGCTTTAAAAACAAAGAAATCACCAAAAGACCAAATAAAATAAAATAAAATAAAATAAAATAAAAAAAAAGCTTGTTGGTGAAAATGGTGTAAAACATGAGAGCATCTGATTCTTCTTTGTTTAAGGTTTAAACAACAGCAACAACATAAAGAGCTGTGGAGCTGGGAAGCCTCAGTTGCCAGTGAAAATATGGATTGTGTTTGTGTGTCATTGATATTCAGTGAAGTGCTATTGTGTTTATTTTTCTAAAGATCTGTAGCCATCAGAGAAATGTGGTGTAATTGCCTCTTTGTTTATCGACAGGGGGCAGGGAAAATCCATCTATGCTGGGAGTTAACGCCTGTGCTGCCAAATCAGGGTTGGGATGAACTTCCTGTTATGCTGGAGGATTTTTGGGAATGGGGTTGAGTCCTAAAAAAAGATAGGGAAGTTGACCTCTACCCTGAAAATGATTTCACTTTTATAGAAAATCACCCCAAGAGCCTTTGCGATGCGATGGGATGTGGGAAGTATCAGCTGCAATTTTTTTTATTTTATTCTTTTTTTATTTTATTTTTTTTTTTTAGGGAGGTCTCATCACCAAGATTTCCAGCTGTTTGCTTAGCAAATGTTGGTATTGATGGGCATCCATTCCTGATCCGTCCTTCCCATTCCCAGCAATTTCCTAGCTAATTGCAACTGCTCTGCTGCTCATGATGTTGTGTTGAGTAGGAGTAAATCCTACAGTGTTGTGTGGGGAAATGCTCTCAGCACTCTGCAGCGCGGATTCTGCAAGCTGCATAGGTAGTGGTGAGGCACAGTCCTTGGCATGATGACGCAGAGGCTCTGGTCCAGCGCTGAGTCACTGGCGTTGAGGAGTAAAGCAAAGAAGCTGACCCCTAAGAAGGGTTTTAGGCATGGTAAAAGGAAGCTTCAGATGTTGATGGTGGAACAATTGTGTTTCCCCTCACCCAGTCCTTTGCTGGTGGCGTGCAGGAGCATGCTGCCTGTAGTGCTGATTAATATGTAATTCATTGAATGTGCTCATGCAAAGGGGAAAGGGAGTTGGGCTAGAGCCAGTTTGGCACCCCTGGGACACCTCACAGAGCCTGTCTCACTCCTGATACATGCCCCAAGCCCTTTATCAGTGGTGGCCACTCTGCCTATGCTGGGGCTTGTCTGTGCTGCACTGCCAGCTGATAATAGCAGTGGGAAAGGGATGGAGGAGGCAAAAATCCCAGCGAGTTGAGAGCTGACCTGAAAGAGCCAATGCTGGGGCCACAGAATTCCCAAGGGAGATTTTGCACAGCTCTTGGGAGCCTCAAAAACCCTTACATGTGAAAGGAGGGAAGGATGAGACCACAGCATCCTCGTAGCATTAACTAGGCTATCTATTCCAAGTGGTTTTGCAAGGTCTCTTGGATCTCTGGATGACGCTTCCTTAGTCTCCTCTCATCTGCTCCATCCATATGTGTTAGAGAAGCGTTAGGATAATGATGTGGGGAAGGGAAATGCAACCAGTGTCTGTGCACAGGTGGATGCCTGCCCTGGGGCTGGACCTGCAGTCTCTATTCTTTGGCAGAGTCGTTAAATGGGATTGTGTTGGGAATGATAGCCCGGGGCAGGTCCAGGAGCTGCTGCTTATCCTTTGTGGGCAGCTTTGAGCCACCCAGGAGCCCTCTGGGAATGGATTATTGGCTCTGACAAATCTGAAGTGGTGGAGTCACCATTCCAGGAGGTGTTCAAGAAACATGGAGTTGTGATTAGTGGGGATGGGTTGGGGTTGGACTTAAGGGCCTTAGAGGTCTTTTCTAACTTTAATGATTATATGGTTCTATAATGCCTGAGGTCAGCAGGGGAAAAGGGGGCAGCAGTAGGATCCAGCTGGGTCTTGGACTGTAAAAGGGGAACCATAAGGTGGGGAGCAAATTGCCCAATGAGAGCTGATAGAAAAAGCTCAAGGAGGTGATGAAAGCTCTCAGGATGGGGTGAGAGCTGAAGTAGGAGAGTGAATGTTTATTGCTTTCTGGTTTGATAAAATTTGCATCTGTGCTTCATGTGCACCTTCACCATGTCTTTTATCCATCTCAGGCACTGTAGAGGGTGATGAACCCAAAAAACTGGAGTAACGCTAAATCTAGTATTGGTTGGCTAGATATTAGCTTTGTGAGAGAGCATTTCCCCAGATTCTTCTCTGGTCACCCCATGGTTGGTGCCTCTAAGTGTCCTCTGGTCACCCCAGTCCCCCTTTCTCATCTCAGACCACCCCTTTTCTCCTTCTACAGCTTTAGTTTTCCCTTCTCCCCCACTCTGACTTTCCTGTGAGTATAAACTAGCCTTATTGGTCTTATTTTAGTAATGGAGAAAAAATTTCCCTTTGGCCCAAGCTAGCAGGATGGTAAACTCCAGCCAGAAGAATAGGTTGTACTTATTTATCTATTTATTCCCCTTTTATAGCATTTCTAATCTGTGTTTATGATGCTGATGCTGACACATCCTAAACTATAGCCTTGCTATAACCCCCGGAAAAAAACTCCCTGCTGGATTGAAATAGTGGCTGGCAAGTATTCCCTCCTCACTGAAGACTGTGAATCAAAAACCATCAATGCTTTAAGCAAAGGCTTGTGCTGGGGAGGGAGAACTTCTGCTGGAGCCTATGCATATTTTATCACCGTGCTTATTCATTCTGAGCCCTTTTCCCTTCAAACGCAGTGTGGATTTTAATTAAATAGTCCTTCACCAGCCTGTTATTCCAGCTTGGATAGCCTCCAAATGGCCATGTTTTCTTCCCAGAATGAAGGCAAGGGGATGTGCTCCCTTCCCCCAGCTCCGTTCCCCTCCCTGTGCTTGCCGAGGTTTGTTGTCCACAAATGCCATTAATTACATTCGGCTGTCTGGCTGCCTGCTCTCCTGGTAGCTTCTTTCATTACTGCTGATCTCTCAGTGCTGGTGGGTGCCCCTGGTATGCTAGGAGCCCCACTTCTGCACACGAGGTTCTGATTCCCATCTTTCAGCCTTTTGGCATAAATTTGGGGTGAGGTCTTTCTGTAGAGGGTGATTGATCTCACTGAGATCCCACATTCCTGGGATGCTCAGCATTCCCTGGTTTCTCTGTGTCCTCATTGGAGCAAGATGCAGCCTCCAAGCCCATTGGGGTGAGCAAGATGCTACCAAGCAGCTCTTAGGCACCGTGCAGTAGGATGTGTTTGGATCAAACCATCGTGGTTGCATCAATATCTGCTTCCTTTTGGAAGTTTCTTTTGGGGTTGGTAGAGCAGTCTGGGTGCAACTCCTCATCACCTTCCTGGTTGCAAGCCAGGCTAGTGTTGGTGCCTCCAGCATCTTCTCCACTAAGCAGTGCTTGGGCAATTTGGTGGAAGGGTCAAACAAATAAATCGTAGTATCATTGAGACTGGAAAAGACTTCTAAGATCACAAAGTACAATCATCAAACCATCACCTCTACTCTCATTCACAGAATCATTAAGGTTGGAAAAGACCACAAAGATCATCAAGTCTAACCACCAACCCATAAGCGGGAGAAGAGAGAACATTTCTCCACCTCCAAATGTCTCACGGAAGCTCTTCCATGGCAATCCATCCTGTAATAGAATAATGTCCCAAAATCACGTAGGATCAGCATCCACAAGAAGCCATAGCCATAGGCTGATGGTTACTTCAGGCACCAAGATTTTTCTTCTTTTTCTCTGCTCTTAAATTCCCACTGGTCTCTGAACAACCTCAGGTACCGATATGAGCTTGCTCCTGCTTGTCATGAAAGAGTTGCTTAATTTGGCAGCTTGCTGTGCTTAATATTTCTTTCATGTATCACATCAGTTTTAAATGCAAAACATGTCTGGATAAACTCACTTTTTCAGTTTTTCGGCTTTTTTCCCCTGTGATGTAGCCGACACATGGAAGGTAGCAGTGTTTAACTAATAAAGAAAAAGATTTTAAAATGCTAGTTTTGTACTTCTTTAATTGACTTCCAATTTCCATTTGGATGCAGCCTGGCATATTGCAAAGGGAAAAAGAGTGTGTGGTAAATAAGAAATGCGTCATTCACTGCTTTCTACCATAATCAAAAATGTAAAAATTAGAAATCTGAATCAATGTACATTAAACTATGTAATTGCCTGAGTAAATGTGGTGGGGTGCATAATGGAGCTTCCTGATTAGAAGAAAATACCAAATTTAGTGCAAGGGCTGTGTTTGGTTGAGTCTGTAAAGCAGTGTGGTTGAGCAGTTACACCTAGGGATCATCTCTTCTTCTGGGAGCTGAGAAGAGCTGGTGCTATAGGCGAGGGGTAAGTGCTGAAAGGATTAACAAAAGGTTCCTCACCAATCCGCTTACAAAAATAATGCCTCGATGTCACAAGAAAAAACATCATCCAGGTTAGCGTATTGCCTTACATTTGTCCTTTCCTCTGTGCTGCTTTCCCCTACCTCAGCCAAAACTCACTTTGCCCTTGAGTGTAGGATCACTGCATGCTTTGTGCTTGAAATTTGCTTTGCCTCCACAATGACACAGGACATCCTCAGCACCTTCAATCTCCAGAATGTCACCCCATGAGAATTGTGTTAATATTGGAAGGTGCAAGAGTGAAGGGGACTATGTGGAGCTTGCTGGGGGTCCATCCACGTGGGGATCCACAGTTAGCCTAACTTCCATGAGGCCATGGGCTTGGAAGAAACGCAGACCCCCTTCATGCCTGCTGCCTGTTGCTGGATGAAGGTAAGCGATTGCGCTATGATAGGGAATAAAATTACTGTGGATCAGAAGAAGATCCTAGAAAAATTTCAGCTTCTGCTTACACAGAAGGGAAAAACGGTCTCCACTAATGATTTACAGCAGATGCTTACTTGGGCTGTTAAGGGAGATGCTATTAATTGTTCATGGTCATCATGCTGAGTAATGAGAAAAGGCTTAATTATTGCAGTGCGTTCATCCTTGCCTGCATGGTCCTGAGAACAAGGAGTCAAATCTCAGGTGAAACCTCATGCAGAAGCAAATAGTCACCATGAAAAGGGCAGAATCCCTACAAAGCTTGAAATAAGAGCTGTCAGCTGAAAGGGGTCCAGCTGCCTACGTCCCACCCACCTTCCTGGGAATACCCAAAGTTTTGGGATTGCTGCTCTGAGAAGGGCTGCGCAGGTAACCAAATAACTAGAAACTTAGCAATAATAAAGTTTTTTGACCCATAAGGCATCATATCAGAGAGATATTGCACATCATTGGTGGGGTAGGAGGAAGTTAGCCCTAGGACCATTACATTTTCTAGCATGGGAGAGTTGCATTAACAAAGGTTAATTAGCATGGCTTTACCTCCTCCCAAGGTCTCCTAGCATTGGTAGGAAGGTCCCCACTGATACCACCAAATGTGGTGGAAGATCTTCAAGGCCATTTCCTGGAACAACTTGCATTGGAAGGGACCTGAAATCTACTTTAGGCCATGCAGAGAGAAGAAGTGCTGCGGGGCTGTGGACTTTGAGCTTTGAGCTAGTGACTTACGGTGCCAGGTCTAAAAATATTTGAAAACACGTGGCCATAAAACCCATGAATGTTCATGTACACTAATTGTGCTATTTGGCCTATTCACTGCGATGGCAGAAAGAATGAGATGAAGTGACAATAATAACTGGGAGAAAAACAAACCAAACAAAAGATATTTCCCTGCTCACACCCAGAAAATTCACCCTGGACAAACATGAAGCTACACTCTCCCACACAATATTGACATACAGTGTGGCACCCAGAGCCATTCCTTATCTCTAAGCACTTTGACTGCACTTTGTGCTTGACCAAGGATATGGGTACAGGAACCAATAGCAGTGTGCAGCGATGGACATGACAGATGACAATCCATTTCTCTAGCTGCTCAAGGAGCTAGGGGAAGAAAATGCAATTACCCAAAGTGGGCTGTTGGCAGGACACTAGGGTGTAAACAGAGCGAGGACAGTACAGTCCCAGGAAAAAGAGATGAGGGGCCCCAGTGCCAAACCAGCTGCTCACAGTGAGAGCTCTGCTTTGCTTTTGGACTCTTCCTTGGAGACAATGCTTGTGTGTTTTGTATTGCTAATTGCTGCACACCAGCCTCTTTGTTCCCATTAGTCTTTAAACGATGTGCAACAGTAGCCTGTGGTTAATTTTACCAAATGTTCACATTAATTTTATTTAAGACCAGCTGTCTATAAATCTATAGCATTTATTTACATTGCACGTGTATAAATATTGATTTATATATTATTCTGCGCTGAGGATAAGGTAATGGGTAACAAGGCAATAGAAGGAGCGATACCTCGATGGTGTGCTTTGGTCCTCAGTCTCCCACTCTAGGGTGACATGAAGGCTCAATGACAGCTTGACACTGATGGGAACACTCTCTGGAGATACATCTTACAGACCAAACTTCACTGATGTTTTTCTATGCCCTAACCCCCCCCCATATGTTAGGCTTGTGGGCTAGTATTAAAAACTTGCTGTCTGCAAAGCAGCAATCTATGGAGTAGCTGGGAGCCTGAGTTTATTTGCATTCAAGCAGGCATACCTGCATTTAAATACCTGTAGGCAAACGAGTCCACCCAGCTCCAGCTTTGCTCTTTCGTGTGTCCCCAGCGCTGCATTTGTGTGTGTTCAAATGCAGTCTGTCTTCTTCTTTTCCATTTACAGGGAACGGGAAGATGAGGTGGTGGCCTCGTCCTGATGGCATTGGTCCATCAGTGGAAGGTAAATGACTGTGACATTACCCCAATAGCGTTAGTCCAATAGAAAGCTGTAAGTGAAGGTTGGTGACTTCTGTTACCTGGTTATCACAATCTCATTGGTGTTTCAGACCCGTGTCTGCTCCATCCCTGCCCATGGCAGCACCAGGACAGCTGGGATCAGGCTACCCCGGGGTGAAGGGAAAGGCTGCAGCTCCTTGGTCCCAAAGCGCGGTGAGATGGGGTCAGCCAAGAAACGGATGTGGAAGTGGCGACCAATGCAATGCACCAGGCTGCCCACCACGGCACACTGGAAGCAGGCTGGGTAGGCTTTGGCGTGGGTGGCACATTCATACCACAACTTGGCCTTGGCTCTACAGCGATAGACACCAATACCCGTGTTGCAATTGAGGTCGAAGCGGTAGATAAAACCATTGACGCTCACCATCTCCGCTGTCCTGTCCTTGCCGCCTCCAGCTGGGCTGATTGTCCAGATGTCCTCACGGGCTATGTAGCGCAGCAGCACATAGCGCAAGGTGCCCCCCGTCACATAGATCTCCCCATCACACACTGTGGCCATGTGGGCTACAGCAAAGGTGTCATGAGGCAGTGGAGCAACGAAGACCCAGCGGTCATACCGTGGGTCATACCGCTCCACTGTATAGAGGCACTCTCCACCGATGGCATAGAGGTAACCATCCAAGGCCACCAGCTTGCAGTGAGGACGTGCTTGGTTCAAGGGGCAGATCTCCCTCCAGATATCGGTCAGTGGGTTGTAGCAGAAGACACGGTTGGAAGGTGTGCGGCCCAAGCCTTCACAGCCTGCTACCACAAAGAGGTAGTTGAACATGCTGCACATGGCACACCCCTGGGAGACTACCTCTGGTGGCATGTGGCAAAGGTGATGCCAGCGGTCCCCTTTGTCATCATAGCAGCAGAGTCGGCTAGCATAGAGGCCCAGCTCATGCGTGCTGATGTCTGCCACAACAACACACATCTTCCCCTTCATTCTGCGCTGAAGGATGAGATCCCGCTCACTGGCGTTGAGGCGGCAGTAGATGGAGGGCGTCCTCAGCACCTCTAGGTAGTTGTCACTCATGACCTTGTAGGCAGCCTCCTGAAGAAAGCCTAGCTTCTCTGCCTTGGCCCTACAGAGGACCTCGTAGCAGTTCCCCAGGTCCAAACGGGTGTCTAGGGAGGAGGGTGATGTTTGGAAGAAGTTGGCTTTGCCCACCAGATCTGGCTGAGGGCTTGCTGGTGGCACACTGGCTGGTGTGACACAGAACCCATCCATAGGCAGCTGGAGGTGACAGTTCTCTGCAATCTGGAGGATACTGTTCTTACGGCTGATGCTGCGAGTGGGAGCCAGGGGCTTGGGGTTCTTCTCTAAGCTCTCCGCATTTGATGGGGCAATAAGAGAGGTGGTAGGGTCCTGCAATGCCACAGTTGTTTCTTGGGAGTGAGTCTCAGCGAGCGGAGTGGCAAAGCTCTGCAGCTTTTTGTTGACCCCCTCTGATCTCTGCAGCTCTTCGCTGAGCCACTCCAATCTTTGTTGTTCTGTGTTGACCCACTCCAAGCACTGCAACTCTTCCCTTACCTGCTCTGAGCTGCAGCGCAAGGCTGTCCCCATAGAGGCAGGTGGAAGAGACTTTTTTGTAGATACTGAATGGGAGATGGACTGGACGTAGTAGTCATAGACTTTACCTTTGAGGCCAGGAGACAGCCGCCCGTCTCCATCCTTTGTCTTCTTCTCAGCGATATAGCTCTCCTCCACCTCGATCTTTGCAATCGAGGAAAAAGAGTAGGAGGTATCTGCTTCCTTATAGCTTGCTACTATCTTTACCCCCAGCTCCGAGGTGACATTAAGGGTCTGGATTGTGCCACTGCTCCCCTCCTGGCTGATGATTCCTCCGGCCAAATCCTGCTCGGTGCTTTGTGCGCCTCCATCCCCTGCCATCTGGTTAGGAAGCACAATGTGTGGGACAAGCACACCGTGTCCATTTCCACCACCCTTGCTCCCATTCAGCATTTCATTCAGATCCCTTATGCCGTGAGATTTTGCCTCCCCTCCGTCTTCCTTCTCACTCGCTGGCAGAATTTTCTCTCTCTTTCGCCATGGATCTGGGACGCTCGCTTGGGCATCACCGCCACTCCGTGCCCCAAACACCCACCTGTGCCGCAGACCCTCCACATTCTGCCCATCAGGAGCTGCATTTTCCCTTCTTCCCTTCTCTCTGCAAGCATCGGATGTTGGGTTGTTGCCTCCAGGTGCTGAGCGGGACTTGTAAAATCTGTATGCCAAAGTCAGCAGGAGCAGAGAGGCGGCAGAAAGGATCAGCTTGCCAGTCAGCTGCATGTCCGACTGCCAGAGCACAGTTACCCACTGTCCCATTTTTCTGTGCCAAGCACTTGAGAATGTGAAGAATCCGATTAATGATTGCTGAGCCCCCAGCGGAACCTGCCAGGAGTTTGGGGCAAGGTGACTTTGAGCACACAGGAGGTTTGCATAGGAGCTCATCATATTTGAGCAAGGTGGGACAGGGAGGGCTCAAGTGTCACTAGCAGGGAGCTGTGACACAGAGCTTGGCAAACAAAGAGACTCTGGGATAACTTAAGGAAGCACAAACCTGATGGGATGGAATGTATGTCCTCCATGCATCCTGCCACTTCTGCTTCGCTCCATTGCTTTTTACTATTTAATAGTGCTGGAAGGGAAAAACAACTTCCTTGACCCAAGAAAGGTTTTATTTCCTTGTTTTGTGTCCCTGAGGGGTGAAGCCAGGTGAAAGCTGAGCACGGGGAAAGAAGGGAGGAGACAGCCCGCAGCTGGGCAGACCTTTGTTCCGACGCAGAGCAGCTGCTCTGCGCCACCAGATGAATAATTTGGCAGCACACTCACTAACAAAGGGTGACAGGAAGTATCCCAACAGCCACTGTGTAAACTCATTTGGTGGTGAGCCTGAAAGTGACAGATGGATAACGAGCCATGGGGAGAGGGGCTGGAGTCTTGGGGAGGGCAAACTACTGCAAATAGAGCTGGGGTGGAGGTGGAAAAGGAACTGCAGGCTGGAGTTATGGTGTGCGTAGCAGGAGGATGTGCTTCGGAAAGCAAAATCATTGGGCTGAGGGAAGAAAAATGGTATAGGGAGAAACTAGAGAGGTGTGAGCCGTCATTTTGAAGGGGTGAGTGCTGCATCGAGGCTTATCAGGACGCATGCAAGGATGGGAGTTGCCAGAGGTGGAACCGAGGCACAGATGTCATACATTTTTCCTACTCCTCGTGCAAAATGTCATGAGCGTGAGCAATTCCCATCTGAATTCTGAAAAATCTGGGGAATTGTGCATCTGCATGGGGAGGAAAGAAGGGCTATTGGGCCATCCTATGCATGGCATCCCCCACTAGCCTCTGCTGAGTGGGCTGACTTCAAAGGGAAACCATGAACTTCCTTTTCCCCCAGGGGCACTTCTCTGCACTGAGAGATGCAAAGGAGCGAGGTCCTGCACGAGCTGAGGAGGTAAAGAACAGCACAAGCTCTTTCAAATGGAGGAAAAAAAAAAAAAGCACAACCAAACCAGCCAAAATGTGGGTGTTGTGCAAATTCGGTCCTGATGCTGTAAGGATTTGCTGGGAAAATGACAACTTGTGATACTAAAAACTGTGATGGGTGTGTGGGAGACAATCAGTGCTAGTTTCTTACCTGAGAGATGGGGAAACTGAGGCACCACTGCAGTCTCGTGGAACTAGGTTTCATCACTCATGAGCTCAAGGCTGCAGTACCACTCTGCTTCGTGCAGTACTCTGTTTTTCAAGACTGTTCTGTATTTGTGTGTGCATTGAGGCCAGGGTGCATTTTGGGGCATGGCTAATTGGCTGTATGTGTCATTCAGAGTCCATCCACCTGTATACGGATGTGACCCTGGGGTTTCTCATCTCTTGCTGCTGTGACTGTTAATCAGCACTAAGATCTGCCTAGAGGGCTCCTTATGCAGGGAACATGAATTACATGTGCCTTTGTAAGCAGCCCTGTGAACTCAGCCAAGTAGCTGTGTCCAGTAATGATAGAACAGAGGCAGGAGGGCACTGAAGAGGCTATTGCTTGCACATGACACATCCCTGCCTTTGTGTCCGCATCCAGTATCCCCCAAACCTGGGGGCTTCCCAGTGTTGGACGTGCTGCATCCTTGACACATCCCTGGGGCATACTGCAGCGTGTGGTTTCTCTCATCATGTGCTTTTGTAGGGCTTAGAAGGACTAAGAACCTTGCAGGAATTGTGCTGGAGCAGGGAACATAGCCATTGCAAGCTGAGGTGATGTCCTGGCTCTTGTCACCCTAATTGAATGTAATTGCTGCCTCCAAATTTTGCTAAAACCGTTTCAAAGTCCACTGAAATTAGGGAACATGGATAATGCCAGTCCTTGGGGTTTTCAGCTTGCGTCATCCCTAAGAAGTGTGATTAATTTTTCACAAGCTAATCGTATCTCTTAGGCAGATTGTCAGTGGAAGATCTGTCAGCTCTCATCAATAATGAACCAAGCAGAGCAGCTCCGTAACCTCGCGCTCTCCTGCATTATTCACTGTCAGATCCTCAACAACAGGAGTCTGGTGGGGAGAGAGATGGGATTTAATTGATGCCCTTCATAATTCCATGTAGAATTGCAGCAGGTGAAGGATAAGGGTGCAGGAGGTGATGGCCGGGCCCAGGTTATGTGTGGAGCATTTGGTGAGGCGATGCCATTCTGTGTCACCCTCTAACACATTGATGTTTGGACTTGATGATCATAGTGATCTTTTCCATCCTTAATGATTCTATGATTCCATCACGACTGCTCATATGGCAGATGAAGTGATACAGCTGCTTTAACACTCGGTGAGACAAAATCAAATCAGCCATTTCTGCCCAAAGTGAGAGTTTTATGTGTTCCTTTGGTCATCATTTGGGCTGTACTAGTAATAAGGTGGTCTCAATCTTCATTCTCTCTGCACATTGATAGATACTGCCATAATGGGTGGGCGGGTTGATGATTGGAATAGATGTTCTACAGTTGGAACTGATGATCTTAGAAGTCCTTTCCAATCTTAACAATTCTATGATTCTATAATCATAATCAACAAGGAAAGAGCCAAGTGTCCCATATGGATAGCAGATTTGGGATGCTGAGCCCATCAGCTCATCGATCCTCTTCCAGTGGTGGCACTTCTCTGAAGCTGGTGCAATGAAGTGGGTGACGGCTTTGTTATGCCTGTTTCCATGGTTATAGGTGATAACGTTGCATTTAAACACAGATCTGAGGGTCTGCAAATCCCCATTTTCACAGTGAGCAGGCATAATGGTTGTTTAATTGCATTTGGGTGAGAGCCCCGGAGTGCAACTGGAGTTGCTGCATTTCTGACCTAGCAAGCAATATCTGTGCCATCAGGAATCGTGCTGCATGGTCTATAGCAGGCGGGTAACCCAAATAGCATGGATTTCCCTGAAAAGAAAGGCCCTCATCTTAAACAGATACAGAAAGTGTCTGTAACCTACTTTGGAGCAGAGGGCAGCTGGTTTGTAGAGCCGAGGATTCAGCAGCTGGCATCCTTTCTTCCTGGCAGGGATTCGGATGCTTGGTTCTTTTTGCTTCAGGATGAAAGCAGAGCTGCTAATCCTCCTAATTCCCATCCATCCGGGGCCTCTGGAGCAAACTCGTCCCTGCATAGCTTCCAGCCGAAACTACGGTGCTGAATGGTTTTGTACATCAGTAGCGACTCCTGAGCCATTGTGTGTTTATTCAGTTCCTTTGAGGTCTGGAAATTGCTGGCAATGGTGAGTGGTAGGAAGTGAATCTGCTTAATAATAATTAATCATAATAGTAATAATAGTAATAATACTTAGCACTAGTATGGGGCTTTGGGAAGCTGAAGTGCTGCACGGCTGCTGGCTAATCCTTCAGAATTAAGTTCCTGGAGGAAAAGGTAGGGGAGTGAATGCCTGCATAGGGCTGGCTTAGCACCAGAAGGTGCACAGTTATTTTAGGGTCTACATCCCCAGTGGCACTCATGCCAGTCACGCGCACAGCTTGTGCCATGGAGCTGAGTCCTGGTGCAGTAGTGCAGTGGGCTCAGGATCATCCCTTCTACCAGCCTGAGCGTGCACTAGAGTTGGTATAAATGGAGGGACATGGTCCCTACTGCTTCCTTTCCAATAGACTTTGGGCCCTGGCATCATAGCATAACTGTGTTCCTCTCCCAGACCTTGAAAAGCCACTGGGTTCCCCATGGCAGATGGGTACCCCTAGTACTCCAGGCCAGTCCCCAGATGTTCCTTCAGTTCCCAACCCAAGCTCTCTACACACAGGAGGACAAAACATTCAGTGCAGCCTTCTACAGAGGGAGGTTTTTTTTTTCTTTTAATTAAATTGTCCAAGGAAGCCAAGACACAGACAGAAAGAGACTGAGACTGTAAATAGCATAGAAAAAAAAAGAAAAAAAGAGAACCAATTGGCAGAGGTGTAAACGACAGGTGGAACTGTACAGAGGAAGAGGCAAGTGAAGCTTCACGTTAGATCCAGGATCACTGTTAGGGTGAGTGCCAAAACTAGTCTGAAGCTGCAGTGGCTGGTAATTGAACCTAGGCAGGAGGAGAAAAGGGATGGAGAATTCAGGGATTTCCATCTTGATCACAGAATCATACTATCAGTTGAGTTGGGAGAGACACTTTAAGGCTGTCTGTCTTGTCCAACTCTCCTGCAATTAACAGGGCCACCTACAGCTTGACCAGGTGCTCAGAGCCCCTTCCAGCCTGACCTCATGGGGCCACCACCTCTTAGACTCACCTCACCTCCAGCCACCACTTACCATTGGAGTCCTCTGTTCCTCGGGGAATATCTGGATTTTCTAAGGAAAAGAACCAGCAGAGAAATGGGTTAAGAGGGAGGAAAGACGAAAGGGGACATGTGGGGGAGGGGCAATGCCGTACCAAAGACAATGAGGCGGGTGTGGGTGTCAGTGGAACCCAGTGGGTTCTGTGCAGTGCAGCGGTACATGGAGCCATTGAGCTCAGCTGGCACGCGCTCCAGCACCAGCTCCTTCCCGGCGTGCTCGGCACTGCCATCCAGGAGCCGGCTTCCCACACGGGTCCATGTGAAGAGGGGCTCAGGGAAGACTTCGTTCTGCATGGAGAGGACAGCAGGGTGGGTTTTGTGACCCTCAAGCCTGGCCTCCACTGTCCCAGCTTTATGGCCACATGGCAAACTTGAAGTGCTGGAATGGATGCAGGGACAACATCACCCCATGGCAACATGGACAACACCACATGGGGACACTGACCTGAAAGCCCTGCACCAAAATCCGAACAGTGTCTCCAACCCGTGCTCTCACTGGGGTCATGATGATTTTAGGGCCCTTGGGAGCAACTGCAACAAAAAGGGATGGGGAGAAAAGGGTCATCAGCCCTTGGTTGGGGTGAACGACGATTTGATGTGGTGCTGGTCAGCTAGGAAGGCAGACTGTTGGGTAATTGATGAACAGATGATAGACGGCCAAATGGACAGGTAGGGAAGTACCCTGTTGGCTGATGAGATTGATAGACAGCTGCTAGAGGATGCATTCATAACTGAAGTCATTTCCTAGCCAAAATGAATTTCACCCCACTCTGTTTCCTCTATGGCACATACCAAAATGTCTCTGCAGCTGACAGACTTCTTCCCCCCACCCCACCCCACCCCCAAAAAAAACCAAAAAACAAAAAACAAAAAAACAGCAGTCCTTCCCTTAAGGTGCCTCTGTTTCTAGGGAGCCCTGGTATCACCTCCTCATGTCACCATGCAGCTCTATACATCACGCTGTTTTGATTCTTGGGTGTATGAAGAACCCACCCCCCACCCTCTGGGAAAGAAAAGCAAAAAGGTGTAAAGAGATAAAAAGGCAAGAAATTTCAAAAAATGGAATAAGTGAGGGAGAGTGGGAGGGGGAGGAAAGCAATAAATGCAAAAAAACAAAACAAACAAACAAAAAAAATCCAGAAAAAGCTAAAGCAAAACAAGCAACAAATTCAAAAGTGTACTAGATGTGAAAAAGCAAAATTGAGCAGCAAATGCAAAATTGAATACATGCAGAAAAAAAAAAAAAAAAAAAGTAAAATGGCAATAAATACAGAATTGCAATAAATGAAAAAAAGTTTAAAAAGTGATAAATGCAAAATTAAAAAAAAAAAAAGGCAATAAATACAACATTGCAACAAAGACCAAAAAATTACACAGGTACAGTTGCAATAAACAAAAAAAGAGAGATGCAAAAACAGGCGATAAACACAAATGCAAAAAAGAAAGAAAGGAAAAAACATGCAGTTAATGCAATAACTGGAGAAAAAGCAAAAATATACCTTCCCCCCTCCCCCCCCCCCAAATTGCAATAAATGCATGAAGAAAACCAAGAAGTTCACCCAACCACAACTGCTGTCCTTACCGAGAGTCACCTCTGACTGCATGGGCATGGAGAGCGCCGGATGCTTCACCTCACAACTGAAGAGCGCATCGTTGTCAATTTGGGGGTTGAGGGTCCAGGTGAGGGTGGCCCGTGCCTCCACTGTGCCATCACTGATGGGCACGTGTGTGTGGCGGAAATAGTAAATGGGCTCCGCCACATGCACCCAGCGTGGGAACTCCCTGCTCACCACAGTTTCGGGGATGGCTTCAGTGGTGGGACCCCGCTCAGCTGTCAGCCCCCGCGGGGGTTCTGCGGTGTCGGGGGGCCCGCCCCCCATTTCTCCCTCGGCCAGCAACTGGGGCACCTTGGTGTCATCCAGGTCACGGTGTAGGAGGTTGCGAGGTGCCCAGTTCCCAGTGGCAGCTGGTGGCTCTGGCAGCGGAGTGGCCTCAATGGGCTCCCCATCGCGCTTGAAATATACCTGTGGAGGGGGCAGAAGGGATAGGGAGCACACGGCAGTGGCACTGGGCTACCTCCTGGGCCATTCCCTTGGGCAGCTGTGAGTCCCCAAAGCTCTGCAGAAACATGTTATGGTGCTAACAGGCAGGAATTGCCTTTGCTTTGACACTAAATGTATTAATATATATGTAAAAATCCATATACTAAACATTAAATAGCAGAATTTCCTGTTGGACATCTAGGGACAACATGTGTGTAATAACAAAAGTACAATTTAAGATAGGTCAGAAACAATTTTGGTCACAGGATAGGAGAAAACAGAATAGAAAAGAACAGAGGATGGAATGGCTGGGAGGGATCTGCAAAGACAACTGAATAGAGAATAGGATAGAATAGTTGGAAGAGATCTACAAAGATCATTGAACAGAGAATAGGGTAGGATAGGCTAGAATGGAATAGAATAATTTCAACTAGAAGGGACTTACAAAGATCTTTGAGTCTAACTGTCAGGTCACAGTGAGTGTACATATACAAAGCATCTCTCTCTCCAATCCCCTGTTCTCTGCCAAAGGATTGCAGGGACCCAACCTACAGATATTTTCAGAAACAAATTCTCACCAGTGGGGCAGGCTTGCCACCGGACACTACACACACCAAGGTGAAGTTCTGTGCCTGGTAGCGGCTGAAGGGCGCTGGTGTGTCAGCAGCAATCACTGAGATAGATGTTGGCGGAGCTGCATTGGGGATGAAAAGCTGGAGAGTGAGTACAGTGTCCCCATCCCATCTCCAGCATCACCTCTTTGACTCCCTGCAATTCACTGGGGTTGCAAACTGGGAAAATATGAGCTGGAGGTCACCCCTTGAACCATCACCATAATGTCTCAGTGGTGGTTTGAGCATGGGGTCTGACCCTCCTAAGGGTTCCCCTCTATCCCCACCCAACTGCTCACTCACCTATCACTCCTTATCGTCACTGTCACATCATTGTTTAGTCATGACTGCCACCACATCATCACCACCACCACGCTGTCACTACCTCATTGTCCCCACCACCCTGTCATCACTACCTTATCATCCCCACCACCTCAACATCATTTCCACCACCACATTGTCACCAACTCATCATCCCCACCATCACATCATTGCTGCACTCACCCATCACATTGAGGAAAATATTACCAGACGCCAGGACCACCTTCTCCCGTGTGGCTCGGTCATAAATGCCGACGTGACACTCATAGGGGCCATTGTCCGAAATGCGAACCTCGGGGAGGCTGGGAAGGACAGAGGGGACTCATTGCCAGCCCTTACTCCAGCTTCCCTCATCCATAGCAAGGAACATCCTGCTAACAGTGATGGAAATGAGCCATAGATCGATAACTATTAATAACTGCAAAGGCTTCAGGAGTGAGCTGTGTAATGCAGTTTAGCAGCTGGAGTTTACCAGCACTGGCAGCTCCTCAGGAAAGTAAGTAATGGCATTAATGAAAGAAGAAGCTCACAGGAAGTAAAGGCACTGCTGAGAGCAAAAAACTGCAAACCACAGACATTAAATGTTTGCAAAATGCTTATGGGAAAGGCTCAGATGCTATGGACCCCTGTTTCCAGCTGGGCAATGCCACAGCTATGGAAAAGTGCACTGGATAGAAGCATCAAAAGCACAAACTCCGAGCAAGCATGTTCCTACGCAGGGCATGCTTTGATCTATATGCCATCTAGATTTTTTTATGTATTCAAAAAACAGTAGAGGAATGCAATACAGGAGGAAATACTCCAACCTGCTGCAAAGAGCCACCTACCAGTGCAGCATCCTGCTGCAAAAATTGGGATGGGACCACCACACAGCCTCCCACTGGGACATCCAAGCAAGAGTATCATCTGTCTAGTCCCAGTTTTACAAACAAAAAAAAAAAAACTTCCAGCCCCCAAAATGGATTTTCTGCAGCACTCAGGCACGCACTTTGCAGGGCTTCCCCAGCTTATGGGGGAAACAGAGTGGCAAGCAGGACTCAGCGGCTCCTTGCTGGAAGCCTCTGGCTGCCTTCCCATACCATGCAAAAGCCCTGCTAGCGTAAACAAGCCCCCGCTGACGTGAGCAGTCGCTTGGCAGTGCCTTTTAACGGCAGTGTTACTCTCAACTGAGCCTCCGCCATCTGTTGCAGCCTCTAATTACCCATGTACGCATGCTTGGTTAGCAGAGAAGAGGGAAGGGAGAAGCAGTTGGAATGATTTCGGTCTCTGCTCCATTTCAGGCCTGTCCTATCGCAGTGGCTTGAGATCTCTAAGCTTACTTGGAGATCTAGATTTGGGGGGAAAAAATGGTCCCAACTGGATCACGTTGAGGGTTTCTGCCGCTATAATCCCAAGGATAAGGATCCAGCCCTGCTAGACAGAGGGATGGGATGTTTGGAAGGGACCTACAAAGATCACTGAATATAAGATAGGTGAGAACAGAGAGGACAGGATGGAAGACAGGACAGGATAGAACTGTCAAGCCCTAGTGATGCCCCACTGCACTCTTTGTACCTTGCAGCCAGGCTGATATCCCATGCAGATGCTCAATGTAGGGTGAGCAGGATGCGCTACAACACACCTCTCTCCTCCCTGAGAGGATTTATTTTTTTTTTTTTTTTTTAATTTTTTCTTTGGTCAAAATCCACTGAAATACCACTCAATAGATTAAAAAAGCAACTTTACGAGCTGCTGAAGCAGCCACCAAAACCGGAAGACACAAGGAGAGACCCCCTCACCCCCAAAAAAGTATCAAGCCAGCGATTCAGAAAATGGGCTCTTTTCATACCCTTTGAGAAACAGCTCCTTTCTCAGAGTTCAAGGCACGTTGCTGCTTTCCACTGCAAAAAGGCAATTGCGTACAAATATTTCTAGCACAAACATCCTGGACTGCATGGTAATTCAGATGATTTGTAGGCGATGCACTGACAATTACCGATGCTTTTAAGTGCTCAATTCTAGGGCAGCAGAATTTTCTGCTCTCAAATTGTATTAGTTCTACAACACGTATAAAAAGAAAAAAAAATCCACAAAAAAAAGGAGGTTTCTGAGACAAAATACTGTTAGGGTCAACGTGCCTTAAAGCAGGTGAATTTGGTACATCTTCATCCCCATAGGATGGCTCAAGGATTGCCCATTGCTGGGGTCTTGCTCTATGCATGAGGAACTTTTTATTCTGATTTAAATTGCCGGTGCTGCCTGCTGAAGACCAGTGGTTAAATCCACACTGAGCAGAAACACTGGTGTTATGGCAGGAAAACAAGGTTGTCAAGTTAGGGAATGTGTAATCCATTAGCAAAGCCTCCAAAACATCCTCCAAACAGTAATTAGTCATGTCAGAAATTTGCAAGGCAACCAAAGTGAGCCTGAGCTACACAGAGCAGCAAAACTCAAGGAGGGAATTATCATCCTGGTATTCCCTGGGCATCCTCTGAGCAACTCCTGAGCATCCCCTCAGCGACACCCAAGCATCCTGAGCAATTCATTTGCATCTTCTGAACATCTTCATGAGCACCACCCTGCCTGCCCCCCCTCGAGTATTATCCTGCCCCCCCCCCCCCCCCCCCCCCCCCCCCACCCCCAAGTATGATCCTCTAAGCCTCCTAATCCCTGTCTGAGCATCTCCTGAGCATCCCTTTCAGCATCTCCCCTCCAGCCCTATTTTCCTATTTACTGTCCACTCTATATTCACATTTATCCATCATAGAATCATAGAATATACTAAGCTGGAGGAGATCCATAAAGATTATCCAGGCCAACACTGGGCTCCATACATGACCAACCAAAATTCAAACTATGTTATGCCACGAGGTCAAGAGATCACATGCACTTGCTCTCGCTTATAACAAAACACAAAGCCAAATACAATAGAAAAAAAACATCCAAAACCCCCAACAAAATTCATATTAAAAAATTGATTAGAATATCATGCTTGCATATAGCTAGGCATGGATGCTTACCTAAGGGATAAACCATGCCAAGTCCTTTCTGTACTGTGGACATTTGCAGGCATGAAGCACTGTGGTGCCTCAAGAAACTGACTGTATTTTCTTTCCCACACATAGGAAATTTGTTACCTGGCACTTGGAAAACTAAGCTTTGAAATACGATTAGCAAATTCTAATTTAAAAGGAAAACAAAGTAAAAAAAAAAAAATCATGAAAATAAATACTTTGCTTCAGCATTTCTGGCTTAAATTAAGTCTCCCCCTGATGTTTTTTTCAGGCTTCAGTTTTGTTTTTATAACATCAGCAAAAAACAAGCATGTAATTAATAATAAAGCTGACACTCTTGCAAGTGATTTTCACTTGGAAGAAACACAAAGATGAGCTCTTACGCTGCTTTTATATAAATAATTATTTTTATATATTACTCTCTCTCTCTCTCTCTGTATATATATATATATATATACATATACACATATATATATATGTACATATACATATGTACATATGTATATGTATATGTATATATATATATACATATATGTATATGTATATATACATATATATATATACACACACACACACAATTGTTTTTTTCTCCAGCTTATTTCAACCTTTGAAATTTCCACCCACAATACCCATTCCCCCAGGGACATGCAAGACCTTGGGGACAGACCCTGGCTCTTTGGCGACAATGCTTTGCAATAGGACCATTTCCTTGGAGTGGTTGCAACACAGGAAAGACAGCAAAAAAAGGTAATTTCCCAGCACGTGCAATTATCTCATTAGCAAGATTCCTGGGGTCACCATATCTTCCTGGGGTCACCATATCCCCACAGATGAACGAAGAAGAAAAGTATTGACTTATAGAATCACTGAATCACTAATGTTGAAAAAGACCTCTAAGATCATCCAGCCCAACTCCAACCCACCTCTATCAAGCCCACTACCCATGTCCCATCTCCACGCATCTTGAAAACCTCCAGGGATGGTGACTCCACCACCTCCCTGGACAGGCTGTCCCTGCACCTCACTTAATACCCTCAAGCAGCCCAATATGGGAAAAAATTCCTTAAAAAAGTATTAAGAAGCAGCCAGCATGTTGGTGGATGTGACATGAGCTGGACAGCAGCGTCAGAACAACTTACCGCACTGTGGACTGGTAGACCAGGTCCTCCCTCTTTCTGTAGTTCTCCATGTGTGAGAAATTGGTGGAGAACATTGCATCAAAAGTGAAGATCTTCTGCTTGATTGTGCCGCCATCAGTGACCTACAAACAAAACCCCAGCTATAAATCTCATTAAGCAAAATCCTCCAGTTTCTGTCTGGTTATCACTGCAGCAGTTGAAAGGCTATGCCATCACCCACCTCCCCAGCTGCTCCCTAGGACTTGCATTCCTAATTGGAAAAAAGCTTTCTGATGGGACCATAGAGGAGGTGTATCCTTCTCCACTGCCACTTGTAATGTTTTAGTACAAAAGAAAAAGCAAAAAAAGCAGAAGCAATGCATCTTGGCCACAGAGATTTGGAGGGCTGCAGCAGCTCAGATCAAGACACTGGAAAGTTAAAAAAAAAAAAATAGTCCTTTTTGAAATAAAATAGGCATCAGGTGCAGAAGTGTAGTGACAAACCCTAGAGCAGCATCTTCATGCTCTCTCGCCTTGTGCTTTCCTTCCTGCTTGGGAAAAAAAACAACTTTTGTTCCAGATTTTATCTCTCCCCCCTTTTTATCATATATAGGAGGGAAAAACATGCTGTCAGTAAAACTGTCTTCATAGATTTAATTGCTGACACTTTTATTACAGAGAAAACATATTCTCCTATGGACGTGGGATAAAGAGCAACACAAAGAATTGCTGGAGCCATAAATCTCTAGCCACAGGGGGGCAAGGGGAAGTTTTCAAGGAGAGATCGCATTCACCCCAAATCTTATTTATGCCCTGGACTGGGTTCGGGGAGGTTTGGGCAAAAGAGAAAAAAATCTCAGCACCACACTTGGATCTCTTGTACCATAGCTGTTAGTGGAATGTCCATGGGGGTTTTCCAGGCATTATTTTGGAGATAAAAAAGCATCTCAGAAAATAAATGAATGAAAGAAGAAATCAAATAAATACATAAAGGATTTAGTAAAATCCATTCCTTTTTCTGAAACAGCTGCATGTCATAAACGTGCTACCCTCAACTTGCTGCACCAATCCCGCAGCTGCAATCACAAGATGCAACCATAGCATGGTGCTTAGACCAGCCGAAATGCTGCACTCCAGATGTCTAAGTTGCACTTTTTTTCCCCTATTTTATGTTACTACTGAGCCTGGTCACTGCCAAAGGAGGGATACTCTGAATCAGGGTGTTGATGTTTTTTTTTTTTTTTTTAATACTGGCTTTTTTTTTTTTTTTTTTTTTTTTTTTTTTATACTGGGTTCTGGTGCTATCCCCACGCTATGGCCAAGTTGCACTGCAAGAGGGATGGATTCCATATCTAGCCAGATGCACGTAAAGCAAATGGAGCAGAGCAGTGCACCAGGGAAGCAGAGGCATCGCTGCCCCTGGGAGCCCCCATGGTCCCCTGAGGAGGGATGGCAGCTCTGTGGGTCCCTAAGGATTACAGGCAGCTAACAGGCTCCTCTGAAAAGGCACACAAAACAGTCTCTATCCGGGGATTAGACCTACTTACAGCCTTTTATCTGCACCCTAGGGTCAGGTTTGCTTTTTCTGAGAGGAGCTACAGAAGAAAAATCGCTGGAGAATCTACAGGGGGTAAAAGCAGTAGATTTAGAATAGGGTGAGGGGCGTTTGGCAGCATTGAGTGGTGATCACTCCAAATTGCAAGCCCCAGCTCCAAGCAGCCCCTCCTGCAGAAGGGGTGCAGGGAGAGGAAAAAGTGCATTTACAGCACTGGCACAGAGCTCAGCCTGAGGCTGCAGGCTGCCTGCTGCATTATTTATAAACCCCAGCAAAGATCTTATTCCTGACAAAAGCTCAACAATTGCCACTGTGCCGAGAGACATTAACCTTCTGCTCCCTCCTGCTTCTCCCTCGTTTGCTCTCACCTCTGCGGTGACCCAGCTACTTACTGCCCCCAAAACACAGCCACTCCCTTAATATTACTGGAGCCGCGCATCCCACTGTGATGGATGGGGACCAAGGGATGGAGGAAGGCACTTTGGAGGAAAAGCTGGATTGCAAAAGAATGGGAGGTGCTATGCATCCCAAGCTCTCACCCTCTAGTCCTTGCCTTGCTTTTTGCATAAGACTACCTAAAAACACTACTGGGGGAAAATAAATTGAGTGGTTGAGTTCTTTGCCAAAAATGGGATGGGGACTGATCCCCAAAAGAGCATCTCCATCCCCCATGCTCCCCAAAGGGAGCAGTGACATTGGAATGCTGCATACAGAATGCATGCACGTACAGATGAGCATTATACACACTGCAGAAGGGTCACGTGCAGTTTTGGGATGCTCCCTGAAGCTGGAGCCATAATAGAGAGTATGCTGCTGGCTCTCAATCCACTGTGCTGCTGCGTGTGACCTTGTCTGCCTGCCTGAGTTTGAGGAATTAAAATAGTTACCCATGCTGACATTTAAATTATCACCTCTGAGAGGCAGAACCGACCCAGTCAGCATGGAGATGAATGGCACAAGTCAGCCCATGCTCACTTACTGTCCCAAGATCTCTCCATCAGCACTGTGCTCGTAATTCAGAGCATTTCTCTGCAGCTATAAAACCAGTGGCTTGTCCCAAAACAGGAGCAAGCTTATAAATTGCAATAGATTTGCTTCAGCTGAAAAATTTGGAGTGCAACACCCCAAAAATTTGCAGTGTTTTTAGTATCTCGCCATCACCTTCCCCTGGAGCCCATGGTGGCTTTATTGCTGCCACTAGGAGACACTGGGGTATGGCCATGGTGTCACTTTGCTCGTAATGGGCAGTGGTAGCCCCTATGGGGACCACGCAGTGTCACCGTTGATACTGTTGGCAGCACACGATCAACATCTAGAACACATTGGCCTCTGCCTGTTACAGAAAGCAAAGCCCACACACTTTGAGTGCTACAGAAAGCAGTGTTCATGCACTGTGGATGCAACGGGAAGTAATGCCCATGCACCAAGAGTGCCAGGGGGAACAATGCCTGTGTATGGACACCACAATACCAATTCCTGTCTTCCTGCTGTTTTCTTTCTTGCTAATTACCCTGAGCACCAAGTTAATGAAATGGTGGAAAGCCACCTGCACTGGACCCAGGGACACCCCAGTGCTGAGTGCTGCATGTCCCCAGGACAAACACCAGTCAGGAGCTGCACTGCTCCATCAAAGCAACATGCCCACAACTCATCCACCACCAAAACCATGCCAAAACCACTAAAATATCCCATGCCATTGGCCTCTCGTCATCTGAGCCCCTGGCTGTGTGCAACCTGTGCAGAGCCAACACACGACCAAGAGGATTTTCTTCCTTCTCTTTGCTGTATGTCTTTTTTTTTTGTTTGTTTAAGAGCTCTGCACTGGTGCGAAAAGTAATTTTCCCCCTCCCCATCACTCGCTGTGGTGTGGCAGTGGCCACACTAATCAAGTCTCCAGTACAACCCCTGAGATGCTGCAATCAGAGGCAGCCAACAGTTTGACAGCTCGGTGTCTTCCAGTGCTCATTACAAGCTCGTTTGCAAGGATGCTGCCATCTCACCTCCTGAAAGGTCTTAGGGGATTCGAGACAGAAGCCGGGGGTTCCAACCATGTTTGCACATGTTCTCAGGCAAATTACACCTACTGGAGATGGATTTACTGTGAGGATTTGTGGGGGTGTTTGGATGTTAATTAACACCTCTGCAGACAGCACACAGTGCTGGCTTTCCACAGAGAAGCTATGTGGCTCCATGCTCCTTCCCCTATGTATCATGTACTTTGCTTGTCCCAGGTGCCACCAATCATCTTGTTTGCACATTCCATGGGTTATGCACGCTCCCTATGGGTCATGGGCACACACATTGTATTATGCACACAAACCACTTCTAAGCATGCACCCCATGGGTTATGCACACACTCCATAGACTACAGACATCCCTGACAGGTTGCGCATGCGCCCTGATGAGCTACAATACAATGAGTCAGGCATGCACCCCATGGGCAACGCACCCTCCCTGTGGCTTAAGCATGCACACTATGGATTATGTACAACACCCTCTGATCTACGTGCACGTTCTATGGGCTACGCACATCTTCTGATTGGTTATTCATGCTCCTGATAAAACCATACACACACAGGATGGATTATGCACATATCTCATAGTCTACGTGTGCATTCCATGAACTATGCATGCTCCCTATGGTTTGCACAAACTTATGATGGGTTGTGTACAGACCTCACAGGCTACACATATGCCCTGATGGGTTATCATGGTCCTCACGAACCACACATGCACTTGATGGTCTACACACACACACACCCTGTTGCCATGCATCCCATGGTCTATGTATGCATCTCATGGTCTCTACACGCACTCTGTATGCATTCTACACACACTCCAACGCCTTACATCCAACTGCTGCCACTGAGTTTGCCACCACAGTCCACCTCTTTTGCCTCCTTCCTATGCACCCCACATTCACCTCTGCAAAGTATTGCGCCTTAAAGCCAATGAGCTCTTTGCTTCCTCTAAAACAAACAAAGCCCCAAGATTATCTGCACTGCTCCACTGGGCTGCTCCAGTGCACAGAGCACAAAAGCACTGTCAGAATGATTTACAAATGCAGGAAGCACACTGGGAAAGGAGGAAAAAAAGGCAAGGAAGGCAAAAACAAAACAATACCAAACAACTGGAGGATAGGAGGATTTGGGGAGATAAAAATAAAAGCTGGGTTATTTTTTCCCCTCCCACTCTCTCCATAGCATCCCACACTGTGGTTTGCTCAGCCACCCCATGTGCTGTCCCCTCAGCGAGGGCTTGAGCATGCCTCCACGCAGTGGGATTAGGCAAATCCAGACCCAGCTTGCAGGAAAGTGGGTTAATCCAATATTACTGAATGGAAAAGGGAAGCAAAAACCTGGTGAAGATTGCACTGTGCAAAAAAGCCTCCTCCTCCCCAAATTGGAAGGGGGACAAAGCCCCAGAGCAAGTTACTAAAAAGGGGTCTGGAACAATTTTTTGTTTTGTAGTTCAGTATATTTTTGTTGATACACCTAACCACACATATTTACAGCAGGGCACAATGGGAACGCACGCAGCACACTCATGCAAGAGAATATCCATCGGCACAACAAACACTATTCTGTATTTATAAACCCTGCCAGCTGTGCAGAATAGCTTTAAGGCATAGCAGCTCATCATTTGAGGGGCAAAAACAACACAGCAGGAACAAGAAAAAACCTTCTACAGCAAGGGACAGCCCTTTCATCTGACGCCACCAGCCCCATTAGCTCCTTCTCTGCAAGCAAACCAAAGAGCTGAATCTTCACCACCTGCAACTTTCTGCTTTTTTCTGTATAAGTTAGGTTGGTTTTTTTCCACTGCAGTTGTTTCTCTGAGGCAAGGCAGAGTGCAGAAAAGCCCAGGAAAGCACCATACATGCCCAGTTTTGCACTATTTCCCATCCAACATAAAATAAATAAATAAATAAAAATCAGTAGGGCTGACCTTAATCCCAACTCAGAAATCCCAAATGGCACCCCATCCCAACTCAGAAACCCAGATGGTGCCACCTGCAACTTAAAAATCCCAAATGGTGCCAACCCCAGTTCCATATTCTTGGATAGTGCCAACCAACCCCTTGCACCCATAACCCTCACCAAAGCCAGCCTAACCCCCTCTCCCCCAAAAAAACCCCAAACAGTAAAACATACAAAAAAGAAAAAACCTTAAGATGACTGCCAACTCATTTCCCCCCCTCTCCTCCCTGCTTTAAGAGCCAGGCTACTTCCTTGTTGGCTTTGTGCAAGGACAGCAGCACAAATGACATTTCCACCATCGCAGTGGATGGCCACACTCCTCCCCATCATCCCTGACCTCACGTCACACTGCTGCCTCCATGTCCCCATCCCCAAGGGCAGAGGCTGGTGCCAGCTCACCCGGTACCAGACGATCTCCCGCATCTTTCCATCCGTCTTGAAGTTGCATTTCAGTGTCACAGCGTCACCCACCACTACAGGCGGCAGCGGCTCGATGCTGACTGTCAGGTAGGCTGCAACAGAGGGGAAAAAAGGGATGTAAGAGCTGGAAACAATGCCGAAAATTTGTTCAAGTGGTTTTGGGGGCATTCAATGGCTCTGTTCAAAGACTAGAAGTTGATTACACCTTACATATGCGGATCTTGTCATCGTATGTACCAAACGCATAAAAAAAGTACCAGGGAAAACCCTCCTAATATTATGTAGCATATATTTACCAGCACTAAAATGCAATGAAAAACCCTTTTGCTGCTTTTCTCTCTCTCTTTTACTTTGCAAAATCACCCAACTTGCCTGCAGGTACCCAAATCTCACCTGCCTCTGGAAGCTCAAAGCTGACCTGTGTACAAACCCCAATCCCAAAGACCAATCAGGATTTGAGATCCACAGTTGAAACTTGCAGCCTCGTTTCTCTTCATTTCCTCTCTCTATCGCTCTCCTCTCGGTTTGCTGCAAACCCATTGCAGGAGCACAGAGCTGGGGTCAAGAGGGCAGGGGACTACATTTCATGTTTAGTTTGCTGTACCTCCTCCAGCTGCAGATTGACAGCCCTGCAGATCTGAGCTCTTATTGAGTACCATTTGGCACTGTTCCCAAGCAGCACACCTCAAATTCCACTGCAAAAATCCATTTTGTTTTAACAGCTGCTTGCATTGGATGGAAAAGCAATGCAGAATAAATAGGAGTGGGTTTGCAAACAGCCCCGAGTGGTGGAGGAACTGAGATTCCTTTGCAGAGAAGGCAGCTGAGGCTGGCAGAGATGGGAGAAAAGGAGGGATGTAGGGGTCACACAAGTTCTTTGTGGGCATATCCCTGTTTTTGCCGCTTCACCTTTGACATTTGCAAAAGATCAGGCACAGAAATTAACAAGCACCAAATGCTTTGTGCTTGGCAGAGCTCTGCTTGCCAGTAGACGTGGGCAGCCCCCAGGCAAGATCTCATCTCCCTCCTGTCCCGGCATGGATCAAGCAGCCAATTATATAAGGCTGGCAGCAGCAGCACAAGTGACAGGTGACAGAGTTGAGATTGCATTCTCCCTTGCGCCTGCAAGTTATTAAGATACACCAGCCCCAGCCTGGCTTGAAAGCAGCCCCTGTAGTTGTTTTTTTTCTTCAGTGGGTAAACTGAGGCAAAGAGGGTGAAAATGCATTTCTGAGTGCTCTGCACTGGCTTCAGCCCCACACTTGCACATAGTAGTGCAAAGCCAGAGCACCCCCATCCAAATCCCTGTACACACATCTCTGAACTCCATCTCCCAAATGGCTTCAAAAATCCAAAATTATTGGTTTTTTGCTGTCTTCCTCTATATGTTGCAGAAGTCCCATAGCTACACCTCAACCCTTGCTCAAAACCAAGCCTCAAATCCAAAGTGGGCCACTGCAAAGTTGCTCCTTCAGGGTTGGACCAACAGCATCCAAGCATCAGAGCAGATAATTCAGGCTTGGCAGTGCTATGAGGATATCTACTTCTTACAAAGCATAACTATAAGATGTTCTGTGCTTTGCAAAACCAACTCTTACTTCGTTGTAACCTCTCAATTTCTTGCATTGGTTCTATAGGGGCCAGAACCCCCCATGCTCAACCAGCAACAGATGCCCATTTCAGAGTGAAATCTCACCAGAAGGAAAATGGTGAAAGAGGGAAAGGGCATGAAGCAAGGAGAAGCAGCTACTTGGCCCTCTGGAGGAGCCAGCCACCAAAATGCCAGATACACGGGCTGGGAAAATAAACCCAGGCACTGATAAGAAGGAAAAAAAAAAAAAGCAGAAATCCAGATGGACTCATCCAAAACTGCTGCTCTGGTGCACATCCCCACATAAATCTCCTATGCAACATCCAGCCCCTTCTCAGTGAGAGAGCGACGCTGTGATGCTGCTTCCAGCTTGGATTTGGGCTTGCTCATTCCTTTTCTCTTACACCTGCTGCTGGCAGGGAAATATTGGCTTCTGCCATGCTGGCATATCCCTGTTAGCTGCAAATGGGCTTCTTAGTGGTGCATTCATCATTGGTGGTGATGCTTATGAATCTCAGCACTCATCTCCCCTTCTTTCTTTCCAAGTGTGGAGAACTGCCACGCGTCACCATCCTCCGAGATGCACACCCCCAAACCTAATTCTGACTTCCCAGAAGGATGAGTGAGCAGAAGATGCAGAGAAGAGCTGAGTGCAGGTCTGTAGGATTTCGGGACTGTGTCAATAAAATCCCTCCAAACCACAGTTTTGCTTTCTAAGACATCACAGCCAATGCTTTGTCAGAGCAGAGAAATGCTGGAAAAATGTATTTTGCAGTCATAACTGTGGTCATTTGCTTGCTTCCCATGCTCAGCCCAACCATTAGCTAGAGGGGCTCTGCTCTGCAATTCTGCCCCCCAGAACGTGATTATGGGAAGGGTCATGTTCTCATCCTGCTGCGCTGTACCCCAGGTCTTGCAACAAGATTTCTCCTCAGCTTCCACCCAAACATTTTTGCTTTAATATGCAGGTCTCTGATGGAGGCATCTGATATTGTGCAACAGGAGGGTTTCCAAGGCCGCAGTCCCTTGCTTGGGTTCACAGGGACTCCCCCTGGGTAAATCTAATGTAAATTTGCATCGCACAGAATATTCCCCCTCCCCCCCTCCTGAATGCTTGTAAGCAAATTCCAAGGTTTGGCCTCACTTTCAAGCCTCTAGTTCATTTTTTCTTTCAATCAGATGGAAAAGCAAAAACAGAAAGGGGTGCACCAAAAAAAAAAAAAAAAAAAAAAAAAAAAAAAAACCCACAAATGGGCTAAAATAAGTATAAGGTATAAACATCACTTTAAGTCCAGAATTTGCCATGTTTTCTGAAAAATGAAGCATTGCACACTTTCCATACTCACAAGGTTGCCAGGTTTCAACACAGAACCCCACCTGTATCTTTCCCTTTCCAACTTAGAAGCAGAGCAGAACTCACCTCCTATGGAAACAGCGCAGAAAGTCCTGGTCTGGTTGTTCTTTGTGATTTTTTTTTTTTTTTTTTTTTTAATTATAGGGGAGAAGAAAACAGTAATGTCAGATACTGCTGAACCTGAAAGTCTTTTGTAACTGTTTTACAAAGGGCTGAGCACTGGATTTGTGTCTGGCCAGCCAGCACCTCTACAGCCCCAAAGCAGCTCCCAGCTCTATGCTCCTCTCCTTCCCCTCCACTCTTTTAAAATAAAACATATTTCATAGCCAAAGATGAGCCATGCCACCTTCTGATTAGATTCTGACCTATAGAAATGCAGTCCTCTGATTATATTTCATCCCTGGGGAAAAAAAAAAAAAAAGAAAAAAAAAGGTATTTTTGATAGCGAGCAGTGGGAATTCTTGCAACATTCACTTAAAAAAAATTATGAAAGGAAGGAGGCAGGAAGAGATAAGTGAAATGTCCTTTTAAATCAGGAGTGACACATTAATAAAAGCAGCACATTGTAACATGCTCGGCGCTTTCAATTACAGAACAGCTGCAAGGGAGGAGGTGCAAACACCAATGCATGCAGAAGTTGAGGGATGTTGCTGCGTTCTGGTGTGTCCCATGGTTCTCCCCCCATCGAGAAAACCCTTCACTGTGTGTCCAATTACTTTTAAACTACATCCAAGGAAAATGTGGGTTTATTGACACTAGTTGGTGCTTGTCTTCCCTGTATGCTAATCGATTCCTCAAATCTCATTGTTCCCCAAGAAGCCAATGCCAAACCAACAATGGGTTGAGACATGTCTCTGGGAATATCCCCACATTTCACCTGCCCCTTCTGTGCCTAAAGGGATGGTCATTTTGGGGTGGCAGTGCTGTTTCTGGTGCTTTGTTGGGATGGGCAGCCAAGCAGGAACACCCTCCAGGTGCCAACACAGGTGATACAAACACATCCCCACTGTAATCAGCCCACGATTAGCAGAGCTTATACGTAATTCACACCATTTCCTTCACCACCTCCTGTCCCTAGGTCCTCCAAAAGCATTCAGGAAAAGCAACCTAATGGGTGCTTTGCATCATTTTCCCCTCTTTTCCTTCCTCCTGCTCTTTCTTATTTTCCTTTGGCTCTGATGTCTCCATTCTTCCATTCAAGACTTAACCCTTCTGTGTCTTTCAGTCTTTTGTCCCCCTCCACCTCTTGCTGACTTTTAACATGAGGCCAGCCCAGCTGGCTCCTGCTCTTTCTGCCTTTTCATTTTTCTCTGCAATTTTGCCCTCCTAGGTTCCTTCTGCTGGCACACAGCAGCAAGCACAGGGAAATCCTCCAAGCGCACAAACCTTCTTTGCAAAGGGTTTGAAAGGATTTCAGGATTTTGCTGATGGAGGAAGCATGCTGCCCCTTGCAGAAGAGCCACTTGGGATGCTAAAACTATGAGGGATACGGTTAGTGCACATAATGGGGATGGGTTGATGGTTGGACTTGATGAACTTAGCAGTCTTATCTAACCTTAATGATTCTAAGAAATTGCATTCCCCAAAAGAACGGAGGAAGATGATGAGAGGCACGTGGGAGGACACCAGGGCGCAAGGTGAGGCTGAATTCTCTGTGGCCACAGGGCTGAGGAGCATTAAGCAAACGTGCTCTGACTCGTAGCACTTGGCAACATTTTGTTTATTAAAGATTAAATACCAGCAGTTGCTCCCATTCCTGCGAGCACAGCTAAATACTTTTTCCTTCTCTCCCCAGCTATATTCCCAGCTCCGGCAATGCCTTATTTATGAACTTCCCAGGCAATTTACAATTATAATGGGCTGCTGCCTCTCCTACTAATCCAGGAGGGCTACAAGGGGCAAGAAACAGCGAAGGACTCCCATCTGTCCCAACACAGTGTGGCCATATTTTGCTGAATCTGGAGCTTTTTTCCCTGGCAAGCTGCTGCACTGATTTTTTTTTTTTCCCCTCCAAAATGGAGGAAAAAAATATTTTAATACAGGTTTAACATTCACAACTGAAATCGGATGTGACAGACAGAGGCAGCGTCAGGCATCCAAAGGAGATGGTCCTTTCACAAAGGAAAAAGGTGGGGGGGAGCCCCTTTGTGTTTTTAAAGGCATAAAGGTGCATAAGTTTTGCCTGATTTCCCACTTTTTCCTTAAAGAAAAACAGAACCTGAGTATCAACAGGGCAGAATGCCCCCAAAACCCACCCAATTTTGTGCTGGATTTTGTAATTTTTTGTTTATTCCTCATGCTGTATTTCTTTTTCTATTCACGCAATATAGCCATAGGACCTGGCGTCACCGGGCCACCTGGAGCAGAAGGAGAATCTCGCTCCTGCTGCGAGGAAGAGCCCTGCTGACAGCGAGCAAATTGTATTAACGCTGTGTAAATAGGATATTAACAGGCCAGCCAAACAATTAAAGAGCCAGTAATTAAAATTCATCTTCCTACACACCACGGCGAATTAAAGTACAAACATTTAATTAGATACCTCTTACCTCATCCATTTGCATAAGAGGGAGGAAGCACTTTGCAGCTGTTTCTCTATTTATACTGCGTGCGGGTTGCTGGACCACACCAGCACCTAAATCCTATGGCATTGTAGAGAAAAGACATAGAATACATAGCATAGAGGATTTTTCTCTAATGAAATAGGTTGCAATGGGCACATCAAAGCCTACACCAAGCTACCTCCATCCTATGGATGTGTCTCCTGTCTTGCTAGCTCTTTGTCATTTTAATCAATAATTTTAATCAATACATTGATTGAGCATGGTTGGTTTGGCCTTTTGACCCTTTTAAATCAAGATTAACTGAGAAAACCGCTAAAAGCAGGGCACTGGCATCATCAGTTACAGAGAGACCCTTCAGTAGGGACAGGCAGGCCCTAAAGAGTCTGTTTCAATTTGGATTTTATGATAAAAATGTTCGCAAACTCTTCAAAACGTCTTCTTTTTAAGCCTTGCCAGTCAGATTTTATCACAGTGTCACAGTCCAACTCGTGTGTAAGGCCAAACTACAACACCAACTTCCAACAATTTCTCAAACCCAACTGAGATGGGATTTCTGAACATTACCCACAGCTTTTTTTTTTTTTTTCTCCTTTCTTTCTTAAATCCTGCACTTCCTTCCCCCCAAAATATCCCAGCCAACTAAAATCCCGCAATTCAAGCCTAATATCATGTTGTGCCATGGTACCCAAACATCACTGCAGTGCATTTCTAACACCACACATCACACAAGGGCTTCTCAAAAAACTACACCACCATATCTTAAGAAAAACCAATTTTTAGACTTTAGTTTTGTCATCACCATGAATATTACAGCCATTTTTAAATTTTTACATCTTACATTCTTACTAGATCCAACCAGTGCCCAGTCATGCTCCAATGCAGCGTGACGATAGCACAGGCTGCAGAAAAATGAAGACCGAAGCTTAAAATGGATTATGTTGGTAAAAAAAATAAAATAAAATAAAATACCCAAAATACACTGCAAATGCTTTGGGCGGGTTTTTATCCACATCAGCACAGCCTCGGTATAGGCAAGGACACGTGAAGAAGGGTCTGAACAAAAAGCCACTTGTCTCTCAAGGGTTTGGATTTCTGTAAACAGCCCCAGACATAGTAAGAGGTGCTTCTCCCATTGCAAACATGGGGCAGCCTCTCTACTACAACCTTACTACCAGAAAAACAACTTGTAGCAGCCACGAATCAACGCTAGACTCCATCTTTTCCAGTGTGAAGTTATGAGAACTCAATGTCATCCCATCTACTTCAGCACTACCCTGGCCTTTGGGTTGTGCCATTTGGCAATGGATCACACAAACACAATGAGCGAGCAATTTAGGACTTGGGAACCTCAGGAAGATACAGAGCCACCTTCACCCTTCCCAGTGCCCATCTCCTGCCTTCTCCAACTCCTTCCAGCATTTTCAGTTTTTTCTCTCCTTTCCCATCCTACTGACTCTCTCCACTCATCCATCCATCACCAAGCAGGAGTTAATAAAACAAATGCAAAGCCCTGCTTTGCACAAGCCTATTGTGCACAAGACTCACCTCCAGTGTGTCACCAACAAACAACTTTGAAATGGACAGAGCCATCCAAGCAGCTATGCACCCCGTGCATGGGAAACAAAACCTGTTTTAATGTCTTTTGTCACACCTTTTCCAGCCAAGGCTTGACAGCAGTGCTGTTCCAGCTCACCGGAGCACAATATGAGAAAGCTCCTTTCACTGCTGGCATCGAGTTAGTGCTTGTAGCACATCTCTGTCAAACAAGATGTTTGTGTGAAAGCCTCAGGAAATTGGTCGTTTCTGGGAGTAGGTTATGTTTTGTGTGTTTTTTTTTTTTTTTTTTTTTTTTTTGTTTTTTTACTCCATAGACAGTGGAATGCGTGGCCAGCTTGTGCAATGCAACCCAGAGCGTGCAATGCAACAAAACAAAGAGGAAAGAAAGAAAATGAAAGTTTTGAGTAAGTTTTGTAAAAACGGCTGAGGCATTTTTCTGAAGCAAGCAATACCCAGGATAACCTATACATGCGTCATTTAGGTGCTTAGTAGATCCCTAGATAAAATTAGGCACTTTGTTGGAGAGAAACTCCAAAACATGACATTGATGATGAAAACCCTGCAGTCACAAAGCCAAAGGCTACCTCCTGCCTACCCCAACCCACAGTATCCTTGGAAAGAAGAAAAAAAATCACAGCAAAGATAAACGCACCTATTACAAAATGAGAGATGCTCCAGATAGTGGAAAACTTCTGATGTTGGGAGTGAAAACACGAAAAAAATAAGGCTTAGAAGACAGAAATAAGCAGGGGATAGGTGGGAGCAGTAAGACTCCAGGTTATACTCAAACGGGAAATATCAACCATATAGGAAATAATTCACTATCCTCAAAGCTGATGACGAGAACTGGCTGTGATGATACAGCCTGATGTTACTCATAAGTGAGCAGTTTTTCTGCACACACACCCACAGAGAAAGACAGATAATCAAGCAAAATCACTTGGAAATACACACCGACCCCCAAAACCCATAAATCATACTAAAAAGAGATCACACAATATGGAGAAGATGGGTCTTTCCACCCCATGCAAATTACAAGCAGGGCTGTGTTTGCTGCATTGGTAATCCTCTCGATGTATTTTATTAGCTACTACCAGACCCCTCTGCACAGGATAAGTAACCATGCCCATAAATTACAGATAGAATATTTTTCTCTTACAGCTGCACAGATGTGAAGTATGTTTAGCAGCATTTACTCCAGCACACTAAACTTTTATTTATCATTTCTCCCCCTGCATGTTCAGTACATTGCCCTAAAGCTGCCAGCAAACGATGCACACCTACACTGCCAAAACTGAAACTTAAAGCACTCATGGGTCATGCAGGGCCCCAGATCCCCCGATTTTTAAATGGAGATCACTCTCTTCATTTGCTTGTATGTATATATGCAAATTGGGGCTGATTGCTTGTGGAGCAACCTGCCATTCATACTGTTTGAAAAACCACAAATAAGCAATTTAGGATAGATTCCTTCAAACCAAAGCCAGCTTGCTTGCCCCCCAACTTTTTTCCAATGCAAGCTGAAGATAATCAATTTTTGCAAAATTGGAGAGGATGCAATGGGTAAGAGATGTCACCTGCCTTGATTAGGATATGTTGGCTTTCTGGGCACATAGCACCAGTTGTGAATGCATTTATTTCCATACAGCATTTCCAGTCTAACCCCTTGAGAGAACAGGACATCACCCTGACCAACCGCTGATGGAGCCCCACATGTTGAAAGCACCCAAAAACCCCAACCAAATCCCTTTGCAGTAATGCATGGCCCCTCCCCAACACCTTGGGCATGATATTGGCTGGTGCTCAGGAGCAGGATGCCCTGCAAACATAAGCATCCTTCCCCTTGCGCTTGCTAAAACTTCACACCCCTCCTGCCTTTTCGTTATTCAGTATTGTGCTGAGGCTGGTGTAATCTGTTAATCCCCATTCACTGCAGAGCAAACCCCTCCTCAGCGCAGATGTGGGGTTTAATTTGATATTAACTGTAGCAAGAGCAGGAGAAGCTGTACTGAGATCCTGGAGCACTCTGCAAAGGACTGAAAAGGTGTGGGGTTTTTTTTTTGTTTGTTTTTGTTTTTTGTTTTTTGTTTTTTTTTTTTGCTTTGTTTTGTTTGTTTTTTACCTTTTTTTTTCCAGCAAAAAGCTCTACTTTAGGTATCAATACAAGATCCCATCAGCCAACCTCTTGCACCTCTGTTTCTACCTCATTTTGGAGCAGAAAAATGCAACACCTGGATGCAGGCACTGCTCTAAGCATCCCCCAGGGCTGGACAGGGATCAAGATCCTGCTACCAAAATCCCACCCAGCCAAATTCTGAATGCAATGCATTGAGAAACACCATCAACATTACAGGGAAAAAAAACCACAAATTATTTGTAAGCAGCTCGGTTTACTAGAGCCTCACGCTGAAGCTGATACACTGCATGAAGATGCTGAAACTTGAAGAAAGTTGCTGCAACCCCAGTGAACCTTGTCTCTTTTTTTGGTGCAAATGAGGGTTGCTCTTGCTAAAGTGAAAGGTGTATGCCCTGCCTCCGGGTGAGGATTACCACACCAGGAGCTAATTATTTGAAACCATAGCTCACTTCATTAATCTAGACTTGAGCATAATCCCAGCCTGCGTTAATTAGTGGAGCTGGAAGCAGTGTGAAGTGTGCATTTAGAGCAAGTCCCATCCATGCCTCAGTTTCCCTGCTTGCAAGGGGGAGTGCAAGATCTACCATTTTACTAAAGCACCTGAAATCGAGTGAAACACAAACACCAGCAAGGGATCATTGGAGACGAGCACTACTCCTCAAAAATAAGTGCAATATTGAATGTTAACATCAGAAACACCACAGTCCTCCGTAAAACCTTCTACTCCTCCAGCTTTAGCTGAGAGAAATACAAGCATGGGGTGGACAGAAGAGGAAAATAAAAATTAATTTTCCTGAAGAGCAAGGATGAGGATTTAGGTCTGGATGCTGCTCATGGGTTTCCCACCATGTTAAAAGTCCCAGCGAGGTGTTGTGCCCAGAGCAGGAGCACATGACCACAAGCTACAATGAAGAATTTGCTTATTTCTTTCTTTGTTTGCAGTCAAATCCAACTAGTCCAGATTAGCGACTGGTGATAAAATGGGAGCTATCTGCTCCCACCCTACTCCCCAACTGCCTGTACCATTGGCCTACTTGTGCCATTGGTTCTGTGCTCTCTAAACAGGAAGGGATTATTATTATTATTCTCTTTTTTCCATGTTCTGAACTTATACAACAAGGGCACGACCTCAAGCAGAGAAATGAGGGAAATAAAACCTGGTAGCAGGCAGAAGTGCTTCAAAAGCCCAAAAGCAAGGCAAAGCCACTGCAGTAGAGTGAGGGAGGAAAGGAGAGAGGAAAAGAGGAATGTAGGGATGGATGGAAGAAAGAAGGGAGCAACAGACAGGGAGGGATGGAGTGATGAACAAAAGAATGGAGAGAGGCATGGAGAGAGAGATGGACGGATCAAAGTATGGAGGGGCAGAGTAAGGGAGGAAGAAGTAGCAGGATTGAAGGGATTGAAGGAGAGAGGAATGGAGGGAGGGAGGAATGAAGGGAAGGATGGAGTGAAGAACAGAGGGAAGAATAGAGGGATGTGGGTATGGAGGAGCAGAGAAAGGGAGGAAGGAGTGGACAGAAAGAGGAGGTTTGGACAGAAGGCCAGAGAGAGGTAGAGTGGATGGGGTGGGTAGGACGGATACCTGCATATGCTAGATTATTACATACATAACGCCATGGAATCCCCTCACCCCCTGCCCAACCCCACACAACCAAGTCCTTTTCCTACCACCTTCCTGCTCAAGGGCTGATCTCGATATCCCAGACCCAACATCAGTATGAGGAACAGCAATGCTCCAACCCTTTGCCTTGAGCTGGGCTGCTTTATTTCTTCAATTCTGACATCACGCTCATCCCCTGGCATCCTCCCATTCACCCATCCTCTATCTGCCTCTTTTCTTCTCCATCTCCAACGCCTGTCACACAAAGCCGGATTGCTAATTCGAAGCCACTCTCTCCTCCCCAATTTACACTCCATGATTAATAATCCCTTTGCTCTCCCAGTAATGCCATGCCGCTAATAAGATTAAAACATATCACCCTCTTACAGCCGATTCATAACACTGATTTACCGTTATGTTGCTGCTGCTGTGGAGAGGATGCACATGGCTGTTACCTTAATCCCTATCCATCTCTGCTCCATTGAGAAATAACTGCTAATTAATACCTTCCTGTCTCCTGACTGCTTCCAGATATGCCTGACTATCATTCATTTGGCCAGCTTTTTGCCGTCAATCTGCAGAACTGATAGGGCATCCTGTTTCCTTCAGCTCTGCTAAGCAGCTCTATTTTGTGTTGGGTTTTTTTCCCCCCAAATTTGTGACATCCCATTGGTCTTCCCAGCATGAGTTTGATTGCACTGAGATAGAGCAGAGCTGGGTTTTCCAAGCTCCTTTTCCATGGGGTATCCTAAAGGCTCACGAGGATGTACTGGCTCCCATCATCTTTATTTTTCTCCACTTTCCCATATCCACCCCTATTTCTGCATCATGACTCTGCACCCCCAAGGCAGTCTGGAAATGGGACACACCCCAGAAAACCCAACTGCTTTATTTCTACATCACAACTCCATGTCCCCAAGCCTGTTTGGGGCATCCTAAAAAACCTTAATTGCCCCATTTTCCTCCCCACTTGTCTACTAGGAGAGCACAAACCAGTGACAGAAACAACAGCAACAGTAGCAAGACCTTGGGATAGAAGGTGGAAAAAAAATCAACAAAGCCTCTGATCTCATGAATGTGGCAGGGGAGGCCAATGCTCTGCTTTTAATAAAACATAACGAAGCGTAGGATCATAAAATATTTCCTTTAATTCAGTGCTCCCACGAGGGTGGGTAAAGAGGCTCAGTAACGCGGTAGGATTTCCTCACAGCTTGCCAGCAGGGAGAGGACAGCAGGATTTGTGAAACAGCCCATTTACAAGCTATAAGTGTTCTCCTTCCCATCCCAGCCTTATTTTGGGGAAGAGGGAGCTCAGCTGTTGATGCTGCAGTCAGCCCTATCCAGCCATCTATGCTATATCTCCTACATATCCCATACAACCAGAGCATCTCCATCCTGTCACACCTTTTGGAGTTACATCCAGTCAGCTTTTGGGTAGAAAAAGGTGAAGTATAGCATCACATAGCCCTCTATGCTATATCCCATATAGGTCCTATATAGCCAGAGCACCCCCACACTCCTGCACTTTTCAGGGCTTCAGCCAGCCAGCATCTGGGATGGAAATAAGTGATGAAGAAGGGATGCTCAGCTCTTGCCTGGCTGCTTTTTGCTCCTGCTTCTCCCATCCTCATGCTCATGGATGTGTTGCACATATCAATACACAAATCCATATATCCACACCTCCCAGGCGAGGTGGTATAATTGATTAACATCCTCATGTTAAATATCTCTCTGCATCTCCTTTGTCCTACACCAAGCACTAAATATAACCATTCAGTATATTCTCTCCCTTCCAAGAGAGATAACATTGTTTAAGTAAGCCTTTTAAGTTTTAAAGAGTTGGGTTGTTTTCTCACAGTGGGAAGCTTTTAGCGGATGAGAGGGGATCTGAGCAAACAAATGATAGAATGCAGCCCCACTGCAAGGAGAAATCCCAGAACATGGGCATCCCTCCCATCCCAGTGACCAAATCCTGCCCCTGCAAAGACATCTCCTACTCCAAAGTCACCCAGATGTGTTTTCCTGCTGAAAAAAAAAGTTAACAAGATACATTTTTTGCAAGTAGAGGGCTTAAATTTGGCAACCAGGCTTCCTTCAGTGCCTTTGTGTTCCCACGCTGCTGCTATAATTACAGCAGAGTAAATTCTCTCCGTCAGAAGGAAACCCATCTCCAGCCAGCTTGCATGTATTATATCTTTCCTAAGATTTCCTTAAAAAGACAGAAAAAAAAAAAGCCAATCCCACCAATAGTAGTGCAATGATATGTAAATATAACTTTAAAAGAGTCACCTCCACTGGCACTCATGAAAATATTTCATCTCTATGTGCATATAAGTTGTAACTAGAGCAGTCGTACTGGCTTGATCAGATCCAGGCTGTTGGTCATCCAGCATGAGGCAAAACACCCTCCCCAAAACACCCCCAAATCAGAGCAATTCCAATGCTTTGGGTGATACCTGATAAACTTTTCCCCCCACACACTCCTGCTTTTTTAGCCCATCTTGCCCTCCCTGCAGAGAGCCAGCAACTCCCTGAGCCATTGCCCATTCCATAATTTTCCTCTTTTCAAGTACTGACAACACCAAGATCCAACCTCCTTTTGGGGATCACTCTGTGTACAACAGAAAACAACATTGCCACCAGCAAATCCCATGTTATCCATGCAATCCATCCCCCCAAAAAGCATTTCCATTGATGACAGCATACCCAGGAGCCAACAGGAGAACCCCACCATATCTCCAATCATCCCGCATCCCTCCCCCATCACTTTGGTCCCACACACCAGGCATCTCTTTAGTCCCACACCTCAACCATTGCTTCGGTCTTACAGGAAAAAGCAAACTCCTATCAAGGGGCATTCCCAGATCACGACTGCCCATCCCTGCCGCTGAAGTTACTCCAGTCATTTCGCAAAGAAATACCAGTGTATATGCAAAGTGGGTGCATCCAATCAGAGGAAGCTCCAGCTCCTATTTCCCCAGCCTGAGCAGACAGGATGTAGCCACAGAATTTATCTGCAAGCACTGGGAGGTGGAGCAGTGCTGGAATCACAGCTGCTAATCTCTTCACCCTCCTCTCTGAAGTATATTGTTGAAGGCATTATATAAAAGAAAATTATACACAGGTTTGGGCAGAGAAGAACAAAATCCCTGCTCCAGCCCTCTAGGATGCTGCCTTTCAACTAAAAAGGGTTTTGCAGATGGAGATTTGCTTCCAGCAGCAGAACAGATAAAACATGTCATCCAGAAGCTGGGAAGGGCTCTTGCTCACAGCATCCTTCTGATGGGAAATTTATCTTTATCCTGATATTCCCCAAACCTCCTGGGAGCCAAGGGCAGCGAGAAGTCCCTTGCTGTGGATCCAGCCAAGAACTGCAAAGCCTCCTTCCCCACTCCTAACCTCCCTTGCATGGATGTAGAGATGGGTGGGGATGGACAAATATGGGGAACGATGGTTGTGAGAAGGGATGGACAGACATGGAAAGGGATGGGCAGATGTGAGCATGGATGGGCACAGGGATGATTGGACACAGGAATAGATGGGTGTACCTCCCCTACGAAGACAGGCTGAAGGAGCTGGACTTGTTCAGCTTGGATAAGAGAAGGTTATGATGAGACCTCATTGTGGCTTTTCAGGATTCAAAAGGGAATTATAAACAGGAGGGGAATCAACGTTTTACAAGGGTAGACAGTGATAGGACAAGGGGGAATGGTTTTAAGCTCAAGGAGGGAAAGTTTAGATTGGATGTCAGGGAGAAGTTCTTTACAGAGAGAGAGGTGAGGTGCTGGAACAGCTGCCCAGAGAGGTTTGTGGATGCTGCCCCTGGAAGTGCTCAAGACCAGGGTGGATGGGACCCTGGGCAGCCTGGTCTAGTACCAGACATGGAGGTTGGTGGCCCTGCCTGTGGCAGAGGGATAGGAACTTGATGATCCTTGAGGTCCCTTCCAACCCAAGCCGTTCTACGATTCTATGGATGGATGGACAGTCATGGGTTTGTCAGGACTCTATTAACAAGGGTTATTCGTTCACCCATTTCCACTGCTTTTCTCCAGCATTTGGTTTTGCTTGGTACCCAATCTTCTGCTTATTATAGACTTTGTGCCCTGGAAAATATAGAGCTGGCAGTGATGGTGACTGCACATTGTGATGTGGGTCGTGGTCCTGCACTTTACTAAGAGCCTGTCTGCCCTTGGCAGTTGCACCATGAATCTGTCCCAAAGTTGGTAGAAGTCCTGCACTGAAAACAAGCTGTGATTGACTGTTTATTTTAGGAAGGAGATGGGGAAAAGAGGGAAGGAGATAATGCCAGAGAGATAATGTGAGCACCAGCCATTAGTTACAAACAAGCCCATCAGTACACCAAGTGCCTCTGCAGCAAGCAAACAAAAGGGCAAAGAGAGCAGCTTGGCACGGAGCAAACACAGCACATCAGCTGCATCCTCCCTCCTCAGCTCTATGCAGGCTGATTTCCAGGCTGGGAAGTTTTCCAAAACAAAAAAAACAAAAAAAAACAAAAAACAAAAACAAAAATCAAAACAAAAAAGCCAACAACAACAACAACAACAACAACAAAAAACCAACCACAAGGTTTGGGGGCTCCTTCAATGGACTTTTCCACAGCGCCTGACTTGCAGTCAATGAAATCGAGCAAATGGGGCAGGGAATGAAAGCAGTAAGTAAAACAACAGTAAGTGCCAAGCGATGCCCATCCTCCCTGTGCATATCAGATGCTCCATAAAAATCCAGTGCATCAACTAATGCAGGGACTGAATTGCACCTGCATGCTGCTGAAGCCTGCATGCAACCAGAGGAAAGACCTCTACAAGGGTGTGAAGGTACCAGAGACAGCCCATGGTGCACACAGGAGGGCTGCAATGGATACAGTATAGAGTGCACAGCATATAACATTTGCACTTTGCATATAGCGTACTGCATATAGCATTTGCATGTTGCATACAGCATAGAGTATGTTGTGCGTTGAGGGACATTATTACAGATGGTTTGACAGATGGATTTGATGACCTTAGTGGTCTTATCCAACCTTAATGATCCTATGATTATATATGCAGTGTTTAGCGTGTTGCATATAAGATCATTTACCACTTTGAAGATAGGATTAACACCTTGCATATAGCAAGGGCTGCTTAGCTCATGGGTCTCCAAAGCAAAACCAGGACACACAACACACATCCGCCCTGGCTCTGTGACCTTTGTGAGTCTAGAGAAGTCAAAACTTGGTTAAAAAAAAAAAAAAAAAAAAAAAAAAAATCAGCCAGACCTAAAGTTAAATACCGCAGCACCATCAACACTAAGAACTTGCTCGTTGCAACAGGGAGTGGGGAATCTGAAGGATTTGCCCCAAAACTGAGCTCCAGCACCTGGAAGAACACAGAATTTAAAATACGGGGGGTTTTGCAGGAAAATGAAGCATGGAACAACTCTGTGCCCCAAAGCTGCCTATTAACTTAGGAAGGTGCAGGGCGAGGGGAGGAAGCTTGCTTTGTAAGAACACTCTAAGATTGAAGCTGGCAGCTCTGAAGAGCTGCAAAATGCAGCTGGGAGAGAGAGAGAGAGAGAGAGAGAAGGGAATAACAAAATTGGCCTAATTGGGAGAGGGCAAGGGCAATTAGCAGGGTGGATTGTCAGAAGGACTTTATGGATTTACTCAGGCAGCATGAGGCTTTGCAGGAAGCAGAAATTCATGGAAAAGAGGAGGAAAGGATAAAGAGAAGGTGACCCTGAGCTGAATACGAGATGGGAAAGCAGGAGCAGGAAGGCTGACGGAACATGTTCTGCTTTTCCAGGTCAGCGCAGTGTGCTCGTAGGTGAATTAGAGCAGGTTGTTCTGTACGTGGTGCAAGGAAGCTCCTCCTCTCTCTGCACCGTGCAAACTCCCAGACACCTGAACACTGAATTTTCTCCTTTTCTACCCCAAACCTTCTCAGATGACGGCAATATCAATATCTCACTGAGATCAGACTTCAACATATTTAACTCTCCTTTCATGTTTGCAAAACACAGCTCTGATTTTCCCTGCCCGTTAAAAGAAACCTGATGAGCATATGATGGGAACGTATTTCAGGCAACGAGTGAAGTGCCAGCAAACAGCCTGGGGCGGCCAAGGAGCCATCACCCTGCCTGCAGATGAGACTTTGTGCCTTTCCAAAAACCACCACTGCAAGGCTATGGGGCCACTGCCAGCCACCGTCTGACCGCTCACCTCCTGCATATGCCCTCATTTTTCCATTCTGATGCTCTCTCAACCCACTTAGCCATGCTCAGGTTGCTTTTCCTGGCCAAGGGGAGAGATTGAACTTGTTTTAATGGGAAAAGCTGTATAGGGAAGGGCATAGCTGGCCTACCACACATCCAGAAAACAGGGAGCATCGTATGAGGGAATAAAAGGGCTTTTCATGCAGAAGTGATGGATTCAGATGGAAAGCCCCAAAATGCACTCACAGATGCTCTTATGGATGCTTTGCTTGAGTGTGTGCACTGCTGATAGGATGTTCAATCACACCCACAGAGATGGGGCAGCAATAGGGGAAATCACGGGGAGAACACAGAGCACGCACCATGCATTGTAGACAGTGCATATAGAGAAAAAAGAACAAAATTACCACTTCAGAGAGGCATTGTGGAGGAAAAAGTGACGGGACTTAACATCCCCTTTGTAGGCATGGATCCTGCTGCATCCCTGGCAAGAATAAGGCTGGAGATCCCCGGGTGCAGAATCCCCAGCCAAGAATGTTCTCAGCCAAGAAAAAGCCATCTGCCCAATGCTGAACCTCAGGAACTGCCATCCACTACCAGAGCATCGGGATGGGCTTTTTGCAATGATATATTTCTTTTTTGCTTGGAAAGTGCTGGGTTTTGGGACAGCGCTAAGGAAACACTTCAAGCGGCTCAACCTCAGGATATGGGAACACAGAGAAGTTCTAGTGGGGTTTTAGGAGCTGAATGCTGAGCTCATGGCAGCACTAATCCAGATCCACACGCCATGATCAGATCCTATCATATCATTTCTCACCCCACAGCCCCGCACTGATCCACAGAACAAATGCTTTGACCTCTTTCTCCCCCCCAAACATACACCAGAAACACAGCCTTACCCATCCCCACTCTCATCAATCATCAGCAGAAAAGCACATTAAAAGCGTAACTCAGCTTTATGCAGGTGGATCTGTGCTACCCACAAAGGATAATATCGTGCACTTCACCTCAAACTCGAGAAGAATTGGCCCCTTTGTGCCAATCCTACAGAGCGCGTCCACCGCTCCCCCTCCCTGTGCCCTGCAGCAGCTGATGGCTGCATTCTATGCAGGAAAAAGCGTGTTAGAAATAGCAAAATCCCAACAGTTGCCCAATCAGTGCCACTCACCTCCCAGCACTCAGAGCTGTGCAGAGCAGGCAGGGCTTTGATGCACTATACAGAGAATGGACTATGGGCTATTCCTGCATACCCTATTAGCAGGTTCCTATTAATGAGGACAACGTCAGCATCCTGTTAATAGATTCAAAAACAATGTCCTATTGGGGGGAACCCTATTAAGAGGTAAAAATTGGGTGTTCTATTTGCAAGTGCCCTACTAATGGGTCTAAAACTGGTGTCCTAGTAATGCCTGTCTTATTAGCATGTCCAAATTTGGTACTCTATTAAAGGGGCTAAACCTACTGCCCTATCAGCAGATTCATTTATTAACAGATCCAAGCCAAGTATCCTACTAATGGGTGACCTAATACTAGGTCCAAATCTGGTACTCTGTTAACAGATGCCCTGTTACTGGGTCCAAATGGGTTGCCTTATTACTGAGTTACCCTATTATGAAGTCCAAACCAGGCACTCTGCATGCAACCACCTTATCAACAGATGTAAACCTAGCATTCAGTTAACAAGTGCCCTATTAACAGGTTAAAATCCAGCATCCTATTAGCAGGCATCCTATTAACAGGTCAATGTCTGATACACCATTACCAAATCCAAACTAATCACCCTATTAGTGGCTTCTCCTATTACCAGTGGCCCAAAAACCACTATTCCGTTACTGGTGCCTCATGCCCAGATCCAAAACCAGTGCCATATTATCAGGTCCAAAACTGAAGACCTATTAACAGGCACTCTAATCTCAGGTCCAAAACTGATGCCCTATGACCAGGCTCCCTATCACCAAGTCCAAAACCACTGTCCTATTACATGGTGCCTTATTACCAGCTCCAATACCATTGCCATATTAGCGGGTCCTCTATTCCTGGGCACCCTATTATAGAGTGCAAAACACTGCGTTATCAAGGGTGCCCTATTCCCAGATCCAAAACCACCATCCTACTACCGGGTCCAGAACCACTTTCCCATTACGGAGAGCCTTTCCCAAGCCGCGAGGGGGGGCACAGAGCCTAGAGCCCCCGCACACCCGCAGCACAGCATTTTCCCGTTATTTAGGATCAGGGCACAGGGCTGATCCCGTTGTGAGGGGGTGATGGAACTCACCCAGTGCCAGGTCCAGGAAATCCCATAGCAGCAGTAAAAAGAGGGGCAGGGGGCTCATGGTCCGCATAGCGTCCGCGGGGGAGGAGGGAGGGGAGCCCCCATAGGGCTCACCGGTGCCCCGAACCACTGGCTGTAGCATGGGGGGGTCCGGAAGGCATCGCGGCGGTGCCGGGCTGGGCTCGACGCCCCTCTCTGCCGATCCCACCGAGCTGAGCCGACCGCTCGCAGCTCCAGCACCGCGATGTCACCGCTCGAACCTCCGGCACCCACCTCCCGGCTAAGCCCGCCCCGGTCCGGCCCCAGGGCGGGGCTGCAGGGAGGGGGTGGGGATGGATGGGACGCGGGGTGCAGGGCGGGCCGTGATTTGTATGAATGTGCGTGGTTTATGAGGGAAGGCTGTGCTCTGAATCCCAGCTTCACTCTGCCATTCCCCAAAATCGCAAGATCTCCCCTCATTTTAAGCCAGCCTCGTGCAAACAGTCCCCAGCATTGTCCTTGGGGGTTACAGCTTCCAAACCAACACAACCAGCAGCACCAGACTGATGGAATCTGCTGGCTTGTGGCTTGCTTCTTCACTAACCAACCCCCAATGAAAGAAATCAGGCTCTGCATAGGTCACTGCAAAATCAAATCAAATCAAAGTCAATTAATTGCTGAAATTCCTCTGCACAGGGGTGGGTTTTCTCTCTGCTCTCTCAATGCCTGAGCAGCAGAAATAGCGTCCCTAGCTTAACCATGCCCGCGGGAGAGACACACAGTGATTATTTTTTTCCCCCCATCGATTGGATGATGTAACTCATAGGTGAAACACTTATAGGGGTAAAAAGATGAGGCTCAAAGTTCAAAAGGTTCACCCGGCTCAAAACAGTGTACAGAAGAGGGATGATTAGCAGGAAGATAACATAGAATCAGTAAGTTTGAGAAAGACGTCTAAGATCATCCATTCCAAACACTCCCCTGCCACCAATGTTGCTTACTAACCAACGTCCCTAGATACTACATCTACCTTTCCCTTTTCCTAAACACCTCCAGGAACAGTGACTGCTTCCCTGGGCAATTTCTCCTTACAAAGCCTTCCCAACCTCAATTTTGTCCTTTTTTTCCCCATTCTGCAACTGCCTTTTGCATGCACAACCACCCCCAGTGAGCTGGGAGGAGCATCTCAAAGTGCTTGGAGAAGTAGTTATCGTCTTTCCCCAGCAAAACGCCTTTGACAGCCTCCAGATTTAGTAGTGGAACGCAAGAGAAGTGTGCAGGCTGTCAGCTGAATCCCAGGACATTGGAGGAGACAGTAAGCGATGTAAATTGTTGGATGAAGATATTGCCGTTTATATTGGGTGTCTGGCTTCATTGGGTTTTGCCTGGGTTTTAATTTCCTGTGAATTTAGAGGCTGGTTAAGGTACTCTGCTGACAGCCCCAGAGGCTAGAAAAGCACAAAATGAGCTGATTTGGCTGTTCTTTGTCTTTTCTTTTCTGAAATAAGGGCTTTCCCATAGCTTTATCCCATTGCAACAGAACATCCCTATTTGAGGATGGAGCCAACATCCTTCCCATCCTTGATGGATGGAGACAATGCAAAAACAAGATCCAAAGCACTGTCCTCAACACCTTTAGGAACAGCAGAAATCCGGGGCAGAGAGCTATATGCACACCTCCCTCTGCACCAAGAGACCCCAATTTGGTACAAAAAAAAGTGAAGTTTCTCAGCCCCTCTCTCCTGACCTTTCCAGAAGAAGTCTGTGTACTAATTAGCAGAGTAATAATGTGACAAGGCTGCAATTTCTCATTAGTGCACGCAAAATTCCCAGCTACATGACTGATATGCATCTACAAGAAAATTAACTTCAGCACGAGGGCTTCATAATCAAGATTAATGAGGAAACTGGCGAAGAGCAGCACGTGTCTCTAGCTGTCTGCACTGCCCGTCCTCCCCAACCCTTTGTCAGGAGTCAGGTGACCCCAAAATGAGCTTTTTTAGGGAGGATATTCCTTGCCAAAACAAGTGCTCATTGAGTCTGTATAAGACCTGACTTTTGCCTGTTGGCTGAAAAACTCAATGAAGTGCATTGAAGATCTTCAGCAGGTTCCCATCTTTCAACATCCCTCTTGATGGAAAATGCCCATATGCAGGTGAAATAAAGGAATTCTGGTGAGGCTGGAAGGGGACTCTGAACACCTGTTCAAGCTGTAGGCATCCCTGTTCCTTACAAGTCCCTTCTCTATCCCCATGGATTTTCTGGTTGGGTATTAGAAAAAAAAAATCTTCAAAAGAGTGGCAAGGCATTGGTACAGGCTGCCCAGTGAGATGGTGGGGTCACCATCACTGCAGGCATTCAGTGTGGAGATGTGGCACTGATGGACACAGTGGGCATAGTGGGATGGTTTACAGTACTGCTGAGTCACAGCCTGAACCATTGAGCACCTGGGGAAAGGACCAGTCAAGTCCCAGGAGCACAGGAGGAAGGCAGTTCAGCTGTGGGACAGGAAGTGTTGGAGCCTGGGTTCATCTCTCTTAGATCCCATTTGAGGGCTGACTGCTACTGGTGAAGGATCTCTGGTTGGAGATCCCTCTCTTGTGGAGTTTTTCTGTGAATTGAGATCTTCAGATACGGGTGAGCACCTTTACTTTTCCTTTGAAATACCATCCTATGAATGCTGGACCCTTTGCTGGGTGATACTACTGTATCACCCTTCCACGCGTTAATCTTTCCTATTGTAACAGATGGGTTGGGGTTGGACTTGAGGATTTTAGAGGTCTTTTCCAACTTCAATCGATCTGTGGTTCTATGATTTTTCTTAAACTTGGTGTCGTGGGGGAAAAAGTCCTGGTGAAATCCTGCTCTGAGAGAAGGAATTGGGATTTCCTATATTTCAGGTTAGGTCAGTGGGAAGAGATGCTTCCATTGGGAAAAAATGCATTGGGGAGGATTTAGGCACTGGGATGCTGCAGATGTGGTTGCAGCATGGCACCAGTTTCTCAGACTTCACCCATCTTAAAATAATCCAATTTTCTCAGCAGAAAGGAAGATTTATCTCAATTTATGGACCTGGAACTTGCTTTCAATAGAAATGTCTCAGCAGGAGAATCCACCCATTCTTTCCAGCCCCGACTGCTGCTTTGCTCATGACCCTTGCTGGCATTTCTCCATCAAAAATAGAAACTCAGGCAGTTGAAAAGCAAAGAAACATCACCATGGGATAACCCAACACACTGCGTTTAACCCCAAATATTTTGCTTTGCTGTGATAGCAAAAGGTCTCACTATTTTCATCCTTTTTTAACAATAAAAAGCCACTGTAAAATGAAACAGCAGCATTCCCAAATCACAGCTTATCCAGCCTCAAGTTTACCTTGGAGCCATCGTTTTCCTTCATTCAAACCCACTTTAGGCTCAGTGCAACCCTGCATGCAGCTGTTTCTGTTTCAAGGAGCCCTGCCCTCCCACTGCATTCATTGTTAGCATTTTATTTAGCACCAAATGCCTTCAACGGATCCTGCTCTGGCCAGGTAGCACCAAGTCCCAGGAGGGAATTAAAGCGATTTCCTCAATGCCTTTTTTTTCCCCTTGACAACAAGAGCAAAAGGGCTGCATGATGTTAGCAAGGGGCTTTTCACAGCATGCATGTTTTAATTATTACATATAATTAATACGCTATAATTAACACACTCCACCATTGATGCAAAAGTGCAGGAGCAAAGCACCAAGCACCCACACCTGCTCTTGCACATTTTGGAGACACTACAAAGTGCTCTTAGCCCTAAATCTTTAAGGGGATATATATTTCATAACCCAAAATATTGTAATATTTTGGGAATAATACCTGAATATTACAGACCCCCAAAATAAGCAGGTATCCTGCGCTATGGGTAATTCCCAAGATTGGTGTCTGGGCTGTAATTATTCATATAAATCTGTGCCAGTGGCTAATGCTGTTAAGAAGTCCTTATTTCCCCACTCTGGTGTAATCACAAGCACAGGTATTTGCTTTCATTAAATTATCACTCTTGGTAATGCTCTGATATACATCTCTCTCCTTAACGTGCTCTTTTGCCGTATGTGTTTTGTGCACACACTGCTTAAAAAACTATATTAACTATATTAACTATATTAAAAAATAAAAATAAATAAGGCAATTGGGATGTGTTCAGTGAGGTTGATCCTGTTCCAATTAAAGGACAGAACACCCGCTGCCGCCACCTGTTTGGAGGAGTCCCTCCCTGTAGACACCAATGCAAACCAGTTTGGGAAGCTGGTTGCTGCTACACTGCAATTTCTTACATATAAGCAACAAAAACAAATCCTATCATTCATTATACACTCATAGGAGAGGAAGAAATGTCCATTTTGATAAGATGAAATCCAGCATGTATGTCCCCATCTGTTCAGCCCCATCTCTTCCCCCAAGCCCATGAATCAATGTTCAGGCCAGATTTGCTGTTTTCCACCAAAATAAAGATCTGGGGGAGTGCAAAAAAAATTCCTGACTTTCCAAACACTGCAGTATTTCATGACTGTAAGTCACCTAGGGAGGTTTTCCGAGTTGAAAGTCACATTTTTAGAAAAATGGTGAGTATTTTGAAAGGATTAGCTTGGCCTCTCTCTCCCTCCCCACAGATGGGAAGTTTCAGTTTTTCAGCTGGAAAGAACATTCTGTTTCAGAAACCCCTTTACTTCTGTCTTAAAAAAAAAAAAAAAATTAAAACATTTCAGCCACCTTGGAGATGAATCATTGCCAGCTGTTCAGATTTTTCCCCCAAGCCCAGGCTGTGCCAGGAACCCATAACATTTTCTTTCTATTTACCTTCAGTTCTAAAACTTAGCACTGCAAGGGCAAGGCTTTCTGCTACATGGCTCCAGGAGCATATATCCCACAGCACTGACCCTGGCAGCCTCAAAATCCCAAAAGCACACAAAAGGGAAAAGCAGTTTGCACACTGTGGAAGGAGCCCAGCCTCAGCTGGTGAAACATCTCCCATCATTTACTAAACGAGTCCCCCCTGGAGCTGTATAAATACACAAGTGCACATGCACAGATATATATACACGGAAGGCGTTCTGAAGAACATCTTCGCAGCTGCATAAATAGACTGATGACAGCCATGGGGTTGATATAAATAAGATTAAAAGTTGCAGACATCATTTTCCCTGGCTTGTCTCCCTCCTCCATCCTGACACTCAGGATGACGCGTGGCTTAATTTAAACTCTTTTTCCACTCTCTTTCTAACTCTTTTGGGCTCACAGAAAGAATTGTCATAATCTATGCTAGATGCAAGTCAAAATGCTGTGTTTTTCCCTTTTCCTCCAATACTTTCAATTGGAAATAAAACCCCAGTAGTACCAAATGAGGGCCTCTCATACATTCCTCAACCTCAAAAATGAGTTAAAAAGAATGACTTCAGGATCTTTCTCTGATCTTGGCACTGCTGGCAGCCATGCTAAATGCTTGCTTCAGCTTTTCACTTTGAGTTTTTGTTTTAGGTAGAAAACAAGAAAAACACTATGGAAGGGGGGAAGCAGGACTGGAAGTGAGAATGGGTTCACAGGCAGCAGATATCAGCTCACCCCCACACCATGCCATGGGATGATGCCCAAAACCCTGACTTCTTGGGCATCTCAACTTCACCATGGCCATCAGACCCCACCACGGCCATCTGTAGCAATTGGACAGATCAATATAATGGGAAAGGCATTACAACAAAGGTGTGATGACAGAAGGACCAGCATGATAGAGAGGTGCTAAAAAGGATGGGAAGAAGATTGCTCACCCATATTAGAAGATTCTAGGTTCACAGAGGAAAGCTTCACCAAGGAGGGATCTCCAGAAAGATATCCTTCCCCAGTGGCAGTCAGCCCTTAGATGAGATCCAAGTGAGGTGCAGCAAAGGCTCCATCACTTCTGGTTACGCAGGGAAGCACAGGTAAAGACAGTTCACAAGGCTGACTGGCTCCTTTCCCCAGGTGCTCCATCCGTGGCTCAGGCCATGACAACAGTTCACATACACCATCCCACTGACTTTTCTCCCTTCCAACATATGCAGATTTGGGGTAAGTTCTCTCCCAGCTCACACCCTGCAGGCTGAATTGCCCTTGCACCAAGCAAAACCAGAACAGCACCCTCAGCTCAACAAGGGGTTGCAAAACCAACGATATCAGAACTACAGAGGTTTGCAAAAAAAGACAGTTTGCATCCCCAAAGAATCTCTCCAACAGAAATAGTGTAGGGTTTGCAACAGAACATCACTCTAGTGAGCAAGTAACGTCAGGTTTGCAACGGAGAATCCCTCCAAAAAAAGCAAATAATGTTGAGTTTGCAATGAAGCATCTCTCCAGCAAGCAAATAACATTAGGTTTGCATTGGAACATTCCTTCTAAGTAAATAACATGGGGTTTGGGAGCAATATCCACTGCAAGGAGTGAGGAGAGGGAAGAAGTACGATCTAAGCCCCCCAAGCTGAGCCTGTCATTGTCTTTAGAGAATGGAACAATTTTTGAAGCTCCGTCCGAAACCACATTAAGCATTCAAGGAGACAAATGCCAGGCCTAGGAATAAAGATCTGCTGCTTCCATTTTATTTCCATAAGGTAATAATAACCCATGCCTTCACTTTATGAAGTTGAATTTGTTATGGCTGATGAGCTGTAAGACAAATTGTGAAGGTGAGGGGGAAAAAAATAGAGACTATAAAGAAACTGGTAGTTTTAACGTGCAATATCATGTAATTGAGTGGGTAAAGGAGGGAACTGGCACTCGGTCATGGCAACCTGCAGTCTTGCAAGGGGTTCTGGGGAGCAATTTGTGCACTATGGGGACTGTCCCTATTAAAGGTGCTCCCCTACTCACTCCCAGAGTTGTGGCAAACCACTTGGATTTGGGCTGCTGAAACACATTTTGGGACCATCGTGTCCATTCTCATGGCTCTTTTGCATCTGAGAGTTGAATCTTCGCAAAACAACATAGGGAGAATGCAGTTGCCTCCTCCCTCCGCATGCCATTAGTCATGCTGCCTGAGTTTCTATTAGGTTTTTTTCCTCAATATTTTATAGAGCATTTTTCCCTTCAGGTAGTGACAATGCCGGGGTCAGCAGAACCTGGCCCTGCTGCTGTTGGCAGCACAGAGACCTCTGTTATTTATTTACCAATGCTCACTGCTGTTGCTCACTTGTGCTGCACAAAGTGAAAAGGCTGTCAGGCTTTTTTTTTTTATAAAAAAAAAAAACATCCTGCTCTGCTGTGTTCAAGTTTTGTGCGTTAGCTTGAATTTCAGGTCCTGATTTAGGGTGTACCTACCGTAAATTGCACAGTTCACCCATGTATGCTTTATGCATGATCTGCAGCTTATACAGCATAGGTTGCATGCTGTTAACATGTGTATTAGTAAATGCTTCCCCACTGAAAAGCACAAAGGGGTTTGCATTGCCCAGAGCTCATCCAGTGAATCCTGGGCAGCACTGAGGCATGCAGCTTTTGGGGAGAACTGCAGTACTTCTCATCACAGGAGCAAACAGCTGCTGTGGTCTGTTCAAACAGAGATTCTGCCCATAGACAGCCCAGTGTTTACCGTCCTGCAAAGCAATCTCACCACACCTTGTTCTATCACCTTGTTTCACATCTCAGCCATACCACCTCAATTCCTTCCTCATCCCATTTTACAAATTTTGCTTCCATCTGCATCACTCCACCGCCTCAAGGATTGCCCTTGGCTTTCAACAGGGGAAAAAATGAATTTTATTAAATTTTTTGTTTGTTTTGCTAAAATTTATATATATTTCTGCTCCAAGTCACTATCACTGCATCTCCTCTTCACACCTTCCCATTACCCACTTCGCTTCCATACAACCTCACCTCTCAGCCCATAAATCTGTGGCATACAGAGAGCAGATTTGAAGCAACAATAAATTTTTACGTATTGTCAGGGGAGCTCTTACAATGTCTGTATCACCTTGCACACGTAATATGTTTCATTGAGCAGGGTGTATGCATCCAACTCAGAGCATTTGTTTTCTGCTCTAGATGCTGACTTCAAGCCCTATCCATCACCCAGCAAGAAATCACAACTAACAACAACGTATGCTGATGCAAACAGGGAAAATTCAGTCTGAGGTAAGGTTTGTAAATGCATTTTCCATTTATTTCCTCACGTCCAAGGCTCCTTTCCAAAGGTGCAAATGGGAACTGCTTGTTTGTGTGCTCTCCTTTATCCTCAGCAGTAACTTATTTGCTTTCTGCTCAGCATGCCTTGGAAGGAAGGTGAATTATGCAAGTTCTCCCAGCAGCTAGGTTAGTGATTTTTCCTACTAGCAGGAGAGCAAAAAGCTCTTGTTTTTAGCCCAGATGGAGGACATGTAAGTCAACTGTTTGACAGCCAGGTGAGCAAGGCAAGCCCACACATGGGGTTTGTAGCATCTTGGTTCTGATTACCAAAGATAGGGCAGCTATGACATGAAGCAATCTGTTAGAAACTGAGGTTGCTACTGTTGTGCCGATGCTGTCATCGGCATCTTACATGACTTTCGCATGTCACAAGCTTATGGAAATGGGATTTATGTCACATCTGTGGGGTGGGTTGTGGTTGAACTTGGGAATCTTAGAGGTCTTTTCCAACTTTAATGATTCTACGACTCTGTTTAGGCACACGGTTAGTGAGCGTGTTGGGGATGGATCAGCAGTTGGACAAGAGGATCACAGAGGTCTTTTCCAATCTTAGTGATTCTATGAACTCTTTAACGTGAGCCTTCCCAGTAGTAAGAAATAGGCAAAGGGAAGAGATAGGATGCTTTTGGATATAAGAGCCTCAAAGTGCTCTTTGAGACAACCAACCCAAATTTCAGGTTTGGGGCAAGCAGCAATGGCAGAGAATAGGCTTCCTAAAAGGAAATGGCTTAAAGCAAATTACCCACCAACCCTGCTAAACACCTCATAGGACAGCTCATTGCTTGCAAAAATGAAGAGTTTGGGCCAAACCCAAGAGGACTGCATATTTTGTCACGCTACACCAAAATACAGAAGTTGTGATCAAACCTAGGAGAGATAAAAACTTGCACCTCTATATCTTAATGGATAGAAAAAGCCAAATCCTGCCGGCTCAAGCACTGCCTTATGTTGCCTTCAGTATAGTTTGTTAAGCACATTTCCCAACCTTTCCCTGCCAGCACTGTGAGCAAAACAGTGCCACTATTTATGTATCCTGTGAAAAGATATTTAATAAATACGCAAATTTCTACCCACATCTCCTCAGGCAGGTGAGGTGGAGAATGGGCTGTGGTTAAGTGCTACATCCTTTCACCACTGAGCACCTGGCAAAGAGAAAAATAAACTCTGGCTGAAGTTTGGATGCAAACAGGATAACAAAATACTTTTGGCAGCTCAGGGGGGTGTGGAGATGCTTTTCTCATTTCAGAGCAGGGAGCAGTCCCTTTGTTGCAACCGATGTAGCATCATAGCATGCACTGGCCTGGATTTGAGGGAGCTGAAAGAAGGAACTGGGAACTGCATCAGGGCAGCATGCTGTCTTATTATAGACCAGATGTGCAAAATGTTCCTTTTATCAATTCACATTTTCCCAGTGGGTTTTTGTAGTGTTTCTCAGTCACTGACTTCTCTCATCTTCCAGGACTGCCAGCAACTGATTTCTCATCTTTTTGTATTTCACAAGCTCATCATGCCCTTTCTACCAGGCTCTTGACTTGGATAAATAAGTCCAATCTTTGCAGTCGCCCTTTAGAGACTAGTTTTTCCAAGACAGGACAGACTTTATAAATGTTTCCCCCAAGGAACAAAACACCTTTTCCCCCTGGGTTAGCTGAAGTGTATAAAACAGCAATCTAACAGATACAGACAGGCAAGCCAGTGTGACATCTTCTCTCACAAACACACTCTTTTCCCCCTTTCACCAAAAACTGGCAAAATCAAGGAAAATTATCTTCTGCAGTGATGTCTAGATGGAGGGCAGGAATTGTCAGTTGGATGAATGCCTTCATCCAACCCAGAAGTGCTCAAGGCCAGGTTGGATAGCTTTTGGATAGCCTGATCTGGTGGGGTCATCACTCAGCTCTTGCTAAGAGGTTGGATCTGGATGGGCTTTAAGGTCCCTTCCACTCCAACCATTCCATGATGTTTTGATTCCACTTTGATTCCTACGCAATGCTGAAAGCAGCTCCTACATGTGGCATTCTTGCCCCTGTGCCCCACTGCAGAAGATTGTAGGTTGCAAGAAGGCACTTGCACCAACACCATTCAAAAAGGACTTTCCAGCATGCAGCACAAACTTCATAAGCCTGATCCAAGTCTCTTTCGCTGTGCCTTTTTCTCAAAGCACCAAGCACTGACCTTGCCAGCTACCTGCTTGTGAAAAGGCTGCCAGATGGCCCAGTGCTGCATCCCAGCACCAAAATAGTCACATTCATGCCAGATCATTCCTACGGGAGCAAATCCCTCCAAAAAAATAAAAAAAAATTAAAAAATCACCACTTAGCATGAGCATACAAGAAGCATCACATTGCTCAGGCATGGAAATTTGTCCATGCAGAGCCGCAACATGTGATTTGCGATAATTTAGGGAGAATCCACACAAGATAAAGGTTGCGCAGCCAAGCATCGCATTGAGGAACTAAAATCGACCTTGAAAAAGAGCCAAACCGTACAAGAGAGAAACAATGAGACAGGAGTATTTGGCCAAATGGATGCACAACTCAGCTTGAGTTCCAGCAGCCAAATTATACAAGGAAACCCATACAGAGCTGACCTTAAACGTTGCAGGAGGGCAGCCAAGTCCCACCAAGTCCAGCTTGTACCCCAACATGTACACATCCCTGCTTGAAGCAGAACAAGCAGCATACATATGTTTTGGTGGTTGTTTTTTTTGTTTGTTTGTTTGTTTGTTTTTGCAGAGCCGCAGGAAAATGATGTTTTTCATTAAAAGAGTTGCAAATGAAAAACAGTAAACAGCAAGCATTGCACTGCTTCACATTCACACTCTGCTGCTGATCCCAACAGGAGAAACAGGAGTTGAGAAAGGAGCACCATGTTTGAGAAAAACCAGCAATGATAAATCAAAGTGAGCCTCTGAAGCAATGAGCAGGCAAAAGGGAGAGATTCAGAATGCACAGGGAGAAAGCAAAGAGTGGTCATGAGCAAGCTGCTTCACATCACCCCTTGCAAAGCAATATCCAGGAGGGATTTCTGCTTCTCAATGGGTTTTCAAGTACTTCAGAGCAGACCTTGCCCTCCTCAAACTGCTTTACATCCATCTCTCAGACATCCTAATTCCAGGCACATCTGAAAGCCCTGCCCAGAACACAGCTGTTCGCTTTGGAGACACAACCTTAGTTCATAATGCAGTTTTACAAGGAGGAAAAACACCAAGAAATATGCAGAAAATGAACTCTTAGAGCTCTCTCTCTTTCCCTGTCACTTGCTCCAGCCAACTTCTGCTCTCTGGAGCCTAGCATAGACATTTGTTTGCTGGTGAAGTCAAGGGTCAACTTCCAGGGATGCTGCAACACGATGGTGAGCGAGGGAGATATCAACAACGTCCCTCTTGGATTCTTCCAGCTCTTTTGCGCCAGCAATGGGATCACTTAAAAACAAAGTTTTTCCCAAGGAATTTTGGATTCACAATTGAAGTAGTTAGGAGAAAAATCATAGAATTGTTAAGTCGGAAAAGATTTCTAAGATCATCTAGTCCAACCATCCACCTATCATCAATACTGTCCACTAAACTACAGGATGGAAGATGGAGCAAAAACCCATGGAGAAGCAGTTGAATTTTAATTCTATTTAAGAGGAAAAAGAAAACCTAGAGCATTTATACCCTGACAAAGTGACTCGCTGTAACACTGCCAGCAGAAGGCAGTTGGAAAAATGCCACAAAAAGAGCTGCCCCTTTGCATTTCTGCTCCGTGGATGAGTTACGGTGCAGTTCCCAAGGATGCCGAGCTTATCACTCCTGATAAGCCTCTTTTTATAGGTCTGGCAGCAACACGCGAGAAAGCAGTAATTAAATTTTCACAACAGAAGAAGGCTCATGCTTTTTGCCTGCATTTGGAGATGTCAGCACAAAACACTGGGGTGGGCCAGCAATGGAGGGGGATCTCAACTGTATCCAAGGCTAGGCAGGAATCCTAGAAAAATGTAATATTTTCTGGCTCAAAAAGCAATTTCAAGCCTGGGAGCAACTTCCTTACCCCAAATGAATTCAATTTCTCCCCTTTTCCCCTGCACTAAATATGCACAAACAAGCCAAAAATATTTCTTTTGGCAGGGTGGTGCTAGCTCACCCCAGCATCCCCTGAGCAGAGACAAGCAGCTGGTGCATGGCCAGAAAAGGGTTCTGAGATGTGGGTGACCAAAAACAGCCTTGAAAATAGGTCAGGAGTGATTGGAAGTCTTAAGGAAAAAAACTGAGACCACGGAGTACACAGGCAAGCAACTAGATTTAGTGACCTACACACTCTGAGAAACCAGTTCACCAAGATCACGTCCGTGCCAAATGTTGGCAGAGGTGATATTTCAAGGGTGACCTCCAGTCATGATTGGTCCAGGTCTAACTACACCATAGCCAGGGGAAACCTCTCAAAGCATGGATGTGAAAAAGTCACCATAGACACGTCGACATAAGAGAAGCAGGACCTCCTCCTCGGGAAGAGCTTAACCCTGACAAATGTCCTTTAGCTCCAAAGAGATGACAAGCAGAGGAGAAAAAGAGATAGTAAGCTATTTTCATGTGGAAGACACAATGTGATGTCCTATTTAGACAGGTGCTTAATCAGCCAGAGGAAAGGACCTGACTTTTGTCTGTCTTATGAAGTGTTTTACTCCATACTGATGAGTGTTTGGCTGTCTCAAGTCTCCAGACTTCCAGTCGTTAGAGGCAGTTATCTCTATGCAATTTAATTAAAGTCTAGTGTTTAATGACACAATGTGCCACTAATTATTTTTCCACTGGTTGTCAGGAGGCTTTATTTTGTAGTTGCAAAGCAAAATTTAATTATGGCAAGGAAAGTAGATGGGTAGTATCTTGAGAGCCCTTGGAAACAGAACATTGGATGAGAGAGTAGTGGATCCAGCTCCTCTCAATGAGGACCATCAGATTTTGGCTGCAGCCCATCAACACCATGCAGGGTCAAGAAATGGTGAGCTGAGGGACACCTCTGGCATGCTCCACTCCTACTTGGTCAAAAGGAGTAATGAGCATGCCAGCATTGCTTAACATAGCAGTGCCATGAGAACATCAGTATGTAGGCACACCATAGAATCATAGAACCGCTCAGTTTGGAAAGGATTTCAAAGATTACCAAGTCCAGACGCAACTTAACCATACTGCCCTAACTCTAACAACCCACTGCTAAATCACGTCCCTGAGCACTACATCCAAACTGTTTTTAAACATATTCAGGGATGGTGACTCAACCACCTCCCTGGGCAGCCTATTTTTCAGTGCTTAACAACCCCTTTTGTAAAGAAGTTTTTTCTGATATCCAATCTAAACTTCCCTCAGGTGCAACCTCAGGCCATTTCCCCTCATCCTGTCACTAGTGAGAAGAGGCCAACCCCACTCTTGCTGTAATCTCCTTTCAGGTACTGGAAGAAAGCAATAAGGTCTCCCCTCCGCCTCCTCTTCCCCAGACCAAACAACCCCAGTTCCTTCATTCTCTGCTCATAGGGAATATTCTCCAAGCCCTTCCCCAGCCTTGTTGTCCTTCTTTGGACCTGCTCCAGCACCTCCATGTCCTTTCTGTATTTCAGTGCCCAAAATTGAACACAGTACTCCAGGTGAGGCCTCACTAGTGCCAAGTACAGGGGCAGGATCACTTCCCTAATCCTGCTTACCACACCATTCCTGATACAAGGCAGGATGCCATTGGCCTTCTTGGCCACCTGAGCACACTGCTGGCTCACATTCAGCCAACTGTCCATGAGGCAGCTTCCAGCCTCTCCCCAACCCTTGACGGGTTGCCTGGCATTGCTGTGACCAAAATGCAGCACCCTACACTTGGCCTTATTGAAACTCACACAGTTTACCTTGGCACATCGATCCAGTCTATCATAGGATCATAAAGGTTTTATTAGACCACAACAATCATCCTAGTCCAACTATCAACCCATCCCCACTATGCCCACAGCCACATCACTCAATGCCACATCTCCACATTTACTGAACACCTCCAGGGACAGCGACTCCAGTCATATCCTTAATTTCTATTTTATCTTGGGTGCCTAGTATATGGAGCTGACATAATGTGGCAGCAAGCAGGAATTCTAGAGAGAGACAGTCCATAGGTTGCAAATAGGTTGGGTCACCCCAGTTCATAGCACTAGAACTGGAGACAGATTGGGTTTGTTCACTCAGGATGAAGCTCTTAGGACCAACATAGCAAAATGCTGATTTTTCTCCTTAAAAACATCACCCCATGCAGCAAGTCATGGGGTTCTATCATCAAATTCTTTTTTCAATGCTTTTTTTTTTTGGGGGGGTGGGGGGGGGGAGGGTGGTGGTGGGGGGTAGGGGAATGAGAAGAACCTGTTTGCATCTCAATTCTTCTTTCAAGCTGAATTATCCCCCCTTTGCAGCCTTCACTGTAGGCTACCAAATACATTTTGTCACAAATTTCAGTGCTCTGCAGTTTTGCCTTGTCAGCAGAACAGGGATTTGGGAATCTTGCTTTTCCTCCCTGCCACAAGTCTTTGTCTGCTGGGAGATTTTGCCTCTCTAAGCCTCAGTTTCCCTGTAAAGTCGAGATAATGACGCACATTTATTCTGCAAATTGCTTTGATCTCTACTGTTGAAGGGTGTTCTGCAAGACTTAATTACATGTGTCACCACAAGCCCTTGCTGCACACATTAAAGTATCTTAAGCTGCCTAGCAATGCAGAGGAGATCTGCGCAGAGAGAATTAAATGCACAATACACTCATCTGAGAGCAGAGTTTTACAGTTTTGAAGAGGTCTGGGCAAGTTTTGCAGCTGATAAGTAGCTTTGAGAAACTCCCCATCATTTCTGCATGTTATTATGGTTTTTCCTTAAATATTAAAACATGTCAGCTCAGCACTATGCCATCCTTGCCTACTTACAGGAGCTAGCATAGCGACCAGGAGCAAGCAGTTCTTTCTGCTTCTTTTAGAAAGATGCAGGCAGATTATCTTTTGCCACAAAATGCCAAAATTCTGAAAGCTAAACACCCTCTGGAATTTGTTATTTTCTTGAGATCTTTGGAACACCTACATGCTCAGATCACACAAGAAGTGACACCCCATAATTAGAGCAGATCAAAACACAGAATTGCTACTGGAACTGAAACCTTAACGTCCTGAAATTTGCAGCTTTGTTCCAACTGACAGAGGAGATATTGCAGAACTGCCTGTGGACACAGTGCAATTTCAGATTTGAAGCAGTACCTCCAGCAATGTCTCTATTATGATAGAAAGCACCCTTTGTGGCACATGACGTGATAGCGGAAAAAATTAGAATAGCACAAAACACTCACCAACTAACCAAAACCTAGGTGACCTTTGGGGAAAAGCCTGCAACAAGCTGGATGATACATTCCCCAGCAGCACAGCCCTGATGAGATGAATACTGCAAAGACATCTAAGATCATTTGCGTCCTTCTGCCCACGACTTTCCTCCTCATCACCATCTGCTACTCTTGAAGGGCTCTGCTCTTTGGGGAGAAGTTTGTTTCTGAGGCTGACAACAGCAAGATAAACTGCAAGGAGAGCAGCTCAACATCCAGGAGAAATTTGGGGATCAATGATGGAGTCAAACCCAAACGTTTGTCCAAGGTCTCTTTGGCTTTGCATGAAGAACAAAGAGGAAACAGCACCCCTCCAAACAAAAAGAAAACCACAGAAAAAGGGATAGTGGTGAAATGAGGAATGGAAGGGAAGAGCAGAACAATTCCAAGGGCAAAGCATCCCATGCACAGTTCCCTGGTTAGCAAGGGACAGTGAAGAACTGACTGGGCAATTATTTTAGGGCGAGGAACATGAGTTGAGAAACTCATTGCCACTCTTTGTGAATCCTTAATGAACCTTTAAAAAAAAAAAAAAAAACACACAAGAGGAAAAAGAAATGAAAAGCTCTCATTAAGGCTTTTGGCAGATCTGATTAATGGTTTTAAAGCCCAAAACAACCATTTAATTGGTAAATTCTCTGGCAGCCAAGGAGAAGAAAAGGCTGGGCACAAAAGCGGACTGTTTGCCTTGTTGTAGAGCTGCTCCCCTCCTCTATGCACTGCCAAAAGGACTTGCCAGCAAAATTAAAGCATTTTGGAGAAACTTCCCCTCTTCTGCCTTCAATCCTGCTCTCCAGAGCCCAGCACAGCAGTGTTAAGATTTAAATAGTTTGGGGTGAGGAGAAAATGCTTCCTTGGCTGGTGCTAGCATGCCTCCTTTGTTTGGCCATAGATGAGTAAATACAAAAGAGTTGGATGATGCTCTAGCATCAAAGCTCTCAACACCAGTTCTACATCAACAATGGAATCCCAAGGATTTCTACTAACTTTTGATTGTCCATCATCTCTTACTGAAGACCCTGCAACAACGGCACACACTTGCAACCTCAACATGTCTCCAGGCATCGCAGCTCTTTGCATTTCTACAACTCACCCAACTGTTCTAAGCCCACAGTGAGGAGAGATTTCAGCTACCACAAACAGAGTTCAGTGAGGTGGCCACAGAAAAACAGCATAGCCTTAATCAAGAAGAGATCCATGGAGTTGAGCTGAAGATTGGCTACATCTACACAGTGTGATAATTTATTAGCTCAGTAATTGATTTCAGTGCTTGAGAGGGGAAATGACTTTGGGAAAGGGAGAAGCCAAAGAGCTGCTTTGTGCTCCTGAAAGGTTTGCATGCATCAAGCCTCAAATAAAGCAAACATCTAGACCTTGGTGATAATTCAGACTGAAGCCATTCCTCTTGCAATGAAGAGCATCTCCAACCTGGATGCTGCTTGCAGTACTCATGGGGAAGCATCACCAAACACTAGCAATGTGATCCTTGTCTGCTTTCTCTTCACTACAACACACAGCAGCACTAAAAACTAGGGACCCAAAAGCTCACGCTGGATGGATGAGCAACATACAGCATTTCCACTGCTCCTCTGCTTGCTCTGGAAATATTCTGATGCAAGGGACTCAGGGAACACGTTTCCCCCCCCCCTTGCTCATCCCATGCCCGCTGCGTGTTACCAGCAGCCTTGCACCCAGGATTACATTAGCCTTCTGCCTTCCTTTCTATCATTAGCCTTGAATGTCCTTTGAGCTCCTCTTGAAAAGAGGCTGATTAATATGAAATTACTCAAAGTCCTTTTAGCCAGCACTGGTTCTGACATCAAGAAGGAAAGAGGAGAATTACAGTGCCCAGCTGAAACACTTGCCAAATTATTTCCTCTGCTAGATATTGTCTTGGATTTTGAGTATTTTTATAAAATCCATCATGCAGTAATTGTCTGATTAGCTCAACGGTTACACCATGGCTTGATTTACAAGGAGAAAAAGTATTTTAGGAAAAAGCTTTTTCACAACACATCCCAACACAGAGGGAAAGAAAAATCTACACTGGCATTTCTGAAAGCGGAGAAATTAATCCTGAAGAGCAAGAGAGCAAAAAGTTAGAGGGAGTTTGGGAGCTGGGTGTTAAAGACAAACAGAGCCCACTGGCCACTTTCCATAGCCTTGGTAAAGCACATTAAGGCAGCTGCCTCTCCTCTGCCTTTCCACAGAATTGTTGCTAATGCATTAATGCTCCATTTAGGATCAGAGCCCATCGATTTCTTATCTCCCAGTAATGAATTGAGCCTCCCCAAGGGGAAGTTGATGGGATTTTTCCAAGTTTGGAAAATTCCATCTCTCTAATGAGAGCACTGGGGCTCAGCACTTCACACCTGCACCCCCACTCTATGGTAGAGCAGCATCACCAGCAAGGGCTCAACAGTCAAAGGGCTGTGACGTGCATAGGCTGCTTCTCAAAACTCAGAGCCTGGAGAAGGCCAAGTCATCTGGTGCTTTTCCCTTGCAATGCTTATTCTCAATTTGGCTCATGTTAATTAAAGGAGGAAAGAGATGCTGTCTTTGATAGTCTCAAAATCGTGCAAGTGCAAGACCTGTCATTGGACAAGTGCAAAGAAGTTGTTCTACAGAAATAAAACTTAAAGAGCACCAGATTTCTTTTATCCACATTGACAATATTAACCTTATGCCTCTTTCCCCAGTACCACTGGGTTAAGAGCATCACGGACCATCCTGTAAAGGAAAAACCCTCTAAAAAAATGGGCCACATGGTCCCAGCACTCATCAGAAGCTTCCCACTCCCACACTTCACTGTGGGTGAAGCTGCTCCCACACTGCTTTAGTACAAGAGACACTACATAACTCCTCAACATTAGGATCCTCAGTCTGTGTGGAATGCCTACAAGTAAGGAATTGAGCTGGGGAAGCAACTCCCCTTCAAGCTGCTGACATGCAAACCCGCCCTTCCACCTACATCTGGGTTTAGGGAGAAAAGAGAAATGTAGTCTCAGGAAGGAGAGAAGCCTGATGGGATGAGGACGCAAGGGATTCTCTAGATCTGAATTTTGCATAAACCAGCACTGAGATGAAACTAGTCTGCAGGGATGCATTTGAATAATGCTCAGCAGCTTTCAACTTCATGTGGGACAGCAGAACTACTCACATTGTGCTATCCATCCCCAAGCTCTCTCTAGACTTATTTTGGATACATTCACTTGAAGAGCTTCACAGCTGAATACAGTGAACGCTTTTTTCTTTCCCCTCAACCCTTTCTGTCTCTTCCTAAGCTGAATTAATTTCCCAATGAGATTTATTCCATCTTCTTCTTCTCCTCTCACTGATGATCTCAATTCTTCAAATGACTGCTTGAGAGTTTTCTGTGTCCTTTACTTCCACTACTTCTAAGCAGCAGAAATTCTTCAGCCTCTCAGCATTACATCTTGCAACAAATTCTCAGAGCCAGGAGTTTAACATGGAAGAGCAGAGATGCCAAGGGAGATGTAATTTGTTCAAGCTCGGCCAGGATCAATGGATGCAACAGGCTCCAAAGGCAAAACCTTTGCCCATATCTTCAAAACCTCACAGATGTCTACATAACCATCCTTCCTGCAGCAAACTTCCCAATTTCTCCCCCAGAGCTGCGTTTGCATCTTCAGGTGCCATTAGGTATGCAAAAAGACTTTGCGTGTGCACGCGTTTTATTTTTGACACTCCAACCCAAATGCAACTCCACAGTTCATATCCAAGAGCTAGATGCAATCATCTCAGCAAATCCTCTTAACAGAAACTCAACCTCATCTTTAGTATCAGAAAACAGTGGCAAAAAAAAAAAAAAAAAAAAAAAAAAAAAAAAAAAGCCCTTGAAGTGGTGGAGAGAAATGAGTTGTGGGTGTAAACACCCCTCTTTTAAATGTTAGGTTTAACATGCCACAAAACACAGCTCATTGCTGCTTCCTAACACTCAATTTTGCCTCAGGAGTACAAGACTACAAAGATCGTCAGGATACTGAAAAATGGATCTGCCCCACGCCAGAGGAGAAATGCATACATGTATTTTAAACTCAAGAAACTCTGAAAGCTGAAAGCCTTAAAAAAAAAAAAAAAAAAAATACAAATCAGTTCAATTACTGCATTTCACACTGCTTTAATCATTTCATGCTTTCCTTCCCAGATTGTTTTTAACACAGAAGTTCTAAATCCTAATTCCTAATTTGAAAATGGCAAAGCCATTGAACATCTCTTGGTGTTCCCAATCTCATCCTCTGTCACATTCCCACTGCATCACTGTTCACATCAAAATGTGGCTGCAAACTCCAGATTTCTGTAGAGACCTGCTCTTGCAGAGGAAGTTCAGAGAGGAATAAGAACTTTGCCTCACATTCCAATCCCTCCATTCACCTTCAGCTTCATTCCTTTGCACCTCCCTCCTCTTCCTCACTGCCCCTGGGTGAAATGGAACTCATTAGGGCTGCAAATAATCCCCTTCCTGCCACACCAAAAAGCCCATTGCAAAAAGAGAAGACTGATGGAAATCTTATTTAAGCATTTTGTAAGTCATTCTGATGTGTTTAAGTCTTTCTTCTTTTGCTGTAAGTCCTGCTACTGTGAGCCCAGAGCCTGAAAGGAAGATGGATAGCCGAAATAAAGCTCTTAATTGGCACCTATTTCCCTGTCTTTGGACAATTTCAGGGCTTAATAATGATGAATAAGGAGGCAACGATGTCTGAGCACGTGCAGGGAAACTCGCTTGGCCAAGGAGGAGGCAGTGGGATGGGCACAACACTGCTATCCCCTCCCTGTTCCAATTTCCCATGAAAATAAGAGCTCCCATTTGCACTTGCTGCTTTATCTGCTGTGTTTTGCTCCCAGCCACTGTCACCCAGACAAACAGTGTTCATCAGTAATAATTTTTTTTCCCTTGGGGCTAAACCTCAGCTACCACCACTTTGCCAGCTTTCTGCATCAACTGAGTACATTTCCTAAAAATAAGCTATTCTGCAATCCTGGGTTAGCTGACTGCTGCATGGGAGGATCCCATTCCCACATTCACTTGCAAATCAGTGAACATTCACGTTATTTTGACTATTCCTAAAAGCAGCAGGAGCTGTTTCACCTAATAAACTCAATTCTCTGTACCCACAGACTCTTCTTAATAAAGGTAATTTCCCATGGGTAAGCAGAGCTTTAGGATGCATTCTTGGGACAAGCACAACTCTTGTGGCATTGAGTGATGCGGTGGTGACAGGATGAAGGCTGGACTGGATGATCTTTGTGGGTTTTTTTTCAACCATTATGATCCCCAAAACCCTTTCCTTTCCACCTGATGTGCCCCAGGCTCTTCCATCTAGTTAATGAAGATGTGTATGGGAACTTCCACCTCTCCTGGTCCAACATTCCTATTTAACTCTATTTTGTGGTGTTTTTGTTTTGTTTTGTTGTTTGTTTGTTTTTAATTAAGAAATACCTCCCGCTCTGGCCAACATGGGAATCAAACTACAAAAGAACCAGTGCTTTTGGACAAAGCAAGACTGCACGTTTTCCCTCCCTGTCCCTAATCCTGCACATTTCAATGAATTCAACTGGATCTCACTTTGCCTCTCCTTCCCCATCCAAATCCCACTTTCTCACTACTGTTATCAGCATCAAGCACACCCAGTGTAACCAGGTGCTCAGTGCAAGGAAGAGAGCTGGAGAAACCCCTGAGTTATAATTTATTTTTCTAATGGATGATAGCAGATCGATACCTGCTCATTCAACTGCCCGGACTACTCCACAATTTGGATGCAGAAAACACTCATGCATCAGCAACAGAAAATGTATATTCATCTTTCAGAAGATGAGTAAAACCCAACCCAGAGTGGGCTTTGCATTTAGCAGTGCTGCTGAAATGCCCAATGTTTTGTAGGAAGGTAGCACAACTCAGCATCCCTCACCTTTCCCACTGTCCCTACTCTAAAACCCATCAGTTTGGTGTGACGCAAAAACCAACAAGGGAAAACTCAGGACAAATCAGCTCTTCACCTCCACAGGTGAAATCAATATGCAAATTTGCTGTATTTTCTATATTCCCCATAGCACCAAAGCTCAGCCTCTCAAAAAATGGCTTTCCAAAGAGTGAGAAATAAACAGCAAAGGGAAAACTAAATCAACAACAACAACAACAAAACCCATTGCACACTCCTTTTCTCTTAATGGATGCAGACAGTCATGTAAAGCAACCAATTGATAGCAATTTGGGGGAATACGTATCATCCAATGGGATATCATCCAACATGATAATGTAATCCCAGCAGTGGCCCCTGTCACACCTCTCCCATTCACACAGCTAACGCATTGACATCTCCAAAAAGCACACTTGTTTGTCTAGTTTTTATCCTCAACCCTGGAGTCCCGTGCTCCCCATTCGTCCTTCCTAGTAGGAATCAATTTGTACAGCAGAGATGTCCCGTCTGGCCAAAGCCAAACACCCACCCTCAGGCTTCCAAAGCAGTAAGAGATGTGAAAGCAGGAACATGTAAATAGATCCCAAAACAAAGTTTAAAAACTCTACTGATGCACATGAGATGGTCCCCATCCTCCTGGAAAACCCTCTTGTAAAAAGCTCCTCTTGATGCAATTATCTCTGAGGGTACTCAAGCAACTCATTCCACTTCATCCCATATTAATTCCCCTTCACGTTAGCAATTCAGCCAGTTGATGTTCACCCTTTCACAAAATGCCAACAATCATGAACACGATGTCTCCTGGATGTTGGCAGTGCACAACTGGTGCTTGTGGCAGCTGTTCAGACAGGTGACCCCAAATTTCAACCTATTCATAGAAAGGCTCAGGTTGGAAGGGACCTTACAGATCACTGAGCTCCAACCCTTTGCCATAAGCACAGCTGCCAACTGCTTGATCGCTTTTCTGCATTTTTCTGGATAAATGGCCTTTTGGAAGGTGCTTTGGAGAAAAGTTCCTAATGGATGCTCAGTGTCCATGGGGACAGAACCAACCGCCCCCGTGTCACTGCACTGCAGACTCAGCAATGGGTACAGTCCATGCACATTGTGTAAAATATGTATATAATCCCACCATAATTTTAAGTTAATTAAAGCAAAAGTGATCAAAGCCATTTCAGACAGATTAATGATACAGTGAGAGCCAGAAATTCTCCTTGTTTTATGCATCAACTACATCACCAGTGTCATTTCCCAGCCTATGCCACTATGCTACATGCTAGTAGCATAGTGGACAAACCCTTTCATGGCCCCCTTCGCCCCCCCTCTTTCCTTGCCTCTCTTGATGGATGAAGGATTTGAAGTCCTAACAGCTGTGAGGATTTGTGTAGGAAGAGAAGCGACATTCAAGGGATTATCAAGCAAAAAAAAAAAAAAAAAAACTCATTAAAAAAAAAAATGAGATAAGGTTGGGGAAATTGCAGGCACACACAGAGAGAGGGGTGTGTATATATATATTTATAAATATAGCTGAGGTCCAAAAGAGAAGGAGTGCAGGTTTAGCAATGGGAGCAGCCTGCTGGTGTTGTGCAAAATGAGGGAAAAAGAGGTAGTCTTAGGGATGCTGCAAGCAACAATAAAAAAGAAGGAAAAATATATTTTCCAGTCTTTCAGCTTCTTACTGCTCTTTTTTTTGATGTTTTTCTCCTTTTCTTCCCCCATGGGTGCTCTTCCCTATGCTGGAGCACTGTGTGCCCCAGGGACTATGGGCAGATCTGGGGAAGTTCTCTCCAAAATCTCATTTTCTTGCTGCCACTGCCCCTGAGGAGTGGGCTTCTATAGAGAAAAGCAGGCACAGACCAAGGTTAAAAAAAAAAGGCAGGGGGAGGGAAATGCTATGAACACTCCCCATAGACACGCACACCCCTTCACCTTTGATGAGATTTAGGGGAAGGGAACGGCTGCATCAATTCATCAAGGGTTGCACTGAATTTTTAGCCCTCAAGGATGATCCATGCAAATCCCAGGCGTCACTGGGAACCATCTTGTCAAAAGATAACATGTTGGATTGGATGCTGAGAGACTGCACCAGAGGGAGAGATGCCAAAAAAGAAAAGGAGAAAATAAGGTTTTTGAGGGCTTCCAGCTCAAATTTCCTGGGGAAATGCAACAAAACCAACCAGGCACACCATGGCCCAAATTGAAATCATTTAAATCTCCAAGGGAAGGAAAGAAATTCAGACTGGAAAAGAATCAGAAAAATGCTCCAGAAACCCCAGAAATTGTTTGGAGGGAGAGAAAGGCCGACAGAGACACCCCAGAAGTGTTTAACAATTCTGCTCTCCCTGTTCCCAAAGGGTGTTCCTCTATTGTGAGGTGTGCAGGTGATGAGGGAAGTCAACATCAGTCATCACAGAAAAGAAATATCTACAGGATGGATCTTGACAGAGCAGCAAAGTGCCAACATCAGGTTGGCCATCTACAAACGAGTCCATTTAAAATAAGAAAATAGCATTTACACGCCATTTTAACTAAAAGTTTATTCAGATGTGTCATTTAAATTGGCTTTCTAGGAATTTCTCGCTCTCTGGCTCAAGCAGATTGAATCCTGGTGCTTCTGTAATAACCACTGAAATGCTGTTACATATTTCAGCTGTTTTACACGTCTTCTGTCTTCAAAATAGATCAAAACACACAAACTGTAACAATAACAAGCAAGGGATTGCTAGAAGCCTTACTGATTGAATTGGGTTCCAAGGGTGCTGCTGGAAGCAGAGGTTTCACCATGACCACGTCTTCTCCAGCATCAATCACTGCAAGCCACTCATTATTCTCAAATGTAGTGAGCAGCTGTGATGTCACCTCTGAGCACCCATCAATCACACCTACAGAATCAGGACAGCTGACTGACAGCTTAGGATGAGGGAGTAAGCAGATGCATTGCAGATAGTATTTTCCATTTGTTGAATGCATTTTAAATACAAGTGAACAACTCATTGACTTCTCATTGCGGAGAGAAAAGCCTCCAACCTGTTGCTTCACCTGATGGGATGTGGGCATCTCAAAAGGGTTGGATGGGATCTTCATCCAGAGGTGTGTCATCGGCTATCACCCCTTTGCTTTTAGATGTGCGATTGTTCATCAGCTACAGGTAGCTGGGTTTGAAGGGACAGGAACCAGCATCAACAAAGAATCCCAAGCCACAGATACTAACCAGTAGAAACCACCATCAGAAGGAAGATGACCCAAAAAAATCATGGAATATCACAAGTTGGAAGGGACAACTAAGGATCAAGTCCAGATCCTCACAAAGAACCAGCACAGATACCTGGAAAGACCTAAAGAAGGAGAAATCATTGATATTTTATGACTGAAAGCATTTTGTAGGAGGCGATTGCAATGCGATAACATCCTTCCAGAGCATGAACAGCCTAAAACCAGGAACCAAGGAACTCGATGAAACCACAGGGACAAGTCCAGAAAATCTGTAATGACAGCACAGCTTTGGTAGCTGAGAATAAAACACAAGCTTCTCAGAACCTGAAACTTCCACTGCCAGCAATTAGCCACAAAATCATCTAGAAAAGCAAGTCAACTTCACAACATTAAAGAATTTTTTTTTTTAAGGTCAGGGCAGAACAGCTTTAGTAACCTTCCCCAGCATGTCCAAATGAGGACACAAAGTCATTTTCACTCTAGATGGATAAATGCAGCTCATACCACCCAAACACAAATCTCGTGGACAGGGTCACTGAGGTCCTCCATCCCCATCCAACCAGATGATGATGGAGCTTCATTAAAAACCCTGATACAAGAAATTTGGACACAAAACACCTCCAAAGCAGCAGGTTCAAGCTCATCCCATTCCCAAAGCCTGACCTCAAAGATGTCATTACTGGAGGGGTTTTCCTTGAGTCAAAATGCCAGCAAGCACCAAGCTGACATTTCCTCAGAGTGGAGATACTGCTGTGTGCTTACCACAAAGAAAAAGGAATTAACAGTTGCTGTGCCAATCACATTTTATACCCATGTGCAGATAAACACTGGTTTTGGCTTCCTGCCCAGGCCAATGAAAACTTTTATATCCCACTAAACACCAGGACTGGGTCAACTTCATAGAAAACATCCTCAGTTCCCACCTCCCACCACCACCCCTATCCTCCAATTGAGGTGGTGTTGCTTTCTCTCTATCAAGTTCATTGCTTGGAAGCATCTTTCCCCCAGCTTTTTGCTGACAGTTGCTTGCTTTAATGGGGAGGAAACCCCTAAATCACAATCCTATAGTACTGCTAGCCCCCAAATTTCCTTGCTCTTTCTGTTGTTATCACCCTTATTTTTCCTTTCCTTTGTATTCACGCCCCCCCCCCCCCCCCCAATTAATCATGCTAATTTATGGAAATCAAATGCCATCTCTTCGCAGTAAGGGATAATAAAGAAGAGTATTAAAAGGGGAGGAAGCACAGTGAGGAGGGGCTGTAAATACTAATTGTCCTATAAGGAGAATACAGTTTATTTTCTTGCTGAAGGGAAGGTTATGTTTAATTAAATCTGCTTGTTCTCTGCCGACGGGGCTGGCTTCCAAATGAGCCCCAAGCCTACACTGGGGACACAAAGTGCAGACATACCCTGCAAGGATAGAGCATGTGCACATTGAGGGGATGCAAAGGGAAGGGGGCAATCCCAGATGGATTCTGTCATTGCTGTGCTTTCTGAAAGGACTTGAATGGGGTGTAAATGCAGCAAAGTGTCACTTCTTACTTGGAAACATGCCATGTGCATGTTTAAGCACTGTGTATCCCAAAGTTGTACTTCTGGAGTCCGCATGAGAATGCGGATATGCAACCTATCTCCAGTCTGGATTTGGGGTTACATGTTTTACTCTGTTCCAGGTAATTAAATGCACACTGCAGAACTCAGTAAGATGAGGAAATGCATTTTCCCCCTCTTCTGATAACATCTCGGGTTGTTCAATTCTCATTGCTCCAATAATCCACATCTAATTTGCTGCAAGCCCAGCACTGAGTCTTTCAGCACTTCATTAGGGCACGTGAGAAGCATTTCATTACTGGCTGCACTCTCTCTCCTCAGCAAACCTCACCAAAAATCCAAAAGAAAGCCACATCTGCAAGGCACACAAAGTTTCGCATCTCCCCCTGGGCCATCTGCCTTTTTCCCACTCCAAGTTTTGAGGTGGAGGTGCAGTGAACCAATGCAACCTTCCCATGGCCTGAGCCTGGATTTATCCTTCATACTCATCCAGCCCAAGCTCACTTTGGTTTTTCCTGATGAGTAAAACCCAACATGCTTCCAACTCAATCCCAATCCATTCCCACTAATCCCATTCCTCAGTGCCACATCTTCACAGCTCTTGAACGTCTCCAGGGATGGTGACTCCATCACCTCCCTGGGCAGCTCCATTCCAGGCTCTGCGAGCGACTCATCTCCACAGCCCAGGAACAGATGATGGGAGGGGAAGGGAAGATGGAGCAACGAAGGGAGGGGGAGCGAGCACAGCCAGGAGTTATTTATAGGAGAGGCTTTTGTGCAGGAGGAGATGTCGGTGCCAAAGAGATTGTAAAAATAATCCTGGAGACAGGTGCGGCTGCCTTTGGGAAGGAGGCTGCTGCCAACAACAGCTTGGAGAAGGTAAAAGGTAAGGAGAAAAGGAGGGAGAAAAAGTTAAAAAGAAAAAAAAGAAAAAAGAAATCAGCTGCATTTCTCAGTTTCATCTGCCTCCTACTCTCGTGCTGAGAGAAACTCAATCCTTTGCACAAGTGTCACATCGTGCATTTCCAAGAGAAGCATAGGAAAAATAACCCTCAGATCCAACTGAATTTCCTACCATAGAAGGGGTTGGGTGAACCTTAAAGATCATAGAACTGTAAAATGGTCAGGCTGGGAGGACCTTAAAGCCCACCCTCTGCTGTGGGAGTTGTTCCCTACCAGATCAGCCTGACCAAGGCCCCATCCAACCTGGGCTTAAATGCCTTGGCCTGCAAAGCTTTTAACCTCCCAATGGGGAAAAGAAAGGAAAACCCCAACATTTTCAGTAAACAAACAAAATAATCCACTTTTTTCCCCCCCCCCCAGTGATAACCATAGCAATGCCGCTGGAGATATTTGTATTGCTAGGCACAGCAAGTTTCACCACAGGGAATGAACAAACAGCCCAGAGCCACATCTGGCCTTCCTTTTCTTTGTTGCACGGCTGCAACTCATGCTTCTATAGGTGTAATAAATGTATATATAAATTGGAAAAAATGTGCCACAAATGGTGGAGGGGACTGATCACAGTGTGCACTTAAATGCTGAAGACTCGCAATCAAATGATGCCAGCAGACAAGTGGCATCTCAGCTCTTCACCCTTCCTCCCCTCCTTCTCCTCCTCTCACACCAATCTGTCTCCTTGTCCTCTTTTTGGAGCAGCTTTCATCAACTTGTCACCAAGTGACGACAAGTGGGGCTGCAAGCAGAAAAAGCATCAGAAAGAAGGAAGAAAAAAAAGGAAAAAAAAAATCCAAGGTCCCTCTCAGTGCCCCAATAGAATGAAGTTGCAGATGATGCTCAGAATTTGACAATGTTCTTGGAGCAAGTGATGGATGCTCCCAACCAAGCCAAAGGCAACATCAGAGTCTAGAAGAAGGGATAAGCATTGAACAAGCTTGAAGATGTCCCACGCTTCTTAGCTTGCAATGAAGGAAAAAGTTGGGTGCTTGGCATGCTGGAGTGGAATTAATTTTGTTTGCAAATCTGAGAAAGAAAACTTGCTTTATTTTCTTACTCAGCTTTAAGAAAGGCAGAGCCAGGAGGAACCTCTGCCGCGCCTGGGCTGACAACGAGAGGACAAATGAGAGCGTTTAGGCAGTAATTAGGCAGTAATGACCTACTCGGAGGTCTCCACCGTGCAGGAAATAACCCGAGTCGGGGCCGGGGCGATATGAGCGTACTCAGCGATTTATCAGGTTATTGCTGGCTCGCGGGAACAGCGGCCGAGTCATTAACCCTCTTACAGACTTTCGCTTCTCACAGATACCCATTTTAAATTAAAAGCCTTTAAAATAAACTTTTAAATCTCCACATCCTCCAAACCAGGAGCAGCTGGGCTCCTTTATCTTCTCATAGCAGAAAAAAAGAGGCAGAACAGTGGGGGCCAGAAGATGCACAGCCACCACTGCAGCATCAGGGTACAGAAAAAAAGCCTTCAGCCCCACATTTCCAGCTCCTGGAGATTGTTCTTCATGTCTGCTGAATGCACACCACCCCCTGAGCAGAGTCTTTTGCAGCAGTTAAGCATCTCCCCATGGCAATATATAGATTCTCTTACACTGAAGAAATTGGTTTTACTTTGGGGGAGAATGACAAAAAAAGCCAACTTTATCCAAGTTCCATATTTATAATCTTACCAATCTCCTGCAATTTTACTGAGGGTTTTTGCACACTGGCTAAGCTGGAGCAAAACCTCCCACTGCCACCCTGTCAAATACCTTCCTACTATGCGCAGAGTTCCCCAGCCCTAAGCAGGACCACGGGTACCACTATGCACAACAGAAGCCCAATAAAGTCTGAAAAGGGTCCTTTGCACATCCCACTTCGGCAGGAACCCTACCGCCTGAGACAGAGCTGGAACCAACTGCGGCAATCCTGCATGAGGTTTCAAGTAATCTCATGGTTTTTTGGCAGAGTGGGAAGGCTGTGAAGACAAACCCTCACACTGTGACAGAAGTGAGCGCTATCAAGCCTGGCAACAGTACAGACTGATTTTGGCTTTGGATCCAAGTTGGACTTGGATCCAAACAGTCCAACAAGACCAAATCCCTCACGGTTGACTTGCTCCTTGCAAAGATGCAAGTCAGATACAAGCAGCTTGCAAGCTTCAAAGGTGTGGACATCTTGTATACTGACTTTTTGGCTGTTCTGGCATCCAAGCTATGAAGGTGAAACCCACCTTGGGTTTCTTATATCACTGAAAATGTGCTTTACATGCTGACACCTCAGACATGCCCTTCATGGTCTTAAAAGCCAAGAGGGGGAAAAAAAAAAAAAAAAAAATGTCCTTTTTCTTTGCTTTCTTGCTTCATGTTAGTTCAAGATAGCGGTACCCTACAGACATTCTTTTCTCTCTGCTGATCTTTAAGGAAAAGTGCACGACCCACTTTGGTACCAATACCTTCACTACAGGTACCAAAACCAGGCAATGAGAAAGCCCCCAACGCCAACAAGCAGTTCTCACTTGGTTCAAAGCCTAAGCAGTTGCTCATGGGAGCAGCAGCAGCACAGAGAAGCCTTAATTACCACTACAACCCATTTGCTCTCTGAAGTGGCATCATCTCAGCAGCATCCCTGCAATGCCTCATTGCAGCATTAACGCATTGTGACTTCCACAACATCTGCTTCACTGGCACTGCGTGCCCCACACTCTTGTATTAATGCTACTGATCCACTCCTCAACCTGTCACCATGCCTTAAAATCAACAGCAGCACGACTCCAGGCTGCACAGAGCAGCCTGCACATGGTGTGAATTATTCACGTGCAAGATGCACGGAAGGATGCAATGTCAACAGAGCATGCAATGGGGATCCCATGACTAAAAAAATGTGTAAGCAGCCAGCTACACAGAAAGGAGGTTTGTCACCTGGAAAAGAACGGGAAAATGCAGCCTTAAGGCCACTCCCTGACATCCACAGCAGTGTCAGATCAGAGAAGGGTGAAACATGTTTGACATATAGCTTCACTGCCACAGAGGAGCAGAACAAGAAGGTTAAATAATAATAAACAATGTGGAAATAAAGCAGGTTCTGGCTGGGCAAAATAGTTGCACAGGCTCCCAACAGCAGTGCTCCTGCACAAGCAAAGTATTCCCTTCCCATAGCAAAATTCTATCTTTGTAGAGCTACAGGTATTAGGAGGTTTGCACAATAGTGGATGAGAAATTCACAAACGCAGAGAGAGAGAGAGAGGTACCCCAAGCAGAATCAGTCCCATATGAAGCTATTATTGTCCAAGCCTAAACTTCTCACACCCAAACACTTCGTCTCCCCAGAACCATTTAAATCCATATCATGCAGCATCCGTACAGCCAACAGCCATGCAAATCCCACATCCTCAAGATGAAGGAAAACAATCTCAAAGAGGGCTTCACCCAGCACCATTTGTACTCAAGAGCCTCTCATTTCATTTCCATTATTTTCCTCCATTTCTTTAGCATATACAAACAGGAAGGATGCTTATAAAATATCATTAATGACCGTGGTGCAGACAGCAATAGAGGCTGCATTGCAGCATGCTGCACACCCCACTACATGCCGTCCTGAAGCCTCTGGCCCCATTAGCAGTTTTATCTCTTAACTGGGGAGGATTATTTCTTTCCTCCCCAGAAGTAGGATGCCAGGCAGAAGGAGATGCGTCTGACCCAAGAGCCTTTCCAAGGGCTGAACTCTACATCACCACTCTTGAGTTTGGTTGTGAAAAGATTTTATAGCACTGCTTCTTACTCTTTCCCAGCTCATCTATCCAAAAATGCATCCTACTGTAATCTACGTTTATATTAGAGTACTTCATTTTAAACTTTAAGTATTCTTATGTGAAAGCAAGAACTAATGGGCTCAGAAACGCAACCACCTCCAGCACCCTCTACCCCTAAGATCTCCCCCAAACCAATGACAAAATTCTGGTGCAGGAGGTAAGTGCATAGCTATGTCCCAAACAGGCTTCAAAACAGTGCTAGAAAATGCACCTTCTGCCAAAAGAAGAAAAACTGCATGGATGGATGAAGCATTTCTACAAGAGGGCATGGGGTCACGATGGAGCCATCACGTATACCCACGGCCTCAGTGGGTGATGGATTTACATTACTTTGAGGCATGCCACCTCCCAGGCATGTCCCTGTGCGCTCATTTCAATTCCCTTCCGTAACCAGCTTAGATTTCCAAAGCAAATCATTTGCAACTACAAAGCTGCTCCATTTTGACAATTTTGCAACGTAAAAACCTATTGCAATCAACTCAAAAATGTCTTCAAAGTAACACTGCTGTCAGTCAATCACCCTCCCCCCTACCTGTGCAGAGGCACTCAGTGGAATAGAGATTCTTTCAAATACAAAGACAAAATTTAAGCCGCTCTTCTGCCTCCCAAATCAAAAGATCGTTCTCAAAAACTGAACAGCCTCCGAGTCTGAAGGGTTTTTTTGTCATGGGATTATTCTGCCTTGCAACCACAAAGACTTAGGAAAAAAACGTTGTGACTTGAAAATTTCCCCAAACAATCCAAGGGGAAGGTGGCACACCATTTCTGCCTTCTGACAGGGGATGCACCAGAGCTTGGAGCACTGTGCATGCAGATGTATATTGTGGGAGGTGGATTTAGTGCTTGATTTAGTGGTTGGCAACCTTGCCGGCATCAGGGGGTATAGCACTATAACACAATGGAAAGCACAGCAATGATAGCAGCATGGCAAAGTCCCTGGTTGCAGCAAGGGAGAATAAGACCAAATGCAGCAGCCATGGACACAGAACCAAAGGAAAAAAATTGCTTACCCTTGGAAGGCCTCAGGCACACAGAGATCTCCAGAGGGATCCCCTCACCTCCACAGCCAACCCTTAAATAAGGGCTGGGAAGGGGTGGATCCTGGCTCCATCCCTTCTGATCACTCAGAACATTGCATGCACCTGAGCTCCCCTAGGCTGGCCCTGCCTTTCCAGGTGCTCCATCACTGCTTCAAGCCATGACTTAGCATTTCCACTACACGGGGTTGGAACTAGATGACCCTTGAGGTCTCTCCTAATCCAATCATTTTACATTTCTATGATTTGGGGAAAAAAGGGTGAAAAGTGGGCTGGAAACCTCTGAAAACCCAGTCAGGACCAAACCTTCTGCCCTTTTTGCTTCAGACACCCCGTCCTTTCCTCTCAGCTTTCTCATGCAAGCCTCTACCTTGCCCAATTTCCACAGATTTTGCATCCTCCTTAACAAGGTCCATGGACACAGCCCAGCTCACTTGCAACGCAATGACTCAGGCACTGCTATAAGACTTTAATGAACTTTTTAAAGAGGTTATTTAGGCATAAAAGAGGCTGTGAGTGGAGCCAGGAAAAATCTATTCAATCTTAGTTTCTTTTTTTTTTTTTTTTTTAATAAAAAATTATTTTAAACTAAAATTTGCGCAGAGCTAGGAACCCTTCACATTTGTAATGCCTTACCTTAATGCACTATTTGACAGCCCTTGTGATTACAACATTTTTAAGGCTTCAGATCCAGGTACCTTATCATTGCCTGTGCATCTCAGGCTTTGGGAATGGAGAAGCAAGATTCTTCTCCTTGTGACTGCAGAGAAAAACTTGAGAATTGAACCAAAACATGCTTGAGCTGGAATATAAACAGGGATACCCTCTGCATGCAGCTGTTCCTCCTCCTTATCTCCCAGCCCACCTAATTCCCAGCAAGCTGCTGCTAAACCACTTACAGCATGAAACAGTGCATCCAAAGGGACTGCTTAATTCTTTCCCTCTAATCAGATTGGACTGGGGACTCACTCTGCTTTGGAAAGGGATGTTGAAGGGGTGTTTATTTTGGCAGCAACTGTGCCATGGTCAATGGGGACCCTAAAATCCAAGGATAAGAAGGGGTCACATATAAATGGTCAAAGGATCCCCCACCACTCCCCATCACAGCAGACCAAAATAACAATATGCTGATGAGGTCCCAAGGACCCCAAAGTCTCTATCTGAATCATTGCATACAAATCACTGGCAATGTTACAGTGCAGCCACATTTATGGCTCTGCAGAACAGAGTAAGTGCCTCCCTCCAGTGCCACTGTCAAGAGGAAGCAACAACAAAAACAAAAAGCAGGGGGGGGAAGATCAGAGCTCAGGGAAGTTGCAGACACCCCATACCCTGAAAATAGCAACAATCCCAAATTGTACCTAAAGTAGGAACATGACAGCATCCCGCAGCCACTTTGAGCAAAGCAACACACTTCCATTCTTTTCAGTGCCAGCAAGATGGATTGGTCTGAAAACATCCCTATTTTCCCAAATTCCTAAGGAGATGCTCTGACAGGGTTTGCTTTCCTCATGCTGGATCAGCACCAGCTCCAACATTCACAATTCCCATTCCCCCTGTGCACGCAGACCTCCAGATAAAGGCACACTCATATTAGAAAGACACTTTTGCCTTGTCTGCATTTTTCCAACTGATAATAAAAATGTATTTACACTGCAGGATTTTAATTTAATGAAATGAGTCTTTCTTTTCCTCTTTAAAAGCCTGATTCTTGCATTTGTTTCCAGCCATCACCCATTTAACACTTGAAATGAGCAATTCAGCCTGGGAGGCGAAGGAATTGGTGTAAAATACTTAAATTACAGGGAGGAAAGAAAGCAGACAAACCAGAGCACTGCAAGTTCTAGGGTGCAAGTAATGCTCACAGTCAAGGGTGCCTATAAACAGCTGCCTATAAATTAACTCCACCTGTGCCTATATATATACCTGTGCTGATCCAGCAACAAAGTACAGAGTGTTCAGAAGAGGTGAAGGGGGAAAAAAAAAAAAAAAAAAAAGGATAGCGCAAAGGGGATCAAGGGCACAGGGCTTAAATAGGAAAGAAAAGGATCTACAGATTGCTCCACAGTCCTGCTGTTGCGTGGGTCAGTGCCAAGTAGGAAATGGGCCCACCAGCAGTTTTGCTGTTGGGTGGGCCACGGAGATGAAGCAAGGGCTGGTAATGCAGCTAGTACTGAAGTAATGGTAATGCAAATGGTACTGAAGAAGGACAACATCTTCTCAGAAAAAAAAGATTTTTCTCCCAAAATATTGCTGCTAATCTACGACAGTTGGTTTGCATGTGTTGGATGCCAGCCCACACTGGGTCTCCAGTACACCTCAGCATCCTGCTGATCACCTGCACCAACTCCACAGCTGTTTTATGGAAAATAAGCCACTAGCTGAGCATATCACACCATATAGCCTCCAATAACCAGCTTACAGAGAACTCCTTGCTCCCACTGCCCATTCTTCTCACCCCATTTGCAGAAGTCCCATGACTTCCCTTCTGCAAACATTTCTCTCCATTTACCCCCACACATATTAGGGGAACAAATGAAGATTATAGCATTGCCTCTGACTGACACAGCTGGTTCCTGGCTGCATATTCCCCATAGTGCAATCCTGGAGCAATAGCAGGCCAAGATGACGAAACCTAAATTTGCAGAAAATGCACCATCGTCCAGCCCATTGCAGACCAATACTCAAGACTTCCTGATACAAGTTAGAGAGGTTGTTGATGGATACACAAATATGGGCACAAAAATGTGGAGAGCGTGGTGAGAATGTGCCTGTTGCATTTGGTATGTTGCCTTAGTAAAAGCTCCAGAAAAAGCAAATAATTGGCAAAAGACACCTCCAGAGAAAGCAAACTCCCCTGCAGATTTGCCCCTCCAAGGAAGTTTGCTGTTCAGCACGCACAGATACACCACTGAGCCACAAATGAGTGAAGACAGATACAGAAGGCAAGAGGCTCACAGATGGAATGCTTGCTGCAATCAAAGAGCCCCACTCAGCCCTGGTAACTGCTTGCTCCCAGCAACCAAACCACCCCTTTGTTCCCCCTGCTCTGTGATGGGTTTTGTGAAAAATTCAGTTTTGCTCCACTGGATATCGCTTGGCAGCTGGGACAGGGGAGTAGGGAAAAAAAGAATCATAGGCTTTGGCAGGTTTTTTTTTTTTTGTTTGTTTGTTTTTTAAACATTTCCCATTCAATTCCTACATTTTTATTTATTTATTTTGCCTGCATTACAAGCCCAATCTGATGCACTGCAGTACAAGCAGAGCATGGGAGAAGTAGTGCAAGTCTGCTGGAGCTCAGAAGAGGGTAGTGAGGTTATAGGATGAGGCCTTTGGATATAGGACATACAGACAGCATAAACATGATTGCAATGAACAAAGCAGCTTCCTAACATTCACTTCTCCAAAAGACCCCAAAATAAATCTGAGATAAAACACTGCCAAAAAATTTCTTCCTAAAGCTCTCTAGAAGACCTTCAGCAATATTCTATTTTGTTTTTGAGCAACATACCTTAATCTGTACTTTCCTCTGAGGTTCCTGCAGAAGGATCCAGTCTTCCTTTTCCAAAACAACAGCGTTGTGTCTCCTCCACGGTGCAAGCTTCAATATTGCAGGGCAGGATTGCGCTTTGTCTTTTGTCACCCAGAGACATGCATGCCATGAGTTCTAAGGAACATAGGGCCAGCAACAAGGGTTTAAGAAACTTGCCCTACTCTGGAGCTGTAATGGGCTCACAACAAGCTGCAGGTGATAACCACAGCTGGGGACAGCGAAGTCAGCCCCCTGCCCTGTTCTGGCTGTAGAACTAGGGGAAAGGGTAAAAACAGGGGAAAAATAAAAATAATAAAAAAAACCCCACTCTATTTTTGCCAGTGTCCATCGGAGAAGGATTTCCAACACCTGAAGAACTCAAACTCAACACCTGTACTCACATCATGCTGGGCTGTGCTCTGTACCCTTACTCCTTCTCCCCCCCCAGCTGCAAAATTCAAGCAGGCCTCAGGATTAATAAGGTTGAATGCTCTGTGTCCTTACAACCTGGGTTGAGAGAGAGCGTGGCCCTAGGGCTGATGGAATGGGATGACACCCTGGAGACACCCACAGCTAGGCTGTAGGGGCTCCGAGCACCTGGTGGAGCTGTAGATGTCCTTGTTCATTGCAGAGGAGTTGGACGAGACAACCTTTAAGGGCCTCTTCTAACCCAAACGTTTCTATGATTCTATGACATGGCATGGCGTAGCACGGGATGGCATGGAATGAGAATGCTCCACTGTTGCAGGTGTGAATTTGGGGTATCTAACCATTCCCCTATGGGGCATACCACTGGGACCATGGCATAGTCCATTGGTGCTCCAGCTGGGTGCAGGGATCACTTCACAGAATCTCATCTTCACAGGGGACAGAAGGGAAGAAAAAGAATTTTCTTGCAATAAATGGATTTTTCTTCCTGCACCATTTCTGCATTTCAACCCTGACAAACATTGCAAACCGAACCCTTCTGTATTGCTGTGTTTTGCTGAAAAAAAGCCAATGTTTGCACTTCAGCACAGCATGCTCGGTGCTTTATTAACAGAGATTTTTTTCTCGTTTCCCCAGGCTGGCTTTGACTCGTGTCACCACCTTGGTGCCACTGATGCAAACAGGAGAGCAACGCTCGCCTTGTTCAGCAGAAGGAAACAAGTCGGCTGGGCTGTAAAACAAGAACAGTCTTGCTCCTGGGCACGGGGGCGTGTTTCTATTCCTGCTTAGCACTGTGGCTTCATTTTTGGGCAGCCTTGATGCAACAGCTGGATCCAGCAACAATTGAGGCACTTAGCCCTTGCTAATTGTAGCAGCAGCATTAGCATCACTGTGGAAGTGCTTAAATGCTTTGCTGGATTGCTCTGTTCTTGCAGTGTGTGTGATTTTGACATTGATGTGCTTTTGGGGAATTTGTTGTTTTGTTTTTTTTTCCCTTGTCTGCGTAATGGGAAAGTTACAAATGGGGCGAATCCAGGAGCAATTTCAAGCAAGTCTCTAACTGGGACAGCCCTTGAAATAAATACATTTAGGGCAGGGATGGCTCAGAGCGAGGCACCACTTTAACCAAACCAAAGTTGGTTGGGGCTGTGACAACTCTCAGAAAGTGCTTCTTTTAGCATCCCATCCCAGCAGGACATTGCTCCATCTCAGGGCATTAAGGACTTAGAGAGATATATACATTTTTGCTATTCTCTTTTGTTCCCGGTCCCTGTTATCAATTCATCCAGGACAGAGGGGGGGAAAGAGCACACAGATGTTGTTCCTAAAGAGAAATTCTAGCTGTGGTCAGGAGCCTCAGAGTTACTTTTGGCTGCATGAAACTTACACAGCAGAAGTTGATGGGTGGGAAAAACTTGAGCATTGCACTATGTGATGGAGATTGCAAAGCCAGGGTCCTAGAAAGAGTTAAAAACCTCGGCCACCCTGCACAAGCCAAGGAAAGGAGAAAAATAAATACATAAAATAAAATAAAAAGCCATTACAGCTTATCCATGCCCAGACATTGGGTAAATGGGAGAAAATTGCAGGAGGGTTTGTAATGACGGTGAGTTATTTCCAAGCGACAATGGAGGATGACAGTCATTATGGCCAAGAACAGGGAAGGTCAAATGGGTTTATCCTGATGTGAGCCATGCAAGGAGGCATGAAGAAGGCAGATTTTGCCATGAGCAGTGCAAGCAGTGTATAAATTGGAGTTTAATTGAATAAATGTATGTGGTGAAATTGACAAAAAAAGACACCTGCTCCAAGCCAATGCTTGGACAACAGGAGGATGTGGGGATGGGATAGCAATGAGGAGGGAAATAATCAAGACTTGAAATTTGGGAGCACTGAATCCATTCCTGCTCGTGACAGTGACACGTTGTTCAGTGCTCCCATTAGAGACACTAATTTTTATGGTGGAGCACACTCATCTCCCTATTATAGGAATAATTTAATTAACTTGGAGAAATGTAATTAATTTTAATTGTTCATGATAATTCATTGTTTAATATGATATTAATAATTATTTTTTTTAAATCCTAATGCCCAGTAACTGTCCTATAATGTGGTAATTAAACTCACATAGAAGAAGTACTTAATTTAAAGCGATTTCAAATTGTTTCTGGTCTCCAGAGCCTAAATCAGTGCTGCAGGAGGAGGTGAGATGGGAGGAAGGACTGTGACCTCAAGCCTGAAGGCAGAGGCGAACAGGCAGAGGGCTCTGTTTTCTGTGGGCTTTGTCCTTCTGAAGTTCTCCTAAAGGTGTTCAAGAACCATGGAGATGTGGCCCTGAGGGACACTGTCATTGGGCATGGTGGAGATGGGCTGGGGTTGGACTTGGGGGAATTTTAGAGATCTTTCCCAATCTTATTGATTCTGTGGTTCTGAGTGGATGTGTTGGGGATGGGTTGGCAGTTGGACTAGATGATCTTAGAGGTCTTTTCCAACTCTTAAAGACTCTACGATTCATCTGTGTGGGGTCTATCACTGTTCTCCATTTGCTTGGTGATGCATCCTCACCCAGCACCCCACAAACCAAGGCTGTGGTTGTGCAGTACTACTCCAAGCCCACGGGGAAAAAAAAGAGCAAAAAAAAAAAATGCAGAATGGCTCAATACAAAGAGTGCCATGGGGTTTTCTCCTCCCATGGAGCACAAGGCACAAAGAGGTATCGAACAGAAAACATCACCACTACGGGGAAGGATCTTGGTGAGCATGAGGGTGTCTTCTGCAGCTGCATCGAAGTTTTTAAGTCAGACACATTCACTTCCCAGGGCTGCACTCCTCTCTTAACTATTTTAAATGCTTAAATGCACACTTTCTATCAAGGAATTAGATGTTGCTCATAGCTTTTTAAAGCTCAGAAAGGACCCCCCCCACAGGACTGTTTGCTTTCTTTGAGTGGCATCATCTTCAGGAAAGGATCTGTCCTCTAATTATACCATCTGTGCTTAGGGAGGAGCCAATTGTGTCCCCTGTTTTCCTATTTTTTTTTCTTCTCTTCCTCCCCTTTTTTTTTCTTCTCTAGAGAAGTTGCAACTTTTTTTTTTTTTTTTGGTGTTTGTGGTTCTTTTTTTGTTTTGGTTTGTTTTTCTTGTATTTAGCTACATGCAAAAGCCATTATCAAGCTGGACAGCTGCAACAGAACTTTGAACCCTAGCAGGATGCAGCCTGTGGAAAGTCACCTGCTCACGAAGTCCAGACTTGTACGCTCACACCCACAGTCCTTAGGGCTCAGAGCTCCCAGGTTGGGGCAGTTCAGAAGGAAACGCATAATGGAGTGTGCTGGTTGCAAAGCAGCACCCAGGTGGGTGCAGCATCCTACTGCACCAAGCATCCCCCAAGCACATCCCCGTGCATCCCTGTAGGACTCAGAGCATGACCAGGAGCCCAAGCAAGGACACGATAGGCCCAAAATGAGGGCAGAAGCAGCAGATTTGGGGCCGGGAGGCCACAGCTGCTGAGGACTGGAAGCACATTAGCTTGCAGAGTTTTCCTGCAGCTGGTCCCCTGATGAGCTACAGTCACACCATCAATGCCAGCACTATTAACTGCTGCTGCAAACTGTTCAAACAGGAGCAGGGATGCTAATAGGGATGGATTTTCAAGCCTGGAGCAAGATTTATCAGCCTTTCCCAGTGCTTAAGGAAACAAGCAGGTGACCCAGGCCCAGTGCTGAGAAAAGGATTTCTGTGCAATGCAACTCATTCTGTGCACCCTATAAAGTCCCTGGGGTTTCCTCTGTTCTGTTTTATCGACAGAAGGAGAAGCTGGTGGTTTGAAGGGGAAGAATTGGAAGGCTTCGGTGCACTCACAGAGCAATTACTGTTGCCTTGTTGCAAACCACAAAAACCATCCTCTGTCCTTGCATTTCTAGTCAGCCCCTGCTTAGTGCCATTAGGGCCTCCAGAAGCCCCTTTTCACCCATTAAATCTCTGATTTCCACCTATCTCTTGCAAAAATAAAACCCAGATTTGCCATGCTCTTAGCGGGGAAGAGCAGCATGTCTCGAGCGCAAAGCTTTGCTAAAAATACCTCTGCAGAGCTGAGCTCGCCACCGCCCGCTTTGATGACACAAGAGACAGCCCTGTGCCATCGGCAGCTGTCATTAGCAGCTTGCATCTGCCTGGCTGGCAGCGATCAGCACTGTTTCCATGCAGAGGTGTTGAAAATAAATAAATAAATAAAAGCATCATTTGTTTTCTTTGCCAGCCCAGGAGCTCTCAAAGCTGCCAGGGATTTGCTGCACAACACCTGTTTTCTCCTTTTGCAGGTGGGTTGGGTTAAATACGGTGTGTGGGAGAGGAATGGATTGCTCCGGTGCTCAATAGAGGGTATGGAGATAAAAGGGAGCAGAAATAAACCCCTCCAAGTAAACGTGGTGTTGAAGAAGCAGGGACTGAGCATCTCTGCAAGCTCCTCTCTTCACTGCTGGGTGCAAGAAAAGGGAATGTCGGGTCTGATGGGCTGCATCCTCTGCCAGACCCATTTTTGCTGTTTTCCCGCAGTCCACCATGACACATCACATACTACTTCCCCATCCTAAGGAGCATTTTGGCAGAGCAGAGCCTTGCACGTGGTGGCCAAGTCCCACCTGCCATTTGCTTCCAAAGTGCTGACCATGACGAGGTTTTGCACTGATCTCAACTCACCTTTGGAGGCTCTCAAGACAGCAATGGAGCAGTTGAGCTGTGTCTTGCACTGCCGAAACTTGTACATTGCATCATTCTCCTCCGATGGCTGTTTGCCCATTGCTTCATGGCTCCCCATGCACTTCTCTCCTTTCAAATCACACCCAATGCTACAAAACCCTACTGAGTGACAGGAGCTGGGACTCTTGCAAGCCTCCAAATTAATTAGAAGGTTTGTTTTGCTTTGGGAACAGGAGGACAGAGGGTAGAGACCAGCTGCTGGCTAGGCACCAGATTTGCAAAGGGAACTCGGAGTCGTAATTACTCCTTTCCCTTAACCTCATTGCACCTTGAGGTATTTTAACATCACTTTTGCTGGCAGTGAGGATTGATCGATCGTCCCTCCCTTGGCATGCAGATGGCCTGATTAATGTAAAACTAACCAGTCGCTCCCAACTCTAGGGAATTAATCACTTAAATGTGGGAATTACTCAATAAACCATTCAAACACGCAATAAACCAAGCCATTAAAAATTAATCGCTTGACATCCCTGCCATGTAAACAGAGCTAATAAGATTTGGGCAGGGAACAAAGAGTGGGAAAAGCACCCCAGGAGTACATGGGTCGCTGACGAAAAAGGCATCTTGTGCCTCTTCTCCTTTTGGATGTCCTCCAGCTCTACCTGCAGGAGCTGAGTTTAATTAGCAAGGCTTGGTTGGGGAGATAAGCCACACTCGTCTCGCCATCCCATCTCCTCACTGCACATCCCTGCCAGCAAGGTGTGAGCCAGCCACATCGCCCAGCACTTGTGCTTTTTTTTTCTTCTATCTTATGTGTTCTTACATTATTTTTTCCCCAAATAATGGCATCAGTAACCCTTGCAAAGGCAGTGTACCTTCCAGCTACTTCTCCAGACTCAACTCACCCAAGGACCAGCAGATCCACACTGGTGAACCAGCTTCATCTACCCTGGAGAACGGAAAGGGGTTATATTTTAAATCCCTTTCCTCCCATAATACATCTGACACTAATCAGGGATCCAGCCCCATGGGAATCAATGATTAATGATGTTAAATATAGCAGGAGATTGCGAGGGTAAAATTAGGCGCCATGCATAAAACATCACAGCTCCTTGTTAGATAGTCAAATTAGACTAATGGTTTGATGTTCACACGGGCTCTGACCCTGTAATTATGGATGGACTGGCTAACCTCCTCCCCAGCTGTATGCTGCTTTGATGCTAGCAATAAGAGGAGGAATATCCAGGCCAGAGCCTTAATGAAAAAGCCAGCAATCACCAGTGCCATTGGTGCCCAGGGATGTACAAGGACAGGGCTGAAGGCAAAGCTCTTCTGCGCTGCAGGAGTCAAGGTGAGGAGGGGACAAGTGTGACATATGGCCGTGTATCTCAGCGGGGTGGCACCATTATTGGTTTGCCTAGCTTTTCCATCCCTCCAATATCCTTCCAACACCCATCCTGTCTCTTTGCAACACCCCTCCAACATCCATCCTCATCTCTCTCCAACACCTATCCAACACCCTATTTGCAAAATTATCCAAATTCCCCCAGCACCAGGCCCAAATACCCCCCTGAGCACTAATTAGATTCCAGACAGAGCTATTAAGGAGTGCAAAGACAAGGAAGGAATGAACAGGAAAGCAAAGCAGACAAAATATATAACGAGTCTCTCTGAAAGCATTGCAAAGAACGTAAATCTGGCTGTAATTAATCTTATTATCTGGGAAAGAAAGAGACATAGAGCTGTTGCGTGCCTTGAAAGGACTGTCAAAATTTGAGGGCAGGAGGGATAAGCCTTCGGGAGAGTTTAAGCTTGGGTAGCCACCAGCCTTAAAGCCAGTTTAGAGGCAGATCAGAGTGACAGGGAAATAAGGATGGGAGTAAAGCAGCCCGGAGGAAGCAATTTAAATAACATTTGCTTAAGAAATAAGACAAAAATAGCATGGTAAGAATGAAACAGCTGCCTATCACCAGAACCTTCACCAAGGGCTGGAACACCCTATCCCTGCTCATTCTGCTCACCAACATATTTTGGGGGGAAGAGGGGAAGAAGCTCGCTCTCAGAGGTCATGCCCCATGTGATGTTGTACAGGTAGAAATTGGCGTATCCCAAATCCACAAGCATCCTAGGGTTGGTGGTTTGACTTGATGAACTTAGTTGCCTATTCCAACCTTAATGGTTCCATGATTCTATGATCCTGGCCCCAAAAAGATTTGGATGGGAAGGGGCTTAACTCAGCATCACCACACTACAGACTGTTGGGACATCTTCTGGGGGTCCCATCCCTTGAACAGCTCACCTCCTCCATTCAGAGAATTGCCTTTAGTGAGTCTCAGCTGTCTGCTCTGTTAGGAACCTGAAACCAAGCTAGGCAGGGAGTGTGCACCCCACCCCCTTTTTAGGGATCACACTTTACTGAGGTCTCAAATTTTGGCCAGCTTTGCAGCAGATGACAATGGCTTTGTCAAGGCAGATTGGGCAGGATGCATTCACATGACAGATTCAGGTTCATCAGAGGGGGTTTTGGCTAACAACCTGAAAATTGTCGCTTTGACAAGGACTTCAAAAACATCTGCCACAAAAATCACTTAAGCCTTGTTTCCAAGAGAGCATTTTTTCCTCCTGCTTTCCGCAATCCTATTAGGATGGCCCACAACCAGCACACAGCATTGCAACAGGGATCCCACCACCACCTGCATCCAGGAGTGCATTCACCATAGGTTCCCCATCCCAACCAGCTTCCCTTCCCTGTGCATCCCCATTATTTCCCCCTCTGAACCCCTAAATCTCTGCATTCTGTTGCTCAGCATTGCAACGCAAAAGCAAAACCCATATTCCTGGGGATGACCACGTCCATCCTGAGGAGGAACAGCAACCAATTGACTCTCATTAAGAGTTCAGTAATGTCCGGGAGATTACAGCTTTGATAAGCACTCTACTGTACACCTGGGGTCAACCATATTAGGAAAATGTAATTAAGCTAATAAATCCTCAACGGTTTTTCCCTCCTCTCCAGGGTACGAGTCACACAGCGAGCCTCATTAGCTGCTGAAGCCGCACTTCCATCGAAAGTGGGCTGTAGAGCTCAAAGCTGTGCTTTGGGGATGGTTGCAAGCTAGGAAACAGAACAGTTGCCAGACTCCCTACACCATTTCTCCATGCATACTGGTCACAGTTGCTTCCATCCAAAAGAGAAATGAATGGATCATTCATATGGGGTTAAAGCTTTTGTCTGTGGGCTGCAATCAGCCCTAAACTTCTCCCAGCATATTTCCCAATCGCAGCAGCAACTCCTTCTCTCTTCCCCGCATCTACTCTTGGAAACCTTCACTGACACAGCTCATGCATGACTAGGAATAGCAAGGCATGTGGAGGTCCAGCTCCTGCAAACAATGCCTCCTGATTAAAACAGCTGTTTAATATCCTGCCCCAGGAAGGGGAAACTCCAGCATCGCAGCATCTCATGTCCAACACTCCCTTCCCTGCTCCTTTCATGGTGGGTGGTGATAGAAAGATGCTTGCATTACAGATGCATGCTCTAAAAAAGCAGCCCTCAGGCTCCAGCTCAGCATCCCTGTATCGCAGCACAAGTTGCATACAGTCACACTCCAGCTATGGCACGATCCCCCACCCCCTGCCTACAAAGGTAACAGAGCAACTGCTTCATAAAGGCATCATGAATCAGCCTTTAATATAGAGCATGTTGCATTATTTTTAGCCAGGACGCTATTTTACAATGCTAGTGCACAGGAATCAGACCATGAAATTGGCTGGATGCAGGCTCGCCTTGTTTGTCAGCGTGAACGGGCAAACAAGCAGCTGAGCAGTGCCAGGGTGAAATGTTGAAAGCGTTTAAGTGCAATTTAATGGCATCTTGAGATCAGCAAGCTGGGCATTGAGAAGGATATGGGATGGTTAGTCAACAGCATCTCAGACAGTGGGTCCTGAGGGCTCTGCTCAAGCTAAGAGGAAGGTTTGCCCTAAAATTAACCTGCAGACCTAAATTCAGAGCCTGGTGGCAAATTGGTGCTAAACAGTGGCTGCCACCAATCTGGGTATGAGGTGTCAACCCCATCTAAGCAGAGCATGAGAGCGGAAAAACCTCATTGCAGCCCAACTCGAGCCAAAGAGACCCTTGGGGCTGATGGGCACCCCACTGCACTGCAATTGCCACTATTTGTACTACCAAGGCATTTAACGTTTGCCCAATTCTATATGATCCCCAGCCATGCCAGAACAAGTTCCATGGCTAAAATATAGCAAAAAGTTCTCAGAGAGCTCCCATATAGGCTGCCAACACCCCTTGTGTATGGCTTAAGGGGAAAATAGATCAGAATCCAAAATGCTGTGGGAGGATGTGGAGCCAGGAGAAAAAACAAACCCATCCAAGAGAGCTGAAGAGGGCAATCACAGCTCTTCTTACAGCCTAAATTGTTAGTTTAGCAAATTACAGCTGAACAGCCCGTGTTTTGACATCTCTCAAGTGTTTTGCTTCCTTTCCTCGCAAATCAAGGTTACTAGTTCCAAGCCCCAGGGCTTGGCCAAGAGAAGAATAAGAGCTTGACTTTAAGCAAGGGCAACACGGGGCTCCCAGCATCACCAAGATGTTGGGGATGGGGATGATGGGGTCATCCCAGGGAGGCTGCGGGTCCCCATCCATGGAAACACTCAAGCTCAGGCTTGGATATGGCTCTGATCACCTGATTGAGCTGTGGGTTTTCCTGTTCATTGCTGTGCAGTTGGACCAGAGGATCTTTTAAGGTCCCTTCCAACTCAAAAGGTTCAATGACAATAATTCTATAATCCCCATTGCTTCTCTGGAGCAATTGTGGGGCTGCAAAACCAAAGTTACAGGGTTATTACTGGCACTACACTGTCTCCACAAATTAACGGTGTGCAGTGAGAACAGAGCTGGCAGCAGGGCTTACCCTGAAGACGCCCCTCCGACACTGTGCTCATGGCAGAAGTCAGCTGGAAGCAGAGGTCAGGGCTGTCCCGCTGCTCTGGGGTTAATCGCTCCGTTAGGGCTCGGGTGAGGCATTCGCTTGGCACAGGCAATTAGCAGCCGGTATTTATTTCGCCTGCAGCAGATCGTGCCCCGTTCTGCTGGAAAAATAAAATTTTTTAAAAAGTGGGGAAAAAAAGAAACATTTAGTGCCCGGAGCTGTGGTCTTACAGCAGATCTGCCAAGTGTTTACAGAGCATCGGGGGAACGGCTGCGGCTGAGCTGATCGGGGCCAACTGAACCCAAACTCAGCCCCAGCTGCCTTCACAGGAACTTATTTCCACTGCTGTGCTCCTCTCTGCTGCTGTGTTTGATGTCTTGCAGGGTCCCTGGGGGCAGAGCCGTCTGAACTAACACAGATTTCGGGAGGGTTTTATCATTGCTCCCAGGACCGAGTTCTCTCTGTGCTGGAACCACATTGCAAAGCTTTGATAGAAAAGCTGCAGCCCAGCGGGTTGCTGGTTTTGCATTGCAGGGATGCCACAGGGGATGGTTTGCAACAGAAATTCACTTGCTGGCAGCTACGCCTGGGGGTAGCCTTGGTGGCTATCAGCCCTGTGCACAATGCTTGCGGTGTTGCTTTCACTCCAACAGCAAACACAACAGCCAGCAAGGGCTGCAAAATTGTGGGGCAAAGGCACAACCTCCCTGTGCAAATACCCCCACTGCTTCTTGCTGACATTACTGCCAGGTTAAGGCACATTGTCAAAACCCCAAGTTTTCCCCAGATCTCACCTGGAATTTTGAGCCCGAAGCATCTTTCTCATCTCCAGTATGAGCAACGATGAGGCGTACCTTCTGCTGGAGATGCTCCAGCCCTGCCTTGCACACGCCTGGGATGCTCTTGAGGATGTTAAGCATTCAACAGCATTCAGATTATTACCCGCTGCTCAGTTAGGTTTAATCCTTCCAAATAGCTGAGAAAATTCACTAGTAGGAATTAAGAGGGCACAGATATTGCCCATTAGCTGCAGGAGGCGGCTCATCCCACTGCTCTCTATCTCTCTCCCCGTTATCTTGGTTGGGGGGGGGGGGGGGGGGGAGGGGGAAGCCAAAGCTTTTGTGCTAACATCGTTGGTTTACAATGGGCTGACCCTGCAGCAGCATTACCTGAGCACAGCTCCCACTGCAGCTGGGGAAAAATAGCTGGATTTGCAGCTGCAGTGTGAAATACCCACTGCTGCTGTTGCAAGCCCCTGAATCCAGCTGCTCTGAGCATCCACCTGCAATAGTGTCTGCACATTAGCACTCATCCCTCTGTATGCAAACCTGTGGAAAGCTCATAGGAAATTGAACCAAAGCCCTTTTGCTTTCCTGCTAGCTCATTTGGAGCACACATTTTGTTGAAAGACCCCATTGAAGCATGAAGGCTCTACATCCCAGCATTTTCCAGCAGCCATTTCCCTGATGATCCCTGCACAGAGCTGCAGCAGCGCAGTGGTTAACCCTCTGCTTTGCATCCCCAACCTCATCAGCTTCAATCACAGCACAGAAGCAAAAGGGATGGGCGAAGGACAGAAACTCCTTGACTTCCTTGCAAGAGAAAGAGATTAAGGGGGTGGAGCTGCTCAGCAGTAGCTTTGCAAGACCCCAAAATCCAGTGCACATTCTGCACCATCTGCAAACTACACCCAAAAACTGCTGCAACACCCCAGAACCTCTTAAAGCATTGCATTTAGGCAGAGTCATTTCCCAGTGTGCAACAGTAGGATTTTCCCATGGGACGCCTCCCCCACAGAGTAGGCAGGGCCATAAGGAACCTCATAACCTTATTTAAAAGTCTCTGTTGCTCGTAATGGGAGGCACTTACCCCCTCAGATCCATCATTTGGTTTTATTGCTGGTAATAACTCCCGGAAAATCCTCAACAGATGGAAATTTTATTTGGTTAATCATCGCCATCTGAATTGCTGTGGGAAGGCGCTGGCGGAGGGAGCAGAATGGGGGCAGAGACAGGGTTGCACCCACCCCAAATCCCAAAGCAGGTAAATCCACAGCACTGCACTTTCCCCAGCCTGACCCATGAGTTCTGCATGGCTCAAAGTTCATGGGAGGTTTTAATCTTGCAGGGGGCATTGCAATGCTCCTTGGGCACAGCATCCTTCTGCAGCAGACCCCAAAAGATCGCAGCCCTGCAAACAGCAATCTAGCCCATTTCTGCTAGGCACACATTATGGCAAAGTATATATTTATATCTACAGGAGGAGGAAGTGCTGCATAAGCCTCGCTATCACTGCTGTACATGCGTAACCATGTACAGATATCCTCATTATATACTTTTCTTATTTTTGTAAGACTGATTCCCATGCAAACCTCTGCAAATCTGCTACTCCCCTTGGGCAGCACAAGGCCCTGCAAGCTGGAGCTGCTGCAGAAGGCTGCACTGAGAACCCAGTGGGTGGGTTCAGAGCATGATCCCAAGAATTTGCAATCAGTTGTGGGATTTCTGCAAGAACTAAGCGCAAATAGGGCACGTGCATTGATGTATAGGATGGGAGGTGTAACTCAGTTCAAAGGCTTCATGCCCTGGTGAAAGATTCCTTAGTGTGATACAGGCCCCAACCCACACCAAAACCAACTCAGGATCAATAAATCACCATACAGAAATCCATTTGGTGCAATAATAGAGGGTTGGTTTTGCATTCCCTAAAGCAAAAAGCACTGGGGGGAGCAGGGAGGGGAAGGGAGGGGATTAGAGCCACTCCTGCCCAGAGGAAAGATGAGCTCGTTATCTGCAAATTAAGCTGGATTAAACCCGAATTGCAAGCCAGCAGCATGGGGCAGCACCAGGGGCAATGCACTCTGCCTTGGTTGCAATATAAAAAACAATAATTAAAAAAAAAAAATCTCCGAATTCAACTTTCTTCCATTTTTTCTTTCCTCTTACCCCTTACCTCCTCACTAAGGGAGAGTGCTGGGGGAACTGTCATGTTGGCACTGCTGAGCCCATGGGATTTTGCAGTTTGCTACAGCAAGGAGAATATCGACAAAGAAGGGCTGCTTTGTTAAATCTTTATATCAGAGCAAAGCTGACTTTCATCCCACTCTGCAGCTACTTGTTGCTTTGGATGGAATAATTTGGACATTGCCAGCATCTCAGGGCTTAATAACGATGCACCTTCAGCAAGACCCCCACTCCTTTGCACGGGAACACTGTTCTGCACAAGCGTGCCCATCGTACAGCAGAGGTGGGAGGCTGGAGGAGCATTGCTGTGCCGTGGCACTGGTATGCACTAATTCATTTTCAAAGGCATAGGGGCAGCAAGCAAGCAGGGCCATAGTAAGCTTGCTCACTGAGCTGCACGCATGCAAATACATACATATAAATACATATGCTCGTTATCTGGATGCTCCTAAACATGAGTGAGGAGAAGAAGACCACCAGCTTGGTGCCATGAATGCAGCACCCACCACAAAGCACTCAACCCTCACCATCCCCATCCTGCATTTCCATAGCGAGATAGTTTCCTCTTTTTATTGCTCAGGTCTTCACCCCTAAGTCTTAGCTGAGCCTATCTTCAGAGCAGACCTGCCTTTGCAGCTCAAAGTAATTCCTTCTTTGCTCCTCCACCCTCCCAGGGGGGCTCCTGTGCAGTTTGTTATTATTACTATCAGAAACTTCTGTATTTTTTTAAAGGCTCTCCTCCAAAGGGCATCCTTGGGGCAGACCACCCCCCCACCTTGCTAGGAAGGGGCCCTTTGATATTCCCAACCCTTGCTGAAACAAATGCACCATTCCCCAGCCCCCTGCACAGATAAAAGACCCTTTGGGGACAAAAGTCATTGATGGGGAGAAAAACCCAGGAGGCATCAAAATACTTTGATTAAAGGCAATGGAGGTGGAGAATTTTTTCAGTGCTTTAGTTTTCTGATAGCTAATCCATGGCACAGCACCATCATTTACCACTGCATCCTTTGCAGTTGCACCATTGTACTGCTTACCACCCCACCACAGCTGCACCACTTCACAGATTATTTTTTTTTTACCCTACCTTTGACAGAGACAACACACACACACACACACACACACAAAAACAACCTTAAAACCATTTTCTTCTCCTCCATCATTCATCTTAGAAAATCAGGTTGGCATCTCCCTTCAATGCCAAACAATGAGACACCCCCTCACGCAGGGAGGTTTAGGGAGAACAAGGAAATAAAGGCTGGTTTGGGGGCTAAAAGCCCCTGGGGCTGCTGCATCCCTATGCCAGCCTGCCCCCACAGCGTGGGCTTGCAGAGCGCATCCCTTCCCCAAAAATAAACCCCAGTCACGGATCATCTCCAGCGCTGTCAGGTTGCATTTAGATTGCAAAAGCACTCAGCGGCTGCACCCAGGCTGAAAGCAGGGCAGGGCTGCTGCTTGCTCAGCTCTGCATCCTAAAAAAGGCATCTGCTGGTGGCTAAGCAGCCCACACCACCCCCTGCCCCAAATTCTTCAGCCCCAAATCCCCACTGAATCTTGGTCCTATAAGCCAGACCCGAGGGAACGTAGTGAGTTTTGCCTGGGGGAGCAAGGCCATTAATTTCTCAACTTCATTCCCTAATGACTCAAATCAGGAAAGGGCCATAAGCTGTCACTGAGGTCACCTGGAGCTGGTGACAGGAGAAACAGCCAGGGTGTGGGGAAGGGTCTGGCCCTTGTCTGCACTGGAACACCCTTCCTGCATCCTGCCCATCTGCATCGCACCTTTAGGAGACGCCATCGGGATGCCCCCAGGGAGATGCAGCAGGGACAGCCTGGGAACACAGCACCAGGACGCTCCCTGGGAGATGCCACCGTGGCAGCTTTGAGACAAATCACCATTAAGCACTTGAGCGATGCCACCAGGGCACATTTGGCATTTACCACCACGGCACCCCTGGGACATAACTCCATGGCACACGCCATTGAGTCAAGCACTTGAGAGATGCCACCAAGGCCTTCTTAGGACCTACCATCATGGAGCCCCCGGGAGATGCCACCAGGGCACTTTGAGACTCCATAGCATTCTTCAGGAGATGCCACCAGGGCCCCTTTAGGACGTCCCACATCCACATACCTGCACCCAGCTATGTCAGCATGCTCACACACAAATCATCCTGACGGGAAAAAAGAACTGAGGGAAAAGAGCCACTACCTCTTTGGCACCATTCCCCACCAGCATAAAACTGGTTTCCACCAGCTTCACAGCTACTATGGGATGTCACCAACCCCTCTGATACCGTATCTTGATTCTGAGACAGGAGGAAAACTTAATCAGAAAAAACTTTGAGGGCAAAAAGAAAAATAATAATAATAATAACAATAATAATAATCCCAGCAAAGCACACCCAATGGCTAATTAGAAAAATACTCAAAAATTGGTGCAGGGCAGATAATCTTCACTCACCAGCAGCACATCTTCCCATTTCAAGGCTGAGCTGCAGGGAATATCAATCTGATAATTGTAGTGCTACAAATGAAAATCAAATTGAAGGCAGTTAGAGAATCACATTATAAATTGATTTAGTCCGCAGACAAATCTGCAGACCTCCCTGGCCTTGGGATTCTCTGTGTGGAAAAAAAGTCTGAGGAGAGAAAAGAGATAGGGCACCTTTGGAAGTGGTGGAGTCACTGTCCAGTGGCTTTCAAGAGATGAAGATACATAGCACTTGGGGACACGGTGGCGATGGGCTGATAGTCAGAATTAATGCATTTAGAGGTCTTTTCCAACCTGAATTATTCTATCCCCTCTGTCCATTATCCCCTCCATCCCACACCGTTTCTAGGGAGAAAAAGGCAATTTTAAGGCTGCTTCTTAGCATGAGGGTCATATCAACTCGTTGGGATACTGTTGACAAAGATGGAGAAAGAGCTGCAATGGAAAGAAAACATCTGCACAAACAGGTTACAAAGTATTGCAAAGAAACATGCTGATTCCTATGGGATTTATTTCCAGGCTGAATTTCACCCAAAATTTCCTGTACTCCAGAAACAGCTCTTATGCTCCAATCGGAAGTCCCCAAACCAGCTCCCAAAACACTGCATTATGTAACCCCAAATCCTCACTTCATAGTCAAAAAGGGCTATTTCAGCAAAACCCCGTTTCAGCACAGCCAGTATCCAATGAGTGCTCACACCTCTTCTTTATTTCTGCATCTCCAAGTGCCCCAATATATACAGATTCCTTCTTTATACAGCTCATAATATACACCTTATTTATATATATATTTATAGATATCCACACGCAGACACACAAATGCCTTCAAGCACAGCCCCAGCGCCTCCAAAGCCTGCAAGGAGGTCATTGCTTTCCATGTTTAAAAACTCCCCTCTCCCAGCATGCAAACTGGGGTGTTTTTTTGGGGGGAGGGAGGGGAGTCAAAAATGACAATTTTTATGGTGATTTTCCTTTCGTTATTTTTTTCCTCATTTCTCCTTTAAAAAAAAAAAAATAATGGGGTGGTGCACTCACCAATGCGACCGCCCCATGGCAGCGTGCAGGGTGGCTTTGAGGTAGGCGCCGCGCGGGCATCCCCCGGCTGCTATAGCATCAGCGGGAGCTGCCAGATGAGCAGGGTGCTGTCAGCATCACCGCCCCGGCGCTGCGGCTCAGAGTTGAAGTTACGGTACCCTCTGCCCCCTGAAATGATGGCGACAGAGGAGATCTCCTTGCGGGGAGCATCGCGGGCACAGGGCCGGCTCCGGACCCACACATCGGGGTCATCGGCCATCTCGTAGATGGAGCCATCTTCTTCCGTGTGCTCTGGGGTCACAGTCCCAACCGGAGCATCCCGCACTGACAGCAGCTGCCCAGGGAGGTGGGAGGTGGAACGGAGGCGGTACTGCAACAGGATCCCTTTTTTCCTCATTTCCCGCGGTGGGGGTCCATCCAGCTCTGGGGGTTTCTCTTCCCCACCTTCTTCTTCCTCTTGGTCTCCTTTCAGCACATCGGGGGCCAACGTGCTCAGTGCCACGGCCAAGAAGTCCACGGGGCCACCGTGCCCATTGAGGGACACCATGCCTTTTCCTGCGCAAAACAGGGATTTGAATAACAAAGAGCCCAAATGTCATCTTACGAGGAAATTTTTGGGGTGCTCACCAGTGATTTTGGGGATGCCCTCCAATCGGGGCACAGGCAGCAGAACAATGATGCCCTGGTCGGTGCCAACCCACAGCAAGCCCTGACAGATGAGCAGGCTGGTGACACGGACGTGTCTTTGCCCTGAAAAAAGGGAAAAGAGGGAGAGAAGAGGCTTGCAGCAGCACTGTCCCTTCAAAGTGGATAACCGCCATCGCAAAATCAAGCATCATCCATGCATGAAGATCTCTGCATGGGGAAAAAAGCATGAAAATATCAATAAATAAAGGAAAAAAAGAAAGCAAGAGGAGCAGAGAGAAGTGAGGCTTCTAATGGCACATGAATAATTTATCACAGGGACTTCACGCTGCAGCGTCACACTCAGTGGAGCAATATATCTGTGGAGATGTAACTCCAGTTCTTGGCAAGAGCTTTATTAATGGGCTGTCTGGTTAAAAAGGATGAGGGAGCACAAGTTCAAAAATGCATTAATACCCAATGCTCACTTGCCCAGGAAGAAAAGGAAGCGATAAATATTTTAATATGCCCTAAAAAAAAAAAAAAAAAAAAAGCAACTTACATGAGTAGCACGCATATAACTAATTATGCAATTACAACATTTTGTAGCTGGAACAAGTGGGAGGCAACCTTGCAAGCCCAGGGCTGAGCCTTGTCTTTTCCTTGGCACATCAGAGCAGCTAAGAGCCAAAGAGGTAGAAAGAGAGGGCATGAGGTAGAGGTGTGCATGAGCAAAAAGTCCTGCAAGGGTGCAAATATAGGTACATGGATGCAAAGATGGGGCACATTCATGCATGCACAGATGCACACAGATATAATTAAGGATGGGGTACATGGAAACACTTGGGAGCAAAGATGGATGCAAGGATGGGGTGCACAGATGCAGTGCACAGATGCGTGTAGTAGGAGTAGGAGTGAGATGCATGGATGGCATGTATTGATGCACAAATATGCATGAATGGGATGCACAAGTGTGAAGAGTAAATGCATGAATAGGTGTACAAGTGCCAAGACTGGATGCATGGATGAAGGGCTCCCAGCTTTCCAGCAAAGCTCGGCCTTGCTAAAACCCTACTCAGACCTGCCTAAGCCCATCGTAAAGCTCCTGCAGCCTAAAAACACCCCTCTCCCTCAGAATGCTAGCTTTTTTCCCTAGAGCTCTCAAGTCTTCAGAGTGATGCTCCCAGCTCCATCCCTGCAACCCTATTGCGGGAGGTCACAAGACAAAGCTCAAACCTTTCCAGCAGATAAACTCACAGCACAATTTCTCTGCAAAGCAAGGCACCTGGAGGATAGATATCCCAGGTTTTTCATTCACTGGGATGAGGAGCCCCACCTGGGAGGACAAAGGTAGTCCTGGTAGCAATGTTGATCTCCTGCAGGTGCTCCAGTGTCTCGGTGTGGAAGAGGCGAATAGAGGAACCAGAGGAAAACGCCATCCAGACACCACTGCCTGCCTTGATCATGTGTGTCACGCTGGCCTCTGTGTCCGGATGAGCCTCAAAGGTTTGCTGCCCAGAGGGAGGAATCAAGATGAAGTCAAAATAAAGAAGAAATCTCAATAAAAGGCTGCTTAGCTGGACTCTCTAGAGGCTGCTGTAGGGCTGCAGACTCATATTGGGATGGCAGGAGGTGGGATAGAGGTCCTGGCCTTCCTCACCAGCTTCGCTTTTAGCAGACACCAAACTCAGCCCCTCACCAATCTCCTCTTGGCTCTGTAGGGGCAACAATTCAGCCTTTCCCACCACTCTTTCCCAGTTCTCTTTACAGGACTTTTTGCTGGACCGAGGTGCGTCTTTCAACCTTACACCAAGGTGGAACAACACCTTCCTGCCTTTCTCCTGCACCAAAAGCCAGCAAGCAAAGACTCAGCACCTGCACAGGACCTGCTTAGGGTTTGGTGGTTCATGGTGACTTCTGAACGAGAGGCACAGAAAACAGAATTATCCTCCTCTGACATATTCCAACACAACCAAAACCCCAACCAACACCACGTTTACCTGTTTTCTACACATTTTCCACCTCTCCCTGCTGCAGTAAACCCTCACGAACCCTAAATATCACACTGAAGAGCATTGGATTTATGGATCTGAACCCACATTCATGAAACAAACTCCCTGAGAATCTCCCAAGCAGCAGATTAGGCATAAAAACTCGAATTAGCATCGTAAGCAGGTTGGGAATGGCTCGAGTCTGCAGATACGGGATGCTCTGGAGGAAAATAGGCTGTGGTAGTATGACAGTGCTGAGAAAAGGGGAAGTTTAGGGGTTAACATGATGGAGGAACCTGCTAGGAGCAGGAGTGTGGCTGCAGCACGCATTGTGCATGCTTCTACAGGCACTCATTTGCTGCTTAACTGCAAGTCCAGGGTCTTGCTGCAATGCAGCTCCCGCTTTCCACAGTGCAGCAATGAGCCCACAGTGCAGTTTGTTGGTGAGCAGCATGCAGGATTGAATCACCACCATGCACCCACTTCAACGTGACTTCCCTTGTGGGTTTGAAATTTTGCTTTTAAAAGAAAAGGAGCAGCAACAGAGCCCTGTCTGGAGAGCATTAGTGTGGTGCAGCATCCCAGCATTCTTGCACAAAGCAGAGGTGGATGAAGATTATTAGGACATCTCCCCCTTTCTCCCATCCAGTGTGGGATTTATTCCCTAGGGCTACATTCCCAATCTGCTATTTATGGACCTGAGTTTGCAGAGCTGCTCTTAAACAGGACACGTGCAACTTCCCATAGGGAATCCAACCCAACTCAGACAAGCAGAGAGCAGCAATTGGAGCTGTAACCCGCTGCTGCATGCTATCAACCTGCATTGAGTCCCAGGCCCCATTCCATCCTCCCCATAGAGATGCTCAGTGCCACTGGGTATGGCATCACCCAGACTGTGCCTCCCTCTTTTTCTCCCATGTTTTTCCTCTGCGAGAATTCCCAGCTGGCTCCTGTCATAAATAAGATCAGAGACAGAAAACTAATACAGTCCCCTGATGCATTATTCATCCTCGGCACTCATTTTAGGATGGATTTACGACAGCTAATACATGCAAACTAAGTTTAGGTATGAAATCTGAAAATTAAAGGTAAGAAAGGTTTTTTTGTCATTGTTTTTTTTGTTTGTTTGTCTGTTTGTTTAAATAGAGATGACTACTCAACATCCCTGCTCACATAGCTACAGGAAAACTGTCCCAAAAGGGGCACAGGGGGTGGTGGTGATGCTGGGTTCTCCTGAGGTACCTGAGCACAGAGGGTGGAGGCATCAAGGACGGTGACCTGGTTGGCACAGCTGGCCCATAGGGTCTCATCCAGCATCAAGAGCGCTCGCACAGGGCTGGTGCCCACAGGCAGGCAGGTAGGCTGCTCAGTCAGGTCCCACAGCCCCACTAGAGCAGAACACAGAGACCAAGACTCAAAATCAGGGGGAAAAAATAGATATTTTCACATAAGCAGCAAGTGCAAAGAAATGCTAGCACTGAGCTTCCTTACTGCACAAATGCGTCCCCTTTGGGTGCTGGGGTCACCTCCTGCAGCCTCAAATCTCAATACCATCACTGGGAACACAGGTCTGAGCTCTGCCCCAATCCCAAAGAAGTCACATAAGCAGCAGTCAAGCCTGGGACAAGAGGTCTCCCTTCCATCATTTGCATGAAAAATAAAGGATGGGGCAGTGTGCACAGGCAAGACTCCCCCACTTTGCAGCACCCAGAGCTGGGGATCCTTTGCTGCTATGCAATCATCCCCTGGCAGCTGCACATAGCCACAGCTGCACAGCCACCTGCAATGCTTGGGCACAGGAACTGTTGTTGTCCCCTCCCCCCCCCCCCCCCCACCACCACCTTGTTTGTTTTGTTTTTCGTTTGTTTTGACTCCTAAACTGCTACTCCAGAGTTCATTCATCTGGGGCCAAACTGAATTGTCTCAGTGAAAGAGAACCAATCTGGGTTCCCATGAACTCACCACAACCAATGGGTAACTGCCTTGCTTTCAAATGGGCAATCTATTTCCACTGCAATTTTAAAACCACATACTCAGGATCCAAGAATTTAAAGAGCCCTGAGGCTGTCACAGTTCTGCTCCCAGCAGCAGGACTTTGCTACCAAGCAAAGCGTGCTGTAGGTGGGCTCTACTCACTGCTATTTCAGGAAACCTTTGCTCTAATGAAGTCACACAGCAAATTTGCAGAAGGTAGGGAGAAGATATTAAAAAAGAAAAAACACAACCCTGCTAGCAGCTTTTTGCCTTTCACATGCATTTGTGCAATGAAGGGGAAATCAAATTCACGCTATTCACTAGCTTGCACACTTGTTAAGTGAGAAAGTGGGGTGCAAAGGTGCTTATATACACACTATAAGCAGCTTTGGTGCTACTTGCTGCAGGTTGTGAGCTAACAAGTTCGGTTTTTTTCCCCAGATCAGAGTGCTATTTGAGGCCCTTTTCTACCCTCTAGTGATGAAGCGGAGAAAAACAGCAGGGAAATGACTCCCAAGAAGTCCTCAGATACCACCCTCAAAGCAAAATCTCTGCTGCTGCATCTCCCCCTTGTTGGCCACTGAGACCACACTACAGGGCCCAAATTGAGCCCTATTCGTTATGCCAATGCAAGATGCCATCTCCCACCAGGAGAGTTTTTGCAACCCTGAGTTTTGCTCAGGGTTGCAAAACAGGATGAAATAGTGCAAAAATGGTGCTTCCAGCACTATTTTAGCAACCAGCACACTCAATACATCCCACTCCCCATTCCTGGAGCGTCACAGCAAAGCACGAACAGGGTTGCTCTCCTCACCATTGTTCCTCGGGTATGCGGCCACTGTCCCATCCTGCAGCCCTGCAAACAGGTGCTCAGAGCTGTGCTTCAGGCAGAGGACTGGCTGCATGCCAGGGCTCTTGCAGGTCAGCAGGCACTGCGTCCCCGTGTCCACGCTGCTGTACACTGCGATGCTAATGGGAAAAATGCAAGAGCAGGAAGAGCAAGAGGTGCTGGCGGTCATTGCTTCAAAATTTTGGTGCAGAGCTCCTTCGCAGTAATTGCATACAGAAGAGGGTTGCAGGAGCAGTGGATGCACAATCGCACACCCCCACATATGCACAACTGCACACTGGTGCTCACCTGCCGTCCCTCAGTCCCAAGCAAACAGTGGGATGCAGAGTTGCAGAGGGCTGCTCAGCACCTGCCCGGGGCTCTTCAGTCCCCTCTGTGTCCCCCTCAGCTGCCTCGGGGATGTACTCCATACACAGCACTGGCGATGCCACTGGGAAGGATTTTACCGTCCGTGGCACTGAGCGATTGAGGGAGAAGATCTCCACTTGTCCCCCTGCACCTGCCTGGCCACCCCCAACCTGTGGGGATCACAACAAGTTTTAACATCTTGAGGGTGGAAATAACCCAAACCTAATGTTTTTTGACCCAGTTTGCTCACCCAGAGGTAGCCCTGCGGCAATGAGGTGCTGACAGCAGAGAAACCCAACAGTGAGGATTGCACAGGGTTGTGCACTGCAGCGCTGAGCTGTAGGAGACACATGCATTTACCCCACACATGCCCCAAAAATCAAAACCTGACTGCAGTCCAAGCTTGTATTTCTTCCATTTGTCCCCGAGACTGTATCAATTTCTGACAAGCAACATGGTCACCCCCTCCCAACCTGTCCACCACGGGATTTCAGTCTATTACCACCAAAAAGGGAGCAGGAGGGGAAAGAGCTATATGGCAGATGAACAATGCTTTTACCTGCAGATCGAGGGCTTTGGAGGAAAAGGCAGGCATGTGGCAGGAAAGAATGGGGCACCAGAAGGGAGCTTTGCTCTTCTTGTCTTCATCGGGACAGAGCCAGCCCGGCTGGTTCTCCTCCCCTGTGGTGAGCAGAGTAGATTAAAGACAGCCCCAAAATAAGCATGATTGGGTGCAGCAAGAGATGCAACATCACCCACCCCAACACCAGCCTTTGGGATGCCGCAAGAAGCCACATCCACTGTGCACATCCCAGCATCTTCTCCAGCTCTTGCCCAAGCAACCACATTAAGCAGCATCAACACCCCCTACTCACTCACCCCCACAAACCATGACAAATATGGAAGGAAAAACCTAATGCATTTCTTCACATCAGGTTTTAATGTGTTTTCATTTCAAACTCATGGATACAGGATTATCCCCCAGGCAACACAGATTAAAAACAACATAAACTGCTCAAAACGAGGGAATCAAAAATCATTTGAAATTGTGTTTGAGTGCTTGGATTCCCCCTGGGCTGGAATAATTTTTCTGCCATTAAACTTTTTTTTTTTTTTTTTTTCTCTGCAGTGATTCATGGTGTTAAATAGGAAGAGAGACATGGAGGTATCAGGAGGAAGGACTCTTCCCTTATTATTTGCCCTATTTCATTAGGAAACAGAACAAAGACGGCAACAAAGACAGCATATGACCATATCACCAAGCATCCCAGAGACACCACTCAAAAGCACTGAAACAAAACATTTTGAGGAAGGAAACGCCATTTCCCCCTTCCAACCAAATGCTTCTTCCAGCACCTTCATCCCACCTCGTACCCTGCTCCCACTCATTCATCAGGATGCAACCCCTTCTCTGTCCCCAGATTTTGTTTTTAGAAGCAATATCACTCCAACAGGTACTCACGCAGCCCAATCTTGGCCAGGTGAAGGCAATTGACCCAGGAGATCTTGCTCAGAGGATTTGGAGTGATGAAGACCACCATGACACTGATGGGGCGGCCAGACCTGTACGGAAAAGTCAGTAGGTTGCCTTCATCCTTCTCCTCCTCCTCTCTGCAGCGGAGGTAGCATTAGGGAAAGCCCCATCTATTCCCAGAATTGGGAACCCACTTGTCCGGCTTGCCAGGCAGCAGGAGACGGAGGCGACACTTGTTGGCAGAGTGGATCTCTTCCTCCTTCACCTTCATCATCCTCTGCAGGGCCAAGCACCAGTCTTGGGCCACTGTCATGTTCAGGTTCTGAAGGAGAGAGAGGAATGGTGGAAATACCTCCAGAAGCCCAAATCCCCAGGATCCATCTGCAAGTCAGCTGAGGAGCTCAGGAACCAACCACCCACCCACCCAACAAACCACTGAATGACCTGGGTTGTGAGGGACCTTAAAGGTCATCCAGTTCTAGCAAGATCATTTAAGGAGGAGCGACAGATATCCATGGGGCTAGCACAGAGCATTCAAACGAGCCCCCTGCAGCTCCTCAAGTCAAGTCTTAGCAGGTTCTCTCCTAAAACAGCAAGAGATGCGCCCCCAGAATGGCAGTGCTTGTGTCCCCCAAAAAGGTGGGAGCTGTACCAAAGAGCTGGCATTTTGGTACCTGGTAGGTGCCATGCAGCGTGCTGATGAGCAAGGTGATCTGTTCCACCACTGCCAGGTCCTTCTGTAGGTCCTGCAGCTCCTGGAAAAGCCGCGGTGGCCCCAGGTAGACTTTATCTTGGGAGAAAAAAAAAGAAAAAGGGAGAAATGCAGGATTGGAAGTAACGTTGCCCATACACCCCAAAAAATCATGTGGCCTGGGGCCAGGTGCTCACTGTGCGAGGCCGGCCCAGTGGGTGCATGCTTCTTGGCACCAGCGTTGTGGATGACCACATTGTCCTTGTCGTAGGCACTGCTCTCCTGCCCCACTTCCACCACCTGCACCTGCGGGAGGGCCGTGCTCCACTTCACCACATATTTGGGGCCCAGTGGTACCAGGCTACTAATTTCCAGCTGGCCTCTGCCAAGGGAGGATGTGAAATAGCAAATCAATCGGCAGCTGGTGTTGCTAGTCCTGCAAACCCCACTGGATCCCCCTGCAAAAAGCAGATGGTGAGCACAGCTTGCAAAACCATGACGTGCACTGGCACATGCCTTCACCCCCATACACAGGGCACAAACACAGCAAGCCACGCTTAATGCCTACCTTGGGTTCACTGGCCTGGATAGGGGGGGAAAACGTTAATAAAAATGCATTACTAGGGGCAAGAAGAGGGTTTATCCATTACCCTTAGCAGCACCAATCCACAAGACTCGAAAACCCAGGGAGCTCCCATAGGATCATTGCACAGATGCTCAACACAAGGATTTGAGGGCAAAATAGCCCCAAATTTGGGCTTCCTCCTCCAAAGCTAGGCTAAGCAGTTTGGGGGTGCATAATCATCAAATATACAATTAGCAGAGTGGCGTGGCTAGGCTGGTATTTCACAGGTCGTACATCTAGAAGGATTATCACAGTGGAAAGAGATAATCAACAATAAATGAAAATCCTCACCCATATCCTAGGCTCACAGAAGAACAATCCAAAGGGAGGGATCTCCAGAAAGAGACCCTTCCTCAGTGGCAGTCAGCCCTTAAATGGGGTCTGAGAGGTGCAGCCAGGCTCCACCCCTTCTGATCACACAGCTGAATCACCTTCACCTGTGTGCCTGCAGCTGACTCAGTGCTTGCCTCAGGTGATCAGAGGTTCAGGCTGTGATTCAACTGTTCCTATACACAGGGCAAGGCTAGCAAAACCCTTTAAGCCCAAAATAAAAGTGGGGAAGGGGAGAGGTTGCTGATGGGATCACTTTCGCTAAGTGGCTTGGGGCTGCTGGCACGTACTTGAAGTTGATGTTGGCACAGACCAACATGTCACTGAGGAGGAAAACCTTCCGCTCCTTGGACTTGATGAGCTGCCCCCGGTCGCCGTACACCGTCTCTGTCAGCGTCTCACAGAGCAGGAGCTGCCGCTGCCCTGAGTTCAGCAGCTGCAGGAGGATACAGCAGGAAAGGGGTTCAGCCCCAGAGCTCGTGTGGTTCTTGCCCTGCAATTTGGGCTGCATTGGGTTTGTGCAATGATTCTCCCTTTCCTAGGGGCATGCACAGCTCCAAGCTCTGCAGAAATGCCTGCGCAAAATGCTCACTGTACAACAGATGCGCACAACACCCCAGTGCAACGCCTGGGCAAAATGTTCCAGCTTTGCACAGCACAGACCCTTTGCACCACAGTGCAACCTCTTTGCATGTGAATTCCACTCTGCCAAGAGCAAAGAGTCCTCAACATGACCCTTCTGCAGCCCCCTTTGGGATTTGTTTTGTCCTCTGTCCCTAAATGCTGGACCCTGGGCCAGGCTGCAGAGGCCACCACGTGCTCCTAGCACAGCCCAGGATGTGTTGCAATAGTTTGGTGCAGGGTTTTCCACCAACGGTTGCAAAATCAAGCAGATGGATAGAGGGGAGGAGACTACAGATGAAAATTTCCTGAGTCGCAGACTTATTTTTTGCTTTTGCTAAATGCTATTGTGAAAACAAGAGCTCGGCTTCCCCAAAAGGGGAGCCCCAAACTTCACCACTTCTGCAAACACCAATGAAAGGGGATAGCTGCAAACCCAGCCCCTAAAACTCCCATTGCAAGGGAATGGGGAAGATGAGCGAGGCTGAAACACGCACCTTACTGAGGCTGCTGCGGTCACTGATGCTTTTGCTGAGCTGCTGGATCTCAGCCACCTGGTCAGCCACACGTTTCTGCTCATTGAGCTTCTCAGCCAATGTCTCCAGCTCAGTGAGAGCCAGCTGGAGGGACAGGCGGTCCGCATGGCCCTTGGGGGTGTTCTTCAGCATGTCCTGGGGAGGAGAGACAATCATCAGCACAGTGTCACCAGCTTCAACAAGCTGCGATGGAGGAAAACCCCCTGCTGGGATAGCGGAAGTCCCAAAGGCGCTTCCACAAGCCCCAAGCAGGCTGCCAACCCCAAAACAAGCCCATTGCTGAGCCACCCTGAAGTATTGTGCCTGCCAAAGTGGGGTGCAAAGCATGGCGTCACCGATACCTGTAGGAGAAGGATGAACTGGGGGAACCTCTGGATAGGTTTCACCATCAGCCCATAAAGCGTCACGCGATCGGTGCTGGCCATCTGCCGCTTCTACTGGGAGTAAAGTTAAAATTAAAAAAGGGGAGGGGTTCATCCAAAATGGTGACCAGCAGCTGCATGTGCCCACATTTGGGACCCACGGACCTTAAGGAAGTCAAGGAAGGCAGGTTTGGTGAGACAAGCCTTCTTGATAAGGGACATGGCAGTGGTGAAGTTGTTGACATAGTCACTGTAGACATCCAGCACCATTGACTTGGAGAACTTCGTGAAAGGGAAGAAGGGCAGGATTAGTGCGGTGAGGCACCCTAAAATGGGGCTATGGGTGCTTATGCTGGGAGTGCCCAGGGAGGTTGCATCACTTCAATCCTCCAACCCCATTGCTGGGAAGGGGCACTCAACTCTCCTCCTACCGAGGCCACAAAGAGGTCCCCAATCTTCTCAGCAGAGTCCCACTCAGCCACACGGGAGGAGAGGGCGATCTGGAACATGGAGTGGCACTGCAGAATCTCCTTCAGGCGGAAAAACACCACCTGGCATTTCCTGGCGCTCAGCACTTTGGGCTCCATCTCCATCAGCGGGTTCCTGTAATCCTACAGTAAGCAGCAGAACATCAGCATCCCCCAAACCCCTCCAACACTCCTAAAAACACTCTCCCAAAGGTGGGTTCCCCACCTGCAGGATGCGCTTCAGGGATTCCACATAGCTGCGCTCACTCTGCACGATGGAGCTCAGGATGTGTCGCCGCACCACCTGCAAATAAATGGGGAAGGGGAAAACAAACCCCATGCAGAAGTGACCCCAGTTACACTGCTTTGTGCTCACTCACTTGTAAAATTATTATTATTTTGAGATGCTCAAAGGGAAGGTGAAGAAGGTGCCCATCCAGCACCCACCTGCTGGGGGCTGAGCCCTGTGGGCATGGGGCCAAGTTCGGGCGGTGGGTGCTTCACGTCGGAGACGGTGACCTCCAGGAAACCTGTGTCCTCCTCCTCTGAATCTCCTACCACCAAAAAGCAAAACAAAATAAACTTATTTCACGTTTTTCTTGCAAGCTTCTTGGTGCTGAGCACACCCCCACTCTAGAAGGGGGCATGCTGTGATGCTCCAGGGGCTCTGACAAGGTTTACGGCTGCCGGCACCGCCTGTCTCAAGCACTGCAGCTGTCACCAGACACCAGCATGAGTCAGGGCTCTGTGAGCTGAGGTGCTGTCAGATCCCAGTGGGAAGGGGCCAAATCCTCCCCAGAAAGCATCCCAGATTAGGGAACCCCCTCTGTTTCCTTCCTTCAAGAATGGCTCTGATCACAGAGAGGCACAAAAAAGCAGCAACTCAAAGCAAAATGCAGAGCAAAAGCACAACACAAACCTCCTGGCATCCAATCCTGCCTTACCTGAGGCCGAAGCAACTGAGGAAGAGGAGGGTGAGCGGATCACGGTGTCATGGGGCAGGGACAGCTTTCTCTTCCACATGCTGCAGCCGCCGGCCCCACTACGGCCGCCCCAGCCCCCAGCACCCCGCTCCCATCCCTGTGCATATAAATAACCAGAGGGGAGGGCGCTGCCGCCCGGGTGACCTTTTTCCTTCCCTAATTTAGGAAGGGAGGATCCCAATGCGTTGCTGGTGGCTCCAAGGGGCCACGCTGGGTGCTTCCTCCCCATTAAAACCAGCATTGCACATGGGATGCTTGGAGCATCCTTCTGGCCAAAATCCCACCCCGGGACACTATCCCACAGACTGACAGCAGGGCATGGCACACGCAGCAGATCCCCAGTGGCCCCAATGGATCCAGAGGGCCACCTAGCAGGATCCTACCTCGTCCGCAATGCTCCAGTGAGCCCCTTGAGATGCCAGGAGTGGGTGGTAGCTTTTCCGCCTCCTTCACCCTTCTCCTACGCTCCCCATCCCCTATGGGGTATGAATCATATTTTGGACACCCCAAAACATTGCATTTTCCTTCTTTTGGCTGGAAAATGGGGCTGCTTCTTATCTTATGGGGAGAGCACAAGGTGCCACCAAAACTAAATAGAGATGTGGGACTATCTTCAGGGAAAGGATCTGTTCAAACCCCAAGTGGTGCACCAGCCCCAAACCTCCCCCTGTAGCACTGATGGGATAGATCAAGAAAACTGCAGAACACCTCAAATCTCACAAGAAGTTCATCATTTCCTACATTGCTCAAATGCTGGTGTTGCCCTGAAATGTATGCAAATAGGACACCCACGGGCTGGATGCTTTAGGAAGGACAAGGAGGGGGCTGATCAGAAAAAGCAAAGGGGAAAATGAATTAAAAACCATGAAATGCAGAAGGTAAGTTGGAGAAAGAACAAGATAGATTCCAAATGGATATGGCTCAGTGAGCATGAAGGTGATGGGTCAGCAGTTGGAGTGATTGATCTCAGAGGTCTTTTCCAACCTTAATGATTCTAGATAGATTAATATAAGCTTGGAAGGGGACACCCCACTCACCTGGCACTTCCTTACGGTGCAGGAAGGTCACCTTCCTCATCACTGCAATCTTGGTCTTCTCCAGCCCATCCTTGGTGCCACTTTTGGCCGCCTTCATCAGTTGAGTCATCTGAGCAAAAGGGGTTGGGATGCTCAAGGTCACACAGCACTGCGTCCCCCCCACAATGCCTTGGGGACATCACACACCCCCATTCCTCCCTAGGAAGGCTGAGACTGATGGGGAAGCTGAGGAAGAGGAGGGGGCTGAGCACCCAAGGGGCCACCTCCATCTCCTTTGTGGGGACACAGTGATGTGCCAGCTTGCGTGCAATGCAGCAAAGCATGAGCATGCAGCCAAAGCCAAGAAAGGGAGGGAAGCATGATGAGTGTACTGCAGCAGGATTTTGTGAGTAGGACCATAAAGGACGTTCACCCTTAGCTTTGCACCTGGACTTGTAGTAGTTTTAGTGCAAACTGAGACAATCCCAGCGTAAACCAGCTGCAAACCACCAACCTGAATGCTCTGAGGCAGGGAAAGGCTTTGCAATAAGTTTCTCTCCCACTCCCAATAATCTCCTTCCCAACCCTGTAGGGGTTAAACCTTCTCCGCTCCACTTAGCACACCTGAACCTCGCTCTGTCCAAACGCCCCTTGAAAAATAAAAACCCAAACAGTTGATGGGGGGGCTGATCAGTGACATAACTACCGGAGGGATGCAGATGGGATGGGGGAGGTGATAGCGACGGATGACCCCACGCCTCCAACCATCATCAGGCAAAATGGGCTGAACTGAGCACGGGTGCACTCATATCCTTACAGAGAGGCTTTTTTCTCCCCTCAGGGAAATTCAGGGAAGGGATCGAGGAGGGACAGTACCTTCCAATCATACTTCTGCTTCAGCTCCTGCATGTCTTTCCCCCCAACTCTTAAAGCCAGGATGTCCCTCTTAGTCCTGGCGTATGTCTCCTTTAGTCTATTCAGGTCTGGAGAAAGCTGAGCCACAAGCAAACCAGGCAGGAGGAGAAGGTAGAGGATGCAGAGAAGGCAGAGAAGAGAGATTCAGGTGAGGAGCCAAACAATAAAAAAAAAAAAAAAAAAAAAAAAAAAAAAAAAAAAAAAAAGAGAAGCCATGAAATCGTTCCAAAGCAGCACAATACGGGTAGTGGGTTCCCATAATCTGGCAGGGAAGGGGAGTGAGCAGGGAGCAGCAGCCATGCGTTGAGATGCAAAAGGGAAAATAAAAAAGGGGAAGGAAAAGGAAGAATAGAGAAATCAAATCCAAAAGCAGCGCTATGCTGATTGTGCATCATGTGAGAACATGTGGAGAGTAAGCCCTGAGACACGTCCGGTAAACTTGTGAGAAAAAAAAAAAAATCGATAAATGAGAATAATTAACAGAGCCTCACCTTGGGCTGGAAGGCGGCCCGGTGCTTGGCTGGCTCAGCCTCTGGCTTGCTCTCCTCACCCGACTCCTCGCTGTAGCTCTCAAACTCGCTGGAGCTCCAGCCCAGCTCCTCACCGCGCTGCACGTCCTCGTAGATCAGGCTGCGCCCTGTTAGACAAAATCCTGCTTTTCCCTGTGGACTTGTAACCCCATCATCCCAGCTGCTTTTCTGCTGTTTTTTCCCTTTTTGGACCCTTGTAGCAGTACAGGATGTGGATTTTGCTTCCTCAGTTTGCCCATCTGTGAAATGGGTGCACAGCCCCAACAAGAAGAGGGCCTGAGGCTGTTCCTACCATCCTGGTTGGCGTCGAGGTTCTCACAGGGGACGTCGTCATAAATCACATCGTCCTCTGCCGCCGTGAACTCAAAGCGATCACCTTGAGAGAGGGAAAAACAGGGAAACAGCCCCAGAAATCCCCATCAGGACTCAAAAATCCAGCTAGGGTGCGGAAACTGTTCCCCAATCCCACAGCCAGGCTGGGATGTGGGGTTAGAGCTGTGTTCTCCCCCTCACCCCAGGTGTTTTAACCCACCCTGCTGGCCGCTTTTCCTCTTCCACGTCTGGGTTTTGATGTCATGGGGATCCTCACAGGCTTCCCCATTGCTCACCCGCTCTGGCAGCCTGTAGGGAAGGCAAAGACACCATCAGTGCAAAACCCCAAGAGCGTCAAAAGGAGCTTGCACAAGTCCCCACTGTGCATGCATGCCCCAAACCCCACCACTCCACAACACGAGGGGCTCACCCCCATTTGGCAAAATTAAGCCCCCACCTCACCCAGGGTGCAGACTCAGCTGCAACCTATGGAGGAAGTTTTGCACCTCCAGAAAAGCTGACGTGTTAAAGACATGAGGTCAATGCCTCTGGCTTTCCGGCTGAACTGCAAACTGCAAAAGCAGGGAGTCCCCTCAGGGAGGGATGCAGCTCAATACAAAGGAAGAAAAAAAGTACAAACAAAATGCAGTGCTTTGCAGAAAGCCTGCTGCTCTAGGGCTTGGAGACCCTGTTGTTAGGGCTGGCCCAGAAAAAAACAAAACAAAACACACAGGGTTGATGCACAAGTGTCAAAAAAAGGCTTTTTTTTTTTTTTTTTTAAATCTTTGTTCTACACAAAGCTAAAGATGAAGAGAAAGATGCTCCAGTGAAGCTGGACTTGGTTTCCCCACTTTGCTGCATCCTGTACCTGCCTCTCGCTGTCAGATTTGTATCTTCCCCCTATGTGCCTGTGTGAAAACCCACCTCAGGTACCCTGAAATCCCCCTGCAACACTCCCCAAATTCTTGTGTGCTTCAACCTCAGATCCCACACCCCCAGTCCTTTTATAAGCAGCAATGAAGCAATGGAAATAAAATAGAAAAACTGAAGCACAGCACCAGGCTGGGACATGCTAAGGAAGGGGGTGACCTCCAAAATCGCATTTTCTCCCCAGAACCACACATACCCTTCCTGGGTATCCGGCACCAGCCCCTCTGTAGGGTAAAAAAGCAAAGAGAAATCAGGTTAGTGGCTGAGCTCATGAGCCTGGCCAGCCAAAGCGGACACTTGGGAAACAATGGGACCTCACCGGTGCTGCAGCTGGTGGCACGGTGCCTGCGAGGAGGGGCCTGAAGCACTGCACCCCTGCTTGGCTCAGTGGCTGAATCTTCGTCCTCCTCCTCGTCACTGTCCTCGAAGTCAAAGGCTTCACCCAGGTCCTCCTCACCAGGGGGAAGCTCGCTGGGGGGCTGCGAAGCAAGGACAGTACCTACTGTGGGGCAGGGGGGCAGCTGGGATGAAGCCATGGCACAGGGGGTCCACACTCTCCACCTGGGCCCTTCCCTGAGCCTTTCCTGCAGGAAAGGAAAGGAAAAATGGATTCAGAAGATAGAGCAACCTCATATTCATCCCTTGGACATCCCCCAGGACCCTACAGTGAATCAGATCCTGCTCCAGTGCTGCAAAACCTTGCAAGGAAGCAGAAACAATGCTCTCAGGTGCACAGCAAGATTGCATCACCAGATCAATCTTACGCATGCATATGGCCAACCTGACCCATGCATGGCCAAGTTCCGTCCCCTCCCAGCTTCAGGTATTCATCCTGAAGGACTGAGCCATGCTCAGGGAGTGGGAAGAGCCAAACATCCTCCGTGCGATCAATGGTTCGTCTGCTCCAGTAACACGAGATGCCCCAAAAGGTCACCAGGAGGAAGTGGAAGGGCAGGGCAGAATCCTGAGACCAAGGGAGGGTGCAATGGGAGAGAAATCACAACAGGGCAAAATATGTCCCAAAAGCTGCAAAGACCCAAATGGGTCCCCAAGACCTGCAAAGAACAAAAGAGATCCCAAAGCCCACAAAAACCCAAGTGGGTCCCAAAAGCTGCCACTACCCAGTGAACAACAGATACCACCACCATGCTGCAAGCTACTCAGTTTTGCATTTCACCTGCAAAAAGAGCTGCAAAACCTTTTGCAAACAGCAGTAGCAAATCCTCCCCGTGTGCACAAGTGCCCTATGCAACCCCAAGCCCTGGACTGCACATCTATGGGTGCTGTGGGAATGGGAAGCATGGCCCAATCCCACTGCAATACCCCAAAAAGCATCAAGCTGGCCTTTTCCCCCCTTTACGAGTTCATATCACCCCATTGGGGATGAGAAGCTCCAAGTTTATCCCTATGGACACAAATCAAGACTCAATAGAAAATACACCCCCAAAAGAAGTGCCTCACAAAAAAAAAAAAAGGATTAAAAAGCCACCTGGACACCAGAAAAAGATGCTCCGGGAACAGCTCTGCTTGTATCCTGGGTCCAGCACACGAATGCTTCTTGCTTTCAGGGAGGAGGATGGCAATGTGATGCTCAGCCCAGGTCTGATCCCACTATAAGGTCAGTTACTGTTTTGACAGTTGACATAAGCTCCCATCAGCCCATGTGTCCCACGGACGGTTATTTTCCCATTGCTATCATTGGGCTCCAGCCCAACCATGAAGTTTAATTGCATCTCTGTAAGATGAAATTACAGCGCTGCTCCTACCCATGCTCTCAATAAGGCATCTTGCTGAGAAAATACATCCAGATAGGATAGGACAAGAGGAGAAACCCAGTGTAATATTGGGATGATATCTCAGAAAAATGGATTTAAAGCCACTCGAATGTGCCAGCCCCGTCTCCCTCCCAACCGGGGGAAATAAATAAAGATGGATCTAAATAAAGCCACAAACGCAGGGCCAGCTGCTAAAGGCAGCATCCTCCTCCGGGCACTGGCACCCAGCCTCGGTATTTTTAGTTCTGTGCCCGAGCGACAGGTCCCAGCTGGTGGGGCGGCTGCCAGCCCAGGACACGGCCCCAAAGCCCTTCGTGGAGAAAAGCAGGCAAAAGGGGGCCTCCACCCCACAGGTTCCCAATTCCTGCCAATACAAATGGGTCAGTGCATGGCTTGAGTTCTAGGTGACAGCACTGGCAAAAGGATGTCCAGGTGCAGACCTTGAGATCCCAAACGCAGCTCTCTGAGCAAACACACAGAACGGCAGCAGGCAGTGCTCCAGCCCCAGCCCATAAATCACCCATAAAAATGGGTGTAGGCAGCAATAAGGATCCGCCGCTGCTTCCTCATCCACCTCCTTATTGCTTCCTCCTGCCCGTGGGACGCATGCCTGCGTTCCCACTACCACCTCTGGGCTGCCTTTGGGAAACTGAGCTTTGCTCCACCCCGAAAAATAGAGGTGGAAGTTGGAAAACCGGGAGTATTTTCATGGAGAGCATCACCCACATCTCGTGTTAAAATATTAACGTTATAATACAATGTCAGATGGGGATCTCAACAGTAGGCGCAAGCAGAGTTTGCTTTAAGCACCAGTTGGGTCTAAGAAAATATGTAGCGTTGGATATAACATGGAGGTGCCTGTCTCAGCTGCACTTTGAGAACCAGTTGGGCCCATGCACTTAAAGGCCACATGTAGAAATCCTCACACTTCCAGAGTGAGGTGGAGAGACAGAAGGGCCTCTAAGCGATTCTAAAACTTCCATTTAGGAATGAGTGCAACAGGGAAGAGTTGCCCTGTGCTTTCCAAGTACTCAAATCTGGGATCTTGGCACCAAGCATTAGTGATGACAGCCAGAAAGGGATGTTGAGTGAGTATTGTGGGTGAAACAAGGCAGAAAGAGGCATTTTATCCCCCAGATTATCACTCTGAGGTTTTCTGCACCCAAAATTCAACCAAATGAAAATTCAGAATTCAACACTCTTTTCCCTTTTCTTATCAGCTCACTGTTACCAAAAGGCTTTGGTGGATGGGAAAAAGATGGGAAAAATGTTTGCATTTCTGCTGCAGAGTGGCTCTTTTGGGGGTACACATCCCGCTGCTGTGTTTCCAGGCAGAACCCACAGCCTCAGCACTGTGCTGTTCCCAATTTCCTTTTTATTTTGCTTTTCAGTATCTCTGATCAACCGGAAAATTCATTCCTTGGCCACCACACACCATGAGAAGTGCAAATGCAACACAAAAAACAACCCCCAAAAAAAATCTCCAAACAAAAAAAAAAAAAAAAAAAAAAAGTGAAAATCAGAATTATGATGCTTAAAAAGACATTAAAAAAAAAAAACCACAAAGCAGAAAATGTTTTTGCTTTTTTTTTTTTTTTTTTTAACATAAGAGCATTCCCAAAATCAGAGCTGAAGATGACAACAAATTTGAGTCCCCAGCTGCCTTCATTTCTCCCCCACGTAGAGCTGCTTTGCCAACATACATCCCAGCACATCATAAGAAGCCTTTTTTTCTGCCCTATTTTTCCTCTTTTTTTCCTGTTTCCCCCAATATTTTGGGCAAATCTTGCTCTGCACACCCAACAGGCTGACCAAAACAAAGCTCAGAAATAAAACACACCTCCATCTCCTTTGCAAACTTTGTGTCTCTGCAGCATACACCACACCATGCCCTCCAGTGCAACTCCCCCCTCCAAAAAAAAACCCCAAATCACAAACAGGGAAAAGTGCAATTAGCATCAAGCGTTGTATTTGCTGACCTTAGCAAAGCATGCATTAATGTAATCACTGAGGAATATTATATATAAAGGAGAAGCCCTTCTTGTTGTCAAAAAAAAAAAACCCGAAAAACATCACAAACAGCTTTGGAGCTGCTCAAAAGCCTACAGAAATTTGGGGCGTTTTCTTCCAAATCCGCAGGAAAAAAATAAACTAGAAAACAATGCAGGCATGCGTGGGTGCAAACCCTGCAATTCAATTGCGCCACCAAAGCAACACAGCTCCAGGAGTTGGTGCTCAGCACCCCAATGCTATGCTTACATGTAGGGGGGCTGCAAGCATTGCACAACTTACAAACAGTGCAGAAAACAGGGAGGATTAGGACAGAAATGGGTGCAGGAATGGCACTGTGCAGCAGCAACAAGGGCCAACGCTCAGCATCCTCCTCCTCCTCCCACCCTCCCTATTCTCAATCCTATACATCTATATGCAATAACAATAAATAAATAGAAAGGGAAAGCTTTTTCCTGCAGCAAACCCCAACTGCTTGCAAAAGGAGAGTAGGTACGAGGCTACCTCCTGCCTACAGAAGGGCCACCACACTTCAATAAATTTAAGATTATGGGTACATGGGGCCACATAAGCGCAAGTACACATAGAGAGGGAATGGAAAGAGGGGGGAAGGGGAGAGGGCTGTGCTGACCTGGGAAGGCCGTGTCTCCTCTGCCTTTGTGTCCACATCGGCCAAGCAGGATGGCAGCGAGGGCAGCAGCAGGCGGTGGGGGCCCTAAGGCTGCCCACACCCCCTCCAGCCCCATAGAAAGGTCCCCATGGCTGGGCTGGGGGCTCCCAGCTGGGGCCACAGGCAGGCGGCGCTGGGGCTGGCGGAGCTGGGAGTGCTGGGCAGCGAGGGATGCCGGGATTTGGGCAGTTTTCCCCCCCCCTTTCCCTTCTCTTTTCCCAAAGCATCGCTGATTTACACCCTTGCTGCTACCAATCCAGTCTGGATATGGTCCCCCTTGCCCCCCCGCCCCCCTCCAAACTGACTTTTAACCCTTTTGCATGCTGCAGCCCTGTTAACCCTCTCGCTGCTGAGCATATCATTTGTGCAAAAAGAGCTCCCAGTCTAGCCTGGAGCAAAACTGGGAGCGCAGGGGAGGTTACAGAGTGTGTCCCCAAATTTCTAAGAGAAAAGTATTTTCTCATCGAATTTCTTACCCCTAAACCATTTGCTGCAGATTGCAGCCCCCAAAATGCAGCTGCTATCCACATGAAGTGCACCACAATCCTATTTTGAGGGTATTTTCCCCAAAGCTGCAATGTGGTGCCATGTGCAGGATTTGCAGCCTCATCTCTTTCCCATTCCCAGGGCAGCTGCTGGTTTCTGGCCCCAGGCAGAGGAGAATAGTCCTTCCCCCCCCCATCTCAAGAACATTACAGACGGAATGTTTGGGAGCAGACAGCAATGCCTCCTGACCCCAATCAAACACTGCAAAATCACTGCCAACCCACTCTCACACCCATTGGCCCAGCAAATCTCGGCACCAAACTCACCACACATCTCACCCTAACAACCCCCCCCCCCATCCCCCAAACAACATACAGACCAAACCCAGTAAGTCAAAGCAACGCAAAGGCCACCCCATGCACACATGCATTTAATGCTACAAATTTCCCCCAACCTCACCTGTTTCATCAGCACTGGGGCTGTGTTTTCCCAGCACAGGAAAGCCCCCCCCCGGCACACCCCGCCGCCACACCTCTGCACAACGCCTCTTTGAAAACGCAGGCGGTGGCTGCAAGGCCGGTCCCAGCCCCAACCGGATGGACAAGCCCAGCAAAAAATATATAATCACTACCCGTGCCCTTTGGGTGACTCAAGAGAACCAAAAACATCTTTTCCTGCAGGTAATGGCATTGCTGCTTGCTGCCTTGCACCCACGGAGCATATGTGGGAACAAGAGCAGTGCAGCAGAGAGGACTTTGGCCCCAACAGGTCTGTTTTCTCAGGGCTGGGTAACAGCAACCGAGCTGCCACAATGCAAATTCAAGTTAATTTTTCTTGGTTTTTTTCATATGTGGAAAATAATCATTAACAGTGAATCGTAAGCTTCTGAGCTTCTCCAGAGGTCATCCCAAAAGCTTCACAGCAAGGACTGAAAGCCTTCCTGCTGGGCACCCAAAAGAGCTCTGCAAAAGCTGCAATGAAGACAGAAGTTGGCAAAGTGGTCCCCAAATGCCAAAACTTTTGCAGGCTGTTTGCACGCCTTTGCATCTACCAAATGCACTGCACACACCTACGGTGCAATGCATGCATCTACAAAACGCATAGCGCACATAGCATCCAGCAGTGGTCACAGTGAAATTGTAAGGGATGTTTTGCACCCACAAAGCTCTGTGCAATGCTGAATGCATAGCTGGACAGAACCACAGGTGCTGATGCAACGAGGCAGCATGGTCACGCGAGTGCACCTGAATATGTCCCAACACTATACACATAGCAGTGGGGAACTGCACGTAGAGGAGCAAAAGAAGAAAGAGAAAAAAAAAACCAACAAAGCAACACCTAGAGAGGAGAAAGCAAAAGGTCAGGGGGAATACAGAAGAGCAGAGCCATGCTGCACAGCTAGAGCATGCTCCTGCCCAACCATAGGGCTTTGCTTACCTAATCCTTTCTGCCAAGGGGCATTCTGCAAAGATGCAATGGTCGTAGAGAACTTCAAGCAGCCAGGAAAGGGCTTGCAGGAAAACTGAGCGAGCAAGCTGATTGCTGTGGTGGGCAGCACTTAAATGAGCTGTGCTCCTCAGTGCTGACTGAGTACACCTGGTGTGATTCTGTGGCACCTATCCCTTGCAAGGCCTGCAGTGGGGAGCAGCTGCAAGAAATTGTCGTGCACAACCGAAGCATGCACAACAAAAACAATGTAGAATGAAAACTGTGCACAGATAAAATTAGCAAACTCTTCACAACCGAACCCTGTGCAGTCAAACTCATGCACAACAAAAACCACGCAAGGGGGATGGAGCTGGCGCAGGAATGCCTTTTGCTGGCATTCCCCTGCGGGATTCAGAGACCCAACCACCCCATGGCATCACCCCGTGACCCCTTCCTGCTGCACCATGCTGGGCCGGGTGTGCAAAGCAAACCTTGCACCTCAAAAGGCTGCCACCCCCCAGCCCATGCTCACTGCCCATTTCCTCACTGCAAACCCCACTGCCACTCAAAGTTCTGCTGCTGCTGCACGTGATGCAAACAACCCCATGTCACTAGAAATGCAGATTATGCCTACGGTGGGTTTATTTTTTTGAGCAACAGAACTAAATGCACTCATTTCTCCAGCTCATCCTTGCTGTGTTGCTTGCTTGGAAAACTCAGCATACACCAGATGCAACTTTGCAGATGCAATGCAGCAAATGAGCGCATGCAAAGCGCCCTGGTTCCCACACTGCATCCACCCCATTCCCAGGACAGAGTGGCGTGCTGGGTGCTTTGTGCAGGTGGGGTGTGCTGCAGCCCCTCCGCTTTGCAGTTGCTGAGGCTCTGGGGATGCCCCAGACGTCATTTACTGGAGGTCCAATAGCTGCACATGGATCTAGAGGGGGCTGCCAAAGCCCATCTGAGGGCATTTGGGGTGAAGTCGCTCCCCATCCAGCAGCCTTTGGGAAGAACAGGCTGGACCAGTTTGTCCTCATCCCAGAAAAAACCAGTTTAACTCTCAGCCTGATGCAACTGGAGTGGGCACCTTTGCCAAGAAGGGAAAAACTCTTTGGAACTGAGTATTCCTCGATTCAGCCCTATCGCAGGGATCTGGCCAAGATAGAGGCAAAAAGCCCTAAAGAAACGGGATTCGCTTTGTGCCTTGAAATCTCCCCCTCCACCCAACCCCTTTATAACTCCATTAGCACACTGGGGAAAAAAACACAATTTTAGAGTCGAGCAGCCAGCATTCTTTTAATCACACCTTTAAGATTGCATCCTGGATGATGCAGATGAACAGGGTCCCTGCATTCCTGCAAACAAATCTTTCCATTTCCAGTGCTGACTTCTGTCAGAGTTAGGACAAGGTGCCTCAAAATGCAGCCTGACATCGCCAGCGTGGGATATTATGGGAAATAGCTGTTGTAGGCTGTAAAGGTAAATGGGAGGAACTTGGCCTCAGTGCAACTGCACGCTGAAACCCAACCCAGCAGCAGCAGCAAGGAGATACTGCTGCTCTGCAAACACCTTTTGCAAAGCCTGGCACTGCGCGGGCATCTCGGTGCCAATCTGAAAGCGTTTTCCTGCTTCTGTTTTGCTTTCGGTCTCCAAATTGTGCTCCAAGATGCAGCACGGATGATTCCATTAGCAACTTCATTTTTCCTTTTTGCACCACTGAAGAGTTGAAAATGCAGCTTCGCATGGGTTTGGCCTTCTGCGGCATTTTGCAGCCATTGCAGGTGGCGGTGCATGAGGCATCACCCACCAGCAGCCCCTGGGAGCAGGTCCCAAAACTGTCCATACGTTGCTGCTGTGTGAAAATGCAGCTGCTGGGGAGAGTTGGGGAGCACGCACGCACCCACTCCCTGCAGAATCCTTGCCAAGGGAATCGTCCCTTGGCAAAATCTCAGTAATAACGAGGAGGGAAGTATCTTCCTTCCTGTAAATCTAGTAAGATGAATGAATGCATTTTCACTGTTTCCAAGGGGAACGACTGCATCTACCCTCTGTCTACAAACTTTATTTGGAAAAAGGGGAATCAGCTTTTTCTCTCTCTTTGCAAAGGGACTAAGTGCATCTCCATCCCTACTTTACCATAAAATAAAAATAAAAAAGGAGTGCATCTTTGACCCTACAAAAAATCTTTCATTGCAGTAAGTGGAATGAGTGCACCTTCTCTCTCTTTGCAAAAGGAATGACTGCATCTTCCCTCTCTTCAAACTTTATTTGTAAGAAAGGGAGTCAATGCATCCCTCCTCTGCAAAAAAAAAAAAAAAAACAAACAAAAACCAAACATGATTTGCAAGAAGAGGGGGGTAGTGCAACTTTACTCCTGAAAAAAAAAACATAGTAAGGGGAGTGAGTACATCTTCATCTGCAATAAAGATTGCAAGGGAGGTAATAAAACGTGGCAGCAAAACTTTTTGCACTAAGAAGAGCATATGCATCCTTACACCTGTAAAAATAAAAAACAAGACTTTAAGGGTGCAACGTTTCAGCCAAACAATGCAAGAAAGGGAATGGAAGCGTCCTCCATGCACCGAGGGGTTCCATCGATGCACGGCTCTCACCCTCCTGCAGTCTTCCTGTCCTAAAGATGGAGCTGTCTGTGCACCACCGGACTTTGCAGCCTCTTCCTCTCTGAAGCTATTTTTTTTTTTTTTTTGCTTTTCTTTTTGCATTTTTTTCTCCTGCCCGTACATGTGTTTCTGTTTTGTATCGCAGCGTTTCTCCTGGCGGCTCATATTTACATTTTAAGTGCATCTGGTGGGTGGGCTTTAAGGGGGAGGAAAGGGAGAGAAGGGGAAAAAAAAAAAAAAAAAAAAAAGAATACACAACCTCCTTTTTTTTTTTTTTTTTTTTTTTTTTTTTTCCGCAACAGGAAACACCACCAAAAATATTGCAAAGGCCCCGGGGTCGGTGCTGTCTGTATGCTGCACCCTTCGCTCTAAACCAGGTTTGAAAATGGTGGGGGAAAGAGGGGGGGAGGCATGGAGTTGGGGGGCCGAAGGGAGTGAGGGGAAGAAGGGGGGAAAGGGAAAAAAATAAAATAGGGAGAAGGGAGGCGGATCCACGTGGTGCAGTGAGAGACAGACAGAGATCCCATTGTTCAAAATCAATTAAAGAGGAAAAAAAAAGCGGGGGCAGACGGAGGGGAAGGACGAGGGGGGGGGGGGGGTCGGGACGGACACCCCGGGCTGCTCTTCCTGCAGCCCCCATTCGGACTATTTTTTGGCGTTTCCCCCCCCCAAAAAAATCTCCCCCTTATCCCCCGACTCGGCCATATCAAAAAATCGCCCCCGGAACCCCCCCCAGCAAACAGCCACAGAGGGCTCGAAGGCGGCGGCGGCACAATCGGGGCCCCCCCGAGCAGGTGTGCGGGTGTGGGGTGCGGGGTGAGAGGGACCCCCGGAGCGCTGCTTCTCTTTGGTGGGGAGGGGGGGCAAGGGAAGCGAGGGGGGGTTATAACATGATAGCCTTCTGCCCGCAGCACCCCCCGATCGCCCTTTTGTAACCCTCGTTTCAACCCCAATCCCATTTGCACATCGTTCCTTTGCACCCCCCCCTCTTTATAACCTCCCCAATTCTACCCTCTCCTTGCACATCATCTTTTGCATGCCTTCTTTACAAGTCCCCATTTGATGACCCCCCCCCCCCCTTTCAAATCACTGTTTTCTACTCTTTTGCAGCCCCCTGCAAGAAACACCCAGCAGCACCCTCTGTCCCCACTCCTCTTTCCCACCACCTTTTGTACCCCCTTTTCACCCACCCCCCATTCTGCCACCCCTTTTGCACTCTCCCTTTTGTAGCACCCCCTCGCCCCCTTTCCATTCACCTTTTAGGAACCCCATCCCTTTTCAGAGCCCCCCCAGCCCCATATTACCCCCCCCTCCTTTTTCACAATCACCCCGTTTGTACCCCCTCCATTTTAACGCTCCAACCTCCACTTTTGCGACCCCCTCTTTAGAAGTGGCCCTTTGCAGATCTCTTTTCCGCTCCCCGATCCCCTTTTTTGCTCCCCCTTCCTAACCCTCCCCTTCATTTTACCACCTCCCTGTGCCCAGTCACTTCTGTATCCCTCTCCATCATCCCCCCTCCTCATCCCATCTGTGAGGTGAGACCCCCCCTCCCCCTCCCCTCCGCGTCCTCCTACGGACCGCGAACCCCCCGCGCCGTGGGGGCGCTCTCCCCTCAGCGGGGCGCTGTGATGGCGGTGGGGGGGGGGGGCGGGATGTCCCGCCCGGGCCGCGCAGCGCCGTGGCGGCGTGACGGGGAGGTTCCGCGCGGGGTCGGGCCTGACGGCTCTCCTCGGTGTCGGGGCCGCCCCTCGCAGGCGCCATGCCCCGGAGGAAGGCGGCGGGGCCGCCGTGGGAGCCCGGCCCGGGCAGGAGGAGACCCGGGGCGGCGGGAGGGAGGCGGAGGCCTCGTAACGGCGGAGGAGGCGGCGGCAGCAGCGGCGGTAGCAGCGACGAGGAGGCGCCCCGAGAGCGGAGGCCGCGGGACGGCAGCCCAGGAGGAGGAGGAGGAGGGAGGAGGCCCGGCCGGCCCGCAGCGCCCGGCTCGGGTTCAGCTCTCGGCCCGGGGCCCGGCGGCGCGGCGCGGGGACAGGCGGTGGTCATCTGCGAGCCCGAGCACAGCAAGGAGCGCATCGTGAGCTGCGCTGCCCGTGGGCCCCTCTGCAGCCCCGTGCACCCCCTTAACGCAGCCCTCTGTTAACCCCGCCTTCTGCTCCTGCCATTGCACCCCCCGCAGCCCTGCTCTGCACCCCGATGCACCCATCTCCTTTGAACCCTTGGCACCCCCGAATGCACTCCCCTTTCTTCCCTTTGCGTCCCTGTGATTCGCCCCTGCTTTGCACCTCTGCAACCCCCATCATGTCCCCTGATGCATGCATTGCAATCCCTTTAATCCGCCCCAGCTTTGCATCCCCCTTTGCACCCCTCTGATTTACCCCTACTTTGCACCTCCTCATAGCAACTCCCTTTGGCACCCCTGCTGGACTCCCCCATGGGCCCTCTCACTTTACCCTCAGTGGTCCTTCAGTTCTCCCCTTCATGCACCCCCTTATTGCACCCTTTGGACCTCATCCTTATACCTCCCATGACACCTCTACTGCCCTCCAGTGCACCCCCTTAGCCCCCTTTTATTGCATCCTGTCACAAACCTCCCCCCCAGCTCACCCCTTCATTGCAAACACAGATTTGCCCACCTTTTACTGCAGCCCCTCTTGCTCCCAGCTTGCCCCCCGAACCAAAACTTGCATCCTGTTCGCATCCCCAGTTGCCCCAAAGCACCCCTAAGGTGTTCTCCCATTGTGAAGGCTGTGAGTCCCCCTTTATTTCAGCACTTCAAGGCCCCTCCTTTTGCCCTCATTGAAGAGGAAGCCCAACCATAGCTTTTGGGTCGTTTTTTTCCACGTTGACCCATTTGGAGAATTTTTAACTCAGTGCAACAGCAAGAAGTGCGCATGCACAACGCACAAGTGTGTATGCACACAGTGCCTCACTTTGCACACCTGCAACCTGGTCCTTCTATTTGCATTACAAGCATTCAGTTCCTTTTTTCCCTCTTTTCTGACTCGTTTTGGGTTTGGCTTTTTCGTTGTTTTATTCTTTGTTGTTGTTTTTGTACTGATTAACATTTTGCTCCCTGCCTTTTGCAGGCAGTTTGTGCTGCACATGCCTTTCCTCTCCAAAGCATCGTCCTTTTGATGGGGGAAAAGCCATAATTAACAATTAGCCAGAACTGGAGGAGGTGCACATCCGTGCTCCGTCCTGCAAAGAGCAACCCCCTCAGTTTCAGACCCATCTGCATGGAGGAGGAGCTGAAGAAATGGGAGTGTTTTGTATGCGTCTCCCTTTTGGGATGCAGTGCTTGCATGCAGTGTACATTGGGGGTTTTAATGCAAAATTGGAAAAAATCCCCCTTGTCCCCATCAGTTTGGCTCAGAAATGCAATTTGGTCGCAAGCTTGGATGCAACCCTATATCCACCCTGCATGCAGAAAATGTCCGCGTGGCTGACATTGCTGCAGATCTGACAAATCCTCCCTGCCCCTTGCAGAAACTCGAGGGCTCCAAGTGCAGAGGACAGCTCCTGATCTTTGGGGCCACCAACTGGGACCTGATTGGCCGCAAAGAAGTGCCTAAGCAGCAAGGTGAGCAAAATGCACTGCATTTGCATTGCCAGACATCAAGCAACACAACAACACCACCAGAACATTTCATGCTGTGCATCCTTTTTTTATTCTTGTGTTGTTTGTTTTTTTCCCACCAGCTGCATATCGAAACCTGGGCCAGAATTTATGGGGGCCACACAGGTATGGGTGTCTCTCAGGTATTCAGGTGCGGAGTGTGGTTTCGGGACCGTGCGCGGCTCACAGCCTCCTCATCACTGCCGAGGGCAAGCTGTGGAGCTGGGGTGAGCAAAGCACCAAAGCGCCTCTCAGAAAAACATGCGAAACCCTGCAGTGCGGCCTAACCCCTAATGATTCCCACAGGTCGTAATGAGAAGGGGCAGCTGGGCCACGGGGACACGAAGCGTGTGGAAGCCCCCAAGCTCATCGAGGTGCTGGGCAGCGAGGCCATCGTGCTGGCAGCATGCGGCCGGAACCACACGCTGGCTCTCACAGGTGGGGGGAAACCTCAACAAAATGCCCTAAAACTGCTGGGTTTTGCCCTGGTTTCATGGCTTTTCCCTATTTTTGGTTGGCAGAGAGTGGCTCCGTGTATGCTTTCGGGGAGAACAAAATGGGGCAGCTTGGTCTTGGGAACCAAACAGATGCTGTTCCAAGCCCCACACAGGTAAATCCACTCTGTTCTATGCTTGTCCATTTTTTTTTGTTGAGGTGAAAAGCAGCATATTTGTATTTTTTCACTGAAAAATGCACTCACAGAATGCAAACCCCATTAGGATGTTGGGGTGTTCCCCTTTAGCATGTAAGGACGTCCCTGTTGAAGCTGCTTTGATATGGAGCAGACAAAATGCAGCATGAAAATGATATCATCAGGAAAAAACAACTGCGTACAAATTCTGTAGGATTTTTGGCTGTCCCCTTCCAAGTCTCTTGTTCCATTTTAGGGTGAAAACCCAATGCTTTAGGGGAGCTTATGACCAAGAAAAATGATAGAGAATGGGGGTGAGCTCCCAGAGGTGTTCTTTCCCCCCCAGAAATTCAGCTTTTTGCCTTCTTCTCATCTTTTTCGCAGATCATGTACAATGGGCAGCCCATCACCAAAATGGCCTGTGGGGCTGAGTTCAGCATGATCATGGACTGCAAAGGAAACCTCTACTCCTTTGGGTGCCCGGAGTACGGGCAGCTGGGTATGGCCACGTTTTGGGATGTTTTTTTAAAGGTTTGGGGCATAGGAAACATTCCCTGCCTCAGGTTTCCCAGCTGTGAAATGGGTTCAGAGCTGATGTAGCAGCTCCCAGAAAGAAAACAGAAAAGACAAGTCACTCAAAAACCAGGATGCAAACCTGAAACAAAAGGGGTTTTGCAAGTGGGAAATGGATTTCTTGGTGATGCAGTGTCCTTGTGCAGGGCACAACTCCGATGGGAAGTTCATCGCCCGAGCACAGCGCATAGAGTACGACTGCGAGCTGGTGCCGCGCCGCGTGGCCATCTTCATTGAGAAGACCAAAGATGGGCAGATCCTGCCCGTCCCCAACGTGGTGGTGCGGGATGTGGCGTGCGGGGCCAACCACACGGTGAGCACTCAGCAGTGTAGCCCTTCGCTTTTTGCTTTTTATCGTTGCCTTGCTTTTTGCAAATGTATTATTGCAGCAAAAAAAAGAGGCGTCCCTTTTGGCCAGCTTTCCCTGCTTCAGTTTGCAGCATATACTTGCAGTGTTTACCTAAGGACAGATCAGCAATATGCATTGAAGGATAAGTGCAGTATGCATTTCAGGATGAAGCTTCTGCAGCGTGCCCATGGTTTGCAGCGTACTCTGCAGTCCGTGCAGTCGCTATGTCGCCTGCACCAAAGCTGCACACAGCCCCACTCACTGTACATCCCCCTGTTCACAGCTTGTCCTGGACTCCCAGAAGCGTGTTTTCTCCTGGGGCTTTGGTGGCTACGGGCGACTGGGCCACGCAGAGCAGAAGGATGAGATGGTGCCGCGCTTGGTCAAGCTCTTTGACTTCCCAGGCCGAGGAGCTGCACAGATCTACGCTGGCTACACGTGTTCCTTTGCTGTCAGTGAGACAGGTGGGTGGCCACCCTGCGTCCCTAATTTCAGTTGATGTGAGCAGATCCACACAGGTAGGAGCAGCCCTAATATGTGTTCTGGGGACTTGCAGGTGGCTTGTTTTTCTGGGGTGCCACCAACACCTCCCGTGAGTCCACCATGTACCCAAAAGCAGTGCAGGATCTGTGTGGCTGGAAGATCCGCAGCCTGGCCTGTGGGTGAGTGATTGTCCCCCCAAAATCTCCCTTTTCTTAGTTTTGGAGTGCAAGGGGGTTGCAGGTGCAGGGTGCTGGAGTCAGCACCTTGCATTGTGCTGCAGAAAGAGCAGCATCATTGTGGCAGCGGACGAGAGCACCATCAGCTGGGGCCCATCTCCCACCTTTGGAGAGCTGGTAAGAAGGATTTATGGCACTCTAAACCGTACAGTTTTACCCCTCATCTTCTGGAGCAGGGGCTCTGCTTGTCAGCCCACTACAATTTTTTGGGGTTGTGCTTGTGTCTTTCAGGGCTATGGGGACCACAAGCCCAAGTCATCAACGGCTGCCCAAGAGGTGAAGACCTTGGATGGGATCTACACGGAGCAGGTAGGCAGGGATCCGCACACCTTTGTGTCCCCAGTGGTGGCTGGGACCATCAGTAGCTCATCCCACCCACGGGTGCTCCCACTGGTGCAGTGTTTCCAACTGCTCAATGCTCCCACCCACGAGTCGGTGCCTCCTGTGCGTTGCTCCTGCCCATGTGATATTGGCACCTGTACAGTGCTGCCACCCATGGGATGCTGTCACTCGTGGCATGCTGTCACCCTTGTGTTGTGCCCATTTGTGTAATGCTTTCATCCGTGCAGTGCTTCCACCCATTGGATGCTGACAGCTGTCCAACACTCCTACCCGCAGATTATTCCCACCCATGAGTTGCTGTCACCCATGGGTTCTTTCCACTGAAGCGATGGTGCCATACATGGGAGACTGTCACCCGTGGGTTGTGCCTACCCCTGTAATGCTAACAGCACGAGATGCTGTCATCTGTCAGATTTCTGTTGCCTTCGTGATGCTCCCACCCATCGGTTCTTCTCACCCAAGAGATGGTGCCACCCATGGGATGCTGTCACCCATCTGTTGTGCCTGCCCGTGTTATGCTGTCACTTACAGGATGCTCCCCTCCACAGGATGTCCCTACCTATGGGATACTCCCACCCATGAGTTGTCGCTCATGCTCATGGACTCTCCCATCCCATGGGGTGCTCCTACCTGTGCTTTTCCCCCACGGTGGGATGTTTCTCAAGCATAGCCCAGTATAAAGGGAGGGGGCCCAGCAGCAGCAGGAGCGATGCTTTGCCTCACCCCGCACTCCCTGCAGGTGGCCATGGGCTATGCCCACTCCCTGGTGATTGCCCGCGATGAGAGCGATGCCGAGAAGGAGAAGCTGCGCAAGCTGCCGGAGTACAACCCCCGCACCATCTGAGCGCAGCCACGGCTCTGCTGCCTGTTCTCCTACAATTTCCAAAGCGTTGGATTCCCCCCTTCCACGGCCAAGACCTTTCCCCGTGGCTTTTCCATTTCCCATCCCCACCCTCGCAGGACCTTTTGGCACATCCAGGCTTTTTTAGTTGTTGGGTTTTGGGGTTTTTTTATCTGTTCATTTTATTGCTGTTCCGCACAGAAAGGGGGGTGCTGGGTTCACCTGGGTAGGCATAGACATTTAACTTTTTTTTATTATTATTATCTTTGTTACCAGATTTCTCTGGTTGTAGGCTTGGAGCAAAACTCAACCAGTAAACCCCTCCTTTTCCACAACATGGCAATCTGGGGGGGCATTTTTCACAAATAACCTCTATTTTGGGTGCTATTATTTTAGGGTTGTGCGTGTTTCCCACCCTCCTTCCTCAACATCCCTTTTCCTCTGGGATCTGGGACCAGATGTGCTATCTCATACCCATAGGGACAAACCCCGTGCTCCCTTCTCCATCCCAGCATCATTTTTTTGAGCTGGATGCCTCCAAACCTGCGGATTCCCCAAACCCCCCACTGCCCATCCCAGGGCGATCTCAGGTATGAAGAGCGGGCCCTGAAGCATCGTGTAAGCTTTTTCTCTTTGTTTTTTTTCTTTTTTCCCATTAATTATTATTATTTTTATTATTATTATTATTTCAGCCTGGTATCTGCCAAAAGCCCTTCCTGGGGCGACGCTGTGCACTGTGCTGGAGAAACGAGGTGCCTTTACATGCAGAGCCCAGCTCTGCCTCCACACAACCCAAGGGTGATATTTTATTACCTTATTTTCTAGTTTTTAGGATTTATTTTGATTTTTTTTTTTATCCCTTTCTGCTCCCCACATGCAGCTGTGGGGGCAGCTCTGCAGTATTTTATGGAGAGAAAAAAAAAAAAAAAAAAAAGATTTTACAAAAAAAAGGGGGGGAGGGTTCTTTATGTTTGCTTTGGGGTTAGGATTTATTTTGGGGTTTATCTTGGTGTGTTAGAGTCAAAACTTCCAGGATGGGAAGAGCAACAGGGCAGAGATGTCAGATACTCCGTTTTTTTGAGCAATATTCACATTTGCTGCAGGAGGAGGTCAGGGTGTGCAGCACCCCAATGGGGCTTTTAGAACCTTATCCCCACTTTTTTCTACCTGCAATATTTCAGGATCATCCCCATCAGCTGCCAGCCCCAAATGGGCACAACGATATGCTGCAGCCTAAGAACAGGGGTGGAAAAACAGCAAAAAGCCATTTTCACCCCTAAAAAAGCAATTTGGGCCCCAGGCCCATTGTGCCCCATTGCATCCCAGCAAAAGGAGAGGGCTGGAAGCATGGAAAAATAATAAACCACGATGCTCTCAGAGCAGTGTTCCCTTTAGATGAGGCGACAGGTTCCCGGTTAGTGCTGTCGTTGTCTTCATCATGTTTTTTTATATTTCTTGGAGTAAATGTTTAAATAAACGCCGTTGTGTACGCCTCTCAGCTACTGCATGCACGCCCCAGCCCCAGGTTCGGCACAGAGCAGCGATGCAGTCAGCAAAAGCTGCCCTGACTTTCGTCACAAGCTGCAGAGCTGCTCTCTTCATTCCTGCCCGTTTTCTCTTCTAACCAAAATGAACAAATAAAGGGAATGCTCCTTTTTCACCCCAATGCACTCCACTCTCAGCACCAATATCCCTAAAAGCAGACGCACAGCCATTAGGGGGCACCAGCCTGCTGCTGACATAATCTCCCCCCCCCCCTCTGATTTTGCAAGCAGGGTGCAAGTGCAGCAGTACATACATACATACATGTGTTTTTGTGCGTGATTTTGTGCATGTACATTTGCTTTTTGTTTTTACGTGCATGTATTTGCACGTCTCTTTTTCTAGTGCATGTGTGCATTTTACTCTATGTACGTGTATTTTGCAGTTCGGTACTTTCTGCCTTCATATTTTTGTCCCTGCATGCATCTTTCAGTGCGTGCTTGCCTGCTGTAGTACATGCATGGCAGTTTGCGTGCATGACTGTTGTAGTGCAGTGTTACCATTCGTTTTCCCAGCCATGCATCCCCACTTTGTAGAGCAGCACATGCACTCACATTTTCTGTGGACATTTCTTCCAATGCATGCGTGTTTTACTATGAATGCTCCCACGCGTGCATACACATCTTGCAAGCTTGTGTACATAGATCTTTTTTGTGCATTTCTTTCTGCATATGCATGTGGGTTTTTTGTGCATTTTTATGCATGCATTGCATTGTTAAACATGCAGATGCTTTTTTCCCATATACATCACTGCAGAGCACTGCATCACCCCACTAAACACCACTTAAAGACGCGTTTAACCTCAGCAGGAGTCTGGTAGCAAGCACAGCCCTCATTTATTTCCAAGGGGAGTTGGTGGGGCTGCTGCAGAAGGCACTTAAGGGATGGAGAAGGGGATTTGGGGGAAAAAAAAGGAGGAAAATGGGTGGCTCAGGGCACCATCCGCCACCACTTGAAGGCAAAGGGTTTGCGGCGGACGTTGGTGCCGCAGTGCACCTCTCCAGCAAGCTTGTGGTAGGAGAAGAAGTCGTTGATGAAGGTGCAGGAGAGCCCCAGGGGCTGCAGCAGTGCTCTCACCCGCTCCTCCAGGCAGCACTGCCCATTCACCAGTGGTCCGAAGGGCTTGGGGATGCCCAGGTGTCTGCCCAGCACCAGCATGTTCACCTGGAGATGGACCAGAAGTAGTTTCCTCACCCCAGCGGCAAACAAGGAGAGCACAAAGGGCTGCCAGCATGCAGCCCTAAATTCACCCTGAGCTGCTTGTTACCATGTCAGGGAAATAGGCCATGGCTCTGGCTTGGTCATCAGCTTGGAAGAGCTGCGGGATGTCGATGATGTCCTGCTCAGCCAGCCCCAGCTCCCGCTTCAGGATGTCCCGGTTCCAACTAATGCAGCTCTGTGGGGAGGGAGTGTGGTTGGGGGTGGGTGGGGGGATAAAGAGGGGTAGGCAAACAGGGGAGCAAGGGGGCAGAGGAACAGGACAGGAAGACGGGAGGATGAGGACAGGGACAGAAGGACAGAGATGGGAGGACAAGGACACAAATAGGGACAGAGACAGAGAGGGAGACGAAGACAGGAAAAAAGGGACTGAGAAACTGACAGGGAGATGGGGAGGAGGGGGAAGAAAAAGGGCAGGGAATGGGGTTAGGCTGGCATAGGGAGATGGCTGGGAACAGGAATAGGGATGAGGAGACAGGGAGGAGGGGAAAGAGACAGGGACTGGGAGAAGGGGAGAGGGAAGACACTGGGACAGAAAGATGAAGGGGAGGTGGACAGATGGACATAGAGACAGGGGGAAGTATGTACAGCAGGACCTCACCTGCGCGAAGGCATTGAACTTGCGCAGCGCTTCATTTCCCAGGATCTCATTGATGCTTGGCTTGGGCACACTGCGCAGCCCTGAACACAGAGCAAGGAGCCTCACCCCATGTCAGGAAGACAGTGGGTTGTGTGGGGGTGTGAGGTACCACAGCATCCCTACCCTGGAACATTGTCGCTTCCCCATAGCCCATCTCCTGCTTCTCCCTGAGCAGCTGGTAGCAGGCACTGGGGCTGGCCAGCAGCAGCCTAAATCCCTGCAGATGGAGAGAGCAATACAAGCTCACCCCATGTTTCCCCCCGTAAAAATCACCCCATAAAAGAGCTGCCCACCTTCCGATCAGGTGCGGGGATGAAGCTGAGGAACTCATCAACATGTCCGACCTGCAGCCAGTCTGAGAAGAGCTCCACAGGCGCCTGCACCCGTTGGGCAGCGAGGAAATTCCGTACTGCTTTGGCCATGCGTCGGCCGCCAAACCTAAGGGCAATGATTGGGGACCTCAGCCTAGGCCTCTGGGTGTGGTGTACACCAAAATCCCACCTCCCACCTGGGGAAGCTGCTGCCGATGAGGATGCGGCCCAGCGGGTACTCCTTGCTGCGCACCGTCACTGGTGGGCTGACCTCCAGGTTGCCAAAGGAGTCAAGGCTGGAGGTGTTCTCTGGTGTTTCCTGAGCCACATAGCCAAAATCAGGGCCCTGGGGGGAAAGCAGGGCTGGCATTAAGCCTTGGGAGTGCCAAACCTTGAAGCATGATGTTCCTGTCGCCCATGCTGATTTGGCTTATCTCCTTCCTACAAATTAATTTACCCTATTGTATGATTCTCTGAAGCCACCTGTTGGGAAATAGACCTTCAGGATCATCACATCCAACCATCAGCCCGACCTGCTGAGCCCCATCACTCAACCGCAGCCCTTAGCAATTGCTCATCTCCTTAGCCTTGTTCTTATTCCTTTTCTGATTCTCAGTAGTATCCTACTCCTACTCTTATTCCTGTTCTTACGTCTATTCATACTTTTATTCTCATTTCTATTTCCTTTTTCCATTCCTATTCCTACTCTTATTCCTACTCCTGTTCCCATTCCTTGTCTTATTACTACTCCTATTTCTTACTCCTATTCTCATTCTTATTCCCACTCCCACTATTATACCTATTCCCACCCCTATCCCTACTGGTTTTTTGTTTTTTTTTTTTAATTCATTTTAATTCTTTTCCTTATCCTTTTGCACACTGCCACAGTGCACAGCACTCCTTGCTAGCAGCAGAAAACCCAACACCAGGGGTTGGAGGACAAGCAGCTTTAGTTGGGCACCAGGATGCTCCTGACAGGGAAGTCCTTCAGGCCCCGGTCACGGGGTGAGTCGAAGACCACTGGGAACATTTTATGAGGTGCTTGCACATAGCCAAACTCCACTTCATCCTGCAAAAAAAGCAGAGGGAAAAGGAAGTGCAGTGGAGCCGCAGCCAAAGGGTCCCAACCCCACATCACTCACCTGGATCCAGCGGTCGTTGCGGTTTTCGGGCAGCGGGCAGATGGTCACTGGGCACTTGGCTTCCTCAGCCAGTGCGCTGACAGCCGCCACAAAGTCCTCATTGTCCTCCACACTGGGAAATAAAAACAGGCACAAGGATGCAGTGGAGCCCGGAGGGATGCAGCCACCAACCCCCCCTGGCACCCACCTACACACAAAGACCTCCAATGGTGCCAACGTGTTGGGTGTCATGATCCACGGAGCCACACGGAACACCACCGTGTCCGTGAAAATGGGCGTTTCCAGCAAGCCCTGCAAGGGGGGAGTGGAATTGAGACATCGCTCACCCCCATCTGTAGGTAAAACCTATATTATTCAGGGCATTACCTTCTCAGGGCTCTCCAGCAGTGTGACATGGAACGCAACCAGCCCTGAAAAGCCAGCGTCAGGGAAGGCGAGCCCCTCCACATAGAAGATGCTTTCTTCCTGGTGCTGACTGGGCTTCACAGCATAGGCAAGCTTCTCACCCCCCAGCACGTGCTTGTATTCTTCCAGTGCGACGCTGTCTGTGGACACAGGCGGCACCATGCAACCATGCAGCACTTACCCTGCAGCATTCCACCTCCATTTCTCAGCTCCTCGCAAAAGGCGCAGATTGGTGTTGCACCATGACACACCAGGACACAGCGAGCACACCTCTACCACTGAGTGTACCATTGTACCACTGGGAACAAAGCAACCTCGTGGCATGCATTTGGGATTCTGGAGGTGTCAGCTCTCATTTTGCCCACCTCAGTAATGACCTGTGGAGTGGAACACCTCCCCTATGAGGACAGGCTGAGAGAGCAGGGGCTCTTCAGCCTGAAGAAAGGTCTGAGGTGACCTGACAGCAGCCTTTCAGTATCTAAAGGGGAGCTACAGGAAAGAAGGGGACAGACTCTTCAGCAGGGCATGTGGTGATAGAACAAGGGGAAATGGCTTCAAGCTCAGGGAGGGTAGATTTAGGTTAGATACAAAGAAAAAGTCTTTTCCAGTGAGGGCAGTGAGGCACCGGAGCAGGTTAGCTAACATTGTGGTTGATGCCCCATCCCTGGGGACTTTCAAGGTGAAGATGTGTAATGCCGCAGGCAGCGTGATCCAACTGTGGTGTTCCTGTTCATTGCAGGGGGTTGGACTAGATGGCCTTCAGAGGTCCCTTCCAACTCTAAGGATTCTATGATTTATAGGGTGGCCTAGAGAGGGGTCATCCCACACTCACTGCCTCCGTAGAACACGCCGACTTTATCAGCATCACTGAAACCCACGTGTAGGACGAGGCCATGGCCAGTGAAGATGGTGCGTGGTCCACGGGTCCGCAGAACCATTTGTGACATGTCCTTCAGGTCTAGGGTGACAGTGAGGACAAAGTGGGGAGGAAAACCACCAAAAAGAGGAAACGCAGCAAAAAAAGAGCTGGCCATACCTTCGTAGGAGCACACAGTGGTGTCACGATTATCTGTAAGCTGGCTTTTGGGTTCGCTACTGTCACCCATCAACCGGCTTTTGGGGTCATCACGGTCACAGTTGACCAGCAGAATGGCACCATGCCCATCAGGACCCCATGTCCAAGTGGCCTGGGGATAGGAAAGCAGGGTTGGGAACACTGTTGGAGCCACCTACGGGGGTGGGGATTGTTGTTTTCACTGCACTACCTTGTCCACCAACGTCCTGCTGACTGACCCACTGCGACCAGTGTCAGCATCCAGCGAGACTTCTGCAGGGACAACAGGTGCTCAGTGGAGAAATGGCAAGGAGACACCACTTTTTGGGACCAAATATTCCCACTTACCCACACAAGTGAGGTACAGCATAGCTCTGCCCACTGGCACCCCGCTGGCTTCACCAAAATAGGAAATCCTGACCTGTGATGTCACAGCCAATGAGTTCAGTATCACCCAGAGGTGATACTGGGTGCTGCTGGGCTGCTGTCACCCACCTTCTCGTCCCCAACATCCTTGCTGATTGCCTCCATGGTGAGCAGCACCTCAGTGCCAGTGGCCAAGGGCCAGCGGGTGACACTTGAGGGCAGCTTCACACTTTGTGTCTCATGCACCACGTAGACTTTGACGCCTGGCGTGCCCTGCGCATGGAAGGCGATGGCATCCTTGGGTGCTGACCTGGGGGAGCACAGCTGTTGGGGCATTACTGCAGTGATGCAGCAAGTCCTGCAATGTACAATTGCAACAAATCCTGCAGTATGTAAAGAATCCCACAAAATGCAGTAAGCCCTACTACGTTCAACCTCAAGAAATCCTACAGTGTTCAACTGTAATGAATCCAGTCTTACGTAATTGCAACAAATCCTGCAACATTCAACCTCAAAAAAATCCTGCAGCATTCGACTGTGACAAATCCTGCCATATTCAGTTGCAACAAATCCTGGAAACAGCAAGAAATTCTACAAAATGAAACTGCAATAAGTCCTGCAAAGTGAAATAAATCCTGCAATGTGCAACAAGTCTTGCAAAACATCCCCAACTCTACATTATTCAAGTCCAATAAATTCTGTACCAATCAACTGCACCAAAACCCCAGAGGTCTTTTCTTATGGCATGAGGCTTCCCAGATATTTAAATTCCACCCCACAGTAACAAATGCATCCCCTTCAGAGCGCAGCAACGCCACAGCGGGTGCGGGAAGTGAGTGGGGATGGAGGAAGCACCAGCAGGCGAATGGGCAGGCTGCAGCATGCAGCGCTCAGTGCAAGAGGGCATTGCCAGGGCAGGAACTTCTGCAAGGAGGGGAGAAGCCCAGTCCTGGGTGCTGTGATGCTACTAACATCCACAGGGCAGAGGTGTGTTTGAAGCAGCACAAGGCAACCCAAAAAAGCAAAACTAAAGTCAGTTGGAGCTTTAAGGAAAATGGAAGAAAAAGCAAAACTTGTTGCTGTAAACCAGGCTGTGGCCAAACACATGCATGTCTGCAGGGAACGCCCCAGCAAGCAATGCTTCCATGGTTAACTCTGTATTCACCTACACAAGGAAATATTTCTATTTCTTGCTGGGACAGCACAGCAGCCCCTGGAGTAGAGCTCTGGAGCCCAGATGGAGAATGCAACCAGATTTGGGATTTCGCATCCAAAATCTGTTTCTCCACAGAGGCTGCAAACTTTTCCATTCATCCTGAGCACTGAGTAGCGGTGCCATCCCATTCCAGGTGCTGAAAGCCCCTGGGAGCAGAAGGAGCAATACCCCACTTTTCAATACTGAAAATCCAACAGGAGCAGGAGGAGCAATCCCTTTCTTTCGGATGCTGAAAATCCCAACAGAAGCAATCCCTTTCTTTTGGATGCTGAATCCCCTTGGTAAACCCACCCGAACACATCAGCATCGCCTTTCCCCAGCTCAACCCATCTACCTCTATTTTTACCCTCTCCTCGCTTAACCCAGCTTTAATTCCCGCAGGCGGAAAGAGAAAATAATATAACCCCAAAGCAGATTTTTGGACACCCCATTTCTTACCCCTGGATGTCCAAGGACAGCTCTGTGCCCAGCACACAGACGGTGCTGGTGGGCCGTTGGGTGCAAAGCTGAACACGACGCTGCTGGGCCATGCCACCACACAGCCCTGAGTGCTGGCAGGGGTGGCACGAGGGGATTATAAAGGCTGGCAGCGGGGAGGGGATTAACACAGCCTGATCCCACCCAGCTGGTGCGCACCGCTGAGCTTTCTGACAACAGAGCGTGAATCAGGGCTGATTTTTCACCCCAACGCTGCCTTCCCCGGAACAACGCTTTTTATTTGTCGCCCTTTTTTTTTATCCCCGAGATAACAAAGTAGCCTTGTCACCAAGGAGAAACCCGCACCGTAAATTATTCACCACGACACCAGAGCCGAGCTGGTGCCATGCCAGGCTGCTATTTCCTACTGCGCGCCTCCCCAGGCCCCTCACAGAATCGCAGGAGATGGAAGGGACCTGAAGAGATCATGGAGTCCAATCCCCCTCATAAAGCAGCTCCCTACAATTGCCCGCACAGACCAGCATCCGGATCAGTCTTGAATATCTCCATAGAAAGAGATTCTACAGCCGCTCTGAGCAACCCGTTCAGTGCTCTGTCCCCCTTATCACAAATAAGTTCTTCCACATATCAGCACAGAACTTCCTGTGCTCAAGTTTTAGGCCATTAGTCCTTGTCCCGTTGCTGTGCACCACTAAGAAGAGCCTGGCCTCATCCATTTGCCTCCCACCTCCCCTCAGATATTTATAAGCATTTATCAGATCCCCTCTCAGCCTTCTTCTCCCCAGGCTGAGCAGATCCAGGTTACTCAGTCTCTCGTCACACCGGAGGTCTCCAGGTCTTTTAGCATCTCTGTGACCCTCCACTGGACTCTTTCTGGAGCTCCCTCTCTTTTTCGAACAGGGGAGCCCAGAACTGACGTAGAAGTCTAAATCTCTACTCACGAGGGCAGAGCAGAGGGGAAGGACAACCACCCTTGACTTGCTGGCCACACTCTGTGCAGCGCACTCCATGATAACATTGGCCTTCTTGGCCACAAGGGCACGCTACTGGCTCATCACCACCTGGCTGTCCCCCAGGGCCCCAGGCTTTTCTCTGCAGAGCTCCTGCCCAGCAGGTCATCTCCTTACCTGCACTGATGCACACAACTGTAATACTAAAATGGAATAGAAAGTACCGTGATAAAAGTAGCATGGCAAAGCTTTCAGCCAGATCAAATAAGAACAAGATTAAAACAACAGATACAGAAAAAAAAAAAAAAGAAAAAAAAAGAAAAAAAAAAAAGAAAAAGAGCTGCTTACCTTTGTAAGGCCTCAGGTACGCAGGAATCTCCAGCAAAAAAACCCTCACTTCCACTGCCTACCCTTAAATGAGGGCTGGGAAAGGGTGGATCCTGGCTCCATCCCTTCCAATCATTCAGCTACATTGCATGCACCTGAGCTCCCCTGGATCAGCCCTGACTTTCTACCAGGTGCTCCATCACTGCTCCAGGCCATGATTTAGTATTTTTGCTACAGCAGTTATTCCTCTCCAGGTGCAAGGCTCTACACTTGTTAAACCTCACCAGATTCCTCCCTACCCAACTCTCCAGTCTGTCCAGGTCTTGTTGAATGGCAGCACAGCCTTCAGGTGTGTCAGCCGATCCTCCCGGCTTTGTAACACCAGCAAACTTGCTGAGGGTGAACTCCATCTCTTCATCCAGGTTGTTGATGAAGATGTTGGACAAGACTGGACCCAGGAGGGATTTGGAGGGCTTTATTTAGCATGAAACTGGGGCAAGGGACTGCAAGACCCCTGATCAGTTTATGTGAGGCACCATGCATGCAACATGCTCATAGCGATCCCTCCCATAAGAAAAATGCCTCCAACAGTATTCCAACCCAACAACAGGATGGAGCACAAGGAAAAACTGTACCCTCAGTCCTCATATTGCCAACACACTTTATTTTGAGATGCTCCAAATCCCCTATTGGGAAGGACCAGAGACTCTTCCTGGGCACTTAGGGCACCACATGCCACCACTTGACGGCCAAGGGTTTGCGGCGGACGTTGGTGCCGCAGTGCACATCTCCAGAAAGGACATGGTAGGAAAAGAAGTCGTTGATGAAGGTGCAGGAGAGCCCCAGGGGCTGCAGCAGTGCTCTCACCCGCTCCTCCAGGCAGCACTGCCCATTCACCAGTGGCCCGAAGGGCTTGGGGATGCCCAGGTGTCTGCCCAGCACCAGCATGTTCACCTGGAGATGGACCAGAAGTATTTTTTTCACCCAAATGGTGTACAAGGAGAGCGTGGAGGGAAAGTGGTGAGGGGAAGAGAAGTGGTGGTGGTCTCACCATGTCCGGGAAGAGCGCTTCTGCACGAGAACCCCGCAGGATGAAGAGCTGCGGGATGTCAATGATGTCCTGTTCACTCAGCCCCAGCTCACGCTTGAGCAGGTCGCGGTTCCAATCGATGCAGCGCTGTTCAGAGGAGGGCCCGTGTCATCACCCCAAATCCCATGCAGGAAGCCTATACAGCCCGCATCCCCCACTGAATCCTTTTTGAGCAACCTCCTGAAGTCACCTAAGCAACCTTTGGTTCCTACCTCCACGGCCACTTTGGGGCATCACCCATTGGGATGACATCCTGTTCCCAGTTAGCACCCAAATGCGCTCAGCCCCTTTGCAGCTCACCTGCACATGTTTGTTGTCGTTCCTCAGCCCTTCATCTGCCAAGATGTCATCAATGCTCCTCCGCTCACTGCCCACAATCCCTATATGGGGACATCGGTGAGGGACATCGCTGGCACCCAGTGATATGGGGACATCCTTACCCGTTGCCTTACCCACAAGCTGTGTGGCCTCGCCGTGTCCCTGCCTCTGCTTCTCCTGGAAGAGCTTGAAGCAGGCAGTGGGGCTGGCCAAGAGGAGCCGGAATCCCTGCAGGATGAATGCATAAACCCATTTTTGGGGATTTCAATAGGATGTTTTCATGTGCCAACCCAAGTATACCCAACACCAGTCCCAAGGGCTGCACAGTACATAGGATGACACCCAGAAACCCATTGCTTCCCAGGAAGCCACCCCAAAAGGAAGGTAATTCATGCATGGGGCTGAGCCTGCCTTTTCCTCATAAGCCAAGCTTTTTGCTTTTTATTGCTGACTTGCAAAATGAAATGGCCTTCTGCATCATTATATAATGCTGAGGACGTGGGGATGGACATAGGGTCGTTACCTTTCTGTCGTATGCAGGCACAAATGTGAGGAACTCATCCACGTGGCCCACACTCAGCCACTCTGAGTAGACCTCCACTGGTGCCTGCACCTTCTGGGCGTAAAGGAAATCCCTGACCACTTTCGACATCCGACGGCCGGAGGACCTGAGGGCAAAAGCAGGAGGAAGCAGGAGTGATTGCACCCCAAAACGCCCAACCCACTGGGAAAAGGGGCATTTTGAAGCAAACCATCAGTATTTATGCCCACTTCAGAAGGGAAGAGGTGGTAAACTGACCAAATCTGATGGCCACATCTAATTCCAAACTCCTACATTGTGTGGGGTACAGAGATAGACGCGTGGAGATATACATGAGCGATCCTATTACTCTGTGCCTTAAATCCCTCCCTACGTTTTCCTAGACAGCCAGCAGCAGGCTGAGAAAACATTAATTATAACTTCTTGTAATAAGGGATAATTACAGCCCTGGTGTGGCTGGGAAAATCCCATTTTCCCGTCGGGGTAAGCAAAGGATGGAGCAGCATGGCCTGCTCCGTTTGCTGTCCTGGCTGAAACCCCAAGATTCAACCTCACTGTTGTTTGTCCAGATGAAGATGCCTTTGTGCAGGGTTTTGCAGGACGTTGTTGTTCCCTGTGCCAAGGGCACAGCAGAAAACAATTCCCAGTTATTCAGGATTTTATCCTTTGCTGAATTCCTCTGCTTTTCCTTTCAGTAGGGAAAACTAAAAATGTAGGCATTATGTTTGGGGTACGGTAGGATCAGGGTGAAAGGGAAGAGGGGAGATAATAAGAAGGTTTTACAAGGAGAGAAGGAACAGCAATGTGGTCTGAATGTGAAATTTACGATTAGGATGGCACTTTGGTGGCATTTAGCCCAAATATGTTTTTTGTAGCAAATCACTTTTGGATGTTTTCCTGTCTCACCAGGGCAGGGGGCTGCCAATGAGAATGCGTCCCAGAGGATACTCCTTGCCTCGCACTGTCACTGGAGGGCTCACATCCAGGTTGCCAAAGGAGTCAAGACTACAGGCGTCACAACCACGGGGCACACGGGTCACGTAACCAAAATCAGGGCCCTGGGGACAGAGGGGTGCACTGATGGGGAGCCCCTGAGGATGATTTTTGGGGATAAAAGTGATAACAATGCCCTAGCGCACCAGGATCTTCTTAAAAGCAAAGTCTTTCAAGCCTCTGTTCCTGGGCGAGTCGAAGACCACAGGGAAGGCCTTGTGTGGTGCCTCCACGTAGCCAAACTCCAGCTCATCCTGTAGGGGGAAAGAAGAGGAGGAGGAGGAAGAAGGCTCCTGTGTGTGAGAGCCAGCACGGCAAAGCACACAGTAAGGATGGAGCAGGACATGGGGCAGACCTGTCACAATTCAGTTCTTGCAGTGTCCCATGCAGTCCCTCTTGCAATCCTCCTTGGGGTCCTTCTTGCAATGGGGAACCTCATGCAATGCCCCATGGGGTCCCTTTTGCAATGCTGGGTGTAGTGCCCCTTGCAATGCCCTACAAGTTTCTTCTTTCACTGGGGCCCCTCTTGCAATGTCCCTGGGGTCCAGCCAACATCCTTGTCTGTACAGTTTGTCACCACCAACAGCATCTTCCACTGTTTTAGCTCGTGATTGCTAAGCAATCATCTCTTAGCATCTGCATGTTTCTCCAAGTAACAGAACTGGTCCCTCCCAAGGACAACATCCCACAGCTCATAAGAAGTCCCAGAAAAGCCATGCCTTACAAGCATTGAGGGCTGACCTGGATCCAGCGGTCACTGCGGCTTTCCAGTTCGGAGCAGATGGTCATCTTGCAGTTGGCTTTCCTCAGCAGGGCTTGGAGCTCCTCCAGAAAAACTTCATTGGAGTTGATTCCCCTCTTGATGCTGGAGGGAGAAGAAGGCGTGAAGGACCTCAAGAATCCTTCTCACTCCAAACATTCAATTTTTGGGTAACACCTCTGCACAAGCCCTTGGAGAAGGTTCTCCAGCCTTCTTCTTGGGATTGCAACAAGTGCAGCAGCATTAGGCTCTTTCACAGCATGCATAAAGCCTGTGCACAAAGCAAGGAAGGGTAAAAGCTCCTTTATGGAGAGCCCCCAAGGCAGCAGAGCTGTAGAGTGGCATTTGTCCTACCTGCAGACAAACACCTCCAGGGGCTGCTGGGTGTTGGGTGTCATTATCCAGGGCGCCATGCGGAAAACCACTGTATCCGTGAAAATGGGGGTCCCAGGAGAATACTGCAAGGGCAAAACACCAAGAGAAGTGGTTGGTAACCCCAATGGAGACTTTGTGGGGACAGGAAGGGGTAGATCCCACGTACCTTATGGGGCACCTCCAGCAAGCTGACATTGATAGAAACCAATCCAGAGAAACCTGCGTCAGGAAAAGCCAACCCTTCCACATAGAAGGTATTTTCTCCACTTCTGACATAGTCTAGTGCGCAGGAGAGCATGCCCGGTCCCAAAATGGGTTTGTACTGGGGGTGTGAGTCACTCCCTGCAGAAACATCGAAATAGCCAGCCTACATGGGTGCAAGGAGGCCCATGGAGGAGGTGATGGTGCCAGCATGGTTTGCAGAAGAGCGGGTGTGCCGGCTCTTTTCTGGGGAACACACTTGATCTGCTCATACAAAGAGGACTCTATGCCCTCGGGTCAAACCCTTTCAAGGTGCGTGTCTCAAGTTAAGCATCTAATGATACAGCTTGCTTCCTTGACCTGATTTTCAGCCCGGAACTGCTGGGATCCACCATCTAGGGTGTTCAAAGGAGAAGCGCACAACCTAACGAGGTGGGCACCTTTGGCAGATGTGTTACTGCCTGTGCTTATCCTCCCATGAAATTCTCAGAACTTCAGTAATCCCACTGAACAAAGACTTTTTTTCATTATTTTTTCCCGAAAAGTCTTTACATTCCCCCCATAGCATTATTTTCTAAACCAATTTGGGGGATAAATGGATGTATCCAAGAAGTGCTAGCGCTCAGCCCTTAATCCTACTGAGAAAGGGCTTACCCACTTGGGTCACAGTGTGTTGGCATCAATATTTGGGAAGGAAGTAAGGAAGAAATACTCAAGAAATACTCACGGATAGCATGGAAAACCCGCACCTTGTCTGCATCTGACTCGGAGACATGTAGGACAAGCTGGTAGTCAGCAAAGATACTGCTAGGACCTTGAGTCCGTAGCAGCATCACAGACATGTCCTGCAGATCTATGGGGGAAAGAAGATGGAGAGAGGGGATGCTGGGAGGTTTCCAGCCTCCAGTGCTGTCTGTGGGCTTTGCTATCCTTCAGTTGCAAGTGGATTTAATGAGCTGGGATGACGCTCATTGCGTTTTTATAGGGATGTCCAGGAAATTAAAACAGGAAAGGAGTAGTGGAAAAGAGCCAATTTCTGTTGCAATGGAGGAACAGGTAATGCTGTCACTATCCCTAATTGCTTTGCAAGCGTCTGATACTATTTTTGCAACTCGTTTCACCATCAGCAGGATCATGAATGAGGAGAGGGATGGAGATACTGCAAAACACCCCAGCAAGATAGTATGAGCCTCGTGGATGAGCCCTACCTGCAGGGGTCTGTATGTCCACCTGGTTGCTGTCTGTCCCCACCGTGTTGGGGCTGTCCTTGTCACAGTTGACCAACAGCACAGCCCCTTGTCCATCTGGTCCCCACGTCCACTTGGCCTGGAGGAGAAACATCCAATGGGGATGGGAGCTGATCCTGAAAAACTCCTCCTTCCCAGACCCCTCTCAGCGGTGGTTGGGATGGGAAAATACCACAGCCACAGCCATGCTCAGAGGGGATCCCACCGTGAGCAATCAGGAGAGCTTTGGCAGAGATACTATCAAGCCTCTGAATTTCCTAACCTCACCTTGCAGCCAAGCCAACAAGGACTATTTCAAACAGATCTTATCTTCTAACAAGCCATGTTATATCTGTCAGACCTCATTTGAAAGAGAATATCCTATTTCTAGAAATGCATCTCATCTTGATGTACAATTTGTGCTGCCGATCAGGCTGCAGTTAATTATCTGGGCGTAAGTGCTTGGGTATATGCAGATTTCTTGCCAAAGGGGTAAATCTCTTGCTATTTGCTAAACTTGCAGATGAGTCATTTAGTGGCACGTTTCAAATCCAAAAAGGAACAACAACAACAAAAAAAGTCGTAGGGCTGGACTGGAGAGGCAAGACATTTTGGCACAAAATGAAAAAAAAAAAAGTTTTCCTCTTCAATTAGAAGGCTGAGAATTTGCAGCACTATTTTCCCTATTTCAGAAACCACCCAAATCCCTCTCCTTCTGGGAGATTTTCCCCATGTTTTCCCCTCCTTGTGTTGTCGAAAGCCATGCGACGTTTCCCATTACCTTGTCCTTCCCTTTGCTCCTCACTCTGCCATTACGACTCACGTCCACGTCCAGGGATATATCTGAAATATCAGAGCAAGAAGTAAATCATTGGCATGAGCATGAGCAATCATGGACATCTTGGGCCCATCCTCATACCACAGTGAGTCATCCAATGCCAACTCTGCCTTTATGCCCTAACGCTCGCCCATTCCAGCTATCTTCTCCCATCCTGGGTCCCCCATCAAGGATACACCCGCTTGTTTTCACCAGTTCATCTTGGTGAAGTCTCATAATTTCATCACTGGTGAAATAGAGTTTCACCAATTTCATGTTGACCATAGCATATTTTTGTGAAGCCAAAGGCATGAAATGGGTGAATGGACACTAGGTAATTATTAGAGGTGGTGTAACATTTGAGAAAGACTCACCCCTAGAGAGCTCTTGGACCAAATTGCATGTGTACCAACAACCTCATCTCTAGCCTACATAAAGCTTATTCAGATATATATCCACCAAATGAGACAGCGCGTGGAAAATGTGGGTGCTGAAGCAGAAATCATCCTACTTGATTCAAAGAAGACGTGAAGAAGCTGGGAGCATAATTTTGGACATGAAGTCCTAAATCCAAGCAAGCAATGAGCTTTTGTAAGGCCAAAGCTCTGTGGACAGTGGTGGCCCTCAATGGCTCCAGTGGACCCCATGGATGTGGGAAACCATCTTCAGGGGAAATTTTGGCAAGCTTGTGCATGACTTGAGGACACAGGTCTGGCTATCATGTGAGCACTTCAGAAAATTCCAAATTTAGGATAATTAATCCATCCAAGTGGAAGACTGCATCCAGACTAGTTGTCTAGACTCCCTTTGTAGTCAGCAGAGGAAAATAGGCATTTCAAGGGAATGATTCATCTCATCCTAAACTTCTAAAATAGGTCAGACAACTACACTTCTGTGCCTATTCCTCCCCACCAGCCACACTGGAAGCTGACAATGGGCTTGCTGGTGGAAGGTGGGTGAGATGGTCATCTTTGGATCCTCTTCCATCAATTGAATTGTTTTGGTGGTCAGAGGAGGCCACTCATAGAGTGCATTGGGTGGAGGCAGAGCCCAGCCTGTGTCTTTTTTGCACCACATAAAGCAGCACAAGAACATTTTAATTATTTCCCTCATGCTTGTCAGCATAAGATGTCAACACCCAAACCTTGGCTGCATGTTGTGCATGGGCAGCCTGCATCCCCACTTAAGTCCCATCCCATGAACCAAACGAGATTGTGGCATTGGAAAGGGTTGGCCAAGTTCAGATGAGTGTTGTCATAATACATACCTACACAGGTGAGGTACAACCAAGCCACTGAAATCTCATTCTCTTCCCGTCCATAGTATGAAATCTTAACCTGCAAAGACATCACCAGACTGTGACCCAAGTCCTGTGTCTCTTCATGCTGAGTAGGTCTTTTCACCCTGTGGGTTAGCCCAGCAATGCCATACAACAAGTTGTTGGAAGGTTCATCAATATCCTGCTGCTTTAACCATAGTTCAACCAAATAAGTTCTGCCTGCTTCAGCACAAAAACAGGCATAGAAAAAGACAAAGTTTGACCATTTGTTTTGCCTGACATGGAATTTCTGACACAGGCTTTTGCAACCGTCCTTATCTCCTTCTCCTTCTTAGTTTGACTGTGTATGTGACAGTTGCACAATTCTGTGTAAGTCTGAGTTTATACTATAGAAACACGTCTGATGTCAGCATTACCTAGAAATACTTCAGCCTGCCCATCGTTCTTCCTACTTTCCTGGGAAAATTGATTAATACTTCCAGATTCAGTGCATAAAGAGCAACTAACCTTATTGTCATTGACAGTCTTGCTGGTGACACCAACAGTCACTACAACCTCTATATCGGGATCCAGTGGCCATCTGGAGTTAAGCATGGGTTTTGTCATAGGGCTGTGGATGATGTGGACTGTGACGGCAGACGTGGCATGAACATCAAATGACGTAGCACCTTTAGGAGTAGATCTGAAACAGAGAGCAGCGTGGTGACATAGGCTGAATTTTCTTTCCTCTTATCCTCAGCAAACCCAAATTGTTAAAATAGGCTCCCTAGAATCAAAACTCTGTAGGCATTCTGTAGGCAATTCAAGGCCAGGCTGGATGGGATCCTTGACAGCCTGATCTAGTTGGCCACCCTGCCCATGGCAAGAGGTTGGAATTGGATGATCTTTAAGGTCCCTTCCAATCTAAGCCATTCTATGACTCTATGAAAGTCCAGCCTTAAATGGGTCTTAGGATTTGGAAACCATCTTCAGGTGATGAAATGCATTGCCTGAATTTTATAAGCATTATCTCTGTGGCAGAGTTGAGCAAGCAGAGTGCCATCACATCCGTCTGTGGTTAAGCCCCAATTGCACGCCTCTGAAGCTCAGGCACCCAACGTCCCTCCCCAGCAGGAAGAGAACCCCCAAAATTTCAGCATCCCACCACAAAACCCAGACCAAGATTGGGGCTGGTTTTGATGTCACTCGTTATTGCCAGTCCACCCACTGACCTGAGAGATGCCCAAAGTGGAGCAGAACTTGAACTGGAGCACAGGGAGCCTTCACTCACCTGGCCTTTGAAGTGCTGCCTACATGCTCATTACAGCCCCAGCACCTTCACACAAGCCGTGCGAGTGCTCCAACCTGTCTGCTGCAGGGAGCCAACCTCCCCAGCAACGCACGGAGAGGGACACAGTTGTAAATTTTAGCAGGGAGAATACAACACAGAAGACATTTATCCCTGATGTTGCTCTTGGCATGGTATCCCTGATGCCTGCAGTAGCTTGTAAGGAAGATTAAAGCATCATCCCATTTGTCATGTGTTTACTAGCATGCAATGTAGCAAGTCTACCTGCAGTCTACCCATACATTGCATGCCATGACATCTCAAATTTGGATTTATTGGCTGTAATTTCATGCACAGCCATGCTGAGATGTAAGCTCACTGAGCACAGGACTTCCATTGCACTTTGTCTTCTACCCCAAACCAGCCAAGCGTCCATCACTGAATTTTCTCCAGCATAGAGAGGGCTCTCTAGGCATAGAACACCTCCTATTTTTCTAGCCCTGATGTTGAAAGAGCATCTGCCACATGCCTATCTGCCATATGCCTTTTAGGATCAAAGCTCAGATTTGCTACCAAGGAGCCAAATCAGCTCCTTTTAGACTTAGGTCCCATGCTTAAATGGGATTGAGCTTCCTTTGAGTTCAAATTGAAAAAAAAATAACTCAAGTAATATGTTTTATGTATTCCCATTTGCCTGAGTGTAAAACAAATAGGTTTGAAGGGCAGCCTCAGTGGGGGGATGTCAGCACCTCCCAGCACAGCTCCAATATACAATCCAAATAATTGCCCCAGCTGTGATCCCAACTGGCTTGGCCTACAGCCACTATCATTATGGATGTAATTTATTAAATAATGACAACGTAAGAAGAGGGCAAACACAGCCTCATATGTGGGCAATAATACAACCCCTATGTTTAACATCAGAAAAATCTCTTCTCATTACGTAAACCATGCAAACCCTCTCATGGATTTTTTATGCCTGAGACACACATTTGTTCTTTAACCCAGATTAGCTCTGAACAAGTTGCTCATCTTGAATTGCTGTTGCCCAATGCTCTCTCTGCCAGAAATAGATCCCACTTAGCTGGGGTGTGCATGGGCTTTGCCTCTGAGTTGTCTTTGCTGGGCTACGCTTTGATGCCTTGCTTTTGTTGTTAGATTCAACATCCCTCCTTCAGGCATCCTAAAGCAGACCCATGGGCACACGTCCTTTATGCACCCGTATACGGAACCACAGTGAGATCTTTCCCCTTAACACCCTTTGCAAAGACCAAAAACACGCAAAGCCATTGGTCGCCTCCAAAGCCCATCATCCCTATGGATGCGCCTCGACCCTGAGCCTTACCGGTGGTTGTCAAGGAAGACCTCACTGCCCAGTACGCAGACCCCGTAGCTGGCATGACTGGTAGACATCTGCACGACCTGGCGCTGGGACATGGTGTGCTGGGGACGGCGGCTGCATGTGAAGAAGATTGCTGCCTGGTTGCCCAGCTTTGTAGGTGAACCAGCACGACTGGATTAAAAGGCTGGGGAATGTAACTCCTCCTTCCTCCCGTCCCTCGATGACGATGGGGTGGACCAGGGACCCTGCCATCTCCACCTCCGCCATCCGCGAAGCTGCCGCCCCGCTCTGTGATGCTGGCGATAAGACAGCCCCTGGGGCCAGGCAGTAATTGCGGGGCCGGGAAGGGGGTACAGGGCAGAAAGGGTGGGGGATGCACAGCACTCAGCTTTCAGGGCTCATTCTCCCCTTTTTGTTCTCACCTCCCTTATAGTTCCATATAAGGAGTCCAAAGCTTTATGCATTAAACATTTCTACCCCTCTCGTTATGCAAGATGGTTGGTTATTATAATACATGGTATCATTAGAATGATGCATTTTCTTTAAAACAACCCAAATTTTCCATGTGCTGACTCACGGCTCCAGCTACCCCATTAGGGCAATGCCTGTGTAACGCTGCAGCAAAAGGAAATGTTTGCTCAGGTTGGTCCTTCCCTCCCTAACAACTCCTGGGTAGCAATGGGTGCAGGGAGAACTGGTTATTTGGCAAGCAGGGAGGCAAAGAAAAAAAAGAAAGCAAAACAAGGCAAGTGGCTTCCAGTGGAAATTAGGGATTCCTGGGTGTTTTGCTTGCATGAGGCATTTGAGGAATTGTTTTTGTGTTGTTGGCTTGGTATTTGGTTTGGTTTTCTTTGGAAGCTCCCATGGGAAATGCGCTGGTTACTGGAAAAAATAGCTTTTCTTGGAGATAGTCATCTCTCTCTGGGCAATCCCAGGAGACTTCGCTAGCCAGCAAAGAGGAAAACTGGGTGAGATGGGTCTTGGTGCTCCAAGGAGGGAGCTTGGGCTGGGATGCAGGCATCTCCCATGGATGAAGAGGAACAGGGAGATGGGCAAGCTCCATCATCATGGATCTCCTTGGTGAACAGACCAAGAACCCCACTGTGGTTTACTCCATTGCAATAGGCATGATATGATACGGTAACAGCACAGTCCCCATTTACACGGGGCAATACTCCCACACTCCATGGCAGCTGCCTGGAACTTCTCTGAGCAAGGCTACATGAAAGGGCTCCTCCAAGCCTAATTGCGGCAGCAAAGAGCACCAAGTCTTGCATGCTGACACAGTGTTAATACAATCGGCAGAGCCTGACCGGGTGGCCAGGATGCTTAAGAAGGAAACACTAGCTGCATTTTTAGCCTCTCCAAAACCTTGGCATGGAATCTGGGGTAAAATCCCATGTTCTGAAGCCCAGCATGAGAAAAACTCACGGTATTCATAGATTTATGAAGAGTGACATTCGTATACTGGAGCTGTGTTGGCTCTCAAATTCTACTGTAAGAAAGTTTTAAGGACTCCTGCATCCCTGAGGCCCATCAAGCTGCTGCCAAGCAGAATCATCATGAGATTTTGGCCAAGACCACATCTTTTTTCTATTTCTTTTTAAGCTCTCTATAAAGCTTCATGCTGTATTTCCCAGTGGTCTCACTGGTTTAGACTGGGCACGGTGCTGAGCTCTCCGCCTGCTGTGATTTTAGCACTGCATCCTGCTCAGCTGGTTTGAGCCCTGTGCTGGACAGGGAACACACCTACAGCCCCACGGGGCCATGCTGTGTGTTCTGTAATCTGCAGGCAGGCGGGGGATGGAGGTTTCTGGCTCCCAGGGCTTGGGCACAGGGCTCTGCTGCCTCAAAACGCATCCATCAGGGACAAAGTTATAGGGCCAAAACATCATGTTTGTGTAGGATTTGGTGCAATTTTTATTTTTCCACGGACAGACTCAGCTTTAATCACAGTGCATTTTTGGCTGTCAGTCCTGCCCCAGCAGCCCATCTTTGTGTGTGTCAGCTGCATCCTCCTTTTCCTCCTCCACCTGCTATTGGCACCAACATGCCCATGCATAAAAATCTCACTTTTAAGCCATCTGACCCATTCAGGATTGAGTGTTTCCCTAATAATACCCCATAACAAGAGGCTGCCTTTAAGGGTTATGGAACAATGTCTCACAACTCCCTGTGCCTCTTCATCAGACCCAATTGCCCCTTGGTTTTGGGGTGACCTTGCTTTGTTCCCCTCAAGTTGGATCTGTTCATGCACACCAGGGCAAGACAGGACCCCCCACAAACATCCCAGACTCCACAGGGCACCTTTTCCCCTCTCACCTTTCCTGCACTGCCACTCAGTAAAGGAAAGTTTGATAATCTCCCTAAGCCGATAATTACACCTCATTTATTACTCTGCATGTGTAATTGCAGGCAGCAAATTTTGAGAGCCTTGTCAGCCTAATTACTGGCAACAGGGGAAGGCATCGAACCAGTTATCAAGTCCCGCTCCTGTCTGCATGAGGCTTTGTGCTTAGGAGCATCCCATGCACTGCAGCAGGCACTGCATCCCCTGTCCCGGCTGAGATTTGGACCAGCAAAAAAATGCTTTGGAAAGTGATAAAACCAGGCATTGCCTCTGCTTGGAATGGCACAGTTGCACTTCCTCATCACAAATTGTCACATTGAGCAGATGCCAAGGGGTCCCTCGTGTCTCCCTCCTACTCCTTGCTATCACGCACCTGCCTTCAGGGCTGCAGAACTGTGTGCATGAGAGCCCGCACAGAGCAGCTGCTTGGACTGTTTGCATACTCCGTGCTGCTATTGATCCCTGTCCCCAGAAATTAGGACTGGCAGAGATCCATCAGCAGTGAGGATGCTTATGCAGAGCAGTTCCTAATCTGATTGTTAAAAACCAGAGAACTACTCTGACCAGAATGACTATAGCAGTGAAACCACGAGCCTCCAGACATCAGTGAGTGAATATTTATATTTACACACACGTCCCATGATGGTTCACCAGCTCTGATCTCCCATCTGATAGCACAGAGCAGCTTCTGCCTTTTTAAAAACCCCATTCCTGCTGTATAGACCTCAGAACGATCACCTCTTTGCAGAGATTCCCCCAATCCTTATTTCCCTTATGGAGGTATTGCAAGGAGAAGGTGCTTTGTAGAAGCTCCCAACAGCTTGCAGAGTTCTAGAGCCTTGCACAGACCTACAGAGACTTGCTAAGACCATACACCTTTTGCAGGGAACCCAAGAAGCTTGCAAAGAGCCCATAAGACTTCAAGGATCCCAAGAAGATTGCAAAGATTCACACAGCCTTACAAAGAACCCAGAAAACTTGCAAAGACTCTGAGCGGTTTCCAAAGAACCTAGACAGCTTGCAAAGACCCCAAAGTTCTACAAAAACCCTGGCAAGATCACAAAGACTTCAGGAGGATTGCAAAGAGTCCCAAAGACTTGCAGAGAACCTGCCAGTTTCCAAAGACCCTAGGAGGATTACAAATGACCCCAGAAAGCTTGCAAACAATTTCAAGGTTTGCAAAGACTTCGTCCAGATTCCCAAGATCCCAGAAGGCTTGCAAAGATCCTTGAAAGCTTGCAATGACACCAGAATGCTTTCAAAGAGCCCTAATGCCATGCGAAGACCCCAGCCTCCTTCCACATAAATTCCTCAGAGACAAGAACCAGCCCAGCAGCAAACAGAACCCACTGAGCAGTTGGCCCCGGCCTGCAACCCAGCCACCCTCCTCCATTTTTGCCCCAAATCAGGACTTTCCCCAAAACTCCAGCAGCCTGGTTGCTCCTTGGCATTCATGTGGTCCTCCTTCCATATCTCCATATATCGTCACTCCAGGGATATAAATACACATGTCTCTATATAGAGTCACAGAAAACCAGTGAGCAGCTGGAAATTCTCCCAGTGACATAAAAACTGCAAGTGAGGGGGTGATCCCAGGGCCTTTGCACACAGTGAAAGGTGTTTGGGGTTGTTTCCTTAATAAGAAAACATGTTTATTTTTGCACGTGCACAAAAGAGCAGCAAAATCTTTTTGCAAAATCCTTGTTTGCTCAGGTCATGGAAAAAATGAAATAAAAGGAATTCACTTCAGATGGGAAACTGGATTTAAGCTCATTTCCTATGGCCAGGTCATGGACAGAGGAGAGAGCTAAAAAAGAAAAGCCCAAAAGCAATGCAAAAAGGGCAGATCAAACCGACCCTTTCTGCTCCTTGCTCTCTAATTGCTTACAGCAGGTTCTTCCAAAATCTGGGGCAGAAGGTTGGTTTCCAACATGAATATTCAGCTAGGGGATGAAAACGCCCGCGTGGGCTGTCGGCGTGGGCCTGGCCACGGCGCCAAGCTGGGCAAAGGGACGCAAGCCAAAAGCAAGCAGGGCAGCACCCTGCTCTCGCCCTGGGGTTGGTAAATTGTGTCTTCCTCCCTAATATTTTCCCTAGAGAGCAGGAAGGGGTGTAGGAGGCACAGAAGGTTGCAAACCTCAATATGCTGCTGCAAAAAATGCCTCCAAGGTCATCTTGCATTCTCCCTGTTGAGAGGATTGTCCCATTTCAGTGCACCGGACTGGGAGTGGGGTGGCACCAAGCCAGCTGCCCTCCCCCTCCATCCCTTCCCTCCCTCCTGAGATCATTTTCCTGTGGATCTGGAGGGTCCTGTATTGGGGCTACGGCTCCATAGTCAGCATCACAAGCATTGAGAGTTCTGAAGGTGGATTGATTCGTTGTGGGGGGTCGGTCGAGGAAGAGAGGAAGACGCCCTGTGCAGCACAGCCAGCTCCGGGGCATCCCGGCAGCGAGATGCCACAGGAGCGCACGCTGCGGCTGCAGCCTGGGAGCCGCATCCACGCGCTGTGCGTGCTGGGCACCCGCATCGCCACCGACGTCTACGGGTGAGTGGGACGTGCCCCCCCCAACCCCAAACCCTTTTCTCCCTCTGCAAATTCCATCCAAAGCCATAGTTTGGTGATTTGATGCAATCCATCAGCACAAATCCTCAACGGGCTTTGCAAAGCTGCACAAATCCCCAAACCCTTCAAGCATCAGCATGTGCATGTGTTTGCAAAGGCAGTAGGTTTGGTCCATATCTCAGAAAATTGCTGGAGAGCATGGGATAAGCCAGGATGGGGCATTTTGAGCAGTATCCATGGGGACGAATGGCAAAAGAGAGGGGAAGAAAGCAACAACTGGGGACAATCTGTATCTTGCAGTGTAACCCCCATTCCCCTCCTGGAAGAATTCCAACACTGCCCTGCAAGGTAATTGCAAGAAAAACAAAGGAGACATGCTTTGATCCCTGTGCTCACCCAGCAGCTTTTGCAAATCTCGAGCCAAACAGCACATCTGGCTTCCCTCTGGGTCCAACCTCCTCCTGGTGGGATTCCCCAGGCTCACAAACTCAATGAGTTTTGCATGGATAATTAAACAGAAAGGAGCAATTTAAGAAACGTCCAGGCAGCATCAAGTAGGCTCTCAGGTTTCCACACTCAGAATCCCAATAAGTGATGCTGTAACAGTGATCCTGTGCCAGTGCTCGGATGTCAGTGCTCAAAGGGAGCCTGGATTGCAGGAGACCAAAAAGAATAACTCCAGATAAATGAGAAATTAGGGATGGAAGAAGCGAGGGGGCTGCAAGGGAAAAGCTCTTTGGACTAGAAGTGGTGCGCTGGCTGTAATAAAATCACCCCCAAAATTAAGAGTTTCCCAGGGTAAAATTTTCCAACTTGCTGCTCTGATCTGGGAAACTCCAGTTAGCAAATAAACACAGATTTAAAGTACACACCAAGCCGGGTTATTGGGTTAGAACAGCACAAAACGCTTTGGCTGCAATTACAGAAAATGGCAATCTGCACCAAAGGCTACAATAGTCATTCTGCTAAAATAGCACATTCCGCCCTAAAAAAAAAAAAAAAGAAAAAAACCACCACACTTAAAACATTCCCAGGCAACAAAGAAAAGTAGAAAGGAGGTGGTGATGAGCACATAGTCATGCAGTTTGGGTGATGAGAGTAATTACAATTGGGTGATTTTGGGTGCCAGATGTGCAGACCTATGAAAATAGGGTGCTCAGACCTTTGAAAACAGGACGCCTTGCTTGCAGGGCAGCCCCAGTCGGGGCGGTCGCCTTCGGGGTGAAGCACACAGAGGGGGTGAATGTGGAAGTGGCTTTTCAGGGCCGAACCGAGCCAGGACTACTGCCTGGTGTGTCGCATTGGCCACTGAACGAGGGGACGGTGCTGAGGTTCAGCATAAGCCGGGCCAGCACTGAAGTCAATGACAATAAGGTAAGAATTGGTGTGCTGCATGCTGGACTCCTTTCCTAGCTGAAGGTGGAGAGCATCCTTTAAAAGTGAGGGGATTGGGGTTTTCCAGGTAATTGTCATCTTCTATGCAGAGGGAGGACAGCCCATTGACCAAGCCAGGATCTTCCTCACTGGCATCGGTGAGTATGAAGACTCCAGCTACGAGTGGGTTCGCTAGGTGGAGGGGCTCCTTTACAAGTACACCATGTGCTGTACCTTGGATTCAGGGATCTCCCTGGACGTCGATGCAGATCGAGATGGCGTGGTGGAAAAAAACAACCCCAACAAGGTAATCCAGCTGCATGGGAAGTCCTGTGGCTTGCAGGAGCCTTGTCAATGGACACAGCATCCCCATCACACTGAGTCCTGGCATGGTATTACAGGCCAGCTGGATGTGGGGACCTGAGGGACATGGGGCCATCCTGCTGGTCACCTGCGACAGGGACAGCCCCTTGAGCCCTGCCCCAGACTGTGATGACGAAAGGGTATTCAGCAAAGAAGGTAACACAGCCCCAGTCCCAGCTCCACTTCAAAAATAAAGCAAAATCGTAGCTATTCCCCCCTCTTTAATTTTTTGAGGCGCAAAGGCTTGCTGGGGAATTGGCTGCTCTCTGCCCTGACTCAGCCAAGCTGCTGAGTAAGCCTCCCATGTGGGATCATGCTCCTGTCCTCATACTTTGTTTTAATTACCGCCCAGAGGTCATACCAGGGTACGGAGCGTGGCCAAAAAAACAGCAGGGCTCAGCCAAGGGATGCTTGGGGCCAGGCAGCCAGGAATACATGCCTGTTCCTGGAAAATCATACCATGCCAAGCCAGTGCCCATCAGTCTTCTGAGGCCAGGGACTGGCTGTGCCAGGGAGAAAAAAAAATAAAGATATTTGCGCCAAGCACAAACCACAGGTCTTGGTAGCAGGGCTTCAGGATGATATTCCAGCATGCATGCCAAGGCTGGTAACAGGGAAAGCGCGCATTGCTGGGCACTGAGCAGCAGAGCTGCACCCAAGTTTATTCTTGTACGCACTCAGATTTGCTGGATATGTCTCGGATGGTGCTGCGGATCGAAGGGCCACAGCATCTGCCCCGGGGGTATGAAATTGTGCTCTACGTTCACATGTCTGATGCTGACAAAGTCGGGGTCTTCCATATGCAGAGTAAGTCTTCTCGTTTGGGAATGTTTCATCTCCACAAGCTCTTGTCTTCCTGTCACTGATTTTGTTCAGTCTGTACTCCCCAGTCTGCACTTCCTTGTGCCCTCATCATCCCTTCCCTTGATCTTTCTAGACTTGAACCTTCTCAAGAGGCATAGGGTAGTAAAGCCATTTATCCAAGGTCACCCAGCAAAGTAGAAGCAAAACAAACAAACAAACAAACAAACAAACAAAAAAAAACATATGTGTCCTGACATCCAGAGCAAGCAACGTGCTCTGAGACATTATCCCTCCTTGTTCCCTGCTGTGGACATGGTGTTTTGTTCCCCGGACTGACCCAGCCCACACAGATGTGCCATTAAATTCATTAAATCCATCAGCACAGAGTTCGGTGGTAGGCAGGGGTCTGTCAGGGCAGAAGCCCCATGAGAATCTCTTCACAATGCTGGCTCCATTCAAGGACAGGCTTTCAGACACCTTGTTCACAATTGCAAAATCCCAAGTGCTGAGCTACTCTTTCAAGGTGTTTTCTTCCTCCCACAGAGTTTAACTTCTGGCATAAAGGAATGATGGAAATCCCAAATTCCATCAGGAATTCTGGAAGCGGCCTGCTTTTGCTGACGTTTCCCTTTTGGTCCTTACAGACCCATTCTTTGGGCAGCACTATGTCCACGTGCTGGGCAGGAGGAAGCTGTGCCACATTGTGCAGTACACCGGTGGAGCTGCCGAGCTCGAGTTCTTCGTTGAAGGGCTGCAGTTTCCTGATGAGACTTTCCCTGGGCTGATCTCCATCCACGTCAGCCTCTTGGAGACCTTGGCTGAGGTTGGGGTCTCCAGGGAAGATGGGCAGGGGAAGGATGAAACAACCCAAGGGCCATGGGGGATGAGGAAGGAATAATTATCTTATCCTAAAATGAGCTCAGGGTATTTGGGGGGGGAAAGTGGTAAATCAGGAGGGGAAGGTCCCTGATTTCTGCTTGCATCCTCCAGGGAATCCCCCTGTCGCCAATTTTCACTGACACAGTGGTGTTCAGGGTAGCACCATGGATCATGATGCCCAACACACTGGCACCGGAGAACGTCTTTGTCTGCAGGTATGGGCCAAGTGATGAGGTCTCGATGGCTAAATGGGCATCAGCCCCACCCAGCAGTCCTCATCCCCATTCTGCCCACCTCCAGTGTGAAGGACAACTACCTCTACATCAAGGAGATCAAAAACCTTGTCAATAAGGCTGGCTGTGACCTGAAGGTTTGCTTTGGCTATATCAACCGTGGGGACCGTTGGATGCAGGTAGGTGAGCAGAAGGAAGGGGGCAAAGCCCTCCTTCCCCGATGTGCCCCATTGGGGTTTTCATTCTTGTTTTAGGATGAGATCGAGTTTGGCTACACCCAGGCCCCACACAAAAGCTTTGCAGTGGTGCTGGACTCCCCCCAGGACACAGGGCTGGAGCAATTCCCCATAAAGGAGCTGCTGGTAACCCACATACATTATAACGGATTACACAAAAAATGAGAGTATAGCACCATTTCTTCCCTGCATGGAGCAGAGGACTCCAGCCAAGAGTGTATTTCTTCATTCCCAATATGAAAGCAATCATTTAGGTTGGAAATGACCTTTGAGATCAAGCCCCCAAACCAACCTAACCTGCAGAGTTGTACCACAAGCTATGTTCTGCTCCTCTCCACCCTCTTTAGGAATTGTCTTGCTTCATATTTAGAGAAGCAATTTCAGCCCCTGAAGCTGCCAACATGTTACACTCCAATTTCTGCTTTGGAGCCCCCCCTAATCCCACTGTTATCTTGCCAGTCTCAGACAGGACTGTATAGCCAAACACAGGGCAGCTCCTCCTCTCACACAGCCACAGCCTAAGCCCTGCAACCCCCCACCAAGGAAAAAGGAGACTGGAGGGAATTAGCCTGTCAGAATCCTTCTGGAACTGATAGGCTCAGATGCTGCCCACAAACCTAGGATGAACCAGCACCTAGACAGCTGAACCCTCCTGGCTCTCTGGTTCATTTAATTGAAATGGGTGGGAGCAGGTGTTGCATGCTCAGTGCCTCTTATATCTCCCAGCTTCATCAAACATCCTTTTTTTTTTTTTTTTTTTTAATTTTTTTAAACAGAAAAAAAAAAAAAAAAAAAAAAAAATCAACTCTTAGACCATAATTACATACCTTTGGGAGTCTTGGCTCTTTTTCCCCCCCAAACTGTACATTTCCCCCCTCTCCCCCATAAGCACATCCCTGCTTCATTTCTGTCACCTTGGGGTGACACTGAGGTGGCTGCATCCAATTGAAGCTGGATTTGGCAGGATGCCTATTCAGGACAGAGTAGTACACTGCGTGCATATCCATTTACTGCAAACACCCCTGGGTCCATTCCAGCAAATTAGGAGAAATCTGTGTTAACTGAAACACTCCGATGGTTTACTGCTAAGGAAACCCAACACTCAGAGATTTAATGGAAAACAACAGCTATCTGATCCTGTCCTAACCCACACTGGCTTGAAACAGAGAGCAAGGACAAGATTTATGCCCCCAGTGCCGCTTGCACCCTGTTTGTAGGACTACAATCTCTCCCTTGGCCATTAGACCCTGGCACAACCCAGCAGTAGCACCACAGGTTAATCACCCAACACCTCAAATCCCTGATATATTCAGTTCTGAAAATCAGGCTTAGATGAGATTTAAGTAAAGCCAAGCCCTTCGGGTGGCTTTTACGCCTGAGGAGGATTTACCTTCAGGGGCTGGAGCTCATCCCACTCTGCACCAGCCATCCAGAAACTCCACTTTATGGCTGCTCCAGCATCTAATTAACTTAACATGGACTTAACTTAAACAGCAGTTGCGAGATAGCAGAGACCCACACTTCTAGTATTCACCATTTACTACTGAGCCCAGATGCCCCAAACACTCTCACACTTGCTTTTCCTTTAAGGCTGCATCTCCCTCTCCTCAGTATTTTCACCTGAGGGAGCTCAGCTGAGCCCAGCAGGAGGAATAAGGACGCAGACTGACCCAAGGCAATGCCCACAGCTATTTCTCTTCCCGCAGGGACCTGATTTTGGCTATGTACGCAGAGAGCCTCTCTTCAAGGCCACCTCCAGCCTTGACTCCTTTGGCAACCTGGAGGTCAGCCCACCTGTCACTGCAGCAGGGAAAGAGTACCCGCTGGGAAGGATCCTCATCGGCAGCAGCTTCCCCACGTAAGACATGGCAAAACTGTGTTTGAGGGCAAAGGAACTACAAGTACCCTAAATACCACCAAAAACCACATTAAGCCACTTAATTGGCCATTAAATAACCAACCGCAACCTACTCCCTTACAGTGTCCGGAACCCCATGGCCTTCATTTCCTCCATCTTGGGAGAAATTTGTACGCATGTGCATAGTGATGAATAAATACTCATTCCCCTTTGTAAGGTCAATAAGTACACAGATACCATAAAGTGTTATGATCAATAAGTATACAAAGCAGTTAGGCTAGTTAAGATTATCACATTGGAAAAGATAATCAGAGATAAATGAAAAGTGCTCACCAGTGCTGTAGGCTCACAAGAAACTCCACAAGGAACAATCTCCAGTAAGACACCCTTCCCTAGTGGCAGTCAGCCCTTAAATGAGGTCTAGGAGAGGTGCAGCCAGGCTTTACCTCTTCAGATCACACAGCTGAATCGCCTTCACCTGTGCTCCTGCGACTGACTCTGTGCTCACCTCAGGTGATCAATCAGAGGTTCAGGCTGTGATTCAACTGTTCCCATACACCCTTATTCCCCCTCTCAGGGGTTACTGGCATTGAGGGATGTAGATAACTGGGCATGGTGGCGATGGGTTGATGTTTGGACTTCATGATCTTAGTGGTCCTTTCCAATCGTAATGACTCTATGACTTTGCCTCTAGCCCTGCAGGAAGGAGGATGACCAGAGTGGTACGGGATTTCCTCTTCGCTCAGCAGGTGCAGGCTCCTGTGGAGCTCTTCTCCGACTGGTTGGCCATGGGCCATGTCAACGAGTTTGTCACTTTTGTGCCCAGCCCTGATGCAAAGGTATCCCGAGACCCTGTGCTGTTCTATGGTTTCCCTTCTGGGTAACTAATTCCATCAGGGAAACTACCAAAGCTCATTTCCTTGAGAGTCCAAGCTGGTGTTTCCTTGGCTTCTCTCCCACATCTCCAATAGGAGGGCTCAGGCCACAAGAACATACACTCTTAACTAATAGCAAAAGTCTTTAAGTTTAAGAACTTAACCTTAACCTTCTTGCAAAAAGCCAAAAATGAGCCTGCAGGGGCAGTTTTCACAGGAAGAAGTACTAACATGGTGCTTTGGGATAAGCTCCTTTTGGTGACCATTTTTCCTCCTGCTTGCCCCAGCGATTTCGAATGCTGATGGCTAGCCCTGCAGCATGCTACAAGCTCTTTCGGCAGAAGCAGAAGGAGGGCCAAGGAGAAGCTACCATGTTCAAAGGCAAGCGGGCAGCGGGCAGCCTGGGGGGAATTGTGCAAATCCCAGCCAGGGTGGGTGGAAGCCTGCTGTTCCCTGTCCTTAAAATAAAAGTTGAGCTTTGATGCAGTGCAGGACATCCAAGGGCGGCAGCCCTCAACGCGCCTGGAGCAACATGCAGGTGTTGAGGACGTGAGGATGGGGACATTTTCCCATTCCATTGCCCTTCAAGGCTGGCAAGAAGGGCTGTCATGCCTGTCCTTGCAGCAGGATGCCTGCCCACCCTCAAGCCCTATTTTGGGAAAGCGAGTGGGATGGGATAAAGCTCTGTGCATTGAGAGGATGCTGGTGGAGTGGGACAGAAGATCTCTGTAAATGCCAGCTCCAGCACAGTAGCACAATGGGGGTCTCGTGTCACCCGAGATACATTTCAGTCACTCTGGACTGGCAGCCAGTTTGGGCAGCTTCTGATCAAAGTTTTGCTTGAGACTAAATTCATCTGTATGCCTTGAGGTCAGAGAAGGACGTCTCTGTCACCATGGGGGCCCCTGGGACTCTGCCACTGTCTGGGATTTGGCTTCTGTGGAGGGGATACCTATAGTTTTATGGAGCTTGGGCAGCACAAAAACTGTTATTCTATTAGCAATACATTTATATTCCTTGTGCAGGAAAATGGATAATCATAGAATTGTCTGGGCTGGAAGGGGCCTTTAAGATCATGTAGTTCCCCAATCCCCCTGTGCTATAGGTACCCTCCAGACCAGGTTGCTCAAAGTCCCATCAAACCTGGCCTGAGACCTTTCTAATGCTTTCCAGGCCTGATGAAAATATTACAAAGTGGACAAAGATTTCCCTCCCGCCTCGTTTCCCAATAAGTTGAGAAAAGGGACTCCCAGCAGTCTCATCCCAAAGCCTTAACCTCAGGGAACTGGGATCTGTGGGGTTTTTTTCCACTTCTGTGCTACATCTTAAGCCAGGTTTCTGCAGATCATTTCATTTCACCTGTCGGCGTTTGTATTTGTAGGGTATTCAGGGACAGACACAAAACGGGTGACCATTAACAAGGTCCTTTCCAATGGCATCATGATGCAGCAGAATCAGTATGTCCAGGTAACAGCCCGTATTTCTGAAAACCAACATTTCTTGTGATAATGGTCCAAGGGTGGCACAACTCTCAAGGGAGAAGTTGCGTTTAGGCAAAAGCCACTCTCCTGAGTGAGACAATGTCCAGAAGACCATTTTCAGGAACCTTGCTTGCCTGCTTGTCCCCCTGGTCCCTTCTTCTCCCCTCCCTCCAGCGCTGCATTGACTGGAACAGGGACATCCTCAAGAAAGAACTGGGCTTGACAGAGGAGGACATCATTGACCTACCAGCCCTCTTCAAGCTCGACAAGGGCAAGGCCATGCCATACTTTCCCAACATGGTGAGAGGTGTCCCTGCTGCTCGTGTCCCCTTCAGCCAGTGCCTGTGGGTTCTGCATTATGGAGAGCCAAACCTCTGCCCATGAGCCATTGCTCCCCAAGGATGTCCAAAAAAACATAGTATTTTCCTGTCCAGAAAGGGAAAATATCCTCATCTGAGCTTGACAGGTTGGCCAAGGTTTGTCATCGGCCAAGGGTGGTCGGAACTCTGTAGCCTTTTGGTGCATATTGCTCATGGTTGGGTTAACCTAAAAAGTTTTAAGGTGAAAGCATTTTGGAGTGGTGAAATGTCAAGGTTTAAATATAAAAAGGGAGGACATAGCACAGGATTTCCTGGGGGAGGGAATAATGACGATGACCCAATTTGGGATGACCCCGATGGAGGAGGGTCACCAGCTACTATAACAATCCTTTGAATTATCGATTCTATGATCGACCAGGGAGGCTGCTGGGTGTCCTTAAAGCCCTTTGTCACCCCACAGGTCCCCATGATCATCCTGTCCGAGGAGCTGGGCATCCCCAAGCCCTTCGGCCCGCTGGTCGGAGGCGAGTGCTGCTTGGAACACCACGTGCGCAGCCTCCTGGAGCCGCTGGGCCTGAGGTGCCGCTTCCTGGAGGACATTTCCTCCTACCATGGGCGGCTCGGAGAGGTGCACTGCGGCACCAATGTCCACCGCCGGCCCTTCGCCTTCCGCTGGTGGCACGTCACGCCCTAGGCAGGCTGCCTTCGTGGCCCGCTTTGTCAGCATGTGTTGTTTTAAATGCGGTGAAATAATAAATTTGCTGTGAGAAATGAGGTGGGGAGTGTTTTATAACGGCGAGAACAGTGAGAGGAGTGCTTGGGGTGGTGCTGAAGCGAGGGTGCCATTTTGGGCCTTGGCACTGCCATTTTGCCAGCTGAGCATTGAGGCCTTGACACCTCCTCTGTAAAAAAGGATGAGGATAGGGATCACCTCTGAGTATAAGGAGGGACGCAGCGGTCTGCCAGCTCCCGAAAATGAGGCGGTCCAGACGTGCCGGTCCGCCATATCCTCCCTCTGTCACACTCAACATGGCACCCCTACACACCCAAAATGGCGACCAGCGGCAGCGCGCCGCCCTCAGAGAGCACTTCTGGGGCGGAGCGGAACTGCGCAGCGCCAAAATGGCGGCGGCCGCGGTGGGAGTCTCCTTGAGGCGCGCCGTCCCTGCGCGGCTCCTGGGTGCTGGGCTGCGGCCGGTGAGGGGACTGGAGGCGGTCCGGGGTGTCGGGGGCAAGGGAGAGACGGCCGGAGGAGCGAGGGGAGGGATACTGGGGGATGTCGGGGGGCTGCAGGAGGGTGTGGGGGAGGTGGGGGCAGGGGGAGCCAGAGGGGCCTGGGAGGGGTTGGGGGGGACGACGACGGGATGCAGTGTAGGAAGGGAAGAAGTTTCAGAGGAGTTAGGAGAAGGGGGGTCTGGGGGACGTGGGCTGTGTGAAGGGCACTGGAGGGGGTCTAGGGGTGAAGAGGAAGGGGGAAGGGGCTTGGGGACGGTTTAGGGGGAGGAAGAAGGGAGCTGAGTGAGATCGGGGATCCAGAAGGGGATTGGAGAAGGATGTGGGCACAGGAGAAATGTAGGTGGGGTCTGGGGGCCCTTGTCCAGAGCAGGGTGGGGATGCGGCAGGGAGCTTCTGAGAGAATCTGTGGGGCTGTGGCACAGCATTCAGGGCTGCGGGGCCCACAGGAGCACCAGGAGCTGCCTCCTTAGTTTTGGTGTCATCTCCTCTGTTTCAAGGAAGAGGAGGGAGCCCCAGCACAGAGGTGGCTGTGGGTGCCAAGGTGCACTGGCGTGTCAAATCCTTGGAAGGATTCTCTGTACATGTGCCCAAATGCCAAGCCACCAATGGATCCTGTAGCTCTGGCCCCAAAACTCACTGCCACAAGTCATTTTGTTGCTGGCTTAGGAGGGACCTGAGGGCTGTTTTGCTGCTGTTCAAATGCAGATCTGTCGAGGAGCTCAGACAGCGGCTGCAGCTACATCACGTATCAAGAAGTTTTCCATCTACAGATGGGATCCTGATAAGCCTGGGGACAAGCCCCGTATGCAGACGTATGAAGTGGATTTGAATAAGTGAGTGTACCCGATTACGGAGCGCTGCTTGGCTTCCCTAGCATGCAGATGTGTCGGGGCTGCATGTGCACACAGGTTATCTGACAGGCAGTAATTCAGGGTAGCCGAGTGGTGTTTGAGTCAACAACTGAGGGTGTCAGCAGTCTCGTTCAGCTTCAGGCATTGTTAAAACCATGTTACAGTAGCCAGAGAGGCAGTGCCTCAGGTGTGTTATGCAGCAGGACAATAGGGGGGTGTTACTTCCTGATAAAGCAAATCTTACTGAGACCACGTGGGATTGCTTTCCTTCCCTCACCTGTTGGCGTCAAGCATGACAAATAAAATTGTACTGTGAATGCCACTGTCTCAGTAGTTGTCAGCAATTATATGGTAACAGCTATATTTATATGGTGAATTTTGGGGCATATTCCAAAAGGAAGCAATTTTACTCATAGCTCACAGTCCCAGACCTTGAAGATAAGGTGAAGGTTTTACTGTCTCTTACAATCTCTTAACATGTAACACAACCAGCAAACTAGAAGTAATTAAACTTCTAGTAGCTGCTTGTACGCCCTACTGCAGTTATCACCAAGAAAGCTCTCATTTCTCAGTGATCCTGTGGAAGGATACAGTCTTCCCTGTGGTGTAGAAACCTTTGCACATGTGCCTCCGCTTCCTTGAGCTCCTGTTACTATGGTCTTGCCAGAAGAATTCACCTCAAGCCCTTCCTGAAAGCTTCAGATACAAAGCCACGCAGCTCTGCCTGGGAAGCACGTGACAGAAATCAGACTTTGCTGCTTTGATTTGCCCCAGTTAATAATTTCTAGGTGTTGTCTTGTCTGTCATATATAAAATTACATAAGTTGTCCAAGACTTTGCTTTTGCAAGCAGCACTGCTTCCTGTGACTAATGAGGATAGGCAGACTTGTCAAAACTTGACTTAAGAGGTGCGAGCTTTCAGGATTGTTTTCAGTTGCGCTGTCTGAACTGTCTCCAGCAGAGCCAAATCTGGGCCTCAGTAAAAGAAATGGCTCCTGTCCCGCTTTGACCCTGGGGAGAGATGAGGCCTGTGAGTTGTGCCACTGAGCAACTGATTTCTATCTTGTTGCAAAATAAAGTACAGTTTTAATTGTAGCTGAGATGAAAGTCCTTTTAGTTGCTTCTTAGGTTGGTGCTGGAGATAAAGCCAGGGGAAATTATATAGGTTCACTGACTTTGTTTTCTGCTATAGATGTGGCCCTATGGTACTTGATGCTCTGATTAAGATTAAAAATGAGTTGGACTCCACTCTGACCTTCCGCAGGTCATGCAGGGAAGGTAAGAAAGATTTTTCAATCTGCTAAGCTGACTGTTGTCCAAATAAAATGCGAACGCTAACGCTGCATGTGTGTAACCAATAGAAAACTTCAGGGCAGACCACAGCATGCCACTCTTCTTTTCTAGGTATTGAACACGAAATACCTTAGTGAATCAAGCAGTGAAGTTACAGCATATAATCACCCCACACCGAGTTACAAGTGAGACACATAAACAGCCCCAGTCATTCCTGTTTCCATCCTAATTGTGTTCATCTTGCTGCCCTCCAGTGATGGACTCTGTAGGGGAATTTAGGGAGGAGACATTACAGCAGCAGAATTGAGGGGAAAGACGTGTTGAATGGCAGTGAACTGTAGCCCTTCGACTAAGTAGAGTGAGGAGAAGGCCATCCCCTGGTTTCATGCTGCAGAGTTACCTGCTGGTTCTCAGGCAGGTAGTCATCAGCATCTTTGACTGCATTCAAACTTTCCAGTCCCAGTGACACTTTTCCCTGGAAAGAAAGACTTAATTCATGAGTGCTGTTGGTATGCTGAGATTAAGATTATTGTGGAGGAAAATGTCTTCATGGAACAACTTTTGGTTTAATTGGTTGGGTTTGCAAGCGCTAGAAATTTAGGTGCAATTGCCTGATGCCTAAAGACGTCCTGACTCAGATCTAAATGAAAAGCATGCTTCAACACAGACATTTCTGGCAGAATCTGCATAGCAGTGGAGGAATTTTATCCAGTGTGATTGTTGTCCGTGTCTGATATTTATATAGCAAACACTGTTCCTGAGCAGCTGGAAGTAATTGCACTGAATAGTTTTCTTTGAGAATCTAAAGACAGGTTCCTAAGCTTGGTTGGTTTGATGTTGTCCTTTTCTACCATACAGGGGAAAAAAATCTGATCATGTGTTCCGGTTTCTTACACGTGGTCTCTAATTGTCCTGGCCCCTTCTCGAGTTTACTGGAAAATACTTGTAACCACTCAGTGAGTGGGAGAAATAACTTTGTCCAAGTGCCAGCCCTTGTGGGAAGGGTTGCCTGCACACCAGGCGCTGAGGACTGGCTCACTCAGTGTGAGCAGTAGTGGCATTTCCCTGACTCTATCAACTGATGTGTGTCAAATCCTCTGAAATTAGTGACGCCCTTTCAGCACTTGTCATCTTTCCAATATAATGCCTTAGGAATCAGTCCAAGATTGAATGCCAGAGCTTCTGACCTGAGCAGTATCAGAGACAGCTCTATAATGTTTTTTTTGTGAGCCTTGCCCTTTCCTGGGCTGCATCTGTTCCTTGTGTTACTGAGGTCACGAGCAGTGTCGCTTAACCCATTTGTTAAGCTATTTATATGCTATTTGTTCTGTGAGTGCGTGTTCTCTCACCACGGGGAGCTAATGAAAGCAGGGGATGGCACAACTTCAGCTGCTGCAGAAGGCGCAGAAAGGAGCTTCTGTCTTGGGAACTTATTTTCACATTCCTGACCTTTAGGGATGCTTCTGAACCTAACTGTAGGGCTGGTGGGGGTCCATGTGGCTCCACTTTGTAATCCCACTGTTAGCTGCTTGTGTTTCAAACCTGTCAACAAATCTGAGAAGCAGCACGTGGAGCGTATGACACGTAGGGATGAAGTGTCTGAATGCCACAGGTTTTGCTGTGGAAGGAAGTTCAGCGCCAAGGATACATTTAGAGCTTCATGAAAACAGTGCCAGCATTTCTTTGTTTGAATAGCAATGTGCTTGGCCCAGTGACAACTTGTAGCATTTTCCTCATCACGTACCAAGGTTCTTGATGACATCAGAAGGGAAATCAAGCCAGGGGCAAGTTCAGGGTGAAGAGGATCTTCCTCAAGTAGGATAAGAGAGTGAACATCGACTGCTTTACTCTGTTCTCTTTCTCAGGCATCTGTGGCTCCTGTGCGATGAACATTGCTGGTGGAAACACTCTGGCTTGTACTAAAAAAATTGACCCTGATCTCAGCAAGATCACTAAAATCTACCCTCTCCCCCACATGTATGTGGTGAAGGATCTTGTTCCAGTAAGTATCTGCCTTCATCTTGTGACCAATGCTGACGCCATTCCAGACAGCATGGGGTTCAGGTTGGATTAGAAGGGATAATGTTGGGAGATGGCAACAAGATCACGACCCACAATTCACGTCCGAGCTCCTCTTGATGCTCTCTGGCTTGGGTGGGTCTGCTTACCAGTGGTGACTAAATCTGGCCTCGTTAGGAGGAATGCGGCAGGCTGACGTACAAAATACCTCCTTCTCTATAAATGACAACAGATGTTCAGTCTCTCAGACATCAAGCGTGATCTTTTTGCCTTTTGTCTCCTAGGACTTGAGTAACTTCTACGCACAGTACAAATCTATCGAGCCTTACCTGAAGAAGAAGGATGAGTCGAAACAGGGCAAGGAGCAGTACCTGCAATCCATAGAAGACCGTCAGAAACTGGTTACCCTTTGTTAAAATTATTTTTTACCATGAAAGTCCCTTCCAGATAAGACCAGGGTTAAACATTAATGTGCAGTAGCGTCTAGTTCCTTTAATGACAAAACTGTCTGTTACAAAGCCTGATGTGGGTGGAAAGCGCTCCCTGAAACGCAGTGCTGTGGCACGTCTGCATTGCTAGGGGTAACATTTGCTAATGACATGCAGAACACAGTTGTGCTGGGGACTCTGACCTCATTTCCACTGTCTGTGCTGCAAAACTCTGTCTTTGTAAAAACACTGTGAAGGGCAGAGGCTTGTAATATTCACGTAGAGATCTGGCAATGCTATTTATGCTGGGGAGTAGTTTGTCTAACGCAGCGCTGTCTGCGTATCTGTCTCCTAAGCAGCACTGTTGTGTTGCTGCACGCTGGGTTTTACAGCCCTGAAACTAATGGCAAAAGCTGAGCCTATAGAGGTGGGAGGGGGAAGCTTTTTGAAGAGTTTATAGAGCAGGTAAGTTAGTGTCTGGATTTTTCTGGCTCCTACAATAAGTGTTGATAAATTGACAGTTTCTCTTTTGCCTCTGACCTGTCTTGATGGATCATTTGCTCGACAGTTTGAAGCTCGGCAGTGCAGTGCAGTGATTGTTGCTGCAGTATTGTCTGAGTAGGCTCACAGTGGGCAAGCAGCCTAGATTTTGGCAAGGGATTTTGGTGAAAGGGATGAGCGTGAGCAACACAGAGGAAGGCTAATTAAAGAGGATATAATGAGAACAGACGAACTGCAGCCTAATTGCAGCGATCTTTGAAAGTTGCCCATTATGTGCGTTTGCTGTGACATCTAACATCTGATGAGCAGACGTGTCATGTGCCGAGGATGTCAGCAGCATGATACAACTAGCTGTGTGCTGTCCTAACAACCCTGGGATTTTACAGTTTGAAAGAATTTCTTTCCAAGGGCGACAGTTAATTCTCCTACACCACTTCATAATGTTATCTGATGGCACATATAAGGACTTAAAGGGATTCTCTCAATGATTTCTTAAAGCAGCATCTTTGAAGTCACTTTCTCATTTAAGTAAAAAAACAAACCTAAAAGTAGCTGCAAGAGCCACGTCAATCTTCCTCATGATTAGTAATGTTTTTTATCTCCTTACCAAAGCTTCTCTTGCATTCTCTTGTATCCAAGCACACAGGCATCTGAAAAATTCTTACCTTTTCCTCACTGGGACAGGCCGAAAGCAAAGAATGCATAAAAATCTAGAATTTCTGCACTTGTCTCTTCAAGTTCTGCACTTCTGTGTTTGACCGTGGTCTCTCATCTGTGTGCAGGATGGACTCTACGAGTGCATCCTGTGTGCCTGCTGCAGCACCAGCTGTCCCAGTTACTGGTGGAACGGGGACAAGTACTTGGGTCCTGCTGTTCTCATGCAGGTAAGGACAGATCCTGGGTGTCACGGGGAACTGCTGAGGGACTCCTCATTTAAAGGCAGTGCAGATACCTGTGACATCGTGTGACATCAGCGTCCGTGGAGGAGTTCAAGAAACATATAGATGTGGTACTGAGGGATGTGGTTCGGTGGGTACAGGGTGGGGGTTGGACTAGATGATCTTAAGGGTCTTTTCCAGCATTAATGATTCTTCGATGGAGTAGTGGACCAGAATTCCTGAGTTAGGTGTTGGTTTTAAGATACAACACTGATTACTTCACCTTGGGAAATCATTTGGTGGGTCAATGACTTTCAGGCCTATCGCTGGATGATTGACTCCAGAGATGACTACACAGAGGAACGCCTGGCACAACTTCAAGACCCATTTTCTCTCTACCGTTGTCACACCATCATGAACTGCACGAGGACTTGCCCAAAGGTAAGTGTTGTTCCTGACGTGTCCCTTCTGCAGTTGTTTGCAAACTGGTAGGGAAATGCCAGTGGTAGGTTTTGTTTTCTTCAAGCTCTGGTTGAGTTTTTCCTTTCTGAAATGGTGAGTTATCAGCAGTCATGTTTGCAGTAGTGACTGTGCAAGAGAATATGACAGAGTTCACACTACATTACACATCACAGAAACGTATCTTCCTCGTGATTTTGAGAACCTGACTGTTTCCAGGATTTAGGTATGTGTCTGTAACACGCTGTTTGTGTGAGGGACGCTGCCAGAAAGCCAATGGGGGGACGTAGTCTGATCAGCGATGCGAGTAATACCCAGAACCCCAGCATAGTGCTGGCTTACACCTGGTCTTGCACCCCAGCAGTAGCAGCTGTTCTGATGTATTGTGCAACTTGCATAATAGAGAAGGTGACACCAAGTTTTCAGTGCCGAGGGGAGTGTGTTTTATGCTGACATCCTGCCAGAAGGGCATTTCCGAGGTGTGTTTGTGGTATTTTTGCTGAGAACTGAGAAAATTTTCTCAAATTAGAGCATGCCTCTTCCTCTTCCTGCTGTAACCTTGTGCCTTTTGCTGGGTAGATAATTAAGTTTCATTTTCCTGCCAGCTGTATTGCTTGCACCTGATGGTAGAGTAAAATTCTTTCTGAGCTGTGAATAAGAAGGCAAACTTTTGAGTGGATCACGGATGTGGGAAAATAAGGTGCTTGAGATCTGGGCTGACAGGTGTTTGTTAGGAGCACTGCCTGCTAGTTTTGTTTAACATGATTCACTGTCTACGGATAAATCCCCCCTTTTTACAGAGCAGATTATCATGCTTACATGTCAGATGTAGTTCAGCTAAAGGTGAAGGTTCTGTTTGAAGACCTGACTGTACACAGCGTAGGGATATAACTCACGAGGGCTTGGTCTGTTGATTTTGAGACGCGTCTGTGGTTGATAATGTATTTCCCTTAAAAGCAGCTTAAATCACGTCTCTTATCTCGATCAGCTCTGAAAAAGAGACTGCGTAGTGAGCTGGGGTCATTTCCTGCTCACGCTTTGTCTCATGCTGCCATCACAGTATTATAAAAGGACATTTGTGATCTCCCCACTCTTGTTTTGAGATTAAGCGTGGTTGGCTTGCCAGCAGTACTGCAGGATTGAGGGCCTCTGTGATGCGCCGTATGTTTGAATTGTAGGAAAACCTTGCTTGGAAAAGCTTGGTTGTAGCATCTTCATCTTGTGACTTGGTCTTGCTGCAGTGCCCTGAGGATCCCTGGCAGCATTTGATGGAAGTGCAATACTAGACTGGGCTCCAGCTTTAAAAACTGGTTGCTGAGCCTGTCCTCTGCCAGTTCTTATGAATAGCAGTATATCTGTGAGTTGAACACAAATTCAGTTGTGGGAAAACAGAGAGGATACTCAAGCGTGCTGATTTCTAAAGAAACTAGCTGGATCTTTCTCTCTGCAGGGTTTGAACCCTGGCAAAGCAATTGCTGAGATCAAGAAGATGATGGCAACTTACAAAGAGAAGGCAGCCACTGCATAAAGCTGTTCCCCGACTGGAAATGTAACACACAAACGTGCTTTACCTGGAAGTCACTTGCACTTGATTACACCTGGTTCCAGCAGGAATGTTGGTGTTTTTTCCATATGCTTGTGCGTACAATAAATACTGTAAGAACAAGTTAAGAGTTGGTAACTCATTAACAATACGTAACTGATTCCTCTGCCTCCTTGGTGCACTGCCTTGTTGTTGAGGAACCCAGACATCTCATTTGCAGTTCTGAGTGCATCCAGTCACATGCAGACACAGCTCTTTTTTGGGAGCGGAGCCATTTTTGCAGTGTGGTTCAGGGTGCTGCACTGTCCGTATCTCCCATTATTGTGCCGTGCCTGGTCCCATGGCTGCATTATGCCCGGAGCTCAGCAGTTGCAGCCTGTGTGTCCCCATGGCTGCAGTTTGCATTCATCAAGGGCTGCAGCCTGTGTCCCTGCTGTTGCATCGTGTGTAGCAGCCATGCGTTGCACGCTGCGCTTCCACTTCTTCACTTCTGTTTTTTTCCTCTGCATTTTGGAACGCAGCGGCGACACACAGCGGTGAGAGCAGAGAGACGCCACTTCAGCTGATCAGCAGACTGACGGCCATAAATCTCGGAGGAGCAGCAGAGCACTCGGCTGCTGTCCTGGGGGGGTACCTTTAACTCCGGGCGATCAGTGCTTCCCTCCACGCTGCGCTCCTCGCTGCCGCGCGGAGCAAACCTCCCCCGGCACAAAGGACGCACGCGGAACGTCTCAGAAGGCCGCACCGCTTGGCCCCCTGGGGCGGTGCTCCTCCCGGAAGTCAGCCTCGCTCCCGTCTGCGTGAAGGCGGTGCCACGCGAGGCGTGTCGGTGGTTTCCCGTCTCACCGGAAGTACGCAATCGTCCCGCGACTGAGGAGGGCCGCCGCCATGGTGCAGCTCGGTGAGTGACCGCGGGCGCAGCCTACCGGGCTGGGGGCGGCCCGTGACCGCCTCGCGCTCTCCCCGCAGGTAGCGGCCTTCTGAAGAGCTATCGAGGCGGACACGTCGTCATCCGTTTCGCCCTCGGCGGCTGCACCAACCGGCCCTTCTACCGCATCGTAGCGGCGCACAGCAAACGCGCCCGGGACGGGAAGTACCTGGAGCAGCTCGGCTGCCTCGACCCGCTGCCCAACGCCCACGGCGAGAAGGTGGCGGGGCTCAACCTGGAGCGCCTGCGGCACTGGCTGGGCTGCGGCGCGCAGCTGTCGCGGCCCGCCGAGAAGCTCCTGGGTAGGTGCGGGGCGTTGGAAGGGCCGCGGAGTTGGTTCGCGTCGCTCAGCGCTTCTCGTTACAGGCCTGGCGGGGTTTTTGCCGCTTCACCCCATGACGATAACCAACGCCGAGAGGCTCCGGCGGCGGCGGCGACGAGCGCAGGAGTCCGTTGTGCCCCCTGCTGAGGGCGGCTCGCAGGAGCCCGGCGCTGCGGTCTGAGAGGCGCCGCGCAGCCCCGCGTGCGCACCGAGTGCCGTCCGTGCCTAAGACATTAAAGCGTGATTTGTGCCCTTCTTCCTGTGCATGTGCTGCTCTCTCCCGAGTCGGCTCTGAAAAGTTAACAGCCAATTTGGCACGCAGCAGCGATGACGGGACCTTCCCTGCTATTGTGGAGCACAGAACCACCCCAGGAGGCACAGAGTTTTCCCTAACGGCACATCACAGCTTTCATTTGCTTGCAGCGCTTCTCACGTTTGATTCCTTGGCTCTGATGCAGCGCTAGTGCAGTTTGGTGATCCGTGAGCACAGGCAAACAAATGAACTGCATTTGCATTTCTGTTTTAGTTTCCCCAGAGCAGTTCTGAACCCATTTGTTCTCTTAGAATCACAGGAGGTTCCTGTCTCTGAAGACAGCTTAAGAGGGAGGGGGTTTTAGCAGGACAGATGTGCACCTCACTGCGTTAGCACACTGCTGACCCTATCCACAGGAAGTGCTGACAGGGTGATAACAGCAAAAAGAAAGTTATACATTTAAACATGAGCCTCCAGCATAGTTACTGATAGCAGTATTTGATACAAATGCTGTCAAACTCCCCATTCTTGTAAGGTTGGTAAACATTACTCACACAAAAACATGAATTTTCACTCTAAGGCTGTGATTTCCTGTTGGCTGCTCCATTTGTTGTCTTTTGTTGGAGACCATTGAATTCCTAGGAAAAAAAGATATACAGTTACATACAGCTAATATACGTGGCAAATACTGCATCATCTCCATAGCTGACTTCTCAGTCTGCTGCTTCAGTGTACTGAAGTTTTGCATATGAACTAGTCTAACACTGCATGCTTTCTTCCTGCCCCTGGAGTACAGGTGTGTTGCATCAAAGAGGCAGACTGACAGAGATGTCACCTTCATATTTTCTGTCAGTTATTGGCACTGTTTGGGTTTGGGATAATGATACTGCCTTTCAGATCTAATCTAAAGCTCCCTGCTGGGCATCCAGCAGCCATCTGCAAGCACAGAAATTATCCCACAGTTACCATTTCTGCACAGCGTATTTTTGAAAGGAACAAAAAAGTAAAGTAAATGGGGCTTTTACCACTGCTTATATAGTGTATATCTGCAAGTCCAGCAGCTTATGCTGTTGTCTTGTGCCCTGAAATCTCACTGCAAGCCCATGAGCAGTAGCAGCTTCTGTCTGTTAAAGTCTCTGCTGCAGAAGCAGCAGCTTGGGGCAGAGGAGGAGACACAGCTGTTTTCTTAGCAAACATCAATGACAACCTTAGAGGCTGAAAAGCCAGGTTAACTGAAGCATTGTCTTGCAACCAGAGATACAGACATTTTCAATTTAGATAAATGGGTGCACGAGGTCTCCCCTGACATTTCTGCTCCAGAATCATACAGTTCTCAAGATATTTATCATAACCTGTGCAACCCATGATGATGTGATGTTATAGCAACAGCTCGGCAAAAGTCTCTCTCTAAGGCAATCTTCCCGTCTAAGGAAGAGAAAAGATAATTTAAGAAAGCCACCTCAGACCTGAGGGCAATTTCTTCTTTTTCCCTTTCTAATTAAGTGTATCTCCAATTTAGTACGTGATGATTACTTACATGTTAGTAGAAAACAGCGTTTAAACTCTTCAAGCAGTTCCCAACAGAGGCTTTGGGTGTTTGGGCTTTTGGTGTCATTCTGGGTGCTGAAGGAGTGTTGGTTCTTCTTACAGTCCCCCTGTTTTTTTCTCCTGGAAAATATCTTTTTCTTCTTTTAGAGTTTCAGCAGAAGCTTCAGTTATTTGGGTCTCTCTTTTGAGGCAGGCAGAAGTTGAATGAACTACAGATCAACTGAAATGGTTACATCTAGCTTCATCACAAACATGAGACAACTCATTAGGCACTTCTTCCTTCTCCCCATTTTCCCTTCTTCTGTACATGTCATATAAATACAGATATGAGCACCCACAAATCACTTCCATTAAGCAACCTTTAATTTTTATTAAGTCATTATCATTAAACTTTATAAAGTCTAAACTATGGCACAGCATGATACCGCTTTCTTTCCTCAACTCTTCCCTCTTCCTTCTACCAGCAGCCAACAGCTTTAGACAATTTGAAGAGTACATTCCAAAAAGTAAACATCGTATTGCAGCTCAGTTCAGCAGTGACCACACAGTAATTTCTGTAAAACACAGCATGTATGACAAAGGAGAAGACCAAGCAAATAAGTAATTCCTGGTTTTGTTGTTGTTTTGTGTTTATGGATTTAGTGCAACTTCCAAGGAATTCTGCATCATGGACACCAACAACTAATGCATACCCAAATTAAGACACACTGATGTTGAGTTTAAAATAGAGAATGTTACATATATTCAACTGTGCAATGCACTTCAGCATAGCAGTAGTTTTATAACTGTATGTAGATGTATTTCCTACTCTTATTTACAGAGGGAGGAGCAACAAACACGACCATCAAATATAACAGAATATCCCAGGTTGGAAGAAACCCACAAGGATCCTTCAGTCCAACCCTTGGCTCTGCATAGCACCACCTGAAATTCAAACATTTTGTCTGAGAGCCCTGTCCAGCTGCTTGTTGAATTCCCTCAGTTGGGCTGTGACCACTGCTCTGAGGAGCCTGTTCCAGTGCTGGAAGATACAATGATATATACATATTGACATACAGCTTGATAAATACATTGATTTTTTTTTCCTTCTACTGTTTTTCTCTTTAAACATCCTTGTTTGCAACTAAATCATCTGAAATCCCAGCTATGTAGAAAAGGAAAGCGTTCACAATCCACTCAGTGCAACAATACTGTCTACAAAACTTAGAAGGAGAAAACATTTTGAGAACTAAACACCCCTTTAATAGGAACAAAACGATCATTTTTGAGTTCATAAGTTTGCTAAGACAAAGAATTGAAGGTTACACAGCAGACCAAAAAAATTCCCACAGTCATCTCTTTAGATTGTTGGAAATGAGGCACTCAGAAGTGCCAAACGTGCTGCTCATACACCAGGTCGAGTTTCATCCCAAACATTCTTGGGATAAGATGTCCCATAATGAAAGCTGCATGACACAGGTGTTCCTGCAGGTGGGACAGGGAGCCATGCTTTCCCAGCCAGAATAGATGGGGTCAAGGTGAACAGTCATCAGTCTGACACCCTCTGTCTCTGAATGCTTGGCTTCATAACTTCAGAAGCGTTCCTCCAGGGAAGTAAATACCAAATAGCATAGAACTGATCACAAAAAAAAGCAGGGAGCTGATAGTAAAAATGAAAAGTTCTTACATACATTGTTTTAAGCACTATAGTGCACCACAACAGCTAAAGATTATGCAAGTTATTTCATCTTGGTATTGCACAACACGCATAAAAATAAACTTAGGTGAACAGTCAAGAAAACTCACTGAAAAAGGAATGGACTTCCAGAAAAACTGCTGCCTCTGTCCCTACTAGATAAGAACAAAAAGAGCCTCTAAAGGGGTGCCTGCACAGTACTCCTGAGCACTAGAATGCTCTTCTGCCATGGGGAACTTTTGCATCCTACTGGAATGTGAACGCAGACTGACAAGAATCCTATAAATGGTTCTAGCTTACATGTTTTCACTTTTGTTCTTCAATTGAAAGACTGTAGAGATTACCTGCAAATTGTGTAAGATCTCAGGCATTTACTACCTTCCATAGCCAGAATAATTAAGAGTTTCCACAAGTAACAAAACACCTCCAGTCCAAGTAATAAGTCTCAGCAGTTTCACAGAGGTATGCAGGTGTAGCTCCAGCTGACAAATCACTACTTCCTAAGCAGATTTTAAAACGTCAGAAGGTACAACTGTACGAAACATACGGATGATGTGCCAGTGGCTTCTGGCTTTCACATAAATGATTTCTCTTCTATTCTTAACCTAATTGTGAGAATAAACTCCTACCCAAGGAAACTTGGCTCACAAAACCCCCTCCTACCCATCCTGCTAACTCAACGTAAGCCGTTACAGTGTCAAAGCCTAACGTAGAAGTATGTGCAGATCAGGAACCATCACTGTGGACCACAGTCAGAACTTACAGAGCAGGGTTTGGAGCCAGTCGCATCCCACAGCAGCTCCTTGGAGCAGTTCTGCTGGCTGGAGCTCGGTGCACACGGAAGCCCAGCCATGGGCCTTCAGAGTACTTGCATTATGCTCCGAAGTTCTGAAAAGCCAGGCCAGGGTCAGGTCTAACATGCGGAAGGTGAGACCCACGTGCCCCCTGAGTAAGGAGTAGGAGTTGTAGCCCTCAATAACCAAGGGCCAGGCAACTTCTGCTCGCAAAGCTGGTGGCACACCATGGCCCTGGTCCTCCCACAGCAACGGAGCCCCACAGCTCACTGCCACCCGAGGAATCGGGATCCACCTGCCTGAGCACTGGTCTTCTGGGTCCCCCACCTCAGGTCAAGGAAACATTGTGCCCCCGAGGAAAAATGGCACTGTATGGCAGTTGGAGGGAAGGTCCCACAATGCCACCAATGGTTCCCACTGCTGTGACCACAAGTCCTGGAAACATAGATCAGCCTTTATCAACTTGTGAAAGATGCACAGTGCCAGGCACTGCCCTCCTGCAGGCAGGGGAAAGTTCAGTGAAACTGGCACACACCTTTTCTGTGGCTTCCTGTGCCCACTGCCAGCACAGTCACCCACAGCCCACCTCCAGTCGCTGCCATCCTAAGGGCACACGAGCCCACCTTACCATGACGGTTGAGGACAAGAATGGTGCAAGTGAGGTAGCCAAGGATGCAGCAGCTTCTCCCATTTATTGGTCCTGCACACAGGGAAGGAGTGGGCTCCGCTCCTCGTTGGGTGGCAGCTCCTCAGCAGACAGGGTTGGCTCATAGATGACGCAGAGAGAGGAGAAGAGGCAGCCCAGGAAGGACACCAGGCTGGCAAAGTACATGGTGCCGCTGGCGCTGCCCACAGCTGTCGTCAGTGGCCCCATGGCCAGGGCCACCAGGATCTGCGCCAAGAAGTACTGGCAGCTGAGCAGGGAGATGTCAACACCCATCCCACGCCGTGTGCCCTCCGTGTGCGAGCCTGCAAACTTCAGGGAACACAGTGTGAGGAGGTGTCACCAGGAGCCCCATTCCCCATCCTGCCTGGGGCTCACCTCACAGCTCTGGTAGTAGTCGCAGAGTAGGGAGTAGGGCAGCGTGCAGAGCGTGGCAAAGAGAATGCCGTAGGTCGTGCACAGTGACAGGACTACATAGATGTTTCTGGAGAGCGTGGCCAGCCCTGTGCCCAGCCCAAAGGCCAAATATGCAATGAAGTACAGCGTCCGTGTGCTGAACCGCTCCTCCAGCTTCTCCAGTGCAGCTGCAAGACAGCAGAGCAGAAGTTTGCAATGAACCATGACTGTCCCTGCAGTTGGCAGGACTGCACCCTTGGGCCCCACAGCCCAGACACTGGGGCAGCCACAGCTCAGCAGTAACCATCACAGCTTTGTGTAACAGCAGCTTGCCTCGCAAGCACAAAGGCAGACAGGCGGTGCTGGTGGTGCACGACACCACGATGCTCCATCAGAGGCACACGGGCACTGAATGCCATTGCACACAATCTGTGTCTATGCTGGCTGCACATATTTCTGGATTCAACGTACACTCAAAATGTCACTCATGAAGGGAACTATGTTATAACAGAAATGTGTTATCACTGCACTGCTGCCCTCCTCTGCTGTCAGAGTGAGCTACACTAAGTAGCACAGATAACATGGTGATAACCCTGCTTCAGCTACCGTGCCACATGGCAGGCTGTGTGCAACAGAAAAGCCAGAGCTGTTACTGCAGAAATCCTGCCTAAGGAACAGGTGTATCTTTCTGATAGGAGTGTCCAGGATGACTGTATGCAGTACCTGAATAGAAAGCAGCACTGAATGCATAGATGCACATTCCCCAGCAGCCCATGGTGACCCCAGCGTTGTACTTCTGATACTCAACTGAGTTGTGAGGGGCTTTTGGATTCCCTTCAAACACTACTTCTCCCATGAAGTCAGTGTAGAAGAGCAACATCCCCTCGAATGAGAGCCATCCTGAAAGAAGCCAGAAGTAATCCATTAGGACTGCAGATTACCATTCTCCTCTTGTAAGCCATGTACTACAATACAAATCACAAGTGGAAACAGTTCGTGCAATGTATTACATAACGTTTAGCCACATTTATCTGAGACTGCTGCTTCCTGTGCATTATGCTGTTTGTCAAGATGCTCATGATTTTAACTATCAAGATTTATCCTTTGAATTCACATATGGAATCCTATAGGCTTAATGCTGGCCATGGGCCACTGGCTTAGCAAGAAAGAAGAATCAATCACAGTCTGAACTGCCTGGCTAAGTTTCACATGGTTGCTCATTAGATATTAGTTCCAGATGCTGTTGTCATCCTGCTACAGGCACTCATGTAGCGCTGCATTCTATGCACTCTCACAGCCTGTTCTGTTGCCTCTATACACATGGTGTCAAAGGGAGAAAACTGAACGCTCATCTCAAACATAAGCAGGGAAACACAAATAATCTTGTAGAGTTCTGCTCAGCAACTTCAGATTCAGAGCATTAAAAACCCATGTTGTTGCAATCTGAAGTTATTGGTTCAGTGTTGTTCCTCATTCTAGCATAAACGCTCCATTTAACAGATGCACTAATCTAAACCAAAGTTATTCCTTTTCTAAGCATGTCAGTTTTACAGTTCTAGGGGTTTTTTTTTTCCATCGTTTTTTTCCCAACATTCTAAGACAATAAACAACCAAGTACCTTACTGATGGATGCATACGGAACAAATTACGTTCTCTTCAGTTTGCAGCCATTGCAGCAATAAAATACTTACAATCACACAACATAAACCACCTCATGGTGAAAACTAGAATGAACTTTCTCATTACCTAGGAAGTGGTTGATGCAGAGGTTACGAAGAGCCCTGGGCATGTGGCAGATGGTTGAGCAAAGAAGTCTCATGGAGAGTGGCTGCTCGGAGGTCTCACCTGATCCATTCAACTCACTCTCATACTTAACACCATCCAGCAGGATATTAGCAACCTGCAACATAAGAACTTCCAGGTCAACGGACACTAAGAATAATCCAAATGACCTTTGAGCAAACCTACACAGTGTTGTGCATCTATTTAATGATCTGAAGGTTAAACTGCTGCTCAGTTCCTCATCGGGGGATTAAGAACAGTGTATCCAGCTAAGAATGTCTGCAAATTCAGCCTTAGAACAAGTATTAAATGGCAGCACTGTGCTACAGCTTTCAGTGTACTTGAAGCAGTACCCTGCACTGTTCCAGAGTATTTGGAAACCATGCTGAGATGCCAGCATAGGAAAAGCACCAATTTCATTTCTGTTAATATAAGCTGTATTCACAGCCAGGTGAATTTGGTCCCTGAAGTTTTAGAGACGGTGAAGTAAGAGTGGACAGTTTTAACTGACACACTGTCACTGCTCACTGTCCTCAGCAGCTGATTCTACAGGCACAGCGCATACAAAATCCTGACCCTAACGAAGTCCGCTCTCACAAACTGAGAAATACAGCAACCAACAAACAAATCAACCAAGCAAAACCAAAAATAAACAAACAAAAGAAATCAAACCAAACAAAACCTTTCCCCTCTCCCTCCCCAAAGGAAAAGAAAAAAAGAAAAAAACCAAACGGAGGACAGTTTACCTCATCCTGGATCAAAAAAAATGGGTCAGCATACAGAGGTCTCAGACTTTCCAAGTAATCACCAACAGTGGGAGGTGAGGTCAGAGTCTTATCCCTGGGTAAAGAAAACCTCACCTCCCTGATGAAACCAGATGCAATGACTGCCATAAGGAGAAGCTCATGGGAGATTCCTATCCCTGGCCCTATCTTGCAGGTATTTCTGTGGAAAGGGAAGATACAGGCTCAATAAAAATGTGTCCTTTTCTGCTCTCACATGGTAGCTTCCTAAGTGGTGAAGGAGAGCTAAAAATGCCAACCTAACTTTCACACGTTGCCTGAAGAGGAGGGGAACGCTTCCATACCTGCTCTCTTGAGCAGGCAGATGACAGACCACTAATGAACTGTAATTCATACCCTATCCACTATTTTTCCAAGAAGTCTTTGCAGGTATTCTGTTCCCCCAATGACTTCTATAAGCAAACTGTCACGAGCAGTCTTTAGCAACGACTTTATGCACTAAACATTTAAAAATCATAGAAAGAGATTAAACGAACGCTTGGGTTTACGTGGTCATATAACTGGTTTTCTGCCCTTACCTGTTGGCTGAAAGTTACATTTCTTCTTCTGCTACTGTCTGGACAATGTCCTGTTACGATATCTGGAATGGCCAAGCTCTGAGGTCTTTTCAGGATGCCTGACGACCGTGGCTTTATGGCATCCAAGGAGCCCACCCTCAGTGCCTCTCCATCAGGACCCGCAGTTATGCTCCTCTCCCCTTGCTCCAGAATTCCATTTTCTTGTTGGTAACAACCATCTGGCACCCGAGGAAAGCTGACACTGACAGGCTGCCTGGGCAAGCTAGATGGAAGTGCTAAGTAACTACTGTGCCCACCTGTAAAACAGTCTATAAGCACACTGTCAATATTTGAAGTCCCAAATGACGATGCAAATTCGTTAATTCCTGTCAAGGAATTGTCTCTGCTGACAAAACTGCCATACTTAGGTGTGAGTGGGCTGAGGGGAGAAACGGGGCTTGTAAAACTTGCATATAAGTGAGCTGAGTTACGAGAAGCAAAGTTTTCACTTACACCCTCTTCAAAGAGAGGTGGAGAAGGAGGGAGAGGAAGACTTGGACTCTTCATCACCTTTTTCTTCCTGCTAAATGACCCTAGGGGTCTTTCTGGAATGCTAATTAGAGTCAGCACAGTAGTGATAGTCAGTATTATTGATGTGAAGACATAGATGACACGCAGTTGCCCTCCCACAGCTTTTCCAAAACTGGTTTTATCCCAATGTATTCCTCCAATAACATAACCAAAGCCACCTCCAAGACCTGGTGGAAAAACAGAGCTGAGATTATCTTCCCTAGCCAATCCATATAGTCAGTAATAGCACAGTACCACTTGTTTAATGATTTATGAGGAAAATCCAACATGCTACCTCTGTTTTACCACTTAATCCCTTTTCAACTCAAATGCAGCAATAAACACACTTATCTGCACCACATGAACAGTCTTTCTGTACAATGTACAGAAAGAGGGAGAAGGATAGTAATACAAAAGCAATGATATAAATAACTTTAAATGCAAGTTCTTCCTTTGTTGAGGACAACTCAATTTACCAGCACCAGCTATCACTCTCACTCCTCATATGGTGAAAGCATTCACGCTGACTTCTTTCTAAAGAACATGTTAAAGAACACAGAACTGTCTCCTGACAGACAGGAAAACTAGACTAGGACACTACAGCAGTAAGAGAGCAGAGTGCATGCTACAAACACTTTGCTCTCCAATACAGCAACCAAAAATAACCCCATTTCCCACACTTGTGATAAGCTGAACCTCCTGCCTGAGGGGTCATTTTTGTAGGGTTATAAAAGACACAAGGAATCTTAAGGCACAATACAGGACTGTCTTGTTTGACTTTTGTCAAAAGTCAAAAAGTCTTTTTCTTTCAAAGTTAATTCTTGCTTTCTCTACAGGTATTCAGCTTATGCTTATACAGAAGACGACCAATAATTTACACTTATCTTTCTCACAGCAGGGCTTTTTGGACTCATGTCATCCAGGAAGCATCGAGAAACCATACCTGCTAACAAAGCATGGATGTTGAGGCCCCTGTCTTGATCCACTGGGCTGCATACATCCATCATATAGGCATGGCTGGGATTGTCTGCTGAATCTGCACTGAAGTCCATGAGGACAACACCACAGACTGTAAGAACGATCCCCCATTTGTGGTTATTCACAGTGTCAGACAAGGCACTCCCAATATCTCTGCCATTCAGCATAAGCGAAAGCCCGAGCAATGCACCTGGGAATAAAAACAAGTTAAATTAGAATCAACCAGCTACTTCTAAACAAGAGCAACTGCATGGTTCCAAGTTCTCTAAAAGCATTATATTACTCACACAGCCCTGCAGTGAGCACTGTTGATGCTGTTCATACCGTCACAGACCTGGGAATGCGCGTGGCTCACGGGATATACAAAATCTTTTCACACTGATAAGCCTTACAAGTGCCTGGAGTTGTGGCCAGTGAAAGGAGAACACTCCTGACCTTCAAAACATCACCTCTTCCAACTGTGACCAAACAGTGGATCTCCTGACAAAACATCGTTACCTGTGACACTCACCGTCTTCTTCAGACCCACAATACTCAACTTGAGAGGCCCACAGCTACATATCATAGCAGAGAGATGCATAATCTTCCACCATACAATCATTTCTACAGTACGCACCTACTGCTAAGACCAGAATGAAAGGTCTTCTCCTGCCAAATCTTGATGTGCATCTGTCACTCCAGGCCCCCAGAAAAGGCTGCAGCAGGAACCCTAAAAAAGAAAGTGACCATTACATCGAATTCTTCTACAAGTCTGTTTCACAGGGGGCTTTAAATGGGTACGTCTGAAGACAGTGAAAGGCAGGACAACATGGCACAGTGATATCTCCAGTCAGTATCAGTCACTCTGACGTACAGAGTTTAGTGCCTGGCATTTCTCACACTGGGGACTGGATAATACAGTGCACCACTGCTCATCCAGGACTGTTATGACAATGCAATTCACTCTCTGTCACCAGCTGAAAAGAGTACAACAGTGTTAAGCTCCTTTCCTTACACTATTTTCCAGCTATTTTCCTTATACCCCTTACACTGAAGATCTTTTCCTAAATTAGCTTGGAAGACAGCAAGAATAAACATGTAAGTTGAAAAGGTACCTGTCTGTGAGTAGGGGCCTATCTACTCTCTTCTTCTGAAGCACATCCTAGAAGGACAGGCAGAAAAAAAAAATCTCCAAGCAGCCACAGCCATCCTATGGTTCTTCCTGTAACAGATATAACTCCAACCACCCCAACTCTGCTACGTAATCCAATGACAGTAACAGCAGTGATTAACAGCCTTTCATCACTGGAATACCTCATTTGTTCTGGAAAACTCAACTAGAAGACAAAATCACTACACTTTAAACACATCCTGTGAGTGTGTCTCTGTACATTTCTTTCCACAGGGATGTAAACGTATGCACCGATCTTTTCTGCTTTTTTTTTTTTTAGTACATGAACTCAGTAACAAAAGCTTACTTATTCTTCCACAGCATGTGACACACTGAGAAGTTGATAAAAAACAGACCTTCTGATCATACCAGGCCCACTTCTGGTAAGATACAGCAGTAACTATTTTCCATCCCATTGTCTAAAGCTATGGCTAATACATCTTAAACATGACATCACAAGGAATATATTTCTGAAGAGCTGAGGCAGAGAAAACTGTATGTACCCCCCCACAGGGCGGAATAAAACTAGAGGAAAGGAACAGCATACCCAAAAGTTACCTAGTATGGGGCTGATGAACCACACCATTCCATACAGCTGGTCTGGCAGCCCCATCTGAAGCAACACAGGTGTAACATAGGCTGTTTCCATGGCATAGCTAAACTCAAGCCCAAAGAGAATACACCCATTAAACAGGAGTTCCAGGAAAGATCTCTGAGGCTGGAGATCCCCAAAGCCAATCAAGTCAGTAGGACACGGAGTATTTGGTGGTGGCGGTGGCGAAGGGCGGATGAATTTTCTCCTTTTTGGATGTCTCTTGAAGTTATTAGCCCGGTGACTTAGGTGCTGTGTGACTGACCCAGGATAGCCTGGAACCTGTGACCTCCATGTTTCCTGAGAAGCCACACTTGGCAAAAGTGCAGCATCGTTGACAGCAGGTGTTGCAGATGGTGGAATCATCATGGCTGAGAGGCTGTAAGAAAAATAGCTCAGAATAAAACGGTTGAAATAGGAAAAACTTTGTGGAATTTCCTTTACTGAAGTTCAGGCCATTTCTGAGTTATTTCACATATTGGGTATACAGGGAGCAGAACCCCGATGGGCTGAACTCCAGACCAACAGTGCCATGAGATACACGCTGCTCTCACCTCCAGCTTCGTGCTGCATTCTTATTTCTGTCCTGGCAGGACACAGCACTTCACAGCCACAGCACAGTGCTTTGCTGGGACACAGCAGAGCCTTAGGCTGTCCCCAATGTACACCGTTACCATTAGAGAAATACTGGTTGCTCCTTCCACACCATTTTTTAAAAGTGTAGGGCAAGCAAGTTCAACCCACTGCCTCCTGCTGAAGGCCAGGTCAAACACTATTAAACAGTGCTCCTTTCCTTTATATTTTAAACTGCAGTGAGTTCAAAGACATGACAGAAGGAAAAACCAAGAGCACAAGTTCTTCTGCCTCACAAACAGAGGACAGCAACTCAAATGAAACACAGCAAGGAGCCCCTCCAGCCTGACCCTGGGTGTCTCCAGGGATGGGGCATCCACCACCTCTCTGGGCAACCTATGCCAGAGCCTGCCCACCTTCATTTTAAAAACTTCTTCCTTACATCCAATCCAAATCTCTCTTTCAGTTTGGAATCATTTCCCCTTGCTCTGTCACAGCAGACCCTGCTAAAGGCACCATCCCCTTCTTTCCCACAGCCCCTTTAGATACAGTCTCCCTGAAGCCTTCTCCAGCTGCACAGCCCAGCTCTCAGCCTGTCTTCGCAGGGAGCTGCTCCATCCCTCAGAACATTTCTGCGGCCATGCTGTGGATGTGTTCCAAGAGGGCCACTAATGACGCTCATCACGCATGCACCTTAACCAACAGGGTCTTGACAACACATGGCTCTGACACCAACCTGCATAGCTATGGTGTGTCACGAGCAGGGACACAAACCCACTCATGTTTTGATCCCTGGTGGGCCTCAAACCCTCACCGAGGGCTGGAACTGACTCCCGTTGGCCCCGCACTACTGCACAGCCCCCCCAGGCTTTCCACCACCAAACAAACCAGCCCAGCGCCATGTCCATCACAGTTTACAGGTAGGCCGTACCCTCAGGTAATGTCACCATCACCCCACAGCTGTGACGGAACTCACCCAGCAGGAAATCAGAGGGGCCTCCCCGAAAACGCACCAGCGGACTCGGCGGTCCTCACAACTCCTCCAGTCCTGCTACCACGATGGCAGTTCAGAAAGCCGAGGTCAGGGAGCTCCTCGCGGCACACGGCCAGGAGCCGGGCACAAAACACACAAACCGCAGACGTCCGGCGCGGGACGTTCGCGCCAACCCCGCGAGCCGCCGCCCCTGGAAACGCGGGCTGCAGCCGAGCGCCGCGTTACGCAGCGCAGAGCCCGGCCTGCAGGCAGCCCGGCTGTCGCCGCGTCCCCGTGCAGCATTCGGACCTCCTTGGGCCCCGGCCGTCGCCCGATGCCGACGATCCCCGTACCCGACAGCTGACGCCGCCCGCTCGCGGCCCTCCCAGGCTCCGCTCTCAGCCCGGCGCTCCGCTCCTACCGCGGCGGACCGTCCGTCCGAGCTGCCGCAGGCCCCGAACGGATCGCTGCGGTCATTATTCCGACGGAGCACCGCGCGCCGAACACGGACATCTCGGGCCGGACTCCCGCAGCACCGGGCGCTCCGGGCCCGGCCCCGCAGCCTCACCTCGGGCCACGCCGCGACGCCGCCGTTGCCGCTCCCGTCCCTCCCCCGGCGGCGGAAGCGGCCGCAGCGCCGGCGCCGCCCCCAGAGGGGAGTTCGGCAGCAAAGCGGGCGGTGCGCAGTTAAAGGGGCGGTAAGGAGGTGGATGGGCTGCGGCGGGCCGTACGGTGACAGGACGGGGGGAAGGATTCAAGCCGAAAGAGGAAAAAGTCGGGACTAGAGATAAGGAAGAAGTTACTTGCGCTAAGGCACGAGATGCCCAGAGTGGCTGTGAAGGCTCCTATGGAGGCATCCTAGGCCCAGCTGCACGCCAGCCTGTGAGACCGATTGTGCCTCGGTAGGGGTTGGACTCGATGACTTTGAGGTTCTTCCCAACCCCTGCAATCCCGTGATGCAGGCTGTGCTTTGTCTGACATCAGAAGCTGCTCACAACACTGAGCTTTGAGCTGAGGTGCTTTGATAGGCCTGCAGAGCAGGGCAGGTTGGCGCTCTGTGTGACCCAGCAGCCTTGTGGATCACAGCGGCTTTGTCTGCACACATACTCCACAAACTGTTCTCCCGCTCCTACAGGACAGCAGGAACCTGCTTGTATAGAAGCAAAGTCATCAGGAAAAGCCGTGCCGTTGCGATCATATCCCCTTCTGCTCCTTCAAAATGAATAATCACCAAGCCTGCTTCAAATCAGTCTTCACAATATCCAAGTCAGTAGGACTGTCACACAGTGAACAGCTTTCCTTCTTGTAGCATGGAAGAACTCTGAGTTTCTCATGCTCAGAAGGAAACGCCACACGTTTCTTACTCTCTATGAGGAATCATGGCCTGGCTTCATCTGTCACTTCCTACCACCCCAACCTGGCAGTAATCCAAAGAAAGCTACATCCTTCATTTACTACTCCGCATTGAAGTGACAGTTAATTACTGTTCATTCATTAAAGTCTCTCAAAAAGCAAAACACAGAAGTGTCTCTCTTACTTCAGAGAATGAGATTTGTGGTGGAAGGTTCAAGTAGGAAGAACCACTCCTTATTTGTTAATAAGCAGAAAAGTCAGCTTTAAAGCACTCAGGTTTTGAAGAAATGCAGAGTATTTGACTGAGTCAGCTCTGCTGCACTGAGCCTTAGTGCCATAGCCAGTTTGGGAAACTTATTAGCAATTATATTCTTCAGTGAGAGGGTGGCCATAGCCACAAACCTGTTAGCATTCAAGAAGCATTTGGATAATGCTCTTCAATACCTGGCTTCATTCTTAGGTTGTCCTGTGTGGAGCTGGGAGTTGGACTCTGTGATCCTCATGGTTCTTCCCAGCCCAGGATGCTCGGTGATTTTACGAGATTCAGTCCAGATACGCGAATGCTTTTGTTCCATTGCCAAATCCAAATGAAGTCTCCTTTCCACATGTACTACACTGAAGAAGTTTATATTATTGTAAACATACAGTCAAGTCAGCAAGGTCTGTGGCTCACGCTGTATTTGCACTGTGTTCAACAAAGTATGACAGAAAAAAAGCAAAACAAGTTTAAACAAGCATTTCAATTATATGCTCTTAATGCTTATATGGTGAGAGTTTACCATGTAAATTACACCACCCTGGCTTCCCTTACATGTCAACTGAGTGGGTTCAAGGAAGTCAGTGGGAGGTGAATACAATGTAAGAACATAAAGAAGTCACACACAAGCCAGTTTACACACCACCTGCATGTCTAGCCCTAGCATACTGTCATAGGACTTTTATCTGAGCTATTAAGCAGTTCCTGAGCGTGGATTCCACCAGACTCCTAAACTGCCTACATTAATTAATGCAATTATATGTTTAAAGATGCTTTAAAAAGCAGAAATATCCCCACTGCTGACAAATACACAAAGCAGGGCACAGTAAAAGCTGGTGGACATTACTTTCAATAAGCTGGCTTTTTAACAAAGCGCCACTTTGGTTTGTGAAAAACTGGAACATTGCCATTGAACAAACATCAGTAATCTGTCAGTCTAAGCTAGAGCTGCTATACCAAACTGAAACAAGCAATTACTGTCTTCCCCGTCACGTTACCTAACAGCTTGATTCCTTGTTTCTTGTATGAATCCTGTAAGCTACAGCTTCCGGCCATTGCATCCAGTCATTATCAAGATCAAAGCTTTCTTGGCTACCAGGAGTTATTTGTGCAATTCAGACTTCTAATCTTCTCCTGGAGAAGGAAAACAGAGTTCACATCGTTAGCGAGTCCCAGAAATCCTCCAATCGCTGCTTTTCTGAAGGCCAAGCACAGGGTGGCACAAGGAAGGATGGGGCCACTGCTGTACTGCGGGATGGGGGGAGCGATGGCCAGGCAGCACACAGAGGACAGACCTACAACACCTGGTTCCATACAAGCACAGCTAATATTGATCCATCTATTGATCCATGCAGGCCCATCACACCAGCACTGCCTTTGGTGGGACAGGCATGGCACTGCACGCAAGTGGCACCACAGAGGTGCTGCAGCAGGCTGTGTTCTATAGCAGCTGGGCTCAGGAGTGGCTCAGTATACACACACATGCAGGGGATTCCACGTTCATGCAAGAAAGTCAGTGTGGCACTGATATCAAGGGCACTGCAGGAAGATGGGAGGTGTGCCTGCCTCCTACTATGCATTTATTGAGACTGTGTTTTATAATTGACTGTGTACTTTGTATAAATTGACTTTGGGAGCCTATGGGAAGTACTCCCCCACTTCCTTGTGTTTACCACAGAGGAAATGAGAAACTCACCAGGTCTCTAAGGTCAATTACTTTCTTCAAAACCCAACACTGCTCTGTGTTCCTGACTCAGTGCAGTGTTCAATTCCATGCTGAGATAATATCTATATCGCATTACAGGATGAGCTGCAATAGCACTGCATGTTAATTGCAACGCACAGACTGCTCCCTTCTGTCTTTTATACCAGCTATCAAGAAAAACCAGAAAGTCTACTTTTACTGTTTTTAATTTAGCCTCTTCCATCCATACTGACTGCCTATCAGACAAGAGAGGCAGAGGGAGTCATCCATACCCACCTCTGCACAGTTTCTCAAGCCTAAGGAGAAATATTGCTACCAAATCTAGTCCATGAACCTGAACCAATACCTTCTGTTGTACTGTCAATGAAAGGGAAGGAAACAACATACTCTAACAAGAGTTATAGTATCTCTTTCAATTTAAAAATCACATTGTTCTACCAAGCCAAAAGACATTTTGTCATTCTCTTGCCACTCTGTTCCAGCATTTTGTAAATTCCCACTATGAGAACAGATCAATTCAACAGTGGCATTTTCTGCATTACGCTCTGCTCTAATCTCACTGCACAAAGTTTGTCTTGCTGAGCACACTGCACCCTCTTCCACACTTCAATATAGGGTTTTGGGGTACCCCGTGTTATGTAACACCTGGTCTTGTGTTATACTGACAGCACTGCTGTGGATTCTGCCATTAGCGACTGCCACAAAAACAACTGTGGTATGTGCACTCACAGCTGATGATCAGGAGCCTGTTGTCACCTTTCTCTACGGCCAGCTGACCGAAGTCATGACCTCCATATGTGTAACACAGATGGCAGAGCAGCTGTTTACTTCTGTTTTGCACAGCATGCACCTATGGAGCAACGCACCGATTACATAATAGTAAGTCATAAACTACAATGAGTCAGACTGCTAAGTCCATGCACTGCGTAGATGAGATTTTGACTCCCATCACCTGATAACATAATTGCTTAATTAGCTCCTCCTGAATGCTATGGCTATGGTAGAGGAATGTTCCCATGTAGGACATGGTAAATCTGAATACAAGAAGCAAGTGAGCAGTGCAAAGGTAAATGATTCCTCCACAGCAAAACAGGCATATCTTCCAGCTGTATTTCCTATGCTGATCTGCTCCTTGCTCTCATGTTTTAGGGACAGAATAGAAACAAGACCATAAGAGTCTGGTCACAAAAACACTATCCGAGGAAGTCTCTCCAATAATGTTTATTCCCAGGCAGTTGTTTTTCTGAAATTCTACTACATGCTTATGGAGGTAAAGGGGTAATCCCTGTGCTGGCAGGGTTTTTGAAACACCTGCTGCATCACTGAGCATTATGCTACTGCTTTCCTTCAGGCAAGTGGAAAAGACTCCGTTAAAGTGGTGCTTATCACACCGAGCACAGGGAGACTCCACACCTCTCTGGGCAGCCTCTGCCAGTACTCCATCACCTGCACAGTAAAGAAGTGGTTCTTGATGTTTAGACCGAACCTTTTGTGTTCCAGTTTATGCCCAGTGCCTCTTGTTCTGGCAGTGGGCACCACAGAAAATAGTAAGGCTCTTCTGCACTCTTCATTTGATATTGATAAGATCTCCCTTCTCCTGAGCCTCACCCAGGCTGAACAGTCCCAGCTCTCAGCCCCATCTCAGAGGAGAGGTGCTCCAGTCCCTTGATCGTCCTGGTGGTCTTTTTGGATGTTCCAGTATGTCTAGGTCTCCCTTGCACACGGGGGTCCAGATCTGGACACAGAACTCCAGGTGTGGCTGCACCACTGCTGAGCAGAGCAGGTTGGTAGAAAGCCTCACAGGTCTGGCTGTTTGAGATCTACTAGTACTCTTTCACACTGCAAACTCATTAGATTTTAAGAACATTTCCAAGCTTATAAAGCAGCTGAGCTGACCTAACACAGATGAATGCACAGGAAGCCACAGGAAACTGAAGCACAACCAGTTACCTGCAGATGAATACCATTTTTCACAAAGACAATACAAAATGCTGACGAAATGCAGATATTCACTTTTGGGACTATTTGCTGGCTGGTGAGTTATAAGCTTTCACTTCAGGCTGCAACCATCTGCCAGCTGACCGGCTGCTAGCTAAGAGTGATTCAAGCAATAACCGTGCTGACACCGCTGCTTTCCCAGTTCTACCACCTGTGATTCATGCTTGCACTCCCCCTCTCCTAGGTGAGCACCCAGGGGCCTCTCGTTGGAGCTCTGGTACATGCTGCTCCACAGCAGGTCTCCTTTCATCTAAAGCATCACCACGCTCAGAGGCCCTTGGGATGTCTCCATTTCAGCAATAACAAAGAAGAGTTAATAAAGAGTGAGGAAGTGTCAGGAAAAAAAAATAAAATACATTTTGCTTTGACTCCAGGGGAGAGGGAGCTGGCATCTTTTTGAGAAGCAATTTCCTGAGTGATGCTGTGGGCAATACAGGAAAAGCTGTCATGTTATGTCAGGGATCCAACACCCACTGCTTCCACAGCACCAAATGCTCCTTTCCCTCCTGGCTAAAATGCACATTAAAGATGATGAGCCTGCAACACTGAGGGGAGTTGAACCACAATCAGATCACTTTGCTTGGCTAAAAGTGTTAAATACAGACACAAAAAACCTGACAGCATTTGTGAAGCCCTGGAAAGGAAAATCCAGGTTACATGTGTCTATTTGTAATAAAGTAACCTTCTATGAAAAAAAGAAATCCACACAGGTCATGCTCCCTTCCCCAGATCCCCACACACTGCCCAGACAGCAGAGAAGTTTCTGTAAAACACCAGAATTCACCCACATTTGCTGTCACTTCAGCCTCTTATTAACAAGGAAGAGCAGAAGCCCCCACGCAAACTGACAGGACAGGACGCAGTGGTTCTGAGACTTTTCTGCTGAATTTCCTTAAGAAACATTTATATACTAATAATTTGTGGATATCTTGAGACTTCCTGGGGTCAGAGGCATGCAAATTCCCAGGAGCAGAATATCCCAGTGCCACAAGCAGCCACAAAAAAGGTCCAGGTTTTACAATTCCCAGCAAATTTGCTTGCCAACTGCTAGACAAGTGCTTCACGAGTCTCCGAGCATCACCTACCCTTCACCCCATACCTTAAACTACATGCATCCTCACCTCATGTCTCATAGTTTGCCCATAAAGATCGTGGCCTAGATTTGCTGCTGATCAGAATCTGGAGGGATCAAAAAAAATGGAAGGAGCCACAAGATAGGACAGACAGAAGGTTGCTGAAAGGAATGAAAGACATCGACAGCACAAGGAGCCTGGAAAGAACAGTGATCCTGATTGCTGCACACATGCTGAACTACGAGTCAAGGAAAAACCTCTTTTTTTGTTAGGAATTACCAAAAAGTTCTCAGCACACCGAGCAGAGTCCCACAGCAGTATATCTGCACCACTGTCAGCACCTGTGTGAACAGTTTTCTTAGACTGCCATACAAGACAGCTTCAAGGAATCTTTTCTGAATATTCGTTATGCAGGAACAGACCAGACCTTGGTGTCTCTGTTAACTTCCTGAGTCACCTCCATGGGTTACCAGCCAGAAAACTCAACGTGAAATGTGGTCTGATGTTCTGTTAATAATATACTCTGTGTTTGTTCATGATCTTTAATCACATGGCTTTGTGCTCTGTGGAACATCCTGTCTCTCTCGCCTAAACCAGTTCAGAGGTAAAGATGCTTTGGACTCAATCCAGACTACATATGTATGTTTCTTGCTCTGGAAGCTGTTTGTCAGTTTCAAACATGTTGGCACAGTTTATATTATCGTGTTTTCCTGGAGGAAAAAAAACGAATCTGCCTATGAGATGAACAAACAGATAACCCTGCACACACACCTTGCTCGCCCCTAAGAACCCCCTTATCTCTACAAGGACAGAGGAAAACTGGAGGGTAAAGGTTAGCACACAATACATTTGTTAGGAAATTGCTTTATAAGAAACCATTTGTCTATTTCTACTTCTATGAGCATGGGATTCCCTTCCAAGCTGGAAAGCAACCTGTAGACTCTTCTGAAGTTGTGAATGTTTATCCAACTCCCAGCCTCATAAAAGCAGCTAATAATAAAAAATGAAAAACAAAAACAAAACCCAACTACCACTGACCCAAGACCACGTCAGGGTTTGGCATCTGGCTGAAGAAACATGGACTTCTTGAGGTTTTAATTTCAGTGAATTACTCCACTGTACAAAATGGGAAAGTGAGATGCAAAAAGGCTGTTATTGTACTGCATTTGTAATTTCATATTATGTAAAAAGATACTGACCCTATATCCAGGAATAATGCATGGACTTAGAATTAACATTGTGTACAAAGCATCACTTAAGATCATGTAACAACATCAAGATCTCTCTTTCTAATTGACTCAAAAAAGACCAGGCACAAATACACACACAGTCTGCCTCCCACATTTCTTGGCATATGGGACAACCGCTCTTACACGTGACTGACACGTTGTTCAGCCCACGCTGTTGGTTTCTTTTAGAACTTACCACACTGTTCTGTTCTAAAAATCAGAAGGCCAGGCCCACTGCTATACATACTTGTGTGCTTGTGTTTTATTTGGCAGACTGTGCACACAGCTTTTCAGAGCTGAATCACTACAACCCAATCACACCAAACACATGGTAATGACTTGCATTCACAGACAAGTGTGCAAATATGATTGAGGTTCAGGACATAAGTGGGCTGTATACCAGTAGGACACTGCTCCCCATGTTTGGAACCTTCCCAAAAGGGAAATTTGAGAATATTCAGCAGCAGGAGCAGAACAGAAGCAGGATCAAATGTATTTTTCAGACAACTGATGAAGCCCCCCTTCTGCACAGTACAGAGTTTTGTGGTGCAGAGCGCTTTAGATCAAAGAGCACAGGGAGGACACTTCTACCCCTCTGTAACATTCCATGTAGCTGTGATCCAAAGGCCAATTATTAGTCCTACCCAGGATTGCATGCAGATTGCAATAAATAACAGCTTTGTACTCTTAAATCACATCTATACGCTCCTCGAAAAACCTTACATCTCGTAAAAGGTAATGTGAATATCTAACACACAACTAGCCTCTCGTTTTATCAAGATAAATTTTATCAGTGCTTTAACAGTTTTTAATCCATTTCAACTTCATCCAAGCAGAACTTGTTAAGTTTAAGACAAAAGGAGATGACAGTACATGTAATCTACCAGCAGAGGCCATACCTCCATGGAACAATTAAGAGTCAATTCGGACAAATCCCACAGAACCTTTGGAGTTTGACATATGGGATACAGAACTACAAATTCTCAGCCAATTTCCTTCAGTTTGCTCTGATTTCCCTATTTCCTCACTTATTGCTGAGCTTCAGAGTTCATCCACAACTATCACAGCTCTCTTACTTTAATTCCTCTTCAGGCTGCTATAGATTTTACTGATAACAGGGCCCTGTATTCAAACCATGACCTACTGAAATCTTCCCTTCATGCTTTATGCTATTTCTACTCTATGCTCTTACTCAGGTTCCAGCCCTCCTACAGATGTTCATGCAAGTGCCCTTTTCCTTTGATTACAATGCATTAATATCCTAACACAGGGAAAGGTGTTCACATCTGGTTACACTTCTTGGCACAAAGAACCACGAATGCCTGTTTTCAAAACTCTACAATTACAACTACGTACATATTAAAGATTAGCAATGCCCCTGAGATGCAACTTCACCCCTTCATGGGCATGGTTTGTAGCTGACGGCAAACAACTGAAAACAAGCAGCATGACTTGGAGTACAAGTTGTGACATACAAAACACAACCATCTCATCAGTCAGTTCCCCGGCCATAAAACAGACGCTGGGAAAGCAGTCTCGATTTGCAGCGTGTGTGCAGCCTGTAGCCCAGAGCACTGGGTACAAATACACGAGCAGGAAAGCCTGCTTTAGACAGTTCTGACACTCTGACACCACTGCGCGGTGCTAGAGACCAAGGCTGGCAATGCACTCACTGCACTGGAAAGTTCGAAGTAACTTCTTGCTAGCGTCGCCTTGAGTTTTTAAGCCTTATTCACCACTGCATTTTAAGTTGAACATAAGAAATGAAAAGGGGAAATTCCAGACTGAAGTTTGTCTACCCCTCAGGCACTTCCTGCACCAGTGACAAAAGAGAACACAAATTGTCAAAAAAAAAAAAGCTTCAACTTCTGCTAGTGACCTTTTCTTGATTTTAAGCAAGAAATATTTGCCTTCCAAAATTGACCTGGAAGCAACGCTGCCCACCTTTGTGTTCCTACACTCAGAGTTGCTGCTGGCATACCTCCAGTGGACCACGCTCAGAAACAGGCTCTGCTTTGCTTCATCCTCAGTTTCTCTCTCAACTTTTCCCGCTGCTCTTCAAGCAGAGCAGGCACTTAATTGCCACTTGGTCTTCTGGGCCATCCTCTGCCAAAAGGAAATTACACGCCTTCTCTCTGCTTGCCTGGTAATCACTCAGCTAATGGAAGAACGGAGTCCAGCAATCCCCTTACAGAGAAGGCAGATAATTCAAGCATTATCAAGCTAAAAGTACATACTGCGGATAATTGAATAAGCCACAAAGTGTTCCCTGCACAACTACACCATACCCTCTGATCATATGAGGGTTAACAGTGAATTCTCTTCTCCCATACAGACACGTAGGCATAACTAAAGCAGGGACAGAGAAAACAAAACTTTCAGATTATTTTTTCTACAACTATTAATCCCTCTTTTCTTTTATTAATTTCCTTCTTGTCCTGACTACATTAGCCTGAAGGGCCTCGCTTTAAACAGGTGGATGCAGCATCTGATGTCCTTTGAGCATCGCATCTATGTATCTACATAGATCAAATACAAGGTGCTGAACATAGAGGACGTTACTGTTTGTTTGGTAGAGACTTTAGTGAAGACTTCAAGATGTTGGTTTTTTTCCTGCAATGCAAGGAAACGCTGCTACATTCAAGCCCTTCAGCAGTAAACTATTAATTCCTTTGGGTCACAACAGAAAGCAGACTTATTTTTTAAGAACATTTTCTAGAAGGTCTCAGTAGGGTGAGACAGAGCACAGCAGGGGAATTTCCTTTGCGCCGTATGATGCCAGGTGCAAAAGATGGATAATGCAAATGAATCAGCAGTGCCCCTGGCTCTAGTTCTGAAATAATTTCTCTCCACATCAGGAGAAACACCCTGAGCCTAAGAACAGGCAGAGAACATCACTTTCTAAATCACCTTCCAAAGGTGAACAAGTTGCAAGTTAACTTGTTCACTGCACATCAAACACCACGGGAAAAAAAGGATGGGCCTTCTAACGTGTCCCAGGTATTGCATCTCCTTCACAGCACCTCGGTAGCATCAATTAAAACCAACCTCTAATTTGCACTAAAATAATCTGATTTTAAATTCCTTCTGAATGCAGTTGATCTTCCCTGATCTTTCTCTAGTACAGCTGACGCACAGACGTACCCCAGATGATGGGTCCTGTCTCCACTATCTATTTTCAAAAAGGCCTCGTTTCACCACACTGCTGGACCAGACGATAGATTCACTGTTACTATGCTGTTTCCTTACAAATGCAAGGAAAATCACTGGGTAATCTCAGCGGCACCACGTTGTCACCATCAGCAAAGTCCATCGCTCTTGACCAAAAAGGCCAAGGCAGTTCATTTTGTTCCAGCAGATAAACCCTTTTAGAAAGAACATTATGTTCTCCCATTACAGAAGGTTCCGAAACACACACTTCTTGTGGGAAAAGATGACTTAATTGTAACCTAGAGAAACACACCAAGTAATTTAAGTAAGAATGCAGTGAAAATGTCTATCTGGAGTAGTTCCATATGCCCAGAACAAACTAAATTGTGTCCTGGTAGGACTAAACGTAAGGCAGTTTGCTTTTGCTACAGAATAGGGAACTTCCCTCCTGTTTCCTGGTTATTTGAAGGTCTTACCAAAAATATGTAAACATTCAGTGTAATCACACTGTGAGCTTCTAACTGGAATAAGCAGAAAGTGTTTTGTTTTTCAATATATAAATGCAGAGATCAGTAGGAGGAACACCGAAACAATGTTCTCTTTTTGTCAGGCATGCCTTCCCATATGAGAACTGCAGTGCTTAGCAGATGTATAACCAGGTAATCATTCTCCCTGTGATGCAAATATTCCTTACAACTACAGGCAATGTTCTGTTCTTGATGCCTGTAACTGACAGGCTCGTGAAAGATTTAAACAGCTAGGAGAAAATAAGCCATTAGGACTGCCTTTAATTATTCAGTTTTGTCAGATGCCTGTAGTGCATTCAGAACCTGAGACCTTCAGGGATAAACGTGCCTCAGCTTTTAGCATTACACCTAAAGACCGATTCTTCCACGTTGGCCTTTTCACTCTCCATTCAGCCAACAGCACATTGCTTTACAAATAAAAGAAACTGCTTCCTGTACACCAAATCACATACAATGAGATTTTGGAGAAAAAACTGCTCGTTTGTTTTTTTCCAAATCTGCAATATAAATCCCTCCCCCCCGCAGCCTTTATTTCTGTTTAAGACTCACAGCCCGCCTGCAGGTACTGCTGCCCTCTCCCTGCCTCTAGGAAAGAATGAAGAGGTAATTAAAACACGGAGCAAACTGTACTGTTAGTTGAACAGTGCAGGTATACCCCGATACCTCACGTACCATTGACTAACTTGCTGAGCAAACTGACCCGGTGAGTCAGCTATGACAAGAAAATGATGTCACATGTAAAAATTCTGAACTAGTAACCTCCAATATTCTTTGAACACTTGGGAATAATTCCTGCATTAGTCAGGGAGCAGTCAGTGTAAGCTGCCACTGCCTCAATGAGTCATGAACAAAAGACTTGGCACCTCTTAGAGCTTAGTGCAACTGCTTGTATTCTTCCACTACAGGCCAACGTTTCCCAAACTGAGCACACAGTGCGAGCACGGCTATGACCCTACTACGTCTCCACTAGGCAATGACTCATCCAAGTACGCTCCAATCAATTTGAGTTCCACGATCTGTGTTTCTCCATGTTTAGACATACATATTCATTAAATCAGAAGCATTTCTACATTAGATCTTTATGCAGAAAGCTTCCACCTCAAGACAAACAGTGTCTTACAGGAAGCGTAAGACCAGGCTTAAGTGTTCTGCATCAAAACAATTCATTTCCAATCCCTCATTAAATCTACTAAATTACAAACACTCATACCAGTTATGCTGCCTTTATTGGCTTTGTCACTCATTCTGTCAAAAATGAAACTTCAAGGACTATAAGCTTGCTATCTTGATAAGTGTTACTGAAAGCCTCTCCATCAAGCAGGAGATGCAGCACTGTAGATTAACACCAAGCCTGCTCAAAGCACCTGGGTGTTTGTCAAGGGAACAAGTCTCTCTCAAATCTGAGGCAGAAACAAAAAGCTTTAATGTGCAGTTAAGAGAAGCATCCACTATTATCTACATGGTTTGGAATCTGCCTGTATTTGGACAGCAGATCTGAGCTGATGCTCTACAGTACAGCTCTTAAGATTAAATGAACGAATAATGAGTATTAATGGATGTAAGTCTTAGATCTCCAGCAAGCAGTTTGCTATGCTACTGAATAAAGCAGTATTGCTTCATAGCCCTTTGCAGTGGCATCTGGCTGGTGTATAGGTGGTTCCCAACAACCTCTGAGTCACACAGATGAAGCTGTAGTTTCTGTACAGCACTTATGTCTGGTGTTTGGTAGAGGGCAATGGAAGAACAGCAAAGGAGAACAGCAAGTAGCTGAGCAATGAATTCTTCTCTGATCAGTGTACATCGAGTGCACTACCTCCCACAATTAAGAGATAGAGAACCTCGAGTTCTCAGAGGCTCCACCTCCTGAGCCTGATTATCTCCAATTACTACTTTGCTTTTGCGCACATGTATTTCTCTTCTTCACCAGAAGCTCTTATTTTACTTTTATCCTTAGGGATGCTATTACTTGAGCTCACAGTGTTTCCCCTTGATGCAAATCCACTCAGATCCTCTGCGCTGCTCATCCTTGATGGCCACAAGTGCTTCGGAAGTACACCTTTCCTTTCCAAGGTCTGACAAAGCAGTAGATGATACCTTAGCTTCACCAACTCTTCCTTACAGAATTTCTCCCTTACTTAAGTCTCTCTGGTCACTCAGATACAGAAATGGTTTGTTCACAGAACCAGTGGTAGGAAAGTAGAAATTCCAGTTTCCTCTCTCAGCATTCCATGCAGAGGAATCAGTGGCAATGTGCTTTTCATTCTCCTCTGATTAACAAAGGAAGTTTACACATACTTTTTTGGTTCAGACTTTTAAGAAACAATCGGGTTAGTCAAGTGGAGGCTGGAGCTGTGGAAAGTGCTTTATTACTTCACAGAATCACAAAACACCCCAAGCTGAATGGACCCATAAGGATCATCGTGTCCAACTTGGGGTCCACACGGGACCACCCAAAATTCAAAGCATGTTTCAGAAAGCATTGTCCGAAAGCCCTCTGAGGTCTAGCAGCTCGGGGCTGTGCCCACTGCCCTGGGCAGCCTGTTTTGGTGCAGAACCTTTTCTTAACCCCTCACCTGACCCTCCTCCATGTTCAAAATGTCAGACATCAAATAAGCACTGGAAGAGGTAACCTTTCCATCACTGGTGGCAATAAGTAGATACTCTGGACCAGAAGAAAAGGATCTACCTAATTCCGTCTTCTCTAAGTGAGTTGTCAGTACCAGCTTCCCTAAAGCAATAATGTAAGTTAAATATTAATCCTACATGCAAATAGGAACTTTTCTTACAGAGCAAGAGCTGATCTGGTTATCAAGTTTCCCATGTGCAATTCCCTGTTACTTGAGGCCAATGACACCCACTGCACTTCAAGCAATCACCCATAGAGCCCACCTCTGCCAAGGCCACAGCAGCCTAGAAGAACGAATGCCTTCATTTCCTCACTCAGTTATACACAGATGAAGCACAATTGCATCTTCCCCATTTCTAAAGAAAAGCATCACTAAAGGTGACACAGCCTCAGCTCTTCTCTCATTGGTTTTCCAGTTCAGTTTCTTCTGAGCAGCCAGATCTCACACATGGAAGAGGAAGGGTAGCCTCTTCTAAATCCTATCCAACCTGAAATACTGGCTTTGCTGGCCAGAGGCCCAGGGAAGGCTGTAACTGTGACACTGTGTGCAGCACCTACACTTAACCTTTTCCCTTCCAGGTTACCGGAACCAGCATCTTAGCAATAAAGAACGCTTCACATACAGCTTTTCATGTCTCTTGCCAGTTGAGCACTCCTAATGCAATGCTAAGGAGCAGCTGCCATCAGTGCAACGCCTGCCAAACTGTGAGTCAGCCGCTGGGCCGCGTCAGGCGGGCACTCAGCCTCCCTACCACCCCCAGGGCCAGAGCCTTCCGTGCCAGGTGCCTCCAGCACTTCTCAGCTAGGGCTTCAGCAACACCCTCACCTTTGGCCAACTGGCTGTCCTGTCCCACCCCTCCTGCCTCAACTCAAGCAGCGGTCAAGTCAGCAGTGTCTTTTTTTTTTTTCCTCCTTTGTTTTGCCTAAATAAAAATCCTTAGGATTCCCCGTTACATATAATCCCAGTTCCTTGCACAGACATACTTTCAAGCAATCCTGCAACTGCATCATAATTTGATATGTTTACAAAGGTTTCTGTAGCCATAGCTAGTTCTGTATACAAAAAGTGCACTATTTTTTCCAACAAATTAATAGGACGTTAACAACAGCTGGGACCAGCAGTTAGAAAATTTCTTGTCTTTAGCAGCAACCACCCCAGAGGTTCTTATTGAGAAATGACTTCTTCTGAAATTTTAAGATGGTTTTATGCACCATTTAAAACAAAAAATCCAGACACTAATACATTTAGTTCATCAGTTTATCATTCATTTATGGAAGGGAAGTTTTCAAAAGTTAATTGCTATGTTCATTTTAAGAATTGATGAAGTAAGAAATGCACAGGGTCATGCAGATAAATTAAATTCAAGCAAGCTGGGCAAAGACACACTTAAAGCTTTCTGTTTTCCTGCTTTTAATATGAATTGGATCATACGACAGATTAGAGTGGTGGGGGCCCTCAGGAGGTCCCTCGTCCAACCTCTTTCTCCAGGGCCTCGACCTAAGAATGCCTGTGCATTCCTGCAAAGATCCCATGCCACCTCTTCTGCTTGAATTTCTTCAAGGCCCAAGACTTTCACATTCTGCATCCAAAAGCACACTGGAATCTCATCCTCTCCCTCTTCTGCAGCATTCTACAGAATGTCACAGAAAGATGTCCTGAACTGGCAACCAGTTTGCTTCGAGATCCTGCCCTGGAGACTACCTGACAGACTAAGGCACAGCTTCCACTATGAGGCAACACTATCACAACTCCTGTGGCACGTGCCAATTTCCAAAGAACTTCAGGCAAATGAGAGATGCAGTCCTGCTGTGCAAGTCTTCCCTGAAGGAATTCCAAGTGAATTTATAGTAACTGATGGCAAACGCTGACAGACCGCTTCCACACCCCCACCCAAGGGGAGAAAAGAATTCATCATTATAAGCAAAGATATTACAGACTGGGATATCCCAGCTACCTTAAGCCCAACTCCAGCGCTTGGATCATACATCAAATGACTTTGAGTCACTCAGTTATCAGGACAAATCATCAAGCCAATCCTTTCACTTTGACACCAAAAGACTCTCACGACACGTCTCCCCATCCACTTGTTTGTCAAGTAACACTGCTGACACCTTTTTTACAAAACAAACATCAGCTACTATAACCCGGTGCAAAAGCAAGCTGCTCTAGCTTCTCTCAAGTATGCATAGCGGTGGGACACTATAGATAATTTATGAGAAACTGTAAATTCAAGTGATTAAATATATTTAACGTACCTTCTATGGCACTTAATAGTGTCAGGCACCTCAATTTCTGAAAAAGCAAGGTGTGTTCTGAAGATTCCATACAGCAGAAAGCCTCTAGAGAATCACAGGCACTTGGGAGTTGTCATGTAGGGTACAAAGGCCAGCTACCAGGCACTGATGAACTGCAGATCAATCACTCAAATGGATACAGGTGGCAACTTCGGCGAGTCACACCTGCCGGAGGAAAACCTAAAGCTTAAAGCAATTTCTCTAGGCTGGGTTTAGTTTATCTTACTGCCCACAGCAATTTCAAAGCATGTGTTGAAGGGCACTAAGAACAATTCCTCAATAAACAAACTGGTAGGGAAGAACTACACTGAGGCATCTGCCAATATCCTTGTACCTGACTGTCTTGTGGTGGGGCTGTTTACACAAGGAGCATCTTATCCTCACCTGGCAATGTGTTCTGATGTATTACTGTACATTCTGTTTTACATCAAACACAATTTGTTTTACATAATATGTTTTACTCAACATCTGCCTCTAATACCAACCACTAGCAAATACAAAGAAAGCACTCAGCAGAAACGGAGCAAGCAAACCTTTGCCTCCTGTCCATTGCCTGCTATGGATTTAGCAGTCAGCTCTACATGTCACAAATGATGACTTATGGCCACTACCTGCTTCAGGTCCTCCTCCTCCAACATTCGGTGCTGTGGCACAGGACGTTCCAGCCTTTCAGAGTAGTGAGCTCACCCTGCCCTGAAGCAGCACTTTTAATGGTTAATTTACTAGGACACGGACTATTTAAAGCCACCCTTCCTTAAGCCTTATCTGTTTGTTTTAAGATACATGAATTTGTACTTTCACTACACGTACTTCTGGATTAGGTTTTCCATTGAAATACAGGCTGTCACTTGGGAGAGAGCCAGCTGGCATCAGGAGACAGCACAGCTCAACTGCTGTCAATTGCTGAACTGGAATACAGTACCATCGTGATGGACAAGGAAAAATGTGTTTACCAGAGGTTATCACTGGTGTTTGGTGACAAGCATATGAGCAGACAAACAATCTCATAGGCAGTGAGCAGCATGGGGGAACTTGCAACAGCGTGCTGGCAGGGTACTGAGCACACAGATCTGTGTGTGTGTTTTTGTGTATGTAAAGCTTATTTTCAAAAGCTATAAGAGGAGGGTTTAAGAGAAATCATTAACCTAACACTAGTAAAATTTGTCCTCTGCAAAATCCCACCATTCCCCATCAATATACAGACAGCATCTTTCCCTGCTAGAGTGAGAGGATAAGGAAAGCAGGAGGCAAAAATCTGCAATACTAGAAATCATACCACAGACCCTTCACAAAAGCCTGATTTTTACACTTTCAGGAAGCTTATTTGTAATCTTCCAGAAAACTGACAAATCACACCAGCATTGGAGAGAGCCTGTGTGTCAAATCTGAGTCACATGCCTTTGCTTCATCAGAAAAGTATTTTGATGGCAGATTTTGTTCAGCTTATTTACAGGTTGGCAGGTCATTTTTTAACTTGTCAAAACATGTGCCAGGCATGTGTGCAGCAGCCAGATAAGCTATCGGGTAGGTAGTTTCTGAAAACAGCATACAGAAACACACATTTAATACAGATGATTATCATTTATACTTTGATTCTGGCTTCATTCTACTATCTTTACATCACTGTAATTACACTCCACATTTCCTTCATGATTCATCATTGCATAACAAACTAGATAGGTGCTTCATGGGTGTGTTGCAGGTTTGCACAATTAACTCAGTCTATTGGACTGGAAATGACGATTTGTATTAACTGAAAAGATCATGTGGCTGTGTAGTTTGTGGGTGTTGGTTGATTAGAATGGAAAGTGCCAATTAGAGAAGGAGAAAACGACAAACTCATTATGTTTAAGGAGAAGTACTTATGTCTTCCTGGAAATTTTAAGGTTTACCTGGAGTGGGATCCACAGTCGCTAAGCTTCAAAGAAAATGATTCTTCCTGTGTCTGTGAGCACATTGGGATAGCAAACAAGGAGATGGAGGGATAACAAACACATACGATCCAGGAACAGGTTGCGAGAACAGACCAAGAGCCTCCTAGAGTCGCTTTCTCACTCCTGAATGCAGATGGCTATTCTTACAACAATGCCAGCACCAATAAACTCTGATCTTTTTTGGGGGGTGGGGGAGGCCCAGACTTCATAGGAGGTTCAGTACACTGAAAATATAGGTTATGTATCATGCATAAGTGATCTCCTAAAAACATAATAAAACAGTAGGAATTCTGGCAACAAGACACTTAGTTTATTTTAATGGAATTAAGCACATTCTGCCAGTCAGCGTATCCCCAGCCTTGCTTTTTCTGCTAACTTGTATTGATGACAGCTGCAACTTCCAGCAATTACTACAAGGTTCAAAAGTACGAACTGTGCACCAGAGTTTACTCTGCAATATTTCCCAACAGCCCCAAATACGGTCTGTGTGGGCGTTGGATGCAAGAGGAAGCTCAGCTTCTGTCCAAATGAATCCAACCAATGAAGTTTGAAAAGAAAAAAGCAAACAAACAAACCCACACAACCTTCACCACCACAAGCTGGGAGATGGAAGAGCTGGCAAAGTGTCGTACAAAAAGGTTTTTCTGAGATTTACTGTGATTACAGCAGCTTTTCTGCCCTTCTCACCTGCTTGCAGCCAGTGCTGCTGTGCGCAGTTAGAGCTGAGACCTGTCCTATACAGACACATGTGTGCACATTCCTATGACAAGTATCCATGAGTGACACCCATGCTTTAGATGTTCATTTTGAAATGTTTCAAGGTACCCTGATCTTCAAGTGCTCAGCTCTTCAGAAAATCACACAAACTCATATCTCATCCAAGTAAACTTTAGGCCCTGAAATTGTAACTGTCATTCATGAAGAGACATTAAAATCATGTCCAGTTTCTGACGTGACAACAAAACACAGCCAAATGCAGCAGCAGCACAGTCTTATGGGGATGTCCGTAACAAAGAACCAGTAGTGCAAATACAAACACCAGCCTCAGAGTAAAAGCAGACTATTGTGTCCCCTTCCTCGTGAGCTGCTGAGGCAGAAGATGAAACACAAATAAAAGGAGCTTTATAGCGTCTAGAAGCCAAATTACTGAACGATACATTTCTACAACAACACACTCAGTACTGCTTTTAACCATCGCTTCTCGCTCTGCAGCTTTTCATCTGAAATCACTGCTGCAGCGTGCAGAGCACCCACAGCTGGCACCTCCCACTGCTGCCAGCCTGAAACACCACACGTCCCTTACATCCTTGGATACCCAAAAGACATGTAGGTGAGCTCACCATCTTAAAAAAAGAAGCATGTTGGAAAAGAAACAGAGTAGTAAACTAAGGTAACAGACTAGGGTAAATTCTTGGGAAGGATGAAAACAAACTTCAGCTGTGCTACAGACCCCCATTGCAAGTGAGTACATTCCAGGAACTCCCCAAAGTAAAACACAGCACTCCCATAGAAACACTGCACCTAAGGGCCATACAAACACGCTGAGCCCATCAGCTGGCACAGAGCCCTGTGGCTCCGGGAAGAGAAATATTGACCGGGATTTGAGTCAACCCCTCCGTTTGAAATGGTCCTCCAATGAACTGCAGTTGGAAGTTTCTCAACACTGCCCTGAAAGAATCCAATTAATACCAAAGCAGCACAAGCTGTGGGTATTCCAGCACAGCAGAGCGAGGCTTTCTGGAGATCCGTTTGTGCGCCTGAAAGCAACAAGGAACTCGATTTGGAAGAGCTGTATAACAACACGCCTGCGTCAGCAGTATTTATGTAACATTTCTTTGAGGCATTCCAATGTTACTGGATGGAGAGTGAAAAACAGATGGGACTGTGGCCATTTCTGGGAAACACAAGTGTGAACAACCACCTATTTTTAATTTATCAAGTTCCATTCCAGTCTAAGCTGCTACAGAATCTGCGTCAATCTTTGTGTCCTTTTTTGATCTCTTCCCTCACTTAGCTTATGCTTATGTACCGAAAAAGCCTGAGCACATGATTACCCCATCCAGGCAACATGCCTTTGAAATGGCTTTTTAATCTACACTCTCCACTCCCTGACAGACTGACTTTTGCAGTATGTCTGTATTTGCTGTCTAGACACTTGCATATGCTAACCTCTAATTTAGCCCTCCCTTACTGACCCATGAGTTTCCTCCCTTCTGTGGGTCTTCTGGCTAAACTGGAAATGCAGCTCACTCATTCTACCCTATACCTGCCTGCTGTAATTGCACTCGTACAAATCTGACCAGTGAAAAAAGCCTAAGTTCATCATTTACAACAATGAATCCTGACACTGAAACAAGTTTCGCAGTGCTCTCCTAATCCTGTGTCCTTCTTTACTGGCTCCAAACTTAAAGAATGAGTGGTCCTTTCCACCAGGATTCAGAGTATCTGTGTAGACAGGAACCTGAGCTGAACTTTGTGCTGCGTGCCCAGTTACACAGGCAGAAAATGATGGGAGTATCTGGTCTAAACAAGGAAAGGAAAATACATACATGCCCTAAGAATAGCCCAATCTGATGTCAGTCTAAGGCAATATTGCCCCTAGCATGGAGAAAAAAAAAAGAAAACGTCCTCTCCCAGCAATCTGACACAAGGCACTTCCTCTGCAACCTTAATGAGTGTTTTCCTTCAGTCTCCGTGTGCCCAGTTTTTCAGCCCATGTTAATGCTTCCGGTGTTTGCAGTGCTCAGAGATGTAATGAGGGTGTGCAGATGAGAGCTCACCAAAGCCATTCTGTACTTCCACTTTAAATACTATCTTTGCACCACAAACCACTTCCATGTGCCTGAAGCATAAAAGATTTGCTATCTATGTCAGCTTGTACAGATGACTTAAGAGGCAATTTAGCATTATCCAATTGCTTTAAAGTCGAGTTCATCCAGGGCCCATAATTCAGGCTGTGTACAAGGCTGGATTTCAGCATCAGGACTATACAGTCCCGTATTGGTGCCACTGCAATCTGAGAGCCTGCACTACTAATCTAGATCCACTTTACTCAAACTCACTGTCCCTGGCCCTTCCTTGCACACCCACACATCTTTCTCTACCCCAAACTGCGTACCACACAACACTGCATAACATCCCTTTGCACAGTGAGAAGTAATATCAAATTTATCTGCTTCCAATTTGGGTGAGATAATTTATTGACTCATGTAGCAGCATGAATTTACTATTGCTGTGTGACAGACTTTGATTTGCTATCAGTTCAGTGAAACTACAACAGCGCATTACTTGCACTTCACCTAAATGCTAAACCACCTGATAAAATAACACAGAAGCACAGAAGCTATGAGGTATCATCATTTCCAGGCAAAGCTTGAACGTCCTCTCCAAGAGCCAAAGTTTCCCAGTACAAACAAGTTAAAAACCTGAACACCTGTAACTCCTCAGTTTGCACCAGAAGAGGCCACTGCAGCAGTTCATCCTACTGAAGCCACCTCAATGCTTTGCAGCCCATCTTACAAAAGGCTCGTGTCCTGCATTCAGTCACAACAGCAGCGAGGGCTATTTGCACTACCAATAAATAATGCATCAGCACACTAGAACCAGAACCAAAACCAGGCCACCTTACTGCTCAGCACATTTATGCTAACAGAACAACTTAAACGTAACAGAACTTTAAGTTACACGTGCAGGAGGAGACACAAACCTCAGCTGTGACCTGACGTCACACAATCTGCAACAACAGGGTACACATTTCCTTGGCAGTTGGGGATTTCAGAGCCCTTTTGCTCACCAAAGCAATGAGGGCACAAAGCAGATTTAACGAAAAGTTTTCAAACTAGTAAACAGCGGTACATGAGAATTAACACAAAGCCCCGGAAAGAGGAGGCTCGCAGGAGCAATTCCTACAACAGCGCCAGTCTTTTGATTTCCTTTAGGGCGGAGCGTCTTTTTGTTATTGCTGTCTTTTAGCGCTAATGAAGCATTCGAGCCTTAAACGCCTCAAGGCGAGCACTTGCCGTCCCTCACACACAGCCATCATTTTCACACAGAACGCCTCAGACACCAACTGGGAGCCGAGCGCAGACACGAAAGCCGCAGCGCTTCTCACCGGCCGGCGCGGAGGCGTGAGCTCGGCAGCCGCTCGTTCCGGGGCGGGACAAAGCGCTTCCCGCGCTGCCACCTCCTATGGGGGGCGTGGAGCTTCCCCTCCCCGACTGCAGCAGACCGGAAGCGCATACCGGAAGTGCCGGCGGAAGTCCAAGGTGGCCCAGCCCACTTCCGCCTCCCCCCAGCTGAAGCCCGCCTACTGAGCACCACTTCCGCTCCACCGGAGCCGGCGGGCCCTTTGGCGTAAAGGTGGGGGCTGGCGCACTAGAACCAGTTCTCGCGCTGCTGGCACTTCCCGGCCGTACCCCCCACAGCGCCGCTCGGGAGCCATAACCGCTTCAGGCACGCGTGCGGCCGTCTCCGCTTTAAAGGCTTTTTCTGACGCACGCGCAGCGCGGGGAGAGAGGGGGCGCGGCGCGCGGGGCGGTGCTCCGTACGGCCCCTCCTCCCGCTATAAGGCCGGCGGGCGGCGCGCGGCGGGGCACTGCCGGGTGCTGCTGCGGTTCAGCGCATGCGCGTCGCGTTGGCGGCCGCGCAAGGACATGCGGAGCTGCGCGGCATTAGGGTAAGCAGCAGCACCGCCGGGACTCTGCCTGGAGCCGTTCCGCCGATAGGGAGAGCGGAATAGGAGCTGGGGCGGGCGGGCGCTCCTCGGGAGACGGCGAGGATCGGTTGGGCTGTAGCGGCAGAGCACCGGTTCGGAGCCGCCGTCCCGGCGGTGCGGCCCACCCTGGGGGTGCGGGGCGAGGTGGCGGCGCAGAAGGGGCGGGCGGGCGGAGCGGCGCGTTCTGCTTCCTCCGTTCCGGCAGCGCTCGTCTGAGATGTTCGGGAGCTGTCGCTGCGCCTTTTTACAGCCATCCTCTTCGTATGCTCCGGCTCAGACTGCTCCGCTCTCCCAGGTCGCTTATGTGCCCAGGTTTGTTTTCTCCCCGCGGATATTGAGCCGCACGGGAGGTTCATTCAGTCTCTGCACGAAGGCCTGCTTTTCTAGGGGGCTTCTTGACAAAGCCTCGTCGCTCAGCTGTGCACGGAGAGGAGAGCAGCTCCCCTTCTCAGCACGTTAAAACGTATTGCAGTGTGGCTGATGCTGCGCTGATGGTTGGGAATTGTTTCCTGAACGTAAGCCGGCCGTTTTCACGTTAACATTTTCAGGAGGGTGAAGAACTGTACCTTAAACGCGCATCTCAAACTTGACAAGCAGAGGCAAGGCTATTGTCCTGCTGTTTAATTATTAGCTTTCTGCTGGTGCCTTGCAAGATCCTCCCAGTTTGCTGTATAGGACTGTGAAATGGCAGCCAAGGCTTTACTTGAACCCAACTCCCTGATGAGCTGCTTCAGTGTAACCCTGCAGAGATAACTGTTAGAATCCTGATCCATTCTGGTCAGGTGATTTCTTTTCTGTCTATCACCTTCTGTGTCAGAGTTGTGGAATACGTTGTGTTTGCGGCTTGGCGTGATGTGAGCGGTGGTTTTCTGTCCAAACTAAGCGGGCATCATCTGTGATGTTGTACAGCAGAATGGTCCATTTCTGGTTGGCGATAAATTTAAAGCAACTTTCTCTTGAGACTGTTGTTGCTCAGTGGCAGTTATCTGGTTGCAGGAAAGACAAAAGCACTTAAGAGATGATGTGACCGTGATAGAACAAAGATTACTGAGGGGATTTTGGGGGTTTGGGTTTTTGTTTTGGGTCTAAGTATTGCAGTAAATGTAATAAGGTAATTTAGGTTAAGTCCTAGTGGAAGTCCAAAACACTTGAATATCAGAAGGAGTGGTTCTATCTCAGGTGTTTGTGCTAAATAGAAAGTCAGAGGATGGGGGAAAGGAAATTACATCACATTGTCAAATAAGGAACAGCTAGCTAGAGTGGATGACTTGCAGTGCAAAAATGTGCCCCTCCTCCTGTGAATTGCTTTTGAGATTCATTACAGATACGTGGTGGCAAGGTGAGCAAAAATAAGTTGTCAATTTAAGGTAGCCACATATTTTTTCCCCTCCCAGAAGTGTTATGGAGATCTCACTCCCAGGCTTTCTTGTGTCTTACAAGCCATGTGTGAGCTATTTGCCAATGTTGCATTTATAAAGTTTGTCCAAGATTGGTGTAGGAATTTGGAAAAATCTTCACAAATATCCACCATTCACAGCCATATCCACCATGTGAAATGTTTGTAGATGTTGTACAAACCAGAATCCAGTTTCCCTTATTATGAAACTAGTTTGCCTCAAATAGGTTGTTAGCAATGGGACTGGGGTGTGAACGGGGAACGGAGTAACAAGATTTTGTTAGCAGTGATTGTCCTGAGCTAAGGTATGTGAAAATGCTTCTTCCTTCCTAGGCGGAAGAATGCTCATAGTGTGGATGCAGTAATTAGTGATCCATACAGCATGAAAACTATATATTGGGTGGTGATGGTTGTTTCCCAGTGCAAACTCTGGAATTGCCACGGCTTATATCTGCACTGTAGCATTAGTAGCCATAGTTTTATTTTGGACTAACCACGTTCCTTTTCAATAGCACTGAAACTGTACCAGTTTCAGAAGCGCTCAGAGCTGCGATCGAACTGCCAGAATCCATGTGGAAGTAGGGCAGATGAGCAGAGCAACCGGAAACCCATTCTGAGTAACACATGTTGTGCAAATGAGGAGCAAACAGACACGAGGGTACAGAATGCTGCGTAACTGCGTGGCGTCCGCTTTCTTTAGCTAATGCCTGATATTATTTATGGTAAATGTAGATCCTTCAATCTTTGAAGGCGTGGTATCAGGCCAGCAGTTAGAATGGAAACTCCTCCATTAGATATCCTTCTGGCCTTTCAGATAGTTTGCTCAAATAAATCTACATGTGTTTTAAAATCGTACTTCAACTCTCTGAGCTCAGGACTGAGGAAAGCAGTGTGCAGTTATGTGGTCCCTTACCTCTCGTGATACTCCTGGCTGGAGGCATGGAGGGCAGTTTCACAACTCCATCCATTCTCAGCTCCTCATTGAAGTGTTGTGAGGAGTCACCTGTGCAATCACAGAGAGGGGTTGTTAGGCACAGCCAGTAAAAAGTCTGTTTTATTTTAAAAAATAACAGCATCTATTGAAAAAAAGAAAAAAGAAAACTACCTTTTCCTAGAGTATGTAAATATTTAAATTCATCTGTGAAATTGCACTTGACATTCCAGAGGGATTTCAGAGAAGCAATTGTGCAACTATCGGTCTTGAGAGCTGAGATTTAGACAGCGTTCACAAAGCTGACACAGTAATTATTAGCAGTAGTTTTGGCGTGGGATCTGATGGAGGTTGGGCCTCTTAACAGGCCCTGCAAGGGCTGTGTGTTATCATAGCAAACACATTACATGTGCTCTCAAATGACAGCAGTGCCGCCCCCCCTTCCTGTGTCTTTTTTTTTTTTTTTAATATCCTAATCAATGTCTCATGCTCTTGTCAGATCTTGTGTGCTCACTGAGGTAGAACACTATCATTTGCTGACTATTCAGTGTTCTTTATCAGTGATTTCCATGTGTGACTTATATTGGACTTAAAAAAAAGTACTGGAATAGAAGGGCAAAATCCTTCATAGTCATTCACCTACATTATTATCAGTCTGGGATCTGCAAGATGTGAAAAAATCTGAGTAGTGTAAGCTGCTGGGATTGGTGTTTTGTTTGCGAGTCGTGTTAATGATAGACAAATGTAATTTTAGAATTGGTACAGTTTGTACTGTGCTTCAAGGGTCTACAACACGGACAGATTTCTCCAGTTTCCCCCTTCCCTGAAAATGGTTTTGCTTGCACTTGCAGAACAATAAGGAAGAAGCTGCTGTTACAGAACTACTGGGGATTCTTGAACTAATTTTGCTAAGCGTAGCTACATCATTACTTTCTGAAACAGCGTGTTTATTTTTACTTAGAAAATGTGCAAATCCATTACTGGGAAGGGTCTGACTTCACTGCATTGCACAAAGGTTACCTGGCTTAAGTTAGGTTTTAAGGAGGTTGCTTGGAAGGGAAAAACAGGCTCTTCACTAAAATCAGTGCAACCAAGACCTTACCACGATGCTGGCTGAGGCCTTGTTCACTTCCATTAAAGCCAATCTCCTGTCATGGATTCTGAAGTCGCTGGTTAAAACTCTCCGCTGTCAGCTAGGACATAAAAACCGTTGCTGTTGACAGAAGCGCGATCACTGGCAGTCATGATTAAGAAAGCCTTCATGCTCTTAAGGAGAATGTCATTAAGTATTCCAAATCATAAGCATATATGCAGTGAGAAACTATACTTTGGATGTTATTTGCTTGGAAGATCAATACTGGGCTCAATTCAATGTTTGGAAAAGGATGGCAAACTTCTTTGTCAAACAGTTGTTTCTGAAAGGCCAATGTTGGCATTGGATTACAAATTAATCCTGCTTAAAGGTTGGCCAGCCGTCACAGGTAGGTGTAATGAATCTTTCCCCTTACAGGAAAAAGATGACACGGCTGCATAGAAGAGCTGGTTTATTTTTGAACAGATGTACCGTCATTATAAGCTTCTACCTATTTCTGCACTGTTTTCTTGCACTGCCATACTATGAAGGGGTTTTCATGGTGTGTGTAGGGCATTGATGTAGTCGGCCCTCACTTGTTTGAAATAAACTGCCCTGTTGTATTTCAATTTAAATGGAGATGATTTCAAGACACTGAGTTTCTGGTTGTAAATAAATAGCTCGAGAATTGTGTCTGTTTTAAAGCACAGTGATGCTTAAGTTTGTTTATAATCATCACTGCTTTCTATAAAAGAAGTTTTGGAATTCTGACTGAAATAGTAAATTGAGTTTGCTGATGAGTGGTTTGCATATATCAATAGGTTGGTAGCTGAAAATCTTGACAAAGTAACGCATTTTGTAAAGTCTTCCTACTGGCAGGTGCAGAGACAGCCTTTTTACGGAGAGATTTAGTTCCTTGAGGCCCTAAAAGTTCAGATCAGAGTCAACTCATACTTGCATTTCTGATATTTATATCCCTTTCTTTATTTGGCAGGGAATGCAATCTGCAAGAAGCCTGTCACCCCCTGTGAGTTTCTAGACTTGGGAGACATCACAGAGCTGTACACAATGTCAACTGCAGGAGTTGCTGCTCAGGAAATGAGAGTCCCACTGAAAACTGGATTTCTTCATGCTAGTCAAGGCATGGGGGGTCTGAAAACCTGCTGGAGTAGCCACAATGGATTTGAGAAGTGAGTGTAATACTTGATCTATTGAACTGTCATGTGTATGAAAGAAGTATTAAGAATATTTCTACTGATACCAGCCTATGGCTTATTTACATTGAAGACTTGTGATTCCTTTTTCAGTACTTTCTTTAACGTGGATCCCATAGCAGTGGCATATAACTTGAATCCACCAGCAGAGCATCGTTTACCACCCATTGGTAAGTATAAGGACTGACACACATCTTTAGGTGGTGTCATGGATGTGCCTTGGGTAAGATGCTGAATGCTTTCTTAATTTGCATGTGAGGCTGCCCTCTGGTGACAGAATGCAGACATTTCAAGAAAATACTACTATTAAAAGACATTCCTAAGAGTGTGATTAAGAACACCACACTTTCCCTTATTTTTACAAGCCTCTGAGATTCCATTACAATCCTGATTTAATAGTTAAAAAAAAAAAAACCATTAGTAAAATCCCATTTGTTCTGTCTTTTGGGATCTTTTCAATTTTAATGTTTGTGCATGAGGTCTCTTAATTACCTCATTTAACTGGAGAGTGGCCTCAGACATGGTAATCAGCTGATCTCCTAAGCACATAACTATCAGACCAAAAGAGACCTGTACTGTAACTAATGCTTATTTCTGGCACTGTTAACCAGGAATTACTTACTTGTTGCATGAGAAGGATTTAAACAGTTAAATATGCAGTGGCAAAATGTCGCTTAGAAAAGTTTCTAAGACTTTCTCACCTTTCTAGGGCACTCCTCCAACTGCGTTTCCACAAATGACCACGGCACTGCTGAAAGCTGCATCCAAGTCCCATCTCAGAAATCTAGTCCAGCTCCTGTAAGTCCCAAAAATGAACAGCCAATTTCAAGATATGAAGACCAGCTCATTCCTGGCTTTAGTAAACTGTCATTAACCACGGGCTGTGTTTCTGAAGAAACACCTCCTCATATGCCAAGTAAGAATGGGCCAATTCAGTTTCTGTCTGCATCCTCCCATGATCGTAGCTCCAGGCCACTGCCCCCTCTGCCCGTCCCTGAGGATATTACTCCAGATGAGGTTGACAGAGAAGTGGAATTCCTGACTAGCTCAGATACAGACTTCTTGTTAGAAGATTATGGACTTCCTCCTTTTAAATCCAGTGGTTCGAGTCGGCGGAGCTTTAGAGGTTGTGGACAAATCAACTATGCATATTTTGATGCTCCAACAGGACCAAAACCAGAAGATGCCAACCCTGCACAGAGCCTAAATGAATGCATATCCAGTATCTGCCCTCCTCCGCAGCAGCTGCATCGACGTTTGCGAAGGTCCCATTCAGGACCAGCTGGCTCTCTTAACAAACCGGTAGCGAGACTATCTGGACACTTAAACAGGTCTTCTCCAAACTCTGATGAAGATAAACCAGAGATCCCCCCAAGGGTTCCCATCCCTCCAAGGGCTCTCAAACCAGATTACAGAAGATGGTCAGCAGAAGTTGCTTCCAGCGCATACAGTGATGAAGACAGGCCTCCCAAAGTTCCCCCTAGAGAACCTTTGTCTCGTAGCAATTCCCGTACTCCAAGTCCTAAAAGCCTGCCATCGTACCTCAATGGGGTTATGCCCCCCACCCAAAGTTTTGCACCTGATCCTAAATATGTCAGCAACAAAGCTCTACAAAGACAAAATAGTGAAGGGTCTTCCAACAGGGTCCCTTGCATTCTTCCAATTATTGAAAATGGAAAGAAGGCCAGTTCGACACACTACTATCTGCTGCCTGAAAGGCCTCCCTATCTGGACAAGTATGAGAAATTCTTCAGAGAGGCAGAAGAAACTAGTTCTAATACAGAGGCTCAGTCCTGGTCTGGTGACTGCATGGCCACTTCAGTCCCAACAAGACTGGACTCAAAACCTAGAATGGACATAGCTGGTCATCTGAAACGAAAGCATCTGTCTTACGTGGTTTCTCCGTAGTCTCTGGGAGCACAGCTCACCTGGGTTGTTGAGGATGGGTGGAGACAAATTTTACCATGTTAAAAACATCTTAAGGTTCTCAAATAAAGTAGGACTGGTTTGTCCTTTGAGAACTAGGTAGTGGATGGTAAAGTACTCTTAGGCTGCATCTCTCTGGTATGTTTCTTAGACTGTGTTTTGTCTTGGTACATATACCTGAAAACTGACAAAGATTGCACAGAAACATACAGAGATGGTAGTTGCAGTTGGCCAGTTATATGCTACCTTAGATAAGTGTATCATGTTATCAAAATAAGCCTAAAAAAAAATCTAACTTTGCTTATGAGTTCCTTACAAACCTGACAACAGAGCAGATAATGCAGTACAGTTTTTGTATCAGGCATTTCTAAAGTTTCTTTTGCACAGTAACTCTGCCAAGAAGAGATTCTATTCTCTTTCACTATGATATGCCAACCTGGTAAGAGGGTGACTGCAACATCACATAGATAACTGATAACTTTCAGGCCTGTTGAGCATACTGAAAATATCTTTAGAATATTGAATCCATCTTACAACTTAATTGGTAACCAGTAGACTTACTTTCAAAGTGAAGCAGCATGGAACTGAGATAGGCTTTGTGGATTCTTTTAGCTCCTGGACACTTGGCTCAAGTTTGCAGTTCTTCCTATGAGAGACAGATATGGACCAGATACTGCTAAGCTTCTGCTGCTGCTGCTGTTTTTCTGCTGGATCCTAGAAAGGTATAAAAGTGTCATAAAAGTGGCAGAGGATATGAGCAAGTGTATGATTGCTATAAGTAGGCCACAACAACTACGTGCTCATCTTGCATCTGAAATTGGGTGTATTAAACATAACACAAGCTGGTCTTGTGTTCTGGTTTCTACTCAGTATTTTAGGAGAGGAGGAGAATATGGGGAAAAAAATATGATTCCACTTACGAACAGTGTCACTCCTGCCTGTCTCTGCTTCTGACACTGTTTCTTGCTGTTTAATTTTTCCTTGTTCTGCTTCTGTGTTCTGGTAAAGTTCACTGAGTTGCCACATTTGTGCATTCGCAGTTTGTCATGATTACATTTATCCTCTTGCAGATAAGCACAGAAGAAAGGGTGCTCTTTAACGGAGGTACAAAAAATGAATGTGTTCCTCCTAACAGAAACAGATGAGCTGTTTACAATTTGAACTGCTGAATGAGACGTTTGAGCTATTTTAAAGCTTACTTTTTGTTTTAGTACAAACTAAATGAAGGTGAAATACATGCTATAGAAATGCACTGATATTTCTGCATCATGTACAGTATTGAATAAAGAAGAATTCACTTTGTATTTTGAATATTGTCATGTCTTGAGTTTAATAAAGTTATAATATACTTATTTATGATATATTTTGTTTTTTGCTTCATTAAATACTCTATGCTGCAATTTTGCATTTCACCTTCGCAGTTACTGGGAAAATCAAGAAGGAAAATGCTTAACATGCAACAGATGCTGAGTTCAGCTTCCACTTAGCACAACTGTCAAAGCATTCAGTAACTCACATTGCACAAATTAATTCTGACTCCTCCTCACTAATAGCTTAGTGTGTATGATCTTTGCCTGGCAGTAAAGCATTATATAGCCTATCAAAGTTAAAAACCTTTACTATTTCCAAAGTCATCCATACCACACTAGGTACTGTCTTACAGAAAAAAAGGGAAGTAGATTTCCTGACTTAAATTTCTCACCTGTTAAAAAAGAACTAAGTTGTACATTTAAGGGTGACTAAATAGGAGTTAATCATTTTAAGGATGAAAAGAACTTCATTAATCATAATTTTTTCATGTATTGCTTAAAAGGAAAAAGCAGTTGCTAATATTCATCACAAAATACACGTTTAACCATAGTAACCTTATGCACAGCTCAGATACTGACGCATCACGCGTTTCTGGTCTCTCAGATGTGCATGGGGGTAAATACTTGCCTTGAACGGGCAGTCCAGAGTCTGAACTTTCTGTGAATGAGGCTATTTCAGAAAACAAGCAGGTTATTGCCATCCTTGGAATTATACTTGGTGAAAAGTAGGCTAGGAAATGGTTGTTCACCAGAGGGTGGTGGGCATGAAATGGGCTCCCCAGGCAGTGGTCATAGCACCACATTCAAATATGGGGTTTGAATTTTGGGTGGTTGTGTGCAGAGCCAAGAGCTGGACATAATGAGCTGTGAGCTTATTCCTCCTTACCTCGAGACGCTTGAAAGGCCGCGATCACAGTTCTGCCCTGCATAGCATTTACTCTCAAGTTAGCAGCTAAGCCACCCCTGCACAGGAAAAAGCATCCTCATCCAGATACCACACAGTAAAAAGGAGGAAAAAAAAAAAGACTTGTGCACTCCTTTCCTGCAAGTGTTGGTATTGCCTACTAAGCTGTATTAAAAAGTTCCTCTGTAGTGGTGCCATCTTTCCAGATGAGTATCAGCAGAGTGTCTTAAATCTTATTTAAGTAGTTACATTTTGAAGTTATGTTTACTAGAACTGGGGTAAACCAGACTGAACTTGAGCTGAAAACAGTGAGTAGAACTGCTCTGCAGTAAACAAGTCCTTCAGATCATAGAGCTCCAGTGTCCCTTCAGTGTCAGAAGATAGATTTACAGACAACAGTCTCACACCATTTAAGTACCTTGGCTGTATTATCCTTAAAAGTCCGAAGTAATGAGGTTTGTTCCACTGTTCAGTGGTTTCCTCTGAGTGTCACCTTGCTTGTGTATTCCCAGACAATGCAGATTCCTGTGCTTTGGGGAACAACATTTGCACCATCCAAAAAGTATATTCTGTTTTCTGAGTGAGTCATTGGGCCCCAGAGCTGTGGGGGCAACTTTGCAAGTTCTGGCCAGAAGGCATTTCTCTGCTCATCCCCTGACACAAGATTGGGCCTGTCAGGACACAACGTGGTTTTGCAACGTTCTGATCGCATTTGAATATTTAGAGCTTGGGCTCACCTGGGCAGGACCTGTCAGATGCCTCTTATGAGGAAGCTCCTTGCCAGAGAGATTTGACTGAAACGATCACATTTCAAAGCAGCGATGACTTGATACATGAGTCCGAAGAGCCAAGGTGTTTGTGTAAAAACAAGAAAGAAGGATGCGCATTTACAAAAACGCAATGCTTCCTCAACTTCCTGAGCTGAAAGTGGGCTGCACGCCACCTGGAGGTCTCTTTCTTGCCTCAGCAGCACTGCTGTGACCACAGAGGCACATCATCAAGGCCCCATGGTAAATCCATGATCATCAAACAGACTTTAATGAGAAGAGACTGGCAGCAAGGTCAGTGAGAAGGGACATACGGGGACACACCTCTCTCCTCAGGCTCAGAGCTGTCAATAGGAGAAAAAGGTCCCTCAATAATCAGTGGAAGCAAGTATCCACCCTATCTATACTGCAAAAGGGTTAACTGGGCTAGAAAATCAGCCAGGAGTTACATCCAGCTGGTAACTAAAGGGCAAGTTGTTTCCCTCAGTACACCTTTTCCTGAATGGAAGAGGTTGTGCTAGTACCCAGTGACTTCAAAGAATGCCATTAACTGAGTTTTCCACCAGGGTAACTCACTCTTAAGCAGCTAATGTCAGGGAGGTTAGCACGGCTTTTATGGGACACCATTTAAAAAGGTGTCCAGACTGAGTCCTATCTGAAATTCAGGATTAAGACGATGACTGGACATGGTGCAATTCCCACCCAACAAAATCATGACTACAAACCGAGAGCCCTACAAACATTTCTAAAAGACACACTCTCAAGTTTCTGTCCTGAAAGCGATCAGTAACAAAATGCAGCAGTCTGTCCATAGGCTCCTTGCAGTCAGGCATTCCACTGATTTTGTGTATGTTGGGCATTCTTGCAATAAATAAATAAATAAATAAATAAATAAATAAATAAATAAATAAAAAAGCCCCCACTTACATCCCCTCACCTTCAGTCTAGCTCAGTATTTCGTTTGCTCCATAGCTTGTTTTCCCAAATAGCTTATATTCATTTAAAACGTATGGTAAATTTTCTGTTTCTCATAGTTCTTTGGCACTAAATCTAGCACACAAATTTTAATTATACTTATTAATATTTACTAAATACCATTGCAGAGATTTCTGGCTGCTGAGCTTGTGATTAGCATTTGTATAAACTGAGCGAGGTGTTACCACCACCCATCCTGCATTGTAATTCAGGCTTTGCATAATAACTGCCTAAATGCCTATTTTCATCCACACAGCTCATTACTTCTTCTGAATCATATACGGAAGCCACACCTGTGATTGCTCATAGACTGTTGCTCTATTATTTATATATTGGCATGCACCTTGATCCTAGTTGTGGTTAATTTTGAGAAAGGTGTTAGGTATTCCATATTTTAAGTGGTGTGCCACTGAAACATGGTAATCGTTACTGCTATTCATTTTCTTACAAAGTGATTCAGAAGAAGAGATGCTTCCCTGTTTAAAACCTGCAGCTTCTTTCTGAAGATCACTCAGCATTATGGCTGTCACCCAGAGTGTCAGCATCTTAAAGCCACAAAGGAAAAAGAGTGCAAATATACTGCTGTGAAACATGAGAGAAAAGAGAAAGATGCCAAATGATCCCACTGTTGTCACCCTGAATCTATTCACAGGTATACAAAGAGCCACCAGAATAAAACACTGAAGCCATCAATGCACAAAACCTCCACATGAAGCTTACAATCATCAGGTCTGACCCTTCCCCCTTCCACCCCCTCCCCCCCCCCCAAAAAAAAAAAAAAAATTACCATGTTAATGAGTTTCTTATTCTCACAGCAACCTGAAGGGAAGGACCAGAACTACTGAGTATCCTTCAGAAAAGGAAAAGAACATACACCCAAACCTACATGCTGAACAGTCCTTATGCTTCAAGACCAGGGAAATCCCCAGTTCCAGAGAAGGGCACCCCAGTTTGTGCCACATTGAATCCAATTGCTACTTAGCAATGTGTGAGTGAGACACTAACGATAGGCAGGTTACTTGTTGCAGCCCCTCCATGTCATTTACTGGATGTTGAGCAAGGGCCAGAAGAAACCAAGTACTCCAACCATATTAGTTTGCACATGGTGACTTCATTTGTTATCTGTCACATTGACAAGCTACTCAAGAAAAGTTTCCCTGCATCCTGCTTGAGCACCTGTCTTTAGAGCTTAAGCAATTTGAATGGGCATTGTGCTGTTATGATGCAGAATCTGTATCACTTCAGTGCACCAACAGGCACGTGGCACCAAAGCCTCTAGCAACTCAGAGCGGAGGTCAGTGTACACCCTGACAGATACCATTGCTCACTAGGTTAAAATTGCTGGGGTTGGGGGAGGGTCTCATCATGTTTAAAAAGAAAACAAGGAAACAAAACAAATAACACCCACTGACTGGCAGTGCTCACTCCATTAAAAGCCACAGGGACAGACAAGAGTCCAAGAGCTACTCTTAAAAATGGATGGCAATGAAGCGAGTAAGTGAATCCTGGCTTTACACAGAAGCTGATGGGGACCAGCACGAGGCTGCAAAGCTGAAGGAAAAGCCTGAAAGAAGAATGAGCTGTCTAGCTCTTAGCTTCAATTTAAATGACTTAATGCTACAGTTTTGTTAAAGAACAGCCTAAACACATGTGTTCAGGGGTGAGGAGGAGACGATTTTCTGCTACAGGTTTCATTCATCACCTGACACTCTATGCTGGAGGGCAATCCACAGAAGTATTGTCCAAGCATGGTGCCATCCTTAGGAACAACCGCGAACCCCAGTCAACCTTTTGACTGGAAGACCATACTGACGTCTGCAGCCCAGTCCTGGTATTAGATAAGGACACAGAGAAGTCAGCTCAAGATTGCTCAGCCTCAGGCCTCTGATGGACCAGCCTGCTCCAGACACAGTGCATCTCTCAGGCCATACCAGCCATCTACATTTAATCAGACCAACTCGACCAAAAGCAATCCCTGCGCAAGGCAGGCTGCTGCTGCACGCTCCAGAGCAGCATGGTGAGGAAAGAAAGCTGCTATTTCTTAAAAAGCCCACTGCCAGGGACACAGCAGAGGAAGCCAGGGATGTGCAGGCCCCACATGAGGGTGAGCTCATGCTGCCCTGGGCTTCCTCTATCACAGCATTGACACCAAGCTGCTTGGCAGTACCCTCCGCTGCACCCACATTTCTGTAGATGACTTCCTACCCCCTCCTCTCCACAATCAAAAGAAAAGCACAGCAGAAGAGCAAGTGAGTAACATGCTAGAAGAGACAAGAGAAGCTAGCACAAGTAACATCCTCTGTTGCCAATTTTCTTACAGGCAGCAGTTCCCCACCTAACAAATTTCCTGTTAAAAATGCAAACGATGGTGCTGTGCTTACCAGAGTCCAGATTCATTACTGTTTGAGGCAATTTGCTTCCTGCCTGCCGCTCGCTATCTCACCTAGCTGGCGACTTCACTGCAAGAGGACTTTCTCCAACTAACACTTTAAAAACAAAAACAAACAAACAAAAAACCACACAGGAGAAAGTGGGAGTTTGAACTGCATGTATGTGGAAGTGAGCAGTGACTTCTTAGCAGAGCTCATAACAACTCACTTATAATGGTTTTGGAACAATCTTCCCCAAAATAACTCACTGAAATACAATACAGGGAAACCAACTAGCCTAAGAACCTCAAAAAAATACGTCTCTTCTGGGCACACTCATTCAGAGACTCCCAAATTCTAGAACCTGTGAGCAGTCTCTTCAAAAATTAAGGCACTTCCAACCAGGCTACATAGCAGCAAACATCTATATGACCAAACACGGAGCCAGCAAATATTTCATAGGTCTGGGATGGGAGAAAATGCACAAAGAAACAACACACAATCAAGGTTGGTTTGTTTTTATTTAATCAGCAACATTTATCCATGCGATTTTGAAATGCCAAGAGCTAAGATTATTTATCTAATCATGCTAATGATGATAAAGTCTTTTGCTAACAGAATTTTCTTCCAGGAATAAAAACTGGTAAGATACTCTAAGTCGGGTGAGCACAGCTGCTAATTTCATCCACAACTACATTGTGCATCTTTCAATTATTCCAAAGGACAAGACTCTCCACCTGAAATTGTTCTACTCCACGTCCCACAACAGCATTTCAGTCTTTCAATATTAGGGGTGCCTTCACTTGTTCAGCCACTTCCTTCCCCATCAGTGCTTCAACAATGGCCAACCCAAACTCAAAGCTGGTACCAGGGCCACGGCTGGTGAGGATGTTCCCATCTTTCTCCACACGGCTCTCGGAGTAGCAGTAGTGAGCTTAGGGGCGACACAACAACAAGAGGGTCAGTCTCCAGTACAGTGCCACAGAGCACAGACCTGCCTGCTCACAGGCTACGGCAACTGAGGAGCAGCAGGCTCTGACACCAGCATCACATTCGAGAGCACACACCTCCATAGCTCACATCATGGGCTCTGACCCCTGTCCCTGCAGAACCAAGCAACTTATCGCTGCCTACAGCTCTCAGAGAGGAAGAAGCCCTACAGGAGCTCTGCCAGCCTGTTCACAGGGCATACAAGTGCACCTATCTACAAGCTTATCAAGAAGCCATGTGTTCACATCTTTCTCTTCTCTAAATGCGCGCAGAGGAAACCAGAGGAATGCTGCCATCTCCTCCCCCCCTCCAGACTTGTTAACGTCCATAGATCTGAACAGTGTTTCACCAGCACCTTACTTTGGTATGAGAAAGACAGCTGGGCCTGCTGGCTGCTCACAGCACCAAAGCACTGGGAAAGCAGAAAAGGTGCTGCTGGGATTTGCTGTTTGGGCCAACAAAACAAAGAACCAAAATGACAGAAGGTAACATGGCAAAAAAGTGCTTGCAGCAGCAGCATTGTTTTCCTGAAGATGAGAATGTAAACATAGCCTTGTATTTCCAAGTTAAATTGACTTAAAGATAGTACATTCAGTTGAATTTTGATTATTTATATGGAAACACTAAGGAAACTCAGAGATACAGAATGAGATGCAAATGCTATTTGCTTTTCTTTAAATTAAGAGTTGGGATAAAAAACTTTGAGAAGAGTTTAGAAATAAATTTATAAAATTAATTACATACCTCCATTCATCATTTTATCTTTGGCCAAAGGATGTGTTGTGACTTTGCTTCCAAATCCTATCCCATGTGCCAGAAGGGCAGTAGGACCTGTAAGGACGCACAGTCACATCTGTGATAAACTTTTCTGCCATTTAAGCATTAACAGATAAAATTTCATTTGAAAAGGTCTTTATGTGTTGGAATCACACCCCAAGCAGCATTTTGGACAGACGATGGGTTAACAGCTAACTTCTCAGTTTTAACATTCTTTCTCTTTCTCTTTTCATCACTTCCTCCTTTGCCTGAATTGAGGAAGGAGCTTGAGTAAAGTTGCCTTAGGTCACCCAAGAAAAAATCCTTACGGGAATTCCAGAAGAAACTGAATGCAGGATTTGCCTGATTCAAGTTCATTTCTGCATATCTGATTCATTTCAGAAAATGAAGCAACAAGGGACAAATTTCCTTTGTGTTCAGCTGGAGAAGCTAAAATAAACAAAGTGTCCTGAATACAAGCAAAGGACTTCACTGGGCAACTGAGAACAATTACAGTCATTCTGCAACAGCTGTGGGTAGAGATGGAAAAGACTACCAGCACCACATTCAGAACTGCTCACAAATTTGTATGCATAGTGCTCAACTGAAGAATGAAAACAAAATAAAAAGCAGCTATGAACCATGCAAGATATGAACACGTGCTACAAATACACACCGTTAGAGCATCTCTCACACAGTCATCATCATGCTCCTCAGTCTCCCTCACATGCCCCCAGACCGCTCTCTCTGATCAGCTGGGAGCACTGACAATTTTTCATCTTGTCTTTCTTCCTTATATACAGGTCACATGAAGAAGTGAACTAGATATCTAGCCATGCAGAACACATGAGCAAACAAGCCTCTCTGCAGAGTAATTCCATATTTTAGTACCGCTCCATCGAAGGTGAGCCTGTAACACTGTATTTACAGCCACCCTACTAAAGCCAAAGGGCAGAAGAGTCATGAGATAAATTTTTAGCAACGATATTCTGCCAGCACTGTGTCCTCACACAGAAAATAAGCAGATATTTTAAAAAAAAAAAAAAACGAAAAAACAACCCCAAACTAAAAAGCCTGTAACGCAATGGAAAAGTCAGCAATGACAGCAGAGCAACAAAGTCCCAGGCTACAGCAAATAAGGACTTGCTAAAAGGTGGCAGCTGCACACACAGAAACAACAAAAAGAAGCTACTTACCCTCAGAAGGCCTCAGCTACACAGAGAACTCAAGAGAAATACTCTCACTTTCACAGCCAACCCTTAAATGAGGGCTGGAAGGGGAGGATCCTGGCTCCAGCCCTCCTATCACTCAGGTTCACTGCACACACCTGAGCTTCCCTGGGCTGGCCCTGCCTTCACACCAGGTGCACCATCTCTGCTTCAGCTTGTGACAGCATTTCCATTACAGCCAACAAAAAGTTTTCATTTGTTAAGACACTAACCCAACTGATTGAAAAATTCAAATGCTGATGGGTTTGCTCAGTAGCACAAATTCCTATAACTAAGTTACAGGAATATAAATTTCTAAGCCAGGATGACTGCTTGCCTGTCCTTTCAAAATACCCAAGTATTTATCAAAGGAAGATGTGTTACTAACCCACCTGCACATATAGCAGCAATCAGGCCTTTTCTGCTTTCCTGATCTTTCAAGATGTCTTTAACAGCAGCAGACTGAACAAAGATAAAAAAAAGTCATTGCTTTGAGTTGATTATTTGGGTTGATCATACAAAGCACCATTTGAACCATTTTCTACTGCATTTTTATGAACAAGATTTACAAAGAAAAACAGCCTGACAACATTCCATCCCGTCTCAGGACAGGGAGAGTGATGTGGATTTAACCTGCTCCAATGTACATGAAATTAAATCTTCATTTGCAACCATTTCATCTTCATATGATGATGAAGACCGACCTTCTATTGAGCAGCCTTCCATTTTTACACAGCTTAACCAGGTAGTCAGGTACCAGAATTTACATCCCTCCTCAACATTTCTAAGAAAGCTTAACACTATTAACAATTACTTACCTCTTAATGATTCACTCAGAATAGAATTTTCAGTTGTTTAACTGAACTTGCATTATTACTATGCGAGTGCAGACCATCTACTGCACACGAGAATGCTTCCGAATCTTTACGATACCAGGACTTTACCTCTGACAAGTTCTGAGCTCCAAGGTTACCTCCAGGCAGGACAATGACATCGTAAGGTCCCTAAACAAACAGATAAGCTTTGTTGAACAGAGGATAGTTATCTGTCACGTTGTTCTAGGGAAAGTACAGCTAAGTGAATTGAGAAGCAAAGGGATCCTTCACTGAGAAGCCTTTTCTTCCACTGAATGACACTTGAAAAGCAAATAATTGGAAATAATTATGTAAAAAATATTTCCAGGAACAGCCTATGAAGCCTATGAACACACTTCTAAGTCCAGTGACTTTAAGAGCCTCCACAAGCAAATGGTAGCTCTTCTATTGTGAAGACAAATGTTTCTGCTGTACAGCTTTCCATCAGAAGCTTTTTTTGCTGTGTCCGATCAGAGTATTTTGGTGGGCTGACCAACATGTGAAATAAAGCTCCATGTCTGACATTGTGCAAAACCAAATCTGATCTTGGCCTGCTGTGAAGTAGAAGACAGAAGGGACTGATGTGCCATAGTGACTTGCAGAACTGCACATAACAGAGTGAACATAACATGCAACACATTTCAAAAGGCTTTAAGAATTCACAGGAAGGCCATACTAATCATTGTATCAATTCAAGATGATGACAAACCTCTTTTCTGGCATCTTCTAGACTGGCATCAGGACAAATGAGGACATCTCGACTACACTGCACCGGTTCTTTCCCAGTCAGGCCTGCAACAGTCACCTTGATCTAACAGAAGAATACATCTGTCATTGCAGTTCAAGAGTTAAAGACATTTGACAAGCTTGTACTTCCTACAGAACCCAAAAAAGGAGAACATTAACAAAATCACAAGAGCATTGGGGAAAGGTAGTTTTTATTTTAGTCCTTTCTGTCAGTGTTCAGTTATTGTATGTATTTAAAATTTTATTTTCATACTTAATCAGAATACAATACTGTGTACAACTCCTAATGCAGAAGTAACAAAGAACATGAGGAATCCCACCAGGCACAGGTCAAGTTACTAACAGAATTTCCAAAGCTCAGGTAGAGCTGTGTAACACCGTAAGCTTGAAGAAAACAAAGCAGTTCAGAACCCTACACAACAAATGAAAGCCCCTACTGCTCAGCAGGGCAGCAGACACGTTTGGTAGGGTAAGACTTACTTGAAACATCTGCTGTAGTTTACTTTAGGCTCACATTTTAAACGCTTCCTAAGGACAAATGTCATTCCTCCCTATTTGCTGTGCAACACAAGTACCAGCTAACTAGTAAGGCAGCTCAGGCGAACATTGACATCATGTATCAGAGTACACTCTGAACTTGAATTTGAGGCCCAGATTTTGATGATACCAAGCAATCATGAAAAAAACAGATTCTTCATTGTCTACGTACTCACCCCAGCTCTTCTCATAACATCGGTGGGGATGACAGTTTCCATTTCCTCTGCCCCTTTCGCCAGAATCACCAATGCTCTTTTCGAAGCCATGTCTGAAGGGACTGCAAATGCAAGAGAAGTTTGTGAGCAGGGTGACATTAGAAGGCAGATCCCCTTGTGTGAAGTCTTCCTAACAGTAAAGTTTAAAAGTAATTTGCACTTCTGCACTATCTTTCAATTAAGCCATCTCAAAAACAGTTCACCAGCTTAAGTGACATACACAGCAATCCTAAGAGCTTTTTTTACAAAGCACACGCTGTAACACAACCAACACATCTGTGCAGTGGGAAGCACAGCACGTCAGCAGCGGAACATGAAACACTTTGGCCCCATCATAACCTGACGTAACTTCAGTCTGCCACAGAAGGGCTCAGGGTGGGTGGCTGGGCTGTCTGCAGTTTGCCCTCACTCATACCCAGACTACCAACTCCTACCCAGGTCAGCACTTATAAAAAGAGCTTCTGTGAGCTTTGACCTCACAGCTGGTATTTAGTTTCCACACTTTGTTAAGTTTCCTGTGACTTAATAATGACTCGACCGGCGCCCCTGCAAACCCTCAGCCATAGCTTTTCTGAGTATTTCATAACTGAGTGGCGGAGAAACGTGTGCACACATGTGACGGGGGAGCAGACCACAGAATTTAGAAAATGGAACAAACGGCGCAAACTCAGCTTAAGAATTATTTTTTTAGCTACAAAGTTCACGCTGAGGTGAACGACCAAATTTCCATTTGAAGGTTAAGTAACAACATCACGTAAAAATCCACATTAACTTATGCTGGTCCGACAGAAGTCCTTGAATGCCTCCACAATGTGAGAGGAGGCATTTGGCAGGTCTGTCACTGAGGTAGATCTCTTCCTCCCATGCACAGATCTGCATCTGCACCCAGGAGCTCCTCATAAAATGAGATCCATGCCCAGTCGTCTCCACCAAAGAAAACCATCCCTCCCTCTGTCTCAGCTGCCGTATTTCCAGTTGGCATCTGTTAGAAAGCCGTTATTTCCAGGCTGCGTCCAGCAGGACGCCCTGCGGCATGCAGACCTGACCGACTCGGGGCGCAGCGAGCGCTCCCGTCACGATGTGAGCCGCGCGTGCGGCACGGCCTGCGGGCGTCCCAGAACAGCTTCTCTGGAAGGCGCACGTTTATTCTGCCCGCATTTTCTTACGGATCAGAACAGTCACAGCGCAGCTTCCCCACTCGTTCCTCGGCACGCAGCGCTCCCACAGGGCTGGCACGGCGCAGGGCTGGCGGCTCAGTCTGCCTTCGATGAAAGGTCACGTCTTTACGCGCTCATTTTAGGACGCAGCACTATTTCGGTTGGAAGCGGGCGACCTTTAAGGTCCCTTCCGACCGCGGCCGTTCTACGGACGGACGCAGCGAATCAGCGGACAAACCAACGGGCCACAGCGCGGACGGAGCGCAGCAGGACGGCGGCAAACCGAGACCGGGAAGCGACGGGCTGGGCCTTCTCGCCGGGCCAGCGGCCGAACGGGGCCGAACCAGCGGCCGAAAGGAGCCGAACCAGCGGCCGAACGGAGCCGAACTAGCGGCCTCAGGGCCCCCCCACCACTATCGGGCTCGAGACTCCCTCAGCGGCGTCTCGCGGCCCGGCACGGCCCCGCACGGCCCCACGCGCGACTCCCACCTCACCTCACACCGCCGCGGCTCCGCACGGCCCCGCCCCGCCCCGCACGGCCCCGCCTCCGGCTGGGCGGGGCCGCCGGGAGGCCGCTGACGGCCGTGCCGCAGGGCGGGCTGCGTGCTGCTGGCGATACCCGACCATCCATTACTTAAATCTTTCCCGCGTGTTCTGGGGAAATACTCCCATTCGTCTCTGTGGCACCGCGGCCAAACGGCGCTGCGCTTCGTGACGGGTGGCCTCGGCGCCATCGCTGCCGCCCCGTCCCCGCTGCTGAGGCGCGAGCCACCCGCCCCGCGCCCACCCCTGAGCCCGCGGCTGCACGCACCGTTCGCGCCCTCGCTGACGGACGGCACGTGACGCTGACGCAACCGGGGATTGGCTGTGGGAAGCCGCAGGGGGCGGGGCTTCGCATCCGTGTAGCGTCCGACGGCTCCGACAAGTCACGTGTCTGTAGCGACGCCTCTCGCCCATTGCGGCGCTGCGCTTCGTCCCGCGCTGCCGCCCACGGCGCGGTTTGTTTCCACGCTCCGGGGGGGGGGGCGGCTCGCGATGTCTCCCCTCCACCCTCTGCGGCCGCTCGCAGCCGGTCACCCCGCACCACGCGGGACGGCACCGGGCCGGACTCCCGCACCCACCGCGGGGATTCCTCGACGCTCAGCGGGAAGCCCCGGCGGGGAGCGCTGGTCTCTGCCCGGCAGCGCCGAGGTGGCGGTCCGCGCGGGCGCTGCCCGGCAGGACGAGGGTCTCGCCGCAGCCCGGAAAGCCCCGCTGGGCCGGGGTTTCCCCACCGCCCCCGGGTGACGCAGCCGTCCCGCTGGGGGCGGCTCTAAGGGCCGCTGCCCGCCGCCACACGCGCACTCGGGAGCGCCGCTCCGCCGCACACCGACCCCATGGGAGCGGCCGCCCCGCTGCTGCGCGCCGCGCTGCTGTTGGCGCTGAGCCCGGCGCTCGCGGCCGCCGCTCCGTGCGCCGCCATCTGCCCCGCGGGTGAGCGCCGGGCCGGGCCGCGCTGCGAGCCCCGGCGGCGCTTCTCTACAGCCTCCGTGTCTCTCCTGCAGGTACCTTCGTGGCCGGCGCGGGCTGCGGGCGGGGAGCGAACTGCCAGCAGTGCCCGTCCGACACCTTCTCCAGCGCGGTGGGAGCCAGCAGCTGCAAACTGTGCCGCAAGTGCGAAGGTATCAGGGGTTAAGAGCTGCCGTTCGGCTCGTTGTTACCGCTCGTGGGGCGCTGCTGGACGGCGGGTGGGCTCAGCCGGAGGTGCCGTGCGCTGCACCCATGGCAACGCGGCCAGCAGCGCGGAGGAGCCATTCGCACCTCTGCTCTGCGCTACGGAGCCCCGCCTGCAGCGCTGTGCCAGATGAGCGGCTCGCAGTACGGGGCAGACGCAGACCTGCAGGAGAGCATCCGCGGTAGGGCCAGAAAAGCTCCGAGGGATGGAGCAGCGCCTTGCGCGGACAGAGAGCTGGGCTGTGCAGCCAGAGAAGAGAAGGCTGCGAGGAGAGCTGAGAGCAGCCCGTCTGCGTCTAAAGGGGCTGTAGGAAAGAAGGGGACAGTGCTTTTACCAGGGTCTGCTGTGACAGGATGAAGGGAACTAAAAAAGATTGGATGTAAAGAAGAAGTTTTTTTTAAAGTAAGGGTGGTGAAGCACGTTGGGCACAGGTGGTGATGCTCCATCCCTGGAAACAGCCAAGGCCAGGCTGGAGGAGCTCTCAGTCCCTGGTGGAGCTGTGGGTGTCTCTTGCATTGCAGTGCGTTGGACCAAGTGACCTTTAAGGGTCCCTTCTAATTCAAACTTCTTGGACCTCTCTCTGAGCTGGGCAGCTTAATTTCTGTAAGAGCAAACGACCTGGACCTTTGCTGCACCAGGTTGTGTGTGCTTGAAGCACGTGTAACATCATGCTCGTTTCCTCCTTCCAGGAAGATTCAAGTACTTAAAGGTGTGTTCACCAATAAGTGACGCTGAGTGCACGTGCAAGGAGGGATATCGCTGCAGTGACGATGGCTGCTCCCGCTGTGACAGAAGCTGTGGGCTGGGCAAGGAGAGAACTGGGAGCGGTACGATCTCCCTTCACCACCTCTTGTGTAGCGCAGAAAAAATTGCATGAAGGACCTCCTGAGCTCCTGAAACTGTGCCTCATTGGTTCCCTTTGCATGACAGCTCTTTTGTCAACACCGTGTAGGAAACCGTACCCAAGTATCATGCTGGTACAAAGCTCACGTAGCTCACAGGGATGGGCACAGGGAAACACATGCCTTGTACTCCAGTATTTGATGGAACTTATGAGCAGGAGGGAGACCTACTTTTTGTGTGGTCCAATAACAAGAGGACTGGAGGAAACAATTCTAAACTAAAAGAGAGGAGATTTAGATTAGATATTAGGAGGAAGTTCTGTACTCAGAGGTTGGTGAGACCGTGGCACTGCAACCCAGAGAAGTGTGGGTGCCCCTGGAGGTGCCTAGTGAGAGGTGGATGGGGCACTGGGCAGCCTGAGCTGGTGAGGGGCAGCCAGCCTACAGCTGGGATGGAGAGGCTGTAAGGAACCTTTCAACTCAACCATACTGTGATTCCATGATTGTGTACTCACAGCAACTTATAACAATTCTATGAACAGTCATGAGTAACATTTCATGTGTTCTTTTAAATACTCACCTTGTACTAACATACCTCTCCTTGTCCGTTGCAGGTTGCCAGACTTGCCCCTATGGAACTTTTAATGATCAGCCTGATGGCTCTTGTAAAAACTGGACAATGTAAGCAACACAACTAAATGCTTTAACTTGACTGGATTTTTTTTCCATTGCTTTTCTTTTTCTTTCTTTAAATGTTTTTCAGATGTTCTGAAAACCAGGTGCTGCAGCCTGGAACCTCAACAAAAGATGTGGTTTGCAAACACAGTCCAGATAATCCCACTTTAGCCACCACTTTACCCACCACTTCTCCTGCAGTTCCATTTCCTATCGCTGTGCCAGGTGAGTCATTGTACAACGTTGCTTTTAGAGCTGAAGAATCAGGACTAACTGTGAAACGTGCTATTGCTCATTCACTTACCACTGGAAGTAGGATTCCTTTCTCATACCCATTTCCAGTACTGCAGACTAATTTAGAAGCAGACCGATTGAGATGGGGACAAGAAAGCTGGCTAATTTACATGCAGTAGAATTTTGTTCTGTTGTTTGCTTCTTCCTAGGGAGGGACCTCCAGATGGACATTATCAGAATTTCTCTCGCTGTAGCAGGGCTGTTGTGCATAGCATTTCTCCTGCCTTTGTGTGTATGCCTCAGCGTCTGGCAGAAAAAGAAGCTACGCGCTGTCTTCAAGAAAAGTAAGTGAGATACACTCCGATTCCATTTTTGTTTTTCAATCTAGGCAGAAATCAGAAATTCATTTTTAAGTATCTTTTTAAAGCATGTTTAAAAAAACAGTTACAGATGATGATGTTTTTTTTTAATTTCCTCTGGAAGTCAGAAATAGTCATCTGGTTCAACCAGCCCTGCTCACGCAGGGGAACACCCAGAGCAAGCAGGGAGATTCTGCAACCTCTCTGGGCAACCTGTGGCAGTGCTCCATCATCCTCACAGTGAAGAAATACTTCCTGATGTACAGACAGAGCCTTCTGTATTCCAGTTAACGCTCATTGCCTCTTGTTCTGGCACTGGGCACCACTGAAAAGAACACGCCTCTGTCTTCTTTGCACCCAAAGCTGGAGTCACGACTGCACTGTAGCAACAATCAGGACTTGCTGCTGCAGAGTTGCAGAGCCAGCTTGAAACCAGTACTGCCCTCCCAGGAGACACAAAAGTTCTGCACAAAGCTGTGATGAATTGCATCTAACTTATTTTATCAGCTCTGGTATCAGCTCTACCTGCAGATACTTTTGTGTTTACAGTGAACTCTGCAGTACCTACATTACCTGAATTTTCCTATTATTTGAAGAACACTAATCTGTATTACCCCAGATATTGACTGTAATCATAGGTTAAGCGACAAGAAGAAAACATACTGCGTTTTCTTAGTTCCAAAGTAAGACTTTCTTCTCAGTCCTTTGCAGCCAGTGTTGGTTGGTAAAGACAAAAGATTTAATAAACACATCTTAAATGAGCAAAGGAAATTATAAAGGAGGCTCTGCTGCCTCCAGGAAATAGGACTCTGAAAGCTGCTGTTGAAGCTGACCATGTGTATAAATTTCTGATTGTTGTAATGTTACAGTTGAATGTTTTTTGTGTCCTCTGTATAGCTCCAATGTGTGAATGCTGAGCCTTCATTGCCTCCTCTCAGCTCACTCACAGTATTTCTGTCACTACTTCTGACAAGTAACACGATTTCTGTACTTGGCACTCGAACGTACTTGGGTGTAGGTTCCTTATAAAATCTCCATCAGATAAGTATGTTTTTCATCTTGAACTCAAAGAAACGCACCAGAAGTTTAGACATAATGTGCTTTGCTATCTAAGGCAAAGGTTTAAGTAAGTATTAATTGGCTCTGGGTAATTTTTCATTTACTTTTAATAAGTATTCCTTGTCTTGGATAATGTTTTAATACAAACACAGGATTCTAAAAGGACGTAAAGGAGCTCTAAAAGGTTGCAAGAGCTCCTTAGATCTTTTCCCAAAGGGAGAGCATACAATGTTCACAATTGCCAAAAGTCTACCTTTGAAGTTTGGTGCAGTTCAGTGCTTTTTAGCCTCATAAGACAACATTCTGTTTAGATGGCATTTAGACCTTCCCTGCAGACTAGAACTGAGCAATTAGAGCAATGAAAATATGAAAGCTCAGCAAACAACACCTCTTCTCCATTTCACTGCTTCCTAGCTTTCTGCTGTATCCCTCATTACATTGGTTGGAATATAGTGTGGCAAACAGCCCTGTGAGATTAGGGGAAACAAACTGTGAGAAATTTTCTCTTGGCAAATCACGATGCAGAGGAATAATTCCAAAGTAGATTATTGGATCAACTGGAAGATTTTTTCTTGCTGCCTTCCTCCAGTTGTGACTGAGGAAGGGTGAAACAGGGTGGCTGAATAAAAGCAATAGGAAGTGAACATCTGCTCTCTTTCTTCAGTGCAGATTACGCCTGAGCAGTCAGTCCAGGAAGAGACCTGCAGCTGCCGCTTCCCTGAGGAGGAACAAGGAGAAGATCAAGATTGTGGCAAATCCACAGAATTCAGAGACCTCTTGGAGAACTAAGAATTGGACTGTCCAGGTCACTCCTGTTTGTTTCCTCTTAGAACACAACCTTTCAATTTGTGAATTTCAGAGTGCTAAATAGTCCATTTAAGGAGAAAGCACATCTTTTCTAGCTTGTTGATTGTTATCTGGGACTGGGAATCATATTTCTAAGCAGTAGTAGTACTGCTGTGCTTAAAACCAAGGCCAGTATGGCATTCTGGCTCCTCTTATAAATGCTGCCTGAGCCATAACTTACACGAAGCCTGAAAGCATTCGTCCCTAAAATGGAGATCTGTAGGGTGTAGGAGAGCTGTGTGTGCCACTCATGGTCTCTGCATTACTGTTGCCAGCTCTCCTCCTGAGTCTGGAGCTGCAGCTCCTCTCAAAGCATAGCCCAAACCCAGCAGTGTTGGGTTTCTTCTGCAAACACAGATCTCATCTCAGACTTTCAGTTGCCAGCAGCCATGGAAACAGATCTGGCCTGACCACCACACAGCCTCTTATGTCAGAGACAGGAAAATGTAAAAAAAATAAAAAATAAAAAATAAATCTAGAGCTGCAAAGTTTTTTTATAACAGCTTGTACCTGCTGTCGTAGTGCAGAGATTGCCTTAATAGAGGCAGTGGAAATACTGAGAAAAGCTGTGGTTGACTTGCTCTTAGGAAAGGATGTTTCTGCACACTTAGACTGCAACACCTCAGTCCTACATCATTCAGCTTTCATCTTTTGGGTGATGTAAATGTGTTGCAGATGAGGTATATGTAGAACGTGATACATTTCTGGTACTATTTCTGTTCTTCTAAGGGTGGAAAGATTTTAACCTCAGACAGTGTATCTGTCTTTCTGATCAAGTGCTGTTACTTTGGTCTAAAAGAGAAAAGAAAATGCTGGCAGTGACAGCATTTTTAACCTTTTTCAGAACCAAATATTTTATTTCTTCAGTAAATGTTATTCAAAAATAGAATTTAAACCTATCAACGTTTAGGTAAAGGGTGATTTTTGTAATTTCAGTAATGTAATCTTTATGTAATTTCAGTTTTGAAAAAAATACAGTTGTCTGAAGAATGACTGCTTATGTGTCTATTAGCACAAAATTAAGATTTTTTTACATAGTAATTTTAATAAACCTACTGTTTTGTAACTTTTTTGTAACTTCTTCTGTGTATTAGACAGTAAGTACAGAAACCTGAATTCCAAAGTTAAGTATATGTAAATAAATAATTTGTTTTGAAGCCCTGGAGTCCAAGTCTCCTTTCCTTGAGTCTTTTTTTCTTATAAATAAAGTCAAATTCACAAACTGAAGGAGAGGGGAAGGAATAGGAAAACTCACCAATAGTTATAGACATCTTAGAATAGGATTAAATAGTTCTGCCTGTGATTAGTTTACAATTCACACATTAAGGATGAGAATTAATGTACACACGTAACAAATCAACGTACCTTATGTTTCCTCCTAGGAAAGAAAGGCAGCAGTTAGACTTTCGTATTTTGCCACTGCATTTTGCACGTCAATTTGCAAATTTCATTGCATCCTCTAAAGCAGTTTTCTTCACTTAAAGGTCTCAGCGAAGATAATAATCTATTCAGCAATTAAGAATGACTGGTGTGAAGTGCCTTGGGCTGAACATGATAGTTGATTCTGATTAGAGCAGTCCACCTTTCTGGACCATTCAGGTCCATATCTGAAGTAGTATTGCGAGACATTTCTGCCTCTGGAACCATTGCAGAAATAAGTTCAAAAAATTCACATTTTCTTCTCCTATACAGAAGAATTCCAGAGCCAAACAGCAACGTAAACAAGACAGTTATTGCTTACCCAACAGCCTTAATCTGAAACTTAATTCCCATTTAGTCACATCCTATAACTTACAAGTCTCCTGACTGGCAAAAACATTACCACTCAATATTTGGCTCTTTAGAATCATCTCTGCAGTCACAGTACTTCTCACTGCTCTAAACAACTTCAGTTTGTTCCTCTCCTTTTGATGCTCACGTGCACCTTGGCTGCACATGTAGCCTTTTCTTCAAAATATCTGAATACACTTATTAGCTGAAAGAAGTGCAGACAGTCCTAACACTGAGCTGTAACTCAGAGAGTTTCTGTTTCGTTGTCTGTGACTGTTTCTTTTCTCAAGTCTTTTTAATTTATTGTGTAGTGAACAAAAAGGAATTGGGAATTCCATGATGATTCTTGAGCAGCCCCATTTGGCTGAAGATGAGGTAAGGTGCCATGCCAGATGTAAGCATTTCACATTTCCATTTGTTTTTCTTGGAAGTCAGGAAGGGCTCTTCTAGCCAGACTGTGTGTGGAGGCCCTGGTGATGTCAGACCAGAAGTTTAAAGGCATGGAAAAAGGAGACAGGTGCTCTTGAAAGATAAGTTTAAGCAGGGAGTCGTGCTGCTTTTTTATTGCTTGCAGAACCAGTACAATTTCCTGGCACAGTTCCTGGCATCACTACTGAACACTCCGGTTGTCAGATATCTTGACCTCATAGTCCCCTGCAAGAGTTGTGTGGCTAAGGGAAGCAAAAGGACTGCTGTCCCTCACGCCCTCCATTCCACAGACAGGTCAACAACACCAGGACACACCAGTGTGTTTCCATGCCTGATACATCTGGGGAGAGACTCTGAATTGTAACAGGTGCTCTTAACCACACAAACATATATCACTTCAAAATGCATATTATGAGTTCCTAATTTCAGCCCTTTATCAGGTCTTTTATGCCTTGCCCTAGCAACAAGCATCTCTTGCTCACCATAAGGACCACCTCCTTCCACTTCAATTTACCATCCTTCAATTGCACGTCTACTTCCAATGGGAAAAACAAGACCTACTGTTCAGTGAGTACAGACACTGTATAAAATCTCCCAGAAGATCCCTCCGTGTCTGACATGGTGTCACACTCAGGATTCCAAACAGAATCAATGCTATTTGAATCATACAAGACACAGGATGCTCTCTTGTATAGTGCATTCCCCAAATAAAGTTCTTCAGTACTCTGCTAAAAATGAAGTCATCTTCCACTAATTGCATAGCATTCTCCATAAGAAATGATCCACTCTGAGATCTAACTCAGAGAAATGATTATTAAACAATTAACGTGTAGCCCACTCCTTGCAGTTTAAGCAAGTCACAAGAAGTGGAGATAATTTTCACTTAAATACACAAAGTCTTATTCTGTCAATAAGCTTTACCTCCTATTTTCTCTCTCAGAAGCATCCCCGATACAGGCGCCTTCTGCAGAACCTGTCACAGAAGCCCTCTGTCCCTCAGGATATTTGTGCAGATGTTTTTGTTTTGTTAGCTGTGTATCACAGACAGATGCTGAAGCATCCTTCTGTCCCTGGAACTGGCATGGACAAGGCTGCTGGATGCCCTCACTGTAAATAAGAGCTTCTAACAGTCGACAGATGAAATGGAAATTCCTTCTAACCTCAACATGGTAAGAGTTAGTTATGATATCACCTACTATGTTTCCATTCACCTTCTATCTCCGGGATGCCTGCCAGTTAAAGCAACAGATCTACCTGCAATACTACAGAAAACCATTTTATTGTAATGGAAAGGAAAACCGGCTCAAAATCCATTGAAACCAATGCAAGTATCTCCTGTTTGCATTAAGAAAATAAATCAGTTATTATTCGATGAACCAAGTGCAAAACCCCACACAAACACACCTACATCAATTTAAGAATTATTTGTTGTGACTTCAGCCTGTTAAAGCTTCTCTTGGTTTACATAATCTGAACTGAAACAATCCCTTTCAAAACTGTAATGAAATCTCAAGCCACCCATTTAAGTCAGTCTGAAACCAAACCTTAGGTTATGTTGCCAGCTCTGCTCCTGCACGCGTTTCAGCAGGCTTAGAACAAAGCTACTGCAGAAGGTGAACAGAGGTGAAAGAGACTGCATTTATCTACAGCATTTATCTTAAATTCCTTCTCATATTTACAACACCGAAGTTTTGGTTGATCTATTTAGAACTATAAACCATTCAATCTGAAAGAGAATGCTACACTGGCCTGTAAACAGACAAAAGCAGCACTGCACTACTGTTACTCAGTATGGAGAATTTGTAGACATCTTAAAACAACTTTGAAAGAGTAGAACAGAATCCTATAAGAATTATACATCAGTGTCTAAACCAGAGCTTAATTAAACATCTGAAGTACAATATTTCTCCTCAAACTAGAATGGAAAATAGAGTGAAAAGGTACATGAAAGTAATGACGGGGAAAAACTATTTTACTCCAAAAGAGCTGCAGCATTGCAGTTCAGCACCACAGATGTCTCATCAAGCTGGAATTGCATCAGAAAGTCAAAGATTGATTTATTTATTATGATTCACACTGGTACTGTTATAGCCAGTCATAACAATGGATCTTTGCCACTGTACACTTCAATAAATACATTACCTTTTACCAGTACAGGTGTAAGTGACCACAGAAAGCACTTGAAGGTTCACTCAAAACACAGATTTCAGTTTTAGTAAGTAGAAAAGAAGCCAATCTCTTCCTCAGGCAGGGAATTTAAGGATTTAGAAATCCAAGCAGGCATTGCACCCAAGAAGCCCTCAGACACAGAAATAACCTCCTGTCATTACAGCTCAGGAACTTCCTGCACTCACCAGCAGCACAGCCTACGACCACACTGCTCGTGTGGATGAGGCTGGAACATACAGCACATTAATTATGCCTCAGAATCCAGGGGCAGGTAAGGGATTGCTGTGCTGCGGCAGCACAAATCATACTACCCTACATCATTCCTGCTACAAGCGTTATCTGTTATTTGAAAAACTGGAATCCATCTCTCAGACAGCAAAGAGAAGCTCCTGCGTGGCTGACTGCCAAGGAATGGGCATTCATTTGCACAGTAACCTTGAAAGAACTGCTTTAAACCTCAAGTTGCTCGGTAAGACCTATGCCAACTTTCCCCTTGTTAAATACACACATTTGTCCTGAGATGTGAATCACCGAGTCTGCAAAGATTCCATTTAATTAACAAAAAAAATTAAGGATTAAAGGGATTATGCAATTGGAAAGAAAACAACAAAAAAAAAAAAATTGTATGAGACATTCATTTACTGCCTACGCTAAGTAGGACAGAAAAATGCCAACAATTAGGAGACCTCCTTCATCAGTCAGTAGCTCTTGGCCAAGCACTGATCTGCTGCCTGAAGTTTGTCCTCTAATCTCAGTTGCAGGAGAAATAAAAGCGATAGTATTCTGCAAAAAAAGTTTGACCAGAGTTTGATTCTGCGCCTCTAAAAACAACATTGCTGCGTACAGCAAATAACCTGAAAAGAAAAATAAAGCAGGATGGCTCTGAAGGAATTGCTGTTGTTCTGCCCCCTCAGCAGGTTCCAGCCCCCACCTGCCTGCTGCTTAGCTAACGGACCAACGCCGTCTCCAAAGACTCCCAAACGTTAATTCCGCACCCCGCTGCTGTCAGACTCAACCTCGGGGGCTCCTCGCCTCTTCAGAAGGTTTCTCAGCGCCATCTCCTGGGGCAGCAATTTCATTATCACTGCTTTTTTATCCAGTAAGGGACAAAGCCCAAAGTTTATTTAGCTCAATTTAGAAAACCAAACAGATGAATGCGCTCGCCTATCCCAGTTCAGTCCCAACAGTTCTCTCCCCTCTCAGTTCTCACACCAGGAAATTACTGGTGCACCGTTTCTAGGATCAGAACCAACCTGAATTGCACTGCGATACTGGAAAGACTCCAAAAATTCAGTTATTACAACACGTCCCAGAACACTTCAAGGAAGCCCAACCTGGACACACTAATGGGTTGCAGCAACACTGCAGAAGTAAACACACATCTCAAAAGAACACAAGCCCAAAGCCCAGCCCTCCACCTGGTCTGAAAAAGGAGGACAGTTGCGGGCAGTCATTGACCTGCAGCCTTACAGCAGACTGCCTTGTCCTACATTCTGTGCAGTGCTGACCAGGTAGGGAGAAAGGCTGGGAGAGTTCCATTGTGCAGAAAGGTTCCTTACAGTGCCTGTTCTCATCGCTTCAGGTTTAAAAATGATCTGTAATTGCATCGTCAGTTCCATTACATCTTTTGTGGAACAAACCCTATTTCAGGCTCTGGTCACTGTTCCTCTGTTTGGGACTGCGTTATCCAGAGTTCAATTCCCATGAGATACTGATGTGCTGCATTTCCAAGCCCCAGTCACGCCAGACTTATTTTCCTTCATGCCAAACTTTAGTGTGCTAATTCTGCAGTACTGAGAGGATAAGGGAGTTAAGGACCAGTTTGTCAAGCCTGACTTGGAGAATATACCCAGACTACAGTGTGCCAGCCCAGCAGGGGAGGAAAAAAAAAAAAAAAAAAGAAAAAAGTTTTTTTTCTTCCCAAAGTGGTGGAAACTATACTAACCAAGAAGCGATGTTTTAGCAGCTGTGATCTTGTAGCAGACTCAGTTTCTGGACCACTTGCCAATTCCACAGAGAAACAGACTACCTTCAGAAAGGTCTGGAGGCCTCCCACCTTCATTTACAGCAAAGGCACACAGTTACGCACAGATACTCAATTCTGCAAACCCTTTGGCCCATCACAGAACAAGAAAACGCCCAGGTCAGAACCTCTGAGATCTTAAGAAACAAACAAAAAACTTGGAGAGAATTTCAGAAGACAGAAGCACTGCTGTGCACACCAAGCACTCCACATTGCAGTCCCTACTGCATGTGCCACATCACAGTTTGCACAGTGGGCAAAAGGAGCATCTTCAAAAAAGGATGCTGGCCACATGTGGCTAAGGTACGGTTATTTTGTGGCCATGCAATAATCACGTAACAAAGCTGAATAATAACCACAACAGGAAATACAAATTTTAAGTGGTGATGAGGACAAAAATTCACTAAAACCCTGGGCAGGCTGATCTGATGGAGGGCAACCAGCCCATGGCAGTGTTTGGAACCAGCTGTGCTTCAAGATCCCTTCCAACTCAACCATTCTATGATTTTATGATAAGCTCATCTGCTATTACAATTCCAATATAAAAACGTTGTACTGCGCGCCTATCTTCCTACACACTAAATGCAAGCCAGAAAAATCACAGAGTTCCATATCCCAGCAGCAGCTCCTCACACAAGCACTGCAGCTCAGTCACAAGTTGTCTCATCTGAAGTTCCTCCTCTCACCACCTGCCACACTACTTGACGTATCTTGTGCTGACTTAGCACAAAGCAGCTTAAAACAGGTGAAAGATCTTTTGCATTACTGATCAGATTTCAATCTCAGTGCTCAACTCAGAAGGTGGACAGCTGGCAGTTTTTCCCATTTTCTCCTCCCTTGACTGGCAGTTTATTTTTCATGAGTCATCACTTTAAATCAAGAATAGTTGTTTCTTCTGATAATTCAGGACAACTTGCTTAATGCTAGGTTAATCTGCATTTACCATTCTTTGTTTGTTCAGTAATGTATTCCCACTCCTGCTGCTCTGTTACATTAAACCAAAGCAAGTGAAAGACAATTAACAGAAACAAGAACTAACAAAAAGGTTGTTTTGTTGTGTTTTTTAAAAAAATAAAAAAATAAAAAAATGGCACCTTTGATAAAATTTAAAAAAGTTCTCTACAGATCAGTCCTTAATTTTTTTTTTATTAAATACAATTCCCGTTTCCTTCCTTCACCCATGGATTCAGGGTTTTGTACCTTTATTTGGGATGAGCTGTTTCTTCACTTTGCATCATGACGTGTGCTCCATCCCCTCAGGAAAATGCCTTTGACATTTTGGTAGGGGAAAGAAAGTTTAAGTGACAGCTTCAAAGCTGAGTAAAGGCAATAAGCCGTGGGCAAGCTGCCCAACTTCTACATGACGCACTTCATGATCGCCCTAAGAGGCTGAGTCTTCCTTGTGAGAAGACAAAGGACAGAAGCTGCTTGTGAAGAATGCTTCATTAGCTTTCCTTGGAGGATGCTCAGAGCGAATATTGATAATGCCATTGTCATTGATAGTTCACTGAAGGAGAAGCATTTGTACAGAGCATCCAGCACCAACTGTGAGATCACGCATCAGATCAAACCTAATTACTGTCTGCAGTTTTGGAACAAAGAGTTACATGACTCAGATGAGGAGAGAGAATTCCTCTCTACTTCTCTCGTAGGAGAGCAAAGGGAGAGAGGCACATAAAACACATTAGGATAATTCTGTAGGGGAATTCTTTTCCCACATTCACTGACTTCAGCAAAGTCCACCACAGCAGGTTTTACAGCTACAGAACGCACACCACAGGTGTGCGAAGTCAACACCGAACCCGTTTGTACACAAAGGACAGCAGCGAAGTTCAACGAGAAAGGACCACTGAAGTCCTCCTCCACCCCACTGCCTTTGTACTCAAAGCATTGGAACTTATGGGGTGACGCTGATTTTAAAACAGTTATGTGGCTCCTAGAATTTACAATTAAAAAATGAATCATCAAAAGGAAATGTTAAGAAAAAAGGAAGTAGATAAATTCATTTCTTGTGTAACTTAGAAAGAACAACAGTAGCAGTAGTTAGATTTCACAGTATTTGGAAGAGTATTTGAAAGCACAGGTGTTTTATATGAAAGGCAAGGAGGGAAATTAATGAACTGCTATTATAAGTCTGAACAGATTTTTTTTCCCCCCCATTTTAGGAAAATCATCATAAAGTTCCTTTTTAGTTTGAAGTTTCTAGACAGATAGGATGCTTCATGAGGAATGAGGATGAGGGACCAGTCCAGCGAGTTCTTCCTCTGATATTAAAAGAAAAAGAAATTCTAGTAGAGAAGGCAAAATATGCTAGATGGAAGGAAAGAGACTAGCCTTATGAGATTATGTATTACATGTGGCAGCTACTGCATTTACTTTAAAGGCAAAATGCAAACTGGAAAAGCAGCTATCTGGTATGCACAGAATAAATAAGTTACTTCCAAGTGAAGGAAGCAGAAGATGAAGCAGAATGGAGAAAGGACTCCCAGTCTAGGGAGGGATCAGAGTTTAATATCAACCAAGGTAGTTTATACATATCAAGTAAGTTTCCACATAGAAGCTCTACTTTCTCTGCCAAGACGAATCTCCAGGGCTACACTGGATAAAGTCATCTCAAACAAAACGAAAAGCTACAAGAAAGAAACCAGCCCCTTCCACTTTCGTTCTCTTTGTGAATGAACTAGATGCTTTAACTCTGCTTCCCTTTCGCATCATCTGGCGCAAGAACCCCAAAAACGATACATCCATCTATTTCACAAGAGAGAAAAAAAAGTTTTTCATATCAGATGCTTTGCGTCAAGCCTGCTATGGCTCATAAATCTTACTGCCCTGGTCATTTCAGCCAACGTCTGACCCTTTTGTTAACTCATGATTTATAACTGGAAGTTATTTTCTTTATGCCAGATTTATAAACTTTACTGTGCTTGGTTTGATATAATATCCATTTCGTACATCAAGCTATAAGACAGTAAATTTATTGTCCATGAGGTGTTACCTTGAAAAATTACATCAATGCAAAGTGGTTTCCATTTACAATCAATAGACAATAAATTCATTGGATTTCTTTTTTTTGGGGGGGAGGGAGAGAAGGGGTATGACCATATTTATGAGGTCATGAGTGGCTATATAATGAGTGAAACAGGGAGCAGAGGCAGCAGTCTGGAGTTCCGAATTACAGGCGTTGACAAGACGAAATATATTCAAAGGAGCAACAATGCATAAGCTGGTATTCTGCTGTCTCATTATCATCAGCTTCTCCTGTCCTCTCTTCTCTCTCCCTGTCATCAACGCCAGCGAGATGTCTTATCAACTCCCAGGTAAGCCCTTCGGATTTAGCACTCATAAGAGAGCAAACGGAACGCGAGAACCAGAGCAGCAGCAGGTATGCTTTCAGAGGGGGGCTTTATCTGTGCCGGTCAGCTGGATAAAAAGCAGGAATGACTTCAGAACACTGGCCACAAGTAATATCACTGGTGGGCAGCAGTTCTGTAAAACGGGCATTTTGTTGGGTGCTTTTACATATTTCTTTCTGCTGCTTTTAAATCTAAGGGGCAATATAATTGAGACTTGCAGCGAATGAGCGTGAGCTGGCAGATGCTGCATCTTTGAAGCAACATTAGTAGACATTAGGTAATTTACAGAAACTTGGCTGAATGGCACTTGCTGCACTTTAAAGTGAACTATGCTTAACTGAAGTTGCATTCTTAAGGGGGTAAACCCACTACAAGGATTAATGCATTCCTACTCACATCAAGTGCAGGCAAACCTGACTTAAAGTACAAAAATAGCACTGTATTGAGCATGATTTTGTACTAAGCATCATGCCTTCTGCCTGCACTAATGCAGACTCCGCTCCACGCTGTGAAAGAATAAATCTTTGCTTGAAAAAGCCGTTCTCAAAGTTTGATGTCATGCTGTAAGCCAGAATAAGATGTATCATTAAACTGCACGCAGTGCCTACAGGGTTATCCTTATCAGACCTGACCTGTGCTGGACGCATTGCTGAAATGAGCTCTGAAAGAACAGGCAGTTCTAAAACGGAACTCTTTCACAAGGCTAGATACAAAAAGGCTCCTGTAATATAATGGCTCTGCAGGTGAAAGGTGCAGGTGTTGTTGGTTTATAGGTATCCACCCACCACCCCTAGTTTGCTGTGTATAACTTGGACTTACTAAGCCAGCATCTTCTCAAACATTCCACAAAACAATTTGCCATTTACTAGCAGCCATGACTTAGTATGGACAGCATCTATCTTATCATAAAATGAACCAGCTAACTAACCATTTATCTTCAAACAAATGTGCTGGATCTACCCGTTAGGCTAATTAAATCTTCCTTGTAAATACAAGGAGTAATACAAGAGGGTAAGATAGGAGTGGAGCTCTCTAAAGACTGTTTGTTTTGTTTGTTTTAAATCTCAAAGCAACACCACCTGTTGACACTGTTCTGAATTGAAAAACAGTATGGGGATATGCATACAAACTTCTCTCTGCACAGAAAAGGGAACTTACATTATTCAGTCAGTCCTACACTGCAACCCCCACCATGCTCTATAAGTGCCCTGACCAACTAAGCCTGCACATCAAAGGTTTGCAAATATCTTCATAACAGACCAACATTGAAATGTTGAGGAATTATTTGCAGTGTTTTTTCTTGTATATAGATCACACAAAGGAGCTACAGTTTCACATCTGCACAGGTAAAAGCAACAGAATAATCCAGAAATGCAACTAAAAAAACAACACAATTAAGAGTTTTGCAATAGCTCTCTCTCAGCATCCATTATTTTGAATAGCTGCTGTTAATTAGCAGAGAAGTTTACTGATAACTGAAGTGTAGAACCATTAAGGGCTCCTGTTTGCAGCCTACCTTGGGGTAACAGGTTAGTTACAGAACTACAAATTCTCTATTCACATCCAAACAATTCCATCAGGTATCACCAACCCTACTTTCAGAAAGAGTAATATCAGTACTGGTACACACTTTGACTGAGAGACAAGAGAAACAAACCAGGAAGTACAGCTGCCAAAATCTCCTTTAAGATTCCCAACATTTTTTCCTGTCCTTTTCCCAATTAATTGCACTTAAAAGGTGGCAAATAGAGTAAGTTAATAAGCCTCCAATAGTAAAATTAGTCTTCAGTCACAGAACTGCTCCAGTGGAGGAACTCATTTGTAAAGGAATTCAGATATAAACCAACCAAAAAAAAAAAAACCAAAACAACCCACACAAATCTAGCTACTCCCTCTAACATCCATTAAATGACGATGGGTGATTTATGATTTTAAGATCCTTTTCAATAGATGGAGCTAACTTACCTGCTTGGAAATCATCTGAAACGGAATGAAACTGGAATTAAAGGTATAAGGCCTCCATCAAACAACCACCTCCCATCTTCCTCTTGCAGATGATGAAGATTCGAGGCTAAATTTGGAGCAGCTGGGCAGCTCAGAAAGTACCTCCCTGCCTCAGTTTCTGCAGGAGCTCTTGGGCACACTGGTTGAAGACAATAAGGCAGGTGAGGCTTTGCCAAAGCACCTTGCATCAGAGTGCCAACAGTTTACACATCCACCAGTCACAGCAGACACACATAGGTCCACTATTTATAAACAACAAAACATTTTGCCTCCTCTCTCCCAGGTCTTACCTCCAGCAGCTACAATCCAAGGAAAGATATCAAAGAGGTAAGTAAATAACCGTTTGCTAAATTAAGACCCCATGTTTTAAACTACGTGGGCTTGTTACAAAGACACCGCTTAAGATCCACAGATTTAACACAGTAGGCTAACATGCGCCACGATATTCTCGAAGCTGGAATCACTGGGCAGTTAGGTTTGCAGGGGAAAAAGAGAACAATAAAAACAAATTTAGGAAAAAAAAATAATCTGAGCATTTCATGCAAATAAATCCAGTGTGTCTCCCCCAGTAAATCAACTTTGTAAATGAAGGTCAGTACCCAACTTCAGCAGGCCTGCCCTGCACGTCAACCAGCATAAGCCATGCATCCTTTTCCCCCCAATGCAGCACAAGCCATGCAATATTATCAGAGCTGCTATCAGCCAGTAGGTAAATTGAGAGCATCCTTTCTGCTTGACTGAAGATGTAGACTGTTTTAAGTACATCATCTAAACCTGAGGGGTAGTTAAGAGTATGCTTTCTCAATGGGAACATTAAGCAGCCACCAGTAACCTGTCTGTCTCTGTTTGACTTCAGACTTTCTATGGAAATCACCCACGAATTGCTCTGCTGGGCCGCTTGCTGATGAAGGACAGGAAGCAGTACAAGAAACGTGGCAACCTTTCTGAATGCTTCTGGAAATACTGTGTGTAAACAGAACAAACCTCCCCTGACTTCAGCTGCATAATTTATATATATGTCTAAAACCATGTACATAAACTTGCTTGATTTGAAATCAGAAGGAAGAAATTTGAAGATAGCTCCTAACTTCAGACACTACTTGGAAATTAATAAATGGTTGATGTTTTGCAAATATTCTGTGAGCAGAGTAATATTTTCTTAGAGTTCAGCACAACAGGATGAAAGTAACAGTACAAAATGAAGGATATGTAACATGATGAGAACTCAGGCAGAAGCATGATTCTCATGGAGTCCCATGAAACATCCTTTTTTTTTTTTTCCCCTCAAAAGTGGCCTTAACTGCATGCAAGAGGAGCTTCTCCTTCATTATTTGATCCCTTGATGCAATTGGAAGTGCTGGGAAGGGCGGGCTCTGATAATGCTAGTGAAGGACAGCAGCACAGGTGGTACCCAGTCCCCTCCTGTCATTCCTGAGGCACCCTTACAAAATAAGCACAAGTCAGGATCAAGCGTCTATTCCTACAGCCTCTAGAAATATCACTCACAAATACAGTTTGACCATGTCTGTTTCTCTGCAGCACCTTGACCAGCCCCAGCTGCTTAAGACAACAGAATTGCCAGTGCATAACAAAAGCTTTGCTAATTGTAGCTGAAAATGATCAAGTACAGCAGAATGTAAACAGTAATGCTGTCAATGACAGGACTTTGAGCTCAGTGCAAACTGTCAGTGGAGAATGAGAATGAGATGACTTGACAGCAGAATTCCAGTACCCAAAGACAGTGAGGAAAAACTACTGAACAGCTTAAACAAGCCCATTACAGACGTTCATAGAGAGAATGATAAACTAGGTCTCTTCTGATCAGAGTGGTGGGCACAAAAAGGGCTCCCAGGGTAGGTGCCACAGCACCAAGATTCCTGGATTCAAGAAGCATTACGGACAGTGCTCTCAGACACAGGGTATGAGTTCTGAGTGGCCCTGCAAGGAGCAAGAGGTTGTATCTGATCCCCGAGGGTCCCTTCCAACATGAGACATTCTAAGATTCCTTTGTTTCCTGAACCCTAGCACACTTTATCTCAGTCCCAGGTACACCCTGATAGTGTCTGCAATGAATAAAGCTAGAGACTCAAGAACTGTCTCTAGGCAATATCAGTCTTCATGATACACACCAATAGTTTGAGCTGCAAAGTCCTACTTCGTTCACTTTGTACATCGCATAAACCTCACACTAATCAAGGTTCAGAAAGCTTGAATTAAACTTTGCCTAAGATACATATAACTGAGATCAATGTAGCACATACCTCATAAATCTCCACCTGCTCTGCCTAAACAAGGCCTACAGGCTCGATATAACTCGTTCACATCAGATAAGTCATAAGATAGATGAAGCCAGCTGTAACAAAGAAAAATGTCCTCACGAATGCAGAGTAGCTGGATGCACTGCATAGTACATAGGTACATCAAGCCTTCTGAACATTTGTCTTCCTCTTACACAGTGCAGCAAGTCAGTGTCTGACTGGAAATTACTCCTTCCCTGCCACCTCATCAGTCAATAAAAACCCATAGGAAAAGGCTTCAAATTTATCTAAATGAATAACTATTGAAGATTTATCTCAGAGGCAGGAAAAGGTGTCCAGCTTATGAAGACTTGAAGAAAAACAACCGTTAAAGCCTCTTGCAAAATGGCAAACAAACTAAATAAAATAATGAAGTGAAAAAATAAGCATTGCAAGTTATCTCCAGTGTCTGAGACCAGGGAGTCTGCCCAGCTCTTAACAGAGAAGCAGCAAACAGCTTCTCCCCAGTGCTGCTGTAACTACAGCTCTCGACAGCTTCCACCTCAGGCTTTCCTCCCTACAGGAGTGCAGGAAGAGCGCTCAAGCCAAACTGCACACTTTTGATCAGCAAATTGTTTCTCTGCAATTAAGAGCTTTCTTGCTCGAGGAGACACATCTGTGATAACCCACGAATTGCTTCTGTTTTCTCTACAACACAATTTTTAGCATGGTGAGGCTCAAGTGCTCTCACAGTGTTTATTTACTCTTCTCTAACAAAGTCAGGGAGAGACAGAAGCTTTCAACCGTGCACACCAAAGCTGAGCACTTCATACATCCAGCAATAATCCTTCGCATTCAGTGTTTGTGCCCTTCCAGCTGGGACGCGTACAGAAACAAAACAGCATATCCTGGAAAACAGCGCACAAAAAGTACAACAAAAACCCAACAGCATAAACAGCAATGGGGATCATTTTCACTGCACCTACAAAATACTGAACGTTCCAGAAATTACCCAATAACAAAAGCAAACATGCTTCAAAAAGTTATTGGATGTTTTTTTGTTTTGTTTATAAAAACAGATGCCCTTCCACGATTCAGTGTCATTATCACACAAGGCACCCATTCACCACTTGGTTTCTCTTAAAGAATCTTGCACCTAAGCTTGAGCCAGGATTATGTGCTTCATATTTAAACTCCAAGGCTCGTGCTCCTGCACTGCACGCGATATCAGTGGGCTACAGTGGTCACACCACTGTAAAAACTGTCCATGATTTCAGCTTCTGCATGGATCTACTGAGCACAGGTTCATGCAATAGTCAGCACAGGAAGGGTTAACATTCTCCAAGAAGAAACACTATAATAACAGTTAGCGTGTCCAGGTGAGAATCTTGACCATTCACAGCAAAGACAGCACTGCACAGAGTGAACCAAAATCCCTGACCACACTCCTGGGTTTGTATGAAGTGGGGCTGTGCACCTGTGCACGGCCTTCGTGCCTCTGCCTCTCTTCATACAAGAGGGATAAGGACACATCCCCAGACCTATGAATTAAAGGGATTATTCAAGTTATTAGGACTAAGTTATCATTATCCAAGTCTTGTTCTTTCATAAAACAGATGTCTTAGCATTATAACTAATCTCACTTTTCTTCTGGCTTACACATTTAAACTCTCCTGAAGGACATAAATGGCCTTATTTGGAATATTCATTTCACTGTGTGAAACAGATTATTTCACTAAGCCTCAAACCATATTAAGGCAGTGAATTTAAGTACAGCTAACCAGAACTGATTCAATTAAGTTAATAAGTTAGTTAAGAACCTTCCCTGCTAGGGAAATAACCCATACAAAAAGCATCTTACTACAGGTTTTAGAGCACATGTTTCAGGCAGTGAGGTTATAAAACCCACATTCCATGTTTGGAAAGTGCTGAAAGTAAAAATATGGGTAAGGTACCACACTTACTGTGCAAGTTGGGGACTTTCCTACAAGTGTATAACTTTCTATATGTGAGCATCTATTGAGGATTCTTATTTTAAAAAGCATTTAAACTTCAAGCATATGAGATACTGAGAATGCATGAATCTTTGCTGATTTACAACAGTTAAGAAAGAAAAGCTCAAGATGAAAACCAAAGAAGTGCAGCTTAAGAATAAAGAGAAAGCAGTATATATAAACAAAATGAGCAGAAATACTGTAAAAAACAACACTGCCCGAGTCGAAATAGTCTTGAACACTTAAAATACAATAAAAATAACATTCCATGAAATAAGCTTCAGTGACAAAGATCTCCACTGAATTGATTAGAAAAATAGGAAACGCCTATAGATAAATTTAAATAATACTTTGACTTCAGATAAGTGGAAGAAATTTAACTTACTCAACAAGTAGCTCATTAGTAAATAAAACTAAAAACCTTTCATGTAACAGATGAGTTACATCACACAAAAAGCTGAAAAACAAGATTCAAAAAATACTTGTGAGAAGCATAAGGAATAGCTTTGCTCTTTTTCACTTTAGTTTATTGGACTTCTTTGATGGTCACAAGCTGAAGAAAGGTATTTTGATGCCCAGTAACTTACCCAGTTTTCAGTCACTCATTAAAAGGTTATGGTATTCTGCAGAACTTAAAGCCTCAAAGCATCTTCTGAACCCCTAGTTTAGATCTTTGCAGACTGAATAAACAAAACTGAAGGATGTTCTGATGTAGCTCAGATTCACTGGTACAAATTCATCTACCTCAATGGACAACAAACAGGGCTGTGCCAATGTAAGCTCATAACCACTGCATCTTTTCAAGCTCTTACCTGTTCAGTTAAAAAAAAAACAAAAAACAAACAGTACAGCACCACCACAACACAAAAAAATCTTTATATTTTGCTCAGCACTGAGCAATCAGAAGTTAGAAACAATCCATCCACAATCATTTGTTCTTGTCAAGTTGTCCTTCCTGACATCACAAACAACCTCCTAGTGAAAGATTGCCTTCAAAATCCTGCCAGGAGCAAAGGGAGTAATGGAGAAAGGTTTAGTTTCGTGTATGATTGCTCATGGTGGGAGAAGACAGCTGGAGAGATTTGCTGCTAGCATCTTGCAAAGCCAAAGGAAAAGGGAATGGGAATTATTCCAACCAGTTTTACTGTCACAGCCAGGGATGTCTTCAGTGTTCCAAGACTGGAAGCGATTTTCCCTTGTTTTCCATATTGTCATCAGCCATTGCAGCCTCACAAGTTGCTTCCCTGATGTCACACGTAACACATCCCTTTAGAAAGGAACAAGGACATATCATTTAAATGCCCTGGATATTGCAAAGAATCCATCCTGGTAGCACGATATGCTGCAATCTCTTGAAATTTCTCGTGAATTGAATGAAATCTCTTTAAAAAAGCAGAGACCATACAGAGACTTTAATTTTCAGAGGCATGTACTTGCACTTCCAACACTTAGCTAGTATTCTCAAGCCTTCCAGCATTCACAAGTAACAGCTATCAGTGACCCTCATGCTGTAAAAATCACATTAGCTGGAAGCAGCACTACCTCTAGCTAGCCAAGACGTGAATAAGCAGCTGATTCCTTCCACAATCCTTACTTGAGTGTTGATTTGTAGTGGGACAGTCTGTGTCCGGAGCCACGTGTGCACTTCTGCAAGCTCCTTCTTCTGCCTATCTGAAAACCAAGGTTGTTGCTGTCGCATGACTACCAGCTTCTCCATATCCTCTTTTAAAACTTCCTCTTTAATTCTGTAAAACAAAACGAACCACAGACACCTGTTAACGCAGCTGCACTGAATACAACGAGGCAAGCATTGCTGATATTGACCGTGGGATACAGCTGTGTGTAAGGCTGAAGTCAGCCAATGAAAAGTAACTTTTTTGTTATACCTTCTTTTAGTTGGGAAGCTTTTTCAACACCAGTCTAACTTTCAGGTTGGCTTATTTAGTTTTTTAAAATGAGGAATCTCACCACAACTTACATAGAAGCATTGCAAACACCACAAATATTCTTACCCTTCAATGCAAAGTGCAGGGCAAAACCCAATCTGCTTAGCACTTCAACAAAGAGGTTTCATGTTATCATATCTTAAGTGTTAAAGAAATACAGGCAAAAAGTAGATTAAAAGAAATGCCCAGAGTCTACAACAGTAAATGAACACAACTCCTGAGTTTTATTGGTCCATACACTATTTCCAGGGTCTTGTTTTTAACTCTACATTTCTCCCTTGCACAATTCCAAACTATATGTCAGAAAATGTTGATGTTTTCTAACCTGTGAGGCATTTGGTACGTCATTAGAACTTGCTCAGGTGTGCGATCCATCGTCACCCAGGCTGACTCATGTTTAGATTTATGAGATGTCTGTTTTTCTTTTGCTTCTTGATTAGTCTCTGTTTTGGAAGTTTCAGAAGAATCATTACTGGCAAAATACTTGCTGCTTTTCCTACTGCCTGCTGAGAATCACCATGAAAAAAAAAATCAATTCTGACAAGGCCTTCATGATCCAGCACAAATAGTATAATTCACCAGAGCATTTGTGCAAGCTATTTCTAATAGGGTGAACACAGGCCCTCTCAGATGACTCCTCTGGTAAGAGATTACCACTTACTGAAAATTCAAAGATAAAATCCATTCCATTAAACTGCTTGAGACCTCCAAAGTTTTACTTACTCTTCTCAAGATTTGTCTCAACTTCCCTGCTTTTGTTCCAAGAAGCCCTGTTCTATGCAGACTTATCCTTACTCAAGTAAGATGCAAACCACCCTCTAATACAAAGAAAAAACTTAATGAGCATAAGTTAGAAGCCTAACTTACAGTTTTAAGGAACAACTTCTGGACTCTCATTTCTGACTGTTGTGACTGAACAAAATTTGGCCTCAAACACTGAAAGCTGGTGAAAAATAATGACAACACAGCCTCTTATTGGGACTTCCCACTCCCATCACAGCAATTTTTTTTTAATTTATTTTATTTTTTTTATGACTTACCAACACATTAGCAACCCACCTAACACTGGAGTAGCAAGTGTCCAGATCTTAACTTCCTTACCTGTGCCACCACCAGAAGTTTCACAGGAGCGAGAGCCTAAAGAACTAGATAAAGCCAATCCACTGCCTGATGCTGCTGAACCCGCGCCTGACTGGGCGTCCTCACGCAGCAAGCGGTCAGTAAATTCACATGAAGCACAATGGCTACTAGCACTGTTACCACTATCTTCCCGACTATCGTCCTAGAAACAAAAATCAAAACAAACATCCATGGAAGTCACCCTCGAGCTTGAAAAAGGAAGTTCATGCATTTACTGAATTTGTGACATGTTGACAAATTCTTGCATCAGTTCAATAGCTTTGGAATTTCTAGCTCTGAAAATGAATGGCTAGCTAGAACTCATGATAAAACTCTTCACACGTGAAACCAACAGGCGTCCAGACTTTCTGATTCATGCTGCAGATCTTTCCCCACAGGGTTTCCTTCGAGATATTGTACTTTTACATTAAGTCGAGTTTTTTGCTGACAAGAGAGTCAGTTTTCTCCATGCTCTGTTAGGTGGCACAGAGCAGCCACAAATATTAAGCGATGCTGCCCTACAGGGAAAATGAAAGCATTCCCCTGAATCACTGCATTAAGCTCATAGCTTCAGCAACTATAGATACATCAACTTCCCCTCAGGACCCTACCCTGCAGTTTCAGCTGATCCAGCCTTTTCAGCACAAACTGGATTCCCGAGACTTTTTTTCCTTGCCTGCAGAGCTCAGATTCCTGCCTCTGAGTTTACCACGGAAGCTGGAGAGGCCTTTTCTATGCCCATGTATGGAAACCGACCCACACGGATCCCTGTTCTTCGGTCATTAGCTGCATCCCTGGGAGACAGAGGGAGTAATTAGAAAAGTATCTTCCCTTTGTTTTAACTCTCCACAGAGACTGTGGGACTCAGTGAAAAAGACGAGAGCCATGTAGTCCTAACCAAGTTCCACATGCATAAAAGCCCACCCAAAACTGCTGACAATTTAATGGGAAAAAAATAAAGTGTTGCCAAAGCACTGAGCAAGAACAGCTTGCAGCAGCCTAGACCAGATCTCACATCTGTGGCTTTTACTGAGCACCAACTCTGCACTGCTACAAGTTCCCATGGGCTCAAGCGTAGTTTCTCTGCCTCCTTTGCTATTTGTGCCCTGCAGTCTACAGAGCATAGATATCGGTAAGAGAAGCTAACAGAATCTGGTGACTGAACATTGTGGAAGTCAGTTTCTCTTTGACACTAAAGATCTTTGTTACTTACACATTTAGCTTCTGCACTTGCTTTAAAATCAGTGTTAACTGAAGGCTCCACAGATTCTGGCAGCTCCTCTTGAAGTAAATTCAGCTGAAGCGGGGAGCTGCTCCGTGAGCTACTCAGCTGTAAGGCCCAGCCATGTTGTCCCTCCGGCTGCTCCTCAGTGGATGTGGTAGAAGAGGCCGGACAGGACTGATCCGCAGAGATTGGGGCTATTGGTGATGGAACTGAAGGAGGAGGGGCAGGAGGTAGAGTAGAGCAGGGATATGAAGAAGGGAGATAAACGTTCTGAGGGCTAGGAAGAAAGGCATATTGAGGCATCTGGGTATATACAGGGAAATTGTGAAAAAACACAGCCATATACATCCCTATGTTTGGGGGAGAAAGTGCTGGAAATGATGGTGCTCCACAGCACAGCTGTGACAGTGACGTGGGCTCAGGTTTTGTTGAGTAAATAGCAAGTTCCTCTCCTATAGAAGAGGCCGGAAAACCAGACAGTGCATCTGAATAGACAGGAAATCCCACAGGAGGAAAGCAATTCGTACTGGAGGACCTTAAACAGGACATTTCTGAGGGAGAAAGTGACTGCTTCTGAATTCTTCTCTTCTCACATTGAAGACCGTTTCTGTTTTTACTACAAGATCGTCTATCTGAGGACTGTCTCTGAGGCTTCCGTTGTCTGAATTTTCCTTTTTTGCCATTTTTACAGCTAGTTGGAGTCATCTCCTTAGAAGGAGAATTTCCTGAGAAAAAAAAAGAGATGTTCATTGAAATGACAGACAGAAAAAAATATAAAACAAACAAACAAACAAAAAAACAGGAGATAAAGAAGAAAAAAATAAAAAATAAAAAGAAACATCAGATCATTGAGTGTAGCTCATTCACAGAGCTGTCTTTGTTCTGGATAGTTCTGCATAATTCTTCCACACACTACAGTGATAGAGTTGCAGACATACCCACAATGTTTTCCCTTCTTACTATCAATTTTTTTTTTTTTTTTTTGGATTATCCCAATCAGATCTTTCATATTCTTTCAAAAGGATGCAATAAGCTATTTCAGACAGATCAGGTTTGCTGCAGTATTTGGGAGCTTTACAAAAAGTCTGAAACAGCAACAATCAAAATGCAGCAGATCTTCAGCACGGGCAATGACATCGTCAGGTCTTGACAATTCAGAACTACTCCGTTCTCAGCCACAGTAAGATTTTTCAACAAATCACACAAAGAAGAACAAGTTTTCATTGCTAAGCTTTTAAAATAAGCCCAGTAAATCTATATTTCTCAAAGGCACTGCCTACCTTGGTCATAGGAATGCCCATTGTTACTTCTGCTATCCCACTGAAGGCAAGTCCTAAACGGAGAGAGCAAGATCCTCCTGCGGAACCTGTCCACGTAGTTTTGCTCTTCCTTTTGCGTGTGGACTGACAAAGCCTCTTTTGTTAACCCAACTGGCTTTAACTCCTCAGCCACTGTAACAGGATTCTGAGCATTCAGAGGAGGCAGCTCGGTGTGTTCATTTCCAACATGAGTATTCTCCATTGTAGTCACTTCTTTGGAAAGAAAATAAATCAGACTTTGATCTGGCCTTCTGGTGTCAACACCCACAGTATGCAGAGGGCTAGACAAAATAAACACCTGAGCTACTGAGCAGACAGACACTGCAGGGTACCACTTACACTCAATTACATTAACACAAATTCAGCAAATTAGTTCTTTCCTCATACCTCTTACGATTGCAGCACTCATTTTTGTGTTTCTGCATTAAGTAATATCAGCCCACTAATCATGTTTATTTTCAACAGCTCACTGTTGCATTTGAGAAGTATGTAACAGTGACAGCACAAAGGAAAACAGGCACTCGAAGCTTCATAAAAACACTGTAAACATTTTCAGGCTCAAGTTTTCTTTACAGCGTCTGCAGAAGTGCCTCAATTGTGTACAATTGAGATACGTTCTGATGAATATGAGCTCTGAAATACAAGTTTCCTACTGCATATTTCAGTCAGAAAATATTATTCAATCTAAAAATCAGTGAGTCTAGTCAATATTTTCCAAGAATGAATAGTACCTGATTCAGGGTGTGGGACATGCACAATAGTGCTGCTGTAACTGCACTGGCTGGTGGCAGATACCACACTCAGAGACTTGTTGGACAGGCTCAGGCCTGGCAGAGGAGCTCCCACAATGCCTTCATTGGTCTGCTTCTTCACCATTTCTTCCTGATCAGCAAATACTGGAGTTTGGGAATTAATTGATGAAAGAACAGCAGTATCTATTGGTAAATTAAAAGATTTTTACTTTGAATTTCTTTCCAAGTACTTCAATTGCTCCTAAGCCATCAAATCTGATTGGTTCAGAAGCAACCACTCAACCATGCAAACTGTTAAATAAAATAGATATACACACAAATAAACGTAACATTCATATACCACTACAATGTCGAAGTACACTAAATGTGGCATAAAACCAGTGAGCTACAGAAGGCTTATTTAGCAACAGCAAGTACTTGCTGATGGATTCTAAATTCGAAGACTTACTACTGTAACTTCTGCTTAACCGCATGATCTGGGCAAGGGAAGTAGATATTTACTGTCTGTAACCAAAACATCTGCGCCGTTTGTGTGGTAGTGATTTAAAAAATGAAAAGAAACCTTGAAACATACAACAGTAGCATATCAGAAAAAAAAAATACATCAGTGTTTCCATTACAATAGTCAGCATCCTTTACATTACCTCCCAATGCCCTGACCTCCTGCAGTCTTTGCTGGTTTTTCTTGTCACCATCTGAAGATGATGATGTATTTGTAGAAGATTTAGATTTCCTTTTCAATACTGGAACACTGCAGCTCTCTAGATATCTGAAACATAAGCATATCACAGGAAGCTCTTCCCATTTAAAAAAAAAAAAAAAAAAAAAAGACCTTATCCACTAAAGTAGAAGCTTTTCAAGGTATTACAGCCATTGATACAATACTCAAGAGCAAGTTATAGCTTTGCTGCAGTGCCTTCCTACAAAAGGAAAGCATAAAACTGAGATATCATACAAATGTTCTAATTGTTGCTATATTGGTATATTGGTTGGCAACACAGTTTGTGTATAAGTATATACAGGAGCTGAATAAGGAAAGAATTTTTATTTACCACAATAGTTTTTCATGTTCTGGCTTTCTCGAGAAACGTGATAAAGATATGATTCACATATTTAATGCAGATATTCCAAATCAGAATTTTATCCCAACCCAAAATCCAGTCAGTGCAAATTGCATACATAATTACCTTACGCTAACTGGATCTTCAGTATTATTCACTGTAACTGCTTTGTTGTTTCCTACCTGATGATACTATCAACACAATTAATCTGCTGATAGGAAGGAACATGTGGAGTCTTCTTTGAATCATCATAAAGTGCATTGCCCAGTTCTTCTGTGCTATCACTTCTCAAGGTCGGGAGAAAACAGGAAGCGCTGTGCCTCTTCCCTAGAAAAGGAGAAATTCTCAAAGACATGGAAGCAACCCCCACTGAGATACCTTCAGAGGAACATACGGCCTGTCACAGCACAGCTCTCGTTACCAAGTTATTCCTCATTTTCATCTCAAAAAAGCCCCACCAAAATACTTCCCACACTCAAGCCACGTTAACATGCCAACTTCACTACGTCAGCCAAGTTCACAGCTCCAGACCTACAAGAGTTTCCATCAACTTAAGAATCACAATTACACTACATTACCTTCTAGCACTTCTGAACCCATAGGCTGTTCGTTTCCATCCTGTGGCTTGCTCCTTGATGCAATATACAGCTGTTGTCCCAGATTCTTTATCCGGTTGACATCTGCACACACCTGCTGCAAAGTCACCTTGAGATACATGAAAACGTGAGGTCAGATTAAAAGGAATAGAAGTGGACACAGGAGACTATTGAGACGGGGTTGGGTTCTTGTATACTCCTAACTGAAAGACTGTCAGCCTAAGTCTAGTATCTACTGGCATTTGTAAACATACTTATCACGGCGAATTTAACTGTGATAAAGCCCAAACAGCTTCATCATTTAAGTTTCATCATTTTTATATTGATGCAAATTCAGAGCATTTGCTGATTATTTACCCAGCAGTCTAAAAAATTAAAGTTTCAAAGCAGTCTTAAAAATTAAGTAACAATGCTTCTCTTTTAGGACAGGATCGTCTCCACTCCTACAGAAGTTAATAACACCACTCTAATGTTCTCTTGAGGGAAAAAAAAAAAAATGGGAAAATCGAAACCGAATAGAGCCCCCCACTTATCTTGTGCACCAACACTCTTCCTAGTTGTGTGGCTTTCTCGCTTCTTCTTCCCCTTGAGTCCCCCAGTTCTTTGAGAAGGCCAAACTTTAAGCAAGTCTTCAATTTCAGTCTTCAATCTCTACAACTTCAGTGTACTGCAGCTATCTGCTCTTTTCTGAGCAAAATTAAGATCTAACCCCAAAACCAGCATTCTATAATTGACCTGCTTAAGGACGCTTAGCTTGAACACAACCACATGCCTTTACACTGAAGTAAAATTCTTATGTATGTACATATACATCATAACTCTTCATTTCTTAAAATATGATTTTATTACTGCACAGGCATTGATATATCTAAAAACTCACTGGTTCTGGTGTTTCCTCTGCACAATTTCCATTGGAGTCGCTTGAAGATGCTACACTGATGTAGTGCTCATAAGAACCACTGCTACCAAGGCTACCGTAACCACTAGAAACGTTGCTATGAACTGGCTGTATTGGGGAAAGAGGTGGAAGGAAAAAAATAAGCAAAGAGAAAGGAAAAACAGTTTGCAACACAGAATTCCTAGTGAACAACAACAACAAAAATTAAATGAAGAGTCAGCACTGTTTTGAGTTCTACCATTTTCTTGTAGAAAAAGAGTTCTACCATCCTTACAGCCGTCCCAGGATGAAGATTTACCTTTCAACACAAATATCTGCAGAACATGTCCAAACAGCTTTCTAATCAGATGGGCTACATAGAGCCTTAGTTTTAAAACTGGCACACAAGCCTGTCTCGAATTAAAATGTTCTTCCAAAGGAGTGCAGGCAAAGAAGTTTGCTAAACAGACCCCAGTTCCTTCAGTCTTTCATTCAAAAGGCAAAACGGTGTTTTGAGATTTTAATCTTCTTTACCTGCAAAAGCAACTTGTAGATTTGGCCTTGCAATTCTTTTATCTCTTTCTCAACACTGCTAGTTTCTTGACTTCTTGTAGCAAAAACATCTTCATTCAGAGGGCTTCTAGAGAGTCAACAGAATTCCATAATTAATTCTAAACTGATAAAGAAAATATAACTGTAAGCAGAGTTAGGAGAGTTTACTATTATTAACCTGTATTTTATGTTGACTTTCCCTGAATCAACAGAAAGGGATATCATCTGTTCCACCATCAGCTAAAGCTAGAGTAGTGAGGCTGTGATAAGAAAGCAGTGCTTAATGCAAGGCTTCAGGATTTCAGAAAGCCATCAGGCACAATGACACGAGCAAAGGCTGACGAGCATCCACCCTTTTGCCTCCTTCACACTCCAAAAAGTCTTAAAAAAAAAAAAAAAAAGCTAAATTTGAGAACTCAGAGGTCATTGCCAGAAAAGCCATTTCCTATGAAATGAACCAGGTAAGAGGAAGCATCAGACAGTCATATCTCCAAATACCTCACAAATTAGGGGGAGGCATCTGAAAAACATTAACTCAAACATTCAATGCTAATTCAATTCTTACATGAAATCAATCAGGTGCAGAATCTAAAGATTTACCAAGCAAACAATTCCAAAGAAAAACAAGCCAGATTTTGGTCATACATCTATCAATTACAGAATTGTAGGAATCACAAAATTGTAGGGGTTGGAAGGAACCTCCAGAGATCATTGAGTCCAACCCCTATTTAATTAGTGATTTCTTTCTCCGTTAAGCAAATCAAAACCAAACATCAATTCCTTGCTAAAGTGGTCTACCTTTTAGATAAAAGTAAAAGCTGAAAAGGAACTTCAAATTGGTGTTCTGACTAAGGCATTCTCATTGTCACAGTGTTTGGACATCCAGTACGTACACACACGGCTTAGAAAAGTAGGTTTTTCCTTATATTTCAAAGTATTGAGAATGAAAAGAATTAAGAAAACCTAGCTTCAACAATTCACTTCTACAACTGACTTACGTTCGGACTTTGTGTCGGCCAATGATGAATGCTACTTTCCTGCTCCATGGATTCACAAAACTGGACCAGCTGGTATCCAGGATGACATAATCCCCATTTTGAGTGCAAAACCTAATGGGTAGGTATTCAAAAGGAGGCTGCCCAGCAAATTTCAGGACTGAACAAAAACAACCAAGAAATAAGGGTTAGTTTACATTATGGCACAGCAGCAATAGCACAAACACAAGTGACTGGGGTACAGTCTTGACATCTAACTGCTCAGTGTATTTGTGTCCAGACTGGAAAATAGTCACATAGCAAGCAAGAGAGTAATGAACAATGTTAGGAAGAGTTTAAATTCTTTTTATGATCATCGTACTCACTTTTACGGTGAATAGTGATCATTAAAGGACGATCTTCTGGATGCAAATACATCAGTATGGATGTTCCAATCAAATCCTGAGGTAAGTAACCCAACAAAGGCACTGCTCTGAAACACAAACACACTATCATTGCATGTAATTCAGTCTTGAGTATTTACATTCTTTAACCTTCGCTGGCCAGCAAAGTCCCCACAGATCTACAATGACCTGAAGTACAGCCACAGAACATTCTCCAACCCAGTTATTAATCCCCAAATATGACATAAATATGCAAATATTTCTGTTCCCAGAGAGGTAAACTGGAAGTTCTGTTGTGCTTCCACACATGGTGGGGACAAGGGGAAAAGAAAAACAGAAAACAAAAACCACAGAGGTTCCAGACAAAACTATCAGTAAGAAATCCGACAGAGATGCTGTGAAGCGTGTTGTAAAAACATCCCTGGGGCTCCGCAGGAGACAACTTCAGCCTGCTCAAGTTTATAATAGGCAGCTGATTAAAGCTGCAACCTGCACTGTGATTCCTCAAACACTGAAAAACCACATTGCACATCTGTATCACCAAAGGTCCCCACTGCCCCAAGGGCAACTGACTGCAGTTATGCTTAGTTTCACTTTTTCAGTCAAAGCTGATTACATTCTTGAAAAACCTCTGGAACTTCAATGACTAACAAATAATTACTGAAAATTAACACAAAACAATTTTGCTTCATTAACTATTGCCAACTGCACAGTTAAATAGTTTACTACTGTTTACAGCTGCATTACCAGCGGATTTTTTGCCACCTCTCCACACACACCGCACAATCCTTAAGATCCAAATCTCACCTGTCATCTATCTCAAGAAAAACACATCCTGGCGTGTGAGTAGTGGTGAAGATTCTTTTATCCATAGGAATTCGAGGAGCTAATTGAAAAAGAAGTATTTACTGAAACACAAAACATGCATTGAAACAGAAAATCGAACTTAGCTCTCCCACGTTCGTGTGTTACAGACTTCTGAACTTTTTAACAGTTCACTTACTTCTGATCAGTAACTCAAAGAGACATTACAAAATTACAGGTGATACAAATCTCCCCCAGCTGTAAATATAATGAGGTCAAAGGTCTCAGGACCTAGCAAAGAAGAAACGTGCTTTCTGGATAAGCATGTGTGCACTCACACTCACTGGAAGTTACACCTGTGAGAGTTTCCAAGTGCAAACACCAATCAAAGTAAGCTGACATTCATACATTGTTTCCCTATTGTCTTGTTTTTCACTGGATCATCCTGACTTGCCTTCATATCCAGAGTGAATTTTCTCAGCCAAAGCCAAGCAGCAGGACTCTGCATCCACATGGACAGCGGTGCAGACATGGACCAAGTATGGGGTGATTCGGAATGGGTACCAGTGCATTTCTTGTTCTTGATCTTTACCACCTCTGAGGAAAAGTAAAAGGAATTAACGTGTTGGTGTCAAGACCCAAATACTTCACACCAGTACTGAGAGCCTCACACAAGTAAATCGTGCAGAGCACACAGAACCACTTTCGTGAGGACGAATCCCTCGAGGCTCTATGCACAACGCCCTGCAATCACAGGCCAACACGTTCAGTAATACTGATCTTGCTTCCCCTAAAACCCGTACATACTTGGCCTCCAGCACATGCACTGAAAGGCAGTTCCCAAAAGCCCTTACTCTAATAGTTAGCAACCACCTTCTAATTCTCATCCAAACGTATTCATGAGAACCAACAACTTGTTCTTGTGCTAAGTTAAATACATGTATTTTTTCTTTTATTTGTTCTTTACTCTGTACTACTTTCAGGCAAAAACCTCTGTGTCTCAGACTTCATTCCATCAACCTAATTAAGCAGGGTTTCTCCAGTGTCAGCTGAGAAATTGTTGCTCTCTGATTAAAGCAAACAGAATCTGGATATAACAAAAAGAGTTTAACTAACACAAATAATTTTCATATTTAGCTCTTGTGTATGCTAGTGAACAGACACTTTTACTTATGAAGCTCACAAAATTGAATGTTTGTGTTGAAGGACGGAAAGATATATGAAAACATGAAAAAAGAGTTAAGCATTTCACAGTATTTATGTACCTCACATAATTCCCCAAATTGAAACTGAAATTTGCCCCGCTAAACTTATTCCAAGTGTTAAACTGAAGAGACTTATTTTATTTTAGGAGGTTTATTTTAGGAGGTTTATTTTAGACCCAAGTTTTTGAAAAGCGTGACTATGTTGGTGATCTGCTGACAGATGGAATAAGTATTTTACCTGCTCAGAAACAAACAGCTCTTAATTAAATCAAGAGACACCTCATTTTGGAGAAGAACTGCATCAGATACTACAGGCCAGCCTCTATTATACTTTGGTTCCTCCAGTACTAAGATTAGTCTGGCACAAAGCAACAGATCCCACCCCACAGTGACAGAAAGTAGCATCTCCTGACTCGCATCTCGTGTTGGAACTCAGATGACCGAGTTTCCATTACTACCTCTGCCACAAACTCCCAAGCAATCTTAAACAAAACATCCCGGCCTCCACTCTCAAACTGCAGAAGTGGGACTCTTTCCCACAAAATCATTCTTCTACTGCATAGCAGTAGAAAAGGAAGCTGCTAGGCCTAGAAGAAACATGCACGAGCAGTTTCTTCCTCTACCCCATGCAAGCTTAATGATCACTATAGAAAAGATACTCAAAACATCCTGCTGAATGCTGATATCGAACACAGTAAGCCATTCCCCTAACAGAGTTCACACTGGTCATTGTGACAACAAACCACCACCTGTGCCCCATAGCACTCCCTGTGCCCAGCCTTCATGAATACAGAACTATAATAATATACTTACCTGATCCTGCAGAAAAAGGATTTCACCTGGGCATAGTCATACGGAGAGGCTAATAAGAAGAACACACATCAAAGGTATCAGTTTATATCCTAAAACAGGTCACACCTATCAGAACTTTCAAACTCTTTATTCCCCAGGCTTTCCAAGCGAGAGCAAACTCCCACAGCCTTCCTTATAACAGCTATTAATCAGTTGGCCAACAGTTTGCTCCTATCTCAAATATTTCTTCCACTGCCCAGTCTGGGGAATGGCTGACCTGGAGTTAAATCCAGAGAAAACTTCAGATTTCCAAGAACCGACGCCAGAACAGATCGCCAGCTAAGCAGACAAAAGACAGAGCCTTGGCTACTCAAATCATTCACTGCTAAAGTGAGGCTCAAAAACTATCATTCAGTCACACTTAGTACCAAACAAACAAAACCCAGTAAAACCTGGGTTCAATGAGGTACTCTTACAGCAGGTTGCAAGTGAATCTGTAACACTGTAACATGATGGAAAATAAAGCAGTAATAACAGAGTAGCAAAGTCTCTGGCTGCAGCAAATGGGGACAAGCCCAAATGCAACAGCCATAGATACAGAAATGAATGGAAAAAGCTACTTACCTTCGAAAAGCCTTGAGTACACAGAGATCTCCAGAGAGATCCCCTCACCTCCACAGCCAACCCTTACATGAGGGCTGAGAAGGGGAGGATCCTGGCTCCAGCCCTTCCATCACTCAGAACATTGCATGCACCTGAGCTCCCCTGGGCTGGCCCTGCCTTCCCACCAGGTGCTCCATCACTGCTTCAGGCTGTGACTTAGCATTTCTGCTACAGGACCATAATAACAGAGCACCTAATCAATTCTAAGTTGTAGATTAAGCCATTCTAAATGGACAATTAGACCTTCTGTTTCTTTTCTGGAAAGCATTTGGAAAGAGTAAAATAGCAGCTGCCTTTTACTTGTAGGCCATTTATCTGCTTATGAGTAAAAGGCATCTGCATTTTACTTACTCCAGGTAGGCTAGGAGTAGCTGCAAAGCTACTCAGCTTTTCCAAGTGGAAGAAGGGTGGCCTGACTATATTGCTAGTGTAAGTATTTAGAGCAAACAAGCATTCTATCCTCATTCTGTGAAGACAGAATCATTATTATGTCCTACCTGTTTGACTTTCCGTGCACCAAAGTGGCAAGTGAGACTGATCAGTGTGTGCGTAGAACACACTTGCATCCTGAGGGGCAAGAAGCTCTACAAACCGGGAGGATTCCAAGACTTTCTTCTTATGGTTTAGAATGGATGCTGCCTGCTCAGAAATATGCAATATGCGCCCAGAAAGCAGGGAAAACACAGCCACAAAGGTGTCCTGGAAAACAAACCTTATTAAAAGCCGTTCTCCCTTAACACATGGTAGCAATATTGAATGGATGAAAAAAAAACAAACAAACAAGTCAAACTTCCCCCAATCTCCTCCCACAAGAACTACAGGACAAACAACCACACACCATAACGACGGAGGTACAGAAGAGACTTCTAAAGCCAGCATCCAAACAAAATCGCATGTGAGCTACTACAGCCTGCCATAGCGTCACAGCTTACTCATGCTAATGAGACTGCAATATCAATACTGAAACAGATTCCACAGATGCTTGCCATTTTCCAGAATGACTGCTAATCTGGCCACAGATTTCCCCCCAGATTTCACAGGTCATGGTTCCATGTACAGAAATCTGAGAACTTTCTGATAGAGTATGTGATAGTATTGAAACTCAGCACTCTTTGCAATAGAGCCAGAAACCACAGCATGTACTGTAAATTGATTAATCAATGGAGAAATAATCCAAGAACACAAACAGAAACCAGAGACCTTCACAACTACGGATTTGATCAGGTATGAAAACATTCTGCTATGCCATCCGAGGAGATTATTATGCTGCAAGTGAATTCAAAAATTCTCACAGATCATGGTTGTGTCTGGGAAAAAAATGAAAACAGGAAACAGAAGTATTTCTTCACTTACAGCTGTTGGGTCTGCCAATTCAGCACAGATAAGCAGTAACACTGATCTACCATTACTAACAAAAACCTGTTTGCCTTTTAAAGGCTTTTTGATTTTACACTTCTGTTTCCCTAAAAGATATTAAGGTGATAAAATAGAGACTGAAACAGAAAGTGATGAACTCCTCTCAGCGTGTCTGAATTCCTTACACTGTTTTTTGGAGTGTGTTCTGATGCAACTGTCACCAACTCTTCTATGCTGTATGTCATCACACCCGTCTGGAACACTCTTCGATCACCAAGAGCCTGGAAAAACTCATTGTTTGCTAATTGAAGAAACAAAAAATGCAAAACAAACAGAAGGAAGTCAGTAAGAAGACAATTTTAAAAGTATTTCTTACAGCCCTCCTAACTGTCATTGTTTTGATGAAGCCCAAGTTGAGATGAAGAATGTTTATGGAGTAACAAAGGGGAAAAAAGAAAAAAAAGAGTACTGATTATACCACTGGAGTGACCTATGCTGTAGAAGAGGAGCACAAGGAAGTAAAGAGGACAGCAAGTGACAGCAAAAGAGTGACAAGCTACTTAGCTCTGCTGCAGAACACAGGAGAACTATCCAGTACATTTTCCAAACTACAGAAATGCTGTTTTCTCAACATGCATGATAAGTTATTAGCAGTCACCTATCTGTGCCTGGATGCGGAATCGGATCGAAGCAGTCAGAGGGCATTCTGACTTTGAAGCCAAAAAAACTAGAGCAGTTCATTTGTTGACAGGATAGCTGAAGTGTTTTCATTTGTTTGAATGCTATCTGTTGTCAGACGTGTCCATTCAAATCAAGCTGCTGCACAGCTCATGTGCTTCCAGGCGTTTTCCATGCTTACCTCGGACCTGCTGTACACACCGTAAAGCGTAATTGAGAGCACTGACAGTGCTGGGCTTGCTGGAACTCCTTTTCTCTTCAGGCAAACAGTTTTTGATTTCTTGGATCATCACCATCAGATCTTTGTGAGACTGACGCCAATCCAGCTGATCACTGATCAAAACAGAGGTTGAACTCCGATGGCGACTTCTGCTATAGGAGATTCCACCCCCAAAAAACTATTTCCACCGTATGGCGACCCACAGGACAGGAGGAAAAGCCCTAAAGCTCATCTGCTCTATTTCATGCTGCACCTTTTGATTTCTCTGCATTTTAACCTTTCTGTCCCCTCCTTCCGTGCTGAACCCAGCTCGTTTTGGCTGGCAGAGGCACCGTAATCCAGCCGAGAGCAGATCCTAACCAACGAAAAACTCCAGATGTACTAAATATCACCGGCATCGATACCAGCAATGGACGCTCGCTCCCCCACGTGCTCAAAGCCCAGCAGCTCCCCGGATCCCGACACACCCAACGCCCGCACAACTCGGCGCTCAGCGCCTCACCTCCGGCTGCCCGGGACGGGGCCGCACCGCAGCCGGCGCGAAACCGACGCCGCCGCTCACAGCCGCCGCTCGTTTCCCCGCTCGCTGCTCATCGCGGCACGCCGCAGCCCCGTCGATTCACCCGAGGCGTCACGGCTGCGCTTTGCACCGCACCGCAAACGCAGCTCCGCGTGAACTCAGACCGGAACGGCCGACCGCTGCGGGTCCCCGCGTCTCACCCCGTTCCGCGCACCGCCGCCCCGCCCGGCCGCCCCCGCCGACCGCGATTCGGGCGATGCCCCCAGAGCCCAGCGCGCCCTCCGCATCAGCGCGTTACCCGAAGCCTCCGCCAGGCGCGCGGCCGCCGCACTCCGTCCCGTCGCGCCGATCCCCGCCGGCGCCGCTTCCCGCTCTCAGCTCCGCGCCGCAGCCGTCCATCTCGGCTCGGGGACGCGGCCGGCGCCCCCCGCCCGTTACGTAACGGCCCTGCACGCGGCCGCGCCGCTCCCACACACGGCGGCAACGCGCGGCACCGCCCCCCCCGCCCCGCCTTCCCACACACAGCCGAGAGGCGGGAACGGGTGCGGAGCCACTTTATTGGAGAGCGCGCGCGCGGCGGAGGCGGCGCCCCGCCCCTCACGCGCCGCCGCACGCGGCCCCCGTGCGCGCGCCAACCACAGCGCCACGTGCGGCGCCGCGCGGCCCGCCCCGAGACGGGCAGAGCCGGGAACAGAGCCGGGAACGGCCGCTGAGGGCGGCGAGGGCCGGGGCGGCTCGGCTGAGGCACTTCAACGGGGCGGGGGTGCGGCCGACCCCCGCGATGGCACCGCGGCGCGGCGGGCGGGTGAGGAGGACTGAGGACGAACGCGGCGCCCAGGATCCGATCCTCCTCACCGAGGCGCCGTACGGGCGGCTGTTAGTAACTGACAGGAGTGTCTTAAGGCAACCAGGTAAAGTTAACGTTTCAATCATCAGAAGAGTTTCGCTTTAAACAGCAGTAGGTGGGCTGAGAGTACAGCGGGCTTGGAGCGGGAAGGCTGAGGAAAGGCACCTTCGGTGTGAGGGTTTCCTCCCGTAACTCATTTGGGCACACTCAGGACTACAAAAAAAAAAAAACAACAAGTCTCAGTCCTTTCCTTTCAGCCCCCTGCCGTAACAACCCCCCACCTTATGGGTTCTGAATGCTGCAGTTGCTCTGTGCTCTCTCAGAGTGCACAGCTGTATGAGAAAGCAGTCTGCAGCCCAGCGTGCTCACCTTCACAGCTGATTGAGACCCAGTTAATCGGCTTTGCAGCGGGGGTTTATCACTCACTGCAGTCAATAGCAGTGAAAGCAGACACTACTGCCTGAACGCAGTGTTGTCTGTAACTCCTATAGAGTGTCCCAGCTGCCTCTGAACTTCACCGGCTGGTGAATTAACCACATCTACTCTAACTCTTAGCAATCCCCATCCTGCTGAAACTTACCAATAATGATGATGATGATAATGACAACAACAGCTATCAATATTGCCCACATCTGTGAAGAAAAAGCCACTTGTCACTTGATATAAACTGCACAGGAGTACAGGACAGCAGCCCTTGCAAAGCACTTTCACTTGGTGTGGCAGACCTACCATGGCAATTAAAACTTTTTCCGTATGCAGTCTTGTCTCACTATTGCACCTAGAGATGGTAGGCTTTGTAACACAGCAAATCAGAGTAGACCAAGTTCTTTTCTACAGTGACTCCTGGCAGGCAACCACACAGCAGGAATAAAGAACTTAAAGATTACACCTCCTCTTACTCTACACCACATTTTCTGTTGTCTCTGTTGCTCACCAATGAGGATTCCAACCTCCACCAACAGCTACAACTATAAGGAGACAGTGAGCTAATTCTGCTTGCTTGCACATTAGTATGCATTTTTGGCCTTTTCCTCCTGTATCCCAAAGCCTCAGATTATTGCAGCATTTCTCTGGTCATTACCCACTCACACAAGGCCTTGTATCAAGCAGCATGGCTGGTATCCCACCTTTCAGTTACTTCACCTGACCACTGCCTTGCTTTAAAACTAGATGCTATAAAAGCGAACGCTGCCTGAAGTCCCTTTTTCCTGTGCCTTTTGAGATGCTGACTGTAATACTGTTAGTTGTGATACTGAATACTGTAAGTGTACATGCCATGATTACCTTACAGTTCTTCCACCAATACTTTCTTTTCAGCTTGGCTGCACTGGTCTCAAACTGGGAAGCTCCCGCTTGCAGCGCATCAGCACGGTCATCCAACTCTGACAGCTTCTGATCTCTTTCCAGCACCTTGTCCACATTCACTCTCATGATGTCAACAACCTATATCAGTAAGTTATCAGTTTTATTAATCATTATAAAATTCATTTGCAGGGAACAGATGTTCTCATCTAAGAAAAAAGGAACTCGCCTTTTAGGGTATCTAAACATAAGCCTGAAATTTGCCTGCAGCTGGAATCCCTACTTCTCAGTGTCAGTATTGCCAGTTGTGATGATATTTCCTCTAACCAGGGATGTAAATCCTGACTAGCACCAGAATGACTTGAGGCATTCAAGCACAATAGTCAACCACATGTCACAAAACAATGTTAGCAGCCAGACTGGCTCTTGGCCTCCCCAGGAATCAGGACTTGTTGTATTTAGAGGTAAACCTTCTTTGCTAATGAAGAGAAGCAAGCTTTTTATCTGTAAATCAAAGCTTGCTGTGTTCCCAGCTAGCATTTGGGCACTGGAAGCTTTTCTCCATTTAGTGCAGCTGGAATGGATTATTATTTTTCCAAACCTTTCCAAGACTTAAGGTGACATACAACAAAGAAAGATGAATTATAAAAGGTTTCACCTTCATATCACAGAATACCTACTTTGGCCTGTATATCTATTCAACATACCAGATTTTATTAAGGAAAAGGATTACACTTATCTAGCTAGATTTTTACCTCATCTACTTGATGCTGAGTTTGCTGAAGTCGACGGTTACTGCCAGCAGGCACATTTGTGTTTCCAGGGACACTGGCTGACCTGCAGTAAAGAAAGCCATTGATATTCTGCTTAGTTTCTCTTAGAGATTTTACTTTCATGTTGACGTGCTTACAATGCATAAGTGATCTGACCTTCCTGAAAGCAGGAAACTTTGATTCCTGAAATAATCTTAGAGAAGTTTCATTTCCTTTTGGAAAAGTGATGTTTTAGCAGCTGTCTATAGGTCTAAGTCAAAGTGCATCCTAAATCTTTTGCCAATGGATTGACTGATGTACTAAAAGAGAGTAGTGATTAGCTAACACAACAGTCTATATTAAAGCATATGGCAACTCCCATAGTGCTCAGAAGGGGCTCAGGTTCTCAAGCACAGGCTCAGCAGCATTCAGTTTTTCAGTAACAAACTATAAGCTTCAAAACCAATTACCAAAGTACAGGAACTTCCACGGTTGTTCTGTGTTCTTGCACAGAGCGGTTGTCTGTCTATTCTTTTGAAATAGTCGATGTTGAGCAAGAGAAAGCACAAGGAAAAGGCACTTGGCATACAGAACAGTTAACCTCTACACAGCCACATTCTCGTTACCCAGTACAACACTGTGATGGATGCACGAGTTCCTGTATGCATTTCCCAAACCCTGTTCACAGCTTTAATGACTTTCTGTTGTGTAGCTCCAAAAGTCCATTTGCTTTTCTGTGTTTTTCTCTTTCTCTGCATCAAAAGCATGTATTGTTCAGTGCAAACTGATATCCAGAGAGTCGAATCTGAGTGGTGTTTATTTTTACATCTTTGGGCACTAAATTCAAATCTACATTTAAAGGAAGTGGACACACACAAGGACCCACGCCCAAGTACCCTACAATAACAGGACAAGGCTCAAGAGCAGTCCACGTTTGACGTAGTTGCCACTCCGGTGTTTTGATGCTCAGGTCACGCTTCCGTGCTGTTTCACTGCTATAAAGATTTAGAGGCTGCTTTCTGAGGCTCAAACAGAACAAACACAAGAAAAAGCCGCCCTTCATTGCTCTGCCTACATCGGCAGCGCCTTCAGGAAAGGCTCCATAAGTTGGCAAGGCCGCCTGCATTGTCACGGGAAGCCGGACGTGTCGGGATGCCCCCCGCCTCCAGCAGCAGCCAAAGGCTCTGGTAGCGTTGGTTCGAGGCGCGCAGCCCCAGCGGAGGCCGCGCTCGGCCTCTCACGTCTCGGAGCGCAGCCGCCCCGGGGAGCCTCCACCCACGGGCGGCGCCCGGCCGTCATCACCAGCTCGAGCCGGGCCGAGCCGCCCGCCGCTCCTGCTTCACCCGCCCGGCTGCGGCCGGTCTCCCCGCCGCCCCTCCGGGCCGTTCCCCACCCGCCGGGGCTCCTGAGGCGCAGCTCCGTACTCACATCCTGCCGCGGGAACGGAGCCGCTGCGCACCCAAACCGTTCGGAATGGACCTGACAGGAAGTGCGAGCTGCCCCGGATGTGACGTCAGAGGGCGAGGCCGGGTGAGCCACGCCCACAGGGGCGGGGCGGGAGGATTGGCTGCGCTGCCGCTGAGCAGCGGATCGTTTATCGCTGCTTTACGCGCTCGGAGAGCCTCGCGGTCGCGTACCGCGGTTGCATTACTGAAGATCGGTTCGTGCAACTTACGTATCTGCCCAGTGCAATAAGTAGCCATTAATGCTCAGCTACTAAAATTATTGTGATACTAAATCCTGCTAGTTTTCTGCATTAGCAAACCTCGAGGTTCACCAGGATTTGCCCCCATTCTCTGTGCGGTGCTGGAGGCAGCGCTCTGCTGCCAGCTGTGCCAACTCCAGCACTGCGTCCCAAAAAGGGCATCGTTCTGCTCTATAGGAACGAAACAGACGCAGAAGAGCTCCTCACCCCGCCCAGTGCTCACCTGTTGGGCAGCACTGCTTTAAGCTGTGACAGAAGACCTAAGCAGAACTACTGCCAAGGGCTGGTCAGGTATTTACAGACATGCAGTGTCATCACCCGATGGAACTTTCAGAGTATTTTACAACTTAAAAAAAACACTGCATGTCACCTTGGCTTGGAAATTAATTTCCACTGAGCAAAGCTGCAGCTAGGCTGAACCTGTGTTTTTGAGGACTACTGGGTTTTTAACACTTCTGTGTTGTCATTTTGGCAAAACCTGCACTGGAAGCTTTGAGAGGATTGTTACCCAGCACCAGAGATCTAAACCAGTTCTTTTTTGATGTAAGAGCAGCCAAAACACAACAACAAAAGCTTCTGTTGGCGGTGAGGCCGCAGGGCAGCAGGGCAGCTGGCATTGCACGCTTTCTCTTCAGCTGCAGGTGTTGAATGGGGCTGCTGCAGCACAGCGCTGTGCAGAGCTGGAGGAGCTGCTCCCTGCTGTGTGTTCTGTGCCCAGGCTGAAGGCTGCACACCAGAATGCAGGAGCAGAAGGGGCCGAAGATCTGGAGGCTGCGTTGCTGCCTGCAGTGAATCCCAAAGGCCGCAGACCCAGAGGCAGGCAGACTTTGGACCGTTCCAGTTAGAAGCAGGAAGAGACTAGGCGGTGTTAACAAGCAGCTTCTGTAGCAGAACACATTATTTTGTGGTTTCATATGGCCACTAAAGGGAAATGTCACCTTTTTAAACTAGAACAGATAGTTGAAAAAAAGGCAGACACTTTGTATGGGGAAATTTTCTTTGTTTTTAATTTACAGCAGAAAGAATATAAAGCATTCAGAAAACATTTTCCATATTTTAAGGGCAATTCAAAACATTTTGCATGGTTCCAGCAGCTGAGTTCTTCAACAGATCCATTGATTCAGTGATGCTTTACATGCACGGTTACAAAAATAAAACTTACAAAAGAGAAGACATCTATACTAGTTTTACATGCAAGTCTTGGGGACCCCCCATTGGGCACCAGCTATTGTGTGGAACTGCCATAAGCGTGCAACCAGAGAGGGGGTTCATGTTATATTTTGTATTTCTTTCACACAGTATTACTGCTGTCAAATGCGTTTCACAAAGGAGCAATTCCATGATCAGAAGACAGAAGGTTTGGCTCCTGGCACTTGGGAATCTGAACTTTCCCGGGAAGCTGCACTGAGTTTATCTTCTGTGAAAACAGGAGTTCCACAACGGAGAGAAGGGTGAGCGAATCACTTCACTTCAGTGGGAGTCTCTGCAACTCCCCTGCGATGCACTGAAGGGTTATGACCCACACAACAAAGCACTTAGAAGCTGTACTTGGCTTCAAGCAGGCAAGTATTTCTGCTGACCCTACAGAACTTCTTGCATGTTTAACACCAAGTACACGCTTAAACGTTTTGCTGAAGCAGGATCTAGGTTAGTAGATACACCACCAGGCCCATGGATCTGGAAGAGTAATTTGAAATAGCTCTGTATATTACTGAATCATTTTTCTAAATACAGGGAATTAAAATATTTCCACTGAGGTCACTACTCTTGTTAGGAAAAGATCAATTCGCATCGTCACGCACTGGTGAATGTGTGGAGCAACGTTTCAATTTCAGAATGTCAGAGTTCCTCCAGTATTAATACAGAGCATTTCCTATTCATTCCAAGGGAGATTCTTCTGCATTTCTGTTTTTGTGTGTAAGGAAAATTTAACACATAAAGTCCCGATTCCATAACAATAAATTGAGGCTATGAGCTGCCCAAAGCCACAGCATGAGAACCATTCTTCTTTCCTTTTTTTTTTTTTTTTTTTTTTTTTTTAATTGAATCAGGTCATAAAGCAGCAATTCAGAAATGTACAAGATAATTCTGATAATGAGCTATAGCACACATCTACTGTAATTCAATGCTGGCAGTGAAAAGAAGTAATTAAAAACAGGTACAATTATAGAAAAGGCACCAAGAGCACTGACCCCAGGTTTGTTTTTATTTTTTTTTGTTTGTTTGTTTGTTTTGCCACAATCTTTGTTTTTACTCTTCTTTTAAAGACACCAGTTTAAAAGCTTCTTATGTGTGAGTATCTTTAGGCTTCACAGAAAGCCTTCCGTTTAAACATTGCAGTTGGTGGCCGGGATCGAGCCAGAACGATTCCTCCCATAGGAACAATCCCAAAGTGACATCAGGCCGCTCAGAGACCTGCCGCTGCTGCTAGCAAAACAGACACAGAGGAGCAGCTTCTGACCTCAGACAGACGAACGGAACACATTAACGGCGGCCTCGGAGCTGCTTCCCTTACATTCCTGGGTAGCCGAGATCAGAACCTGCTTCCCATCGTTGAGAATTTGTGACAGTTTTAAATTAGTACTTCAATTCAAAAAAACAACAACAACACTAATTTCTTTGGCTCCTCACTATGTGGAAATAGCAATATACCATGACACCCCTACGAGATCAGTTTGCATCTTTTTTTTGTTGTTTTACTTAGTTTTTTTTTTTAATTTTTTGTGCAATTTTTATTACATTTTCTGACTTCCAGCAGGAGATATGAAAATGTGAAAGATATTTTCTACTTTCATACTATTTCTTTTTTTTTTTTTTCTTCATTTTATATTCATTCTAAGTGTTCTTTATTGGAGTGAGTGTATGGTGTTAAGCTAGATACATTTCTGTACTTTTATGATTATCTGCTTTGCAAAAGTAACGTAAGTTTCTGAAGCAATATTAGCATTCACATTACTTGGCACCATTGGCAAAAAAAAATAAATAAATAAAAAGGAAAAAAAAGACGGGGGGGCAAAAAGAAGGAAGGAATAAATAACGGAAATTCAACCAAACCGAACTCCTGGTAGCCAAAATCAAATGTAAACATATCCTTTTTTTTTTTTCTTTCTTTTTTTTTTTTTTTAAAGTAATGTTGCTCTGCCTTTTTTCCTAAGTCTAAATACAGTAGCTCTTTTTTGCCATTTAGTCATGCTTTAGCAAAAATGTTCTTCTAAAGAACATTTAAAATAAAGTTTCTTATAGTGAAATAAAGTTTTTGTTTCATTTTACAGACCATAGCCACTAATGCTTTGCTTTTGTTCATTTCTTTTTCTTGAGTTCATGCACATATCTCTTTGTTTAATATATACAATATGTACAAACAATACATCCACACTCTTCTCGTTCATTCAGACAAAACTATACAAATAATAATTTTATCTTGCCAAGTTATTGACCCTTTATGAATAAAATATTTAGTAATTAATCAATATATTCCCTTTCAAATATTTTTTTTCTCATTTTCCATTTCTACCTTCTATATATACAGAAACTGCCCAGATTTGATGAAAGAGCCAAAAAAAGAAATTTACTGGCCAGAATGCAGCACCACTCTGCTCTTTAGGTGGCATAAAATGTCCAGGCAACAAATGTACGTGACTCTGCAAAACGACAAGAGGTTTGACAGTTACGACAAAAAGCTACATGTCTTGCAAATTATTGTAAGAACTTAATTAAAATAACAGTACGTGAAAGTAAGGCTAGAAAATAAAGTGCTGAATATGAGAGAAAATACATGGCAACTGATACGTTTTTGCAGGTTCTAGAGTAAAAATACCAAAAAGAAACTTTTTAAAACTTGCTTAAGTTGCTCTCTCTGCTTCTTGCACGTTACCCGTTTATCTCACATGCCAACCCCTTCTCAAAGTTCCCACGGGATGTATTAAAAACCTGCAGATTTAAAAAGTTGCATTAAGTGTGCTGTAGAGATTTAAATAAAACACAAAGGACAGATGTGCAAAGGAAATGAGGATGCATGGACCCAATAAAGACGTACTGATCTAAGCCCCTCCACTGAGACTCTCAAAGCTTCAGTTTCTTGGAGATGACCGACAAGTGCAGGAACACCATTCTTGTGTTGCTTGTGCATTCCCACCTTTTCTGAACAATATTTTTGGTATAATATTTGTACAGTTCCACATGTTGTTCAATACAGCCCTATATGAAAAGGATAATTAATCGCTTCTTCCTTCTTGGAGAATGAAGCAACTCACAAATTCTTCCTGGTGTCTTTTTTTTATTCCTATGATCCAACAGAAGATTGAGTTCCAAGATGTCTTGCTGAACAAATTAAATGTTGTCCATGAAAGTGCAAATGCAATGACCAAAACATTACTGTTAAAATCCTGCAGATGGTATTTCCAGAACTGCAGTGGGTATTTTTGTTGTTGTTGCATGTCTCTGCTAAAAACAGAAAATGAAAACAGTCTGAGAAGCAATGTCACATTGCTACGGGATGCTGCTGCTTATCTTCAAGTTCCTTGGCCTTTTTCAATTCTTTCACTCTGAAAAAACAAAGAGGAGCTATATAACACTTCTAATCCAAAACGCCTTCAATACAGAAAAATCAAAGCCATTCCTCCCTCTATCTTCCAGTACAAAAGAGACAACTCTCAGAGCAATGGCAGCAGGGCCGTATGCTGCTGACACCATAAACAGTTGGAAGCGCAAGAGTGGGACAGCAGAAATCTGAGACAAAACACATTTGGACACATAACCTAATTTCCAGCTACTGAGCTAACGTGCTCTCATTCCAGCATTGCTGTGGTATGCATGTCAGCAAAGGAGCCCAACCAAACTGGCAGCCCCTGTACCTGAAGGCGGTGTGGCAGAGCTGGGCAGGCTGCTCAGCTTCTGCAGCTCACAGCTCCCTTCCATGGAGCCACCCTGTGCCCTGCCTGCTTCCTCTGCCTTTCCTCCTGCCCTGCAAGGGGACGCTCACCCCTAAGGGAGCAGAAGACAGCTTAAATTAAGGTGATTTAGCTGGGCGTGTATGTGCCCAATTACTCCAGTTACAACTTGAAAGCACAGGTAACAAAGGTACGGTATACAGAATCACACTGGGGCTGCAAATCCACGTAACAGAATCCAATTAAAAGCAAACAAATTTAGTGAAGGCTAAGTAAATATAAATTAGACACTAAGAGGTTTCAGGAGAGCTAAGCTACAGAAATGTCCGTTTGTAGCCTCTTTAAGCAGACTTCCACTCATATGTTATCTTTTGGCTCTTCTACCAGCTTGCTCAGGGTGTGAACTGACCTTCGTGTCACTGTTTTATTTATCTTTCTGTATATACGACAGCAGTCAAGAGGAGCTGGCTGCTTTAACTTTGAGCTCACTGACAGCTCCAGCACTCACAGACACTCAGCTTGTGAAACTTGAGGAAACAGGAGCCCATGAACAAATCACACTGATATAAGCAAGGTCAGACCTTTGCTGGTTATCTCACGCTGCTTGAGAATATCATGCCTGGAAAGACAGAGGGTTCTGTCAGTCCAGATGTGTGTGCCATTCTCAGAGCCTGCAGATCTACCTTCAAGAGGCCCTGCCACTCCTGAAACCCAAGTCTGGCAGAGAGGAAGCCTCAGTACAGCTCTCTGAGATGCCAAGAACTACTCTGATTTCCCTGCAGAAGAAAGGGCAAGGCAGCAAGCAGCACCATGTGCTCTGACTGCCTGCTTGGGCAGTGCTGTGCTGAGCCTCAGTTCCTCCTAGTTTCACAGTGATGTTTTCTACAGGGAAATTGTGGCTCTGCACAAGCTGGCATCTAAAAGACCCTGCAGACATCAGAGCTCTGAGCGAGGGCTTCAGCACTGCACAGAAGACAGCAAGGCCCTGCTTGCCTCCAGGGGGCTGTGATGTGTTATGGTGTTACCTGCTGGTAAGTCCACATCATCCTTTCAACTACAGTAAACATATGAGAGTTGGTGCAGTGAACTGAAAACGTTCACAAAGACAATTTGACCATCTTCAGTATATTTAGTTTTCTTGTAATAGAAAAGCAGCCTCTCCTTTGAAATCTGTAATGTTTCTTTTGCTGCACCACTTAGAAACAGAAATTGCATCAAGGTAATTGCTGTACTAGAAAAACACCTGCCTCTGGGCAGTAGTCCATTGTTAAGGTTTAGATTAACTATACATCTGTTCAAGATACCATCTATTAATGCATGGTTAGCAGTGCAACTTCCAAGTGTTTTCTGTTGCACTTCAGTACTGCAATGTAAAATTAAGCAGTTATTGTAGATCTCTTACTGAGAACATGCACATTATTTAAGCTAGTGGCTCTTTCATTGAGACATGCTACACCTCACTTTAGCACTTCAACATGCAAAGTCTACGCTAACAAAGCATTTTTGCAGGAAGAATGCAAGACATGCTTTGCTGCAAACTTTAACCTACAGCATGCAATATCTGTACTGGTGCAGACCTACTGGATCTATTTAACTGGAACATACATGCCAAGGCGAGTTGTTATAGCTATACTATATTACTAGTTACTGTATTACAAGTTACCATTACACTCAACATTTGCACTAGCACAGATCTGTTGAGAAACATACAACGCTTTCCTTGGTTAAATGTGTTTTACGCTGATTTACAGATTTTCAGGCTGATAAAAATTCTGCAAGTGCAATAATTATTGCTTAGAAACCCACTCACATACTAGTATTGAATTTCCCTACCGTGCAGTTACAGCCTTTGAAAATTTGTCACGTGCACCACCACTGACAGATGCAGCCCAGTATAAAATGGCTTGAAAGAAACTATGAATTCCACCGCATTTATAAACTTCAGGATGATGACCATCCCAACTTATTAAGCTACTACATCTGTTTTTAATTAAACTAACCTCTGTGTGCAGTAAACAGAATTGGGCTCTAATGGGAGTGCAGATAGGTACCAGGAGTTCTTTATTTGCCCACTGCACCAGCAGCATGCAGGAAGACCTGCAGCCTGTGGCTGGTGTTCCCTCCTCCTCACTCTGCGGAGTAAGATCCAGGGATGCCCTGAGTTGCTCTCCCCTCTTCTGGCTGCAGGTTTGAGGCAGTGCTGCTCTGCTGAGGAACTGCAGCATAGCACAGCGAGAGTGGAACTTAAAGTAGTTCTTTACTCAGATCTTCGCTTTGATTTTGTTACTGCAGTATGAAGTGTCAACATGAGCCTGGGGTTAGCATCTCCTCTTTGTTAATCCTCTGCATAATAAACCTCCTGCATTTTCAAGTGCAGTTAAAACTTGACAGGGGAAATAGCTCTGGACAAGGCAGGACCCTTAAAAATAAAAACACACTGATGAAGTGCTGTTAGGACAGCTTTTAAGTGAGCAGCATAGCACTGCCTGCATGTTGGAAGGCAATCTGCCTTGCCTCCTGTATCTGTACTCTCAAAATTCAGATAAAGGAACAAGGCCAAAGTGTAGGACTTGGAGTTACAAGCATTAATAAAGTACTCTAAGGGAAAGCACACTAATAGATTTTACAGAACAGTGCAGACTACTGCAGAAAAGAAGAATGTTCTCAGAGAAGACATTTCAGCCTTGTTTGGCAGACTAATTGTGAAACTTTGTGTTTGTTTTAATAACAGGAAAGTGAGAGAGCTGAGAGCACATCATACCAGCAGGCCACGTGCTGACAGATGGCATACAGATCTCAGCAGACGTTCATTGGCACCAGTTTGGATCTCTTCTAAAGCACCTCCTGTTGCACGAGGACTGGTGGTGAGTTCAAGTGCAAGCCAGAGCACACCAGAAAGGGCACCGGGCTGCGGCTGTCCCCAACAAGAAGTACCACCTCACTTCAATAGCCACTAGAACCATGCACAGAATTACAAGGACTGCACTTTCGTTTTTGCAGTGAGGAAGCAGTCAGCAAAAACCTCCTCAAACAAACTTTCTCTAGATGTAAGCATCTCTGAAGTACAAAGTCATTCCCTCAGCAATTGCTGAAGAGCAGATGGACAGAAAAAAGCACGTGCAATAGAGACGGTGACTGCTAAGGGGTCCGAATCACAGCCATGGCGCTGACACACGAGAGGGGACAAGAAGATGATTTCACCTCTGAGCTCAACACTGGAGAGCTACGTCCCGCTCCACACAGCTCTGTCAGACCAAGCCTCTGCCCTCAGAGCAGTGGGACTTCCTCGGGCACAAGGACGTTGCATCATTACGTGCTGAAGCAATGTGGAAAGCAGCCCCAGAAGCGAGCAGCAGCTTCTCTCCCCACGTGCCCTCCCGAGTCTCATATGGGAGTGCGTCAGCAGATGAATTAGGCCTACTTACAAAGAATTACAGCAAACAATGGCTTCATGGGTAAAGCGTAACACAAAGCTGCTTCATCAAACTGACTCCATAATGCCCAGCCAGGGAAATGTTTAATGAATCTGTGAGTTTTACAGCAGTAAGTTCTGGCAATGCTGAAGATCGGTGTAACGCACAGGGTGCAGGAGCCAGGGAAGTCTTTTCCGGCAAGTTACCTGTTGCTCTGAGAGCTGAAATAGCCTGTGGGACATTTAAGAAAAGGGAGCTCTTGCCTTTCTCCAGATATCTCATTTGGGTTGCAAGACAAAAAAGACAGAAAGGCCCAATAAGAATGACACCCCAGAGTACGCGGTCTGCAATTTAACACACACATTTGAGCTCCAAACACATTCAGCCCCTGCAAGAGGGAAATGAAAGAAGAAATTACTTTGGAAACGTCTCTCACAGTGCTGCATATCCCAATATATTTCCTCCTAAACTTGAACAAGTGGGACTTTTCAATCCCTTGTAACGTTCCACCATTCTCAATATGATTAAGAAGAAATCAGGTACTTAAATGCAATTGCATATATTAAAAGAATAAAATAAAATAAACTAGAAATCCTGGTTGTAGTGGAGTAGGAAAAGGTTTGTCACTGAAATGCCGAGAAAGGGAAGGTTATGCAGAGAACAACAAAACACAGCGATCGTTGTTTTCTCAGGTACAAAATAAAGTTATACTTACCAGAGGAACTGAATTCAGGCACTATGTGCACACTCCCCAAACTGGAGAGCAGCACTTAACGAAATAATAAGAGACGAGGTAGAAGGAAGGAGAATCTACTTCTAAACGAAAGAGGCCGCCAATGAATATTTTCTGCTCATCACAGGTGGCAGCAGCTGTGCCTGTTCCGTCCCAGAGGGGACAGAAGTTTTACCGGAGGCACAAAGAGAGCAGCCAGCATGAAGAGACCTCAGGATCTGCTGCTGATCCCAACCCAGAGGAGAAGGCACAGCTCAGGCAGACACCCATGATCATGTCCTACACCTACCAACAAAGGTCTCCTTCACAGGGAGCTGCAGAGGATGACTTCCCCAGGCCAGCTGACACTGCGTTCCCTGAGATGAAAGCTATGACTTCAAGGCAATAATCACCAGACCCCTTTCGTCTATAAAGCTCCTAACTTCTACACTAGATTTAGCCTCACTTCAGTTGGACAAAAACAAATCTCTCCCTGTCTCATTTCTCTGATCCTCGTGTAATGTAACCCAAATAAATCCAGGAAAATTAATGAAAAATATTTATCTCAAACTGAAACACAGATGCAAATACTGCGACTGTTTATCTGCATATGCAGACTGCACGAGCAGCGTCAGTGTACAGAATACCTGCACTCTGTATGCAACATTCCTTCAGGAGGGGGGACATGTCAGCCTGTGCACGTCAGAGAGCCCAAAAAGCCTTCCATGTGTGCGTGCAGAGACAGCAGATGGACATACACTGCTATACAAACTCAAGGCAGCAAAGAATTATTTGCCCTAACGGAGTTTTTTCGGCAGAACAGCAGCTGATATACTTCACGAGAGATATTTGATAGGTATTTTATGGTTAACCTTTTCCAGGCAGTGAAAGAAAGCTCACTTAAGCCAAATAAAAAGATCATACGAAGGCAAAGCCAAATGCTCTTTAGTAAGGAAAGCATCACCTACGTACCCAGAACAATTTTTGCTGAGACATGCTAAGGTTGTCACAGCCTCCCCCCTCACATACTGCCCATTCCTCACCATGGAACACGCTAATTTTGCATGACTGACATTCTTTTCCTGATCTGTGCTTCTTTGGTGATGGGCTTTAGATGCAAATCCAAATGGCTGCACCATTGGCTGTAACAATGTATAGAATGACAAATCAGTGCCTCAAAAATAAAACACTGAGCTACCAGGAGAGGGAGGACGTTACCAACACCATAAATGTACATAAATGTCTCCTTCTGCAATGCGTTCTTGTATGATTTTTAACACCAGCAAAACAATATTCCCATGAGCCCCTCACCGTCAGATGGGAATGAGGAGATGGGACACACTCCAGCATGGGATATCAATGCTTACTCCTACAGCACTTTATATGAAGAATGCAATTATGGTCCTTCCCTTGGAAAAGCTACCAGCACTAAATCTGTCCCTGCAGGCAGCAGTAATAAAGCTAAGGGCAGACAGCTACACCACACCTAGCAGTTGGGTTTTGCTTAGTATTTTTCTCATCACTAGCTCAAAGCCTTTTTAATTCCATAATTCATTCAAAGATTTTGACTGCTTTTACTGAAACTTCCAACGCTGCCGTGGCACTCAGTCTCCCTGTGGAGCACCCAGTGCTACGCAGCAGCTGTGCTGCTGCTCTCCTTCCCATGCACACACGCTACAAAAGGCTGAAACGCACCAAGTAGCCTTGATTTGTATTGACAGAAAATTCATTATTGTCCAACAACCACTCATGGAACAAGCAAGCTTCCAACATTCGTGCTCCAAGGTTTCACACATACGCTCCTCTTCGCTGTCTCCTGTACCACTGCCCTGACTGCAACATAGATCAGCTTCAGCACATCTTGCAATTGCAGCAGCATCTGCTCTCTGACTGGGAACCACCTGCTAGCCAAAGCACATCAGGCAGCTGCAGGGCTGGAAAGCTTCAGTGTGTGCTCACCCTTCTGCTGAGCAGCAAAGCAGCCTGCCATGCGTGGTCCAGCACACAGGAGAGCAGACTGTCCACACAGAGAACGACACATCCAACAGAAGCTTACGCAGCACTGATTATAAGAGTTACAGCAATTTTTATTCATCGTTTAATTTTCCCACAGCATGGACTGACAGTAACAGCTTAGAGAAGCAGTTGTCAAAGATCTGGCCCTGTCAAAGTAATCAACCAGGCATGTAACTTACCACAAGCAACTTCTGGGAGACAAGTATTGGTGCTTAGCCATCTTAGGATGTAAAGAGCTCTTCTACTTCACTTTGGCTCAGGCAGAATCAAATACCCATCTAGTGTAAGCTGCACCTGCACAGCAGCTTATAACCTGAACACCATCGCATTGCTCATGACAAAGGGCATCGTTACACAGTGAGGGTGTGTAAGTGCAGACCCAGTCAAGTCCCAAGATCTACTAATAGTTACTTTGGATACTGTAAAATATCCCATCAACACCAGCACCTAAGCATGCCCATGATGAATACACATGTCCTTTTTCACACACTCATGCATTGGTAACATCTACTGTGGAGCTCTGTCCTGTTATAAAAGCAGCAGTGTTAGTCATTGCAGTAAGGTTAGTTTATACAGGATTCTGTTTATATAATTAATGGAGGTGAAACTTACTGGCGTATCTTGGCTGCAGCCCCATGCAAGCAAGCAGAAAGCAAAAATATTTAAAATGGAAGAGAGGAACTGGCTAGCAGGCAGCTACACTCACCCTTTTGTACAGCCTATGGTCCACCAGTGGGCTTCAGATTGCAAAACAATACCAAAGAGCTATTAGCACACACATGGCAATAACCATACCTTACCAAGAGTTTCACTTCAGAGAGAAGGAGATAACACTTCTGCTTGCCTGGAGAGAAAGAACCCTTCCCACCTCCTACCTAACAGACTTCTTCTCTTCACCAGGGAAGAGCAGTCCTGTGTTTAGGTGTTCTAGGGTAGGATCTAAATAAAATAAACGCAATACTGTCATCCCCATAGTATTTCCAGCTGCATCCTGCCTTCCCTTCTTCCAATCCAAACACTACTCCACAGAAGATACTGCAGATCATAATCACAGTAGTAATGGTGTAGATACTTCCAAGAAGAGGTAAATTTTCATACAATTCAGAGAATGAATATGAAATAGTACATTATCTTCCTGGTGAAAGCTGATTGTATGGACCATACACGGATTCTGTTCAGCTAACCCAAACCTACTCCAGAACTCTCCTTTTTCCTTACAGATCTACGTTAGTCAGAGGTCACTGAATAGGTGGAGTCTTTCCCAAACAATTAAATACGAAACCTTTGGCTGTCTGACACAGGACAGGAGACAGGCCAACCCACAGCAGCTGTCACAGCAAAGTTTGGAAGTTAAGTCAGCTGAGCAAGGAACGTGGCCTGGGCAAGGAACGTGGATGGGCAAAGATCTGCTGTGAGGTCAGGAAAGTTCTATTTTTCATTCTCTACAAACAACGGTTCAGTGCTGAGTCATGCTGGTACCACGTTACGGCTGATGCGTATCCTTCACCAGACTTCTGTCAATATAACAGGAGATGGACAACTATTTTTTTCAATGTTAAATGGAAAAGATGCGTCTGATTATTAGAATGACTGGTGATGATGAATGATCACTTTTGTCCCTATGCCGTGTGCTAACACTCAGCCAGTAGAGCTCCAATATCCTCTCTAAAGCCAAAGACCAAAACTTACATCCTTCTTATTTTCAGCAACATCTACTCATCCATTATGAAAAGAGCTCCAGGCACAGAGCACCCATTGTTTGTTTGCAATCATCAGGAATACTGTCTGACTGGGGAACAAGGGTGGGTTCAGACCAAAACACTTGTGATTGCTTGGAGAAAGTACCTGATCACGAAGATGACTGTTTTCATTTCAGAAGGAAAAGAGAGGCTTTTGCTGCTCAAAGGAAAGATCAGAGCATAGACAAAAGAGAAGGATTTGCCTGCAAACTTCAGTGATGCAAATGAGTAAGTAGTGATGCAAATGAGTAAGTCTTGCACTGCAAAGGGAATAGGAAATGCTGAGAATGTGGAACAAGATGAACTGAAGGCAAGAAAAACTGCTGGAACTATGGGCACTCCTGAAGAGTCAAGGTTAGCTGACAGCTAGAGATCTAACAATGTGAGTGCACTGCAGACTCCACAGATGACAACACAGGTGGCTTCTCCACAGACTGCCTGGACCTCAAGCGGAAGGAAGTTCCAAGTCTTTGTCCACCTCAGTGGGACCAACCTGCCTAATGAACACAACCAAACCTTCCAGTCCCTTCCACACACCCCACTGACAACGAGAAGCCATCTGTGCTTCTTTGCCAACTGTCTGACCTGCTGTTAGAGGATGAAATGCACATGTGGTGAGAATGGAGAGTAGAGTCAGAAAAATCTGAATTCACTTCTGTCCAGGCAATTTACAGTTTGCAGCCTAGGCTATTTGGTGCCTTTTAATCAGGAAATCAGAACAGACACCTGCACACGGCAGGTGCAGTAGTGTGAGGCACAAGGAAGTGTGTAGGCAAGCGCACTGAGGTTCCCACAGTGGCACAGAGGAGTCACTGTCATATCTACCTGTACTCCAAGCTGCTGAGGTCTGTGTGGAGTGGCTGAACTAACTTGTCTACTGCTCTGTCAGCACATTCCACTTGTCTACTATAAAGAAGCTGTATTTGATGAGAGTGACCTCACTGATGGTTTCTGGTGTATTCCAGACATCGCATTTTGCTCTTTAGCACATACCACAAATGCTCTGCGTAGTGCACAGGTCAGTGCAGCACTCATGCATTGCTGCTATCCTTCAAAGGATATCCTTTTTTTTCCCCCCCCCTCAAGCTTCCTCAAGTCCAACTTTAAGAATCTTGTGCCTTCCTTTGCTCAAACTTCCACCCGAGTCTGTCCAGCACAACCTTGGGTGCTCTACCATACCAGCAGTGTAGCTCAGTGTGATGACTGCCTTTCTGCAGCATTCCTAAGTTAGAGATTTCCTTTCTGCCAGTTCATCTTGAAAGCAGCTGTGCTGTGTTATTCCATAAAAGATCTGAATATAATCGATTCTGCTCCCCTTTACACTGCACTCACTGCTGACACACATGAATACATCACATTGCTCTGCTGAAGGGCATTGACCAGAGGGTGATGTCATACCTGTGGCGGCAGCGTCGTAAAAACCGCATAATCTTGCGAGCAGCTTGGTCCTGCTTCTTGGTAAGCAGACTGCTTCTAAACATACACACACACAAAAAAAACCCAACTTTGAAGCACAAACGAAAAAGGGGGGACTAGCACTAAATGCAAGAATAATTATCCTACAAAACATGGTACTTATCCCACCACCTACGTCCATTACAGCGCAGCTCTGATCTAAGCAATGACACACACGTATCCTGGTGGTTTCTAACAGCCTGGCAGCTCACCTGAGTTTCTGCTGCACAATGGTGGCCGTCCGACGGTTCTGCCTCCTCTTCCCACATTCTTTGTAGCTGCGGTAGTACTGCTGGATCAGCATCGCGGCCCGTCGGCTCTGCTGGAATTTCTTCTGCTCATAATAGCTTCGGAATTTGCTCTGGATAAGAATGGCAGCTTGCGTCATCTTTTTATAAAGTGCATACTAGGAGAGAAACAAAGAGAGGCTGAGGCACTCCAAAAGCCCCAGTGAGAAGCAAATTCCTATAGCAAAAGGCTCTCGTGCCACTGAGACACAGTGGAAAACAAATGAGCACCTACTGACTGGTTGGGACTCTGAGAAAAAAGGCAACAGCCGATGAGAACTGTGAAATAGGTGCAGAACCTTCTTAAAGCTCTCACTAAATCATATCTTTCAAAGGAGTTACTTTCAGAACCTTATTTGCTGTTCACAGGTGTATTTCACTGTCCCAGGACAACATTTTGAAGAACCAAATTAAATCAGCTTTGTCCATGCCATCACAGAGTGCTGCAAACATCTGGGTTGCTCACGTATCCGTTTCAGTCCAAACATCTCAAATAGAGTAACATTCCACTCTCACTTAAACCAAAAACCACAGTAATTTAGCAAGTCTAAGACCGAGCCTATGGCACAGACAAAACTAATTGTGTTTGAAGTCTGTTACCAGCACTGACTGAACCTGGAAACCTCTACAAGCAGCCACTTGCATTGGAAACCCTCTGCAGCACCGCAGTGTTGCTTCTCTCCACACACTTCCCAGTGAAGCAGGAAGCCTTTAAAAGCCAATTTGTATGGTACGCCCTTTCCCCTTTAAAACAAGCAAGTAGGAGGCTGCTCAGCAGAGATCAAACAACACCACACCTATTGTTTAACAGCCATCTTTTATAAGAGTAATAGAGATGCAAAATAGTACAAAGAAGTTGCTCTCACACCTCTGAGCTGACACTATGACAGAGGTTACTTGGAAAGCTTTATCACATTCACAACTTGGTGACTTCCTGCTGTTCCAGGAAGTTCATTTTAGCAGCTCTGACATCTGCTCACTGTATTGGGCAGATGGGACACAGACGCAGCCCTGTACGGGGCAACGCCTGAAGATATTTTAGAGGACTTTATGTGTCCGGTGGGAAAGCAAAAATAAAAAAGCAAACGAATAAAAAAATCCCAACATGATCCCACAAGAACCAAGAAATCCCTCCAGTACTATCACAGACCACCATTTACCAAATTTCACTTTTTGGAATTGAAGCAGTCATTAGGTGCACTTATATTTTGTAATTATTTCTTTCCTTTTTTTCCTTCTCCTGCTTTTATACATTTGTAATTAAATAGAGCAGACTGCAGTTTTAAATGAGCTATTTTAAATAAGTCTGCTCGCAGGTTGGCCGTGTTTTTTCTTCCAATTTTTAGCCCAGAGGGCACTTCTGTGGCTGAGTTACAAACCCCCGAATAGAAGGGTTTAAGTCTGAAATGGTGATGTGAGCTACGACTGTTCCAATGTCCTCATAGGCCTGCGCTGATCTCAGTAATGCAGTGACAAAGCAGCAGAGTATGGCATGTGAAAGAGAAAATCACAGCCTCTGCATGCAGAGCCCAGCAGCGTTCACACTTGGATGGCATTACCTGCTCTGCTCCTGAGTCTCTGGCCTGCCCACAACTGCCTCTCCTCCTCTTTTCCCTCCCTGAGAAGAGGAAAGATGGAGAAATGACCCAACCTCTGCCTCACCCCAACAGAGGCCAGAGGAAGCTGAGAATGGAAAATCAACTGGGGATGCATTCCCTCCAGGAAAAGCACGCCTTGCATCCTGGTGAGCTTTAGAAAAAGCTCAGCTGATTTCAGAATGCTTACAGCAAGACGCTGTGTAGCTGGAAAATCTGTCTTTACAGCAGAAAATTACTGGCAGCGACCAAAGTAAGAGTGGCTGTGCCTCCAGCATGTGCAGCACCACACAGGAGATGGTGGTCTAAGGAATCCATGGCACAGTGATCCTAAATGCCAACAGTCAAAGCCTTCTGGGCAGCAGGCAGAGCACAGAGAGCAGTGGCTGCATGGTTGGGACAGGCGCTCCCCTACACTCCCTGAATGCCAAGGCAAGGATCACAGTGACAGCTAATGAGCAGCAGCAAAGGAAAGCTCCTCTTCTGGAAACAAACTCCAAAACACTGCCTGCACCTCAGCCCATCACTGTATATATGAGCTTCTGTAGAAGCAGGAGATTTGCTTTTTCCAGCGTCTTTCTACGCCGACATGCTGTGGCACAGCAGCCCCTGCATCCCCTTCTGGAGAGGTTTGGTTTGTCAGTGATTTATCTGCCACAGATACTGTGAAAACATTTCACTGAATGCCAGTTCTCCTGCTTTATACTGAACGTGAAAGCTTTTCACCCAACGGGAACGGTTCCCAAAACAGTGTTTGTATTACCTTCAAGGCTATCCAAGTAAGCTTAGGGAGAAACAGAAAATACACAGTTAATGTTAGTTCTACAAATAAAGAATTGGAAAAAAATATATATATATTAAAAAAAAATTAACCCATCTTCTTTCAAAAAGATGCGATTCCAGGAAATTCCAGGATCCCAGACAGAACAGTTTGCCAAGCAGCTTTTGAAAGGAATTCGGTTTCCTGTTTACAGGAAGCATCACTCCAGGACCGACACGGGACAGTTTGAATGTACAGCACAACGCGGTCATTGGGCACCAGAAATGCTTCTCAAATAAATGTTTTTGAAGGTTGGAAAAGAGTTCAGCATCTTGCCTTTCATCTTACACCACATGCCTGTGTGGAGCAGACAGCTCGAGTCGAAGGCACAGCAACTGCACAAGGTGGGCTGCAGCATCCACCAAAAACCCAAGCCAAACCAAAACAAACTTCTTGTTCTGGGGTTGAGAACTCAGCCTAAAAACTTGTCTCCAACCAGAGACTGGAGAACAGTCTCAGTCCTGGAACAAGCAGCAATGAGCTTTAGCACAGGACTTGCTTAGAAGTTTAGGATGTGCAAAATAAAACAACCTCATTTTTCATCTTCACCCTCATCCAAGGCAAAACCAACTTCAATTTCACAATGAAATTTGGCAACCAACTAGTTAGAGAACAGTCTCACCAGGCATGCATGTTGGCCAATACAGGATATGTTACTGCCCTCTGTCTCACAGCAAAGCCAAATCCTTTCAAGGAAGAATCCTCTGAATTAAGATTCAGGATACACATTTTCTTCCCTTTTTAATTCTGCCTGAGCAGGGTAAAATGCATACAGGAGAAATTCCCACTACAGAAGGCTGTGTTTGTGGCACTTGTTTGGTTCAGAAAATCTGACTTCCTTGATTACCTGTTTGTATTTTCGGTAGCAACGCTGAATGACAGCAGCAGCCACCTCTTGCTGTTCCCGGAGTGGACGACCCTGCGTGGAAAAGCAAAGCAGCAATCATCAGACTGCACCAAAACAGGACAGTGGTTTTTAACAGCAGCTCACAGCAGTTTGCAGGGCACCAACTTCCATATCCCTCCTGCTACTGTTACATGGTCTGATCCACATCTACACATTTTCCAGAGACACCTCTACATTCAATTCATGTAAGAGAGAAAACCCTTAAAATTGATCCCTGGGCTGAGCATGCAGCTCACCAGAGCTTGTACTTGGAGGACATTTTCGAGTGTTGTGCCAGCACAGAACACATGCTACAGCATGGGATACTCTCCCTGGTACAGCAGATGCTATGCAAACACCAACGAGTGGATGCTAGCAGCACTGAAAACATTACGACAGAAACAAATTTTTGTTTGACCCTGGGGTGGATATTACCCACATTTTATTCTGCAACAAACTGTACTCTCACATCTGATAAGGAAGACATTTTATGTTCTGGCCACATACCTTATATTTCCTGAAGACTGTCTGGACGAGTTTGGCAGCTTCATAGAGCTCTCTCTGCTCATGATCAGACAGAGTTAACTGTGCAAACTCATTTTCTACCTTCTCGCTGGTGGATGCACTCAGAAATTCAGACCAGTCTGCTGCCGAAGGAAGGCTGGGTTTCTCAAAAGCTATTTCACTGATGGGTGAGCCTGCAGGGCTCAAGCTGGTGTTTGAAGAAGGGGTCAAGGGTTCGCTATACAGATTTCTGAAATACCAAATCACAGGAGGAGTTATTGCTTGCAAAGGAGCTGGACTGGCATCACAGACAAGGAATTCAACATTTGTGAGTTTAAGGGAGAAACTCAAGCACCCCTCTGCCTCTGCAACCAACATCCTGCATTTCTAAGCCTGCCTGTATTGCACTGCATGGCTTTGGGAAAAGAAGTCAGGAGTCAGCCCTCGTGGCATTATTGAGATTGTGCTACACTTCTCTCCTGCACGCACTTCCATTCTTCCATGAATGTGCAGCTGTGCTGGCAATGATACATCTGTGCATGAGTGCACGCCTGGCTGGAAGCACCCGCATTAAGTGCCACTGAGAAACAGCATCTGCAGCTGCCCAGCACGGAGCCCACCTAAAAAGCCCAGCGCCCCAACTCACACTGACCTTATCTGTGCAGCACTCGGCAGATGATCGACATCAGCAAGGTAACTGGCCAGCCAGCTCATCGTGGTGCTCATGGCAGCACTCTCTGCTCTCTCCACCTGCGGTGACTCCATTGGCACAAAATTCTCCCGCTTGATCCTGTCAGGCGTAGCTTCAATAATGTGCTCTGCAAGTGTCATCATGTTCACCTGGGGGAGAGGAGAGCAAACTTTTGCTGCCTGGTAACAAAAGCCTTGTGTTTGTATGTGACAACCCAGCTTTGTGCCTCAGAGAAAACACGCACCGCTCGGCACCGGAGAGAAATCCTTAACCAAAGCTCACTCACTTTTGTCCCTTCTGACGAGGCACTGCAGGGTTTCACACTCCCCAGACCATTTTCTCACTGTGTGGGGAACCTGAGAGGTCTGGTGAGAGGTATGCACCAAGCCGCTACCCATCAACCTTTGTGTGTGGGGTGGAAGGACACCCTCTGACAACAGGAGAAACTACACACTGACCTCACCACCACCGCAGTGCTACGGCTGTTTACCTGCAAGTCATCCATGTGGCGTAAGCAGTCCTCATCCCCTACACTGTCCCTATAGGACAAGAGCTCTGCATCCACCAACTCCCTGTCAGCCAACATCAGCACATTCATCTGCTCTCGCTGGCGTAGCCGATGGCCCACAGCGTCCTTCCCCAGCGCAGCGCTCTTCTGGCTCCCCACCAACTGCACTGCAGACACACCAATATAAATGTCTTTTGGATTCCATTTGATGCCCGCTTGGCTGCCAGAACCCCGGTATCCAGCTGCTTCTGGGATGTGCTGGGAGAGCTCCCGGCCATAGTCCCTTATCCCTTCACTGGGGCTGATTGTCTCAGTGGTGGACTGCTTGGAGCTGGAGTTCTGCTTCCTGACACTTGGCTGTTCCAGGCTCAGTGCAGTGGAAAGCAGCTTCTCTTGCCGGGCTTGAAAATATTCAGGGCTCAGCTTATGTTTTTTGGGTGCAGGGTAATCTTTCTGAGTCTCACTACTGTAGTAACTGGAAGGTTCTGATCTTGGTCGTCTCAGCTCTGAAAACAAACAGATCAATGGTCAAGTGAAGTATGCAACAGGTGATTGCCACAGAAACAACTTCTGCTGCAGAGCAGCAGACAGAAGTTCATGCTGTGCTCTGCAACACCCAACAGTGTATGCAAAGGAATCAACACCCAAGGAGGATATTATCCCAAATATTCTTCAGATACACACATCTTCCTAAGGCAGACATTCACTCCTTTTTTCAGTATTTACAAAAGAGCACGAAGCGCATAATAGAGAGCCCACAAAAAATAATTAAGCATGGACAGCAGGGCTACTGGTGGCATCAGCCACCCAGGTGAGCTCCTTGCTCTAGGATTTCACATATCACATAATCAGCAAACAGTGCCATTGGGTTTTTCTTACCTGTGTTGGTACTGGAAATCACAGTGACTCCCTTCTGAGGCTCTTGAGATGCAATAAGCTCACTGTGCCACTGGGACACCCAGCTTTCTGTGCTGGAGTCGGTGCTCGAGGGGCACTGAATTCTGGGGTTCTGTCCAAGCTGAGTTTGCTCATCACGCTGCAGCTGCTCCAAGCATTCTGCCAGCTTCACGTGGCCCCGAGAGCGGGCAATTGCCAGCGGCAGCCTCCCAAGGGAGTCAGGAATAGAGATGGCTCGGCGGTCCCACTTATACAGCACAACAGCTGCATCCATGTGGCCCAGGGCACATGCCCACATCTGAAAAAAACAATTGACCCATTGTGAGATTTGTTATTTCCTTCTCTTCTGAATAATGCAGTGGAGTCTTATCCTCAGGTCACAGAAATTTGATTAGCAAATCACAGCATGCATCACCACCAAGGGGTTTTTACAGATGTCTTCTACAAACAAAAAGTCACTACAGAGGATTAGATGCATGCTGTTCTCTCCATTAAGTGAGAAACCTCCATCCACCAAATGAAGCTGACAGTTTCTCACCATCGAGGCCTTGATTTTTAGCTGTGTCAGGCACACTAACATCACTGCAGAGAAAGAACGGCCTCAAATGGAGATCTCTGAAGGTTGGGAACAATACAATCAAACACTCTGCTGTTGTAAACTGGCACTTCTGGTTCTACCTGCTTTGGCGTTTTACTTAAGCTCTTAGTCATGACTCCACAAACAAGATATCATGATGACTTTACAACCTCTATAGCAGAAGAGGAAAATTTGAAAGAAGGCATGTAAAGGCCTTAACCCCAGCATGACACTGGCGAGTAGAGGTTGGGTAAAAGACAAAAGTAGAACCACCTGTCTGTCCCTTGCCTTCATGTTACTCAATTACAAGGAGTTTAGATTAGATATTAGGAAGAAGTTCTTTACCATGGCACAGGCTGCTCAGACAAGTGTAGGTGCCCCATCCCTGGAGGTGCCTGAGGCCATGGATGGGCCCTGGGCAGCCTGATGGAGGGGTGCAAGCAGCCCATGGCATGAGGTTGGAACTGAGGGGGCTTTAAGGTCCCTTTCAACCCAACCATTCAGGATCTTTCCGTCAGGACTGCCACCAAAGCTCTAGGAAGATGGTAGCACCACATCTTAACATTCACACAGCAAGGACATGCAGGAAACATCCACTCTTCAGAGTGTAACATACATCAAAAAAATAACATCAGAAAGGACTCCAGAAGGTCCTCAGACACCTTCAGAAGTTTCTGTCTCTGCTGCTTACCAGGGGGGTGCAGGAGAAATGATCCACATTCAAAGGGTCAACTTCCAGCTCCAGATCAATGCTGTCTGCGTGTTTGGTGCTGCAGAAGAAACAACGGAACAAATGATGTTAGGATAATTTCCTAAATGTACAGCTTTACCCAGCACATCACACCACAATGAAGTGGCCACGTATGTGCCCACGACACACATTTACTACCCATGGTACCCCCAATAGAGACTTTAAGTATGACATGACCAGTAACTGCACTGTCACAAGATACAGGTCCTCCCAGACAAGGGGAGAGGAAGAAGTTTGGGGATTTGGCTGATTTGTTTGTAAGGGACACATGGAGCAGTTTGTAAGGGACAAGCAGAAATCTGGAGCAAGCAGAGCTTACATATGTTTCCATCATGTCTATATTGATACCCAAGAGCCCAGCAGGCCGCGTCTTACCGCCACTTGATGAGGGTCTGGATCAGCGTAGCGTAGCCCTGGGCAGCAGCGAGGTGGAGCAGCGTCATTCCTCGGAAAGTCTTTGAATGGATCAAGTGTTTGGACTTTGCCCAGCAAGCACGACTCATCATCTTCTCACACACCACCACCACGCGGCTCTCAAAGCAGCTGCCCAAGGTTCCAGTCCCAGAAACGCACTGAAACACCACACACAGCCCATGTTAACCATGGAGCAGAGCTGTGCTTGCCCTGAGCAGGCAACTTTCCCTTTCAGAAGTAATGAGACAGTAGCAAATGCGAGTGCAAGCCAACTGCTCTTAAAGACATCCACAAAGAAGCCTTGTGGCTTAAAAAGAAACAACTACACTTCGTTCCAACCCCCGTCACATACAAATGCTGGTAAGAAACCATAAAGCTACTGTGACTGGGCACAGCAGGGTCCATACCTGCACCTGTGTTCCTCCATTCCCACTCCCATTGCTCCCGCCTCCCACTCCTTGCTTGTGCTGCTGGGAGCCAGTCATTTCCGCCATTCTCCTCTCCATCTGCTCAAGGCGCTCCAGTATCGACATCCTGAACTGGTTATCTGGGTTGAAAAAAGGCAGAATAAGGGCATTTCCATAGTAAGGAAGTTCAGTTTTTGGCAGCCTACTGTGGAGAGCCACAACCAACCGCCCTGAAAATCACAAAGGAGATCTGCTCCACTTGGAGCACAGGCATGAGTGCCCTGCAGCATTCTGCCTCTTCAGGTTTGAATATGCAAGTAAATCCTGAGCAAATGGAATTGTTCATGCAGCATCTCAACAGAACCACACAGAAATACTCTCAGTTTTAGAGAAAACCTCTCTGTTCTCACAGGAGTACTGAATTAAGCTTGGCTTGCCTCCTAAAACCATGCAATCATAGAATCATAGAATCACAAGGTTGGAAACGACCTACAGGATCATCTAGTCCAACTGTCTCCATGCAATAATGGCACCTGGAAGAAAAAGACAGCTTTGCTTCTTTCTGCACTCAGAATAAGAAGCCGTTAAAAAGGTCCACATTCCTGACCTGACAGATGGACTTCCTTGGACAACTTCAGCCAAGCCACCTGGTACAGGATTACCAGAAATCTCAGGGGATGGGCACTGATAAACCAGGAACACCTCCTGCAAAGAAGAGTCGTGCAGTCTCTGCACAAATCTAAAGGATGTGTTAGTTATTTTCACCTCCCACTGTAAGCCAGCACTGTGATGCGGCTCGTATTGCTTGAACAGTGGAGTGGGGAGAATGAGGTTGCAGCACTGCATGAGGGCACTGCTAAACTGAGGCTGTAGAGATCTCTGTGATCTCAGCAGATATCTCTGTGTCTGTGTCCAGTCAGTGCAGCTCAAATGCTCCCTAGCAAAGCCCGTTAGCAGCAACAGGAATCTGTGCATGACAATTAAAATGTTTTTATTGGGTTCTAAAAGAGAAAGTCCTGTCTGAGAGATCTGCTTACATACAGAGCCCCTAGCAGCACGCTCTAAGAGTCCCTGCCCCTCAGAAAGTTTCTTCACGGTTCCAGTAGTGTAGTTTAAAGTGTGACAGACTGTCAGCGATACTCTTAGAAAAAATTGCCATGAAGGTTCCCCAAAGTGCTCATCAGCACAACTCCCACTTGCCAGATCCACCCGGATGGCCTCTGTTTAACCCAAGAGTCAGGCATCAATTAACTGAGGAACGAAACAAAGCAAAGTCTCCCTTCGTCACCTAACCATTTGTCAGTGAGATGTCAGCTCTGACTTCCCAGCCATTAGAGAACAACAACAACAAAGCGTCCATCCCAGCTATGCCTTGGCAGCAGACATCAGCTCAGCTCCAACACAAATATGTGGTAATTCAGCACTTTTGTGGCTGGGTTTGAGCTGTGGGTTGGACCCGATGACCTCCAGAGGTCTCTGCCAACCTCAATCATTGACCCCACAGTCCCACCCGGGCCGCCCAGGAGCCAGGATCACAGGAGAATGCCGCTTCCCACTGCAGTCATCTGCCTTGTTATCAGTGCCCGATTAACAGCTCAGCTGCCCTGTGAATTGCAAACCCTTTGGAAACGCCGTCATGCAGATGCACTCTGACAGCCTCACCTCTCAGCTGCAGGCAGCGCGCAGCAGTGAGCGGAGCCGTGTTGCTCAGCCAGCCTTTGTTCAGGCAGTGCTGCAGTGTGCTGCAGTGCAGTCTGCTCCTCTGCCTCCTCCTTCCCATCGCCATGCACAGCACGTACGCTGCAGAGCCCGGCAGCGACCCGGCACTGAGCCATCCCTCAGCTGAGGGCTGTGACACACAGCTCGCGTTGTGGGGACACAGCTGCATCTGCAGGGCAGCAGCTCCGTGCTGCATCCCACACCAGCGGCCCGGGCTGCCAGCACTCGTGCTTTATTACAGCCGGGAGGAGCGACGCAGCCCAGCCATCGCATCCGAGCCACCAACGTCATACAGACAGAAGTTCTGTATGCCCCCAAACAGCAGCAGAAAACGATTCCCATGAGATACAACAGTAGGCAGTGCAGACTGAGATACATATTGATATATATGTAATTTCTCTTTACTAGCTCCAAACATAGAACAGAAATGGGACCCCAGGCCTGTGCGCATCTTCCAGGCTTCCCCCAAAGGACTGCAGTCTCAGTGACGAAGCTCCCCCCTTCCTGCTCACATTAAGTGCTTCCTCACACCTTCTGCCAAGTCACCGAAGGGACGACTGTCACTGTCCCACTGTCCCCAGACAGAAATGAAGAACAAGGGAACATTTTTCAGGAAACTGTTTGAAAACAGCATCTAATATTCCTATTCAGACACGTGGGCAGCACTCCCAGGAATCATTTAGGACAGCACTGCCAGGTTTTGGGTAGCAGAGAGTCTCTGTCAGACCCAACAGGAGTCTGAAGAACAGATATCAGGAATTTGAACCTGTAACTCTCGGACTCTTGCTGGGACAATGGTGTTTTCCATGGCTAATTGTCAATCACCGCTCAGTCTAAAGGCAGATCAGAACCATGCTGCTATTAATAAAGAGGGAAGGGAATGAAATCTTCTGGAGCTTCAGCACAGAGCAAAGGGAGCCCTCCTGAAGGCTGGCAGAGGCTGCTGCTATTTCTCCAGCCTGAACTAGAAAGCTCCAGGCAGCAAAGATGGAAACGGGGTGAGAATACACAGCAAGTCTCTAACGCTGCCCATTTTGCAGGTGACGTAATGCACCACCTCAGCACAGAACAAAGACGCAGCTGATAGCAGTGGCAGAATTCTGTGCATACAGTCAGCACAGCTCCCGCAGTGCCGAGAAACTGACAGAGCTGCAGAGAGAACCTGTTCCCATGGCAGACTCAAAGCAGCCCACCTGCTCACAGCACTGCTGATCTGCAGCTGGCTCCAGGACCTGCATGCGTGCAGCTACAGCTCCATGCAACCATCGGACCTGACACGTTTCCTTTTGCTCAGGATCCTTTTAACCCCTTAGGGAGCACCATTCTCTAAGCCCCAACTCTGTCAGCTTCAATCTAAACGTTGTCACCTCTACAGTCTCCATATCGGGATTTGCTGGGCCGTATTTGCACAGACATCAGCAAGTTGAAAATGCAGTGTGCAATGATACCAGGAAACTGCCGTGAAACATCACTGCCCATTTGTGTACCCTGGGTTCAACATGCTGATTGCCAGAAAGGCATTATCAGCCAAGTCTCAGCAATGAACACAGGATGAAAATGCAAATGAAAAGGGGGGGGAGGAAGGAGCAGTAATTTGTTTTTACCTTTACCAACAACTGCTTCGCGTTGCAATAATTAACAGAAGGGCTGTAAGCACCACAGAGGACGTCCAAGACCATTTATCCTTTATTATTTTTTATTTTGCTATGCAAATCCTTGTGTTTGGGCTCACTTCAGGGGCCGTGGGCAGCCAGCACTTAGTACTCAGGGAAAATAAATCACCAGTGTTTCTACATTCTTATCTTTCATCTCCAACGGGGGTCTCATGGCAAGTACCTGCGCACTGAAGACAAACGCTCAGCTGCACATAAATCAAGTTACCAAAACAAGCTTTTCTCTGCTTACATTACACAGGAAATCTGAGCTGTGTAAGGTTCCCTGCACTGGAAGCACCAAACTTCTAAACGCAGCAAAAATGGGTGCATGCCTGTGCTGCCCAAGGTTCAACCTCATCCCATGTACTCTCACCTCTTTAAAACCTGGGGCAACACAGAACCAAATACCTTTTGCCAATGTAACATAATTTGCAGACTGAGGGGAATTTGTGGGTTCTTCAAGGCTGCTTCCAACAAAGTCAATGAAAACGACTGCATTTCTGTATCTGAAACACCTCATAACTTACAGAAAACAACCTGAAATTGCAGTCTTCTCTGGAGATTATTATTCTCCAATTTTAACCACAAAAGCCCAACTCTGAAGGCCCACACGTAACTCCTGGACAACATATTAACTCAGGAAACCTGCTCCATTGTGCCAAAGGCCGTTTGCACTCCTAGTGCTCTCAGTGCTCACGCAGGAGCGAGGCACTGCCCCATGGGTCACAAACTTGGAAGTGCAGCAAAACTCTCCTCAGAGGGGCAGGAGGAGCTGCTCAGCCAGAACCCGACCCATGCAGAGCTCAGTCTGAATCTGCACATACGCACCCTGTGTTAGAAGGCAGCCAACACAGCACTTTCCAACACATCCCAAGTTTTCTCCCACGTGTGAAGGTTACGGGGTCCCTGCTGCGAATGCACGTGATTGCTGATACCAGGTGGGACAATCTCCCCACAGAACCACCAAAACCACACAGCCACAGTGCTGCCCAGCCACGCCATCCCACCAGCAAGCAATAAGATGCTTAAAGGGTGGAGCTCCCACCCTAAATGACACAGATAAAACAAGAACCAAACCTTGTGCTGCAGAAGGCATTCACAACTGAAGCGCTCCCTGTGACAGCACACATGTCCATCCCCATCTTCCAACCCAAGCCCTCTCCTAGAGACAATTATTATCCAATGTATTTCATGCTGGGATTCTCACTTTTCAGGCTACACAGAGTGGCAACAGTGTCCCCATTTGGTGGGCAATGGCTCACACTGTGTCTCTGAGGGATCTGCACTGAGCTGCTTTTCTCACCTCTACATGCTACTTTACTGGACGAGTAAAGAACCCAAAAAGCACTTCATTACTGCTCTCTTCCTATTTTACAAATGATTGGTTGTTTGCATGTAACATTTTGCTTGGTTCCTCTGTACAGTAAAAACACCAAGCAAGTCGAAGCATTGGCTTGACCTGCTTTGTTTTTGAGGAGTCATCACTGTGAGTAACATCCTGGCTGGGTCTGTTTAATGGTGGAGCTCACAGGCAGCGATCTCAACCATCAAACAAAAGCACTTAAAATTTCTCCTTAATATTTGTACAACATATGGACAACCCTGCTTGTCAGGGAGATTGCAGTCAGGCAGAGAGAAATGCCACAAGTACAGGAAAACACAGTTCACACTGAGCCCAAGAGACAGGTGAAGGTCTGTGGATCTCTGGAACAGAACGGAATCTCTGTGTTGTGCCATTCCAACTCAGCAGGAGATGGGGGGGTCAGGCTGACTTTCCCCCCTCAAGTGCCCATTTCTGTCCATAACCTCCGTAAAGCACTTCCCAGCTGCTCAGAAATTTGCTGTGCTTTCCCACAGGTGCCAACACCGTACGGGATGTGCACAGAAGCACACAAGGACCATCAGCTCCCGGCACGCTGCTCATCGGCACGGCGGCACGCGGTGCTTGCAGCGTCTGCCTCCTCCAAGACGGGCTGCAGCAGCTTTGCGCAGAACTGAAACAAACCGACCTGCTGGAACCGGGCAGAAAAAAGAGGCCGAGATCTCCGACACCGGGAGCTTTTGGAAGCAGACATCTATCCCGTTTGTCCCATTTCTCAACTGAGAGTAGCCCAGATGGTCCGAATTCCCGCTCTTCCTTAAGAGCCGCTTTGCCAAAGGATTTTGGGAACAGATGTGCCTACAGCATCCCCTCCGGGAAAGTCTGGGCCATCCCGTTCGCCATGCCCACCCAAATGGGAAACCGCGAGCCGGAGGCATTACAGCGCGCTTCTGCACGTGCGATGCTCCTGCGAGCGCCGGGCCGGGAGCCGCGTCTTTCCATGACGGCGCCCGAGGAGCGGCGAAGAGGGAGGAGGGCACGGCGACGGACCCGACCCCGAGCAAACGCCGCCGCGTCCCGCAGCCTTCCGCGAACGGAGCGGCGATCCCCGCCCTCGTACACTGACCTGGGCGCCTACAAAGGCATCGGCGGCGGCTGCAGCCCGCGCCTGGCGGCGGGGCAGGACGGGCCCGGCTCTGTCTGCCGCGGCTCCCGCCGGGCTCATGGCACGCCGGCAGCCAGCCGGAGCTCCCCGGCGCGCCGCAGCCTCAGCAGAGCGCTCCCCGCGGCGGAGCGCGGACCGGCGGCGCGCAGGGCCATGTTCCGGCGGCGGGAGGAGGAGGAGGCGGCGGCGGGAGCCGGAGCGGAGCGGCGGGCAGAGCTGCGACGCGGGGAGAGCACCGCCTCCGGGCTGCGCGAGGATGCGGCACTGCGCGCTGGAGCCGCCGCTCCGCGCCCCGACGGCGGCCGTCCGCCGCCCCGCGGCTCTCCGCCCTCAGCCCACGCCGGGGCCCCTCGGCGCCGCCATGGCGGGGTGCGGGATTCGGGCCCCGTCCCGCGGCGGCGCTCAGCGGCGGCCCGGGGCTGCGGCGGGCGGGAGGCTGCGGCCGCCGCCTTCCATTGTGTGCGGCGGCGCGGGCGGCGGCCCGGCCCTGCCCTGCCCCGCTCCGCGCCGCTCCCGGCGCCGCCGGGCCCCGCCCCGCCCGGGTGACATCACCGCCAGCACCGGGCTGGGCGCTGCCGGCGCCGAGCGGCCGAGCTCCGGCACTGCGGCTCTCATCCCTCCGTAGGCGCCCCGAGGCCGACGTGTGGAGCTAAGGAACGTTAACGGTTTCTTTGCGTCGTTAAAAGCCAGCGTGAAATCCCCGAGGAGCGCCGTGCGGCCCGCGGTCCGGAGCCGTCCGGGCACCGCGGCGCGTCCGCCGGCAAGCGGTCGGAGCCTCGCGACGGGCAGCAGACGCAGCGCTCCCGTCTCCACGCCTCCACCGCAGCGAAGCAGAAAACAGCGTCTGCGAAACGCAGTCGGAGCAACAGAACGCAGCCTTCAGAAACAGGTGTATGGGAGCTGCCTGGCTGTACGTAAAGGGACCAAAAATGCAAGTCTCAATGAAAATACGGAACAGATAAAGCCTCCATGCATCTTCAGACCTCACCAGTATGAGCACACGGTGCCTGCAAGGTCGTCTTGTCTCCATCTCACACACTCCCATGCTAGAAACGGGCATCAGGTCCAGGTGAACAAGACGCCACCAGCTCCGCACACACAGCCTGGGGGCTGCCTGGGTGCCATGCATACATCCGTTGTCACACCAACAGCACCAACCCACCACGCTTCTGCATCTTCCACCCGGGAAAGGCAGCCAGAGCTCACGGAGCACCAGCGGGCTGGGAGAGCTGCCTGTCATGCTCCCTCCTATCAGTGCCATTTAGTTCCCACCACAGCTCTGCCCATCCTATGCACACCCAAACCCTCAGCTCCCTCAGTTCCCCACCCAGACTTTTACATTCTCCTTGACAATTTAACTTATTCCTTCACAACTTCCTTCCTGCAGGTGCATAATAAGCACAGCCCCAAGGAGCAACTCATAGTGGCCCCCTCTAAATGCCCCATCACACCCCATGCCAAGCAAACGCCGTCTCTACAAATGCCTTTTGAAAGCAGCAAATTCTGCAGTGGGAAGCAAACACACTGAAAGCCTGTACTAAAAAGCCTTCCTCATTTCTGCCCTTCAGGTCAGAAGTGTTTTGTTTGCTTTTCATTTGTCTTGAGAGCGCTTCTCTACCAACAGCAAACAAGAGGAAGCAGCAGCAGCAGATCATACTAAGGTGCTGTGTGGGCACAGGGAGATCTGCTGGCACTGCTTGGGGCAGGAGCACCAATGCATGCCAGTGAGCAGACAGATCCCTTCATGCTTCTTTTTTTCCTGCTGCTGGAAACTTGGAAACTTCTCCAGAGCTGTGATTCCTCCTGAAGAAAAGAAGCTGAAGATAAAGCATTCCGGGTATCTGCAGAGCTGAGAAAAGACAGCTGATTTACTGTCACCTCAGCACACACCTCCCCTACATAGCATGTCTTTGTCTTTATTTTAAAGGGATTTGGGGATGACACCATGCAGTATGGTGGAGTTTGTTAACCCTGCAGTGCTCACATAGCTGAAATATTTAAACACAAAGGAACTCAGAGCGTTCCTTCAGATTAAGTAGAAAGGATAATAAAATCCTGGTCTGTATTTTGGGACTGCGGAGAGTCCTTAGCATCCTTCCCTCGAGACGACAGAACTGGCAGTAGTACAAGGATTTAATGCAGTGCAATTAGAAGCAAACAGAGAAGATGAGGATTTGTGTGTTTATTCTACTGGTAGAATCAATTCACATTAGCTTATAGCTGAACTAACATCTGTACTCTCAGAATAAAAGCAAAGATGTTGCTTGTCCGTTAAAAAGAATATCATTTGCTGCTTTCAGAGCACTGTGCACCACGACAGAGCCTTCTGATAGCTCATGGTACATAGAATTATTCAGTCTTTTTCCCTGAAGGGCCTCTGCATTGCAGCGGTCCTTTTCCCTTTTTTTCCCCCCCGTTAGCAATGCCCTACTTTGTTCACTGCTGCAGTCCTCCTCCCTTCCACATCACAGCACTCATGGAAAGCCTGCCCGCTCCCCAGCACACAGACAACACAAGCAGGCAGCACTCAGCCACCTTCTGCAGCTCCTCCAAACCACCAGCACTGAGGAAAGGACCAAAGAAGAGCTTTAAGACGCAGCCCCTTTGCACACTGCGCTGGAGAGATCGCGCGATGATCCACACACACCGATGAGCAGGGACTGTGATGGCTCCCGACTCACAGCTGCTGCCGGCACACAGGAAGCATCTAACTGATGTCTGAATGAGAGCAGCTTCTTCTGCCTAGGCTTCCCAGACAGAAGGAAGGAGCCCACCAAAATCCCTTCAAACAACACCTGACGACATTTGCACACTACTGGCCTGCATTAAGCTTAAAACTATTCAGTATTTCTCCCCTTGGCGTCAATCAGTTCTACATATCTGCCGAGCCTGTCAAAGTATGTGCAGCAATAATAAGACAGTAACACACATTTCAAATCTTTGTGATTACAGCAACGTTTTGAAGTCAAGCTCCTATCAAAGTAATACATCCACAACAGATTTCCCAGAGCATGCAATTCTGTGACGATTCTGTGACTCAACTGCAGTTACTACATTGGCAGCTCACAGACGAAATTAGATGAGGTTAATTGACTGAGCAACAAACAGAATCAGTGTATTAGCTCATTACTGCTCATCTTCAGTACGGCCCAGTGCAAACAACGGCTCCTGTGATTTCTTTCGTATAACACTTTGCAGCACTAATATTAGTTTCTCAGCAATGAAATCTCTGAAGACTTTGGATCTGACCCTACCATATTTGTCTCCTGTACAGAGCAGAGAAAGCAGGCACTTAACAAATGGGTCCCCTAACACGAACATGTAAGGACTGTGCTAAGAGTGCATAAAATGCAGCACTGCAGCAGTTGACTCTCTGGTGAAAAAAGACAAAAGCAGTATTGCTTGTTCTTTTCCATCCTATCATGTCTGTTAAAACAAACCAGCTCTTTTCCTTAGATCTCCTTGCTCTGAGTTGGAAGCTGCTCCAGCAATCACACTCAGGAAGGGAAATGAAGGCCCTGCCCATCTTGTTCAAATTGTCACCCTGGTGACTTCTCAAAAAAAATCAATGAATTTCATGCAGTAGTACAGAAATAACAGACCAGCCAGCAGATCTGTTGCCTCCTTGCAGGCCGTACTGACTTCTCATTTTCTCCAATAGCTTTTAGAAGGAGCACCAGTGGGCACAGGTAAGTGGGGATATTCAGTTCCTCCAGCCCGCTGTTCCAGGCTCCCATGCTCTTCTACTATCTTTCTTCCCATCTCTGCTCTACAAAATGCATTTCAGGGGTGTGCCCAAATGTAACACTTGCAAACACAGCTATCACATAAATCTCAAGCCCACATTCCCATCCCTCAGTGCCGACATCAAGCTAACAGAGGTCTGTTCTGATCATTCATGTTTTTTTCTGTCAACAGGAAGAGGGCTTTGATTAATGGAGTGCTGAGTGACAGACCTTCCCCACGACTCAGCCTCAGCCCCCTGCGTCCCTCTCCCATACCAGGGGCTGCTCCTTTCATTCACAATTCTACCATTTGGTGAGCTTAGTTAAAGAATATCATGCACTTCTTACCATCTAAAGACAGCCAGTCATGCTGGGAGGAAGGCAGGGTTGGCAGAGCTCTGGCTTTGTATTCAAACACCACAGAATTGGAGATGATCTGATTGTTGAAGGCAACTTGCAAAGTCACGAGCCCAGTGTCATGAGCTAAAAGAGAAGAACGAGTGGTGAGACAGTGACCTCCCTGCAGAAATGCCAAAATACAACACTGTCAGTGAACTCCCCACGGGCAGCCTGGCAGCAGATGAAACGAGAGCAGAGGGTGCACTCAGCAATATTTTTGTGACTACTGAAGAGTCCAAAATGTCAATCTGCATTTTAAAACAGGCAGGCTTTAAAACACATTTAGGAGCCATACAATAGGTTCTCTTGGCATGAGGTAGGATCCCATGTGCTCCAAAATTAACCAACTTCACAGCATTTCAAGTAGCAAGCAAGGATCAGTTATTCTGCATGCACTGAAAGTCAAGAACTTCCTCTGAAGCCACCAGCTGCAGAAGAGCCATTCCTTACCTGGGCAGTAGCAGCGCAGTACTCCTGGCTGAATTAAAGATGCAGGCACTGAGATCTGATCAAACAGACAGCTGTAATTATTGCTGGCTTCTTGCCATGGACCAGTGATTAGAACTTTCACTCCTCCCTACAGTGAGCAGAGGGGAAAAAAAGTGAGCGTCATGATAAAAGCCCTATCCAGAGAGGACCATGCACCAAAATGGTTAAACTGCAAACAAAATCATGAGGGCAGATACAGATCTTTGGCACCAGTACCCAGCAACATCCCAGTGCTCTGCAGAGCCTGAATACCTCCATCCACCTGCCCCGCCATGACTGCTCTGCTCACAGCTGCTGCTGCTGCAACCTTTGGGACACCTCGTGGTGCCCTTCTCTGGCCACCAAACCTTACACTATAGGGGAAATGCAAACAGCATTCCATAACAGAGCATCTCTGTTTCTTTTCACTCGCTCTGTTCCCTCCTCCTGCTGGCAGTGATACACCTTGCACTTTACTGGGTATTGAGAAATTGGTTAAAAAAGTAAGCATGGTCACAAGGGGTGTCCCTGAAGGGGCTGTGCAAAGCAGGGGTACGAGGGGGTCCTTCAACCCCAACTTTAGCAACTGGAGCCTGTCCTAGATCTCTCTCCCTGCCCTGACATGGGTCTCAGTAGTGCTGTGTCAGTCACACAGTGCAAGGCTTTGGCATCCGCCTCTCCTGCTGGCGGGAAAGGCACCAGCTGCATCCAGCACAGATCTGCAGAAGTACTGTTGAGTTCCTCCCACAGTCCTTGTGCCTCCTCCCTGAGGCTCAGCGTGGAGCTGGGCACCACCAGGACATTCACCATGCCGTGATGGGAGTGCTCCTCACACACGTGAGCAGGAAGGAACAGACTGCAGAGCTGTGCCAGGACATAACCTGACATAGGATAAACACTACTTTGCATCGTTAGCAAGATCCGTCACACGCAGTTCAGTGCAGTAAGGCTGTGCACGAGGCCATCATGTGGGAATACTTGGCCTTTCAATGAAACAAAACATTTCTGTTCAGACGTTTCTAGGTGAAGAAAAGGCCCTGTCAGGGTGACAGAGTGCTTAATTAAAAGTACACTGAGACATGCAAATGGCCTTGGATGCTCTTTCTCCTAAGATAAATGTGTTTAAAACCTTGTCAAAGCTTTAACAAAACAGTTATTGGAGCTGTTATTAACAAAGCAAGTAAGGATGAGGCAGTAATCTTAAGGACTAAAAGCCCTAACTTACCTCAGGGTAAGACCATTCTGGTGAATAATCTGTCACCATGAACAAGCGCCCACTCTGCTGTAGCAACCCCAAAGTGCCTTGTGCTGCAGCTGCCGAGACCACCTCAGCCACATGCATGTATGCCATCGTGCTGGCTCCATTCTCTGTGCTGCTGAGCTGCATGTTGGCTTGCTGAGGACTGCAGCAAGGAATGCACATTTCAGCCTGGTTGTAGGTTGTTCTGTTACTGTCTTCAGGCTGAGAGAGTCCGGCACTGTCACCTGACACCAACTGGTGTCCATAGAGGGCATTGCTCCCACCTTCCACAGATATGAAATCATTAATTAGATCAGAAAACTGGTTGCTGAAGGAGATGTCAAAGTGGTCCAAGTTAAGCTCCATGTTGGAGGAGTTATTTAAGCTGGGATGGGCCACAGGATAGAGTCCTTGTACCATGTTTCCTTGGAGAATAGGGAGATTGTTCCCATTCCTGATACCTCCATTGGTCTCAGGTTGCAAGTAGTGTTCTGTGCTGCAGGCTTGAAGATCCCCTGATTTAAGTAGATTTTCATTCCCTTCTGCCTGCTGGGAGGTCTCCATGGGAACTTCAGCTTCTGCAGTCATAGCCTGGAAATTTGCTTGGAACTGCATGAGCTGGAGAGAAGAGGTGGACTCTATTCTGGTTTCCACCGTGCCATTGCAGTTGGAAGTGGTTTGGGATGGGGACTCTGTTTTCACACTGGGGATTCCTATTGTATTCACAAATGAGCCACTTGTGTCATTCAGGTTGTTGTGGGTGTTTTGCTCAAGGGGAAGAGGTTTGCTGGCATCCTGCAGAAAGAAGCTGGGGGAAGGGGTCTGATGAACGTGAGGGCTCTGGACTGTCTGATTGAAGCTGGAAGAATAGTCCTTGTTGGAGTCAATGGCACTGAAGTCCATCTGCTCCAAGGTGGTACTTGGGCTCAGACCCCCTCCAGATGGAAGCAAACCTGAACCAGTAGTGAGGGTGAGAGTGTTAGATGCAGAAGTGGAGGAAAATGCTTCTTTGGACATCTGTTGTTCAAAAGACGTGTCCTCTGTTTTAATTTCCTTCGTGAGGGTTGTATTGAAGTTGAAGCTACGTTCTGTGGTGGGTGACTGCCTTATGTTGGTACTGATGCTGTCACCTTTCATACCCCCTCCACCATAAGTCTGCCCTTGCTTGGGGTTATTAAGAAAACAGTCTGGGTCAAAATTCATGGTGGTTTCTGGAATTTTTCTATTTCCATCTAAAGTTGTGGAGAGCACAAGTTCCTCGGAGACGGTGCTGGGTAGCATGGACAAGCTCTCTGAACTGGCTGTTGTTGGAAAAGCAAATTTGTGTCCATCAGAACTCACAGCAAGTACCAGCCCTTGTGCAGCCGCATCTGAGGACAGAAGGTGTTGATTCGGGCCGGAGGTGGGTGACATGGTGTACACAGCCTCACTGGTGACTTCTGACATAAACACTGTGGCACTTTGTGACAGGCTTCCCATAACTGATGCTACAGCCATGCTGGACACACCAGTGACTGCTGGGCTATCCGCCATATCTGGATCGCTATTTAATCCACTGCTGATGGACACAGGAGAATTCTGGGTTGTGTCAGGGACTTCGACCTGGTTGGTGGAAGAAACCTCGGTACTGTTTTGATGGAGCAACACTGGTTTTGCCACTTTGCCATTCCTCTTCTCCCGGCTGGAGGCCTTGCCATGACTGTGCTCGTTCTTGCCTTCAGAGACATCGTTATTTTGTACCTCTGAATGAGTGCTGTACCCACCTGTCCTTGGTTCGACCTTTGGTGATATGATGCGGTGTTTGGCACTGTTACACTTGTGATGCACACTGCTTCCTGCCCCTGTGCCAGAAAACAACATTGGTGCTTCAGTAAGCACAAAATTAAACCCATGCTGGTTGCCTGTCTTACAGCTGTAGTAAAGGAAAGCCACGACTAGGTGCTTGTGTGAGGGATGGAGAGAGCAAGCGGCACCGTGGAAGTGATTTCTTGCTCATGCCACATGTACAGCTCCCCCTCCATCTGACACATAGATCCATTGTGCACAACGACAAACCTCGGAACAGGAACACGTGCACACTTAGCTCCACCACACATAGCGCCTACCCTCACCTTACTTCTTTCTGCCCTGATAACAAATAAAGAGGAAAGGAATCAGCATCTGTGCCAAATTTCAGTTATTTAACGTGGGCAAAGTCTGCAAAGTAAGTCTGTCAGCTATGGCAGACTGTTTCTGCCTTGCAGGCCCTGTTCTGCAAATGCAGAAATCAGGCAGTCTGAGGTAAACTGTTCTTTCTGGAAAGTGTCCTATCCACAAACTCCAGTGCAAGAATGGCATTTGTTGCTTAAAGAACAGCCCAGCCATTGAGGTGTGCTTCTTTAACGGATTCATTTTCCCTAGAATGAGGTAAGAACAACTATTGTACTCTACAATGACTAATGGGGAAAAGAAGCTCCCTGTAGCTAATGGCCACAATTATGAATACCATCTTCTGGGCAACACAAAGTGTCTGCACAGGCGCTCTAATTTGCCAACCCTTTTGTTCCTTGCCCTTGAAGGGGAACTTCTTTTTTATGCACTCAAGATTTGAATCAGGTCACTCAAAGTAGTTCAGGACAGACTAAAGGCAGTATTAAATCTCTCTATTCTCCTAGGTATAGAGACCAACAGGAACATGAGAAGCTTTCACTCTGCAGTCTTTGCCTATGACTGCAAAGAACTGGGGATGTGTGTGTCAATGTGCCAGCCTTTACAAAACAAAGTGATACTGTTATGTTAAAAACCAGGCGGCAGACTTAACACAAGACAAAACATCAAAGGGAAGCATAAAAGGATTCGTGTTCAGATCTGCAAACCTGGATCAAATGCTGAGCCTTCAGGCTTGAATTTTAATCCAAACCCAGGTATTTCGGAGGTCATCATTCTTACTTAAAAACCTCAATTGTATAACACAACTGCCCAGAAAAGCAGAAAAAAATAAACCCTTTGAAGCACAGACAGCTTTCCTTTATAAATTTCTCTGAAGACTAATTAGTATATGATATATTTTACTTGACCAAAGTAGTAGGAAGGACTGGCTATAAAGCAGATGAGATGGAAAAAAGAATAATTCTTCTTCCTACTTGCTGTGCAAAGCTCTAACACTCAGGATGCTGTTTCCTGCCATTCTAGTCTCCAAACAAAACCATCTTTTTCAACAGGACAGAAATCTCTCATGTCTTCATGGTAATTAAATAAAACCTGTCTTATTCCAGAGCAGCCTTGTAAGTAACCACCTGAGCCCTTCTCCAGCAAAGCAGGCTGCAGGGCAACAGTTTCTGAGGGTAATGTTGTCAGAACAATAAACTCTGAAGCATGCAGAAGAGAACGCACCTTTCTAAGCAAATCACATACAGAGGGCACAACACAAAGCGTCTGCTGCTGGTTTTGTGGTTTCTTTTTTTTCTTAAACAGAAATTCCAGGTGCGTTTTTTTTTCTTAAATCTTCTATTACCTCTACACTCATTGGGTCTCAACATTTCACAATACAGCATTTTTGTGCTGCAAAACCCATTCCAAGCCTGGGTTAAGCTGCAAGCACGTCGTGCCCTCCCGTGGCACTCACCCAAGGTACCAGTGCAGAGACAGTTGTGTGTCCGAGGCTGCGGTTTGGTCTGGTGACTATCGAGGATCTGCTGCACCAGCTGCTCCACTGAGAACCCTGAACTGCTGTTTCCATTGCTGCACGTCCACTTAATACCATGAACTGGAAAGGGAACAGAAAAACTCAGGAACTTCAAAAACACACCAGGAAACATCAGAAGTCATCCCAAAAGAACAGCAGAAAGCCTCTCCTGCTGATTTTACTCAGAGCTGATGAGACCTACGTAAAGTAACAGCAATGGTTATTGGTTTACCACTTTCTTGGTTTCCTATCCAAGACTTACCAAACACATTAAAAAATCCAGAAGCAACAATAGAGTACTTGTGCTTCACTGAAGTAAAACAGTGCATTGTAAGGAACACTTTACACCCTTTTTTTTTTGCCTTTCTCTAAGCAATGTTAGGGGCACACCCTGCATGTGCAGTAGGGCTCAGTGAACACCTTGCCACGTGCTGGCTGTTGGCAGCACAGTTCCCATGGTGTTCCTTTCCTGACAGGTTAGGCTTGAAAAGCTTTTTTTTTCCAACGCCTTTGTCATACTCTGGAAAAGCAGATTTCTTCTAAAATCTAAAATACTAAACCAGAAAGCCCTGCCAAAGTTGAGTCCCACTGACTTCACCTCTCAACTCACAGATCCCTGCACAGTGACATCCACAAATCGATAGCATGGAATGCTGACAGCATGCAGGGCTGAGCCTCACCTCACAGCCAGGAAGACCCACAGGCTCTCCATCAGCAAATTGCTTCATGCAAGAAAGTCAGAAGCAAACAAGGGCCTGTTCACAACACTTATTGACAACACTGCCAGAGAGTAAAGATGGCATGTGAAATGTCCTATTCTCCTCCTGGGCCCTTCCGTATGTCATGAGCAGCCAGTGGGACAGCGTTCCTGGGTCTGCCTTTTTAATCACCTGTTGTTACACTTCCTCATCACCCACTGATGTTACACTGCCTCGCAGCATCTCACCTCACTCCAGTTCTGTATCAGAGTTTGCATTTTTATTGGCTGAGATGAGAAACTTGCAGAAATGCTGTAAAAAAGGTTTACAAGTATTTTTCCTCCTATCACTATTTAAAGTGTTGCACTTGGTTTAGTAATGAGTCCCTCTATGCTTGCTTGACAACCACTTTTATCGTTATTGTACCCACCAGATTTTGCTTTATAGCACGCTCACATTTTGCCTTTCCTCCTAAGGCTCAGTGTCTGTTATGACATGGAAGGTTCAGTTCACACATGCTTCCTGCTCCAGTTCCTGCACTCACATCCATTTTATTATTCTCAATACATTATTCTGTCACATGTGATGTTAGGCTTAACAAGAAATGTTCAAACAGCAGCTTTGTAAAAAAAAAAAAACAAAAAAACACTGAAAATGAGATCAAACTGCACTGAAGTTTTTGGTTATATAAAGTTACTGAACTGTAATTGCTACTGAGAAACTTAGCAGTGTTATCTCTGGTTACTTCAGAAATTATTTGCTGCAGAAGCTCAGACTGCTGCATACAGAAGTTCTGTTTCACAGCAGTGTATCAGAGCCTGCTTCCCACTATGACTAAATCCGGTGATGAGCACTGTGTTAAAGAGAGCAAATCTGACCAGTGATTGTATCTTGTGGTTTGTTTATTCATGATGGTTCCTGCTGGACCTGAATCAAGCTGTGAGCTGGAAGCTGAAAAGCAACAGACAGTTTTATGGCTGGATATCTACAGTGCCATGCCTGTTATTTTCAGTTCCTTCCACTGTAACAAAGTTCCATCGTTTGCCTACTGCAAGAATCAAGCAGAAGCCAAAGCTTTTGATCTTCCTAAACCTATCAGTAATATTCACAAAGAAGTTCTCCAAACAACGAATCTTCTTGGGAATATCCTATCCTTTACTCAGAGTTTCTCACAGTCTCCATGCTGTCCACGCTGCTCTCCGCTCCCTACAGCTCAGCTGCTGATCCTTCGCCTCTTTTCGATAACAAGGGTCTGCCACTTGTTTTTTGAATAACGATACTGCTGCCTGCGTGGAGCAGGTAAACATTTCATCAGATTTATTTCATTAGATTTACCTCTTCACATCTGGACACCCACATACAATTCTGCTTTGATTTTCCAGCCCTCCCCTTCCCCCTTCACTGCTTGCACAGCAAGATTTCCTGAGCCTCGCTGCTGGGGATGCAGGTGAACTCGTGTTTCCCATTTCTTAACACTGCTCACTGAATTTGCCCGTCTCTGCACAGGTTCACTCTCAGCTGTGCCATAGAGTCCTTCTTATAGAATGAAACCCCTCCTCGAACGCTCACATGCGGATATTTAACAGCTAATGGGAGGCGGCACAGAATCACAGAACCTCAGAGGTCACCAAGTTCCAACCCCTCCGCCGTGGGCCGGGCTCCCACCTGCCAGGTTTCGCCCACGCGGTTCTGTTACCCCCAGAGAGAACCGCCGGGCCGCCGCTCTGCCCGCCCTCACGCCGACATTCGCACACGCAAATTTTCACACGCAGCCGCCTCAAGTTCCGGGCTGCTCCCCGCGCGGAGCTGCAGCGCTCCCGCCGGCCGCCAGGTGGCAGCACGCGACAAGGAACGGGGCGGCCCGGCCCACGGGAGGCGCCGAGGCGCACATGGGGCTCCTCCGTCCGCGTCACATTTGAGGATTCTTTGGCTTCTCCACGCGGATCTCCAGCTCTGTTGGTAAAACCCGCTCTGGGAGAAGCAGTGTTTGGTAAAGAGGTCACGGAAGCTCCAGCTTCTCCTTGACCCCATCGGGGGTCACTTCATAGCTCTGACAAATGGATGGGAAATGATGGAAATCATCCTTGATAGAACAATTAATCTTTTAAGCGTAAATGATCCTAAGCTGCTAATGAAATTGAATATAAATTTAAGTCAGCCTAGAAAAAAAACAACCAAGCAACAAGAACCCAACAACTCAATTCTTCACATCACCTCTGTGCCCATTATCACTTCTCAAACCCCACACTGGGCTCATTGCCCTCCCTCCCATTTGCAGCAGGGATGCAGTTTCAGGTCACCTCCATGAGTCTCTGCTGCTTCATTGACGCATGCAGGACAGCCTCTGAGGATGTGAGATGTGAAACGCCCAAAGGCATTAAAGTTCAACCAGTACCACAAGGAACCTCCACTGCCTCAGCTGTGGTTGTGTGCAGGCCAGGAGCGACCCGTTTGCAAGCAGCAGAGAAATGAAAAAAGTATTTTTTTTTTTTTGAGGGGCGGGGGGAAAGGAAAGACAGGTCTTAAAATAGCAGATGTGAAATGAGGATGGCAAGGTAGCATTGGCGGCAAGTCTGTAACATGCTTTGCCAGCTGAGGGACGTGAAAGGCAGAAGGGGATGATTTGGAGAAGCCTCAGGATGAGCTGGCCAACAACCTGCTGATCACATGGAGTTTATATACTGAATTCAGCTGTGCTGAACTCTGCATTTGGCTTTTACCACCAGATGCCTGAAAGGACATCTGCTGATCTGTTCAGAGAAATCTCAAAGCAAGACTACAGCAGGGCACAAGAGAAGAGGGAAACAGGAAAGCAGTCCCACATTGAGGCCCACTCCTCCTATCAGGCACACTGAACGACTCAAAGCTCCCACAGAACGTCAACTACTCATTTTGCACAAACATCCTGAAGGGTGCCTCCCAAATTAAGAACTGAATGCTGTCCCTGACCTTGGACGAGGAAGAAGCACTGTGCCTAAAGGCAGACCTAGCATCAGCATCTCCTAATTCTGGGACGTTCATTGTCTGAATCAGGATACAAAAATCTCCCTGCAAATACAGCGCTGAGCACAGCCTGGCTCCTCCATCACTACCATGTACTGAATGTGAAACTCTTAAGAAAACAAATCAACAGGAAATCTCACACAACTTCAAAGTCTGGGGGAATGAAACTGAGACACAACATGGGACGTGTAGGAAAGCCGGTCACAAGGTCACTGACAGAGGAGCTTTAAGGCAGACAAATTTGGAAACATCAGGCAATCAAACTGAACTCTTCGAAAGAATGTGACTGATGTGGAAATGCAATGAAACCAATATGCTTGGCTCCTTAATCTCATGGCACACCCAATAGTGGAAAGAAATCCAATGGCTTCTTGGCAAACGTGTCCCTCCGTGTTCCCTGAACATGGTTATGTGTGTCCTCTCTAAGTCTGATCAGAATATAATGCTTTTATAGTAGCTGCATTTCCAAGGATGTGCTTCCCTGGATACGTATCCATAAGCAGAGACATGTACTTGCATACATACTCTGAATAATTGTGCAGAATTTCACTCTTCCTTCCTGAGACATAAAAAAAGCCAAGTGTTATTAAATTTACAGCTAGTTCGCTGTAGTTTTCACATAATTTTCTTGATGCAAGACAAGTTTTTTTTTTTTGTTTTTTTTTCTTCCTCTCCCCCAAACAGGCTGCTGCTTCCCCTCCTGTTTAATGTTGAGGCTCTTGTTCAGTCTCAGCTATCCTTTCAACATCTTGGATTTCTGTCTAAGCTTTATTGGTCCCAGGGCACTATTCTGTTTAGCAGAAGTGTTGGTTTTTTGCTTTTTGCTTTTTTTTTTTTCTTTTCTCTTCTTTCCTGCTTTCTCTACTTCAACTTCTCATGGAAAAGAAATACAGGGGAGCAAAAAAAGAAATGGGGTTTTGTTTGCACGAGGAAATTACCTTGCTTCTGTACCTCGGGCATCTATGAGAAAGTGAAATTGGTTGGTGAGGCCAGTGGCATTTACAGCAGTGGACACGAAACCAATATCTGCTGGGGAAGGGGTGTGGGACAGAAGCAGACTTGGTACTGTTGCTTCACATTAAGCACCTAGATTTGGTACTTCAGCTCCGGCAATTAATGCTCTCTTGATTAGAGACCTCCCTTTATGCCTAGTCTATCTTTCATTGCACAACTCCACATGCATTTTCAGACATATCTTCCAAGGGAAAATATATCCATACAATATCATTGATGTTTTAGAAAATACTGTGTTTCAAGGTGGATGCATGAGGTGCACAGAGTTGCAGTGTGCAGGACACATTTCCTTACACACCTTATCAGCCTTAATTTACACTGCGGAGTTTAGAACAATGGTGAATGATATCCATCCTGAAATACATCCTATCCACTACTTTTTCAGATTGGATTAGGAGAAATTCCTGAAATCTATAAGTGGGCTTTCAAGAACAAGCTTGAGCTTCAAACCACATTGAACAGGGGAGCTGGACAGTATAACAAAAACTCATCCTGTGGGTGACTGCAAGGAAGTTCTGCATCACCAAACCATCTGACTCCAGTTTTGTTGTGTAGTGGATAGGAAGTAGATTTACTTCAACAGGAATTTCCCTTTAACAGTTGGCACTTGAAAGGCATCTCACAGCAGGTACACCTTGCTGATAAAGATACTCAGCTCCACAGAGCCCTCCTATAAATGGCAGCAACCAATTCTGATCTGACATAGAAAACACAAACACAGAGGGCCTTTCAGGGACCCCTACTTGGTGATACTGTAGTAAAGGTCCTTTGAGAGCGAGGAGATACCTAGAAATGGCACATGAAAAACATGAGACTGCAGGTATACTTCTTCCATAGCATGGAGTGTGCTGAGGGGAGCTTAACCATAATCCCTTTTGGGACAGTCTAGGCAGCTCTCATAGAACGTAAATGGGTGCTCAGTAAGAACTTTAATGCGGAAAGAATTGACAGCTGATACATGGATAAAATACATGAGGAAGAAAGTGCATGCAGATGCAAGTCGGATTTGATGGTGACAAATAACTCCTTCAGAGAGGTCAGTGGCAGAGAGAGGCACTGTACTCTAAATTAATCATCCAAGGAGAAGAAAAATATAACCCAGATACTCACACATGGGTTTGAGCTGTCCAATGAGTTCCTCTTTTGTCCATTTTGCCCATTCTTTCTTGTCTGTATTTATTGAGCACAAGATAGGGCCGCAGGGTTTTCCACAGTCCTCAATGGCAGGAACATTCAGGTAGTGCACCAACACGATGTCTGGGTTCTACAGGGAGAGCAGAGAACACAGGTTACGTAGTTGGACCTCAACCTGACTCTGTGCTCTCTGGACTTGCTTTCCTAATGAAAACGAGGACAGAGAGCATCATGGTTAGACTGCATGATGTACCAGGTTCCCTTGAGATCACAGCTGTTCTTGCAAAAGATACGGAAAAAGTTCCAGTCCACATCAGATTATTTCAGATACGTGGAAGTTCACCTGAAAGCATCAGTAAGAGCCACATTTCTCAGAACAGCTGCAGAAAGAGGGAGGGAAGAGGTTGGCTAAAGGGGCTAAAGTATGGCAGAGTGCCCCCAAGGTCCTTCTCAGACCAGCCTGTATTTCCTTGTCTTTTGAAGAATTTGCAGGTTTGCGATGAAAACAGCAATTTGCAGAAGGTTGGGACTGGAGGGGACGGTGTCTTTAGCAGCACTGCTGCAAACCAATTCTGGGGCCAGCACAGGGTGGTTCCTCCCACAAGTTCTTTAATGCTCCATTCTCCCTCCCAATGCACTTCTTACAGGAGCTGAGGGAAAGAAAGGAAACGCAGTGATGCTCTGATGCTCTGCAGCGCCGTCCCACTGAGAGGGGAGATTCCAGCAGGAGCTCAGCACCGCGTGACCACAGTGCCTGTAAATAAACCATCATCACATCTACAGACACAGCTCAGCCAGCTTCCCAACAGCATCCCTGGGATGCTGTGCAATAGATAATAATGAGATTGAGAAGCTGATTTCTTTCCCTTAAGTCATTTACTCCTAAGTTCACCAACTTAAATGACTGCTTTGGAATTATTTATAAAAATAAATAGGATAATGGTGTAATTAAAACTCTAATGTTTCATTAATTATGTTAGAGCCCCATTCTGAGCAGCACTGGGAACTCGATCCATCATTTGCTTGCAGAGGTGAGCTGATGGGAGCACTCCGTTCTGAAACCCACAGAGATGGAGCTCAACGTGGAGGCACCCGGCCAAGGGGAGCCTGAGCAGCACTGGAGCACAGTAAGAAGCCTCAGCACACAACTGTCCTCATGAGCAATTCAGAAAAGATCCAGATAATAAAAACCATTACCTATACACCCAAATAGTCTCCATCAGCTAATTTAACTTAATTAGTGACTTAGATGATGAAGTAATAAAAGGTAATATGCTTCAGAGATTTCATGGAAAGACATCTCTTTGCACTCAGGGAAGTTGTGAAGAAGAGCAGAAGGACGCATTGCAGCCAGCCTTATTTCGGGTGAGAGGGAGTTTTCATCACCAGTTCAGGGGCAGAGCTTCCCAACCTGCTGCAGCAGTGGGTTGGCACCAGACTTTGTACAACAGGACATTAAAAGCATATAAAATAAACACAGAGCCAACAGGTTTGTTCACAGTGTCTATATCTAAAACTTGACTGCAAGGCTGGCACAGCAAGGCCGTCTCAAATGCCGTTCTACGCAGTAAACTAAAGTGTTCTGACAGAAATTAAGAGAATACACATTTTTGAAAACTCTCATCAGAAAACTCAACACGTTCCTGTTACCATCCCTGGAGGTGCTCATGGCCAGGCTGGATGGGGCCTGGTCTGGTGCCCATGGCAGGGAGTTGGAACTGGATGATCTTTAAAGTTCCTTCCAACATAAACCATCCTGTGATGCTATGGATGATGGTTTTCATGATACGCAGTCCCCATATTTGCCTGTGTGCACTGATGAGACATCTTATTGCCATAACTTTGCTCTGAGTCGAGCCTCTCACTTGCCCCTATTGAACTGGCTTGCTCTGGGTGCACCAAACCTGCTCTGTCCATAGTGAAGGCAACTGCCATACAGGAAACATGCCAGCACGTCGGATGTGCATCTCAGAAACCCTGCAGCTGGGCGGAAGGGAAGCCTTGCAGGGAGCCCTCAGACAGACACTGCAGGCTGGGAACGTGCCCGTCAGAAAGCTGTCAGTGATTTCATTCACACAGCCTCAACAGAGCTACTTGGCTTCCCTCAAGTCAGAAGCAAAGTTGTGGCCATCTGTCCCCAAACTGGGCAAGTCTGCTTGGCACGCTGAGCCCCAAGGCATCCTGTCCTGAGGAGGTTCTCCTTAGGGTCATGGAAGGACTTGTCCCAGTACTCCTGGCATTGTAGGACAGGCAGAAGTCAGTGCAAGAAATGGTTAAAAACACAAAAAGCTGCTAGTTTTGAAAAAGAAAAATGCCACTGTAACATCTGTCTGACTCTAGTTTGCAGCTTCATCAGCATTAAGTGGTCAATAAATCAGACTGGCGTGGCGTTACCTTTCTTCTATGGCTTAACCATTAATCTAGTGCCAGTTCTTATGAAAAATGAAGGAGAAAAAATTATGTTATAGAGAAAATGTATACATTATCCAGAAAGTAATAACAGCATGTAATGGTGCTGCAGACCTCCCAGCATGATTGCTGGAGCACAGAGGCAGCCTCCCTGTGCTACCCACTCTGTGCCACTTAAATTAACCAAGTAAATCAGCTATTGTTTGTTCCACCAGCCTTTTTCATGACTGCTTTTGGAATTAGCACAAACACAGAGCTGAAACAAGAAAGGCTTTTCTAGCTCCAATATTGTGGCAGACGAGCAGCACAGAAATGCGAAGAAAAGCATTTCCAGCTCCTAAGGGGCTGGAAAACAGCAGGACGAAGAGAGGACAGGAACCAGCAGTTCAAGGCTAAATCTCAATGGCAGTGCCTTCCAAACCACCAATGACCACAGCTGAAAATACGTCATTTGGAGAAATACCTCTGAGCTGAGGGGAAGTTTTGCAACTGTACTTCCTGCTAGAAAAATAAAAGGGAGAAAAACTCCCTTCAGGAGTGCTGGTTTCTATGTAATACAACCACCACTTCTTAAAGCAGAAACTAAAAGAGAACAACGTTTGTGGAATTTGTTGCATAATTGCCTGCTTTGAGTGAATTCAAGTATTATAACTTCCCATTGGTTTCATCTCTGACATTATAAAGAGGGTTTTTCTTTCCTGAGTGCTGTTCATGAAGTTTGCTCTGTGTTCCTCAAAATACACAAAGTATTCCCAACTTGCAGGGAAGACAACTCTCATCCATCACTGTGGGACAGACCGGATAACAGATTATCACCCAGGAGATTCAATGCAGATTCTGCAGTTTGAGAGGCAGCCGTTACACGATGCTTCGCTGACCCCAGAGATACTGAGAAAACCTGCTTATCTTCTCTATAGAACCTAAAAACAAACAAATGAAACAATTTCCAGAAGTACTGAGATACAGATGATGGATTCTTCTACTATCTATTAAGGGAGTTTCCTCTCAAAGCTTTGCAGGCAGAACTGGGGACAGCTGGAGCTTAAGGCACACAGGGCACTGAGCACAACAGACATAGAAGGAACATGAAGAGGCTGGCGTGCTGGCTTTAGGCAAGGCTACCAGTTTTAATACACCATTTTCTTCCTCCTGGAACTAATTTCCAGTTGAAGCCTTGCTACAGAAGGCAACCTAGCAGTTGATGCATTAGAATACATTGATCTTTCATTGCAGCAGCAAAACCGAAAGGATTCCAACAGAACTGCCCAGAACTCCCACCCCAGAACTTCTCCAAGACCCTCACATCAAAACCTTTGGAGATATTTTGTTTAAATCAACTCATCTCTGAGACGAGAAACTGGCGATGGGCTGACACAGCTCCAGGCACCACAGACAAGGAAAAAGACTGTGAAGGGCTTGGGAGATCTGACAAATGATTTTGGACACTCAGGTAATTGTAAGATTGAGTTTCCCTGCAATTGTTTTAAGGGAATCAAGATTTCATAGGCCTGTATGTTTTATAATATGCTCCCTGGTTCCTCTTTAATACCTCGGTAAGGGAAGATAAAGTATAATCAGGAAAGTAATTGCACTGTTCTGCAATTTATGTCTCAAAAGAATGAATAGGGGGCACAGAGCCACTGCAGAGCAGAGCTGAATTAGAAAAACACAGCTTTTCCCAAACGCTTACTAACACATCATCAGCTGTGATATATTTTAAAGTATTTTATACACAAAGAGCTGCCTTTGAGTTCTCCTGGGGATCACATTTCTTTAATATGCACTTTGAATGTAGGAAAATGGAGTGCTGTAATTCCATAGCCTCCAAAGTTCCCAGCAGAAGTAATTCCTGAGTTGTCTAGACCCTTTCAGAAGAACATCTCCTGTGCTATTACGAAGCACAAAGAAGTGCAAAGCAACAGAAAACAAAAGGCACTTCATTTTATCATGCAGGTATTAGCCATCCAGAGCTGTAACTGCCATGGGCAGCCAATGGGGACAGCAGAACCCTGCCGAGATCTTCAAGGCCCCCTCCAACCTAAGACATTCTATGATCCTATGAGAAATACCTCAATCCCAGGCTGTGGCTGCAGTCAGGGCACTGCAGATCCTGGGAAGCAAAGCCAACTTGCAGGGATTCCCCACACTCGGGGCAGGGCACCCCTGCTCACCTTCTGCTGCCAGGAACTGGGAGACGCAGCTCAGTTCTGCTCCGCAGCAGCAGAAGCAGCTTCCCAACATCGGCGCCAACCAAGGCCTGTCAGCCCAGTGTATAAAAACAGTATTCAGACAGCAAATATTATTTAGCAGTGCCAACTTCTTTTTAGACTTTTACCCTGCTGAAGATTCACTTCTGTGTTCAGACCGGATTTCTCCTATTAGATGAGGAACGAGACAGAGATCTCTGTGCTGGCATTTCTAAGGTCTTTATTTTCATCATCCAGAAGCACAGAATCTCCTCCTCCTCCCTCTGCTCCTGGAGCAATCTTTGCATGTGAATTCAGTCACCACATTTCAAAAAGGTTTAAACAGAACTAAACTCAAAATGTTTCCATCCTCACCTTCCAGGAATTCCAGCACTATGATACCTGCCTCCAGTGGCTTCTACCCTTTCCCAGCTAACCCAATCCAAAGATGCAATCATAGCTGTTCTGAAACAAAAAAAATCTTCATTTCAAAGCTCTACTGACATTCACTGAGCACTTTTTAAAACAAGTTTTTAACAACAGAATGCACTGCTTCCAATTCTGTTTTGCAGATGGTGCAGTTTTTTCTCTGATGGTCTCATTTGCCTCAATAACTCTATTAACTTTTAAATATTAATGCATTTCTATGAATTAAGAGCAGTTCAATGTGTACCTGAAGATATATATACACATTTTAAATGGTACAGTTGTAGGCAGACCAAGAAATAGGAAGCTGACATTTCAAAATACGAAAAGAGAAAACCTCAGGAGGAGCACCCAGCTCACAATAAAGCTTTCCCTCCAGAGAAATGCTGTCCCCCAGCGCCGTTCCTAAAGCATCACTGAGCTAAAAGCTATTTTTGTATGCATGCAAATGTTTCAAAAGCATTTGGAAGCCAATTGCCTCTCCAAAGCTGTATATGTTCTGCAGCAACAGCACAAGAGTCTCAGTGCATAGGAGCAGAGGTAGGATGAAGGACTTGCCCAAGAGTTCGTGTGAGGGTTGGATGGCAGAAAGCAGCTCCACATTTCACAGGGTACCACGGACACCCTGCCCACACAACTCTGCTCATGCACCCCTATCAGAGGAGGATGCATTATCTCAATGCCTGCCTGGAGCAATGGCAGATAAATGCATTTAATGCTCCACACTGCCTGCATGGTACATAGTAGCCAACGAGTCCTTTTTACTTTTATACTTGGTCAGGCTCTGAGGGCTCTGTCAGTCATAGCTTCTTTAAATTTGTTACCTTTGATATCAGTGACTGGTAATACAATTCCCAGGGGAAGAGCATCAGTAATGTTGAGAGTGCTTTCATAATGTTTGCTTTGATTGTCCTGCGATATTTTTGTTCCTGTGGTGCAACCCTTATGGCACTGCTATATAACAGAGTTCATTCACCGAAAGTTCTGTTGTGCCTTTGTAATCTTTCTAGACAGAAGTAACGCCCAGTGTCAAGGAGTCCAAAGTTCTCCTTTGTGGTACACATTTTTCATTTTAGAGTCTAACTTTACTTTGCATTGAAGGTTCAGGTAAATAAATAAAGAGTTGAATCAAAGATGCACAGGAAGCCCAGCGATGTGCTACCCAGATTGGAGATGTCACCAGAGAGCAAGACCAGGACGGGTGGCAGCGATGTGCCAAACTGCAATGCCAAAGAGGTGCTGTCACCTTCCTCAAGGTGGAAGTCGTTCCAATTGCTGGCTTTTACTTGTAAGGCATGATGTCCTAAAAGGACTCAGAGCAACCAGCAGGGAACTGATGGAACATTTAGATTGGAAACATTGAATCCTAGGGCAAAGAAGCATCAGACTTGAATTTCTTCTGAATTGCAAGAGAAAAACTATTAGATACCCTTCCTTCTTCTTCAGTATCACTCAGAAGTCATGCATTTCCCCAGACTGAAGAGATTAACAAACAGATTAGCATCTAAGAGCTCCTGCTGTAGGCTGTTAGACTGAATCTAGCTCTCTGGGCTTCCTGTACATATTTCTAAGACTCCCAAGTGGATGCCTTGAAATCTTAAAAGGAAACGCGAACCTCATCAAAGCTTTGTTATGCTGCTCTGACCTGTTAAGGTGAGCAGTTATCTCCTCATCGTACCTTTTCAAGGACTTTGAGTCCTTTATAATCGCATTGGCTCTTGGCCTTTGGGGCTTCCTTTAAGAAGATCTCTAGTACTTTCTGATCAGATTTTGTTTCTCTACTCCGTGTAAGAGTGCAAACGAAGAATTATCTAAGTGTAGCATCCTAGGCTACAGGAATGCACTGTGGAATTCCCAGCACAGGCTTCCAGTTCCCACGTGTGCTCCACTGACAGCTGTGCTTGCCAAGCAGGGGACACTCACGATCGTGTAATGCTAAAGCACTCAGCAGCAAGATTAGCCATGGGTTCTGTCTGTGGGCCTGAAACATCTGCCAGTTTCATCAAGGGTGGGGAGTAAGCCCCAGAGCACTGGAAAGCATATACTACTGTAATTAACCAAGGAGAGTCCTGCTCCAAGCAGGATACAAAAAGTCACTGAAGTTACTTTCAAAGGAAAAAGATAAATAATCCAGCAGACAATTTGTTCTAGATTCTTCCCTTACACTTGGTGAGTAGTTGGGAATACCAAGTTACCCAGCACCACTCTGAAAGCTGCTCCATGCACCAAGTGCTGGAGCTTCTCAGTGTGAGGGGCTCCCTGATGCTCCAGGGAAGCTTTTGGGCTTCAGCTGCTGAACTCACCACCAACAGGCACCTAGCAATGGTTTGGGCCCTCTGCTGATCGCAGCACAGGTGCTGAACTCCCAGGGGTGTGAGCAGGACAAGCTGTGCCTGCAGGAACGCAGCCCTCAGCAAAGGCTTCCAGCAGCCAAACGCTCAGCTCCGCAGAGAGCTGCGCCTCCTGGGCCACAGGGAGGTTTGAGAACTGCGAGGATAAGGAAGTTTTGGTGCTCAGTACATTTCTTTCATTAGAAGATCTAGAACACTGCTTTATCACAGAAGCCTTATCACAGAATACAGGTGACACAGAATATTAATACAAAGTGTATCTTAAGGAACATTAACATTTTCATAAAGCTACCGTGTCCCTGTGCTCCCTTCCAGGAGTACAATTCTATGGCTCTGCGACCCACAAGCAGCTCCAGCCCACACCTCACAGCACTGCACTCAGAGATTCACTTCCCCAACTCCTTTTTGCCTGCAGTCTGATCTTTCCCAGATGGAGAGGGCTGTCAGACACCGTGAGAAGTGAATGGTACGCTGGATATCCAGCCCTGCTCTGCCTCAAACTCCCAAGGTAGAGCAAGAAACTTGGCTGCCAGAGATACTATTGTTATTATTTGCAATGAGCAGAAGGGGTGCTACAACCCGACTACAGCAGAGTAAGTCACCTTCGGTGTAATACATCAGTCTCAAATCCACTGCATGGGAGCAGCCTGGTGACTTTCTAGCAGATGACAGGACACCGATAACCTCAAAACCGCGTTATTTAAACAGAAGAAGGCAAGCTTTGTTTAGCCCTTGGGCTCAGGTTGAATGGATGACAGATGTCGAAGCTGCGACCAATTAGATTTTTAAGCAGTGAGAGCACATTCATCAGATATGGAGCATTGGAGGCTGTGGCACACCAGTGTCACCAGCTTCGTGCTGGCCAGGTGCTGGGGATGGGGAGCAGTGTGCAGGGCTGGGATGTGGGTCTCCGCTTCTCAGCCCCCCATGGCTTTCCTCTAAGCTTTACTAACAGACACAGACCATTCACATGGCAAGGCATGAATATCTCACCTAGCTGCTGCTGGTCTCAGCTACACACACACACAGAGCAGTATCTTCCGAGACATCCCAAAAAAGAAGCAGTAGTCAGAACATCCAGTGCCAGACATGGGAATAATTAAAGTTTAACTGAAGTGCTTTTAAGTTTGTAAGTGCTGGGGAAAGTGAGCACGGATCAAAGGGATTTTTTTCAACTTAGGCATTCATGCATCCAAAGCAGTACCTAAGAAAGTGGTAACTCTGAGGAATGAAAAGCTTATGGAGAAGATTCTTTGAAATCCCAGGACCAGAAATGCCCTCTGCTACCCGGACTGTGAGCTCTGTGCATTTCCAAATTTACTGCTTTTTCTTCCCCCCAACTTGCACACACCATCTGCTGCCAGCCCCTGCAATCCTCACCAGCAGCCCTTTGGCTAGACAAGTGGGGAGGACTTATCTCATCAAGGTGATATCAGCAATGCTCACTGAAAAGCAAAGCACAGCTTCTCACATGGCAGGGATTCATCGCACCGACCAGGATTATAAGGATTACAGGCGAGCACATCATTGTAATTTTGTGATATTTGGGTGGCAACAAAAGCAGACCCAAGAATTCGAAGGTAAGTTCTCGATCTTTTTTTTTTTCTTTTCTTTTTTTTAAGATAGAGACACAAGGAAAAATGAAATCTAGAAAGCATTGTCAGCTTGAATGATTTTCCAGGTTCTTGACACTGAACAACCATCATCCCTCAGAGCACAAGGCAGGCAATAAAACCAATAAAACTAATAAAGGAAAGCGGTGTGGAGCTTGACAGATTTAGCTGTCCCTGGCATGTGACAGCCTCTTTTACCATGCAGGCAAACCAAAGTTGCATCAGACTTGTCCATAGGGTGAGACCTTAACAAAACTGTTAAATTCCATAGGTGACTTTTCTCATTATCTGCATTTCTCTGAATGCTGAAAACCTGATGAGAAGCTTTAATTACCCACTGAAAGTTGGAGTCCTTCAGTCTGTGCGGTGAGCCCACTCTAAATGTTTTGCAGTCTGTTACCAAACTCCAGACTCAATCTATCCAAGAGCTTGTTAACATTTCCTCTGTACACTCACTGAATGAATGAGCTTTTGAAGTCACTTATTTACCTATAAATTACAACAGTCTGAAATCATTAACAACAAAGTAAATTGTTTTAATTGATCTGAACTTTTTTTTTTTTTTTTTTTTTTTTAAACAAGGCAGGAACTTTGTTTCTCTATGACCACATTTTCTAAAGAGCTCAAATTGTGTATTAATTGCTTGGAGCTAAACGTCCTTAAAACGCTCTGAAAAGCTGCATGGCTGAAATGATTTGCTAAAGCCAAGTAAAGGTTCAGAGATCTTATTCCTAAATACCCACTTCTAGCTCAGTGCCCTCCTGCCATCTTAATAATGGCAGCCTCTGCCAACAACAGCAAAGAGGCAATCTATAACAAACAAGGTGCACTGCCAATTAGTTCCTATTCAATTTTCAGTTCAATTTGGCTGGAGGTGGTGGTTTGGAGGAAATATTCAATTTATGAATAGTTTTAATGGTGTATTTCAAAGTTCTAGGCACAGGTAGGGTCTCCATCCTTGCTGATCCTGGTAGGGCTAATCACAGCCCTAAATGGGTGCTTCAGCTGAACCTGACACTGGAAATCACACATAATTACACTGATTAAATTTGCTGAAAACATGCAGCATTTTGCTACAGAAGTATAAACATAAGCAGGTGAAAGGATGAAAAAGCTGACTGCTGCTCAGAATAAAATGCTCAGGTGCTAAAAACATGTGAGCAACTGCGTGTATTGAAAGAGCAACACTGACTGTCACACCTGCTTACTGATAGCTGTAATGAAGGCAGAGAAAAAATGGCGGAAGGAGGACTCAGGAGTACAGCTGCAACCTGTAGAATGCATCGAATTACTTGTGTATATGTAAGAACAAAACAAGATGGAACACTGTAGAAGGACAGCTGGAAAAAAGCACCAGTGGTGCAGACCATCTGCATGTTAAGAGCTGGAATTGGCCAAAGAAACAGGGAGATCAAGTGGGGCAGTGCATTAAGACCAATGGAGATAAAAGCAGTGGCAGCATCAACGGATATTCTCACTGCTTCCCTGGGAGCCAATTACTTAAAGGAAATGTAACCAAAGAGATGGCGAGAGAGAGAAAAGCAAACCAAGATTTTTTTGTCTTCCCTGCATAACATCAACATTTCAGAAAAACTACAGCAGTTCTAGGAAGAGACTCAATCACCAGCACCCACAGACACAGTGCTGCTCATCTGAGGGGAGAAACGAGAACAGAATTACAACAAAACCTGGTAATTTCACCAAAAAGTGCCTCCACATTACACGCAGCATGTGAAACAGATGCACTTCTTCATAGCTGTCTCTTGCTGCACAACATGCTGAAAAGCCACTGAAATAAAATTGCTTGGTTTTCAATTTTAAAGCTGCACTTAACCAAATACCATCAGTCTTCAGCCCTATTGGCAAGGAAGAGCAGCAAATTACCTGTTTTTCCTGGAGCACCTCAAATCACAGCAGCCATCCGACTGGTCCCTCGTTACCTACAAGTCAACGCTGATGAATTGCTTTGAACGTCCTGCCTGCGTGCTGCCTGCGTGCTGCCTTTTGGGGAGGCATCTGAGGTTCTTTGGATGGTTTGGCTGATTTACTAGCACACAGAATCAGCAAAGCACCCAAAATCCACAGAAAAGAAAGGTGGTTTTGATGGAAAACACCATTTTCTAGGTATCCTTCACCTGGAAAACTCTTTCACAGACATCCAAGCATGGTGTGCCTTGGTCTTACAAAGCAGCGTTGCCTTCATCAGAGGCAGCACTCCACTCTCAGACCCAAAGTTATACCGTCTCCTCTATGGCAAATGAGCTCGTGGTGAAGACGAGACAGAGCTGAACACATGTTGGAGCACAGAGTGCTTCAGCAGCCTGGGGGGAACCCAGGGCTGCTTCCCTCAGCCCAGGGGTAAATGAGGAGGAGGGACAGCATTTGCCTCCTCCCCATAAACATGAAGCTGCAGCTGAATACGTAACATTAAGCCTGACATGGAGAAGCTGTGATGCATTACTCGCCCTGCTAAGTTTAATGTACAATTTAGAAACATATCACCAAAATGGAACAGAGAACATCTTAAATAGCTCTGAAGGGTATTCAGCTCAGGCATCGCACAGAGTTAATGTTTAAGAGGAGCTCCTAGCCCAGTGGCAGAGAACCACCCCACGCCGAACAATCTGATTTAGATGCGTCTCAGCACTGAGGCACTTTAGAAAGAACTCATTTATTTTCATAGGCCAGATTTAAGCTTTGCACTGTTAGCTATTACCTTGCTGTCTGATAACCAAAAGCCATCAGATCTGAAAGCCTTTATCCTCCAACTGCTGCTCGGCAGAACAGGCAGCCTGAACCTGCACCTGAGAGCTGCAAATGGTCCCAATCTGCATTCATACAGCCCCACAAGAGGCATCGCCACAAGAACTCTGAGACCACAAACCACCCCAACCATAGCACAGGAGGCAGCAACACTTTGGCTTAAAAGGTAAGAGTACCGGTGTCAGCCAGCTTGCCAAAATATTTCAAAGAAATACTTATCTTGAGAAAAATGTGATATTTGCAGTGCTGGGGGAGTCACCTGCCCAGTCTGCTATGGAGGGATGGTGTGAGGGAGGAGCACTGCAGCTGCTTTTTGGTTCTGTTTCAGGAGAACTGCACACAGGTGTCAGACCTGGCAGAAGGAGATCAGAATCCAACCCCTCTATTGCGCAGCAGAAGCCCTGAGGGGCACCGAGCCCAGCACAGCACTCAAGCACCAGTGCAGGGTGACCATCTCCCACCCAGCTCTGAGGCAGTGGGAACAGCACAACGGCTGCCCCAGAAGCAGATGACCTCAGCCGCTCTGACTTCAGACAGCATCACTCAGAATTATCTCCTCAAGAAGAGAACCCTTGTCTCAAAACCAGCCTACCTGCAGCACCCCAGACATCAGCCACCTGGAGTGCAAAAGCAGCATTAGCAGGGCTGATGTGTTAATTTTTGCTCAGTATCCATCCACAGGCCTCTCACAATGACTTTCTGCAGGCCAAGTGTGCGCTGCCTCTGTGCTCTGCAGACACTCAGCTGTGGGCTGGAGGAGCTGTGCTGCCTCACACTGAGGCTACCAAAAGAAATAGGGGTCCATAATTGATGCAGCCCTATCCTACCTGTCACACCTGGCTACATGGAGTCTCCTGACCTGATAGGGGTTTTAAATTAGGAAGAATCCTCAGCTCCTTGGACATCCTGAGGACGCCTGCTATGCTCTGCTGAGAGGACAGCTTGGTTTGGATGCTGGAACCTGCAGTATTCAAACTCCTTTGTAGCCAAAACTGTCCGTTGCTTCTGCCACAAATGTTTCTGGTGTCCCAATGGTCACCTGGCTCAAAGGGCAGCAGTGCTTTGTAGCAGTACTCAGGCCATCCTCTTGGCAGAGGAAAACAGCCTTTTTGTTGCAGTATGTCCTCTGAAGCATGCTGGCCCTGGGAGAAGAGCAGGATGATATCTGTGCTGGGTGGCTGCTCATTCTGCATGAGCAGAGCTGGGGCTGCAGCACTGCTGGGCTCACACACTAACAAAACAGCCTGGTGTTCTTCATCATGGTTAGCTCTCAGCATCGCACACCCTGAAAGCATTTCAGCAGTACTCAGTGTGCAGAGAAAGGAACTAGGGAGATGGGATTCCTGTGGACAAAAATAGTTTAAAAGTTACAGCAAAAGAAGACTGTTGGAACATGGAGTCCTCTTTAGCAGCATCCAGCCAAGCAGCAAGAACCAAAAGGAAATAACCTATAAATAATACACAGCAAATCTGCTCTGATCCACTAACCCACTGTAGGGCAGGTTTACAGTGAAGAATGAAAAGAATTTAAGCTTGATTGTGATTTAGAAAGAGTACAGCATCAATGTATGTTCCTTGCCCTGGTTTCGCAGCTGGAATCAACGGATAACAGACTCAATGTGATGGAAGACCAGTCCAACTTTCTGCTCATGGTGTGTGTTTTGTTTTGTTTTGTTTTTTTCTGAGAAGGGAAGGAGCACACAGCTGCCAGCTGCACACGCTGCACAGGAAAGTGTGTGTTCCACTGGGTGGCTCTGAGAAGCACCTCTGGGGCAGACGTGATCCTGGATGCTGTGACCAAAGCACAAAGAGCATCTCCACCAGCACTGAGACCTCCTCATGGGAAAGGAAAGCAAACAGAAGTATGTCACCATTTATCAACTCATAAGAGCTGCCCTGGGATAGGCAGCGCATGTAATACTCATGTACTAACAGGACATAACATCAAACAGAATATGGGTTATTAATTCCCATTATGGAATAACTGATGTTTCTTTAAAGTAATGTGACAGGCAAGAAGCAAGCTCACCTTTCCCACAAGATACAAAGCCATACTCAGACACTACTGAAGCTTTGTTTTGACTATAAGGAGGTTCTTCAGGATTGCCAACAGAATGTGGCAGAAGGGGGGTCCTTCTAAGATTGTAATGTTTTTGCTAGAACGTCCTTTCTGACAACATACTGTTGGTAAAGCTACAAGAACAGCTCTGTTTTTACTTAAATAAACCCAAGTGATAATTATCTATATGGTTTGATTGAATACAGAAAAACGATGACCAGTTTTTCTGTGCCTTGCAAGTGTTGCTGGATGCCTCAGTTGAGAACTCCACACATGGGATGCCCCAGTCCCGCACTGCAATATCACATCCTCCCACACTCTGGCACGTCCAAATGACGTACCAGACACCAATCAGTCACTGGATAAAATGTTCTGCAGATCACATCACACCTGCTTCGCAGAAGAACTACGCGTTGCTCTTAGATGAGCCAAGAAACGTGGCACTTTTGCCTTCCTATATCATTTTTACATTGAGGTACAGCGAACAGGAGACAGTTAACTGAGCCTTAAATAATCCCATATTTTACTTCCTCTATTTTAGCAGCTAGCTGCCTTTGATACGAGCAGAGGCAGCCAGCTCTGAGGAGCCATTTGCTGGGTTTTGCTTAAGTGCATGTTAATAATGCATTTTGCGTGTGAGGGATGGCTATTTGAAGCACAGCTTAGAAGCTCGATTGCACAGTTAGTCCAAAAGGAAACTGCAGGATGAGCACTTACATGAATTTTAAAGAAAAAATAATCATGTACACAGTTTTGGCTTAATGAACAAATATTTCTTTTTGTTTGTTGACACGATGGAAGTTCTAGACAATCAAATCAATTGCCTCTATTACCTAATTTATTATGCCAGAAACCTCAAACCTGATACATCTTTGCTCCTTCTATTCAGATTTCCTATTTGCATTTCCTTTAAGCCTAATGGAGAAATTTTGAAGAGCAAAGCTACCTGGAAGGCACAGAAAAGTGCAGTCCAAGATCAGCTAGCTGAGGAACTGCAGCTTGTGCATGGCACAGGACCTCAGAAACACAGCAGTTTTGTTTTGCATCGTGAGCTGGGGGAGCAGAGAGCAGCACTGCGAGGGATTGGCAGAACAGATGCAGAAAAGTTCATTGTGTTTCTAAGGGAAAAGGCAAAAAGAAGTCCTGAAGCTATTTTGCTGTAGGTATTTCTGGAGCTAAGATCCAAGTCCAGATGACAACTAAAAATAAGATGGCATTTGAAGCAGCTGTGAGAGAGCCCCAGCCTCATTCCCTATGAGAGGAGGATCCCACAGCTGCCACAACCCATAGCTTCAGTTCAAACAAAATCTGCCTGTAGATTTGCTACAATCTGATTCCCATCTGCCTATGGAAAACATCAGCCACCAATGGAGAAGTGCCCAGACTCCGGGCAGAAAATGACCTAACAAGTTCATATCACCAGCAGTGGGCTAACAGATCACCTCACTGAGATCATTTGGATACAGGAGGGGGGTGTAGGAGAAGAGGAGCATCCTGGAATTAGGAGATCTCCTGCATTTTGGTATTGGGTATTGCTTAAGCCAAAAAAACCCCAAAATCTCATGTTCAAACCTTACCTACACTCTGTATAAGAACACGTCCAAGCTTGTAACAAAATATTCACTCAAATTAAGCACTATATTGCATTACTATAATTTTTTCTTTTCAACACAGATCAGCTAATTTTAGATGCATTATATTTCCAGTTTAAGAAAGTTTAAATAGACAATATTGTCTGGGTTAGGGGATGCCTATGAACGCTAACAATAGTGACCATGCATCTCAACTCACCAGAGTTTAAACACTGATCACACCCAGGGATGCTTGGAAGTTCCCAAGCAAATCACAGTTCAAGTCACATGGCTTCACTCCTCCAGCAAGCTGCAGGATAACCACAGACTCACTACAGAAGCAAAAGAGTTGTGCCATGACCAAGCTTACTTACACCTAAAAGTAACCCCGTTTCACTAATCTGGGTTTAGACACATCTGGTGAGCACAGCGCTGGGAAGCAACAGCTCCATTCAGCAGGGCTGCTGTGACCAAGTATTTATGCAGTTTTGCAAGAGTGAGACCGCTGTGTTCTACCTCTGTGAGACAGAAATTTGAACATGGGTGGCAACTATGCACAAGATCTGGCTCTTCTTAAGCAGATTTCTGCTGTCCTTTAATACTTGCATTCCCCTGCTCACCCGGTTTGCTCGCTTTGGGGGATACCACTTCGTTTTCTCACTTGCATTTGAGAAACATTTAAAATTTGCCTGTACTGCTGCTGAATTCACCTTTCTGCCTGCTACTATCGGCGAATCTCCCAGGAACTGGCTTTGGTACAGCTACAAGCAGCATACATCACAGACCTATAGATGGCACATGAAGCTCAAATGACATCCTGGATCAGACCTGCAATACCATCACTTAGCAGCCCAAGGTAGGCAGACTCCATGTTTTCTTCCTGAAACGGCCTACAGCCACGTACAAACACAGCTAGCAAGCATGACATTAAGCCTCTGGATATTCCCTCAAAATGAAGAAGAAAGCCATGCATGTTTTTTGGTAAGAAGAGTTAATTTCCAGTCTGAGCATGTGGGAGTATGCCCCAAGGGAAGGGAGTAATGAAGCCCCAGCATTAGTTGCAAAACAAATAGATAAATCAAAGTTTCAATTTGTTCCATGTGAGCAAATGGGCCACAGTTGCTTAGCAATTCAGGGAACATTATTGCAGGCTCCTCACACACAACTACAAACACTACCCAACTGGCTGCCTTTTTTACCACTTTAAAATTAAAATAAAACTTACCTTCTGGTGACAGCAGCAACTCCACAGCCAAAGGAAGATGTTATTTTCATGCTAAGTTTGAAATCCTTTTCTGCCACATCACCAGCTCACAGCTGAACAAACTGGCAAATACCTTCTTAGAGTATTTTCAAATGCAGTTAGCATGAGAACTAACACGTTTCTTTAAGAAAAAGCCCTTCACATCAGCCTCACACAGAGACACAAAGCCCACACTCCAAAGCAATGGACATTCCATCCGCCAAGCCTTCCCCTCAGAGCTGGGTGCTAATCAAGGTCAGGGCTTATAAAAGGAGTCCCACAGCTGGGCTCTGATTGGAGCAATTAGAGCTCTAAACCCCTTCAGGTGCGGAGATCCCTGCAAAGCTGGAGGTATTTGCCCTCTCCAAGCAGAAAAAAACTGCACTATTTCATGGAATCGTAGCACCACTGGAGCTGGAAGGGACCCTTAAAGGTCATCTAGACCAACTCCAATGCAACCAACTGCAATGAACCAGTGAGCTCCGTGGCTGAGGAGGACACTGTGGTCACTGGACTGCTCTGTGCACGTCTCTGCTGCCTCTCCCAGCTCAGTGTTTCCTTCTTGCAGTGGCTTTGCAGAGCCCCACAAAGCAACACCAAAAATAATCAAAGCCAAAAAGGCTCTAACTCATCCTAAAGCCAAATGTTCATCCAAACTGAGACAGCCAGATTTTTGTTACACACTCCTGTGTTTTTCTGATTACAGGAGCCTGTGCTAAACATTTCTGAAAGCTCTTTTGGCCCCAGGTAATTGATTGCTAATATCCTTTCTGGTAAATCGGTTTTGGGGGTGGGGACTCCGTGCAGACAATCTCTGCATTTGGCTGGCAGGTCTATAATGAAGAAAGGCTCCATTATTGGAGGGTACTGTAATCTCTCAATCAAATCCGAAATCACAGAAAAGCATTTCCCCTTAATTCAGTTTAAACACTGAACTGTTCCCCAGGTAATTAATAATGTTTGCAAATATGCCTTCTTTGAAGGAATATTATCGTAGTTTCAGTGACAAGCTCAGACTCTTTATTCCTCTTTATAATTCTTAACATCTACTCAGGCAGCATTAATTGGATTCAAAGCAATTACACAGCAGTCATGTTGGCCACTTTACATCGCGTCGCATTCTGTTCCGTGCTGCTCCACGTCCCAGCGCTGCTTCCCAGCCTCTGCCCATGGCAGCACCGGACCTCCATCAGCTCTGCACAGTGCTTCTCTGGACACTCCAGGAGCACAGAAGCCCAGAACTGGCAAAGAAGTCTAAAAAAGCGGATGGCTGCCTCTATATGCTGCTGACCCATTTCTCAGGGCTCAAACAAGGACACTGCCCAGTTATTTTGCTGATGTACGGACCTGTGCACAGAGCCAAGCAAAATAAAGCCAACACGAGGGCCCGATGGAAGCGTGCCTGGAAACGTCTGGAGCTGGGACTGCTGAGAAGGATGGAACATTGGAAGAACATCAGCGTGATGCTCCATTCACTTATTTAATAATCATGAAGAACATCCAATATATAATCCAATAGAATCCAGGGATCCTGGCTGCTGCTGGGAACAGGCAGCCAAGCTTTGCCTTACAAACTATGCTCTATCTTTGGCTGGTTGAATATGTGGTTTTTTTCAGCGAAAAATTAGCTTTAAATTGAATCTACATCTTTGTAATCAAGACCTGCTGCTTTGTTCAGGTGTATCTGCTCTTTTCTCATTAAAGACTCTTGAACAAAAGCAATTTTAATAGCAAACCTTACATCTAGCATCTACCTACTCACAGAGCTGCTGGGCAAGGAGTGCTGCCCGAGCTGGCGAGGCCACCAGAGTCCTGAATGCTTCCCGGGATTGGAATGAACAACCCAACAGGGGCCTCTGGTGGCTGGGATGGGGACAGGGGTTGGGAGGAAGAGGGAATGGAAGCCAATGGGAAAGCAGCGGTGATGGGCAAAGCCCACATCAGCCACACCATCGTTTCAGGGGGCTTCCAACGGTGACACTGCACATACGACAAATGTCAGCTGAGCAATAAACGGCAGAAATTTTAAGTAAAAATGAACACAACGAAGTATTCTTTAACTGTGTGTAGTTTTCTGCACAATACATTTTGTACCTTTAGCACAGGTTGCAACTGCTGTGCTTTGCTGTTCAGCTCAGCAGAAATGAGGTGACTGAAATGAAGGAGTTGAGGCCAGGAGCAGAGATACAAAAAGAACTGGGAAAACATGAAAGACAACGTAGTGCTGAAAAGAAGGGATTGCGAGTGATTCGGTTACAATTTTACACCACACCTTTTACGAAGCCCAGCTCTGTGCCACACTGACCGCTTGCAGAAACCACAAGGCACCATATCTGCTATCAGCTCTCCGACTGCCCCCAAGAACACGCAGATCTCCTTTGGCTGCAGTTTCCAGTGTCAGTTGTGCACCCAGTTCAGAGCCAGGATCTGCAGAAGCCGCTCCGTTAGAGTTAATAGGCTGCTCTGCCAGAGCCTACTTAAAATTCCAGGCAGCGCTAATTTAGTTTTAATGGGCACAAATTCAATTCCAATGGCTAAAGTATGCAAATAACAAATAAAAGGGAACCCCTGCTCCAGCAGATGCCGGAGGGAACACGAACAGCTCTGAGCTCCCCACCTTGGCCTGAGCCGCTCCCCACGTTTGGGATCCCGCAGAGCTGGGCTCGGTGCTGTGGGGAAGGGGCTCAGCCCCGCACCGCCAGCTCAGTTATTTATTTGCTGATGAATGCAGGGCTGACACCAAAGGGCCCTCGTAATATCGAGCCTCATTAAATTTTAATCAGGGCATCTCAACGCTCACTCTTCAAGACTGTGTGAGCAGGGAGATCCTGCGGGGGAAGCTCGGGCAGGGCAGGGGAAGGGCCTTACAAAAATCCTTCCCAAAGGCAGCAGCTTTGCCCGCCAGGGTCACCGCATCCCTCTGCAGTGCCTGGTGCATTTTGTCTCCCGGCTTCCTGTGGGAGGGGGCAGCGATGGTCCTGGGCAAGGAGCGATGCCTCCAAAGTACGCAGAAAAAGTGCTGAATTAAATATCTTCGTACCTTGATGCATTCAATCCAGGGCAAAATACCATAGGATATGCTGAGTAACAGCTGCCTAATGCAGATCTCTCTTTCAAAAACTTGCCAAGGCAGCACAAACTAAGAGCATGAGCACCAAGACTTTGCTTCCTCCACACCTCTGGGAAGCTGCTAACGAAGCCAGTAATGAAGTTGGGAGCGCAGCAGGGCTCAGGACAGCAGGCAGACAGCAGAGGCACTCCAGCCACTCCAGCAAAGGCTGCTCTGTGGTACCAATGGTCTCCATGCTCCCTACCGGACAGCAGCGGTCCCTGCTAATCCCTTCCAAAGCACTGGGGTCACGTAATCCTTTCTTTCTTTGAACTCATTTACTCCTTGGCAAAGGCTCCTTGTGCCACCAGAGGAGCATTACAGAAACAGTGATGGACGAAGGACTCCACAAGGATGCTCAATGCTGCCAGGCCAGGAAGGAAACTGCCGGCGATGTGCTGCAGGGCAGGAGGGATGTGAGGGCCTGTGGGACAGGACGAGCTGCACTGTGCACCCACAGCTTTGCTAAGGGAATGAAGAGCTCCTGTAGGGATGCATTGTTCAGTACTTCCGTGACCGCTGCTGCCATGAACAGCATTCACAGACATTTTCAGCATCCTGACAAAAATGAAAATTTACATGGAATCACTGAGCTGAAGTATGGGAAGCGGGGGACCACTTACCCTGACCTGGTTTCTGCTCCTCTCCTTGACACTGACGGATTTCCCAGTGCAGACATTTCTCACTCCATTAAAAGTGAAATCCGAGCGGCACTGGGCATTATGCTCATGTAACCCCTCCACGACCTCAGCAAAGTCCTTCAGTGCAGTTCAGATTGAAATGCTGACACATTTTCTTTGCCTCTCACCTCTAAGGAAACCCATTCACTGCACCACGATGTTCCAGCTGTCCCAGGAGCAGCTAAAGCTGTGCATGCCCATGTAAAGCACACAACGCACCACGTCAGCATCATGCCAACAACAAGGGCGTACCTCTGTCCACAGTTACCACAGGGCAGAATGGAAGCATCTCCTTGCTAACAAGAAATAACAATCTGCAAGGTGCAGAGAGCCTCAGGCACCGGGAAATGGAATGCTATTCACGTTCAACATAGAAAGCATGAACAGAAGAAATGCGCAACCTCCATGCAAGGCTGGGATGGAGAACGGAGCAGGGGGTCCTTAAAAAGAGCTGCAATGCATTAAAAAAAAAGTCTGGGCCTTCTTACACCTCTGTGTGCACAGTGTCATTCTTCCAGCTGTGGGATGAGCATTATCATTTTCAAAGATTGCCTCTCCCATCCTTCACATCAGCAACTTCAGCTGAAATCTGAACTCACAGTGCTGTTTCTATTTATAGGCTCAGGTTCTGTTTGAGAAATAAAGGAGTTAACTTCCAAAGCAATACCCCGGATACTGGAGGGTGGAATTTCCAGAAGAATTCATCTCGAACACAATGGATGCAGTTTGCCTGAAATTTAATTTTACAACTGCTGCAAGATTGCCTTCCAAAGGAGATCCCCTTAAAAGGCCTCTTCAAGTCACAGCAGCAGCTCCGGACTTTTCACTCCCGTACATCTGAGTTCAGAAAGCCGGCAGCAGCCCACGCTGACTGACTTACCAGACTGACTTTGGCTACTACCTTTACTCTGTAAACAGCACTGCGTTTTTGGTGGCTTTCCTTGAGAGAGCACCGATCCCACTACAGGACAGCAAGTGGCAAGTCCTGATTTGAACAACCTGCGTTAGAGGAGAAAAGAGAACACACAGCTCTCTCCAAAAGGGTTTTGCCTCCTGGGGGAGAGAGCACTGTGGACAAAGGCAGTCCCTGTGCTGTGCTCAGCATCAGCAAGGACAGAGTTAACACTGTGTGTGCAGGTGGGTGAGAAGCGACTGTCCCTAAATACATTCTAATGAGGCTCAATGCAGGGGGGGAAGGCAGCCCAGCATCAAGATTCGGTGAGGGCTGAACTCATCTCTGTGGCTCAGTAGGGAGTTACTGCAATTCATTACTTCTCAGTGTCTGTATTTCCTCGAAAGGAAAAACAACACAAAGCCCAGGGCATGGGACTGGAGTCCCCTGGGACACAGCAGGCTCCTTCCACTGCTGCCTTAAGTTTCTGCGCCAGCCCAGCCGAGAGCACCCAAGATAATCTGCTCCATAACTTTCTCGATGCAGAGAGGGGAGCAGCAGTCACCTTGAGGAGGCTGTGGCAGCGACAGACAGCAAGCAGGCAGTGTAAGGGTGTCCCTGGCACGGGTTTTCCATATGTGCAGGTAAGCAGAGCCTGCAGCGAGTCACCGGCAACTGCAAAAGGCACTCGGAGGTGCCATGCTGTCACTCCAGCAACAAAGAATAAGTAAAAGAAAAATCATCGGTTCCTAATTACATCCTGACGTCCCTACGTTTAAGCTTTTAAATCACAAGTGGCATTTCTGGATCAATCCTGTTCTTTATTGGAGAGTTTAAGAACATTTGGTCTCCAGGAGTGCTTGGATTTATTCTGATCTGTAATTTGACAAGAATCCATTAAAATATCCTGGAGGTTGCTTTACCCCCCAAGGAGATATTTTAGTCCAAGGGCTTTTTTCACAGCTGCCTTTTGGCAAAAATGTAAATGGAAACTCATTTTAGAAGTGCAACTGCTTGTAATTAGCAAGCTCCAAAATGCTAATAGCAGCAGCCCCTTTTTCCTCGGCTCCTGATTAGAAACCACACCTGAGTGTCTTCAGGGAACCAGCAGTGTTTCCCTGTGCTTCGGGCACATCCCTGAAACCAAACGGGAGGCAGAGCGGTGCTGCTGGGTCACCTCCAGCTCTCCCACAGATCAGCTCCGTTCTGAGCACCCTCCCAGAGCCAGCAGCCTCACCCAGGCACGTTTTCCCATGGCTTTCTTCCATCTGTCTGAGTGACACCGAAGCTCCGATCTGAAGCAGCCATCCTGCACTGAATCTCAGCTGCGCTTTTTATCCCCCAAAATTCCCACCACAGGCAGGAGCCCAAACGCACACCGTTGCACTTCACCATCCCTACAGAGAACCGTTATCTTCAGCACGAATGACCCAAAGCTGTGAGCGCTCCACGGCAGCGTGCCAAACAAAATGCAGACCTGCAGCATTGTTTGCACCAAAGCTTCCAAACCCAGACACGCACTATGGGGCAGCTCTGAGTGAAGGTCTGACTGCCAAGAGTGTGCGCTGACAAGGTACAACAGACTGCAGTTACTTTATCTATTTTCTATTCTATTTTCAGTTTAGGGAATTTTGCTTTATTAACTAAATTGGGTTTGAAGGCCATTACAGCAACCTTCCTCTAACCTCAGCTCTGAAATTCCTGCCCAGCAGCACTTACCAAGAAGATGACAGAGTGGGCCTCCGCTTTTTGGAGGGCAGCAAGTTCTTCAAACACATCAGCACACCAAATGAAGAGGTTCTTTTCTTTTTTAGGAAGGAAGAAGGCTGGAAATAGGAATGTGTGAGTCCTGAGTAAGTAAGCAAGTTTCGCCACCATTGGGTGCTAGAAAAGAAGTGGCAAGGATGGCAGGATGTGCAGGATTTTAATGCATTCTTTCTTCACCTGCTTTGCACAGGATTTGGAAATCTCGTTCACCACATGAGTGAGAAAAACAGTTCGCCCAAAAGCACGGTTTGGCACTTTTCAGTGCAGGTCATTTTCTGGAGACTGCTGACCTTCTCAGCTTTTCTGCATGAAACAACTTTCCATCACTAATCAACTAATTCATTAAGCTTCTAAGAGGCAGGTCAAAGCCTCTCTAATTTGGTCAATTAATCAAGTTGCTATAGCTCCGTTCAGCGTTTGGGCCCTGACAATACTTCCTGCGACCTCTCTGACCATATCTCCATCCCTCTGCAGTCCTGGACCCGCTGCATTATTCATTACCAACTGGCTGGTTGGTCACCACCTGTGCCAAGGAGAGCACCACCAATCACAACTTTGAATTCAAGTTGCTGCCAGTGAGGCTTAAAGCTGAGAAACAGGAAAACTCCAGCTGCCACTTCTCAAATAAGGTGTTCGAGGCAAACTTCAGAAGCTTTTCTCCCTTGTCCCCGGGGAACATAAGGCCAGCTCAGTGCCACTTAACTTGTCTTCCTGGAGACATTTCTGCAGGTCATGCCAGCAGCCCCCTGAACTCTCACACTGCATTTATTTCCGCAGGGACACCTTCCTGCTGACAGGTCCTCACACACAGGAACACAAGGACAACACCGTGCAATGGAAAAGTCAGGGAACGGAGCTGCATGTGGGCTCCTGTTAACCCAGCACCACCCCTCCCTCACCTCAACACTGCTGCCTTTCTACAATTAATGACGTTCCACGCAGCACATCCTGCATGTAGGCCGTACCACCACTGTGGCCCATTAAGGGATGGTATTTTGGGATGTCATCTCTCTGAAACATGAGTTGTGGTGCTGAAATGCAGTCACTAAGAATGTAGAGTCGTTAAGGTACAAATGTTCCCCCAGCACTTCAGACAGGGTGCTAGACTGCTTTGATGGACATGAGGCTGGAGCCCCAGCCCACAGCACTGACTTGACAGCGCTGATGGATGCGCACTGTGCTCTGCGTTCTGCAGGATGCTTGCAGATACTGCATGCATACATATGCAGTCTGGAGAACTGAGCCAAGATCAGAGATGCCTGGAGAGAAAACAGGATCCTATTAACTTGGGCTGAATTCATTTTACAATATCACAAACATTCATTTTCAATGTAGGTGTTGTTGGTTCTTCTATGCCATGGATGCAGTTTTAAAGCATATGCAGCAGATTTGCCCTACCCTCTAGCATAAAACATCCAATCTGTTTTCTGGATAAAGTCCTGAAGTTGGAAATGCCTTCCTTAGAGGTATAAAAGGAGAGTGACCTCCTGCTCTCAGGTGATTCTCTTGTCAGGGAAAGGAAATGCTCAGTTCTTCAACAGGTTAAAGGTGCTTCTCCCTGTGCACTGCTGCAGCCTTTGAGCTGGCATTCTGGCATTTAATTCAATGCTGATCTTACTTGTAAGTCAGATGCATAAAAGAAGGCTTTTAAACTAAGTTTGTTAGCACCCATTGGAATCCACAGCTGAAAAAGGCAATAAAATTCAGAAAAAGTAACAGCACAGCCCTATTCCAAAGGATCTGATCAGCAATATTCACTAGGAAAAATAATTGAGAGTCAACACCCTGAGTCTACATGGAGATCCAAGTGCAGATACAGTCACAAACTATTAGTTGAAAATGAGCTTCTTTACAATAACTGCTGGTAGAGCCCCAGTAATTAATTGTTTATTGTGGTGCCCTTCGTTTTGTGTCTAGGCAAGGAACATATAAAGAGAATGCAAGGCACAGGATAATTACAGGATGAAACGGGCATCAATCTTTGTGTGCTGGAACCTGGCACCCTTCAGTGGGAACAGCCTGTGTCGAGTCAGCTTCATTAGGTGCTGTCTAGAGCCAAACCCTCATTTGTTTGCATCAATAATACATTCAAAAGATTTTTCTAATTTGCAAATGAGAATTCATTTATTGGTCCCACAAGAAGAAAGAACTGTGACCAGAGAAGCATTCTGTGTTACAGGTTGGATGCTAAACTGGGACTACTTGCTGAAATTTGAACAATTGTACTCCATTATAACTGTAAATATTAGCAAGATTTCTCTGCTTGCAAATAAGTGAGTGTTAAGGGATTTGATTCTAAGGAATAACCTTAAATACAAAGTTAAATAACAGAGTGAACAGGTACGATTTGTATGGGGTTGCCAGACTGCCTGCGGGCAGCGCTGCCCCAGGGGCTGCTGCTGGTCCTGCCCGGCAGGGCACCCCCCTTTCACAGCCCAGCACTTTAATGCCGAGAGCTGCAGAGTTGCCCTCTCTCCTCGTGCCATTTCGGAGCCCTCTGATTCCCCCCGAGACTCCTGGGGCATCAAACATTAACAGACAAACGTTATTTTGAGCACGCAACACCACTAAAGTTCAAGATATTTTGCAGATGGATTTTAAGATCTTTTTAATCTACTGTAAAGCCCAAATCCTTCCGTAAACATTCTGCGGTGTGCTCCAGTTAACTGCTCATGCAGATATAAAGCAGCCTTTTCAGCTCCCTGCTTGCACACGACCTTGCAGTCCCCCTGCCCCATGTCACACAGACCTCGGGGGGCCGGCTGGGAATCAGATAAAAGGATTTCATTTATTTTTGTTGGCATTGTTTTTACAAAGCTTTCTTTTTATCGACAGCTCAACTTCAAAACGCTTTCAGATGCAAAGCAAAGCGATGGAGATCAGCAGATACTCAGAGCACCGCGCTGAAGGTGTTTCTGTTATGCCCAACTGTTCCTGCAAAGAAACCACCTCTAACCTCAGTGCCTCTGCAGAGGCCCTCAGTGCTGCCCTGCTCAGAGCCCAGCGTATGTGAATGGTCACCAGGAAGGGATGACACAGCCAGGGAAGAGACTGCTGGAAGCCCTGCAGCTCCTCTTTCCTCCTCATTTTTTTTCCTCCTTCTTTTTTTAACAAACACTGTGTCTGAGTAGAGCTGCAGGCGGCGTGCTCTGCTTAGAGCAATCCACGGAGCTTCCATGGACAGCTTATACCTTTCTGCCACCATTACTGCTGCCCTCCTCTTATCAATTTTATAGCAGTATCAGTTGAGTGGGACAGCTTTAATACATGCAAATACAGAAGGCTGTACTTTGTTCTAAAAAAATATCTGCGCCTCCCTAAAAAGGATATTTATGTCCAGAAGTCTCCAAATGAAAATGACAGACAGCGAGATGCATTGCTCCCTATATGTTCCTATCTGGTGCTTATCCATTCAAACTGTAAACACAACTCCAAGCTGTAATTCTGCTGACTTCAGCTTACAGGTGCCACTACCTACTTCAGCTTTTGTCTGTGACAACTGCCCAAATGCAAGTGCAATTAACAGGCTGCAACCAAATCTCTGCTCAATCCCCTCTCTGAGACTCTTCAGCTTCTGGCTATAAACTCTTCACTAAAGCCAGGACACTTTTCCTCCTTTAACAGTGAAAGGACTGTGATGGGTACGTTCTACCAACTCGAACCTCCCAGATTGGGACTGCAATGGACTGGCAGCCATTTTCAGAGACGCTGTGAGCTGCTACTGGACTATCCAATCTGAACTTCTGCAGTACTGCACAAGATCTGCTTGGTAAGTGGCAGGGCAATGGATCAGAGCAGCAACAGTTGCCTTGGAGCCAATAACTTCAAAGGGATGCTGGAGCAGGGCACGGACACGGATCGCTCCATGATCCAAATGTCGCTCCACGTTCCTCCAGCATAATCCCTATCCGGACCGGCACAGGAGTGGTGCATTGGCTGCTTTTTTTTTCTTCCCTAAAAGAACTGCAGCTGGACACAGGCAGAATATTGAAAAATATTTCTACATGCTTCACTAAAATGACACCCAGCACTTCTCCATTTTGCATCACAATTTCCAGCCATCACGGCACAATGAACTCCCAAGCACACGGGGGTTAGATTAAAAAATGATCATATTGGCTTTCTACGCTTTCCCCATTTTCTGTCTAATGCTATTCCAGTGTACGACAGGAGGGAAAAGCTTTGCAGCTGATGAATGCAGACAGGCTGATATTAAGAACTGTGGAAGTTTTGTCAGCAAGAAACCATCAGGCCATCAATGCAATATGAAAGAGAGAACACCTGGAGCTCTCCAGAGCTTTCTGAGAACACAACCGTGGCAAGTAAATCCCCCTGTCAATATCACACTGCCAAAGAGAAATATTCATCATTACCACTATTCAACTTGGTAAGATCAAGCACTGTTGAGAGCACAAATCTTGTCTGCCTTGTAAATTTGATATCCGTTTTAGATAAGACCGCTTGAACATTTTCTCATTTTCTCTATTTATGTAAGCTGCTTTCTTCACAATGAAATTATACATATTTTGAGGCATCCTAAAGTGAGGACAAACTGCTTGGGGAAAAGGCCGGCTGTGCCGTATGCACACACCTGTGCACAAACAGGGAGAACGCTGCCTGCACCCCTGCACTGCAGGGGAAGTCCGGCAGGAACAGCCAGCTTTGTTCTGCTCCCTGCTCTTCCCACCCTTCCTTTCAAAGGGTTTTGAGGATTTCCATGAACTGAGGTCCATGACCGCTCTGGCCAACCCGTCCCGCTGTGGGATCGCCCGCCCAGCCAGTTCCTTTCTTACGTTTCAGAGGAATTCTCTCTTTTTCAGCTTGCGCCCATCGCCTCCTTCCACCAACGGTCCACCTCCACCTTCCTGAACTCCTCCCGTAGTCGGGGAGTAGCAGACTGTGATGTGATGAGGAAACAGGAGCAGCTTTCTTTACTCATCCCCATTTCACAGTCACATGAGCTTCGGTACCATTACTGCTCCATAAAAACACGGAGCATGGGAAGTGTGTACATGGTAATAGGTTCCAAAGGGACCAGACGGTGTGATGACAGCGAAAGAATTACTTTTTCTTGTGGTTGCCTCCTGCCTTCCAAGGAGATGACGAAGTGCTTGTACATCAAGAGGCAGCTCTGGATGTTACCGCACTTAGAAAATCCGATGCCGTTCCTGGCATTCTTGCTTACAGAAATCACCCTATGTAAAAGGAAGAGATTTGCCGCTAGCAAACTCGCCTTTTGAGTCCTGATCTAAAAGCCACATGACATATTACCTTCTGTCTCGTTTAGTACTCCTACAAATTCCTCCAGGCCCACCGCTGTTACTCTGCATTATTTTTACACTTCTCTTCTGTAGCACAAGTTTAATTAGAAGTGCAACTTCGGCTGATGTATTCCCTAGCGAGAAGGGGCTGATGCATGTATGTGAGGACCTGATTATGCAGGAAGGGAAAGAACTGCTCGGAGAACTTCTGACTGCACAGAAAAATTAATTCTTCCTTTCTGCAGAAGTTTATAATGAGAAAGCTCCATTATCAAATCGTTAATGATTTCACAGCCACCAAAACAGTGTCACGGAGCGAAATCTCACATAATTTCTTTTCTAATGAATGACCACAGATGTTGGCCATATTCGTGTTACAACTTGAGGAAATGTTTCACAGTTCAGACTTCACCTATGTGGTTCATTTCTGCTGACCTCAGCATCAGAGGTAATCCGCACACATTTGTGACTGCAGTTATTCACAGTGGTGAGACTCAGTGCCAAAACCAGAACAGGCGTTGCTGACCTCGACAGGGAGCATCCAGTACCGCTGCTTACTGCTGGTGAAGCAACACAAAGTGTTGCTCTTGGCATTGGCAGCCTGCAGTGCAGGTGTGCAGCTGCAGCCTGGCCAGGACGCAGCAGTTATGTTACCACATTGCCCACGTCCCCAGTGCCCCCAGAACAGCAGCACAGAGAGGAACCACTTGGCTTTCAGCTGCAGACATGAACTTTATAGTTAAATTACTTGTTTGGCTTGCCCTTAAATGCAACCAAAGAATCCCATTATCCCAGTTAAAATAACTCTTCCTTTCCTATTTATACGCTGAACTGATAAAGCTTAAAACCATTTTACTGAGAACCATAAACTCAGCTTCTCTTCCAGTCAGCTTGTGCAAGCCTGAGGCAACACTGATAATATTATTACTGAGGCTATTTGCATAGGAAGACATTCTCCTTTTGATAAGAAAAAAAAAAGAAGCCTTTCTACAATTCTTGGCTTGCTGTGGTGGAGAGAAAGATGGCAGCTTCATCACTATGCAAATGATCCAGAGATCTGAAACACTGCACCGCGGCAGTTTGCAAGAAGTCCAGTGACTGCATTTGCAAACTGCAGTCTGGTGTCTGCCCCGGTGATGGCATCCCTTCATTCAGCAGCCCAGGCAAAAAGGGCTGCACGCCTCAGGTGCCACGTCCTGCAGGACAGAGGGTATCTGTGTAAGCTGCAAGGAAACCTTCTGCTTCTGGTGGCTCTGGGGTACTTCTGCTGCTTTGGTTTTAGATTCCATTGCACCTTTGGAAGTGCTCAATCAAACCATTTTGCTGAGCCTCCCTATAATAATCACATCTCCCTCCTGCTACTTAGATGATTAATGGTGGAATTTGATTGAAAACCTGGTGCCATGCACTGTTTTCCCAAACCTCTCTGTCAAGAAACCTTATTCTACTATTCTGAGAGGAGACCTCACCTTGCTGCCCATGCCATTAATTGAATAACTATCAGTTCCAATTTATTCCACTTGGCTACAAATTAGATTTCAGCTGGCTATTTCCAAGCCCTGCTTCAACACAACCTTATAAAGCTGTGTCCCCTGGCTGATGCCACTTGTCAACCTGCATCTGTTCTTGGTGTATTAAAAGACAGCAAAGCCAGAAACCCGCCAGTCTCTTAATGAACAGAATCCAATACATTTGGATTTGTTCTTTTTAAGTTTATCGTTGCTTTAATGAAGACAACTAGGCCTGGTATGCAGAGCCTCAGCTTACTTGCACCCTGCAACTTGCTATTGAAAGCAGAAGTTAAAACGGATCTCCAGAAAATGAGGAGCTACGTTCTCTTAGAATAAAACGCCTTGCAGAAGCAATTCCTTGTTTCACATTATACAGCAGCTGATTCTTTTCCTTCTTTGCTTCTTTTTTCCTTTCCTTTCCACTCACTGAACTATGTCTGTAGCGCCACTTCCTGCTTACCTCCCTGGGTCTCTCCCCACACCAATTAAATATCCACACAAGGAAATTCTGTTGCTTGAGGAACCCTCATAGGAAGGGACGTGTCTACAACCAGTGCTCTTTGGCAGCAGCACTTGCCATGTTTACAAAGAAAGCCACACACTTTGAAAAGCATATACTCTCACTTGAGAGGACTTATATTCTCAAGTTCTTCTATTCCTAAATTTTTACATAATTCTGCAGCAATTTTATTTTTCTGTTCAGGGCATCTTCAGGAACGTTTTAGCCTCTGTCCCTTCACCGCTCAGTTTTATCGTCACAGTGACGTGTAACTCAGTTTGCTGTCTCTACCACCCAATGCTGGAATGATTCATCAGGACTTTCAGAACGGTTCTCATACGGCATCTGTGAGAGACAGGGAGGACACGTGGTGCTGAGTAAGAAACAGAGTCCATGTGTGAGGCAGGGAAGATCTTCCTGCCAGCACTCCTTGCTTAACAGCAGCTCTTGGGGTGTGAACATCATGCACTGCTGCTGGCTTTGCACTGATAGGAATACTGTGACAACTCCTTTCAAAAATTCACTCTGTGCTTAGATGCTGTAACACAGCACTGCTCTGCATCTTCTGCTTCAGCTCAACATGTTGCCAGCCAGCCAGAGAGGAAACTCCTGCAACAGGAGGAAGTGGGCTAATTATCCATCGCTGACCTCCACGCATTCTTTCCTAAGATTGCTCTGCTGACCGGATGAAAGACGTGTCCAGGTTCCTGATTTGATATCTCCTATGTTATTGTAAAGGAAAATGATGGAGATGCAGTATGTACAACCAGCAGCGTGCCTGCCTGGAGCGTCCCAGCACTGATCAGCGGTGCAGTATGGCACAAAGAAATACTTCTTAAGAAATGCTGCATTCCCAGGCTTATTTGTTTTCATATTTGCTAGAGAAATCTGAACTCTTATTGGTGTAGGAGGTCTAAATGCCAAAATATACGGTCCTTCGAGGAATGAATATATTTACAAGGGAGAAGAAGCTGTGAAACTCAATACTGCATTCTCCATATAAATTAATCACAATACAGAATTTACAAGGCATGTTTCCCAGCAAGGACTGAAAAGAAGATGCAATTAAGGAAGCCACAGTCAAGTGAAAGTCTCATCTCATCAGAAGATGCAGACGGTGTTTGTTTAGAATACAGTGCCTAGGGATAAGCTGTGTTATAATACCAAATATTTCCATCCATTGTTTGCAGGAAACTGAAGAATACTCCTCCTTCCATGCCCTAGAAGTAAAGATTGATGGGATGACTCTGAGATTTCACGAAAGCCTGTTCTTTCCACCCCCTCCGGAATGAACACAAATAAAATCCCAGCAGTTTCACTGCAGTTTTGTCTTCTTTGTGTAAGCTTTCACAAATATGTAACAAGCAGACACTGCACTTCAGAACATGGCATGAAACCTACAGTATTGTTTTAAACATGAAATAGGTTGGAAAAGACCTTCGAGATCATCAAATCCACAATGTCCTAAACAGAATTTTGTAAGCTTATGATTATACAGAAGTTCAAGACAAAGTGGAACACAAAAGGTTCCCAACCCAACTCAACAGAAGCATCTCCAGTGCAGAGTACAAACCAGTGTTGCGATCACAGGCTTATTCCTATTAGAGTGTAAAAATTAATAACATTAAAACACTGTGATAATCTCACGCTAATCGTGCATCTAATAAATAATTAGCTGTGAACACATTTGTCACATTGGGTTGTAAATTTCGGCAAGGCTTTAAGCCTTAAACACTGTTCCACGTGCCCATGGCCACCACTGGACATGCAGTACTGCTGTTATACAATAAACTCGTAACAGAAAAGGGAAGAGGGTCAAACTCTGCATGTGCACACACTCATCTTCCCCCCCTTGGCTCAGATGTTACTGCCCTTAGCATTCTCTGTTCCCTTCAAATCCATCTCCAAGAATGTCCAGAATGAAGGGAAAGAAGACAGGAGCAAATCTCTCCTGGATGGTAGAAGTGAATTCAGAAGGAATTCAGTACGAAGTTTCAACACGCTTTCAAAGTTGATGGACAAAACGTGTTTAAGGATGAGGGGATGTATAAAAAGGTCACAAAAGACCAAAACTACCAGCAGACCAGACACATAACAGAGACAGAAAGCAACAGATGTTTCTCTCCTAATTTACTCCTTTAGGATCTTCTCCAGATAACATGCAATGCTGCTTGCTAACAAAGCACTTCCCACTCGTGCTATTTTACACTAAACCAAACAAACCTATCCCAAACTCCTCAGTGCTTCAGAGTCGAGCTCCAAATGCCAAATCCCTAAATGCAGTTCTCACCTTCAGAGAGTTTGTCACTGCTGGTTTTCCTGCAGCTCCATCTGCCAGGACTCTGACTCCATCAGCACAGCCCCTGTGCCAGCTGGGAGCAGTTCCCAGAGACAACCGTGGCTCAAAGGCCTCTGAACAACCTGTGGATCCAAATGAAAGAAACCCGCCATGCTGTAGCGACCCTGCTTGGCCACGAGCACATCTGAGCTCTGTTATTGGTCCAGAGACAGAACATTTGGGAGATGACGTTTTAGAGATGGTTTTCCAGCTCTCCATCCCCTGAAACACAGACGCACTGGCACAGCTGCCCATGGAGAAAGTGGAATCCCCAGACCTGGAGGAGTGCAATGCGGAGATGGGCACGCGGGGATGTGGTCAGTGGGCACGGTGGGTTGGGCTGGGGATCTTGGAGGTCTGTCCCAACCTCAATGATTCTACACAAAGGTGCACAACGTGAGGCCAACACACCGCCTCAGACAGAAAGCTGCCAGAAATACACACCAAATGCACGCTATCAGAAAGCGTTTACACGCAGATTTCCACTTTAATGACACAGTTTAGAGAGAGACACTTTGAAAGTAAGATGCTTTCCTGTTGTGCTATGTCTTAATTATAATATTCTTGCAAAGAATTTCAATTTTTCCTGCTGTGGGAACAAGCTCCGTAATGAAAAGAATTTATTAGAAAGAAATATAAAACATGCTATTAGTTAACGAGGCAGTGCAGGTGTGCTCAGGAAAGAGCTTGAGCTCTGTGGACACTGAAAGGAGCAAGATGAAGGGTTGGTTAGCTACAGCAGAACAGCCCTGCATTGCTGCACAGCCAGAAATGTGCTGTCATTGCACACCACACGTGGAACAGCGCGGTGCACTCGGATCTGAATTCAGAGAAGTACTGAGGAGCACCTGGGAAAGAGGTGGCACAAATCAGCTCCTGCGGTAACTCAACGTGACTCCTAAAACCAAAGCAGCTCTCAGTGTATTTCTGCTCCCTGAAAGGAAATCTGATGGTCAGAATTAATGCAGGATGATAGCATTAGGGTTAAAATGTGTTACATGCAGCAAAATCAAAGTTTAGAAACAGACCTGCTTGATGCTGAAAATCAAACCCACATGGCAGGGGAGCACCTGGGAGAAGCCCTGTCCTTCTGGCACATCACTGTGCTGCTGGGAGCCAGCACCTCATGCATACTGAAACTCCATAAAAGACACTGAGCTGCAGCCCAACTTGCAGAATCTGCATTCCTCCTTCACCATTTGACTGTGGGTTCAGCACTGTTGCTGGATTGATGAAAATGTCTGAATTATGGGCATGAAGACATATTCACAGTCTTGTGACAGCTGCATATAGCACAGTGACACAAACAGCCACTTTCTGGGTTTCTTTTAACACAAGCGTTAGCAGCACTGTGCAAAGGTATTCTCAATTCATCTGTTTGCTTATTTGCTGACATGCAGCAAATTCTCTGACAGTGAGCGTGAGGTGCTGAAAGGAAGTTGGTGGCATCTCAGGGATGTAAGAAATCCTGTGCTGTGTGTTTTCAGTCTGTTTTGCATAGAGTGGAAATCTTTATGGACAATGGTTATGGTGTAGGCCAGGCATCCCCTGAAAGCAAGAATGGCACTCAGAACTCGTACTGCTTCTGCTGTACTGGTGGCTCTGAGTTAGCTGAAGCCATGAGGAGATCAGTCAGATTCTACCCTTACCAAGGTTGCACCCCTCAGCACACAGAAGGGGAAGAATTGAAGTAGCGGAGGTGGCCAAGAATGAGGCGTTCTCTGCCTTTCAAGTGATTCACTTTGAAATCAAGAGACAGTGCAGCCAAAGATTGATTCTTAATATCACTGCATGAACCTCCGTGTGAAACGAATGCATGCAAACAGACCCTCTGTGTAGCTGAGATGCAGCTCCTACATTCTGAGTCCCAGCATACAGCAAATTTTTATGGCTAAGCCATAAACCTCTGAAAAATGAGGTTTATAATAGAAACTCTGACACCCTCTAATATATAGCAGCACTATTGGGTGCTGCTGTAATATGGCCCTAATTTATAAAGCACTGAGGGATCCTGTTCCATTTTGAAACTTACAGACAGTAATCTGCAAAAAGAGTAAACTACAAGGAAAAATGGTCACGGTGCCCATGAGCTATGGCACCTCGTCCATCTAACAATCCAAAAATCAAATAGGATGCCACAATATTTAGGCCGTGCACTGAATCCTGGACTGTCACAAAATAAAAACATGGCACATCACCGGACATGGACGTATTTCATAAAGCCATGTGCCATTTCATCTGCCTTGAGGCAGTATTTCTAGAGTGAGAATTTGATATAAGAGCACTAGAAGGAGAGAAAAAAAAGCACAGTGAAACACAACCCCAAACCTCCGGTTTTGCTTTGACATAATAGATGTTTTTGCAAGAGGGCTTCAATGTACTCCCGTTCAAATTGAAAAAAAGTGGCTAAGAAAGCAGATTGTTTACTCACAGGAGACAAAAGTTTATCACTAAACATTACGAAAAAGCTTTCAGTGTTCTGAGCCTCCAGCTCTGCGTAAAAAAAATAAAAACGCATTGAAAAAACAATAATTCACAGAGGCAGCGCTCCATCTCACTGCTCAGAATCCACTTTCCTGCAGTCTGCTGGGCCAGAAACTTGTTAGGAACCTTTGCTGTGACCCTGAAATGCTGAACGCAGACTGCAGCCCTCAGAGTTACGCTTGGAGGCTGCTCACTTGGTGCTTTTCGGTCACTGCTCCCCCCAGACGCCTTTCCCTACACTCCCACCTCTCCCAGCACTGCAGCAATTCTGCCCCAAATCCAGTTACAGAAGGACAGCCGTCCTGCTCCTTCCTTCGGGGCCTGAAGGCCGAATTCCCACTGCGCTGCCACAGCCATCACTTGTTGGTTAATGATGTAGTGCTTGCTTCCTAGTGTGGAAACAAATGGGAACCTTTTGGCTGAGCTGGAAATATCATTTCTTCCCACCACTCCGAGTTGGCTCATCCCAAATGCTGAGGCTCTTCCTCACACTGAAGACATGTTATTCCACAGCAAGAAATAACACTTCAGCAGCTCACAGCTGTCAGGTTCAGACAAACTTCCATCGCGGCCATCCCAGATCCCTTTTGTAGTTCCCATAAGCAGTCTCCTTTTGCATGCTTGGCGTCAAAGGAAAATAAATCCCAATTTATTGCACTCTCCTTGCTAAAACTGCATCACTGTATACTCGCATTAAATCAAGCTCCCCATGTTCCTGTCAGCTCCATCACCGCCCACCAGCATGGCAACGTACCGCAGGCCTACCCGCTCCACACCAGTAAGCCCTCTGCTCTCTTCATTAACAACAAGCAGTGATTCGTTTGCTTAAAAAAGCCAACAAGCAAAGCCTCCAGCAGCACTGCACAGCTGTGCTTCCCCCAAACCTCCCTGGCAGGCGCTGAAGAACCGCAGTGCAAACATCGGGGCGAGAGGCGCTGATGACTTTGCTCTTCATAAGCTGTTAGCAGGCTAACGAGGGCATCTGCAGAAGGAATAGGCACTAAAACTGAAACCAGATACAAAATAAATATTCCAGAGTTGGATTCCTTAAAAAAAGATTCTGCTGAGCTATAGTTCCACATCAAATTTTTATTGAATACATTTTCTACTGAGAATTTGTGCACTAAAACCAGTCAAAATCATACGAGAGGGGTATAAATTTCGCATACAGTTTTCACTGCAAATATCCTTCTTGAGAAAAAGCAAAAGCACTTTTTAATCAAACCCATTCCACCGCCTCTCCTCCCTTTCCCTGCAACACGAGCTGGAAATGGAGCCTCGTGCAGCTCTGGTCACGGAAGCAGCAGAGGCAGCACTGAGACAAAGGCACTGCTGAAGGTCACAGCAAGGGACGGGTTGGTTTATTCATCACCGTGCCTAAAGCGCACCTCACACGCAGTGCGGCTGCGTGCCGGGAGGAACGGCACCGCTGCCCTCATCCCAACCTCACTGTAATCCACACAGTTCCAGGACGGCGCTGTGAAGCTCACTGCTGCTGCTTTCCTCAAGCTCAGAGCCGCCCTCCCAACACCACGCAGGCCACACGCTGGACTGCAGAGTTCACGCTTTGTCACAGGTTGCAGATGTCCTGAAATCAGGACTCAAATGGGCCTCAGCTGCTGTGCCGTGCCACACACCCTGGGCTCCCTGGGATGCACAGCATGCGGGCTCGCAAGAAGAAAATTATGCTGAAGAAAAGGTCAACGAACGGCAGTACTAATGATAACTACAGTTAATCAGATGCCTCGCCGCACAGGTAGCAGGTTACACGGCATCTCTGCTGTATTCTTCTACAAAGAGAGGAGCACTGCTGTACAATCTGGAGCTCAAGCTATGAGATGTATGGCTTCTTACACTGACGCTGCTCTATTACAGAAAGCCCAATGCAGCTACATTACCTCCAAAGAAACAATCCACATAAGTGACCTTGAAAGGCGTTGCATTCATTCTTCTTTCTGCATATTTTTGTGATGGATTTAATGTTCAATAAAATTGAAAGAATAACAGCTTTTCAGGCTCAAGCTATTTGTGCAAGTGCCAAGCCCTGCAGAAAGAGTTCAGAGCTGATTTCTGTACCTTACTCAACCCATTCACATCAAAGCTGATGTAGTGGCTCCATTCTCTTTTGTATAGGCTGAGAAGGGGATTTATTTTCCACCTGAATTCCTTTTCCTTCCAGTTTTCATATGACATATGTAAGGCAAATTCCTAGCAGGACAGATGCAACTTTTCAGTTTGCCATCCTTGGGTGGTGGTGATGGGTTTTTAGTTCTGTGTTTTTCTCTTTCTTTCTCTCTCCACAAAAAGAAAGCCTGAGCTGAGCAAAACCTGACTGATGCATTTCAGGAAGGTAGCAATTCTCCAATGTATTACATATCAAATGTGGATACCATAACGTCTTCACAGTTCACCAGAGACCTCACATGCACCTCTGTACTGGAACATGGAGATTTACACATGTGGTGACATTCAGCACTACAGCCACTGGTGCTGTGTCTTAAATCCCTAAAGACGACACAGATGGAGGCTACAAGGAGAAACAAATGTGAACAGTGTGATTACTGAGCACCTGATGTGTGACAAAGGGCAGGAAGAGATTAGCAGTAATGATGGACACAGAGTGCTGCGTGCCCCTACTGAGTCCCGGGTGCTGCACCAGAGCCAGCCCAGTGCTGTGCTGGAGCCCGGTGTGAGCAGAAGCCTTCTGAGGGTCAGTGCCCGGAGCAGGTGACTGAAGGAGGTCGCTGATCAGAAGAGGTAGACAGGTACTCCTTCAGAAACAAAAGATGATTTTGAGAACGAAAGCAGCCTGGGTAATGACAGGGGAGTTCACGCAGGCAGAAGAACAGCATCAAGACTGCAGGTTTACCTGGAACGCTTGGAAAAGAGTGCCTGAGCAGACAGAATGCAAAAGGAGGGGACTCGCAGCAGGGCCCAACACCTGTGTAGGAGTGAGAGACCTTCCCTGTACCCACCCAAAAACGTGCTTCAAATCTCTAAACTCAAATCAAACTTTGCTTCACTTTGGAACTTCTAAGCTCACCCTCACACAGCCTTTGCAGTGAGGGTGAAACTTCAGTTGACAGTTTAACACATTCCTGGCACCTGCAGATCTCACAATTGAGCAGGGAATACGAGATGAGATCAGCACATGGCTGCGTCCCTTCTGTGAGGCCGAGCGTCCCACACCAGCAAACAGCTCCGCTAATGCAAGGTGTGTAATTTAATTAGCCATTAACTCAAACCTGAGGTGAAGTAAATTCAGCCCATTATACATTCCAAAATAGTATTAGAATTCAATTTAAGTGTCACCAAAAGCCTAATCCCCAGAATACAGAGAATGTTAATCAGTGACTTGGAGTTGGTGGTTTGATTTAATTTCCTGCTGCGCTGCGCTGTCGCACGGTTGTGATCCCTGCAGTGAGGATCTCCTGGTGGCAACCCATGGGTCTGAGCACACACAGCCCCAGGGGACTCTCCTGGTGAGCAGTGGGACTGCAGACAGAGCTGTGGGTGCCTCCTGCCTGGAGGTGCCTCAGGCCATGGATGGGCAGCCCCGGGCAGCTTGAGCTGCTGGAGGGCACCCAGCCGACAGCCTTGCATTGGAACTGGGTGGGCTTTGAGGTCCCCTCCAACCTAAGCCATCCTGTGGCTCTGTAACACCGCAGCAGGGATCCCAAGCATCCCTGAAAAGCCGGTTTGTTGTTTTTGTAACCACAGGACTAAAATACAGCCTGGTAATGCAGATGCTGCCAGAAGGAGCTGCTGGGAGCAGGCAGAGAGCAGGCGGTTTGCACACGGGCAGTGCCACGCTGGTGCCGTGCTGCCCAAAGGATGCACAAAGCGCTGCCTGGTAACACAGCTGGCACGGCACGCTGCTCTCCCCCTGCATTCCTGCACCGATAGCACATGGCAGGATTACAGCGGCCATAAAGTGACGGATCCACCGCTTTCAATCCCCCCAAGTCAGATGTAAAGTGCAAATGGTGCATCATTTTCACAAAGAGCCAAAAGCGTAAAACCTGCTTTCCATTTCTGCAGCAGTCGGCCATGTTTTGGACTTTGTTATGTCGCCCCTATAATAACTCCTCCTGATTAGCAACCAAAGCACGTCACAGAGCAGTTTGGGAAATGCATCTCTTCTATAAATGACAACAGATTATTTAAGCAACAGCTAAAAAGCACTCCGACTGCTTTTTCCTTTGCTTGCATTACTGTCAGTCTTCTCGTATATCTCAAGAATGAGCCCAGGATTTTCTTTAAAATGGTGGAGAGCAATACAAAAATAGCGGAGTACTCATCTAAAATAAAGTTATACGTTTGAAATAGTTGGAAATTGTTTTTTAATCACTGCCATTCTTCTTCTGGAATATAATCTGCTGGCCATACGTTTTGCTTTTCTATCCAATTTCTAAGGAAAATGCAGCAAGTGTGTTAATAAATAATTTATAAAAACATTACAAGAGATAAAGCACTCCTGCTAACCCGTTTCCAGCCTCCTCGATACCAGTTCATTTGTAATCCTCTCCTTCCCCCTTTCCTGGAAGATCGGAAGAAGGTTATTGCTGCATTTCTGCACAGCCCCACTCTACTCAACCCGTAGGTGTCAAAGCACATCTTGGTTCTGAAGGCATCCAGACTGATAAAAGGGCGCAGCCCGATCTGAGTTGCAAGTTCAATTTTATATACTACAGATTTTTGTCACAAAAAACATTTTTCACCCCAAAGGGAGGGCTCACAGGTGCTGCTCCTTCAGTGCTCTGTCCTTCCTCTAATGATGGACAGCTTTGTTCTTAAAGAGGGGAAGGAGCTCACTGAAGACAGCTTGTGATGAGCTCTGCCAGATGGAACTCAATTTTAGCGAAGGCAAGGGCCCTATAAGAAGTAAAACCCGAAGGAGGAAAAGAAAAAATAGCCTTTGACTTCAACAGATCCTGAGAGTATGTGCAAGTGGAAGCATCTCTGTTTACATCTGCGCTATTTAAAAGGCTGAAGGTGGGCTTCAGTGGATACAGATGCCCTAAAGTATGTCTGCATCCACCTCTTCAAGAAGATGATGTTGGCAGAGAGGTGGCCCTTGGGGTGTCCCCAGCCCCACACCCCCTGTCAAACAGGCACTGAGTGCCTAATGCCCACCGCTCTCCTTCAGCAGCGCAGCACCTCCATGTGCCACACACCACACGAGCATCAATGCTTCATCACCGTCATTTCTATCTATCCAAATAAAAAAGAACCATCACTGAGCAACAAGTCTGAAGATTCTTAAGAGATTGCAATATTTCCAATACACGTTTTAAAAGGCCCGACTCTTAAAGCTGTCCCAGGGCAGTGGGAGCTGAGCAGAGGATGCCCTGATCTGCTGGCAGTGCTCTGCCAAGGATAGGACGGGATGGGTCCTAACAAACCATGCCAACTGCTGGCATCACTCCTGCCCCACTGCCCCACAGCCGTACTGCGCAAGAGCAGAGTTGTGAGCGGGCACAGAGCTGCTGCCAGCAGCCATCCACACAGCGGCCCTCCAGGAGCCTGGCATTGGATCCATCTGAGATTCCTGGGGTGCCAATTACCACACACAGAAGGAAACTCTGCATTTGGTATTCAGCTGTGCCAGTGTTTGAAAATAGACTCTGAGAATCCACATTTTTTCTGTGTTAGTCATTATGGGTACAAACGTTTTTCTTTCCCAGCAACAGAAAATCTGGTGCTGCTTGGAAGGACTGCTCCTAGCTGTGCCCTGCAGCACTGCCCGTGTGTTGAGCCCTTCCAGGAGGTGGAGGGCTGCCACAGAGCTGAGCAGAAGCACTGTGCAGACCTTAGAAAAACATCATCTGTTGTTCGCTCTTCTCTCTCTGGCTGCATAACCTTGAGAGCATGACTGAAGGATGCCCACTTAGCCTGGAAGACGCACTCATGAATCACAGGCTCACGTTCCTCGCACAGCGGAGACACAACGTGTCCTTGTTGCTAAATAAAAACACACTGCATTCACAACCAAACGTCCTGCACAAACAGGCTCACAAGGAACGCACTTCCAAGTCCGCCCATCTCAATCGCGATCAATTACCAGAGAACAGAACACGGCCTCAATGTTGAGCGTGGATGAGCCAGACCTCAGGATACAGGCAAGATCCTGATACTGCAGTGCAAGTAATTAAATACAGGGGTGCTAATTGTTTGCTGTTCCACCCACAGCCTTCAGCAGGGACAGCTGGGAGAAGCACTGTGCCGCACCGCGCTGTGCAGCTGGGGATGAATTTAGAATATCCTCTGAATTTTCGTGTCACATCATCCATCACCAGCAGACAGACACTAAATAATAAAACAAACAGCTGTCTGCTGCCCAAGGCAAACTGGACTCTAAGTTTAGAGATTTTGTTCAGTTCAGTGTGCTGAACTGTGAACTTTTACTTTTAATGGCTTCTTTAGTCGTGCCTTTGCACAGCTCCCCATCTCACTGCCTGCTCCATCCAACCACAGGTCAGGTCAGGAATCTGCAGGTCGTGAGGAAAAGCTGCTGCTGCTGCAAGAAAGGGCCTTGAGGTGGGTTTGCTGGCTGCGCTCTGCTTTCAGCAATCACACAGCACTGCTTCCCTCCATGGAGATAAAATACCACTCTGACTGCAGCAGGGGAAAGGATGCACATAAGAGAGGACACTGATGCTGTGTGCACAGCCCCTTTGGGGACTCCACAGCACAGCCACCATCACAGAGCTGTGGGAGGTCCTTTTATGCAGGCAGCAACAGTTCTGTTTTAACATGGAAGTGTGATTGCAGATCAAGGGGAAAACACAGGGATATTTTCCATTTTGCCTCTGCACCCTCAGCACTTGTAACCGACAGTAGGATCAGTACAGGGAGCTGAGCACTCCTTCAGCTTCAGCCCACCCTGGGCGGAGCGCAGCCAAGGGATCCCTGAACACACCAGCACACCCCAGGCACTGTACACTGCAGAGCTCAGAAGGCTGGAAGAGCTTTGCTGTGCCCACAGCAGCAAGGACAAAAGTCAGTGAGTAACTCAACAGGACTCCTCCACACCAACCATTCTGCCACCCGCTCCTGATGGAGCCGTGTGCCGTCAGGTTCACACAGAATTCACACCAGTCCCCAGCGCTGCTTCTGCTTCCTCTCCCCACAACTCTGCACACACACACAGCAGCTGGCTTCCCGAGTCCTGCTGCACGGCTGGCTCCAAAATGGAAAAACACAACTAAAAACCTGGAAAAGGTCTCACTTCAGCTGACCCTGTTTAGGATACACATAAGCTGGCAGCAGCTCGGTACTTGCTAGAAATTTATCTAGAAAAAGGAGAGACATACCGCCTTAAGGAAATCCATATCACCTGCAGACAAGAAAATCCCCAAACCATCCAATGCCCAGCCATGCAGCTTCACTTGGAACAATAGCAGGAGGAAGGAATCCAGCATCATCCTACCTGAAGAAGCCAGTAGCACCTTCTGTGAAACGTGGGGATGATGGAGGAATGGACGTAACAGCCGTACAAGCACTAAGGACAGAAACAGAGAAAGCAGAGACAGGATTAGGGAAGGAAATCGTTATTTGGGCTCATGATGAGCAGGTTTACGAGGCAGCACCCAGAACAGGAACGAGAGACGGCATCTGTTGTCACGTCAGTATTTGCTGCAGTCATTCCAGGGCTTCAGCTCTGCTGATATAACAGAATGGCAGCTCGCATCAAGCCAAAATTTTAGGAGAATACATTTTGAACACTGCTACAGGTTAAAGACCCAACAGACAGTCTTTACGCGTTTCTCTAGTTTGTATACAGGTATGAACCCCAGCTGCTGATCCCCGAATCATTCTCAGCCTTTGTGCCAGTCCTGAGAGCAGCGGTGGAGCTCTCCCAGCTCTCTGCAGTCCCACATTGGACCACGTCCCCCTCCGGGCAGAGGAACCACCGGAACAGGGTCTGCCTGCACTGCATCCAAACAACTCAACACCCTTCTTTTCTTTTAATGCGACAACCCAACGCCTCTTGGATATCACCCAGCAATGTGAACTGAAAACAGAAGGCATGTAAACCCTGCCCACTGCTTCATGCAGGAAAATAAGAAAATGCATTTTTTTCTATTCTTTACGTTAAATGAACTTTGCTTGCCCAAAAGGACCCAAAAGGAGTAAGGGTAAAGAATTCTTTCTGTAGCAAAATCAAATTTCCATTGTGTTAAAATCCTAAAACAGCACTGTCAGGTGGAAGCTGTGCCCATTACAAACCAACCACACTGAATCATTATTAATTTAAAGGATCCCAGTACAGTTCCTGTTCACAAAATAAGTTTATTGCTAAGAAAGCAATATTATTTTCTGACTCCACTGGCTTTTAATATGTGGGGATGGGGACAGGTGTGCACGTGATCACACATTCCCCTCTGCCAAAGGTGATTAGTTTTCCTTGAACGTAGCGCTTTATGCATAGCAGGATTCTGCAATTACAGAAGGAAAAAAAGAATCTGAGGGGATTTTGCCCACAGTCCCACACCCTTCAGTAACTGCCCTTCCTTGAGCACCTCCAGGGACGGTGACCCCACCGTGCTCCACCACTGTGTCAGACAAGAAACGGCCCCCAGTACCCAGCCTGAACCTCCCGGCACCAGCAGGTGCCCCAGCAGGATGGCATAATGGGGGGAGTGCTGCCCTCAGGTGTGTGGGTAAAGGCACGAACAAGTTCACCACCTGCAGGGTCAGCTTGAATATTAAGGGTGTTAAGGTCCGCCAGCTTCTATCACAGAGCTACCTCCAAAATATGGATGGCAAAGATTAACAGTGTTTTAAAACAAGTCAAAGGTATATTTCACATGCAAGAAAAAAGAAAAACCAAGGAGGAAAAAAGAGGGGAAAAAAGAATTCAAAGAAAAGCTTAACACCTTAATCCTGCCATTCAGCATGGGAAAAAAGCAGACTGTTTGCTTAAGATAATCCCTGACAGCAATCCTTGGCTCCACTGAAGGTCTGCACCGTGCGGCTGTGCTGACTCAGGGCTGTCTCCCATGTTGGAAAGCAGTTTGGGAGCTGTGGGGTCACTGAGTCCCAACAGCTTCCCAGCGAGGACCTGGAAGCAGCACAGCTCTGGGCCTTCCCAACACGTGCATGCAGTGCTGCTGCCTGCCTGCCGTGGAGCCCGAGGCAGAAGTTAAATGACATCAACCTTAAGAAAAGCTAAAGTGAAACAAGTGACAGATCCCAGAAGGGACAACTGCGTGCAGTGCGGTGGAAAAGGAGATCTCCTCCTCACAAGGGTAGTGCCCTGCTCTGTGCATTGCCTTGGACACCTCCTCCGCTCCAGGCTGCTGCGCATGCTTAATGCTTTTAGTTAAAGGGTCTTTAAAACGATCTCTTGCTCAAAACAGACAAAAGGGGTTTCATTAGCTGGGTCTTCCTTTTCTCCTTTTTTTTTTTTTTTTTTAATGGGGGAGGTAAAAAAATGCCAAAGCCTGTGTGTCTGTGGCTACGTTAATGCTGGCTGGGCTCTCAGCCAACACATTAAGTGAAATCGAATTCCTGAAACCAGCTTTAATCAGCAGATTTTTAAGGTTAGAATTACTCTCTCCTCTACAAGGCTTGCCAAGGTTAATTCTGTCCCGAGCATGCTGAATTAATGGCCTGGACAGAGGAGAGCCGTTTTTTCCCCAATTCTCTTTCAAAATTTACAAAATGTCTGGAAGTAAAGAAAGAGCATTTCTGAGCAACTGGAAGGGAGTAGGTGATGGGTGATGGGCTCCGTGTTGAAAACAGAGCCCACAGGTTTGTGTCACTCCACATGTGAGCGCCGGGCACCACAGGACAGCTCTGGGGAGCCACAGCCACCTTCCAGGGAAGGGATGTGCTTGGCCTCACAGATTATATGAGAATCAGAGGTTTAAATCACAGCTTCGCATCCCCCCAACCCACGGGCAGACTATAAGCAGGATGAAGGCTTTGGCCAAAAACACCATGAGGATGCTTGCTGGGAGGCAACAGCCACGTGAAGGAGCCTACAGAGTAGGGATGAGCTCCACTTCATCTCATACCTTTCTAAAATTGACTGATAATTGAACAAGAAAGGGCTTTTTCTGGACAGAGAGGAATAGCTGGGCAATTAGAACTGCCTGCTCTTCCATTTATATGCAGTTCACGTCTTGCATTATCAAACTCCTGAAAACTGGAGAAAAAAAATCAAAGTATTAGTGGATTTTTCATCCTGAGCTCCTTAAAGTGATTGCAGCTTATTTAAAAATAATACAATAATGCTGAGGTGTTCTTCCTTAACAAGAACACCTTGGGAATGGAAGCAGGAGAGCAAGGAATCAAAAATTCAAGATGGGGTTGGTCAGGCTTTGAAATTCCTCTCCCCAGTGAGTTACACTAGTGGATATTTATATAAAAAAAAGTAGATTTTGTTCAGATTTTCACACTGAATTCCCAATTCCCTTAATAAGAAGCTAAATCAATCTTTAGAGAACAAACCAAGTAAGACCCGTGGCTCTAAATTATTAAAATATACTCTAGTCATCTTATGGCATAAGGCATCATTCACCTTCCAGCAGCTCACACACCGCGTGTGCCCCGTCCACGTTAGAGGGAACAGATCAGGTCCTCTGCCTGCAGAGAGGAGGCAAGGGGCAGCCCTGGCTTCTTGCACAACGCTGCTGCCCTGGTGCCTCTCCTTTTCCACAGGGAATAACACAGAGCTTGCAGCAGAATCTACTGCTGCCACGGATCAGACCTCCCAGGAAAAACAAATGAGGCTTTAGCTTCATTCTTTGCATTGCAAAGATAAGATAGAGGTCTCCTAAATTAACTGTGGTACCTGAGCCCAATCAAGTTCTGCTCTCAACCTCAGCCTCCACGTTATTTCCTCACACACACCACAGAAAAAGTAGAACAGTAATTTAAGCCACGCATGCTGTACGTCTGAGAAATGCAGATGTAGAAGAAACAAGCTTTCAGTCACCTTCCACAACTTTAAATACGGGCGTACTCCAAGGGAGCGCTGCCCTGCACAGCAGCAGCACTGAATCTCATGGCCATGCAGAAGTGCTCCGGATCTCAGGCATTTGAGGACAATGCAGTGGAAAGTGTGAAGGACAGCCCAGCACTCCTCCCTGAGAGGTTCATTCTTCCAGCACTGCAACCTGTGTGTCAGAGACAGCACTCGGAATGCAATGGCAAGAACCCTGCCCTGTGATTGACGCTCCCATTCTCTCTCCATATGGACACTGTTGCTATCCCACTCTTTTCCCTGACTCCTCCACATCCCAGCAGATGCTCTGCCCAATCTTCCTGAAAACAGTATCTGAATTCCATACAAAACGTAAACGCCACGTGCAGAAGTTTGCTGGCTGCTTATGTTAACGTATTTGTTTCACACGTAGGAGCCATTTTCCATTTGCATCAGTAACACCCACAACATTCTCCGCCACTTTTCTCTGAAGGGGCAGAGTGTGGTTAGAAGAGCAGGGCTTTGGGCTTTATTCTGTAAGGTGAGCTGCCTATTTGCCACCGAATGAGTAAACGGCAGGGAAAACCCTCAGCCTCAGTGTGTCATCTCTCCTCTCAAACAAATCCGAAGGAAGTGCCCTCTGAGATCAGGTTATCGTGTAGCAGATGGTCTTTCCTTCAGGACACGGATGCTAAAGCCACAGACACGTTCCAAATCCATTTAAACATCAGATTACACTCGCCCCTGTCAGCTGAAGGAGCTGGGAGACAGCAGCAGCTCCAGCCCGCTCCATTAATCAAAATTCAGCGAGAAAAGCCAACATGCCGCTCTAAAATCTCCTGACTCGATGCCAGCACCCTGCACAGGGATCCTAAAGCCATCAATCTTCCTTTTTCTCCCCGAGCAGTAAGATGCAGCTGGGGAGGGGGAGAGCAATTACAGAGGCTTGGCCAAAGGAGTAGAGCCAGGAGAAGATTTTTTTTTTGACAACTCTCGAAATGATCCTGAGTTGATGGGTGTCAAAGGGGAAACCGACCTAAGCAGCCCTTGGTGCACATCAGCCCCAGCTCAGCCTTCGCAAACACGGATGTGTAACAGCGGCTGAACCCAGCAGCTTTGCACAGCCATGCAGGAGGGCAGATGGGTGACACCCCGAGGGGTTAATTTTGATCTAAAAGGAAAAAAACGTGTCATAACATAGGGAGGCATCCAATGTTTCCTGCTGTGCCATCTCCACCGCAGCAAGTCTTCCACTAAACCACTGCTAAACAGGTTTTCTCACTACTGATCTTAGAGAAACAGACAGCAGTTGAGATTTTTCCCCCACAACATTTCTACTTTGTGCCACTGTGCAGAGTAACAGACACTGCCAGAGCTCACTGTGCCCTCAGGACCTGGAGCCAAGCTGTATCCCCGCAGCAGCCGTCCCCACTCGGGGAGCTTTTGTTACCAAGGATTTTTCTAGTTACCTCATGACTTGGTAGGAAGCAATTTTGAAACACTCAATATTGAATGGAGAATTTCAACGCTTCATGGGTGATTTTCCAAACCTTTCTCCCTCTGTGGAATTCTGTGATCACCACAAGGACTGCAGGTTTTCATTTTCTGTTGTCGCTACTCCTGTGATGATGTCCCACCACCATCCCTGCCCGTGCAGCCCAGCAGCCCCCAGCAAGTGATGCTTTCAGCACTTTCTCGGATTTTCCCAGTGATTACTACTTCCTTTTGATCTGATCTTCTGACAAAGGCTGTGTCTATGTGCCACATCATTGCACAGGAAAAATGAGATATGCCAAACTGCACTATGTAACACTGAAGGCCATGATAAATTATTGTAATAATAATAATAAAGACTCAGTAGCTGCATATTTTCCAGTATGCCCCAAGCACTCTTTTCTATGCATTTTCTTTATGCTGGTGGCCTGCATGTTTTCTGGTACTATCCATTCTCTATTGAATCCTCTGGCACTCACCCATTGATCTCTTACCTGCAGCTCAATAGTAAATTAAAGTCCAAGGTCAGGCCTTTTTGAGCAGGCTGTTTACATTCAGTGCAAGTCCTTGCCTCTCTCTGAGGAAGCCTGGAAGTGGACATCGGCTGCTGATCCATTCACCATTACCAGTTTTGATTGTATCAGCCAGAGGGAAAGGGCTTTGATCCACAGGAACAGGCAGCCAAAGAAATAAGTTTCTATTTGTGCCACCTGCAGAAAGATGAGCAGGGAGGGGGGTTTCTGCAACAAAAAGCCCCTCCTGCAAGGTGAGCAATCACTGCAGTGCCGAGACCCAAAGGCACCGGGTCCTGAGCTGCAGACATGGGATAAGGGTTGAGGAGCTGCAGTCCTTCCTTCCAGGAGGAGAGGAGAACCCAGAGGCAGCCTAAAAGCCTGAAGAGGCGACATGCTGAGATCTCAGCAGTGCCAGCCCAACGCACAGATATGGGCAGTAGCGATGGGAGACATCACTGCACCTTCCTCAGACAGCAAGAAGCACGTCAGCTCCCTGACCTTCTACGGCAAGCTGAAACAACACAGCAGCATGCTATGTGCTACCAAACTCATTTTTTTATGCCGGTAACTCTTTTAATAAGAATTCTTTAAATATTTATGAGAAGAAAAGCATGAGGCCGGTTCAACAAGAAACGATCGCTTTAATCTCAGCACGCTCTGCAGCATTCTTGCCTGACTCCAGAGACAGCAGAAACAACCTGCAGAGTCACCTAATCCCCTGAAGATGAAATTCCAGTCTTGCTGCAGTTGATGGGAATTTCGCCAACAACTTCAACGTGGTGAGAGTTTCAAAATCCTTCTTTGCAAGTCACCTAAACATCCCGTGCTCTGTCACAATATTAAAAGCACAAGGCTCTGCTGCTCCAAAAAGGGAACATTAGACAGCATTTCTTCAAGAGCAGAATTTGATATGCATTTTATTTGCAGAGCTGTCAATTCCAAGACAGTTTCATAGGAACCGCCTCCGCTAGCCTGCTCATTTACTGTTCAAATTGATATTAGCCACACACTGCAATTGGGTTAGCCCTGAATTTTGACTGAAGCTAATCTCGTAACATCTTTCTTAAATTAAATAGGAAACAAAATGCACAGCCTGTTCCTGATGCAGGATAATTGGTATGCAATCCCACACATCTACCTGTAGTAGCTGTCTGTTCATAAACACACATTCCTTTACAAGTATGGGGATGCCTTAATCTCAGCCTAATTTTACCTTTAGGGAAGCCATATCCTGGAGCTGCCGGGAGTTAAACCCTCCAGATGCAATAGTGCCATTTGTATTCCAACCAGCAGGTCTAGCTGTCAACATGTTTGTCTCCTGTATCTGCCAACTCTTACTTATAATCCCATTCAGATTAATGAATGACTGTAGTTCTCATCACAAGAAATTTGATTAATCAATTTAAGTGCTTAATCACCCCAGCCCTGGTGAGAACTGTACAGAAGGGATGTTGCCTCAACATGGACAAAACTGCAAGATGTCGGAGAAAAATGTCACAGCTCCACCTCTGAAACGACTCAGACAGGGCTGTACAGGGACTCCTGGCAGGATTACATGGCTTCCAGGAGCTCGCAGTCTCCTTAGGGCTAGCAGTCATGGTCAGTTATACACAAAACAACCTTCTGAAACCACCTCTCAGCCTGACAAAAAGGACTTTGCCTTGCAAAACTAATTTCTTGTCACTCATAAGCCACCAAACACTGAAATCCAAATCCACTGATCATCAAACCAATGGAGATCTGCAGTGTGCAGCACTGTGCTGCTGTGATTTTACTTGAAGGCTTTAATCATGTCTACTACAACATAAATGGAAAATCAGATACAAACCTGTACTATGAACGTCTGCGTCGGCTGCTTCAGCTGCTGGAAGAGCTGAGACCGAATGGATTCAGTGGAGGTTGATGAGGGTGGGGAGAAGACTGAACACTTACATCTAAGGAAACGTTGTAATAAAGAACAAAGGGTCCCTTAATTAAATTAACGTCTGAGAAAGTTAGAATGAATAAAAAGGAAATACTTTTTTTTTTTTTTTTTTTTTTTTCCAATGGACAGAGAAGCTTTAGAAGTCAGCACTGGGGAAAAGGGAGAGTCCAACACTGGAGATGGATTTCAAAGGGACGGCTGAATAATTGAACAACTCAGAGTATAGCAGTGCTATGACGAAGGTTTGGGCGAGAATAGTCAAGGGGGACAGCATCAATAGATCCACCTGACCTTGAACCCTTTGGAAACGCAGACTGTGAAGCTGCACTCTTCTTTGGGTGCTCTCAGGTGCGCCGTTCAATAGAAACACCTGCAGAGATGAGGGGGAAACAAATCCCACAGGGAATCCGACAGCGAGCCAGGAGGGTGGGAAAGCTCACACTGGCTTAGAGTGAAAATGTCAAATACCCAATAAATGACATCAAACACCACTTCCTGAAGCCCACCGGTCTTTGGTGCAGCTGTAACACAGGCTGTACTGAAGTTAGAAGTTGCTATTACCCAGTGGAACGTCTTCCGGGGGGGGGGGAAATCATTACAGCACAGGGCCAGAAGGGAAACTGCACAAGATTTGGTGAAAGGCTGCCTGAGCCAGGATCTCTTGCACACATGACAGAAAAGCTGCATGGGCTAAAATGGTGGTGGTGGGAGAGCACAGGGCAGGGCTGCAGCAGGGACGCAGACCAAACCCAATTGATAAATAGATAAATATCTGAAATAACTTTTGGGAGCTATGAATTACGCACAGTTTTGTCATAGATTAATTTTGTGCTAGAATGGAACAGAAGTCTTAGCCAAAATCTTTTTTTGGCAGCCACTCCTGTGCAAAATTAGCCCCAGTGTTATTGCTGACTGTACCTCCAAAGCGAGGCATCCAGCTGCTTTGTGAGCTATCTTGACTTCTTGGTCCTGTTCTCTACTTAGAGTATTTCTTTAAGGCCAGAAAACACTGGAGTTGGTGAGTCAACACTCAACACACCACATCTTCCCTTCATCACCTCTCAGTTCTTCATAGATGTGCCACAGTGTGCAATGCAGCTCCCGCTGCACACTGTGCAAAGCCCTGCAGTTGTGGCACAGCTGCCTGTATGCCAGCAAGGGAGTGTTGAGGGCCAGCATCCACTCCTCCATCGCTAGAAATATTCCTTATGTCAGTTCATTTAATGCATTCAGCAGCTCCTGAATTCCAAACACTCCATACTCTTTCCAAAGAATCCCTTAATTGAAAAGCATTTACACAACCTAAAACAAATTATTGTGTACATCAATAGTAAATCTTTCCATTCCAATTTAAAATCCTCAGACCTTTGCTATCACTCACACACACTGGCAGGAACCACAGGAAGCAAGCATTTAAGAAAGTCTTTCTGGATGAACTGTGGTGGAAACACCAAGTTTCTATTGCTTGCAATCAACACAAATACTCTTCTCCTGCCCCACAAACACCAATGCAAGATGAGTGCACCTGAAATCTACAACCAGCAAACAGGGCAGAGTGCTTTTGACATTCCTCAAGCAGAAAAATGTCAACGTTTTACTCGTGTTCATTTGGAATGGCAGAACAGAAAGCCCATTTGGGTGACAGGAGAGAAATGTTGGTGAAGACCTGATACTGCAAGGTGCCCCACGTGGGTGCAGCTCCTGAGGCTTCTCCAGTCATCCCAGCCCATTTTATCTGCAGGTTTTGGTGCTGTTGCTGCCTCGTGAAGACTTTTTTCAGGACTGCAATGGCAGAATCCCTTGTGTGCTCCTTTCTTACAGAGACACTGCCTGCACAGGGGAACTTCAAAAGCTTCCCACGATTTTCACTGGCAAAAGATACAGATTAAAAGAAGATCAATACTTCCACATGTAGCTCACAGCTTTTAGACATACACAACATTCAACAGATCGGGTTTAAGCGCTGCTTCATTTTGGTAAGCAGAAATTTATTAGTCAATGGGAGAGAAGGCAAGAATACACATTCAAATACCTGCCCGCTGTCAGCATAAAGTATCTCATTTGCTCTGACCACATCCTGGGCTTTCCTTCAGCTGCCCTACAGCCCCAAACTGAAAAGCAGCATTGCCTCCGTCACTGAATCCATCTCACATTTAAAATAAAATACCCCAAAAATCAGGAGAAAGTTCTAGGTTGCCGGCTTCCCCAGACCGTATGCTAAAGCTACAGAAAGCATCATTAAAAACCGGTCCCAGGAGCAGGCAGAAATCTGTTTCCTCAGCCGTCCCATTCATCTCTTTTATCCAACACGTTGCCTGCAGGTTTACAAGTCACAAGGAATTTACCAAGCGGGCTTCCATAAGTAAAAATGGACAATAAATCACCACTGTGCCAACAGCAGCCACATAACACACACAGTTCCACTTTTGTGCCAAATTTTATTATTGGTAACTGTAAAAAAAAAAAAAAAAAAAAAAAGTAATAAAAAGAATTAAAAATAAATCCCAAAAGAACTTCCCAGAACTGCACTCTGCTGAGCCCCCCTTGAACTGCAGGGAACAGAGGTGGGCCGGGCAGCCACACTCCTGTATGGAGGAGACAAAATACAGCAAAAAGCCATTTCCTTCCCATGACTCCAAGCAATACATACAACCTACTGAAAGCCTTACAGTAACATCTGAGCATATGTGAACTGTCACTAGTTTTCTACTTTTACAGAGTCTGTTTTTATCACACTAATAGCATGAGAAAACCATCTTTACCAAGCAGAACGAAGCGTGTTCCTTTCTGATCAGCTGTTACAAGAAACTCCGACTTCTCCCCTCTCTACCAGGGCCAAGAGTTGCACGGCAGCGTGATTCTCGCCCCGGGCATTTTGTCACCACCAAACACTGCTCTGCATGGGCTAAAATGGCCTTAAGCGCAAAATCCCTGAGGACAAATGCATTTCCAAGGCACATTCCCCCTAGAGAGACATGTGTAGCAGCTTCTCATTGGCACACAGTCACCGTTCCCTTCTGAACTGCTACATCACAACAGAAAGACCAAATACCCTATGGGAGCAATAAGCACTTCCACACTGCACACAGGAAACCCCACAGATAAGGGCCATCACATCCCACTCCCTTTCCTACAAATTGCCCATTTCCCTCTGCCGCAGCTCTGCAGGAAGGCACCAGGGCAGCAATAGGACATCACTGTGCAGGGGCAGCTCCCCACGTTTGGGATGCAGCCTCCAACTTCATTGGAGCTTTGCTTAACTGCTACAGGTATAATGATGATCCCCGCAGTGTCCTTTTCCTACCTCTGGTTCTGTGGAGCACAGAGCCCAGGCGGCACAGCGCTGAGGACAGAGAGGCATTAAATAATTCATCTGTTCTTTTTGCTCTCGTCCCACGCTTAACCCACAGAGGCAGGAACGTGGCCCACACTGGGTCAGGATTGCATTTTGCTTCAGAGAGCTTTTAAAGAGCGATGTTTTCGTTTCCATTAAGCACCAAGCTCTGACAGACACCGGCGTTCCCCTGGGACTCGCGCTGCTGCTCTGCAGTAGTTGCTGCACCTCCTCAAACTTTTGATAGATTCTCATCTAAAATTGCCATTAACACCTTCTGCAGGTCGCCCCACAAGATTAATCTTCTGAACATAAGATTAATGAAAACGTATACAGAAATATTTAGAAAATATTTTCTCTATTAATCTCAATCAGCAGCAGATTACCAGTAGGGCAGCTAATGAAGATGTGATATCATTGAGGTGAAAGCAGACAGAAGCACACTGCAGCTTTCCTGGGCGCCGTGGAACGATGCCTCTGACAGGAGCAGCTTTGGGTTGCTGCCATTTACTGGGGACACACCACGTCAATAGACAACGGACCTGAGGCAGTTTAAAGGCAGCTCACAAATCTCTCATTCCGCATTTTCGGCATGTCAAGAAAGTGATATTTAGTATTTATGAAGCTCGAATCAGTAGCTAGAGCTCGATTTTCTTTTTATTTGTATTGCACTCCTGAATCCATCTTTACCCCGTATCAGCCTCTGGTTTTCCAGAATCTAAAACACCACAGGCCCTGGTCCATAACAACGCGCTCCATTATGACCAAAGCCACCAGTTCCCCAACAGGGAGTCAACTGAAAGTTTTCAGTTTGCAGACAATTCAACCACAGTCACTGCTTTGGTTTTGTTTAGAAGTTTAGCTGTAGATGCTCCTTGTCTAGAGAACTTCCAAACAGATGTAAAATGCTAAGAGTTGTTCAAGCCAATTACATAAAGAATTGTTTCTTCATTACCTTTTTCTGTACAGCGTTAAACTTTTAAATTGGAAATTATTTTGCTGTCACCCTTCTGTGTTCACTGGTTGCAATGCTGCATTTTGGCGCGGTGTAACAATATCTATTTTGGCTTTAGCAGATGCAAATGTGTGGCCACGTACCTCTTCTGCCTTCAGGAAGGAACTCTGCTCTTACCTGACTCACTACAAAATCAATCATGATGTGTACTTAATACTCTCCTTGAAGGAAAGCAGCAGGATGAAAAGCTAAAACCACATCCTTTGTCCTTTGCAAGGGACACAAAGCTTCACCGTGACTGCATCCTTCAAAGCTCCTTGTTCTTCCCAGGCTGAGAGCAAACAATTACAGGGAACCTGTGCTGACTTCTCCTTCACAATTCATCCCTCTTTTCATAGCTACCCTCAATCAATGCATTTTTCAGATCAACACCAAAGACTTGTTTTAGGTCAGCACTGAACTGAGCAGAAGGACAGCCGAACGTAATATTAATAACAGTTATCTTCAAATCTTGGGTTTTTTTAATTTTTTTTTAATGCACTCTTAATAAATGAGGCCTTACCTTTGCAGTAGCTCACTATTAAGGACGCCACCGCTTGAAGGACAGCATTTGGTTTATAAAGTGTGAGTATCGCTTATTTCAAGGTTCACTTGCGACTTCAATTTGGGATAAAATAGTAAAACAGTCAAGCAACGAGAGAGACTGCCTCGTGCTGAGGCTGAAGCTGGCTGTGACTGTCAGCTGAGCATCCCGCAGGGCTCAGGGAGAGCACAGCTTGTGACATTCCCTCCTTGAGCTGCAGGCAGACCCAGCCTTGCCCATCCTTTGGTTTGCAGATGCCCCCCGTGTGACCCACACAACCAGCTGCTCTCACACAGAGGACGGGGGGTCCAATAAGTACCAGGTTTAATGCTACCCTATTTAAATGATATTTTCACTTCAACTGAACTGTAAAATTAACTGAGAACTTACACTAAAAAAAGAGACTTATTTTATGCTGATCATTAACTAAGAAGGTTTCACACTTGAGGTCTGTTATATTCAAGGGAACTGAAATTGCTTATATCAATTACCTTATTCTATGAGAACAGACCTCAAACTGTTTTGCTACTATGCAAAATGAGAGAACAGTGGGAAAGGTTCCCCTCCCAGCCTTGTTGTGCCAGCCCTCAGTCCAGGCATGAGACACAGCCCAACTGCTGGGCAGCACAGCAGGCATGGCAGGAAAGGGCCGTGAGCCAGGACACGTGTGCCTGGGGGCTGCTCTGTTTGTCCATTTGTGTCGGCATCGGACACCCCAGATGTCAGTTTGCACAGGACTAGGATCGAGGACATTGGCAGTGCCCCAGCTGACTGATTAACCCACAGAGTAACAGCATCCATTCCCTTTTGATGGGAAATAATTAGATCTTTGCAGAATGGAGCTGACTGGCACAGGCTGCCCAGAGGGATGGTGGTGCCTAACCCCAAGACTGCCAAGGTCAGCCTGGAGGGGCTCTGAGCGCTGATGGAGCTGTGGGCATTCAACTGGGAAATTTCAGTATTCCAACTATCAGCACAGAGAAGATACTCAAACAAAAAACAAGTTGAAACAAACTCCAAACAACAGCTAAAAGCCTAAAGCAAATATCGGCGCAGGCTTATTTATTCAAAGAAATATCAGTGGCTGTTGCACAGCTAAGATTAAATGCTCTATTAGTAGAAAACAAACCAAAGGAATACAGACACACTGTGAGAACAGTAACAGCAACCCTGGGAAATTCCTATCAGTTCCAATGCCAAACCCACCACCATCTCCTGGAGAGGATGCTTTACCCTTTGGTGTAATCATTACTGCCAAGAAAGCTGAACGTGCACCAGAGCAGAGCCAGATGCAGTCTGCAGCACGTTTGTTTGAACAAAAAAACAGAACTCAACAGTTGGGATGAGCAAATGCAGCTCAGTGAACTGCTCTGCAGGATTTACAGACACCCAGGGAGGTTTCATGAAGTCAAGCCTTACATTTTGAAGTCGCCATCTCAAATCTGTACATGAAGCAATTCATTGGGATGGTAACAGCAGCACGAGAAATAGTCATGAGGAGAAGAATAATACAGGCAGGTATTTGTGAAGCACGGGGCTAATTGCAGCTTTTGGGGCCTCCTAAGTATTGATTACACCATCCCATAAGGGTGCGACTTCCCCAGTGCTCGGTGATGAACCCGTCACCACGGGTCATTAACAAGCACACCTCTCACACAGCACAAACTGTGCTGGAGGGGAAAAGCAAAGGGCAAAAGAAAAGGACTTTCCTATCTAGAAATGTAGCTTTCACCAGCATCGCCAATTTCTCAGCAGGAACATCAAGTGCCACCTCCATCTGCCCAGTTCTCTTGAACTTAGCAGCTGTTTTCATCTTGACATGGGACGTAACTGAAGGGCTTTTCCAGGGCCTCACCCACAGCTCAGCACACCCCTTCCTAACAAAGCTGCCCACACAACAAGGTGCAGACAGGACCTCAAGGCTTTGATAAGTGGGAATCATCTCCTCATCTTCAGTTTGTGTTTAAGGGCTGCAGTTCTTGCTCCAGGCAATCCTGGTGCCAACGCTGCCCTTCAGTTTACATAGCTTTTAGCTTTTCACCTCCTCACTTTATTTCTTTGACATTTGTGGATGCAATGGCCATACCACCTCTCAGCCTTCGCTTTGCCAGATTAACCAAGCTAAACAAGTCTTTTATTTCTTCCCATAAAACAACCCATTTTCTTGATTAGTTTGAGTTGTCCTTTCCTGTTCTGCTTTCAGCTGGGGTTCCCTGAGCACCTCGCATATGGCACTGCAAACAGTGCTGCCTTGTTCAGTGCCTGCAGCTACTGATTGCCCCGTCTTCCAGCATCTCAGGGTTGCATCTGCCTTTCTAACACCAAAGAGTACAAGTCATTAATCACAAAAATATTTGAGGGTTCCAACAGAAGAAGATGCGAGTCCATTTTCTCATTTACTTAATAAAAGTGCTAAATAAAACCAATTCAACTTTCAGCGTTGTACCACTGCTGTAAGAAAGTTGGTATAACAGCAAATTAACATATTATGTCTTCTTCCTTAACTTCCTTCTAAAATATTTTATCTCCAAGAAGTTCTGCAGAAAAGACTGCATTTGCATATAAATAATAGATATGTCAAAACATAAGCTGCTCCAATTTGGTATTCTTACCACAAGTATTAAACATAATATGTATTAATTTCCTTAGATTTCAGTGTAACTCCGCAGAACTCCACTGCTGCCACTGGCACTGTACAACTAATTGCATTACCAGGTATTTACTGAAGTCTCGACTGCAGATTGTTCCTTTCAGCAACACATACTTTGGGGCCATTCAACCTGCAATTTAAACACAGCTTAATACTGCACTTTGTGGAGGGAAAGCAGGACCACAGTAGAGCTTTTGGGAGTAAAACTGGGGGGAAAAAAAAAAAAGAAGGCAAACTTCTCTTTCCAGAGGATGAAGAGGGAGCACCAAATGCACTGGACAGCTGATGGAGCCAACAACTCAACTGCAGGCAGCTAGCAGCACCGCTTGGATCTGCCAGATCCAGCCCAAAGCACTGTGCATTAAACACTCACCAGAGCTCGCAATCCAAGCAAAGAGTGCAGTTATCTGTATGTGATTAACAACACAGCATCCAGACACGCTGTCAGAGCGTTTGCTGCCAGCAGCCAGGAGATGCGGTTTGTGTGCATTTCTGTCTGCCTCGCTGCATTTCAGTTACTAGATAGAAGCAAAGTCCCAGAGGAAAGCTAATCTCTGAAGATGATGATCCACCACAATGGGCTGGAAATTGAAGTAAAAACAATCCTGAATGTTAAAGGTGAACTTGAATTAAAGATCCATTGCACACTTTGCTCTGGTCCATGACAAACACGTGAGCTTTAGGGCACAAAGGCAACACTGTATGAGCAGATGCCTGCAGGACAGTACAGAGCTGGCTCACAGCCTCCCACAGCAAACACAGCTGCTTCCACCCAGTGAGAAGTGCTTAAATGCTGAGAAAGGGCAAACATGCACTGACCATGGTAAAGTCCCTGCTTTAGAAAGTATTTCAAGTAGTTGGGTATCACTCAGATGGCAAGTTTGCTGCATCCCTGCTGGTAAATGCTACACAGCCAACATACCCATACAGCTGAGCAGAAAAGCCACAGATAAGGATGTCGGCACAAGCCAAATGCTAATGAATTAGGCCCAATGTAGATAAAAATCTGTGACCTGAGACCTTAAAGAATATCAATGTTTATATGAATTAATAGTATTAAATACAGAGCAGGTAGATACTGTAAATCAGAAGCTGTTGGCAATAGGCCACCCCCAGAGCCCCTTCTGCACTCCCCATCCATCTCACTTGTCTCTCTCTCTCACATGGAAATAGGGTCTAACAGTATTTAGATCTCCCTGAAATAGAAAAGGGATGAGAAATCATAGAGTTGCCGTGGTTGGAAATGCCCTCCAAGGTCATCCAGTCCAGCTGCCCACTTCCCACCACCGTTTCCCCAGCCAAGCTCCTCAGTACCACATCTAAACGTTTCTCAGACCCCCCCAGCGATGGTCACTCTCCCACCCCCTGCAGCCCATTCCAGCTCCTCGCCACTTTTCTGAGAAGAAACTTCTCCTAACCTCCAACCCGGATCTCCCCAGCCCAACTTGAAGCTATTCCCTCTTGTCAAATCCAAGGTGATAAATAAGATTCTGGAAAATTTCCTCCTGCCTGTGAATTTATCTTCCTTAACAAAGTCCACACAACTGAACCTGGAAACAGTAAAAGGAAGGTTGCATCATTTCAGACCCTGACTAAAGTCAGCACCAAGAACTGATGATTTCAAAGCCACACATGCCATGAATAAATACCACCAGAAAGTACTAACTAGAAAAACGGGAAGGAATCACATAGCAAGTCAGCTTATAAGAGTTTATATAACAGTGATTTGTGCAGAAGTCTCACTGTTAAGATGTTGAAAAAACACTGATGGAACCCACGAAGGAGCAGAGCAAGGGGATACTAGAATTTCTTTCCCAACACAGGGGCAGAGGCTCACAAGGCTCTTGGGCATCATCCAGCCAGTGATATCATTACTTGAAACATTTTACAGACTTTGTAGACGCACAAAACCAGCTGGCTGCCTGACTGCGACAGCCCAAGAGAAAACCATTCAGGAGGTCAACAGACACCCCTGAATTATAGGGAAGCTTTTGTGGTCAGTGCGCCTGGATGAGATTTGCAGCCAGGAAGATCTCTATCAACAGCTTTAGACAAAAGAAAAACAACAGACCTTCACTGAAGGCAGGGACAAGGGATGGAAAGTGCAATTCATCAACTGCAGCGCGGTGCCTTTTCTAGTTTTCATCGTGTGACAGCTTGTCTGTGCCATCACCTGGCAGAGTAACTTTGGTGGTGTGAGACACAGTTGGCTCCAGCCAACAAAAAAAAAAGCATTTCACACTCAGGTGAGGTGACTCACACAGAGCTGTTGCAGAAGCATCAGGGCTGCATCAATTATGCAGGCACTGAGCATTAAGCTCACCAGAACTGAGTCAGAGCCGTGGGCTCAAGGAGCAAGGCTTTCCCTGCATGGATGGAACATTTCAGATGACAGAGACAGACTGAGAGAACCCTCACAGCCTGAAGCCACCGCAGCCAGACTTCGACATCCTCTGTTACAGGAGAAGATCAGCCAGAAAGCTCCTGCGAGTCCCCAGACACTCACATTCTGCACACTAATTTCTAGTTCATTTCTTGGTGAGCCTGATGCTTGCTGCTGCTTGGACAAGAGGGAATAGCCTTAAGTTGAGCCATGGGATCCACCGTATCAGGTTGGATATTAAGAACTCATTTGCAGAAAGAGCAGTGCTGCACTGGCACAGCTGCCCAGGGGGGCAGTGGGGTCACCATCCCTGCAAGCATCCAACACAGCTGCAGTGTGGGATGTGGTCAGGGGGCACAGTGGGGATGGGTTTGGGTTCAGCCTGGGGATCTCAGAGGTCTTTTCCTGCCTTAACGATTCTGCAATTCTTAACACTTCATTTCAGGTCAACCCCCACGAAGCCATTTTTGTTTGCCTCCAAGATGATGCTGAGCTGAGAAAGCTGTGGAGGGAGCAGACAACACCAATCTTTGTTATTTGGATCGATCAATTAAAATGCCATTACAACAGGAAACGCCAGGATGTTAGGCAGCCAAACAGCCTGCATTTATGCCCGTCTGCCTGGAATTCCCTGCTTGAACTATTTACCATCACACAGAGTCACCTTCTCCTTATCCTGCTCTCAGAGTAAGGCTGTTTGTGAAACTCGTGGTTATTGGGAGAAGGGCAGCTCTGCTGCCTTGGACACGCAGCATCCCGGCCAGACGCACCATCACGTCAAAAGATGCAAAGGCACGAACCGTGCCCACATTTTCAACTTCAGAGAGGTTTCTGAAGGCTGGTCGCGCTGCTACCTCCTCTGTATGAATTATTACAGAACTCCCCTCTCCAGCTCACGGAGAGCTGCGGGTACAGCAGCAGCAGTTTCCATGGCAACAGCGGCAATCTGAAGCAGGATTTCTTTCTCATCGGCTGAGGTGGCTCAAGTATCCATTGCACATTACTGTGGTGTATTGAATAACAAACACAAATGCTGACAAATCAATGAGACACACAGAATTTTAAGCCCTGAAGAAGCTTGCTGGCTTCTGCATTCCCACGAGTCTGAGGCTCCTCAGCCAAGTTAGATTCTCAAATTTGGCAGGAATCTGGGTGACAGATCCTCATGAAGTGCAAATTGCCACAGTTCCACTGAAGTCAGCAGAGATGCGACAATTTACACCCACTTAGGTTCTGCCACAGGGTAATTAGCGCGTTGCAAATAACTGGAAACATACTCCCAAATAAGAACACTCTTCAGCTTGAAGCAAGAATATTTTCCCTAGGATTAAGCAAATTTGCAGGCTTCTCTGCTGCTTTACTCTAACTTATTACTGGAGGAAGCCAAAAAATTCATTTGCCTTTTGGCCCTTCCGTATCCCTACCAAAACCAGGATGAAACCATGACATCTTATCTGCATTGATGCACCTGATACACTTCATCCAACACATCTCCCACCTCGAACAGCCAACTGCTCCTTCCCTGCTGATCTCTTCAGTTCCCACCACCTCTCTGCTGGCCCTGTGCACTCAGCCATGTCCTGTTTGCGCCGCCTCCTCCATTTTACAGCCTTTTATCTCAGACAGTGGCAACGCTGCACCTCATTTTCATGCTGAACACTCGCAGAAGTGCTAAGAGCTTATTTTTACATCATGGCTCCTTGCTTTTTATAAGGGAACCAGAAACACTATTTTTGGCTGGTTTTAGTTCTTAGCTATATTCAATAAATGCATGTAATAAACAGAACTGTATATTTGTTTCACTGTTATATAGTTGCATTTGGTCCTTGTAGCACAAGAACTTTCAGTTACACCTAACGCCTACATCCTGCAAAATACATCCAAAAAGGTCAAGCAGAATGAATGGACCTCTCACTCATCTGTACTGGGCCGACTGGACAAACAGTCCCACGCAAAGTACTGGAAAAGTGAAGGTGGAATTCAATTAAAATGGAACTAGAGGATGTGACCATAACTAATACCAACCTGTTTTTGTGGGAAATAGCTCTGAGGATATTCAAAGTTGGGCTGACAAAGGTAATGTATTTATAAGGTACTTAAAATTTTGTACAGCATTTTACTTAGTAGCAAACAGTATTCTAATATAAAAAGAATAGTGCTATCCATTATCTGCAGCACACATTTAATGGATTAAAAGCTGGCTAGCTGACACATCTCAAAAGCAGCAGTCAACTGGAAATAACAACTGAATAGAGTTTTGGAAAAGGAGGTGCATCTCCAGCACCCACAAACTGTTACACTACAGCAGAACCCAGCAAGACTCAAGACTCAAGCAATTACTCACAGGCAAAGCTGACCTTCCTACATACACACGTGCATTTTGATACCATTCCACAGGGAAAAGGAGCTTTTCTAATACATTTTTTCTACTCTCAATCACTGGTTCTGCTCTTTTTCTGCTTTTGAGAAACACAGAGCTATTCTTCCCCATTGGCTCCCGCAGAGCGAGCATTCTTTATTAGCTAGAGAAACAGAGGATGTCCAATAGCAAGGGGGGAATAAATCATTGTTCTCAGTTAAATGGAGTACTGCAGATCTGCTAAAAATGCTGCCTTTTATCAACAGCGCAAATAATGAAGATTCCTTGCACTAAGGACAATGCAATGAGCCACTGCACTATTGATGAGGTATTTGTACAACTCCATGAGTTATGTTTCAAAGCAAGCTCTGTTAAAGGCGGCATCTTTGTTTAGAAGCTGAGGATTAACACTGCTCCTCAGGTAACGTACAGCCTTCCAAAGCTAGAACTACAGGGAGCATAAGAGAAAGAAGTGCTTTCCTGCACATCTCTTCTCAGTCCTGGATGCATTTTTGACAGGTCCCCCTGTTACATGAGTGCATTCAAACAGCCACGCTCATAAGGGAGATCATCAAAGTATGTCTGTAAACAAATATGCATGGAAACATTTAAAATCTGACCTGTATGGGACTATCCATTCGCATACATGAAATAGGAACCACCACACCAGCTCTGTGCCTGCCCAGTCTTGCAGCTCTTGTTGGAAGTGGGAGAGCAGCTTTCCTTCCCTTGTTTTCCCTTCTCTCTTCTCACCATTCCTTCCACCAGTGGGATGCTTTACAGCAGACTGGATGCCATTGTTCGTAGCGTTACACAGGTTCCACAGAAACTGACATCAGATTAACTTCTCAGATATTCTTGATCTGATAAGACTCCCGCTCGAAAGGCACAAGCCATTTTCAGATTTATATAGAAGGGCTTTAATGCGCTCAGATCTCACCTCCTTTAAGCTGCTGAGAGCCAGAGGTGAGTTGCTACAGCAAAGGAAAAGCTTTTTTGAAAAAAATTAACTAGTCTGCATATGTGTGCTGTAACTTCTCATTACACAGAAGCAGTAGGAGCCTTCAGCGCAGAAAAAACCCACCCAGGCTCTAAAACCTGCCACAGCACCAGTCCTTCTGATCTGCAAGACTAAAGAAAGAAATCACTACTGTGCTGCATACGGATGCTGTGAGGGATGGTCAATGCATCCTTCTGCCACGCTTCCAGATAACTGGCCCAGTAATTATTCCTCAGAATCTCTGACATTATCAGTGCAATATTAATTAAAGAATGTATTTATAGCAGTGCTTTTAAAGGTATGTTCTTGATTTGGTGCCCCGGCTGCCACAAAGGCTGTGGAATTTCCATCTCAGCACTGTGCTCGGAGGTGACTCTCACGAGCCAGAATTCAGAACATCCAGAGAGCAGCAGTGCTCCGTCCACTCAAAGGCTGCACAGACAGATTTTTACCTTCCATGACCAGCGCGCTCAATTTTTAAAACTTACTCAGAGGAGAAAATACATAAATAGCAGCAGCTGATCTGCCAGAGTGCATCCACTCAGAGCTACGCAGCCGCCCCCGAGGAGAGCAGCCACAGGCCGCCTGCCCAGCTGCCCCTGCTAACACCATCCCAGTGCAGTTGATTTCTGTCTCTTCAGCATCAGCTGTTCACACCTCTGATGGGGGGTGACGGCTGCAATACGGACAGCATTTAGGACAGCTGGAGCACAGAGCAGGCCCTGACTGCACAGCAGACCCACACTGAGATGCCTACAAAATCCGTTTTTAAAAACTCAAGTAACAGAGCTAGTTCACGGCGGCTGCTGTGCAAGTGAACATTTTAGCTAACTCACCTGGGAAGGCTGCTCACCAGCTTCTACCTCACTAGAAGAAAGAGCAGAATGCACTCAGTCTTTTAGTTCAGCTTTTGGTGTCATTACTAAAAGCAAGGCACGCAGTGACGAGGCAGAGCACCTCAGCTATACTGGCTTTGGGCTCACCAGCTTAATGCTCTGCAGCTGTTTGCAGCAAGTGCAGAAGGTCTTGCTCGTTTGTGGATAACGATGAAAGGATTTAAATCTGTGCAAAAAAAGCACTGTGTCTTTAAAGAAGAAATACAGTGAAAAGTAAACAGTACAAATGAACACTAGACATCAGCTGCAACAGTGCTTGCTCAAGAAACGAGGAGCAGCAGTTCAAACTCTTCAGGTTCACTTTTTTTACATCAAAAGTTTCCAAAATGTTATTCTTCAAGTAGAGTTACGTGTCAGTAAATATCTGCGAAGCACAAGAAAGCAAGAAGGGTTTTCCACTGAGAGCTTTGCTGCTTAAATCCTTCCTGCTCTGCAGTGGAATTACTCTTTCTACTCCCTTATATGCATGCTTTTAACATATATCTTACAACCCTTGGGTTCAACCGTGTGTTATTACGTTTTAAAGCCTTTGGATGGTAGTAGAAAAATGTTCTGCACTATAAAACAGAACACAGCTGAGGTTTGATAGGCTTGCTTCTCTTTTCTACCCCACAAAACACTTTCTAAATGCTATTAAAATTTAGCATGTGCCATAATAACCAAGCTGCATTTTTTTTCCACATTTGAGTCAATTGACTTTCAAGTTTTATCTTTCCATGTACTTTGACTCAAATAAAGTTGTTTCCTCAGTTTAAGAGGACTGTAGAATCCCTCATTCTTTTGAGCAGCAGACCCATCAGTAAAACTCTGCAGGCTCAATTAGAAGCATAAGTTAAGAGGCTGCTAAGAGCCACACTAGTGCTTGTTGCCGGGCACAGCATCACTGGGTGCTGTCTGACCCAGCAATGGGCTCCTCCAGAGCTCAGACTCCTACAGGGTTTCACAAGCACACTTCCCCAGAGTGCTTTACATCAGCTATAGCCTTTAACCCCCAGAATAAGGTCAGCAGAATCCCAGCTTCACAAACCTAGAGCTCCTTCTTGTATCCAATTTCAAGTCAGAGTAGGAGACCCCAGAGCTCCTGGCTGCCCCCAGCGCTTGCACTGCAGCACGAAAGAAAGTTGAAGAGCATCCATTATCTTCAGCTGAGCAGCAGTTTAAAGCAATAAACCCTATGATCTGTATGAAAGGTGCAGACACGGCACCAAAGCTCCGTGCATGGAGCGGGCGGCTGCAGCGCCGGCAGTTGTGTCACCTGCAATTCAGCAGCCCCTGCCTGCCAAGCTGCAGACAGAGCAAGCTGAAGTGTCAACAGCCCAACCCCATCTGACAGGGGGAAAGTAAAAATAAACCTAATAAATCAAGCAGAGCGGCTGCTGCGGTGTGAGGTTCGGTTTTGTACCGCTTTCATGTCAAGGGAGCTTAGGGCAGGCTCCTTTTGCTGTTACCTGGGGCTCTGTTCTTTACAGCAAATTGGACCTTTCTCTCCGAAAGAAATAATTACTCTCTGCGGAGAAGGGAGCTGGTCGTGAATGCTGATATGACACACAATGTCACCTTGCCAGTCAAAGGAGGGCTCTGGCACTCGAGCTTGGGCTCCGTCCAAATGCTGATCTCTCTCTCATAATGGAGGTCACCTCTCCACAGAATTTGTTGACGATCTCCAAAATGACAAGAAGAAAGCTCCCGTCAGCACTCTTTAGGAGAGAAAAAGACTGTAAAGGGAGGACAGAAACAGGAAAAAGAAATTGCAGACAAAGGTCACTTTTTGCATAAATTGGAGGGCTTCTGACGCACAGCCGGTCCCGAATTAACTCCTGGAAATACCGATCCCGACACAGCACTGCTAACCTGCACAGCCTGCACCCAGCTGTCAGGACCACGTGTGTGCTGTGCCATAGCCGTGGGCTGCACTCCAAGCACCCTGCTTGCTAAATTAGCAAATGCCCGTGTTGCATTCCCTAAAGGCAGGTCACATCACAACAACACCACTGGAGGAGGATTCCCAAACACAAAGATTTGCTTTCCCACTGAAGACTGCAAATGGCATCTCCATAAGAATCACCAAACACGAACTTCTCACCCATACGCTCCTTGCCTTCAGCATCCTGAGTCACATCTATGTGATCTGCATGCAGTTAAGGTCCATCTCTGCAGCATCTCTCATATGGCAAACACAATTAACACAATCATTGTGCGAACGCGTAGGAAGGGGAATAATTCACATCTGAACTGCAGCCAAGACAGAGCAGAAAACTGTTCTGAAATAGGACCTCACAACATGTTGAACTAGAAATTAGTTTCCCTCAGTCATAGCAAGCAAGGAGTCATAATGCCAACTGGAGACAGAGACCAAAACAAGCTAATTCTAAACTACTTTCAATTGAGCATTAAGAGAAAAAGGAAGAGAAAGCAGCTAACAATACACAACAAGCTTCACAACAAGTGGCTTCCCTGCCACACCAAAGCAAGCACAATGCAGTTGGAGCAGTGCTCAAAAATGAGAGTATCAGACACTGAGGTGCAAAACACAACATTTCTGTAGAAAATTTATAGTGGGTATTAATAAGGAAATTCTTCCTTGGCTCAGGTGGAGCACTGAGGAGATCTTCATGGCACTGTGATTGATGGCATTTTAGAATCACCTCCCGGCCAAGTGTCAGAAGTTTCATCAGCTGAAACATTTTAGATTCCATGCAATATTAGAAAACACACTGCAGGGCACAATCCAATTTTGGCTGAAAAGACAGGATAAATCACATAATAGATTTTCCCTATATCCAAATTCCACGATTCAAGACGTTCAAATCACAAAGAATTAAGAATAGGAATTCTGTATTGTAACACGTTTGATTACCGTTTTCCTCAACTGATGGCACCGCCGCCAGGGCGGGGGGAGCAGCTGGAACCATGCTGCCATTCATACAAAACAGCAGTGAACAAACATGCACGCTTTTAAAGAGGACTCATTCAGGGACAACCTGAATTAAAGGTGCCTCTCTCTCTCTGCAGCATCCTCCTGAACTGCCCTGCAAGGCACACGCAGGGCCTGCCCAGCAGTGGGCTGGGAGGTTCACCCCCTGCAGCCCATTTGCTCGTGCACAGGTAACCTCTAACTGCATGCAGGATCAATCCGAGGTCCCAGGAGTGAGCCCCCATCTGAAAAATACGTGCTAAGCAAAATCCTTCCTTATATTTTTCCCTCCCTACTTTACCGTTACCAGAAAATATAGAAGGTGGAACACACAGCAGCTGTAAATTCAGGTTATAATCTACTGTCCCAAGGAAGCTCTCAGACATTCCCTCTAACTCACAGGAGCCAGGGACTTTTTAAAGGAACTTTCCTCTGCTACATCTGTTTGGTCTGAGGAGGGTAATTTACAGTCACTGGCAGTTCCACAAATATCTGTGATTTAGTTCCCCAAATATTTGTCTCTGTGAAAGCTGAGAACCTCTCAATTTTACAAGAGTTTTTACAAGTCAGACAAAAGCTATTCATAAGACTGAAAACTGCAATATCCCCAAAGGGGGACAGAAAAGAAATCAACACTAGAAGTAAAGATCAAGTGAAGCTCCTGTGACAGATGGTGTTCTACAAAAGGTCAGCCCTTGGCTCATTCAGCTGTTCATTATTTATTAACAATCTTTCTGACACTGGCATTACAGCAAGAGTCCGGCATCACGCCGGTAATAAAATGCTGGTTTATAGTTCAAGGTCTCCTGCAGGTACAGCAAAAAGTTTACAAAGCGATTCCAACGTGTTGCATGGCACTTCTTGAGGATACACATCCCAGCAGCCTGACATGCCCCGACTCCTTGTACAATAAAATTAAGCCCATTCTTAATGTCTGCTCCTGTGACTTGCACATAACAGACACCTTCAAGGTCACAGCTCGTTCAGCAAGCCGAGAGCTTTAAGTATAAATAGGAAAAGCACCAAAGGCTTCCCACTGACCTGAATGGAACTGAGGGCATTATTGTGTCTTATTTCCTCTTTAATGACAGATTACTAAGATGTATAAATTCTTGTTCATGTTATAGACAGGGTAAGTTCTACACTCAGCCCTGCAGGATCTATAGAAGTCTGAGAAATATTAGGTTACCTTGTTTTCTATCCAAGTGAATTTTCCTCTGTGTGACAGCTCAGAAGATAAAAGAGTCCTCTCCCAAGGTTTCCAAAAGTATCTCTGTTGTTTGCAATGCAGTACCTCACAAAAAGCCTCAACAGCATAAGACTTTAATGCACTAAATGCTTCCCCCAGTCATGTGTTGATCCACCATATCCTAAGCATATGCCACTTATTTATCAAGATAGACTTCTGTATTAAACGCCCCAGACCTGACACTTTCACGATGGTTTCAATTTTCTGCTCTTTGCTTTTCTGTTTTATAGCCCATACTGTTCAAAGCCAGAGCACATCGCTCTGCTCCCTGGTACAAAGCTCCTTTCACGTGGGCGCTTTTTCCTGTAGTCTACACCTCATCATTTGGCCATAACACCACAGCATTTACACTTCCATAAATGTCGAACCAAAGTAATACAGTACAGTTTACTTTACAATGCAGGGGGTTCCTCATGGCTGTGTGTGGAGTGAAACACCTCCAAGAAGCACAAAATGCTCTCTGTGCTTTCTTCTGAAGGCGCAGGGCCAGCTGGCATACAACATGAAACCAAGATTCTGCTGCCAGGACCTGGGACTCAGCACAGACAGAAATCTTTGTGTCCAGATTTAATCCAGAATTACAAAATGGCAAGGTTAAGGAAAAAAAGTAGCAAATAGTTATCCCACTTCCATACATTAACAACTTTAAAACGCTGAGTCAACTTTTGCACTGAGCTTTACAACTGCTCTTCTTCCCCCAGTCTGAACTCATACCATCATTACTACATGCATCCTCCCCAGATCTCAGGGCACATCAGGACCTTCGCAGTGGTTACAGGTTACTATTCAGACTGCTGAAGTGAAAGAGGCAGTCTTTGCAGTATCACAAGAGTGAACCAAGGAACAAAAAGAAATGGGAAGTCTCTTGGTTAACTCAGAAAGTGGGCTCTGGTACAATAAATTGAAGTAGAATCACAGAAGGGCTGGGAAAGACCACTAAGATCATCCAGTCCAACCATCAGCCCACAGCCACTGACAGCATCCCTCAGTGACACATCCATGTGGCTCTTGAAGACCTCCAGGGACGAGCCTGCACCTCACTGGGCAGCCTCACTTCAGTCAGAAGGAACCTTAAACACCATTGAGCCCTGACCCCCTGCCACAGGCAGAGTGGACTTACAGTACTTACAACCTACTGAATAATCGCCGTGGGATATCCTAGTTATCAGATGTTTCTTAGAGCTTCAGTTCTGTTGGCTATGAATGAAAGCATATATAAATGAACACAGAGGACAAGGCAATGATGTTAAACGATGCTCATATGATTGTCACTATTCTGTGATGCCATTAACAGGCAAAAGTGCAGAATTCTAATGGCCACGTTCATATCATAGATCAGATTTGTTGTCTAACTCCACCTGGCTGTAAAACATTTTAAGGTACCCGGCTGTTAGTGGCAACATAACCCGTTTTGTGCACGAGCAACAGCATTCCCCTCACACACAAGGAAATAACACTTTCTCTATTCATCAACTAACTGTCAGAGCACAGACCATATTTACACAACTTCTCCTACTGCTCAGAAGCCATATTTTCTCCCCCAGCGCCATGCAAATTCATGCAGCCAGTGCAAACCGGGATCCTCACAGCCAATCTGCTGGGCCAGCACAGCACCTTTGCCCTTGCATTAACCCCAGCAACAAACCCAGGCCATTCTCCAGATTAATGGGAGTGACTGGAAAGCACCTGCACCTCAAGACAGATTGCTTCAGACCAAATAATTGTCTGAACTCTTTTATGGGGAGCATCAGCTTACATCCAAACCCATTACAAAAGGACCAGCAGCAGGACTGGACAGAGTAAGTTGGTACTGAAATGCTTTCTAGGGCAAAAGGAACCATTTTTACATCATGTAAACCCCCATGAAACCGAGTCACCACCATAGCATAAAACCTTACACAGCTTCAAGGCACTGATCCTCGTTATTTCATTTCACAACTACATACCTCCACTTAACTCTGAAAAACGTTACTTACAAAAGATGATTCCTAAAAGCAAAGTTTGGAATTTTATTATACCTTTGGGCTAGATTGGCCAATCTCCTAAAAAATAAGGTTGTACTCTTTTCATTTGATGTCCACAGGACAATATTTGAGTGGTGAGCGAGGTCAGAAGAAAAAGTTCCTCAGGGCTCTTGCCATGTGATGCATGTCTTAAGGAGTAAGGCTGGTATCACCAGGCTCACAGGGCCGCTGCAACAGCCTTCATAAAACAGCAGAGTGGAATTTCATCGATCATCCCCTACCAAGGGGGGAAAATACCATTCAGAAGGCTGAGAAGCAGCTGGAGCACATGAGAGGCAATCGGAAGTGAAGATAAATGAAAAAGTCAATCATTTTCATGGAAAGAAATCACGCACATTCCAGCCCACTTGGTTAGAAAAACTCGCTGCTTTGCTCAAGCAGAATTCTCTTCACTCATCCAAGCAGCAGAACGCAGGGGGGTCACTGAGAGAACAACTGTAATAAACTCCATCCCCACAAGAGAATTATTCCAGCCGTAGCCACTGCTGAATCATAATGGGCCACGGGCATCGAGGCTCACTAATGTCTAACAGCGCTCAGTCTTTCTTAAGGCAATGCAGCTTCAGGTTAGTTCACGGGAAACAAGCAGTGCAGATCCTTTTAACATTGCTGTAAGTCTCAGTCTAACCTCTTGCTCAGGGTGCCTGCTTTTCTTTCTTCATACCTGCATGCCCCGCAGAAACCACAAAATGCTCAGCAACCATTCAAAAGTCCAACGCAGGAGAAATTTGAGTAGAAAACAGAAGTTCTTACGGTATGTTAAGTAAAAACGGAATTAAATTACACATTATTTTCAAAAACTTTTGAATTAAGAGGCAGTGAATCACTGGCAATGCTGAGGATCACTGGTTTTAAAATAAAGCTGGGTGACAGCCTCACTGCCATGCTGGGAAACTGCCCCAGCTGACAGCAGGCTCCCTCCCTGCTCGTCTTCCCCAGCAGTACGTGAACACAATCAAGACTGACCACACAGCTTGGAAATACAACTGACAAGCTATAAGTTCCCAGCGTGAATTTCAGAGCTTCGCACAGTGCTTTACCATAACAGCAGTTAAACACAAAGCACAGCACGCTGGATCTCCTGGCTGTGAGGGGAATTGGGGTCTGAGCACATGGGGGCCGGCCAGGGAGCTGAGCGCCGTCACAGCTCAGCACCAGCCAGGGAGCACATAGGTAAGGAGCAAGGCACTGGGCTGCAGACCTGCACACACAACATGTCGTCAGTGTTTAAGTACTGGTGGGTAAGACCAGCATAAGCAGAAGAGCTCACACAGACCGTGAGAGCAGAACTGGAGGAAGGACTCTCATGTTTGCTGTCCATGACACCGAGCAGGTTTGCACCTTATGCCTCTGGGTTACTCTTTGACATCTGGATCTGCATCAAGGGGAAAAAAAAAAAGAAGTCCCCTGTATTCAGAACCATTTCTGAATTCAGTTGTAAGCAGGTGAATTAGGGCCAGCACTGCTGAAATTCAAGAATTTAGAGCAGTGTTAAGAAATGAGAACCAATCCCCGTGATGTTGTGTTTGTCAGCAGCTAACATAAAAAGAGACCTCTCAACCTCAAAAAAATCAAACACTTTCTCATTTTGTAGAGCTCTCAGTTTATAATAAGCATTTATATTACTATTAACGCATTTAAACTTCATTTTGCCGTGCGAGCCACAACATTTGTCCCTTTCAGAGTCTTATTTACTCCTCAGAGAGGGCAAAAAGCCCAGACCAGGACAGACATGATTTAGCATTCTGCAGGAAAACCACTGGACTCTGACCAAACTGCTGAGCCAAGGCTGTCTGCAGCTAATGCATGCAGATGATGTTTATGAGGAGGGAGAACTACCAAACATTCATTCTGAGCATCTCTCATGCTATGTGCTATGCGAGGCCAGCAAGACTTGGTGAGAATTCTTCCGCACGGAACAGCTGCATTTCTGCTGCACCCTTCCAGAGTGACTCTGAAACAAGTGACCTTGCAGCTCAGGCAAAAAATGCATTCCTTCCGCTTACCAGCATCAGCTGTTCCTCAGTGTTAATTATGGCCAGCATTAGTTTTTAGCTTTCATGCAATTTACTGCCAATGGTTGTGAACCTGCGTGCTGCAGAAGGACACCCGACAGGAGAGCACACGGCCTCCTCCAAGCAGCTGAGACAGCAGCAACGCCAGAAGCCACCCCGAGGTTTTGTGGCCACGCACACAGCTCCGTATGCTTTCTAAGAATGAACTCACAGGAAGGATCGTTGAAGGGAGGACAAAACGAGAAGGCTGCGTGAGACAGAAAACAGTGCAGACCTGAGAGTACAGCATTCAGCTACCCAGGACCCAACTTATTCTGTGCTGTATTTACTGTATTCTTGCATAATTTTTATCTGAACTGGATTGCTATTAATTTTTCTACATTCTCCTAACCAGGGCTGCTTTGGATGTAGCAATTCCATACAAGATGTATCTGGGAAGAAGCAAGAACTTTGCAACCAATCTCTAACCACTTTCATTTTCAAAATACAGAAACACACCTTTTCCCAAAATAGGGTACAAACAGCTGCAGCCTCATTCGCCTGAACCCACACTCTCACCTCGTGCTCATGCAGGGCTGAAGGAATGCAGAGCACAGGGAGCTCCCGTGCCCACCTGGCACCTTCCTGCAGCTGATAGAGAGTGGTTCCAAGGGAGGAGGCACTACAGCGAGGAAGCCTTTCTCTGGGCAGAAAGCCGGCTGCAACAAGAAGCTGTGGGCAGCAGCAACCATCCGCAAACACTGCCGCGTGTGGGGAGCGGCCGATGCCAGCTTCTACACAGAATCCAGCTTCAAGACATCCCCTGCCAGCAGCCAGCCAAGAGGGAGCCAGGACTCAGCACTGTCTGCTGTTGTGGGTCAGCTCCTCCACTGCCAGGCTGAGCTGGGGGACCCACACTGCTCTGCTCCCCTGCACAGCCACCAACACATCGCTCCCACCATCGGGACTGGGGACGTAGTGGAGGCAGTCAACAAACACCTACATATTATACTAAGGGACATGGGTTTCTGTGGTTGATATTGGTGGTAGGCGGGCAGTTGAGCTGTATGATCTTAGAGATCTCCTCCAACCTCAGGGATTCTACGATTCCACATGGGAGGAAGAGCACAGCGACAGGGAAGCAAAACCAAGTGAGAAAGAGAGCAGGGTGAACACCAGAAGAGCTTGGAAGCAGGTCAGTCTTGTGAAGGACCTGTTCTGTCAGTGAAGGGTGGGGGAGAAAAGTGAAAGCAAAAAGAAAAAAAAGGAAACCTTCCCCCTCTTCAATGGTCTACAGCCTCAAAAATCTCTCAGCACCTGCAGGAAAGGCTCATTTCAAGAACTACAGATCACTTAGGAGATTTCACTTTGAAGGTCAGAATGTACTGCTATCTTAAAATCCCATTAAGTAACATTTTTATTTCCTCACCAGTCTGTAACCCCACAGCTCTCCAATCTAAACATGTTTAAAGAAGAACCAGTGCAAGAGGGACATGTGGCTGGGGGTCTGGAAAAAGCCAGAAGGCATCACCAGGATGCTGACACTGCAGTGGGGATCCAGCTGCATAATACAGCATTATTAACTGAGGATTTGGGACCATATCTCCATCTGACAAAGTGCTCCCACAGATGACTATTGAAACCACAGAAAGTAGATGTACAATCAATTTTTCCTGAGGGACACACAGAGCTTCCTGCAACCCAGCACAACCACAGCCACAATGCAAAAAGATGTGCGAACATAAGAGGGTCCACAGGTGATCAGAGACAAGACATCAAACTGATACTTCACAGGGTCAGCATCTAAAAGTTGTCCATCTTCAGCTACAGAAGCAGCTTGAAATAGCTACATATCGAAAAATATTTTCACTCTAATTTAATCCATGCTTTTTCTTTGATAAATGCGCCAATAGGCGTTTGTTCCATATAAATTGTTACACTAAGGAAAACACAAAGTCAATTCACTTTAAAGAAAATTGATTAGAGAACAATTATCAACATTCTTCTTTTTCCCCCCAACAGAAAACCAAGCATGAATCACAATTCAATATCCGACCCCAAAATTGTGGTTCAAGCATCCGATTCAGTGAGCACCGTGCGACTCCGCACATCGAACCACGTCACACTTCAGCCAAATGGGTACCAAAATGTTTCATAGCTGGGGTTCTGCAGAACAAAGCTGTATGTCCTGAGCAGACCCGTATTCGCTTTAGCAAGCAGATCCATCAGCCCAAATTGCCTGCAGATTGCAAAATCAGAGCTTCCTCCTAAATCATGATATGCCATGTTCTAGTTAGAGAGTTAGCTTTCACAGGCGCTCCAGATGCCAGGTGATAAGAATTACTGATGCATTGCTTTCAGAGCAGTTTGCTTTATGGCCTGGCAGGTCTGGCTTCGAAATTCAGCTGTGTTCCATTAGCATACAGAATGGCAGCCTACAGAAAGGTTATGTTACAGCATCAAACACATCCGGCCTTCTCTATTTTTGCTGTCAGTTATAGGTCATTTTAAACATCTGGCAAGTGTATTTTTAAACTGCATCTGTAGTTTTAATTGGCCATCTTCTGGGAATGCTAGGAGAGGAGGGAGAGACTTCCCTAGGGGAGAAGCTGGCAGCTCGGGCTGTGCAGCATGGCAATAGCTGACTCGGCTGATTGTGGATCACATAGCCAACAGAGATGTGCTGGACCTCCTGCACCACGGAAAGCTGGTGCTGAACAAACACGAAGGATCTGAAAGCAGATCCTTCCTGCTTACAGCAACACTATGGGACATCACACAGGAAGCAATTACTCCCCATCAAAGGAGGGCCGCCAGTGTTCAACCAGGTTGCGTCTGCTTTCCTGCTCAACTCTTTTCAGTACTCAAATGCTCCTGTAAGACAAACTGCCTTTCAATTGCAGCGCTTTGAATAAGTGGCTTCAAAAGTTTACATATTTGTGCCTGTTCTGTTAGGTCTGGGCAGCTGAAACGCTATAAGGCAATGGAAAGCACAGCAATGATAGAAGAACAGTGAAATCCCAGGCTGCAGCAAGTGAGGATAAGCCCAAATGCAGCAGCCATGGACATAGAACCAAAGGAAACAATTTGCTTACCCTTGGAAGGCCTCAGGTACAAAAAGCTCCAGAGAGATCCTCTCACCTCCACAGCCAACCCTTAAATGAGGGCTGGGAAGGGGAGGATCCTGGCTCTACCTTCCATCACTCAGCAGCATTGCATGCACCTGAGCTCCCCTGGGCTGGCCCTGCCTTTCCACCAGGTGCTCCATCACTGCTTCAGGCTGTGATTTAGCATTGCCACTACAGCATCATACAGGTCTCCCTTTTAGCATGGAGCAAAGGGATGTAGCTTTCAGCTTCCCATTCATTTCACGCCATGCACTCATTGCCAAAAAATTTGTTTTTAAATAGTTTTTCCTCTAATGTATATTAAGCAATCAAATGCTGACACAACAAGGTTAACTGACAAGTTAAATTTTGGTGGGATTTTCCAGTAAATAGTTTCACATACTGAGAACTTAGAAGCTGCAACCTAGCATTTGTTTTTTGCTTATTAATAAATGCAAGCAATAAAAATATGTTCTATTTCACAGCACTACCTCTTAAAATGTAAACACAGCTCAGAGATTTTGAGCAGGCTACAAAAATGCTTTATTCAGCAGTCAAAGAGAAAGGCTGTCTGAGGCTGTTTAAACTCGGCTCTGCATATAAATACATCAGCCTGCATGTTCCACTAGAGGTCAATATCACGGTTACACACTTATTAAAGGCACTGGAATGAAGGTGTCTGCCAGGAGCGCTCGCCCCACGGTTCTGCAGAGTTGGGATCCTGAAACCAACACTACAGGGAATTCAGGATGTGCGCCCTGTTACATCCAGGCTTCCACGCAGGGGTTTTAGCTCACAGTTTGTCAGAAGCTTCTCATCACAAGAACACAGGCCTGCACTGCTGGGCGAGGGGCAGGTTTGACAGACACCAGAGAAGCTCCACTGCACCCAACGCCAGATCTGCCTTGCTGCCAGCAGTGTCCACAGTCATGGTCAGGTCCTGCCTCTGAGGTCAGAAATACCCTCACAGTCCGTGTTAAGCAAGAAGTAGATAAACTAAAATTCAGACCTCCCTCAGGAATAACTCACTGATGTGCACAAATAAATCACAGCCATATCAATATATATATACATATGTAGATATGCAAGTTGATACATTAAGGGCTCAAGCTATCCACAAGAAAAAGAACAGCAATATAAGAACATTTGCTTAATATCTGATCAGGGTGTAGAACTGTAACTAAAGGAACATCCTGTAAAGAGATGAAAACGTGATGCAAAGAGTCCTGCTCCCACGGGCACCTGCACTGAATCAGGTGTTACAAGCCTGCCTTGAATTTTTCACTCCCCTCAAGAACACTGAAATGCACCTTGATTTCATCTCCAGTGATGACCTGCTCAGAAGCACGCACTGCTGTGTGGAGTCACCCATCACCTGCATCACCACACAGAGCTGCTCAGCAATCTGCTCCATCGCACGCTGCCGATCCGCACCGTGCAGCTCCACGGCATGAATAACAACTACAGTGTAAGCAAGTGTATTAAAAACCTTGAATTCTTATAAATGTCAAAACAATATAAATGATAGATACAGGTGTAAAGTCCATCGATCTCCCTCTTTGCAAGATAGGTGAGATTGCATTAAAAATAGAATAGACACCTGCAAATAGACTGATATTTATACAGAATATTGTGACAACTGTCATTTTGCATCAGTCAGACGGATCCCACAGGAATAAGCAAGTCTTAAATGTACCCATTTTTGTTTACTGACAAAATATAACAAAATCCATTCTCCCTGATGGTTTCCTGGTGGGGATTTTTCCTCTCCCTCAAGTCATTCATAAAATAAATGCATTCCTCTGAGTTTCCTGGTAGAAAGCACTTTATCAGGGCACTAGAGTATGGAGGGGTTTTAATACTCCTCTCACTTGGATTTTTCCATGTTTTTCAGGATGATTTGATTACACTGGGCTTGATTCTCAAGGAAATTTTACTAGCAAAAAACGACAATAAAATACCCAACAAGAACTCACTGTGCGACACCATTCTCCACGCAACGTTAGAGGTGGGCTGACAGACAGGCCTACGCCATTTGTTCATTACAACACCGGATCCAGTCACTGCTTAAAACAAACTATGGCTGTTTCTGTTGGTACGTAGTAAGCAATTAACACATTTATACCTACACCACCAAGAATAGAGTCAAACTCTGTCGCAGCATGAGCTACAAAGCAACATTAACATTGATAAGGAACCATAAAATTATGAGTGCTTGAAAAGCTTCAGATGATCATAAGCACCTGGCCCTCATTCGTGAGAAGGAGAGCTGGAGCACGTTACATACTTGCAGCAGCACAGCCAGAATGCAAGAGAAATAACTGACATACATAGCATTTTTTTAACCTGAAATTTGCACAACTCTCTCATCCTGTGTATCTCCTGGTGTGCACTAGTGAACAAACCTAAACACAAGACATGACAACGGTTAGAGAGAACTGAAAAGGACCAGAATGTATTCTTAGGTTCAACAGCACTGGACAAATGCATTTTTAGTCTCAAAGCGATCAGCTGCAAAGAATGGCAGCTGCATTGTACAGGCAGAACACAGCTCCTCAGCCAACCCAGCTTCATCACAAGGACAACAGCTCATACCCCAGTAATATCCCTCATTACCTCCCATGAAAATCTAGTTGGGAATTAAAATAATTAGCAATAACCACTCTGGTGGTTTCAGCCTTCCCAATGCAGCTGGTGCTCTGCCCACCTCTGTTACCACCTGGAGGTGCAGCAGCCAGCCTGGTCAGACAGCAGGCAAAGCACTGGGCTCCAGCAGTGTACAAAACCACCAAAATGAAACAAGATGATATGAGACTGCTGCAATTGAACGTATTTCCTGTGGCCCTTGTAACCCTAACAACTAATTATCATGATTAAATAACTAAAAACGTGACTGATTGCTTGATATTTTCCAGCAGCTATTCACTTATTTTAGGTGCGTTTAAGTACATCTTCAAATAGAACTCAAATCTCTCGGGGCTTACAATGCTGAAATCAGCCCAAATATAAAGAATAAGCTTCCAGAGCACAATAAATCTAAGACATGAGATGCTGTCCACGGCATACATACACTACATGCCCACAAACGTACAGCATTCACAGAAGAAACAAACCACTCAGCGTGCGCAAATGGCAGCAGCACCAGCACAACAAGAAGGTGTTACAAAAAGGGCACTCACCCACCTCTGAAGATTTAGGCTCACAGAAAGACTCCACAAAGGAGGGACCTCCAGCAAGAGAGCCCTGCTGAGGGGCAGCCAGCCCTTAAATGGGGCCTAGGAAAGGTGCAGCCAGGCTCCACCTCTTCTGATCACACAGCTGAATTGCCTTCACCTGTGCTCCCAGGGCTGACTGGTCCTTTCCCCAGGTGCTCAATCAGTGGTTCAGGCCATGACTCAACAGTTCTAATGACAAGCAGACATCATCAATGCAGCACAATTCACACAGGCAAAATCTGGATTCTGCCAATAATTTGTGTTGCATCCTGTTCTAGGAGATATGCATATTTTCCCTGCATTCCAATAAAGACCAAGAGCAGCACTTTGTGAGCATTGCTAGGAGGACTTCTCAACTTTTATCTTGACTTTGTTGAGCTTTGCTTTTCCACACCTTTGGACTCTTTGTAGCTTTCATACATTTCCAGTGTTTCCTGGGAATCTCACACAGCTCCAGAAGGCAGGGGTTCACACCCTCCTGCCTGAAGCAAGCATTAGTTCTGTCAGTTTTGCCCAATTCCTTAATTTGCTAACCAGGGGAGAGAAACAATAAAAAGGAAACAAACCCTGATTACATTTGCCAGCTTGACCTGTGGGAAAACATCTCAACCAGAGTTGCTGAAGTGACAGAAACGTGTTGTTCCCCATTTAGCCTAACTGACAGACTGTAACAGCTGATTAATTACGGAGGGAAGGCATAGGAAATCAACTCTGCACCTTACCTTTATTTCCCAGATCTTGCAGACATGACTTTCAGCCCAGCTCTGCAGAAATGAGGCGTCCAACACCTTGCCTTGCAGGGAGGAACGGCTCCATGCCAGGCCCCACATCCACCTGGTGCAGCACAGCAGCCCTGTGCCCCCAGCAGCTGCAAGCAGTGAGACCGGCACCGCTCCGTCCCCTGCCCCACAGCAGGCATGCCTTCCTGTAGCACAGCCCTCTCTTCCCCATCAAAGGTGAGGACGTTGTGCATTTTGTGCTGTTGTTATGAAAGAGCAAACTGCTATTGAAACTTTCACTGTACCAAAAAATGGCCCCCTCCTGTCAGAATAGGACACACAGCCAGCTCTTGTCTCACAGGCTGCAGTGGCACTTGCTGCGTCCATCTGCTTGCACAGGTGACCCTGAGTGGGAGCTACCAGACTTTGCTGAATACCTGATCATATCATGCCTGATCGATTCTGGAATCCGGTTCTCAGATTCAGAGTTTCCAGAGCAGTCTATTACATGGAGAGCCTTCCAACCCCAACCTCTTCCAGCACTTCACAACTAGCAGCTTGGATATGTATTTGCTTCTAGTTCAGCTCCAGAGGAGCTCCCAGTGCTTGTAAATAAATCAGTGTTCTCCTTCCTCTGAAAGTAGGGGAAGAAGCACTACCGCCCTGCTCAGCAGATCCTTGGGGAGGAAAACCTGAAATCCAGAGCTGGAGCTGGTTCTGTTTACACAAAATAAAGCCCTGTGCCTGCAAAGACGAAGCACTTCAAGGTCTTGTTTGTTACCAGGAGTCTCTTGCTATGAAAAATAGGACTTTGTGAAGGTCCGAGGCGTTTCTTTTACTTGGTGAAAGACATTTGCATCACTTGAAGTGCAGTGTATTCTCAATGGCAATGTAGTTCCTATCCAAAAACACACCATGCCCTACATTTTGTCGTCAGCGTGGTTAATCATTTATACAGCCTGTAAACGTACACAATATTCACTGAAAAAGAAGGCCCCAACATGCAGTGTAGTACAGAGAAGGCATCCAAGGACAAAGGAAGAAAGGATGCTCAGTATAGACAGATAGGGCTGGAAATGGTGGGAAACGAAGGACCAGGAGGAGAAACTGGAAGGGGGTGGATTACAGAAATAAGCAAGAAATCAGGACAAGAGCGTGAATGGGGCAAAACACTAAAACATGAAAGGTGAAAAACGGGGCCTTGAAACAAATACAGGGAAAGCCAAGATGCCACTAAAGAGATTCCAAAAAAGGGACAGAATTGGAATGGCAGGCAAGGACAATTCTGAACAGTTTAAATGGTCAAAGGAAAGCTGCTGAAAGAACAAGAGGGCTATCACAGTGTATGGGAAGGCTTTTAGCAGCAACGACTGTAATGAATAGGAAAATGCAAGTATCTTTCTAGAAAGAATGACAAAAATAGTTTAAAAAAGAGGAAAGCCAGGGGTGTGTGGGGAGAGAGCAGCCTCAGCATTTTGTGTGCTGTTGGACTATTCCCTTTGCTGCATTGCCTCCAAGAAACATGCTAACCAATAACAGCTTAGAGCTCATGCATTAATATTTCTTCTATATTTAGAGCTTCTACTTCTCCAACCTTTGCATGCCCCTTATCTAAAATTATGATCTCCATAGGAAGAGATAATATTAACCTGAGCATGTGTGCAGGGCTTGTTACTTACGTTCTATCAGATCAGAAATAATACATAAAAGAACTAATGTGCTGCAGCAGAAAGTGCAAGAATTGACCCATCTGTTATGCAACACCGCCAGAAACATTTTATAGATACACATTAAAATTCAGGCTCTTGTTTGTGACCAACTCTGCTAGGTTTCATGTTGCTTGCCAAAGGGACTGAACGGGGCATGGCCTTGACTCACGCTCCTGTGCTGAAGTCCCAGACTTGCCAGACTCAGATACACGCTCCCAACAAAGACAATCTGTCAGCGGCCTTTTGACATTCAAATTTTCCCTCTTGTATTGTTCCAATTTCCTACGCATCTGGGTATATTTGTACTAAACCACACTCGTATCGAAGGAAAGCATGTCAAGCAACTTCATATCATTTGGGCTGGGAATTGGCTTGCTGGTTTGACCGTCCTTCCCTTCTGCCTTGTTAGCAGCATTATGAAGGACACCCTACTTGAGCAGCTCCTTCTCCCCGCTCAGAAGTGGGGTGAGTCATCCCTCACAAACTCTGCTGTAGCTCTTGGAGCAGTCAGCCTGCACTTGCACTGCTCACACACATCGATTTCCTGAACTTCTTGCCTCTTTCTGTGCTCACAGCCTGACTGTTAGCAGGCGGTTTCTTCAGCTCCACTGATCCTGGTAAAAGTGCACTCTGTTCTACCCTGCAATTTTCCATCATGGTATTTTTATAACCTACTGTAATTAAACTCTGCTTGATAGACTCTCTCCATACAGCTTTGTATATGGAAACACAGTTGCGTTATTTCTTCTCACAACACAGACCAACTTTGTGGAATCTTTCTCCTGTGTACATCACTGCCTCACCAGGACTCTGGTTGCGCTGCTGCATCAGCTAAGAAGTGCAGACCTTGACTTAGCCATGTTTAGAACCTGTAGTTGTTCTGTCCTACTGACGGCTATCTCTGGCAACCTGAACAAAAGCAAGGTTTGTTTTTCTAACATGAACAAAACTTTCCTTTTTTTGAGAAAAAGTTTCCTTTTCAACAATCCGCCTCCCAAAGACCAATAAAAGGAAGACAGACCTTACGAATAAGTTGGAAAACCTTTTTCTGGAAGCCAGGAACCTGACAGCCATCAGGGCAGTGGCAGGGAAGCAGCGTGGATTGAGCAGTAGGGGCAGCGTATAGGGCAAGAAGCTCTGAAAAATCATAGGACGTATAAACTCAGAAATGGCACATAGATGGAAACTGGAGAAAGTGGGAAGGCTTAGCACAAGGTTCACAGAAGTATACGTGCAATCTGCCTAACTTATCTTGCTGTTGGGAATTCAATTTCTTTATGTCTAACCTATCCAAGTGAAGAGTAAGAGAAATAGGAAGGCTGTGGGCATTTTAGAAGGTTATCTTTGGTCCAGCTGGGTTTAGGATAGCTTACTTGCATGGGTTGCTCTACAATCGAAAGGCAGTTGTTCTTCCCATGGATGATTCCTCTGGTTGCCTGCCTGCACACAGCCCTCACTACAGGGAGCCCATGTGATTCAAGTTTCACCTGCCCTGCAGATTCTCCCAGCCATGACAATGGCAGCACCGACAAGTGGAAAAGATCCAGTTGTAGGCTCTTTAAACTCCTGGAAAATAGGAGACAAAATGTAGTGGCATTTGAACAGTACAAGCCATCAGCCACTTGAATCATTATTCCTAAGAATGAAGCAGATTCTCCATATTTTTAAATGGTGACCAGCATTTTTTTGTAAGATAAAGAGTAGCTCAACAAGAAAGTAAAGGCTTAAATCAGAAATCAATAGGTGGAATTTTCCGATTTGTGTTATGCAGGTCAGATGATCACAGTAGTCCTTATTGACCTTGTAATCTATATTTTAATTAACGTACCCTTCTGATTATAAGATATCAAGAAGCATCACAGCTAACAATCCTCTGCTTGGGTTTCTCCTCCCAAAATGGACTTTCAACAATCGTTACACATTTTTCTTTGATTTTCATAATTTAACATTAAAAATATGAGCTATTTCCAAAGCACTTGAGATTTTGTTTGTTTAATGAAGAGTTGAGCAATTTCAAAGGTGTTCTTACAATTCAAATATTAGTTGGTTGCATGCTGACAAGTTCCTTTGCTATCTGATCGTCCCTCAGCAATGGTCTCTAGGTTTGAATCTTTCTGGTACTGAAAGCAACCCAGCTGATTTTATAGACAAGTCTCTTCCCAGTTTTTATGCAAATATGTGAAAAGTTTATAACTACTTTTGCCTTCAGCTTTGCATGTTAATTTCCATAGCAAAATCAGAGCATGGCCGCATGGAGGTAGAGAGATGAGGTTCTCTGCCCACAGCACTGCAGGGTGAGACGTACCTCTGCTTCTGCACTATTGCTTATGCCTGAGAAATGCTGCTCTGGCCACTTTCACCAGCAGTCTGCACTCCTGGACAGGACATCTATCTTCATTTATGACAAAAATTAGTAAAAATCAATCTTTTTAAATAATTGCTTTGTACAAGTCTAAACGTACTGTCTGAAAGAAAGAAAGAAAGAAAGAAAGAAAGAAAGAAAGAAAGAAAGAAAGAAAGAAAGAAAGAAAGAAAGAAAGAAAGAAAGAAAGAAAGAAAGAAAGAAAGAAAGACAGAAAGAAAGAAAGAGAGAGAGAGAGAGAGAGAGAAAGCAAGCAAGCGTAATTAAAACAGACTTCTTGCAATACCTCAGAGTCACGCAATTATAAGGCACTTTTAATGAGTAACTTAGGTAATTAAATAAGTCAAAATGCAAGGAATGCTATTGATGAGTTACTGCTTCATGGCTCTGTGCACTTCGGTCTCTGACTCTGGGCTGCTCTGGCTGCAACCTGAGGGCCATCTCCCCCCAACAGGTCCAGCTTTGGCTGGAGAATGGTTAAGCAGGATTTTCTGCATAAGCTCAGGCTGCAACTCACATTCAAGTGTGTTTAATACTGACTTGTCTAAAGTATGTTGGGTAATTGCTGCTGAAATTCAATGTGTGCTGTATCTCATCTAGGATGTGCAATTTACTGGCTATATTCTAGTAAAATAACTTTATGGCTTTCTGTCGCAATAAATAACAGTTTATAGCATAAGGGAATTAATATTTACTTTGAAAGCTACATAGACTATTCAAATAAAGTTGCTATATATAGAACAATCTCAACCACTGCTGGATTTTTAAATGCTTTGAATTGACATGAGAACTCACGTAAGTATTAAATTCCAGTGCCCTACAGCTATTAATAAAACTTTAGTTTTCAGATTTGCAATCAAAACTTTTCCATATATCGTATGCCACTACAGTAGATCAAAAAATTCAAAAGCGTGGAAAAGGAGATCTTGAAAGGCCTCTGTGTGCCCCAGGCATGGAAATGGAAGGATCATGGGGACACAAACTTCAGTCAACATTCTCAAGAAAGTTCATGATTTACCACAAATATGGTTGTAATTAGGAATGTGTTCTTTGTTACTCTAACAAGGAGAGATTGGAAAGACACTGAAATCTAAAAGCAGAACAGCAGGCCTGCAGTGCTCCTGTGGCTGTGGGCAGGATGGAGCCCCACGCATCCTGGAGAAAGTTCAGTTACGGCTGATACCATTCATTTGTTTTCCAAAGGGGTCTGCGACTGCTTGCCTTATAGCCTACAAAAAGCTGAACAAAGCAGAACCGTTGTTAAAATTAAGCCTAATGAGCACTGGGCAAAGTCTTCTGTCTGAGAGGACGTGTAGGAAGGGACGTGATGCAGGGCAGGAGAGGAGGACGTATTTCATCTTTTTAAGCTAAGGAGCTTGTTTCTACTTCGAGGAAATAAACTAAAATAAATGGCTGTGGCCGTGACGGGTAGCATTACATACTGCTGGGAAAACTGTCCCCTAGGATCACAATGAGCCTGGCTGTCAAAAGGGCACGGAAAGGGCAAAGCACTTGCTTACATCATGCGCACAAAAGAGTCAGAGCAGTAGAATGGCAGCCAGCGCAGCCAAATCACAGCATTGTGTAACAACCTTCCCGTGCTTACGTATACATCTGTTCTTTCTTTCTTTCTCTCTCATTTCTTCAGAATTTGTTTATGGCAATAGGCACATAAAAACTGCAGGCAAAGTGTAACCATAAACAGAAACACCCACGCGGCATTATAAAATATACTTAGGTCAGACAGAAGACATAATCTTCAGAACATTTATAGTACTCTAAAATGTTGCAGTCCTTAGCAGCACGGGGCCTTTTTATGGGAAAACGCACCGTATTTGCTGCAGTGAGGGGCAAGAACAGCTACATGGAGGGGCACCGCTGTCCTCAGCCAGTGAAAGGTTCTGTTCTCACAGATCAGCACTGCCCCCCACCCCCAAGTGCTTAACAGAAACGTTTAGGTAAACAATTGGGTTTTTTGTTCGTGAAAGGTCCCACACAACACAGCCAGGAGTTGAAGCCTCTGAACTGGGTCAGGAGCAGGTCTACCTCGCACACAAACAATCTCGATGCAGAAAGGAGAGCAAAAACCTGAAGTATCACCAGAGTGCCCATGTCTGGTATGATATGGTGGGCATGCTGTTCCTTACTGTGCCACAGTGAGCATTAGGTTGGTAGGAACACCAGAAGCCCCAGAGAGGACGCGAAGCCCCATCAACCACCGGCAGATCCCAAAGGCAGCCGGCGCTGTGCTGACACCCAGCCGCTGTCCCGGCAGGCAGCAGTGCCGCCCCGGTGCCTGAAGATGCAGCAGAATCCCAACCCCTTCCACGGCTCTGCAGCCCCCGGCGGCCCCGGGGCTCCGCTGTGGCAGGGATGCTGCCCACAGGCTGCTGTTCATCCTCAGCAGCCACGCGATGGCAGCAGAAATATGAAAACACGGAGATGAATGAATACATTATCATACAATTATAAGGAAAGGATATTCTGCACAAATGAGGCAGTTGCTAAACGCAACCTAATGTCCGTGGCATTTTTAAGACAAGCAGATAGTAGAATTTTTTTTTTTTTCCTCAAATGCAGTAATTTACATTTCCTACATTACCTTAATTGCTGACAGGATCACTTGTGCTTTTTTGTTGTAGAACAGATATTTGGTTCACGGGCAGCTGCCTGTACCATGCTCTCAGATGCTGCATATTTGTGACTGGAAAACATCACCGACCTCAGCCCTGTCTGCCCCTCACACCACCGACCCTTATCTCAGCCATGTTGCAGCAGGGGCTAATATTTCATTAGGGCTGTTTTAGTTTAAGATGCCTGCTTGCTTTTTCTTTTTTTCTTTTTTTTTTTTAATGCTTTTGCAACCAGGCTATTTTCTGAGAGCTGGTCCAGGCTCTTCCTATTTTGCAAACAGTTGGCCACTGAAGTGAGACCACATACAAAAATCTGACAAAGCATCCAGCTGAACAGATCAGCATCACTCTGACCGTCTGCTGCTCACAGACGCGCTGCATCCAGCACTGAAAGCTTCCCACCTCCACCACAGGGGATTTCAGCTCTGCAGCCTTCATGCACGCAGCTTTGCCATTAAGAACAGGTATACACAATTGCAGAGGACTGTGAGCACACATCAGAACACATGGAAGAGGTAACAGCGTGTCCCAAGGAACAACCAGGACCATAAGTGTCATTCTGATCTGGCTTTAAAAATGGGAACAGGCCAACTCCATTTCTCTTCATTCAGTTCCATTTCTTACAGGAGGGTGTTAGTTTGCAGGCAATGCTCTGTGTTTCAAAGAGTTGTGCAAACATTGGCTAATTCACATCTCTTGTCGGCAAAAAATAAATACTGTCCTACCAAGTGGTGGCCAGTAAGAAGTGCACACAGAGAGACAAAGCCAAAGTGAAATCCTGTTCTATCCGCTCCTCCACTGTTCACTGTGTTCAGTCTCCCCTGTTACATAACAGGAATTGTCTTTTGGATAAGGGCTCCTCCCTGCACACACACTGACCAGCACAGAAACCCAATGTGTGGCAGGGAGATGGTAGGGATGAGGCAACACCAGGTGGCATCTGGAACTTCCATCACAGAATCACTGAACTTTCCTGTGCTCTGGACTATTTTTGCTTTCTTTCCTTTTTTTTTAAGTGAATACTGAGTCATAACCAATCCCACACCAGTTGTACCAACACTACCTACCAACAAGTAACTTGATTTCGACCATATTGGTTTTACACATTCATTCCCTCTGTTTATGGCTCCTGTATCCTTGGGTTCTTTTCTGCTGTATGAAGACAATACCGGATTTTATTTAGGACCTCCAGAGCCTCCCGACCTCTGAACGTGACTCACATCTTCCTGCTTCCCCTCCCAGTGTACACTTTTGTCTTCTGAACACGAACTCAGGAAATGAAAATGTTTAATGCATCTCTGATGCATACAGAATTAGCAGCAACACAGCAAATGTGATTTGATTTCCTTTCTAACGCACCACAAAATAAATAAATAAAAATAAACACATTAAAAAGCCAGAAGTGTAACAGAACAACACAGGAGTTCCTCCTTTCCAGGGGAAGTTCTTATCTCCGTCACAGCCAACAGTGCAATTACAAGATTACAAGACACACACTGCTTCATCATCTGGATCCTCTGAGCAATCAAACGGATCCCTGCAGAAAAAAGTGAACCTCTTCATCTCACGTGGAAGCGCAGCGTTGCCCTTCGCAGCAGCTTTGCTTCAGTGCTACAGAAACTGGTGCCTACTGCAATCTACTGCAAGGTCACTGCAGGCGCAAAAACACCAAACCAACCCACGCCGAGTCCTTCTGAGTGCCTGTAGGGACACCCATGGAAATTGAGGGTGGTCCAAAAAAGTAAATGCAGAACATTGTCTCTGACCCCCAAATACTCATTTTCATTTTGCTTTAAAGTTCCTCATCTAAACTGCAGCCATTGGGATAAAGTTCAGAGCAATAAACCTCAGCGTTCCTCTCCAGCCCCCAGCATGTTAAATAGAGCATAGATCCAACAATCCAATCTCCATATATTTTATTCTCAAAATATTTCATTTCTGCCCACCAATCTTTAGATCTCCTATTGGATTTTGCTTTCATAAATGGATTTTTCCACAGAGCTGGCAGAAAATATATTTAATTTCAAATTTCTCTAAATGGAAAAAGTCAATATAAATGTCAACGTGCATTTGTGCTGCAGGCTTTCGGGTGACACCAACCTCACGTCTCAGGGCAGGGCAGGAGGGGCTGTTTGCTCGTTCCCTATCTGTGCACTTGCTCTAATGTTTTATTTAAGAAGGACTGCTGAAAGAGGGGAGAACTCTTTGATCTACCACCTTTCTTACCATTTACAGCATCGTGATGTAGCTGTAGTATCAATCACTCAAACCATTTCAATCTGTCCCGACGCTAATGTCATTAGTCCACAGAGATTCTTTTGGAACAATTTACATAGAAACCGCCTTTACATGCGAAATGAAAAATGCTCAGACCTCAGTGAATGAATTTGAATTGCAATCCTACGGCACGTGGCTCAGCTTTATTCCCGTTAGTTACTAAACAGGAAAAAAGGGGTGATGCAGTCCATTGCAAAACCACTGACTGCATGGCTACTGCAGAGCTGCCCCGTGCAGCAGTCACCATTCCTTGTGCCCCACGGCCCTCCATTGCTCCTGGCAGCCCAAACTGCAGGATAAGCTACAGCAGCAGAAGGTTGGGTGGTTACAGGGTCGAAGCTGCCCAAAACACAGCGAGTGCTGCAAAATGATGCCAGAACCCACCAACGTTTGCTGTGAATTGATGCTACTGTAAGTGCACGCATTGGGATCCCAGTACAGAACGTGAGTGATTGATACGTGTGACCTCTTTGGAAGAGGTTCCTGGGTGACTCACTGCAGATCCAATGATGACCCATACGCCCTTCAGACATGAGGAGCCGACCCCTCACTCCAGCACTGCCCGGCTGCTCTGCAGGAGCTCCGCATGGGTCGGAGCTGGGCCTTATGGTCATCAGGGACATCAGAGCTGTGGGACACAAACCGTAAGTGGGGAGACACTCCTATGCTCTGTGCCTCCAATGAATTGCAGGAGATGAAGGGGGATTCTGGTTAGAAATCATATGGCAGAAGTTAAATATTTCCAGCGACCTAAGGAAAAAAAATCCTTAATAGCGATGATAAAGCATAGATTTGTATAGGAACTGTCACTACTCCCGAGCAATTTTTCTCCTTTCATTTCAGGGCTGTGCTTTTTTGTGTTAATGTATGCACATATGTGTGTAATATTTTCAGAAAGCCTTTCACATTAAACTCTAATTTCTTCTCCAAAGCCATTCCGCAGTATTTTTCTGGAATGCATTAAGCAGCCTGACTGAACAATGTAATCCTAATTAGTTTGCAAACTACGCAGCTCACCTCTGAGGGGGAGTAAAGCCCATGTAAATTAAAGCGAATTGGATCAGGCTGTCCTAGGAATAGTTTACAAGATTAGTGCTGCTGAGCGTGTGATCTCAGAAGTTGCTTGTTGCTTTCGCCCTCCAGTAATAACTTACACGTACATTTCACTGATGGGGAATTGAAAGGTAAAAACATCTTTGGTTTAATATTCCGCGATGGGTTCTTTGCATAATGCAGGAAAGCCCACTTGGTCACCTCCTAAAAGGAGAAGTCGCCGCTGTGCATTTGCAGCTCAGCGCTGCGCGAATCGCGGCGTTATCGCACCGCGCGCCAGGCCGGGCTCACGGCGAGCTGAAGGAGCCTCTGTCAAGTCCTGACAGTGATATTCCAGGGTTTCTGTAGTAATTGAATAATCTAAAACTTCCATTTGTGTCCTTGTGGACTAATCTGTAACAGTGTTAAGGGACTGTTATGATAATAATTAAATACAAGTCCTGCATGCAAAATTGGTATTCTGCATCTCCATCCCCACAAGGGAGTTTCTCTCTTAATAAGACTTAGATCAAGTTTTACCTTTTTTTTTTCTTTTTAAGAAATTCATAAAGATTGTCATATTGTACTGAGATAACACACATCTATACATTAGAGAACGAGACATTTCAAACCTACAAGCTTAATGCGCTCATCTTGTTCTCTGATCGCTCCAATCTTAAATCAGTGGTGCCAGACTAAATCAAAACTGATGAACCTGCCTCACTAACGAACTGGGGCTGCAGAGGGGGGTCCTCACTGTCCAGCAGACAGCACTGCTCCTCTTCCACACAAGTATGGAGATGAGAGGCAGCGCACAAAGCGGTGCTGCTGCTGCTTCCACCACTGGATTTCGGTAGGGCAGCAGGTTCATGGCAGCAATTTGGCACAACCGCATCCCAGGCAGCGCTGCTCACGCTCAGAGCGGCTCAGCAGGTCAGAGCTCTGCCTGAAATTTAGCAGAGCCATTTGCTCTAACTTCTCTTCAGGCAATGGGATTTGGAAAGAACAAACCTGTTTTCAATATAGGATAAAGAGCAAGAGCATCTGTGCCAGCCTTTCAAAACACGGGGATATTTCCCACAAAAATACAAGCATGCATTAATTGCAGGAGCAACCAATTCGTGTGGATGTGAAACTGATGGACACCTGGAAAGAGGCGTAGAAAAAGGAGCGGCGAATGCACCAAGCGCCCCGCAGCCCAACCACAACCCATAGCAGCACCAGGCTGCAACGACTTGACAGCTATTTCAACTTACTCCTTATTTATTAGTTAAAATTTTTAATTATGTGAATTGATTAGGAACATATCACCAGGGATCCTAATTAATTAGAATTTTAAAAAGGATCACGGACTGGAGATTTTTAATAGATTCCACAAAGAATTGCACAAAGATGTATATTAAGGGAAAGGCCAAATTAACTTCTTTCTGGTTTATCAAGCATTTTCTAAGAGGATTGTGCACCAGATTAACCAAGTAATATCCGAACCCCTTACTCATAGTGATGCTAAGTGAGGCAGCAGCTTAAGCATTTCAGGCAGTTATCACTTAGCATCTGCTTGATTAATTAGTTTATTCCCCTTCCTAGATTTTCTAGTTTTTCTTTATTGTCCACGCTCATCAAATCCCTCTGCATGGTAGAGATGAACACGAAGATCCCAGAGTGCAACTGCTTCCATTTTTTTTCCTTACCCAAATCTGGGACAGATGCAGAAGCCATTCCCTGTATCGAACTCAGAAAGCCATTAGTGGTAAAATCCACTCACACAAAGAACGTTTCAGAATTGGCTGGTCAGTGCTCGTATGGGCCAATGTGTTTTTCCTTTTCACCTAGCAACTGCCGTTCCCAAAACTGGATTTGGATACGATCTGTGTTCTTGGCTGCCTTTGTATTTTTCCATCAGTACGGCCATGATACCTATTTATCTTCTGGCTGCAAGAACAGCAAACGCGATCTGGCAATGCCACAAGGCAGACAGTTATTTCATGCCCTGTTAAACTCTAATGTGGTTAACAACAATATCATTCCAACTTTTAAAAGGGTCTTTTTTTATTATTTTAAATCTGTTGCCTGTATCCAAGTAAAGAACATCACTTCCAGTTAGGATGGGATCAGAAACATAACAACGTACTCTATCCATGAAGCAGCAGTGCAGGGTGCCCTGAGCTAGTAATTAAAAAGGTTAAAATACATCATTCTTTCCAAGTAACATTTTGGGGTCAAGAAAATTAACTTTTTCTACATGGTTCAGAACTCAGATCTGTAGCAATTATTAGATGCAACACTGTCAGCAAAATGAGCAAGCAGGTAGCAGCAAGACCTGAGAGTGGGCTGGAGAGAAAAGCACTGCGGTGCAGCAAAGTGGAGCGAACCTGAGCTCATCCTGCAGGGAAACTTGTCCTACAGCCTTCGGAAAACACTGGAATGGTGCACCAGACCCACACTGTTACTTATTAGCACTCATTTTTGCCTGTTTCAGCTGGAATTAAATCAGCAAAGCTGAAAGACAAGCGAATGGGACGTACTCAAAGAACAGGAGAGATTTCCACAACGGATCCAGCTCTCCTAGCTCCAAAAGTATGCTGGAGTTAACTTTCTGATTGGGACCTGAATCTCTCTTTGGTTGTTCAGGTGGGTTTATTTTCTCCTGACATCAATCACTGCTACCTGAATCATTGCTTCCTTTGCGTGTTCTGATGCCCTGAGGGAGAAAATGTCCATTTCTTTTCAACGCTTAAATGATCAATCTGGATTCTGATACTCCCCTTTTGCTATCTAATGCATAGAATTATGTAGAAACTGTGTTCCACCAGTTTGGAGGCCTGATGAAAATCCCATTAATTGTCCACAGCATTGATGCAGGAACCAGATCCGTGCTTGTGCACTGCGTTACCTGCTGGGAGACCCCTGGCACTGCAGCACAGAGTGAGTCCCACATTTATCACAACAAGGAGGCCCAGGTTCTGCCTATTAGGCTTCACATTAAGAAGTCTGAAAGACAGGCTGGATTAGAGAGCACAGGTATCTCCTTGGAGGCTAAATATAAAGTACTAAGGGGCTCTTAAAGTGGAGAATGACATAAGAATGAGTGGCTGAACTCAGACACATTCAAATCAGAAGGAAATCACTATGACCCTTATTTTCTTAAGTGGTGAAAGTGATTGACCACTGAAAGAAACTTCAAATTGGTGCATTCTCTGACCCTCTGTACATTCCATTAAAGGTGTGTTACCTTCTAGAAGCAGCAAAATAGGAATTACTGCACTCAGAGTAGAAGTATTTGACTTAAATGCGGTAGGTGCAGACATACAAGAAGTCAGGTACTAATGGCTGATCACCCTATTTAGAAAAAAAAAGCCATCAGGAAAGTGTTCACTGAAGAATGCATATGTGTGGTTGTCACAGGTTGCTGTCCTATAGCTGAAGTTTGCGGCGCAGGTTTTGGTATTCTGCATTGTTAAAGTTCATGGAACTTAATTAAATCCCATTCTGCAAACACTAAACAAAAACAAACTACAATTTCTATTATGCTGACTTTTTTTTTGGCTTGTCATAATAAAACATTGTTATTGGATGTAAAAATTATGGAACAAAGTTATGTCTCCCTGGTGTAATATAATGCAATCCATTTAATACTATTTTAAAACCAAAAACCTCATTAAAACAGACAGAATGTAAGAATGACAAATTGCCTAGAAGGGAGCGTGAGCGCGGAACGCCTTCCATGCACCCAACTGCTGGGAGCAGCGCAGGCTGAACGCAGCTCCGCGGATGGGATGCGAGCACAAGGCCGCCGTGCAGCAGTGCAGCTGCTGCTCCCACCCCAGGGTGGGCAGAACCTCAATGGCCCTTTGGCAGCATCAGTTCCTCGCAGCGCCACGAACTGTTCTGTGCTGCGCCTGCACAAACGGGTGCAGCCTCAGATCCATAGTGGTGCTCACAGTCTATTAACTACAAAAATCAATACAGCTTATACAAATATATACCCTTACAGCTTCACTATTCATTTGCTAATCAGAGCATTTCTGGGTAACGCAGCTACACCGTGCTGCCGAACATTTCCTCATCCTTTTGGCCCAAAGGAACAGTCTTGTTATCTTAAGAACCAACTTTGCATCAGAACTCCAACCACCAGAACACGCAATTCCCATTTAATACAGTAAAAAAATTAAAAACCCTCATTTTTTTAATCCACATCTGCGCATCAGAAGTGATTGATGCGATCCAATAGCTCATTTCTCACACACAGACTGTAGGAGAATGGTTATGTCAAACGGTGACATATTTTAGAACAAACAGGCTCGTTCCAGAAACACCGCGTCAGGTGAAATGATCCGTCTGGTTTTTTTTGAGTTGCTAAGGAACATCAGTAGAGCAACAGTCTCTTTCAAAACATTCTCTCAAGCAGAGTCTGATTCTGGTCTAAATTCAATAGAAAATCTATTTCTGCACATTCTAAGAGCAACTCTTAATGAGCATATGCAAAATGATGACAATTAGTGTGAAAATTACCTGTTTGGTGAGAATCAATCACAAACACACAGCTTCCACGTGAAAAAAAAAGGAGAATACTTGCAAAGTTCTCCTACCTCCACTCCTTGGACTTTCAGCTTCATGTGATCCTCTCGGGTGGTTTTCCCATCTTTCCTTTTTTTCCAGCAATACCCATCTTTCCTGTACTTCACCTTCTTCCTATTATACAGGATCATAGAACCATTCTGCGGTCTGCAAACCAGAAACAAAGAATGAGATAAAGCAAAAAACACTCCAAGAGAACTTATGAAACAGCGCGCTGCAGAGCGAGGAAAGTCTCTGTAGAAAAGCAATATTCCATATTTGGCACCTCTTTCTTTTTCACCTTTCGCCGCTTTGAATCAGGTTAACTATGTTTTACAGCCTGCCAAGTTTTACTTTAGAGTCCGGCGTGTAACAAAGTGCCAATGGCTGGTGTAAAAAAGAAGAAAGAAATAAGAATGACGATGACTTTGCAAGGGCTGCTATTCTTGGGCTCAAATACAAACTGAAAATTAGAAGGAAAGAAAAGCGCAGAGATAAAAAGGCGTTATTTCTGGGGGGGAGAAATCTCTGTTTGCAGTGCCTCTGCAGGGTCAGGTCACACCGGTGCCTCTCACACAGCACCAGAAGCTGAAAAGCATCAGTTCATACATCACTTTCACTGTTTGCACTCAGATCGATGTCAGACGTGGGATAACTTCCTCTTTTTTGAGCAACGTGACTTTAGAGATGTATGAAAACATTTTCCTCTTAAGAAGCACATTGACACTTTAGGGTATCAGTAAAGAAACACGGACATCTGTCCAGCAGACAGGACTTAACACCTTCTTGCTGCGCTGCATTTCACAGAAGTGCTTTGCCATTTGCTAAGCCAATACACAAAAGGGGCATCTCTGCTGAAATATTAAAAAAATACACTAAAAAGACACCATGCATCACACGCAGACAGCAGCACTGTAGATGCTGCAGAAATTTACAGTGGTACATTAGTCACAGTAATTTTGTTTTAGAACACCAAGAACAGAAAGAAAAACAACATTAGCAGCAGCTGCAATAAACAACTTCCATAGGCAGTCCTTGGCTGGAGACACGTGATAAAGCACAGCTCCTGAACCCACAGACACACAGTGAGCAAACAGGGTCCTTCCAGGGAGAGGGAACCCTCTGTTACACTGCTTTCCCTCAGAGAAACAGCACAACAGTGCGTGACAGTGCGTCACAACAGACCTTTGTGTCCACCTACTGCACATTCCTATACATGTGTGCATTTATTTCCTCTTCTGGAACTGGGAGGAGAGGCACTTCTATTAAAAACGTACACTGCCCATACCAGCAAGAGGCTTTGGTGAGGGATGGTGGGACGCCCTTCCCAAGGAATACTTCTGCCTCATGACCACAGCAGAACTGCAGGAAGTTAAGAAGGCAGTAATGATGGATGCTCTGTTTTGCTGCATCCTTGCCGCTGTGTCACAGAGCGGCTCCAGGACGTGTCTGGTTTCTCACTTGCATTCCTATTAGTTCACATGTGGAAGAAGCACCAAGTTTGGATGGGATGCATTCAGAGCCCAACAAACACTATGGGAACTCAGCTCACAAGAAAAGGTGTTTGTGATCACAGGGAAATCTTCATTCATGGAACCCAAACTAAAACACAGTATTCTCCTCCCCAATCTGCGTAGCATCACAGAATCATTTGAATTGGAAGGGACCCTAAAAGGTCACGTTGTCCCACTCCTGCAATGCACAGGACATCCACAGCTCCACCAGTGCTCAGAGCCCTGCAGCCTGACCTTGGCTACGCGCAGGGATGGGGCAGCACCACCTCTCTGGGCCCCCTGTGCTGGTGCCTCAGCACCTCATTGTAAAGAACTTCTTCCTTATATCCAACCTAAATCTCCCCTCTTTTATTTGGAAACCATTCCCACTTATACTATCACAGCAGGGCCTGCTGAAGAGTCTGTCCCCTTCCTTCTTACTGTGTAACAACAGTTTGTGTATCCACGGCCACGTTTAACAGTGGGAAGCAGAGGGTTTTGTGCAGCTGATCCTCACAATGAAGCGGTCACCCCAACGAATCCAGCCCAGTTATCCGTCTCAGGGAAGCAGCCCATGAAACAGGTGGAAATAAATAAATACGTGAAATTAAAAAAAGTCCTTTAGATCACAGCCTGTATGGCATGGGTACCTCCATGAGGCTGAAATACAAGCCATCATCAGTACAGAAATTACAGATTTTTTTCTTGCATATGCAAACATTTATAACCCTAACCCTACTATAACCTGCAACAGAACCTCAGGCGCTCCTCAGCAACTCATCCTCTCCTCCTCCCTGTAAAGAAGACAGCAAGTCCACCGACTGACTGAGACAAGTCCTACGGCCTGCTTGGAGGTCTTGAACATTTTGACATGGAAGTAAAATACTCCTCATTTTGGATGAGGAGTGGAGAGACCACAAGGTTGAGCTGCGCAACCTTGCTCCTTGCTGGGATTTTGCAAGGCTGAAATCAGTTTTCTGTTCTTTTATTTCTGTGATAAAAAGAACACAGTCAGAGGTCACTGGAAAGCAGTTAACGAAATTTACACAAAATAAAATAAAACACGATAGAACAAAATCTCTTGGAAATCTCTGGAGCTGTCGATTCTGATAGCAGTGTATCAAGGCAGTTTAACGCTCGTGGAAAACAGCTGGTTTCTAAAGATATCTTCATAAAACGAGAGGCAATTCTAACCTGATATACATTGCTGCTATATTTCTCTTCCTGTAGGAAAAAATAGAGAGGGAAGATCTCCTGCGCTTATCTCTCTTGCTCAAGCACAGCCAAGAGCAATAAATTGATGGCTGCTGCGGGACGCAGCAGATCGAGGGCTGATAGCAGCACTGGGCACACAGCGGGTGCGGAGCTCAGGTCTCCTCTGGAGGTGTTACTGCTAAAGCCAAATGCAAAGGCTTCACCTGCATCTTTGCAGAAGGGGGGAAGGAGCTGCAAGCTTGAGCACCAACTGCTCTGCGGCTGTAATTTCCCACCAGTTCGCTCCAGAGGCGTTTGTGAGAAGTCTGCATCTGAAGTAAGGCGGGATCCTGTGCGTGGCATCAGTCACAAAAAGCAACTGCTCTCCTGCGTGCTAAAACTCCACCTGGAACCACAGCAGCAAGAAGCAGAACTGGAATGATAACAGCAATTTGATTAGGAGCTAATCTGCAGCTCCGCAGTGCTCTGTTCATGAATGCAGGACAAAACTGAAAATAATCAAACAGCATTTTAATGGGGCTGTGCAGCTGCCCACCCCCAGCACCCGCGGCCCTCAGGCTGCCCCAGAGCTGAGTGGCAGAGCAGCAGGGAAGGGCTGGAGCTCACAGCAGGGCACTGCGCTGCCACAGCCGGTGCAATTATTGCTGGTCCCACTGTGTGGAGCTTGCAGGATAGCCTGCTTGCTGATGGCCCAAAATAGCACCAAGCATGCAAGGAGAGAAGGCTCTGTTACAACTTTGAATTTCCTTCTTTTATGAGTCTGTGGCATTTAAAAGCTGCCTGATCTCTATTTAGGTTGCTTGTTTGTGGCCTGGGGGAAGGAGGGAAAAGGACAGGAAGAGTAATTGCAGAGCAGAGAGCCTTTTGTCTTAAGTATTGATGAGATTTGAGATGCTTCCCTCTCTCCTCCTGTTATTTACCACCAAGGCTCTCAGATAAATGGGCACAGCAGTAGAAGAGCTATTTTTGCCCAAGTTGTTCCTGCTACAGCCCGGAAAGAGACACCAGATTCCACGCCAGGCTTATTTTCAAGTGTGTCCCCCTGGGCTCTGCAGGGATCCCCAGCACGGGGCCGAACGAAGCTGCGTGCGCCTTCTTCCGCCCCCCAGCCCCATTTGGAGGGGTTTTTGTTTGGTTCTTTTAATCAAGTTATTTGCTGGGATAATGAAAATCTAAAGCGGCTCATCTTGTCATGAGCATGGAACAGACATAAGGAGAGAGCAAAGAGAAAACAAATTAAGGTTAAGATATTTCGGTCAGCTGATGCTTCATATCCGCCTCTCCGCTGTGCTCGTAAATTAAAGCCCCCGCGGCCCAAATGACCACGATGTTCCCCTAATCATGTTACTGCAATATTAATAAGGCTGCTCAATGCAACTAGTTCCCTCTAAATTGTCCATAAAGATTTGGTAAATGTCAGACATATCATTTAATGAAAACTATGTTTTACTGCCGAGGGAGCTCCGGTTGCCAAAAGGGAATTGCAGATATTGCAGCAACAAAAGAGAGCTTTTTTTTTCCCCCGGATGACAGAAAAAAACCCTTCCCCTAGAAGGCCCACTGCTCTAAAACTGATTTTTATTGTGTCATCCCATCTTTATTTCAACTGCCTGGAGGTGTTCAAGGCCAGGTCAGATGAGGCCCTGGGCAGCCTGGGATAGCGTTAAATGCGGAGGTTGGCAGCCCCACCTGCAGGAGAGGGGGGTTGAAGCTCGATGGTCTTTGAGGTCCCTTCCAACTCAAGCCATTCTATGATCCTCTGACATGATTCTATGATGTCTAAAGCCGCTCTATTCTTCACAACAAAACCCACAAAAGAAAGTCTGAAGCCCATCAGGGCCAAAAGCAGTGGGCGCCCACAGCTGCGCAGCTCTGCAGAGCAGAAATGGCCTCAGATGAGCAGTGCTGCGTGAGGACCAGGCGGGTTCCACCAGCACTGAGAGGCAAAGAGGTCATAAGGAATACTCTGTTACACTGAAAAAAATCCTCTCAAAATATTCTCCTCAAGTTAATTAAACCAAAGAGGGGGAGGGCTGAGCTACGATACTCCTGGGAAATCACACACCTGTCTGAATACACTAAGAAAAATAGCGCGCGGCCAGCGCGGGGCGTTTTAAAATAACACAGAATGTACGTAATAACATCTGAAAAGAATGATGCAGTCCACTAATTCCCTCATCCGGTACTCTGTCAATTTGCTTAAAAGCATCATCTATTTTAGTTCATGTCGCCGGGTCGCTTTGCTTTGCTGGGAATCACATCCAGTCTGTTCCAAACCCTTGGGTTCCAAACCCCAGGGCCTCCTGAAGCTCGTCCACCAGCAGCATCAACACTCACTGCCTGCTGGGAGGTGGGCAGGGGAAGGAACAGCCAGTGTGAGCACAGGGAACCTACATGGAAGGATGGCTGAGATCGTGGGTGGAGAGAAGCGCCAACAGCGAGCGCTCCCAGCGCCTCCCATTCCAGTTACAGCCACGGCACACAGAAACCTGGGCAGGCACATTTTTATCTTGGAGAGCTCTGCTCCATCTGGGTGCCATCAAACCTTCCAGATGATGGGTTTCAAATAAACTTTCTATTAATTTCTTTTCTGTGCTATGTGCAGCATTTAAAGCCCTTATATCACAGCTCCTATTTGCAGGGTAGGAGAGACACATGGTGACTGTCAGCTGCGATTCCTTCTGACTGACATCAAGTTTTAGAAAGGCCTCATCTCCCACTTCTTGTTTTAACAGGGAAAAAATCTGATGACAGAAGTTATTTCTCCCCTGAGAAATGCTGCTCTGCAAGTCTTCATTTGCCTTGACATTTCTCCTCCACCGCACCAATGGCTCACCAGGAGAATGAAGTCCACACTGAAAGCTGAAAGAGGAAACTCCATCTGAGCACATCCCCAAGTTGAGATGGTTAGCGTGGCTTTGGGGGAATTCCAAACCATGTTTGAAATTTGCCTGACCTTTGAACTCTTCACTTACGAAATAAAAACTTTGGAAGAGATGTTCTTACCCACACGGGAACAGATGCAAATCCAACAAAAATGCAAACACACCGGATTTTTTCTCTTTAGCATTAAATATAATCTGTACTTAAGATAAAAGTGAATTTATCTGATATCTGCAAAACGTAAGAGGTTAAAGTCTAAAATAACAGACTTAGCAATTTTATCCAGAGTTGCAGTTAATGCAATGACTAATCCCATCAAGGGGACATTAATTGGTGTCTAGATGCTCCTTTTCATAGCAGCAGTAGGCCATAAAACTTAATCCTTACCTCCTCTTTCCAGCATGTAGCCTCAGCGTTCATCAATAAAACTAATGCTGTTCATTAAGTATGAGAGTAATTACCTACGGCTCTAACCAAATGCAAGTGAATGGGCGCACACCAGTATGAAGGCATCACCAGACTGTTTATGGGCGGCCAAGTAAAGCACCTCCATGGGAACAGGATACATGCTGGGAACTGAAACCACTGCAGCCGCAGAAGCCCTGGCCCAACAAACTGCAGAAGCACTGGGCCGCACAGCACAGCCGTGTGCCAGCTCCAGGCAGGCGCAAGGTCCTGCCATGCTCTCACGGAATCATAGGATGGCTCGGGTTGGAGGGGACCTTAAAGACCACCCGTTTGAAACCCCTGCCGTGGGCTGGGAGCCCCACCAGGCGAGGCTGCCCAGGGCCCCAGCCAACCTGGATTTGAGCACCTCCGGGGATGGGGCACCCATCCTCCCCCCCCACCTCCATCTGGATGCCATCCTTCCTCAGTCCACACCGTAGGGCACTTTGCATTAGGAAACAGTGCTCTGGGAAAATGCTGACAGCCAAACTCTTACTCAGAGCATTTTTTTTTTTTCAGGAAACAATTTCTATGTGCCATTATGATCTTAAATGGCCCAAAATATCGAACATTAAGAACCTCTCAAAGGCTAGAAATGCAGAAACAGGCAGCTGCACTGCCAGAACCTGCACTGGCAATACTGCAAAATATCCCACATCACCACAGCTTGTTCTTCTGCCTCCATTTATCAGACATGCTTCGTGACTCAAATATCTGCATCTCAGGACCATAAACATATCAACAAAAAGAAAATAAACATCTACTGAAGAAATGCTTCATTAAAGAGCTTGAAAGAATTTCCAGGGAGGCTATAGGTTAAGCGTTATTTTAAATCACCTCGGTACACAGGGTGGTTTGATGTACTTTGCTCGTATAAATATATGCCATATTGATTGGGAGCACTGGTCTATGCTTTCCAAATTAGCTCTGCAGAAGAGCAGCCTCATTCAAAACCCTTTATGTCAGAGGAAGAACTTCCATTAGCTTCATGGATTTTGGAGTCCAAACAGAGCCTTTGGCTCACAGCACTCCCCATGTAAATACAGACTCTATTAGATCTTGCCTTCAGAATATCTAAGTGGCACAGTTGCACCAGTTCCACTTGGCTTGTTAGACAGAGTTAAACACGATTCTCCAAACTTTTCCTGTTGGGATAGCATAGCAGAGAAGAGTTATCTGACACACACAGACAAAGCTACAACCAACCCACTGAAGTTTCTCACTCTCCTCTATCTCCAAATAAAAGACAGAACTGAAGCTCTGAGGTTCATTAGCTGGAAATTCACGCTTAGAAATTAATGTACTGCAAAAGAATCTGTACAAAAAAGAATTAATAAGGAAGAGCTCCATTACTGGGCGGCTTTTTATCATCTCTGCTGTTCAGGAGTTTCAACTTTTCAGAATCACGGAACCACAGAATATCCCAAGCTGGAAGGGACCCACAAGGATCACTGCATCCAACTCCTGGCAACTGGGCTACGTGTTCTCACAATGGGGCCACGATCCCCCAAAACGGGGCCAGAAGCCTCGATATTCCACACCATGCTGCAGCACACCCCGCCATGCCCTCCTTACTGCTGAAATCACGTCTGGTATTTCTTCTGGTCAATAATGGCAACACCCTCACGCACACGGTTTGTATAATATGACATGACAGAGGAGCTCTTTTCTTTTTACCACAGTAGCAAGCCAGAACTTGTTTTTAGCACCTTTTCATTCAGCTCACTAAACAGGAATATGCTTCTGGAAACTGCTGTCCCAGAGCTCTATCTGTAGTTCAAGCTGCAGGCTAACAACCGTATTTGGAATCTTTTTTTCTTTCAATAAAATGATAATTCATATGCTGATGGTTTGAAACTCTATCCCAGATTTGAAAAAAAAAATTAGAAACAATTTTTATGAACTTCTCAGTATGCCAAGCAATTGAAACCTCCTTGTAACAGTATAGGAAAAAAGCTAGAATATTAAAATTGTCATTAAGTGAAATGCATATGAAATGCTAAAAAGTCTTTTGGAAAATTATTTCTTGATATAATGATGTGCTATAGACCTAAATTTTAGTGCAAGGCATGAAGAAGGATGGTTGAATCAACTTTGTCCATTTAAATATAATTTTAAAAGAATTGGTGTTCATCTCTTTCTTGCTCAAGAACCTTTATCAATTTTGTTAGCCCTCATTTAGTTCTTATTCCTTGCTCCTATGGGGATGCTGCTTGATTTACTGAGAATTACTTCTTACAACTCATGAATGCTTTAAGCTGTTTCCATATTAATCATCCCGATTCTGTTGTTGTGCTGAGGGGAGCCCATCTCATCTATATTTCCAAATGCACCTATGGGGTTTCCAGAACTCCTTGGTGTTAACAGTTATTGATTGCTCTCTTGTTGGACGCAAATCACAATGCCAAAGACCTACAGCCCTGATTTGGTCAGAAATATTGTATGACAGTCACACTCGCAGAGATGCTGCCAACGACCACCTCCTAACATTGTGAAAAGCACGACTGCTCTGCAGGAAGGTCAGCAGGAGTTGAGCCTTGCAATATTTGCTAAGTTATTTCTGTCTACGTGAGCATCCATGTGTTTGCACATTTTAAAGACAACATGCATTTGCATGCCCTTAAAATTAGCACCCAGGAAGATGTGCTCAGGCACATCTGTCTGCCTTCGCTCCCTTCACTCTTTAGCATGAAAAAGGATCTCTTCTCCCCCACGACCGCAGCTCTGGTACTGGCACCGAATCGCTGCTCCTCTACAGACAGGACCGTCACCCACCACAGTTCCTCATGCTCACACCTCTCACCACTCCAGCTGCTCTTGAACACCTCACTGGGGTCGCCCACCTCCCGAGCTCCATTCCTGCAGCTCCGACTGCACGTGGCTGAACGCCCCTGGGAGCCCCTCCTGTCTTTCAGATTAACCTCGAGAAGGTAATCTATTTATTCATATCAATTTGGTTCCATCAATTAATGATGACAAAGCAATTAACTAGAATGCCAGACAGTAAAAAATAACCACATAATGCCTTCTTCAGAGGAAACCTATTATGTAATCCCAGTCGGTCTTCATTAACACGGAGTATTCCAGTAAAAGGTAGTAATCTGGTTATGGCCTGTGAAATATGGAGATCCATACAGTAATTTTTCAGAATTAAGAGTAAGGTATTTTTAGCAAATGGAAAGGAAACATTTCTGCGTTGCTCTCGCAAAGCTTTTCCAGATGAAGGAGCAGCGCAGCACTGCTCAGGGAGGCAGCTGGGTCACCGTCCCTGGAGGTGTTTAAGGCAGATGCAGTAGTAAGGGACATGGGTCAGTGGGCACTATTGGTGGTAAGTGGACGATTGAACTGGATGACCTTAGAGGTCTCTTCCAGCCTTAATGAGTTGATGGATCCATAATGTAACACAGTGGTGCCGCGCAGGCTGTGCGCCATCACCAGCGATGCGTTAAGTTGGTCACAGGGCTCAGAGGATCCCCTGACAGCTCACCTCCCCACTGCCTGCTCCCTCGGCCACGCGGAGAGCCGGGCTGTGCCCAGGTCCTCCCTCCATCCAGCACTCAGCACCTGCCAACACGAAGGAACCCTCAGACCTCATCATCACAGCCCTCAGAGACACCAGCGCTCCTCTTTAGGCTGATACACAAATACGAATGCAGTCAACCATTTCCCAAACACATCAAGCTGTTAAGCATCCTTGACTTAAAGTTTATTATAAACTAACTTTCTAAAAAAACCTTGAATTCCTCCGGGACTTTGTTTACAATGCAACTCAATTATTGTTTTATTTGGATGGTTATCGTTTCTTATACCTTCTCAGCTCATCCCATTTCTGAATTTAATTACTTTGCGGTATTTTTAGTTGAGATAAAATTACATGTTTTCAGATTAATTTAGCTGGAGCTGACTTTTAATAATAGCAAATCCTTTTTCCATCGCACACTAATTTGAGATCATCTAAATGAGTGTGAATCTCTTTTTAAAACCCCACGTCACACCCACATGGCAAGCTGCAATCACAATTTCAAAGCCTCGTGCAGCGTGCCAGACATCTAAGGGTAAATGTTGGCTGACTCTTTAATTAAAGACCCACTGTTTGGCTCTTTCCTGTGTTATTTTCTCAGCTCACGCTGACAGCGAGCAGTCAGGTGATTGCTGTTCCCTACACGCTGGCACCAGAAGCGCTGCTAAAAAGGGCACAAGGCAGGTTTGAAAACACCGACCAAAACAGTTTGTGCTCCCCTGCCAAAAGCAGCATCTCTCTGGTGTCCGGTCTCTGCACCGTCCTCCCAGGAGCGCCCTTGCTGGGATCGTGCAGCACGCGTGTGAGCCAGCACTGCCACCTCGTCCTTTTCGTTTCAGTAAGAAAGGTCTGATTAAAAAGCAACGAAAGGAAAAAAGAAATAGAAAATGCAGCCCGGTGTATGCATATGTTGTGAAATTTATGGAAATAATTAAGAAATAATTAAGAAGTTTAATTATGATTTTCATTCAGGGGAAAAAGTCTCTCGTGAATACTTTCTTTAACCATAGTTACGTATTCCAGAGCATTTTCATTTAAAGCTCTGCAGAATTAAACCACCCTGAGGACAGCATGGACCCTACACCGCATGGGACCTTGAGGAGTCCCTCTCAAAACTGCTCCGTAAGGCTCTGGCATTCGGGGACCCACAGCAGAAAATCGCGGTGACGCTCTCACAGAATCGTATCACGGAACCATCGGATGGCTGAGGTTGAAGGGGACCTTAAGGCCCCCCCAGATGATACCCTATGCCATGCCTGAGTGCTCCCAGCAGCTCAGGCTGCTCAGAACCCATCCGTGGCCTAGGGCACCTCCAGGGATAAGGCATCTCTGCTGTCTCAGCGGCAGAACTCAAACTGCAGCTCTCCTGAGGTTCTGTGCAATGTTGAGCAAACTGAAACCTCCCTGAAATATTGTGAACACCATCTTTAATTTCAGTACAGGATTTTGGGGAGGAAGACGGTGGGAATGTTTTACTGCCAGGGATGGAAGGGCACACACAATTTATTCACTCACATTGCAACTGAGCGTTCTGAATAGCAGGGAGTTTGCTTTTTTCATGAATATAAAACACTCCCATTACAGTCCATGTTTCCACACTGCAAACACTGTGCAGACTGAGGAGTTCAGGTATTCATTTGCATCTGTCCCATCCAGCACAGAGAGCCGCGCTGCAGTAATGACCACGATGGAACATCTCTGCACCCACCCAAACCCGTTTCAAGTGCAGATGAGATGACCTTCGTGCTCACCCAATTTCTTTTCAATTGCCTTGAATGCAATATGCAGATCTGAGAACCAAGATATGAGCTCTGCCACTTTTCAAACCACTCAGAATCACAAATCCACAATGCAGAGCACCAGGGAGCAGCTCTAACCGAACCCAAAAGCCAAAATCCACCTGCCCATTAAGTTTTGCTGCTTTACACGCTCAGCGCCCCGTCCCCATCCCCACTGCCCCTTGCACAGCTTCCCTTATCCCGAGCTCACATCTAAGCACCGCTTCTAATTTTTCCCACTTCTGATGGCATCACAACGCCATTGGGATGTAATGCATTTATTATGAGGACTCTTCACCAGCGAGCATTAAAACTTCGGAAAGTGACTTTGCAAATTACCAAACAGTCACCGAGCTAATGAAGCAGGACTTTTAAAGTGACGGAGAAATAAGTCCTACATTATAAGATGGCAATCTATTGTGTGAAGAGAGATTTGGCTCAGAGCGAAAACGCTCCGCAGCGTGAGAAATGCTAATCCATACCGAATCAGGCAACAGAGATGAAATAGGAAACAGATTTACTTCTGATGAAGGATGGCTTAGGGAAGAAATAACTTGATAGATAATAATAATAAAAAAAGTAGCAATGCTTCGTGTGTCATACTTTTACTTTCTTTCGAAACCAAATTGCTTCAAGGAAACTCAGTGATGGTTCACAAAATCCTGGCAGAACTTTCCTCCGATTCAGATGGAACTTTTGAAGTTGCCAAACGAAGACATTGCAACGAGTGGCTCCTCAGCAGCAGCAACAACCAGAGTTAATCATTAAAAACAGATTTTAAAAAATCCAAAATGCACCGCTTGCTTATTGGTTTGGATGTCACAAGGCCGCTCAGCAGAAACGGAGCAGGGAAGCAGCACTAAAAGCAACAAAACAAAGGCAATAACTCCTCCTCTAACACAACATCGCTCCCATGGAGCAGAAAAAAAGAGGCAGCCAAACCTTCAACTCTCAGAGCGCTTCTCTGTAACAGAGAAGGTGAGGATTCCAGAAACAGAAAAGCATCAGGGGAGGGGAAGGGAAGCACCGAACCGCTGCTTCTGCTGCAGAGCACCAGCAACGTGCCGAGCCAACGCAGGGCACGAGCCGGCCGGAGCGGCTGCGCTGTGCAGGCAGTGCCCTGCTGGGCCAGCACGGCGTCCCCTCCCCGCGATGCCACACGGATGGTTTTTAGGAGCTTCCCTCTGAATATTGCATAATAGAACTAAGAAAGCGGGACAGTGAAAAAACAACCTGCCTCTCGGCCATGTTTCATCTGAGCATTTCATGACCAGGACAATGTGTTGTTCAGTGAAGCAAATCCTCCCTTACACACAAACTGTTTTCCTGGTAACCGGTCCAACAGTTTCAACCTTTCTCAGCTGCTCACAAATCCTGTTACACAGCAAAGATTTGTACCATAGCTTTAATTTACTTACTGTAAATAAATTCAGCGACTTGGCCAGATCATTAAATGAGTCACCCGGGATACCAGAGGGGCCAGAAAATTGTAATCCTTATTCCAACAGCATGAGGTAAAGCTGTGTGCTATAACCTAAGGTAATGCACCACTAATAATGTCGTACAATTTCAAATAAAACCTTTAAAATCTACTCGGCGTTAATGTCACCTTGGAGTTTAAATCACGGAGAGCAATTAATAGCAGAGTGATGTTAGTTTATAAAATTAAGAACTCACAACATTCCTAAATCAGAGCTCCAGCAGCCACCTGCCAGGAGCCATGCCAGGAGCACGGCTGGCTCTGCGTGGTTCTCCCAGCTCAGTGCGCCCGCGTTCAATGCGAACGCCGCCAAGCAGCGAGCAATGAGGGCTGCCAGCTTTCTGCCAACGTCCCGCACAAAAGAAATCATTTCTGGAAACTGCTCGATGAATTCCTGTGTGCCCTGCATGCTTCTCTACAAAACGCCCGGCCAACGCCGCAAAGAGAGGCAACCCTCACGGCACCGCGGCTCCATTCATTTCCATGGCAGGCACCTTTAATCATTCTGTAACTGCTCTTTAATGAAGTTGCTTTTTCAACGTTCCAGCTCAGCCAAGCCGCCTCCAAAGGACGACGTGACACGCAGGCTCAGCAGCGGCCGTGCGAAGCTGTGCCCAACGTGAGCATCCCATGGATGTGCTCAGGACGGAGGCTGTGCTCAGCACCTCAGTGCCAGGAGCTGCCCAGCCCTGGCTGGGGAACTCTGGTCTCGACGTACACGGGATCCTTGAGCTGAACTCAAGTCGTTCCAACACCACTGCCTGAGCCCTTTGTAGGAGAGCACAGACCACCATCCCACCCCACCTCCCAGCACTGTTTAACACAGCCTGCTTTGTCCAGGCTGCAGCCAGAATTCTGATGACACCTCAGATAAGGGGATGCAATAGATGCTCCCAGATGTGCTTAGAAAGAAGTTTTGTTCCTCTTAATTGAGAGAACCTTTACACATTTTCTTATCACTTAACCTCCTTTATTTGTATCTGTGTAAATCAAGTTGTAATATCCTGTTTGCTCAGCATGGCAGCAAAGAGCAAAAGGAAACACAGGAGGCTTTTCAGCTAGTGAGAAAGTTAAGTAAAATATAGGGAACATGCCGCAAACACAAAACAAAGTCAATTAATTCATTTGTCACAGAGTGAGAGCCCTGCATAATCTGCCCTTTGAGCAGTTTATTTTAGCTAATTGCTTATGCAGCAAGAAGATCTCCACTGCACAACCCCATTTACTGCACTGGAGGCTCAGCAGATGAGAAACAAATGGTCACTTTTCAGAGGGCACAGAGACAACAGCAGGTGGATTCTCCTATGCACCACTTTGATCCTTAAACCAACAAATGACACCAGCTAAATGGGAGCACCACAGGAGGTAGCATTCCCCCCTCCAGGACAAGCAGAGCAAGGCGTGCTTCCTGCAGGATGCACGTGGAAGACTTCACCTCTGCCCATCTCTGTTGCTGCGTTCGCCCATCAAACAATTCCACTTGTAAATACTGTGTTCTTCTGTCATCTGTCCTACTTCCCCACCAGCATTAGATGAAGTGCAGGCAAAAGCAAACGACTTCATACAACATTTGCCAACTCCTCCTTTTTCTCAGGGCTGCTGAAGAGCAAGCTGAACGTAGAACTGTCAGCCCTGCTAAGAGTCTTCCAGCCAGCAGAAAGATGGAACAAGTACAGATGTTATTAGTCTCATTAAAATTTTGTAAATTAAACAGCGAGCGTAACAGCCTTATTTGTCTTAATTTAGCTCATCATTGACATTATAACATAAATACAGAAACATCACTATGGCCAATTCATTCTTACTGGCAGCAGCAGTCGGGGGCACCCTGACGAAGTGCAATGCAGCACTGCCAGGAGCAGAGCTGGAGGGGGCAGAACGGCCCCATGGCACCCCGCCAGCACCAGCAACCTTGTACTGCACACAGCAACGTTAAATGAGGCCAGAAAAAAAACAACAGAACACACCAACAGTGCACACTGGCACAGTTTGGCTCCCCAGCAGAAAGGCATGACAGCTTTGACAGACTCGATAGATTTTACTATTCATTTTGTAAAAATGCCAGGCGTGTAAGAAGTAAACAAGACACCCTAGGCTGACACGCCAGGGAAGACTGAGAAGTCAGTGCTTTCCAGGTAAGCAGAGTCAATTTCAGGCACGCTGGCCAGGTCTGGGCAGTGAGCAGCCCCTGGGGAGCTGCCTGCAGACCCACTGCTCGCAGGCTGTTGGGGCTGCTGGTTCAGAAGTCACCCAAAGAGACAACAGTATTTCTTGTAGGAAAGATTCAACTTATCGGTTCCTTAGGGAGGCTTACGATGGGCTTTTACTGCTGTTTTATTTCCCTCAGAATCAATAGAAAACAATAATCCTACAGCTAAACATAAATCACATTGCAAAACTTGGTGAACGGTCACGTGCGGTGCCTTGGGAGCAGGCATTTCATTTAATTCCAGAACCAGCACAGTTCATGATTTGCAGACTCGTGTTCTGCAGCCGACCGGCGCTGTGGGGCTCTGCTGCCCCACTCGTAGCCCCGAGGTGCTGGAGAGGTTTGTCCTCCGTGACATCCACCCCAGCCTGCTCTGCGACACAGCCATCGACCTCAGCCCGCAGCGCCGTGCTGCACAGCGGCGCCCCCAGCGCAGGGCAGCTGCTCGGCAGGCAGCGCCCCACAGGGCAGCAGGAAATGCTTAACTTCCCCAACAAACTTCTGCCAGAAGCAGTGCCAAAAGCTCGCAGAAGAGCCACGTAATTTAACATTCTGACAGTAAATTACAGGAAACAAAAAGGCGCGGGGAAAGTTATCTGAGGATGTTAGATTTAAGGTACATTTTTAATTAAAATAAAAAGACCAAAGCTGTGATGCAGTACCATAAAGCAGATAATTTTACAGCTGGATGATCTCCCTCCGATGTACTGGAAAACCATTTTTAAGTGACATAAAGTTTAACATAGCGGTACATCTGCCTACCCACCAGATTCTACATGGAATTTAAAATTTAATTATTTTCAAGTATTGTTGCAGCGCAAGAACGTCAGCCAAGTGTAACTCCGTGAGAACCTCTGCCAGATTTCTGTAAATCTACGTTTCTCAGGACTGAAAAATAATCATCTTAAGATGATTTGGTAAGGAATTATCAGTGCCATTAAGCAAATCCTGGGGGTTACAGGACTATTAGTGGCATCCCTTCCTATCAGCCTCCTTGCAAGTAGCCAGACCCTGCAAGCAGCAGCTGTGCTGCATCTTGGTTTGTTACAGACATGGAGTTCCCACAGCAGTTTCCTGTAAATACAAGCAGGGGGATGTACAGACACTGCAAAACCAATCTATACCTGCAGGAAAGTATATAAAGCCACAGGGAAACAGAGTATCACACACATCATAGTCAATGGATGCAGCACAGAAAAGCAACAGCAGAAGAAATGGAAAAATGTGCCCTCAAGTACCTGATGGTGATATCATGAAGAGGGCAGTAATGAGTTTTGTTAGAAGGGAGGATTTCTTCTCAGGAAGAGCAGTGGGGCAGCAGCACAGGCTGCCCAGGCTGGGGGGCACCCATCCCTGCGGGTGTTTAAGGGCAGGTGTGGTGCTGGGGGACGCGGGTTAGTGGGCAGAGGTGGTGGTGGATGGATGGTTGGACTGCATGAACTTAGAGCATTTTTCCAACCCAAACAGTTGATGATTCTATGAATACGATGTTGAAGAACCCATGAGAGGACTGTGGGACTTTAGAACAGATTTCTTAAAAAACAGCAACAACCTGAGCTAAAATCATCAGCCTCAAGAGAAATTGTAACGGTGTACAGAGTAGCAAGCAAGCGGCCACCAAGATGGATGAGGCAGCACTGAAGACTCTGAGTGCAACATGGGTGCAGCGCAGCGAGCGCGGCTGCACGAGTTCCTCCTGCAGCACAGAGGGCCGCGCAGCTGGGGCACCCGCTCATCAGTCATTGTCCATTAGCCGAATAATTAAAGCCTACAGCGCTGCTTACTTTGCTGATTGTATCCACAATTGTCTGGAACAAATAGGCAGTTGGCAATTTGGAAGCAACACGTCTAAAATAAAGAATGCCGTCTTAAAAACAAATTCACACAGAGAATTCCTCCCGGGAGCCGGGGTGAGCGCGGGATGCGGCTCCTGGGGACAAGGTCTTCATCAGGAATCAACATCACCTTCCAGGCCCAATTGGTTACCTCTTGATGTTCAACTTCAGGGTTTTGCCCGCCAGTGGCAAATCAAAACCAATGAGAGCCACCGCAGCACGGCCAGCCCAAACACACAGACGCCTCCAGCACGGGACAGACGCCCTACGCACCTCTTCTCACAACTGTCTTTTTCTACAGCCCCACTCATGCCATTATAACACTGGAAAATCTTTCCATTTAAATGCAAAACAGATGCAACACGTTAATATGCTCAAAGGAAGCGATGCAGAAGCATTGTCTCCACAGGTAAACACAGCAGGTGACAGTCACTTCTTATAAGCCTATAGCCCACAGTGGTGGTTCCTTCCTCAGAGCAGCAGCCAACCTCCGAGCTCCAGCAGAGCCCGCGCTGCCGGCAGGGCTGCAGGATCCCTGTTCCTCTGCAAGGAACAAAGCAGGAACCCACCAAGGAAACACAAAGAGCGTTTCCATCTGCACAGGCAGCAGCATGGACCTCACCACCGAATACACAGCTCTTATAAAACATTGATCCCCCCAGCAGGCAGGGTAGAACATGAATCCAAAGTCCTGCAGAGATCCCACACGTAGTGGAGAACGCACAGCAAACAGAAAGGGAAAAGGAGACATCTGCAAGGTGGTCTCAGCTGTGGTGATGTCCACAGGTCTCAGCTCCACCATGGATCACCTCAGTTACGGCATCCTCCTTGGCTTCAACGTCAGGAAGAGCAAGGCAAATGCATGTTGGGCTGCAAACGTCACCCTTCCTGCTGCTTCTCTGGCAACAGCAGTGAAAAAGCCTATGACTGCACGTGATCATCTCAACAGTAAAAGCACGTTTTTCCACAAGCTCAAAGAGAAAAGGAAGAAAACAACCAGAAGCTGAAGCTAGTGCCTCGCAACTGGGAGAAAAGAAGCCGTCTGCTACTCAGGCACACAAGAATTGAAAATAGAAACTCCTGGCTTGAGGGATGAACCTTCTGGGAGGAAAAAAAGGAACAATTACACCTTTCTGTAAATATGCACCGAGACCACAACCCGTTGAGAGGAATCAGCACAGGAGATCACAAGCACAGCAGCGTGCATGGGAACAGCACATCTGTCAAACACACCAGCTACCTGCCTAGCAAATGATTCCTCGTTCCACACGAAGATAAAGCCGACTCATTACCTACGCGCGCTCTTATTCAGCACAAAAATGAGTCTCTGCAGTGAGCTGCTCATCTTCTGACAAACACGGTTTGTTATACAAATCAATTTGTATTCTTCAAGTCTGAGTAGCAGGTCCTTCATTATGCACAGCTCCCCTCCATCAAGTTCCCTGGCTGTTCCTCAAACACTTCTAGAATTTCAGCATGCACTTACTAATACACCCGAGTGCAGTTGAAATCATGCTACACTGATGATAAATATCACAGTGCTAACGCTGCTCCTGTCTGAAAAGGGAAGGATCCACATTCCCGACACACGACATGTCTTTCCCCTTGGAATTTAAATCCCAGTGCCAGGTTTCCTGGAGGAAAAGAGTCTTTGTCAATAAATAATCCCATAAATATTTTGTTTTTAATCAGCCGGTATTTGCAGGCCATTGGGATGCAACAAGCAGCCTCAGATGCTCTCCCTGTGTGTTGTTTTTGATGCAGAGAATGTACTGGAGAAGTGAGAGGATATCATTAAAGGTTAATTATGAGCAACTTAAAGGTTGTTTTTGCATGTCTCACCTCCTGGACAAAAGATGCTTCTTTACTACAGTACCAGAATATCAATTAAGTCATCGAGCATTTAAAAGGACAAAGGTTTTAACTTTGTTACTTTCCAACGCAGTATGAACCAGTACTGCTTCCCTGGTCCTTCTGCAGCCCTCACATATTGCACAGGCAAAGCACCTCCAAAACCATCCCTACTTCTCGATGCCCTTCAACCTAGAAACAAGATACATAAATGTGTCAGGCAGTCTGGTTCTGGCCACCAGGAGACCAAAACAAAATCTCTTTTTATACATTTTTAATCTTCCTCCTGCTTTGAGCAGGACAATAAGCAGCCGCTGTCTTACTCAGCTCACAGTCCATTGAGCCCAGACCACGCAGTCCAGCATGGGGACTCAGCCTTTGAAACCCCAACCAACCTCTTGCTCCCCACTATATTTTATCAAGAAAGAATCAGAGCCTGGCCAAATTCTGAATGCCAGTTTTGTCTGAAAATAAGAGCTACGTGTTTTCACGGACCATATCTATCGATGGGACAAGCTTACCAAAGGCTGGGCTGAAGGCAGACAGCAGTTTGCAAATAACTCAATCACTGTAAGATAATTGCTTTTCCTGATGAGCCCGCGTTTTCCAGTGTTCAGCATCCATGGCAGGAGGAGCAATGCTGCAGGTCTGCAGCGCTGTCCTTCGCAGCGATGCCACTCTCCTGAGTTCCCAGTTAAATATTAAGCAAGACAAGTTCTCCAGTAGCACCAGCATTCACCTGCTATCCTACCTGAATAATTCATGGCAAGCATTTAAATGAAATACTTAGAGGGTGAACAGATCTGGGCCATGCATTCTGAAGGCTACCAGCAATTTTGCTATTAGGTCATTTTAAAACAAAAGGAATGAGCTGTTGAAAGAATTAATTATTGGCTTCTCAACTCTCCTGGACCACAGGGGCTAAAAATCTATACAAATCAATGCCTATTAAAACCATCCCCATACAGTTTATCCTCTTCAGGGAGGAAAAAAAGAAGTAGGAAATACTGAGCAGTAAGAAGAAAGTGTTCAGAGTCATGAAATCTTTAAAGTGTAAAAAGAGATGTGCCATATTTAGCAGGGATTATGTCAAGCAGCATCCCAAGCTAGAAAAAGCTGACAGCTCACACATTTCCTTTCATGGAGGAAAAATAGGTCATACAGGACCCCAAACATGTAAACAGAACTGTCAGCAACATGAGAAGAAAGCACAGAACTTCAGCATCAGGCATGGGGAAGGTTGAGAATCGCACATACTATGGAACGTATGAGCTGTGTAAGCGAGGGAGGACCTTCAAAGTGTGTGTGGGATCTCAAAAATGAGTTTGAGTGCTGTTATTTCTGTGAATGAGAACAGGAGATCAGACATCCTGGAACCACTCACAAATACTGTGCTGGTGGCTTCATGGGACCTCCAGCCACTGTGTGACGCATGCTGCTGCATCTCCTGCAGCCTCAGGAGGCATCTCCATTCCATTCCATTCTGCTTATCCCCTCCAGGACACCACAGCAGCAAAAATAAACACATAAATCAGTAACTAAATGCCACGATGGCACTTCTAAAGGATTTCTCAATACCTGAAGAGCTTTTCACCAATTGCATCGAGCCTCAGAGCCAAGGAATTCCAGGTCTTTTCTCCAACAGTTCACTCACGAGCTGTCAAAAAACAGGTGCAAACTGCAACAGAGACTGCTGCCTCTTATTGCACAGCTGAAAGATCAGGGCGAACTTCAGCAGCGCTTTTGATGTGAACCAGCAGCCAAGTAGGTTGAGTTTAAAAAGGTTCCTGCAAGGAGCTGTGGGTACCTCGTATTTTGACGACATCAAGTTTTGAGAAGTTTATAATAATAAAAAAAACACTCATAAAGGGGTGTGGGGGAGAAACACATTTTGAAACTGAATAATTGCACTGAGAAAAGCACAACAAATGCAGTGTGCCACAGCGGCCTCAGCACAGAGCACACTGGAGAGCTGGCTTGCAAAGCATCAACCTAACAGCAAATTAGCAATACGGCACAATTGTTTTCAGTCCCCACTGAAAGCCAACCTGAGTTAATCTCACTTTAATGACACAGGAAATGGAAATTCCCTTAATAAAATAAGTTATGAATATTTATTACTCTATTTTTTTTTTACCTGAAAATTGAATAATTCAATTAATTCTACTATTAATTATTGAATACAAAATTAATATACTGCAAAATCTCAACTTATCTTTAGGAGCCCCCGGCAATCTCAGATAAAAATGGCTGTCGGAGATGGGACGTAGCTGTGCTATGTGTGTTTGTGCGTGGAGCTGCAGAGCACAGAGCCCAAAGGAGGACTCGGTGGCCTCACTTGCGAGAAGGAAAGCACTCATAGGTGAGAGGAGCTCTGCTGCTCCCCGCCAGATGCTGCCAACGGAGCGAAACCTTCCTGTGCTGCTGTGATGAAGCAGGTCCTGACAGCTTCGTGATTTATTAGGTCAGAATTTATCAGCAGGAAACGCTGTGCGGCCCCACTGTCCTTGTCTATTAAATGAAAAGCAAGGCTTGTTTTCCTTAAGCCGGGAGAGGGAAATAAAAATGCTAAAAATAACCCAGTAGGTAGCATAAGTAAGACTAAATTACTGCAAATAGATACTGACAGCGTATGCAAATCGCTATTGATTTGTATGGGTGTGCTGCAACTGAACTTTCTTTTCGTTCCCGAAATATTAATCATTGCCAAGTCTCGCTGCCTAAAAACAGCACTCAGTTCCTTTCAGGGCTGAAAATCCGCATCTGGGAATTTCCCCAACCACTTCACATCTCAGTACAAATGAGGGCTCATCGCAGTGTCAGCTTCTGGAAGCTGGCTTCCCAAGCAGCACCCATCTCCCAGGCTTTGCAGCAGCACGGGGCAACTTCTATGCTCCTGACATTTGTTTTTTGGAGCTCTGGAGCCCACCCTGTCCGTGTGCATGGCTGAAACATCCCAGCTCCGTCCCCAGCTGAAAACTGACCTCACAGCTTCAGCTCAGCGCCTCACCTGCAAATACAGGCAGAACCACACTGGATATTGCCAACACTTCTGACACACGCTCCATGCAAAACAAAGACAGGTAATTAGAGAAGGTGCTGGGAAGCAAATTAGCAAAGTAAATCCATAGAACAGAACTTTCTGGATGAAGAGCATCAGCTTTGTCATTGAAATTCCAATGTAAATAACGATTAAATTCTACTTGATATATAAATGTCAAGTAATTTTTGTTAAATGATTTGCATTTAAACTTGGAAATGTCAGAGATTGCAGTATTGCTGCATTAGCAAAAAAAAGCTTCGCCAATTTGCGCTGATGACTGGAATACCCACTGTGGATTATCTGGCAAATTATCAACTAACCAAACACCATCACAAGGAAACATCAAGGTCTGTGCATAGGGAGAGACTTGGTAATTTATGTCGATAAACTGGAAAGCTTGAAAGACAGTTTTAATAATATTCCAGCATATTTATTAGCATGTTTCATCAACTCGAGTCGTCTAACGAGAAGTTTCATAAAAAAGCCATTTTAGACACCGTTAAAAGTTTCCTTACGGCTCCCTTAACGTCATCACAGCGGCCACAGCACAGCCGAATCTGACTGCACCGCGCTGTCAGCACTGAAGCTTCTCAGTGAGACAGACCAGGATGTTCAGGCGTTGCAGGCGCACACCTACGGCTGCAATAAACTCTCCCCTCTTCTCCCACACAGGCATTAAGTTCAGCAATCAGACACTGCAGAACTCGCTGCCCGCCAGGCCACGCCGCACTGAGCCACCAGTGACAGATCCTCTGCAAGAGGTTCAACCCTGCTGCAATTAAACCCAATATCCAACATTCACGGATCTTGCTCTTCAATATCCAAATTCCAGGATACACAACCAAGCGTGAGATTGCAATTATCCACATTTACAAGGAGCCCTAAGTACCAGGTTACACTTTTAAAACCAAGGCTGGATGGTGGTTTTGCAGTAGGCAGATACCCAGTGTTTTTGTGCACAGAAGGTAAGTAGGCAAGCAGCTCCCAGCCCTCCTCCCACCAATCCTGGCCACGGGGATCCCACAGCACGTCCCCAGAACGCATCGGCCCACCGCTCCCTGTGCACGCAGAGCACAGACGCCAACCTGATCCTGAAGCAGCTCCTTGGGTCAGCTGGAGCAAGTCTTCTAGTAGTGGTCCCTCAAATCACACCATGTATCATTTTATTAAGAAGCTCTATAAGTGTCAGTGGGACAATTCATTTTTATTAAATTTCTGAAAGGAAATTAGAAGCACCCACAGCAGCAAACAAAGAATGGGGAACGTTCCAGTTCAGTGCAGGATCGATGTCATTAATTCTTTAATACCAAGAGCTCTGATTGCATGATCTCAGCATTTAACTGCTCCAATTAATTATAATAATAAAAGAAATTAAAAAAAAAAAAAATCAAAACTAACTCAACAATTTGAGAAGGTCCTTGAACAGCCATCACAACTCTGTGTCTCCTGGGACGTTATTTCTTTCAAGTGTAAACACGCAGGTATTGTAATATTAATAGGAAAGTATTTCCATGCATTGCCTTTAGCAAATCTAATTCTTAAAGTCATAAACACTACCACAAACACAATGATAATCTCCTCTCTTGAATGATGCCATGTGCACCCCAACTTCTTAATGTGTTTTCCAGCCAATTAATGGGCTCATGTGGAAAAAGGTCAGCAAGAAATTATTCGGCCTCATTTCTGAAACTCGGATTACCAGCCAGGTCAGAAAATAACCTTTTCTAATACCATCATATTAGCTGATGTATTGCAGCCAAGAAGTGGAGTGAAACAAAGCATTTATGCACACCAAAGACACACGCACAAAAAACAACGAAGACAAAAAGAAAGAGATGAACCTCATTGCTGTCATCAGCAGAAAAGGTCAATTTACTGCATTTCCTGGCCCTTCAACCAGAACAGAGAACCATTAAGGAAACAATAGGGGTTTCCAATTTGGAAGGTGGATTTGGAATGGGGGGTAGAAAAAAAAAAAGTGTAATTTAAACATGTTACTGATAAGTAACAAAACTTTGTGAGTCTTAATGCAGCAAGAAATAGCAGAAAAACATCTGCAGTCTAAACTTAACATACCAGACCCCATGGGATGGGAGAAGTTAAACATTTATGGCAGTGAGAAGAATACATGACATTTACTGAATAATAAACTGCAAACATGTCTGTTAATTTGGCTTTTTGGGATCTCCTCACCATCAAACACTTAACCCCAACAAGAAAAACACCAAAATGCAAACAATCCCAGAGAATGCATTTTAAACAGGCAAAGCACAAGGGAAGGCTTTGTGCTTTTTTATTTATTTAAAGTTCGAGGCTGCAGGGAGAACTGCTGAGATAAATAGCCTGCAACCTCACTGCGAGCCTGCAAAATCCGCTCATCTGAGGGATACAATTAAATGTTCAACAATCAAGTTAAAACTTTAACCTGTCAAGATTGCAGCTGTTCTATTTTTAATCAATCTGATTTCATTCAATAAAACGCTCATTAAGTCAATTAATGAGACTTTGGTGTCACAAGCCATCAAGCATGACTGGGAGTTTTCACTTTGTGGCCAACGGATTGATTAGCAAGTCAAGTAGTCAGTGGAAATCAGTCAATGTACATTTCACAGGCGGAATTATTAGCAATGTTACCTTGTTTTAGGGGAAGTTGTTAGCCATTCTTCATGCTTTTCAAACGTTATTAAATAAGCTGCAATTTCCTGAAAAGAAACGCAGAAAAAGAAAGTTATTGGCGTGGCTGTCCTGGAAAAGTGGGAGTTTTGTAACACAGAACCCTTCTGAACGTCTTCAACAAGCGCAGTCCCAGCTCTGCCTGCGACTCAAAGCAAGCCTTCACACTTGCGGGCGCCTTTTACCTTGAAAGTTCCCACAGCTTACAATACAAACAATGCATTTCTGTCTGTGAACTGGGATGTTGGACAACTGCTGCAGAACACGCATTACTGCGGTTAAAAGTGCGTCTATTTCCTATTTCCCACTCTGCTTTGGCCCCCACGAGCACAGAGCCGGAGCCTCGCGCACATCCGTGCACCACGGCCAGTCTGCAAGAGCAGCAAGGAAGGGCACGGCCGAGAGCCGCAGCAGGCAGGGCGGGCAGCGCCAGAGCTGGGGCCCGGCCTGGAGAAGGGAAGGCAGTGCAAACACGGACACTTGAAGCTAAATTAAATATTTATAAATAGAACAACATCACTGCAGAGAGAATTGTTGAATTATTAATTGTTGCCATAAAAAGCCGGTGGGTGACATCCGCATCAGGGGCTGCTCCCTCCCGCATGGCCCACGGCTCCAACAGAGCCCGGCTGACGGGGGGCAGCCCTCCAGGCCCCAAGCAGCGAGCTGTGGGGGCAGCGGGAGCAGCGTGGGGCAGCTCGGCCGTGCAACGCCAACGTGAGGACTGCACTGCCGGCCACAGAAGGATTTTCTTGTTTAAATGAGAGTTCTGTGTCAGGGCTTTATCTGTGTAGCACCAAAGCTAAAAAAACCCGCAGTGCTCTCCAACCAGCTGGCCCAAGCATCTGCTGGAGCCACACAACGCAATTATATTACTCCCAAACGAGACGTAAAAATATCTTGTTTCCAATACTCTTGGTTTTAAGACTCATCCATAATGTCCTCCGGGTGTTTCAGCGGTGCCAGATCTCCGCGCTCTGTGCTTTATTAGAGCTGTGTGAATGTCATATTAATGACTCCTAACCAACATGTTTACACTGCAAATAAATCCTCCCAGAACCCCCCGCACCACAAACCAGCACGCGTCTGCCTTCCCAAACACACCAGCCTGCCGCCAACAGCCTCAGAAAGACGCGGTGAGGTTGGGCTGTTTTGCACCAGCTTTGCATTGCGGGATCCCACGCTGCGGCCTCAAAGACCCCGCGGCAGCGCAGCACCCGAAGGCAGAGGCTGCAGAGATGCGGCGGAGTTCGCAGCACCTGATGAGTGAGACGGAGCACCTCGCTGGCGCAGCCCCACAGCAGCCCTTGGCAGATGGTCTGTATAAGCAGGCATTTGAAGAAACAAATTCCCTTGAATGCGGAGACGAGGATGAGGCTGATTCACCCTCAACATCCTGCAAAAATAGGCAGGTTCCGAGCGTTTCAAATTAGCAAAGGATTGTGCCTATTCTTACATTCGTTTACCGTGAGGAGAATGAAAGAACTAGTAGCTCCCATGGCAAACCAAACCTGCACCATGGCACCGTCAGCACCGAAAAGCAAAGCATTTCGGGCTCATAAATGAAGGTCTCAACCAAAGGCTGATCTCCTTCCCCTTCCCAGCTGGCCTGAGCGCCGCATGCTTGAGATCTTCATCCCCAAACTGTCAGGGAAGAAAAGAACTGCAGCAACAAAACGTTGCTATTTAGAGACAGAAAAATTGTTTTCCCTCACCTCCACTCTGCTGACCTGGACTCGCTCAGCACATTTCAGCAGACAAAAGAATAAGTAGATTTAAAGTCTCTGTTGTCATCCCACTCGGACAAACGGAAGCGTCAGAAATAAAGAATGGTCACATAACTGTGTGCGTGCGGGAGGCGCTCAGGCAGCTCCTGCTTTTGTAAGTGGGCTTTTCTTTCTCCAGGTAGCCACAAAGAGCACAAGAAAAGCGTGGTGGTGCATCTGAAGGCAAAAAGCACTTCCTTAAAACCCCGGAGGTCACCCAGCTCAGCAGGCAGGGCACAGCAGGCAGCACTGCAGGGCCGTTTCATTAAACGCACCATCGGTGCATTTTCCTTCTCTGAAACTGTAACCTGTGTCTGCCCAACAGCAGCAGAAACAGCAGCCCTGCAGCAGCTCAGCCTCACTGCCCAGAGCTGGCCTGCAACTTCCTACCAGCTGCAATCTGTGTGTGTGCAGTGAATGCAGAGCAATCGGTGCTGCAGGCACACGAGTGACCAACAGAAACACACGTGCATGTACGTGCTGGGTGCTGCTCAGGGAGGCATCCCAGGAGCTCCTGTCCCTACTCTGGTAATATGGAAAACAAGGGCTCCAACCAGGCCCAGAGCTAGATGTTCAGACGATTCAAAATGCATAATTCAATTCTTCTAACAGGATAAAAGCGGGATTCACATCAGCCAGGATAGGAGTTCCCAGAGGCTTTCTGCTTAATGATACATTACAGCCTGATTTCCCTCCTCCAGAGGAAATACCTTGGATAACAAGGAAAACCGAGCTCACAGCGGCAGTATGAATTAACACGTACAGCAAGAAGGCAGAACGCCCTCCATGTGCTCCTCATACACAGAACAAGGAGTCACGCAATGGGGGCAGCAGGATGGGATGCGCACAGAGCACAGCACAGCCCAGCAGTACGGCCAGCAGCCCTGCACACACCTTGGGGCTCAGCACAGCACCTCCCCCAGCCCCATCTGCTGCAGAATGCGCCTCCAACCCCACTCCCCACTGCCACAGCTGCAAAGGGATCCAGGATACACAAAGTCAAAGCACTTCATTTCAGGAGTGCTCCTGCTAAAATGGCTGCAAGTTATCCCAGTCAAACAACTCCACAAGACGCGGAGCAGAAACAAGCAGAAATTCCTATTTACAGTTTGACACCTATGTGCCAACTTCTGTCACTACATAAGCAACAAGAATCTGGGAAAATAATCTCTTGTCTACCACCTCACATTGTAGCAGAACCGCAAGAAACAGATGACTCAGTGATGCTCAGTGATACTTGGAGCGAACACTTGGGAAAAAATAGGCAGACAAAAAAGAAAAGCTTTCAGCAGAAGGCATGAAGTGAGCAGGGCTGGTTTCCCCCAGCAATGTTGGCAGAAGGCTCAGGGACTGCTGGGTGCCCCACAGCACAGGGAGTGCTGGGATGGAGCAGGGCAGGGGAGCGAGCCTGGAAGAACAGACGGGTGCAGGGAACTGCTGCGCAGGTGGAGGGAGACGTGCAGCTGTGCAGGCCATGGGACAGATGCTGAAGGAGTGCCTGGTGCTAAAGCACTGTTCAGCCTCACATCGTGACCCCTCCAATAGTACAGGCTGAAATTTATTTTGCCAAGCCAACAGCAGCACTGGCAGCTTGGGAGCTGCAGAGCAACCCTTGATGCAGTCGCATTACCAGTGAAATAAATTAATGCTAGAAGAGATAAGCAGACAAAGGGAATATCTGTACCTGCAGCGATGAGACGCACCAGCTAACCCAGCACAGCAGAACGAGCAACGCAGAGCCGACCTTTCAGAAAGGAACACGTGCAGCAATGGAAGCCCAACAGAGCAAGCAGGGGATCTGCTTGCAGGACCTCATCCCACAGCAGCAGCAGATGGAGCCAGCCAACCTGCTCCCCCTCTCCCAGTGCCAGACTGTGGCTGCACCTCACCCCAGACCAAACCTAAACCTGCTCTGGGTTTGCTCCTCTGGCATTCATACAGGCACCACAGCCATTCCCATTTCAATGTCCCTCTTACTCACACGTGGGCTGAGGGCACCCTTAATCTCACAGCTGATCAGAACCTGGTTTTGGCAATCACTGCAGCTTTTCATATGAGGAATTTGAAAAATAAACCAGGTTTCCAATTCTGGGTAGAGGGAAGGGTACACCTGCTCAGACTTTCCTCATACACAGATTAGGAAAAACATCTGAAAAGCCAAGCAGGAAGTGGTCAGACATGGAATGTCTGCAGCATGTCAGCAGCATGAAGATGGTTGTTGGAAATTGTGGTTGTCAGTGCTTGGCTTTGCAGGGCCAGCAATGAAGATTCAGTATTCATCAGCTCTGTTCACGCGCCACTTTATGACACCAACAGCATTTTTCCTTTAGAAAAGGGGGAAGAAATAGATTTATCACTATGAGACACAAAGTCATTAAATAATTAAAAACAAAACTATATGCACAATAAAAGCTCTCTGATTAAAAAAAAAATCCCTGCATTTTAATGTGTGTTAATTCCCCTAATGATTCACTCTATATGTCTTACAGGGTCAAATCAATGTCTTCACAAAAAATTCAATTAAATCCCATTCATCCTATCTTCCAGGCGAGCCATTGTTTGCACTTGTATCCTATCAAACCACCTCTCAGTCGCTTCTCACCCAAGATTACAAACAAAAGGCAGCGTGTCAGCAGCAAGGTCAGAAGACAAAGACCCAGGCTTTGAAAACCCAACTCTGTCCTCATCTGTGTTGTTTAATTATCAGGAGAGAGAAGCCAAAAGGACGCAATGGACACGGCCATTCCCTTTTCCCCACACCCATCTCTCCCCCAGTCCTGCAATTTACTGTCAGTGCTGTGTGAACGCACCGGGGAGCTGCGAGCTGCTCTCTCCAGCCTCGCCACAGCATCCTGTGCAGGAGTCCCACTCTTAAGCCCGGTGGAACCTGAGCAATGCAGTTAACTGATCCTGCAGCCCGGCGCGGCAGCACCAGAACAGTGCTCTCCATCCACAGTGCGTGACTGCAGCTTCTCAGCTGCTTCAATATTTTAACAGCGCAGACAACAGCACAGAGCTGCAGCGGAGCCGACCCTCCTGCACAGCGCTCCTCACCTCACGCTGGGCGCCGTGTGGACAAACGCCGCTCCTTCCCGCAAAGCTCCGCCTGTCTGGCAGTGCCACCGGTTTTATTCTCAGCACCCGCGGCCGCGCTGACAGACCAACAGCTGGACGCCCAGTGTGCTGCAGAGCAGCCACCGCTCCGCTTAACACGGCTGAGAAAGTTAGAGGAGTGAAAGCATTTTCCGTGCTCCCTGAAGCTGTGCTCCAGTTCTCAGCTTCCTCAGGGCTGGTCATGGCACCAAACAAAGAATAATGACTAGCTCCACAGGAGCTGTTCTGTCAGCATTTAGCCTCATGCCACAGATTAATTAGAAACCAAGCACGCGTGCCTGCGATCCTGGGTTGCAAAGCACCATCTTACCCTCCAGAACACCTTGCTGGAGAAGGACAGGAGCTGGATGCCCGGCAAGCAGCCCTCACCACAGAGCATCACATGGCAGCCATGCTCCCAGCACGCAGCCCTGCACAGGACATCAGCACCGAGCGAGGAAGGTGCCGGTGGGCAGGGATCCAACACTGACTGCCTCCAGAGGAGCCCAGTACTCATCATGCTTGCAGGAAAGCTGCAGACTTTATTCTGCTCTGAGCTGAAAAACTTGCAGCAAAACAAAGACATTGTTTGGAAGAAAAAATAAATTAAAAAAGAGCTAATAAAAGCTCTGAGATTTGCAATGAACATCCCGCCTGGCAGAAGGCAATCTCAGCCTGGAGGAGATGCATGCAGGCAATAATCCCATACAGCCAAACCCAAAGTACTGCGTGCAGGCACTCCTTGGCTTGAGCTAGTTGTACTTGATGCACTCAGTCCAGCCTCCACTTGTCCAAGGCACAGCTCCACATCTCCCCCCACCCCCGTTTTTTTCTTTGCGTCTTCAAATGCATCAGAGGTTCCCACCTGACCTCGGCAAAGTGAAAAAAGAAACCTGGAACCAACCTGCAATTCCCAGTGTTTGTGCCAGTTCCCTTAGGCTACCTATATTGTCTCTAAGTAATAAATCAGTAGTTTAAAAACAATGCCTAAATTTCAAGTTATTAACTGGCATGAATTACACACATCTGAATTAATAAACTTGAAAAATATGCATGTTTTAAGAGAAAGCATGAGAGCTTGTATGCATCCCTGAATTTATACCACAGAGCTAATAAAATTGAGTTCTCTTAAGCAAGCACATTTATCCTCTTAGGAAATCTCCACGTCCTCACTGATACAGAGGCAAATTCCAGCTCACAGATCCTTTATTGTCCTTCCACTCTGAAATAAAAATACAAATTTGTGATGATTATGGAGCATCTTCTCAGCTGGGATCAAGCAGTTCTCATTTCCTAGCAGCCTCCATCCTCCAATCCATTAATATTCTGAATATTACAAATAGAAGCAGATCTGAAAGCCACACGCAGCGAGCTCTCAGTATCTTGTTGAGATCAGTGGGACAGCAAATGCAATGTGACTGCATTCGTCCAGTTGTTCCACCTAAAGGAAGCATTAAGTATAGGGAGGAATGTCACTCAGTAAGCAGGAAAGGAACCAAAGCACAAGAAAAGCAAACCAAACTTTTCACTACAGTCCTGGGAAGCACAAGGGGGGTCGGTGCAGTTTGGCAGGTACCTACCAGCAACACCTTTCTGAACAAAATGCGTGGTTTCTTTTGCAGTTTGCGGGGTGTAAATATGTGGGTACCTCAGTGACGTGGCACGGGCTGCCCCTACAGGCAAAGGAGAAAGAAATATGCCGCAGCACCACCGCCCTGCTGGGCTTCTATCGCTAGCACCTGAAAGCGAGCTCACACATCACCACATCACCTTTTCCACTGTGAATGAATTAAAGACAGAAATAAATTACATCTTCATTTAAAAAGTATTTTTCTAGTTGAGTAAGGGTGCACCAACTGATGTTCTACCTGATGAGGTAGAGCTGAGTTTTATCACCACTGAAGCCATGGATCAGCCACAGTCACCGCTATGAGGTGCGGAGCTTGGTGAGCGCTGCTGCCCTCCCTCTGCCGCAGCCCTGCGCGTCCACTCAGCTGCCTGTGCAGCAGGAAGGCATCCATCAGCGCAGGGCTGGGACAGCGGGGAAGGATGAAGTGGAAACCGCGTTTGGGTTGGGAGATGCACGGATGCATGCCTTATTTCTTCCAGTTACAGAAGACAACGAGTGGCTGGATTTCAAACAGTAGGATGTTTTCATTAATAACAATGTCTTACTAACCATCTGTTAAAGGTCCATACTATTAATTTAACAAAAAAAAAATTGAATAGATTACTCTTACAGTTTTCAATTAAAGTACATGATGTCTTCAAACTGCAACCTTAATTAGACATTATAAGATGACATTTAGAAATCCTGAGCTCTGATTAGCTGATAAAGTCATCTGACTGTGAAGAAGTTCCACAATAATGTCATGGCAGCAAGTACTCAATCTGCTGCCGGGATGAGAGCGCGTCAAGTCAGCAAGAGAGCGGCTGACTTTAACTCTTCAACACGCAGAAGAGTGAAACAGCTGGCAGCCCTGGAACAAAACCAGCCTCAAACACACACACATTTGAGATGGAAGGGCCATCTCCAATCTCCCCCGCAATGAAATGATAGGTTATCCTCAAGGAAAACTTACAGGGAGAAACAGGAACACGCAAAGAATGGTCCTTGTCCAACCCCATCTGAGCTGCAGTGGGTTCACACCAACACTTAAACCCTTCCAAAGGGCTTTCCTGGAAACGGAGAGCTTCACACACTCAGATGTATGTGCCCCATGTGCCCCAATTCCAGCACTTCCTGACCTGAGAAATTGCTGGAGATGTTTATTACCTGAGGAGAGAGCACTGATGGAGCCGTGCAGACCGCAGGGCTCAGCGCAGAGCTTAGCCAAGAGGACAGGTATTTTCTTTGAGGTCAGCACAGTTGTACCTCTCCATGCTTAGCCCTGCCTCTCCATCTTAAAGTGGCAAGCGGACAACTTAATGCTTTATTTTCAAGGCCAGACCCGGCACGAAGCAACTGGAATAAGATAAGAAGTAATTTCCACTCCAAACCATTAAGAGGAGGAGGAAGAAAAAATTAATCAGCCAAGTGAGTGATGGTTAAAGAGCCTCTGAGTTGAACGAGATCTGCCCAGCAACTTTACCTGCCAGGTGCACATGCACACAAATAACAGCAAATGCACACAAACGGATCTTCATGACAGCACAAACAGCTCTGCACGAAGGCTGTGCTGGACTGCCTGCATCGGGCCTCAAGACAGTCAGCGCCCGACGGCGCGAAGATGGATTTTAGCCGCAGGTCCTAAGCTGAGGGACAGTCAGATCACAGTGGCATTCAATAGCACTCTCTAGCAACTGGCGAACACCGCAGCCGTTACACAACGGAATCGCCGCTCCTTAAGTGACCTTGGCCTACCCTGCGGTGGGACAAGGCACGCGGTTCTCCTACTCCCATCCACAGCCCCCGAGCTCCGCCTGCTTTCCTGCCCCCTCCTCCCAAATTCTTTCCCCACTGAGGGTTTTTAGGCTGCTCTTAAGCACCTCCCAGTCAGTACCGCGTGTTTTTATTGTCTTCTTCAATCAAGAGAGATAAATAGAGAATATTTAGCTCTTCTGGCTTTTTTTCAGTACAACAGCAAAGTTAATTTAAGTTGGATGAGTAGTAACTGCAGTAATACTTCAGGCAGGATCCGTGTTATTAATTTAATCTTTTCCCTCCTTTATTCAGGTTTAAGTACCACATCATCAGTAAATGCACTAAGTTTAACGTTTTATATTCTGTCTAAATTGGAAGAATTCAAACTCACTTGATTTCCATTTTTTAATGGCAAGCACGAGCTCATTGCAGGTAAGGAAGAGCTTAAAGCTAAACCCCTATCAATGGAACAATCCGATAGCAGATATTAGAGGAGATCTATAGCGAGGGAAAACTGCAAAGCTATTTACATTAACTTCTGTCAATACAAACGGGCACATTCTCTGCTGAAAGGCAATTTCATCTGCAGAATCAAGGCACTGCTCTCATAATCCTCGAGCTTGCTATAGACTTTTCATTAACAGCAATAAATGTATAAGGCTATGCAGGCTCATGAAACGAAGGTTTATTTATGGGAAGCTGATACGGACCCACTTGTAAGAGCACTGAGGTGCAATTCCTCGATGCCTTCCCAGTTCTGAACCTACATGAGGTGGAATGGCAGCACCCCCAGCTCTGGCAAGGAGCCGTCAGCAAACCCTTCCGCCCCACGATTGGGCAAGGTTCATTAGAAGGGAACTATCAGTGGTAATTGTCCCTTTCCACATATCCTTCACTCCAATATCCTCTATCGTAATAACGTTCCACATTTCTGCAGAACTGTCTTTTCAGCATGTTTTTGCATTACGTCTAATTTTGTAAGAGTTTTTCAGTCCCACATAACGACACAGTTCAATGCAAAACCAGATATAAATCTGGCTTAAGAGACTCTCAACAGGAATTCATTTAAAACTGTAAATGTTAAAAGATTCTATGCGTGATTTATGGAGTTTTCTTATTTCAAACAGGGAATTAAAATCCTCCTTAAGAGATACATACTAAATCATGATAACAACAGTTGGAACGACAGCGTGGGTCAGGCGGCCAGGAGAGCTGGGAGCAGCAGTGCTGGTGCCTTTCCCTTCTGCACTGCGCCCCGATAGAGCAGAGCTGCCCTACACTGAGCTCAGCACTGCTCCCCAAATCTTAATTACTGCAAAATGTTATCTTGGACGCCGGCACCTATCTAAATAATGCAGTGAGTTTACCTTAAATGATTATTTAATGGTTTTATTCCTCTTGTACTGTTTACATAGAACACGCTTCCAGCTGTCTAAGGGGCTGTGAAAATACAGCATAAATGGCCCCATATCCTTGTGCAAACAACACTCAAAAATAAATAAAATTTATCAAAGCTAGTCACTATTATTCTTGTAGTAATTTTTAATGTTTCGTGCCTGTGAACAGATGAAATCGTTCTGCTAAAGCCTCGAGTGCTGTGGTATTTGCAGCACCAAAACCAAGCAAAGGGAGACCAACGGAGGAAAGCCATGGGGAGCTGTGCCAGAGCCTGGTGCTGCTCTATTTCAAGCAACAAAACCATCTAAATGGAAGGCAGACCTGCATTAAACACAGCAGTAAACAAGAGGAGAAACTTCACCAGATGAATGCTCTTCAAATATTTATGTAAATTAATTACTCATTACTTGCAGGCCACAGACCTCTCTCTTAGCAGAGATCAAGAGCTCCTTGCAATGCAGTGCTCGCAGACGTGAGAAGCCAAAGCAGAGCAGGGAGCAGATGCTCCGCGTCTGACCGCAGCCAACACCGCGGCGCTGGTACTGAAGGCCCTCCAGGTCACCTCCAAACACAGACCCGGAAATCCTTCAGCCACCTGCAGCAATAAGGCTCCCAAGTTCTATTTTCAGCACCCAAGCATCCCTCACAGATCTCCCCGCAGGCAGCCCAGCAGAGTTTAAGGCCTTCTGCCGCCATTTTTCTTCACCACGCAGCTGCGTGCGTAAAATCAAATAGCAGCACGTATTTGTTCTCCTTCCCAAACATCCACCTAATTAATCCAAATAAATCTCTAAACGAAAACCAGAATGTCAATGGGATAAAAAAGACCTTTTGAAAGTGTTGATATTATCACCTAAAACGTTATAAATGACCCTATTACAGAGCTAATTGAGAAGCACGCCTACCTCCCACAGGCAGCACGGAGCTGGGACTGTTTTTCTTTCTTTTATCCCCATCCAAGCGCGGCCCAGCGCCGCAGCCTCACAGCGATGGTCAGAAAAGCATTTCCCTGAAGAGCAGCAGGTGAGAAGTGCTCAGGTGTGGAGCAGGACTATGGGCCCCAACCAGCAGCAGATGTAAATGTGGCTCTCAGGGTAGGTTAGAAAAGTATGTGAAAATAAGACTAAAGCGTAGAGAAAAATTAAATGAAAGTGAAAGTATGAGCAGGCAACTATTGATTTCCAAGCCACTGAAAAGTACTGCTAATATCTCATCTTCTTTTTGCTTTTCCTTTACAGACTCAATAGTCTGAGAATGTTTTCAGGCTGCTACATTGATTGCTTATACTTAAATAACACGCGTGTATGAACATTGATCCTCACAGCAACATCTGAATTAATACTGGTGATATTACCAGGAATCCCAGGTCGGGTATTTGGCACAACTCCTGCTCAGAGCGGTGCTGCGCTGGCACAGCTGCCCAGGGAGCTGGATCACCGCCCCGAGGCGCCCATCACAGAGATGTGGCATTTGGACACGTGGTCGGTGGGCACAGTGAGGTGGGTTGGGGATCTTAGAGGGCTTTTCCAACCTTAATGAATCCGTGATGCTAAGCTGCAGCCTTGGGGCAGGGCCCTGCTGCCTTCCCCTTTCTGCCACCTGCTTGAGCTCATGGCAGTTTTCACGTGCCTGTTCCTCCAAGTGCTCACACGTGCTCCTGAGCTCCTCTCTGCTGCCTTCTGTATTTCTGATAAACTGGTAAATTGTACTGCAAATCCAAACGTTAGGCTCTCTTTCCTCTTTTTAGTGCTCTCGGCTCATTAAGGTTTTCCTCCTTCTTTTAACTGTTACTTACTTGAGGTTTAAAAATGGAGAGAGGAGAGAAAAAAAAAAGAGTATTAGAACCTGGCTGCAATTTCCAATTCCTAGCTAGTGCTGCTGGGCTGTGCCTTTCAAGTCCTGCATGTACATGCCAGATCTAATCTAGTAAATCAGTGGGTTCTTAGCAGTAATGGGAATGATAGGTCAAGTTTCTAGAAACAGCTAACAAACGCTGATTAATGTACAGGATCAGCTCCTGTGCAACTCATTACGCTCACAGCTGCAATGAAACTGTCCTCCCTTCACAGCTTTGTGCAGCGCATAAAAGTGAAAATATTTCTGGACTACATAAGTAGCAGGCCATGAATATTAAACAAGCAGTATTATTAATCCTGTGCCATTAGTCTCGGGCAGTCACAGCAGAGCTGACCCCCAAGGCAGAGCCACTGCTGCCATCTATTTCTCATCAGGAACTCACCCACCACCCGAAGTATCTGCTATTTTAGAACGGACAGTAAACAGTAAAACCCAGAGCAGCACCAGGGAACCATGGATCCTGTGCACTCCCAGAGTCGTGAGGTTCATTCCTCAGCAGCGTGGGCAGCGCTGTGCTCTGCTCACACCTCTGTCCTTGCAGCTCCCTGCTCAGCTCCCCCAGCTTTAACCTTCGAGCTCACAGTTTTTGAAAAAGCTTTTTAAAAGCAACCCTGAGACCTGTCTGACTCCAACGTGAAGCCTCAATCCTGGCTCCAGAAATCAAATGATGTGTTTTCAGCAAACCCAGAATTGCCCATTACAGGAGCAGAACGTTTTTATGGTACTATTGACTTCAGCACGCTGTCAGGGCAAATCTGCAGCGCAGACGAAAACAACCCTCCCTCTTCTGAGGCGCTCCAAATCCAGCCACACAGAGGATACTCATCCAACCGTATGCTTTGTGCTGACAGTAATGTGTTAATTTCATAAATTATTGAAGTCAGGTACCATTTCTTAAATTCTGTTCAACAAAGAGGAGGAGACGTATCTGGGCTGCTGCACAAGGACAGGGTGGTGGCCAGGGTCCCCAGGCTCCCCCTGTCTGCTCCAGCTGTCAGAGTGTGGCTGTCTGGGTCAGGTGTGACATCCAGCAGATCCGGGAGCTTCCCAGCTCCACCTGTAATTTAGTCCTCCATCGACATCCTGCATTGCTCGGTATTTACCAACAACCTTTAAAGGAAAGCGAGCTGTGAGAAGCTGAAATTTAAATGTGACAGAAAGCATTTGCAAGTCAGGATCAGACAGGCTGGAAAACAGCTGAGAGACCTAAACAAACTAGGTGAGTGATCAGCATGATAGCAACAAAGTAGTTGCTGGGAAAAGAAAGCCAAGAAATGTGCATTGGCAGATGCATTATGCATGGAGCCTGCCAGGCTCAGAGCTGGGGGCATCACCTCCAGGTGATGGAGCTCCTCGGTGCACACAGCACAACCAGATTGAGGGAGGATGGGACAAAGCAGCAGAAGCCTGCAGAGCCAGCGGGCTCCATCCCTGCAGCAGCACCCAGCTGCCCTGCGAGCAGTGATGACTTTCAGAAGGTGATGTGTGCCCAGAGCCAGCTGTCAGCACAGAACGCTTTCATCCCCACATAATCATTTTGAAGGCAGATATTTCTTTTACTCTCTGGGACAACTGATTTCACTATATGGTTTCCAGAACGGGACTCACTCACAGAGAAGAGAGAATTTAATGAATAATCATGCACTTAAGGAAAACCAACTGAAAATCCTGCATTAATTGGACATAACCGAGAGTCCAGCCCCACCACTGTTTTGATTATTAACTGCAATTTATGGGCCCACACAAATTAGCAGCTATCTCCTCCTGCAGTGACCTGCTGAGCACTAATTGCTCGGTCACCTACTGCCCGCTAATGTTTTCCCCTGCTTTTATGGGAAAACGTCAAGGTTTACCTCATTTTCCTTTCCTGTGGTGGTAGCTGCCTTACCTGGCCCCAATTTACCTCGTAATCACTCTGAAGAAATGCTGGCTCAGGGCTCCCAGCCCTCCAGGACGCAGTGCGTGCTCAGCATGCACCAGCACAGCGCCGACATGAGCCTGGAGCAGCTGCCGAGGGCCGCACTGCACCGCACTGCACCGCACTCAGAGGCACTCTGAGAACAGCGCCAGGGTGAGAGGCAAACAGGACGGACTTCCACCGGGTGGTGAAAAAAGGCGGGCATTCCCTGCGGAATAGTGGAGTTATGGGAGAATGAGAACACGGCTTTGTCCTTCACGGCTAAAGGTCAGATGCTCGGTTAATGGAAATCAGCACGAGGCCTGCAATGCAGCAGAGCTGCGTGGGTCAGCAGAAGATGAGGATCTGGGCCCCGTAGGGCCTTAAAGGAAATGGGACTGCAGGTGCAGAGGTGCTGCCCACAGCCTTTGGGGCTGCGCAGGCCCCGCGCTCCGCCACTGTCACCTGGCAGGCAGAGGCAGGCACTGCTCTGCACTCCTCTCTTCCATCACAATCTAAAACCACAGCACTCCAATAACAAAACTCCGCTCTCCTCTCCTGCACAGGCTTTACCCGAGTCCTGTGAGCAGAAGGACAAACGTGTTCTCAGCTCAAGACTCCCCAGGCTGGGCTCAGGGCTCCTGGCTCTGCCCGATCCGCGTGTAATCGCAGCCAGAGGCCCCGCGGGTCCCTTAGAAAGAGAGCAGCTCTCAAACCGTTCCGTGCTGTCGCGCTGCGCTGCCGGGAGAAGCCTCTGGCACGCAGAGATCTGCTCATGTGCACCTTAACAGCCTTCGGTTAAAAACAGCCCGTGCTCAGGGGTGTGGGGAGCTCCACAGAGCGGGGAGGGCGGCTCCCAGAGCCCGGATCCCAACCCTGCGCTGGGACGAGGTCTGAGGGCGCCGCCGCCATGCTGTGCCCACACCCAGTGGCGGCCGCCGCGCTCGGGGCCCTCAGCTCTGCCCTCCCACTCCAGAGCTGCATTCCATCACTTACCGTATGCAAATTATGTTAAATATTTCATTCATTAAATGGCTCATTTTATTACTGAATTGTACCTTAAGCCACTCAGAAATTTAATTCTTCTTGCACTTACTCAGTAATGTGAAATAACCAACTTAAATGAATATTTTACAGTTTGTGCTAGACAGAACATTTATTAAAAATTCTTTCCCTTTCGGAGTTATTCTTTTAAGAGGGCTTCAATGCATTATGCAATTTAAGTCATCAGGAGGGAATTTTTTTTTAATTAATTTATTTTTTTTTAAAAAACTTCTTTTCACCTCCGTTCTGGAGAAGCCCAACGACCCACAGAGGGCACAGAAAGCAGAATTCTGAAGCTGTTTTAGCGTTCCTGTGACTGCAGACAGCTTTGCTGTTCAAAGTGACACAGCTCCTGCTGCAGCCCATAACGTGCCACCAGTCCTCTGGGAATTTAATAAAAGTAACATGAAGTGACAGAGCGCTCGTGTCTGAGCATTGCCCCCTCCTGCACACGCTATTATCACCCATACGTAAGCAAGACATGTTCCTAAAGGGGAAAAAAGGTGTAATTACAGGGGAGGCTCTGGTTATTTCCAGCTTTGCCGAAAGATAACACAGCAGCGTCCTCACTGGTTATGACAAGGTCATTACTGCCTCTAACCGAGGGAACGCGCTCCAGCTGACTCATGGGGACAAACCAGCAGCTCCCAGCCCTGAGGGCCGTAATGCAGATCTCTGCCTGGATGGCAGCTCTGGCAGACACCGAAGGCCCTGGCTGGTGACCCTGGGGCAGAGCAGCCCCAGCACAGAGAGCCTGACAGCCTCACGATGAGCAACAGCACAGCCAACACCCCTCATGCATGAGCTCCCATAACTCTTGTCTGGGAAAAACCTTTCAGTTTCCAATGGAAATATGCAAAACAGACTCCACACTGTAAATCTTCCTTTTCGGCTCTAAGGAGATAAGTAGGACCTATTAACCTTCCATGTTATTTTCAACTTCATTATTTGAGCTGACACAACAAGAGAGAGCGGTGATGGCTCTTTTTGGCAGAGTGCATGTAAATCGCTTTCTCAAAGGAAATTACTTCTCCAGGCTGAACGTTATTAATCTAAATTCTCCCTTAGTCAAATCGTTGCCCATAATAAATATGGAGCAGGCTGCGATACCCATCTCTGAGGGCATCCCGTCCCGATGGCACAGCTCAGTGCCTCCCCTGCACACCACAAAGGGCACCACGTGCCATGGAGCTCCTGGGGGTCCCAGCACCGAGTTCTGCCTTGGGGAGCCGTGCCCCCACAGCCTCCTGCAGCCACCTGATACCAACCGCACACCCAGAGCTTTGCTGAGAACCAGCGTATTGCCAATGGATTCCCAAAAGACACTCACTGAACACCTATGCCTGATCCCTTCTGCCAGAGTATGGCCAAGCTGCAGGTGCTGTGCTGCAGCCTGCACGTGGCCTCCACATGGCCTACACTGTGCTTCCATGTTATCTGCAGACATTTTGCTACAGGCAGGCCTGCACCATCCTGCTGAAAGCATTCCCATCCAAGTGACACTCATGGCACACTGTTTTTCCTCCCTCCTAACATCAGGCTCCATCAAGCAGAGGCTGAGGAACACTGCTGTTTCTCTTGGGCTATTCTGGGCTAACTGCACAGCCTCCAGAACCCCCTCTGAGAGCCACAGATCACTACACGAGCTCCCATCCACATCCTTTCTCCAAAGAACCACCACTGCGCCGTGCCAGGCATGCAACACAGCACAGCGATGGCAGGAGGAGAGCTCAGGGCCACGTGGTCCCTCTCCAGCCCTACGGCAGCCAACGAAGGAGGCTGTGGGCACCTCTTCCCCTCCTTCACATGGGGCATCACCAGCACAGCCCTTCCCCCCAGCAGAGGGGAACTCGAAGCAGGAGGATTTAATCCTCCGCAGCCGAGGTGAGGGCAGATTAAGCTTTGGCACATGCAGAGGTAGAGAGAGTGTTGGGAGCATTATAAATCCACCGGTACAGAAAGCCCTTTTTCCTCATTTGTTAGTCAGCGAAGTGTGAAAATGTTAATGAAGGAAGCTATAATCTATGAGAATTTCACTATTAAAATTTAGTTCACGTCTGACGGCTCCTGCTTACGCACAGCCCATTGTACATCAATCCTTGCACCGCGCTGCTAATAATAGCCGTAATTGCCTTACTCTGTCTAGCCACCTTCACCCGGCAAGGCTCGGATTTGCTGGAACCCTCATCGTAGAAATTATTTTCATTCTATCAGCTTGAAGCTTTATTGCACATATTCCTAAAAGAAAATAAACACGGGGAGGTCTTAAGCACAGAGCTTCTCCCCTTTTGTGGGTGCTCAATGAGCAGAGCGACGACGGCGAGGGACACGGATGGGCTCACACTGAGGGCTCATGGTGTGCCCATGGGTGCCCACAGAGGTCCCATGGGGAGCTGCAGCTGAGCACTGAGCTCAGAGGGATGCGCTCATGGAAATACCTTTGGCTCTCACATGCTTTCTGCTCACAGATCCCGTATTTCTTTCAGATCACACACCAGGCTCTGACTGTACGCGCCCCGAAATGGGGGTGCATGGACACACAGACCCATAGGCACAGCTTTCCTCTATCACTCAGTGCTACAGACCTTCACAGCTGTGGGCATTCCACAAAGGAGGAGAGCAGCAGTGGACTCATCCAACGTGCCATGGAAATTAAGCCATACAGGTAATTGAAAGACAAGTAATTTTCCTAAGACTTGAGCATTTCACAAAAGATTCCTTCAGCGCTCTTTCAGCCACCAAACATCCCAGACCAGCTATCAGCTGCCTGGAAGGCACCAGCGTATTTATTAGAGCTAATCACAGTGAAGTTGCAGCTCATCAGGATGCACACGCAGGCACATTCCCCTCTTGGCTCTTTGCAGCACAGAAATTTGTTCTTAGGGACTGATTTTCAGAGCAGAACGCGGATCAACCCCCCTTCTCTGAGCTCCTGGCCTCCCCCTGCAGGTCCAGGAGCCGCTCGGTGCGATGGAGCGCCTGGAGCGGGCGCTGCTGCTCCCGGAGCCGGGACACGGCCCTGCACCCACCTGATACCCGCTGGCTCTGCCTCCAGCTCAGCACTCACCTGCAGATTCACAAAAGCTCCCCAGAGCTTCCCTGGAGCGCTTTGCCATCCTTTTTTTTCCTGTCTGTGCTGCTTTGCATTACACTTTTTCCAAGGAAGACCGATAACTTTGGGGGTGTCACCGATAACAAATGCGTTCTGCTCGGGCCATAAGCGCCGGGCACAAAGAGCGTGCAGGCAGGAGCTGCTGAGCAATGCCTGCTGCGGGGCGAGGATGCAATCCTCATGCAATCTGCAGTCAAAGCAGAAATGTATCATTGTAGTAAATGGGAGAGAAACAGCACGGCAATCTGTCAGCAGCAGCCCCAGACGAAGATGCGCATCTCTCTTCTGGCAAAGGAGTGAGAGAAGAGAACGTGCGATAAAACAAAGGCACGCTCTCCACAGATTACTTCCACTGCCACAGCCCCGTGATTTTTAATTCTCCTCTAATTTCGGGACTGCAGCACTGATATAAAAATCCCTATAAGTGTTTTAGGGAGATGGTAATGGTCCTATACTAAAATAATTCAACCAACACTATAATTTTAGTACCACTATCAAAATGAAATAATGGCTGTTTACTATGTTACACCTTTCAAATGACCTTCATTTGAATACAAATTGTGGCTCGAAATTCTGAAAGCTGCTCTATTTCGGGAGGCAGCAAACCGAGGGGGTTCACCCGCGGTCGCCTCTCCCAGCGGATTCCGAAGGGTTTTTTCCTCTGAAGATACCGAGAGCCGCTCACAGAAGCGGCACAGAGCTCCGAGGCGCCGGGGATCCCGGCTGAAGGGCACCGCGTGGGGCTGCCAGCAGCAAGCCGTGCTTTTCAATTACCCACAGAGCGAAATTACTGAGTCACCGCGCTCACGGGCGCTCCCGATAGCACAGCTCCTCCAGAAACCCCTTGAAAAAGGAAAATTCTTCTGCAGGTTTTGTAACGTTCTGTTGTCATTCCTAATTAAAGTCGCATTCAGAGCCGGCAGAGGATGGCACACACCGCACTATTACCTTTCGTAGCTGGAGTGCTACAGAGGGAAAATTTCCACGCTCCAAAAAGACGTAAAGCATCTGTAAATACTCCCACCACGACACCCACAGTAATTACTCACAGGGAGAAACATCACAGCTGTGCCCCCGGGGCACGCCAGCACCTGTGGAAAGGAGGACGCTTCCTCCGGGGAGGAGAGAAGCCAGAAGGCGGTTTTCAGACCTGCTTTTGCCCCTTTTTGTTTCTTTTTTTTCCAAATTCCCTCCTTCGTGCATAAAGACCGCCGCAGGGAGAGCCGCCGCGGGACGCCCGCAGGAGGGCAGCAGGCAGGGGATGCCCACCCGGCACCTCCGCTCGGCGACGGCCGCGGGGACCCGGCGGGCTTTGGGGCGGATGCGGGGAATCCCAAGCTCCCCCCGCGCTGCTGCCAAGCTGTGATGCAGCAGAACGCAGCAGCGCGCGGCTGCCTGCAGCGATGGGTTGAGCGCGGCGTCCGCCGGCGCTGCTCGGCTCAGCCTGCCTGGTTTTGCGCCCGCTCAGAACGCGGGGCTCGTCAGTAACAGTGCCGTGCTCCCGGACACCGGGAGAACAACACAGCTGTAGCACCGACACGTCCAGAGCACATCGCCTTCCGTCCGTCTCAATGACAAAAATCGCTAACCGACCGCATGCTGCACCCGCAACTACAGCGCGGCGCCTTGCTGGGCGTCCCCAGCACAAAGGCAGCGCGACTCCTGCGCACCTCTGCTCGCAGCCAGCGGTGCCAACAAACCCAGCAGCTGCAAACCAGGCTCTGCGGGGGCGGCCGCTCACTCACCCAAACCCAAACACCGGGGGGAGCAGCGCAGCTGGGAGGCGTTAGCAGGAGATCCTGGAATAACGCAGTTCTCCTTCACGCTGACATTGCTGGGAAAGAAATGTGCTTTAAACAATAGGTGTTGCATAAAGCATCTGAAAACAAGACAAATTAGTCATTAAAAATTAATTTTAGAAAATTACACTCTTGTTAATAGACGCTGTTACAGCTTTGCACATTCCTTCTCAGGCAGGAGGGAGGAAGGGGATTTAAAACACGCTTTATTGTATTTCATCAAAAATTGAAGAGAGAGAGATAAATGCCTTCGGAAGCCTGCGTTTCTGCATTGCACACATTCACAGCCCAAGTATATCTGCATTTGCAATTCACACTTGCAAAGAGGAAGAGCCATTACACAGAGTGATTTCCCCCTTCTCTCCCCAACGTTCTGCACCACTCCACTGCTGCACGGCAGCGCAGCCAGACCTCATGGTGCACATCAAGCACAGCGGAGCCTCGGCCTGGTGGTACGGACAAGGGCACAGAGCTCCCCTCCACTGACAACAGGAGGGGTCAGTGCACAGCACTGCGGGCACCTCCACCCGACAGGAGCCGATTTCTTCACCTCACGCTAAAAGCTCGACGACAAAAGCACTCGCAGAACCCATTGAGTGATCGCTGCCATTATTCTCACATCCTCACCAGCAAGGACTACAGCAAAACACTCAAGGTCAAGAGACCAGCATGGTTCTAGGCAATCTGTACCTCTTAAAACAGTGACAAATATGTTATTTAATTTTAATGAGCTTTTTTGCATCTCAAATCTAATTACAGCATTATCAAGTACTGCTCTGAACTGCAGGTGGCTTCTCATTACTTGTGGTGGGGCTGTCACAAGCATTTTTCATGAATACTAAAAACTGCTTAATTTTACAACGCACTTTGGAACTTGGGCGCTGAGCCCCACTCCCACGTGAGCTTCACACCAGCACTGAGCACAGCTCCCATCGCTCCGCGTCTTGGTGGCCATCATTCGAAGCAGAATGCTTCAAGGTGGGGAAGCGCTCCAATGTCAGAAGCGTTTTGGCAAGATCAAAACATTTCAATTCTTCCTCTCCTTCACCAAAGTCTGATTTTTTTTTGAGAGAGAGTTTCTGGCCAATCCCTGCGGCCCACGGGGATCCCCATCACCTCCAGACACGGGAATTCCAGGAATGCCAATGAGAGCAGCACAGCTGAGCACCCCGAGATGGTAGCCAGCCCCATCAGCACCGCGCCTCCCGCTTCGCTCCCCACTGCCACCAGCATCAACTCCATCTCCCTGTGATAAATTATACAAAGGCAATAATATAAAGAGTAAATAATTAATATGAATACAAGAAAATTTGTTTCCAAGAACAAATCTTGCCACGATCACCCATGAGCCTGCAAGGGAGCGGGCTGCCTGGGCTGACACCGCAGTGCAGGGTGGCACACAGGGTGAGGCCACGGGCTGGGAAGGGCCGCTCCACGCAGGACTTACTGAACAACAGTTCAGCATCCCCAACCTGCCCACTGCATCCTGCTCACTCCTCCTGACAAAAGCATGAAGCTACCCGGGTTTAATTGCCTTTTCTGGCCGGCAGTGTCCTTGTGGATACAAAGAGGAATTTGTAATTTCCTCTGACAGTACATTCACCTCTCCTTGTCTCTCTTTGTGCAGAAGTTAATTCTGCTTTTCTGGTCACTGTTTGTACGCACGCCTAATTGTTGCACCACACAGCTGCAGCAAAGCCCTCGGCAGGGCGCTCCTGCATTAGCAGCCCATCAAGTAATATGACAGCAATATCCCACAGTTAATTACTGCGTGCGGCACCAGAAAAACCTCCTGGTACAGGGACAGCGATCCCCAGACACCTCCTCGCTCCTTGGAGCTGCCACCTGCCCCTGTGCAGCTCTGAAGGCACTCCAAGCCACACACACAGACATGGGAGAGCTCCAGGGACCACGTGCAGCAAACAGACAAGCGCTGACCCATCAGAGCCCCCCAGCCGAGCCGGGGGGGGGGCAGTGACCCCAGCAGCACCCCATGAGCACACACTGCTGTAACGGCGGGATCTGTTTCAGAGGGCTCTGTGGAAGCACTGTGTGTTGCAGACAACAGCAGTGAATTATGCAACAGCCCGCATACATCAGGTGTCCCTACATTCCTGGTAATGAAAAACGTTTCCTACCTTGGCAATTTCCACAGACACGATGCTGCCGTTATCGGGCAGTTACAGAGCACATTATTAATCCCCATGCGTTACTGCTCCAAGACAACAGCACCAGTGTCCTACGGCAAAGCCCCAAGGCCAACAAAAGGCACCTGGGCACCCCTGGCCCTACTTGTTTGCACCAAAGCAGCCCAAGCAGCAGCTTCAACTGGGAGCGCTCATCTGCATCCAGAGGCCAGCGGAGGAGAAAATGGCTGCAAGGTGCCGTGTGCCCCCACAGCCCCATGAGCTGCCCATTGCACACAGCTGACAAACCCCAGCCCTGGGACAGCTGCTCCCAGCACAGACCCACAGAGCAGACCAGAGCCTGGCAGAGGAAAGGGCTTGGGAAGACCTGGGGCAGAGCCCAAGCTTTGGAGAGAAGGCTGCATTAGGAGCAAGCTGAAGGCCCTGACAGCACACAGCAGCGTAAGAGAAAGGCAGCTGGAAGCACGCAGCCCCGCATCCCAACCCCAAAGCTCCTGGTGCCATGCTCCTTGTGCACAAGCAGAGAAGTTGGACTCCCATTGGCACACCCGACACAGGCCATAGAGTAACTGCAAAATATATCGTGCATATAAAACACACTAAAGCTCCCCATACAGCATGCAGCTTTGTATTAAAACATAAAACGCTTAATAAAAATTAATGCAGGAGGAATGTGCAGTTATCCTCATTTGGAAATGAGACCTGTTAGCACCTTCTGCCGCGGTGCTGCTGATGAGCTCCTAATGACACGTTTCATCTCTCCTGACCTTGACGCGAGCCGTAACTCTGATTGAGAAGCATCTCTCCCCTTTAACAACTGTCCCAATTATTGGCACACGATGGTTTAATTAGATTTGCCCACACGCTGCCACTGCCCCAGCACAGGGCAGAGCCCCGCAGCACTCCAGGAATGGGTATGGGGGCAAAGGAAGGTCCTGGGCCTATGGGGCACCGGGTGGGCAGGAAGCGGCGGCGAGGCCAAACGGATCACAGTCAGTGCAGGGGAACACAGCACAATCTGCGTTTGCTCAGCTGCTCCTCAGCAGAGTTCCCCATTCTCCCTCTCCCACCAGTCAATTTGCTCAGGGAGATCGGGCTCTTCTCCAGATAAGCACATTGACTTTAAAATAAAGTGTGTGCCAACAGCTGCAGCACCGAGACTGAAGCAGACAGAGATGTGGCACTGAATGATAATTAAATACATTTTCATCATCTGTCATTTTTTACTGCAGGTGCCGGCGTAATAAATCTGCGCTTGACTCTTTTGTCAGCTGGCAGCAAACACATTTCAACGTGAAATCCCGGGGGATGAATTAAGAGTCACTTGGCCTTGTGCGGGAGGAGGATCCCACCTCCGACACAGCAAGAGGGGAACGCACACCTGACTGCTGCCATAACACCTCCATTATTTTGGTGACACACATCTGACGTCTGACGCAGCGCCTCAGCCCCGCTGGATGGCGGCCACTCAGCCCCGTCCCTGGGGGCACAGGGAGCCCGGGGACCCCCAGAGCAGCATGGCTGACCCCGAGCTGCTCCCTGGGGCTGAAACAGCTGCTGCCAACTCCGCCAGAAGGAGAGCACTAAGAAGGGCTCAGAGCATGGGAAGCTCAGCAGCTACAGCACAGCCAGCTCTGAGCAGAGCCAGAGCGACAGAGCCGAAACATCGCCAAACATTTATCTGAGCAGCAGTTCTGCTCGTGTCCTTACCTACCCTGAACACAGAATGCTTCTCATTTGGTTAAGTAACACCTGTCAGAGCAGCACCAGGCCCAGCTCCCAGCCCTCCCATTGCTCTCCTGACTCCCCCTCCCCCCAAACCCGCTGCTGTCACCCTGCCAGACCCCACTCTGAAATTGCTTTTCTTTGAAGTGCAGCTCTAACCCCAATAAAACCTACTCAGCTGGTCTGCAGGGAAAAAAAGCACAGAACTTAACAACTTCCTTGCCCTTTCTCTGCTCCCATAAATCAAAGTCATGTCCATTTCCTGACATGGTATTTTAAGAACAGAGGCTCGCCAAAAATAATGCACGCAGCCCTTTCACAGCACACCCAAACCAGGCACGGTGCAGGAGGTCCATCCAGTCCTTCCCCATCTGCCCCACAGAGCAGAGCAGGAAAATGCCAGCATGAATCACAGAGTCTAACCGGACAAACTGATGTGGGATTCCCACAGATGCGGGCAGATTGCAGGCAGCAAACCTGCCGGCCACATCCCTCCGATTTTGAGAAATGAAATTTTTGGGCTGTCACAAACCAAAAAAGAGAGAAATGCAGATGAAAGTCTGCCCCACTTGGCTATTTTAAATAATCATCTTCTTGTACCTGCCTTCATTCAAACACATCAACTAAAAAGCACACAACTTTTTAATCCATATGACAAAGCCTACTGGTCACACGACCACCCTGCAGGCAGTGCTGCAGCCCAATCTCATTTTCTGTATCAGTGGGGTAGAAAAATTCTCAAATGGAACCATTCCATTTTGCTCCATGCGCTGCCCCCTACAGCACCGCGGTGTTTTATTTCAGGTCAGAAGAGGATTTCAGCCTGCGACATCGGCAGTCCCAGCAGGAGGCGGCCTCGGCTGCTGCGCTCCCGGCACGCGAGGACGGAGGAGGATTTGGGATGAGGCTGTGAGGCCGGAGCTCCCGCACAGCACGGGCAGCTCGAACAGAGCGCAGCACAGAGCAAACGGGAGAGATGGGAAGCGCCGACACGCGATCGCCCTGCAGACTTTTACTACGGAGCGCACGCTAAGCCAGCGTGCGGTGACTGAGGCTTGCCAGATGTACCGAGCTATTTATAACAAAGCACTTACATAATTAGAGCCTGACAACTTACCAGCCTGGTATCAGATTCTTTATTTATCCAGACAAACCTATATGAATGCACTATCTTTAAATGGTAGGAATTTGGCAAATCTGCAGCAAGCACTGCATCTACCGGTCACACACGGCCAAGTTGGGATGTCGGGGCCAGTTCTGCGCTGATGACAAAGCCCCCACGTCCACACGCACTTCACGAGGTCAGACTGGAGTGCACTACGGTGGCACAGAGCTCCCATCCGGGGAAGCTGAGGTCAGCTCTCATGCGACCGTGACAGCACAACACTGTGCTCCCTTCCATGCGCCTTATCGAGCGCCTGCAAACACGTGAGCTCAGCCCGGGGCAGTGCAGCACTGCCCAGCCATCAGCCTGAACGATCCCGGTTTTCATTGATCCGGGTGAGCTGTACCACAGGGCCGCGGAGCTGCTGCTCCTGCCTTTGCCACCAGAGCTGACACGAGTGCCTGCTTGGCACCTGAGCCTTCTGCCTACCGGGTCTGGTTCCCCTGCAGCTGAAGCGCTGCCCATTACATGAAAAGGGACGAGCTGCCCGCACCGCCCCTCACAACGCGCAGCCCCACTGCAGCTCCGCCTGCAGGCAGCGCCTGACTGCACAGCGGCGTTCCAGGTGTAAGCCTGGACCAGTGGCTCCTCATAGACACATCTCACACCGACTGCAGCACAGTGCAGCTGAACTTCTGACCTGGCAAACTACGAAGCACATCTCTGTCTCGGAGCAGCAGAGATGGCTGGGCCTTGTCGCCTCTTAGAGCAGAGCCACTGGAGTTCCCTTCTCCCAACACGAGTTGCAGCCGCAGAACACAAAGTGGGTTTTATACCCTGATTGGTAAGCAGCGCTGCATGCGGTTACTCCAGCTTTCCTCAGAGGGAGCTGCCTGTGAGCACAGCGCTGGCAGCACTGCGGGGCTGAGCATCGCGCAGCCAGAGAACGGCGCGGCACCGACGGGAAGCTGTGCACACTGCGCTGCCTGCAGCGACTGCAAGGATCCTTCTGCACCGGCGCCCGAAGCAGCGGGCAGGGGAAGCGCCCGCCGTCCAGGAAACGCCGCTGCTTAAACAAAATGCTCAAAACATCTCTCAGATGGCCGATAACGCTTTGATTAAACAAAAGAACGCTTTCGCTTTATTATAAATGCTCCCATGGATTAAAGATTTGGATGCCACAGCAAAGCAAGTTAAACATTTACTTTCTATTAAAACATCTAAATGAGAAGATTAAAAACTGTTTTACATTTAGCAGAAAGGCAATGTCAAACCAGCACAGCAGCAGCTTAACTGCATTTAAAGCTGAGCAGTTCTGATGTTAGGAGGTATTCAATTTAAGGAAGGAGGGATTTCTTCAAATTACCCAGAAATAGAGGGGAAAAAATACACAGATGTTTGAAAGAATCTTTCAATTACGTCTCCCAAAGACCTCCTTCCAAAGCCTTTCTGCTGCCAAGCCTAATAGGCTTTCTTCAGAAGACAGCTCCTGCCCCAGATTTCCTGGTACAATGTTTTCATAGCATGCTCTGTTCTGCATGCTGCATGCTTGAGCTTTGTTTGTTTATTTCCCATTTGTGGCAGCAGGAGGAACAGATCCTCTAGGACACACAAAGGTCTTCCTATGATCACAGCCTTGCCAAAATTCCTCCGTGAAGCAGAAGTCTTATTCTACAAAACCAAAACTCAAGTCTATCTGTAATAACGCGCGGCCAATCCAACACGGGCAAACCAAGGTACCCCATGCCTGCGACACAGCACAGCCCAGACACTGCCAGGCAGCACCGCCCTGCAGAGCTCGTTGGGTGATGTTCGATGGGTGCGCCAAAAACCCGCAATGACATAAAGCATCTGAGCTGAGGAATACAATCTTCCATCCCAAAATGCGACATCTCCACATCTCACACAGAAGCAGCATGCGCAGTAATACAAATAAGGCCGCTAGCAAATCCTCCTCAGTACCACACAGACCACGCATGGATTTCTGGTGTCAAGTGCATGAGTTATGGATTCCCGTTTAACGACCAGCAGACAAAACACCAGAACCGCAAAGGTCGCCTCCAGCTCTCCATGCAGGGTCTGCTGCCCCCATCCCACAGAGCCCCTGCATGTCAGCCAGGCACATCAGAACACCTTTCCTATAAGCCACTGTGATTTAAGGCACCGCTCTGAACCGCAGTAACAATCAGACCCCCACTCACATGTAGGAGGAAGGCTTCAGAGAGCTTCTAACATTACTCAAGTTTCAGAAAAACGGCCCTAAGTTCATGCTGTTGTTTAACAGTATCATGCTGTTATTAAGATACAGCTTCCCACCTCCTGCAACAGCCTTACGGAACTGAAGCTCCACAAGGCTCACAGGCCATCCCAGGAATGGCTGAGCCTCACCCCAACGCCTGCAGAACACACACAGCCCGCTCACCTGCACTACCTGTGCTTATACCTTTGAAGCATTTGACACCAAATTCATTACTCTCGAAAGATGATGCTTCTACGAAGCAAGCACTCGGCTTCCCAAATAAGCAGAGCATTTAAAAAGCAGCAGACATGAGACAGCTGCAGACGAGCACACTGCCACACACAGAGCAGAGCAAGAGCTCCTGGTATTCAGATGCTTCAGGCACAGGAAGTGGCAGTGGGAGGGATGGCATCTCCTCACCTCATCTGCTCCACTTTCACCTAACAAGTAAGTCCTTCCCATGAACTCATTCCTTCATGATGGCTTCTCACCAACAGGAACCACATTCCCACACCTTGCTCCTGTTCTCTCCCGACCCGCCTGGCCTTCAGCAGAGGCCATTGCCCACGATCTAGTTTTACCCCATCAGTCCTCCTTATATCTGAATTGCGATAAAAAGAACTGAGGTAGCAATGAAACAGCATTTGCATAGAGCTGAGGAGAGCTGCTGGGGATGAACACACTCCCCACAGGCTGAAGCAGAGGTAAAGCTCCCCCAGCTCACAGCCTGTGCTGAACAGCAGCTGCAGCTCGCTGCAAACCAAGGGCCAGAGAACAGGGGTGGCCGTGGGCTCAGGGGCACAGAGCACACGGGTCAGCATGGCACTGGTGTAGGTGCTGGCACTGAGAGCACATTGCCTTGTGCCGGTGCAGCTACACCCATGGAGAGGCAGCAACACAGAAACAGAAGGATTTCTTAGGTCTTCCACTTATGATTTAGAAAGTTCTCTAAGCTCAGAACTTGAAAATACTCAAGCCTGAAGCCATTCATTTCCTTTAGTCATCCCCAAAGCAACATTACAATAAACTGCATTCTGCACTGCCAACAACTGAAATATTCCAGGGATGTGATATGCATAACTTCAACTTACCGCATCAATCGGAAATCAGCTGTCAGAGATGAGAGTCTGCTTTGGAAAATCCTAACATGAAACTCTAAAAATCACCTTTCCCCTGCTGGAAAGTCTTTGTAACTTGTCACAACTAAATTCACCCCTTGGAAGATCAAAGCTGTTCTGCAACCACAGAACCATGAGAATTGCCTATTAGACCACCACCAGCTTGCTGCCAAATCTGTCTGCCTGCAGACATCACTGCTTGTATGGCAGAGCAGAAGCCCAACGAGCACAGAAGCAACGTGGTGCACCTGGAGGCTTGGAAGCCACGCTGTGGAGCCCAGCAGTGCAGCAGCACACAGGAGCACACAGGGACTGCAGTGAAACAAAAGAAACCAAGAACACATTTTCTGTTACTGTGCCACAAAACATGTTCTGAGGAGAATGCTTGCATTGGGTTGGAGCCTCCAATTAACTGATAGAAAATAGCACTCATTGCTACTGTCAAAGTGCAGCACAATCCCTGGCAAAAGCAGGGCTGTTCTCTGGATGCAAACACTCCATGTTTACCTCAAAGAACATCACTTCTTCCACTACTCTTCAACCTGGCTTAGCAGATAGCAAAGCCATTCCCATCTACAAAGAAAATATGCCCTAAATACGTGGAGAAAAGGAAGGCAAACAAAATATCACATAATAAAACCTTGCAAGCTGAGGTCTTTTACTGGCAAAAAACAAACAAACAAAAAAGAAAAAAAAAACAATTTGATAGACACCTTTATGTGCATCAAGGTCAGAAATCCCAAAGGAACAGAGGCCATACAGTGGCATGCAGACTGGCCCAAACCCAACCACACAATGCCCTGAAGAACACTGCTCCCACTCTGCTTTCATCTACATTTCCAAGGGACAAAGCAAATGCCAAAAGCACAAACCCTCATTACCAAATTACAGGTGGACCCTACTACTGAGTTCATAATTTCTTTACATCTCATCAGCCTACACCCCTGCCAACACACCATGAAAAAGGAGGAACAGATATCAGCAGATGGGCTTGGGTGAAAAACAAGCACCAGCTCTCATGGGGTGCTTACAGCTGAGCACCACAGCACCTTCCCCTTCCAGGCCCCTCGCACAGAGCTAAGCAAGTTGTAGGACTTGTTTCACGTGTTTATATGAAGCAGCAGCAGGAGCAGAACAGCAAGGTGTTACAAAAAGTAGGGTGCTCACCTGTCTCTGAAGGTCTAAGCTCACAGAAAGACTCCACAAAGGAAGGATCTCCAGCAAGAGAACCCTCCTGTAGGGCAGCCAGCCCTTAAATGGGGTCTGAGAGGTGCAGCCAGGCTCCACCCCTTCTGGTCACAACTGAATTGCCTTCACCTGTGCTCCCAGGGCTGACGGTCCTTTCCCCAGGTGCTCCATCAGTGCTTCAGGTCAATCAGTGACTCAGCAGTTCCCACACATCATCTCAACAGGAACATCTTCCAGATCTAGACTAGGTCCAAGTAATAATCACTGTAATTAGCACTTCATTCATATAATTACCTGTAGACCCCCGTAATATTTTACAAAGGAGGTAATTACCCATATTTTACAGCTGAGGAAACAGATACAGCACAGGTGAACGAGTTAAAAGAAATCATCAGTGAATCTGTGGCACAGCCAGAGATTGCAATTAGCCTTATTCCCAGCCAAGGCTCTCCTCCCTGTAATCCATGCTGAATTCGCTTCTGTCTCGTGGGAAGGAATCCAGAGGAAACAAAAACAAGCCGGAACTTTCAATGTCTGGAAGAGCTGAAAAGCAGATAAGCCAACATAAAGGAGAAATAAAGCCACATTTTTATCAGTCCACGTTTCTTCACCCAAGGCGAGCAGCTAAGAGCAAAGGAAAGGCGAGGAATCCTGGTGCTAGCACACAAAGGAAGCAAAACACTGCACTTTGATTGGTACAGACGTGCTATTTCTGTCAGCAGTGTAAAAGCAGAAGCGCAGAACCGAGTCGTGGAAGGCTGCCCAATAGGCATTGGCTTCCCAATTCTGCGATCAAAGACCTTAATGCATTTTGAGGATTTGAAGATGAAAGCAATAGCAGTAATTAAATTATTTCAGCGCTTTCCAAAACAATATATAGGCAGAGCAGCAAGCAGGGCGAGCCGTGGAGCTCAGTGCCACCCGAGCAGCTCCCAGCTGTGTCCTCCTCCACAGGTTGTCCCCAAGCTCCCCATGGCCGATGTTCAGTGCGAGAGATCCCGACGTGTTCTCTCAGGCACTTTTTTACCCATCCTGGATGCTCCTTCACACTGCATGCTTGGATGGGTTTTATTATTTATAGGAAGAACCAGCAGTGCTTGCTTGTGTTGACTGATACATCTGTTTTTCAAAGTAGCCCAGACTGAAGCGAGCAATTTGTCTGTGGCCTATGTATATTTTATTAAATGAACAGCACGACCCCATGACTGATACACAAACGTGTCTATCGGATGGAATAAAGGAGATTAGCTAAAGTCTACTCTGGCTGCGTTACCTGCAATGCAAGACATGCGGTGTTCTAAATCTAGTAAATGTGCAAGGTATTTCATTCCAGCCATTTAGCCTTATGCTAAAGCCAGCATATAAAAGCATCCAGCAAGAGAAAATATTGCATGAATTTTAATATTAAGAGTTGTTTCAGGAGTGGATATTATCAATATTTTAGTTTTGAATAGAGGAAAAACCTCGTAAACAGAATCATTTCTTTCAGTGGAGTATTCTCCCAACATTTAAGTACATCTCACTCGACAATGTTCTCTGGCTTTACCAATGCTCTGTTGCATTTATGCAGTTCTTTGATCAAGTATTTGATTAAAACGTGCTTTATTTCCTACCTGGAGAAAAACCACATTCAGTAACATGAATAAAGTTCTGTAATCTCAGGTTATAAAAGGGTAAATGCTGATAAGATTTACTGTCATCCAATAACAATATAGTGGAAAACTGAGGAAAGAATTCGTTAGGGTAAATGGCAATGCTTGTTGTGCTAACCAAGGAGCTTTGCTCACTGGTCTTTACTGCTGTTTACACACAAAACTGAAAACAATTCTTACAGCTGAATTTTAAATACGGTGTCAGCACTGAACCGAATGCTGAAACTTGCTGCAACACATCAACACCACCTCTGCTTCATCACTGCACTGCTCTGCTCTGGCTGTCACCAGGGCTCAGGAACGCTCATTTAGAAGAGCTACTTTTGGAGAGGAAACACATGAAGTCTTTGAAACATTGCAACACAAGCTTCCCAGGTTGTTTTTGTTACACTGCACAAACAGGAGCTGACCGAAATTCACCATTAGCACAGCAAGCAGCAGCAACAGAATAACTCCACACCTACCAACGTTTGCAAACATGATGGAAACGCCATCCTGCTGCACGAGGACTGAGATGAACTCAGCCATTTCTCAGGAGTGCTTACCTGATGGAAGTCACGGGGCTGGCAGCGCAGGCTCCTCAATGCACCAAGCCCATTCCCTCCAAGCCACCTTCCAACATCTTTATATCATTGATCCCAATGCCCAGCACCGCACCTTTTTATTTCCTTGTTTGTTTCCCCTTGCTGTTCCCATGACCGGAGGGCAGCCAAAGCTGCACAGCAAGCAAGATACCCTTCCATTGCCCCATGCTAACTAAAGGTTCTTAAAAATGGCTTCCCAGAAAGTCACAGCATTCAGGCCTAACTGCTGCTGGTGTAAAATACACGTTATGAGAAACAGCCCTTGGAGTTTTCTTGGACAAAGTAACTATTTTTTCCACTGCGTTTTAAAAACACCACCCTGTGTTCTGAAGACATAAGAAATAGCTCAAGATGACTCTGGAGGATAAACCTGTGAGGCTGACAGCAGTGTTGTGCTCACAGGCCAACGCTCAGCATGCAGGGAAGCATTGTGGGAACACGGCCTGTGTGCCCGGATGGCTTCGGGTCTGCAGAACAGTTACAGCCGTGTTTGGAACAGGACAGGAAAGCAGAAACGACTCCAACGCTTCCAATAGCGACCAGGGTGCCACCTTCCTCCTTGACTCTAAGCATTGGGCTAAAAAGAATCACGTACATCAGCACGGGGGAAGTACTTAAAAACAGTGTTGAAAAAGTGCTCATAAGTGCCACAGCACTGTAACGGGTGACTGTGCAAAACCAAGATGAAGTTTCATATGACTTTAAAAGCAATGATCCCTGCTGTCAGAACAAAGATCGGGACCGGCAGCATTCCTTCCTTCGGCTCTGCCTGGCCCTGAAGCAGCCCTGCCTGCAGGCTCAGCTCCCAGCTCACACTCATGCAGTGCAGTCCCAGCGAGCCCAGCTCAGCAGTGCGTCCAGGAAGGGACAGCCAGAGCCGTAACGCCGGGCTGAGGTGACGAGCAGCAAACCTTTGCTGAAAGGAGCGCACTTCATTCGTTCTCACTTCTCGGAGTCAAGAGGCTGCAGTCGCCGTGCTGCTCCTCACAACACCGACGCCATGCTTCCTACAGCCTCTACCATGGGGCAAATGGCAGCAAAAGGGCTCTCCGATGTGCTTCGGGTCTGCCAACAACGAGCAGATGACAGCAGCAGCCACGTGAGGTCCGCTCAGATCTCCTGCTAACGGTTCCCTACAGGTCAAACTTTAATTTGTGGTTCTAATGAAAGATATAAACTTTTATAAGCAGCAACAAGGCTCAGAGAAGACCTAAATCCATGTCAGCACTCATTTAGCAACTTCAGCTGTGTGCAATTAAAACTTCAGCATTAAATGTTAGAGAATGAAATAACGAGACACTTAAAAAATAATCCGTGCTTCACTGGGGCCACTCAGTGGATTCCTCGCTGTCCTTCATGAGAGACACAGGAGCCGTGTCCCATGTCTCACGCGCAGGACCTTCCATCAGAGCTATGGAAGAAATGGCTGCTACGCTGTGGGGTCCCCACACAGCACTGCCTCCACGAGCACATGCGTGACTGATGACCTCACAGCACTGTCAACTTTCCTTTTGCCTTCAGCAGTGCAAAAATAAAAGCAAGTTGGGCTTCGATTGAGATTTTCATTTCCCGCTGATGGTCTCAAATTAGAACAGCTTTTGGTTTTAAGCTGAGCATTATGAACAGCTGTCTTCAGGACATGGAACAAACTGTGACAACGACAAATATTTTTATTCAAAAGAGAATCTTAAGTGCTCCTGTGATCGCTGTGAGCTACCAGAAGTTGACCAGTGAAGGAAAAAACCGCAGCAAACATCATAAACGTATTTCTGAACAAAAGAAACGTAGAGAAATGCAAATTCAAACCAAAGATGTACAGAAATGACAAAATAAATTAGTCTTGGGAGAACACAAGTCAAAAGCAACGTACCATACAGGGAAATGCATAGCGTTAAACTTAAAAAGCAAAAAACAATGAGAAGTACGACCTTTATTTCTTTTTACAACAGCTGAAGTCATTTTTATTTAAGGAAAGCCAACAACACACACCTTCACAGAAAAAAGATACACCCGGGGAAGTCAAAGAACACTACAGTTTAAAACGATGAAATGTTACAGCTTGCACAGCAAAATTAAAAATGAAATGAAATAAAAAAATGAAATGGTTACCAAAGTAATGCAGGTCAGGGGATCAAAGGTGAAGGGTCACACATTATTAAAAAGAAATCCAAAAGGACGTCTGCATCAAGATCTCTGCAAAACAAAGGAGCTCCAGTAAGTAACACTGACACCTTCCATGGGATCAAATCACATGTTGCAATTCACACAACAGAGCTGCCCAGCACGGGCGGACATCAGCCCGCCCACAGCCGCGTCCCGCACGCTCCTGGCGCGTGGCTCTACACAGAAGTGCTCGCAGAGCACAGGACGCAGCCCAGCAGCGCCGGCAGCCCAGGGCCGGGCGCGCAGCCGTGCTGGAGGCGAGCAGCTGCTGCGGGGCGCAGGGCAGCGCAGGCCGTGCTGCTGGGCATCGCTGCTCCGCAGAGCGCCTACAGCAAGCGAGGAACTGGAGGTATTGTAATTATTGACACATCCCTGCACCGAGTCACTAACATCGTAACATGGCAGTTTAGCACTACAATAAAGAAGTAATTCAGACGTGGTTGCCGAGACAAAGGCCTCTCCTGCTAGAATTTCAATTACACAGAAGCTATAAAAAAAATCTTTGGTACCCATTTTCCAGCAAGACACAGTCAATTATCTTCCTAAATTTATGCAGAGAGTGTAATATTTACATCAGATAGCTTTAAAGACAGACACCCACCAAGGGCACCGCAGCCCTTCCCAGCTCAGCTCCCCTGTGGCCGCCCTCCTCCCCCAGCTGCAGGCATTTGGCCTCAGCAATCCCATCTGTACCAACACAGCCGTGTCTGAAGCAGACACAAACCTCTCCATCAGGTAAAGAAGCCACCAACGGTGGAGAAATCGGCGTGCTCAGAGCTGCAGCACACGCAGTGCTCTCCTTTGCCTCAGCACTGCTCCAGAGCACACACTGCATCCTCCTGCACCGCTGCTGCCCTGCACACATCCCTGCACCGCCACGGAGGAAGCTCTGGTTCCGCTCCCACATCCCTTCCCAGCCATCTCCAAACTCTCCACTGAACTTATTGCTACATCAGACTTAAAATGAACCTCCATTATTTCCAGCATTTACCAGCTCCCCATAAGAGTTAAAATAGCCCACCAGTGCCTGTTTTTTTTCCCAGTTAACACTGGATTTTGCTCATGTCACGGTGTCATCCTGCAGTATTTGAGCATGGAAGCAGATAAACGCCGGGGCGGTTCTGAGCAGGACACAAAGGAGTCCCTGCCAGCTGGGGGGGCCGCACACCCCGGCCCGGCCCAGGCTCAGCCCCACGGCACACACTGGTTCGGAGTGCTTCCCAACAGCCTGTGGCCACATATCGCATCAGAAGCAAAAAAGTGCCTGATAAAATGTTGACAAGGAGTGCTGCTAAAAGCACTAGGAGGAAACAAACAAATAAAACCCAGACGTTTTTGGGAACCAACCAGCCGGGCTTCCCCTTCCTTGTGTTACACGAAGGCTCTGTGCTTTGCGGCAGCGTAAGCCACACAGCTTGAAGACAGCCTCATCTTGGAGGACAAATCAGGAACAAATCAACTCAGAAACAATTTAACAACAAAGACACGGGTTTTCAATGACTCAGCAGGCAGTTAAAGCCAGAAGGCGTTAGCACAAACCTTACCAACAGAAATTCCTCAAAGATAAATAAATTAAAGATAGCCGCCACACCAGGGCCACGGGCGCAGCAGGCAGAGGGTGAGCGCCTGGGAGTCCCCGAGTGGCTCTGACAGCCACCACATCCTTCATGAAAGGCCGAAAAAAGCCTTCTGAGATCACAGGCACCAGCCGTCTTCCTGGAGCTTTGTGCTAAGTAGGCTTTTTTCCCCATACTCGCATTATCTTTCTCCAATAACCAATACCAGACACGCGCTCCCTGCTCCTGCCCTCGTGACACAGCCGTGTTTGCCCACCAGCAGTGCCAGCATCTCAGCTCAAAGCTTTCCTTTTTTCAGCCTCCCCCTCACCGAAAGCGATTCCTCCCCCCTCCTCCAGAGCTGCTGTGCTGCCCGCAGTGCCCCCACGGTCACTCCTGGTGCCCAAAACAAGTCTCAGTTCCACTCAGGCCTTTCCAAGCTCCGTCCCTGTCTGAAACCCGCACGTTTCCCTGTGCTGACTTTCCCCTGATGTCTGGTTCTCCTTTTTCTCCTAGATTTTTCTCTTCTAAGCAGAACAGTCACTCTTGGAAGTACCGAACGCGAGATGGAAAAGGCAGGATTTCAATCACTTACAAAATGTAATATCCTCCGTTTCCATTCAGTTGACAAGCGAACCAATTCATTTGTGTTTATACACGCAGTCCCGGCAAAGAGACATTTAAATTGACTTTGTAAATTGACTTTGTTGTAACATTTTCCTCGCAAAGCGCAGCTCTGAGTGCCATGCAGGGATATCACTCAGTGCTGGGCAGGCTGGGGAGCCAAGGCGCACCCCACACAAACACCTCCAGAGCTCCGAAAGCAACGCGCTTCACATTCCAGGAATGGTTTTATGTAATACACAACTCTGACTTCTCACCCCCCCCCGTGCAGGATTCTATGGTTTTTGACAGCACCTTTCAGAGCAATCCTTGCCCCATTAAGGAGTAAGAACCAGAAGATGCAAGTCAGGAGAAGCAGACGACAGAGAATCCGGCACTGACGGGCAAATTTAAACCCACCCATGACGACTAATCAGCTTTGCATTTGTATGAACTTCTAGGTGGGGGCTGAAACAAGTATTTGCTTTCTGAGCTTTCTGTGTGGATTCATCCTTTATAGGTTAGTTCCCATCTTCAAAAGAATGATTTTTTTTTCCATTTTATCTGGCAACAACTACAATGAGCCCAAGCTTTTAAGAATGCCAGGCTGAGTGACAGACCCAAATCCTATAATAAGGAATCTCTTTAGTGCAGAAAATAAACAGCCACGCTTCGCCGGTCAGTTTCCACCTGGACAAAAGGTGCTTTTCTCAGTTGTACATCCTCCTTTTTGCCTTATTTCCCCCCACAAACAAAGCCTATGCCGTTGTTTGGTCGCGCTCCCATCGCTGCCTCCCAACATCACACCTCCAGACCCAGCTGGCAGCAGCAGGCTGCGCTTTGTGGCAGGGCACATCTCTGGTAACCCAGCATAGCATCAGCAGGGCACAGAGGGAGCCAAGCCAACACAAGTGGGGTGAGCTGAGCCCGGAGCAGGAGCGTACCCACACAGCAGGCACCGGTGAGCCACTCCAAAGAGGTAGGGGAGCTGTTTTAAATGCAAAGAAAGCTTCCTGTAATTCCTGCAGCCTTCCTGGGCAAACAGTTGGATCCTCAGAAACATCCTCCTTCCCTGCAGCTTCTAGAAGCTTTATAGCCCTGATATTAAAAGGTTTGCACCTACCCTACCAATAGATATGTATTTTTGAAAGAAGCTTTAACGCGCAGACACGAGCGTCCCCACAGATCTAAAACAGAGTCATCTTAAATGGTTTCAGGCACCTCTGCCAACATGGGAAACCCTTAAAATAGTCTTTAAAGGGAGAACCCTCATGCCTGGAAGGCAGCTTTCCCTTTTTTCTCTGCAGCAACAGACATCGCAGCAGGACCACGGCTGAGCTGGGGCTGCCGAGCTGCCCTCCACACGTGGCACCTTCTCCTGCAGGGGTGCAGAGTTATGCACTTTCCTTGCAGTGCAAAAAACAGAAATAAATGCTAGAATGGTATTGGCTTGAGCTAGAATAAGCTCACACTAATTAAGATATTGTTTTTCATTTAGCTATCAACTAATGCAAGAAAGACAGGCTCGCCTGGAATAAAAGCAGGAGGGCAACGCATTGCCCAAAACAATACATCTCCATCCATTTGCTTTGCTTTGCAGGACTCAGTTTGGTAGCAGGACTCCAAGATGTTAATGGCACAGAACTGCAAAATCAGCCATTCCTGAAGACTTAACACACACAGTTACAAAGTTGGCTCTAGCATTTAACAAAAGGGAAGGGAAAGTAAGGCAGCTCTTCCTCAGAGGAAGCCAAAGGATCTTTCTCCAACAGCCCACAAGTGTTACAGCAGGTATTAATGGGCTTCTGCTGCAGTTGCCAGGAATGATAACCTTTCAGTTCTGCTCAATCACGGAGCCTGCACACAACATTCACTAATTATGTAAACATGACTGAGAAACTGCAAAAGCAAAGCCAATAGCACATTTTCTGCTTTGTACATTAGGCAAAGCACAGAATTTCATTAATTTCACAAAATAAACCCGTAATGAAGTGCTTCTGTTAAACACATTTCCATCTCTTTCACTGTTCAGCCTCAAACCACCACGATGCGTGCAGCGCAAGCATGCAAACGTAGCAAAGTATTACAGCACATCAGGCTACCCAGCAAAGCCTGAAAGCTACAGGTGTTCTATAGGAAAATGAGAGAAAATGAAGGAGCGTCAATTCTAAAAAGCACCTCAAAGTATGAGAAAAGCACCCACAGAAGCGGCGCCCCGCTGCTCGGGCAGCACGCAGCCAGCAGCGCTCAGTGCCCAGTGCCGCCTCCTGGGGCTCCCAGCCCCACCAGCTGGGTCCCTTACGGCCCTCAGACAACTCCCAAAGCCTTCTGCATCTCTGAGGAGATAGGAAATACCTCAATGTCAACTGGAAAGGAAGAATATCACCAACCTGCAAGCAAAGCAAAAATGCAAGACACAACCAGAGACACAAATGGGTGTGCAACTGAAGCCCACGAACACGGCGCTGCACCTTGACTTCCCACAGCAACAGCAGGCAGACTCAGCGGGGGAAACCCGGAATGCTGCTCTTAAAGGCTGAAACAAATGCATGCAAACATGGGGCTGCAGCAAGCACTGCCACTGCAGGAACACGGATGTCCCACAGCACAAGAGCTATGCTAAGGCACAGCTCTGCTCTTCTTTACATGTTAAAGAGTCACTGCACTAAAGAATGCTCAAATCGAGTTTTGCAACTGCACTTGTTTGCACGTTACCATGCAAAAACTAAGTATAAAACTTATAGAAAACTCAATGAAAAAACTGATCTTAGATATTCTATAGGAAAAATTGCCATTTCTTGCTTGACCCCTCAGGCCAAGCCTACAAACACCTGGCAGCTATAGCAGCATGCTGTGTATCGCGGCAGCTCCAGCTTGTCCCTTCAGAGAACATAAACACAGGATGCGGCCAGAAACAAAAGTGCTAAGTCATATTTTATATTTTGGGTGCTTAACTTTTTCGTCTTTCTTTGACTGTGCCATTAAGTGTTTACGAGGATGATTAATGGCCGCGGCTGCCAACCCCGTTAATGAATGGCATCTCTGCTCACAACCGCAATCCGTGCTTGGCAGGCGCGGCACGAAGGCAAGGTTACACCAACAGCCCCGGCCCCGCACCTGTCTGCGCTCCGAGGCAGCGGCGGGAACCTCGATAATCTGATCATTCTACACGAAGAAGCAGGATGAATTTCCTGCAGACAACATTTCTCGCTGCCTAAAGCGATTACCGGCTAATGAGCCCACGACCTCTGCCGCCTCCATTAGGGGACAAAGCGCAGACAAGAGCCAGCAGCAGGCGGCCCCGCAGCCCGTGGGGAAGGCCTGCTCCTCCGCTGGGACCAGAGCTGTGCAGCAGCTCCCTGCCGGCCGTGAGCAGAGCCCAGCGCTGCGCTCACAAGCGCTCGGATCGCAGAATGTTCTGGCGATTAACGGCTGCGTGAGGAATCGCACGAAGATCCCTCTCCATTCTCCTGAGCAAAATAAATAGAAGCTCGCAACTTCCACAGGCATCTCAAGAAATCTCAATCTATAATTAAACGACTTGGCTAGACTGATGATTGTGCATCGCGGGGAAAAAAATTAAACTGGAAGGAACACTTCCTTCTCTGCAAAATATAAAAACACCACGAACTTGATTTAAGAAGAGATGACATTTCGATATGGAAACATATTTCCATCAAACATTTTAGTTAAAACTGCATAATCGGACTCAAAGCAAACATCTCCATAACATGTTCTAAGCGTTAAGTGGTTGTAAATGCTCCATTTCTCTTGCTGCTCACCACATTATTTGGCTAAGCGTGAAGTCAACCACAACGTTCCCACTTCTCAGAGGATATTGTTCCTCCGCCCTAATTACCCAACCCAGAGCAACACACGACCATTATCCTCAATCTACAGATGAAAGTGCTCAGAAAAAGTTATTTGCCTGCGTTCCCATGGTGATGCCCTGGTGGAGGAAAGAACAAAACCCCAGCTGCTCCCTGACCTCTGCGCAGAGCGTTTGCAGCATCTCATTTGCAGATGTAACAAAAGCCATCAGCAGAGCCCAGGCCGGCAGGTTAACGTGCAACACGTGCCCTCTGAGCAGCACGTTAAGGAACACAGCCCATATACAGGCTGTGCTTGGAGCTCCTTGAAACACTGCCACGGAACGCAGCACAGCAAGCACAGGGAAGGAGCCCTGGCAGCCCCACGGCCTCCAGAGCTCAGAGTGCTCAGACAACGCTCCCAGACAGCTGGTCCTCACGTAGTCCTGTGCACAGCCAGCAGTTGGACTTGATGGTCCCCAGAGGTCCCTTCCAACATGGGACATCCTATGATTCCATGACCCTTGCTATCTGGGAGAGACCTTGCAAGGGGCACCGGTGGTGTTGAAATTAACACAAGGAATCTCTAAGTACCATTTCTACAAAACACGCTTTTTCCTTCAATGTTTCAAAACTTGTGCCCTCCCCAGCACACTGAGAACAACTGAGAACACCTGTGCAGTCAGATGAGAAATGTGTTCCCTCAGGAATCAACCACGAAACGCAGTCCAGCATTATTATTTGGTTATACCCTACGAAAATTCAACTTCTGTAACACTGAGCATTTCAAACTCCCAGGTGGGGGACAACAAAATCTCTAAGCTACGTTACCTTTCCCATATTCCTAACACAAACTGCCCAAGGCTTTCTGCAGGCATACGATTCTGCTGTTTTGCTCTGCCCTAATAAGGCCAAAAATCTCTGACCACAATGAAAGCTCTCTGCTTTCAGTAATGCAGGGGGAAAAACACCATCAACGTGCAGCACGTGCTGGAAGGGCCACCAGCAGCACTGACCCAAGCACAGGGCCAGCTCCCAGATTTTAGAAGAAAGAGATATGAGTGACAAACCTGATGCTTAAAGCACTTTTTTTTTAATGTGCTAGTTGATTACTTACAATTACTAGCAAACAATCCATCCAGAATTAAGGCATGAGATAAGCCTACACCAACAATATGCTGACAAGCATTTTACACTTTACCTCCTCCTGTGCAGGATGCTGAACTCTCCTGTGACCCATCTGACCCTTCCACCTTCCAACCCAGGGGAATAAAGGCAAGGGATCACAGACATATTTGGCCTGCCTACCCTTACCTTCGACGACCAGGCACCTGGATCTTAAGCAGTGACTTCATTTCAGTGAACACAAACGTGCTGGCTAGCAGGAGATATGCAAACTAATGCATTCAAAGTAACTGGATTCCAGTATAAAACGCCTGATTTCTCAAACTGCAAGCAACGTATTCCTCAGAATCCTGCTTTGCAAGAAAGAATGTGCACTGTCTTGGGTTTTGTTATTTTGTGTGTGTTTTTCTTTTTCAAACAGCCTGCACACATTCCCAATTGCAAGGCAGCACTGTTTAACAGTGCACCTAAGCATCAAATTTTAAACAATTTTGAAACACGTCCCTAAGATGATACAAAATTTGGCTCAGACAGGTGACACACACACGAGTAACAACTGCCATACCACTGATCAGCTCCCGTGTTTGTCTTCAAGCCTAGTTTAAAGCCCATTTTCAACATTTAATACGATTTGATTATTTAAACAACATGGTTCAGAGCAACTGAATTCAGATTCTGTAACTTATGCAGCACGTTGTCAAAAAACAACCCGCGAGGATAAAGAGGGACTGTTTGAGAACAGCAGAGTTAATTACCTCATTAGTGTTCCAGCGGTGCCTCTCCTTGGGTAAACTTGAGCATTTTGGTAGACATTCGAGCAACTTCTTCGGTAAAAAGATCTTTACATGACTGCCATTGCTGTTCCCATGATCATCTGGAAAGAAGAGAACACACGTGATATGCATGGAAGAGAACCTGTGGTTCCTGTTAGCAGATCCTAATCACAACCCGCCTCGGAAGTCCCCTGCTGCAGTCCTCAAAGAGCAGCAACGTGCAGCTGTAAGCACACAACTTCCTGTTGAATTCACCTTTATCTCAGAAATAAAAATACCATTTAATCCTGTATGGCTGCAAAGTTGAGAGCAGCTTTATGGACTTGCTCACAAGCAGACGTGTGCCTACCTGTGCCCAGCTCAGCTCACCGTTTCCCCCTGAGAGAATTCTTTACAAGCAGTAGTAACGAACCATTACAGAAGCTGTGAGCACGGCAATATGACCTGCCAGGAAAGGCATCAAGGAAGTCCACACTAGATGAGATTTGCAAGTAAATAACCACAGAGCTCCCCTACCTGCTATAATTTTGACGAGCTGCAGCAGAAATGCAACTCAAGGTCTATTAGTTTCTTTAAAACTCTAAGATGTGCTGCACCCGCTTGAAAACAGGTTACTTTTCTTTCCATGACAGCTCAGAAAGCAAACAGAGTTCCTCAAAACGAGAGGTAGAGGGATGAAAACCTTCCTGCCTCACGATGCCCAGGTGTCTCAATAGCATAAATACTGAAGAATGCAAAATGATCCTTTTTTTGCTGCTGAAGATGCAGACTGAAGGTGCACCGATGTCCCTTAAAAGCAAAGGCACCCAAACACCAAAGCCCTGACATCAGCCTGGCAGAGGTGAGCACCGACACTGGGACGCCTCCGCCATGCCTCCCGCAGCACCTGGGAACGGGAGTCCAGCAGTGAGGTGTGTGCACAGCCCAGCAGGGCAGCCGTGCTGCAACATAAGGGCCAGCAGCTCCTTTAAGCCTCCCCTCCTTCCCTTCCTCTGCCATTCTCACCTTTCTGGCTCACCACTGCCCAGAATCCCTCGGGAGGGATCTTCTGATTTGCATTTCACCCTACAAAATTAACGTAATCTCTCATTTGGAAATATATAGGAAAAAGACAATCAACTTCTTCCTTTTACACATCTCATCATTTTATGTCACTGAACAGATGCCAGCATCATGATAAAACTCCTTCCTAATGATGTACAGCACAGCAACTTGCTGTGACCTGTAGCCAACAAAAGGGAATCCAGGCAGCAATCATTTCAGAACGCAGAGCAAGAGCACAACCCGGAGCTGAGCACACCCGGTATTTTCAGAGCTTGATTATACTCTTAGATGTGTCAAGTTCAACAATATACATGCTGTTAAATCAACTACTCGTGCAAGCACAGCAGATGAGTTTACAAGATAAGCAGTGATGTGTATGATAAACGTGAGCTGTTCTCTAATTTACGAGCGCCGTGTGCCAGGAGCGATGGGAGCGCAGCGCACGGCAGCGGGGCTGGAGGCAGCGCCCAGGATGGGCCTGCAATGAAGGTCCCGCAGCACTGCTCACCTCCCCGCGGCTCCCAGCTCAGCCAGCAGCTGCTGAACATTCCTGATTTTGCATCCTTCTCATTTCTCATTCAAAATAGCGCTTTGCACTCCGTTCAATTCATTAGGAAGGCAAAGTATTTTACATCACACATTATTGCTTTTATCAGCCAAACCACATCCCCAGTTACATCTCATCAGCTTATTTTCCATAGGCACATTTTAATTGACATTAATTGTATTATTTCCCCTTACCTCCATATCAGTCAAGTCCTATATCATTCATTCCATTATTTTGCAAGGCTGGCAGACCTACAATTATTCAGCTCGCTTTATTAACTTTTTTCCACTGTCATCAGTTATCAGTATTAATAATCCAGAAATTGCCTATGGAGAGATCCCTTAAAATGTTTTGGTAGAAGTTTTCAGAACTTGCTGACTTTAAACCTTCAGCTCCTACTGTCAGTACCTCGCTCCTTCGCATGACAGCAGTGGAAGGTTCATCCTCTACACGACTGCCCTCCAAGCACCCCCTTCTTTGCGTTTCATAATGGCATTTCTTCACAACATTCCCAGCACTACCTCTGCCACCTCCCTCACCTGAGTCTGTCTGATGAACAATCTTCAAGCTGCATGGTCAGAAAGACACACAGTAATCACATTATGTGAAAGAATGTCAAATCTGATCATCCCTAAAACAGGTCTGACCTTGAAAAATGGCCCCCCAGCTACAAGGACCAAGCAAGAGAGTGGATCACCCCAAGTGATGCATGCATATCTGCTTTGAAAGCTCCCTTTCTATCCGGTGGAATTAATCAGGATAACCCCACACTGAAAATGGCTGTTCTGTGTCTTCCTAGTGTAATTTTGTGATCTGGACTTTGAATATAGAAATGTGTCACCTGGAAGTGCTGCTGATACAGCACAGGAGATGTAACACAACCGCTGCCGGATGTGTTCTGCCAGGAATGCCTCGAACCCTGTTTTGTCACCTCCAAATGGAGGACTGCAGACAAAATGGCAAGGCTTGGCACGGAGGACAAAGGCTGCTCCTCCGCTGTGCCCACCAGTGTTGGCAGACCTGACCCTTACCAGGTCTCCACCCCAATATTCGGCTCCCTTCCTTGCAGAGGGTTTTCATCAGAGGTCACAGAGGCAAACTGTGTCATTGCCACAGATAGCAAGAGTTAAATTCCTCCCAGCATCACTTTGCTACTCAGCTTCCTCACAACCACCACAATGCTTCCCTCTAAAACACAGTAGGGAAGTGGAACAAAGAAGAAAAGTCACAGACGTTGGGTTCAAAACAAACCCACCCTTTCGAGTTGGTGAACCCCCCCATCGCCCAAATACTTCTGATGAAGCTGAAGAATACGAATCACCACGAGTCAGCACTTGGGTCTGACCTGCACAGCAACTGGGCCATTCCAGAGGGAATATCCCACATTTGCTTAGGACTGTATTTCCCTCTGTAGTTAAAAAAAAAACAAACAAAGCAGCTGTAATTTCACAACACTTATTTGACTTCATGGTGGAAATCGGGCCAGATTTGTACCTGGAACTTTCATCCTACTATGATTTTTGCTACAGATGTGACTTACGACATTGTGATCTGCTAAACCATCCAGCGCCGACGAAAAGTGCTTCTGCAAGCAAAGCTGCACTCGCACATGGAGGATTTGCCAGTAAAGCTCTATCGATGCAGTATTTATTTATTTTTTAGTGTAAAGTTGGCCACAGCTCAAGAACGCTTCCCAGGGCACGCACAGCCGGCTCGGAAAATTACAATAAGGCAGGCATGGAGGCTGCTTCACTTCAGTGTAATGGATCTCGTTATAATTCCACACGAAACTCCAAGCCTTCAGTTCCATTTGCAGCGTTCAAGATTACTCATTAGCGAGCCAAAAACTCATGTGAAATTAAGAAAGTAAAACTATTATAAAGTTCATAGAAAGTTCCATATTAATTATAGCACATAAACCCTTCGTAACTTTATGGGTTTGTTCATGCTCCTTGCGCTTTATCCTCCCAGGGGATGCAACATGGGCCATAAAACTTTAACGCACGCAACAGCAAATCACAGCGAGCCTCTGTTCCGCCCCCACTCCCCAAACAACCCCCTCTGCTTCTCTTAACTGGATCTTAAATTTCCTGTGACCCAGGAAGGTGAATTTAGATCTCTGGGCCACTTAACGATCATAGTCTATCCACATAACACATCACTGGAGAATTCAGAAACGGCGGAACAGGCGTGGATCCAATGCCGATTTGCAGACACTTCGTACCGGATGTAAATATAAAGAATAAGCCCATAAAACCGCAAGCAGAAGTTTTATAAAGTCGCTTTTATGAAGTAATAACTCAGGTTGGCCGTTGGGTAAGCCACCCAACAGCAGAGGTGTCCCAGCACTGCCAACAGGTGGTTCTCCACAAACAGCTGCAGGGCTGCCATTCGCCACCTAAACGAACGGAGCTCAGGATGAGCAGAGCCGCCCTTCAGCCACCGCCGCCAGGAAGCAGAACCGCGGCTGCGCTGTGCAGTGGGAGCAGCCAGACCCACAGGGCAGCACTGAGCACACAGCGACCTGAGCTGCACTGACCCCAGCTGAGCAGCGGCTGCACGCAGCCAAGGATGTGCCTCGCTGCCAGCGCCGTGCCTCTCAGCCGGTCGGCATTTCCTCTTCCCAACAGCAAAACCAAACCAAATCTTCCTCTTCCAACAGCTTGCCTTCATTTTCCAATAGATTGCATGTGAATAAGATGAAACTAAAAGGGACCTGTATTCAGTCAGAAGAGATTGATGCAATTATTTTACGTTCTGCACGTATGGATGTTGATATTCGCTGGGTCCATCTATCCTGCACAAGTTGTGCTATATTGTTTCCACAAAAACCCACCTGTGACTTCCCTGGGTGGCAGCAAACAGAGCTCTGCTGGGTCTCCACATCAGACACAATGTATTCAGTGATTTTTCACAAGGGACAGATTGAGCTCTCAAGATTTGGAAACATACTTGGCAGGAAAAAAACCCAAAAGCCAAACACCCTCAATGCTACAATGCGACAAGAGCAGAAGGACGCCGGCTCTCCAGAGCTCTCCATGCCGGCTGTAGCAGCAGCATCACAGCGCCCGCAATCAGCCCCGCTCAGCACAGCCCCACGGCTGGCTGAGGACAGCCGCCCTGCCCCACAGCTGCAGCTCGAAGGGCTGAGCCAGCACTGCCGTCAGCCTGCAGGATTCAGAACAAGGCAGACGCAGCCCAAGGGCACAGGAAGCCACGAGACCCCCAAAATGAGAGGGAAAGGCCAACAAAACTCAGTGAGGTGAGGAGCAGCAAACACTGACGATGCACGAAGCTGGTGGAAGCATTTTAATTCAGAGGGCACCGCATTCCACAATGCTCTCTCCCAGCCTCGTTCCACTCCATGCAAAGTTTTTTCCCCTGCAGATATGTTTGGTTGATTGAAGCAGAGGGGACACCAACAAGGAAGGTCACATTCCTGCAGGCTGCCTGGGAAGCAGCAGCTCCTTCCTCCTCCCTGTCTCCTCCAGACAGGCCTTGGGATGGCTGCGAGTTTAGAAGGAAACTTCTAAGAATGGCAGCGATGTAAACTTCCCACCTACGCCTGAGACACAACCCAAAAACATTTGATGTAACCTCACTTTCATGTAAGACTTCCATTGTTTCCTGATACAGAAAATGAATTCCAAGTTACAACATCTGTAGGAAACCTTCCACAGTAGTTAGAGAACAGCAACCAAAGAAGCGAGTAAAAGTCTTTGGGAAGACCATTAAAAACGAGAGGTGCAGAACCAGGCTACAAACCCTGAGCTCTGCACAGACCCACGTCTTACATCAGTCATGTCCTGCACAGAACAGTTGCCCCCATAACAGCACAACTCAAAACCTGCCCACAAACACACGTGTTGTTCCACTGCTGTGGAATTGAGTTTGGCCAACCTCCCAAAGCTGCACTGCAGGCTCACAGAGTCCATGTGGATCCCAAACTCTGGCAGGCAGCAGTTTGGCTCTGCCACCAACAACAGAAATGTGGGCAACGCTTCAGCTGCTGAAATTCAGCAAAAAATTTGGGGCAAAGAATGCACAAAGCTGAACGTCCAACTCTGCTCCTTCACTGTGGCTGCCGGGTGGGGCAGCAGTGGGGCAGCACAGCCCAACCCACGGCAAGCAAGGATTTGTTTAAGTCCAAAAACGTTACACAACACTTCCACCGAGGGAGGTAAATATCTGTAAATATCTGCTGTTTAACAACAAAATCGAGAACGTTTGGGTTTCAAAAGGCATTGCTTGCCAAACTGCTACAGCATGCAAGAACAAAACCTGAGCAGTTGCCCAAATCTCCAACAACTCCCCCAGAACCATCATAGGTAACACCTAACTGAGCCCTGCTGAAACCCCTTCCTTGAACCACAGCTCACCGCTGCCTATTGAAGCTCCTGGCAGGGACTCTGAGGGGTGAATGGTTCCCATCCCAGCCCCTGAGAACACCGCAGGCCGGGCTGAGCTGTGCTGTGCTCTGTATGGAGCAGGGCCGGCCGCTCAGCCCTGCCACAGCAGGCCCAGAGCCCAGCAGCACCACGGATCCAAACCCTCAGCTACAACCCGACCAGCGTGAGCAGTTATTATGAGGAACACAATGAAAACGGCACCAAATAACAGGAAAGAAAGACCAATCCGGGTGTGCTTTGTTGGCAACCAAAGAACTGAAACTTCACCATTCAAACTACAAAGCCAAGATAAAAACCGACTCACTTCTGACATACACCAGCATCAACCAGCTGGCATTTTACTACTTCGGGGGAGTTATCATTCACATCGACGCAAATGAGGAAAGAAGAAGGCCCAGCATTTTCCAGACCACAGGAAAAATGGAACTAATGAATTTGGGAGCATCAAAGAGATGAATAAAAGATGAAACCAATGACATGCTCGTAATCACCGCCACTATTTAAAATTCAGATTTCTGTACAGCATTGAGGTTTCACCACGAGGGACGAGGAGGGGGCAAAAAGAAACCAAAGGCAGCACAGCTACGAACGGCCACAGCTCCATCCAAGGAAGGGAAATAATTCCCCAAAACAGTTAGAACAAAAAATCCTACAGAGGCAGAGTCGCAGCTCATCCCGAGAAGGGCTTTTCTGGCGGGAGCGGCCGATGCGTTTCGAGGCCGAGGATCTGGAGCGCACCCCAGCGGCGGGGCCGCACGGAGCGCCGTGCCCGGCAGCTCGCGGCGTCGGCGGGCATGGCCGGCGGTAGATCGGCTCGGGAGGAACGAAGCACGCGGAGCCGGTTACGCAACGCAGAGAAGCGGGAGGCGAAGCACCCCTCCTCGTAAGATGGAGGCCCCGAGGCCCTGCCGCTCGGCCCTCCGCCGCCCCCGGGATCGCCGCGGTCCCGCCGCCGTGGGGCGCCCCCTCCCGCCCGGCCCGAGCCCCGCCGGGGCGACCGCTGGGAGCGGACCGGGACAAACTCCGCCACCCTGCGCTCCGCCGGAGCCCGGCGCGAACTCGGCCCGGGACAGCGGCCGCCCGCCCGGAGCGCCACGCCGGGCACCGGCGGAGTGTCGCTACCCCCTCGCGGGCGCCCCGCTCGGCCCCGCCGCCAACTTTCGGCCGAGTTGGGCGCTGCGGCGCCGCGGGGTCGGCGCGGACGGCGCAGCGGCTCCGGTACCGCCCGCACTCACCTCCGCGGGCCGGCCGGGGCCTGCGGGCCGTGCGCTCCGGGGGGCCGCGCCGCTCCGCCCCTGCCCGCCCGCCGCCGCGGAGGCCGAACCACCCGGCTCGTCACCGGCGCGCGCCCGCGGGGCACGTGCGGCGGCGGGCACGGCGCGCGGCGGCGTTGCGGGCAGGCCCGGCCCGGCGGGGGGCGCGGGGCCGCGCGTGGCGCCGTGACCCCGGGCGGCGGCGGCGGCGGCGCGGGGCGGGCGGGAGCGGCCTCCATGTTGTCGGCGGGGGCACGTGCCGGCGGGCGGCGGGAGGCGTGCCCGGCCCGGCCCGACCGCGGGGCCCGCCGCACGCGGCCTGCCTGCCCGCCCGCCCGCTCGCCCGCTCGCCGCACATGGCCGCCGCTGCCGCCACCCCGGCCCCGCGGGGGCGCCCTCCGCCGCCACCGAACTTCGCGCTTCGGCCCCGGGTGCCGCCGCCCCGCGGCGGGGGCAGCGCGGGGGGCGGCGCGGAGGCCCGGCGGCGGCGCGGCGCGCGGCGCTTCGGGCGGCGCTCACCTTCCGGCTTGTTTTCGGCAGCCATTTCCCCTCCGCGCGCCACATCCTCCTCCGCCTCCTCGCGACCGGGACCCAGGCGCGCGCCGCCTCCTCCCGCTGCCGCCGCCGCCGCCGCCGCCGGGCCGGGCACCCCGCGCGCACGGCGCACACCCCGCGCCGCCCATTGGGGGAGCCGCCGCACTGACACCCGCGGCGGCCAATCGCGGCGGGCCGGGGGCGGGCGGCCGGAGGGGATGGGCGCGACGGACGGCGCCGCCCGCCAATGGGCGCCCGGCGGCGCCACAGCGACACGCGCCGCAGCCACTCGGCGGCCGCGCCGGGAGGACGTGCGGGCGGGACGCGGCGCCGCACTGATGGCCGCGGCGGCCACTCGGGAAGCTGCTCCGCGCGAGCGACGGCCGCCGGAGCCAATCGCGGCGCGCGCGGAGAGGGACTCCGCCGCTGACGCACGGCGCCGCCGGCCGCGGCAGCCAACGAGGAACGGCCGCCGACGGAGCGACGGCGCACGGGCCCAATGGGGCGGTGGGAGGGGGCGGACCCCCGCCGCCGCTCCCGCCCCGCCCATTGGCTGCCGGCGGCCCGACAGGCGCACGCCCCGCGCCCCTAACCCCAAACAAAGGCGGCGATTGGCGCGCCGTGCCGCCCCGCCGCCAATCCCCGCCCGGCCGGTGGTCGCGGGCCTCCCGCACGGGCACGGCGGGCCGGGCGCCAAGACCCCGACCCGTGGGACCCCGGCCCACGCCGCGCCCCGCCGCTCGCCGTCCGCGTGAGCGGGGATGTCTCGCAGCTCCGCACACCCGCATTGCCCGCGCGGCGGTACCGGAGGGCGGCACGCACGGAGCCGCGCTGAGCACCGGAACGTGGCACGGCCCCGCTTCCACCGGCCCCGTTCCGCTCCTTGCCCTTCGCGGGTGGGCCGCTGTGCGTTCAGCAGTTAGCGAACATTAAAAGACTGTCCTGACATTATAGTGAAAGCTGAAAAGTTTACCAAGGAAGCAAATGAAACCCGACACGTGCGAGGCCTTCAGGAGCCAGGGGGCTCCTCACGTGTAAGAGACTTCGGGAGATGTAAGAAGAGCGGAGCGGGCAGCAATGAGCCGCGCCGGCTGCGGCAAATCCTGCGGGATGCAGCGGAGGGAAGGTGAGGCACACAGCTGCCACCCCCTGCCGTGTGCTCCTCAACTCAGGACAGCGCTGCTCCACCTCCAGATTGCTGCCATCGAATGAAAAGCTAACGGCCCGTTCCGTGGCTCCCCCCGAGCTCTGAACGGCTCCCTGAGGAGTTCTGCTGCCTCCGAGCACTCGGAACAAAGCCGCGGGCCAGCAGCGGTCCCGAGCTCGCTGCAAGTTAAGCCTCACTTCAGGAAATAATGGCCAGGAGATCAATGCTGTCTGCCTTCTTAGAATTGGATGTCAAGGAGCTTTTGCTGTAAAGAGTCTCCCAAGAAACAAAGTAAATTGTTCTGTCCTTTTAAAAATGGAAAAGGCCTTGCAAGAGTGATGTATTATTTGCCTGGCTGAGTTCTGTCTCCATCTCATCAAAGCCTGACGAGCACTGCCACTTCTGCCTGCTGGAGCAGCTCAGTGTAACTGGACCACATCTAATGCCTGCACAATGCAAATGAAGATTGAAACGGTTGTTTCCTTTGATGTGCCTGAGCGCTCAAAAAGGATATTTTCCTTTCGACTCTCATGAGAATGGAACTTCTTTAAAAAGACCTGTTGACTTTCTGCTTTTGTTAAGGTCTGAAGCCATCCCCGAGCCAAGGCAAAAGATGAGTGTGGTAGGATGGGTCTCTTGTAAGAGAGAAGAAAAGAAAATTCCTTTTTCCTATTTCCAGCAACTGTTAATCTTGTGGAGCGTGAAAGGCACATTGCTACAGAGGCTTCAGGACAGCAGGGACTGCTGACAGTCACACAGCTGATCTAGAATAGTTTGTATGAGAAATGTACACAAACATTAATGCATCAGTGGGATCCGCTATAATTGCTTTCCTTCAGATGTTCAAGATGCCCTGAAGGCTGGTGTTCACAAGGGGCAAGAGCTTCTTCCACTTGAATATTCAAGCAAGATTACCTAACAAGAAAGAGATGAGCTAAAAAGTAGAGCTCTCAGCTGAAAAGATCCCCCTTTGCTGCCCACAGCAGTGCTCTTCAGGCTGTGCTGAAGCCAGTGCTTGTGGCTGAAACACAGGCCAGCATCTGGGGCACCACGAGAGCCTGGATGACAACTGTTGCCATGAACAGATTTCCAGTTCCTTTCTGGGAGGCCAGCACAAACAGTTCCTTCAGCCACAGCCCTCACTGCACTGTTCACCTGCAGATTCTTGAGAACAAATAACCATAAGGTACTCCACGTGGGGTTGGACCTTGAGATCACCACACACATATTAAATGCAAGGTCAGCTACACATGGGCTCAAGAATGTCCAGGTCTTCCTTCTCTTCAAAGCTAAAGCAGTTCCTTATGTGCTTCAGTGGCTCATTACAGTAATGAGGTCCATGTGGCCTGATTGACAAGGTTGTTTAGGACACCAGCTGCCTCCCCTCAGCATTGCAAGCTGGGGAAGAAGGAACTTCCACTTGATTCAGAAACAGCTCAACTTCTAGAAAATACCATGAACTTCTGTGGGGCTCTGTGCAGCATCCCTGGGAAGGCTGTCTGGCTTTCTAGATCCTTCCTGGTCTGCAACAATGGGAACTTACATGGATAAAGATGAGTATTTTCAGGTGGTTCCAGAAATAATGCACTACTGTCACATACGGGCTAAAGAACTTGTTTCTCTTTCTTAATGTAAGCTTTCACACCAGGAGGAATAAAAACTAATAAACTGAAATCTTTTGTATCTGAAACTATGTGATTTTAACAGTAGCACAGAAGGGATTCCAGCAAGGTGATCTACGTGACATAAGATGCACCTTGAACGTGGCTTCTTCACCAAACACACCAGCAGTCCCAAATAATTTCATGCAATTCCTTGCACGACAAAGAAAGCAGCACCTCCATTTAAGTACTGCTGGCACCTTTAAAGGCTCCCAGCTCCTTCTTATTTGAAACTATGGTTTAAACACTATTGAAGCATTGAGGTACTGACCCACAAAAGACTCTTGTATGTATGGTACAGGATAATCTGAGGGTCATCTAGGGCACAAACGTGCAGCTACCTCCAGCTGATAAGCAACAGGAACACAGATGTGCCAGCAGTTTTGCAGTTTGAATCAAGAATAATTTTTAATGGTATACTCATAAATGCTTCTACTGCTCTGTTTGTTTTTGTTTATGAGGGAGGTAAAACACCAAGACGGTCCTGAAAAAAATAACTGTCATTTCATAACAGGTGTGGGTCTGGCTCGGTTAATTGATAATTTGGCAAGCATAGTTATCTGCAGAAGTCAAACTGTAAGGAATACATTCAAATGCCCTGTTATGGATATTCAGCAAATTCTACATTCACAGTTGCTATGGCAAGCATCGAAAATGAAAACAATTCAGACAGTTTTAATAACTATAATGACAGCATTGGAACCCCATTTCTTTTGAATCGTTTGCACAGTTACTCCATGATTTAGAAGCAAGGAATGCAAAGTGTTCTTACAAAAAAAAAAAAAGTCCTGTAAAAATCTGTGTAAATAGAGATGTTTTAAAACCTCCACAATGACAAAATCAATGTTTTTGCCCTTTCCTCTCTCTACCTAAAGAATCAAAAGCTGTTTTTTTCTAGGAGGAAAAAAACCCCACAAAACTCAACACGTATGCATAAATCCAATGCTACTTCAGTGTATTTGTGAGGCATAATTCTCAAGCTCAAGCCAGTTCATCAGATCATCAAAACGAGGTAAATATCCCCAAACAAGCATCTCTCCAGAAAGGTCTTCCACAGACACGTACTCTATTTAAGACTCTGCCTTCCAAATAATGGCCTAAAAGCACTGGATCACTCGTGCTGGATGGAACCCACAGCACAGCAGGGAGTCGGGCAATTCCCAAGTTCCGGGGTTCGCACACATTCTCCTCCCATTCCTACTGCAATTCTGAGCCCATTTATTACTCTCAAACACAAACTACACTCAAATAATCCCTGGTAGAGCTCTGCAGACTAGAAGAAATTTATAGGAAACTGAACTGTAGCGCAGCTCAGGAGCCCAAAGCTTTGCAACAGACCTTGGACAAAAGGTATTTTTGCTGGGCAAAGCCCAGTGAAGGTTTTGTAGACACTTCAGCCAGCAGCCTCAGCTCAAAACACAGCATTCACCCACCTCACCAAAACCAGCAGCACGCTTTGCTCCTGGCACTCAGTCTGGGGAAAAGCACACGGCCAATGAGGCAGTTTGCTGGCGCCCCATTTATCCTGGTGCCACTTCAAACACCTTCAGAAGTTACAACCTGCCGGCTTTGCTGCAGCCACAGCAGCAGGGCGATGCCAGCCGTGCACGCAGTGCTGCAGGCCCAGGGCTCCTCCTAGGGCAGTCCTTCGGGCTTCATTTCTGCTCTGGATTGGGGCACACTCCTTCACTTTGGTGCACTGTGGATGCTCCAAGCACCCCGTAGCACTAAGAGAATTACTATTGGTGTAACATACACTCATAAGCCAGATAGAGGAGAAAAAACCTAAAATATGAGGTAAATTAAAGCTTCCAACTAAGGGGATTTACCAGGAAGTCACCATAAACTTCAGATAATTTATTTTTTCAATTCTGCTGCAACTTCCTCCAGTTCTTCTGGACAAGCCGTTAGATGCGACAATTCAAAAAACCGAAGAAAATGCCTATTGACCATTATATCAAATTCTAATTTTAGCCAGAAAAAAATAATTAAGCAGTGATTTACTCTGGTAGTCAACTTATATTAACATTTTTTCCCCCTATTTATGTAATTCTGGCAAAATCTAATAATATATACAAGGCTCATAAATGCTGGCTAGATTTAGTAAAGACAATTTCCTACGCTATATTTGGGACATTTCTCTTTGCATTCTGTTATAAGAAGACAATCAAATTATTTTGTTTAAGGAGGTAACATGACTGCCGTCCACAGTGGTTTCATTTATAATTTTAGGGTGGCCTTCAATAAGGTACATCCAGGAATACATTTTATTTATTTTAAAGCTGTCACCATGAAACAAGCTGCATATGCTGGCTGTTACTGCCTGGGAACGTTTTCACTCCTGCATCCAGCATCTGTCATCTGCAGAAATGCTTCTGCTGCCTGAGAAGCAAGAACCAAGAGTAAATCCTTCAGCCAGCACAGCAGTACTGGAGGAAAAGGGCACGTTCTGCAATTGTTACTTTCTCCTCACCATCTTCAAGATGCTGTAATCTTCAGGTTAGTTTGCTATTTCCAGCAACAGTTGAAGCAAACACAATGGGAAGTATGTTCAAAGCCCAAATCCCTCAAGGTGTACGACTAAATTTCTGTTCCTACCTTTATTTAAATGCCTTTTCCAAGACACTTAACTCCTCTGAAATTGGTCTGCTGTCTGTATTAACTGAATAAAAATGGATTTAGGAGCCAAACTTTAGTCACTAAGGTATGACAGTGTCAGCCTCAGGCACTGCAAACACAAGAATGAGTAATGGAAGGAGACAAAAAGAACTGAAGAGAAAACTGATGACAGTAGTGGAGAGGCAGAAGATGCTGAAAGCCACGTGGATTCAGGAACTGAAAGCCAGAGAAAGTCAAATTGAACTGAGTCAGCCTGCTCCCGAGGAGCTTCCATGACAGCACTACCAGCCTCTGCCCTGCAGTTAGCAAACCAAGGCTTCAGTCACACACTGCTGGTATTTACTCTGCACACACAACAATAATGCCCTATAATATCCTTTGTCTTCCTGTTGGGCTCACGGTGGTAAGCCAGATGGATTTGATGACCACTGTAGAGTTCCTCCAACTGAACTCTTCTAACACAGAAGTGCCATTAACGAACAAGAAAATCCTCAAGGTTTTCAGATAAGCAGCATTATCATTGAAACCATCATCTCATTTCTTTAAGGGACTCAGCCAAGACTGGGATTCTGCCATGCTATAAATTCACAATGAGAAGGAACTTCCCTTACAATAAATGTTTGTTTATGAATAGATAAACCAAATGGAAGCACAATTCCAGTATCACAAACCAGAATCGACTGGGGCCTGCTGACAGCAGCGCTATGGCAGCACAGCTGCTTGAATCGCCTGGTGCCCGTCTGGAGCCTCAGGGCACAAAACCTCCCAGTTATTGATAGAGTCCCATGTTATATAAAGTATCTCAGCTCAAGACAGCATGGGGGTAAAACTAGGAATGCTGTCAGAACTGCTGGGCAAGGACAGGATACCCCTGGATATCCCTCCACAGACAGTGCTTTTTATTGAACTAAGAAGTGAAAACACCTTATGAAGTCTGTGAACCTTATCAGTGCTAAGTGATATGCACTATCTTTTTTTTTTTTTTGGACAGTGTCATTCTGTATTTAACATTTACCTAAAGGACTGTTTGTAAGGGAAATAGCACACGTGCTCCAAACACACACGTCAGCATATCCTCCACCACATGATGGCCACTGCCTTCTCTTTACCCTGCTTACCTCTGCAGAAAAGCCTGCCATGCACATTTCACAGCTTGCTCCAACTGACCACAACTTTCTCATTCCCACTGCAATGGCAACACCAACACCAAGCAATGCTACAGCACCAGCCATGGATCAGATGCTACCAACCACCTGTAGGGACCACAGAATCAGCTTTAAGGCAACTTCCACCAGCTCCTCAGAAAGGGAACACACCTAAAATTAACAAGTGCTCCTCAAGAAAAGGATTATGCATAAAATTTATTCTTTTTTAATCTGGTAATAGAACCATTAGTATTAGAATTAGCTTTTCTTCTTGGAATGACATCTTTCCACTTCCATCTCTGATTAAGCAGCACAACCCGTGCCCCAGTATTTCACCATTTGATTTTGACATCTCTCTTGCTTTAAAGAAAAAGCAGGAAAATAAGATACTAAAACTATAAATTAATCTGTGAGATAATAGACTGCAAAAATCAACTGAAAAATGCAAAAAGTGAGCAGATTTTATCACATTAATTAGCACAGTAATGAAAACAGGTGGACACCTGGACCATGAGCCTGAAGAGCACACTTCAGGTCTGGACCTGCTACATCTGCTGTGAATTTAAGCATAGCCCAAAGGCTGCATTTACTCATGGTGTATTCAGCACTAAAACCTTACAGCTCGGGTCAAAATCTGGGGGATGAAATTATACCCTTAACCTCAAGAATCCACCACAATCCAAACAACTGCGTTTTACACAAACAATACGAAGGCAGGACTGCCGGCACGCAGTGGCTACCTGGAAACAATCTAAGCAAAGCACGTGAGGCAGCAGGAAGCTCCTGGCACAACACTGCAATCCACTGCAGCCCTCAGGACTGAGATGGACACGTGAGCATCCTCCTTCCTTCACAGCTGCAGCTGGACAGCACTTGTGTGCTTGAGCTCTGCCAGTCTTGTGGGCCATGCTTTGCAATGACAAACATCACATCTCTCTGGTCTCATGAACGTACATAATTTTACCCCAAACCTTTGCCTTCAGGCAGCATATTTGACTTTTCACATGGTGTGAGCCCTAAAAGGAGTAAAAGAAAGGTTACACTGCAGTAGAGAACAAAAAGCATTTAATTAATCCCAAAGTGCTCACTTCTGTGAGAAAACAGAGCACACTGGAACTCTGTCCTTACTGAACTAGATTTGTGGAGCTATTTCTTATAGGGCTAAATCATAGGTTTTTTCCACAGACTTCTATTGAGATTCTCATTCTGTTTCATTCAGGCCATATAGGTATTCCCACTAGAGGTATGTTTTTTACAGACAATGGTGATTAAGAAATGCTGAGAACACTCTTCATCCCTCACCAGGTGCAATGGCATTTGAAGAAATATGTTCTAGATCATCATTTGTACTTTTTTTTTTTGCTTGTGTATTAACTCTGCAAAAGCTCTTATTTTCTGATTACACACAAGTCATTAGCCACACCAACCCCATAAAGCAGTGCACGAGGGCGCATACACATCATCTATTACAGGAAATCCTGTGTTATCTGTCTTAGAACAAGCAAAGAGAAAAATAATCCACTCCTTTTGTAACTCTATAATGTGATGGAAAACAGCAATGACAGAGGGGTAGCAGAGTCCCAGGCTGCAGCAAGTAAGGACAAGCCTAAGTGCAGCAGCCATGGATGCAGAAAGAAAGGGAATAAAGCTGCTTACCTTTGGAAGGCCTCAGGTACACCGGGATCTCCAGGAAGAGATGCTCTCACCTCCACTGCCAACCCTTAAATGAGGGCTGGGAAGGGGAGGATCCTGGCTCCCCCCTTCCAGTTACTCAAATATATTGCATGCACCTCAGCAACCCTGGGCTGGTCCTGCCTTCCCACCAGGTGCTCCATGCTGCTTCAGGCCATGACTTAACATTTCTGCTACGCCTTTGCTTTCTAACAGTTACCTGCTTTACTCTTAAAAAAAAAAGTATCCTTAGTAAGGATGAAATCAGTTGGAAGTAGACAAGTTGTGTGGCAGATTATTAATACTCAGTAATTTACAATTTCAAAATTGACAAGCCCATGAAACTGAACACTCCAAAAATGGAAGGATTCTATCTGCTCCTCCTCCAACCTCCTGTGACAGTGAGGGTGAGGTCTTCAAATGCAATGACAAAGATTTTGTCTGACAAACCACTTATGGAGGAGTGATGACAGTGAACTTTACGATCCAAGTATGTAAGCGACTCACATTCTTGTCTTGCATGCTCACAAGTGGTGAGGGGAGGCATGCAGCTCTCAACTCCTGCACGCAGGTCTTTCTCAGATAGGCACCTTCCTTCACCACCTCTATCAAACCGTGCCACCTGCGTGATCTCCCACTGCTGTCACCAGCCCCAGCAAGCAGGAGAGTAAGCAAAATAGAAGGCATATTTCCCAGTTCTCCCCAACTGCAAACCTGAATACTAACAAGATGGAGGGGAGAAAACAAACTAAAATCTATAGGCTACCCGGCAGGCTGTCTGTCCTCAGGGTCATATAATGCACCACGTGCTGGGAAACAGCAGAAGTGAGGAGCTGGCAACATCCAAAGCACAACGCCTGTAGAAGTGATTATTCTGATGCCAAATCTGGTCCTATCTGAGCTTCCAGCCACTGCTGAGTTGACAGCACATGCAGCAATGCCAGAGCTGGCAGAGACGATGCTGAACACAGCTAGTGGCTACTGGCCACCTTAAAGCAGCAGCACCGAGCATTTCCTTGACCCAGTGTCTAATGGCATCAATAGGAAAGTTCCTGTATACGGTGCTCTTTGTCAGAAGCACAGCAGATACTGAGAGACAACTCCCCACCCCCTGCTTCACCTTTGCCTCAGACTGCTGTGGTGCTGGCTTCACAGGGGCTGGAGCAGAGCAACCTGCAGTCACAGCCCTGGGAAAGCAGCACGGACACAGCACACATCAGCACTGACCACGCTCCAATTAAGGGTTACAGAGCAATGGTGAAGAATGTCATACCTCAAAGCACATCACAGATTCACATCAGAGTTCATACAAACAGCTGAATAACATTCCAACAGCCTTAACATTCACACGTGCACAAAAAGAAGGAAAAAACAATCAGATCTACCAAAATATGGAATGACAACAGTGATTTACTTGTTCATATTTTAAGAACACCTGAATTCTCAACTCTGGTGTTATCAGATTAAAAACTAGATGTTGTGTATATCAACCATACAATAGCTTATACCACTTATAACCACAAACAAAGTATTCCCAATAAAATTGTTTATATATATTTCAAGCATAGGTTACATTTCCCAAACAGCACAGGGCAGACTACTACATTGGCACTAAAGGAACTGAAGCAGCTGTTGTTCCTACAGAGCAAGGACTTCAGCACATCCTATAGCATCCAGAGCTACTTATTGACAAAAATGGGAAAGCATTTCCACTAAATTGAGGCAAAAATAAAACATAATATTGAGCCCAATTAATATTTTCATTGGCACAGCAGAAATTAACTTCTCATACAGCTATTCTGCTAGAGATAAGTTGGAGACTCATTTTGGAGATGGAAGAGCTGGTAGGGAATACAAACTCCTACTTCCAGCTACGACCACAGCTCAAAACACAAAGAGCTATTAGTGGAAAATGGTTTCTTTAAGTCATTCCTATACATTTCCTACTACTGAAGATTTTCTTGTTCCCTGCCAGTTCCTTCCACCACTTTTGCTGCCACTGGTGAAATATAACCAAGGCCTTTCTACTCCATGGCTCTGTGCAGGTGTGATTAAATCCACTTCCCAAAGCCTAAGCGGACTATCATGCCTCGGTTATAATTTCTCAGAACCAAAGTGCTAATAAGCTAATAAGCTAATAAGCACTTGGGAGCACCTCACCAATATGAACACAAAACACAGCAAAAGCAATCAGAGTAGCAGCAAGCAATTCACTCTTTGTGGAGGCAACTTGCTTGCAAGACATTTCAATCATTTTAACCACGTGTATCTGCCCAGGCTTAGGTCAGAAGTCAGAACAGCCAATTACTGCATGGTCACCTGAGGAGAACAGCGCCGGATGCAAATTAACTGGCCAAGTTAATCTCATTTCTTTTTTGTTCTCATCACAAAATACTGCAGCAAACAACCCAGCATGAGCAATTTGACAGTGTCACCTGCAGGGTAGGATGAAACAGTTGCTGGATCTGCAAGAACGTTCATGCAAGGGCACACGTGTGAGTGGTGGGAACTTGTAGGTATGGAACAGCGTAACTTTGGGGAAAACCTGGCTCAGGAAAAGTAGGTCAAGAGTGAGGTGTCACTAAAACTTCATGCAAAATTGAGGAGGTGGGAACTCAAAACTCAGCTACGGTTGGAGGGAATGTGTCATTTGCCTCATGAGGGAAGGTAACATAAGTCCTACAGGCTCCAAAATGCACTCAATTAGCTGTTTCTTTTACCTTTTTGTTCTACCCAGCATTTCTTCAAGAGCACTGTCATCTCTGGCTTTGGCATCCTACTCATCATCTATGAATTCATGTTGCCGTTTCCTTCCTGAAAGGAAAAAGTCCCATAGTTAGTCACCTGCTAGACAGAGGAAAGGACAACTTTGACAGTATCTTTGCCACTGTTAGAGTCTGAAGACCATTGCTCCTCAAGCAGACAGGACTGCAAGTTGTGTTCTCTTTTAACATCGTTTACCCTAAATTCTCTGAGCAGCCTGTGCTGACTCTAGAAACTTACCCCAATTTTACCTGTAAGCAGCTGAAAAGCAGCCAGACACGCCTGGAAAGAAGGAGCAGGACAATGACTCACCCAGACTAAAGAACTCCCAGCAACAAGAGAGGTTTGTGCCAAGCAAATGGCTTTGTTTTATTTTATAGCATTCTGAAAGTGTTAGTCTATAAGAAGCAGAATTAATACAACACAGAAAACAACACAATGTTAGCAAAGTCTCCTTTCCAAATCACATGAGTCAAATTAAAAATAAAACTAGACAATTGTACAAAGAGGAGACAAAAAAATCAATTTTCTCAAAGAGATAACATGAGGGACTCCCATAGGGGTTGGCAAATTCTGGAAGAGAGAAAAAGATTATATTTTATGGGAAGAGATTCAATAACCATTCTTTTCCCATAAAGCTAGTGATGGAGGATTGTCACTGCTCCATAGACACACTGTGCACATTTCAGGACAACGGTAACAGAAAATCAATAGCATCTTTTATATGTGAAAGGACATTATCTCTATGGACTCCTAATACTAACAAATTGGGCCATGGAAGACCTGTACTAAAATGCAGCAGTGGCTGCTGATCTGGCTGCAGGAGAGGGGCAGCACGCTGTCCTACATCTGCGGACGCTTTGTTTTGTGTTGTTTGCTTTCAAAGCAATAACTCAGTTCAAAGCTTCACCTTTCACTAAAGCCAAAGAGCCCCCAGATGACGCTACATTAAAGTCTAAGTTGGACCCCGGCTGCTCTGTTGCTCAAAAGCACCATCAGCATACATCTCTCCTCATTGGCTGTAATCATTAGGAGGGAGGAATTTCATCAGGTGGTAACTTGACAGCATTGACAAGCTCAGCTAAATTGATGGCATCTTCTGCTTTTCCCCTCCACTGATCCAAGATAGACCCCAAATTAATATCAGCAAAAACGCTGTGTGGGGGCAGATTTCCAGGGATGACTGCGTGATTCCAGGAAGCTGCCAAACAAGGGCCAGCACACACTGGCCACTCTCACCAGAGGAAGATGGGCATCACTGAGCCCACCAACACCTGACCCTACTTTGGGAACTCTGCACTTCAAGCTAAGCACAGCAATGCTCAGTGTAATGCTATAATAGGAGGGAAAGCGCTGCAATAATAGCAGGGTAGCAAAGTCTCTGGCTACAGCAAATGAGAACAAGCCCAAATGCAGTAATGAAGGAAAAGAGCTGCTTACCTTTGGAAGGCCTCAGCTACGCAAGCATCTCCAGAGAGATCCCCTCACTTCCACAGCCAACCCTTACACGAGGGCTGCGAAGGGGAGGATCCTGGCTCCAGCCCTTCCATCACTCAGAACATTGCATGCACCTGAGCTCCCCTGGGCTGGCCCTGCCTTCCCTCCAGGTGCTCCATCACTGCTTCAGGCTGTGACTTAGCACTGCCACTACACTCAGTGGCATCCCTTTCTCAGTGCAGGCTCTGAACAGAGCACATGCTTTATAAGCAGAAAAGAAACAAAGACATCACAGCTTAGGGAAAAAATAATAATGCGAGTTTCTTTGATTGGAATGGTCCAGACTAAAAAGAGCAGTTCTGTGTGAGGGGGAAACATGCCCTTAGGTTGCGACCTAAGAAGAAACCAGTGAGGCTGCTCACAGCTTCCAACAGCAGCGCACCAGGCAGAAGCTGCAGCCACCTGAGAACACAGGAGCTGCTAAACCCCACATCTGACTCTTGGCATCTGCAGCTCTCATCACAAAGGCTGCACCCCACAGAGCACCACGATGCCTTCCTGGGCACCGCCAGCATCCTGCAGAGCAGTGTGGACAAGAGACTCCACACCCAGAGCCAGAACTCGGCAACTCGGAAAAGCTCAATAAATACCTTTTTTCCCCTTGCAAAGTAACCTTTGTAACCTTTTCCTACAGCAGTTACTTTTCTTCCATTTAGCTTAATATTCTAAAGAGAAGTCTCCAGATGCTTAGAAAGCACAGTTCATATTTAGCTCACTAAAGTCATATAGCTCTTTTCCTATGCTTCCCTGCCAAGATGTGACATCTGTGGACCGTTCCCAGAAATTGCCCCTGAATCATCCGTGATGCACACAAAGCAACGGCAGAGCTGGCAGCGGGCAGCAGCGTCGTTCAGGAACACGTCAGGTCGGCCCAGCAAGGGCAAGGATTCCCAGTCACGCTGCCGCCGATATCCCTACGAGCCACGCCGTTCCCACGCGGCATTCGAAACAGCGTAGCACGGACCGGACTCGAACCGTCCGGCTACAGACCGGGGCAATTCGCATCCTGGGAATCGGAGCGGTCTCTGCATCTTCAGTCTTTGAAACCACGTGGGAAAAACGCTTCCAACAGGCGGGAGCCAACCCGCCCCCGTGCCGAGCCTACACGGGAACGGAACGCGATTCGACCCGGGCCAGCCGCAGTTCGGGAAGGGAAAGCAGACCCAGCTTCCCGTCAGAGCACGGCGGGGCTACGAGGGGCGTCCCGGAGCTCCGTCCGAGCACAGAAGCGCTGCGGGACCAAGCAGCGCCCGCACGGAGCGGCACCGCCCCCTCCCCGTGCGGAACGCAGCGCCCGGCCGCGGGTCGCGCCGCCGCCGAACTGCTCCGCCGCTCCCCGTCGGTGCTCGAGCCCGGGCCCGGCCCCGCCGTGCCGAGAACGGACGCCGCGCCCCGCCAACCCGCGCCCCGCCAACCCGCGGCCGCCAACGGGCGGCGCCGCGCCGGATCCCGGAGCGCTGCTCCCGCCGCGCCCCGGAGTGGAAACCGAACCGCGACGCACAAAGGAACCGCGAGGAGAGAAGCACCCGGCAGGCACCGGGCCGAGCACTCACCGCGGGATCCGCGCCCGCCGCCGCGCGCCGCGTTTCACGGCTCCCGGGGCGGGGCCCGCCCGCGCCTGCGCACTCGGCCAGGCCGGCACGCGGCCCCGCGCGCACGCGCAGTAGTCGGGCTCCTCCGGGCCGCAGGGGGCGCTGTCAGGACGGCGCGGCGCATCGCTCCGCCCGGCGCGGGGTGAGAGGTCGGGAAGATGGCGGCGGCCTTGGGCGAAGAGGCGCCGGACAACGAGGACTACTACGCGCTGCTCAACGTGCGGCGAGAGGTGAGCGCGGAGGCCGGGCCGCGCGGCTTCGCGAGGGGGCCGCGACCCCCCGTGCCTGACCTCGCCTCTGGGGCGGGCCGCGGTGCGGCCCGGGCGGCTGAGAGCGACCCCAGCGGGCGGCGGTGATCGGATGGCGGGGCGGGGCGGGGAGCGCGGCCTCGTGCGGGGCTTAGATGGGGGCGGCACCGAGGGGCGTCCGGGGTTCGATGGAGGGGGGATCCTTCGTTCTGGTACAAAAGCAGCCCTCGGAGCCGCTCGCTGTGCTGGCAGCGCCCGGGGCTGAGCGTGAGATGGAGCGGCGAGGTAACGCTGTGCTAAAAGCAGCGCGTTTGAATGGATGGGAGAACCCCGGAGTTCGTGACAGCGTGATTGTAGACCCGCCTCTGTGTGCATGGACCTTCTGTGCCTTTCTGGTTCTTCATTCTGGTTCGAATCAGGGCTGTGTGAACCGTATGTGCTCACATTAAAAAGATAAAAGGCTGTCAGTGCTCTCCGGTTTCCTTTCCGAGGTGCAGCCCCTTGTTAGCCGGCGCGCAGTGCCAGCAATAACTGGTCGAGTTGCAGGAGGTCAGAACGTGTGTGCTGTGCTGAGCTGCAGGCAGGTTCACCACGGCAGTGTGTGCACAATCAGACTGCGCTGCTCGGACCCTTCAGCCCTAACAGTTAACGTTCAGAGATGAAGAAAGCTTTTATTGAGCTACTGCTGCCTCAAATGGTAGGAGTTTGAGACATAGAAGCAATTTCGTCCTGTGGTTCTGAAAATATTAGCTTGGGAATTGACGTCAGTGCTTCTGGCCATGGGGGTGGCCTTCTGTGTCTTCTTTATGGAAGCCTTTCGTGTTTCTGAAGGAAACAATCTCTGACTGTAACTTTACACAGAGCTTTCCAATATTGTGCAGAAGAGAAAAACGTTCTTTTTTGAAGAGTGTTGTGCAGCTCAAACACGAGCACGGTTAAGAGTCTGTGGGTCGTACTGTTACATCAGCCAATAGCCTTGTAAATCACACTCCCAAATGCCATCGAGGTGCAGATGCAAAGGTTAAAAGAGTGAGGTAGGAAGCGTGCAGGCGCTGTGACTGCCTGGGGATGAACAGGGAAGGCTTAAAGGTTAACTTGGCCAGACTTTCAGCACTGCAACAGATAACAAAAAGTCAAGTTGAGTACAGCAGGGAAGTGAAGCCGAGCTAAAAGGATCTTTGAGAGAGTAATTCCAGATGAGGGTAGTTACGTTTTTAATTATCTCCTTGCTAATTAAGTTCTGTAGTGCTGTCCTGCATGGCAGTGGTATGCAACGAGGCAACACTGCTGAATGCTGAGCCAGTTTTGTGGGGGGGGGCAGCTGGGCTCAGCGTAATGGTTAACCACTGAGCTTTGCAGCCGTGGTAAGGAGAACAAGCTACTGAGCAACACATCTCCAGTGTGTCTGTATGCTTAATCTTCTATGGATTTCAATCCAGTAAAAACGTGGCAAGTGTGAAACACTAAATTAAGGCATTTAAGCCCAAACGAGGAGGTGACACACATCTTAATTTCGTCGAGAATTTTGGTAATAAAAATGCAACTTACATATCGTTATTACTGACTTATGTATCTCATTGCAATTTGAAATGATGTCAGTATTTCTTTAGTGGTTCCTAAGAGGTTATCTCTCATGAAATATTGAACCGGTGACCCAATGTATTCAGAGATGATGAAAGGCCCAATCTAACCTTGTATTGAACGTGGCATTTACAAAAAACGAAATTGCTCATTTCTATTATGTAATCAATAGCACATTAAACCATTTATCATTAATTTGATTAAGGAATGTCATTTTAGAGCTCTGTCTTCTCAATCTAGTTTAAATTCAATGTCTGAGGAAGCACACAGTGGTAAAAAGAAGGCAGCTGTTCTGTATCTGCCTTGCTGTCCTGGGGGTAGCAAATTCATCAGGTCTACTTCTGCCGTATCACTTCAGAAATGTAACATTAAGTATAAATGCAGAGACATCATCTACTCTAGACTGTCGAGATGGAACAAACCTCTAGCTTTGAGATGCAAAAGAAACTGCACATTCTCCTCACCCTTTGAGGGATAAATAGTGCTGAAATACAAGGAATGAAGTGAGAAAGGGGAGGCTGCCGAGTCTCCCCTGGTCTGAAGGCGATTCTGCCCTGCCATTGTCTCCTGGGAGCGATAAAGGAAGGCGTCCCTTCTGTTATTCCATTGATTCTGAAAGAAGCCATCCAAAATCTCTGCCTCTGGAATGAGGCCTGGTTCCACCTCAAATTCTTCATGCTGAAGGACGCATTTGTTTTGTTGATGCGTTCAGTGACTTACTGTTCTGTTCATCCATCTGTGGCAGCTGAGTCAATTTTTGAGGGAGGTGAAGTGCCTGCTATTCTCACAGCACAGTGGAGCATCCTTGTTGTACAGGAACAGAAGTGCTAGGGAGCAGTGAAGCACTGCTGTAACGTGAAATGCTGGCTCATGGCCTGAAGCAGGGATGGAGCACCTGGTGGGAAGGCAGGGCCAGCCAGGGGAGCCCAGGTGCATGCAGTGTGCCTGAGCAACAGGAAGGGGTGGAGCCAGGATCCTCCCCTTCCCAGCGCTCATTTAAGGGTTGGCTGTGGAGGTGAGAGCATCTCTTGCTGCAGTTTCTTGTGTACGTGAGGCCTTCTGAAGGTAAGCAGCTCTTTTCTTTTGTTTCTGTATTTGTGTTTATTCTTGTTTGCTGTAGCTGAAGACTTGCCCCCCCCGATTATTATCATAGTACTTTTCATCCTATTTTAGCATTGCCTACCTTATAAATAACTTAGAAAGCACAGATTGCATAGCTGAATGCTTTGTTGACTTACATGGCAGCTGTGTCCTACTGTGAAGTGTAAGTCTGTTCTTAAACTCGTGTAAGTAATGGGATGTAGTGGCTGTTAGATTTCTCTTTTAAGGCTGATCTTGGAAATGGTCCTTTTGTCTTTTCATTGTCCTTAATTGTATTTTAATTCATCTGCATTGCTTTTCATAGGCCTCTCAGGAAGAGTTAAAAGCTGCCTACCGCCGGCTGTGCATGCTGTACCACCCAGACAAGCACAGAGACCCAGAGCTGAAGCTGCAGGCTGAGCGGCTGTTTAACCTGGTTCACCAAGCTTATGAAGGTCAGCAGAAGTCTTTGAGTTTGCCAAGATTTCCTAGGGGCTTTTTAGGCAGGGTTTGTCTTTGTGCTCTTTAAAGTACAAATAAATATTGTCACATTGCGTTGTTATAATATTGCTGATACTTAATGGTGCTTTGTTTCCTTTTTCTGTCCTGTAAATCAGAGGAGTGATGTATTGTAAGTTTGCAATGAAGAAAATATGAAGTCCTGGTTCTTACCTCCTATGTATTATAAGCAGTCTTGTCAGTATCTCCCTTATTTCTCTGTAGAAAGAGTTTCCAGAATCTGCCTGAATCCAAAGTAACACAGTTTTGTTGGCCTGTGATTTAAGAAGACCAAGTTATCATTCTTCTTTGATTGTAATTGCAGTGCTTAGTGATCCACAGACCAGGGCCATCTATGACATATATGGGAGGAGAGGACTGGAGATGGAAGGATGGGAGGTGAGAGAAATTCCATACTTTATGGCTGATTGGTTGAATCCAAATTTGTCTGAATTTCTTGCTGTATTGAGCTGCACTGACACCTTGAAGGTATAAAATAAACTTGTCTGCTTGTAGCAGAAATGCAGGACACAATCTGCAGCAGTGATGGAGCACGTGGTAGGAAGGTAGGGCCAATCCTACGGAGCTCAGGTACACCTGAGTGGGGGGTGGAGCCAGGATCCATTTAAGGGTTGGCTGTGGAGGTGAGGGCATCTCTTGCTGGAGATCCCTGTGTACCTGAGGCCTTCCAAAGGTAAGCAGCTCTTTCCCTTCATTTCTGCATCTGTGGCTGCATTTGGGCTTCTTCTCATTTGCTGTAGCCAAAGACTTTGCCACCCCACTATTGTTGCAGTAGTCTCCATCCCATTGTAACATTACACTGATAGGAAGTACTCTTGTTTTGTTTCTTTTATTTTCCTCTCCCTACCTCCACCTCTGGAGCGACATGGTGGGTTTTCAGAGTACTTTTTGTTGATGTTTTTTTTACCAGAGAACAAAAAACATGTCATTCAGAGTTCCCTGCTGGGATATTATCATAGCAGGCAACACGTTTGGCTGGGACAAATGCATCAATATCCCATTTCATCTCATCTTTTTCATCTGAACTAAATCTAAAACCAGTACTTTTTCTGTCCTTAATTAGAGCTGTGCCTCTTTAAAGCTCTGATTCTCTGAAACGTGTAGGGAAACAGAGCAGTGTGCGCAGCGTGTTTGAGTGTCAGCAGGCCTCTGTTCCATCAGCAGTGACACAACCAGTATTTCGATTTCTTTTTGAGCAGGTTGTGGAAAGGAAGAGAACTCCAGCTGAAATCAGAGAGGAGTTTGAGCGTTTGCAGAGAGAGAGGGAAGAGAGAAGACTGCAGCAGAGAACTAATCCAAAGGTGAGCAAAGGCTTCGTGCCAGTCTCAACGCTGAGTTCTTAAGTGTTTAGGAATGCAAGGGTGATGAGCCTCAATGAAGGGTTATAGTAAATAACTCCTTAGGTATTCACAGTTAATGAGCTGCTCTTTGTGCAGTTTATCTGGAAAATGTAGGGAAAACAACTAAATCTTTGAGATTATTTTTTCTGTTTAAACATCAGAGAGCAAAAGTATCTTTCAATGCTTTTAGGAGAGCATTCCTAACTCTGAAGTTGTTTTGAATTCTATCCAAATGTTCCAAATAAAATGTAACTCCTTGCAGTAACCTGACAATTTTTCCCTTTAATATTGCTCTAGTGTCACAGCAATGTGGAGAGAGATTCAGATGCAGCCTTGAAAAGAAAAAATGAGGCAGTTACTAAACCAGCTGGATAGATAACTGTTCCCTCTCACTATAGAGTGCTTGCAGTGCAGTGAGCAAAATCAGCATGAACAAGATTGGGGTCTTGCCTGCTTCACAGTTAGTCCTGCTTAAAGAAAGCTACATCATGTTCTTAAAAGGATAATCATTGAGCATTCCATCCTCATCTCTATCTGCTTGAGCAGCAATAAATCGACCCTAAGTGACCCACCTTGCTGCTTAATCTTGGCTGTTTAGGAGTGATCTGTGTTAAGGATGATGTTCTCATTGTAACACTGGGATGGCAGGGAGATGTGGAAATGATGACTGACATCTGTCACCTGCTGTGACTGGAATACTCCAGTAGGCTGCAATGCTAATGGCCTAGCAGGCTCTTGGCTTGATAAATGTGCAGGCAGCCTGAGCCTTTGTCAGGATTGCCCCGACTGAGGTTTTGAAGCTTGTTGAGAACCAAGGTTTTTCTGATTCATGCAGTGAGCAATACTATCAAAGAGTTGCATTGGCACTCACCTCGTATGCTTGCACTTCAGTGTTCCTCTTGTCTGTATCCTTCTCCTTTCTTCTTAAACTGTCAGAAACCATTTTGTGCCTATTTTTTTTAAACCTCTGTTGGAAGCCTTTTCCTTCCATGCAGGGTAGAAATGCTCCATGGTGGGGAGCCTTAATCTTCCTCTCTCAGCACTGAGGTAGCTGTGCAGACATCTACATAGGTAAATAAACTTCCTCTGTCTTCAAACAAAACTGTAGTGAGACGTTGAATTTTGTTTGGCTTGCAAATGCTTGGTGGAAGTACAAAGATCCTGCATCCCAAGCACGGGTGCTGGTACTGTTCTGATGTCCTTGAAGAGGTCCTCTGTGTCACTGGCTTCATGCCTGGGCCTTTACAGTATTGCAGCAGAGCTCGTGTAACCCAACAGAGAGATTGCTGGTTGAGTAATTGCTACTAGAGCTGGTTTGGAAGGTTGCTCTGGTCTTTATAGTCATTATAGTCACCGTGTTTTCATAGGAGACAGAAGTGTGAGTTTAGAACTGAATCAGAAAAATATCCATCTGAGAAGACCTGTAATGTTTTGAGGTATTCCTTGGCACAGACTTTGAATCTGTGCTGGTCTTAGCAGAGCAAATCGAGTAATGCAGATCACCAAGCTGTTGTGAGTTGTACAGATATTAGGAACTTATTTGTTCTGAAAGGGTGGCTGAGCATAAGGTGATATGTAAATATCTGCTGTTCTCATATTCTATCCAGGAAAGGATTTCTGGATGCCACGGAATAGGGCAAGTCCAAAAGTCTGTACTGGAGATGAGAGCGATTGTGGTCAGGAGGGCACTGGCACAGAGGGGCATGGTTATCTGTGCAGTGCTTCACTGTGACTTCAGTTCAACACTTTATCTGGGTATTTCACTGTCTGTGAGCAGTAAAAAAGTGTCTGTACTGCAAGCCTTGGTCTCTGTGTCCTGTGATAAAATTAGCCATCTGGGTGCTTACAGCAACTGCTGATTGGCAGCCTATAGAAATGTCTCTCCAGGCAATGTTCCTGTGGAATTAGGTAGCACAGCTGTGATCACTTCATACATGAACACAAGTTATCTTAAAATCTCAAACATTTTGTCAGTTCTATAAAATGGTTTCAGCAAAGTAAAGTGTTTTAACCAGAAATGTTGAGCAATAACCAGATGTAGGCAATTTGGCAGGTTTCAAATTGAGCCTATTATTTGCTTTTAGAGTTTTGTTTTTGTTTTCAAAGCTGTGTGGAAGGGTTGAAAAGTTCATTACTTGATTTGAGAACTGCTTCCCATTTGGAGCAGTGAGTCCCATTATCTTCCTGCTGCAGAAGGTCGATGCCTAAGAAATGCAGATTCCTCAGGGCCCAGCCAGGTTCCACGTGTCGCTTCCAGAACGAAGGTGATCTTCCAGGAAAAAAGAGGAGGAAGGATATATTCTTCTCTGGCACATCTATTAATTTCATCATGAACTGTTTCATGTTTGCAGGGATGTTGAATGCAGGTGACTTCAAAAGGTGCTGTTGGATCGCCGTTCTGGTGGTCCTGAAGCTCATCACGACCTCCTGCTCTGCGCGTTGCTTGCCGTGTGCGCAGCCGACCTGTGAGCAGAGCTTTGCAGCCTCTCCCTGCTGCTCTCGCTTGGGGAAGGCTTTTCCTTTTTTCAATGGCCTGAGCAGGTGGAGGCTGTGCGGAGCGGTGCTGCGCTCTACGATCCGGTGCCGTAGGGGGTGCTGTCGTTCTCTGGGAATATTTTTAACATTGCCATCTGCTGCTTTTCCTGTGCTCGTGCACGAGCCAATTTCCTTGCCAGGACCGATAGGTCTCTGAAGGTGACTTCACCTGTTTGGCAGGAGGGAAAATACCTCGTGGAGTCTGCTGCTCCCTTCACCAAAAGGCGACTGAACAGAAATCCTGCTGCAGAGGGCAGGGGTGGGGGCAGCTGAGGTGCTGCTTTCATCTGAATTGGTTTTGTAGATTTTCATGCATGGATTCAGGTGTTTTCCTTTTGACTTCTCCATTTTCACTGAGAGGAATGTTTTGCAGTTCATAGTTGTGAAAAAGGAAGTTGCAAGATTTCATTCAAATTCAACGTGGCTACTATTTAGTTTGAGAACTTTTGTTTAAATTACTCTAAATTTGTAATTCAGAGTTGCAGTCTTGCAGAGGTGCTGTGCTGAATGCAGCACCAAGCCAAAAAAACCTTGTTGTGCAGCTGTTGTGAAAGATCCTGGGCTTGTATATTTCTGAAGTGAACAGCATCAAGAAAAGAGAGGGGTGGTTCTGTTTTGATGTGCCTTCACCTGTGTTAAAATGTTTGATCAGTCAGTCTGCAGTGCACTGATTGGACTCTCGTGGAGTTAGGCTGGCCCTTCTTGCTTTCTTTGGCTCTTCTCAGTGTGCTTTGTAGGCATCTGGAGCAGCAGTGCAGGGTTTGCAGCTTCTGAGGCACTTGGCAGCCTTGCTTTGCTCCACTGTTACGTTGGCCTTGTGGAGGAACTGCGCAGCAAGGAGAGGCTGCAGCTGGAGAAGTTTTACCTTTGGAGAGCAGACTCCTTGAGCTCCTTGAGGTGGTGTTGGAGGTCGTTCCTGAGAAGTAATCTTCTGCGTGAATGGTAGTAATTTGCCATTCCTGTTTCTTTAAACAGGAAATAAGTGTAATTGATTTAAAATTCAGCAGCCTTCCAAAAATGTAAAAAATAAAGAAAATAAAAGTAAGGATTCATCCCTTATTCCAGAGTTCTGGAAATAATCCCACCCTTCTGTGTTAAAATATGCTGGTTTTTTTGTTGTGCAAGCAATCAGAAAATAAACAGCAGGAATCCTCACAGCAGATACGTGGTTGGCAGTTTGAATCCTATCAAACTCTGCAATTTAAGGTTCAGAATCCTATTAGAATGGAGTGAGCATGGAAAAACTCCTACTTACAACAAATTCTTATTTCAGTCTGTCTGTATTCCACTGTCAGGATGTTTTTACACCTACCCTGAGTTGCGTTTGTTCAAACTGCTTGATGTTAATCCTGTGTGCACAGAGGTTCTGTTCCGGCAGGTGGTTATTGCCCATTTTGTGGTGGTGCTGTGCAGGAGGTCTGTGGGGAATTTATCAGAGCCCCTCGTAGCTGTGTGACCCAGACAGGAATCTGATGGCGCTCTTTTCAAACATCCCCACTCTCGCTCATGTTCCAAGTTGGTTCCTCCTGGGGAAAAAAGTGTTGTAGTGTTTGTGTTTGAAAAAACAAGCTGTTTAGAATGGAGAATGTAATTGCAGAACAAGAGAATTCTGAAAAGCAGTCTTTAAACCAGCAATGTATGTGTGAGGGTGCTTTAGCTGTGTAGCCTCAGTAAGCTGGGTGTTTGTTAATACCTTGTAGTACCTTGTTTCACTTCATCCTTAGGGAACCATCAGTGTTGGAATAGATGCTACGGACCTCTTTGATCGTTATGATGAAGAATATGAAGATGTGCAAGGGAGCAGCTTTCCCCAGATTGAAATAAACAAAATGCACATATCCCAGTCCATTGAGGTAAGGAGGGCAGGCGCCGTGGCCGGCTTGGTCAGGGTCTGAGAACATGAGGCAGTACAGGGCAAGCAGCAGAACCTGGAAACTGCTCAGGTCTCCTCTTTCTTTACAGGAAGATCCATTAACCAGGGTGAGTGGGAGGAGACTGGGTTCCAGCAGGGCTGTGTTGAATGTGGCACGCATTTGTGTGAGCACAGGGCAGAATCTGATGGCTTGTCTGTATGCTGCAATGCTCCCTGCTAGAAGGGAGGCTGAATTGTGATTCGAAGTGGGTATCTAGCTCTCTGTGAATGCAGGACACTTTGTATATGAAAACATATCATCCAATTTTGAGGACATAGGCAGGAAACAAAGGGCAAATGTTCCCTTTGTTCCAAACAGTTGGAGAAATTGAGTCTACTAGTGAGAATAGAAGGAACTACAGCTCAATACTGGGACTTAGCAGTTCATTAAAGCTGTCACAAGCAGCTGCTGTGTAAAACTTATTTCACATTTTGCTGTGTTCTCACTGCAAAACTTAATATGGGTGTGCCTGGCTCAAACACCTGGGTTAAGTGGATGACAGGAATGCAGCTGTGCTGATACTTGTCTCACGGTGCTCAGAATCTCTGCTGTCATCTGCAGTTTTGGCTGTGTCCCTTTAGAATAGATGTTATGTATGTGAATCAGGATCGTTTTGGTAGCACTGTATTCTTTTTCTCAGGCACCACTGACTTCCACAGACACAGCAATACTGTCTGGTAACCTTTCTACCCAGAATGGGAACGGAGGTGGATCAATTAATGTTGCTTTTAGACGAGTGACATCTGCCAAGGGATGGGGAGAGGTGAGAATGCTGGATGTTATGTATTGTACCCAATTTGTTTCAGGCTGCTTGGATTAGCTATCTAGGCTATTTTCTCTTCAGCTTTTTTTCCACCCTTGTGTGCTTCCATTTCAGAAGATAGGGATAGCAGTGCTGACAAACTTTCTTGAATGCCCTATGAAGAGAGCTCCTGGAGATTTAGGTGGTAGCAGTATTTGTAGAGCGATACTAAAACAAACACACTGTTGGATAGTAGAATAATACTCAGTACATCCTGTTTCCCAAGTCCAAAGTTTTCCTTCATTTCTTTTCTTCCCATTTTTGGCTGTGCTTGGCTTGTGCTGATAGAATGTTACCTGTTGTTTCTTGGGCCCTTCCCAAGGGCTGTGTTTTCCTATAAGTGCCTGTGTGGCTACAGAAACTGCTTTCCTCTGCTCGTGACAGCCTTGCTCAGAGAAACACTCCTTATTCTCAGTGAGAAATTAGCAGAAAGGAGAGGATACTAAAATAAGTGGTGAATTTGATTCAGATGTTTTAAGCACTTCTGAATTAAAACAATGCTTGTAAAGTACTCTGTCTCTTGACAAAGCCTATATTCTAACTGCTTATCACTGTGCATTTCAACAGTTGGAGTTTGGAGCAGGAGACCTTCAGGGGCCTCTCTTTGGTCTGAAGATATTCCGTAATCTTACGCCAAGATGGTAAATAGTCAAAAATTGATGTTTGGTTCCTCAGTGTGGAATATTAACCTTCTTAAATTCATTTTCCTGTTAATTCTAGATTTGTTTTCTGCTCTGCAAAAGGTTTCTCTTCTCTAGCCTTTACGTAATGCTTCAGTGCTAATTGAAATGCATCTATTGTGTTTGTTAGTGTCTTCTATTTTAATACCACTAGATCAAGGGAGCCTGCTCTACATCCTGATGAGGCTTTGCTTGTTTCTTTAGCTTCATCACTACCAACTGTGCTCTGCAGTTCTCGTCCCACGGGATCCGCCCAGGTCTCACCACAGTTCTGGCCCGCAACCTCGACAGGAACACGATGGGGTACCTGCAGTGGCGGTGGGGCCTCCAGTCAGCCATGAACACCAGCGTTGTCCGGGACACGAAAACCAGCCACTTCACTGTGGCGCTGCAGGTGAGAATCCTGCTGCTGTGTGCAGGGGACGTTGGTGCCGTTCTGGGAGGGAGAAGCCTCAGCTTCTGCTGTTGTATTTCAGCTGGGAATCCCCCATTCCTTCATGATGGTCAGTTATCAGCATAAGTTTCAGGATGAGGATCAGACGCGGATAAAAGGCTCTCTAAAGTAAGTGTCAGGTGGGAATTCACACTGCTCGATCTGTTACCTCCTGCTGTTGTAGGTTTCTGGGTTCCACACGAATTGAGCGCTTCTGTATTCTTTAGGAACCCGCTTCTCTTTAATTATATCTGTTAATGACTGAAGTGAGCCTCTTGGAGGCTTAGCTTTGTGTCTCTCCAGTTAAGTAGAATGTAAAATACATGCTTGTTGCCTCTGTGGTCTGTTAACTGGTTTACTAACTGAAAGGGCTGCTCTCATCTTGGAGATGCACCATGAATCTTCTGACAGCCAGCATCTGCCCCACACAAACGTATTTGTTGTGTGTTTTACTGGTTGGGGAATTACATGAAGAGAATTCAGGGATGAAAAAATTGAAGTCTTCTGAGTCTTAGCAGTATCTGTTCTCTCGTTCTAGGGCAGGGTTCTTTGGGACCATTGTGGAGTATGGAGCAGAGAGGAAGATTTCCAGACACAGCATCCTAGGAGCCACCGTCAGCGTTGGTGTTCCCCAAGGAGTGTCTTTGAAAATCAAGTCAGTTAAAGATTATAACTGTAGAGTGTAGAGGCCAATCATAACTTACATTATTGTATTTCAAAAATTCAGGTGAGGGGGTTCCTATCTTAGAGCAAAGCACGTATGTTGATATTCCAGTGTAAGGGTTTGCAGCTGCCCTCATCTGTAAGGCAGGTTGTGCCTTCCTCTCGTGTTATTCTGAGCCTGAACCACCTCTTACAGGGCGACTGTGTGTATGCATCAAAATACTCTGAAAGTACAGCTTTAAGCTTGGGGTATTATGAGTAAAAGGGTGGAAGAATTCAAAAAATATTAAAGAAATGTATTTAATTGCATTCCATTTGTGAAACACTGTGCGTGCTTATGTGCTTCAGTTGGTGAATTGCCATCGTTGAGTCACTGAGGATGCTTTGTTAATGTGGCAGTTCCCAGAGATGCCCAACTTCTGAGGCTTCGTGTTCTGTGCTGCGCTTCTGCGTTGGTGCCAGCAGAGGGCGGCTGGGATGCAGAAACTGCTGAGATGTTGCTGTCGAGACTTCTCAAAAATTGATGTTCTTCCAAAGTTCGCAGTTCTGCTCCTCGTGTTTTTGGGATGACTCGGTCATCTTACCTTGCTTGTGTACTTAACCAAGAACGCTGAATTCTGCATTTCTTCTGACCTGTCCTCATGTTCTCACTCCTTCCAGGTTGAACAGGGCTAGTCAGACCTACTTCTTCCCTGTCCACCTAACAGATCAGCTGCTTCCCAGTGCTGTATTCTATGCCACTGTGGGACCCCTGGTTGTCTACTTTGCCATGCACAGGCTAATCATCAAACCCTACCTCAGGGCGCAGAAGGAGAGGTGAGCTGGCAAGGCTGTGTTTGTAGTACAGAGCTGGGAAGTCCTGATGGAGTGCTTCTGGGAGTCTGGTTCAAAGGCTGGGATATCCATGGCATGGTGTTAATGCTGCTGGAAGGCTATGGAAATCCCCTGGAGGGTGGGGAAGAACCTTGAAGCCCAGCTCATTAGAGTGATAATGTGGGACAGTGATAATTGGGGTGAATTAGTGAACGTTTGCCACTTTGGCTGAATCCCATTCGTTGTGTAGACCTGATGTGATTTTTTGACTTCTTTATGCCAGAGAGCTGGAGAAGCAGAGGGAAAGTACTGCCAGTGACATCCTTCAGAAAAAGCAAGAGGCAGAAGCTGCAGTAAGTCTTTCTCATAAGTAATCCCTCTTGAAGCTGGTTTTACTTTACTTTACTCTCTTTTGGACTCAGTGTCTGACAGTGCTGAATTTTTACTCTGTCCCCTGTGTTATTACAGGTTAGGTTGATGCAGGAGTCTGTCCGGAGGATAATTGAAGCAGAGGAAGCCAGAATGGGTAAAGATGATAACACCATTTATTTGCTCCATAAATGTGGATGGAGGAAGGAGCAATAAAAAGGCTGGGTAGCTGAGGGGGAGAAATGCAAAATGCAGTTGCTTCATTTCTACTCTTAATGAAGCATGGCATAATTGCTGTTGTGCATATATTGGGAAAATTCCATTGTGATTCATCTGGTGTCTGCACTTAGGGACACCAAATATTGTCTTAGGAAAGGCTGCAAGATGATCAGCAGGACGTAGGCAAGTCTGGCTGCTTCTCTGCACAAAAGAGAAGTGTGGGTATAGGCATGTGGAGAAAGACTGTGCTCTGCTGATCTCTGATCTGCACAGTTTGCTCTTAGATTATAATGGAAATCTGAGCATTAATGCTTGTGAGCAACAACCATGAGAATCTTCCAAAGTGAAGTGGCATTCGCTTGGCCTGTCACATCAGTGTGATGTTGAAGGCAAGTCATTCTGTCTTAGTGCTGAAATACTGCTAGCAAACACCCAGGTATAAATGTTCCTCTGTCTTGAAAAGAGTGGGTTGAGTCAAGGTGGATTCAAGTATCACTGAAAGCAAAAGAAGGTGCTGGGGTGGGCTTTTAATCCATGTCTGCCCAGCTGTCAGTGCAAAACAGCTCATTGCATTTGTCATTTCCTGTGAAATGCAGGTCTGATTGTAGTGAATGCCTGGTATGGGAAGTTTGTTAATGACAACAGCAGGAAGAATGAGAAGGTGAAAGTAATAGATGTGACTGTGCCCTTGCAGTGCTTAGTGAAGGACTCCAAGCTCATCCTCACAGAGGCATCCAAGGTATGTAGCTGTTGTCAGAGCACTACTGAGACACTCGAGTGTGCGATTCAGCGTTCTGAGTCGGCATGCTCTCCTCGCAGGGTGCCAGGTTAATTCACAGATACCACTTTCCATACGAGTGTCACAAACCTCTAGGAACTTCTGTTTCTCTGGGCATTTCCAATGTCAAACAGTGCCTCAGTGTTTATGGCATAGGACAGTGTTACAGATTTTGGGGCTGTACATCAGAAACTTCCTGGGTTCAGTGTTTTCTGCGTTCTTGGCACTGGGGAAATAATTTCTTAGTTTCTCATCTCATTGGCAACAAAACTTTTTTTGACACCTTATTCTGGTGCTAATGATATTTTAAGAGTCGTTGAAGAGTGAAAGCCTGTGCACTGTTTCCCAGCCTGTCCTTCTCTGTTTGAAGGCTGGGTTGCCGGGTTTCTATGATCCCTGTGTGGGTGAGGAGAAGAGTTTGAAAGTGCTTTATCAGTTCCGGGGAGTTCTGCACCAAGTGATGTCAGCTGACAACGAGGCCCTCAGGATACCAAAGCAATGTAAGTAACAAGGACTACTGTGCTTCCTCCTTCAGGAAGAGCTGGGGTTTCTGAAATGGACTGGGGTGGCTACGGTGTGTCTCCAGTCATTGAGGAGCTCAGTTGCAGCGTTGCAGCAATTGATGCCACCTGACCTTAAATATCCAACCCGAGTTTAAAAGAAAGCAGCTTCCAGCAGCTGCTGTTATCACTACTGGGCGATTCCCAGCACTAGGTAGCCCGCTGTGGGCTGATCTGAAGACAGCTAGAGGCCTGTACCAGGTTTCTTTCCCATCTGCATTTTATCTGTGTCAAGATGCTCACCCTATCGAGGTGATTTTGTGAATTGTCTACTGATGGGTTTTGCTGCTACCACACAGCCCTGGGCAGTTGGCCACGGGGCGCAGTCCTGTGAACTCCAGGCCACTTCCACGGCCCAATTGGAGGAGCATATCCAGTTTACAGGTTTGTCATAAGGACAGTGCAGTTGTAAATGAACCACGTTTAATTACTGGCCAGAGTTGTTTCTGTCTGTTCCTGATGCAGTAGTTTTAAGTTCAAGCAAGGATGGTGAGAGTGGCGTGTATCCATTTACTCTTCTCATTCAACAGCTCACAGAATCGATGCAGATGGCTAAATCTGATGAGAGCTGCACGTCTGTTACAGTACCTGGGTCAGCAGAGACAGCAGAACCTTCCCCCAGATGCTACAAGCTTGAACAAGAGACATTTTTATTTTTATCTGTATAGCAGGTGGTGGCTACCAGTCACGTTAGGATCAAAAATGAGAGAACCTGCTTCCTGAGGTGGCTTCAAAGCAATACTTCTCAATTGTGGCTCAGTAATCAATAAAGCAATGTGACTCTGAACGTGCACTACTTTCTGCTGAGGTTGTGTGAGCAGGCTCTGAGCACCACCCATCATGCAGCCAAATCTTTCCTGCAGCAATTTGGCCCAGTCTGTTTGTGCATTCTCACATAGCCTTCTGTACTTAGCAAGAAAGAAGACTTGTTCTTACTACTTCATGTACTTACTGAGGTAGGTAACATGCCTTTTTCCACACCTGAGTGAAAATTCTTTGTTAAGGCCACCTCCTGGGAGTTTTCTGTGTAAATCCTTTCGTTGGAAAGAGGGCAGAGATTGTTTTCCACACTAATTCTGTATTTGAAATGCACTTGTTAAGAACAAGTATGTTTGGAACGGAGTTCTTTGCTTTTTGTAATGACACGGACCTCTTCCCTATGAATCCATTCAGCTGCTCTCTTCAAACACTGCTCTACCAGACAAGGACACTGGGTATAACTGTCTTATTAATTCATTTTCCTGTCAAGGTGTTCAGGAGACCAGGAAAGCAGAGAGCGGGGGGGGAAGGACAGCAATTCATCTTATTTCTAGGAAAAAAGAGCGTGGTTCATAGGAGTAAACCAGACCAAAGTGAGGAGTGGCACAAAATGGGGAAAAGAGCTGAAAACCCTGAATTCAGCTGCCACTTCTGCTGCAGCATCAGATGTGAGGTAAACTTGTTGGATTTGTCCTGCATGGAAGCTGTGCTGGTAATTTACCAGCAGAAAGGGCAGCGCTGTTCTCGTGACACAGCAGGTAGAAGTGGCAGCCGTGTGCTATTCCAGTTTTGGTGGGAGTTTTGTGGTGCTTTCCTTACAGAGAAAAGGAATAATCAGGCTGTTTCTGAGCCACAGCTCTGCTCTTGGTGAATCCTAGGGCAGCTTCCATTGCTTCCAGGGGAGAGACAGGAAACAAAGGGTCTTGGCTGTGTGTTGTTGCATTACCATAAGTCACTTCCTGATGTGCACCTGGCCCCTTTTTCTGGAGTGCCATTCTCTGCTCCAGTCACGGTCTTAAGATGACATGCAGGAGGGCATTTCACAGGACGATTAAGTTTCTAAAACCAGACTCATTTGAGCTAGGCTGCAAGGAACTTCTCCCTCCAACACAAGTTCATACAACTAAGTGTTCACTTTTAAAAGTAAAACAAGGCTCTGCAGTTGCAACCAGTTCCTGGTGTAGGACTCTATTTCACGTATGACCAATGTTCTGTTTTTTTTCTGATACTAAATGTAAAATGTGCAATAAATTATGTTCAGCTGAGCACTGGCCCATGTCCCATTCTCATCTTCTGGGCAGCATTGAAAATAAACTCCTTCCATAACTTAAGGGGTGCAACTTCTATGAATTTAACTGCACCCTTTGTTACTTTCTGCTCTTTTGTGGTCATTTATACCCACTGCTAGTTGACAGGGACAAGAAATGCCACCAGAATTGCCTCTTTCATGTCTTGTGTTGGCCTGAAGTGGGCAGCAGTGAGAGTTGTTCTGTGTCCACTGGGATGTAACAAACTGCTCCATGGGGCAGTGCTGGGAAGTAGGAGCTTTGCAGTGGCAAGTGCAACCAAGTGCCAGCACACTTACTGCTAAGTAAAAAGAAAAAGCATGCTCCTGTAACTAGCAGGGCAAATACACTGAGAAGTTTGCACAATAAAACAATGCTTCTTTCTGACAAGTTCCTGAGCTCCAGTTCCTGTTGTCATTCAAGTGACTTTTTGTCTATGTTTTTGTTTATGTCTATGTGTAGAGAAATAGCAGTGTGAATGTAAAACCTGTTCAGGCTGTGAAGATGAGCCATGGCATTACAGCACCTGGAAAAGAGGCCATTTCTGAGCTGTGAAGTGCATCCTTACTGTAATGGAGTCATGGATGTACTGCAGTAATGTAATTACGGTGTAATTACTTACTTACACGCAGTAACAGGGTAGTGAGCACCTTTGGGTGCAAACCAGAATGCCAGGTACCTGAGTGCATCCTTTGCTAACTGAGCTAGAGGAGCGAAAGGTTTGAAACAGGGTTTGAAATACCTTCATGAGGATCCGTGACTGCGTGCTGGCCTCCTGATCTTGAGCCTTTAAACTGGGAATTCCTGAGCTGGAGATGCAGGTCAAGGTTTTACTTTTTGTCATCTTCCCTGTCTTCCTTTCCATGCTCCTCTGTGCCAGCCCTCAGCTCCTGCTGTCGCAGTATGATTCAGCCAATGGCCGCTCCAAGGAGTCGCAGCTCTGGGTACCACTTGTGCTGTGAAAGCCTTATCAGCCTCCCCTGCTGCCAGTCACCCCGAGCATTCATACCTGAGGGCAGCTCAGCCGCCCTGGCAGGGCTTAGATTCAAGCAGATGCTTTCTTTTCATTACAGCTTAGCAAAGAAAACTCAGTTCCTCTGCCTTCCCACTCTATTCTTTCTTCCCCCACCGTATCAGAACCATCGTTGTCTAATTGTAAAGCAGTTCATGCAAAGGACAGGTGAATCTTAATTTTCATCTCTTGATGTCATAATTCTTGAAGTGAAATTACTGACACAGATCTCGCCCCATTCATTTGCTAAGTGTTTACTAAGGTTTCTTTTCCCTGCCATATCAGCCCACCAAAGATTCAGACTTCTGTTTTTCCCTTCCGTGAAAGCACTAGCAGTGGCTTTTCCCATCCGTGAGGCACAGCTCCTGCAGCAGGCTCTTCTCCACAGCAGTCAACGTGCAAACTCCATTTTTGTTCCCCTGCGGTTTGCAAGTCAGGCACTGCTGAGCTGCGTCCACACGGTGGAGCCCCTTGCCCGCCTCTCTCCCTTACACCCCAGCTTCAGGCTTTCTTTCCTGCTGAATACCAAATTCCAGCCTTCCTCCTCTCTTCTTCATTTCCTGCCAATCATTGCAAAGACCGTGAGCATTGCCCTACTTGAGAAACTGCTCCTTTTAACAACTTTGTTCTGTGAGAAACTGCCATCTTACAGCTGCAGCCTCCTCTGGGACTTCTGTTCGTTGCTTTATACATCACCAACAATTAAAACAGAAGCTGTAAGCAACAGAGACTCAGTTTTTAAGGTGATCCAAGTCTTGCTGCCACCCAGCACAACTGTTTTGCACACCAGTAAATCATACTAGCAGACTCTTGAATCCAGAGTAAAGCAAAGTCATTATTCATTTGTTTCACTTAAAAAAAAAACATGGTTCATTAAAACAGTTTTAATGAAAAAATAAAGTTCTGAATTAAACTATAATTATATATGGCTGAAAGTGATGAACTAAATGGAGATGTTACTTTTTTTCTCTCTGCTGATACTGTAATGTGCTGGACTTGTCAGACACCATCTATTGGGATAAATCTGAAAAGGTAACAGAACAAGAGTCAGTCACATTGATTAGTATTTAACCTCTGGGAAAAAGAGGCAGTTCGCGTGGCCATTTAACACTTAAAACTTCAGAACACATTCCAGGAGGTCCAGTTGAATTGCAGACACGCTGTAAACACAAAGATGCCAGTGCTCAGAGCAGGTCCAGCCCTCGCAGTTTGCAACCAGGATCTTCCAAAGCCTTTCTGTTTGCAGAGCGAAATGGCAGCGTTAGAGAACTTTGGTTGTATTTCTGGCTGCAAACAGCAGTCAGGCAGCCATAAGGGCAAGTCTTTGGCAAACTCCTCGGCGGCTGCACTTAGCCTCTGGAAGGCAGCGTACCACAGTCACGGTTAAAGTTTTAGCAGAAGCTGGAGCTGGTTTTCAGAACCTGCAGTCAGTTGTCACGGTGTGGCGTGGTGGGATTTGTACGAAGAACCAAGGCTGAAGCGCAGTTGCACGGCGTGCAGCTCCATCGTCCCGACGCGGCCGTGCCCGCGTCCCACACCGGGGGCGCCGCAGTGCTGAGCTGCCTGCACCGAGCTTGGGCAGCCCGGCGTTGGGCGTCAGGGCGGGCAGCCGACCGAGCGTGGGAAGACCTGCTGCTCACCAGGGCGCCGCGCTCAGGTAAGGCAGTGCTCTGACGGCCGCCTGCAGCGCCGCCACGCGTCCGCAGCAGCACAGCTGGTCTCACATAAGCTCCAGTGCCAGCCAATGACTCTCCTCATCTCACGGGACAGAGCACGCGTTCACCAGGTGTAACTTCGGAGAAATGTCTCAAAATCGTAAACCTAAGTTGCACAATGCATACAGCTTGCTCTGTTTGGTCACTGAGGGACAACGCCTCCATCTTGGTGGCCTCGCAAACAAGCCTGGACTCCCTGCACTCTCTTGTCCTTCCCAGCACCAGATGAGTCTTTGTTACACTTCACCTTGCTAGCTGCACAGCCTGCACTCGTGGTTTGTTTGTTTTTATGTGTAATTAGCAGCCAACAGGTTAAAGAATTTGGTTTTCTGATTACAAGTCTGGTCTCAAAAAATAAACTGCAGAAACAAAGTCAACTCAGCTGTAGTACTGATGGAAATGATCAAATCTCGAACCAGACTGCCCAGGTTCTACATTTACTACAGCCTCTTTTACAGTCCACGCTTGAATTCTGGGCTGAGAAAAGAGAGAATCGTCATCTTAAAACAGCACCTTAGAGTTTAACAAAGGGCCAGGACACAGAGCAAATGGTTTTCCCCCCAAAACACATTTGAGCCAATCATGCAGAACAAAGTCACAAAAAATCACCGTTAAGAGACTTCTAAGAAATCTGATGTCAACTAATTGCCAGCGCTGCCTGTCCAAAGGAAGGAGCCTTCTTTCTCTAAACGCACCGCTCCCCCAGAGCAGGGTGAAGTCCTGTCATTACACAGCGCCAAATCACTGCACTCACCTCCTGCCCGGCCCGTGGAAGAGGAGGCAGATCACGCAGAGGTTGGTATGCATTCACACTCACTCCTACAGAGCCTTAGAATATCTAAGATCCATATATACGGACAAATGGGCAGGTATAATAATACATTAAAATTAAAACACGGGGCCATTTACTTTTCAGACTCTTCACACAGATTCCCTCCTCCTCCTCCCTCCTCAGAGGATGAGTTTTCTAGCACAGAGAAGGTTTGCAGTTTCCCAAGGGGATGAGAAAAAACACGTGGCAAAGATATTATACATTCCCAAAACATCGTCCAACTCATAGTTGTAACTGGACAAAACCCCACCGAACCCAGAGAGCTTAATTTGTCTCTTGAGCTAATTGGTATCTAGCGGCAGTTTTGACCAGTCTGCTTCTTCCACCCCGGCCATCCACGACTCGCGGTACCTCATCCCTGTACCGCAGGCAGGCTGGGCAGCCCTTGGCCTGAGAGCAGCAGTTCGGGGGACTCTGCCCGGCCCCCCGCCGGTGTCTGTGCTTCGCACGGCTCACCTGGCGCCCGAGCAGCGCAGCAGCACGCGCCTCCTCGCTTAGTCCAGAAAGCGCCTGCGTGAGCCCGTCCGGGAGCGGTTCGAGCGGCGAATGTCAAACTTGGAGTCCCGGCACTTCTGGCATATGTAGACCTCTGGGACGTTGGACTTGCGGATCTTGGCGCAGGAGAGGTGGATCCAGGTGTGGCACTCGTTGCACTCGATCATCGGCCGCCCGGCAAAAGGCTTCATGCAGAAGCAAGTGACCAGGTCCCAGGAGTCGTCATCTGGAAGGAAAAGCGGCAAGTTGCGTTTCTATCTCCTGATGGCTCTCCAGCGTCCTTTGGCTGCACTGGGAACTCTTTTCCTTCTGATCTAAATTAACTCCCTGCCTCCCAAAGGCAGGTGCTTTGCTGATTTTTCCAGGTCCTACAAGGAACCAATATGCAAGCTCTAGTCGGGAAAATACTCTTGTATGGGAACTACTGAGTCACGGCCTGAACCTCTGATTGATCACCTGAGGCGAGCCATGAGCCAGCCAGAGGAGCACAGGTGAAGGCAATTCAGCTGTGCTGCCGGAAGGGGTGGAGCCAGGCTGCACCCCTCCTAGAAGAGCTGGCTGCCAGTGGGGAAGGATCTCTGCTGGAGATCGCCTCTATTGGCGTTTTGTGGTGAGCCCAGCCTAGGGGTAAGTGCCTTCCATTTATTCTCTTTTGTTATCATTGTCCGCTTCGCCTAACTCTCTTGATTATATTGTGATTGTAACAACTTGATATCCATTGATTATACCACTCTCAACAGCACAAAAGAGGCTGTATTCTGGGAGAGAACACCAAATTGCCTCTTAAGGTCCCAGTAGTTCAGAACCTCACCCCTCCCCCAAAGAACACCTACTAATTGGTTCTGAATTCTCCCCGCACTACAAGTACTAGAAATCAGTGGCAGCACTGTTGCTTCCACACGGCATCTCTCAAGCCACCCCGGCAGCCAAACCACCTACCCGAATCCACCATGATGTCCTCATCATCGCCAGTGCCGTCCTCGTCCCGGAAGACGACCTGCTTGCCCTGCCGAATGACCGTTCGTTTGCCCACACTCTGGATCTCCACCGCCTGCTCGCCCGTCCCTGTGGGGTAGGTGACGCTGGAGGCCGTGTCAGAGTCCCAGACTGAGCAGTGCTCAGCCACAGACTGAGGGTCACCCTCAGACGAGGGGCTCATCGGTGTCTCTGTGTAAGAGTCCTCCGCCTCCAGCTCCAGCAGCTTCTCCTCATAGTCTTCCTCTGCAGACACCTCCGTTTCCCTTCTCTTCAGCTTTTTCTTCTTTCTGATTTTATCGATCTGCTTTCGCTCTGGCAGGAAGTTGCCGGGCTTTGCCCGCTGGAACAGGGAACTGTAAGGCTTTGCTCGCTTCAGCTGGCTGAAGTTTTTTCTATTCTTGGCAGGAAGGGAAACCGAGGAGGGGATGTCATTGAAGCGGGGGTCCCAGCTATCGCTGTCAATGGTGCCACCGGTGCTGTTGGGAGGGCTGGGGCTGTTCCTCAGCGGCGTTTCCTAGAAAAACACACAGCAATCAGACAGCGGCGTTATTTCCAAGCTGACTTACAGGAGGTGCTGCAGTGCTGGTATCGCACCCCTCCCCCTCCGGGGTTGTGCTTCACACCCGGGTTCAGCCCCGATCCCTTCCCGCAGCTCCAGCCCAGCACAGCCCCGGCGAGCGGCCAGGATCGGGCCCAGAGGAGGGCACGAGGCGGTGCTGGGAGCACAGGGACCGAGGCGCCCACCCGCTGACGCCCTCACCTCCTGCGGGTAGGGGATGTATCCGGCGTAGGCCAGGACAAAGGTGCAGAACTTGTTGAAGTCTTCCACGGTGCGGTGCCTCCGGGAGGTGGGGGAGAAGTCCTGCGGGGGAGGGAGGAAGGGATGAAGCGGGAGGGAGGGGTCAGCGCGGCCGCCTCCGCCGCGGGGCCGGGCCGGGCGCAGAGCCGGGAGGCCCCGCTCCCCGCTGCCGGGAGCCGCCCCGCCCCCCCCCCCCCCCTTCTCCCCGGTACCGCTCCCGGTTCCCGCCGCCCCCCCCTCGCAACCGCTTCTCCCCGGAGCCGCTCCCCGGAACCCGCCGACCTCGCGCTGCCGGGAGCCGCCCCCCCCCCCCCGCGCCCCTTTTTCTCCCGGTACCGATGCCGCCCCACATGTCCCCCCAACCCCCCCATCGCCCCAGCGCGGTTGCCGGAGCCGCTCCCGCCCGGAGCCCCGCCCGCCGCCGCCGCTCCCCGCGCGAAGCCCCACCCCCACCGCCCGCGGCGGCACCGGGCACTGCCGCGCCGCCCCCCCGCGACCCCCAGCCCCGGTCCCGCAGCCTGACCGCCACTCCCAGCCCCACGGCCGCCCTCACAGCGGGAGGCGGAGAGAAGAAGGGGGGGGGGGGGGGGAAGCACCGCCGGCCGCCGCCGCCATTCCCGTCCCCCCTACCGCCCCCACTCCGGCTCCCGGTCCGAGGACGCTCCGCGCTCGAGCGGCACAAGATGGCCCCAGGCCGGCAAAGGGAAGCGGGCAGCGGCGGGCACCGGCGGCGGGAGACGCCCCCCGGGAACGCGGCTCACCTCCGGGGCGAACGGGGAGGCGCAGGAGTCGGAGTCCATAGCCCGGCGCGGCGCGGCGGGAGGGCGAGCGGCGGGCGCGGGCGCGGAGCGGCAGGGGCGGCCGGGCGGCACCGACACCCGCGAACCGCTCGGTACCGGCGGGAGGCGGCGAAGGGGCGGGCGCTCGCGCGAGGACCGCCGGGAACAGTAGTCCGTCCGCGCGGGGAGCGCCGGGAGGCGCGGGGAGAGCGTGCGCAGTGCGGGCCGCGGGGAGCGCCGGGAGCGGAGCTGCGGGAATGTGCGAGAGGGGCGGCGCCGCGGGGCGGAGCGGCGCCGAGAAGCGCGGGGGCGCGAGGTGAGCGCGGGTGCTGCGGGGCTCCGGGAGGCGCGGGGGTTTCGGCGGCGCTGGGGCGGCGCTGCCGGCGCTCGGAACGGGCCGCCCGCGCCCTTCGATTCTTTGCGGGGCGGCCGGGCCGGGGCCGCGCGGTTCGGGATCCGCCTCTCTCGGCTCGGCTCCGGGGCCGGGCTCGGCGGGCGGCGTCGCCGTGTGCGGCTCTCCGAGCCCCGAGAAGCGCTGTGCGGAGCACCGGCCCGGCGGTGCCGATCCGCGCGGTTCCCCGGGCCGCCTGCTCCTCCCGCCCGGTGCCGTTACCCTGCTGCGGGGCGGTTCGGGGCCGCGCGGCTCCCGTTTCGGTGAGGCCGTCCCGAGGGGCTCGGAGCTCCGCCGCCTCCCATCGCTCCGGGCGCCGTCGCCGTGCCCCGGCCGTGCTTTCTCTTGTAGCGCGGTTCTGTTTGGTGGCCGGCAGCACTTTGCCGAGCGCCGTGCGGCTCGGGGCTTCGGCTCTGCGATGACCGCCCGCAGCAGAAGCTTTGCGGGAACTCGCTCTGCGCGCGGCCCGCGCGTGTGACGGACGGCCGTTATCCGGCGGGAGCGCAGCGCCGTTCCCGGTGCCCCGGCGGTCCCCGCGTTGCCCGGTTGTCGTGTCAGCGCTCGGCGCTGCCGGCGGGGCCCCGGAGCGCCCACGTGGGCGATTTGCTGCTGTGGACCCGGCAGCCCCGAGGAGCGGGTGAAGCTCCCCGCTGGGCGCAGACCTGCAGACGACGGCCGGGCCGAGGTGCGGCGCTCCCGGAGCGATCCGGTGTGCGAAGTTATCAGCTCAGCCGGCGTGCAGAGCTCGTGGGATCCCTTAATCCCGTGAAACTTAAACACGGGCTTCTTGAAATATAATTAGCCTAAGCTGGGAAGGCTGCTGGCAGCGCCAACGCGTTATGCAACTGCAGCTCCTCTGTGTCAGGGCAGGAGGATGTTCCCGAGCCCTGTTTAGTTCATCCGTTTCCTGGCCGTAGGACGTTTCTCCTTGTGCTGACCTACCTGCTCGTTTCTTTTCTCCCCCTCCCGCCAGCTGCTCGCAGTGCTGAACCCCGGTGTCCCTTCGGGCTGCGACTCGGCGTGCGCTCTCGTCCAGACACGGCATGGCAACCAGCGCGGGCGGCGGCGGGACGGCGGCGGCGGCGGCTGGAGAACCGGCACACGCGGTGTCGCTGCTGCGGGGGCTGAGCGCGCTGCGGGCGGAGCGGAGCCTGCTGGACGTGACGGTGGTGGCGGGCGGGCGGGAATTCGGGGCTCACCGCGCCGTCCTGGCCGCGGCCTCCGGCTATTTCCGCGCCATGTTCGGCGGGGCGCTGCGGGAGGCGCGGGCCGAGCGGGTGCGGCTGCACGGCGTGGAGCCCGAGTGCCTGTCGCGCCTCCTCGACTTCGCCTACACCGGCCGCGTGGGCGGGCTGGGCCCCGACATCGCCGAGCGCCTGCTGCGCGCCGCCGACCTGCTGCAGTTCCCCGCCGTCAAGGAGGCGTGCGGCGCCTGGCTGGCGCGCCAGCTGGAGCCCGCCAACGCGCTGGACATGCAGGACTTCGCCGAGGCCTTCGCCTGCCCCGCGCTGGCGGCCGCCGCGCACCGCTTCATCCTGCGGCACGTGAGCGAGTTGGGCGCCCAGCTGGAGCGCCTGCCGCTGCCGCGCCTCCTCTCCTACCTGCGTGACGACGGGCTCTGCGTCCCCAAAGAAGAGGCCGCTTTCCAGCTGGCGCTGCGCTGGGTGCACGCTGACCCCGCCGCCCGCGCCCCGCTGCTGCCCCAGCTCCTGGCGCACGTCCGCCTGCCCTTCGTGCGTCGCTTCTACCTGTTGGCCCACGTGGAGGGCGAGCCGCTGGTGGCCCGCTGCCCGCCTTGCCTGCGCCTCCTCCAGGAGGCCCGCGACTTCCAGGCTGCCCGCCTCGACCGCCACGACCGCGGGCCCTGCGCCCGCATGCGGCCCCGGCCTTCCACCGGCCTCGCCGAGATCCTCGTCCTCGTCGGTGGCTGCGACCGCGACTGCGATGAGCTCGTCACCGTGGACTGCTACAACCCGCGCACCGGGCACTGGCGCTACCTGGCTGAGTTCCCCGAGCACCTGGGTGGGGGCTACAGCGTCGCTGCCCTGGGCAATGACATCTACGTCACCGGTAAGGCGCGCTGGGGGCGGGCAGGGAGCAGCTCTGCTTCTGCAGCAGGCCGGGTGCTGGCAGGCGTTCTGAGTCCCCCACAGGGCATCGTGCTGGCCTTTTCCAGGAAATAAGTAACTCGGCCATGGGAGCCCACTTCCCACACAGCGCCCACCTCCTGTGCTGCTTTCATTCCTCTCTCGAGAACGGTTCTGCTCCTGTAGGTGGAGAAGCAGCCGGGCTGGCTGGCTGATGCTGCACGCAGGGTAGGAGCAGCACGTGATCGAGAGCAGCCTGTGCATCTCTGTGTTAACGTTTGTTCTGGGTCATAAACAGATGTTCAGGTAGGAGGCTGGTAGGAAAGACAGCTGCATCTTTGAGTAGGGCTTAACAAGGGCAGGCAAAAGTGTGAATTGGGAGAGCTTGTATGAAAGCCTCAGTGTTGAGACTCCCATTGAAAATACTGGGGCGATTGCTGTGAGAATTGGCTTTCAGTAGAGGAGCGAAGAATCTGAAACTCTGCTCCAGCACAGCACGGCTGGAGCCTGTAGAGGAGCAGAGACTCCTGGAGGTGGTGCTGGGTGAGGATTTAGCAGCTGATCTCAATCTGGGAGGTATTTGGTTGTGACTAATACTTCTGAGTATGCAGACAAGTCACAGAACTCGCGCTGGGGAAACTTTCTAACTGTTTGCTCTGGACGATATGAGTGACTTGAGAGGGGTTTTGGATTTCTGGCTGCAAAACAAGTGTTTGGGTTCAGAGGCTGCGAATTACAAGCCTGGCAGAGACAGAGGCATGTTGGAAGGCTCTGGGAGCAGTGGGCCTCTGTGCAGATGAGGCACTGAGGAGTGGCAGCAGTGTGTGTGAGTCAGTGTCTGCCTTGGCACACACCCTGCCTCCTGACGGTCTGCTGGGGCCATCATTACCTCTTCAGAGGTGACACAGATGTGTAACTTGGTGCCTAATCCACATATAGGTACCTTTTTGAGCTAAATCCCTGTGCTCAGAGTGGCAGTCCTGTGTGTGTTGCAGGAATGTGAGACGTGCTGTTAAAGATTTGAAGTGCAGGTGGAGCGGAGTTGAACAGAGAACGGCTCATTCTCTGCTTTTAGCAGGAAACAAAGCTTAGATTTTCAAGGCAGCAGTGTGAAAAGGAAGATTAGTTTGTATTAATGCCTCTACACCCCTTCCGGAGCAATTGCAGGCAGATCTGGGGGTGCTCTCTGCTGAGAACCCTGCGCTTCAGCCAGGCTGCTGCCGCTGGAGGTGGTTCTGTGTAACATCAGTGTCACTGCTGGGGCGGCAGGGAGGGCTGGGAGGGCTCCATGCTGCTAACAGCAGCAGCGCCTTGGCGCCTGGGTGCTGGTGAATGTTAATCTCTGCTGTGTCACAGCAGCTTCTGGAGAGCAGCAGAGGAACTGCGAAATGGAAAAGACAGTGGTGGTTTGGAACAAAGGAGGGTATTGTTTTGAATCATTGCTGAATACGCGCTGGGAATGCCATGGGAGAAATCCTCCTTGGCTTACTGGGAATCTGGGTCAGAAATAGTGCAGAAAGTTTGGTAGCATCTTCTCACTTCTGGTCTCCTAGGATCTATCTGTGTGCACAGTGCGTGGCTCTGCAGGGCAGAAATGTGTGTGGATATTGAGGAGGCGTAGCTGGAAGACACGACAGAGTCCAGTTCAGAGCCGTGCCCTCTCCTCTGTCACCACAGAGTGCTTTCCTTCCAGGGAATGTTTTTTGTCAGCACTCTTAAATGCTTTGTGTTGTGCTGCAGGGGGATCGGATGGATCGAGGCTGTACGACTGTGTCTGGAGATACAACTCCAGCGTGAACGAGTGGACAGAGGTGTCCCCAATGCTGAGAGCCAGAGAATACCACAGCTCTACGGTGCTGGACGGCCTGCTGTACGTTATCGCCTCCGACAGCACAGAGCGCTACGACCACTCGCTGGACAGCTGGGAGGCCCTGCAGCCCATGCTGTACCCCATGGACAACTGCTCCACCACCTCGTGCCGCGGCAAGCTGTTCGCCATCGGCTCTCTGTCTGGCAAGGAGACCATGGTGATGCAGTGCTACGACCCTGACAGCGACCTCTGGTCCCTGGTGAACTGCGGCCACCTGCCTCCCTGGTCCTTCGCCCCAAAGACCGTGACTCTGAACGGGCTCATGTACTTCATCAGGTGAGCAGTGGCAGAGTTTCTCCCCATCTCCCTGCTTCTGCGCGAGGTGAGCCGAGGGTTTTCCCTGGGAAAGCCTTTGGGTCTTAGGAGTGGCCACGTGGGAGCAGTGTCACGAAGGCAAGGCAGCGCTGCCTCTGCTCTGCAAACTACCACGCTTCTTCCTTTTAGCTCTGTCACAACTGAACCTCAAGGACATATGTTTGAAGTCCTGTAAAAATATCTGAATTTTAAAGCGAGGGCTGGGAAATAGCCAGGGTTACAAATCAGGCTGACGTTGGCAGTTGTGCTTGGAATAGACTTCTCAGTTTTCTTGGCTTCTGGTTCAGTCCCCCTTGTTGCTATAAATAAGTGAGTAAGCTCCAAGAAAACGTTCAACTGTGGCATAGCAGAGGACACCCTCTGTCTCAGCAGAGGTAGGAGGAATGAAGACGAGCTGATTGGTCACTATTTTTAAGCTCCTTCCCAATTTGGGATGCAATTACCTTTCTGAAGCCATCCCGGCAGAGGCAGCAGCTCTTTGTTCTGAACCATTTTGAGGAGGAAAGGTTTTTAGAAAAGCATCTTCAGGATTTAAAATATGCCCATGTAAAGGATGCTTGGGTCTTGTTTTCTGCTGTACGTCAGATCTTGGATACTTCCTATAAAGAATTTGCAACTATAGGCCAGTAGGCTCAAGAAGGGAGGCATGCAACTCCTGAAGTCAGTTCTGTTAAATAAAGAATGGGTTGCATGAAATTGAAAGAGCACAATTTCAGAGGCTGAAATGCATGTAAAAGGAAATTCAGATTGATCAGCCATTGAAGAATAAAAGGAGATTTTCTTCTTTGCCATAGCCTGTGAAGTCTGTTGTAACTGAACTGTCTTGGGCTGACTGGCAGTGCTTTTCTGTCTGCCCTGACCTTGTCCTTCTTGCATTCTTGTGTCAGCAATGAGCATTTCTGCCTTACAAACATCTCTCACCTGTTGCTGTCGCGTCTCAGTGGTGAGTGGCTGTAAGAAGCCTTGGGGGATTGTGCTGCCTGCCAGCTCTTCTGTTACAGTTCTCTGGCCTATCTAAATTTGGCGTGGCAAAAAACTCCAGCAGTAGGGATCTCATTGCTTCTAAATGCACAGAGGTTTAAGTCTCTTCAGAACAGTGCTGATTTTTCTTTGAGACTCTTAAGTGTTTGGCACCGAAGCCAATAAAATACAGGCTGACAAATGTTAGTCTGTGAACACGCCTACCATATATGCAAACTGAAAACAATCTGGGTTTGAGAAAGCCCTGAGGATTGCCTCCATGTTGTCTTTTGTACCTCCTAGGTGGTGTCCACTGGCTCAGTGTACATCAGGAAGTGCATAAAGCGTTGCTTTGCCCAGGGAGAAGCTGAGAAGGGCCATTTGGGCTCTTTAAGTGTAGGTTACCAGCACTGAGAATTAGGGCAGTGCTACTTGAGTGTTGTCTCTGCTGGCATGTTTTGTGTGTAGAGGTGCAGCACGGAGTTCTAGGGGTTTCCTGGGGTTGAACTTTACTGCTGCTATCTGAGAAGTCCATGCTGGAGACTAGGCTTTGCTTTGAGACCGGAGCCTTCATACAGCAGCCCTCTGGTCTTCAATTTATGTGGCAGGGCTGGAGGAAAGGTGCTCCAGGAAAGGTGCGTTGCAGGCCATGGCTCAGGCTGTTCAGATGTGGGCTTCACAAGGAGGAAGGTTTTGACAACACAGAAAAGTAATTTTGTGTTATCTCCTGCAGGGATGACTCAGCTGAAGTGGATGTTTACAATCCAGTGAAGAACGAATGGGATAAAATCCCTGCCATGCTTCAGGTAGGATGCTCACCACCCTGCTGGATGCTTATCTGTGCTCATAATGGGGTTAAATTACCTTTGGAAAGCAGTGTTCTGGTTAGATGATAGCCCTTGAGCACAGAATGCATTCAGATGTATCACGGTTACCTGGACATGATGAGAGGTGCTGGCAGTGCAGCAGGGCACGCGTGGCCGCGGGGGCAGCAGCAGCTTCAGTGCCACGCAGGGGGCAGCAGCTGCCGACGTGTCCAAGTGGGCAGGAGACCTCCCTGGTTGGGCAATACCTGCCCTTCTAACCGTGCTGCTTATTTAATCTTACTTTGTAGGTCCACGTTGGGGGCAGTGTGGCTGTGCTGGGAGGGAAGCTCTACGTCTCCGGCGGCTACGACAACACCTTTGAGCTCTCGGATGTCCTGGAAGCTTACGACCCCGAGACACGAACGTGGAGCGTAGCAGGGCGGCTCCCCGAGCCCATCTTCTGGCACGGCAGCGTCAGCATTTTCCGACAGTTCATGCCAGAAACCACACAGGAGGATGACAGCATCACGCTGGACAACACCATCACCCTGAACAGGCAGCGCCCGAACCTTCACCACCAGAACCTGAATGAGCTGCGTTAGCGGGGCAGCGTGCCGTCCCTGCCTCAATGCGAGTTCGTTGCCCACAGCCGGTGTTGCTCTGAGAGAAGGCAGAGGCAAACTGGAGCCTGGAAGCAAAAAGGTACTGATTAGTACAGGGAGTAAAAATGGAGTGTTTGAAATGCTGTTGTAGAAACCTAGCTGGCAGAACACGAGGCCTTTGGGTGCAGCGTTCCTCAGCCCTTTTCTTTGGAGGCCGAAGGTGCAGTGCTACTCACAGAGAAGGTCTGAGAAGTGAACTCTGCAGAAAATGGCTGTGTGAAGCACCACAGCTTACAGCTTTCGGGCAGACACCCTTCACCTGGAGCTCCTTCACTTTGCAACGCTTTGTTTGTCACCTAATTCCTTTCTTCAGTCTCTTCCGATGGGAAAAAAGAAAAGGAGCAGAAGGAAAACAGGCAGGACCAAAGCCCTCAGGAGGAGGGTTCTGCTCGGTAGGACTGGGGTCTGGACTCCCCTCCTCTGCTGTATGCTTTAGAGGAAGGCAGGCCTCTTGGATCTCTTCCTCTGTGCAGTTAGAGGGGAAGAGATGTCTCTATAAGAAGCTGAATGAGAGGCTGCTGTGAGGCTGCAGCCCTTCGTCCGTCGTGTCACCGCAGTCCTGGCTTTGTTCACTGCCTTCTGGAAGAACACGTGTCTGCGCAGCAGGGATCTCCGAGGGGCTGGGTTGTGAAGCTTGACCTTTCCTTTTGTCTGAACTTCAGTTCTTTGTGTGTTTTGCTGTTCTTTAAGTTGTGGCATTTAAACTTTTGCAGGTATTTGTTTTCCTACCCTTCTTAGAATGGCACTTTTGTTTTTCCTAATAAGAAACACCTTTATTTATTTTTTAATCACTTTCTCACAACTAGGTTGCCTTCATTTCTGATCACCCGCACCGTTCCTTAAAGGGAAAGAGAAAAGTGCCTGCCTTGGCTGGCTTGTGGAGCGCCGGGGCCCTCAGGGAGGAGCCTTTCTGCTTTCCCATTTTGACAGAGCTTGCTGGTGTCAGGCTGCTCGCCTTGTAGAACACGCCTGGGCAGCTCGTTCTTCTGACCAGGGCTCTTTGCTGACAATCCTTTTACATCAAGCTCTTGGCACGTGTGCAGGGTCAGGCAGATAGGCCCTGTGCAGCAAGGGCACGCTCTTGTCTGTTGCTGTAAAGGAACTGGGTGGAAGTTGTACACTTTTAGAAGGCTTATCTGGAAAGGTAAGCACAGCTTCCTTAGATTTGCTGCAGACTTGTGGAAAAAATAAGCTAGTGGTGTTTAGACACCATGATGCAGAAATGCATTAACTGGTGTGAAGGAACCTACTGAACCTCTGGAGAGTCCTTGTGCCTGTCTCGTCTTCAGTTTGCAGAGGCTCTTGGACTTGGAGTAATTGGAAAATGCTGCTGGCATCATTTGGCTGAGTTGTAGGAGGTAGTGAGAGTGCTGCAGAGTGCAAGGTAGCTATTTAGGGTTTTCTTTCATTGTTGTTTTGGTCTGTGTAAGATATGCCTTTATACTTGCTCAAGTGACCTAGCTAGCTTGAATTGTATTTCCTCTGTATACCTTCAGCTGAAGAAAAGCTGCTTGCAGTTGACTTGTGGAATGTTTCTTAAACAAGCAAACAGTTACAATGGCTCATCTGAGAATGAGCACTGCGCCTTCAGGAAAAGTGAACTGTAACAGTGGCTGAAATGGTGGCTGGATTGGTTTTCTTTTTCATTCTGGTTTTTAACCAAGGGGTAAAAAGTGAATTTGAGCTTGACTCAGAAATGGAAAGCTCCTCTGTACCCTCTGGCTTGCCACCGCATTGAGACATCAGAACTGTCTCCATGAAATCGATGTGTTCACAGCTTTAAAATACCCGTTTTGCCTTGGATGCTGTTTTATGCTGGTCCACTTAACCGTGAGAAAGCTGTTCATCAGGCTGGGCTGTGCTCGAGGTTGGAAGCTTGAAGCCGCCGTGCACAGAGGAAGCGCGGCTGGGACGCAGTGGGGCCTCGTGGCTCAGCGCCCTGCTGCCGTGGGTGCACGCAGTGCAAGCTGTGCTGCCAGGAGCAGCCCTGCGCCCCGCTGTGCTGAGCTGCACACGATGTACAGTGCTGAGCTCCAAGCGTCCCCCATGCACCACACCTCACTCTGCAGTGCTCACTGCTGCATCTGCCACCCGCAAATTCCCAACCGGTCCGACTGTTAGGAGCTGTATTTATTTTTTGTAAAATCCATTGTGTCCAAATCTTTGCGTCCTGTTTGAATACCATCCTTTGAAACAAAGGCATTTTACATTTACAGATGATGTATTTTTATTCTCATAGTTTGTTTTTAAGTTTACTTGCAACGGTCAAGTTAAATAAAAGATGTTACATTACGTCTGCATTCCTTTTGATGCGAAAATCACCACAATTAAGCTTTCACTGACGTTTCTCATTCCAGGCCTGAGCTGCATTTAACCCAGAGGGCTGCCTTCCAGGTGAGTGCTAGAAGGAAAAGGGTTGTGGGTGTGATGTGTGCACCCAGTCTGATGTGTGATGCTTCCCTGGATCCTGTTATTTCAAATATTTCAACTTCAACTCCCCACTTCTGACAACAGGAGCTTAGGGGATGGCTGTGCTCCTGTCTTTCAAGCTGAGTAACAGCTAAATGAGTTCAGTGGGGGAGAAGGTAAGAGGACACACCATGCCTTTAATGTAGAAAAGAAACAGGAATGGGCAGCAGAAGCTTAACGAAACCACAAGGCATAGATTTAATTGAGGAAAGGGTCGTTTCATCATGTGTTTAAGGAAAGGGACAGCGTCACACTCCTCTGGAAGAGCTTGAATCATCAGCATAAAACTAATGGAGCAAGGTAGGAGCTAGCACTGGAGCTACAGGTGAGCTAGCCTTCCCTTCCAGCCACAGCTGAGAGCTTGTTAAAAACAATCCACAGTATTACACATATGGAGTCATCAATCACATCTCGTCTCATACACTGTATGTACATTTACTTAAGTAGTTGTTCTGAGTGGCTTCATATTTCTTAATTTGATTCCTGATTATCACTTCATTAGAAACGTTCTTTGCAATCCAGGGTTGGGATCATTACCTTGAAGGAGGAGGGAGGAGGGCTGGATATACAACTTAGAGCTCCCGGAGGCTGAAGAGAACCAATGCAGCAGTGACTCAGGCCCGATGCTTTGTTTGGTAGGAAGGTACGGCTGCAGTCACGTGGCCTCACAGTCATCGGGAATTGTTGTGATGATCAGCGACTGCTCCATCACGTCTGCCGTGGGGAAGCTGTCGTTTGAACAGAGTCTCTGCACAGGGATCTCCTCAGGCAGGGGGCCGTGGGACAGGGACTCCACGATGACCTCAGCTGAGCCCACCTCCAGCTCCTGGGGTGGCTGCAGGGCCACCACCACCGCCTTCTCATCCTCAATGATCAGATTTCGAAGCTTCCGCTGCCGGGGGTTGTAGTTTTCCACCCGGTCGTGAATCTCCATGTGGCGCCTCAAGTGTGCCTGCGAGAGGGAGAAAGCAGGAAGGGTTTGCCTGGTGTGCCGTGCTTCTCCGAAAGGGAGGGCCGGCAAAAGCACAGCAAGGCTCCCCTGACCCACAGAGCACCAGCTTGTAAGGGCAGGCTGCCCGTACTGCCTACAGCCCTCAGAACACCCAGTGCAAAGAAACCCGTTCACAGCCTGGCAGTCTGCTGGTGTCACTCACTGCAGCAGAGCAACCCGGGGTTCTGTGCCCCCAGCAGGCAGGCGGCGCGAGTCACTCACGGCCCAGCACCGAGCTGCGTCCTACCTGCCGTGTGAACTTGTACCCACACTCGGTGCACTCAAACTTCCTCACTCCCTTGTGCCTGCGGACGTGGACACGCAGCTGCTCGACAGCTGAGAAGGAAAGGAAGGAGTTCAGAGCAGCCCTGCAGGCAGAACAGCTGCAGGCCCACGCTGTGTGAAGCACTACGGCAGAAGGGCCGTCGAGGCATGGAAAGGAGCGCAGCCTGGAACGGTGGCCCAAAGCCACAGCGGCAGGCAGAAGGTACCTTTGAATGTTTTCCCACAGATCTGGCAGAAGTGGGGCCTCCCCTCCTGGTGCCGACTGGCGATGTGCCTCAGGAGGGGCCCCTTCTCTGTGAATCTCTGGTCGCAGAACTCGCAGCTGAAGGGGCGCTCCCCGGTGTGGGTCCGGTTGTGTTTGTCCAGACTCGCTGCCGGGAGCAAAGGGAGAGAGAGCTGCAGGTCAGCAGCCCGCTGGGTGCCCCGGTTTGGGCACAGGCACACTGTGCTACGATGGTGAGACCACGTGCTCTGTGCCAGGCAGGTTAGGAATGCTTGGAGCGGGGCAAAAGCAGGAGCTTGTTGCGCTGAGCTAACCATAGATGTGAAAAATTCACCACTGTTTTCCTCTTTTTGTGTTATGGAAGTTAAAAAAAAAAAAAAAAAGGCAGTTTTCCCTCGTGAGGTGTTATCCTACATACACCAGAGCATGCCTTGCTCTAGAAGGAAAACAGGTTTCTCAGCACGGCTGTTTCAGAGGTGGCAAATACCCATGGGGGGAGCAGGGCGCTCAGCACTACCAGCTCCCAGGTGGCCACTTGGGATAGGAGAGGGGGGCTGCAGGCACGCAGAGCTGTGTGCCCTGGGGGTACCTTGTGTCCTGAAGGTCTTGCCGCAGAGGTGGCACTGGAAGGGCTTCTCACCGGTGTGGGTACGCAGGTGCATGTTGAGGTTTGCTTTCTGTGTGAAGGCGTGATGGCAGAACTCACAGACGTAGGGACGCTCGTTCCTGAGAGCAGGGGAAAGGCAGCTGAGCCTCAGGCAGCCCCAGTTGGAGAACTGCCACCTGCCTCTCTGTCTGTCTGACACTTGCTGTTGCAACTCTCAAAGCACTGCAATTAAATCCTACTTCAACTTATCTCAAACTAAAGTATTTTGCAGGGACACAAATTCTCCTCTGCACCCATATGCTTCTGAAGTGCAGAGCTGGTGCTTCCTGCCCCTCGGGCACCGTACAACCAGCCCAGGAACCAGAGCTCTGAGGGAAGTGTGGAAAGCTAACACAAACTCACCACTTCACAGACAGGAATTAGCCAGGCAGGACAGCTGATGAGCTTCAGCCATCACCTGCATTATTATCTTTAGAGGAAATGCAAACAGTACAAATTTCCTTTGGTAGAGAGGCAAGCAGAACTAAGGTTTGGCCAACTACCAACAGCTGTCAATACCAGCAACCTGCAGTTGTCACCATCAGTCACCCCACAGGCTTCAGGAGGCTCCCTGGCACCCACCCCCCAGGAGCCTGGGGAGGAGCTCACTTGTGACACAGAGGAGGGAAGAGCTCACGTCACACCTGTGCTTGGCCTTGATGTGCATCTGCAAGCCGTTGCGACTTGAGGCTCTGTGTCCACACTCCTCGCAGACAAACAGTTTCTCTCCCCGGTGCTTGAATGCCTCATGCAGGCGCAGCTCTGTCCGAGACAGAAAGCACTTGGAGCAAGTTGAGCACTGCAAGGCCATAGGAGAGCTCAGGGTTAGGCAGCTCACCCACACGCAGCTCGCAGTGTGCACCCAGAACAGACCTGCTCCCCTTGCAGCACAGCTGTGCCATGCAAGATGCACCCTGCTGTGCCCTGCTGCACCCTGCAGCAATAGCAAGCTTCAAAACGCTGAATGGGATGAGACAGCCAGCCGGAACTGAGAAGCTGGTCAGTAGACATGGATCTATCAGTTAAGAAGAGCCACAAGGGCTGCTCATTTATCCAAAATAAGAATCGTTTCCAGGAGCTTTTCAGCATTCCAGAACTCCCTGCCTTGCTTAGCAGAACCAGAAAGGATAATGGGAACTACTTTAGGTCAGAGCAGGACCATTCTCTCTCAGGATCTCTACAGGAGCGCAGGGAAAGCCTTACAAAATGCCACCTCCACTCACCCCACCTCGTGCCAGCGTGCTCCCCTTACCGCATGGGGCTTCGGTGCGCCGTGCAACTTTATCATGTGGCTCTGCAGGTCCTTCTTCTGCATGAACTGCTGTGCGCAGGAGGAGCACTGAAATACAGGAGAGTCAGCTCCCAGCCACCTCACAGTGACTGCAACACGAGGAGAGGATCGGTGACATGCCTGCACGACTGGCACGGGAGTCGCTCCGACACAAAGACCTCCAGCAAGGCAGTAGGTGCCCATGCTGCAGAGCCACAGAGAACTGTCTGGCTCAGGTGTGTCTCAAGAGCCTGTTTCAGCTCAGAGGTGGGGAACGCCTCTGCTGCCGCTCGAGACACTTGACAGCTCCCAGGGAAGGGACCCAGTGAAGGCAATATTAAGGACAAGGAGAAAGGCAGGTACTGGGGAGAAAAGCCACGCTTGCAGTCAGACATGATGCACTGCAAGCACCAGAGCGTCCCTGCCACCAGCTGGTGGCACAGCCCCCCATAAGCACCTGCCAGGCAAGGCCAGGCTCCCCAGAAGAGAAAGGCTCGCCCGCCCTGCCGGGCCCAGCACCAGGCTGCACAGCTACGTGCACTGCTGACCTTATAGGGCATCTCCCCCGTGTGCGACACCACGTGGAGCCGCAGTTCCATCCGCCTCTTGAACACCTCCTGGCAGACAGAGCACGTGAAAACCTGCAAGAGAAGGAAGGCATCAGCTTCTGTGTGAGACAGGAAAGGAAGATGCCAGGAGTTGGAATGAAGCCAGCAGCCATCCCAGCAACTGAGAGCAGCATTGGCCATTTGGGCACCATGCCTAGATAATGTGTTTCACTTGTACTGCAAAAACTCCTATCTCTTCCAGGACAAAGAGTGCTCTCATGTGCTTGGGGAAAAAAAACAAAGACACCTGTGAGAAACCATGTGCTAGCATGTCATGAACAGAAGAGCTGCTAACCTCTGGGACTTCCGTCACGCTCTGGGGGAGCCAGAAAGCGTGCTCCAATAAGGAGGGTTTTGCCAGCAGCTGGAAAGAGGCTGAATTCTGCTTCTGCAAAACAGCACCTGCATCTGCAGCGTTCTCCCACCCCCTGAGGAGACTGGTGGGGACTTCACACGTGTACCTGCTCAGCTCGGCTCATGCAATTTCTGGCTTCGTGCTCCAGGAGATTCTCCTTTCTAAAATAACATTTACCACACTTAGAGCATTCAAATGGCTTCTCTCCAGTGTGTTTCCTGGGGAGACACAAATTCAGAGCATCCATTACTGACAGAGTAACAGCAGCACTGAGCTCCTGAGCCCACACAAAAGAACAGCCGCTGATCTGCGTCCTCCAGCCCTCGCGCTTTGAAGAGAGGATGCAAGAACCCCACTTGCTGTCTCTGCTGCCCACAGCCTGAGGCCTCACCAGCTGCCTCTGCTCTGGTGTGTGGAACAGCTGCTGATGAACCATTTACAGCCTCCTTTCCACACACTTCTGCTGATCCCAGGGTGTCCACAAGCACCTCCATGTTCCCAGAGCACGTTCCATCACCTTGCTCATTGCAAGTATGGGAACTGTGAGCTACAGCCTGAATCTCTGATTGAGCACCTGGGGAAAGGACCAGCCAGCCCTGGGAGCACAGGTGAAGGCAATTCAGCTGTGTGATCAGAAGGGGCAGAGCCTGGCTGCACCTCTCCTAGACCTCATTAAGGGTTGACTGCTTCTGGGGAAGCATCTCTGGGTGGAGATCCCTCGCCTGAGGAGTCCTTCCTGCAAGCTGAGATCCTCAGAGATGGGCGACTACCTTTACTTTTCCTGTGAAATATCATCCTATCTGTGCTGGTTCCTTTGTTGTTACATTCTTCTATCGCCCTTCTACCATGTTAATCTTTCTGATTGTAACAGCTATGCAGCTCCTGCCTGTTCTGGAAGCCTAGGATCTAGCAGCTCCATGCATTGCTCTCATCAAAGCCAAAGGAGTTGGCAGCTCCTTCTGCCTTCCCTGCCATCCACCTGCAGACTTATGTCCCCCAAAAAGGGCTCCTGAGCACCTTCACCCTTCTTTGTGAGCTGCGCCGGCTGATGCTCGCAGAGCTACAGCTCCCAGCAGCACCTCGGGCAACGCCTCCCACACTGCTTGGGGAGCTGAGGACCCGAGGTGCCGTGGGGACGCCCAGCCACCCCTCAGCAGCACCAAGCAGAACCCCCTGCACTTGAGGTGAGCCTCTACTCAGCCCCCACCCCGCCGGGATCCCCTGCTCACAAGGAACAGGATGAAGCTCGGAGCGTTACCTGTTGTGCACTTTGAGGTAATATTTGCTGAGGAAGCTTTTATGGCACGTAGGGCACTCCACCGGCACCGCTGCGCCTTTCCTGCTCGCTGCCGCCCCCGCGCCGGGCTTCCCTTTACTGCGCAGCGCCTTCTTCTCGGGGAGGAGCTCCGCGTCGCTGTCCCCGGTCCCGCCGCCGCCCGCCGCCGCCACCGGGGGAGAGCTGACGGGCGGAGGAACGGGCAGGGTCACCGCGCTTTCCGGGCCGGGCAACCCCGCCGGGCGCTCCCCCTCCGGCACCGCCGGGCTGAGGACGTCGGGCGGTTCCGCGGGGCGCAACGCGGGGCCGGGGGCGCGGCGCGGCCGCTGCCGGGCGGCGGCGGGGCGGAAGGCGCGGCAAAGCGCTACGGCGTCCGGCACGCCCAGCAGCTCGGCGGCGGCGAGCAGGCGAGCGCGGTTGTGCGCCGTCAGCGCCAGGCGTCCGGTGTAAAAGAAGTCGAGCAGCAGCTGGAAGGTGTCGGCCAGGCCCTCGGGCAGCGCCACCGGCCCGGCGCCGCCGCCGCCGCGAGCGCGGAAGAAGCGGGAGCAGCTGGCGAGCACCGGCCAATGCGCGCGGAACTCGCGCCCGCCCACGCCCAGCGTCGCGTCGCAGAACTGCCCGGCCGCGCGCTGCCGGTTCAGCTCCCGCAGCACGCGCACACTGTGCGCTGCCGCCGCCGCGCCCGCCATGGCTGCAACGCTACCGGGACCAGCGCCGCCACACCGCCATTGCGGCCGCGCGCCGGATGTGACGCAGGTGGAACTGGGGCGCCGGATGTAAAGAACAGGGAAATACTTCGCCGGATGTGACGAAAAAGGAAGTGACGTTCCGGATATGACGAACCAGGAACTAAAATGCCGGATGTGCCAACAGCGGAAGTGACGAACAGGATGTGACGAACACGGAAGTAGAATACAGATGTAAATAAGGAAGTGCTCCGCCGGATGTGACGAAAGCGGAAGTGACGAACACGGAAGTAGAATACAGATGTAAATAAGGAAGTGCTCCGCCGGATGTGACGAACACGGAAGTAGAATACAGATGTAAATAAGGAAGCGCTCCGTCGGATGTGACGAAAGCGGAAGTGACGAACACGGAAGTAGAATACAGATGTAAATAAGGAAGTACTCCGCCGGATGTGACGAAAGCGGAAGTGACGAACAGGATGTGACGAACCAGGAAGTAAAGTACCGATGTAAATAACAGGGCAGTATAACGCCGGATGTGACGAAAGCGGAAATGGCGCACAGAATGTGACGAACCAGGAAGTAGAAGCCGAATGTAATGATATGGAGCGGCGCGCCGGATATGACGCTACAAAAAAAAATGCCGCTACCGCTCCCGGAAGAGACGTGCTGTGCTATGGCGCCTTGCCCGCTGTGGCCGTGCTCCGGCCGTCAGTCGTCGCGGCGCCTCGTGTAGCTGCGGATCGCCCGCTGGAAGTGCTCGGCCGTATTGAGGTGCGGCCGCAGCAGCACCACGAAGCCCTTCGGCAGGAAGTAACCGCCCAGCAGCGCTGCCAGCGTGCCCAGCGCGCCCAGCGCCGCCGTCACCGCCGCGCTCCGCCCGCGGAAGGCGCTCCGCGTGCAAAGGACGGCGGCGGAGCAGACGAGGTGCAGCAGCAGGCTGCAGGTCAGGCACTTGGCCTCGTTGTAGTCCGCAGGGAGGTCCTTCCCCGCGTAGCTGAGCGCAAAGCAGCCCAGGCTGAGCAGCACGTTGTACAGCATGGCGGCCGTCTCGCAGGGCGCGCTGCCCGCTCCGCACTCCAGCACCACGCGCTCGGCCGCCACGCTGTAACGCCTCCGCGGCACCGCGGGGCCCGAAGCCGCCGCCGCCGCGCACAGCGCCGCCTGCGCCGTTGTGCTGGCCGCGATGAACAGCGCCGGGCCGCCGCGCCGCTGCCAGGCCTCCTGCAGTGCCCGCCACCGCGCGCTCAGTTTGAAGATGCAGACGATCTGGAAGCAGCGCGTTGCCACACACGAGAGGAAGACGGTGAAGCTGACGGTGAGGAGCGGGAAGTGCACCAGGCACGAGAGCCAGGTGGGCTCCCCGAAGTTGAAGAAGATGCTGCTGCAGGCGCAGGCCAGAGCGCCCAGCATGAGGAAGCACATCTTGCCGCCCGCTGACCTGACCACCGGTGTAGAGACGTTCCGTGCAAAGAGGGCGGCCAGCCCCGCCGTGAGCACCAGCAGGAGCACAGTGGGGATCAGCAGCACCCAGCAGAGGGGATCAGCCCAGGACAGGAACTCCACGGTCCTGTTGAAGCAGCTCTCGCTCCCTACGGGTGCCCACTCGTCTCTCCCGCAGGCCTGGCAGGCGTACGGGGCTGGAGAAAACAGCACCCAGGTGGGGGCCACAGCCCAGGTAAGTGATTTGTCCTGGTGGGGCACCCTGACCTCACCCTTCTGCATCCTCAAGCACCTCCCAAGAGCTGCCTCTGTTTTTTTGCCTTTCCCTCAGTGCATCTAAGCCTTCAGCAGCAAGGAGTGTTCTTTTTCCAAAACACCATTGCTTGGGAGAGGCACAGTGACTTGGGAATTATAGGGCGTAGCATCCTGTGGCTGGAGCAGCACATAAAGGAGAGCCGTGGGCTGCATCGTGCCTGCTGGCCCAGAGGGACTCAGGTGAGTGGGACAGGGCTGCAGGGAGTATGGGCTGGGAGACAGAAAGGGGTTTGTGTACACAGCAGTAGTTTGCACTGGCAGTTCTCTTGCAGGTCAGAGGAATGGTGTCTTTTGGGGCTCCTCACTCCCACCATTACCCAGAGCTGGCATTTCTGCCACCCTCAGTGCAGACACACCAAGGCTGTCAGGGACCATGAGCACATGTTGGCAAGGCATTTGTCATGCTGGCTAGTGAGTCTGTGCCAGGGAAACCCTGCCATGAGCCCCAGGAAAGGGACATTTCCATATGCCCCGAGGACTGTGGAGCTGCCCGTGACCACACAGTGCGGAAGCACTGAGTACCATCTACAACACATAGGCAACACTAGGCTGAATTTCCCTCCCTGAGGATGTGGCTCAGGAAGCAGCTGTCAAACCAGACATCCCGTGTCCCCTGGCCACCGGAGAAGGGGGCTCTGCTGGCATCATCTCTGCTGGTAATTTGACTGCACGGAAACATCTGCTGACAGTATCCCTCAGGGCTGAGTGCAGGGCATGAGCTTTGCATACCCACAAGTAAGCAAACAGGGAAGCCAGACTGACCACATTTAGGTGAGCTCTGAGATTTTTTACTGCTCACAGGAAGTTAAAAGAAAAAGAAGTGGTAACTGTAAAGGCCAGGTGCAGGGAGAGGTGAGGCAAAAGCAAGGAACTGGTGTGATGGAAAGGAAGGGTGCAGATAGAGAAACTGAGCAATAAGGGGAGGGAGAGGCTGCCAAGGGTTACTGACCTGTTCTGTTCAGGAAGGTCCCTGCCGGACAGGCCACACAGCTGAAGCAGCACCTGTGGCGATTCTGCTGCAGCCTCATCTCCCCAGCTGCACAGGGCCAGGAGCAGAGTGAGACAGGAGCCTGCTGGGAGCACGGCAGCCATCAGGCAGAGGCCTGTGGGGCAGCACAGACTGCAGCCCGAGGTTAGTGAGCACTGGACAGCTGGCAGCTGGCCATCAGGATGGATCCTGGGCAGCTGGGAGCTCATTATGTTGTCCATTTTCTAGATATATTGGGAAAATCAGGTTGTTCGAAGGTAAAAATAGTTGGTGGGAGCCCTTAGGTTCATGTTCCCTGCTTGTTTTGTTGGCTTTTTTTTTTTTTTTTGACAAATGAATATTGTTATTCAGAATGTAGGTAACCATCTGTACCCCCCCCCCCCATCTGCCTTCACATTTCTTCTGCTCTGGGGAAAATACCCAAGAAGCAATGCTGGAGAGGTAGTTGGCTTGACAATAAATAAGATTTGAATGCAAAACTGTACCTGGTGATCTTTTGTGTGCCACAAGATTTTGCTCTGGTCAATGTGCAGCTGGTCAGGGTTCACAGTGAAAGCTCCAACCACATCGAAAGCCCAACTCTGGCCTCTCCAATTCCAGGCAATGATGTTATAACCTTTACGAATGTTCCCGTTGGCATCAAATGAGATCTGGCTCTTGTGCAGGCTGAAGTTCACCTGCTTGATTTTTTGTAGGAGCTGTAAGAAAGAAAAGTAAGAGTAGAGCCCTTCCTGATGACGGGGGAAGTCTTGTTTTCAGAGAGGAAGGTGCTAGCAGCCCCCTCTCTGCCTTCCTCTGGGGTTCTGTTGTACGCAGTACACGTCCAGCAGCAGCAGATCTCTTCCAGGTTTCTGCAAGGGACTACAGACAGAAGAATGAGAGTGAGCTGAGAGTGTGGGTTTGGATCCAGGCTGCTCTACCTGTGACAGCTGGAGCCTACAGGGAAGCTGCTGTGCAGTGACCAGAGGGAAGGCTGAAGGCAGTCTCACAAGGCTGTTGGCACCAGTTAAGGGAGAGCCTTTTTTGTGCCGATCCCACAGCCAGAGGCTGAGAGACTTCGAACTCTGAGCAGTGCAGCCCTGTTCTCTTTGGTGCAGAAAGGACTTTCAGAGATGGAAAACCCCTGAGCACAAGGGGAAAATCTCTCTCTGGAGAGGGAAGAGAGGCCTTCCTCACCTTGCTCTTACCTGCCAGGGATAGACTCTGCCTTTGCTGCACACCCCTGAGGTACAACCCAGCAGGTCATGGAGGCCGTGGGCCACCGCATACACAGCAGAGTAGACGTTGTAAGAGGCCTGAATGTCGTATACATCTGGGGTATCAGCAAGCAAGTGGCCTCCTGGGCAGTGCTGGGTGCAGTTCAGCTGGACTCCTTCACTGCTGCTCAGTCCATTTTCCCCCACCAGCCCTGTGCTGCCAGCACTTCCAGACACCCCACGTTCCTTTGCATTTTCCCAAGATTCAAGGCGTTTCAGCATTGTGGGCTCTGCCTGCTCAACCGAAATGCCAATCACAGAGCCGATATTTCGGATGCTGGGCACCTGCCAGATGGTTTGGGCTAAAGACCAGTCTTCAGAGCCCACCCACACCATTCCCGTGATGTTCTTCTGCACCACCGCCTCAAAGAAGGGCTGGGCATTCCTCCTGTTGGAGAAGACAACAGTGACGTTGACCCTGATGTCCACAAGGATTTGGATCAGCTTGTGGATCTCTGGGCTGCTGGCATCCTTGGTCGCAGGGATGATACCTCGGTAGGCAACACACACATCACTTGTGGCCAGCAGCTCGTAGAGGGCATTTAGCCCATCCCTACCATAGCTGTTGTCGCTGCCCACCAGAGCAACCCAAGTCCAGCCAAAGTGCTGCAGCAGCAGTGCAATGGCCTTCACTTGCTGCCCATCGCTGGGGATGGTGCGCAGGAAGGACGGGTAGAAACGCTTCAGGCTCAGCGTCTCCAGAGAGGCTTCGTAGCTGATCTGCAAAGGAGGCCAGGAGAGGGGGATGGCACACGAGGGGGGGGGGGGGAAATCTGCTGCCCGGGCAGGAGGGAGCAGCGGCACAGGGAGCAGAGCTCGAAAGCGGGGCCGGGGAGGCAGGGACGTTTTGGAGCGCGAACCCAAGCAACGCTAGAGCGCGTATTGCCGCCGGGGAGGGGGACCGACCTCCGGCACGAGGAAGACGCCCAGGACAGCGGCCGCGGTGAGCGCCAGCTGGGTGCTGTCGGGCCCGATGACGGCCACGGCCCGCGGCTCGTAGCGCTGCAGGGCGCTCTGCAGCTCGATGCGGTGCCGCCCCTCCCGGCCGAGGGCGCGCAGCGTGGCGTGCAGGTTGGCGGCCTCCGTGCAGGTGTCGTGGATCTCACAGCGCAGCGTGACGTTGGGGAGCAGCGCGCTGGAGTTGTTGATCTCCTCCACGGCGAAGCGCATCGTCTGCGCGAGGTGGTAGCCGTGGCTCTTGAAGGCGGCGGCCCTGCGAGCACAAACGGCGCGAGCTGCGGCAGGGAACGGCGGCCGCGCTCCCACGGCGGCTCCCGCGGCCCCTCGCTCACTCACACGCAGCAGCCGCGCGCCAGCGGCCGGCCGGGCCGCAGCCCGTGGATCTGGAAGAGCCCGGCCAGGCGGAACTCGACGCGGCCGCTGAGAGCGGCGGCGCAAAGCCGGGCGCACAGCAGCACCAGGAGCAGCATGGCGCGGGCGGGCGGGGCGGGGCGGGCGGCGCCTCTTGAGGGCGCGGGGCGGGGCGCGCGGATCTCGCGAGAGCGGCGCGGGCGAGGCCGCCATGCCGGCGCGGCGCGGCCGTCCCCGCCGGGCTCCGAACCGCGGCGCTGCCGGGGAGGGCCGCGCCGAGGCCGCGTGGCGGGAGTTCGCCGCCTCCTTCGCGCAGGCCGGCATGGTGCCGCCGGGCGGGGCGGGGCTCGCGGCCGCGGAGGCGGCGGAGGGCGCGGCCGTGCTGCTCCTGGGCCCACAGCAGGTACGCCGACCCGACCCCGCGGCCGCCGCCGCGCCGCCTCCGCCTGACCCCGCCGCGTCCCCGCCGTTCCGCAGGCGCTGACGTTCAGCGGGAAGTGCCGCCTCACGTGTCTGTATGGCGCCGTACGGGTGCTGGGCTTCGCCGTGGCTCCGCATCAGCCGCCGCTGCCGCTGCTGTCGCCGCCCACGCACTGCGCGCTGTCCCTGGAGGCGCTGCCCGCCGCCCACGCTGCTCACGCCGACCCCCGGCAGCTCCGCACCGCCGCCCGCAGCGCCCTGCGCGCCCACCGCGTCCGCCGCCGTGAGTTGGGGGCGCCGGGGGGGCGCGGGGCCGCCGCCGCCATTTCGCGGGCCGCCGCCGCCATTTCGCGCTCTCCTCCCCCCTTCCCGCAGAGGCGCGGCTGAAGCTGATGGCGCGGTTCTCTCCCGACTGCGCCGTGGTGCTGCTGGAGCACCTGGACACGGCCGTGACGCGCTTCCTGCTCAGCCTGCCGCCGCTCTGCCGCCTCTTCGAGCCCCAGGTGAGCCGCGGCCCGACCCCGCGCCGCCCCGACGGCCGCGCTGCGCGGCGCGAGGACGAGCCCGACGTGACGGCCGAGGCGGCGGTGCTGGCGGCGGTGGGCATCGTGCCCTGCAGCCCCGAGCGGGGCCTGCTGCTGTCCGACAGCACGCTGTGCGCCCTGCAGGAGCTGGTGCGGGTCTGCTGCGGTGAGTGCCGGCCGGCTGCGTGCTGCTGTGAGCCGAGCGCGCCATGGCGGCCCTGCAGAGCGTTTGTTGTGTTCTGTGCTAGTGGAAGACGAAGGCGTTCCGGTCATCATGGTGTGCGGCCCTAAGAGCATCGGCAAGTCCACGTTTAACAGATACCTGATCAACCTGCTGCTAAACCAGTGAGTGTTCCCGCGCTCTGCAGCTCCTTAAATGCTGTGTGCGAGCTGTGGGGGAGGGAAAGCTTGCTGCCAAAAACCGTTTTGTCACTGCAGATTCATGGCAGAGCAAGGTGTGCCTTTCGTCTTGGCCGCTGCCTGCTTAGCGTAGAGGTTAGAGTTTATAAACGTGCAGTCAGTGTTCTTAGAGTGCCCAGTTAACATGGAGACAGGACAAACTGATTGGTACCGCCTCTGATTTATCATTCTGACTGCTTTCCTGAGGACTGGATGGGCGCAGAGCTATTACAGTATAAGCACAAGATCTGCAGTGTGGCGTAGGAGTGCCCTTTGAGTCCTTGTCTCTGTCATTCCCTTACTTGAGGGAACGTTGCACAAGTGTGGTTTGACTGTGTCCAGTTTAATTCTGATGACCCAGAACAAAACCATATTTTGCTTCTGCTGTATTCAAAGCGGTGTTCTTTTTCTTCTCAGTGGGTGCTAATGCATGGGCTTCTTTCGCTGCAGCCTCCCCTCTGTTGAGTACATGGAATGTGACATAGGGCAGACTGAATTCACGCCGCCCGGATGCGTGTCTTTAAGTAACGTAACGGAGCCGTTTCTCGGTACGTGCCTCGTGCTTCCTGTAGTTGGCAGAAACGTCTGACGTTCCCAGAAGGTGCTTTTTGGGTATGGGCTGTGTGTACTTCGGGGAAGTCGCTACGTGTGGCAAAAGTGCACATAGAGAGTAAAAGGCCATAAAAGTTCTCTTGCTGAGGGCATCTGAGCTCCACGTGCAAATCTTAATAAGTAATGTGCAGCTGTTCCCTTGGTCTTTCCTCTGTGTGTTAGCAGAGAGAAGATAAGTGGGAGTGCCAGAGATGTGCTTTCATTTCCAGGCCCACCATTCACGCACCAACGGACGCCGCGTAAGATGGTGTACTATGGGCAGACCAGCTGTGAGCAGGACACAGAGAGATACATCGATGTGGTGAAGTACGTGTTCAGCTCCTACAGGAAGGAAGTACCTTTAGTCATCAACACTATGGGCTGGGTGAAAGGTAAACAATGAATCCGTTCTGGAGGGGTGGTGCAGAGGGAGCCTAACAACCTGGCTGTGTATCGCCTCGCTCTGCGGAGTCGGGAGCGTGGAAATGGAGCTCACTCCACGCAAGCTGTTGTCGGCCTCCTGTAACAGCGTTCGGACTCCTTAGCCTGGTGACAGTAGCTGTGTATTCTCTGCTCCCTGAAGGTGAGGGGTTGCTGCTTCTGACTGATATGATCCGGCTGCTGTCGCCCACTCACGTGGTGCAGATGGATGTGTACGACTGGAAGGCCATGGCTCCGCTCACCCCCGAGAGCGTCCATCTGGCGCCCGGGCTGTACACCAAGGGCAAGCAGCGAGCCAAGGGCGAGCGGATGGACCTGAGTGCAGCAGAGAGCTGGAAGTGCTCTGAGGGGGAGGAAGATGCGTCAGCTCCTGAGTATAAGCTGCTCTACGTCCACCCTGAATTCCCTCGAGCTGGGGCTGCAGGTGAAGCGTAAGTGGAAAATGAGCGTTGTGTGGTTCTTCATTGGCTCGGCAAAAGTACGCTTCGTCTTGATAGTAAATGCATAGCAGAGAACTGTCATGGTAGCCTTCAGAGCCCATTGATTGGTCAGAGCCCGTGAGGCTGTTCGTTCTCTTGACACATTTGCTTGGGCTTTGATTGAAGTTTTTGGAGGAGATTGTTGAGAGCTTTTTCATTTTATTTTTGAGTAGGGGAAGGTGTGAGGACCAGAAAGGGGATTATTTGCTCCTTCCTACCCTACTCCCAGTAATTACTGCTAACTGTGCAGACTTTTCACCAAGTGCAGCTTCCAATTAGAACTTGCACTTCTTCATTTGCTGTGTTTATTTTTTCTAGGCGCGTGCACAGCAGCATCTTACGTGACATGTCCATCCTGGGTTACTTGGGGCAGCTGCAGCCCCCAGATGTGGCATCCGTCCTGCCGCTGCACAGCCTCGTGCCATATCAGGTACGTGGGCCTTCTGGAGGGGTGGAAGGTGCTGCAGGGGGTCTGGCTGTTGGGAATTGAAAGTTGTACTGGAACGTGTTTTGGAAGGTGGGGGAAAAAGTGCTTTGTAATCCAAGGTAATCAGCTGATTGGTGTTTTTAATTAAAAGACGAGGTTTTTGTTACAGTGTCACTGTGGCACGTCTTCTGTGCGCTCTGTTAGTGCTGAAACTGTTGTGCTTGCTGTAAGGTCTGTTTGTAGAGGCGGTTGGTGGCTTTCTAGTTGGGTTCAAGTTCAGGGTAAGTTAAGCACACAAAACTGATGCTGAGCTGTTGACAGCATGTTTCTTTTCGTTCCTTTCTTCCCCCTCAGGTACCTTTTAATGCTGTTGCACTCAGGGTTATTCACACCGATGTTGCTCCTACCAACATCATGTATGCAGTGAACGCCAGCTGGGTTGGGCTCTGCAGGATACCAGATGAAATCAGATGCCAAACTGCCGGGCCAGTGCTGCTGACACAGACACCCATCTGTGATTGCCTTGGCTTCGGTGAGTGGCGCTGGGAAACCTTAAGCCGTGTTCTCACGTGTTGTATTTTGAGCCGTGTTGCAGAATGGTGGAATTATCTTCTCTTTCCAAAAGCAACTGGAAAAGTAGGATTAGGTTCACGTTTCCCAAAGCGGATTCTAAGTGTGTTGCACAAAATGTGTGGGCCAGGTTTGGCTGAACCCTGTGTTTTTCAGGAATTGTCCGAGGGGTCGACATGGAGAAGCATCTGTATCACATCCTGACCCCGGTGCCTCCTGAGAACCTGAGAGTAGTGAACTGCCTTCTGCTGGGAAACATTGCTATTCCAAACTGCATTTTTGTCAGCCAGGTAGGAGCTGCCTGGGAGGAGGGTGGAAGAACTGTTGTAGGGTTAATCTTGCTGGCAAATTCTTGCTTTCTGTGAGGCTTGCACGTGTCCAGAGCTGTCTGGACACAGCATGGTCGTACCCCTGGGAAATTGCCCTTAATGCACAGAAGCAACCAAGAGAACATTCATAGTTTTCAGATATCAACATAGGGTTGGTTCACTGGTAGCTTTCTCGTATTCATCACTAAACGCTGCTCTGTTTTTAAAGGGAGGTGCCTTCAATTGAATCTGTGAAGCTGTTCTACTTTTTGGTTTTGTTTTTTTCAGGAAGGAATTGAGGGAGAGATCCCTTATGTCACATCCGAGTATAACTACAGCATTTTGGGGTCTGGGAAGCTGAGAAAGAAGAAGCATTTCCAGAAGAGGGAATGCACGTTCCAGTGTGATTACACTTGAAGCCTTTGGACTGCAGGATTTGTTTTGTACGGCAGGAGGCCTGGGGTCCACAGCTGCAGGAGACCCCAAGCAGCTGATCTGTAGATACGAAAACATCATTTTTAACAGTATTTTATATTTTCAGTATGTATTTTGGTGTTTTGTAATAAATGAGTTGAAAAATGGTTTGAGTTCCTTCCAAAGCCTGCAGGGATGCGGATGTGGCTCATACAACACATGGGTGATTGGCAGAAGCTCTTAATTAAAGCAGTTGTGCTCCTCCTGGCTGAAGCTGGAGCTCAGAGGAGTGTGAGCCCCTGCGGCAGCTGGGTGTGAGCATAACTTCACAGTACCTTAATACTGCTTTACTCGTGGTTTTAAGAGCGGGTGCTGATCTTCCTCTTGCCCGTTTTCTCCTGAGTTTTTGGTGAGCTCGATGCCTCTTCGCTCAGACTGCAGGTGGGGTGGTGGTGCGGCGGAAGCAGCGATGCTTTGGAGAGGAGGGGGGAGATGGATTGCTTGGGCTTGAAAGCCTCGAGTGTAAGTGCAGGTATCGTTATGTGGAAAGCTCTGTGGGGCGGGGAGAGGCACGGATGTGGAGAGGGATGCGTTACGTGCGTACTGCGTGGGGCAGCAGCCTGAACCCCAACGAAAAAATGGAAACCAACGCACCGACGGCACCGGGAGGACCGAACGGAGCTCCGCGCGGCGAAGAGTTAAAGCTTTAACTTAATCCGGCTCTAATGCCGCCCATATGGCTGGCTCCGGCGGCGCGGGGAAGGCTCGGCCGGCACGGCGGCGAAAATAAATACGGGGCCATCTGTGCGGCGGGGGGGGGGGGGAGCACCGGGAAAGGTGAGACGGGGCCGGGCCGGGGCGGAGCCTCCCGCTGCGGGGCGGCTGCGGGCGGGGGGCGGCGGTGCGGAGCGCGGCATCGGCACCGCGCGGAGCGATGAGCGCTGCGCCCGGGCGCGGTTCCGTCCCCGCAGCCGCCTCGTCCTTCGCCTGGGGACGCGTGAGTGCGCGGGGGGTGCGGGGCGACGTCCGGCCGCCGCCGTTCCGGGGGTGCGGAGGGAGGGGCGGCTGCGGGGCGCCCGCCGGAAGGGCCCGGCCCCCCCGGGTCCCGCCCTGCGGTTCGCCGATCCTCTGCCGGGTTCGGGCACGCGCTGCCCCTCCTCCGCCCCCAGCACGTGAGCGGGGGTTGGGGCCGGAGGAGCTGTGCCCGCCTGCGGCGCCGTCTGCTTTGCCGGCCGCGAAAGCTCGGGAGCGGCTTTTGCCTTCGTCCGCTGCTGGCGAAGAGTCCCGGAGGCGGCGGAGCTGCGCGCAGCGGGCGGTGCTGGCTGCGGGCGGTGTCGGTGCTGATGAAGCTGGGCAGGAATTGCGTTCGCCTGGTTTTTCCGCGCAGGTTGTCCCGTTTTAGGGAGCTTTGCCCTGCGCGGATCTCAGCTGCCTGGTGTTGGAAAGGAGAAAAATGAAACTGTCGGTCTCCACGCACGTGTGCTGCGTCACCGCCAGCGGCGCTAGGGAGAGCTTGCCAGCGAGGAGACGATGAGGCTGGAGCTCATTCCTCGGGACGGGTGGGCAGAGCCGTTTCGGTGGTGATGAGGTCCCCTCCTGTTGGGCTCAGCACCGCAAACACCCGATCCTGGCTGAGCGCATCCCGGGGTGCTGCTGACCCGTCTGCAGTGGCCGCTGCCAGCAAGTGTGGATGGTTTCACTGATGGGGGTTCGGCTCTCTGTGTGGCCGAGTTGGCGTTTGGAAAACGTGGCTTCACGTAGACAAAGCTGTGGTAGTGAGGCCGGGAGGGAGCGCTGGGAGGGCTGTGCCGTGGATGCAGGGCCGTCCCAAAGGCAGTCAGGTTGGGGGGCTCAGCCTCGGCCCGGCTCCTGCCTGCCACCTTCTGTGCCTCGCCGGGGAGCCGGGGCACGCGGCTGCTGGCTGTCCCAGCTCAGCACTGCCGCCACCGGAGCTCCTGTGCGGGGCGTGGGGCGGAATGGTGTGCAGGTTCCAAACCCGGGACCCTGCTAGGAGCTCAGATGTAGGGAGAAAATTCCGTTGTGTGAGCCAGGGAGAACTGCTGTAAAGTTGTGCCACAATCTCAATGCATGAATTGCAGCCGAGTGCTGAGCGCAGGGCGGGGGTCCGGAGCCGGAGCTGTGCTGGTGCCGTGGGGCGATGTGCCCACCCCCAGAGCTGTCCTCACTGCTGTGCCCGTCCTCCCCGCAGCGCTCAGCCCCCAGTGCCTGCAGCGTTCCCCCCCCCGGCCCTGTGCTGCCGGAGCTGCCGAACAGCCGCGCTCTTCATGCCGATTATTTCAATCACAAGCGTGTCTTGTCTCCCCGGCCGAAATTTCTTTCATAGACGGCGGAAAGTGAAATTTGTGCAATGTCTGTAGGAGGCTGAAGAAAGGCCCTTTGTGCGCCCTGTGCGCGGGGCATTGGGCAGCCTCCAGCAGCACCCTCCGCCACCCCAGCGCTCCCGGCTCACGGGATGAATGCTGCGCTTGTCCGGAGAGCGGGACCTGCTCTTAAAGCCGGAGCCGGGCCCCCTGGCCAGTCCCACCGGTGTGGGCACGGCTCGGCCGAGGCAGCCCCCTGGGTGCCCCATGGTGAGGGCAGGTGCCGCGCTGCGGCCGCACGATGTTCCTGTACTGGAAGAAGCGGGGTGCGTACGAGCTGGGGGCTCTGCCCCCCGCGCTGGCGGGCATGGAGTACGGGGCAGTGGAGCGCTTCTCCTGGAGCTCCAGCCTGGACATCAGCGAGCAGCTGGCGGGTACGTCATGGGGCTGGAGGGCGGTGGCGTGGCGAAAACCCTGCACAGAGACAGAGGGACTGCTGTGCGCGGGGAGGCTGCGGCAGGGCTGAGAGCAGGGATGCCGCGGTGCAGCTGGGGAGCACCCAGAGAGCTGCCTGCCCGGTGCACCGCAGCTGGCACGCAGGTTGTGAGGTCCCGGTGTGTGTGTGTGAGCCCCTGCTGCCGGTGGTGGTGTTTGGGAAGGACAGTGGCAGTTTGCAGCGTGACCTGGTGTGGGGCGGCGGGGCAGGGGGCTGCTGTCACCGTCCTCGTGGTTTTGGTGAGTTGGGAAAACTTCCCTTCACCAGCCTGAAAGAATTTCTGATTTGTTTCTGTTATTATTCATAATAGGTCAAGTGAAATGATGGTGGTGGAGGGGCCAAGCAGCCTGGCGGGCGCTGTGGGGTGGCGGTGGGGACAGAGTGCCCATTGTGCTGCTGCGGCGTGGGGCCGGCGTGTGGGCAGCGGGGCCCCCCGGCAGCCGCACTCCTGGCTCTCTCCCAGGGGCACTGCACCCAGGGGTGCCCAGGGGGGTCCTCATGGAGGTGCCCTGGGTCGGTGTGAGCACGGCCCCCACACTGCCCCACAGGAGAGCTCTCACTTCAGCCCTGGTGCCCGCCGGTGTGCCGCGAGCTGCCTGGAGTCTGTTATTTTTAAACTATTAGGCACGACACATAACAAAAGCTTTCAAAATAGGATTTGTCCTCAAGGCCGATTTAACTGTTAGAGCTTAAAGCAGACCGTAAGCCCCTTTGGGGACTGGCGAGGAGCAGATTTAGCACTCCTGGCACTGCCCTCGGCCCGTGCCTCTCCTGGCAGCTGGTGCAGGATGATGCCCCCAGGCCCTGCTCTCTGCTGTGGCCATCCCAGCTCTGCTACCCGTCGGGAAATAAATTTCCATATTACGACAGTTTTGGGGCTTTGGACCTGTTCCTGTGTTTGCAGCAATGGGAGTTTGGGGAGCGCGCTGTGCATCATCACTAGCAGCTCTCAGGGCTGCCGTTCCCATCCAGGGGCAGCTCCCAGCCCCCCTCCCAGCCATGGGCAGTCCTGGCCTTGCTCAGCCCTGTGTCTGGGGCAGCTGTGGGACCCCTTCTGTGGGCAGCATGTGCCCAGAGTGGCCCTGGCACTTTGTGACAGGGAGCAGGAGGCAGCTGGTCCCAGTGCTGCGGGTGCATGCTGCTCTTTTCTGCTGGAGAAGCTGGAGCCACAGCGCTGGGTTCTGGGCATGGGGACATGAGGTTTGGTGCATCACCGGGTGCTGCCGCCGCTCACTGGGGCAGGAGGTTGGCAGCTTCTGCTCTCTGCTTTCTGTCCAAAAGCTGGGCGCTCACTGTCAGGGACTTGTCTTCCTGCAGGGGCCATGGGGCAAGAGCAGTGGGGCAGGGTTTTGCGTGAGGTTGCAGGGCCCCATGTGTGCACCCAGCACTAACCCCAGCTCTCTCCTGCAGATGAGCAGTGCCCAGCAGAGGAGCAGGGGCTGCGTTGCCAGAATCCCGACTGTACTGACAAGAGGAGGGCGGCTAAGGTAGGTCATGGGGTGCCGGCAGTGCTGGCAGCTTGGGCTGTGCCATCAGGAAGGCAGCAGGCATGCTGTCTTGGTGCAGATCTGGGCAGGTGGAGGCTCCCATGGGCTCGCCCTGGCTCCCAATGCCTCTGGTGCTGGCAGAACCGGTTGGTGCAGCTGGCTGGCAGGCAGCCATGGGGCAGAAAGCCCTGTGCCGGTAGGATGCGGCTAGGTAGCAGGGAAGGGCTGCAGCCACTTCCCACATGGTGGGAGCTGCATGTGGCACGCATCCCTCGGCAGCATCGCGGTCCCGCTGCCCGTGTGTGCCTGCAGGCTCGTGCGTGGCTGGGATTTAACTGCGTGGCAGCAGCTTCCCTGTTTCCCCACCTGCCGTAATTCAGGCTAATCTCATTGAGCCCGTCTGTCCTGTTCCTGGTGGGAGCATCGCTCGGCAAGCCAGCACAGGCAGCGCGGCTGTGCCCAGGAGGGAGGGAACCTCTGCTGCAGCTCTGCTGCACACCGGGGCTTGGCAGCAGAGCTACACAGGGCCCCTCCAGGAGCGGCTGCGTTCATACTTGCGTCCATTGAGGCATGTGGAGGGACGGGAGCGCCGTGATCAGGCTGGGAAGTGCAGGGCTCTGGAATTAAGCAGAGCCTGCGGCTGGAAGCGCCCCATGCCACCTCTCCTAATCTTGTTGATCGCTAATGTAAAGCCGGAGTGGATTTAGGGCCCCTTATCTCTGGCTGCTCGACCTGCTGGCTCGCTCCTGGCTGTCCTCGCTGCCGGTGCCGTGCTGCTGCTCTGCTCCTGGTGAGTGCTGGGTTCCTGCTCAGTGCACCGAGGCCGTGCTGGTGGGGAGGGCGTGCAGTGCTCAGCCGTGCGGTGCGATGCTCCCGGCCTCGGTGGGAAGGGAAGCGCAGGGCGATTGCTCCAGCAACAAGAGCGATGGTAGTTGGGCCCTGGAAGTCTGACAGCACCACCGCAGGCTTTTATGGTGAGCAGATGAGCTCTGTTTTTTGGAATGAGGCACCGCTGCCTTTTGAGAGCATCAGGGAGGAAATAACGAAGCGGTGGCCTTTCAAACAGTGCGGGTTTCAGGAACGCTCTGCTCTCCTGCTCCTTCCAGAGCCGGGCTGTTTCCTCAGCCCCCCAGCGCTTCAGACCCTGCAGTGCAGGCAGTGGTGTGGGCACCTGCCTGGGGAGGGAGCGCGGTGTGGGCAGAGCGGGGATCAGGGGAGGCGAGGCGGGCAGGCAGGTGTGCAGTGTGGGTGCAGGCGTGGCGTGTTTGCATGGGTGGAGCTGCTGGGTAAACACAGCGCGGGACACACGTGGCACCGGGCTGCGGCCTCGTGCCAGCACCACCGGGAGCAAGCGGCCGGGAGCCATCGCCAGTGTTGGATGGTCGGATGGGGCCGAGCGGGACGTGCAGGCGGGCAGGTTGGTGAGCAGTACGGCTGCGGTGCTTCGACCCTGCAGCCCTGGGCTATGCCTATGGGTTTGGGTTTCCCTTGGCATCCCTGCGGTGGGGGCAGCCGAGGCGCGGTGAAAGCAGTGTGGTGCTGGGGGCAAGTGGCCCCATTGGGGAGCGCGGGCGGCGGGCCGCGTCAGCATTGACCTCAGCAGCGCCGGGAGGAAGGAGGGCAGGAAGCGGGGGCGGCTCGGGGTGCACCGGCGCTTCCTCTGCCGCACAGTGGGGCCGCGCTCCTGGGATGCCACACCGCAGCCTTTCTGCTCGTGGGGTGGCCGTGGGGCACTGCCAGATGGGGACGTACCTCGCGTGTGGGCTGCCAGCCCCCGGCAGCACCCCAACCCCTGGCGCAGCCCCCAGCAGGGGGTCACGGGCTGTGCACCGCGCTGGGGCTGGCCAGGGGTTTAAAAATAAATGCCTGTGAATGCCCGGCCGAGGCTGAGGCTGGGCGCACAATCGGAGGAAATGCATCGGCTTGCAAGCATTGTTTTGCTGCAGACACTTGCTTCCTCCGTCCTGCCGTGGGGACACTGATCTTGCAAACACAAAAGGGCTCTGGAGTGGCCCTGCAGACCCCTGAGAGCACAGCAGGTCCTGGTGCACCCTCAGCCCAGCATGGGACATCATAAATGGGCGCGTGGGGGCCAGGTGCCCCCAGTGCCTCCAGTGCCCTCTCTCCCTCCATGCCCGGCTGTGTGCAGCCCTTCTGCTGCAGTCCCAAGGCTCTGAGGGTCTCTGTGCAGTGCGGTGGTGATGGGGAGGGGGCTCAGCACAGCCCATAGGGGGTGAGGGGGTCTCGCTGCTGCTCTGTCCCAGCCCACAGCTGCACCCCACAGGTATGCCACCACGCCAAGTGCCAGCAGCTGAACCGCAGCAGCCCGCTCAGCCTGTGTGAGGCCTGCGACGGGCACCTGCACGACACCATGCACTTCGATGGGCACATCCGCTTCGACCTGTCCCCACCAGGTAAGCCGGGCTGGCTGCACCCTGGGCCCTTGGTGGGACACAGCAGGGCCAGTGGGTTCAGCTCAGCCTGGCCCCAATGCTCATTGACAGGCTCTATCCTGGCTCGCAACGTGTCCACACGCTCGTGCCCACCGCGCACCAGCCCTGCCTCCGACATGGAGGATGACGATGAGGGACCGGCAGACGGGAGGGGGTGAGTGCATGTCCCAGCCCTTCCTGCAGTTGGTGGGACAGAGTGGGTGTCTCTGTGTTGCCAGCAGACCCTGCAGGACACCTGGCTCACTCTGCCCATGCCTGCAGGGACAGGAGAAGCTCGGCACTGAAGCTGCCCAAGAAGAAGGCTCGGCGCAGGCACACGGATGTAAGACACCATCCCCCCTATGGGGCTCTGCTGTGGGGTTATGCTGTGGCCACATCCAAGATGGGTGGGAGCCCTTTGTGAGCTGTGTGTCTCCTGCAGGACCCCAGCAAGGAGTGCTTCACCCTCAAATTCGACCTGAATGTTGATATCGAGGCAGAGATCGTGCCAGCCATGAAGAAGAAGTCCCTGGGGTGAGCTGCCTGTGCCAGGCACAGCCCTGATGGGCACACAGACCCCACAGAACCCATAGGGATGGTATCCCACAGGGACGTGCTGCTGCCGGTCTTTGAGAGGAGGGCTATTGAGCACAGCAAGGTGGACATCTACCTGGACCAGTCCAACACACCACTCTCCCTCCAGTTTGAGGCGTACCGCTTCGGGGGACACTACCTGCGGGTGAAAGGTGTGGAGGGGGGCAAATATAAGGCCAAAACAGGCACCACGGGGCTGGGGGCTCTGACAGCTCTGTGCTCCCGTAGCCAAGCCCGGGGATGAGCTGAAGGTGGAGCAGGCGGCACGGGATGCACGCTCAGCCAGCCTGCCCATCCTGCGCCCCGCCAGCACCGCTGCACTCCTTGGGACAGGGCTGGAGCCAGGGCCGGGCCGCAGGGAGGGCACTGACATCCTGGTGAGTACCTGCAGCACTCTGCGCCTCGTGTATCTGGAAAGGTGGGGGCACACCAGAGCAGTAGGGCGTCTCCTGGTTGGCTTCATGCAATGGGGGTGCAAAGCCCCTGGAAGCCTTGAGAACAGGCTCAGCTCCCAGCAGTGCTGTGCTGTGCCAGCGGTGCCACATTGCAGCGTGGGCAGTGCCCTGCACCAGGCGTGGCAGCTCAGCTGGCAGCCCTGCAGCTGTGCCACGTATGGGCTGGTACCTGAGCAAAGCAAAGCTCTACGCCCCAGGGCCCCATGGCGGTGAGGCTGGCACTCCTGGCCAGGATGTGGCCACTGTCCCTCCTCGCCTTGGCACCTGTCAGCTGCTGTGTGCAGCCTCAGTCCTGCCCTGCGGACCCAGATAAGATGTGGGGCCGGATCTGCTGCCACTCCCCGTAGGAGCTGATGCCACGCTCGTGTGGCCACACAGCTCCCGCTCCCCAGAATTTGGCTCTGGGGATCCCAGCGTGGGGACAGCAGCTCTTAGCTCTCTGAGCCAGAAGCCCCCGAGTGCACTAAGCTGGCTGTGTGGCCGGGGCTGGTGGCTGCCCGCATCCGGCAGTACGATGCCTGGCAGTGGGACCGGCACTGCGCTGGTGGGGCAGAAGGGATGGCGGTCACAGGGCCACCTCCACAGCCGGGTCCCCGAGGGCAGGTGGGAGCAGAGCCGAACCAGGGCAGCAGGGCCAGCGTGGGCCAGGGCGCCTGGAGACGCCGTGGCACGGTGAGATGTGGGGCCGTGCTGGGGCAAAGTAGAGATTCTGCAAGGCTCACTGGGCTGTCACGGCTCAGGGACAGTAGGTCTCTGTGCCACGCAATGGCCATGCTGCACTTTGTACCAGGTGAGGAGAGGGCAGCAGCCACGTCGTGGTGTGGCCTTGGCAAGGGGCTGTGGGGATGTATGAGTATGGCGTGAGCCGAGTGCCTGGGCAGGCGGGTGCTGTGTGGCCGGGACCCAGCTCCGCTGCGGGATGGTGGGCTTTGATCTTTGCCAGCGAATTGTTCGGGTCTGTTTAGCTTATCTGGTGAGGAGGGAAATTAGGTTTTCTGCGCTGGCCCCACCTCCTTTTGTTCGGAGGAGCACAGCCAGAGCTGCCTGGCTCTGCGGTTCAAGTTCAGAGCACGGCTGGGCGGTGAGGGGCTCGGGGTGCTGCACCCTGTGGGATGCGCTGAGCCGCAGAGCCCCTCTGCCACGGGGTGTGGGCACAGGACCGGGGCACTTGGCCCCCTGTATGCAGGATGCAGGTACGCAGGTCAGTGCGGGTGCGGGCGCAGCGAGCTCATGTCCCGTGGGGGCCTGGCTCTGCACACCCTAGAAAGGGGTCGGCTATGGGGTGTGGGGGACACATCAGCAGGGGCAGAGCGTGGCTTTTGGGGGCTGTCCCTGCGCTGTGAAGTGAGCAGGGCTGGTGCTGACCTGCGGCACTCATTGTACCCATGCAGGCTCCGGGCAGGCGGCGGAAGAACATGACGGAGTTCCTGGGGGACGCCAGCATCCCCAGCCCTGAGCCATCCCTGCATGGCAGTGGCTCTCTGCCCACCAATGGCACCGACACCTGGAAGAACCGTGCTGCCAGCCGCTTCAGTGGCTTCTTCAGCTCCAGCACCAGCACTGGCCCCTTTGGGCGGGTAGGTGGGCAGGGGAGGGGTGTGGGAGTCGTGGTGCTGTGCTGGGGTGGTGGTGGGATGAGGTCCTGCATGGCTGTGCCCCGGATCCGTGCGCAGGGCCAGCAGAACTGTGGCATTCTGCCACTGTCCCCAGCCCATCTGCTCATGCCTTCCAGCAGGAGGTGGACAAGATGGAGCAGCTGGAAAGCAAGCTGCACACCTACAGCAGCTTTGGGCTGCCCAAACTACCACCGCAGCTCCGCTTCGACCAGGACTCCTGGGAGGAGGATGGGGACGACAGCAGCCTGGTGCTAGAGGACAGCTGGCAGCAAATCATTGAGGGCACGGAGGTAGGGCTGGGGTTGATGGCGGTGCTGGCCGCACTCCTTGGATGGTGAAACACTGACGCTTGGCCCTGCAGGCCCTGACGCGCCGGCAGTGCCACCAGCAGGAAGCCATCTGGGAGCTGCTGCACACTGAGGCCACCTACATCCGAAAGCTAAAGGTCATCACTGATGTGAGTGCCCATGGCCCATGTTCCTCAGCCACAGGTGTCCCCCATACCATGGCTCCTGCCCCACGAGCTCCTGCTCTGTCTCCACAGCTCTTCCTCTGTTGCCTGCTGAACCTTCAGGAGTCAGGGCTGCTGTGTGAGGTGAGTGCACTGTGTATTTGGGGCTGTGCTGTGGGGTCTGGGGGAACAGCAGTGTGGTGCATAGCAGGGGTCCCCCAGCACGGTGGGTGCATGGGGATGTGACCCACGGCGACTCCCCGCCTCCCCCCGTAGGTGGATGCTGAGCGTCTGTTTGGCAATATTGGGGAGATCATCCAGCTGCACCGCAGCCTGTGGAGCAGCGTCATGGCCCCGGTGCTGGACAAGGCCCGCCGGACCAAGGTGCTGCTTGACCCCATGGACTTCCTCAAGGGCTTCAAGACGGTGAGTGCCAACCCTGTGCTGCACCATGGACTGTGCCAGGCTGTGCCCTGCAGTGACACCTCTGCATTGCCCGCAGTTTGGAACGCTCTTCAAGCCCTATATCCAGTACTGCATGGAGGAGGAGGGCTGCATGGAGTACATGCGCAATCTGCTGCGCGACAGCGAGCTCTTCCGTGCCTATGTGACGGTGAGGGGGGCGCAGCGGGGCTGGGGCCGGGGCTGGGGCTGGAGCTGACATCTGCGTGTTGCAGTGGGCCGAGAAGCACAAGCAGTGCAGCCGCCTGAAGCTCAGCGACATGCTGGTGAAGCCGCACCAGCGCCTCACCAAGTACCCACTGCTCCTCAAGTCCGTGCTGAAGAAGACAGACGATGCGCGCACTCGTGATGCCATCCTCACCATGGTAAGGGGCACGGCGTGGGGACGCGGGCAGGTGGGCAGCCCAGCCTCTCACCCCTGTGCCTGTGCTGCAGATCGGCTCTGTGGAGCACTTCATCAACCACGTCAACTCGCGGATGCGGCAGCGGCAGGAGCAGCAGCGCCTGGCCGCCATCCTCAGCCGCATCGATGCCTATGAGGTGGTGGAGGGCAGCACGGATGAGGTGGACAAGGTAGGCTGGGCACAGCGTGGCTGCAGTGCTGTGCTGTGTCCTGACCTGTGCTGACCTCCCTGGCTCCCTGCAGCTGCTGAAGGAGTTTCTGCGGCTGGACCTGACGGCCCCCATGCCCGGCACCTCCCCAGATGACACCCGGCAGCTTCTGCTCGAAGGCAGCCTGAAGATGCGGGAAGGTAAAGACAGCAAGGTGAGGATGGTGGGCATGGGGAGCTCATCCCTCGTGTGTGGGCTGGCACCCATGGCCCTGCTCTCACCTCCACAGATGGACGTCTACTGCTTCCTCTTCACCGACCTCTTCCTCATCACCAAGCCTGTCAAGAAGGCTGAGCGCACCAAGGTGATCCGACAGCCCTTGCTGGTGGACAAAGTCATCTGCCGGGAGCTGAAGGACCCGGGTGAGTGGCACCAGGGGGGAGGGGTTGCACCCTAGGAAAACATTGGAAGTCCAAGCCTCACAGCTCCTCATCCACAGGCTCCTTTCTCCTCATCTACCTGAACGAGTTTGGCAGCGCTGTGGCTGCCTACACCTTCCAGGCCAGTGGGCAGTCGCTGTGCCGCAGCTGGGTCGAGGCACTGCACAATGCACAGGTGAAGACACCGCGTGGGGGGGGCGTGGGGGTCTCGTGCCCACAGATCCCTGACACCTGCCATTCCCAGAACCTGCTGCAGCGGCTGCGGCTGCAGGAGCAGCAGCGTGGGCAGTGCCGGCGCCTGCAGGAGGAGGAGGAAGATGAGGAGGATGGTGAGAGCAGCACCTCGACCGCCAGCTCGCCCACGGTGCTGCGCCGCAGCAGCACCAGCCTGGACTCCCAGCAGTGGTACGAGTGGGACAGGGGCACTGTGACCACGTCTGCGGCGCAGCCTCCTCCTCACCTTCCCCTCTTCCGCAGCCCCTCGGACGGCTCCACCGACACCATCTCAGTGGTGGTGGTGGACGGCGGCGATGAGCTCTCCTCCCCAGACTCAGACGTGGGGCCGTTCGGTTCACCGTCAGACAGCACCTCTGTCAGCACTGGTACCTCTGTCAGCACCGCCACCGGCACCTCTGGCAGCACCCCAACCCACGAGCTGCCCTCTGGCAGCCTGCCCCTGCCCCCCAGTGCCACCGCGCAGCCTGGCAGCTTCTGCTCGGCGTCCATCGACAGCGCCTACGGCACACTCTCACCCGCCTCACCACGGGACTTTCCCCGGCAGCAGGACGTAGGGGCTGAGGAGGAGCCAGAAGCCCTGGCCCCACAGCCCCCCTCACCCCGGCTGCGCCGTCAGACGCCCGTGCAGCTCCTGCCCTGCAAGGCCCGAGTGCTCAAGTCCAAGTCAGAGGCCAGCCTGCTTCAACTGCTGGCCGGACCCCCTACCCCACTCAACCAGAGCCGGAGCCTCTCTGACCTATGCATGGCCCCTCCTGCTCCCCCACTGCTCCAGCGGACTAGCCGTTCCCCAGAGCTCCTGGCCCCCGGTGCCAGCAGCAGCAGTAGTGGTGACTCCACTTCAGAGCTCTCAGAGCCGGAGGAGCCCATGGAGCCCCGTGTACCCACCATGGGCCAGCCCAGCCACAGCCCTCAGCCCCCTGCCCACCGCACGCTCTCAGACTCCTCCTCAGCGCAGCACCGCAAGCTGACGCTGGCACAGCTCTACCGAATACGGACCACGCTGCTCCTCAACTCCACGCTGACGGCCTCGTATGTGCAGCCCATCCCCTCTACGTGCCATGTGCCAGGCCCCACACTGACCAAGCTTCTTTCTTTGTTGTGCCCTGCAGGGAGGTCTGAGAGCTGCCGGGGCAGTGAGGATGAGGATGGACGTGCGGCTGCTCCAAGAGCTCTTCCTGCTTCTAACCGTAGCGTAACGTCGGGGCTGGGCAGAGCGGGCACCCACCAGCTTGTGCCAGGATGTCACACGTGGGGGACACAGAGCAGTCCCATCTGGGAGGATGCATCCCGGCAGGGCAGCACCAGGCTGCCCATTGCTACCCAGGGGTGTCCGTGTGGGGCTGGACATGGCGCACAGTGTGGTCATGGGGCTGCGCCTGGGGAGGCCATGGGCTCAGCAGCTCCATGCGAGGAGGAGGGATGGCGACGTCGGCAGCGGGGAGTGGGGAAGGTGTGAGATGGCTGCGGGGTGGGCAGCACAGGGCTGCTGGCATGTGGGGCGGGAGGCGGGGGGTGGCGAGACGAGGGGACAGGGCTGAGCTGGGGCTAGCAGTGGCCACGGGGTCTGGCCAGGGCATGGTTTGGTGGCCAGGGAGTAGAAGCGTGGGAGCTCCTGTGCTGGGCTGGTGGGGAGCTACTGCCTGTTGACACAGCCCACACCGGAGTGGGATGCCACTGCAGAGTGCGTATTTATTGAGCTTCAGGCTGTCCCTGTAGCAGTGCTGCCTGCTGGCACTGGGAGGTGGCGGTGGCTGCACTGTGGGCATGTACTGGCCGTGGCACCTGTGCTGGCTGCGGTGCGGTCCAGCCAAGCAATAAACCTCGCTGTGTGCATGCTGCGCCCACCTCGCCTCTCCTTCGGGCAGCAGCCAGGCGCCGTGGGGTGAGGAGGAGCAGATGCAGAGCAGATGCCATGCAACGCTCATGGAGCCAGCCCCAGCTCTGTACCCCAGCTCGGGGGTTTGGGTCACGGTGCAGCTCTGCCTAGCAAAGCAGAGGATGCTGTGTCCCCCCTCCAGGCTGTGTCTGTGCTGCTGGGGGGAATGGGAGGGACATGTTGGGCTGGCACAGGTCTCTCCTGCGCAGTGTTCCTGTCATGTGCTTTCGAACCCTCTGGTCTCATTTCCAAAAAAGCATTTCCTCCTGCTGTGGTCACATATAAAAGCCTGCTTGGGGAGGGCTGGTGCTCATTCATCACACGTCGTGCAGCAGCAATGGGGTGTGGGGGAACCCGATACTGAATCTCCCCAGCACCGGGAACCCCATGCTCAGTTGTGCCCACCATTGCCACACGGCATGACCCAGCTGTGCCAGCTGCAAGGATGAAGCACCGCTGCCCAGGGGTGGCCTCGGTGAGTGTGGGGGGGCTGGGGGCCTGCTGGCTAGGCTGGTGTGGCCCTGGGTGCCCAGAGCAGGTGGTGGCTATGGGTGGTTTCAGTGGAGGGGGTGAGAGATGCACTCGGCAACTTGCTGTGGGGTCCACGTCCCACGAAAGCGCTCACTGTCTGAGCTGTGCTGAACACCTGGAGGCTGCAATCTGCCCTCCCGCAGCCTGAGCCAGGGCACAGCAGTGGGGCTGTGGGTGGGATATGGTCGCAGGGGTGATAGGTACGGTACGGCCGTGGGGATCACAGGCACAGCCTGTGGGAAGCACGGGTATGGCACAGCCCCAGGGCTCGGCACGGCCACGGGTGCTGAGGGCACAGCGCAGTCACCGGCAGCATGAGCGCAGCCACAGGGACGGTGGGCAGAGCACGGCCACAGGACCGTGGCCAGGCTGCGCTGAGAGCCTGCGAGCGCGGCTCAGGGATGCCGTTGCAGCCCCAAGCACGGTGGCAGACGGTGACAGCGGGCTGGCTGAGTAGGTGGTGCCCCAGCCTTGCGGGGCCAGGAGCAGAGGCTGCAGACAGAACCGCGTTACGGGTAGGGGCGGCGCTTGAGCGGCACAGGAAGCGGAGGCCCCGCTGCGTAACCGGTGCCGCGCAGCAGCTGCCCGCCAGGCGCGGGGACGGGGCGGCACACGCGTGCAGGTCGGGCCGCGCCGCGGGGTGCTCGTGCCCGGCAGGGCTGCGCGCTGACTCAGACGTGCCGCTGGCTGCTGGGCTCCTTGTTGTGGTGCGGCCGCCCTGATGCGATCGCAGCGTTATGCAAATGGCGCAGCCTGGGCATGGTTTCCAGTCCGGCGGCGGCGGGTTTAATAGAAAATGATTCAGTCCTTGTAATCGGGGTGATCTCGGCTGGGAAATCCAGCCCCCGGCAAGGAATCCCCTGGCTCCCTGCCTGCCGTGGCCGAGCAAACGCTGCTCGCATCGCAGCGCCGTGTGCGGCTCCGGGACCCCAGCCGGGCTGCGGGTGGTGCAGTGAGGCAGGCACCCGCTGTGCTCCCCCCAGAGCTCCCCTGCACTCAGCAGCCGGCGCCCTGCGGGGTGGCGGGGGAGCAGTGACCTACTTTGGGACGCACGCATGAAGTGTGATAGCATCGGGGACAGCGTGAGCTGGGCATGGTTTCCTCTCAAGGAGGAAATCGCCTCATCTGCGAGGCAGATAAAAACGGAGGAAAGTGGAGGGAGGCGTTAACCCTCCCGTGCCCTGAACTGCACTGTGTGGGGCTGAGCACTGGGCAGGCTGACGGCATCTGGAGGTCTGAGCTCCTGTGGGCAACGCTGGTCTGCCTGAGCCCAGCAGGACGACCCGTGTGCCCACACAGTGTGTGCCCTATGCTGAGGTCAGGAAAGCAATTACTCAGGGACCAAGGGGAAAGCCCGGCACAGGGGCTGCCCTGGGGCATTCCCAGCCGTGGGGCTGTGGGCTCGGGGCTGCCCCTGGCTGTCCTGCCCTGCTGCCAGCCCTGCAGGGCACCGGCATCTGCTTGGCCTAACACCCTGCAGATTGGGCTTGGCTGGGGCTCAGGTGCCTGTTGTCCATGGCTGGAAGCCCAGTGAGTGCGATGGCCCAGCCCTGCTGCCCTGGGATGCTTGCTCTGCACCCAGGCTCTCTGCAGCCTGCCCTCTCCCTGCCCACAGGTGCTCCTGGCAGTGCTGTGGCTGCTGGCCAGCGGGTCACAGCCCCCGGGCTGCCAGGACTGTTCCATGCTACGCAGCCAGCAGGGCCTGGTGCTCCCATCCAACCGCACTCGGAGGTCCACCATAAAGTCCTCCTGCCCCTCCGGGATGAGCTGGATCCGTTCAGTTGGTCGGTGCTGTACCCAGTGTCCCCCAGGTGAGAAGCGCCCAGCTGGCAAGGCACCATGCACCAGGTGTGTCGCTTGCCACGGGCATGGTGGCATGGCCCTGCCTGGGCATGCAGCAGTGGCCGTGCTCATTGTCTCTCTGCTGCCCACAGGGACATTCCTGCAAACCCCCTGCACGAGCCATGGAAACGACAACGTCTGTGTAGCCTGTCCCGCCGGCACCTTTCTCTCCCACCCCAACACCCGCCCCAAGTGCGATGCTTGCTACACGTGTGACCATCAAAGTGAGTCGGCAGTGTGCTGTGCCATACTGTACTACATTGTGCCACGCTGTGCCACGCTGTGCTTGTGCTGCCCTGCTCACCGCCTGCCTCTGCAGCTTTCCAGACTGTGGTGAGCAACTGCTCAGCCACCAGCAATATCGCCTGTGGCTGTGAGTCTGGCCACTTCCGTGAGTGCCAAAACAAGGATGATTCCTGCAGTGAATTCTCCTGCAAGAAGTGCAAGACCTGCCCTGGGAAGCTGCTTCTGCAGCCCTGTGAGTGTTTCCACCCAGCCCATGGGATGCCACCTGCAGGGCTTCCACTGCCCTGACATGCACCCTCTCCCCAGGCTCAGACAGGCAAGATGCACAGTGTGGGAGCTGCAAGCCCGACTTCTATGCCGAGGGCAGCGAGTGCCGCCCGTGCCGCATGTAAGCAGCTCCCGGGGGGGGTGTGCTGGCAACAGGCACAGTGCCCACCATCCCTCTCCTTGCAGGAGCACCCCAGAGACATGCGGCGAGGAGTGCCAGCGGGTGTGCGGCCACCGTGCCCCAGGTGTGTGAGGTGGCGAGGCTCGGGGTGAGGGCAGTGGGGTGGGGAGCAACCAGGGGACAGCAGTACTTCCTTGCAGGCTCGGGGCTGGAGTACATCCTGCTGGGTCTGACCGGGCCCCTCTTCCTGGGTGCCCTTGCCATCTATCACAAGCGGAAGCGGCTCCAGATGGAAACCCCAGCAGTCAGCTCTCTACCTACAGTCTCACCCTGGGACTGCTCTGGCCCCACAGCCTGTATGCACCCCGTCACCCATAGGGCTGCAGCAACAGAAGTGATGCAGTGCCAGGTGAGTGCCTGCGGTGGGGTGGGTGGCTACCGGCCACGGTCGGGCGGTCTGCACTGGACCTGGCCAAACTCTCCGGACAGGTGTGGGAGCCTGGCTCCAGCATGGCGAGGAGGAGCTCCGAGTCCTCGGCCTTGCTGCACCAACAACCCAGCAGAGCAGCATTGCCCAGCGGCACCACAGAGCCCTCGGTGCCCAGCACAGCGCACAGCCCGGCCCCACCACTCAGCAGCCCCCAGCGCTGTGCCCTGCTGCAGGGCAGCCAGCTCTACGCTGTCATCAACGCGGTGCCGGTGCGGCGCTGGAAGGAGTTCATGCGGGTGCTGGAGCTGCGGGACACGGAGATTGAGCTGGTGGAGATGGAGGTGGCCCCGTTCCGCGACCGGCAGTACGAGATGCTGAAGCGCTGGTGCCAGCAGACCAGTGCCACGCTTGACCGCATCTTCGCCGCCCTGGAGCACATGGACCTGTCAGGCTGCGCTGAGACACTGCGCCAGAGCCTGGCACTGGGACCCTGATTTCATGCCTGCAGTGTGGTGACACAGCCCCAGCGGCTGCCCCACAGCCCTCCTGGCTGCACTGTGCCCCCTCAGCAAAGCGATCCGGCGCACAGAGTGCCCTACCCCTAAGTATTGTTACTTATGCTGTGTAGACATTTTATGTCAGTTATCTGGACTGCTGGCTCAGGCTGCAGGAGCAGAGCAGAACTCCCCTTCTGGGCCACTCACCCCCCCCTATTTATGTCCTCCTGCTCCCGGGATCCCGTGCTGCTCGCAGGACGAGCAGGCACTGAGCCCGCTGCAAACCCATGGGATAGTTCTCGAGGCCGCCCAGCTGGTGCACATGGGTGGGCCTGCCCCTGCCCCAATAAAGCAGTGTGTTCTCCACCCCTTCGCACCTGGCCCTTCTTCTGGGGCTGCTGCTGGCCCCACAGCACAGAAGTGGGGCCAACTGGGCTCCTGGATGGGAGCACCATCGGGGATGGCACTCGGGTGGCACAGCACAGCACAGGCACCACAGGAGGGCAGGAGGGGCATTGCGGGCAGCCCCAGGAAGGCGCGGGGCACCGCAGGAGGGGATTTATTGTTTTAATTGCCGAAACGCGGAGGGTCTGGGTCAGACGCGGGCCGGAAGCCTCCCTCTAGCGGCTCCGGAGGCGGAGGGAAGGAGCGCGGGGAGCACGCAGCGCGCGCCGATTGCACGGCAGCCCCCGTGCAACGCGGCTCCAGGGCCCCGTTCTGTGAACGGCAGCGTCGGGGGCAGCAGGCGGGGGCAGCGGGATGGGGCCACGAGAACCTGGGCGGTGGCAGCGGGCGCTCCTGCGGGGCGGGTGAGGTGGGAGCGCCGGGGGCCGTTGGCGGCGGGAGGAGGGCGCGTGCGTCCCGGCGGGCACCGGGCGCGGAGCGGAGCCTCGTCCCACCGCTAAGAGCCGGGGGCAGCGCGGGGCGTGACGCTGCTGCAGGGAGCAGGGCTAGTGCTTCGCTATGTCCCCTTTCTTGAGGATGATCTGCCGCTGCCAGGGCGCCAGCTTTGTCTCATCGTACCCAAGAGTCCTTAGCTTTTCTGACTGCTCCTTTTCCTTCTCCTCCTCCTCTCGCTTCTGCTTCTCTTGCTCTTTCCTGCTCAGCAGCAGAGGGGTCAGGGCGCCGCGGGTCGCTGAGCCCCCCAAGCATACCCACCCACCCGCCAGGAGAAGGGGACGCATGGCACTCACCGCTTCTGCTCTCTGCAAAGGCAAAGGGATGAGACACCATTAGTGTGGGGCCAGGGGCAGCTACCCGGCACAAACAGCCCCCACCTGCCCCGCTCACCTCTCCTCCTCCAGCTTCTTGCGCAGGATGTCCCTCCTCCAGGCCGGCATGCTGGCCAGGCGTGCCTCCTCCTCCTTCTCCTGCAACAAACAGGCGCGTTACAGCCAGCCCCAGGCGCACAGCCGGGCTCCACAAGGGAAGCAGGGATGTGCCGGCTTCTGGGCAGCAGCCCTCCCACGGCCATCACCCCCGGGCACGCAGCTACAGGGAGCACAGGCACGAGGCAGCACGGCACTGATGGGATGCAGCTCTATGGCACTATGGGCACGGCACCAGGTGGGTCCTGCTGTCCTGGTCCCCTCTGCTGTCTATGTTACCCCGGCACGGGGAGCACGCGTGACCAAGGACCGTGCGGAGCGCTGAGCCCTTCACAGCACACACAGCTTTATTGCACGGACACGTAGGGGCCCACGCTGCCCCGGCACTGCAAACCACACCATAGGGGAGCAGCGCTCCAAGCACAACACACAGCCACAGCAAGTGGCACACAGCAACCTCAACACACAGCCGGCCACGGGACCCTCGAGAGGTCTGGGCACCTGGGACTTCACGGCACAAGGCCAAACCCGGCAGTCCTCAGAGCCGACCCGCAGCCCTGCCGCCACGAGAGCAGCAGGGCAGCCGAGCCGTGCAGTGCACTGGTCCTGCTGCTGCCTGCACCCAGCTGCATGCCCAGCTCTGTGCTCAGCAGCCCCACGCCTTCACCACAGCCCTGCCGCCGCAGCACCCTGTTCGGCTCAGATATCAAACATCTCTGCTTCCTTCTCCTTCCAGAAGGAGAAGCTGCGGTCGATGTAGCGGCAGATGTCCTCATCGCTGAACTCTCCCAGCTCTGAGACCAGCTGGGCTGGCTCCTGCGTGCTCCGGGCTGTGGCTGCTGGACAGGGAGGCACAGGGCTCGATCCCACTGCTGCCACTGTGTTGGTGGGGCTGTCCCCAAAGAACTCCTGCTTGAGGTCCTCAAAGCCATCGAGCCAGCAGCGGTGGCCAGCCTCAACCCGCTCCAGTGCGGCACGGTGGAAGCGCCGGATGCACTCCCAGCTGTGGGTGCTCAGGCGGTCAAACATCTCATAGCACAGCAGGTGCCGGAAGCGCCGCTCCTCGGGACTGAGGTTCATCTCCAGCAGCTGGAAGTAGCCCAGCATGAAGAGGTCCAGTGAGAGGCTGTCGTAGGGCATGGGCGAGCCTCGCACGTGGGGCAAGAAGTGCTCGGGCCAGTAGAGCACTTCAGCACGGCTCAGCCGCCGGATCTGCCGCCCCGGCACACGGTGGGCCACACTCCTCCAGCGCGCCAGCAGCCTTGCCACTGCCTGCCGCTGCTTCCAGAGCCGCCGCAGCCGCTCTTCCCCGTGGGTATGTGAGCCCGGTGCCTCTGCCAGCGCCCATTTTTTCCAGTGCTCCAGGAAGAGGGACACAGCACGCTCCTTGTGCGCATCGATGCGCTCCTGCAGGCAGCTCAGCTCTGTCTGCACCGGGCGGCTCCGTCGCAGCATGCCATCCACATCCTCATCCCCATAGTCCTCCTCCAGGACGGGCTCACGGGTGCAGCCATCCATCAGCACACCGGTGGGCAGCGATCGCTTTCTCTTGGTGACCCTGGCGTGGGGCACAGGGGCTCCCACCAGCCCTTCGTAGTTGGCCTTCAGGCTGCGCACTGAGACACCGCAGCGCAGGATCTCGTGCCGGGCATCCTGCTGGGTGCTGGCAGCAGCAGGAGGGGGCCTCTGCGGCACGGTGCTGCTCGCTGCTCCCCCTGCCCCAGAGCTCTCGCGGCCTCCTAGGGCAGCCAGCAGCATGGCCATGCTCCTCAGCAGCGCGGAAGTCTTGCTGCACCAGGCGGGCAGGTCCTCAGCACGGCCCTGCAGGCGCCGGGGATCGAGGGAAAAGCGCTCGGGGGCCAGAGCGGCCGAGAGCGGCAAGAGCTGCTGCAGCTCTTCCTCCAGCTGCTCCAGCTCTGTCTCCACTGTCTGCACCTTATGCATCACCTGTAGGTTTTCAATTTGCCTCTCAATGCGGAGAATGTCCTCCTCCGTCATGAGCTGCCCAAAGGGTCCCAGCATGCCCCCGTGGGCAGCGGAGTAGCGCCAGCACGGGGGGGGCGAGACGTTCCCAGGCTCCAGCTAGGGCAGGAAAAAGGGCAAAACAGCTCCTGAGGATGCACCCCACAGCCCTGCACATGCCAACCCCCCAGTGCCAGGGTCCAGCAGGGAGCCAGGACCACGCACCAGCAATAACCACACGGGATGAGTGCTCCGGAATGGGTTTGTAGCCAGGCAGGGTGCATGGCACCCACGGCACACATGGTGAGGCCATCTCCTGCATGCAGCAGGGCTGAGGCCATCCCAGCACAGGAGCCAGAGCGATGTGGTTCCACACCATGTCCACGAGCCAGGTCCTGGGCTGTTCTCACTGCACACAGCTCGCGGGACCCCACAGCAAGGCCCCCCTACCTTACGCCGCTGCTCCTCTTCCTCCTGCATGCGGAGCTGCAGCTTGCGCACCATCACCTGCCGCTTCCACTCAGGGATGGGCCGGCCCTGCTCATCGTGGCTTGGCACCAGAGCTTCCACATCTGGTGGGGCCATGGCCCCCGGCCCTGGCACTGGTGAGCTCCCATTAAGCACTGGCTCTGGCGAGCCCCCCGCCATGCAGCGTGGTGGCCCCCCGGCCTCAGGGGTGGCTGGTGGGGTGGGAGTCCTGGTGGGCGATGGGGAGGATGCTGGTGAGTCAGCCTGTGAAGGGAAGGAGGAAATGAGTGCTTGCTGTGCCCCCACCCAACCCCACAGGTTTTGGGGCACCCACAACGTCCCTCTGCCCCCTGCCACCTACGTTGGCCCCTGCCTGCCCGCTGCCAGAGAATACGGTGGTGAAGCCTTTGCTCTGTGGCGTTGGCTTCAGGCTCTTCCCGGCCTTGATTTCAGCCAGGAGCTCCGAGTTGTCGCCGGTGGGGGACATCATGTTGAACGACTTGGTGCCTGGTGAAGGAAGGCAGTGGGCAGCGCGGGCCCTGTGCTGCCAGCCCCTGCCCGTGGCTGTGTCAGCCAGAAGCCTGTAGGACCCCATCAGACCAGCACCCAGCATCCAACTCCCCGGAGCATTCCCAGCCCTGAGCACTGCCTACAAGCACAGCCCTGTGGCACCGTGCTGCAGCGCTGTGACCGCACAAACAGTACGGCTGCCGGCAGCAGCACGGTAGGACAGCCCTGTGCTACCCTGCAACCCCCTGCAGTGCCCCAGCAGCCGGGGGCCAGCACCGTGCCCTGCGAGCACCCACCGTCCATGCCAGCCATGCGTGCGTCCCTAACGGCCCATGGTGCCACACCAAGGCAGAGCCCCTTCCCCACCGCCCCCTGCTCGCCCGCTCGGCTGCGTAGCGCCGGGGCCTGGACGCCTGTTGGTGCTGCGGGCACAGCCGGGAGCTCGCAATGCCATCCAGTGCCGCTGAACCCCCCAGCCCCCGGGAGCCAGCGTTAATAAAGCAGGCGCTGAGCTGCTGCCAACCAGCGCGCTGCAATCAGCGGCGGGGGAGCGGCCGGTGCACTCACGTGGCGAGGTAATGCCGGCCGGCTGAGCGCAAACAAAGGCTTTCTGTGCACAGGGCCGTGGGGGCCGCAGGGGGCACGGGGCCCTGCCAACCCTGCCGGCCCCACGCTCCGTGCCTGCCCCAGCCGGAGCCGTGTCAGCGCAGGGCCCCGGCTTGGCATTGCGCAGCACGTCGCCCTCGTGGCCTGGGACACGTTGGCTGGGTTGCTCCATGTTGGGCTGCAGGGAACTCGCCCTTGTGGCCATCGGTGCTGGGAGAGGTCGCGTGCCCACAGCACCACGTGTGAGCGCTGCCGCGATGCCAGGCTGCCCCACTGAGGTGCCCTGCTCCCAGCAAAGAGCAACAAGCTGCAGTACTTACTCTTCATCTGTCTCAAGGCTTTTCCTTCTAGAGGGAGAAGAAGAGAGGCGGCACAGCGCGTGTAGCAGAGGAAGGATTTGGCCACCACAAGACAAGAGAGAAGAGAAGCAGCCAGCAGTGAGAGCAAGTGGGGGCGGGCAGGCGTGGGAGCCCCCGCGCCGAGACCGGAGGAGAGAAGGACAGAGAGACCGTCAGGAGCCGCGCCGCGTGGAGCGCAGCGTGGTGTGAGGAGAAGCGCGAGGGCGGCCGGGAGGCAGAGCCACGATCCCGGCAGCGCGGTGCCCGGAGCCCCGACTTACTTCCAGTGGAGGAGGACGAGCGGCGGGGGCCAGCGGGCGGCGGAGGCGGAGGGGGCGGCGGGCAGGCGGCGTCGGGCAGCGGCGGAGGCGGTGGTGGAGGCGGCAGCTCGGTGCCAGGCTTGCTCTCCACCGGGCCCCCATTGTGCATGGCGTCCGCAGGCAACAGAGAGCTCTGGAAGAGCGCGGGCAGGGATGACGTAGGGTTGGGGCGCCGCGACGCACGCAGCTCCGGGGCCGCGCTCACCTCGCTGTGCGCCATCCTGCACGGGCCGGGCAGCTCTGCCGCGCTGGGCCCCAGGTGCTTGTAGTAGTCACCTGTGCTCGGCTGCTTGCTGAAGTTCCGTGACCGCCGCGTGGAGTCGGCCCTGCGCAGGCCCTCGGGGCTGCCCTCACGCGACACCAGCTGCAAAGGGAGCACAGCTGAGCGGTGCGCAAGGCGTGACCCTGGAATGGCCGTGGGGCAGAGGCCGGGTGTGCACCACGGGCTGGCGGTGGACCCTGTGGGTGCCTGGCACCATGACCCCGTGCCCAACGGCCCGGCTGAGCTTCCCCTGGGATAACCCCCTGGGAACAGAGTGCCGTGTCCTGGCCCCGCAGATTAGCCAGGAGCTGGAGCTTATCCCTGTGGCCTGGAGCCCCGCTGCAAACCTGGCAGTCAATGTCACTATTAAGGCAGCACGGCCTCAGCTCACCCCTCTGCATACCTCTGGGACTTTGCAGGCCGTGCCGTGTGGCACAGTGCTGTGTCTGCTGCTGGGCGAAGGGTCCCACTGTGTCCTGCATCCCACGCCCCACGCTTTGCTCTCAGGGCCCCACTATTTGCATTTCCCTGCGTGCCACCTCCACCCAAGGCGTTTGCATGGCAAGCCCGGCTGCTCCGTGCAGCCTGCAGCCTCAACTAACTCAACAAGTGCCAGCTCGGCGCTTCCTGCTCCACCAGGCGCTGAGCCAAGCCTGGCTCTGGCCCCAGCAGCCCCAGCCCCAGCCCCATGGGAAGGTACAAGGGTTGGTGCTGCAGGACCGAGCGGCACTCACGCACCCAGCACCGGCTGTACCCTGGCTCACCTACACCCCATGGGCAGCCCCAATTATTAGCCCCAGGTAGGGCTGCTCATTAGCCCCGGTTCTTCCAATGAATCCTGTGGGGAGCACGATAGGGAGCTGAGCCCAGAGCAGAGCTGGTACACACTGTGATACCGAGCCCCCAATCTGCCCGCCGCTGTGCACCAGGACCCGTGGCCGTGCTCTGGGCCCCCGCCCCCAGCCTGGTGCTGCTGTCCAAGGCCAGAGGACCCTGAGCCCCCCGCACCCTGCACCCCCCCGCCCTGGGCGGCTGCACCCCTCTTACCTGTGCGTCCCGCTGAGCCCTCTCAGCTCCTGGCAGCACCAGCAATGCCACCCGACACCTGCGGCGCAGGTGACACCGGAGCCGGGCACTCAGGTTACAGCTGCTGCTGCACCCCACGCTTCCGCACAGCCACCCACGCCCAGCTCGCCCAGGGACGCTGCATCGCTGGCACCACTGGCACCACGTGGGCTCAGCACATGCTGCCCACATGGTACAGCATGCTGAGCTGGCACAGCCAGGGCATCAGAGCCACCCGCTGCCACAGCGACATTGGGGCACCGTTGGCCCCAGCTTGCCACGCTCCCCTGCAGTTAGTGGTTCTCACAGCCCATCGGTGGCTCGTCCCCCCTGAGCTATGGGGGCCGTACCTCTCTGCGCAGCGCCTGGCTTTCCACGTGCCGCAGGTTGTTCTTGGCCCGCACGTAGATGTCGGCGGTGTCGGGGGCAACGGGCGGTGCAGGCGCAGGGTAACCGGGGGGTGGGGGAGGGGGCCGGGTTGCAGGGGGGGGTGGTGGTGGAGGGAAACTGGGGGGTGGCGGTGGGGGACCCTCGCTCGCCAGTCCTCTGCCCCGTGGCCGTGTCTCAGGGTTCAGCATGTCCATGTAAGCCTGCATGTCTGTGAGTGCCGGCTCCGGGACCCCTGCGGGGGGGAGGGGGTGTCACAGCACAGCTCGGCCCATGTCCCCCCTGAACCCTGCCCCAGGCACTCACGGGCTGCAGGGGCCGTGTGGGGGCCGCCCCTTTTCTCCCCCGTGCTGGACTGGCTGGAGTTGCAGGAGTCGTAGTTGGAGAGGGTGCTGGCAGGGGAGCCAACCTCAAACCTCGCCTGGGGCACCGATGCCGTGGTGTTGGGTGACGACATGCCCGAGTCAGGCTGACGGCACTCCCCATCTGCTGAGGGGTCTCGTGACAGCACGCGGTGCTCCATGCTCTGCGGCACAGAGAGTGGTCAGACAGCCACACCCAGGTCCCGCACGGCCCCCACACCCCCTGTGCTCTTGTCCCACATCCTAGCACGCCATGGTACCATGTTCTCCACGGTGCGCAGGTACTTGGCGCAGTGGATGTGGCCATTGTAATCGGCGAGGTCGGCCGCCGTGTAGCCATCCTGGTCGCGGATGCTGAGGTCAGCGCCGTTCACCACCAGAATCTGGCAGCACTGGAAGAGGGGGCACAAGACAGGGCTGGCGCAGTGCCTCCTACCCCTGTGCCCCCCCAGTTGCCAGCACCCACCTCCAGCTCGCCATTCTCAGCAGCGTCGTGCAGCGGCGTGCCGCCCCATCCGTCTGCCGTGATCTCACCACCGTGCAGCAGCAGCCAGCTCAGCACCTTGGCGTGGCCGCGGCTGGCAGCAAAGTGCATGGCCGTGGCTCCGTCATCATCCCGCTCTGACAGGCTCACTGTCGTGAAGCTCATCTGTGGAGCGCAGCGGTGCCGTGCCATGCCGTGCCATACCGCACCGCGCCACCGTGCCGTGTCCAGGCAGCACTTACCAGCCAGACGATGACGGTGTTGTGGCCCATCTGGGCTGCAGCATGCAGTGGGGTCATGCCGTCGTTGGCGCGTACGTGGGGGTCGGCCCCGCAGTCCTTCACCAAGTATTGGATGATCTCGAGGTGGCCCTCCTGGCAGGCGAGGTACAGAGGGGTGGCACCGGTCTTGGTCTGGGCACTGAGCGTGCTGCAAGCAGAGCACAGTGCCGGGTGCCTGCAGCCCCTCCGATGGGAGCACAGCAGGCACCGGGACACGTGGGGCACTGGGGTCGTGTGGCCGCAGAGCACAGGAGTGTGGGATTCACAGTTATGGGGGCACAGGGGATCTGTATGAGGACGTGTGGTCACAGAGGATGTGTAGGACACGAGGGACATGTGGATGTGCGGGGACATGAAGTCACGCGCCTGGGGACACGCACAGCACAGAGCAGACAGGGCAGTGCTGGGACCCTTCCACCCCGCAGCCCCACACAGACACGGCGGCTGCTGCGGGAGGTCACTAAGTCAATAAGCTCGGGCTAATCGCATTCCTTTGGCTGTTTTTGGACACTGCAATCTAGCAGTATTTTTAAGTAAGCAGCTTAGGCACCTGCAGCCAGTGGGGAAGGGTGGAACTGTGCGATGGCACTGCCCAGCCCCACTGCTGGGCATCGCATCCCCTTCCCGTTGGGTGGCCCTTGACACTCCATGGCCTGAATCCCCCATCCCACATTCCCACCCCGCATCCCAAATCCTGCAGCCCTGCTGTGCAGGAAGCTGGATTTTTTGAGCGCTCCACAAAACCTGTTGAATATTTAAAAAAGGAAGAGCAACAAATACTCCACTCTGTTATCACACAGATCGCGGGCCTTTAATAATTGATCCCTGTAACCGTGAGACGGTCCCAGCCGGCACCGGCCCCATGCTGTGCCATGCTGTCCTGCTGAGCACTGCACTGGGGACAGGCCTGGGGGTTCAGCAGAACCCCTGGGAGGTGGTGTAGCCACGTGGTGTGGGTGCACTTGTTACGTTCCCAATCTCTAATCGCCATTTCCCAGTTACGAGGGGAGGTTAATCCATTCTGGTGAGCGCCGGCTGGCAGCAGGGAGTGCTGTGCCAGATGGCCACCACCTCGCATTGCTGCCTGCTTTGGGACCAGCTGCTGGGAACCCACAGGTGGCCAAGCTGCAGTGGGCTGGGAACCACAGTTTGCCCACGGCAGTGCTGGGAACGCCTCACAGCCTCCACACTGGTGCTGCAGAGCCCAGCACGCGCCCACCCGAACTGCATCCACATCCCACGGCACCCCAGGATTGAATTTCACAGCTGTAACAGAGCCTGCTCCGAGGCACAGGGCGAGCAGTAAATAATTCAGGGGCCACCGCGGCAGGGGAAGGCAGCTGGCAGCAGATTAACCCCAGCAGGAACGTGAAACTCAGTGCAAAAGGGCCGCTGCTAAGAGCGCTCTGCAAGAGAACGGCACGGAGCTGTGAGGGAACAGGGCCTGGGGTGGGGAGGGTTGACTCATCTGGGCACGGGACGGCACGGGTGCCTCCACTGCGCCAGCACACCTGGGGCAAGGAGACAAAGGGCAGGGCAGCCTTGCTGGAGGAGCTGCCTACAGGTCAGGAGAGCGCTGCTGGGGGCGGTGCTCTGTGGGCTGGGGTCCTGCGCGAGAGGAAGGCGGGAGCGGGGCTGGGGGCAGCACGGGTCCCTCGTGCCCCTGAGCCCAGCGCGGTGTGGCAGGGCTGCACGTCCCCACGCCCCCCCCCTCAGCCGGGGCCCCGGTTATTTATAGAGCCTCTGCCCACCGTGGGAAATGAGATTAGGGCCGCGTAATCGCATCGTGAGCCCGGGGTGGCTCAGCACGGGGCGCTGCGCTGCATCCCCAGGCACGGCCTCGGGGAGGGCTGCGCAGGGGGTGAGGGCAGCATGCGGGGCCGCGGCGGTGCCGGGCATCGTGCAGCCGCGGCGTCCAGCGGTGCCCGGCCCTGCGCTCCTGGAGGCAGCGGGAAAGGTCGCCTCTCCTCCGCGGGCAGCTTAATCCATTTACATAACGGAGGTGGACAAAGGCGGCTGTGTTATCGCCCCGCGCCACGAGCGCAGGGAACAAACCGCGCTCCGTGCCGCCCGCGGCCGCGGGCAATATTTCTGTCAGCGCTCGCTGCGCTCCTCCTCGCCCTTTTTCTGCGGGTGATAAAGGAAGCGCAGCTGTGTGCCCAGGTGATAATGCTGCCGCGTTGCCCTTGGAGCTGTGCAGCAGGGGGTGGATGTGGCCGGCTCCCAACGCTGGCGCCCTGCCCAGCAGCCGAGGTGGGGGGGTGGCAGCGGGGCCGCCCCAAAGCCTGAATCCTCCCTGCGCTGCCGAGCTCTCAGCTCTGCCCCCAGCCTCCCAAGGGCAGCAGGGGCCGTTACCTTGGGCAGTGTCCTAAGAGAAGTCGCAGGGAAGGGAAATCCCCTTTGGCCGCAGCATAATGGACCGGCAGCGCTCCTGTGTCTGTGGCTGCCGTAGGATCGCTGCCTCCGAAGCGGAGGAGCCACTCGATCACCTCGTGGTGACCGAATCGGGCTGCGAGATGTAGGATAGTGGCACCGGAGTTGTCTGTGTCCTGCGGGAGGAAGGGGAGAGGCCGTTGGCACTCGGGACAGCTCTGCACCTCCTGCGAGGGAGAGCGTGTGGGGCTGGGGGGCTGAGAGGCTTCATATGCAGCCCTGCAGATCACGAGAGGATGGCATTGGAAAGGACGGCAGAGGATCCCGGGGCCGTAAGCGTGCCGGTTCCCCGGGGGCCTCAGCAGCGGTTCAGCAGCCCGGCGCTGCACAAAGCCCCGCTTGTTTTGCCGCGGGGCTCGCTGCTGCCCCGGCCCCGCTGCCCTCCTCGCTCCACGGGGCACAGAGCTGAGCTGGCCTAGGGCCAGAACGGCGCCGAACCGTGCTGAACCCGTCCTTCCTTCCTGCTTAATCACCTCTCCCACCCCTCCTCCTCCTCCTCGTCACATGTTGTTACCTCTCAGCCAGCCCGGGGCAAGCTGCTTATCTGCCCCAGGGCTCGCTCCGGTTGTATAAGCCCGAGAAGGTACCGGTGCCCCCGGGTCACAGCGCCCGGACACCCACCCCAGCCACCGTCCCCTCCTCGGGGCTACGTGGCTTTGTCCTGCGTGTGGCGGATCTGCCGCCCCGAGTGCCGCGCAGGCAGCTCCCACCCGCACGCAGGACGAGGCCCTCCGCCGTCGAGCAGCGCAGAGGCTGCGCGTGGCTGTCCGCCCTCGGCAGTCTGTGCGTGACCTTGACGCCGTGGGCAGAGCCCTTCACGCAGACCCACGCGGCCGGAAACGTTGCTTCCCCCGCCGGACCGCGGCTGTGGAGCTCCGGCTGCGCGGACGCCCTTCGGGGCGCCGATCTCTGCTCTGCCCCGCAGCGCAGCGGCTCTGGGGCCTCTACTGCCTCTCGGCGCGGACTTCTCCCACTCTGGGGGCTGCGGTAGCTGAGCGGGAGGCTCCGCTCCGCCTGAGCTTAGCAGCGCACCGTGGCGGTCTTTGGGGTGCGTCGAGACGCCTCTGGGCTCTCTGGAGCCCCGCCGGGATCCTCCCCGGGGCCGGAGGTGCCGCAGGGGCGGGGGCAGCCGTCCCGCCCCCCGGGGCCCCGCCGCCCGTCCCGCGCTCCCGCCGAGCCCGCCCCGTCGAGCCCCGCGCCCCCTCCCCGGCCCGCGGCCGCTCGCAGCTCGCACCTGCACGCCGCAGCCTCCCTGCGTGAGCAGCCACTGGAGACAGGCGAGGTTGCCGGTGGCGGCGGCGTCGTGGGCCGGCGTGGCCCCGTTGCGCGCCCGCGCGTCGCCGCGGAGAGCGGCCTCGGCCGCCAGGTACCGAAGACAGGCGAGGCGGCCGGCGCGGGCGGCGTGGTGAGCGGGAGAGGCTCCGAGCGCGTCCCGCAGCCCCGGCCGGAGCAGCCCTGCCGCCCGCAGCCCCCGCAGAGCCTCCACGTCGCCCTGCCGCGCCGCCTGCAGCGCCCGCTCTAGCGCCATGGTCCCGGCCCCGGACCGGCCGCGCCGGGCCGCCCGGCCGCCGCTTGGCACTGCGCGCCGCTCCCACGCCGCGGCGGCCCGGCCCCGCCGGCTCCTCCTCCTCCCCCGGGTCCGGCCCGCCCCGTGGCCCCCCCACCCCCTCCCACGCCGCCCCGCGCCGCGCGGCCCCTGCCGGAGCCCAGCCGTCGGGCACGGCAACAACCCACCCGCCACAGGCCGTGCCCGCTGTCCCCTGCCCGTTTCCCGGGCCGCAGAGCCGCCTTGCGGGGTTCTCGGGGTCCGCCGGTACCCCTGACACCTCGCAACCTCCTGGGATGAGAACCGTCCCGGCGGATGGCAGGGCTGAGCTGCTCCGAATTCCCGGAGCGTGGCTGCGGGGCGCAGCGCTTCTGCGTGGGGTGCTGCGGATTTTGGGCGGCCTGTTGGAGCCGCCGTGCCCCTCAGCAGCCTGTGGTGCCGCAGCTGCAGCAGATGCGTTTCAGCCCCGATTTGAAGCCCTCGAGACCAGAAAGTTACTTTCAGATCTGTGGCTGTAACGGGAGTCGCGCCCGGGTCCGCGCTCCTGCTGAACGAAAAAAGGCGGCGAGGGAACAGGGAGCTGCCGGTCAAGGCCCGGGGTGCCTCCTCGGGTGTCCGCAGGGTGAGGACCCCGGTCTGCCAAGGCTCCCAGCGGTCCCCTCGTGGTTTACAGCGCTCCTCCCTCCCGGCATCGCGGGGCGGGCGCCGCTGGCACCGACGGCGCTCACCGGGGTCGGGCGGAGACCCCCGCCCCGCCCGGCCCCGCTCCGTCAGCACCGCGGACAGCGGCGCCGGCTCCAGCACGGCGGACAGAGGCGAGGCCGGGCCGCCCTCCGCCCTCCGCCCGCCCCCTGCCTGCCTGCCCCCTTACCTGCACGCCCTGCCCTCCCTACCTGCCCACCGCCCGTCCTGCCTCCCTGCCCCACTGTCTCCGCTCTGCCATCCGCACGGGGCCCGGAGGCGGGGCGGCCCGGTGGCTCATAAAGGCGTTGGCGGTGCCGGAGCGCCGGAGCGCAATGTCCCCGCCGGGCGCCGTCCCGCAGCCCCCGCGCAGCCCCGCCGAGCTGCGCAAGGTGAGCTCCGGTCTGCAGGAGAACCGCCTCCGGCGATGCCGGGCCGTCCTCACGGCCTCTTCTCCCCGCAGACACTCAAGCCCCTCCTGGAGAAACGCCGCCGTGCCCGCATCAACGAGAGCCTCAATCAGCTCAAAACGCTCATCCTGCCGCTCGTCTGTAAGGACGTGAGTGCCGCGGCCCGGCCCTGCGCCCCCCTCTCCTCGCCCCGTCCCCCTCACGTCGCTCTGTCCCCGTCTGACACTTCCCCCCCTCCCCATCCCCACCCGTCCTTCCCGGTGCCCGGTGCCCACCGTCGTCCCCCGCAGAGCTCCCTGTACTCCAAGCTGGAGAAGGCGGACATCCTGGAGATGACCGTGCAGTTCCTGAGGGAGGTGCCGGCCGCGTCCTCGGCCCCAGGTGAGCCCCCCAGCCCGCCCCTCTCCCGCCGGGGCCCGACCCGGTGCTCACGGCTGTCTCTCCGCAGAGCCCTCTGAGAGTTTCCGCGCCGGGTACCGCGCCTGCCTGGCCCGCCTGGGCGCTCTGTTGGCCCCCGCTCCGCCGCTCTCCCCTCGCCACCGCCTCCCGGAGCCTCCACCGTCCGCCCGCCCCAAGGCGGCCCCGCCGCCTCACGCCGTCCCGCTCCGCGCCCCCACCACCCCACTCTGGCGGCCCTGGTAGCCCCCTGCACACAGCTGTACATAACCCTATTTATTTGTACAGACCCCGCCGCCGGCTGGGGGATCCCCAACCCTTTCGTACAAATAAACCTTTGGCCAAAGCTGAGCAGCGGTTGCCCCAGCAGCGCCGGCACTGCCTCCCACTCCCACCCCTGGTGGCACCGCCTGGGAGCTGTGAGGTGTCAGCAGCGGCCCTGGCAGCCAGTGTTGTCAATCTGCTGCCACAGCCATGGCTAATTACCAGGCAAGCTGTAGCATGGGCCCCTTGATGCAATGGCCTGGCAGCGCTTGCACCCCGCTTCTGTGCCAGGCCTGGGCTTGTCCCTGCCCCTGTGTGGGCACACGGAGGCCCAGGCAGGTCCTGGCTGTGGAGGTGACGCCTGTGGTGGGTGCACTCGGGCAGCCCAGGGCTCCGAGAAGCTGAGTGGGGCACACATTGCATCCCTGCTACCCATATTTCTCACTGGCTGACCTGCCCATCTCTGCCACCTGTTGCCTAAAACCCCAGCATTCCATAAAGCTCTCAGTTGGACCTACGGGTGCTGGGAAAAAGGGAACAAGAACTGAGCTGCTTGGGCAGGTGCTGCACTGACACGAAGGCTGCAGGCTCCCTGAGCCCCCTTCTGCCACACGCAGTGGCACAGCAGCAGCTCAGTGCTCGGTTGGGATGTGGAGCTCGGGGAGCTGGCAATGGGGGGGAGCCCCATGCAGGGCTGCTGCCTGGGCACGCCGCAGCCCTGCCACCCACAGGGGCTGTTGGTGCGTAAGCAGTTTTGCTCAGCATTTCCAGTAGCTGAGTGCTGCCGGCGGCATCCAAGGGCTGAAGCAGAGCCCTGCGTGAGCGTGGGAACAGAGCAGGGCAGTGTGCCCAGGCCATGCACGTGTGTCTGCAATGCTGCAGGGCTCACTCGTGGGCCTCGGGTGTGCCACACCGCACCGCGGGTGGGCGCGGGAGCCGACGGCCGTGCTCTGTCCCGTGTGGAGCAGGGGGGGCCGGTGAAGACGCCGCGCTCCTGGGCACGCGGGGATCACGCAGCCAACTTTGTGGCTGGGCTGTGCACCGAGGGACGGGTGGAGGCAATGAGACCCCCGGCCACAGGACAGGGTGGGAGATCCGCGCGCCTCTGGGATCGGGAGCACCGTAGGAGCGTCTCGACCTCAACGTGGCGGTGAGAGCCCGCCCGGGGCACGGGAGGAGCGCCGAGGGAGCGGCCCGGGGACAGAGAAGCGCGGGGCGGGGCGGGGCAACGACCTCGGTGCCGGCTGCGCCCGGGGAGGGGTTTTTCGGTCCGCGGGAGCTGTCGCAACCGGGGCAGCGCCGGAGCCCGGCGTGGAGCCTCGCGGGCAGCGGGTGGGAGCGGCAGGGCGAGGTCCGCCGCGGCCGAGGTGTGCGAAAACCCAGAGCAGCGGCTCCGGCGCCGCCGGGACGCGCTGCTGCTCCGGGACGGGCGGCCCAGGGCCACCGGCCGGTCCCGCGCTCTCTCGCTCCGAGGAGCGCAGCCCGAGCGCTGCGCCGCGACGGACGCGCGCAGCTCCTCGTCCTCCGGGCCGCCGCACAGCGCCGCTCCCCGCAGCGCCCCCGCGCGGCACCCGCGGGCACGGCAGCCGCTCCGCCCCCTGCGCACGGGCGGGGAGGACGCGGGGCGGGGCGGGCGCTCTCGGTTCGGTGCCGCCGCCGCCGCCGCAGCGCCGTTGCTGGCGGGCGCCGGTGCCGCCATGTCGGAGCGGGGCGCGGCGGGCCCGGGCCCGGCCACCATCCAGGTGTCCAGGTAACGACGCACCGCCCCGCTGGGGGCCCGGTGCCGCCGCCCGCCCGGTGTCGGTGCCCTTGAGCCGCCCTCGGGGTGCGCCGCAGGCGCCGGGCGGGGCGGGGCGGAGCGGAGTGGCCGGACGGGGCCGGGATGAAGCCGCTCCCGGGGTGAACCGCGCTGCCACCGGGATGGGGCCGGGGCGCGGCGCCGTGAGGGGGGCGGCCCGAGCGCGGCGGGTACCGGGCGGTTACCACGGAGACGGGCAGGAAGCGCTCGCCACGTGCTGACGTCTCCGGCATCCGGAGCGGCGCGGCGCGGCATGGCGGGGCGGGACCCTCCCGGCGCTGAGCGCTCCCTCCGCAGGATCATGCGCCCCGACGACGCCAACATCGCGGGCAACGTGCACGGCGGCACCGTGCTGAAGATGATCGAGGAGGCGGGAGCCATCATCAGCACCCGGCACTGCAACTCCGGGCAGGGGGTGAGCGGGGCCGGGGGGGTCCGCCGCGTTCGCCCCTTTCTCCGTTCTGTGCTACGTGGGCGGCTCTGCCTTGCCGTGCTGCTTCGGTTCAAGACGCGCAGAGAAGCCTGGAGGTGCCGGCAGGGCAGGAAAGCGGTGGCTCCGCGAGGTGCTCTGCGCCTGCCCGCCCTGTCCTGCTCTGCTGCCGGGGGGGCACGCAGCTCTGCAGCCACTCTGCTGCTGTGCGCTCAATTCCTGCTGCCGGAAAGCTTTTTGCTTCCTGTGCCTCCGCATAAGGGAGGACCCCGCAGCGCTGGGGGCACAGCGGGTGCTGAGCCACGGTTCTCAGGGCTCCATGGGCTGTGGTGGCTTTGTGTCCTCCTCTTCTTCCTTCTCATCAAGTGCCCGGTGCCGGGTGCTCCCCCTCTCACTGCCTGCTGACCTTGTGGCGCTGTGCCCCCAGGAACCCTGTGTGGCTGCGTTGGCACGCGTGGAGCGGACGGACTTCCTCTCACCCATGTGCATCGGAGAGGTGGCCAACGTCAGCGCCGAGATCACCTACACCTCCAAGCATTCCGTGGAAGTCCAGGTCAATGTGATGTCTGAAAACATCTTAACAGGTAAATGGTTCATGGGCGGGCAGGGCGCTGCTGCTGCTGCATGCCAGGATGGCAGTCTGGACACTAGAGGGCTGCGTTCACTGCCAGCATCCCTGCTGCTGGGTCCCAGCATGCTGTGCCGTGGCACGCAGGACACCGTGGGCACCTTGCAGCAGCTGCCTGGTGACACGCAGAGCTTTCTGTGCCACCTCCCGGGTTAAGCTCTGCTCCAAAGTTTTTGGTGCAGCATGAACTCCAGGCAGGGTCTGAGAATGCCTCCCAGTCCTCAGAGCATTGGGGAAATTATTGCTGTGAGCCAGGAGCACGTGCTGAAACCTGGGCTTTGCTCCTTGCAGCACCAGGCTGGGCTGGGCTGGAGGGATAGTGGCAAGCGGGGCACAGCTCTGTGGCCCCTGATTGTGTGGCTGCTGCTTTTGGTGAAAGGATCGGATCATTTAGCACACATTTCCAGTTTTGTCCTGACAAAAGCCCTTCCCTGCAGTTGCCATGGTAACCAGCTGGGCTTGTTGGGATGCCTGTGGTGTGACAATGCACTGCGTTCCAAACACCGTTGCAGCCACGTGGCTGCGTGGCACTGCTCCCTGCCTCGCTCACACTGCCCTGCTTCTTCCAGGGGCCAAGAAGGTGACGAACAAAGCGACGCTGTGGTATGTGCCACTGTCCCTAAAGAACGTGAACAAGGTGGTGGAGGTGCCCCCCATCCAGGTAGGGTTGCCGGTGGCCCCGGGCTCAGTGGGAGCTCGGATGGCAGACGGGGGTCTCTGTCCTTGCCATCAGGGAGTGCAGCGCCTTGTGCCTCTCGCTGCAGTACGTGCACAAGGAGCAGGAGGATGAGGGCAGGAAGCGCTACGAGGAGCAGAAGCTGGAGCGGCTGGAAACCAAGCAGAGGAATGGTGATGTGATCCTCCCAGTGATCAACCCAGGTAACGAGGCCGGAGTCAGTGATTGCCATTCGGAGCAAATGGTGACTGTAGGCTCTGGGGTCCAGCAGACAGGTGGGGGGCTGAGCTGGGGGCACAGAGCCAGGCTTCTGCAGCTCACTGCGTGCGAGCAGTGCTGCTGTGCTGCTGTGTGCTCGGAGCTGCGGGGCCAGGTGGGGGCATGCAGGTGCTCACAGCTCCAGCATGGCCAGAGGAACCGATCCCAGAGTGCAACCCAGGCTGCAAATGGATTTGCAGGGATGGAACTGGGTCACCTTGGCAGTAATTAATAATGCAGGTTGCTTAAATGCCTTTTCTCCCTTGCTCCTCATGCTCACAGATAGGCAGACGAAAGGTAAGGCTGTGGCACGGCGTGCAGTGGGCAATGCCTTTGAGGTCGGTTGTGAGGCGCTGGGACCAGTGGCACGGTTTCTGTCACTTAGGTTTAATGGCACTCGCGTGTCAGTGGACAGCAGTGTGTGCATGGCTGGGGGTCCTGAAATGGAAGCACGGCGGTTTGCAAAACCCAGCGCCGCATCGCCAGCAGGGTTCAGGGGTGCACGGCTGGGCTGTGCTGACCCTGCTGTGTTTCCCCCTGAGCAGAGCCGCACACGGTGGGCTACAGCCAGTCCAGCCTGATCCACCTGGTGGGCCCGTCGGACTGCACGCTGCTGGGCTTCGTGCATGGAGGTGAGTTAGCAGCATGGCTCCGTCCGGGGCTTGGCACCGGGTTGGTCCCTGGGCACACTGTGGGATTCAGCACTGCTTTGGTGGAGGGGAAGAAAAGCTATTCTGGCACGTGGGCACTTTGCAGCTGGTGTCTGCAGCCCTTGTTTGGTGACAATTATAATGCACCATTTACTTCATTTCTCCTGCGTCGCGCTCGCCGTCCCTGAGCGCTGCCTAATGGCACCGCGTGCGGTAATCGGCTCGCAGAGAGCCGGAATGAGCCCCCGGGAGCCCGGAGCCAGCAAATGGGCTGACAGGGTGAGGATAATTGAGGCGTGCAATTTTCTCATCTACCTACAAAGTGCTGCCTGCACAGCCAGCCGAGCTGCGAGCGCAGCGGTGCCGGATTCCTGCTGTGTCCGGGCAGGGCAGCGGGGCGGTGATCTGCAGCGCACAGTGAGAGCTCTGAGGCTCACTTCTGAAGAGCAGAGCTGAGACGCCACCAAACTTCAAGGTCTAATTAGGAACCGTGAGGTCTAATTAGCACCAGGGGGCAGATTGGGTAAGAATAGCAGCCGGGCGAGTCGCAGGGTCTGGGAAGCATCCCGCCACGTGAAGATGCAGTGCTGGGGCTGCACAGAGCTCCGTCCTGCTCCTCAGCAAGGAAACGAAGTGTGCAGACGGCGATGACTTAACCAGCAGTGACACGGCCTGGGGAGGGCTGGGCAGCACCGCTCCTCCCCGGGGGTCGGCGCCATCCTGGCAGTAATAAAAATGGGCAGTTGCCATGGCAACTCTGCATTCCCTGCGCTAATGCTGCCATCCAGGTCGGTGCGGTGAGGCTCAGCACCCGGCGCGGCACACGGCTGCTGCGTGCCAGGCAGCACCCTGCCCTGAGAAGGGCTTGTTATATATATGTGAAAAGAAAGGCTGTTAAGAATAGATCCTTCAAAGACTGTCAATGTGCTGTCGCTGCTTTTGAGATCCATGGGCAGTTAAATACTGCATTTGGAAAGATCTGCAGCACCAGATGTTTGGAGATGTTGGGAGCCAGATAGGGATTTTTTTTTTTCCCTGTTTAATAAAATAGCCCAGGAAACTGACATAGTCAAACTGTAAATCCTACAGTTTTGGAGCCATCTTTTAAATTGCAAATCCTGGATTATAAATACTGGGTGTGAAATGACTGTAATTTGCCAGAGTGAATTCCTCCGGGCCAGCAGCTCTGCAGGGATGGGCAGGGGGGATCCCCCACTGCAGCAGCAGTAGGGGCATGCAGTGTGCACAGATCTGGGGCACGTGGCTGTGCTGCTCTGTGGGTCTGGGGGCTGTTTTCAGGGGGAAACCGTTGCACTCCATAGTCTGTAGGCTTCGGAAGCTTGGTTTGAGCCGGGTCCCAGCTGCTCTTCTCCCCCCGCAGGGGTCACCATGAAACTGATGGATGAGGTCGCCGGGATCGTGGCCGCCCGTCACTGCAAAACCAACATCGTCACCGCCTCCGTGGACGCCATCAATTTCCACGAGAAGATCAAGAAAGGTGAGGGCTGGGCACGGCTTGGGCTCCTCTGCAGCCGTGAGCCTCGCTGGGCCCCGAGGCGCGCGGTGGGTCGGCAAAGCAGAAAGCAGCCCTGGGGCGGGGGGCATCCGATGCCTGGGAGACGGCGCTGGGCGTCGCATCGATCGGCGGCTGCCAGTGCTCCGCACGCGAGGGCCGTGCTGTGGAACCGCCGCCGCTCTGCGCCCCACAGGCAGCGTCATCACCATCTCCGGGCGCATGACCTTCACGAGCAATAAGTCCATGGAAATCGAAGTCTTTGTGGATGCCGACCCGTTTGTGGACGAGCCGCAGGAGCGGTACCGAGCCGTCAGCGCCTTCTTCACCTACGTGTCGCTGAGCAAGGAGGGGAAGCCGCTGCCGGTGCCGCAGCTGCTGGTAAGCTCACAGGGATGGAGCTGGGAGCTCGCTGCTTTCTCGTGGCTCAGCGCTATCGCTCTGCTCTGCTGCGAGCATGGGAGCTTTCAGGCTGCTTGTTTATTAAACGCCAAATATTTTCCATACTTGGGCTTTTCATGTGATGCCCTCAGGGCTTCGCTGTCCAATAAAACCTCTTCCTTGAATTATTCAGCAGAAAAACAGAGGCTTGAGCAAGCCTCTCCAAGCCAGGCTGCAGGGTGGGTTTTCGTAATTCCTTCTGGTTGAAAACCACCAGTGCAGAGATGGGTTTTCCTTTCTGGTGATGGAGGAAAACCTGGCGCTGGGCTCCGCAGCTCCCTCGTCCCCGCAGCCATCCATGCTCCTCTGCTCCCCTGGTGCTGCCGGCTGGGAGCAGCTCCTTGATGAATGCTTTGTGCTGCGTGCTCTCCTTCTGTGCTCTGGTGTTTCAGAGTATTTTGTTGGCTAATTAAAAATCAGCCATCCCAGCTGCATTCTGTGGAGCTTTGTCCCACCTCAGCTCCCGCAGCAGGAGGTGCAGTGCTGTCCCAGCAGGATCCATCCCCTGCCCTGCGCTTTCCTGGCTCCAGCTGAAAAGCTTGGGGAATGCATGCTGCTGGGTTGAAACGTGCTGCTCGCTGTCAACCTGCTGCTGCAGATACATCCTGCTGGGGCCCGGTGGTGCCGTAGTGCTGCGGGGCTCCTAGTGCACTGCCTTGCAGCCTAAGCATGAGCTGAGGGTGTTGCTCATCCCTCCTGGACCGTGCGGCTCCGGCCGGGTCTCTGTGTGACATCCCAAATTATGGAGGTCGCCAGAGTGGGGCAGCCCATGGCCACGCGGTGCTGCCGTGCCGGAGTCACTCCTGCATGGCTTTGACGTTGAGGTGAGCGCAGCTCTCAGCTGTGATTGCGCTGCCTGCCCAGGCAGTCCAGGCAGGCCACAGTTGCATCTTCATGCTGGCAGTAATTTAATTATTAATCTCCATTGTCCCGGCGGAGCTCAGACTAATGCATCTTTAACGAGCTCTCAGAGGGAGCCGCGCTGTGTGCACTGATGGCATTTCTTTTTTCTCTCCACTGCCTGCGGACCCTCAGGGCATCGGTGCTGCGGGGTGGGGGCTGTGTGGGGCTCCCAGCACGGAGCAGAGGTTTGCAGGGGAGCACATCGGGGCGGTGGGGCTGCAATATGGGGCTGTGGTGGGTGCGTGCCCACCGGAGCTCAGAGCACGAGGATGCAGCCAAGCCTCCAGACGCTGCTGTGGGCGACGCTGAGCCCGACAGCTGGGAGGGAGCTGCATGTATCGATCCAGCAGGCTGTGTCAATTTGCCCACGCGTCAGATCTGCCCGTTCGGCTGCTAATTAAGCTAATGCTCGTGGCACTGCTTTCTTCTCATTCTGCCAGACGGAGAGCGAGGAGGAGAAGAGGCGCTTTGAGGAAGGGAAGGGCCGATACCTGCAGACAAAAGCCAAGCGGCAGGCGCAGATGCAGCAGGCTGCCCAGCACTGATGGCCCCGCGCCGCCCCGCCAAACCTCCCCGTCCCCATTCGTGTTGTTGTTGCGTGTGCGGGGCCTCGTGCCGCGGCCGTGCCGCCGGAGCAGGGCTCGTGTGCGGACCTGGCGCTGCAGGAGGGCCGGCTGTGCCGCTTCCACCCTCACCCCGTGGTTTGGACGGCTCAGGAGCTCCTGCGCGCTCTGCCGGGAGCATCTGCATCCCTCTGTCGCTCCGAGCCCTGCGTTGTGGTTTCAGCTGCCTGTGTGGAGCGGTGCGGGCGCACGTGGCGGCAGGAGGGACGCACGAGGCCTCGAGTCTTTGTGATGCTGTGTTACACTTACAGTATGTCCTAAAAACGTACACCAAAGCTTATTTATGATACTCGCAGCTATAAACGCGACCAAGTATTGTATTGAATGTCTCAGCCCATTCCATTGAAATCTCTAGGTAGTTTCTCTATGTGCATCCGAGTTATTTAAGGAATACTGTGACATAAATAAAGTCTGTCATCTTTGACTGAAATAAAACGGGTGTCACTTTTTTTTTGTTCTCGGCGGTGCTGCTTTGGAGCTTGTTCCAAAGGCCGTGCTCCGAGCCGCGGACGCCCCCCTGGGGGCGGTCGGAACCCCCCCGGTCCTACGGGCGGGCCCGGCGAACAGCAGCCGGGTGGGGGTCGCGGTACGCAGCGGGGGGCGGGACGGGTCAGAGGAGGGGGCTCGGCGGTCCCTGTCCCTCCCGCGGGAGCGGGGAGCCGAGCGGCGGAGCTGCGGCTCCCACCGGGTCTCGGGCGGCCGCTGCCGGGGCCGCTCGGGGGGCGGGGGCCGGGCCGGGGTCCGTGCCCGTGCGGCGCGGCGGGCGGTGCCGAGGCATGCGCCGTGCTTCTCCCGCCCGCCCGCCGCGGCCCCGGCTGGGTGCTCGGCTCGGTGCGGGCGGCAGCCCCGCGGCGGGGCAAGGCACCGGGTTGCGCTACGCCCGCGGCGGCAGGTACGGGCGGGGCGGCACCGGCACCGAACCCGGCACCCGCGGCGTCCCGCCGCCCGCAGGGTGCACCCGCCGTCGGGCAGCCGAGGAGCGCGGGGCTCCGGTGCCGGGCGGGGGGCGGCGGCGCCGAGGGTGGGCGGGGGGTGGTGGCGGCCGTGGGGGAGAGCGACCGGGAGAGCGGCGCTGCGGCCGGGAGGCCCCTCCGTGCGGCCCGCGGGGAGGCAGCGGAGCTCTGCCCGACGACGCCTCCCCGCTCCGGGCCGCCCGGGTCCTTTCGGGGGGCCCGAGCCGTGCGGGGGTGCCGAGATTCGGCGGGGAGCGGGAGGCGCGGCCGGGCTGCGGGGGGAGCGAGGGGGGCTGCCGGCTCCGGAGCATCCGCGGAGGACGGAGCGTCCGCTGACCGTCCGCGCAGCGGTCCGCCGAGGCGGTTGGCACCGGGGCGCTTCCAGGCGGTGTCACCCGCGCCCCGAAATCCCTCGAGACGCGCGCGGGGGGATGCGGAGGGGCCGCGGTTACATAAGAGCGGATGCTTTTCCCCTCTTCTTTTTATTTTTTTGTTCCTTCTTTTTGTTCAGCGCGTTGCACAGCCCCTCGGGGACGGCCGAGTGGTGCCCCCGTGCGGGGATTGTCACGCGTGGAGGAGCAGCCCCTGCACGACCCACGCGGCCGGCACCGCGGATGTGGGGTGTTCGGGAACTTCCCGGGGCGCCGGCGGCGTGGGCTGCGGGCTTCCCTTGTCGGCACAGCAGGCTCTGGAGGCTGGTTTTCCTATAGTTATTTTTAAGAGAGAAAATCTTCTAATGGAAAGCCCAGAATAGCTCCTGACGTTTGGCAGCCGTGCGGGCAGCTCTGGGTGCTGAGCTGTGCCCCGTGCGGGGTCCCTGAGCACTGCGCTGCAATCACAGTGCGGGGACACGGGCAGCCCCCCGTGCCCAGGGTGAGGCGGTTGTGCCAGCAGTGCCTCTCGCCGCTCCATCCCTAGGAGTCTAATTATAGCCGAGAGCCCGCAGTGCCGGCGGGCACCGTGAGCTCAGGCGCCTCCTCGGTGGGGAAAAGCCGGCCGGGCTGTGGTGGCACTGCGGGGTGCCTTGTGGTGCTGCTGACAGCCTCACTCACTTGCAGGTGTTGGCCTTGGCAGCAGCCAGGACTGCCCGCCCAATGGAGCGCAGCGTGCCCTAGGATGCCTCCGGCCGCAGCCCCGCAGCGCCCTGCCGATGGTGCCCCATCCCTCCACCATGCACAATGAGCAGCAGCTGCCTGGCAATGCGGTAGCCTGGCTGGCGTGTGCCGGCGTCTCGCTGCTCGCCAACGCCTGGGGCATCCTCAGCATCAGTGCCAAGCAGAAGAAGTGGAAGCCGCTGGAGTTCCTGCTGTGCTCCCTGGCGGGCACCCACATCCTCAACACTGCCATCCCCATCACCACATACGCTGTGGTGCAGCTCCGGCGGTGGCACTCAGGCTACGAGTGGAACGAGGGGCTCTGCAAGGTCTTTGTTTCCACCTTCTACACCCTGACACTGGTCACCTGCTTCTCTGTCACCTCCCTTTCCTACCATCGCATGTGGATGGTCCGTTGGCCTGTCAACTACAGGTACCTCGGCCCGATCTGCCCCATATCACATCCCCAGGCGAGATTCAGTGCTTGTGCCGGAGCCCAGGGAGAGGGCAGCAAGCACTGGCATGCAGACCCCACTGTGCTTAGCACTCCGTGGGCTCTGCCCCTCTCCCCAGGCTGAGCAACACACGGAAGCAAGCCGTTCACACAGTGATGGGCATCTGGATGGTCTCCTTCATCCTCTCCACTCTGCCGGCAGTGGGGTGGCACGACACCACCGAGCGCTTCTACGCCAGGGACTGCCGCTTCGTCGTGACAGAGATTGGCCTGGGCTTTGGCGTCTGCTTCCTGCTCCTCATTGGGGGCAGTATGGCTGTTGGTGCCGTCTGCATTGGCATTGCTCTCTTCCACACTGTCTTGGGTCGACGCGGCCCCGATGCCAGCAACAGCCGCTTCCATGTGCCCAGCATCGTGGTGGAGGACGCCCAGGGCAAGCGGCGCTCCTCCATTGACGGATCCGAGTCTGTCAAGACCTCCCTGCAGATCACCTATCTGATCACCATCGTTGTCCTCATCTATGACATCCTGATGGGCTTCCCAGTACTGGTGAGTGCTACAGGGAAGGGGTGCGGGCGTGTGGGGCTGCTGGTGACGGGTTGGTGCTACAGGTGGTGAGCGCTGCCAGCCTGCGCTCGGACACCTCCTCCGAGTGGATGGTGCTGTGTCTCCTCTGGTGCTCGCTGGCACAGTCCCTGCTCCTGCCCCTCTTCCTTTGGGCCTGCGACCGCTACCGTGCCAACCCGCGTGCTGTCTGCGAGAAGTGCCGCACCGTGCTGGCCAACGAAGATGAGGACGAAGGTGGGGTGCGTGGCAGGGGGGGACGCGCTGAGGGCAGGGTGTGCCCAAAATGACAGCGCACCCATTCCTGTCAGAGAGCAGCCTGGAGGGTGCAGTGGCCGTGGCAGGAGAGCTGGTGTACGACCGCCCCTACGAGTATGGCTGCGCGGCTGAGGTCCTGGTGCTGGACCCTATTGCCACACGTGACTTCTCGGTGCTGGAGCAGAGCCTGCCCCCAGTGAGCCCTGCCAGGACGGAGCCGGGGGACCGCATGCAGTACCTGCAGGTGAGGGTGGGTGGCGGGTGCTGGGGCAGCGGAGCCGCAGCCCCCAGTGCTAACAATGCTTTCTCACAGGTGCCCCCACTGCGTCGCTTCTCTCACGACGAGACAGACCTGTGGACCAGCAGCCAGGTCGCGGCATACCTGCAGCACTGGGGGCCGGGCGGAGAGGCGGCAGGGCTGGCCCGGCTCCTGGCCCCCCATCGTGACCGGCCCCACCACGGCTTCAGCCCCCACCCCGACGAGCGGCTCGCCTTCCGCCGCCGCTCCGCCGACAGCCTGGCCGTTCCGCCGCACCTCTCCCGCGAGGACCTTCGCCTGGCCGAGCTGCACGCGTTCGGCAGCGAGCGGGGGGCGGCGGGCGGCACGGGGCGCTCGGCCTCGGTGGCACTGCTGCCCGCGGCGGCGCAGCACCGGGCGCTGCTCTCCGCCTTCCCCCTAGCCGCTCTCCAGCGGGAGCCCCGGCGGCCGCTCGGCCTCGCGGTACCGGGGCAGCCGTCAGAGGACCCGGCGCGGCTCCCAGTCCCGATGCCGGCCGGGGGCTGCGCGGGGCGGGCGCGGCGAGCGGGGCCGGGCGCTGAGCATTGGGCGGCACGGCCGGGCCTGGGGGACGGCGGGCGGGGCAGCACCAGCAGCTTCTTCAGCTCGCCGTCCGCCTCCTCGGGGTACATCACCTTCCTGTCGGACTCCATCGGCTCGGCCTCATAGGGCGCGGCGCGGGGCCACGGCCCGAGGGAGGGCGCCGTTCGCCGGCAGCTCGGCCCGCAGCTCGGCCGCGCTCCTTTTCGCCGTTCGTGTTTTTCAGTTTTCAATAAAAAACGCTGCACAGAGCTGCGGGCGGGGCGGCTCCGCGCGCTCCGAGCGGCGTCCCCCAGCGACCGCGCAGGCGCGGGCTTTCGCTCTCTCGCGAGAACGCCGCCGCCGGGCGGGTCGTCTCGCGAGAACTCGGGCGAGGGCGTCGAGCTGCGCGCGCGGCCGTTTCCAGGGCGACGCGGGGCGGGGCGGGGCGTGCCGCCAAGATGGCGGCGACGGAGGCGGCCGGGCGGTGGCGGCGCGGGCGGCTGGGCCGGGAGGCGCGGGCCAGTCTGGCCGCCTTCCTGCTGGGCGCCTCGGTGGCCGCGCTGCCGCTGGCTCTGGGCTCTCCGCCCGCCCTGCTCGCCGCGCCGGGCCTGCGGGGCCGCCTGGCGCTCGCCCTGCACGTGGCCGTCGTGAACGCGGCGCTGCTGCTGCTCTACCCGCGGCCGCTGTACAAGGTGTGGGGCGGGGCGGTGCGGGGGGCGCCGGGTTGGGCCTCGGGGCCGACGGCAGCGCGCTGCCTGTTCTCTGCTTGCAGATCGCCATCCGGGCCGGCTTCCTGGGCTTCGCCTTCGGCTGCGGGCTGCTGCTGAGCGCCGGCCGTTCCGCGTGGCGGCACTTCGGCTGGTGAGGGCCGGGAGAGGCTATGGGGGGGGTTGGGCGGTGCTCCGAGGGGGGCGCCGGGAACGGAGGAGGGGTGTCGCAGAGCTGGGGGGGCCGCACCGGGAGAGGAGGGGTCACCGGGCCCCAGGGCCGAGATGCGAGCGACCCCCGGGCCCCGCGGTGCTCCCCCCGCAGGTACATGTGCTCGCTGTCGCTGTTCCACTACTCCGAGTACCTGGTGACGGCCATCAACAACCCGCGCAGTCTCTCGCTGGATTCCTTCCTGCTCAACCACAGCTTCGAGTACAACCTGGCGGCGCTCTCCTCCTGGGTGGAGTTCACGCTGGAGAAGCTCCTGCTGCCAGGTCAGCCTCAGCCCCGTGCTGTGGTCCCCACACGCCCGCTCATGTGCTTGGATGGTGCTTCTGGCCACGCTTGTCATGCTGTACTGCTAATAGAAATAGCCTTACTTAAATTACGTGTGTCTGCAAATCCGTTTGCTTTTTGGTGGAGGGCGGTGCTGTCCTTCCCCTGCAGTGGAGGTGGCTGTAATGCCAGGCTGCTGAGCCTCCTGCTGAACCCCAGGATTGCTGGGTGAGCTCTGCTCTGCCTGAGCTTTGCTTCACAACACAAAGCCAGGCCTGCTTCATGCTGTGTCTCTCAGAGTGGCAGCGCTGTGTGCTGCAGACGGTGCTGTTCACTCAGTTAAGGGGCAGGGCTGCAGCAGCTGATGCTTTTCTTGTTGCAGAGCGGCAGCGCGTTGAGCACAGCCTGTGCGATGGTCATTGCTTTGCTCTGAGGTGGGGCAGAAGCCCTGCCACCTTTGTGACCCTGCCTGCCCTCCCTGGGGTCCCGCCTGCACCCCCTGCCCTCAGCGCGGAGCCCCCTGCTCGAACCTGTAGTGACCCGTGCTTCTTCACTTGCAGAGATGAAGCAGATCACCTGGCTGAGTACTGTAGGGTTATTGATGGTGATCTTTGGGGATTGTCTGAGGAAAGCTGCCATGCTCACAGCTGGCTCCAACTTCAACCATATTGTTCAGAATGAGAAATCGGACACTCATACTTTGGTGACAAGTGGGGTGTATGGGTGGTTCCGGCACCCGTCTTACGTGGGATGGTTTTACTGGAGTATTGGAACACAGGTACTGTATGCAAAACCCTCGGATCCTTTCCTCCTATGATCTGATTGCTTGTTAATGCTGCCCCAAACCTGTATGTGCCAGAACCGCGGGCTGTCAGCGTCGGCGCCCTGTGGGGATGGGGCCGTGGTGGAGCCCAAGGGGCGTTAACTGCTGTTGTCTGCTGGCAGGTGTTGCTCTGCAATCCCATCTGCGTGGTCGGCTACACGTTAGCGTCATGGCGCTTCTTCAGGGAGAGGATAGAAGAGGAGGAGATCACGCTCATTCACTTTTTTGGAGAGGAATATCTGGAGTACAAAAGGAAGGTGCCATCGGGTCTCCCTTTTATTAAAGGAGTGAAAGTGGAACTGTAGCACGGGCTGGAACTGGACCGGTTGAGAAAACCTCCAGCTCTGGGTGAGGAACTATGCATAGTGCTGGCGCCGAGCAGCCTGCTCCCATTTCCCAGCTGTCCGCTCGCTGAGGGCTGCAGGGCTGGGCGGCCTTCCAGGTCACTAGGAGATCAGCAGCTCGTTCATCCTCCTCGAGATAAGAGTCCTCCGTTGCACATTCAGGGATCTTCTGGATAACTTAGCCTATAGCAATCTTAAAGAGAAACGATCCTCCTGCCTAAAACAGCTGAATTGTACTGAAGCTCATGTGGACTGATTCCTCTGGAGAATGAGTTTTGCCCTTCCACCCCTGCGCTGGAAAGATGCCAGCTGGATTGTCGTTCTGATGGCATACATTTTTAAAGCTTTTTGACCTCACAAGCCAGACAGCACAGCTTTAATCTCTGGAGGCCTGGTCCTGCAAGCCCCTGGCTGCTTCTCGGGCAGCTTGCAGGAGCACGCCTCCCTGGTCTTGTCGGACGCACCGGTCTGTGGAACGTCTGCATGTCAGCTGGCGGCACGGCACGCATCGGGGCTCCCCTGATGCTGCTGATGGAGCTCCCCCATGCTCCTGGCACTCTCGCATTGCCAGCACCTCCACGCCGTGCCCGGGGGGATGAGCGGCTCTCGTTTCTCTCAGTGAGCTCAGGAGCCACCCGGCCGTTCCTTGCTGTGTCTGCTCTGCGCGTGCAGACGGTGCTCGTCCAAGACCTGCTTCCAAATCACGCTGCTTCCTGCCCTGCCAGGCGTCTCTGCTGGCCAGCTCTGTCCCCAGAGATCCCGGGGCTTTGGTTTGGAGTCGGGAGGGGGCTTCCAGAGAGCTGTAGTGCTTGGTTTGGGGGAAAACCTGGGATGCTGGTATGGATGGGAGAAGCTTCCAGGGAAATTCTCTATAAACAAAAAAAGTTTGGCTAGCTAATGCTATTTTAAACATTGCCATTTTGGGAATGGTTCCTATTCAAGCTTTGTGGTATAATTTATTCAGTTGTGATATACCAAAGAGGTTCACTGTTTTCTTGGGTTTTACGTAGTTCTTCCTTGCTGGAATGGAAATGAGTCGCTTGTCAGCACGCTTTGGGCTTGCAGTATTCCTGGCAAGATACTGTGATTCAGCTCAGGAAAGAGGGCACTGATGGGAATCGCTTTTGTGACTTTTTTTATAAAAGAGGAAAAAAAAATAATGGCCAACTTCTGTCTGGTTGTTATTGGGGGACCTCGAGGTGACGGTCAGAGCATCAAACCTTGAGTTCCTCATTTTGTAACTCCCAATGGGTTTTCAGTGCTCTGCAGCATTACACTGAAGTATGACTACAACTCCCAGTAGCTGAATCTCGTAGCTGGTGAGATAGGTGCAAATCCTTGGGCTCCACTTGCTTAACCTGCGTGGAACCCTTTCTTCTTGGGGTTGTGCTTTGTATTACAGAGCGCTTTCTGCACTGGGTATCAGCTTAAAACGTTCACTGACAGATTCTTTTACTGTGTTTTTAGCTTGGAGGAGAAGAACAAACATGAAAATATAACAACCAGGTAGTGGTGATTTCTGTGTAGTTATTTGTGAGCTCAAATTTATTTATTTTTTTCAATTGTTTCAACCTTTTTTGAGAAGGGCTGCACCAACAAGACCTGGCAAACCCCTTTGCCCTGGGCCAGAACAAAGAGCAGAGTCCATTTATGCACTTTTATTTTCACTTTTCACACACAGGATGGGGAATACAAAGGAATTTTCTTTCAGTCACCCTAAGCCGGATGTTTGCTATGCAATACACTCCAAACTCAGCCACGTTCAGCCTGTTTTTCCATCCTTGCTGATGGCACGAGCCACGTGTTTGAACATTCTACGAGGAAAAGCGCAACCCCCGCTAACAGACAAAAGCAGGCAGCATCCAGGCGTGCTGGACACAGGTCTGTGCCTCCGCAGGGCAGCTCTCACACAGCTGACCATTCCCACGACCGCAAAGCGCAGTCGCTCACAGCCGATGCTGAGCAGCGCAGCTCCCGGAGCTCAGCTGGAGCCGGGGGGTTCCTGCCGCTCTGCGCTCGGCGTCCCGCTGCTCTGTGCGCTGCCACGGTGCTCCTTCTTCTTTGGGGGTGAGTCCCCGGGGATGAGAGCGGGTGTGCAGCCCCCTCGGCTGCCCAGCGCCCGCTCCCTGCTGTCCGTGCCGCCGGGTGAGCTGTCCCTAGGGCGGGGGCAGGCAGCTGAGCCCGCTGGGTTAAGCAGCTCTTTTCCAGAGCTCTAATCCCCTCCGATCCCTTGTGCTCAGAGGGCACGCAAGGGCACCTGACCCCCTGAAAGCGCTTTGCTTTTTCCTCCTTGCCGTCCAGAGGCGTGGGGCGACACAGATGGCACCAAGGTTTTCCTGCTGCCAGCACGAGGGGCTGGAATGAGGCATCCCCATGCCCTGAGCCGTCTGCACTGAGACCCTGGCTGTCACCTACCTTTGTGCTGCCTCACTGCTGTCATCAACCCTGAGCAGCATCTGTGTGTGCTCATCCTTGGGCTCCCGGGGCTCCTGCAACCTGCAGCAGGATGAGCCAGACGTGTCTGGGTATAGAAAGGGGAGCAGGGATGGGCCCCAGCACCAAAAGCACCCGCACTGCTCACCTGGGCTCCAGCCGCTCCTTCACCTTGGCGATGGAGCGGACGTAGGGCGCGATCTGCTTGGTGATGGTGGTCAGGCAGCTGTTCTCCTGCCGCAGCTGCAGCAGGTCGTGGAGCTGGGCTGGGGACGAGAGTGCCGTGTCTGTGCCCTGCAGCACTGAGCTGCTGCTGGGCTGGCTCTGCCCGTCAGCCATACCTTCGTAGATCTCCTGCTCGTTGGCCACCCTCTGGTACGTCTCCTCCCAGACCTGCAACGGGAACCGGTGCTGCTGGCACAGGCACGCAGCTCTGGGGGAGGGAGGAAGGGATCCTGCCCCCGCACCTCCTCAAACACGCTGCGCATCATTTCCACCGAGGAGTAGTGGGCTGCAATCTGCACATCCATCTGCAGCGACTTCTGCAGGATCTCGCTCATGATCTCCGTGCGGATGAGGGAGTGGTGCTTGGTGAGGTCACGGTGCAGCTCCTGCACCTGGTCCTTCAGGCCCTGGATCTCTGCCTGGAGCATCTGCACGCACGGGAGACGCACAGCAATGGGCAGTGAGGGTCAGGAGCTTCCTCCTCTCCCCCCCCGCCTGCCCCATACCCTGTAGGTGTTCTCATAGTTGCGGCAGTGCTCAGCGAACGGTGTCTCGCGGCCCTCGGCCAGCAGCACTTTGGTGCTGATGTATCGGTGCAGCGTCGGCTTCCGCACCATGGAGCTGCTGGACATCTTATCACCAGCGGGGGGGCAGCCGGGCACCATCAGTGTCTTGGAGCATTGGCCGCCGGGGATCCTGCATGGAGGTGACGGCGGTGGGATGCAGAGGGCGGCCCCTGGGACCTGCTGCTCCCTGCAGCTGGAACCGCGTCCAGGGCTGAGGACATCCAACCCCTGAGGTACAAACTTCCAGCGCCCCCCTGGTGTCTTCCTGCACTCGGGTACCCAGGTTGGTTGGAAGCACGTTGTGCTGCCCCAAAATCAGGCTTCTATAACAAGCCCCTCACTGGTGCTCACTGCCCAGCTCAGCTCTGGCACAAAGGAGGCAGGAGCCAGCTTGGTGCAGCCACATTTGTGCAGGAGTTCCCTGCCCACCTCTGCCCCATCCTGCACCCCTACTGCTGCCACCACCTCCCCCGGCTCCCTGCTGGCCCCGTGCAGCGCTGCAGTCCCACTAAGCAGCACCACTTCCCCATCAAGCAATGCCACGATCCCACCGTGCAGGGTTGCAGTCCCACTATGCAGCTCCGTTGTCCTGGTGCTCAGCTGCCCCATGCCGCAGAGCCCGGCCGGGTGCGAGGAGCAGTGCCCATGGGTGGCAGCGCCTGTTTGTCCTTTCCGCGGGACGAGCAGCCGGCAGCGCCTGGCAGGGCCCGCGCCACTGTGACATCAATGGGCCTAAATATATCCCAGCAAGGAACGGCCGGGCACTTCTCTGAAATTCTGATAAAAATAGTGGCGGGCCAAGAGGCTGCGGGGCCGCGGTGAAGCTGGGTGTGCGGTGAGCAGGAGCTGGCACGGCGCTGGCTGGAGCTCGGCATGGCCCTTGGTGCGGCTGCAGACTGCGCAGTGTTGCTCGGTGGCCGCTGCCAGCACTGCCTGCCCCATTCCCAGAACTGTCACTTGAAGCCCCCGTGCCTGTCGTTCATCAGCACAGCTGCATTCTATGCTGTCCCCGTGCCACCTTCATGGGGACAGGCTCAAGGGCAGGGAAGGGGGGTGAGCTGGGCACGGCAACGCAGCGATGCGGGAGGGAACACGTGGCACAGCATACAGCCCCTCTGCCCACCCCACCCCAGCACCTCACATGTTTGCACCGGTGATGCCAGACCCAATGCCGCCAGCACTGCCCACCACAGAGCGGCGAGGGGTGAGCACGAGCAGGGGCTCCAGGCAGCGTGCAAACTCTGCACGGTACTCGGTGTTGATCTGCAGGGTGAGACGGACAGTGGGGCTGGGGCAGGGCTGGGGCTGGGGCTGCCCATGGGGGGGTTGGCAGGGGTCAGCCCCGTGGTACCTTGCTGGTCTGGGCTGGCCGCAGGCGGTGCGGCAGCTTGACGATCCTCTGCAGCCGCTCCATCAGTTGCTGGAAGGCAGCATTGAGGTGGGTCGGGGCTGTGTGAGGTCTTGGCACCGTGGCACCACACACTGTGCAGTGCCAGCTCTACTCACGTAGCCCAGGTCGAGGAACTCAGCTTTGTTGGCGGAGCTCAGGAAGGCTGAGCAGATCACCAGGTGGACCTGTGCACAGCGCTGTCACTGCTGCCACTTCCCCAGGGTCTGTCCGACCCTCAGCCCAGAGCCAGGGCTTGGCACACCAAGGGGTGAGTGACCCGGCCCGGCCCTACCTGCAGGGTGGGCAGCAGGGAGGCAAGGTGGGCCAGCTGCTCCTTGAATGCCTTCTCTTTCTCCTCGTGCTGGCTGTGCAGAGCAGGAGCCGACCGTGAGGAGCTGCCCAGGCACTCGGTGCACGCCAGGAGGGAACCCGAGGCCCCGCAGCCTCTCACCTCTGCACAGCTTTCAAGAGTGCTTTCTTTCTGTCAGAGAGCTGCTCCTGCCAACAGCACGGGCACACTTTGTCCTGCAGCTCAGCTCAATGCCAGCACCACTCTACAGGGCACGGAGCTGCTGGGACACCCATGGGCACAGCCCCACAGCCCCGCACCTGCATGCCACTGAACAGGGCGTTGATGGCTGACTCCTCCTCGCTGGCACTGTTGCGCACCTCCTCGATCATGGCCTTGAGGAGGACGATGGCCTCCCGTGTGGATGTCTGCAGCTCCTTCACTGCCTGCGGGGCAGCAAGGAGGTTGTGGCACTGCTGTGGCCCTGCACCTGACCCCACGCTCACCTACCAGCACCGCTTGGTCCAGCTTCTCGCAGCCCTGCACGTACGCCGTCTCGATGTCAATGCAGTGCGCGCGGCTCTCTCTGTGGCGAGGCGGGCAGGAAGGCACGGCTGGGACCCGTGGCCATGGGGAAGCATATGGGGACACGGGGACACTTACCCCTGCATGTCCCTGAAGCAGTTGATGCAGAGCATGGACTTCTTCTCGGTGGAGAACATGATGTAGGGCTCCTCGTGCAGTGCTGCAAGGGACAGGGACGTCCTGCCCGGTGCGGCACGGCACAGCGCGGCGCCCGCGGGCGGTACTCACGGCACTTCTTGTGGATGGCTTTGGTGCGCTTGCTGAGCGACACGATCTCATGGCGGGCGAAGACTTTGGCGCGGTGCGTCTCCTCGCGGCACGGGGCGCACAGCGGCTGGCTGCAGGTGTTGCAGAAGCACATGGTGTCCAAGTCCTGCGGGCACAGGGACGGTGGCGGCGGCGTCGGTGGCAAAGTCACAGCGGGGTCCCGAGCTTTGCCGGTTCCTCACCGCCTCGGCGCACCGCCGGTCGCAGTTGGCGCACTGCGCGTCCTCCGAGCCCTCCGCCGAGCTGTCCACCAGGAACTGAAGCAGGCGGTCCACGGGTGGCAGCCCCGTGCCGCCCCGCACCACCGAGGGATGCCTGAGGGAAGGGGCGGGCTGAGCACCGGCGCGGGGCGGGACTCGCGGGGCAGCCCTCACGCACCGCGCCGTCCCGCGTGGCCGTACCCGCAGAGGGGGCAGCGCAGGCGGCCGGAGGCGGCGCGGCCCCGCAGGCAGCTGGCGCAGAAGGCGTGGTAGCAGTCGAGCAGGCAGGGCTGCTGGAAGGGGCCGTGGCACAGCAGGCACACCAGCGGGTGCCAGGCGCCCTGCTCCAGCTCCGCGCAGCTCCCCAGCGGGGAGAAGATACCGCCCGCCATCGGCAGCCCCTGCCCCGCCGCCGGCCCCAGCGCCGCGGGGCGGATCCTCCCGGCCCGGCTATTTTTAACCGCGGGCCTCGCGGGGCGGCTCCGCGGGCTGCGGGGGGGGGGCAATGCCGCCGGGAACACGGCCTTGGGATGGGGCCTCGTGTGGGGTGACCCCGCGACGGGTGTCCCCGTCATTGGGGCGTCGCTGTCTTTAGGGCATCCCCGTTACTGGGGCGTCCCTTCCAGTGGGACCGTCCCTCGTGACACGGCGATCCCCACGTCGGGGTGCTCCGCGGTGACGGGGTGACCCCAGTGACGGAACGTTCCCCTTCACGGGGTGTCCCTCGTGACGGGTTGATCCTCGGCTGCTCCGTGTCGCCGAGGGGACGCGCCCGCACCGTAACTGCACACCCGCCCGGTGCGGGGCGCGGCGCCCCGCCGCACGCACGTGGCCGCTGCCGGCGGGATCCGGGCCCCGCCCCCTCGCCCCGGCCCCGCCCCCAGCCGGCGGCCCCGCCCCCCCCGCGGCCCCCGGCCTCGGCCAGGCCGCGCCGCCCGCCGGCAGAGACACGAGCGGGCGGGGCCCAGCGGCGCGCAGCGGCCGGAATCCATCGATCGTTCCGGCGATCGTTCGGCGCTGCCTACGCACGGCGCGCGCAGCCGCTCTCCCTGCGCGCGGCCCGGCGGCGGCGTGGGCGCAAGCGGTGCGGGGGGCGGCGCGTGCGCGGTGGCCGCCCGAGAGAGCTTCCGCGCATGCGGGCGGGGAGGCGCTCCCTTTTTGCTCCTCGCTGGAGCCGCCATGGCGCCTGTGGTGAGTGCTCGCCGCGCTCCTCGCCTTCCTGTCCGCTCTGGGCCGCCCCCCGCTCTGCCCGGCCGGCTTCTCCGGTCCGCCCGGCTTCTCCGGTCCGCCCGGCTTCGCTCTCGGGGGGCCCGGCCCGGCCCGGCGCAGCTCGGACCTACGCGTGGTGTTGGGCCCGGGCCTCCGCCTCCCCCTTCCGCCGGGCTCGGGCGGTGCGGGCGGTGCGGGGCTCCTGCCCTGGCCCTGTTTCCCTCCTCGAACCGCCTGCCGCTCCCGGCTGCCCTCACCCCGTCCCTTTTGTCTGCCCCCGGTTCCTCCCTCGTCGATCCTCACGACTTTTCTCTCTCCCCGTCCCGCAGAAGAAACCCGCGGCGAAGGGTGGCAAAAAAAAGAAGCAGGTGCTGAAGTTCACGCTGGACTGCACGCACCCGGTGGAGGATGGCATCATGGACGCCGCCAACTTTGTGAGTGCTGGGGCCGCCCGCGGCCTGCAGTGTGTGAGCCCTGTGCTCCTCTCGCTGCTCTGCACTCCTTGGGCAGCCTGGAGCCTCAGTGCTGGGTGCTGGTGGAGGTTTATTGCTGCTTTGCAGCTTGCAGCTAAAGCATGTGCCTATCTGTGAGCGCTATTTAGTCTCTGTGAGGCTTTATTTCACAGTGGGCTTTGAGGAGCAGCACTGGAGGAGAGCACCGCGTTCCATCACTGGTTGATGGCTGCTTGCAGTCAGGCTTTGTTTGTTGCTGCGTTCAGGCACGTCTCTGAGGTGTGGGTTTGTGATGAAGTGTCTTTTGGGAATACTTCATTTGGAAAGGACCTGCAAGGGTCGTTGAGTCCAAGAGAAATCAGAACATGCCTTGCTCTGCTCACAACGTAGGAGATGTCATCTTATTGCAGTGCTGTGGTCACTTGGCCTTTAGTGTGTCCCTTCTGTGCAGGTGTGACTGGGTCGGTGTGAGCTGTAATGTTTGCCCATGTGAGAGGATCCAGGCCCACAGGGGAAGGCTTTCCTTTGCTCTTCAGTGGCACGTGGTCCTTTGCCTCCTCTTAGTTCTGGCCAAAGCACTGAAGTGCTGAGCGTGAACAGCTGCCAGCAGCCCTGACTGCGCGTCTGTTCCCTCCTACAGGAGCAGTTCTTACAGGAGCGGATCAAAGTGAACGGGAAGGCTGGAAACCTGGGCGGTGGCGTGGTGACCATCGAGAGGAGCAAAAGCAAGATCACTGTTACTTCAGAGGTGCCCTTCTCCAAGAGGTGAGAACGTGGTGGGTGCTGCAGGACAGGGCTGTGGGCTGTGCTGAGCCCTGGGCTGTGTGAGGCTGCACTGCACAGCCCTGGGACCGCAGCACTGGGCAATGTGTGCCGGTTGCTGGGTGTTTGGGCAGTGAGGGCTGCGGGTCCTTTGCTTATAATGGAATTGAGCTGTGCTCTGGGTTTTCCCTGTGCGCTGCTGTGGATGTGTGTCATGAGGAGGCGCTTTGTTTTTCTGGGGTTGCAGTGCTTGGTGAGGATGGCGTCGTTAGTGCCAGAGGTGCAAGATCTGAACCTCTAAAATGGGAATGCGTGAGGAAGCACTAAGTGATAAAGTGGTGCTTGGCATCAAGGTGGGCTGACCTGGTGAAGCACCGTGTGCAGATAGGTGCAATGACTGAGTGATTAAGACAGATGTGGTTGAGAAACCTCAGCAGGACGGCTGTGTGGGATGCACAACTGACAGGAGCGCAATTTGGAGCGGGGTGCTCCTTTGTGAGCCTCACCTTTAGCATCCTGCTGGTGTTTTGAGGTGGCAGGCAGGCAGTCCTGGCCTTTACCTGTGTGGCCGTGCCTGGTATGTATCCAGGCTGTTCCATTACAGCCTCCTTACTCTCATACTGCTGGCCGTCTGCCTGGCTCTTGCCTGACATTTGTCTCTTATCTGGCCTTGATAATGTTGGGTTTTTTTGTTTTTGTTTTTTAAATTTTTTTTTTCTGTGGGTGGAGATAGCAAGTGGGGGATCTGGAGGTTTGGAGCAGTGGGAAGAGGTTGGTGTGTGATGGTGCTGCTGGTGTCACTGTGATGCTCAGCTCAGCGCATCCTGGGGGCTGCTGAAGCACACAGGGACCAGGGTCTTGTTTTCCCCCTCCTGGAGGGCAGGGGGAGGTGGTGGCTGCCAGCCTGAGGGGGGGGTTGGCCAGGTGGGGATCATTTGTGGTGTCTGCACACAGAATCCACGCATTCCCCAGGGGGGCTGAGGGCAGCACTGGGTGGGGGGCCTGGAGGTGGGCGCTCCTTTGCTGGCTGTGGCTGGGGGAGGTGAGCGGGGCCGGGCAGCCCACCCTTGGGGTGCTGCCGTGCGCTGGCCCAGCCGCTCTGTCCCACAGGTACCTGAAGTACCTGACCAAGAAATACCTGAAGAAGAACAACCTCCGTGACTGGCTGCGTGTGGTGGCCAACAGCAAGGAGAGCTACGAGCTGCGCTACTTCCAAATCAACCAGGACGAGGAGGAGGAGGAGGAGGAGGACTAAAGCGGAGCCGGAAACGTTTTGTACATTTTCCTGAATAAATTGTGGGAAAGAATTGTTACCGCTGCGTTCCGGCCGATGGGGACTTGGGGGGGGGGGGGGGGGGCGGGGCGTGACGTCACGGGGCGGGGCCGCCGGCCGCCATCTTGGCGCGGAGGGGCCGCGCCCGGCCGGCATGCGGGGCCCGGCGGCCGGCGAGGAGCTGCTGGAGGAGGCGGACAACGATGAGGACGTGTCGGGTGGGCGGCGGGGCGGAGGAGGGGAGGGGGGGGGAAGGGAGGGCCGGGCGTGTGCGCGCCGTTCGCGGGGCCGGGGTCTGACGGGCGCTGCCGCGTTGCCCTCCCGGCCCTCGACGCTGCGCTGCGGCGCGGTTGACGCCGAGGGCGGCTTGAAGAAGGACGGGGTGTGAATGAGGGGCGGGCGGTGAGGAAGGCGCGCGGTGCGGCCGACGCCTGTTGGACGCCTCGCTGCGGGCCGTTCTAACGGGCCGTGCCGGGAGCCGTGCGAGGTAAAGGTGGAAGCGGCGCTCGGCTCGCCCCGTGGGGCCGGCGGTGCTGCCGCGTCCCGGTGTCCGTGGGTTCGGCCGGGCGCTGAGCTCCGGCGCGGGCTGTCGGCGCTCCTCCGAGGGCGCGGCGCTGAGCGGCTGCGGGTTTGCGCAGGGAGGGCGAAGCTGAGCTGTGCGCGGGGAGGCCGCCCACGTGAGTTGTCCTTCTCGTCCTCAGAAGATGATGATGGGGTCCTGGAAGGGCTGGAGGAGTTTTTCGCGGAGGAGCGAGTTGCTGCGCAGAAAAAAAAGAAATGCAAGAAGCTGAAAGACTGCAAGGCGGCCAAAATCAAGAGGAGGAAGAAAGAGGTAATGCTGCGTGCTCTGGGACAGGGCTGGTGGGTTCCTGCCAGCTGTGCTGTGGAGGTGGGCTGCCCGGGGCACCCAGTGCCTGCGGGGACACCTGGGGACGGGCAGCTCCCCGTGTCTCAGGATGCTCGTGGCCCTGGGAGGTGACTGAGGATTGGGTTTGGGTGGTTCTTGTCCAGCTCCGATGATCTGCTGAGGTGGGTGCTGTTTCTCCTTGACTGTTTTTGTTCCTGGTGGAGACTTTTAGCTGTGTTGTGCAAATAAACGAATGGTACGGAAGCTTACAGCGTGCAGGGCGTAGTAACAAAGCGCCGGGATGGTTCCCAGCCCATGAGGTTTGGGTGCCTGCAGTGCCTTCTGGGGGCTGCTCTCTCCCCTGCAGTTCTCTGGTACGTCTGTACCCCGCTGCACTGCACCAGGAAGGCAGGCTGTGCCTGTGTGGCACTGATGTGACAGCGAGGTAATGGAAGATGAGGAGCAGACTTCCATCTGTGCTCTGAGCCTTCCTTGTTCTGGTTGCTGGCATTTTGAGAATCTGTTCCTTTCGGTGTATTTCCTTCAATGCTGGAAACGTGTGCAATAAATGTTAGTTATGGTCCTCAGCTGTGGGAGTTATCTGCACATCATCTTGTTCTCTCTGTACTGACTCCCCTGCTCTGTGTGTCCCATGCTGCACGGTGAGCTGGTGCGGAGTGTGAGGATGAGGATGCTGGATGCAGGATGAGGAAACCACCTGTAGGTGTTTTTGTTGTGGGCTGCACTTGACAACAACATTCAGCAAGGAGGACGGGTTAGGGAGGTCTCAGGATTCAGTGTGTGGAAGAGTTTTTGAGTCTTATGAGAAAACAAAGATGAGGCATCATGGCCTTGAGTCTAATGGCACCTGAGTGGTTCTTCCCACCCCCCGCCCAGCCCTGGGCTCCACCGTGTGTCCCAGGAGGTGGCTGGGCTGTCCCTGCATGCTCTGGAGGACTGGCTGTGTCTTGGCTGAGGGCTGTGAGCACCAGGCGGACGCTGTGGGGAAGGAGCAGTGAGCAACTCTGTTCCTCAGACCTTTCCCCAGTAAATTTGTGCCTGAAGATGAGCATCAGATGTTCTTACGCAGCAGAGCCAGAAGCATCCCCACCCCTTCCTTGCAAGCAGGGGATCAGTGATGCTGTTCTCTTCCAGTCATTGCTGCCACTCCCTCTGGGACTTGTATGAGCAGATTGGCTGCATGAGGTGGCACAGCCAAGTGCTTTTGCTGCCGACAGGAGCATTATGTGCTGTGTATGTAAAAGGACCTGACTGACTCCAGCATGCTTTGACCTGGCAGCTGCGAGCAGAAGCCCGGAGGAGGCTTTTCCCCTCCTTCGTGGCCATGGTGATGTTCTGTTTCTGCAGATACCACACAAAGCTGGCTCAGGCCGCCTCGCTTCCTGTGTATTTTGCAACGTGGGATGTGTTTTTTTTCCTGTGCTGCTTTTTAATGGGGGAAAGATAAAATACAAACGTGTGGTATGTTCGTTCCTGGCAGTTCTCCATTCACGTCAGCCTGCCTGAGGCTAAGGGAGCAGCATGTGCAGCCTGAGCCGTGTCCGACTGCTTCCTTGCAGGGAGCGGGGGGAAAATAACGGGATGGATGTCAAGGGCGTTTTCTTCTTTAATTGATGCTTTGTGTGGGCAGCGTTAATCAGGCTTGGTTCTGCCTGTCAGAGGTTGTTCTGTCTTCCACCAAAGCCTGTGAGGATCTGCAGTGCTGTGGGTAGGCAGTGAGCTGTGTTTCTGACCAGCACCCAGGCTGCGTTCCCAGTCAGGATGTAAAAGAAAAGGGAACCCTCAGTTTGGGCTTTCTTTTCCTGAATGTCTTCCTGGAGGTTCTGGGGTGTAGGAAGCTCTTTCCTCCTATTAGAGGAAGGGAGAGGTGGGGATGCTTTGTGAACCTGTGCTGTGATGCAGGTGCTTACACCATGGCTGACCTCACCCCACAACGCCCCATGGTTTTGTCACAGGGACGTGTGGCAGAAGTGATGCTGCGTTGCTCTTAAATGGGAATTTGCCTGTTCAGCCTCACTGCAGCTCATTCTGGCTTTCGTGGCAGTGCTCGCTGAAGCTCTGGTGCTTGAGTGCTTGATGCTGCAAACCCCAGAAAGATCTGCATAAAATAACGGGCTGCGGTTTGAACCTCAGCATATGTAGATGAAGGCCCTCATCAGGCGAGAAAGCAGGGAGAGTGGGAATTTCAACCTGTACTGCAGTCGTTGCCACGGCAACCAATTATTCAGCGCTAAATTATAACTGCTAAAGGAAAAGCTCTCTTTTTTTTTTTTCCAAACCAAAAAAGACCCGACATCAGCAATGGCCGCTGGGCGGAACCGGGGCTCTGCGGGCAGCCGTCGGTTCTGCGCGGCGCGGAGCTCCGGGCGTCCGCGTGCCCCGGCGCTGTCCGAGGTGCTGAACCGCGCGGCTCCTGCGGGCCGCTGCCAGAGGCGGGCAGGGTGTAGGGAGGAGGGCGGTGCAGGGAGGCTGCTGCTGTCTTTCTTGCAACGTGGGTGAGCCGCCCCGCGAGCAGTGGCTTTTGTTAGGGTGGTGTTGACTTTGTTGCAGCGAGTCGCTGTCTGTCCCAGAAAGAAACCTAAATTCTGGCTCTCCAATGCTTGGTGTGTACATAAGCCTGGTCCCTACTGACTGCGTCTGTCAGCCATCCAGCAGGGCCCAGGCCTTTCTGGAGAGGTTCTGCTTGCTGCTGAAGCTGTGACCAAATGCCTGGTGGGAATTCCACGTGGCTGCCTGTCTCTCAACATCTGTCTAGTGAGCTGTAAGACATGCAAGTGACTCCAGTGATGACCTCTTCCTTTAGGTTCTGAACTGTTCACCCTGTGGTAGAAAAATGTTACTGTACTGTAAAACCAGAAGCAAGTATGAGATGGGACACCACACACTACAGTGTGTTATGTCAATCAGAAAAGTTACTCAGGTTTCACCTGTCTGAAAATTGAAGATCTCTAGCTGAACGTTTAAGCACCTCTCAGAGGAGTTGCTCATCGCTTTACCGTATGGCTGTTTTTAATACGCGTGTTCATTTCTTTGCTGTGTCCTGGCTTTCTGTTTACTGCACATCAGGATGGTATGTGAACGTTGTGGTATTGCAGCTTTCTGATGCTTTCAGAGGAGTGTGTTACAACATGGAGGCAGAAGGGGCATCTGCTTGTGTGCCTGTGGCTGAGGGAGGGCAGGCGCTTCTCTTTCTCCACTGTCATCTTCTGTTGTAGGGGAGCAATGATGAGATATCAGACAATGATGAGGAGATTGAGGAGAAATCTGAGAGTGAAGGAAGTGACTATTCCCCCAACAAGAAGAAAAAGAAAAAACTGAAGGAAAAGAAGGAGAAAAAAAACAAGCGGAAAAAGAAGGATGAAGAGGAGGATGACGATGATGGGGGGCTAAAGGTACCAAAGATTTGTTCTCCCTGAGCTGGTGCTCAAACGTCAGATCTCATGGTGTGGCCAGGTCCCTGCTGGCATCCGAGTGCACAGTTCAGCGAGTCACTGAATGAGAGCAGAGCTGTAATTGTGGTCAGTCACCCTGCACTGATGGATAAGTTCCTTTGCTCAGGGCGCGGAGGTGGAAGCGCAGTGCTCCCCATCAGGCACACCGAGTGAGCGGCCTGGCGGTGTGTGCTCAGTTCCTCACGGTGCCTTTTGTGGTACTGCAAGCACTACTGAAAGCAGTGGTTTGTTTTATTTGAAACAAATGGAAAAGCACCATAACAATGCTAATTTTGTGGTTGTTTTTGTTTTTAAAACCATGAAGCATTTGCAATTCCAGCAGCAACCCAGCCTGTGGTGGACTAATCAAGCATAGCCTGGCATTTTTACTGACAGATGAAAGGCCAGCATGATCCCATGTTATTTTTGTTAGATACAGAGATTGTGTTTCCTGGAGACGTGAAACCTTGGAGGCTTTGCATTATATTGTGTGGTATGAGGAGCATTTGGATGACGCTGTATTGATTTGCTTCTTGGAAGCATTAGTTTATTAAGCACTTGTGCATGCTTTGTTTTTTCATATTGCAGAAACAAATCTCTGTGTGTTGCTGACTTGGGAGAGAGTTTGACGTGGGGTGTGTGGCAGACACTGTTTGTCTGCAGAGCTGTCACTCACATCAACAGTGTCTCTCTAATTCTGCAGGAGCCTAAGAGCTCAGCCCAGCTGATGGAAGAATGGGGCCTTGATGATGTAGATTACATTTTCTCAGAAGAAGATTACCACACTCTTACTAATTACAAGGCTTTCAGCCAATTTCTCAGGTACAGAACTATAGGTATCAATGGGGTCTTGGGTAGTGATTGAGATTTATGTGACTCAAATAAGAACTTGAAGCTGTGATGCAGAATTTACTCCACAAGCTCCTTACTGTTTCTCCCTCCATGACAAGAAAGATCTTCTGGGCTCCATTTTAATTGCAGGATAATTGACTGGAAAACAACTGGATTGCTTCTCCCCCCATGCCCGCTCTCCACAATTCCATTTTTTGTGTTTGTTTATTTGTAAAGTTGCTGTAGGGGATAAAAATAAGGAACAGTAGCAATTTTGGCTTGTGTTATGAGGTGTTCAGCACACAACAGCAGTCTGAGGAATCTAAGCACGGGCTCCTCTTTATCTCCTTGATAACAAAGTTCTGGTTTCTGCTGCCAGTAGCAGTGCCCCACGGCGACCTGCTGCCGTCAGTCACGCTCTGCTGGCACTCAAAGAGCCTTCCTGCAGCACGTGACAAGCAGGAGCAGGCGTGCATTTCCTTTAACCTGTGTTTTTTTCCTTTCCCCCACCCTTCAGGCCTCTGATTGCCAAGAAGAACCCCAAGATCCCCATGTCCAAGATGATGACTGTGCTTGGTGCCAAGTGGCGAGAGTTCAGTGCCAACAACCCGTTCAAGGGCAGCTCGGCGGCGGCAGCAGCAGCAGCTGTGGCTGCAGCAGTGGAGACTGTCACGGTTGCCCCAGCACTGGCTGCCAGTCCCCAGCAGCCTGCACTGCCCCCTGTCATCAGGAAGGCAAAAACCAAGGAAGGCAAGGGTAGGTACTGAGCACAGTGAGCTTACTGTGAAAGTTCTCCTGTTTCTGACAGCATTTGGCATTTCAGCCCTGGTGCAGTTTGCTGCAGTCCCCTCCTGTGTTCCAGGGTAGCTGTGTTCCTCCTCTGCCAGTTTTTTCTCCCATTTCCTCGCAAGACTGAATCTGGGCTGGCAGTCCAAGGACTCTTGGAACAGTGGAACAACGAGCCTTTTGTCCCTGCAGGCCCAGGTGTGAAGAAGAAAATCAAGAGCTCGAAAGATGGGAAGAAAAAGGGGAAGGGAAAAAAGATGGCAGGCCTAAAATTCCGGTTTGGAGGAATCCCCAGCAAAAGGAAAAAGGGCTCCTCTGTAAGTGTGCATTTCTGAGCGGGGCCTTGGGTGTGGAAGGGCGCAGCAGGGAAAAGCCAGGACAAGTTCCCTTTGCCTGGAAATCTCCTTTTTGCAGGGCAGCGTGCGCTGCTGCAGCAGGACTGCCCTGTTCTTACCAACTTGCCTATTCCTCCTGCAGTGCCTCTCGCCTTCTAGAGATAACATGGGTCACAAATCTCTGCATGGTCCCTGCCCTGCAGCCTCGTGCAGCACGTCCTTCCCTCAATGGCCCTCAGAGTGTCAGGATGTCCCATCTGAGGAAAGGGCCAAGCTGTCTTTGGTTGGGGGTGGCAGGAAGCCTGGATGAAGGCTGCTGAAAAGAAATGCCACAGCCTCATTGGTGCCCCTCTTTGAGATGCCAGTCTCTGTTCAGTGTGATTTTTCATCCCTTGTTAGAGACCTGCATCCAGGCTTGTGTTGGTAAAGATGTCATATCTGGGCATGTTTGCTGCTCAAGCCATATAATCACGTTTATTTTCAGCGATGAGGTTGAGAATGCCATCATTTCACATTTCGTTTGCAAAGGAATTCTTCAGGGCTTGCACTCCAGCTGAACTTTATGTCAAAGAGAATTATCAAATGCTTTAATTAAGTTGCCATTGCTTGCCTCCTGGCATCTGTGGCTCTGCAGCATGACCCGGGGACAGCTGAGCACCGCAGGAAGTGCAGGGTTCTGCTGCAGTTCACATGCAGCACTCTTGTCAGTGTATAAATATCAGGCAAAAGCACAGCATTTTAAAGAGCAAACCTCCTGAATGTCTACTCAATAGGAATGGTGCTCCTGCAGATCTTGATAGTATTGCTCAAAGTCCCATTAGTTCACCTTTGCTGGAGTTCCCTGCCTCTCTTGCTCTTGTTCACATAACAACCAGTTTGTCAGTAACTCTGTGTATCAGAAGTAGAAGAGGAAGGAGCAGGCTGGGGCAGTCACTCAGCCCCGCGTCACAGCAAGTCCATCCCTTGTCTGGGTACCTGGATGAGGAGCTACGAGAGATGGTTTAGTGCTTGTGGTACTGATAGGAATGGGAGGGTGGTTGGACTGGATGGTCTTGCAGGTCGTTTCCAACCTTGCAATTCTATGATTCTGCGTTCCAGATCTGTGCACTTGCATTTCTAAGACTGAGGAGGAGCTTGGGCTTCCTCCTGCAGTCACAGTGCTAAGCACACAAGGGCAAACTGGGGCTTTGCGTGCAAGTCTGGCCTCCAGGATAAGAATTCAGACCCTGTTCTGTTTTGAGGGAAACCCAGAACCCATCTCTTGACAGGCAAACGCAGTGTGAACTCGAGTCACTGATTGATGTATTTTAAATGTCTCTGAGATTTGCTCAGTGGCTGCACCTCGGTGGTGCTGCTGAACCCGGCTGACTGCCTCTGTGCTGTGCTGAGCAGTGTGAGATAATTGCTGTAGCCTGTGCTGATCGATTGCCTGGCTGGAACATCGATCTGATGGAGGAGATTTACCTGCTTCCTAATGCCTGGTGACACAGGCTTATGAACCCTGGCTGCCAGTGCCAGGAATGGTGCCCTGCCACCGTTCCCGATGCCCTGAACAGCCAGTTCCTGTGGGAGCCCTACGGTGCTCCTCTTGAGGGGGCCCCAAGGAGCTCAGCTGCTGGTCGGTGATCCTGCGTGGCTTCATGCAACTGCTGGTGCTCAGCTCTGCTCTGTAGCAGAACATCCTGGAAGCGACTGCGTGCCAACACGTGGACAGTGCGTGGTTCTGTTTTCTCCTCTGCAGAGTGAAGAGGAAGAGCGGGAGGAATCCGACTTTGACAGCGCCAGCATCAACAGCTCCTCCGTGCGCTCCGAGTGCTCGGCTGGCCTGGGGAAGAGAGGGAAGAGGAGGAGAAAGAAAAAGAGGAGTAGGCCATCTCTTTGTACTCTGCTCCTGTTCTGTTTGGATTTCCCTCTCGAGATGGTGCTGTCCCGGTCCTTGCAGTTCCAAGCAGTGTCCAGCACTGATTCTGTGGGCAAGGAAGGGCTGTGCTTGTCTGTGTGTGTGGGATGAGAGGTGCTTTCTTGGTGTCCAGACTCTGCTGTTGGTTGGCTTGCAGAAAGCACACTCTACTGTAGTGCTTTTTCACAGCACTGCTGGCAGTGAAGGAGCAGCCCGATGCCGGGGCCTCTCCATCCTCCCCTTTCCCTCCATGGCCCGGGGCTCCTCTTGCCCCGATCAGCTCTGTGTTGTGGATTGCACTGTGTCAGGAGGGCAGCTGCAGTGTTGTGTGGTGCTTTGGGCACTGGGCTGCAGTGTGGGCAGGCGGGCAACTGCCACCCTCCTGCATGTCTGCTCCTCCCAGCTCTGTCCTGAGGCGGCACGGTTCTGCATTCGTGGGGCTCTGAGGCGCAGCTCCTGGGGAGCAGGGCTGGCTGCAGGCGAGGCAGTGCTGGGTGGTGTTTGTCTGTGAGATGTGTGGTTGGTGGCCGGCCGGGGCTGCGATGGCGTAGGGAGATGGAGGGCAGCAGTGAGAGGTGTCTGGCAGGCTCTGAGTGGCTGTGGGCCGCTTTGATGTGCGTGTTCCTTAAGTGGTGGAGGCTCTGTGTTGGTCTGGTTAATGACACCTCCGTGCCTGTTGAGGTGAGGTCCCTCTGCACCAAGACACTGTGCTTCTGCTGCTTCTGCTGATGAGATTTGCTTTTGAGAAGCCAAAGGGCGCCTTCTGTGCTCGGGGACCGCTGGAGGCGAGCGTTCTGCCTGCTGTGAGGTGTGGGCCTCGTGGCCCTCGCTCCTTCCTTCCCTCCTCTTTTGGCATGGAGCTGGAAGAGCTCCTGTTCTGCACCCAGCGAGTGCCCAAGGAGAGTGCAGCAGTCCCAGGAGGAGGGTCCTCAGCTGCATTACTGTTGCATGGAACATTTGCTGGCGCTGGGGTCTGTGGAGGTTTCTCTGACTGCCTCCCTTGCAACCTCTCCAGGTTCTGGCATTCTCCATTGAGAGCCTGAAGGAACCAAAGGATGATACAGTGTGGAGAGAGAAAGAGAGACAGAGGTGAGATGATGCTGTGTGCAAAGATAAACTGTGATGCTGAGGGACAGAGAGGCAGGGGGACATAGCAGGAGGGGCCGAGGTGAAACATGTTGCGTTTTCCTTTACTGTACCATAGAGGAGCAGCTGTCTTGGGAGAGCCGGCGGCTCTGCTGTGCCACTGACTGCATCTGTCCCTTGCTTGTAGTTGAAGAAGGGGATGGCTACGAGACGGACCACCAGGACTACTGCGAGGTGTGCCAGCAGGGAGGGGAGATCATCCTGTGTGACACCTGTCCGCGTGCCTACCACCTCGTCTGCCTGGACCCCGAGCTGGAGAAAGCCCCCGAGGGCAAGTGGAGCTGCCCACACTGCGTGAGTGTGGGTGCCGGGGGGAGTGCTGCCCGGCAGGGGGCACCGGCAGAGGGTCTGGGTGATGGGGAGACTCTGGCCCGAGCCTGGAGATGCAGTCAGGCTGGGGCTGGTACTTGGGAGCGCTTAACTGTCTGCGCTGGGCCTGGGCTGTCGAGCTGGTGTATTGCCTACGTGAGGGGGACGGGTGGGGTGCAGAAGTGTGCCTCCCTCTTGTGATCCCGCTCTGGGCTTGGGGCCTCCTCAGTGCTGTGGTGATGCTGCTGTCCCCCTCAGCTTTACTCTGGCTGTACTGCCCCAGGAGAAAGAGGGCATCCAGTGGGAGCCAAAGGAGGAGGAGGATGAGGAGGAGGAAGGTGGCGAAGAAGAGGAGGATGACCACATGGAGTTCTGCCGTGTCTGTAAGGATGGAGGGGAGCTGCTGTGCTGCGACACGTGCCCGTCCTCTTACCACCTGCACTGCCTGAACCCACCCCTGCCAGAAATCCCAAATGGTGAATGGCTCTGCCCTCGTTGTACAGTGAGTGTTTCCTGCATTTGTCACCTTGTCCATGCTCCTGCACCCTTTGGCCCTGCCTGTCCCCTGCGGCTCAGCTGCCTGTGCAGGCTGCTGTGTTCCCTGCCTGCTTCTAGTTTGCCTGGCAGGTCCCATTTGATGTATGCCCGGTGTAGTGAGGGCTCTACCCCTGAGGCAGGCTTGCTGCAGAGGTGGGTGTGATTTGTGGAGCCTTGAATTGTGCTGGACAATTAAATGTGGAAATAAGGAAACATTTATTGAGCTCAGCCTGCTCTAGTGGTAAAGCCTGTCCCCTCAGGGGGTGTCATGGAAGTTCTCCTCAGACACAGATGCACCACCCAGCCCTCGTCCTCTCCATGCACCTCACCTCCTGATTTCTGTCTGCCTAATTAGCAATAGCAAACTAGTAACTTCTCCTGGGAGCAAAGCAGAGCAATGCCTCGGCTGTGCCCAGGGCAGCTGACCCTGTTTGCAGGGTGAGTGAAGTGCAGTCAGGGCCTGTGCTCATTCCAGCCCACATGGTTCCCTGGGGTGCTCTCCTCTGCTCTCAGCAGCAGGCTCAGCATGGGCTCAGCCTGGGGCCTGGCTGCTTTCCCCCTCACTTCACTGCTGATTGGCTGCAGCCTGTGTGGGTCCCCTGCCCTCCAGACCCCCATGCCCTACAGTCTGTCCTCCCTGTGGCAGGCTGGGACACATCCTGCCTGCCAGAGCCTGCGGGCTCTGCGCCTCTGGGCCGAGGGATGCAGCGATGCAGTGTGGTCACTGTGTTCTGCCTTCCGCACAGGGAGGGATGGGTGGGACACGAAGCTGACGGGGCTTGTGTTAAACTCCCCGCTCTTGTGTTTTTATTTTTTCATCCTCAGTGCCCTCCTTTGAAGGGAAAAGTACAGCGCATCCTGCACTGGGCCTGGAAGGAGCCTCCGGCCCCGCCGCCCTCTGTGCCGCCTGCCCCAGATGCGGAGCTGGCTCTGCCGCTGCCGAAGGTGCTGGAGGGCATCCCAGAGCGTGAGTTCTTCGTCAAGTGGGCAGGGCTCTCCTACTGGCACTGCTCCTGGGTCAAGGAGCTACAGGTGAGCACAGGGCTGGAGCAGCGCCCCCGGCGCCTCCCGGCAGCCCAGGGCTGACGCGGCTCCGTCCTGCCGCAGCTGGAGCTCTACCACACCGTGATGTACCGCAACTACCAGAGGAAGAACGACATGGACGAGCCGCCGGCCTTTGATTATGGCTCTGGAGACGAGGACAGCCAGAGGGAGAAAAGGAAGAACAAGGACCCTCACTACGCAAAGATGGAGGAGCGGTTCTACCGCTATGGCATCAAGCCCGAGTGGATGATGATCCACCGCATCCTGAACCACAGGTGGGGACTGGGAGATGTGTGGGTGGGCAGCAGGAGGGCGTGAGCCAGGGTGCCCAGGAGGTGTGAGCACAGAGTGACCTTGGTAGGGGAGAAAAGGGGCTGAGACCTGCGGCGTGAGCCCAAGAGCTGCCTAAACTCTCCCTGATGCCGACAGAACTGTGCCCGAGGAGAGCAGTTGGAACAAGTGCATTGCTCTGGTCTGAAGTCTTGACATTTGCACTTCTTTTGTGCAGAAGAAATGCCCTGCACAGGAGATCTGCAGTGCTGGTATTTTTTATTCTTTCACATCAAGACACCTTTTTGTTGAATCCCTGCATTTCAGGTGGCAACTTGAAATTTCAAGTGACGACGTTACTTGGAGTCCACTTGACAGAAAACAAATAAAGCTAGCTAGCTAATTTTCCTGCAAGCTTTGCATTTTCTGCTAGCAAGGCGAGGTTTAGCTCATCATAGGTACATAATTGGCCTCTGCAGTGTGTTTGTTCATTTTTCGGCGTGGTTAAAACTTCACAGAGTAATAAATGCTACAGAAAAAAGAAAGGAAGTGGAGTCTGGTCTTCATCCAGTGCTGGTAAAATAGGACTTGTTGCCCTTAGACATGCAGTCTCCACCCCTGGCTGACAGCAGTCCATACATATATGTGAACCGTTACAGAGAGGCAGAGCTCTGTCATACAAACAGCTTCTCAGGGGCTGATCTCCAGCCCTCCCCTGTGTGATTCTCCTGGGTTTTTGCAGAGTTGGCATGCCAAGTTGTATGTAGGGTTCATTTTCTCAAGGGATTTTCATTTCAAAATGAACTTTGTGCCAGTGTGGTGTAGTCCAGGCTCAGGCTGTTGTCATCAGGTTGTTCTGATGTCATTGATGTGTTTTATGCTGCATGTGTTACAGCTTTGATAAAAAGGGGGACATCCATTATCTGATCAAGTGGAAAGATCTGCCGTATGACCAGTGCACCTGGGAGATTGATGAGATAGACATCCCATACTATGAAAACCTCAAGCTCCTCTACTGGAATCACAGGTAAGGGGCGGCCAGGCAGTGGGAGCAGGGCTGGTGCGTGCTGCAGCCTGGGGCAGAGTCCTGCAGAGCTGCTGCAGCCTGCTTGGGCTTTGCCAACTGGTTTGTAGGCATTGCCCTTCTGAGCACACACTGGAACCACTTGCAGGGACCTCAGTACAGAGAGCAGATATGAGCTCTTCCTGAAAGCCAGGTCTTGATGAAGTCTTTCCTGAAATGCTCCACCACTCCAGGGCTGCTTTGAAATGCTGTCTGCTGGTTGTTTTACAGCTCTGCTCCCCTTCCCCTCCATGTATTCTGCTATGCTTCGGGGAGGCTCTGTGGTGTTATGCTGGTGTGTGTTGCGGGGAAAAATCTAATTCTGTGAGATTGCTGTCCTTTATTTTGGATGTTGTTGCATGAACTGTTGGAAGGGGATAATTAATGCTCCATGAGTGCCCATGGGAACTGGGCCAGAAAAGCTCCTGTGGGGAAAGAGGCAGTAGAGTTTGGGAGGCATTTCTAACCCCTGGCTTGGAAACACGGAGAGGAGTGTCTGTCTGCTTTCTCCTAACGCATGTTCACTGTTTCAGGGAGCTGATGCTGGGGGAGGACACACGTCCTCTGAAGAAGCTGAACAAGAAGGGGAAAAAGCTGAAAGAGGAGAAGCTAGAAAAGCCTCCGGAAACTCCTCTTGTTGATGTAAGTAAGAATGGCAGGGGCAGAATGAAGGTATGAGCTCACACAGAGCTTGGTCAGTCTGGTAAGGTTCTCTTCTCTAGTTCCTTCAGGGACTGGTTTTCATGTGAAGTTATGGGATGGCTTTACCCTGTGCATGGGGGATAACAGTCCGTTTTCTGGAGCCATGGTTGAGATCCAAGAGGACAGTTCTGAAGGGGGGCCCTGGGGTCTTCTTTCCCCAAACCTTTGTGTATGCGACGTGCAAGTGGAGAGCTGGGCCTGTGCTGTGAGAGGCCTTGCAGACTTTTCCAGCACGAGGGAAGGAGGCTGCCAGGTGCCATCCTGCTCAGGGCTGCTGTGGTGGCACACAGAGAAGCCTGTGCTGCGGGCAGGGCTGTGGTGTGGATAGTATCTGCACCTCTTATGGGGCTGTTCTGTGTCACTGATCTAAAGAGGAGCGTGATTGACTGCAGAGAAACAGGAGGGAGTTGGTTACTGCCTTGTGTCTTTTCCTTCAGCCTACGGTTAAGTTTGACAAGCAGCCTTGGTACATTGATGCCACAGGAGGCACGCTGCATCCTTACCAGCTGGAAGGGCTCAACTGGTTGAGATTTTCCTGGGCCCAAGGCACTGATACGATCCTGGCTGATGAGATGGGACTGGGGAAGACTGTGCAGACCATTGTGTTCTTGTATTCCCTGTACAAGGAGGTGAGCACCCTGTGATGGCTGTGCGCCGCACAGACTGCGGTACGGAGCAAGCAATGTGGGTTTTGTCTCCCTGGGCAGGGCCACTCCAAGGGGCCGTACCTGGTCAGCGCCCCGCTCTCCACCATCATCAACTGGGAGCGAGAGTTTGAGATGTGGGCGCCCGACTTCTATGTCGTGACCTACACTGGGGACAAGGAGAGCCGCTCGGTCATCCGGGAGAATGAGTTCTCTTTTGAAGACAACGCCATCCGCAGCGGCAAGAAGGTGTTCCGCATGAAGGTGGGAGCTAAGTCTGCGTGCTGCCTTGCTTTCGACCAGGAGTAGGAAGGAGAGAGAGCAGAATTCGACCCAGAGAGGGATGTTGCTTAGGTCTCTGATCAGCTCTTTTCCAGAGAAGCTGACCTCGTTTAGATGCAGAAGGTTTATGAAATCTGAAGATTTCTGCCAGGCCCTTTTCTGTTTCTGTAGTTCCGTGCTTAATTATGATGTTCAGATCTTCTGGTGTGATTCGTGCTCGAGCCCTGCTGCCGGTGCCATGCAGTCAAAGCAGCCCCCAGTCTTCTCCTTGGGTTAGAACCAGTGTCACAAACAGCATCACCAGACGTGGAGGCTTTCCGCTTCTCTGCTGTCTTCTATCCTGACTTTTCTCTTCTTCTGCCTCTCCAGAAGGAAGCCCAGATCAAGTTCCACGTCCTGCTCACCTCTTATGAGCTGATCACCATAGACCAGGCGGTGCTGGGCTCCATTGAGTGGGCTTGTCTGGTGGTGGACGAAGCACACAGACTGAAGAACAACCAGTCCAAAGTAGGTGGCAGGTGTTGGTGAGCCGTTCTTCCAGCCCGCTGCTGTAGCTGTTGTCACACAGCTGGTTTGGTGCTCTGTTTTTTCCTGCCTGGGAGTCGGAAGATGTCTTCAGCTTGCTCAGGCTGTGCTTGAGGCTGCATTTTGGTGGGGTTGTTCTCCCTAATGCCCTCTGGGCACCAGCAGTGATCCGTGTGCCATCCTGGCAGTGGTGCCCACAGGCTGGTGCCTGGTGCTGGATGAAGCTTGGGCTGAAGAGCTCTGCTTGCCCCTGTGGCAATGTGGAGCCAGCAGAGAGAGAGGGAAGCGCTCAGTGCAGTCAGGAGCTTCGTGTGCTTTGTGTTCACTGCTCCAGCTCTGCATGCAGGAGATGCAAGGTTGTTTGTTCTAAATGAAGGGGAAACCACCAGTGCTTTTCAAGTAGAATGCACACTGCATTGCTTTGTTTTGTTTTTGTGTAAGTGCATAATCACAACTTGCTATCACTTCCAAGTTCTTTAGGGTATTAAACAGTTACAAGATCGATTACAAGTTACTGCTTACTGGGACTCCACTCCAGAACAACCTGGAAGAGCTCTTCCACCTGCTCAATTTCCTGACTCCCGAGAGGTTTAAGTAAGTTGCACAGATTCCCAGCTCTAACAGTTGTGTGAATGTGTAAGGTCAGCTCAGATTTTGTTCACGTGGAGCACTGCGCTGCAGGCCCTGCAGGTAGAGATTGCCTTCCTCTCACTGCGGAGATTTGTGGATGAGGGCTGAGATCTGCCCTGCTCCTTCCTCTCTCTGAGGAGGCAATGGTGTTTTGGGCAACTTGTTCAGACCTCTTACTGGCATATTCAATTTCCCTTGGCTATCAGCCTGGCTCCTGCTCTGCTCAGGCACAGGAGTGTTACTTCACTGCGTGCCCTGAGGGCTTTGTGTTCGAGTCCTACAGAAACAAACATCTTTATCCCGGTGCGTCCGTTCCACTCAGCGCTGTGTGTCTGTGGCTGCTTTTACAGTAACCTGGAGGGCTTCCTGGAGGAGTTTGCAGACATCTCCAAGGAGGACCAGATCAAAAAGCTCCATGACCTGCTGGGCCCCCACATGCTGCGCCGGCTCAAGGCAGACGTGTTCAAGAACATGCCGGCCAAGACGGAGCTGATTGTCAGAGTGGAGCTGAGCCAGATGCAGAAGTGAGTGCTGGCAAAAGTGGTGGTGGGCTGCACCTGGCTGCTACTTCCCCCCATCTGTGGTGCAGCAGGGCTGAAGTCCTTTGTGTGCTCCTGGGGAGTGCTCAGCCCCTTCAGGTGGGCTCTGCGCAGTGCTGGCTGCTCTGCAGGGAGCGACTGATGTGTGCTGCACTCCTGCCTGCTGGGCACTGAGCAATCCTGCTTCCTGGGGCTGTGGTTCCCTCAGGACAGCTGAACAGACCTGACCCCAGCCTGGGGAAGCTGAACCAGTACCTAAAGAGAAGTCCCCATACCAGACATCCCTTTTGAAGCTCTGTTGATGTTTATGTGATGATTTGTGGCAGTCCCGCAATGCCAGTGTCTGTCCCATTCCCCTTCATACAGGAAGTACTACAAGTTCATACTAACACGGAATTTTGAAGCCCTGAACTCGAAAGGTGGAGGGAATCAGGTCTCACTGCTCAACATCATGATGGACCTGAAGAAGTGCTGTAACCATCCATACCTCTTCCCTGTGGCCGCTGTGGTACGTGAACTGCATGCACCACAGAGACATTTTGCAGAGTAGTGTGTGTGCAGTCTGTCAGTGGGGATTGTTTCCAAGTGAAAAGCACAGGTTTTGGTGCGAGTGATTTGATATCAATCCTTGCCTTTGCAATGCATGTGACTTTCTCCGTGACCTTCCTGAAGAAGTTAACCACAATCCTTCACAGGAGGCTCCGGTTCTGCCCAATGGATCCTATGATGGGAATTCTTTGGTCAAGTCTTCTGGAAAACTGATGCTGCTCCAAAAGATGCTGAAGAAGTTACGGGATGGAGGTCACAGAGTTCTGATCTTCTCCCAGGTGTGCAACGGGGAAGGGCTGATGATAAACTGCTAAAGGACTTGGTTCTGTATGAGAGTTCTGTGTTAGGTACAGACACGGATAGATGGAAGAGCTGCTGCCAGCTCGTGTCACAGCTGGGTGCCTCAGCAGTCAGGGGGATGAGCCATTCCTCTCCTGAGGGTATCCCTGAAATGTTTGAAACCACTTCTTATCTGCAGATAAAAGAGAGAGAACAGCAGTAGTGCTCCCCTCCTGGGCGGGCTGCTCAGACCCAATTCCTTAATGTTGGTAAAGCTGCCTCTGGAGGACGAGATATGAGTGATGCCCTGGTTTGCAGGGCTGCTGTGGGCGTGAGCACAGCCATGGCAGCGCCATCCCCGAGGAACGGGGGGGGCTGCAGTGCGTGCCGTGGGGCCGTGACCCCCAGCCCTGGGCAGGCTTTGGTGAGTTCTGTGCAGGGCTGCTCACACCTCACCCCTCAGATGACGAAGATGTTGGACCTGCTGGAGGACTTCCTGGAGTACGAGGGCTACAAGTACGAGCGCATCGATGGGGGCATCACTGGAGGCCTGCGCCAGGAAGCCATTGACAGGTTCAATGGTACGTGCTTTTCCTCCTTGCCACGCGTGGCGGTGGGCTGTGTGTGCTGGGCCAACTTGCATCAGCCTGCAGAGGGGTCGGGCGCTGTGGGGGCTCTGTGCACACCTGGAGGGCAGTGTGCTGAAGCCCAGAGCCCTGGCATGATGCAGGGCTGCTCCTGGCATGTTAAGCCCCTCCGGGTGTTTCACACAATAAACCCCAGCCTGGTGTAGTGACAGGCTGTTTGGCTTGAAAGACTCCTGCATTTCCCTTTGAGGCCTCAGAGCTTCCCTTTCAGACCTGGAGCTGTATTTTCTCCAGTGATTGCTTTCCAGGCAGTGATGTGTTTTTACCCTTTGTCTTCCCTGCTGTTGCTTCTTGGCTTACACTGGTGGTCCCTGATGTTTTATAACTAAAACATCGTGCTACACCCTTCCAAATAAGCCCAGCTCCTCTTTGTCTCACCTTCTGCCACCTGTGGGTTTGTCTTTCTCAGCTCCTGGTGCTCAGCAGTTCTGCTTTCTCCTCTCTACCCGTGCTGGTGGTCTGGGCATAAACCTTGCTACGGCTGACACAGTCATTATTTATGATTCTGACTGGAATCCCCACAATGACATCCAGGTTTATTACTTTTTCTTTTCCTTCCAGTATAGTAAGTATGGATGAGCCCTCTGTGCAATCTGCCAGTGACATGAGCTCTCTCCTCTTGAGAGCTGCTGAGCATTCCTGCGGTTTGCAGGACACAGTTCTGTTCAGGAGCCAGTTTCACACCTCTACTGGCCTTATCCTGGCCTGTCTGCAATGCAGGGGTGGACTGGCACTTAAAATTGGCTTTCTCCTGCTGCTTGTCTGCAACCTAGTGTCCCTTCCTGTTCTGGGGGCTTTCTACTTCCATTTCCAAGAGCTGTGGCAGACCCTGTCTAAGGACTGATTGCCAGTGGCAAATGGCAGCTGGGGAGCTTGAGCAGCAAATGCCTCTAAGAGTAATGGAAAAGAGAGGACATGCTTTTCCCTTTCTGATTGAGGGAAGGTCCTCTCTAAAGTTACTCACAGTGTTACGGTCCGTTTGTGTGAGCGTTTCCTTTCCCTGAGTCCTAGGCAAGAGGAGGTGCTGGTACAGGGCGTGATGGAGAAGTCAGGGCCTGGGCAGTCTGCAGCCAGAGGATTCCTGGGAGGAGCTTTTCTGCACTGCATTCAGGCCTTTCAGTTAGAGGCCTGTAGTCAGAGGAGGGGGAAGGAGAAGTGTAAAGTTGGCTCTGAGGAGCCTTTCTGGCTCCGCTGCCCCAGAGCAGCCTGAAGGCTGAGTTCAGCCTCTGGCTGAGGGGGTCCAGGACTGCAAACATTCCTGTTTGTGTTGCGTTGGCTGTTCTGCAGTGATGTCCTCTGCCTGCAGGCGTTCAGCAGAGCGCACCGCATCGGGCAGAACAAGAAGGTGATGATCTACCGCTTTGTGACCAGAGCCTCTGTGGAGGAGCGCATCACCCAGGTGGCCAAAAGGAAGATGATGCTCACCCACCTGGTGGTCCGTCCCGGGCTTGGCTCCAAGTCAGGCTCCATGACCAAGCAGGAGCTGGATGACATCCTGAAGTTTGGGACGGAAGAGCTCTTCAAGGATGATGTGGAAGGTCGGGCCGGGAAGGAGCTGGAGATGCTTTGGGCAAAGGCAGTCCCTGTTGGAGCCGCAGGGGCTCATTCCTGTGCCTTCCACTTGCAGGCATGGTGTCTCAGGGACAGCGGCTCACCATGCCGGACGCCGTCACCCCTTTCTCTGACACGCTGTCCACCAAAGGGGGTGCAGTGACTCCTGGCATGAAAAAAAAGCACGGTGGCACCCCACCAGGTCTGTGGCCCCCGCTACTGGGACGACTTGGCCCTGCGTCCAGCCTGATCTTGCCTGGCTCTGGGAGCACGCCGTATGATTTGCTTTCTGTTCCCCTTGCTTTGCTCTCCAGGTGACAGTAAGGACGTGGATGACAGCAGTGTGATCCACTATGATGATGCTGCTATCTCTAAGCTTCTGGACCGAAACCAGGACGCGACTGATGACACGGAGCTGCAGAACATGAACGAGTATCTCAGCTCCTTTAAAGTGGCCCAGTATGTTGTGAGAGAAGAGGATGGTGTGGTAATGTGATCAGTATCATGTCTTATAATCACATCTCTCTGTATGTCCCTGTTTGCGCTCCTTCCTCTGCCTTTCTTGTTCCTGTGGGTGTTTCTCTGCAGGGCAGTGCTCCTCCCTGCTCTTTGCTGATGGTAGCAGTGATGGTGCAGCCAGCAGGACTGCAGTGGCTGAGTGTGGTGCTGACCTATGGCGAATGCTCGGTGGCACTTGGGTTTCTCTGAACCCGTTTTTCCTATTGAAAAAAGGAGACTGTAGAGAACTGTTGTTTGGGATGGAAGCAGTAATGATACCCAGGTGCTGATGGTCCGGATCTCAAGTGACCTGAGGAGCTGTGAAATGGCCCCATTGATGGATACTATTTCTGAGGCTGGGTCCCTTCCCTGCAACACTGCTCTTCTGGTACTTTGTTCTGCCCTTCTGAAGGCTGCTCCCCTGGATACTGGGAGCAGGGCATGGCACTGCTCATGTGCTGTGCTGCTGTCATTTATTCTCCCTGTAGCTAAGAGACTTCCTTTGTCTGCCTCTCGAGCCGACAGTGGGCTGCTATTCTGGGAAATCTCTGCAGATCTGTAGTTGTTCCTCGTTGTGAGCACAGGCTCTGCAGGGCAGGATGGGTGGTAGTGCTCTCAGCAGCTATTTCTAGGTGTAGGATGGGGTGTTGTCTTGGCCCTTTGGTAACCGTGCACTGAGGTCAGTACATTTGGGTGAAAGTGAGACTTGGTGTGTACATACATGTAGAGCAGGGTGGAGGAGGCACACCGCAGGGTGGGCAAAGCATGTCAGAAGATCTTGCTTGCCAGCAAGTGTCTCAGCGCTCTCCTTCCGTCCCTCTTCCCTGGAGTGCAGTTAGAAGACATGCAGCAGTGTGATGCAGGGAGGTCTGCAGCTCTCTTATCTCAAGCCTTTTTTGTTTTCTTTATTTGCAGGAAGAGGTGGAACGTGAGATCATCAAACAAGAGGAGAATGTGGACCCTGACTACTGGGAGAAGCTGCTGCGGCATCACTATGAGCAGCAGCAGGAAGATCTGGCCAGGAATTTGGGGAAGGGGAAGAGAATCCGCAAGCAGGTCAATTACAATGATACCTCACAGGAGGACCAAGGTATGGCTTTGACTGCTTGGCTCCTGCTAGGACTCAAGTCTGGGAGCAGGCTCTGTGATTTTTGTTCTTTTATTCTATATCTCTCCTTGGGAGAATTCAGGAAAAACCTGTCTGTGGGCAAAATATTCTGATTTTTTTTTTTTCAGTACAGGAAACTAATAACAATAATGGAAAAGTTGGGTCTGGTTTCCTGTTTATTGCTGTGCCTTTCTCTCTGGCTGCCTGGTACTGGACGCTGGAGGCAGACTCAGGGCTCCTGCTGTCCCCCTCAGGCAAACCTGCAGGGTTCTCTCCTGACTTTGTCTCCTTGTGGTCTGCAGAGTGGCAGGACGAGCTCTCTGACAACCAGTCTGAGTACTCCATTGGCTCTGAGGACGAAGATGAAGACTTTGAAGAAAGACCAGAAGGTCAGAGTGAGTTAATGAACTTAGTGCTCTGCAGTGTACTCTGCAGGAACTTCAGTGGTGGCCTGAGACTGGGGCTGGCACTTGAATGCAGCAGGAAGGTCTGGGCTGGGGGGACCCCCTTGCTTCTGAGGGAGGCATTCTTTGCCCTGCTGGCTGCGTTTGTCACATAGGTTGTGTGACTCTAGGTGGCAGAAGACAATCACGGAGACAGCTGAAGAGTGACCGGGACAAACCTCTCCCTCCTTTGCTGGCAAGAGTTGGGGGCAATATTGAGGTGAGCATCAGCAGTGGCCAGCGCATGTCCCCTGCCCGTCTGGTCCGCTGCGTGCTGCTCTCCAGCAGTCCCAGCTCTCCAGCTGCTCTCCAGCATCAGTCCCGGCTCAGGACTCGTAGCAGCCGCGAGGCTCTGAGGTGCCATCTCTGAGGTGCCGTCGTTTTGAGGCCTCCCAACCTCTGCTCCCTGCAGGTTCTCGGGTTCAATGCCCGCCAGCGCAAGGCCTTCCTGAACGCCATCATGCGGTGGGGCATGCCGCCCCAGGACGCCTTCAACTCCCACTGGCTGGTGAGGGATCTGCGAGGGAAGAGCGAGAAGGAGTTCAGGTACTGCGGTCAGGCACCAGGGTTCATGATGGCACGCAGCTTCGTGACGCCGTGTGCCCGAGGGCCAAGCTCTGCCCCCGGCCTCTGGCGGAAGCAGGCGCTCAGCAGTCCAAGCTGCAGGCAGCTCCTGCTTTCCTTCGGCAGGGCTTACGTCTCCCTGTTCATGCGGCATTTGTGTGAACCTGGAGCAGACGGTGCTGAGACCTTTGCTGACGGGGTTCCCCGGGAGGGGCTGTCGCGGCAGCACGTGCTGACCCGGATCGGAGTGATGTCGCTAGTAAGGAAGAAGGTGGGTGAGTAAAGTCTCACGTGTGCCCTTCAGGGATGTTCTGCACGCTCGGGGGTTTCATGAGCTGCTGAACGCCTCCTTGCCAGGGGTTCCCTTATTGAATCTCCAAGACTTGGTGCACGGCTACGTCTGTGGTATTGCCGTGATGTGGGTCAGCTGGAGGTAGAAGTGCACGGTTGGCAAAAAAAAATCATGGCAAAATCACATTTTTTAACTTCTAAAAATTCTTGGATTTTCATTCTTTTCATTTCTGGTGGGACCATTACAGGAAGCTGCTCAGACCTCCTGTGCTGTACAGGCCAGAGACTTCCACTCGCCGAGTCTTGCATTGTGCCCAGCATCTTGTTGAACCAAAGCATGTCTTTCAGAGAGACGTTTGGGCTTGATTTGGGTCTGAGTAATTATTGATTGTGTTGCTAATCCCAGGCATGTGCTGGGCACCAAGGATGCTGGCAGTTAGGTGTATGGAAGAATCCTCAGCTGTCTTGCAAGGAGATCCTCTCCTCATAATCCATGTATTGACAAGTGTGGCACTCAGAGTTGCCCCGGGAAGACCATTAGTGGTTCCAGTGTGGCAGTGGGAAAGGGCAGATGCTGAGAGTGATGGCACCTGATTTTGCTGTGTCTTGAGCACTGACTGTTACTCTGCTGGGTAGGGAGAGTGAGCAATTGCAGCCTAGGGAATGGGGTGTGCAGGAGAGGCTCTGTGAAAGAGAGCAGAGAGGCCCCAGCGCTGGAGTTTAAGTGGAGAGGAAGCAAAGAGCATTCTGATGGAGGCATGAAGCCCTCGGGGCCAGGGAACTCACTGCATGAGCACCCCTAGGGTACAGCTCACCCTGCATGCCTGCCAAGGCTTCACGTGGCACCAGCACGGTCACTCGCATGCTGCCCTTCTGCCACCCACACTCAGTGCCTCTCCCTTACATCCAGCACGGCAGCAGTGGACCTGTGGGGGACAGGAGGCTTTCTGTGGGACTGTGATGTCTGCTGCCGTGGGCAGGCAGCACTGCTGCTGGAGGTGCTGCTGAGGCTGGGAGCTTGCAGAGCAGCAGGGCATGGGCACTGGGAGCTGCTGCCCAGCAAAGCGTGCCAGCTGGGGTGGTGGGCGTAGGAACGGCCCTGGATGGGGCTGGCCTGCTGCTGCTCTGCTGCTGGCCGCCATGTTTGACTTGCTGTCGTGTGTCTGCCCCAGGTGCAGGAGTTTGAGCATGTCAATGGGAAGTACAGCACCCCAGATATGATTCTGGAGGGCCCGGAGAGCAAGAAGTGCAATGAAATGGTTTCTTCAGATCCCAACACCCCTGTCCCCGCCAGCCCAGCGCACGTACATGCAGGACCTCTTGCCCTTGCAGGTAAATGCACAGTGGCCTGGTTGTGGCTGTGGTCTGCCTTAGGAAGGGAGGTGGAACAGGACACCAGAAGGTTTTGCAGGTATCTGCCTGGCACTGTGCCCTTGGCACCATGGGATTCCTGTCTATAGCTTCCTTGCTTTGCTGGTGTTACAGAAAAAACAGATCCACCGCTTGGATTCCAGGAGGAAAAGGACCAAGTGGAGCAGAAGTCCAGGAGAGCATCTGACAGCCAGGTAGGGGATCATGAGCCTGTGCCCACAGTGCTGCCCTGCGGGCTGCAGAGCTGTGGTCATGGTGTTTCTTGGGAGGTACTGCAGCATTCCTCTGCAAGCAAACCACGTCCCTCTGGCTGCTGGGCTAATTAGTGTGGGTGCTTGACATTAAGGTGCCCGGAAGCACTGAGAAGGTGGAAAGTGAAGAGTACCAAGAAAACTGTGAAAGCAAGGAGAAACTGAAGGAAGAGAAACAGGACGAGAGTGAAAAAACTGAGCTTTCTCCTGAGCCCCTGGGGAAAGGTGAGTCTCTGTGGCTCAGAAGAGTGTGGGCTCCATTCTGAGCAGCATTGGGGACATCTGTGAGGGCTCTGACAGTTACACTGACATTGATGTGTGCTGGGGAATTTCTTCAGCTCAAGGTGCACAGACACAGAGCGCGCACTGCGACAGCCTCAGGTGCTTGGTGCTCCTGACAGGCAGAAACTCTCTGTTGGCAAATTCTGGCACTTGCTGCTGGCTTCTCTTCTCCAAATCACAGAGGGAAACCTGAATGTCACAACATCCAGTGGAAATTCCTAAGAAAAGACTTTCTGTTGGACTTCCAGATTGCTGTTTAGATGATGATACCATGTTGTCACAGATGTAATCTACACTGTAATGTTAAAGCATCAGTTTAGTATAATCTACAAGTTAAAACAAATCAAAAGTAAGCTGTGATCAGTGCTTGTACCCTGTACGGTCGCTTTACCCTGGAAGTTACAATCCATACAGATATATTATTTCCTGAAGAGCATTTTACACGTTATGCTTCTCTCAAAGTCCTGTTCCCTTCTGCAGATGAGGGAGTCCAAGAAAAGGAGAAGGCTTTGGAAAAGCCAGAGTCAAACAGCAGTCCTGGTAAAGGGGAGGACAAAGAAGTCAAGCCAGGTAAGGTGCCAGGAGGCTTTGGAAAGAGAAGTGAAGTGCCCTGCTGGGCAGGGTCTCCGACTGAAGGCAGGTGTCTGTGTTGTGGCACGGGGCTGCAGCCAGCACCTGCAGTGGGCAGTGTGCTCTGTGGTGCTCAGGAGCCTCCGCAGGACCTCATTGCAGTGGGCACTGCTGTGAAAACATCAGGAGCTGCTGGAGGTGGCAGATGGCCAGCAGCTGTTGGCAGGAGGTGGCGGGTGGCTTCTCTAGCAGTGATTTTAGGGGGGACTTCCCCTTGCAGCTGGGAGGGCAGTGGTAGCAGCGGTCGGTCTGATGGCTGCATAAGTTTGGGCAGCTGTAATTTCCCATGTTTGCCCAGCAGAGGATACCAAGGTGGAAGAGAAGGAGCAAAGTGAGGCTCAGCAAAATGGTGACAAAGAAGAGGAGGATGGAAAGAAGGATGACAGAAACGTGAACTTTAGATTCATGTTCAACATTGCTGACGGAGGCTTTACAGGTAAACACGAGAGATGAGCCGTTGGTTGTTTTACTGCTGCAGAGCTTTTATGTAAAGCTCTGTACTGAGCGCTGCTCCGTGGCTCCCTGGGCCGTCTCCTCTCTCGCCCTGCACGCTGTGCCCAGCAGCCCTGCTGGCTCACCAGGCTGTCTCTCTTCTGTTTCTGCAGAGCTGCACACGCTGTGGCAGAATGAGGAAAGAGCTGCCATCTCCTCCAGCAAGATCTATGACATCTGGCACCGCAGGCACGACTACTGGCTGCTGGCAGGGATCGTCACGTACCCTTTGGCTTTTGGGTGATGGCTTCCCCGTGCCGGGCGGAGGAGGCTGCGCTGTGAGGGCAGTGGGGAGGGAGGTGATGGAGCGGGGAAGGGGACTGGGGACGTGTTGCTGAGAAGTGCTGTCTGCTGGCCGGTTCTTGCCTTGACGCTCCCTCCTGGCAGCCACGGCTACGCCCGCTGGCAGGACATCCAGAACGACCCGCGCTACGTGATCCTGAACGAGCCCTTCAAGTCAGAGATACACAAAGGGAACTACCTGGAGATGAAGAACAAGTTCCTCGCCCGGCGCTTCAAGGCGAGTTGCAGGTCCAGGGCTGGTGAGTCCTTAGTGGTGGCACAGAGCAGAGCCCCACGGCGAGGTGAGCGGAGCAGAAGGCGGCAGATGTTTGCGAGGCGTCAGTGGCAGCGAGGCAGCAGCCTGAGGGGCAGGGCTGGAGGAGCAGGAGCACTTGCTAGCTCCAGAATGTGGCATGTGGATGGGGCAGTGCTGTGGAATTGCTGCCCAAATCTCTTTCTGGGGTACTTCAGTGTGTGATTGGGCTGCGTTGGGACGACACAAACCCAGGAGTTGTGGGGCTGGGGCGGATGGATGGATGGCAGGCATGGGGGTGGCACTGGCTCGCACGGGCACAGGGTCTGGTCCTGATCCGTTGCTCTCCTGTGCCTCCCAGCTGCTGGAGCAGGCCCTGGTGATAGAGGAGCAGCTGCGGCGGGCGGCGTACCTGAACATGACTCAAGACCCCAATCACCCGGCCATGGCATTGAACGCCCGTCTGGCTGAAGTGGAGTGCCTTGCCGAGAGCCACCAGCATCTCTCCAAAGAGTCCCTCGCGGGGAACAAGCCTGCCAATGCCGTCCTGCACAAGGGTACGTGGGGCAGAGGGCGGGGGGTGCAGGGAAGGGTGGGCTGTGCCGAGTGAGACCACTGGACAGAGCAGCTTTGGGGAGCTGCTGGAGGAGGAGCCGATGTTCAGTTGGGTCACGAGGTACCGGGGCGGAGCACAGCGGGCACGGAGCTGCCACAGGGCTTTGGGGTCAGCAGTTCTGGCTGTGCGTTGCAGTGCTGAACCAGCTCGAGGAGCTGCTGAGCGACATGAAGGCTGATGTGACGCGCTTGCCCTCCATGCTGTCCCGCATCCCTCCTGTGGCTGCACGGCTGCAGATGTCGGAGCGCAGCATCCTCAGCCGCCTGACCACGCGTGGCGGGGAGCCCGCGGTGCAGCAGGTGCGTGGGCTGGAGGAGCGCAGAGCTGCCCTGGGGAGCCCTGTGTCCCCTGCCCCAGCTCTGCTCTGCACACCCTGTGTTCCAGCTTCCCTTCTTTCCTCAGGGCTCCTTCGGTTCCTCCCAGATCTACAACAACAGCTTTGGACCGAATTTCAGAGGTCCTGGGCCGGGTGGGATTGTCAACTACAGCCAGATGCCTCTGGGGCCCTATGTGACAGGTAGGCTGAAGCTTCTGACGGACACAAGCAGGGAAATTGAAGTGACAGATCTTAGTGCAAAGCAAGGATGGTGGTGAGCAGCTGTTTTCTCTCTTACCAACAGATATTTAGCCCTTTCCAAGACTTTCTTCTGCTGTTCCCATTCCCACCTGAGGTAAGGCTGCACCTGTGACCATCCTCTGAGCTGCCGTGTGCTGGCAGACCACGAGTCCCTGTCTGTCCCCTCAGCAGCCCCTGGGCCACTCTGCAGCCCCGAGAAGAAGCCGCAGGGTCACCAAGGGATGGGGATGCAGTGGGCAGAGGGGATGCAGCCCCGCGCCCCTCGTCCCCACGTGTGCTTCAACCCCCGTGACCCCGACCATCGCCAGAACTTCTCTGAAGGGGATTTCATTTCCTTGTACATTTTTTGCACTTTCTTATTGAAGACTTGAAGAGTTTGTCCGGAAGTGTGGGATGAGTTAAGAAGGGATACAGAATAACAGTATTTATGTCTGTTTTTATTGACATGTATCAGAGTTAAAGGGAGACCTGTTGGAAGCTCTGTTTCTAGTCCAGTTCCACGCTGACCGTTAGGCGCCAAGCTTTCTCCAGTTCAGTAGCTTCCCTGTAAGTTCTATTTTTATGTCCTTTTTGTGTTTGAGCAAGCGCATGCCCACCGCTGCCCTGCTGCAGCACAGGGAGCAGAGAGGAGGAGGAGGAGGAGGAGAGGAGTCGGCTGCCACCGCTCCCAGCCCATCCCTGGGCTGCAGTGAGCCCTGCCTTGGGTCCCTCTGCCTGCAACCTGCCCTCGCCATGCTGCACGGAGGAGAGCACGGTTGGGCAGGGCTTCCTTCCATCCTCTCTGCGGCCACAAGCTGCCTGGAGCTGGGGGGGGGGTCGTGGGGGCTGCTGCAGCAGAGCAGAGGGTGGCCGGACTGCTGCCTTTGTGCCTGGTGGGCTGCTATTTTGTGATACTGACTGCACCGTGGTGACCTTTCGTAGGAGGTTTATGGCACCTGTAACCAACACACTCACATTTACTTTGTACTCTGTGTGTTTTGGTTCATGTTCTCTGTGTTTTAATAAATCCTGTAAAAAGGAGGTGGGAGCAGCGTCGTTATTGTGCTGGCGACCAGGGGAGCTCTGCTCTTCCACCCCAGGGATCAGGGTGGGAGGGGGGCACAATGCTCGGGGAGGAGCCAGCCCCTGCCTGGACCCCCCCTGCTGCCCCCCTTGGAGCCCACAGCCCCGGGCAGTGGCACCATGTGCCGTGGTGCTCGGTGCCATCCCAGCGTGTACATGTATGTAGGTGTGCTTGTGTGATGTCAGCACAGTGACACATCTGTACATTGCCTACAGATGCACGCAGATATGCAATTCTATATACCTGCTTATGTGTATTTCTGCGTGGTTTGTGCAGATATATAAAAATGGCAGCTCTCCCTTATCTATCCCACCTGCACGCACGTTCACTGCTCCACCTCCACGCAGCAGCGTTTGCTGTTTCCCCTGCACGGGGAGAGGGACAGCAGGCGCTGCCTGGGGAGGGGCTGTGCGGAGTCCCCCCGCCCAGGGATTCCCGTTGCCCACCCATCTTCTCCTCCCTCACGCCCATCCCAGGCAAGGGCACAGACGCAGCGTGCCGGGGCTGCAGAGCAGAGCGCTGGAAGGAGGGGTGGTGGTGGTTTGTTGGTGGTGTCGCACAGCAGCCTCTTACAGCCCCGGCGCTGATCCGGGCCAGCACCCAGCCCTGCGCACGTAACGCTCCCGCGGTGCTCTGAGCACAGCTGCACCCAACGGCCTCCTTGTCCGGAAACACAAAGTAAAGAAGAGAAGCAGCAGGGAGACGCATGCAACGGCTGCGGCCGCCGCCCAGGACGGCCCCCGCCGGCTGAGTCCTCCGCACGGAGCCGGGACGCCCCCAGCAGCGCAGCGCAGAGCCTGGCCGTGCGCCCCGCGGCTCCGAGTCCAGGCGCGGGCGCGCGCTGCCCAGCACTCTCCCCGGCGGCGGCTTTCTTGCATTCAAAGTAAATGTTATGTAGTAAGCGTTATGTTCTCTTGCAGCGACGTTTGGAACGGTTTCTCTACACTCTTGGCGTGCTGTTCTTGATGCGGGCCGCGCTCTCCACTTTGCTTCATCCAAGCGTAAGCAAGCGATCGGGCGGCGGGGCGGCGTGCCGGGCGCCTAGGAGCGGTAGTCCTTCTTGCTGTAGGGTTTGTTGCCCAGGATGCTATCGATCTCATGGACGATGGAAGACGACAGCTTGGGAAGGACCTGCACGGAGCGCAGCCGCAGCTGTGCGGGGTGCCCCGCCTCCCGCTCTGTGCGCCGCTCAGCATCGCCGCGCAGCGCTTTCGACTCATCCGCAACGCGTGGCAGCACCGCGCGGCCGTGCCGCTGCGCGTCTCACCTGTATGGCTCCGATGTTCTCCATCAGCTGGTCGGCGTTGGAGGCTCCCAGCAGCACGGAGCTGACGCCCTCGTTGCGCAGGCACCATGCTGGGGATGCGGAGTGCAGAGCTGAGCGGCGCCCGGCCGCTGCCCCGCACCGCCCCCCCACCCCCTTACCGATAGCGAGCTGTGGCAGCGTGCAGCCCAGGCGCTCGGCGATGGCTTGCAGCTCCTTCAGCTTAGCCTGCTGCCGCCGGCCCTCCTCGCTCAGGATCTTGTCCTTCAGCCACTGGTACCCCTGGGGTGGGAGAGAGGTGAGTGGGGGGCTCTCAGGAGCCCCGAGACCCCCGCACTGCGTATCTCTCCATGGCGCTCACCTTCAGTGATGCTCTTGAGTACGGAGGAATGCCGCCGTCATACTTCCCTGAGACGATGCCGCACGCCAGCGGTGACCAGGTCATGGCACCGACACCTGGGGTGAGCAGAGCAGAGCAGGGAGTGACCTGGGCACCTCGCAGGCTGCCTTCGGCCTGGGGCTGGGCAGCACTTGGGTGCTGGGGCCGACCTGGAGGGCAGGAGGGGCAGCAAGGAAACCAGCCTGGGGAGCTGGGATGAGGTAAGCAGGAGTGGAGGTGGCTGGGGCACACGGGGAGATGGAGGAGCAGCGGGTGAAGCCCTCGGGAGAAGGACCCGTGTGAAATGGATACCTATCTTGTGAAAGAGCTCAGGCAGCTGCACCTCCACCTTCTCCCGCTGGAACATGTGGTACTCAGCCTGCTCGCAGATCGGTGGGATCAGGTTGAACTGCCGTGCCACTGAGTACGCCTCCTGCAACCCGGATTGGCAACGTCAGCGCACGCCGGCGCCGTCACCACGCGGCAGGGATTTGGGCTGTGGGACCCCTAGGGACGCGGCTCCTACCATGATCTCCATGGAGCTCCAGCGCGACGTGCCCCAGTACATGGCCATCCCCTGGTTGATGACGTGGGTCATGGCGCGCACCGTCTCTGCCGGAGGAAGGGAGAGCAGCAGGCGGGCGTTAGGGCACAGGGATGGGGCTGGGCCGTGCACATCTTGCAAGCAGTGTACATCCAAACGCCAAACGGGCAGGAGTTGGGTGTGGAAATTAAAACAAAAGGGAATGGAAATCGACCCGAGAGAGAGAGAGACTGCGTGGAAATCGCTTCTCCGCAATGAACGCATTTCCAGATCTATTGAAAACAGACCCAGGTCAAACCACACGGAGAGCATCACATGGAGGCGGGCAGAGGTCGGAGTGCTGAGATGAGGAGGGAGGGACAAAAAGGCGATGTATGGTCCTCTGGGAGCGGTGACAGTCAGGAGAGGGCACAGGAGGGCACTGAGGAAGGGATGCAATTGGGGACGTAGCGCTGCTCCCAGGTAACGGGGCTGGAGCTGCCTCCAGCTCATCCCAAAGTGCTCCACCACAGAAACGAATCAAAACAGGGTTTAAGGATATACAAAAGAGAGCACCAACCCCAAACCCGGCATTCTGTAGTTGTAGCCCATTCTGGGCTGTGCCGTGGCCTGTGGGAATGGGGATCCCCAGCGCTGCGCTGGCACACAGCGCTTGCAAATGCTGCAGGAAGAGGGAAGCAGGTGGATCTTCCCACACCCTTTGGTACCAACGGGCTGGAAGCACAGCTGCTGTGCCCACTGTGGCTCAGGGCGGTAGGAAACGTGGAGCTGAGGGATTCATTGCTCCATCCCAGAGCGATGCTGGGAGGAAGGGGTGGGGGGCTGCCACAACTTGAGGCGGCAGCACGCTGCTTCAAACCACGCGGGCTGGGTTGCAAGCCAAGATGCCATGCCAAGTGAAGGAAGCAGAAAGGAGAACATGGCTGAAGTTTGGTTTAACAACACCAGCAGCGACAGCTCAGCCGAGCACGAGCTTTGTGTCAACCAAAGGCTTCAGCAGCCGGACCTGGCAGCTCGGCGTGGGGCAGGAGGGGCCTGCATGGAGGGCGCCCGTCCTGCGTGCCAGCAGGGGACGCTGCAAGCGGCACAGGGGTACAGCTGGGTGCTGGGCTACACTGTGCCCTCGGGACGCACTGCGTGGGGACAGACTGACAGCAAGAAGAGCTGCGTGCAGCAAGGACTGACGGCTTCACCTGAGCACTGCCCAGTGCCAGAGCGGCACCAGAAGCGCAATGCTGGAGCCATGCGGGGAAGGGGAGCGGATGGGATGGGAGCGCAGCTGTCGGCTTTGTTCCTTCACTTGCAAGATGTTCTGGGGAAGGGGGGGTATTTTGGTTTGGCTGTTGCTGCTGTTTTCCTTTGCGCATTTTATGGAGAGGGTTATTGAGGGGGGAAGGAATCAAAATTAATGAAAAATGCAGGTTCTGTCTCATAAAATGCCACTGGGGTTCGGACTGCGGGTACGATGTACCTTCTATGATGAATGTTCTCGACTTGGAAGAACTAAATGGGTGCCCTGGTGATAAAAGAAAGATGTAGAGAGACCAGAGGTTACAGCCGCCGGTGTCACAGCGAAGGGCACAGCGGGGGATGGGGCCGCGCTCCCCCAGCACCACGGCAGCCCCCGGCCGCACTCCTGGCACGGGGTGAGGGATGGATGCTCAGAGAGCTTTAGCTGAAGGGGTTACGCTCTGTCATGGGAAACACACTTTCAGGGGAAAGCCTGCCACAAGAAGCATGGTTACAACCCACGGATGGCAATGGAATACGGCACACAGCATGCAGGAAACGGGGAAGGAAGGGACGTGGCCCCGGAGCCGTGGGTCGGACACCTCGGCACGGCCGCAGCGCAGCACCCACCTTCCATGGGTGTGTTGGGGTCGGGCCGGTTGGCAAACACCACGTCCACGTAGTCCAGCTGCAGCCGCTCCAGCGACGCCTTCAGACCTGCAGCCATGCAGCACAGTCAGGGCAGCGCGCGCTCCGCACCGCACCCCGCACCCCACAGCCATACCTTCAATGATGTGCTTCCGGGACAGACCCCGCTCCGTCTCTGCTCTGAAAGAAGAGAAGGGGCAGTGGGAGCCCGCTGCCGGCCGCAGCACTGCGGGGCAGGGCGGCTGCTACCTACTTTCCTCCCCAGAAGATCTTGGTGGTGATGACCAGGCTGGATCGTCTGCAGGGAGAAGGGCAGAGTCATAGAGCAGTAGGGTAAATAAGATGGAAAAGACCACTAAAGCCCACCTGGGCCAACCATCAGCCCATCACCACCAAACCCACTCGCAGGAGCATTAAGGTTGGAAAAGGCCTCTATGACCACCAAGTCCAACCCCAACCCATCCCACTGTGCCCACTGACTGCATCCCCAGGTGCCACCTCTCTGCACTGCACACCTCTGGGGTTGGGGATTCCAGCCCCAGCTGTGCCTATGCTCGGTCAATGCGTGAGCCCTGCGCCCCGTGGGCTCTTTCTCCCCACTCCTCCCAGCCCACAAGCATCACAATCACCAGGGAAACCTGCTGCCTAAAAGTAAAGCAGTGTGGGATGCTGGACCTTGGCGGTGAGACCTACCTCCAGCCTTTCTTTTTGATGATGTTTCCCAGCACAACCTCGGCCCTGCAAGGAAAGGGAGACATAAGCCTTGAGCTCTTTAGGCTGGAGCAGGAATTAGGTCAGAGACGCGTCAGTAATGAGAAGTGACTGCGAGCGGCGTTGGGACGCAGCGGGGAGCGAAGGACTCCAAAACAGCAGGAGCTGCTATTCTGAAGCAGCTGTGTGGGCCCACTCGTCACACCGCTCGGCACCGGGGCCGCCCCCAGCCCAGCATCAGTGGGGCTGAGCAGAACCGGGTCAGCACACGCAGAGGCCACGGGCCGGGACGGAGCCCTCACCCCAGCAGGAGACGCTGTGGTGGGATGGAACGTTTGAGCAAATGTGAAATGACTTCCCAAAACGAGCGCGGAGAGGCGGAATGATTTAATTATTTCCACTCTCCAAACTTTCAAACCAACCTGCATGACAGCGGCTGTCCTCAGCGAGCAAACAGAGGGCAGCGTGCGGCGCGGGGATGGGAAGTGCCTACCAGTGCTCCTGGGGGGAACGTTCCTGCGTGCTGCAGGACAGAAGCCCTCCTTCCAAACCCTCTTTCAAATATTTAGGAACTGGAGAGCCTGCGAGCACGCTTGTTCTTGAAGGGCTTTGAAGACTGAATGAGCACCTGGGAACCTCGGGAGTGTGGAAGTGCAGAGCTGAGGGAGGGGGCTGTGTGGAGTCGGGGGGCTGTGTGGGGTCGGGGGGCTGTGTGGGGTCGGGGGGCTGTGTGGGGTCGGGGGGTGCCCAGCCCGGAGCAATCCCTGGGTGCTGGGGCTCCTCCTGCTCAGCACGTGGGGCCAAGTGTGCAGAACGCGCCGTTCCTCCCCCAGCTCAGGTTTCTGCGTAATGCAGGAGTGGGTTTAAAGGGAAAAAAAGAGGCTCTGCCATTGTGTCGATACCCACAGTGCTGCTCTGCCTGCTAAATATATCCCAGCCCACAGCTGCGAGGGGGCTCAGGATGTGTCCCAGAGCACCTCCAGCTGAGAACCGGAGCGATTTGGCCGTGCTGAGGAGGAGCAGGGCTGGCGAGGAAGGCTCCCTGCATGGTGCCAGTGGTACTCACTTGCCGGCAGCGTAGACTTCTGCCGTGTCGAACAGATTAATGCCGTTGTCGTACGCTAAAGTCATCAGCTGCTCGGCCATCTGCGGGGGGGAGAGGGGATGCCTGGGCATGGGGACACCGAGGGCCGCAGCCCCAGTGCGCCCAGAGCTGCTGCTGAGGCTGTGTGCTGTCCTTACCTCGTCTGTGATCTGCCCTCCGAATGTCACCCATGTCCCTGCAGGGAGAGATGGCACGCAGTGAGCGCAGCGTGGCCGTGCTGCGTCCCCAGCACCCCTACAGAGCGGGGACAGAGCCGACTTCTGTGGCTCTGAGCGGCGGCTGGGAGCGCGGTGCTGCTTGGGGCAGGATGGGGAGCGTGCACTCACCCAGGCCGAGGCAGGAAACACGCAGCCCAGACTTGCCCAGATTTCTGAAAGATAGAGAGCCGTTAGAGCAGCAGCTGGACATCGCACCGTGCTCATTAACTCAGCTAATTGCACAGAGAACCCCTCTGGTGCTGTGCGGGAGGAAGGGTGGAACCCCCTCAGGAGGGCAACAGCGCAGAGAAGGGCAGAGCACAGCAGCACTGAGCTCTGAGCCCTGAACTGTGGCTGGAGAAGTCAGGGTTGGATTTTATGGAACACGGAGAGGAGAGAAAGGGGAAAGAGTGGCTGGGAGCACCGAGCCCCAGCCCCGGTTGCTGCTCTACTTCTGCAACAGAAATAAACACAGAGCTGTCGTGAGCCAGAAGGCACCGGAGAGAATGAACCACAAAAAAAGGAGCGTGGATGCAGCTCCTTCCAGAGACAAGAACTGCTGCTGGAGCAGCAGAACAGCGAGCAAAGGGGGCTGCGTGAGGGCATGGGGCAGGAGGGGCAAGAGGGGCACCAGTGTGGGCACAGGGCAGCAGCCACCCACGGGGACACGAGGACACAGGGAGCTGCAGCACTGCCCACAGAAGCGCAGCAGCCCTGCGTGATACCCCAAACTCAGCAGCGAAAAGTGGAGAACGTTCTTTTGGGAAGGAATCCAGGCTGGCAGGCGTCCTTTCCGCCTTTGCCACAGTGATTGATGGCGCATTTTTACAAATCACAAAGGTTCGAACAACAAGCTTTAAAATAAATAAAGTGTAGGTGAGCTGCTGCTGCCCGCCCGCGCGCGGCCGCGTCGCGTAGCAACGTGCCACGTCCCGTGCCCACAGCAGAGGGACCCATCCCTGGGGCGAGGGGACGGACCGCAGCAACGGTTATTAATTTCAGGCTGAGATTAATCAGGATGTTTTCCTTCTGCGCTGCTGCGTTATTGTCCAACATCTGGAAGACGTGGGTGCTACGGAGCAGATGCTCCGTGTCTCGGCCCCATTTATTTTTAGCTTGCGTAGCAGAGGGGCAGAGGTGATGGCCGTGGGCTCTCAGAGGGCAGAAACAGCGACATGGAGAGGAACCAACCCGAGCCAGGAGTGCGGCACTGGGGCAATGGGAGCTCCCCTGCTCACGGCTTCCTGCATGCAAGCCTATGGGTTTCTCGCCCGCAGCAACGCAGGGACGGAATGAGCATCCCCTGTGTGGTGCACAGCCCTCCAAGTATCACTCTGAGCAGAGTTTGTATGGAGCAGAGCGGGGACATTTGGAGAGCTCGGTGGCCCTGCTGCAATGCCATCGCCGCCGCCTCCAGGCGCTGCCCTGGGGGACCCCGGAGGGGTGGCCCAAGGAAAGAGGAGCAGGGCAGAGCAGAGAGCAGCACGCCGAGTGCTGAGGATGCACGGCTTGTAGGATGGTTGGCTAATGGGGATGCTAACAGGGGCTGATGGCTGATCTCGCCCCAGCAACACGCCTCCCTGCTGCACTTTGAAGCCCAGCACCGTTCTGCTGCCCTGGAGCCTCTGCCATCCACTGCTGCAGCGTTCCCTCATCTGCCCAGTGCCAGGCGCCCCGTGTGCACGCCGTGCTTCATCCCAAACCCACGCACTGAGGGCTGAGCCCTCACCCTGAGCTCCGGGGGTTCTGGCAGCGCTGCACAGCCCCGATGCCATCGCAGCCCATGGATGGCTGCACCGCAGAGCCCCTACGTCCCCTACAGCTGCTGCTCCCACAGCACCCACACCGCGCTCCTCCTGTGCCCCACAGTGCGATGTGGGAGCGCTTTGCCTCCTCCTGTCCCACTGCTTTATGCTAAAACCACACCGAGAGGGGAGAGAGAGCAAACTGTAAAGAAGGGAAGGAAGGTGAGCAAAGCACACAGGGAGCAGAGCAGCACTTGTAGCACTGAGAAACCCACAGCCAGGAGGGGAGAGGGGGTCTGGGGAGAGCACGGCACAGCCCGGAACCCCCTCCTCACAAATCTGGGGGGCATCCAACGCACCCAAACAGGCAGCAGAACCCCAATCACAGCACGTCCTCCCCTACCTGTACTTCATGCCCGGCTGTTTGATGCTGGACTCGCTGGACGACGGCGCGTTCTGCACCGAGAGCTGCCCCAGGCTCCGGGCCACCATGGCCACCGCCCGGAATTTGCTGCGCGTGCCGAGGCTGGGGCTGCTGGCATTCTGCCTGTTCAGCCGGTCCTCCGCGCTCCGGCTCTTGATGCTGTGCTCGGAGCACACAAAGGAGACCTGCATGGTGCCCCGCTGTCGGGCTGCGGGTTCGCTCCTCCCCGGGGCTCAGCCCCACGCTCCTCCCGGTGCGGCGCGGCGCGGCGGGGGCCGGGGATGGCGGGGCTGGCGGGGCTGGCGGGGAGGGCTTCCCCCAGACGCGCGGCTCCGGAGGTGCGGGGGAGCGCCGGCGCTCGCCTGCCCGAGGCTGAAGGCAAACTTCGAGTCCTGCGTGCCTCTGACGCCTCCGGCGGCGCCGCGTCCCTACGCCCAGGCTGTTCCCGGACGGCGGACGCGTGGTCCCCGTAAGGTCGGTGCCCGGGGCGGGGGCACAGAGGGCACCACGCGCCCACGGCCTCCCGGCATCGCCCGTGACCCTCCCGCGGCCGCGGAGGCGGCAGCAGCCTAAATTTAGACGGCCAACTCCGCGCGGCAGAGCCCTCCTCCTAACGTCGGCGGAGCATCACTCAGCCAACATGACGGCTGCGGGGCTGGGGGAGCGGCACGGCTTAGCGCGGCTCCGGGCCATCAATATTTGATGAGTTTTAGGAAGCAAACAAACAACGGCGGGGCAGGTGGGGAGGCAGAGCGCGACCGCTCCCCCCGTCCCTCCGTGCTGGGGAGCCGCGCACCCCCGCTATGTCCGCAGCGCGGGCACCGCCAGCGCCCCCGGGGTCGGAAGCCCGGTGGGTTTGAAGCTGGAGCCGCTTTGAGCCGCGCCCCGAGCGCCTCTTCCCCGAAACTTCCCCAGACGAGAGCTACGGCAATTAAGTGAAACCCAAACCCGGTGTCTCCTCTGAAGGACGGAGCCGCGGCGGTGCCGATGGCCGCTCGGCTCCGGGCTGTGCGCAGCAGCTGCCCGTCGCCCCCGGTGATGCAGGCGGCTCCAGTGGTCGGGAAGTAATGGGCCGAGCGGGAGGGATCGCCCAGGCGGCCACAGACTGCGCTGATCCCTACAGCGGAGAGAAGCGGCGCGGGGCCGTGGGTCGGTTTGGGGGGTGCGCGGGGGATTACATAAACTCGGCCTCCGGCGCAATGAGAAAATTGGTAATCTGCTCGGGTTTCCCTCTGCCTCCAAGCTGCTCTGCTCGGGCAGCGGGGATGGGTGATGTGGACCCAGGGAAGCCCGCACCCGTTGCGGCAGCGCGGCTGCATCCCCATCAAAGAGCATCGCCGCTGCCTCCCACGGGCACGAAATCACGGGCGTTTTTGCAGCCCCCCCTCCCCCAGCCCCGTGTTAATCTGCCCGCAGCCTGAGCCCAGATTAAGACTCCCACCAGCAGCTTTTGCTCAAAGGAACAGCTGGAGATCTGTGGGGGCAGCCCCACCGGGCCCCACTGGATCCCCCAGCCCCTGCACCGGGCCTAAGGCGAGGGGCTGCCCGAGGGCTGTCGGGCACCTCACTCCATCGCCTCACTCCATCAATAAATAACCACTGCATGAATACTGAATGAGCCATTCCACGGTGTAAATGTTACCTCTGCTTATTCTGAAGCGGAAGCTCCCGCTGCCCTCTCTTCCACGGGAGCTGCTTTCCTCCTTTCCCCCCAGCAGCATCATGAAAGCTGAGACACCGACGCAGCGCTCACCGCCCTCACCTCCATGCAACATTAATGGCACCCTGCTGGCCCTGTGCTTGCAGGCGCTCCGTGGGACATTGGCTCAGCTCTGTCCCCTGCCCTGTGCTCTGGTGCTGCATTTCCCAGCTGGGGGGGTTGCAGCATGTGCACCATGCATTGGCACTCACCAATTCTGCGCCAGCGCTGGAGTTAAAGTGAAGAAAAGACAAGAGCATTGAACTGCGCCTACAAGAAAGCACCGCTTTGCTCCAGCCTCTCCTGCACACATGTGCTGGGCAGCACAGCACAGCACTGGGCACACGTGGAGCACGCTGCCACATCCCCTGCCCCAGTGCCACCCTGCTCCTGTACTGTACAATCAATAGATATACCATCAGCAGAGTGGCGTGGTTAGGATGGCATTTTGCAGGTTGTATAACTAGAAAGGGGAAAGAGATGATCAAAAACGAATGAAATGCCCACCCCTGTCCCCACAGAGAAAACTCCACGAGAGATCCTTCCCTGCTGGCAGTCAATGGGGTCTGGGAGAGGTGGAACCACTGCTTTCACTCAGTGCTCGCCTCAGCTGATCAACCAGTGGCTCAGGCCGCGATTCACCAGTTCGCAGAGTGCCGGGGGACGCCTGGCCACGGCCCTTACCTGTACCTCATGCCCGTGGCGCGCGCCGTGCAGCCGTCCAGCGAGAGCCCGTGTGTCCGCAGGAACTCCTCCAACGTCTTGGCCTGTGCCGCCGCACGCACGTCCCGCAGCCGCCGCAGCTCCAGAGCGTCCGCGCGGCGCGGCGGCTGCAGCCCCCAGTCGGCGTGGTGCCGGCTGGCCACGCTGCGCAGGCTCTCGCTGTACGTCATGGACAGCATTCTGCTGCCTGAGCGCGGGGGCTGCGGGGCGGGCGGCGGAGCTCAGCAGGCGGTGGGGACACCCGGTTGTCCCCGGACCCCGCAGCGCTGCGCATGGCATGGGGATGGCGAGAGAACCCGACCGTGGGCAGCACAACAACCGGCCGAAGCGGGAAAGCCAGGGTGCCAAAGGAACGGGACATGCGGCGCAGCAGCGGGGAAGGGAAGGCGGCACACGGTGTGAGGCTCCGGTGCCTCCTGCCTCGGTGGTTGCTGTTGCCACGTGCCAGTTACATGGGGACCCACGGGGACGCGTCCTGGCAGTGGCAGGCGCATGGCTGCCCGTGTCAGGGTGCTGCAGTCCGTGCCACCAGCCAACATCGCAGCACTGACAGCGCGCTGCGACCTCACCGCAGCGGCACTAAAGAGGTGGCACTGATTTTCCCCTGTTGCTCTCCCTGGGACTCCCACTGCACTCAGTGCCTGCAGGGAGCAGCCGGCGCCTGGGAGCTCTGTGAGGCCCCGTAGTGGCGATGGGCGCGGAGCAGAGCCTGCCTGCACCCCACTGCCTTGGGGCATTCTTTCCTTTTCCCGTGAAGTTCAGTTTTACAGCAGTTCTATGGCGCAAAGTGTGCTTTTGTACTCAAGTATGACCTCAAGAAAAAAGCAAGAATGGGAAAGAAAGAGCTTTAGCTTCAAGGAATTACCAAAAACCCCAGGGAGCTCCTGCGATAAACAGTGCTTTTTGAAAACGCTCTGGAGCTCCTCATGCACAGGAAAGCAACCCAGCGTGTTCCTAAAGTGCAGGGAAATGCAAAAAGAGGATCCCCTACCTGAGGTCAAAGCCACAAGGCGCTGAGCACAGCACTCCCTGGGTGCCCCCACATCTCTGCAGCGGGGCCATAGGGCTGAAAGCAAAACCCCCTGACCTCCAGCACCCCCCAGATCTGCAGTGCCGGCACTGAGCCCTCCTCTGTGACTGACGGATCTCACACACAACCCCACTGGCTGCCCCTCACTGTGCAACCGGAGGAGTGCAAAGTGCTGCTTCTCTGCCTTCATCTCACTGCAATTAAATTAAAGCGGCGGTCGGAGTCGGAGGGGGACGATCGGAGCAGCGAGGCGGTAATTAATGGCGTGCCCTGCACTGACACCTCTGTGATTTCTGGCTGAGCAACAACTCCATGCGGCGGGGAGAGCACCGGGCGCACCCACAGGCACTTATTAGCACAAACTTTCTGCAAACCAAAGAGCGAGAAGCAACGGCTCAGCCCAGGGCTGGGGAAGCTGCCGAAGGCGGGCAGTGATGTGCGGCGGTGCGAAGCATCCATGCTGGGCTCCGTGTGCTGCCATCACCCCGTGCTCCCATCCCAGCCCACGGGGCCCCAGCGCCGCGCAGAGGAGTGAGGGGCGATGCGCTGCCTCTGTCCCAGCCCACAGCCCGGGGTGTCACGGCCTGCAACAACAACTGCAACAACGAGAAGCCCAAACGAAGCCCTCCCCAGCCAAGCAGCTCAGCGTTACATTGCAGCCCCAGGCAGGGAATGCAGCCCCACTTGCAGCCCCGAGTGCCGCCCTGGCGCCTCGGACTCACCCGGCTTCTGGGGTTCCTGCTCATTAAAAAGGAAAGCTCTGGCTGTTAGGGTTCCCTCAGACAGCTTTAAGGGAGGCACAGCTGTGGTTTTTTTCATGGAGGGGAGTGTCGGCGCACAGCATCCAAAGCAATTGGTGAACACAAGTCCCCCCAGAGTCAAGTTTTTGAGCGGCGCTCCATTAGCCCTATTAGGGTATTTTCTTCCTAGCGAACAGGAGCTCAATTATTCATGACTTCTTCGCTAAAAGCCTGTGGATGTGCAGCTGCTTTATGAACGCTGGCATCGTTTCCTCCGCCCGGAGCCGACCCTCACCGGCGGCTGCGGCGCGGCGCCTTGCGGTGCCATGGGCTGAGGCGTCCATCCACGGAACACAGCCCTCCCTGCAGTGCCAGGACTGAAATGCAAGCACCTCTGGGTGGACACGCATCTCCTGAGCACAGGTTTGTCCCCCTCTCGCCACCCTCAAGCCATCCATGCGCTGTGTTTGGGGACACAGACTCAGTGCATCGCTCCTCGTGCCGCTGTGGGCCGTCCTCATACCCCACAGCGCCCTGCTGGCACGCTGCAGGGGAAAAGTGCCTTTTTAATTTTAGGCAGTAAAAGGTTGGGTAAAAAAAAAGCTATCTGCGGTCTTAGGTATCAGTTAATGACATTTCTCTTAATGCAAGGAGCAGATGAGAGGGCTGGATGGGTGCCCAGAGCACCCCCTGGGAACGGCTAACAGCCCAGGCTGCTCTCCACACAGCACCAGCTCCACATCCCGGCCCTCCCAGTGCTCCCCATGCCCCAGCCAGGTCCTTCGGCATGCAGCTGCCCACAGCAGAGCTGGCATACACAGATGTGGGCGTCCCGGCCCAGTGGAGCCCCCAGACGGGACCTCAGCACAAGCAGGGGTTGCCCCACCGGGGGCCATCTGTGCTTCCCAGAGGCGTTTTTAGGGAGAAGGAAAGGACACGGTTACCTGTAGAACTGGAGCTGGCGCTTGGGGCTCCCATACCTCGCGCTTCCGACAGCAAGGAAGGAGGAGAGAGAAGAAAGATGCCACAAAGCGCGTTAGCAGAGTGGGGAGCGTGGCAGCACCGCGCAGCCGAGCCGGGACGGGTCGCTGCCAAACCCACGAGTGCTGCGCGGCGTACCGGCAGGGCTCAGCTCTTCTAACACGGGGTGCTGGCACCCAGGGGCTGCCCGGGGCTCCGCTCGCATGGCTGCTCACCTGTAGATCATGCCGGGGGAGCCCGTCTGCCTCAGCGAGAGTCGTGCCGGGGAGTCCGTGGTGGATTCCGGATACATGGAGCCAGCCTCGCCAAGCTCGCCCCGCGCGCTGCCTCACCCCTGCAAAAAGAGGAAGCCGGGTTGAATCAGCAGAGAGTTGGAGTGTGAGAGTGACGGCGCTTCCTGCTGTGGGCCGGATGGGTGCGCGGTGCGGTGCGGGCATGGCACAGCTCTGCCATCCCGTGTGGGATCCGGCACGGCCACCAGACCATCACGGCTCCCCATGGCTCCCCACAGCCCATCCCACGCCACCAGCCCTCATTATGGGCTCACAAACTCCTGCCACTTGATGGAAGGCAGAGCTGCCACATCGCAGCTGGTGCAGACAGCAGGACCAGCTGAGTGTGTGCTTGGGTGCTATGTGGATGCTGAGCCCAGCCTGGCCCGTTGCTGCGCTGCTGGGTGCAGAGCGGGGCTCCCCGCTGCCTGTGCCTGTGTTGCTTCCTGCCCTGCGCCCGCCCTGCTGCCCTAAGTGCGCTCTTGCGACACCGCAGGAAGCAGTGAAGAAATTCAGGGCCTACAATATTCAACATTTTGCTGATGGGAGGAAAAAAAAATCTCCAACACGACGCTACAGCATCCCCCGGAGGCTCCCCCTGCAGGCTGTGCGTTATTCCCACCCGCACCAATCCCCGCGGCTGTTCTGCAGCCTTCACGCTATTGTACTGGGGGGGGGGGGGGAGACGGAGGAGGAATGCGGGAGGGGAAGGGCGGGATTTTAATCTTTCAAATTCAAATGATCCTTCCATAAGCGCACGGCACCGAATCTTCCGCGCTGCAGACGGCGAGCTGCTTTCTGCCCTGGATTTGAGGCGAGATGTTTCCGTGCCGCTTCTCCAGCGGATGCACAGCCCGGCGTGGCACGCACGCATCCCGCTGCATCCCCTGCAGCCCGCACGGCCCAATGGCAGCGGCTGCGGCAGCGCGGCCGTCCCCGCGCTGCAACCCTGCAGCAAACCCTGCGCAGAGCGGCAGCGGCCCCGCGGCCCCTTCATCTGCTCCCGGCTGCAGCCGCAGCGCCTCGCACGAGAAGGAACGGGGTCACTGCAGCTCACGGCAAGGACGGGTTCGGCTGCTGAATGCCGGGAGACAGCTGCTCTCTGCCGCACCGCTCCCCGCAGCGACGCGACCCGCGCTGCTGCAGTGTCACCCGGATGCGCGATGCTGCCAAGCGCCGCAACCCCATCCCGGCCCCTGTGGGGGGTGCCTGGGAGTCCGCATCACTCCTGCAGCACGAGCACCTTCCCCCCCGGGGCTCAGCAGCCCCACGGGCAGGGCTGGATGGAACGTCCGCGGACGCTGCAGGGCGCCCCTGTGAGGGGGCAGCGCGGGCAGCAGCAGCGTTGCTCCTGCAACAGAACCTTGCATGCACAGCACCTCCCACCGCACGCTAATGCTCCTGCACCGCGCTTCACACCCTCCCCAGGGGAGCGAACAGGAAGCAAAACGCTGAGGCTGAGGGGAGCTGCATGCAATGTGGGGCACCTGCAGGGGACGGACCTGCATTGAGCCAGAGCCGGGCATGGACTGCGCTGTGCCTGCACGAGCAGGGGCGTGGGAGAGGCCAGAAAATGAAGGCACAGCACAGCAGTGGCTCATTTGTTCTGCATAACTGTGGCAGTGCCAGCCCTGCATTCCACAGTGGGCTGGCTGTGGGCAGCCCGGGATACACCCGGCCCTGTTTGTGGCAGCGCAGAGCAGTGACCACTCTCAGGGGGACCTGCTGGTGCCACCGAGATGCAGAAGGGGGTGGGAAGCCCACAGAGTGCCTTCTTCTAGCATGGAGCAATGGCTCCTGTCCCGGCTGCAAAGGAAAGCAGTGTGCCATGGGGCAGCTGGCACAGTGCCGGGCAGCACTGGAGAGCCAGAACCAGTGGCGACCATCCAGAAGCTCAGAGCCAACAACCCTGGCCCCGCACTGCTGGCATGTTCCTATTTTCCCTGCTGGAGGCTGAGATGATGCCTTCAGCTTCAGTTTCATCAGGGCAAAACTCACAGAGAGGCCCCAGCTGCACTGATTTCTGCAGGGTGGTGCACGGAAACAGAAGTGTTTTCTTCTGTGGGGTACTGGGAATAAAGGTGTGGGATGTGCTCAGGACCTGGGGGCAAGGGCTGCCCTAAATGCTCCCATCCTCATCACAATGATGGTTTAGAAGAGCCACTGGGATGCTGGAAGGATTGATGGCTAATAAGGCCCGGAGCAGAGGCTCTGCCTGATGCATTGCTTGAAGGAGGCTTTAAGACTCATTCATTAATGTTAATTGCTGAGATCCAATGGCATGGTTTTATCCTGGTCCCCACAAGATGTAGTATGGATATGGGAACATGCTGGCAGAGATCAGACAGGCAGCACCTACCCCATGGATGAAGTGATGCCAAAAAACCAAAGTGAGAGCCCATGCCTGTTTCTTGGCCAGGAGGAATCCTTTGGGTAGAGCCACCACGTGAGGCTCATGTGCCCCAGCCAGCCCCAGGCACAGGGGTTGCTTCCAGCGGCAGACCTGGCACCATGCTGTTGGATGTCCCCACAGGATAGCACTGGCTTTGGGTGGCTGCTACATGGGAAACATCATGGGCACAAATGTCCTACCGAGTCCCAGCAGGACTGGATTTACGCTCGCTCCTTCCCATGCCCTGTGCGGCTGTCATTGCCGTGGCTGGGGCAAGGATGAGGAAAGGATGGAGGGGCAGTGGGACCCCCCCGGGCACCCAGCCCCTGCCCAGCTCCCGGCCCTTCACATGATGATGTGGGTGAGACCACACAGAGCCTCTCCTCACTCAAGGTGCCCGTTCTGAGACTGCTAATTTTTTTCCCCTGGATCTGGTAAACAGCATCCTCAGCGAATTCTCCCCCAAACATGCTACGGAAAGATGAGTTAAGGACGATTACTCATTGCCCTGCTATGACTTGCAAATGCTTCGCATATCCTCTGCATCCCTGGGTCCCTGTATGCCAGGTCCCCATGTCCCCGTGTCCCTGCCCTCAGCAGTACCTGCAGGGCTGCAGGCAGCACTCGTGTCCCCGCAGGTCCCCGCAGAGCCGGGCCAGCCGCAGCCACACCGCAGCTCCCTGCAGCAGCTCGGGCGTGCAGGTATGGCATTACCCATCCATTGTAACGCCAGGAGACCCGCCCGGCAGGGACTGAGCTGCAACACGTGAGGCCGCCTGCTCTTCCCGTGCACTCCGAAACAGCACCGCTCAGCTCCCGGCGTGACAAACCCCATAATCACATGTGGGCCCACGGCGGGCCATCGTTCCTTTTCACATCCGCGCTATGTGAGCAGCCAAGTAACGCTGCACCCCAACACCCTCGGCGTGCAGCCCTGCGGGGACTCGCTGCATCCATCTGGGCTGGATGCGGCACTGCACCTGCGGGCGAGGCACAAACAGCCGCACCGCACTACCCGGCTCCACCGCACCGCACCGCACGACCCCGCGGCGCGCACCCACCTCTCCTCCGCGGCGTGCGGGCACTCAGAGCCAGCCCTCCCCGAAAGTTTTTCCTCCTCGGCGATGAAGATGCACGGTCGGGAGGAAAAAAAAAAAAAACAACAAGGAAGACCCACAGAACCGAGACGTAAATCAGCTGACGGCGGCGAGATGGAGGCTCTGCAGATCTGGGAGCGCGGTGCCAGGTGCCGGTCCGCAGCGAGCGCCGAGCAGGGCGCGTTTACCCCATTCCTCCGCGCCCCAACGCGGTGCTGGTGCGGGGGGAGGCGGGGGGGGGGGCGGCCCCGCCGCTCGGATCGGCGCTCCCGCACCGCCGCCGCCGGAACCGCGCAGTGCGGGCGTGCGCAGCGCAGCACCGTGCGGGACAAAGGGCTGCGGGGGGGTGGGGGAGCGTCTTCCGACCGCGCCGGTGCCGCTCTGAAGGAATAGAGAATAGGGCAGCGCGGAGATGGGGCAGGGCTGCGCGGAGCGGGGCGGAGGTGCCGGCACCGGAGCTGTGAGATCCGAGGAGAGAACAGGACGGGCACCGGCTTGGTGTCCTCAGCGCTGCTCCAGAGCAGCGGAAAGAGCCAGGACGATGTGCCGGCACCCAGCGCCGCCGCCAGAATCCCACCGGGTTCAGCTGAGCTCGAGGCGTAGCACCGCATCTCGGGACCCAACGACGCCGGGTCACCTCCGTGCCACCCCGCTTGGCACCGGGACCGAGGGCTGCTTCAGCCCCGAGCCAGCCTTCCTCCTGGCACCGGCACACAACGCGTGCCTCTGTCTTTGCACCAAGAGCTCCCGGTGAGCGCTAAGAGGTGCCCCGCTGGCAGTGGTTGCTGCTTTTTAATTAATCGGCTTTTGCTTTTTTTGCCGTCTTGCAGAGCTCCTCCCCAAAATGTGTGCTTTGGAGGTGAAGGGGAAACATCTGCATAAGCCCGGCTCTATCACAGTAGAGCTGACCCTGCCCAGGTTTAGCAGCAGAACCAGAGGCCAGGAGAGCAACAACGACTGCTGCTTCAGAAGCGTGCAGCTCGCGGTTGGCATTGGGATGGGAAAGCAGGAACCCACCCTCTGCGCCGCACGCAGGACATGGGGTGGCAGCTTGGAAAAACAAGGAAAGGCATCTGCCTCAGGAGTCCCAAAATAGCCCCAAATTCAGCCTTGTTGTGCCTGTAATCACACTCGGATGGGGAAAAGCCAAAGGGGCTCTGTGCGCAGCCGCGGCCCCAGCAGTGCCACGCCGCCGGGACTGATGGCACCGCAGTCAGCACAGCCAGAAAATCGTCCTCTGTTCTGCAAACCCAGCTTGTGGGCGTGCTGCCCGGCACAGGGAAACACGAGGAGAAGCCAATGCCGAGATTTACCGGGAGCACCAAAAGCTGAGAGCCCCTCACCGCGCCGCAGCACTCCTGGCACGGCAGGAAACCGCGCGCGGCCCTTCCAGACTCGGTGCTGCACTTTGCTCTGCGCCACGGGCTGCACACGGGGCAGGGGCGCAGCGTGGGGCTCGGGCACGGCTCAGCGCTCCCCTCCTTGGGCAGGATGAAACGCCAAAGGAAACCCACGGCTCTCGTGCATCTCCACGTGCGGCGGCGAGCAGCGGCGTTCTTGTGAGCCGGCGGGGGAATCGCCGCATATATGCATGTGTAATTCCTCGGCAATATGCGCACTTGCTACACACGCGGATTTCAGCTGTTTTGGCGCTCGCCCACGGCGCGGCGGCGCGGTTCACAGCAGCGCGTTTCCAAGAGCTAGCGGCAATCTGGCTCCGCTTGCTCGAGGTGTGCGGCGCGGGGCCGTGCGGGGCGGCTCGAGGTACGGCAACGGAAAGGCAGAAAGGAGGAATTTGTCGGCGCTGCCACCGCACGAGCGGTAACGTCCGGCGTGACCCCATCCGACGGCCGCGCGGCAACGCGGTGCGGGGGAGCGGCTCCGCACTGCGCGGACATCGCACCCCGCGCGGCGCCCTCGTGGGGGGCGTGCCCCGCCCCGCCGCCTCCCATTGGCTGCGTGGCCCGCCGCTCCGGCGACATGCAAATCGCGCCGCGCTCATTGGCTATAAAGAAGCGCGGTCCCGCCCCATCCCCCCGCCGAGCGGCCGCCGGGAGCCCGTAACGCCCGGGGTCTGCCGCTGCCCGCGACCCCCCGCCGACCCTCGTCCTTCGGCCCCGCATCCCTGCCGCCCGCATCTCCTCCCCCGCCGACCCCCCGCCCCGCTCACCGGCGCGGCGCTGCGGGCGGTGGGACGGAGCGGAGCGGCGCGGAGCGGAGCCGGGCGGTGCCTCCCCCGCGGGGCGGCGCGCATCGCCCCAGTAACCCGACGCCGCGCGAGGCGCGACCACCGGCGCAGGGGGAACCGCCGTCTCTCCCCGTCCCGGCCGTGCCCTGAGCCCCGCACCGCCATCGCGACCTCCGGCCGTTCCCAGCGCCACGTGGGACCGTTTGAGGGTTGCGGGATGCGGGTGGCGCGGAGCTGCGCGGAGTGGCGCGGGGAATCCCCCCTCCCGCACGGCGGTGGTGCGGTCCGGGAAGATGGCGGCGAGACGCGGCGGGAGCGGTGAGTGCGCGGCGGGGCGGCCCGCATCGTACCGCAACGCTCCAGCTGGGCACGCGCCTCGTGCGGGGTCGGAGATGTCAACGCATAGAAGGGCCCCTATAGGTGCCGTGCTCTCCTGCGGGTCTCTGCCCCGCGCACGCGGAGTGCGGAGCTCTCCGGTAACACCGGCACCGCCCCGGGTCAGCTCCTGTCCCCACCTTCAACCTACGGCAGCTCTCACTGCTGGTTTGCAGGGCGCTGCTGCGGGTCCCCAGGGTGTCACCGTGCTGCGGGTGAGGGGGGGGTGCAGGAATTCTGTGCAATTTGCAGAACTGGGGTCGTGCACTTGTGCTGCTTCACCGCTCGGCCGTGTTTCCCCTCACTGTGTGCTTTCTCTCGCAGCTGAGCATCCCCCAGCAGAGTCCTGCAGGAGGAGGTGACCCCAGAGGGTGAGATGGCTGAGTGGGAGAGGCTGTTTGCATGGAGCCGTGCTGTCCCACCTCACACCCAGCGCAGACACGGCGTGCCGGAGCCCTCGGTGCCTTTCCAGTGTGTCCTGAAGTGCCTCGAGGGCTCTGTTGTCACGCAGGTATGGAGCTGTAAAGCCAAAAGCAGGAAGCACATCGCACTCCAGAGGCTCTGCAGGACAGTGCTGGGCTGGTTGGAAATCCCCTCCTGCTTGTGGGCCTGGGAGGGTGCAGGCATCACAGGCATGAATGCTGTGTGCCCATGCAGCCTGCTTTGCGCAGTGCCCAGCAGCCATCTCGTGTCTGTCAGGAGAGCTGAGCAGAGCTCAGATTTCTGCTACATTTACTTCCTTTTGGGCTCCTAAATCTCCCAGTATCAAAGCAGAACTGTATGTAAATCCCATGTGCTTCCATCTACACATCTGAGTTAGTTTTACATGCTAACCTTCAGGGTCACCAGGCATTTTCTGCAATAGAAGGATGATGTATTACAAGTATTCATCAACATCAGTGTAGAAGCCCCAGTCAGCTGTGCTCTGTCCCCCAGGCGGTGACAGCCTGCCCTATCAGAGGCATTTCCCCATGCCCCCAGGTGCAGGTGAGGAGCTGCATTCCCACACCCCTCCCTCTCTTGCAGCAGTCCCCAGCTAAGCTGCAGCTCCGCGTGTCTCTCTTCGATGCCACCCACCGCCACTTCTTTGGCCACACGTGGCACAGCAGCACCCGGACCCCCCGCAGCCCCCCAGGACAGCCCCCCTGTGTGCTCTTCAATGAGGTATGGCCGTTGAAGTTGGTTGGCTTCATGCTGGGCTGTTGGTTCCCTGCCTCTCCACAATCTTGCAGCTGGATGCATCTCCCATTATTAATTATGATGTATTCTAAAGGACAAACCCTGCAAGCTGCAGGCTGGGTGACGCGGTGCTGTGCCTCCGTGCCAGCAGCAGAGTGCACTGTTCCTTCAGACACAGATGGGCTGAGCAGCAGCTCTGCAGCAGCTCTTGTGGAGGTGCTGCTGCACAAAGCCAGGCTTTTATCCACCCGGGTCCCTGCAGAACTTGCTGCCCTAAGGCAGGACCTTGCAGGGGTCCCTGGGTGTGCAGCCAGCTGCACTGCTGCTGTGCACAGCTGTGGTGAGGCTGCAGTCCCTGCAGCATTGGTTGCAGCTGAGGCTTCATCTCCTTGGTCATGATAGTGTCTAATTATAGCCTTTATTTCCACTTGAGTCAAAGCGTTGTGCCAAGGATGAAGTTTAGCACAGATCAGAGCCGCGCTCTGTGATTTATTTAAATCTCTGATGGCATCTGAGGAACATTGGCATATGCATTTCATCCTGAGGTGTTTGAATCATCGCTCAGTCCATGCTTTGTGAATAGGGATGGGGGAAACTGTGGCAGGGAGCTGCCAAGGGAGAGGAACACAGTGCTGCTCCACATGCTGCATGAGCCCACATGTGGGGCACTGCGATGCAGGCGGCACTTCCCAGGCACCAGGATGTGGAAATGGAGCTCTGCATTGTGGTTCAGAGCTTCCCCAGTCTGGCACTCACCAGTTCAGCTCTGCTGGAGCACTCCTGCTGCACTGATGGAAGGCTTAGAGGAGATGGGAGTGTTATTGGAACTGCTGTTGGCTCTTAGGAGACAGCTGTAACCTCTTTCTTAACAACAGATGTGCTTTAGCAGCTCCTGTTCCTGTGGCATCAGTCTCTTGCAGCCTGGCCACCTGTCAGCAGCCAGTGGTCATCATTTCAGCATTTTGCAATAAAAGATAATAGAGTAGCGATTTATTTCTCTGGGATGATGTGCTAATGCCTCTCTCTGTTATCCCTTCCTGACAGTCCGTGACTGCAGCCAACGTTTTCTCTGGGACGCTGCGTTGCGATAATGAGGCTTTACTGGAAGGGTTGATCACACTGTAAATCCCATCCCGGGGAGGTGACGGCGTCCTGCCCTCCCTGTGCTGTGGGTTAGGGGCTCCTGCAGCCCCTGGGGACCCAGCGGGATGTGTTGGTTGGACCTGGCACTGCGCATCAGCATCCCCTCCCTTTTGCAGTGCTCTCGTGCAGATGCGCCCTGTCCTCAGTGAGAGCTGTGCTGTCGTTGCTCTCGGCTGCCGCACTCTTCCATCTCTCCCCAGGCCGTGTATTTCCACACCTCGCTCAGCCACCCCAGTGTCACAGCCGTGGTGGAGGTGGTGGCTGTGGCCCCTACCCCAGAAGGGCTCGCACGGAACGTGTCGTGTGGCTTCGGGCTCATCCCACTGTTTGACAGCAGGCGGGAGCCCTCAGACCTGGCTGCCAAGGGCAGAGTGTAGGTACTGCTCCCAGGGCTGCTGCGTGGGCCTTACTGGGAATCCACTGACTGCTTCCCCTTTGGTTTCAGGCTCAAGCTGTACCACGGGACGCCACGTGCCTTGCTGCACCCGCTTCTCCAGGACCCTCTAGAAAGTAAGCAGCAGCACGGAGAGCACATTGCTCCTTTCTTTGCACCCAGATGTGCGCTGGGTTTGTGTGAATGGAGGCAGCAGATGTGGGCTCTGCACCCTTGCAGCCCAGGACAGACCGTGCCTTGTCCTTGGGCTGTGTGCGGCTGCAGCAGAGGAGATGAGAATGTGAGCCTGGGATCTGATGCAGAAAATAGCTGTTTGTTTGAATATATGGTTATTACCTTGGCTGCTTTTGAGAAGCGATATCCCCATTGCGCTGCGGATGAAAAGAGGAAACTCTGTGCTGTTTTGGTACATTTCAGGGGAAATGTGTTAGAAACGCTTTTCTAAGCAATGTAGTGGAAAGAAAATGTCAGGGTTATGGGTTTCCATTCCAACAAGATGCGTTGGGTTTGGAAGCTGATAGCTGTGCTGTCCCAGCTGAGGAGGCTCCCAGTGAAAGTCACCTTGTGTGAGATGCTGCTGGCACAGCACGGAGCTCCCCGTGCTGGAGTGTGTGCATTGCTGGGGCTGAGATGTGCTGGGGACAGATTCTGTGCCTGCCCTGCACTGATGGGTCTTAAGGATGTGGGAAAAATGGCAGCTCTGTAGCACTGTCTCCCCACAGCTTTTGTCATTTCATCACGTTTTCTTTTGATCAGAGAATAAATACATGACTATAATGGAGAACAGCCACCTGCAGTACAGCCTGAAGCTCCACCTGCCTCTGGAGAAGGTATTTCATCTCCTTCCTGAAAACCTCCTGGTGTCTGGCCTGCAGAAGATCCCTGGCCTGCTGCCTGCACATGGGGACACAGGTGAGGGTCCCTTTGCCACCGCTGGAACTGTGGGGTGATGCTGTGCTGCTCATGGCCACTTCTGCTTGTGCACCCATGCTCCGTGGCCATGAGCACAGCCCCGTGCTGCAGGCTTGCCTCTGTCTGGATCAGACTGCAGGTCCTGCTGCTCTCTTTCAGCTTTAGAATCTGTTCTGTGCTCAGAGCATTAGAAGCAGCTCCCAGAGCAGCAGCAGGACCTGCAGGGCTCATTCCCTCTGCTTTCCATTTGGGCAGAAATGTCATGGACTTCTCTGCAGCTCCCCCACGGCAGAGGAGCAACTGTAGCATTTGCATCCAGTGCTGCAGTGTGTCTGCATGGCTTCATTTTGCTCTCTTCTCCGTTAATTGCTTTGCTCCTGGGAAACCGGGAGGGATAAATAATGGTTGGTTTAATTGGAGTCATTCAGAGGAGTCTTAAGAGAAGGCTGCACAGCTTGGCTCAGCTTGTCCTTGGTGGTGGTGGTGGTGCTCTGGGCAGCCAAGAGCTGGCAGGGCTGAGGGATGAGCTGCTCCTGCACGCAGCCCTCCGAAGCATTGCCTTGCAGATGCCAGCCTCGTTCCTGTTGATCTGACAAAGAAATGATGTGATCTGGAAATTCACAGAACAGAACGACTCTGTCATCTATTTGGCAGTGGTGAATTCTTCTGCTGAGGGCAGGCAGCAGCGCAGCGCAGTGGTCCCATCTTGTGGCTGTCAGGAGAAATCCTCTGAAATCCTGCCTGGCTTGTGCTTCTCCATCGCGTGGCGCTGTGCTGGCTGGAGATGCTCTCTGTTCCATTTCTTGCCCACAAGCTGGAGCTGCTGGCTGCTCATCGCAGTGTGACCCTGTTGCTGTGTGTCACTGCAGGTGACATCTTCCTGAAGCCGCGGCTCATGCGGACGGCCCCCTGCTACCTGGACCAGCTCTGCGTGCTCCTGCACCCTTCTCTGGAGAAGTTTGAGGAAGAGCTGCTGGAGCAGCTGAGCAGCGACCGCTTGCTGAAGGTGATGGCGTGTGATTAAATGGGGTGAGATGAGCTGCGTGCCAATGCCCGTCCTCAGGTGGAGTGGCAGCATTCGGATGAACGGCACTGCAGCACCGGTTCTGCTTAGCGCCTGGTTTTCCTGCTATGGCAGGCGGGGATGAGCACAGAGGGGCTTTATGTGTGGTGTGCTGGGTGTGCAGACCATAGCTAGCAGAATTTGGGTGGGCCGCTCTGAAAAAGGCAGAGATGTAGCGCTTGTGCAGACGGCCCTTCCAAGTCCTGTGCTGCTGGCTGTGGGCTGAGTGGGATGAGGGCAGACGTGTGCCCTGCTGCTCTCACTGCCCGTCCCCCATCTCCTCTGGCCGTAGCAGGAGGTTGGCAGCGCGCTGTGCGTGCAGGAGCGGCGGCTGCGTGTCGCTGTGCACAACGGGCTGCGCTTCGTCCAGGCCCCGCAGGTGGCTGTGCTGCAGCCAGCAGCTGAGGCGGCCCGGAGGCAAACCACCAGCAGCACGGACAGGTAAGGGATGCACAAACCGTGCCCTGCCGCCTGCAGGGTGCAGCCTTCCTCCTCCTCCTCCTCTCCCTGCAGCACTGCAGAGCAGGCGCTGCTGCTGCGGAGCCGCCTGCAGCTGAGTGAGATGGTTGCCCATCCGGCCTTTGGGGTCTGCTTCCAGCTGGAGTACGTCGTCTGTGCTGCAGCCAAGGTAGGGCCAGGGTGGTGGGAGGACCTGGTGTTTTTTCAGCATTTTCAGCCCCTCCCGTGCCTTCCATACCCAGAAGAAGGCACTGCTGCTGGTTTCCGCAGTGGTTTACAGAGCTGCTGTGCCCCCGGGACCTCAGAAAGCAGAGGAGCTGCTTCCCCACCTCTGCTTGCTTCTTGAGTGCTGGGTTGGGCTCTCAACAGTTCCTGCGGGCAAGGAACATCATGCAGAAGGCAAAGCACTCCCCATAAGGGAACCTCCCACCTGCTAAAAACCTGAGTCCTAAGCACTGCTGGGGGGGGAAGAGGGGGGTTGAATTTAGGGGTAGGAGGAGGGCTGCTCCATGGGGATGCAGCATCTCTGGGGCTCCAGCAGTGCTCCCTTTGCTGCTGATGGAGGGATCCATCCTGGGCCGCCTCCTCGTGCTGGAGGAGCTGAGGCCAATGTCTCACATCAGAATGTCAGAGTGCTTTCTGCAGTGCTGGGTGGAATGTGCCACAAATGGGCTTATTAACTCATTTTAATTATATGGTGTTAAATTTTTTCTGCTGCCTGTATGTGGATGGAGAAATGCAGCCTGCAGCAGTCCTGGGGTGTTCTGGAGAACCCAGTTGGAGAACTTCAGTTGGTTTTGTTTCTTTTTTTTATTCAAAAAAAGTCTTTAGAATTCAGCCTTTATGCTGAAGGGGGATTAACCCCTTACATTCTTCTTGGTTTTGCTGATTGCTGAGGTCTTTCTGGCAGCTGAAATCCGATGGTTTCTGGGTCTTGAAACCGTGAAACCTGACTTTTTGCAGTGATGGGGACCTGTGCAGGGCGCTGGGCCCCAGCTGTCACCTCTGGGTGCTGCTCCTGTGCCTGGATTGATTGGGATCAACTGGTGTACGAGTCCCCAGTTGTTCTGCTGAGGTGGCAGTGTGAGGGTCATTGGTAACACAGTGCCTCCTATGTGCACAGCCTAATCCCAGAGCTGATTGCTGAGCCGGTCGGTGCTGTAATTAGCAGCCGGCAGGAGCTGAGCACTGATTGCCAAGGCTGGCAGCGAGCTGTGTTTGCCTCAGGTCTGCACCCCTTGGCTTAAGGAGAGGCTGCTGTGGCACTGGGGTAAGCAGAACCCTCTGGACTCTGCTCTGTGTGGGGAGAGAAATAATGCAAAAATACACAGCTGAGTGCAGAGGGAGGGACGCAGCTCCTCAGCTGCAGGTAGATTGCTGCTGAGTGCAGCCGAGCTTTCATTGCCTGGTCGTTCTGGTGGTGGGGGGGTGACTCCTGGTGACGTCTGCTGGTGCTGCTGTTGGGCTCAAACACCTGGAGGCAGAGATGGCTGAGGAAGGGCCGTGCTGCAGAACGGTGTTGTTGCATTTCCCCTGAGCGTGGTTGCAGGGGAGGGAGGCACTTTGGCTGTATGTTCTCCTGCAGGCTGCAGCTGGCAGTGCGTTGGGCCCGGCAGCTGCCATGCACACGGTGCGCTGGGCGCTTTGGAGCCCCTTCCTGGGGGCCACCTCCTCCCCAGTGCTGCTGCCCCTGCGTGGCGGCGCCCATCCCAGCCCCGGGCAGACCCTGGTGTACAGAAACCCTGCAGACAGCGAGAGCTCCCAGCAGGTAAGGGCTGCTCTGCTGGTGCTGGGAGCAGCGCTGTTCCCAGCTGCCTGAAGGTGTGTGTGGCTTTTCTCTAACAGTCCTCCAACTTGAACCTCGCAGGTGAAGCGCATTGCGTCGGGTTCTGTCCAGTTCCACGTTTCCACTGATGCAGAACATCGTGTAACTTCGACAGACGTCTCGAGTAAAGCTGGGAAGGAGCCGGAGGAGCCTCCTACGCCATCGCTGAGTGAGTGCTGTCTGTGCTGGTGGCATTTAAAATGCAGAACGTGGCAGTGCCGTCCAATGGCTTATGAATTACTGTGCGGAGGGGACTTCAGGTTGGTTTGATTTCAACCCTTCTACCTGTTCCCTTGTCACATCCACCCGTGCTGTGGAGCAGAGCCACACGCAGGAATTGCACTCGTTTTCCCTCTGTGTTTACTCTGGGTCACTCTGACAGCATTTGGGTCTCAGTGCTGAACAAAACAGCTCTTGAAGGGGCCTTGTGGCCCCACCAGCAATGCGCTGCTCCTGTGCTTATGTCTGCAATCGTAATCCTTCCAGATGGCTGAGGATGGGAGAGGTGTCACTTATAGGCTGTGAGTAATAAATAATCTCGTTGAGCTGCAGTTCCTGGAGCGTGACAGCAACGCACGTTTAATCAGCGTGCGCCTCTAACGAGGGGGGGAGAACCAGGCTGCTTGTGTGTGTGTGTCTGCATGCATATCTGTAGCACGGGGGGCAGATGGTGGGGCTCTCAGCACTGATCTGTGCGTTTTGGAGATGGAAAGGATTTCTTTGCCTTGGCTTTGAGCGGTGGCAATCTGCTCCCTTTTGTGCAGCTTTGTTGGTCGGTTCCCCCCTGCCCTGATCAGTGGGAACAAACCTGTAGGCCTGCTTTGCTCTGTGCTTCCCACCCTACAGCGTGGCACTGGGATCAAAACCAGGCTGTGCACCACAAGTCCTTTTTTGTCCAGTTCGGAGCGATTTGGTGGCTCTGCTGTGGGAGATGCTCCTCTCCCACCACTCCCTTGTTGTTAACGCTTTCCAATTTGGGGCTGTGCACACGGGGTTGCTCACAGCTGAGCTGCCTGTTCAAACATCGACGTGCGAGTCGATTACCTGATTAATGGGGTGTTGTCACCACGAGATGGCAGTGGCACCGCGGCGTTGCTGCGGGATGGGAGCCCGTGGCGCATCCAGCTCCGGGCTCGCTGCTCTCCAGGGCTGTTTGTTGGTTTAACGGGCTTCACAGCGGAAGTCTTTGAGGGTGAGACGGCGCTGGAGCTGGTGGGCTGTGCTGGGTGAGGCTGCCAGCAGCAGTGCTGAGAGGCGTTTTGTTCCTGGTGTTGCTCGAAGGATCTCCTGAGCGAATTCCAGCTGGTGTCAGTGCACGGAGAAATGGATGTGAATGCAGGCTGATGGTGACCCTCTGCTCCCAGGCACAGGGTGTGGGGGACCCTGACCTCGCTCCCTGCCCTCGAGGGTGGATGTGGGGGCTCAGCTGTGCATGGAGCTGATCCTGGGGTCTGACAGATGGACTGGGAATCCTCCTGCAGCACCAACAGCTCCGCGCACCTCTGCGCACCATTGCTTTAATGACAGGCAGAGCCACTGTAATGGAAAGAAAACAATATTTTAGACATAAGGGAAGTGGGATGATTTCTGCTGAACAACGGTGAGAACAAAATAGCTGTGATTAGACGTGGTTGAGAAAGCAACCTGAAGTTGCCAGAAAACATCTGTGTTCCTCCTCTGCTGTAAAGGATTTGCTGCTTACTGGAACAGCGAGTTCATCCGTGCCAGTGAGCAGACCAGCCAAATATAAACACAGCAAAACTCATAGCGTTTGGGGGCATGAATGTACGAACAGATGAAAGTAGTGACAAGAAATAATGGAGGAGCTATGAAAACCTTAAGTATCCTAAAAACTTTCACGTCTCATTAAGCAATCCACTTAGCCAGTGCCACATGGCTTTAAGGGAAACTGCAGTACTGTCTAAAGATGGAGGAGCTGTGTTTTTACAGCAGGAAAACTCTTGCTGGCAGATTCAGATTCCCAGCAAAATAACCTCCGAGTGTGGAGATGTGCTACGTGTTCCCCTGCAGGTAGCAGTTTTGCTGGGGGGGAAGGAGCCAAGCAGGCTGCTGGGAGGTTGTGGAGTGCCTTGCAGGGCTGTGCCCATCCCTGGGCAGCGGGGCTGTGCTGGGTGCCGGCTTTGCTGAGCTTCTCCTGTGCTTCTCTGCAGGTCTGCGCTCCCCGCCGCACCCGGCAGCCTCCACGCAGGGACCAGGGGTGAGTGCTGCACGTGCAGTGCTGTCTGTGCTCTGTGCTGTCCCTGTTACCTTGGGCCTTCTGTTTTCTTCCCCTGGCTGTGTGCCTTCCCCACCCCCTGTGGTCGTGTTGCTGAGCCCCATGGGCAGCAGGCAGCGATGTTCCCGCATGGTGCACTGCAGGTTGGTTGCTGACAGTGTGCCTGAAGTCCGTTGGAAGCTGGTTTTCAAGGCTGCTGCGGTCACGCAATGCTTGGCACGTGCAGCTAAAATCTGAGTTAGCAGAGGGAGGAAAGTGAGTTCTATGTATAATTTGCTGGACAAAATCCTCCGAGCTGTTTTCACACCCCAAATGTATTTTTAAGGACTGTTCTGGGTTTTGACAACCCAGATTTGCTGGGCACTGCTGTCCCATGGTGAGTGCCAACAGCGATGTGCTGCAAGGAGAGCTATCAGGTTTTGAGACGAGCTGCAAATACTCATATCTTGTTATGGGGATCGACGTGCACAAATATTTTTGGTGGAATGAAGCGCTTCATAGGACTGCACGAAACTGTTTGATCTTTCTACCGCCTTTTCCTATTCCTCCCTTTGCAAGAGAAAGTACAGCACGGCTGCTAAAGCAAGAAGCAGAGGTGTGAACCCACAGGCAGCCAAGCTGTGCCGCTCCTCAGCGGAGCAGGGCTGCTGCTGTGCCAAATCTCAGAGCAAACAGCATCTGAGCTGCACGAACTGCTGGCGGAACCTGGGTTGTGGCGTGGCGTTTGTGCATCATTGCTGCGTTCATCACAGCCTCTTCCCTTCCAGCTGTCTCTCTCACAGCTGCTGGCCTCGCCGCAGAGCAGGGACGGGCGCACGGTGCCACGGAGCCGCAGCGCCCCGGCGCCCCGGCCCTGCAGCACGCAGGATGGCCGCGCTGAGTGCACTGCTGGCATCACACACCTGGAGGCTGACCTGTGGCCGGGCTCCCCACGTGCTGATGCCTCCAGCAGCGAGCACCTGTGGGCGCCGCCTTTTGTGCCGCCGCAGCTGCCCGTCACGGCCGTGGCGCTGCCTGCTGGGAGGTGAGGGCTGTGGGGCTGAGATTTGGGGGGGTTGGCGCGGGTTGGTGCTGCTGTTACCGCTCGCTCAGCCCCGTTTCTCTGCCGCTTCCAGCGCTGCGCTCAGCCGTGCCTCGCTGGCGCTCCTGCACACCTCTGGCTTCCCAGAGATCCTCGATGACAACAAGGAGCCCCTGGAGGTCACGGAGCCGCTGAACCCTGCGCATTTCAGTCCTCGGCTGGAGGAAGTGGATGCTCTGCAAAGCAATGAAATAATCCTGCAGTTCCTTGCATTCAGTAGGTGAGGTGTGCGGGGCTTCAAGGAGCCTTTTGGGGGAAAAGCCTGCTCCAAAATGAGCTGCTTTTGTGCTTGAGCAGCAGAAGCCCTTTGGCAGTGTGCTGCTTCCCAACTGCAGCCACAGAAGTAAAGCCGTGAAGAGCTCCTAAATGACACCATTGCTCTCTCAAGGCACTCTTACAACACATTCCAGTTTCGTTGTGGTGAACCTTGGCCACACATTGGTATAAAACTAGTTAGTGCAGGGTTCCTGCTTAAATGCATGTTACGTAGAGGAGCTGAGTTTTTGGAAAGCTATCTATGAGGGCGGCTTTCTCTCTCCAAAGCATTGCTCACAGCTCTTCCATAGATGGCAAAGGTAAAATGCTACTTCTGCTTGGCTCTTCCATCAAGCATATGGCAAAAGACAGCTGGAACTGGGAGGCTTTTGGAAAGCAAAGACAAACCATATGCCCTCTGTCTTCAGAGAAGTCTAAATACTTTTGATATTACCAGTCTTCTCTTGTTCTTCTGCTTCTTTTTGGTGAGGAGCTTATGATCCGAACAAGGCTGACCAAAAGCACTTTTCTCTTGCTCCAGGGCTCCTCAGGATGCACTGGAAGGGACGTGGCCCAGGACAGTGTTCCTCACCTTCCAGTTCTACCGCTTCCCACCGGTCAGCACACCGCGGCTGCTGCTGGTCGATGCGGATGGCGAGAGGGCGGTTGGGTCTGCTGTGCCAGCACAAGTGCTGCTCCAGTTGAACGAGGATGGGACCCCAAACACTGGTGGGCTCTGGTCCTGGGGTGGGTAGTGTCCTCATGTGGCCCCTCCTCTTCAGGAGGGCTGTGAGAGGAGGAAGGCTGCCGTGGCTGGGTGGGAGGGTTGGTTGTGCAGCTGAGGTTGGAGGTCTCAATGCTGTTTTGTGTGGTCCTTCATGTAGTTCATCAAGCTGACTTGTTCTTTTTTGTGTGTATGGGCCATAGTATTGTGTTACTGTACAAGGAAAAGCCATCTGGGAGTTTTAAACAACATTTACTGGTTCAATTGGCATTTTTGTCAATCAGATTTAGGCATGCCTCCAGGCCAAGGGAATGCACTGCTATCTGCTTTCGTAGCAAACCTCCATTAGTTTATGTGGCACATAATTAAAAATGTTCAAAACGTCAAAGCATGAAGTAAAACATCAATAAGCATCAGTGACATGATCCAGACATCAGGATTGCTGACTGCAGCTGGGGCTGAGCGTACTGAAAAAGAGGCAGAGCATTAAAGCAAAGTGCCTGGAGTAATCTCGTCTGATCCTCTGAGCAAAATGCTTTGTCTTTCTCTTTGTGTCTTATTAAATTCCTGTCCCAGGAGATGCCTTCAGTGCAGCTCCTTCCCCACTTAGAGTTCTTGGTGGCAATGAGGGATCCTGTGCTGGGGTCCTTCCCAATGTGATTGATGGGGTTAAGCTGCACTGTGCAGGAGAGGAGAGTGCTGGGTGGATCCTGGTGCTGTCACACCATTCTGGTTCAGCAGCAGCTCCACACCTGACATCCTGGCTTTTTCTGGTCCCTGTGACAGCATGCTTGCAGGCAGGCAGGGCGCAAGGGATGCAACCCTCTATTGCTGCTCTGTTTCTTGCAGAAGCCCCGGGGCTGCAGCTGAGGTACGTGGTGGACCCCACCTTCCTGAGGCCTGGGGAGCAGCGTGTCTTCGTGCGCTACCTGGCTGAGCAGAGCCTGCAGATGGACATCTGGGACGGAGACTCTCTGCTGCTGGTCGGCTCTGCTGCGGTTAAACTGAAGGTAGGGAGCCCTTCTCCCTGAGCCTTAATGACTGCTAACGATGAGGGAGAACTGCTTAGCATGCAAGAGTTTAAAGACGAGTCTGACTCTTCCCTCTGTCCTGTGCTGAGATGCTGTTAGATTACCCTTGAGTCTTCAGTAATCAAGTTTTTATCAGCCACTCTGTTTAGCGGAGGCTGATGTCAATCTGACAAGCCTGTAATCACAGGATTTGTCATCTTATCCTTGAAAGCGACGGCAGAGCATTAACTTTCTTCCCTGGAACTTGTGTGCCGTGCTAGGGCTTACTGGATAGAAAAATTAAAGCAGGCCTAGGAAATGCAGAGACGTCTTTATCCAGATCTCTAAATCTCTTGGATCTGAGTCGCCCCAGTAACTAGTTACCCTAACGCCTGGCTGTTATCCTCTCGGGGAGAAGCTGCAATGAAAAAGCTCCATCTGGGCAGCCCGCAAAGGAAATGCTGAGAGTGGGAGATGGGTGTGAGTGTGATGGGGCTCCGCGCTGAGGCCGAAGGCACAGCAGCACCCATCCTGCCCCATCCCTGCTTCCTCCCCAGCCCCTGCTGCGCCAGGGCCGGCCGGCTGTCAGGACGCTGCATGAGCTGGAGGTGGTCACCACTGAGTACGAGCAGGATGCACCACTGGCAGCAGGCAGGGATGTGCTGTGCCCTCTGGGCGCCCGCGTGGCCGTGCGAGGCCGCCTGCACCTCTGCCTGGCCAACGTTGGTGAGTACTCCTTGGAAGCCTTCATAGCACTGCAGAGTGTGGTAGGAAACAAAAAGCTTTGCTGAGAGATCCAGCGGGGTTTTGCCCTGCGACTGGGGAAGGCGGATGCTGGCAGAGCTCTGAGCCTGGAGGCACGGAGCGCCCTGATGCTCTGCCCAGCATCCCTGCCACCTGCAGGGTGGCCTTCAGGCCAGCGGGATGCAGGCAGTGATGCACAGGTGGGTAGCAGGGATGGGACGAAGGCAGAGCCGCCTGCGTCAGGAAACAGAGCTCTCGTGAGGGTGTGATTCTTCCTGGAGTGTAGCAGGTACTTTGTTATGTTTAATTCACCGTCCTATAAATGTGCAGTGACTCCAGGTTTTAAACTCTTATCTTCAGAAGAAAGATTAGCTCCATTATAAGATATCTTAAATTGTCATTTTCCTACTTTGCCTGCAAAGGGACGATAAGCTCCTGGGAAGGAGAATCTGAGATTCACAACCCAGAGAAGTTTAACTCCAACCTGGCAAAAGAAGGGAGAAAGGAAAAACACTGATCTGGGACAACAGCTACCCTTTGATTTCTCTGCCCTTTCTAAAAAATTATTTGTTTTTCTTTTCTCTAAATAAATTCCAAATACCTGCAGTAGGTTTCTGAGGGCTCTTCATGCCTTGAGCTCAGGCGTGAGGTGGTGGTAGAGCAGATTTGTGAAACGCAGCTCGGGTGGTTCTGCTGAAACTTCACAAAGTGTGGATGGAAACCCGAGCTGGTTCCAAAGGTCAGCATTAAATCTCTTGGATGTCCCCATTGCTTTTCAGTAGGAAGCTGCTCTGTCACTTAGAGAAAAGATAGATGGAGTGCAATAGCAATAGGATTCCAGAGGGATCGTCGTAAAACGCAGAGAGCGTTGTAAGCAATGAGATATTTGCTTCCACTTCTTTAAACTGTCTGTGAAGATCTGCAGTGGGAATAGCATTTTCCAGTAGATTTTGTGACACTAAGAGATCTATGACAATTTTGGGGAAAAAAATGTTGGGAAGCTACTCCTGATAATTCACAAGAGGTGGCTCTGTGCTGGCTGTTGTCTTTCTGTTGGCCTGAGCCGTCACCAGTGTTTGCTCTGTGTCCCGGCTGGCTGTGACCTGCTGTTGCCACATGCTGCTGGTGTGCACAGCCCAGCACCCAGCACCTGATACAGGGCTGACCCCGGTCTCTGCCCCCACAGGTCACCGCTGTGAGGAGACCCCTATGAGCCCCAGGCACCCATTGCTGTCCCACACCCATGTCGTGTCCTCTCCGGCCTGTGGCCGTTCGCTGTCCCTGCACTCCAGCGGGGGTGAGTCCTTCTGGGGGGGGCTCAGCCCTTCTCTGCCCTCCCCAGATGGGGGGGTGCCATCCTGCCCTGCGCAGAGCGGTGACCCGAGTGCTGTCCCTGCAGATGTCAGGGTATCTCGGCCACGCAGGCTGGCTGAGGTGGATAGCGAGCTGGCAGCCATTCTGTGCAGCCTACGGCTGGAGCAGAGCCCAGAACGCCTGCATGCCCCGCGTGAGACCGCGGCCATCCAGCAGCACACGATGCAGTGCTTGGCAGCGTTGCAGCAGCATGTGAATGGTGACAGGAGGATCCCCCAGCACGAGGTGAGGGCGGGCCGGGTGCCCGGCACAACCTGTGCTGCCTCCGGGCTCACAGTCCCCTCCGTCCTGCAGGGCTGCTCCAAGCGGTGCACGCAGTACCTGCAGATCATCGATGCCTATCGAGAGCGCACCAAGCAGCGGTACATCTCCCAAATGCTCAGCCAGGCCATCACCGTCACCCACACTGTGTACGCCATGCTGGGAACGGCCGAGTTCTTTGAGTTTGCCCTGAAGAACCCCTACAGCACCCAGCACACGGTGACGGTTGAGGTTGACCACCCCGAGCTCAGGTAGCGCCGACAACCATCCCTGTGTTGTGTGCTCACAGTGCTTGTGCCCGGCTCTGTCCCCGTTGCTGGGGTCTGTTCAGGGTCTCCTGCCTGCCTTGGTGCTGGACCTCTCCCAGTGCATCCGGGGCGATGGGACACCAACCAGCTCCACCTCTCGCTCCTCCAGTGTCATACTGGACCCAAGGGAATGGAGGCACTTCAAGGAGCTGACCCAGACGGCCACCCCTCTGGAGGAGGACATGTTCCACCTGCGGGATGACCTCAGGCCTCAGATCTACCTGCGCCCCAAGGAGACTGTGCACATTCCCTTCCGATACCAGATGTTCTCCACGGAGCCGGCTGTCACAGCAGTGCCGGTATGCTGGGAGCTGCATCATGCTTGGGTGCAGAGCACACGGTGGTATTGCTGAGAAAACACTGCTTATGTGTCATGGGGCTTCTTCCAAAACCAAGTGTTTTGTTTCCTGCAGGATCCGATGGGGCTGAGCAAAGAAGAGGATGCAGGGAGGGCGCAGGAGGAGCCAACGGCTGCGCAGATGAGGCTCATCCAGGTGGGGATGCAGGGACACGTGGGGCTGTTGGCTGCTGCATCGTGGAGCTGCCTCCCAGCCCCAGGAACAGAGTGCTGACCCCACCACGCTGTTCCCATGCCTGGCACTCAGCCTCTCTGCTCTGCCCCTCCTGCTGCAGGTGGCTTTCTGTGTGAGCAGGGACAAACCCATCGCCCTGCTGCAGGTGAAGGTTGAGCCCCGGCCCCCCGTGGTGGATCAGACCTTCCGCTTCTTCCACCCCGAGCTGACCTTCCTGAAGAAGGCCTTCCGCCTGCCTCCATGGCACACGCTCCCAGGTGACCCACAGGGCTCTGCCAGGAGGTGGGGTGGCATCCAGAGAGCGAGTTCCCACCATCAGGGATGGTTTCTCTGCATCTTCAAAGACTGTTCATGCTATGGCCTTGGGCTTCCTTGCTTGCTTTCTATCCATCTGCTTGCACTAATTTTATACTCTCTTGAACCAGTATGACCCGGTTGCTCTCTGATAGCTCAACGTAAGGGATTGCAGCTCACGGCTGTGCGATGGCGTAGAACAAAGCACAAATAAAATGCTCTGTGGTGTCACACGTGGTGTTGCCTCCTGCAGGTGCTCCGGTGAGGATGCCGAGCGGTGATCCTGAGGTCTATGTCCGCTGCAGTGACCCTAATGTCATCTGTGAGACCAAAAATATGGTACCAGTTACACTCCTGTGTTGCTTTGTCTTCTATCCTCCTGTGTTTTGCTGTTTTGATCAGCCCTGCACCCATGGCAGCATCCTGATCTATTGGCCTGTAGGAATGTGAAATACTGGTGGTGATTAAGGCAGAATTGCCCTTGATTCCAATTAAAATGGGCTGCCTTGTTTTGGTATCTGATGCCTGATTTTGTGCCTGTTTTCCTGGAGAACAAATAGTTTGAGGTTGGTTCCAGCCCTGTTTCCCTCCTGACCTGGTGCAAATCAATACCGGTGTCTTCTTTACTTTGTGTCTCTTTGGATCGAGCCCTCAAAGTTCACCTGGAAGATGCTTTGTGTGTCTCCCCAAACACCACTTCAGTTTTGTACTTCCCAGCAAAGATGTGAGGTCTGCAAGGCTCTCTTTCTGCTGCTTGAGATAGAAGTGGGAAAAAAATAAGTGTGTGTATGAACACAGACGGTTATGAAGGGTAGTTACTAATTGCCAGTGCATAATCCAATGGTAATTGGATTATGGCTTGTTAGAAAACGTAGGGAAAATTTGCCAAAATTTGATTATGGATGCAAACCTGGAATGCGAGAGTCGTTTGTGTCCTCTTTTGTAATTAAAAATACTGGAAGAGCTGAACCACGCTGTATAATAACTTAATAACGTGGTTTTTAACTAGATGCTGAAAGCATCTGCTGTTGTAAGTGGGTTGGTGTTTTTTTCATTAATAGAAAGGAAACCCTGGAGTCCTCATTAGCTGGTTTGATCTCTGGGTTAACCATCCTAACGATGCTCTGATTTCTGTGCGCAGGGTCCTGGGGAACCGCAGGACGTCTTCTTAAAAGTAGCTGGAGGACCAAGCCCACAGATCAAAACGTTCTTTGTTGTTATTTATACGTAAGTAACAGGAGCCAGAGGGAGGAGAAGGAACCACTCAGAGCACAGGCAGAGCAGGAGGGAACGTTCCCATCCATGTTCTCTTGCTTGCTGGTTCCCGAGCCCTGCTTGCTGAGCCAGGCAGGAGGCTTCCCAAAACCCCTGTTTGCTTTTCCAATCTCTGTAAATAATGCTCTGAGTGCAGGAGACGGCTTCTCTGTACTCATTCACTCTCTCTGCATGAGTAAGGCTGAAATTTCCTGTGGAGAGGTTTGCCCAGAGGTTGGGGTGGTCTCGGGGCTGAACGCAGCAGGCAGGGGCTGTGCCACTGCTTCGTCTCGCTGCAGGGACCCCTGGCTGGCCACGCCGCTGCACATCTGGCAGTTCTACCTGCACTCCCTGCAGCGTTTGGATGTCAGCTGCACTGCAGGGCAGCTCTCCCGCCTGGCCGTCCCGCTGCGCGGCACCCGCACCCTGCGCAGGGTGAAGGCGTTCTGCTCCCATCCCCACGAGCTGAAGGTAATGCCTCGGGGTCCTGCTGGGTCCCTGGGGTGCTGGGCTGGGCTGGCAGCTCTGTAACCCTTAGAAATGCAACGCGTCCCGTTTGGAGTTGGGAAAAATGCCTTGGTGATAATTACCTCTTGATTAAAGCTGTCGTGTGTAGGATCGTTGGTACGAAGCCCCAGAGGGCAAATTATCTGCGTTAATGAGACTATCTGAAGACTAATAATTTCTTTAGAATTCATTTAGTCATAATTGTAAATGGGAGTAATGAAAGGAACAAAAACCCCATTACTGTCCCATAAACAAAGGAAAAAAAATCTCAGCTCTCAGAGACTGCAGAAGGGAATGAATCCCACTGAGGATGGCATCACAGTGGTGTGTGCCATCAATCCAAGTTTGGGGACTGCCTGCCCCCCGTGCCATGCCAGCATTGTGCCTTGGCCGTGCTGATGGCAGTGCGTTGGGTTCTGCTGCGGTGCTCAGAGCGAGCAGTGCGGGTGGGAGGAGATCCCTGCAGCTGATGGTAAAGCACTGTTAGGGTCCTCTTGCTGGGCAGAGTGCAGGCTGCTGTTGGCACAGGCGCCGCCATGCAGCCAGACCTGCTTCATTAGTGCAGATGGGATTAAATGTTCCAATCATAGGTGTGCATTCCTTAGTGTAATCAGAGCTCATTTGTATTCTGAGCTGGACCTCACGGAGGTGCAGATTCTCTCCCAGCTGTTCCTGCCAAGGGGTGCCAGCCTGCCATCCAAAACCGATCTGCACGCAGTTTGTCTTCATTTATCCCTCTGCTCCCTCTCGGGGGGGGTGGGGGGGGGGTTCCCCAGGATGCTGGCAGCAGCTGTGAGCGGTGCTGATGCCGTCTCCTCAGTGAGGACACCCTGTTCTGGCTTTTTGTGACTTCAGAGCATCAGGAGCTGAGGGAGGAGGTTCTGATGGGGCCCGTGCTCCTTCCTCTGCGGTGTGTTTGCAGGTGGACCCAGCAGGTGTGTTCACGCTGCCCCCCAATGGGGTCCTGGATCTGTTTGTGGGTGTGAAGCCACGCCGGGCTGGCAGCAGATTCTTCTACCTCAACCTGGTGGATGTGGAGAGCCACCAGCTGGTGTCCTCCTGGCTGCTCTGTATCACCTGCCGACAGCCGCTCATTTCCAAGGTAATCATGGGGAGGGGTGGGGGGTCAGCGTGGTGACCCCACTGGGCTGGGGGCTGTGTGTGCTGACAGCCTGGGCTGGCTGCTGCTTACTGCTTTATCTACATCTGCTCTTGGCGTCCATTCTCCTCCTCTGTGCATGAGGAGGGACGCGTGCTGGGAGCCGTGCCGCTGCGCATCGATTGCTGGGCGAGCGCTTGGTCTTCGTGCAGACACTGCCATTATTCCCAGCTGTCATGAGCAAGGATCCTAAAGCCAATTTCTAAGAATTACTGACAGATTAGAGATTAACTGTCCTCTTTGAGTTAATCTCCTAAAGCAGTACTGCAGAGTAACTCTGGATCACTTGTCTTTACCTGCCAGGACTGCAGGATGTGTGTGGACTCTACCCATGCTGCCTGTTACTATTTCCATTTCCCCATCTCACTTAAGCTCTGGAGCACACGTTTAGCCTTCCAGTGCCTGAATAATCTCACTGAAGACCATCATAAAATATCTTTCAGCCTGTTTTGAAGGCAATTCCATGCTGAGGAGTGTCAACTCTGAAGTATACCCAGTTGTGAAATTAAAGTTACAGCATGCTGCTTTCTATTAGCACTGTGCTAGGTTAGGACTTTGCTCAAAGATAGAAAATTAGATCTCCCAGTTAATGTGTTCGTTTTAGAAATGTTTTCCTGGAACACTTGGTGCTGGGTGAGGTGGAGAGCAGCATTTAAACTGATGTCACTCCATCCTGATGAGTGCGAGCCCCAGTCCCTGCGCTCTGCTGTGTTATCTGAATTAGCACCACGGTTATCCCCGTGGAAATAAATTAATTAGTCGGAGCGTTCGTTGGCCGGTCCCCAGCTGCTCCTCTGGCCCTTTGTCACTCAGTCTCATAATTACTGCTGTGGATGTAGCGATGCAAACCGCAGCCCGAGGAGATGCTTTTACTCAGAGGTCGTTGCGCGTGTCGCTGATGGCAGGAACTGAGTGTGCATGGAGCAGCAGGGGAGTGGGACACAGGGCAGCAAGGTGTGCTGGGCTCCCCTCGGTGCACAGCAGAGCAGCCCAGGCTCTGTCTGACCTCAGTTCTGTTCTGTGCCCCGCAGGCCTTTGAGATCACCATCCCTGCAGGCAGCGGGAAGGGCTCCAACAAACGCATCACCTACACCAACCCCTACCCCACACGCAGGCTGTACTTTCTGGTCACCAGCCGGCCCGACTTGCTGCAGTTCAAGGAGGACTCCTTCCAGGTACAGCCCTACCCCCCCTAGGAACTGCAGCAGGCGCCCTGATGCCCCCCAGCCTCCCCATGTGCCCGCTGTGCTGTGTGCAGGTTGCTGGGGGGGAGATGTACACCATCGGGCTGCGCTTCGCCCCGAGTCAGAGCGTGGGTGAGGAGGAGATCCTGATCCACATCAACGACCACCAGGACAAGAACGAGGAGACCTTCTGCGTGAAGGTCATCTACTACTGAGGCTGTGGCACGGCTCTTGGTCCTCGTTTGGGCAGTGCAGCCCCGCACAGGTGAGGGCACCGTGTCTGCTTCTCATCTCACCCCACTGAGCTGTGGGGTCCCTCTGGCCCTATGGGAGCCCCACTGCTGGACCAGGCTGCCCTGTGCTCAGAGCAGGAAGGGGGGGGACGTTCACCGCTGTGTGCCACAACTGCAGAAGGTCTTAATTTTTGTTAGATGTTTTTAATGTTTATATTGCAAGGGCTTTAAATCCTTGTGTGGTTTTAACTTAAAGTTTACAAAATGTTTCTGAAGGATTCTGTACCTGCCATCGACTGTTGCAGAAATTAATCGTTTGGAGTTGGTGATGCTTTTCTACTCGTTCAAGACCAATAAAATTTGTGCCCTCCTCTGACAGCATCATGGTGTCCCTTGTTGGGCAGAGGCCTCCCTGCAGCCCCAAACCCATGTGGGGGGAGCACTTGTGGTCCCCATATGGTGTCAGCCCATTCCCACAAGTGGGTCCCAGCACTGATGGGCTGACCTGCCCTGTGTCACAGCTGTGACTGAAGAGCGATGGCCCTCCCGCAATCTGTTTTAATCTTGTTTGCTAAAATGCTCCCGTTCTCCCTCACTACTTTACACCGCATTTATTTCTGTGAAGTCACGATCATTAGTACCCAGAAAACATCAAGCAGCACCTAATTTTCTGATGGCTTCATTTTCACTAATGGATTAGAAGGAAGCGGCTGCGCTGCTGGTGAGCCTGGCAGGATCTTAATTTATCTGCCCCTGCTTACAGTGCTGACTTGCTTGGCCTTGACGTAACTACTGGAAATCCACTGTGAGTTCTATGGAGGGGAAGATTCATTATGCAGAGAGAGGAAAAAGGAGATGAGAACAAAAGCATGGAGCAAAGGAGGGCCGGATCCCTGCTGGCTGAAGGCTGTCCCCACTGCTTCCATCTCCCAGCCATTGGGGTGGCTGTGCAGCTGTGGCACTGCTTGTTGTGGGGCGTTAGGAGGATGAATTGCAGCCCCAGTGAATGGTGTGCTGAGTTACCCTGAGTTACTCTGCCTCCTTAGGACTGATGGGAAACGACAGCTCATATTTTAGAAAATTATTGTGCTGTCTGCAATGCAGAGAGGTCCCTCTGTTGGGTTATTAAAGTCGATTAGATGAAAAATTTTCATTACGTTTTCATATCATAACGTTTCTTAAGGATTATCAATGACTTGGTGCTTTATCCTCGGCTGCTGCAGACGGGGAAGGTCCACAGGTCTCCCATTCCAGGGGGGGGAATGTGGGTCACAGCCGTGCCCCCTTGGAACACATCCCTCACAGTCTGCAAAGTACCATAAATCGTGGCAGGGCTTTAACGTACCCTTCTGCTGCCTATTAGTTTGTTCTCACTACATTAGCTTTAATTAAACTCTACTTTGAAGCTCAGTCCAGTTAGGAGCAGTTTAAGGGCCCTGCAGGGGCAGCGCTGCTCCTGTGGGCTCTGACAGCGCTGGGATGGCGATGGCAGCAGCGTTTTGTTCACACTTGCTAATGAAGTTGTCCCCCTTAATGACAACACCGAGTCGTTAACGTGCAACAGATTCTTCTCCCGACGTTTCTCCAGGAGTGCAAGCGGAGCACGGAGCTCTGATGGAGGTAATTTCACAGGGGTCACGCAAAGGTTGCAGGATTGACTGGAGGTGAGAGGAGGAGCTCTGTGAAGCTCTGCCGGGTGTTTAATTCCGCCTTTGGAGCTGCCCGCCTCTCTTTCAGATTCTGCTCTGCCCTCCCTCTGCGGTTTTGTCCCGGCTGTGTTTGCAGGAGTCGCTCTGCAGCACCCAATGCAGAGAGAAGGCGCTGAGCAAACCCTGCCTGCAGCTGTTTCATCAGGAGCGACCCTCCCAAGTGAGGGTTAATCAGTTAATTATTTGCTTCCATATTTATGCCCACATCTATTTTTATGTGGCCACCAGTACCTGGAAAGAAAGTGCATCAATGTGAATGGAAATAACCAAAGCCCAATAAAAAGTGGAGTAAAGGGGGAATCCTACACCACATCCCAATTCCCCCATCCTGTGCTTTTGAGAGGAAAACACACCAAAAACCATTTCCTTAGCCAGGCAGGACTTAGCTGCAGAGCATCCCTTGAACTCTGCCTATCAACCAGAACAAACAGTGTGTTGGTGACTGTCTTTGGAAGCCCAAAACATTCCTCTGGTGCATGACCAGGCACAACCCCTGCCTGCTCTCTGCCGTTCAGCACTCATGGATCTGGGTTTGCAGTGTTGGTTTTTTCCCCCACCCTGCACCACCTACGTGGTGTTAGAAATAAAAACATGGCCTGGTGCTGCTGTGCTGTAATTAATCACCGTGTGTGGACGTGCAGTGAGGGAGCGACCTTGCGTTGCCTGGCTCAAGGATAAGGGCATTTCCCTCCTGAGCTGGGTGCAGGGCTGTGCTCCGTGTGGCTCCGAGCCTCCCCAGCTCCAGAGGTCAGCAGTTATCTGCTTTGCGAGAGCAGCTGTGCTGGGTGCACCAGCACTGAGTGCATCTGAAATGGGCTTCTGAAAGAGAAGAGCTGGAGCTCCTCAGCCCCAGGTGTGAGCAGGGAACGTTCCAGGTGCCGGCAGGAGGGCACAGAAGAGCTCTGGCTTTTAAGATAAGGAGGCAGGAGTGGTGTAACTACCTCCCATCAAGTTAGAAGATAAAAACAGCCTGTCTCTGCCGAGGCAGCTGAGTGCAGCTGGCTTCTCCAATCAAGCTGACCCAGAATGCTGCTCGCTGGGGAGGCTGCCCACCTCACCCTGTCCCAAACTCCCACCCCAAACCTATGGAGTTTCATTAGGAAACTCCTGGCACGCCGTTTCCTCCAGCCTGGTGCGAGGGTGTTATCAAAGTTGCTCCCAGTTCCTCTTGCTTTGGAGCAAGAAGGAAAGCAGCTCCAGCGTTCTTTGTGCTTGCACTGCAAACACCCCTGCAAGTGTGGTTTGGGTGGAAGCTCAGCTCTAAGCAATAGGTGGGATTGAATTGAGCCTCTCTGATGGATGCTACGAGAGAAGGAAGCGCTCAGAGACCTGGGGGCCCTGGGATCCATCTCCCACCAGGCTGCCGCAGGGCTCCAGCTCTGCTCATTGCTCTGTCTTTGGAAAGATCCCTCTGAACCGAGCAGCACGCGGTCAGGGCAGGCCGCGCCAGGCAGCCATCCCATAATATGAACTCCCTCGGTGCCAGACATCACGCCGAGTTCCAAGAAGGCTCTTTGCCCATCAAGGCACCTGATGGCCCTTATTCCGCCCCCCGCTGGGTCGCGCCGCAGGCTGAGAGCCGCTGAATGCTCACAGCGGAGGGGAGAAGGGCGACTTCTGGAGTGGAGCGGTGGAAGTCTGATGCTTTGTCTGAAAAGAAAGAACGGGGGGGGGAAAGGGGAGTGGGGAAGCGAGCGCAGCTTTGAAACACAAACCCAAGCAGAAAGTTTCCATGACAAAGCTTTCGGCTCCTTCCCGGGGAGCACAAACCGGCATTTGCATGAAAAAGGGACCGCAGGGGTGCGTGGAGCTCCTGGGCAGGAGTTCCTACAGGGAGACGGGGGAGGAGAGCGATGGGCGCTGCGGGCAGCGGGGTGGACGGGGGGAGACACGTGGGAGTGGAAGGCACGAGGGGGCCAGCATCCTTTTTTTTCCTCTTATGAGGAAGAAATCGAGAAAACCCGATTTGAACAAAAGATCACCATAGCGTTGGCTGGGAGCCTGCCAGCGTTGTAATAAGATGTTACCGGGTGTCTTTATTAGTTAAAATGGGTATTCAGATTGCCTGCCAAATTGAAAGATGAGAGACTTGTTTGAAAATGGCACCGCAACAGCAAGCAAACGTTCTCCAGGCTGCTAACGAGCTTTGGCTGTGCAGGGCATTGGGAGCAACGAGGGCGGCTGGGGTCGGGGGGGGGAGGGGGGGGGGGCAGACATGGAGGGGCCTTCCTCCACCTCATTATCCTCACCTCCCCTGCTAGCAGCCTTCAATGGCAGGAAACACATCCTAGAGCCCTCAGTCAATGAGCTCCAGTGCCACCATGGAGCCCTCCCTCAGTGCTGGTACTGAGCAGCCCCAGTCCTGGTCAGTGACAGAGCTCTGCTGGCAATTACAGCCCGGTGCATCATTTCATCAGCAGTCAATCCATGACATGTGAGGGGTGGCTGAGATGGCAGCAGTGTGGGGCCCAGGTGGCCCTCCAGGGCTTTGCTCACCCCTCCTGCTGAAAGGTGCTGCTCTGAACAGATTTTCCACGTCAGGAATCAGAGAAATTAGGTGTTATAATGCGTTGCCCTGGCATTTCCAGCTGAAAGTGTTGTGATTTTCGAGTCTGAAATGAGTTTTTATTTTCAAATGCATTATTCATTTTCTTTAAAAGGTCAAAATCCGAGCGAAATGCTTTGGTTCACCTCAGACGAATCTGTTTGGGTTTGTCTTTGCAGGCACACGGCGGATCGATGGCGCTGGGCAGTGCCAACCCTGCATCGCCCAGCACTGGGGGCACAGGGAGCCATGGGCAACGGGGCTGTGCCAGGGCAGGGCTCATCTCCCCACCTCCTCTGAGCACAGGACGTGAGCGAGGTGCGTGGAAGCCTTTGGCCGCTGCTCACAAAGATTATCTCAAGGTTTTCCTGCGGGACTGTGACCTTTCCGTCCTCCTGTTCCCACCCAGGACCGAGCAGTGCCCAGCCAAAGCTGCCCGTTAGCATTTGCAGGCTTTGATTTGGAAATTTCAAATGCATCGCCCCTGATTAGAGGAGAAGTTGCTGAAAAACTGGAAGATGACTCCAGGGAACCATGGGGCTTCACGGAGAAGAAATATTTGCTGGTGGTAATTATATATTAGCTTTAAGACAACCAAATTATTTCTGAAGTGACAGAGCATTATGGACACGGTCAGCATTGCTTTCAGCTCTAATTCACAGCGCGCAGGAAGGGAGCGGGCGAACGGGGAAGCGACATTAATTGTGGCCCAATTCATTTCCCTGCATGGAAAGCCACAGCTAATCTCCTTAAAAGAAAAATGGTTTAATCTGGAAGGGCTGCGGGGGACGATTTGTGACGCCGGAGGGAAGCGAGGCGGCGGGGGGCGGCCCTGGCTGAGCGCGGCCCCGCGGCTCGGCGCTCTCAGGTGGCCCCAGCTCCCAAAGGGACACAGAGCCACCGACGGCCCCCAGCCTGCAGTGCCCAGCACCCCACAGTCTGCAGTGCCCGGGGTGGGGGATCCGTGCCTCCCACCCTCCCGAAGCAATAAGTGTGCAGTATTGATTACATTGATGGCCACGCGCTCTCGTGTCCCCTGGAACTTCGTGCCCTGTGGTGCTCTAAAGCGAGAAGTATAATGCTCTGCTGTGGAGAAAAATCCCTTTCTGGTTATTAACATTTAGCTCGAGTATGGCAAAGCAGTCCCAACATTTGAATTGGGAAGGTTTACTCCCCGTTTCTCCCACACATCTTCCTGAAAGCATACCAGCGACTTGATAAAAAACTGATTTAATGGCTACAAAACCCGGAGATAAAACTACTCTTAATGGCTTTCTTTGAGATCAAGGCTGTCAAATACCGGGCTCAAAATCCTTTATACAACAAGAGCAACTATATTAAGTGCACTCAATCAAAACCGGGCTGAAGGTTCTATAAATGAAACAATGGCTGTAGGAAATGCATTTTATTAACATCTCCAGGAGAAAGCAGAGGAGATGAAGAGCCCCAGAACTGCCTGCTCCCATTCATCCAGGATGGATGGAACGAGGAGGGCGTCTTCCCTGCACGTCCTTGCTGTGTGCACTGTTCAGAAGGGCTGGGGCAGCCACAGGATGGGCTCACAGGTTAATATTTGGTTTTCACCCTGCTTTTCTCCAGCTTGGAACCCCTCCTGCTCACTCATTGTGAAATATACGAGTTTATCTTTGAAGTCTCATTCCGAGGATGCCCCCCCATCAGACCCATTCGTTGGCTCTTGTAAATGTATTCAGCCAGCGCTGGATGCACGAGGAGAGTGGACTGTGCCAGAAGGTTTGGCTTATCAAATGTCACGCAGATCTCGTCTCGGGGGAAAAATACTTCAATAATTAAATTAAATGAAAAGTCCCCGAATAAAAGCCTGGGAGGCTGCGGGCTTCTGTTTATCTCCGAAGTGCAAATAGAATTGCAAATGGGGAAGGAAGATGCCAGAAGACCACGTTAGGTCTCTGGTCCTTTTACTGCGCATTTCTGTATGTCACAGAGTGTTTTGCACTTTCATGCTGGTTTTCTCTATAGAAATGATTCTTTTCCATAGGACGCTTGGACAGGGGAACCAGCTGGGTGTGCTGCAGGGGACAGAGCTGCCCTGGAACAGCTGTGCCCAATGCACTGCTACCAGGCATTGCTCCAGGTGTCCCCTATGGCTGGGAACATCGCAGCACCTCGGCTGAGTCACCTTTCCCATCTGAAGCCGTGTCACCAGGGGTCCTGTAACAGCCGTGCCCTGCTGTTAAACCTGCTTTGCTGAAGAAAGGCTGTAAAAGGAAATTGATCATAAAAGCAGCCCTCTGCCTTTACTGCTGCTTTAAGCTCCCTTTGGGACAGAGGCTGAAATTTACACCTGCTGCTGTGGGATAAACAGGATTGGGGTTAGGTGAGGATGGTGTGCGGTGCTGGGTCCCAGCAGAGCTGTGTGGTGCTGTGGCACTGCTGAGACCCGCCGTGCTGCTGTTCCAGTGCTGCCAAAAGGGAAATGGCTCGGGGTGGTGGCCTCAGTGCCTGCTTATGTCACATTAACAAACAAATTCGGGACAGCTAAAGGCTCTTTGTGGATAAATAGCACACAGAAAAGAGAGGCTAAATTAATAACATAAATCATCGCTGCGAGCGGCTCGCCCTGCTCCGCGCAGCGCCTTCCAGTAGCAGGTTTCATAGCCTAATTGTATCAGCTACTCTTTTGGCACCCATTTGCTGCGAACCATCCCACCCCTGCTGCTTCTTAATGCAGCTAATCTCCTGTTGATTATTCCCAGGGTCTCAGCCAAATAAGCACTTCAAATTAAAGCTTTCCCCGCAGCTCCTATCGGGTTTCCATAGCGATCAGAGCGGGGTGCTGCATCCTCACTGCCAAGAGGCACCGCTGTGAGCATCCCCGGGCCCCCACCCCCCGCTGCTGCCATCCCCACACTGCCCACCCCCAGATCCCCATCCCTGCCCGCTGCCTGTAGGCATCAAATTGAGTTCCTGTCCCATATGGGACCGGATCCCCACCGGCTCCAATGGCGCAGTCAGGGCGGTGGTGCCGATCTGCAGGTGGGACGGCCCCAGTGCTTTCACTGGGTTCAGCAGTATGGATCATCATTCTCTGAAGGGTGAATGGGCTTTGTAGTCTGGAACAGGTTTGCTGGGGTGTGTGATGGGACGGAGTGCCGTGGCTGAATGTCTCCGGAGCACGGCACGCGTCACGGCGTTGTGACAGCAGAGGTGCCCTTGTGCGCACAGCCGAGTTGGCAAATAGCTGTTAGATGGAGGGGATGATCGTAATTACAGGAACAAAATAGTTATTAATGCGCTAATTTACCTGGGAACCAGACTTTATGTAATTACACTCCAGGATCAAGATAAGGTTAATGCATTTACCTTCCTGGATATTTATAGATGTTTTACAATCGCTCTCCTTTGAGCACCGCGGCACCAAGCAGAGCCACTGGGAACTCATTTGTGGCTGTGGGACTGGGACAGGAGCCCATCAGCAGCATTAGGAGGGAACTTGCAAACACCTCCCAGCAGCTGCCTGTGTCTGTGCAGCCCCCGTGCCCCAGGAGAGCCTCAGCTGCGGTGATGGCATCCTTTGGAAATCCTTGCTCCAGCAGCGATGGCAGCGAGCGTCCTAGAAATGACAGGATAGAACAAGATGGGGTGTGGGAAGCTCAGCCCCCCCGGTGTCCCCACGTCCCCAGCGCCTGGCACTGCTGGCAGCTGCCTTGCTGCATGTCACACCATGTGGCGCTGCCCCCCGTCGCCATCCGCTCGCTGCGCGCTCCGCATGGCCGCCCCGCAGCGTTGGCTCCCGGGCTGCTCGCGAGCATCTGAGTGGTGTCACCAAGGATCTGCGTTGTGGTGCCACGCAGGGGACAAGCAGCAGGCTGCAGAAGGTCAAAACTGCTCTAAAAATACATACGTGTGAGTGTGTGTGTGTGTGTGAGTCCCTCGCTTCACTATTCAACACACATGCTGCTGTTTAAAAGGCAGAAGAGGCTGAGATTGAGCACAGGTAACCTTTAAGACCAGCAGAAGGGCTTAATAAGGTTACATTGGGCCTCGAGGACCCCTGACACGCTGTTGGTTTGGCCTTTTGATAATTTACAAGGAAATAAATCTGTGAGTTATTGTTGGAAGCCCAATAGTTCAACCTCCCCTCCAGATCTTTGCAGCCCAGTAATCAGATGGAAACAGAATCTGCCAAAGGGAAACCGACAGCACTCGGGAAATTTGAAATCATTTCCTTAAAAATCAATGTGGAGATTTATTTCTCTATCTAGATGGGAAGGAAAGGCAGCTCTGGGCTGTACGTCAGGGCCTATTTAACCACATCGTGTAAAACCATTTTTACAACAAACATAAGTTTGAGTTATGTATGTTATTTTTGCTAACTGTTTGCACATGGCTGGATTTCATTATGACAGAAGTGACTAACTGTGTAAGGTTATGCAAATGAAGTGCTTAATTAAGTAGGAGCCATATAAAATAAATCCCAGCTCTATGAAGTGCCCTCTCTTTTTCCTCTAAGTGTGGGTTGATGCTGATCTCCGTTCCTGACTGGGAGATGCTCTGCTGAGGGCTGGGGAGAAGGATGGATACCCCCATGGGCACGATGCTCTGCAGGACTGCCCACCCTTCTCCTTTCTCCAGAGCCCATTAATCACCCTTGAAGGCATCTCATACATTATCAGGCCCAGATGTTTCCCACTGTATGTTACAAATGTTAATTATCTCCTAATTACTTATTAGCAGAGGCTGGGCTGGCACAGATTGCGGGCAAAACGCAGCCAAGTGCATTCAGTCCATGGATGGCAGTGCCTCAGCCGACAGCTCCTCCTGGCTGGGAGCTCACAGGAACTTCTCATTATTTCCCCCCGCTTCCAAATATTTACTGAGGAATTCCAGGCAAGATCCAAGCACTGTGATGATGGGTGGCTGCAGCTTGTCAGTGTGGCCATTTCACCTGGGCAGAGCAGGGCAGGGCTTATAAGAGCCCTAGTGAGCATCCCTCCTCCTGCAGGACTATGCTCAGTGGTTGTGGCATAGGGCAGGAAGGTGCAACAGGACCTTTCAGGGTTGGCTTGGGATGGAGATGCCCCATAGGGGTTCCCTGTGGTGGTGTGCAGCCCCTGCTGCTGCTCAGCCCTCTGCTTGTGCCTCTGCTTTATGAATCCTGATGTGTTTCGGCTGCTGCTTGTGTCTGATAGGTACTTTATTGGGAGATTCATTGTTGTCTGCGAGGATTAAAACCTGACAGGCTGAAATGATATTGGAAACTGAGGAGCTGAGGGTTTAGTGGGATGGAACCCTGTGTGTGTGGCAAATGGTAACGTATTTCTTCTTGGCACTGCGGTCTTATTGATCACTGTGTGATACATGGGGCTTTGTGTGTTTAATTCTATCAGCTGGAGATGATGGATGGGCACGTGGGCACGTCTGGGCGGGCAGCACGTCGTGTGTTATCCCAGCAGGCATCAGCCCACGTTGCTGCTGTGCCCAAGCATTTGATCAGTTGCTGCTCAGTGCAAGGGCCGCTGGAAGCTACGCAGGCAGAGCACAAAAGCTTGGTGTGGGGCTTTCCCTACAGCAATCCCATATAAAGAGAGCTGTGTGAGAGAAGGTGCTCCAATAAAGGTCACTGAAAGGAGGTGAAAATAACTGCAGGGCCGCATCTCTGCTGGTATGGACTTGGTGTGAGGGAGCCCGGAGCGGTGGATGCTGGCGGTGGGTCTGCGTCCCGCATCGCCCCGCTGTCCCCGGAGCACAGAGCAGCACTGCAGGGCTGGGTAATCCCACCCGGAGGATTTCTGCTGGATGGTTTCACAAATAACTGTTTTCCATGAAATATTGGTTCTCATTCTGCATGAAAGGGCTGTTTTATTTCAATCTGCGGAAGAGAATGATGAAATCCATTACATCCAATAGTCGGAGAACATCTATAGCGCAGCTCCTGCGAGCTCATATTTTTTCCCAGAGACCAATAACTCGGGGGCTTCGGGCTTTTGTACAACCTTTAATCTTCTGAAGTGCAGCATAATTTAGCTTAAAAAGTGGTTTGGTAAATTTCTGCTTTTTTGTTTTTTTATTTTTAGGGTTTTTTTAGCACTTTTAAGCTGTGCTGAGCAGCGCTGGACCTCGCGGTGCAGAGAGGCGTTGCACTCCGGCTCTGAGATGAGGAGAGCAGGTGGGCACAGCAATGCTGTGGCCATTCCAGGTTTGGAATGTGGTGCTGGGATTCAGACAAACCCCACACAAACCCCACATGGCAAATCCGGTGTTGCTTGGTCCACCATTTCTTTCCTTTCTCTCCTGTTCCAAAGTGCTGTGGGTGAGATGCACCCCGGTGCCCCCAGGTTGGCTAACGGGGCAGTTGGTAAATGCAGACTCATTTTGCTTCCAATGCTCTTTTTTTTTTTTGTGCCCTCTTGTCAAGAGAAGATGCCACTTGTAATTCCCCACAATAATTACAATGATGCTCATCCCAGTAGCATTGACCTAATTTGCATCCAGTCTGGATGCCAAGAAGGTGTTTTTTCTCCTGTGCTTATAAGGAGAAAATGCTCAGAAACAGTCACTGGGGAGGATTCCTTCCCCCTCCCCTGCGTAGGGAGGCTGCAGAGAGATGCAGAGCCTCCCACAGGATGCATGGAAACCGACCAAACCCAAGAGCAAAGAGGAAATGGAAGGCTTAGGAAGGGAGCTGGGAGAGTTAATTGGGGCGGGGGCTGCTCTTGCTTAGCTGTTAATTTGAATGTGGCACTGCACAGATGGGAGCGCAGCATCCAAGCTGCCGTGAAGCTCCCTTTGAAGCTCACTGAACACTTCAGCGTGCTAAGAAAAAAATAATCCTGCTGGCAGCTAATGGGATATTTTTTAAAAATGTTCCTCTTTCCTACGTGCAGAATTGAACATTTTCCCTTTTTTCTCCCTCTTTTATGATGTTGCCTCACTTTTTCCACTCTGGAGGTCCCTGTTTCAATTCCTATGACCATGGGGCATCGTGCTGGGCTCTGCTCCCTCAGCATCCTGTATTCCATCTGCAACTGTTCTCTGTGGAATGAGATCTTCCCAGGTCCCAAGCAAATCCTCCTTCCTGAGCTCCCACCTCACTGTAGGGCTGACCCTGCATGGGCTGCCGAGAACCTTCTGCAAAGCAAGCACCAGGCAGGGAACAAGGCAGGCAGCTCATTTAATTTACTTTCCTTTCTATTCCACAGGATTCCCAAGAGTGGAATTGGAAGGGTTTAAACTGTGGAAGAGGCTTGTTTGGTGAAGTTACAGCCCCAAATTGAGGCCATCTGTGATGCTGCACAGTTCGTGCCATGCGCTGCGTTCCCAAGCAGTCTGCTGTGCTCCATCACTTCCCTGTGGCAGACGTGCTCGTGTCACCACTGCTCATCTGCAGTGGTGCTCAGTGGGGTTGGGACAGTGCAGCAGTGGGGCTGGTGGGGCTGGGTTGGGGCCGTCTTGCATCCTGGATGTCCATTGGATTGAACTGTGCATATTGGAAGGGAAGGAAAAAAAGGCACATCTTAAGAGTTTTGTGGAGGTTTAGAGCTCTTTATCAGAAGGCAGCGTTGATGGAGAGCTTGGGTGGTGGCTCTGTAAAGCAGAAATTTCCCATTGCTTCTCAGGCTGCATTTGTGCTGAGCTCGCTGCTGGTGACCTTCCCAGCCACGGAGCGCATCGGTGGGGAACCCAGAGCCAGAAGAGCCTTCTGGGGAACCTTTGGAACTGATTAATCCAGGAGTAATTTCTGCTTATGGAGCAATTGCTGTGTTTTGCAAGCAGCCCTATGTGGAGGTAATGGAAGTGCTTTTGTTCCACGTGGGTCCATCCTCCCCTCCGTGGGGCAGAGGCTGAGGAGGGCTTTGGTTTGTGGATGCTGCAGAAACTCATAATGGATGAACCTCTAATCCCATGGAACGCTGTGAGTGTGGGCTGAGCGTTAGCAGCACTCCTAGTTCAGGGACTTCTACATCAAACAGCGCCTTTACAAATTGCTTTGCTACTCCTACAGACAAGTTTTCCTCTCTCTTTTATGTGCTCATAGAAAGGGAATTTACCAGCTGTTGGCAACCCACATCAGATCATTCTAAACGAGTTATTCAAAATATCATTAAGGAACCTCAGCTCAGAGAAGGAAATAAAACCCAAACCTGTAGCTTGAGGCAGAGCCACGGGGGGGGATGTTGGTGTGGATGTGGTGATCTCGGGTCGCTTTGGGAGCTGCCATTGCAGTGCTGGGGCTGGGCTGATTCTGAGCTGCCCCAAAGCCATGGGTGGGGGGAGGGAGGTAAGGAGAAACACAGACGTCGCTCTGACTCTTTGATAAGGGCTGGAAATGCCGACAGCCCACAGACTGCCCTGTTTCCATGGCAACAGGAGGATGCATCCAAAAGGACAAAGTTTGGAACACTCCCACAGATGAGCTGGGATTTTGTTGTTGTAAGTCAATTATATGTTATTATACCTTATTTCTGTAGCCATGATCTCCTGCCTTAATAGATTTCAGAACTTCTTACGAGCCTCTCACAGGTCTATTTTTACCTCTCTCTGGTGCAAAAAGAAAAACTAAAACCAAAACAACAACAACAAATGAGAGGAAGTCAAAAGCGGGGGGGGAATAAGGCACAGAGTTGGAGACAAATGTCAGCACAGCTTTGATCCCCCCGGATGCAGCTCCAGTTGTATCAGTTTATAAGCATTAGATTTGCATATTCATGTCCTTTAATTTGTTCTTTGGGGGCTGAGATCTAATAATTAATGAACAAAATCTTCCTGTGTGTGCGGAGGAAACCCTGGTTATGCAATAGAGAGATAATCAGACATAAATAACCTGATGTGCTGGGGGAAAGGCAGCCTGAAATCCCAGCATACAATGGCAGATCCTGGCCAGGTTGGGGCTGTGGAGGGCAGCTCCCAGCAGCGTGAATCAAGCAATGAATCCCTCGTGTTCACCCTTAATTACGTTTCTTTTAGGAGCACAATAGTTCGCAGCCTTGTCTGCCGTTTATCAGCAATTAAAGCAGTCCTACAGCCCAACCCACGGCACCCATCCCCCCCTGGAGCCCCTCTGTGCTGTGGCACATCTCCCACCTTCAGGACTATCTATGAGGATGCTCTTGGCTCGGCAGCGCTTCGCTGTTTGTTTCCCCCCCCCCCCCCTTCCTCTCAGCATCTGGGTGCTCTTTGTGTGTGCTACGTCAAAGAGCTGTAATTACATATATTGTTGTCAGCAGCAAATAAAGATTAAGTTGTCAGGAAGATAAAGCACGCTGGCTGCTGCCTGCAGGTGGGAGCCGTGTGGCACCAAGGAAGCTGAACTGCGCAGCTCACAGAGCTGCTCCTCTGTAGCATTTCTGCCATCCTCCCCTGGCCCTCTGCTGAGACGAGCCATGTTGAGGCTGCAATGATCAGCTCCCACCTCCCTGGCCCCCATGAGCTTTATCTGCTCTCCAGGAGCACTGTTTGTCCTCTGCTGCGTTGGAGATGGAAGTTCCCCTATCGGGACTTTGAGAAGGAGAAGGTGCTGTTGGCTCTGGGCACGGCTGCAGTGAGCGATGCCACTGGTGCTGCTGTGTGCTGGGGGCTTGTTTGGGGATGTTGGTACAAACGTTTCTGCGTGGTGCTGTGCTGATGTAGGGATTTGTTGTGCTGCAGCCAGTGGAGGAGGAATTAAGGCTGCGTTCCCCACTATCAGCCAGCGGCAGGCTGGGAGCCGGCTCAGCTGCCAAGCTGATACAGTTGGCCTTTTTCCTCCTTCTTGTGTTGATTTTGGCCTTACAAACAAAGGCATCACTGATGTCCTTTGTCCCACAGGCTGCCCATGGAGCTGCTCAGGGCTGGGGCAGGCCAACAGTGGCTGCTGCCCATGGGAACTCCCACCCAGTAAATGCCACAGAGCACCTCCTGGGCTGCGCCCTTCTCTGTGCCCTGGGCTGATTCCAGGGCTGCCAGCAGAGCAGGACCCTTGGCTGGATGTTCCTTCTCTTCCTTGCCCTCGGACGCAGCACAGCTGGGGCTGCTGCTTTAGGGTATGGCTTTGGAAGGCTGCAGCTACTGCTCCGAGCATCCTCCTGTGGGTATTTCCCATGAAAAGTGCTCCATTCTGCCTCAAGTTTACCATTCCTTATAAATATTTTATGGCTCTTAAGTAAGAAAATGTTACGCAGCCGTTAAGTGTGTTGGATGGCTCTTTAAGCCTCCCTTGTTTTAACACGAGGTGGTTTATCATTACTAATTCCTGTGGTAATTATGGTAGGAGCAATTATCAGGGCGCTCACACGGTTTTAACGGGGGGTTGCATTGGATCCAATGCCCTTGGTGGTTGGTAGGACACAGGCCTTTGGGGCAGCAGTGCAAGATAGAGGGCAAAGGAACAGCAGAGTGGTGGGGTCACCATCCCCAGTGTGGAGATGTGGCACTGAGCGCCGTGCTCCGCGGGCACAGCGGGATGCGGTTGGACTTGGGGACCTTCGGAGATCTTTTCCAATGTAATCCTATGGAGGAGAGCGCTGCTCCTGGCCTGGCTGAGCGTCGCTCCCTCCTTCCATCCCCTCAGCACAGCCCGTGCCTTCCTTTACAAGCACCCCGAGTGCTTTATCAGAGAGCAGTTTTGTTTTTTAACAAGTGGAGCAGGAGAGCAGAGGCGCGCGGCGCCGGCGCTGTGTTTGGCTGTGTAATGTTCATTTCATGCTCCGCAAGCAGTTGCCGTATTTAAATTGCAAATATTAGTAATGCTGTCAGACTTCAAGGGTGAATGTGACTTATTCATCCCAGCATGATTTGAGTTAAAATGCATAACTGGAGCTCAAGCAGACAAGTCACATTTTATTGAAAAAAAAGAAAGGCGATATGTACGTATTAATGAAATTGCTCCAGATTGATTATTTCTCTTTCTGAGTGGTTTATCAGGAAAACAATTCTAATTCCTTAATAGACAGAGATGGGGAGCTGCCGTGTGCCTTTGGGCTGAGAGGCAAACCTGGCACAGGTCATCGCAGCCCTACAGCAGATCTCACAGCGGGTCTTTGCTGTGGGTGGTGATGCTTTGAGGACTGATTTAGGAGCTCGGTGCTGGGATTAAGGAGCAGCCCTGGAAGGAGCTGACTGCTCAGAGCTGCCTCTGCCCCATCCGTGGGTTCCAACGCTGTGCTGTGTGGGCAGTGCTGCCCACTGTTGCCCGTGGCAGGGGTGGAACTGCATGATCCTTAGGGGCCCTTCCAACCCTCAGCATTCTGTGTTAGAACCCAACCTGCGCCATTCTCTGATGCTGAGGGGGAGGATTTGAAAGGCTTGCACCAGAAATTCCAAATTTCCCTGCAGGTTGCCAATTTCAGCCCATGTTCTGGGGCTCGGTTTGAGTCACTGACATCAGAGCTCAGCTTATTGAACTGCATTATCTGTTCCTAGCATCAGCTTCTGTAAAACAAAAAAAATATATATTTGTAAAACAAATTTTGCTTTCTTTTCCCTCCGCTAACACATTTAAAATAAATTCTATGATTAAAAATGTTAAAAGTTTAATTGCCTCCCCTGTTGTGCCAAAGTTCAAAAGGAACATTTATCAGTCTCGAGTTAAGGCTGCAATTGATGTGTGCAGCTGAAAGCTTTTTAATTCACTCAACAGGAAACAATGAGCACGACTGATTAAATTTGAGCTGGTAATTTATTCACAAGCATCAGCATTTCACACCCTGTAAGAAAGTTTGCAACCACGGGGCCACGGGAGATGGAGCGGAGCGCTCAGCACGCTTGGTGCCCATGGGAGCATCCCTGCCACCGTGGCCGTATCAATTGGGATGGAGGGGACGTGCAAGGCTCGGGGTGGGGAACCACCGTGCTGCTGCTGGATGGAGTGGATGGCGAAGGCCCCTTGTAACCCAGCCCCATAATGTGAATTGCAGTATTTAGATCAGAGCAGAGCAATTACATGACATGTTGGAGCCGTTTGCCTTGTTGCTGCTGTGGCACTGAGTGTCCACTCAGACAAACATTTGCCGTGCACAGCCTTCATTACCGAATGGAGAGCCGTGCAGCCCTCCCTCCTGCTCCCCTGACAACTGAGCGGGGTTTTGCTCTGCACAGAGGGCTCCAGGTGGGCAGCGGAGCAGCCTTGGGATGCTCGTTCTGCACTCACAGGCAGATAAATGATTTCCTCCTATGTGGGCTACAGCCAAACTGCTCAGCGTGGATTTGTTCCAGGCTGTCCCTCCCCCGGAATAAGTTTAATTGGTGGTTAGTAAGGATCCAAACAGACTTGGTGCCGTGTTTTTAAATTAAAGGCAGTGTTCTGTCACAGCATTCCCACCCCACACCCGTAGGGCTGCTCCTCTTCCCAGCTCTGCCCTGGGCTCAGATACGCCGGCATCGCATCCAGCACAGCACTGCCTGGTGTTTGCTCTGTTCAAAACGTGCAGAGACTTTAAGGGCAGTCAGGAAATTTAGGCAGATTTCGCAGTAAAACTTTACAGTGTATTTCTGAATGATTCACCCCAGCTCTAACCTTAAAACCCCTTTATCCCTCATTACCAACACGCTCAGGTTGGCCGAACGCTTCCCTTTCCCTTCGCAGAACAATCCTTCCTTCACCTGCACATTCACTTTTATTGTCCAATAAAGAAAAGGTCAAAGCCGACACCACGAAGCTGCCGCTATTGCTGCATAAAACCACTCTTTCACCACCTGTAATTAGGGGTCGGCGCCGTGAACGCTGAACAAATACTCTTGCAAAGGTATTTCAGCAGCTCGCTTTGTATTTTAATGAGCAAAGCTGCCGAGGTGGCAGCAGTGCCTGCAATGAGCTGCTTGGCGTGGGCCCTGGGAGTCAGTGGCCCAGGGCAGCCCCAGAGCCATGCCAGCCCTTGGGAGGGATCCTCCGTTTCTGGTGCCGTTTCATTTTAATTTGCTGTTTCTTATTGGTGAAGCAGAGGCAGCTCTGCATGTTTGAGTTTCCTTCTCCTGAAGCTCTTCTGGCAGGCAGGCAGTGAGGGGCGCTGGCGGTGGGATGGAGCTCGCAGGGATCGGCGACGTTGCTCAGCCCCAGCTGTGGGTTGGCTCCCTTTGCCCACCCTGGGGGCTCTGCTCTCTGGGCCCCGTGGCCCTGCGGGTTTTCAATGAAGGATGCAGCGCACGGAGCCAAGTTTGTTTTATGGCAGTATCTACAAAGTGAAACCCTTATCCATAAACACTGCTGTACTGCTAACAGCAACACAGGCAATTGCTGACATGAAGGCTATTCCAGACAGCAAGCTGCATCCGTCCTAACAACTGAAACCATGCCAGCATGCTGATCTGCTCTCTTCTTTGCCTCCTGCCCTCCCTCCTCCTCTGGCCCATCAGGTGGGGATGCCCGTGAGGAGCATCGCCAGCAGTCGGGTGGTGATGAGTTAAAGCCCTTTTATTCTGCCGTCACTCTTCCTGCTCCAGGGAAGACAAATGGTTCATTATATCCTCCATCATTTTCTCTGATGCCTGGCTGCCTCCCATAGAGATGTTGGGGCTGCACCATGGCACGTCATTACCATGATCTCTCGCAACAGACGTGGAGAGCAGTATTTCCTATTTGGATGTGTTGATTCATGCCGGGGGCAAACCAGAGCGATCAATTTTTATTTTTCTTTAAAAACCGCCTCTGTCGACAGACATAGCATGAGAAAATAAACAATAAAGTGCATCTTTCAGCAGCTCGAGAAGGAAAGAAGAGAGAAATCTGTGGCTGCAAAAGGTTTTGCAGCAGTCAAACAGATCTCGTGGTGGCGTCTTTCAAACTCGCTGACATTGAGCTTGAACAAATCTGGGCACATCCCCAGGGTCTGGGGCACCTCACCCATGCGTGTGGATGTCTTCACATGAGTTGTTTTTGCTACCTTAAGGGAAAACTACTATTGATGCTGCTCTTTGTAGTTGTTAAAACGCATATTCACAAATGGCTTCGTGGACATTCCGTTCACATCTGCATTTCTGATGGTAAATTATGGCTTTCTCCGGGTTTTTAAGCTTGTCTGCCCCTGGGAGTGAGTTGCAAATGGAAAATGGTTGCACTCATTGAATCCGTGTCTGCTGGGGGAGATGTCTGCAGATATTTCAGGAGAAAACATTTGGAATGTATATAGCAGTAGAATACATACACTGAGTATTCATTGCGGTGGCTATCAGGTTCTGGTCTTCTTAAGGTAAATATTGAACTCATCTCCTCCTGGGCAATATTGCCTCTCCAATCCATGAATTATGATATTCAATTTAGCAGAAGCTCCAGGCAGGGCAGAGCTGAACAGGAAGGGCAGGATGAAGCCCTCCAATGGCAGCTTTACCTTCCACAGCAAGGGAAGGAGGGCTGAGGGGAAAAAGAAAACATCCGAAAGCTTAGGGTGAATTTCTTCTCCCCTGAAAAGGTTTCATTTTCACTTAAAAGAATGACTCACTCCTGGCTGTACGTATGACTGCATGTTGTTAAAATAATAGGGCTGGTGTTCCTAATGAAGTGATGGCTGGCTGTGCAAGGAAAACACTTGAGTTTTGATAGCAAAATCCTGATTGCTGTAGCTGGTACGAGTGAGGGAGAGTTCAGAACCTGCGCTGCACAAGCGGAGCACAGCGCGGGGAGCTCCAGCAGTGAAGAAATCAGCGTGGGCTTGGTATTCTAAGGGGGATTTTGGTGTGTGCCCCATGTGGTGCAATGGGACGATGCCAACTCGCAGCCGATTGGAGGCCAACGTCGACCAAAGCCTATGGATGGATCCCAGCCCTGTGCAGCTCGGAGCACTTCTCCCACACCACGGCTGCTCTGTGTGCAGCCCCATGCACTCCCCAGAGATCCCCTTTGGTTTCTGTGCTGCACCGAATGCACGAAACACTTTGCCAGCTTGGAGAGAAACAACAATAAAAGTGATGAACGACGGGGCCCTGTTAAGACATAAAGAGCAAAGTGTGTTTTATTTTCTCACTGGAGGTTATGTTATTCCTGTTGTTATTTTTAACTGTCTTCTCCCTGGCTGCTCGAGGGGAACTGGAAGAGCACGCTTGAAATTAAGTGGAAATTGAGGTTCAGTGCAGGATGCTGCCCAGGCAGCCGAGGAAGGGGCTGGGATGGCTGCAGCTGCTGCCTGCTCCCAACCGTGTTTCCTTCCAGAATGTTTCTTCCATAAATTGGAGCTTTATTTTGAGAGGCAGGAGCCATTCCTGTTCACACACTTTCAGTATAATGTGGGAATTAGTAATTTGTAATAGTGGCTGAAATCACTTTCTAATACATAAAACATAAATACAGCAAGCACGAACAAATGAGCCATAACTCTCTCTAATGGAAAACACTGCCTCCCTTCTTTTTATGGTGTATGGAAAAAATGGCCCCACTATTTTCGATCATTAATTTTGTATTGGCCCAAACCGTGGTGCTGCTGGTTTCCAAAGTACTTCTTGCAAAATAATGAGGCTATTTATTAGTACCAACGAGGCTGCACAGAAAGAACAGTCGAGATAGTTTCTATAGTAACTCCCTGCTAAAACATTTGACATTCACCCCTGCTAAATCTGTTCTGCCGCCTTAATTGCGAGGCTCAGCCACAGAACCCCTGGTGGAGGCTTTGGGTTGAGGAGTCCCCACGCTAATTTTTCTCCATCCATTACACGATCCATTTTAAGCCATTATCACCATTCCTGGCAGCTGGGCTGCTAACGGGGCCATGTCTTCACTTTGGTCATTGCAGCCCTGGTGCGCTCCGTCCAGTTGGGGACCTGTGGGAAGATGCATCTCCTCCATTGCTTCCGCTGCCCTTTGGCACAAATGCAATTCCAGACCCCTCCCAGGCTGCCTGGGCTCTACACAGGCTCTCAAAACCCCAGCAAGGCTCAGCAAGGGAGGGAAAGGAGCTGGGCTTCCTGGTATCGCAGCACTGTTGAGAAATAATTGTGTTTGGCCATTCAGTTATTTCCACAAATAAAGGAAAACACAATTATTCACATTCACCAGTCGGATGCTCTGGGAAATAAGAACTAATTCTATTTTTTTATACGCTGCTCTAGGAAAGGTTTGTATTGAGTTAGAAAACAATAAAAATCCCTGGCAGCCCATTTATGCATTCATGCACAACAGCCCGCCCGCAGGTTGCTGCAGTGCCACGCGTGCTCCTCGCAGAGCAGAGCCCCTTTTGCCCAGGTGCTGCTATGCAGCTCTGCTCCTGTGGGATTCCCCTGTCACCCTGTCCCTATGGGATCCCATCTGCCATCACCAAACAGCTGCTGACATCCCTGCCTTTGCAGTGGGGCTGGAGTTTGGTGATTTCTGTGGTCCATTGCAACCCAGGGTGTTCTATGATTCCCCACTGCATGCGTGATGTCCATAGGATTATAGAAGAGAATCATAGAATCAGGAAGGTTGGAAAAGACCTCTGAGATCATTGAGTCCAACCGTCAGCTCATCCCCACCACGTCCACCAAATGTCCCCAGGTGCCACATCCACGTGGTTCTTCAACACCTCCTGGGGAGTGACTCCATCACTTCCCTGGTGGGGAATCCTGTGCCAGTGCTTGGCCAAAAGATGCCCACATACCCAAAAATAGCCACAGTATTCAATTACCTCTCGACTGACTTTTATTCAAATTTGTCTGAGGTCATCCTGGAAGAATTATTCATCAAAAATAGAAAAAGTTACTGCCACTTACTGAGAGCACACGGACGAGCTTGCTGCAGGAAATGAGCAAGACAGCTTTATGAGTAAATTAACAAGATTTATAACACCAGCAAGACAGAGTCAGCACTAATATCTGCTCCTCCTGGTGCCCCATGCTGCAGATGGGCAGCTAACGAGGGCAGAGCATTGGGGGTGGTTTATAGGGACTGGGCTGTGGGGATGGCAGTGCCAACTCCATGGGAGCTGCGGATTTCACAGGCTACTCCTTTCAGCTATTTTTTTCTCAGATTGCTCTCTCTTCCGAGGAGAAATCCCTGCCATGACGTATTGCTCACAAGCAGCACATGGCAGGATAAAGCATTATAGCTAATTCTACATAATTAAAGTGTAATTGGAAGAAATAATTAGTGAGGCTACCTCTGATCCTCAGCAAGGTCCCGGAGCGCTTGCAGCCCTCTCCAGCTTTACGGGGCAGCTCAGGGCAGTGGGAACAGGGTCAGGGTAGGGGCACTGGTGCAAACCCCCCCACTGAGGGGGGCAGGCTGGGCAGGGAGCTAGGGGATTATTCTGACTAATTATACCTTATTACTCATTACGTCTAATCACTTTGTCACGGCAGTCTCTTGTTCAGTTTCCCTCACTCCCGAGGATGCCCTGGCACAGGAGCAATCAGAAGTTGATGCTCCCCAACATTTCCTGCTCCACCAGCACTCCCAAGCTGAACACTCCTATGGGAAGCCCGAATGGGAAGCACCGAGGCACCTTCCCAGCCACCCCACCCATGCATGGGATCACTGTGCTTTCAGGAGAAGAACTGGAGGTGTGCCCATCTCCGCGCATCTCAATTTGGTAACACGAATTCCGGAACATCGTGCGTGCCCAAAGATGAAGGAGTGGTTAAATTTATCAAGGAAGTTTCCCACTGACAATTATCCACTTAGCTCTACATGACAGCTGGAGAAACAGGACTGGGGGGGAGGCATCCATCAGCCCCAACCCGTGGGTGCTTGCAGGGTGAGCGGAGCATCACCCGTCCCACGTTGCTGCTCTGTCTCACCGGCTGCTCCCGTCCCCCATCAAACCATTATTAGAGCTGGCAAGCCATCACGAGGAATAAAGATTTATCGTGGTGTGACTTCCCATGAGAGATTAACGCTGGGGAGAGAGGAACCAGTGTTTGTTCCCTGTGGGGTTTCACCCCTCTGGCACCTCACCCCAGGCAGCCCCATCCTCAGCACCTTCCTCCGCTGATCTGCTGGGCTGTGCTCACCCCAACCCCAAAGCAATGCTCTGGGGAGCAAGGTGCTGAGCTGCAGCACCCAGTCACAGCCCTGCTGGGAGACCGGTGCAGAGCATCTGTTCCAACATCACATCTGCGAGCCCTCGCTGTGCTCCTCGTGTGATGGCACAGCAGCTCCATTGCGCTGAGAGCTGTGCTCATTTCTGTTCTGCTGCGCTCTTCAAAGACATTTGTTCCCACAAAGGCCGCCTGCTGAACGCCGCTTTGTTCTCTCCCTGCTTTGCAGGACAACAAGAAATGCCTGGCACTGGTTAATGAGAATGACGTGCGTTCTCATCTGGCCATCACTCTGGGCACAATCACAGGTTGCAAGGGAATGTGCCATGAATACAACATTCTGGAACTGGGAGGTTTGGGGGTGATTTCTTTAAAGCCATTGCCCAGGGAAAACTCCCCGATGCCCAGATGGAATAGAGCTGCAGCTGCAGGACCTGCGTGGCTCCACTCCTGCACCTCAGTGCTCTGCATCACCTCCTGCTCCCCAGGCAGCGCTCAGCTCCCTGCATGTCACCCCGTTGGGTCCCTTACGCCGTGGGACTGCCATGCACCAGCAGGCTGGCAGCAGGCCATGCTGTACATCACGGCAGGCTGTTGTGCCCATGATGTACGGCACAGCCCCAGCCCCGAGCACGGCGATGGTGATGGATTGCAGAGCAGGAACAGATCTGTGCTAAAATACATCGGCATGAATTAGTGCGAGGCCGGCACCTCGCCGAGCGGGAGCAGCCACACGTGCAGCAGCAATGCCCGGGGAAGGGGAGAGGAGGAAATCCACGGAGCAGCTGAGTATTGCACTCACTTATTGCTTTTTTTATAGGGAAAAAGGTGATCCGTGGGCTCAGAAAACAAGCAGCCCTCATAGACTGTGATGGAAGGGCTCGCACGAAAGGCCGCTCCTTGTTATGGCTATTGGTGGGCACCTTCGTAGGAGGAGGGAATGCTTGTAATGCCTATTTCAGTTTTGGCTGGAAAACTTTCATCATTATCATTTCAATTAAAATTGCTCTTTGAAGCAGTTTGTCTTCAGGCTCTGCCGCATGAATCTTTGCTCTCGTGAACACAGGGAACTTGAAAACTGAAAATGACCCTATTTTATCCAGGCCTGTTTTATTTCCCCTTTGATGGGTCCCAGGGTTCTCATCCAAGTGTGTTCAAAGCAGGGCAGGCAGAGCAATGGGGCCTTCTGTGGGCAGTCTTTTTGGGTGCCTTCTCTATGTGCACCTCTATGGGGTTGCTTGGGGGTTTCAGAGACCCACGGCGGATGATCCCCTTACTCTTTTTACCCTCACCCAAGATTAAGCTGGATGGTTCTCAAGCCATTTTCCAAGTCTCACTCTCCTACCTTCTGGAATGAGCGATGAATATACATGAGCTGGAGATTATTCAACACTTCCATAAAACAAACCGATGTTCAGCGCTAATTTATGGATATACCGAATTATCTCACACAAATGTAAATAGGGTATAAAAAGAGATATCAAAAAGAGGAACCTACAGTCGAGTCAGCCTTCTTAGGAATGAAGTAAGCAGAAGGAAAGAGCAGAAAGGAGCGGTGTAATTTATGCATCTGTGTGTCCCATTCTGTCCTCAGGAAGGCGAACACCACTGACTGTCCTTGATAACCGCTCGCAATGTCATCTTTTTAATGAAAATTAAGTGCTTTGGTTGTACTGAGTAGAAGCTGTGCGGACATGTTTAATTGCAGCACTGGGAGATGGCAACCTCATTTGAAGGGAAGTGGGTCCTCAGAGGATTCAGCGCGGTCTTTTCTTCAGAAACAACAGCACCGAGAACTTGTAAGGACTGCAAATGCTTTCCTTGTATCTGTGCAAGGCGTTTCATCTCCTCTTCGTTTTCTCTAATTCTCTTTGTCTGCAGCTTTCTGTGAGCTGATGCAGTCTTAATTACAGCCTCATCTGCCCGCCCTATGGGTGCTGCCCACCCAACGCAGCTCAGCGCGGCGCTTCCAGCCCTGCTGATGGAGCACGGCTGGCTGTGCTCCCATCCTTCATCCGTGCTGTGGTTCCTATCAGCATCGACCAAGGCTGTCCCTGGCTCCCCAGCCGTGCCTGGGCCGGCTTTGCCAGCAGAGCTCCCAGCAATGGTTGGGATGGCTGCTGGCCCTGGGAGCCCCACGGCTGGGACTGGTGCAGCTTTTCCATCGCTTAAGAAAAGCTCGAATAAATCCAGTTTTCAGAAGTCATATATTCCACTTCTAATCTATTACGCTGTTTTTCACTCCCATCTTAAGGCAAAGCCGTGCTCGCACTCCAGCTAAAAGCAAATCCCTTGCTGGATTAGGTTAGCCTAGAAAAACTCTGTACATAAGCAATTACACATCATTTCTGAGGTGTTTTGTCTCCTCGCATAAGGAAATCAAAATCCCCAATCAACAATTCATGGGAAGAAGCAGCTCTAGCACAGAACAAAATGCGTGTTGTGTCCTTTCTTTAATCAAGTTAATGGTCATCATTTCACATGCTAATGTCTCCTCAGTGGTCCATCAGCTCGCTGCAGCTGCAGCAGTGTTTGATCTGGTGCAGTTTACCTAAGAGACCCAATTACGAGCTTTCCTCCAAGCAGGCAGGCTTGGAAACCTGGCGAATAAAACCCTGCTGTGTCCACTGCAAAGTTTTCCTCTGTCATCACAGATGGCAGGTGAATAATTTCAAGGCTTTGGGTAAAGCAACCAAACAGCAGCGTGGTTTCTGTCCCACTTTTTTCCATTCCTCGAGGGCTTGGGAACCCACAGGAGGGCACGGGGCTGTTGGTTCCAACTGGAAATGCAGCTCTAGGGCTGCAGAGGGTGCACGCTTGGTGCTGGAGCTGCATGGCCAACAGTGCTTGCACACCAGCAGGCAGGCAATGAAGTGCTGCTCGCATCCCACCAGCGCCCAGAACCCCTCCATCTGACTGACGAGGCTGGAAGAACAATTAGCATTGCTTTCCCCCGGTTATTTTAATTGGATCCGTGGCGGCGTGCCGGCACACCAGCCGCCAGGCCAGGGGTTGTGTGCAGCAGCTCAGCGGTGTTCCACCTCCAGGCTGGGGGATGCGTTGGCCTTGGCATTGCCATCTAGTGGCATTTGCTCACAGCTGCCCTTTGCCTTCCATTTTCTTACACAAATAATCAATAATAACCAACTGTGTATTTGATTTGTATTCTTGTGATCTTTGCATCCATTTACTTGGCACACTGCGCCTGGAGAAAAGATGCTAACCGAAGGAAAATCCAGCATACGATCTGCTAACAAAAAGGTGCACCAGCTGTCTGGATTGGTTTCCAAGAGCTCCGTTCCTCCTTTGCTCGAGTTGAAAGTCAACCACGAAACTCTGTAAATGGCAGAATCAATTTTCTCCTGTATTATCCAGGCAAGGAGTAAAACACGCAGCAGCATACAGCGTATTTGAAGATTACAGTGCGAAAAGCAGATGAAATCCTGGGCAGCCCACAGCCATGACAACACGAGGTGTTGGCACAGCCCTTGGCCGCCTGCAGCATCCTCAGTGCCCAGCAGGAGCATCACCTGAGCAGGCAGTGATGTTGGGAGCGCGGGTGCCGGACGCAGCACCCATGCGCGGTGTTGGAACGAGGCCCCTCTGACAGCCACTCACAATCTCCAACAGCTGCAAGATAAGGGGGCCGCTAGGGAAAAGCCAAACCAGAAAGATAAGAGAGCTTATTCCGTTCAATTATTGAGCAGATAAGGCAGCAGAGGCGAGCCTGGCTCTCCTAATCCATCCCCATGTGCCGCAGAAGGTCGGCCTCTTCTGAACGAACCATCCCCACGTGGCTGCTGCAGTGTTCGTCAGGGGCTCAGCAGTTCAGACCTCCCACCAGCTTATTTTTAAATATATAATTAGCCTGCAAGGCTAACCCTCAGCACAAGATTCACTGAATGTGTCTGCTTTTAAAATGAACTGAAAGGGAGCTCGCTCAGATGGTGCCAACCCCAACCTACGCAGGGCCAACCCTCCTGCAAGAGCCTCTGTGAGCCTGGGACCACTCTCGCCCATATTTCTTGTGAAATACGAGCTTGGCATTACTCACAACCTTTTGCACAAAGGTTAGGAGAGAGCTTGCTGGGATTTTCCCACTGATTCAAAGTTGGGATGTGCTGTCAGCAGGGAAGAACAAGCATTCCTCCCGGCAGTGCCCACAGCTGGGATCGTGGGTGCAGAGCTGTGCAGAGCACAAGGTCACAGTCCTGCAGCAACGATGCTCAGCCACAGCTCATCCCGGCCACAGGGACCACTGCCTGCAACCACAAATGCTGCGATCTGAGCAGGGCACAGGTTCAAGCTATGGGGAAACTTCCTCAGATTTTTAATTATCGCAGGCAATTAAGACTTTAATTCTGCCAGGCTCCAGCTGCTGCGCTGGCAGAGCTCCAGCATTCCAGCCACCAGATCCCAGGTCCGTGCAGGGATGCTGGGCACGGAGCAGGAGCTCTGGGATGGGGTGAAGGTGGCAGACCAGCAGGAGCAGGGCCCGCTGCCTACCTGAGCACCAGGCTGAGCCCTGACTGCTTTCACCATCCCCACCGGGCAGGTTCAGAGCACACACATGCCAGGCAGAGGAAGCAGGAGAAGGAGCAACGTGGAAGAAAAAAGATGCATAGAGGAGGAATGCCGTGCTGTTCTCTTGTTTGGCTTTGCTTGTCGGCTCTCCCCTGGGCAGCAGAGCAGGCAGCTGGGAGCAGGGGAGGGAACACTGCTGGCACAGTGCAGCGTGCGCCTGGGGACAGCAATGCCCCCAGGCTCTGCTGGGGTGCAGAGCACCATCCTCTGCAACATCCCTTTTCTTTTTTATGATGAAAACCTCTTTTGTAGCTGATCCACTCCAAGTCAATGTAACGCATGCACATGAGAATGTGTCTCTCCACTGTTGCCTTTCCTGTTATCATAAGTAAATATCACCTCAAAAAACAGAGGGAGCTGCGCTCTGCCTCGCCTGGCGTCCCGCAGTGCAATTAGTTAGCACACATCAACTGAAGCCTGAAATGTGGAATACAGGAATCAGAGGAGCTCACCCAATGAAACAGAAAATGAGAAAGCCTCACCCAATGGAAGAGCTCTCTAAATATAACCATCACTGCAAAATTATGTCAGAGAATAATTCATACTCAGAAATAGCTCTGAAACTTAGTGGGAGCAAGAGCAGCTAAATAGAGCGAGCCACAAGGAACAACACGTAAACGTGGTGGACGTGGCAGAGCAGAGCGTAGAAGTGACAATAAGGAGTGTTCCAAAATAGTCCTGAGCTGGTTTGTATGGGAATGGGAGAAGCCTTGGGAAGAGGTGGGAGGTTTCCTCCCCAGTGATCACCTTCTGTGAGGGCTGCTGCTGCTCCTCCCAGCACGGCTCGCACCGTTCCTTCACTTTGGAGTTATTCCGGCTGCTGTCCTTAATTAAATTCAGCGTGATTGGATTTGATTAAAAGGTATTGATTGCGGGGAGGGGTGTAAGGAGCTGTAATTGTGGCCATTTGTCAATAGCTGGGAGCAGATGGGATCCCATCGTTAATAAATCAGCGCCGGTGCTGCTCAACGCGCGGCCACTGCGGTGCAGAAACACAGGTGGGCTCTTCCCCTTCTGGGCTCAGTGACAGATTAATACCATTGCAAGCTGCAAGCAATTGCAGCAAGGAATGAGAGGAGCCCCAGAACAGAGGGAGGAAGATGGCCCAACGCAATGTGGGCTCCTGCTCCCCGTGTGAAGGATTTGGTTTGGCCAGGATGTGTTTCTCCAGCAGCTGAGACGCGGAGAAGCTACAGAGCCATGCCTGTTAGCTCTGCAGCGGCACATTGACACAACTCCAGCAGAAAATGGGGGACTAAAATGAGCAGATTGAACACTTCTGATGCATTTCCATTATTTTCAGCGCTCTGTCATAACTCCCAGATTGGGCATGTCCAATGGCTCCTTCCAAGCATTTCGTACGCCTTTAGAAATGAAATGGGCCATGCTGACGCCTTCAGATGTCTACTGGCTGAAATGAGCCTAAAAGTGCCACTTATTGCTCCGAGACGCGGCTGCAGTAAATCAATCCTATTTGCACTGCTTGTGAACCACAAACATTTCGTCAGGGCGACTCCGGCTCTCCAAGATCAAAGGCAGAGGATGCGAGGGGCCCTCAAGGGTGCAGGGTGCAGCTCAGCCACCAACCCCCAGCTCTGCCATCACCTGATGGCAACGCAGCACGTGGAGCACGAGGACTCATCACCTGCCCACCTCCTGAGCTCCGCTGCCCGGACACTGATCTGCACTGACTTAAAGGCTTCGTGACTAATGCGGCCATAATCAAAATGGACCATAATCATTATAGCAGTAAAGTGATCCTTGCATTTCCCTATTACTAATCTTCAGCTTCTCCTTGTGACCTTTACTTTTAAATGTTTCAATATAAATAATGCACTTCTGTGAATATATCCCTCTGATTATTTCCCACAGCTCTGATTCTCCATGTGCGACAGCCCCTGAAGTGGTAATTTGTTCTCTTTCCTGGTAATTGCAATTTTAGAAACAGCTTTTTCAAACACTCGCAGCCTGATCTCTGCTTCCAAGAGATTTCCTCCTTCCTCCCCTCTGCCGCACTCTGTGTGCCCACGGTGATACGGGGTGGTGATACAGGGGGGTGATATGGGGTGGTGACATGGGGTGGTGACACGGGGCAGAGTGGGGGCTCACGCTGCCCCAGGAGACCCCACTTCAGCTGGGAGCCTCCTAATGATTTCCAATTAACTCTTATTAATTCCAGCTGTAACAGGTTCATTTATTGGGCTGGGATGGGAAGCACGCTATTGCTGATAATAGCAGATATTTTCCTTTCGTGTGGTGATACGCAGAGGGAAAATGGCCCAGCAAAAGAGATGCTGGTGGGAAAGCAGCCAGACTTGCAGTTCTCAGTGATTGATCCCCATCACACTCATTCCTAAGAAGTTAACACGACGGTCACTGGATGGACCATGCTTTGGGGCACAGCCTGGCAAGCAGTGGAACCCTGTGGGCATGAAGCCCCCCAGGCACACAGCCCCCAGCTCAGCTCTTCCCTGCCAACAGCTGAAGATCTGCCCATGTCTGAGGTGGGGACGCTGGGGGACACAAGGAGGTTCCTGACCCCCTCCTCCCCCCCAGAACCATTCCCCATCCCTGCAGTGCCGTGCTCCTGGGCCTGACCTTCCACCCCAGTTCAGAGAAATGGCTGGTGATTAATTTCAGCTGAAGGTTAAGAGCCAACATAAGCTACAAAGTCAATGACTAATCTATTAAGCTCCCCAGTAACTTAATTTACATGTTTTTAACGATTACTTCCTACCTGGGCACTCTGAAAACTAATTGGACTTGAATCGTTAAGTGTATTCAGAGGTGGACTCAAATTAATAAGTACCACTCAGGTCTGCTTTTAGCTGCAAAAAGAAAATCAACGTCGGTTCTGTGCTGCCAGAGCACTCATTGCTATGCAAATGCCGCAGCCTCCTCCATTCACGGGGTGTCTGCTCTCTAATAACGTGGATGCATTAGCTGGGGAGCCAGGCTGTGCTGTACCCACTGCCATTTAGGAATTAAAATCCCAATTAAGGGCTCGATGCACTTCTTGAAAATTGAGTTTTTTCTTCTATTGTGGGGAAAGGAAAGAAGATGCCTGTTCAGGACTTGGGATGGGCAGCAGGCCTTGCACTGCCCCATGGCTCCCGGTGTGCACAGGACCAATCAGGTTCAGTGGTTTCTGTCCTCCTCCAGCAAATGCAGGTGGTCAGGATGGGTCCAGGCACAGCACATGGTGTCCTGTCTGCACGGCAAGCAGATGAGGTGGGTCCCTTCCTGTACACAAGGAGAGTTCTTGCTGTGAGGAAAAGATCTGGTGATGAAGAAGGAGATGTGGTTGGAATGAGAAGCACCTACTTAGGAGTTAACATGAAAGCCCTTTTAATATAATTTAATGGCAGAAGGCAAAATGAGGCTTAGAGATGCAGCATGGCTCTCTTCTTGAGAGGATGAACACTCGTATGGACCAATCTACAGAAGGATCACACACACACACAAAAAAAGCAGCGTGGTATTTATTTCCTTGAGAAGTCTGGCATCTTCTCTGGAGCTGTGGGAAGTGAAATGAATTCATTCTGCATCGGATGCATACAGCTGTCCTCTTCACAGCATGCTCCCATGGCTGCAAAGCCAGGATGCTCGTTAGAGAGGAGCATTGGGATTGGGGTCCATGGGACCCTGGTGCGAGCTCTGCTCTGCAAACACACGCACACAAGGCAAGGGGAAGGTGCATCACTGCATCCTGCCCAAGCAGCCACAAGAAGTGAACCAGAGGGTGCACAGCTTCTGCAACCCACTCTGCACCATGCACAGGGCTTCACCCAGGCGGCCCCAGCCTGCAGGATCCACCACCATCATCATCATCACGAAATCGAGAGTTTTGCAGATTGCCATCAGTTAATTGCTGAGCAAACAGAACACAGCGGTTATACTGGGGGGGATGCTTCCCCCCTAAGAACAGTTCTTTTAATGAGGCTTGTAATAATAGTAATTAATTTGCGTACGGCTGAATGTTCAGGTTTGCAAACAAGAAGAGGCAATGGCTTTGCGTTGTGGTTGAGCCACATAAGCGATGCCCCCCCCCCCCCCCCCCCCCCCCAGTCCTTCTGAGCCTCAAGTGGGTCATGGAGAATTTATTTTCCTGATTAAAAAGTTTATCAGGACAAATCTGCAGCCCCAGGAGGGCGTTCGTTGGGTCGCATCCCAGAGACCCACGGTGCCTCCAACGAGGGGGGGGCCATGGGTGCCCCTCACCTCAACCCCTGGGGTCAGGGCAGGGTGGTCGCAGGGCCCCACTGCTCTCCTCCAGCACAAATAACGGTGCTGACAGTGGAAGCTGAATTTCCCCTCAGTCCTCAGAGGACGAAGCCTTTCATTGTGGGTTTTTCATTAGCTCACAATACAGGAGCTGTACAGATGCTGTCTGTTCCCCCCCAATAGCGAGGAAATTATGCACCTGGGCTAGCAGCCAGCATACAGAGGATTTATGCTTTCCAAGGCCTTTTATTAACTTGACAACATATGGCTCTATCCAGAGCTCTGCTCCTGTTCCCCAGCACCAGGCTGGGCTCCCCCACTGCCCTGGGGAAGTACAGAGGGGGGAAGTATTCATGCTTTGGAGTGGGTGGGGGTTAATGAGGTGACACCAAACAATTTCCATATTTAATAACATTTTAATTCTCTTTTTTCCCCCCTGTACAAACACAGAATGGTTTTTAAGTGGCATTGCCAAGCTCTTAGGAACGTCAAAGGATCTCTCTGGCATGTGCCTGAGCTCAGGGAGGCGCAGCACAAGACGGGCTGACACAGGACAAGCCGTGACTCCGAGCAGCTCTCCATGGAAACCCACACTGAAGATGCTTTTTCCACTATAATTGGGACACATCCCTACACCAACAAGAACCAACTTCTGAAGCAACAGAACCCCAAAGACAATCCTCTACTTTTTCACATTCGTATCTGATTTTTTATTCCTTGTGGATTCCTAACATGAAAGGCTCGATGGTCCCTTTGGAACCACAGCCTGCCCCAGCTTCCCCATCAGCTCCATGCACGTGAGGCTGCATTGGAAAGCAGAATGACAATTGATTTTTGTCTTTAAGATTCAGGTTGCAATTGATTTCTTGCAGATGGAAGCTTTGAATCTAATGAGTGCAGCGATGCTCCTGGAAATGCACGCTCCTGGCAGCAGGGCTGCGGGCAAAGGATGCTGCTTTTGTTTTTAAGCATAAGTAACTCCCAGCAAAAGCCCAAACAGTGGAGCTTCAGCAGGTGAAGGGCTGGCAGGAGGTGGGAGCAGCTCAGAGCAGGCAGCACTGCCAGGAGAGACCTTGCCAAAACATTTTCATATCTCAATATGTGTGGGAGGAATGTCTAACGATGTTGAACTTAAACTGGCTGGAAAAGTGTCACTTTTCTGCCTGCTGCCTGGCTTTAGGCATTTCTCTTTCCTCCTCAGCTAAATCAATGCTGCGTGGCACTGAGCTGAGCCCCAACTCTTCCCCCCAGGCTCCCAAGCCATGTGGCTGCCCATGCACACACCTGCTGCAGCACTGGGTCCTGCCCCACGCCACCCTTGCTGACCCATCAGAGCACAGGGGCAGCAAGGAGAAGCCCTCCTGGAAGCAGCAAAGGGCTGAAGCGAGCTGAGTGCTCACACCAGGCACACGTCCCCCTCCATCCCAAAAGCCCTACTGAGCTTTGCAGCAGCTCATCATGGGCTGAGTGCCCCCAGCTGTGTGCCTTGCCCAGCTAACACCTGTGTGCCCCCCTGTAGTTTGTTTCTGAGCTCCATCTCCATTTCTAGCCTTCCCCTGCAGCCTTGCCTGGTAGCTACCAAGTATTTCCAGCTCCTGCAGTTTTGCTTTAGGATCTCAGACTGAAAGCACAGCTTTGCTTTGCAATGTATGAGCTGGGGTGGCTTTGGAGCAAAAGGAAGAGAAGAGAAGGAGAAGAGAAGGAGAAGAGAAGGAGAAGAGAAGGAGAAGAGAAGGAGAAGAGAAGGAGAAGAGAAGGAGAAGAGAAGAGAAGAGAAGAGAAGAGAAGAGAAGAGAAGAGAAGAGAAGAGAAGAGGACTTACCCACACTGAGGTACTCAGCTCTTAGCTGTCTCCTGCTAGACGTGCAGAGCTCAGGCTGTTTTCATAGATGTGTCAGCAATATACTGGAAATGCCATCAGGAGCTTTGAGTTGAGATTAAGAGCTGCCATTTATAAGTACATGAAAAGCCTCAATCTGATGGAGGCATGATCCCAACCAGCCTTGTTAAGCTTGGGCACAGCCTGGAGCTGTGCAGCCCCTGCACCTCCAGCCCTGCAGACCCCAGCAGCTGCACAGTTGCTTTTCCCTTCATGCTCACACCCATCCCCAAGCATCCCGGCCTGCACGCCTTCTGTTTGTGCATCCTGAGTGCTGGATGAGTTTGTTTACCAAAGCTCCTTAAAGTGTGGAGCAGGAGGATACAGTGGCGTTGGAGTATTGTTGAGTGCTTTCAAGAAGATTACACCCGCTGAAGTAGTAATTAATGTTTGTTTTATTATGTTCTGGGGGATGATCGGCCAACAAGATAATTCAAATAAAGCAGAACATGCTCTGATTGAGCACTGCTTAAAAGCTGATTCATTGCAAAGTGGCCCATGCAAAGGACTAATAATTAAGAGAAAAGGCACAAGAAGGAGCATACTCACCATTCGCCTGCCCTTCTATGTCATTAAAATGATGGAAATTATAGCTTAATGAGTGCAAATCAGATGTGCTCTTGAGAATTTTGCATATTTGGTTTCCTTACCCACTGCAGTCTCCCCCATGTGCTCAGCACAATGCGGCTCTGGTGGGGTTTTGGCAGCAGGATCGGGGCCGCTCTGCTTGCCGGATTAATTCTTTGCTAAAGTGTCATTAAGTTATACACAGGGAAATTACTGAGCCCCATTATATGGTAAATAAACCTCAGCAGGGCTCGAGTGCTGAGCGTTCGGCAGGCTGAAATCCACCCAGCTCTGCGTACTGGGATCTGGCAGCACCTCTGCTCCTCTCCATGGAACCAAAGCAGCACGGAGCTGCAGAGCAACGGCTTGGGGCACCACGTCCCCGCGGGGCAGAGATGTCAGCTGTGCTGCTCCCGGCACGCTGCGCTGCTCTGGTCCCACGAAACACCGCCTTCGTTCCCTTTTCCTGTTTGCTGATTCTAAATCCGCCTAAATGGGGAGAGATGAATTCTCTCTGTAACGGAGCAGGCAGGGCGAAGACGGCGGCTACACCTGCTGTCCATGGAAATTATCTGCTGCACGGGGACGTCGGCGAGGGGAGGTGCACGACGTGTCAGTTAAACGGCCGGGAGAAAATTGTCCTCCATCTGTTGATACAAATTCCACCGCTTTTATTTCTCGGAGCAACCGCGCAGGGACGCAGTGCGTTACCAAGCGGTTTGGAAGCCGGGATGCGCTCCGAGCCGCGGTCCTGCACCGAGGGCTGGACTCCTCTCCCTCTACTGGTGGGGATTTTCCACCAGATGGAGCCTGCGGGCAGACGATGCGCAGCCGGGAGGAGAGAGGCTGTCGTCTGCCCTGCTGAACGGCCGTCCGTCTGTCCGTCTCCCAGGCGGTGCCATGCAGAGCTGGAAATAGGTTGTCCTGCCTTGCCTCGCTTTGCCGCGTGAGCTCCCTGCGACCTGTTGCAGGCCGCTGCATGCATGCGCTTATCTGTGTGTGTGCATGTGTGAGTGCAGCTGCCCGCTGCAACCCTGTCGCTCCTCCTTGGATCTGATGGACCGAGAGGTGCTGCCAGCCATCATCAGACACAGCCTTTAACCACTGAGAGCTCCCATCAGGACCCCCCAGCAGCCCTTCTTTCCCAGGCTCAGTGTGGACCCCCGAAATACCCAGCAGCAATACGTCCTGTGAGCTCTGACACAAGTTGGCTTGGCTGTGGCACTGAACCACGAACTAAAACCACAAACTGTCACCCAGCAGGAGCTGCTTTGCTCTGAGCAGACTGCAGAAGAGGTGAGCAGCACATCGCCCCAATCTCTGCTCCTTGGCACGGGGCTGAGGAGCAGCTGGGTGAAGTGCTGCCTTTGCTGCTTCCTGGTCAGCAGCCACTCAGTCCTGAAAGCATCATGGCCAGGGAAGGAGGGAGACTTTCCGGAGGGGTCGGCCCCATTTTGCAGCTGGTCAGATAGACTGGAATAGAGCTGCCAGCCACAGCATCTGCTGGGGAGATGGGAGAATCTTTCATCCAGAGGTACCCCCCCCATTTGTACAGGTAAAATCCCCCAGGTGTGTTTGAGCAGAGCCCACCTCAGTGGGGCTCAGCATGTTGCCAGCATCCCCACGGGCTGGGCTGGCAGCAGGGCTCCACACAGCGTGTGTTCCCCCTCCTCTATTGACACATCACTCCTCTCCTTGTTCATCTGGAGAGGTGGGCGGGAGCACAGCAGGGATGGAAACAGATGCCAGAGCCCAAAGAATCACATCAGGAGCAGGGGGTGCTTTGCTGAGGCTGCGCCCACGTTTCCACCTCCAGGGAAAGCCTCTCCCTCGCTGTAAGCTGGTTTGTAGCCAGAGATCAGCGGAAAAAAGGTTTGTGAGCACTTCCCCAGCACCTTCAGCCACGCTGTTTCTTGTGTGGAAATGACTTACTGGAAATTTCCCTCTTGCTAGAAACTCCTGAGGAGCGGAGGGGAGGGAAGCACCGCTTACTGTAAGCAGCTTGGGTAGAAAAAGAGCATTGTGCTTCACATCATTTCCACATTATGCTAATGCACATCTGTTGAATGTCTCCTTCCCATTATGAATTCCAGCAGGTCTTTTCTAGTAAGTGGGAATTACTTCCATTCTCTGTTTTTTGTTGTGTTTTTTCTTTTTTTTTTCTGGTTGTTTCTTTAATTGCTAAGTGCTCAGTGGCCGTGGAGATGCTTGGGCTCACAGCCCTGCCCAAGGTCCCACATCTGCATGGAGGGCTGCGCTGGGAAAGCCAGCAGGTGAAAGTCTCTGATCATGGAGCAAGGCAAGAGGCCGGGATGGGTTATCCTGAATTAAACAAACCCAGGGTTGCCCAAACCCCTCTGAGACCCAATGATGTATGAGGCTGCAGTGTGAGTGTGGCCGTGCACGTGTTAACACAAGGCTTAACCTGGAAGGATGGAAAGGGATTTGCTGGCGACACGGTGAGTGGGGAAGCCTGGAGCCTATAGGGAGCACGAGGCTGACGCAAGGGCTCAGAATTAAAAGTTTTTGTTAATTAAAATCCAGGAGCCCTAATCTTGTGCAGAGCGGTGTGGGATGGGCGCAGCTCCTGCATTGCAGCTGGCACCGCGGGACAGCAGGGCTTCATTAAAGCCAATATAAATGGAAAGAGGATTTGGACACACAGAGGCGACAGATAAGCAGTGACAGGGAATATAGAAACATGGCCTACTTTTGTCAGCCCGGGGAAATCGGTGCTGTGTTATTAGAGAGGCAACACGGCCGCTTTGATACGGGACACCGTGCCTCCCAGGAGGGGATCAGGCAGGGATGGCAGCGCTGGGCTGCAGCCAGCAGAGCCCACCCAGCACAGCAGCACCAGGGCTGCATCTCAGGGCTCGTCCTTTGCATCCCAAAGGCTCCAGAGACAACAAGGCTGCGGGTGTGCTTGCCTCTGTCCCGGCTCCCATTCCAACATCTCTGAGCCAGGAGGCCTCAGCTGCCCTTGCACAAAGCACAGGGAATCCTTGAAGTCTGAGCCTCGGTTCTGAGCCCAAGAGGAGCAGGCAGCACAGCCTCTGTTGCTGTCATCGCTGCTGCATGCTCAGCATCCCAGCACTGAGCTTCCCAGGTGGGACCTGACAGCATGTGCCACCAGGAGCCTGTTTTTCTCTTTCATCAGTGGGAGGTTTGCAGCAACTCACCTTCCTTCTCCTGCTTCCTCGCAGTGATGTCTGTCAGTGCTGGCCCGGAGCCCAGCAGGTGCAATTTGTTCCCATCAGGGCGCTGTGCTCACAGCCGCCCTCCTCCTGCTGCCAGTGGGTTCCAAGGCATTGCCGTGCTGTGTGTGCTGCAGTGCTGTCCTGCTGCAGGCGATGCAGTGCCACGGGTGCCACATTGCTGTGGGTGCTACGGGTGCTGCAAAGCTGCAGGAGTTGTGGGTGGTGCAGGGACAGACGCCTGCTGCCAGCCATCCTCTCCAACCCGGCTCGTCCTGCCCTTCCCTGCCACGCTGTTGATGCACACATGACTTTATTTAGCAAACGCTTTTGGTGTGAAATTCACCTATTCTGGGACACGCTGCTCGTGCTGTGGTGATTAATGAGCAAGACGAAGACCTTCTCCTTGCCCCATCACCCTTGAAATCTGCTCGATCGCGCATACTGAGCAGGAAGGAATTGTAGTGATTATCCTTTTTTAATGCTCTTCAGGTGGATCTTTGCTGTGATTGCAGTCTCTGGGTTGGGCTGGGCTGGAGGAGAGTTTTTATCTGAACAGGAGGTCAAATGTGAACTCACCTTGCTCCAGACACAAGATAATGCCTCCAATTTTGGAGCCTTTTGGCCTTTTTAAAGGAAAGGAAAAGAACGAAAATCCTCACTGTCTAATTACATTGGTTACAGGCAATCAGATTTAGTCATCGTCAGACAGCTTTCATTTGACATTGATTGATGACACTTCAGCAGCTGCCCGGAGCACTTTCTGGCATTGCAAAGAAGTTTTGCAGTTACATCAACACCTCCCCAGGGCCGCCTCCATCTCCATCCCTGCTGGCGATGCCCAATGCAGGGCAGGACCCCCAGGTTCCTCTGTGGCTGGGAATCTGGGAGCTGGTGATGGAAACTCCGCTCGGACCTGAGCTTTGAAAGAGAAGAGCGAAGTACAGCTCTGAATAGTCCCTATCATCTTTTATAACACTGCATTCTGATAATGGAACAATACTCCAAAGGAGAAGGCTGATGCAGCTGATAAAAAAGCAGATTTGTGTTTCGAGATAGGAAAGTGAACACGGAGGCTGAGCATATCGCTGTGGGGAGGCATTCCCTGACAGCAGCACTGCACTGCTGCTCCTGCACAGCCAGCTCTGCATGCTGTGCTCTTGGTTTTGGACTAATCAACGCTGCTTGTTGGGAATTTGGCCCGTTTGTAGCCTTTTTTATCCTATGGACCTAATCTAAAAGTTTCCATGCTGCACTTTTCAAGTTGGGAAGTCTCTTCTGATGCCTCAAGGAGTTTTCTCACTGTGCTGTGCTTGCAGCCCGTGACCTTGCTATGGAGCATCCTAGGGTTGGGTGCTCTGCCAAGGAGCACTGCTGCCACGAGGGGAGACAGACACCTTAATAGTCTGATAAGGAAGCCATCAGAACATCCTAATGTGAACATAATAAATAAATCCTTCCACGTAGCCAAGATGTCAAATTTTCAGACCTGTTTCTTAAAATAACTGACGGCGTCTTTGAAATATGCATGTTATCTTCTAATGGAGCAGCGGGGTGGGAACAAGTCTGAGCTCCAGGTCCCCTGGTTTTCTGAAGGAAAACCTTCTGCTCACTGGGCAGAAAGCAGCACCCAGGGACAGACCCCACATCTTCCCCAGTGGGGTGCGGTGAGGATGCAGCCAACCCCTACGGCTCTGCAGATTTGTGGCAGAACACAGGCTGAATAATTGAGGGACTCGGGCAAGCCGCTTTTACAGAGTAATTGAAACACAGAATATTGCACCTAAAATTCCTAGCTATGTGTTTTAGTGAATAGCTTTAAGCAGATAATCACTTCCCTTTGCAGGAAAGGTGCAGACGGGGTCAGGTTTGATATGCTGTAAATCAGCGCGCTGGAAGGAGCAGCACCTTGTTGTTACTCAGCGTGCTGCTGCCAATTTGGAATTGATGTATTATTATTCTACTGTTTGCTTTATAGATGCCGCTCTTTGGGGGATGAAGTATTCCCCTCGGCACTCCAACTTTAACATTAAAGGTAAACTAAAACAGCACTGCTGCTCTGGGAACCGAGAACGAGGTGGAATAGAAGCGTTTTCTTTCTTTGCTAAACACAAAACACGTGCAAACGCATTGACTCCTCGGGCTGTTTTCATGGCTACTGTCACAATTCCTGGCATTCCCTCATTGTCCCGGCCCCACATGGTCCCAGCCCCACACTTCCTCAGTCAATGCCTCACAGCTCTCCTGCTCGAGGAGGAGGGATGGATGTGAGCTATGGGATGGCAGCGCCTGAGCACCGTCAGCACGGCAGGGAGGGAGATGCCAACAAATGAAGGATCTCCTTATTATTAGAAGGTTGGCAATGTTTGAGTCTGAGGAGACCTGGGGTTGCAGAAAAATGTGTTGATGCAGGAAAATAGCCAGGAGACTGAATAGAGAATGGCACTGTGGTGGTAGGAGCGTTCTGACCTCCAAAAGAGCCCCAAATCAGCTGTGCAAGAACGCGGCGGAGGCGAAGAACAAATCAATAAACAGCAGAGACCCGTCTGATAAAATCAGCCAGGGAAGGATGTGAGACGAGCTGACAGCTGGGAGGTGGATGTAGGACAGGGAACGGCTTCAGAAGTGCCATGTGCCAAAGAGAGAGACCCCGAGCAGCACCCAGGAGCACAGGCTGTGGGGGAAGGAGGCTGATGGTCCTGGTGTCACAGCACGGTGCTCACAACCCCTTCCCTGCATGTTATGCCTCTTGTTATCGCTGTCTGCAGTCGGGAACGCACCCAGCAACAGATATCCCAGCCGATGTAATTGAATTATTTAGGGGCTGACATGGAGTGATGGAAGAGGCTTTCTTCCTATTTTTAGGTTTCCATCTACAGGGCTGGAAATTACAGCCATTAAAATGCTCTATTAGTAATGATATATAAAGGGGAAAAAAAACTGATCAGACTTTTCTGGTGCACATGGAGCATTAGGATATCATTAATTTTAATGATAGAGCCCAAAATTACAAAGCCATTATAATCACACTTGAAGTTTCCAAAAAAAAAAAAAAAAGAAAAAAAAAAAGGACCATTCTAAATTATTACTAATGAGTAAAAAAATATTTAAATCATATCTAACGGACCTTACAATTACAGCGGGTATTGCCATGAGCTAATGGCTACATTGGCTGGTTCCTCTGGCCAGCTGCAAGGCCAGACTCAGGACTTGGTGTGATGGAGACGGAGCAGATGAAGGAGTGATGATGTGGGAATGGCTTCCATAGTGGGAGCTGTGCTGGATCTTGGAGCTGTATCTTCCACAAAGCTTTCTGGCAGTGCAGCAAACAGGAGGGCAGAGCTGTGTGCACGTTGCGTTGGCTCAGGCTTTGCTTTGTCTTCTCATCTTGCCGCTACTGGAGCTTTGCGTGGGGATGGTGAATGTCCTCCAGGAGTCAGCACGGCCCTCCCCTCCCTCTGAGGGATAGAAGTGGTCCATCAGCCACCGAGCGTAAAATATAATTACAGCCCAGTGCGCGAAGTCACAGCAATTAGTGAGCCCTGGAGGACGGGAGATTTTATCTCGGTTTTCTTTTAAAACCATAAATGGCTGAGGAACAAAGTGCTTCCAGAAAGCAGATGGAGGAAAAGAAGAAACTTAAGAAATGAAATCCCAGGGAGCGGAGGCTGCGGCCCCCCAGCTGCCTGGGGAAAGGCTGTGAGCACCCCCAACCCTCTGCCCCACACCTCTCCCCAGAGCAGAACGGCACCGAGGGAGTCCTTCAGCCTTTGGCCCCATGGATGCGTCCAGTGTCCATCCAGGCCTTTCCCTATGGAAGAGCCCTACCCACCAAGCATCCCTGCTGCATCTTGCTGGCTGCTCTCCCACAGCTGTTAAACATTGCAGAGCAGAATGCCTAGGATAAATACACCCGGCTGTAATTGTCTATGCAACATTAAAACCATTTTCCAGATGCGTGATATTTGAGATATTGCAATAAAAGGGTCAGAAACTTTTCAAATTCATTAGGCTCTTTGTACAAAATACCTGCCTCATTAAGTGCCAAGGAGATGGCCAATAATGGGAGGTGAAGCAGAGGGCCCTGGAGATTGGATGCACACACAGTGCTGATAAATGGCTTCTCGATGGATATTCCAGAGCTGGCAAGGAGAAAAATGCCATCCCACGGTTGAACAAATCTTGAGTTTAGTGTGAAAATTCAAGAACAACCTTGGTCAGAAAAAAGCATCTCTGTTCTGCCTTGTCTGATGGCAGCCTGACCTCTGGGAGAGAGCTGCAGACAGCGAGGAGAGCTGAGCACTGACCTGAGCCCTGCTGCACTTACACTGGGCCGACCCTGCAGCTCTGCATCCACAAAGAGCTCCCACTGGATCAGCATTCCCAGCCCTGCATGTGGGATGCGCAGTGCAGAGCAGCACCAGACCATCAGCCCCCTCCTGATGAACAGGAGGGATGGAGACAGACGGTTTCCTTTGACCGAGGCAATGGAGTCAGCAGTTTCACTCTGCTAAGCACATGGTTTTTATGATGTTCCCGTGCAGTGCCGAGCAAAACACCCCGGCAGCAGAAGATGTATAATGCTATCTGTGGAACAGCCTATTTTCTAAATGGAAACTTGCTATTTAAAAAGAAAGCACTTTAACACTTTGGAAAATATGAAGGTCCCCAAAGCTGAATTTTTGAGTGCTCATTTTGCAGCCTGCAAAAAACCCGAGTTCATTATGGAACGGCAGCGAGCGCCGGGTGGCACCGCTCCAAGATGCACTTAGAGCACGCATAACTTCGAGCAGATCTACAGTCCCAACGCAGTCGGAGGCATTATTCACACCCTAAAAGTTAAGCATTTGCTTAACTGAGTTTTTAAAACAAATTTACTTTTTTACCAGGGCTGGCACCAGCTTTGCTTCCAGGATCGTTCCTGCCCTGAGAAGCTGAGACCTGCTGCAGGCAGGGCTTCAATGCCACCAGATGGCAAGGCTCCTGTCCAGGTTTCAGCCTGGCTTTGAGGCAGGGCTCCTTGTGCACGGTGTTGCCGGGTCCCCGTTGTCCCAGCGCTGCCACTCTCTGCTGTGTTGTCCCTCCTGAGCCGTCTCCATGTCCCTGCACCTTGCCCACGGCACCGCCGGTGTCCTCGCTGTCCTTCACCAGTGCTGGGAGGAGAATTCACCACCAGCTCTTCCCCCCTGCTGAAATTCCAGCGTGAAGCTCTCGCGCAGTAGAGGAAGCCCCAGTCTGATTTCATCCATTGCATTGGGCTCGGCTCACCTGGTGCTGGGTTACCTTGCAAGGGGGAAAGCACAGAGGGATGCACGACTCGGACATTGGGTCCAAAGGCATTCTGGTTTTCTGTGCTGAATCTCCATAAATCTGGGCTGCGTTTCACCAACCCTATTGGTCTGATCAGATTTATGTAGCGATTCCTGGATGAGGTGAATAATGAAAATGGCTCATGAATATTTCATTTTTACAAATCACATAATTCATATATATTCACAAATATTTGCTTCGCCTTATAAACCGGATGAATAATTTATGGAAATATGCAGCAAATATTTTAAAGAAAACACGAAATTCATTGACTACATTAATCAACAAATATTATTCAACTTATATTGGGTTAGCTTGCTCACAGATAAATTCTCTGTTTATGAAAGGAGCTGGAGGAGCAGGTGATATTTCCTGTATTAAAACACAGACAGAGGAGATAAAGCGCATGTCTGCAGATGACAGTTATTTGCACATTTCCTTCTCTGTAATGGAGATGGATTTGTGGCACAGGAGTTGCTGCCCTGCGGTTGTATTCTGGGGAGAGCAAACTCCTCCTGAAACAGCCACGATTTCAGATGGACACCCCAGAAAAACCTTGTTTTTGTACTTTCCAGCCCGCCATAAAGTTGCCTTTGGGACGTTTTCCTTTGGAAGCGCCTCCAGGCTCCACGTCAAGCCCCTCTCCAGCACCAACAAGACAAACCGCGCTGCTTTGTCGCGGCAGCGGCTGCTTTGTGCCGAGGACGCCGCGCTTTTATCTGCGTGACAACACAGAGCGTTTTCCTGTCATCGCTCAAAGTCATGTTTTGCAGCAAGCGGTGTTTATCCAGCGGTAATGGGAGGCTGCTCTGCATACAGAGCAATCTGTGAACACAGCGGAGGTTCGGATCGAGCAGCGCCAGCGCGATGGAGGTGCACGGATGCAGCGCGGGGCAGCACGAGGCCGAGTCCCTCTGTCACCTCTCTGCCTGCTGACACTGAGACAGAGACCTGTTGGGAAAGTCCTCCTGCCGTGGCTGATAACGGGATGCCAAAGCCAGGGGCTGCAAGCGCAACGCTTTCCGAGCTGGCTTTGCTGCTCTGGGCACAGTGGAGACAAATGAAGCGGAGTGTCGCCAGATTCACATTAACAGATGGGCTGCATGGAGAGAGATGGGCTGTGGTGGATGAAATGATAGCTTATTGATAGCACTTCTACTGGAGAAATATTGTTATCTGGAGAAAATACAAGTGCCTTTTTTTTTTTTTTTTCCACCCCCTCATGTATTTCTTTAACTTTTCATTGCATTTAGATTACAGCACTCAGACACACCAACAGGAGCAGTTGCTGCAACAATTTGCTAGCATGCAAAATTCAGTTTTGTTTGTCAGTTGAAATCAGCTGCTCAAACAGAGATAAGGGCTGTGCCAACCACCTGTGTCCAGGAGATGATGTGATTAACCTTGCCCAAGCTCAGCAGTGGCTGCAGAATGGCCCTGGTGCAAGTGTTGCTGCATGGTCCTTCCTAGTACAGCAACAGGTGAGGAATGCAGGGATGCACTGCCCACACTGAGGTTTTGGCTGCTCAGAGCTCATTCTCCGTCTTCCCCATGGGGTGGGCAGAGTGTGGTGGGCACCACAAGAGCTGCTCTTGGTCCTGCATCCCAATCGCAGTGGTTGGGCACAGCCCCACTGCTCCCAGCTCCTGAGCCTTAGAGCTTTGGGATCGCCGCCTCCAGCCCCAGTTCCTTGCTTGGAACGGACGTTTCGTGCCTCTGCTGGATCCGTCTCACCAACCTGTTGTCATTCTGATGCACGGCCACAGCTGGGAGCACTTCACGTCGGCACGTCGCGCTTGTGTGGAGACGCCGGCAGATGAGACAGCATCTGTCAGACAGAAGATGGGGAATTTAGCTTTAAAAGAGCGGTGTCAGTTCACATTTTTGCAATCCAAATATTTAAAGAACAGAGCTAACGCTCGCAACTAAACACAGCTCCTGCAGAGACATCCCCAGCCTGACTGAAGGAGGAACTGGGTGAAAATACCACTGTGGGGCGGGTGCCCATGGAGGGGTCCAAAGCTGGCTGTGGCTCCTTGAGCTTCTGCCTGTTGGATCCCACAGATGAAACTGAGCAACTCCAGGCTCCATTTCGGTATTCCTGTTGCTTGCAGCACGTCCGTGAGCTATTCATCTGTAACATTTGTAGGCCTATTAAGACGGAAATACAATTTCATAGCCACAGATAAGAGATTAGACAGATCAATTTCTCCTCACAAAACGAGCTGTGGAGGGAAAAAAAATCACTTTCTTGATTGTGTTGTAGGAGATTTTTGTTCTCTTGGTTTATTGAGCCATGGTCCTGCTGCCAACTTCTCTGGCCGTGTTTTTATTACGAGAGCAAGAAATTCGCTGCATAAATCACACGGAATTGGCTACTGTCATCAAAAGATCATCCCCCATGTAAGAAATCTAATTCGGGCCCTTCCTGATGGAATGCACACAGAGAGATGCCTGCTTCCTGGTACAGAAGCAGTAAGTCCAAGCCCTGCATGCTATGGAAAGACTCCGATAACTCACAGAGCCGCAGCATCGTTAGGGTTGGAAGAGACCCCTAAGCCCACCGAGTCCAAACGCCAACCCGTCCCCACCACCTCCTCTGAACCACGTCCCTCAATGCCACCCCGACACGTTGAACTCCTCCAAAGACAGAGACCCCACCAGTTCTCTGGGCAGCCTGTCAGTGCCATAAAGGGGGTGAGCAGAGCCTTGTGGTGAAGTGTCCTACGTGGGCCGTGCACGTGGTGGCTCTGCCCACAGACCCCGCATCCCTGCCCCGTCTCCCTGCTGCCCTGGCTTTGCTGGCATCTGCTGGAGCGTGGCGAGCTGCCAGCTCTGGGAACCTTCCATCACGCTCTGCATGGCGGAGGGGGGAGAGCCGGAGGGGCTGTTACCATACGCATGACACACTGTGTTAGGTTTGGAGAAGAGAGGCTGTCAAAATATTTAGAGCCGGAGTTAAACTGAAACCGCTACATCCACAGATGGGGGAATTCTACACAATGGCTCTCAGGAAAATCAAATCCATGCAAAAAAAAAAAAAAAAAAAGAAAGGAAAAAAAAAATGACTGCTGCGCTCCTACGATCACGGGCAGAGCTGCCTCCCTGTGCATGCCGTGACTCACGGCTCACAGCATGAGGTGAGGGGCAGAACTGTGCTGGTTTCCTTGGCTCAGGAGATGTCACTGCAGCGTACGCCCGTGGGGAACATCCACGAACCATGGATGTGGGAAGGCACTGCCGAGGGATGCAGCAGGGCCAAGGGCTCGGGGTGCAGGGCCCCGACCAGAGCCCCATTCTGAGGGTAGGGATGGAGCAGGGGCATCTCAGGAGAGTGTCACCCTTGGTCCTCTTTAGAGGATGGGACTGAGACATCCCCCGGGTGCCTGTGTGCTCCTCAAACCCTCACGCGGCAGCTTTGAGCTGGAGAGATCCTGAATTATTTATAACCCGTTATCATCCCTCAGGTATTATTTGTGTAACCATTAGTTTCTGTAAAGTGTATGAAAGAAGCTGTAAAATATCAAGCATTTCCTCACTTCACTTTGGAGCTGCTCATTTCCCTGTATGACTTACCAGGCTCCGGCTCTGCTCCGTCCCACTGCCAGCAGCACTGCTGGCCCCAGCCCCAAGCAGAGCATCGCACATGGGAGGGAGCTGGGAGCATTTGTCCTAACGAGATGGGCTCCTGGCTGGGCAGCAGTGGCTCTTATCAAGATAAATACATTAAAAAAAATAAATAAAATTATTCAGCAGTATCATGAATTCAGTGCCTTTTAAATGTGACAGCGGCTAAAATACGTAGCCCTTCTACGGGCTGAAATGTCATCTGTAAATATCAGGGTTTTCTTCCTGCGCCGTCTCGCCATTTATTGCTCTCTCACTGCAGAGGGGTGCGTGGCAGGGCTGGCTGTGGGAACCTGGCACCCAACACCCCACGTTCCCATGTTCCTGCAGCCCCAGACCCACCAAAGGGGCAGGGATGCTTAGCAATGGAGGAATTGGGCTTGGAGAGAGACAAATAGAACCATGCAGCTCAGCTGGCTGCCCAAGAGATGCGTGCCTCGTAGGGGTTTTTGGATGCTAGCATATTTCTTTTCATGTCCAAGTCAGCAAAACAAAACAGAATTACACATCAGTGTAAATTTAGGGCCAACCAAAAACAATAAAATAGAAACCAGAACGCAGACTGGAAAACAGCCCTCAAACCCACTTAGCGCAGACATGACAAGAGGCTCTGACAAGGCTTGAGAAATTACACCCAAAAACAAGCGCTTTGGAAACCAAATGAACCATTCCAAGGACAAAAGCATACCCCAAGCAAACTCACAGTGATTCCAGGCATGGAATCAAAGCACAGCATCACCATGGGCAGGTGTGATGGACACAGCTGTGGGAGCTGCTCTGTGCTGCAGGCACAGAACCCTTTGTCCAGGGCGCTTCTCTTTGGATAAAAAGCCTTTCCCTTGCTGTGCACTGTCTTTTTTCCATACCTTTATTGTTGTTTGTATAAATTTCCCACGAGGCCTTTTCCTGCCTCAGGGCACCCAAAAGCTTCCAGCCAAACACAGCTTCTGAGCCACCCTCCTTAATCTTTGTACAAAAACTTCACACATTCATCTTCCCAGGAGTTCAGGCACCCAGCCCTGTGCCAGCATGTCTATCCGCAGCTGCAGATTCCCAGCTATCTCTGGGAAAATGGTCTCTGGGGATGTCAGTGTTTTTCTCAGTGCTCTCTACAGAACGCCAGGAGAGCTTGGGAAGCTGCAGGCACCGTGTGGCAGTGCCATCCCCCCACTGTCAAGGGGGTTCTGACAACACAGACTCTGCCTTCTCCTGAATCATAGAACCATAGAATCAATAAGGTTGGAAAAGACCCCTTAAGATCACTAGTCCAACCATGAACCCACACCCACCAACCATGTCCCCAAGCGTCACATCTCCACAGTGCCTGAAAACCTCCAGGGATGGTGATGGAAAATCACATAATGAGGGCAAAGTGGGTTTGATGGGTTAGAGAAAAAGAGGACGTAGATGGGATCTGCCCAGAGCATCCATCCTCCTGCAGCAGCTCAGAGCAGAGGCCGCTATGGGATGGGAGCCACGGCTGTGGGACAAGTGCTGCTGCTGCCGAAATGCCATTTAGAGTGAGGCTGAGGAGCCAGGAGGCCCCAGCGGCAGGAGATAAAGATGCTGTGGCAGGGAATATAGATGCGCCTGTCAGTTTTAGAAAGGAGCAGCCTGAAATCAAAGGAAGAGACAGATAATAGCAGAGAGAGAGAGAGGCAGAGAGGAAACAGGCAGAGAAAGTGAAGAAGAACACAGAATATAGAGAAAACTGTAGAAACAACCGTATAAACACGATCAGTCATTACCAACACCAGGGTGTGCGGAGCTAATAAAGCAGAGAAGAGTAATTAATTGCCTTTGACATGCCCCAAACATTGCCTTTTGGTGCAACATTTCCTGCATTGGTGCCATTTATACAGAGACAGCTTTAAAACACATCTTCCCTCTCCCTCCCTGCCTGACACCGGTGTTTCTGCGAACATCGCTCCCCTCTGCTGCCCTCCAGCTCCGTGCCCTCACTGAGAGGTGGAAGGCAGCAAACCCCAGGAAAACCATCACAGAGCACCGTAAAAAACAACGGCCTTTGAAACTGTTTCAACGATTTGGTTGCTGCCCATAATACTCACAAGCCGTATCCAGGGCCCCAGCGCAGAGCCGCTGGGATGCAGCACGGGCACTGCAGCAGCAGAAGATGCTTGGCTCATGCTCACGGGCTGCTTGCTGCCATTTCCCTTTTGCTGCTGGCTCCGTTGGCTCCCATGGGCAGCAGGCAAGCTGTGGCTAATTACCAGGACAGGCTGCCAGTCACATCCTGGTGCTATTTTTGTTAGGCGTGAGCTGCATGGCGAGCTGCCCGGCTTGGTGAGCAAGTGCAGGGCTTCGTGGTCCCGAAAAGTTCTGATTTTGCTATGATTTGGAGCTTGTCAAGTCAAAGAAATCTGGAAGCACGGAAGCAGCAATCGGCCATGCGTTAATTAGTCAGCCTTACCTCGAGAATATTTTCTCTCTGATTGCATTTGCAGTATGGGAGCAAACCCCTCTGGATGAGGCCGTGACCCCATGGGTTGATGTCTCAGCAACGTCTCCATAGAGCAGCACAGGAAAAATGCTGTCAATTGAACCCCATTCCAACAGCAAATACATCCCTCCAGTGACTGATACAGGTGAGAAAAGTGCAATTGGAAACTTAAGCAGCAAAAGAGTCGATGGAAAGCTGGCATCCGACGTTCAGCAGTGCTGGGTGTGCAGAGCTCCCCCTTTGGTGCCCATTTTGGAAGGATAAACGGGCTGTGGGGTCTGGAGGGCTGGTTGTGAAGTCTGTATGGGTTTGGATAGAGCAGGGTCGGGATGCTGCAGGCCACGTGCATTGTGCTCTGTGACAGGAGTCGTCCTTCCAGGAGTGGCAGCTGGTACACAGTAAAAAAAAGTTTAAAAAAAAAATGTTTTCCTTTTAGATTATTGAACCAACTGTAGTAAAAATTTGATGTTTAATATGCATGACCTGCTCCATACACTCCACTCTAATAAATTGGTGGAACATCTTGCACAGCTAAATCATCAGGGGGTGGATGGAACATTAGGGGCCAGTTGTAAATGCAAAGAAAAAAAAAATCAAACCAGGCACATAAAATATGAACCAATTTTCTCATCTTGGCTAATAGATTTTAAATGGGAAATCTGATGGTGGCTGAGCACCAAGAACATTAAAAATTTGGGTTTTGCCAGGGTCCTACCTGGATCCATAAAGGAAGGTTGAAGTGTGATGGATGTTCCCAGGAATGCGATGGAGGGCACGGGCCCTTAATGGCTGTTACATTAAAGATCTGCTGCCAAACATCACGCCTTTTAGAGCTCTCATTTGGAGGTGTGTTGTAGCTTGCTGCTTTCCTAATTACCTCGTATGTTCTGCATAATTTTTGTTTTTAATTTCAGGTGGGAAAACACCATAAACTAGCTAATTAATTACTTTTTAACCCCAGCATGTCATCAAAGCACGTGGTTTGCTGTGTCTCCCTTCCCTCTGCAGGATCTGATCCTCTTAGTTTTCCTGTGCTCTCGTATCTCATAGGAGATTTCCAGCTTGGAGTTCCTTGGCTCCATCGTGTTCTACATCCAACAGTCCTCACGGGAAAAGCAGGGCAAATGGATGGACCTGGGGGAAGAAGGGCACAGGGGGGACTCAGGGTACACAGGCAGGTGAACAACGTGCTTCAGGGCATGCAGAGTGGGAGATTACTTTTTTCCTTTGTTTTTATGAGTCGTTCATACTTGCATCGACTTAAAAAGCAAACAAGCAAATGTAAACACTGGGATTTTCGAATTGGAATACACTGATGCAAAAACAAATATTTATTTTCCTCTGCTATAATTCCTGTGGAATGCATGTTAATCAGGAGGAAGTGCAGCAGGAGCATTGGCTGTACTGCCAGAAGGAGCCACAACGAGATGCACGCCTGGCTGAGGATGAGGAGGGGAGCAGAGGCTGCTGGGGATGTGGTGCAGGAGACCTGGGAGGATGCTCAATGGGGAGCTGAACCAGAGCTGAACCCCACAGAGAGACTGTGAGAAATGTTCTTGGTGGGAAATGAAGGGTTGGGGGAAGGCTCAGCTGGGTGCCACGTGCATCCCAGGGTTGCATGGTGCTCCCTAACCCCCACCCCTTGCACCTCCGCATTCCTGCCTCTCCTGAGGAGCCCCAGTTTAGGATTTGGCCATTGGAGGTGCCTCGGCAGCTCAAGAGCCCCAGCTCCTGCTCCCCTGTTCCAGTGCCTGTACCTCGCTGAGCTGTTGGCACCTCTCGCATCCCATCAATCATTTTTTCATACACTTGGAAGATTACAGCTTCTTACTGCTACCTCCAGTCCAGCTTGTCGTGGGAAAACTCTGGGGAGAGATTCGCACAGATGTATTAAAGCTATCTAACACTTTCTCCATGGCAACTGGGACTGGTGCAAATCCCATAAGCCCTGCCTGGAGGCGGGATGAGAGCTCCTCCTGAATTCTTCCAGGCACCCAGATAATGGCAGATAGTAGGAAAACGTCTTCATTGCTGGAGATGCCTCCCATCTGCAGTGCTCAGGAACGTCTGATTAATACTGAAGCATTTCTCACGGATGAAATACTGGCGTCTGGAGCTCTGTGGTAACTTGCACTTCCCATCCTTTCTTTAGCTTGATCCAATACCAATGAGCAGAGAAGAAGGGATGCAGGGGGAGAGCACGCCTGATCTCATATGAGGACATAATTATTTTAAAGCTATTCTTAATGTTACAACTTTTAAAGTTTCTGATGTCCTTTGCAGGGTTGGATGCCTCAAGGCAGGGAGAGGGAGGAGCCCTGCTGTGCACAGGGGGCTCATCAAGGTTCACATGCCTGCAGCTTGGGGAGGCCCCCATGCCACCCCCCCATGAGCAGCCCTGGGTACAGAGATGAGATCGGCTGGGCAAACGTCCTGCTGTCTGAGAGAAAAAAGTTGTTTAAGCCACTGGAGATAATCTGCTGTTTTATTTTAACACCACATAGGTGATGGTCACCCTAACACCAGGCAGCCAAGCCCTTTGAAGTCTGCCATGTCCAATCCATCATCAATCACTGTAAATCTGGAATAATTTCTACCAGCACATTCCACTCCCTACAGCTTTCTCTAACACACCCTGCGTCAGGCAGCGACTGCACCTTCACTTCACACAGCATTTCCCAGCAGTAATATTTAAACAATAATGGGCCTCTATTTGGTGCAGTCACTTCTTGTTTTAGACGAGTACAGTCTAATATGGAAGGGACTCAGAGTTTACAGAATGGCTTTTGTTTATGCCATATTCTCTTTCCAATGCTAGTTTTTAATAATCCCCGTGAGGTATTGCGTACCTCCATTTGGGTTCTGAACTTCGTGCCTCTGCAGCAAGCAAGAGAACTGCATTTTTCCACCTGCCAAAACTTGGGGCTCAGCTCTGAAAAGGAAAAGGAGCAAAACTTGAAAAGAAAATCTGGTACCTCCTCCCTGCAGACCAGCAGCACCTTGCTGAGCACTTTGGGAAGAGGGGGAAGGTGCGTACGGGGAGCGCTCTTCACGCCCAAGGACTTTGCAGGCCAACATATGGCAGTTACTGAAAATCAGTAAATTACCTCCTACCACCCTTGTGAAGCAGACCTCGGGAAGGAAGATAAGCCTTCATGAATCTTTCCCTTGTAATGAGGTTTCCATGATTAACGCAGTTTAAAAGGAAGGAGCTGGCTGCCAGGCAGGGCGAAGGAACGCGGTGCCGACGCGCGTAACGGAGCGTGGGCATGGAGAGGGTGGTGATACTGCCACTCCACCAGGAAAGGCTGAAACCCAAGTGAGAAGGCTGTGGGATCCCTAGAAAAACTCCTCCAGGAAGAGCTCCAGCCCTTCCTTATCGCACTCAGACCCACAGTTGCTCATCATTTGGCTGGAGGTGAGCGCTGCCCTGCACACGGTGATGCTTGGCTTGCTGGGGGATCCCATGGGCAGAGGCAGCCAAGCAGCCAAAAGCCCCACAACATGAACAGAGCTTAAATCTCAGAGCACACTCTGACAATAAAGCATCGAATACAAGGCTGACAAACTGACCCCCAGGTTTTACTGCTGTATATACAAGTGAAGAAGGAATTTAACTGCTGCTACTGCATGCCATGTATAAGCAACTTCCAGAGACTTAGCTTGCAATCTATGTCAGACAAGCTCCTAATTTGTGCAAACACCTGGCGGTGTTTATTTTGGGCAGCACTCTCAGATGGCGCCGGTACCTCTAGAGATCTGGGAAGCACCGTGCTTTGGTACAAAGCTAATTATTCACCAACGTGTGAAGCTTCTCCTACAGGAGTTTGCAGCCCTGGATCTCCATGTGTGCCAGCACTGCGAGCTCTGCTTTGCACATTCACAGCCATCGACGGCACAGAGCTGTAGGCAGCGCCAGGGCTCCCCAGGGCTTCTCCTTGCTTGGGTGATGCACAGCACAAGCAAACAGGAGACAGAGCCCTGAAGGCCATCCGTGCAAAGCACGGCTCGTTTTCTCTCTCACTGGCGAATGAGCTCCAAAAGCAATTCGGTTTGGGAATTAACGTCCACATACCCATGGCTCAGGCACCAAATGAGCAAGTAGGGGGAGGCTGTGTTGAGCTCAGGAATTTTGTTTTCCCTTGACTTCTCCAGCTGGTGACTCAGTGCCAACTCAGACGCTCCAAGAGAAGCATCCGTGCTGCTGCTTCCAAGGACACTGGGCAGAAAAAGCTTTTTCTCCCCTGATGCTCTACATTAATCCTGCTTGTTTTCTTTACGCTTTCTCTGGTTCCCCCAGTTAGAGGGTGATTAAAAAGGAAAACAAGGAAAACTTGAGTGAAGAGCATTCAGCAGATCTCTGAACCAGCCAGCAGCTCTTGTGGCACAAGGAGCAGCTCTGGCACCTTGTAACCTGGGCACAGCAATAACATATCCACAGCTCTGCCCTTCTCCCAGGAGCACCACTCATTCCACGTGCACCGTGCGCAGGTGTGGCACTCCCCATCCTTCCACCAATCTGCAACACTGGGGCCAAAACACGGCTCTAATGACTGAACACCAGAATATTAATGCTCACCATTTGGGGAGTATTTGGACATGCCACTTCCAATGAAGAATGGAATTAATTTCAGTTCTTGTAAGAGACAACCGAGGCAGCTTCCATTACTTTTCAGGAGCTGTCTGCCGACAGGTTGGAGCCCGCACTTACAGAAAGAAAAATGCTCCTCGCATACCTACCCCTGCTGAATTTATTTCTAGCTGGAGTTCATCATTTCCACTTACTTCCCTATATTTAGATTCCCTCTCAAAATATGTTTTGAGCAATGTCTTCAGTAAATAAACTGCCAGGGGCAATCCCATCAGTTCATTAAAGGCGTGTGCACGGCCCATGGGATCAGATTTTCTAATGGTTCAGATCAGGCTTCACTTTAGTGCCTGCACTGAAGTGATGGCTAATTGCATCTCCTGGGGCTCTCGCCACTTCCAATCCTCACTACCTGATTGCAGCAGCTCATTAGTTTGTTTTACAGACATGCACCTGTCAGGGTGCAGGGATGAGGAGCCGTGTCCCCCTGTGCCAGTGGACCTGGCCACAGCTCCAGCATTGTCCCCAACCCCTGTGCCCAGCTTCTCGTGAGCAATGCAGGTGTTGGCACAGAGCGTGGAAGCAGCCCATCTCTGTGCAGCAAGATGTGCAGGAGGACATGCCATGTAATTAAAGCTGACAAAAAAACCCAACGCGACACAGCTGATGGAAATTGAGATGCAGCAGTGACCCCTGAGATCTGCTCCTTTTGTGTCAAGTGAGCGATAACCAGCAGCGCACGCTGCCCATTGCTCTCATGCAAAGTGCAGAAGTCACCTTCCGACAGAAGTCACGCTATTGCCTCCCTGTGTGCAGCTCCCTGCATCCGCCCCTGCTGTCACCACTGTGCCAATTCGCTGAGCTGCCCGAGCAGCACACCCTGAGGAGGTGCAGAGAGACGTTTTGCTGGGCTCAGCATCCTCAGCCACAGCTCAGGGCTCGGCCTTCCCTCTGAGCACCACCAGGCAGCTGTAGTGCTTTGCCTTGGAGTGCAGAGCAGCTCCCAGCCCCGCGCTGCAAAGTCCTCCATGGATGGATGGATGGATGGAAGCGGAGCCCCTCTGCCCACGTGCTGGTGGACACAGTGCTGCTTTTCAAGGGCACACAGTGGTTCTTTTGTGGCACTTCTTAAATCGATGTGCGACGCAGGCTTGGCCGCAGTAACTAGCTTTTCCCAAAATATCTTCCCTCTATCAGAGATGCTCTATTTTTAGAGCTGCAAAGCATCGCACTGACAAGTGCCAGGGTCAAAACTTACCTTTAAACTTTCTGAAATTCATTCGGCCTTGTGTAAGCATCTGTTGGTTTCAGCCGGCCGTCAGCCATAACGATGTGCAGTAACTCCACGTCACCGGGCACACAGTGGCACATGGCTGTGGCCACGCTGCTCTCACACGGACAAAACCCGGCGTCCTCTCTCACCCTGAGCAGTCGACACATGTCTATGAAAGTGATCTATAATTTAAGCTCTCTCGCAATGAGATTTCCAGGCGGGGAAATCACTGTTCTGTGACTTTTGTGTTGGAGATGGATGTGCTCAGGCAGTGCAGTAACTCCCTGGGTGTCCGAGTCCTTTTCCCCCACTACAACAGAAGCAGAAGAATGGGGCAGGTTAATTGAATGATCACAGATCTGAAGGCTGCTCAGTGGTGAAAATGCAGCCGGACTCCAGCCTGAGCTGCAGGGCTACGGCGTCCGCACTGCAGTGAGCTGAGCGTGGTGTGCAAATCTAAAAACCCAGCAGCTCCATTGCTGGGAATAAAGGACATCATTGGCATGTTAAAACATCCAGGCCTACTCTGGCAACGTTCTTCTTTTTCTTTTAACTTCCCAGTATGAATAATACGATGAAACTCTCGACTGGTGATAGGATTTTAAAGATGGCAGAGGGCTGCTTCCTCTCCCTGCCCCAAACCAATGTCTTCTGTGCAAGAAGTTCTGTGCCCTGCTCTGCTCCGCTCATCATGTTTGTGCTAGTAACGATCAATAAAATAATGGTAATACATTTAGTGACTGATGTGGAATCCTGTTCCCCAGTAATGATCAGGGAGACATCAGAAGCCGTGCCTATCTGCTCCTATTTATGTTAATGGGATGAATGTGTCTATAATAATGCTCCTAATGATTCGTCCATTGCTCACATTACTGTGTGACAGCTTTCCTGTTTGCTGAAATTAAAACATCATCTCTGCAGGCTTACATTAACCAGATCCTGCATCTCTGCCTTCAGGAACGAGGAGTTGAGTTCATGGTAAGACATTGCAACCCAGCTGGTCCTGCAACCTGGGAGCAGGTGGTATTCCATTCAAATTATCTAGGATAAGTGTAGTTTTAAACAAAAAGTGAAGGTAGAACAGCCCCCAGCTGCCATCCGCCACTCTGCCCCTTGCAAAAAGGAGCCCTGCACCAGGACACCACGTGCTTTGATTTCCACGTCCACTAACACTTATGGAAGTAATCTACTTGTAAGTAATGTACATAATCTACTTAGCATAAGTAATGCACTTCCCCTCATTTGCATGGGCAAGTGTTTATTAGTTTTTACTTTTATTATCTGTAATGCAAAAATATTCCGCTCGGCTCGAGACAAATTGCTTGCAGGATTTCATTAGCCAGGAAGGGCTGAGTGCTGGGCGCTCAGTTACAGCAGTGCTCTGAGCACATGTCATAATGATATGGAAGATGCTGCTGAGAGCTGTGCCACAGGCGTGGGATTCGGTGTCATCACCACCAAATGGCTGCGTAGAGCTGGTGGCACAACAGGACCTGGCCTGGCTGCAGCCTCTGACACCTGAAAAAGAGAGAAGTGAAGTGCTGAAAGCACAGCAGAGCTCGAGGTGTTGGGGAATGTGTATTATATACCAGGCATAGGATGCTTCCATGTGAGTGTGGAGCTGCGTCCCCAGGCTGAGCCCAGGCAGCACGTCCAGCCCTCGCTCGTTAGCAGAGCTGTTCCATAATTAATAAGCTGCCATTGAACTGCTTCTGCCGACCTCACCTCGCATTTTCAAAAAACTGCCGTGGCTTTTTGGTTAGTTCCACTCGGTGAAACAAGGGCTAATGCTTTCCTTGGAGCAGATGAATATTTACGATGTGCTTCTGCTGGTTGTGGAGAAGGGATTATTGCTCAGAGTCCTGCAGCTCCTCGCCCTTCCCAGCTCCTCTCCTGGGGTCCCGGAGCCTGAAGGCACAGAGATGTGGGTGGCTGGGGGCCTCTGTTCCCCTCTGCAGCTCAGGGGTTGAAGCTCTTTGCTCCCTTCCTTCCATACCAGCCACTCCTTCTCCAGGAATGGTTATCACAGTTTCAACTGAAAATGGCCACAGTTTGATAGGAGGAAATGCTTAAGGGCATTCAGACAAAACACCTGTATTTACTGTGTGTATAATACCCGTAAAGATGCTATCAGGGCCCCTTAGGAGAACAGGAGAGCTCCCCCTTTTAAAAAAGCTTGCTGCAGAGATGCACGATTGCTTTGTAGTGGAACTGCTTCCCCGTGTGCTGCTCAGTCAGCTCTCAGCACCTCGCAGTGATGCTGGTGGGGATGTGGGTCCCAGCTGCAGACACCCAACCAAGCGCTTCCCCATCCCTCAATGCCACTGCAGCTCTGTGCTGGGAGCAGTGCCCGGCTCACTGCAGCTCTGATCCCACGGGGCAGGAGCCTGAAACAGATCTGCAGTGCCTTCATTCTGCAGTAACCCAGCTGGGCACCCCTCAAACCCCCTTGGCATGCGGCAGTCCCCCAAGGATGTCACCAAACAACAGGAACAAGGCACTGGCAGCGACCTTCATGTCATCATCTTGTCAGCGTCCTTGAAACACCGTAACGCCGCAGCGGTGATGCCAATGAAACCTGAGCTGAGAGATGCTCTCCTGCTCTCCAACAGTGCGTGCTGTCCCTTCGTTCTGCACTGCCCCTGTTCCAGGAATTGAGTCCTCCTGCAGCCTCAGCTGTGTGCTGAAAGCAGATATTTTGACTTTGCTGTTTATCCCCGAGTTTTGAAAGTGTCTTCTGAGTGAATAATAAATTCACTTTTCTGAGGCGGCTGGTGATTCTCTCTAAAGCACAAGGTAGGCTAGAAAGCAAACATATTTGCTTTTGCTCTATTATGAAATAGTAGTAGCTGCAGCATTCGCTGGGAAAAATGTAATTACTGCACAAGTTCTCACAGGCCCTAATTAGCACATCGTTTAAGCATATGCTTAAAAACTTGTCTGCTCTGTGGCAGTTCAGTGCATTTTGAGCAGGGCTCTGCACGGGCTGATGGCAGCCAGCTGAATTGGGGCCGTGCCCTCCCAAACTCACTCAGCTTTCCTCAAGGGCTGACATCTGCACACCTGGAAAGACAGAAGTTGTTTCTGTGCCTGACGTGATCAAGCGGTGCATGATAACAACACGTCCCAGCCACCAAAAGCAGAGGCAGCTGCAAGAGGGATGCTCAGAATGAGTGCTGTGGAGGAAATCTGCAGCCCCATTAGGGGCCCTGTGCTGTCTCAGAGCAGCACGGGATGAGTTCACCTTATTGCAGTGGAATAAGAGAGAAAAATGGCTGAGCATGCAAAGCTGCATCGCCAAACATGCAGAGCTGTGGCCTCATCCACCTTCCACTGGGCACAGCCACCCAATGACTGGATCCCATAACCCCAAGCACTGCGGCAAGGATGGGAGCCAAGCAAAGGAGCAGCCATGGGATGGGGGCATGCAGACAGCCCCAGCTCCCCAGGGCATATTGGGGGCCCTGCAGCCCCACAGCACTCACTGAAGGGACTCAGCAGAGCGGAGCCGAGCCACGTGTAAGCTCCTCTATTTACATAAGCTTTAGTTGTCTTATTTCTCGCACTGAGATGCTCAGATGATGTACTCTTGTGTCAATGCTTAAGTAGCTGAAATTTAATTCCTGACTTAATATTTCCCTGGGTGCTTATTTATAATGAACCAAAGAAAAAAATATCGTCTTCCCCGGTGGAAGTGGAGCAGGCAGCTAATTGCAGGTACGCTTTGAAGAGCAGAATGAGAGTTCAGGAGGGCACAAAATCCCCTCCCAGGGAACACAGAGCTCTGTGCTCACTGCAGGACGGGGCAGCATCACCAGGGTGGCAATCCCAGTGCTCAGAAACCACATGCCTGTGGCTGTCAGTATATTCTGCCCATCTCCATCAGCGCTCTGCAGATGTGACTTCTCCGAGAGTGAGAAGGCAGGGCAGGTTCTCCTAGGAGCACAGCAGTGCTGAAATCATCACTTCTGCACGTGGAGTTGGGGACCCAGAGCTGCTTTGGGGTGGAAAACATTTCTGCATCTCCCAGTCACGAGGCTCTCTGGGCAGAGTGGGGCTAAGAGCCACGCTATGATTTGGGGATGCACAGCGCTGGTGCAGCTGTGCACGCTCTGCTCCTGCCTGGCACAGAGCCCCTGGATGCATCAGTGTGTGTGCAGCTCCCAGAGCCACAATGCACACTTCTGGGTGAAAACAGCTCTGAAATCAGCAGATAGAAAATTAAAAACTCCCTGGAGAGTTTGCCTGAATCTTTTGCTCTGTGTTCGGGAAGAACAGCAGCTGCTTGCACTCAGGAGACCCAGCTCTGTTCTCCAGAATAAATTCAGCGTTGCCCTTTTCTACTCTGCATGTAGACTTGTCTTTCTCTTTCCCCTTTGGTTCCCCCACTCTGCCCCCATATAAGGAGCACGGAGACCCTGAGTGCCATTCCACACCCAGGGCAAGCTGAGGTTTGCACCATGCACTGCTATGCTCCTGTGCTTGTGGGGATGGGACTTCAATGCCCCAGAGAGACCCTGCCACCTCCTCCCAGCTGTGTGACTGCAGGCTTTCCTCTGTTCTCTCCCGCTGCACTTGGCATCTTGGCTCAGAATGCTTGGCTCTCCAATGGGGCATGTGGGCATCTGTAGTGGCAGTGCTAAGTCACAGCTTGAAGCAGTGATGGAGCACCTGTTGGGAAGGCAGGGCCAGCTCAGGGGAGCACAGGTGCATGCAATGTTCTGAGTGATGGAAGGGTGGAGCCAGGATCCTCCCCTTCCCAGCCCTCATTTAAGGGTTGGCAGTGGAGGTGAAGGCATCTCTTGCTGGAGATCCCTGCATAGTTAGGGCCTTCTAAGGGTAAGTAGCTCTTTTCTTTCATTACTGCATATTTGTCTGCTGCTTTTGGGTTTGTTCTCATTTTCTGTAGCTGAAGACTTTACCACCTTGCTACTGCTGTGGTGCTTTCCATCTCATTGTAGCGTTGCAGGATATATGGAGGAATTATTTGGAAAATGCCTGATTATCCAAACTGATTGCAGTAGGTTTGAATTATAGAATGATAAGCAACAAGTTCACCCCAATCCCTCAGGCTAGGAAGTTATAATTAGTGCATGCACCATAAAACTAGCTTTTAATTAAATAAGCTTCAGAATGGAGGAGGTTTTATGAGGTCCCTCTCTTGCTTACACAATGAGGAGTTTGTGGAGGGCTTCTGCGGGGGACAGTGCAATTCTCAAGCAGTAGAAGCACTAAAGAGAGTTTGAGAAGGAAGAATGAGATGGCAAATGAAGCAGCACAGCTCACCCTGCTTGGGCAGCCACAGTGAGTGGATGGTTTTGAGCCTGAGCAGCCAGGAGCGAGCTGGAAAGGTCACTTGTTGGTGTTCAACAGCATTTCTGGCCCTGTGCTCCACGAGGGCCAACCAAGAGGCTCTCAGCACAGCTCCAGAGCATCCCAGCTGTATGGCCCCTACCTGTTGCCTGCCTTGAAGCAGTCTGAGTTCATTCATGCAAAGCATATGTTGCTGTACTGAGTGTGGAAATGTCACCTCTCACAGATGGCTCTCCCTTGGGGCTCTGAGGAGGTTGTGGGAGAGAGGACATGTGGCACTGAGCTCATGGTGCTCATGTGGGCATTGGTGGGGATGTGAAAGGGGAGCAACCAACTGAGCCCCATGGCTCTGCCCGTGGCACCCAAACCCTAGCAGGGCTGGGAAAGCATTGGTGCTGAGTGTTAGAATAAGCAAAGAATACAATTCCTCCTGGAATAAGCAATGAGAAGTGCATTCTCATAATATCACCTTCTCCTTGAGGGAGGGAGGAGGTCTGGCAGGTCTCACACCACTGATGGCTTCTGCTCTGCCACTGGCACAGCTCTGGGAAGCATAAGCCTCCCTGTGGGCTGCCTCTGAGGGCTACAGAATCAGTAGAGGTTTACAAGTGAGGGGTGGCACTGTGCCTTAGTTGGTCAGGAGGAGTCGGGGAAGGTGGGAATCCAGCAGCTTGCATAGCTAGGAAAGCAAATGCTACTAATTCTCCTTAATGTCCCAAATGATCTGCAAGCACCATTGCAGAGATATTCTATAAATACCTCTGTTCTCAGAGCTTCCCCCCCCGACAGCTCTGCCCACCAGAAGCCCACTGCTCCAGAGAGGTGTGCCATCCACCAGTGCTGACTCCTGGCTGCAAGAAATGGCACAACTAAAAGGCTGTGGTGATGTGACAGCACCCAAGGGCTTACAGCCACCCAATAATCATTGCTTTACTCAAAGGAAAAAGGAAAAAAATGATACAAAAATCCTGCCAGCCTATTTCTGTGACATTCCTCTTCTCTGGAGGGCAGCAATCAATGCTGAGGATCTGCTCAACAATCAGTTCCTCTAAGATGGGGGGATCTCTTTGCCTCTGCCCTGAATGCTGAGTGAGCCTATAAATCCAGTTAGTCACACTTGCTGGATTACATTGGACCTTGCACTTATGCTTTTATTAACAAGATTGTTTACTATATAAGGAGCTTTATATAACTCTGAATCAGGCGTGATTTGTGTAACAGCACGGATGACGTGCATTGCCAGCCATCAGTTTTCCCCGTGCCTGTGTTAACCTCCAGCTCCCAGCCCATGCTTAAAAAATAAATAAAAACCTTATTAAGATAATTAAATAGCTGACTCTAATCCACTTTAGTGGTGCTGGGAGGTTTAAATCTAGCAGTTAGCTCTGATAACTCAGTGCTGCAGAGTGCCACGCTGCCCATCAGCAGAGCCACCAAAGCGTTGGGGTTGGGGTGGGTTGCCCTGTGTTGGTTGAGCACGTTGTGAAGGCTGAACCATGCACTGCCCACAGATCACACATCACTGGTGTCATTAGACAGCCACCTGATCACAGCTGAGCAATCCCTGCAGTACCACAAACCCTCACTCGGCTTCTGTTTGTTCCTTTTCCAGCCTGGTTGGTCTGATTTTTGTTGAAGCGACTCTGCTCCGTGGCATTTATAGGGTGTATGGTGTAAGCATCAGTTGGAGTTGTCATGTTGGAGATCAGGGAGCATTTCTTCTCCACAGCCAGTGCTGGAGTCACCGTCCCCAGAGGCGTTCAGGAAATGTTTGGGTGTTGTACCAAGGGATGTGGTTTAGTGGGGGGGTATTGGTGGTAGGTTTATGGTTGGGCTGCATGATCTTAGAGGTCTCCTCCAACCTCACTGACTCTACGACTACATGATTCTGTATCTACTGGGTATCCATGCTGGTGTCAGTGAGTTTGTAGACTGAGCTCAATAGCATGGATTCACAAGATCAATTTACAGCAGTGGCACGGTGCAAGTGGATCTGTGCTGTGCTGAGCAAAGCATCATCCTCCAGCCCACCGCAGCAGAGATGAAGTCATTTGAAAATGCCAGCAAGGAACAGCACCCCATCTGCTTCCTAACAGCGCAAATCCTCACAGTTGATTCCTTTCCTACCATTTATTTTACCTACTGGTCCCTATGAAGTTAACTTACAGCTTTGTTGCTGTGCCACAGCCCAGTGCAACTTACTGTGTCACTGCATCCACTGAAGAGAACGGCGCTGCTATCAACGGAAAGGCAATTATCAAAGCAACAGCTTCACTATTGATGCGATCAGCTGAAAGGATCCCAGTTTGGGGTTGATGATGTCCATGAGGGTGGCAATGGCAGCAGCAGGAGCAGCCCCTGCCCACCTGTGGGCTTTGTGCTGCGGTCGCACACCAGCACTGAGCACCCAAGATGAAGCGGCCCAACCCTTGTTGGGGGTTTGATGCTGTGAGTAAGGCTGGTTGGATAAATAAATATTCCAGAGGCACTCTGGGTTATGTATTTTTCATGAGCTCGTTATGCTATCAGAAGTGGCCTCCTTTAAGAGGATCAGATGCATCTATAGCAGATATAATTTTCCCAATGAATAATTTGTTGGAAAAGCCGGTTCTGTCCGTGTCAGTGAGAAGAAAGCAGTGGAGGGTGGGGGCGCAGAGAGGTGTGCAGGTGGAGCAAGCACTGCCCAGCAGGTGCTGCAGGGGGCTCTTCCTGAGGCACGCTGCCATTTGAAATACGTAAAACTTCTGGAGGAAATCCATGTGAAAGTGTGCTTTTACTGCGAGTTTGGAGCCTTTGGGGAAATCTGAGAGCTCTTTGTTTCCCCACGGCCATCTCTGCTGCTGGCTGCAGTCACGCAGGAGATGACAACAGCAGCAACTTTGGGATTCTTTGAAATCCTCCATCCGGCTGTTATGGTGCTGGATTTAGAGCATGGATTTAGATATTGATTGACTCCGAGGCGGCAAACAAAGACTGCTAATTAGTACATGAAACAAAAAGCTAGCTTTTAATTAAACGCAGCTTAGCGAGAAGGACCTGCTGCAGAAAACTCCCTTTGCAAAACAGAAATGTGTGCAGTAGAGCTTCCAAGCAGGGCTGGGGCTGCAGCAGAGCACAGCAGGAGCAAAGAGCTGCCTTGGGATGACCCAGAGCTTTGTCCCCATGCAGGACTGGGGTTTCCTGGTGAGAAAACCTCTCCTTTCCCTGCGCAGAGCAGAGCACAGCCCTGCTCCATGCACCGAGCTGCTCTGCCAGCCTCGAGCTGACTGCTGCCACGAGGAGCCAAACACGTGGCAAACAGCAGAGAATAACATTAATATCAAAAAAGCATTCATGGTTTTAATCAAGGTTTGGGGGGAAAAGACAGCTTAACATGGCACTTCACACAGTTGATAAAATGTTTGACATTTACTGCTGCCTGTAATGAATCTTGTCTCAATTTTCTCTTTTGAAATGCCACTCCAGATACTGTATCTGTAGGGTTTAAGCAGCACTTATCCAGCAAGGCATTGCCATGACTGAGAACGTGCAGTGGCAGTGCCTGGCTGGCCCTGCAGTGCTCTATGGCCACATGCAGCCCTTCCCCAGTGCCAGTCAGTTACCCAGGATCTCAAAATGAGATGCCAGCCCCAGAAAATGGCATGTTTTCCTTCACTGTGCCCTTCCTTGTATGCTTTGTTCATTAATGAAATTAGTGCAGCCTGGTGTTAGCCTCCAAAATGAGCTGTCTGGAGATGAATTGGAAAAATGCCTTTCCTGTTAGAAATGTTGCTTTGTTCCCTTCCTCCAGATGCTGAAATTCACTGTAAGCCTTTTCCTTTGAAGCCTTTCCTCTTCAGTGAGTTCTGGAAAAGGTTTGACAGCTCGGTGGCATTGGCTCACTTGGCACCTGCAGCTCCTCACACCGCAGACCCACTGAACCACAGGGCATCTTGAGATGGAAGGATCATCAAGTCCAACTGCTGGCTCCACTCAGGACCGCCCAAAATTCAGATCAGAGATCCTGGAGGTGATCTCAGCAACCATTGCATTAGCAGGGGGTTTTGGGCATGTGAGGCTTTGGCTGTGAGGAAGGATGGAGAGAAACCAAAGGTCTCTGCTTTGTGCTGTGAGAAGAGCCTCACCACAGAAACCCACCCCGTTCTGCAGCTGCTGTGGGTCCAAATGTGGAGCAGAGCCCAGCGTGGCATCTCCCAGTGCTTTATCAGCAAATGGCAGATGTCTTGTGCAAACACCTCCTGCTTCCCATGGCACTGGGCTGCGCTTGGCATAAGGAGAGTCCTGCTCCTGTGCTGCAAGGGCAGAACGCGGGGATATCAGCGATGGCACACAGGGTGCTGCTGCTTGGCTGCTTCCTTTTGTACCTGTATTTTCATCTTCCACTCTTTTATTTTTGTCCACAGGAAGGGATGAATTATTCTGTGAAACGTTAGCGCCTGTCTCGGGAGCCCGTTATGGAAAATTAAGTTTTAATAGCTTTGAAATTGAGGTTCTTTGGGTCAACAGGACAAGATTCTGCCAATGGAATGACAGATCTATAAGGGGGGGGGGAAAAGCAAATATTTTGTTACTCATCAGAGAGCCACAGCCCAAAGATAACAGGCAGAAGCTTAAAAGTGCTGCTGTGATCTTCAGGCTACAGTGCTGTTTAGTCATCAGCTCCTTCTTTTTGTTGCTTGAATTGATGTTAGCTTTGGGAACAGAGCACATGGCTCGCTGTCCTGAGACGTGCTTGAGAATTCCTAAAGTTACTGCTGATGTTTGAAAGTCAGCTGTGAAATAGAGCTCTCAAGCTCTCACCCCCCTCATGCTCTTGCAGTGCCCAGCACTGAGTGACCCCAAAGAAGTCCCCATGGACCCATTGCTCAGCAGGGAGCTGTGGGCCCTGCATGGTAGCAGGGAGTGGGGTCCTAGGCATGGCATTGCTGGCATTGCAGCACTGGAAGTGGGTGCAGGGTCATTTGGTGCTTGTTCTGTTAGCAGCCTGTTAAAATAAAGGGGCTAGAACATAAGCATCCCATCCGTATGAGAACAGGTAATTAGCAGTGACTTATTGGAAGGGGAAAAATGAAATGCGATAAAAACCCAACGTACTTTAAATGGGAAATGTAAACAAGGGAGAGACAATGCCCTCATTACCAGAGAGTTGGAGTTTGATCCTGCTTTCGCTAATTAAAAGCAGAGTGGAATCAATTACAGGAAAACAAGGAGACTCTCAATACCTCCACAGTGAGACAGCAGTGCTGAGAAAAGCTGCTAATTCAGCTGGCGTGGGAACTGCTCCATCTCGAGCAGGACAGAAAACTTGCAGAGAACTTCTGCCAGAGCACTGGAATTATTGGGCTCGCTATTAAAAGCAATGAATGGATCGTAATTATTCCTAATTTCATATTCAGAGATCATTGCCATCCCTAGGAAGGGCAGACGGGGAGGTGCTTCAGAGCCTGCAGGCTGCCTGAAGTATTCTTAGAGTGGAGAATTCTTCCCCATGCTTCGCATGGGCTGTGATGCAGAAGCTCTCAGGGAGGGCAGGCAGCCTCTCCCTGCACACAGAGCTCAGCAAGGAGCTCTGTACACACACCTCTGTTGCAGGAACGTATCCCAAAGGCACCGAAGGCTTTGTTCCTGTGAAGTACCACACGTACGGCCGTGCAACTGACTGTGAATTTTCTTTTGCAAGTGCCAGAACGATGCAGGCTTCCACTTCTCCAGCTTGATGCATGTGGAACTAATGACATTAACACCGGCAGCCTGGTAAGGGTGATAGGAGTTGTCATCTTGGACAAGTTCCCAGGGAAATTTGTAGTTGGAGTGATACAGGCCTTGCACTCAGGGTGACTCCTGCCTCCCCAGCACAGCAGCCCAGCTCCTGGTTTGTTGTTGCCGGCGTGGGCAGTGCAGAACTCCAATATGGGCTGTGCTCAGGTCTCTGGGAGCAGCCAGGGAGGAGATCAGGCCCACGCACTGCCACCACTGTGTCAGCAGCAATAGAAGCAATCTCATAATTACCTAAGCCAGAAGTGCCTTTTTTCCTTCCTAATATATATTCCATATGGCACAGAAACCTAAGGCGCATAAACAATGGCTAAGGAGATTTTTTAAAGGAGATTATTATATTAAAAGATGGGGAAATCTGCTGTTGGTGCAAAAAATGTACATCTCGAAACAGAAGCGGCTCCTTGCATCTGCTGCACTGGGAGTGATGGCTCAGCTGTGTTCAGGTTCACCAGAGGTGCTCTGATCCATCACCTCCCCTAGGACTGATAAATCAGTGTGATAACGATTGCAGCATCTCACCCATAACTTCCACAGCCCGGGTTTCACCAAGGCACTCAATCACTGATCCTCACTGCGACCTGCAGAGCTGGCTGTGCCCGGGGCATGGGAGCAGTCTGTGCTGGGAGCAATGCTGGCAGCAGTGCCGTGCTGGGAAGCTCTCAGCACCGTTGGCTTCTTCTTCCCCAGGCTGTTCCCCTCCTGCTGGCAGCGTAGCAATGCACGGCCAGTGCCTCCCAGCAGAGATCACCCTGCTGAGTCCTGCCAGCTGCTTACACCTCATTGCTCCTGTAAAGTCACCTCCTGCAGCAGGCATCCTATGGCCCTGGGCAATGCTCCTGCACCAGGACGAGTCGTTCCTGTGCTGCCAGTTGGTAGGAGCCCCAGGCAGCACAATGCCCTGAGCTGGGGCTGGGAGGAGGCTCTTGGCAAAAGCCCTGCAACCAGAGCTCGGAGATTTACACACTGCGTTGGGCCGACTTCACCCGCTTCCCTAATGTATGGAAATGTCACTTTGCTTTAACTCTTGCTCCGAACTTCTGTCCTCCAATCAATGTCCAATTTCCTGCCGAGGATAAAGCCGTACATTATTTTTGGCTGACCAATTCAGCTCAGGGCACTGTAATTTCTCCCCGTGCACTCAGAGGACAAATGCTTCACCGTGACTGCCTCGGAGCAATGACAGAACAAGCACATTCCTAATGACTGGCAGAGTCCACACGAAATATATTAAATATATTAACTCTGGCACTCGCTGGGTCTCAGGAGATGCTCTGGAGAGCTGTTCGCCGCTCTGACTCCACTCCCCAGCGCAGCTCTGGGAGAGGATGGTTCATTGCTCTCCATCTCCGCTTGGAAATTTCCCTGTCCCTGCTGGAGGTCAGCACTGTGTGTCTGCTGCCAGCATCCTGGCTGGCAATGGGGTGACCCCACATCCACCTGCCAGCAAACTCCAGAGGCAACTCCCAGAGCTTGAGCCCAAAGCGCACGCAGCCTAGGATTTGTCTCCAGCATAACAAACAACCCCAAAATACACTGAAAGACAGCAACCCTGAGCAGCATCTGCCACATAGGCTGCTGCTGGGAAGATGGGAAAATTGCCCTTTGTTCTACAAAAATAAATCTGAGGGAAAGCCCTTTACAAGCAGGCAGTGTTCCCCGGGGTCTGCCAAGGACTTTGCAGGCATCGCCGTGAATAACAGTTTTATCTGCAGAGTTTCATTCAAAATGAAGCCTCAGACGTGGCCCCAAATTATGGGGACGCTGTGAAAATGGCATTATAAACTATTGCTTTTTCTCCACGAGCAGCAGTGAGGCGCAGGCCAGACAAAAGCTAGCCTGGACTCTAAATGTAATAAATAAGTCAGCGGAGCTGATAAAAATAAAGGATGAAATATAATTCAGCCACTCAGTGACAGATCCCATCTTAGCTTTGATGTAGGGTCTGTTGAAGCTGTCATTGCTTCAGGAAATTAAAGAATGAGCCCATTAGTGGGGATATTTAAAGATGTTCATATTAAGATTATGACTTCCCAGACTCAGCTCTGCTGGGGAACTCGTGTGGCCCACAGCAGCTCTGCGCATCCCCACACCCAGCATGGACCAGAGGGGCAATGAGGAGCCCACAGCCACCCCAGCACCTCCAGCTCAGCCCAAACCCAAGCTCTCCGATCTGAGAAAGCTCCATTTCTGGATTGCCATGGCAACGGGAATAATTGGCCTCAACCTAGAAGGAAAGTGCCACGTGGGTCAATGGGCAACAGCGGGAGCTGGGGTCGGTGCCACGCAGCCAACGCACGGCGCTGGGCATCGCCTGCTGCTCCCAGCCATTAAAACCAACAGCACTGCTGGCAGCCAGGAAGCCGAGCGCATCGCAAAAGCAAAGCAATAGAAGGAGGAGAGGAATGGAAGAGGGCAAGGCAGCTGAAAGGCAGGTCGGGGGGGGGCAGCGTGGGGAGGGCGAGCTCAAGGACAAGGGGATGCCCATGGAAACCTGCAGGGTGAGGAGGCTGAGGTCTCTGGTCCTGGAATGTTGAGAAACCTGATGGATAATTGTAATTAGCTTTTAGAATTTTTAATTATAGAAGAGGCATAAATAATCACAAAGCACAACTTTGCTAATGAGAGTCCTTGTGCTAAGAAACACAGGGATGCATTTGTTAGGGAGACTTTGAAAGCTCTGCTGTTAATTAGGTGTCTCACCGCCAGCAGGGTTGCAGGAGAAGGAGAAACATGTATACATTTAAATCAGGCTCATTGTGAGAGGTATCCAACATCAATTATGGGATAGCAGGGTGCTAAAATGAATGCACTTTGTAATTAGCAAGCAGTGCTCAACAGCCTTTGCTTCTTCTCCGGGTGCATTTCAGAAGCATTGAGCTCTGGTCAAGGCCTGGGTGCTGAGCTGCACTCCTCTGCTGTGGGCATCCCTGGGGCTGGGGCCACGCACAGCCTCCCCAGGGCACTGCACTGCTCACTGTTAATGGGAGAGCAGAGCTGGGGAAGCCTCGATTAATTTAATTAACTGGGAGGCCAAAGCCGGATCCCCAGCACAGTGATGCTGCATCACAGCACTGCTGGGGAGAGGCAGGATGCTGTGATAGGCAGTGGGTTCAGCCAAGCTTTGGTGGTGCCTCTCTTTGCATGCTGAGCTGCTGTCTGAGCCAGCACTTCCCTTCCTGGAACTGCAAAATGGCCAAACAAAACGGGAGCAGCTTGGGGCCTCTGCTGCTGGCGCTGCCTTTCTGCTGCCTTGCTGCTCATCAACAAACAGAAGAGGAGATGACAAAGACTGGAGAAAGACTTTTTTTGCTATGTACACGTCCTTAAGATCTTCCTTTCTGACTACAAACTGCACGCCTTGCCACAGGAGTTTATGCAAGCAATTACGTTTAGCTTGTATTTGGCTAAATCTAATGAAGCAATGATAAACAGCTCAGCGTTTTCTTCCCTAATGAATAATGAATATTAATTTGGCTGTCAGAGAAGAGCCTCTGCTTGCTGCGCAAGAGCAGATTTCCCTATTACAACCTGCGGAGAGGATGTGTTTCACCAGAAAGTGTGGCATTTTGGTATCAGAAAGGGAGGAAGGCAGATTTCCCCTGCACAGGGGAGAGCAGAGGCAGCTCTCTGCCATCCGTGTCTGGTAGTAACTCAGTGAAGAGCTCTGCCTGGATTTGCACAGTTAAGGAGCAACCCAAAGGATGCTCAGTGCATGCAGCCCCAACAGACCAAGTCTCACCTGGCTTGCAGGGGATTTTCCTGCCCTACAACTTGCACATTGCTCCCTACCCCATTTCTTCCCCATCTTCTTAGACAGAACACTGTGAGACACAGGGCAGAATGGCAGCGCTGTGCTCAGCTGAGGGCCAACACCTCCACTGCTGTTCTCACATATGGGACGCTCACGCACGTCCCAAGCATTACAATATAAATCGCCACCAACCATCTGCTGCACCTATCGCCAGGCTGGATTTACAGCAGCATAACAATGACAAACTGCACAGAGAAATCACAAGAAGTGCCTCACACGTCTTAGGAAACGTGGTGAAAGTTACCTGCTTCCAGCTGAAACACCTTTTCCCATCCGTAAATCAGCAACTCGCACTCTTAGATTGGATACAGCTGGAATTAACATCTGTGGCCCACAGGAAGAAAATTTCCGAGCAACCAGTGCTGGAGAAACAAATCCTAAGCGTAGTGAGCCATAAGCTTTAAGTACAGCGAGGCAGAGCCCTGGAGTAGGGAGGGAAGGCAGTGAATTCTTTTGCATCAATACACAGAACGACGTCTCAGTGAAACTCATAAATAGCTGCGAGGTATAAAACGGTTCCAGCGACCAAACGCCCATCGCTCTGGAGAGAGCAGCACTGCAGCATCTTAATTCTGCTCTTCCTTGAGAGCTAAATACAGGAGGAGGGTGCAAAGCAGTGCTGGGACCAGCATGGAGTGGCTGCTTTGTAGGAATGCACACCCTGGGGATGCCCACCCCCACTGCAGCTGTTGCACTGATGCTCAGGGCGATCATCCCCAGCACAACGCCTGTTACGCTCCATTAAGATATAATGGGAAACCAAATGTGCTGTTGTGTATCAGTCAATACTGTTGTTCTCTTTTGGTAAACTGGGAGATACTCTGTTTTCACAAGAATAATAATAATAATAAAAAAAAAACATCACAGCAACATCCTGGTATTGAATAGGGAAGAAGGAAACAGAGAGATGGAAAGGAATACATGAGGAACCCGCTGTGGCTGCACCCCTCGTGCTGCTGCCATGGCCCACACATCACATCACACCACCCCCGTGCTCGTGCCCATGTCCAGACCAGTGCTAACTGCTCACATCCTCACCATTCTTGACCCCCCTGCAATGCCTGTGCCAAAATCCCCGCTGTACAGCACAACTCTGCACCATCCCCACACTGAGCTCCAAGCACACCAGCGCACGGCTTTCCCTCTCTGCTTCTTTCTTCTCATCTTCCTGAACAAAATATCAAAGCGCAGCCCTGGAAAAGAAATCTGAGGTCTTCAGCTTTACAGGAGTGCATTAATCTACTGTTTGATGGCCACTTTTAGAAGCTGAGGAGATGCCGTGCTGCCATCAACAGGAGAGCCCTGGGGCCAAAGCCACTGCCACCAGCCCCATCCCAGCCACCAACAGAGATGACAGTGGGCACAGGGAGGGGAGAAGCAGTATAGATCCACCCCCTCGCAGCCCACACTGCCCTTATGCACCTGAATGGGGAACAAGGAGAGAGAGAGGCACTGGAGAGGACAGCGGCTGCCTTGGTGCTGATGCTTGGAACGCACTGAAACGTTTGCACGTGGTCTGAACTTTGTTCTCTGCAATCCAGCTCTCCTGGTGAGCCTGCAGCCCGCTGATACTCAGCACTTCAAAACTGTGCTTTCCTTGGGAATCGGCCACGCAACGGATGTGCTGGGCTGGTGTTCTCACTGCTGTGCTCGTGACTGAGTGTTCCTCAGAGCAAAAACGAGGAGAAAGAAGATATCCTTGCCTGCACAAATACAATATGCATTTCAATTCCAATAAAATTACAGCAAATAGAATCTGCAGCATTAGAGATAAAAATGGTAATGAGTTTTAATAGTTGGCTTTGATTTCCTCCATTGAAATTGACTCCAGGAGGCTGGTACGGCATCAGGCAGGTGCTGGACCCCCACTTGCACATCAAACAGCTGCAGGCACACGGGGGGGTGAAGGCACAGGGCTGGTATTGGTGCTGCTGGTATCACTGCTGCACCCATGGGAGAGGCAGCAGCCCTGCAACAGGACTGGTTATTGATCCTGAACAGGCTTTTAATCAATAACCCAGGCAGTGACCCCACTCCAGGCATGGGCAATGAGTATTGTGCTAGGCAAGCACCAAACCGATCGTAGGGCAGGAAGAATTTGGACTCCACGACCTTTTGTGTGTGCTGCTGAGGATGGAGAGTTTGCATAGGAATAAATAATCTTAATTAGCATTATTACTACTTCTGATGAGTGGGAGACCACGGCAGTACCACTGCCATGCCATCCATCTTCCCAGTGTGCTGGGGTAGCACCCTGCTTCCTCATTCAGAGCTCCCCACTCGCCTGCACTGAGCCCTGTGGTTTTCTGCTTCCTTCTCCTCCTTCATTCGTTTGTCTTTTGGCTCTGCCTTGTCAAGGAGGAACATTTGATGCCATCTCCAAAACGAAGCGCTGAGCACAGAGCTGAGCTGACCTCGGTGCCCCGACGTGCTCGGATGCAGACATGTGGGTCAAATAGCAGGAGGAAACCTTGAGACATTCCTTTTTGTTGCTGCGTTCAGGGAACTCAAGGGCGAAATTCGAGCATCAAGGGGAGAATCGCTCCTGCACCGATCTGTGAACGTCTTGTTGAGGCGTCTGGGATCAGATCTGAAAATACTTTAGTGATGCAGAGAGGGAATGGGGGAGTCATCTGGGTTATCCACCCCTCGCTGAGGCTGTGATTGAAATGTTTGTGGCTGAATTTCAGGCAGGAAGAGCAGCGCCGTCACACCGCGAGCGTCGACTCTCATCTTTATACCCCAGGATCTCCTCGGCCTCGCAGCAAGGCTGAAAGGAGCATTCATCATCTTCGTGCACGCTCTCCTGGCTCCAACCCAAGCGTCGCTGCTGGTGGATGCTGTTGGTTCCCAGACTGCTGGCATGCTCAGATGGAAGCGTTGCGTTCCTCCCCTCCCTGCTAGCCGGCTGCCCAGAGACAAACCGCCCTCCCCTGGGGCGCACATTATAAATGCTTAAGCAAATTAGCCATAAATAGAAAACGTAACATATGGGTCTGAAAGATAATGTTTCATTATAAATTATCATATTCTCCAGGGAGATACGCCTCTTCCCTTCGCACCAAAGACTTTGAGTTTCTTCTTCTGTGCAGGCTGCAAGTTTCTGCTCCCTTTTCTTCCCCCTAACTGCTTCTGACGCCGCTTGGATGCGGTACTCTATTTCTTGAGTGGGGAAATTGGGATATGAAATTCGCTTCAACCGCAAATCCTCTCGGATTTAATGCTCTCTCATGAAAGAAAAAGTGAATGCAGTTCTTTTCTGAACGAAAGCACTGAAGGTTACACTTTGCTGCTTATCCACTTGACAGGCAAAGCAAGGACAGCAAGACCTCTTCCCAGTGCTGTGGGATGTTCAGTGCTCACAAGCAAGGAAGGAAGCAGATTGGTGGTTCCATTTCTGCTCTGGATTTGAACAGTTCCCTTCCAGATTGACTGTGCCCATGAGTTATTCCCCCTGTAGAGGTCAAGTTCCCTTTTGCTTCTACTTGGGTTGAAACGTTCGGGAGGAACCAGCTCACCTCATTGCTGATATGGAGCCGTGCCCTTGGGGACCACACGTGGCAGCATCCATGTGCTACAGGGGAGCATCTGAGCGATGATGCATGGAGCTGGGATCACGTACACACATCAGCAGAGAGCAGATCTTTTCCAGATAAAACAGTGCACACGTAGACAGATTTCACAGCCTGAAGTCTCAGCACAGCAAGCACTTTTCTACTGCACACACATATGTACATGTGCGCCTCCATACAAAAGAAATTGAACTAATTTGAACCACTTCAAATGAGATTATTATAGACTGAGAAAATTCACCTGCCTTAATTGGAAAAATCTTGGCACTTGCACCCTGAATCTAATTGATGTCATCAAAGCGCTGAATGAGCCCTGATTTTGGTAGTTACAGCCACACCTGGCATCTCTGCCTCTCCGTAATAACCAAAGACTTCGGGGAAAGAACAAATATAAAGTAACATCTGCTGCAATGCAAATATTTGGGAAGATTGTGGCTGCTCATACCAGAGCCCACTTGTAGCACCGGCAGGCGGTGAGCTGCCAGCAGCGCCCTTGCAGCAGCAGCGGGACCCCAGGTGCTCACAGCAGACGTGGTGAGGGATGCTCTGGAAGCCCAGAGCTTTGGAAAACCTCTTCCACGTGCTCAGCTCAGTGCCCCACAGCACATGGGATGTGGAACCCTCAGACCTGGGGGGGCAGCGGCCATGCTGATAAGGACAAGAGCTCCCACCCATGGCTGCATCCAAAATGAGTGTGGATTTAATTAAAGCAGAAACACATTTAACAGGCCAGCCGTGTTGCAAACTCATTTCCTGGTAGGATCATACAGGAGCAAGTGGCTTCCCCAGCAGCTGCAGATGTGCGCTCACACTTCACTTGCAAACACTTCAGGAAAATAAAATAGCAGAAGCTACTGAGAAATGGAGCAGAGCTGCACCTCCAGGTAGGCAGGGATGATCCAAATCCCTCCTGGTACCAAAATAAACCTGGCAGGGAGGGATGCAGCCACACGGGGAGCCTGCGAGACGCCTGGCCGCCCTGCTCTCCATTGCTCACCCAACGCCGTGCCTCGGGAAGGAGGATTTGCAGTGGCTTTCTCAGCAGAGCTGAAGGGTTTAGAAGAGATCCTGTTATGTTGGGGGACAGGTGACTTAACTGGGTCAGATGGCTTTGCTCTGAAAAAGGCTTAAACCTCAGCATTAGCCTCCTTAGCAAGTTTCCTGGCAAACTTCAAAAACAGAAGCGAAATATGCAAACGCAGCTCAAACTCCACCCTCCACGCAGCTCAGCAACGTCCCTGCTTGCAGTGCTGCCCACCGAGAGTCCGGCACCGCTTCCAGCACAACGCCCTCAGTTCTCTCCCCACGGCGCTGCGCGTCCCTCGGGGGGCCCGTGCTGCCCTGGGCTCAAACGTGGTCCTTCCCCAGCCGTGATGGATGCAGGCACTGACCAAGCTGTCCCCGCTGCATCCCCGGCTGGAGATGAGCGTTAAGCAGATCAGCTTAATCAGTTTAAATAAGAAACAATCAGGACTTATCCTCACAGTTTGCGGGGCTTTGGTTTATTGCTTCAGGCAAAAATAACAAAAAGAAAAATATAGCCCTGAGGTTTTGTGGGGAAAAACAAACAGAGGAGGAAGAGGATGAGGAAAAGCAGGATGGTGGTTGTAAGTATGGTGGGAAAGCAGCCGCTCCTGCTTGCAGCGTGATGCCCTTCGTACAATCATAGGCTCCTCTGAGTTGGAAGAGGCCTTTAAAGGCCATCTAGTCCAACTCTGCAATGAACAGAGACACCCACATCTCCTCCAGGTTGCCCAGCGCCTGATCCAGCCTGGCCTTGCACACCTTCAGGGATGCAGCATCCATCACATCACTGGGTAATCCCTTCCTATGCATAACCAGCCTCACTGCAGTAGAATCCACGCAGCTTGTCCCACTGCTGGAGACATCAGCGCCCCACTGCGCTCCCCACTGAGCATGGAGCCCTCAGGGAACACAGGCTGATGCCTGCGCTGCTTGGAGCTGTTGGTTCCTTCTAAGGCTCTGACAGCTTTGAAGCAATGAGGACAGGAGCTCCATTGGGGTGCTCAGAGCCATTCCCTTCCCTTCAGAAGCCCTCTGCACCCATGCACGATTTCAACCAAGCAGGAGCAGAGGCAAAACCCATCCACCACGAGAATGGGCGCTGAATTATTCATCCCATTCCAGCCAGCATTAGCATGCTGAGCATCAGCTCAATCCTAAACCAACGGCACAGATGAGGCAGAGCACAGGGCCTGAGCACAGCATCGTATCCACAGCGTTAAGGAACTGCTCCGATGTAAATACTGCACACATCCAGGAGAGCAGCCCGTGTGCACGCTGCACGTCTGTGCAGAGCAAACATATTATGCCATTTCTTCAGGCCTTTCATTCCACATGTCATTTTTTCTATATAAGTATAGGTTTACACGAGAGGTAATTATCATCCTTTCAAAGCTCTTAGTTCTGAGTAAAATGAGACGGAGTATTATATCTGTAATATAATCGTAAATAAAATGGGCCGTAATAACCCCCAATTAGCACATTAAAACATGATGAAGACTCGTTTCATCATTCCAGTGTAAACAAAACCTCCAGGAACACCTTATATTGACATGACAGCACCGGTTGCTTCCTTTGAAGGGCAAAGGAAACCAAGTTTTCAGGCTCAGTGCTTCTCTATAACTGCGCTCACGGCAAGGAGCAGAGCAGAGGGCTTTCCTGCGCCCCATCCATCCCCTCCATCACCATGTCACAAAATGAAGCCTGGCTGTGCAGAAGCACAGCTCCACGGCCAGATGCTTTGGGGCTCAGGGGAAGCACACAGGATGGGGCATCCAAGCCCCTTCACATGGGGCACAGTGTGGGCTTGGTTCCAAGGCGCCCGGCTCTCTGCAGACCCACGCAGAGCAAACAGAGCCAGGCCTTTCCCAGAGCCGCGACTGCAGTCCCCAAGGGAGACTCATTTCCAAATGATCTTGTTAGACATTGTTAGAAATTGATATATTTGCATAGCATGAATGTTAAAACTCAGAAAGAACTCAAATGCCAATTAGAACCACTGCGTGTTTTGTTGTTTTCTTTTTTTCTTTCCCCTCTTAATTAATCAGTCATAGAAGAGCAGCTCCAGGTGTTTTTCCCTGACTACACAACAGCACAAGTCTATTGTTATTAATCTTGATGACCCAAGTGCCATCAGCATGTGCAGATTTTCCTGAGGTGAGAGCAGACAGGGAACCATGGGGCAGTGATGCTCTGGGTACCACAGCTGGGAAAACACAGATGTGAAGAACAGCAGCGAGGGAAGCCAACAAGCAGGCTGCAAACCCACGTCATCATTTTTAAATCACACCAATATCTTTCTTTTCCATTCTGCTCCACAGAACAGGCTGGGGGATAAAAAAACATAACTGTTTTCTAAAGATTGGACCACTATTGGTGATGAGTTTTACCAAAATCACTCTTCTGGGTGCTGAGCAGCCCAGCTACCTGCCTGGGGCTCCTGGTTACGATGCACAACATGCACACTGCAGCTGCGATCATTAATACAGGACGGTGCATCACAACAAGCACTGCAGTGTTTGGCTTTGGCAGATGCTACTCCCTGTCTGAGGCACGTCAGCTACTCCTGGGACCTCACACTGCACACACCATCAGCCAGAACCCCAGGAATTTCCTCATAGAGAGCAGTGAGAAAGCAAAGAGTCAAGCAAAACTATGCTCAGAGGCAAGCAGCATCGCATGTGGGCACACAGGGCAGGCATGTGGAAAGGCAATGGCACTGCACACCTCTTAGGGGAGGGGCAAACAGAGGGACCCCCCCCACCCAAAACGCATTCCCCCAGGTCTGGGTCCATGCATGGCTGCTGCTGGGACAGGAGCAGAGCTCAGTCCTCATCGACCTCCCCATGCGAAACAAACGGGATCAGGGCTAACCAGCAGCACCCAATTCATGCATCCTACTACAAATGCTTCAACAACAACAACAAAACACAACAGAAAAACACCAAAAACCACTAAAAATCTCTTCCCTAGGGAGAGGTGCAGATAGCATCTGAGATAAATGGTAAAGAGAGAGAAGAAAATCCTCCTTCCACTTAGAAGGTAGCGTTTCAGATATGCAAATTCTTTAAACACGTTTTTGAAATCCTGTCCTAAAAACACTGTTAAATATTAATTATATTGCTATTTATAAACGCATACATAATTAACAGGAAAAATTAACGTAGCAAGCGTTGGTGAAGAACTTTCTTCCAAATATTTGAATAACGAAGCATAATTGCGTTTCGATGGGAAAACGTCAGAAACGCACTGAAATGTTTTTCTGTTACTGAAGCTGAAATAAACCCAACATCTTGCTGGGAAACACCGGCTCCTGGTGATGCTCTGCCACCCGACTCGCTGTGTTTTCTGTGCTCTCTGCAGCTTTAGCACAGTAAAGGCCACAGGAGGGGCTGCTGTTGGCATCGCTGCAGTCCTGCCCACGGCTGAGCTGGGTGAGCTGAGCTCCATCGGGTTTGCTTTGCTCGTGGGGAAGGCACCACATGTCCCACACCACCCCCAAGGAGCCCACACAGCCCCGTTCCCACCGCCCCAACCCTCAGCAGATCCTTTATCACCCATCCCAGCCCGTAAGCCAATTTTATGGTTCTTTCCCCCCTCCTGGCTTTCAGAGGTGGGGCAGCTTCGCTCCTCCCAGCCTTGCCTGTGGGAAGACTTCATGAGAAGTTTCACAGACTGACTTGAAGCACCATCCAACTTTGCTGCTTTTGGTAAGATGTCACAGAATGCAGATGCCAGGCAGCTCTGCTGCTTGAATTCCTGACCTCTGCTGCTTTTGAAGCAGGAGAGCCATAACAGGAATGCAGACATCTCTAATTAAGGATTAGGCTGGGGAGAAGCACAGGAGATGAAGGGAAGGGCTGTGTTTGATCCCCGGCTTCTTTTGGCATCCCTGGGGTCAGGACAGTGCTGGACCCAAACAGACCCACCGCAGCCATTTCTAAGGTTTGTACCCCCAACAGCAATGCAGATCACAGCTTTCTTCCCAGGAAGACACAGGACATGCTTTTGCACTTTGTCAGAGGGCATTCCCATCTTAAAAGTGATATTTGCTCCAAGGGAACTATGAATTCCAAATAAGTTACATCCAAATACTCCTTTTATACCCCATTGCTTTGCCCTGAGAAGTCCTTGCTGGCTGCTCTCCTGTTGGCACAGACTTCATCTCCAGCACAACCAAATGGCAACTCAAGGAAATTACTCCCTATATTAAAGGAGAAGGGTATTTTTTTCCCTCCCCTTCTGCCTCCTTCTTAATGAACCCCTACACGAAGGCCAGCCTGCAGTTACCCACTCATCCATCACACATCCCTATCTGCGGCGCAGGTTGACTAGATGAAGAGGTCCATTTAATTTTAGAACCAGGGCTATCTGCGGGGAAGTAGGCAGCCTTATTTTACACAGGGATCTTATTTTTCTCCTCTAAAAGAACATGAAGTTCTCTCCATTCTGCCCAGCCAGGGACGAGGCAGCAGCACTCATCATTGCAGGTGCACCGAGGACCCGCAGCAGTGCTGGTCCAGGCTCCTGCTAACACTGCAGAGCTCATGCTGTGCAATGCCTGTCTGGCAATGATGAGGAGGTGTAAACACGAGGAATTTAGTAGAGCATGTGAAAGACGTGCCATCAGAGCACACATTTCTTACTGTAATGCAATCTCCATGCAGATCTCAGCCAGAGGCCGGCCCCATTCATCCATCATTAGCTGTGGAAAAATGAAACTTGCTCAAACTTTTCCACATTCAAGAGATTTTCTGTTTGGTTTCCTCGTTTGCTCTCTTTCTTAACGCTTAACATGACTGATTACATACAAAACCTAATGTTCCAGAGGTCTAACTTTCTGGAAGATTCATGGCAGAGCTTCTCTATGTTTTCCAGAAAGGGAAGTATATTTATTTACTGCACTTTAAGGGAAACACAGCATCTCAAAGCCAATTCCCTAAAAGAGCTCTTCTGTCCTAAGGCACTTACTAAGAATTGCTTCTGCTCAGCTTATATATTACCATATAAAAGAGAGGGGGGGGAAAAAATGACCTTAAAATTTGGACAGATGTCTCTGGTGGGTTTTTGTTTTGTTCTCAGGAAGAAGTCACGCACGCAGCCCTCCCCGATGGCCTCCCAGCCACCAGCCCACGCAGGAAGAATCCATTATTCAGCCTGATCTGCTTTCATTGCCAGAAAGCAACGGCTGTGTCACTGCCTGAGCATCTCTGTGCCCGGCTGCCAAGAAATGCCCCTTCAGATCTGTGTTCATCTGCAAGGTCCATGCAGGACAGCCCAAGCTGTGCCCCGGGAGCAGCGAGCAGCATTCGCACCCCCCTCCTCTTCCTCAAAACATTGCAGGTGATCAAAAATGCGTAATGAAGCGCGCAGGCGGCTCGAGATTTGTTTTAAAAGGTTAAAGCAAAACAGATCAAAACATCCTTTATTCTACAGCCATTTCCCAAACGTAACACGTTAGCCCTAAGGTAAAAATCAATGTTCAAAGCCTGTACCAATTTTCAGAAAGATAAATGCTATGTTTAATGCTTTACAGCGGTGATTGTTCAAGAAGCTGTCCTTGGTGTATATGAGACAGTACCAACATTTCCCAATTAATGCCTGCACTTTGGTAATACAGCCCTCGACTGGTGAAGGGTTTGAGGAGAGAGGCTTTAAAAGGAGATGAAAACAGGCGCCTGCGAGCGCTCTGCTTTACAACGATTGATGCTGATGGCTCAAAGGCCATCGCCTGCTCTCCTGGCTCCAGATCCAGCTCCCTCTGCCATTCCCAGCCCCGACCCACGCAGCATCCCCAGCTCTCCACGCTCTGGGACCTCGCAGCGCATCCCAGCCCACATTGCACTGCAATGGCTCCCACCCCAGCGGTGATAAATTCCCCCCCATCTCTGCTTCCGACTGCAAAACAGAATAAAAGCAGAACAAATCCCACTCGGCACACGCCTTCCGCCTCTCCCTATATAACAAGAGAGCAGTTTAACTTGGAATGTATCGCTGAAAACCCGAGCACAGATACGGGATGCCATAATTAAAAGCCTGCCCTTATCTGCAGCATGCCGCGGTGCGCCATCGGGTCGCAATCGGTCTCCCCGTATCAGCAGGAGTTTGTGCTGCTTCAGGGTGCTCACACGCAATCCCTGGTGAAGAGTGAGATAAGGGATCCAAACAAGGGCTCCTTTTAGCCTGCGGCAGTTTAATTACTTGTTGCATGGCTGTCTATTCAGAAAGACAAGAGGGATGGATTCATTTCTTTTTTCTTAGCTGATTCTCAGACACTTCCTTTACCGTGGCAGGGAAATGAGGAAGGGAAATGCATCCATGCATTCTGCAAAGCATCACTGGGGTGGTGCAGCACTGCCCTGCACGGAGCGCTGCTCCCCATGCTGCCATGGGCCTGGGACACAGCACAGAGCTGATGGCAGAGCAGGGCACTGCTCCCTCCACAGCAGGAATTAGCAGCTAACAAACAGTTCTCCTCCCAACCTGAGCGCACTCTGCTTCTTTAGCCATGTGTTTCCTCAGCTAAAAGGTTTCTTTTACCCCCTCTATCCTCCCCCCCCATCTTCTTCATAGATCCTGAATACAATAATAGCATTTGCAGTGATAAAAAAAATTAGATTGCATAAAATTAATATCGATTCAAATTAAACCATTCGTCTCCTCTCACTTCCCAGCTCCCCAGATACAATTATTGCATCAGCTGCAATAAACCAAGTAGAATTACAAGTTTGACTTGCAGCTTTTGGTTTCTCCCTCACCACCACCTCTCCCCTCCAAGGGAAGTAGGGAGAACCCCTTCTGCTGAGCACTGTTTCTCAGGGCCTCTTGGGTGCCCAGGCAGCATGGAAGCACCCAGAGGACCCAATCTTCCCTATGTGGCACTCAGGGTCCCTCCTGCTCACTCCATTCCTTTCACAGCCTTCTCCTGGCAATAACTCAAAAAGGAGGAAGGAGCTATGAATGCTTCTTGAAATTAAGAAGAGTGTGTATGGTCTTGGGAGCGTGGGAAAACATCCTCAGAGTCCTTCATCCTGGCTGTCACTGCACCAGGTCAGGGGCAGCCCCATAACCAGAGCCCCAAACAGCAGTGATGGGCACTGCCAGGAGAAGAAAGAAGCAGAAAGCAAAGCAGGTTTGATAGGAAAGGACACGTTTCTGTGGGTCTGGGCTTGCTCCAAGTCCCTCACTGCAAGGCAGCCTGCCAGGCCTGACCCAGCATGGGATGCACTGGTGAGGTTACCAGCAAAGCTCTCCTGGCTCAACGAACCTCCACTTCTTGGGGAAACCATTTCCAAATCAGCTGTCACACTGAGCAGGTGAACTACAGTAAACTTCTGTGGCTTGGAAGCAGGGCAGAGTTCTTAGAATCCCTCTCACCAGGCAGATTTGGGTTTAAGCTGCTATGTAAAACCCCATGTAAATGCGTCAGGAGGGAGCCCAGCTCCGTGCAGGCACTCAGCACAGCTCCAGGGGAGCAGAGGGCACCTGGGGACCTGAGGAGCATCCCCAGCTTCTCAGAAAAGCACAACAGCCCAAGCTCACCTTTCTTACATGTGATATTCAAGAGTCTCAGGCACACAGAGTAATGGAATTAGCAGAATTGGCTTTGCCACAGCAAGCCTGAGCTGAAACCAAGAGCTAAGGCTCATGGAAACCTCAGAGAAAGCATGGCTAAGGGCAGACTGGCAGCCCAGCTCTTCCTCTTTCTTTTTTTTGGCTCCGATCTATTATGAGCAGTTACACTCACATCCCTCTTCCCGTGCCTGTCAGCTATTCTTTAGCTCAGCCTCGCTCCAGACTATTCTCTGATGCCTTGTTGTCCTGAAAAGTGAACATGAATTACTGCCAGCTCAAATTAGTGTCTCTTCGCGCAGGGCGAACAGAAATGTTGAAGTCGGGGAGGAATCTGGATCTTCAGATCTTTGTGTCTGGTTTAACTTATGTTAAACACAGCATTATCATCAAACTCCTGAGAAAGCCTTTGGCATTGTGGTCACCTTTAACTGGAAGCTCATTCTCCAGGGGGTTCTGAAGGATGCCCACCCAAAGGAGGTGACCAGAAGCAGCATGAGCAAAACCCCAAAGGGAAATTCAACTCCATACATGAGTTGGACACGAAACAGCAGCCACTGGAGCCTAGCTAGAGGCAGTGAGCATGGTGTTATGGCAGACCTGTGTGCAGCAATAGGAAAGCTGACACAAAGGCTGTCCTGGCCAGGAGGTGCAGAGGATGGCGATAGAACTGAAAACCAAGCAAATAAAGCACCAACGTGCAACAGCCCCCAAAACACTCTGATGGTCAGTGAACTGCTCCCACAGGAGTCCTCTGGTCCATGTAATAAAGTATGGCTGAGATACTTCAGGGAGATGGAAAACACCATTGGATTTCTTTGCCAGCCTGAGCAACCCCAGCAATCCCAGCTGGGGGGGAAGAGAACCTTTCCTCAGGGGCATCGATGGATTTTATCAGTTATGCATTTGATTTCCCAAGGCTGAGCAGCTAATTAGCTCACATGATACGGCTTGGAAACAGCATTAAGCTGCAAACTAAGCCAACAGAAGCCAGAAACAAACACAGTTTAATCCAGATTCGGTCTAGTTATCTTCAATGGCCTTCCCAGGCTGCCCTGAAACTTGCAGAGGGGTACGTGAGCTTTATTGACCAGATAGATGTGCATTTCCAGAGAGATTACAGCCACATGAAAGGAGTTTTGAAATCTGGATTATACCCATAAGCAGCTCTTAATGACTCCTTTGCAGCTGTTACAACGCTCGTGTAAAGACCGAGCGAATATTCAAGGCTCCATTAAAGAGAAATTCACTGCACTGTCCGTAAGGATTGGATCTCTCCACAAACCCCAGTGCATGGCTTGGCCCTCCTTAACAAAACAACCACACAACCCACCCCTGGTTCAGCTCAGCTTCTGGGGTCCACAGCAGAGCACTGGGGGCATCCTTGTGAGAGATGCCTGAGTCCAAAGGGAGCCACCGAGCTGCTGTCACCTCAGACTTTGAAGGGAAGCAACCAGAGATCACAGCGAGCAGATTTTGTTATTATTATTGAAACTTGACAAGCAAATATAGCATCAGAATCCCCAGGAAGATTAAACAGAAAAAAAATGAGCTCCCTAAACTAATGAAGTACTTGAGCTCCAGGGCAACAACGGTTAATAGTGCTTCTATCTCAACTGAGGAGGCAACAAAATGCTGTTTAATTGTAATTTTAAATATGGATTTGAGGATCTTACCCATAAATCATGGAGTCAGATAAGGGCTGCGCGTAATGACAACTTGTCAAGGGACAGAAATAAAACTCATCTCAAATACTTTAAGATGAAACGCTGCGACTCAAGGCGCTGTAAGCTTCAGGGGAGACTTCAGCATCTACATGAGCCACCAGCCCTCTGCAGCCCTCAGCTGTGATAACCGAGCCCATATATTAACTGCAGCAAATCACAAAAATAAGGACAGTTTGGAAAGTGGTTTTTCTACCCAGTTTCAATGAGAGAAGTGCCAGTAAGGCAAAAACCCATTAACCAAACTTGCATTAGAACACAGATCTGCACGCGAGGGTTGGGCAACCCATGCAAGAAGACCTGCAGCCCAGCCACCTCCTGCCCTCACACTGCACTCAGATCAAAGCTGCCCACAGTGGATTTTGGTGCTGTTTTACCACTGGGTTCTCCTTCACTTCACATCCCTACAAAGGCTCAGCCTGCAGCTCACTGCCCAAGAAGCCCCAAGCAAAGCCAATGGCACACAGGCAGCACCCCACCATCACAGCCCCAGCAGGGAGTCTGAAGCACTTCCATCCCCCTGCACAAATGGGCAGCGAGGATGTTGTCATCTCCAACGTCCTGCTCTTTTCAGTGGCTTTTAATCTTTTTATCCATCTGTAAAATTTCTAATTAACTGAAGTAACTAACCAGCGTTGCATGAACTCAAACTGAGAATATTACAGTCAAATACATAATTAAAAATTTCTGCTGTGTTGCTTCCTTCCGCCAGTTACATAAGTTACTGCACGTAGTGCAAATGCCACAGCCAGAAACCCAATTTGGATTATTTCTGTTCTGCTTCAGCCACAAGGAAGCACCCCCAGCCCTCACCCCCACCCAGCCCCCCCAGCAGCTCTCCACCTGCGCTTGCTTTGGGCAGAGCAGTGCAGGGCTGGTGCCGTGAGCAGCTCTAAGTGGTGGGAGGCAGCAGGCTGCAGCCCAACAGCACAGGCTCTGCTGGCAGGCAGAGCTGCAATTAGAGCAAAGCGCACACTGGGCTCTCTCCTCCTCAGCATCAGCCCTGGAAAATATTCTGCAAGGAGCTAACAGCTGCTGGAGCTACAAAGAGAACTGAGCCTGCAATGGGGACAAGCCAACATGCCAGCCTCCCTCCAACACATGCATGTTCTAGTGACCCACCTGCCCCCGAGCTGCACAGAACCCACCAGATGCATCACCCACTGCCCCCAAATAGCCCACACAACCCCCAGTGTGCCACCACCTACCTAACATCAGTGCTTGGAGAGGATGAGCAGCTCCAGGAGGCACCAACAGGCAGCCCTGGTTCTTCCCATGCGCTTAAATCATCTCCAAACCAACCAAGCTGCAGTGCCTGCCCAGCAGGCTGGATGCTGTGCGCTCCCAGCCATCAGTGCCAAATTGACCCCATCTGGGAGGGGAGCACAAGTGGGGATGGATGGCTGAGAGCCTCGTTGGCCCAGGTGCTGCTGGTTCTGCTGGTGCTGAGCCCCTGCACTGGAATTAAAGAGCTTCTGTGCTGACTGAGGCTGTCATTGTATTTGGCTGCTAAGGCAGCACGGTTTGCTTTGCAGGGATTTTCTTGCCTCATAGACCAAATGGTGCTTCAAGTTCCTGCTAGCTGTAGAAAAGCCCTTCTCACTAGCAAGTGTGACTGATGGGCTCTCTGTCCGTTCCCACTGCTCTTTCCATGCCACCACGCACGGCTGCTCCTTCCATTTCACATATGCACTTTGCTCAGCACTGCATTATGTGCGTTACATCTACGCTTTGCTTCCCGTAGGCCTGGGTAAAGGTTCTGCAGGATGAGCTCTGTGCTAACAACCACGGTCTGCAGTGGACTCCCATGTTATATGAGTGCACTGGAGAGCTGCAGGTCCGTGGGATGCAGGAGGGATTCTCTCCACACTCCCTTTCCAGCCACCAGGGTGCACCATGGGGGGTATCTGTGAGTAATGCCCCCACTCCTGGCAGTGATGGCCTTTAAAGATCTGGCCGTGCCCTGAAGCAGTGCCTTTGTGGGGATGCTGTGACTGCTGGAGCTGCAGACTCCCACCCTGAGGTGCTGCAACCCCAGGATTGAGCTGGAGGGAGGCAGCTGCTGCTCCTGGCACGAGGAGGGCTGGGTGTTCTCGCTCCACTCGAAATCCTCTTTAGATCAAAAGGCATTGGACTCGGACTAATTTCAAAGCACCTTCTCACATCCCCAGCGCAATCTCTCGACTGAGCTCTAATCCCTGCAGCTGCCAGGCAATGCTGAGCACAGCCTGGCACATCCTGGTCCCCATTGCCAGATTTATCTGTGCTTGGAGCCCGCACTGCCTGGCAGAGCTGAGAGGGGCACCGTGGCTCACGCTGTGGGATGGTCACACTGATGGGTGACGCCTGGGAGCGGTGACAGCACCCACAGCCCCAGGTCACCGTGCCCATCACACCGCTGCCCAGGGACGCCCAGTACATGCACAGCCTCACACAGGAGCGTTTTACAGCTCTTCCAGACAAATTATCTGAGGGCACTTCAAACTCCGGTGCTATTAACGCCATTATCTGTGCCTAATTTTCCATCCCATCCCCTAACATTTCAATTTCCCCCTTCACTGATCTCCTGCTTTAATAGCTCTTCCAAACTTTGTTTAAGTTGAGAAATGCCCGTTCGGTTCTGTTCCCGCCGCCCCTCCTTCCCTTCCCCACCTCCTTCCCCTCACCATGTTTCTCTGCTCAGGGGCACAGTTCCCACATCCCCACTTCCTTGGGAATGTCCCTCCTTGCAGTCAGCCCCAGTTGTGTCCTGGGAGTGAAAGTCATGGATCTGGTGAACCTTTGCTTCCTCTCCATTCTGCAAGTCCTGAAACTCAGCCCAAGTTGACAATGTGCTTTTCTATCCCCCGGCGCAACTTGGAGAGCAAACTGTTCCAAGTCAATTCAGAGGGTTACAAACACGATCAGACGGTCTCCAGCAAAAGGCACATCTTTTTGGCCTTTTGTCCTTCCTCTTTGTGACCCATGAGATGCGCTGAAGCCTTTTGGTTCATTGCCACCCACAAGTTGCTGCTGCCTGCTGGCTTCCCATGGCCCCAAAGAAAGGATGTTCCCAAGCCCCGGTGCTGCGTGCTTGGGCTGCCACAGGGCTGTGATTCCCCACAGCACAGGATCTCAGTGTGTTGTCTCCCTGGGACCTGGCTTGCTCTGTAGGGCTTGCACCACGTGCCAGTCTTCTTAGGCATAGCGGGTAGCACAGAAAGAACCACACACAGCTTTTCTCACCTGGCTCAAAAGGGGAGAATTGCTCAGCAATGGACTCAGCAGACGATTCTCTGTGCCTCTCTGCTGCTCCATCCCCTGCTGGTTCACACCTCGGCAGAGGTGTTGGGTCCCTCACCCGGTCGCTGCCCTCTGATGGAGGAGAGGAGGTTGGGGAATCAATTACGACAGACAGCGTGGGAACCTGCCTGTCCTGAGGGGAAAGGTTGAGTTTGTATTTTCAATGTATCTCTGGCTCTTGCTTTTCAGCCTGTGCCATGCGCAAGGTCGGTGGGATGCAGCAGTGCAGCTGAACACACACTGCCAGCAGGCAGGGAGCAGGGCTCTCATCATCACCAAGCAATGGGGCCAGGCTGCTGATACCCATCCCCACCAGATCCACCTCCCAAAAAGCTCTGGGTGAGCAACAGTGCAAAAATCCCGGTGCAAAGCCCGAGTGGCTGCGTGCTGCGGGTTGCAGGATGCTCCCTGAGCACCACTCTGGGCTGATCGAAAGCAAATTGGCCAACATGGGGCTCTTCTTTATCAGGGACTGTGGTCGCAGCTAATTGCTTCAATGTACAGGTTGATGGGCTGTTACACGAATATTGCTTTTCTCATGGCTTCACAAAACCATTTTACAAATGGAGTTGGCTGCGATCCGCTGCTGCGTTTGTAGCTGCTGGTCTGGGTGTCAGCACAGAGTCTGAAGCAAGAGGAAGGAAAATACGACAGAGAAAGAGATAAGGAAAAATAAATGTCAAGCTGTGCTTTTGTGCAGACTGAGGGCAGAACGCTGGCAGCCTCACGAGCCTCCGAGCAGCGGGGGAAGGCAGTGCCAGGCTGGGTCTGCCCAAGGCCCTGAGCCCATGGCAGGGTGGAGAGGAGGCTCCAGGGGAAGCGTGGAGCAGCTGCCTCTCACTCTGAAGGTAAAGGTGGGATGAGCAGCCTCCAGTTTCCCCCAGACCCCCAGACCCCCGCTGCAGCCCTGCACCGCTCCTTGTGCAACTGTCAGCCCACATCCTGCCATCTTCAGCATCAGCACGAGGAGGATAATGACAACCCTGCAGGAACTCCAGCCGCGTTTGGGTCTGACAAGGAACTAAGATAAATGTGTGTTCTCAGTTAATATCATGCTTGGAGTATGAACAGAGCTACGGGAACGGCGAGGATTTCAATCAGGTGAGTTTATTAAAAATATATTGACTTGTCATTCCTGGCAGAAGCAAGGAAGGTCTGAGAGCCCCGGGGATCGGATCAGAGCAGTGCCAATAAAACCCAGACAAGATCTAACCTCGCCGTGGCAGCCCTCACACTCTGCTTCCGCTCCCCAGCTCCATTTCTCAGCCCCTCAGCAAGGAGCCTCTCCCTGTCTGCCCATGGGGAGCAATGGGATTTTGGAGGCAGCCCTCCTGGCCTCCCCACCCTGGAGCCCAGTGCTGCCAGCACATTCTGCATCCTCCTGCACACCGCAGATCCAAGCTCTTCCTTCCCAATGCCTTCCTGCCATAATTCAGCTCTCCGCTGAGAGGCTTTGCTGCTCCAAACCTCTTATTACCACAAATTGCCTTGCAGTAATAAACCAATCTCTCCACACTCGTTATTTATTGGGTGTACCTGGATGTTTCTGAATGCCAAAGCTGCAGCTCCAGGGCACGGCGCAGGAGCAGGGGCTGCTCAGAGCCACCCACCCTCAGGATGCTGCAGTGCCCTGAGCCCACGGGGACCTCACAGCACCTCAAAGCAGTGTGAAACATGCAGGTCTTGGCTGGGAGAGCAGTCAGCTCGTGTGACACATCTAAACTTTTAATAAGGAACAGCACTCAGCATAGCACATTTCCACCATTTATTGGACTGAAGTGCCTTCTATCGCTTCAGTGCCGGGCCCTGAAGCCTGTCCTGGGTGATTTAAGAATGATCCATCAGGAAAATGATGCAGACACTGTGTTACATCCAGCCAGGGAGCCACAGGAACCACTGTCACCCTGACCCAGCCTCAATCCCCCCTGCCAACCTCAGAGCCCTGCAGTGGGGGTACTGCCACTGCCATGCCGACGTCCTGCTTACAGCCTGCAGCCTGCAGTCTGGCTCCATTGAGGCACCACTGGGTCCCCTTGGTTGGGGTCCTTTTGCCCCTTCACCAAAAAAACCCAAACGACTGAATTTGCTCTTAAGAACCTGCACCCACATCTTGACCCAGTTGCTTGGTCGCTTCCTCTTTCTGGAGGAGCATTGTTGTGAGCTGATGCTTACCACCTCGCCCTGGATAAATCAGGGATCCGTTCTTCAAAATAGCGTGTTGATTGATGCTTAAAATATCCCCAGTAATTACTTCGCCCCGGTGTAATTACAATCATTAAACTTGGATAACGCTTAGTCCTGCTTTTTAACAGAGCTGTGCGCTGCGGCATCAGCGTGTGGTGATGATGGTGTGTTGTTTCCCGTCCCGTTCTGCAGTCTCACCCTGCTGCTGGCTGACTCAGCTCTGCTCGCTGCTCCTCATGGGCAGCGATCCAGTGCACGAAGCCCTAGAGCAACCCTCCTGCGTGGCATCACTGCCCATGGGAGACCTGCGTGGCTCCTGGGCTGCTCCTCGGCCCCAGCTCCGGGCTGCGTGGCTCAGCACAATATTTCTCCTTTGTTCCGGCAGTTGGGGCCGGTGAGTACTTTTCCAGCTGTGATGAATAGCAGGGAAAGGAATGAGATCCCAACGCTGTATTTCATTGCCCTGAAATCCCACGTGTGTTTGGAAACCGACGGAGTTCCCCACTGATCTGCGCAGCACCGGGGCCATTCGCATTCCGTTGGCTTGTACACACTGTCACGGTGATTTAAGATGCCAATTTGACCCTAAAAAGAAGAGCATCTCACTCTGTCCCTCTCTCTTTTCCCATATATTTTCCCACACAAGACAGCATTGGAGCAGGGTTCGGCTGGGCTGGGGATGAGCAGCTCACTGCTGCAGGAAGGGTTCAGCACCCCCAGCAGATGAAACCGGCAGCCATCCCTGCTTCAAAGCTGCACTGGGTTCTTCCCCTTTCCAGGACAGACGGTGCTGGAGGATCCCGGCCGTGCCATCCCCTCGTTGGGGTGAGACAACCCACGAGTCCCCATGAAACCCAATGATCCCATGGGGTTCTGCCTCTGCTGGGGGGTCTTGGGCTGGCACAGTGAGCTGGGGATGCTCCGGGTGCCTCCTGCCCTGTAACCCCAGATGGGAGCACAGAGGAAGCGAGTCACGAGCCGGCGCGCGGTTCTCATATCAGTTTTAATAGCAACATCAGAGTACTAAATATACACAGGGAAATCGGTATAGGGTCGCATTTACAGTGCTTCCAAATACACAGCTTCGAAGTACAGAGACAAATTAAAAACAAAAGAAAACCACTCCGGAATAAAATATTCACCTGTGTGGAACCACAGCCGGCCGAGGGCAGCCCAGCCCCGGGCACACGGAGTGCCAGGGCTGCCCAGAGCCACGGGGCTGCCGTGCCCAGCTGTCCGTCTGCCTGTCCATCTGTCAGTCCATCCATCCGCCTGCCTGTCCATCTGTCCACCTGTTTGTCTGTCTGTCCACCTGTCTGCCTGTCTGTCCATCTGTTTGTCCGCCTGTCCACGTCTGTCCATCTTCTGCCTGTCTGCCTGTCAGTTTGCCTGTTTGTCCATCCGTCTGCCTGTCCATCGGCCCATCTGCCTATCTGTCCGTTTGTCTGCCTGTCTATCCGCTGGTCCATCTGTCTGCCTGTCCATCTCCCTGTCCACCTGTCTGCCTGTCTGTCCATCTGTTTGTCCGCCTGTCCATCCGTCTGCCTGTCAGTTTGCCTATTTGTCCATCCGTCTGCCTGTCCATCGGCCCATCTGTCCGCCTATCTGTCCGTTTGTCTGCCTGTTTGTCTGCCTGTCCATCTGTCCGTCCATCAGCCGCAGCCTCTGTACACATCAGCAGGGCTGGGCTGGGTGCCCCAGGCCGTGTCCCCATGGAGGCACCGCCGCGCATCGACGCCTGATGTTACAGAATTTTCCCAGGAAATAAAAAAAAAAAAGAAATATTCAGTGATGTAAAACCGGTTACAAAGTAAAAGCTGTCGCATGTTAGAAAATGTTTTTTTTGTTTTTTGTTTTTTGGCAAAATAAAAATAAACTGTAAACTGTACATGTCCTATCAAACACAAAAAAATAAAATAAACCCCTCGGAACCTAAAATAGAGGAATCTGGGTCAGAAATCTGTGCCCTTAGTGTACATTTTTGTGCAACGTGTACTTTTTCTCATAGTAAATATCTCCACTCACGACGCTGTTTAAAAATGTACCCTAGAAATGCTGAGAATAATTCTTAAAAATGGGTGAGAAGCGTTGGGTGAGACCTGCAGACCGAAGCGGACCCACAGATGTCTGAGATGGAGAAGGGATTTCTTGCTGGTTTTGAAAAACTCACGTACAGATTTTATAGCTGGTTGAATGAAAAAATTCCAACCGCAGTCATCCTGGAATGGGTGGGCTGAGTTATTACATATATATTTTTATTCTATTTTATTTTTTTTACAAAATATATAATATGTGTAGAATATCTACTATTGAACTACCGTTTTAGCTGAATTACCTTTCCTTTGTAACAAGCTGCCAATGGAGAAGAGGTAACCTGAAATCCATCTCTGCAGCGCTCTCGTCATCGCTATGCCTGTTTCGCTGTCACTGCTCCACATTCCTACCCACACTGGAAATGAATTGAGTCACAAGAATGCTGTGGGAGCTTCCTTCCCAGCAGTGCTCCCATGAAACCCGCAGTGGGATGCCCATTTCTCTCGCTGGGAAGACAGAATGAAGGTAAACAATTGGGTGTTGAGATATGGGCAGCCACCTGGGCACCTGGCCCCCCAGCCCCCATGGGGGCACGGGGAAGGGCCTCGTTCCCATTCCCTGCAACGGGGCAGAGCCACAGCGAAACACAAACGCACCGCTACGCATCTGGGGATCTGGCAGCTGGGTTATATTTCTTGAGAACCACCAAAGGAGTAAGAAACCCATAGAGTGAAATGAAAAGAAGTTGGCTGGAAGCTTATGGCAGAGCAAACATCCCAACTCTCCCTCCGAGCTGCCGGCTCACTTGCACCAAGCACAACCCGACAGCACGGCGTGGCCCCGGCGCTCCATGGAAAGGCGCAGTGCTTCCCACTGCTGTTTGGCTGGAAAGCAGGCTCAGCTGCTGAATGACAAAAGAAAAATCCTTTCTCAAGGCCTAATTCTCCAAATGTGCACATGTCCTTGCAATGCAGCCAGCCCTGGCTGCTCGGGCAAGCAGTTCCAGCACATCTGAGCACCCGGCGGCAGCAGCAGCATCTGCAGAGCCTCCCCGTTATTACGAATGAGTTTTGGGCTGGCTCACATCAGTGGAACTTGGAGCAATGACCACCAGCTCAGGGCAGAGCTGCTGTCTGCACAGGGCTGAAGGCATCCATGCAGAGCAGTCATCTGTTGCTGCAGCAGATAGCAGTGGGATGGGGCGGCCACGGCGTGGCACAGCTCATCAGAACGTGCCTGCAAACACTGCACCTCTTGCTCTTCCCCCATGCAATAAGTCTCCCCAACAGGTCTACTCCACTAACACGGAATCATGCAACCAAAGAATCATTCAGGTTGGAACAGACCTCTAAGATCCTCAAATCCAACCCCAACCCACCTCTACCATGTCCACTAAACCATGTCCCCAAGTGCCACATCTTTGTACTTCTTGAGCATCTCCAGGGATGGAGATTCCACCACCTTCCTGGGAACATACAGCTCCAGGTTTTCACGTCATGTTTTTTTGGTGTTTTTTTTTGGTTCTCATCAATAGTAAGGAATGAAAGAAACATGGTTTCATTTCTATTTACTACAAAATTGCACCAGGATGCTGAGTCCTGCCTGGTAAACCAACACATTCACAGCTCTTCTCCTCCCTCCCTTCCTTTCCTTCCTGCTGGCAGTTGTTCCTTTTCTTGGTGTGCTTGGCATGCATAGGGATGTGAGGATTTCTCTGATAAAGTGCAAGTGCTGTTGGTCCTTATAAATAAGGGAAGATTGTGCATCTACGTTTGTCTCCTGGCTCAGCGCTGAGCAGCCTCAGGGTGGCCGGGCCATGTCCTTCTGCAGAGTGGGGGAAGCTCATAGCAATGGAGCCCTGCCTGGGGTTGGAGCTGTCTGACTGTGCTCCCTGACATACAGACATGCAGACACATCCCCCTCCCCGTGGCTCCACCGGACCGAGCTCCAAGCAGTGGCTCCCTAAGGGAAGGAGCTCACCACGATGCTCCCGGTGCCAGGAACGAGGGACTCAGATATATCTCATGATGTCAAACTGCTATCAAGATTACACTGAATACCCACGGGAAGGACTTGGTGCAGCCAGTAGATACAAATAAATAGAAAGATCGATGGGTAAAGCACAACACGATGGCAGAGCTGGAGCGGATCGGGGCCAGAGAAGTGAGACAAAGAAGGAAAACTGAAGCAATGCGACAGCGAGGATCATTGGCAGGGGCTGCACCACTTGCATCAGCAACACACAAAGGGGCAAGGAGCCCTGCAGAGACCCTGCTGCAAAAGGAACCGGCTCTGCTATGGAACAAAACCCTCCAGACCCAACATAACCCTGCGTCCAGCTCCGCAGGCTGCTCAGCTGCCCCAGAGCCACAGGGAACGCTGCCAGTGCCCCCAGGGATGTTCAGTTCACATCCACCTCTGGCACGGAAGACTTCTACTTGGGGCAGCTTCCATAAGGTGGGGGAAAACTCTCCAGGATACAAAACCCCATCAGAAAAGGACAGAGAATGCTATGGAACGAAGCGGCTGCGTGCAGGGTGATGCGCAGTGCCAGAAGGGCCGAGTTGCCTTTTCTTGGAACGACACACAGAGAATAAAGAAATGGAGCTGAGGATTGAGCAGATGATCAGAATGCGAATCTGGATAACTCTAAAAAAACGTTCATACACTCGGAAGGGGTGAGTTACAAAAAGAACCGGAGGACTTTGGTCTGAACTCCGCTGCCCTTCGCGCTCTGAAGCAGCACAGCAGGAAGCATCTCATGATGGGACGCCAGCAGACCCCTCTGCACCCTGACTTTGCCCCCTGCGGTGCCATCCCCACGATGCTCAGGCTGCAAACAGCTGGAAAACCCCTTTTCCAATCTGCTCTTGCTCCAGACCCGCTTTCAAAGCTCTCCAAGCCCACTGCATCGCGGCTGCACGGCGCGAGCACCCACTGCCAGCGCGGCCCCTCCAGGCCCCCACCGCTGGAAACGCATCTCCAGAATGAAAATAAAACTATCTATATATGTATACATACATATATATGCTTATACATACACACACACATATATATATGTATATGTCTATCTATATATACACATCTAGGTTGGAAAGGCAAGCTGCCCAAGTAGAAAACATCGCTTTAACTAGGTCATATTATGCATGTTAAAGAAATCAGACTTTTAGCCCGTGACGTTTTCTTTAAAAATGAGTATTTAAGATCTTCAAAAATTGCTACAGTACAAAAAAAGTGTTCTGTGTGTGTATATATTTTCTCTGTATATATATCATATGTATGTATGCATGTGGACCGGAATCAATGACCCCATCGGAAGAGACGCCCCTCCCCTGTCCTCGGTAGCATTTCTGCGTGTTACTGACTTAGCTTCTGCTTCTCACGAAGTCTTTTGCATCAGTACATGGCACATAATGGTATTATTGGCACAGGTTCAGAATCGTAGTCCGTATCCCAAGGTCCAGCTGCTCAGTCCTGCTCCTTCCAGCTCCTCTCGGTTTCCTCTTCCTTCGTGGGATTCTTTGCTCGCACGCTTTTCTCTTCTCCAAACAAACAAAAAACGCACTCTTGGAAAAACGCAGTTACCTACAGGCGTGTTCATTTTTATAAAAATATATTTGGCCCATAGAACGCTGCTCTTTGAGTCTCCTACTGGTAAACAGAAATGGTAGGGACAGGTAACCCATTATTTTTAATTTTTTTTTTACAGGTTCACCAATGGAATCCTGCGGAAAACGAAAAGAGAACGAAAGATTAAGTTCACAACAGGGAAACGCACCCAGCCGTGCATCAGTTCTCTCAGGCTGCAGTCACATTTGCTGTCGCCCACCAGCCGTGGTAAGGATCAGCCCCACTGCCCTGCGGTGCCCACCCCGCTGACCACACAAACCCCATGCAGGGACAGGTCCCGGCCCTGCCTGGTCCAACCCAGCCCCCAGCCCCACTCCTGCCACGTGCAACACTGGGATGCAGCGTCCCACCCGTGCTGGTGCAGAGGTGATGCTTTGGGTGAAGAGCAGGAGTGAGTAAGGAGCTTAGGTGTGCCTTACTGCACACTTCTCGGCCTGCTTTCCGAAGTGTAATTTATTTCTCATCATTCTGGAGCTTTTCATACTTAGGATAAGAGCATCGAGTGCTCTGGCAGATGAGAAGGCGATGATGAGTACTAACAAGATTTTCTAAAGTTAAATGCCCTAAAGAAATCAATAGAAAATTGGTTAAGCATCAAAAACAGAGATCCTATTGAAGTTCTTCTCAAGCTATTTATTTGCCATCCTCTGACAGATTGCTCCCTACGTGATCTTTAAACCTTCAGAAGACAATTAGTCCCCACCAGTGCTGGGGCCACTTTATGCATACGGGGTTTTATGGCTGTCGATACGCGTTGCACTGCAGCCTGGCGTGCCTTGTGATTGCTGCACATGGGGCAGCTCCACTGACAGCCCCGTGCCAGCAGAAGTGCCGTCCTATGCCCTGTGACCTCTGGCTAGCTGGTGATCAGCACTCTGCAATGCAACATCACTTTTAAGCACGATGTCTAGCATGCACCATCTCCAATAAGGATGCCGGCGTTCCAATTAATTAGCTGGGCAGATTCTAGCGAGTCCTTAAGCTTTTGTTCTGGGGCTGTGCTGGGAATGCTTGTTATTCCTCAGAAGACAAGCCCGATCTTTGCGATGACTCATTATCTGTTAATGTTAATACAAACCACTTGCTGTTGTCAGGCAGAAGGAGGACAAGGCAGCGCACAAAGCACAGCGTTACCATACAATTCCAGCCATGTGGGCTGCCTTGTGAAAAAAGCTGGGGTCGGATCAGCACTGTCACGCCGAGGAGATTTCAGACTCTCAAATGCCCACTTCTCCTGCGCCGACGCTGAAGGCGCACGCAGCTCTGGATGGATCCCACTTCGTGCACGCGTTGCAGGAGGTACAATTTGTATTGTATCCAAATCGCCTCTTTGTGCAAAGTAGGTCAGTGCTCCATCAACCTCACAGATTTTTGTATAATCTCATTCCATGCGGTTTTTCAGTCAAAGAGAGTGGGATTAAGGACAGGAACAATGCAAAAGACCAAACTTGATTTCAGAAGCCCAGCGGCCGGTGCGAAGCCCAACAAAGCAGCCCTGCTGGCTGCGGCTCTGCAGATGAACCCCCAGCACTCCTCACTCAGCTCCCGGCGCCAATGCTGTAATTGACCACTTCACTGTGCACAGAAAACAGCCCCGGGCCACACTGCTGCTGCAGCTGCGCCGGCCTGTGAGAAGGGATCCTGGCTACTGAAGTGCAGAAATAGCTGCTGTGCTGCCTGTTGCAGAGGTGTGACATTCATCTACGAGCGAGCGCTCCGGAGGGGTTTGGCAGCAGGCGGGTGAAATCTGCTGGAAAACTCCAGCAGCTGTTCTCCATGGGCACAGCTCTCTGCTCTTCAGAGGGCCAGCGCTGCAGCGGGGACGGCTCCGGTGTCACACAAACAGCTCGTGTTGGCAGAGGACAACCTGACCTAAGGAAACAACTTCAGCATCTGCTTGCCATGTAAGCAGATGAGTTCCACCAGTTTGTCTTACAAAAGCTCAGTGCTGCCTGCAGCAACCAGAGCAGGCTGTGCCACACTGCCCTCACACCGTGACAACCCTACACCTACACTGTGCCAATCCTACACCTACACTATTCCAACCCTACACCTACACAGTGCTGTCCCTTCCACCCAAGTGGCCCAGCTCACCCATCAGTGACTGAGCTGCCAACTCAGCAGCGATGCTCAGCTCCCATACCCTGAGCACAACCTGAACGGTCCCCACAGATCTCCTGCCCAACCTCACAGTGTTCATCTCCACACCGTTTCCCCATCCTCTCTGCACTCCCACCATCCTTGTCCCTGGTCACATCATGTCTCACGCCTCGAGCTCTGAATGTACACATCTGGTGGCACTAATTTGCTTATTAGAGAGCTAGGAGCTGTGAAGTGCCACCAATTAATACTTGCAAAGTACTCTGAGCCTTTCCAAGGGAAGGTGCCCCCAGTGCCAAGGATTGTGCAGTTTCCAATCGCTGTGCACTGCACAGTGCTCTGCTCTTGGGCTGTTTCAGGCCCATCCCTTGCACACACACTGCAAGAAATGTGCTGGAAGGGAGAGCTGCAGCTAACCCACAAGCACCAGAGCATCCTTCCACTGCTGCTGGGGCTAAAACCCAGCGACCAGACAGCAATCACAGAGGGGACAGCCCACAGGCAAACACCTGCACACAGAGCTGCCCTGGTGCAGGCTCACGTGTGTGGGCATTGGAATAATCTCATTTAGGTGATATTAATGAAACCCAACAGAACTTCATAAATAATTGAAATGCTATCACAGGGCTAACGCTTCGGGTAGAATTTGGATAGATTTTTCCGGAGCGCATTGATATGAATTTTATGGATTCCAGGAAAACAGGTCAATGAGAATTTCAAGGATTTAATAAAGCGTAATGGAGCAGCTTTGGACTATTTAAAGAAATCCATTGCAATGAGCAGGGACTCAGCCCTTGGCACAGAACTGCACAGGATGCTGAGGAGCAGCAGCGGGAATTGCACAGGTTTCCTGCAGCGGGCAGCAGCCACTCTCCTCCAGGCACCATAGCTGTGCAGTAGGATTGGGTTGGTTTCTGTTTTGCTTCTTCTAAAATCATTTTAAGCCAAGGGTCAGCTCTCACAGCCTACAAAGCAAAGGGTACAGCATGCCATGGCTGCTGGCTTTCTGACGTGCATTCCAATGCAGAACCTCTCTCAGACCTGCTTTATGCTGTTCCCTGCTCACCAACACAAGTCCTTGTGGCCACAACAGCTGAATTGGCGAAACAACGAGAGAACATTAACAGATGGGGACTAAGAGCCCTCTGGCTTCACCCCAGAAGGTTCCCTCCCTCAGGAGCTCAAGATGCTCACTGTGTAAGAACTCACTTGGATGCTAAGCGCTCAAGGCTCTCTCTGGAGCCGCTTTCCCAGGCTCTGCTGGCTGCAGTGCCCTCCAAGAAGGCTGGGCTCAGCCCTGTGCCCTGCCCCAGCCACGCACTGCCTGGGACCATTAACTTTTTATTCCTTTCCATTCTAATCTCATTATATTGCTGTGTTCAGTTGCCGAGTGTGATGTTTAACGGGCTGTTCCGAGCAAGCTGCAGCCAGGGGAGGCTGGAAGTTTCATTTACACTGAATGTATGATTCATTGCAGCAGGGGCTTGGGACCGACGGGTTCATGTACCTGAGCGTGGGGCTGGAGCTGGCACTGCAGCCCTGCTGTGATGCAGAACACAGTGAAGCCTAATTGCTTTCTTGCCACCTTCGTGGGAACAAGTAGGTGAAAGCAACCCAAGCCGGCTAACAAACATTCAAAACAATCCCCAAACAATGCAACAGCAGAACAGAAAGCCAATGGAGCCCACCCCAGCCCCAGCACACAGCCACCTCCCCCCGGGACCCCACCATGCTGGGATGTGGGCAGCCCGTACCTACCAGGAAACAGCCAGACGGCGTCTGCCCTGCCCAGGAAGTAAAACAGGCTTCGGCCAGTCAGCAGGAGATTTCAAACCATTTCTCAGACACAAAGGCCACAGGAATAAGATGCCGATCAGAAGAAGAGGGTCTGCAGCGAGCAGAAAAATGGGCTTGCATGTGCTGGTGTGCAACACGAGCGAGCTGTGGAGGTGCTGTGCACATCAGCTTCATCAGAGGGAGAGCAAAACCTCTACAGCAATGCTTTGATGGCACTCATTGGCCTGGGAAACTGGGGTGGTGCAAAGCAGGGGAAGAAGCACGGCTGGGGGGTTGGCATGGGGACACTCAGCCAACCCACAGCAACCCTATGGGGACATCCCCAGCATCCCCTCCGAGTGGAACCACTGCTACGTGTGGGACGTGGGGCTGTGCGCTGCCTGTGTGGGGCTGCCCAGAAAGCATCGCCTCAAGGCTGACAGCAGCGAGCTGCCAGCAAGTGGATGAGGCAGGGGAGCAGCACTTGCCCACCCCATATCAGCCCATAGGGGTTCATGGCCACACTGACACACACACAACAAAATGGTTTGAAAATCCCAAATCTGTGCCTTCCAAGACGGGAGGAAGCATTAAAAAACACAACGGGCAAATGTCGTGGGGTCACCCCGTCCTCCTGCATTCCTCCCTGTGCGGGTGGGGGGCACCTGGAGATGGGCTCACACAGCTCTGTCAGCTCCCATTATGCCCCTCGTTAACATATCTTTATTTCGTGCCAGACAAATGGCTCATTTGCTTCTTGCAGCCTGCTCCTTCATTAATCACATCGCCCATTCACAAGCCAGCAGCTCTTTAGATGGCACTTAGGAGACGGCAGAAATTCTGGAAGATGGATCTGAGAAACATTTCCTGGCTGGGGGTGGAGGCAGGGAACTGAGAAATGCGGTGCCAAACCCATCCACGATGCTCAAGAGCCGCTCAAGGGAAGGGACACTGACTCTGCAAGGGCACGGTGTGGCACAGCCATGCTTTACTGCAAACCAGGAACGGGATGGAGACAAGCAGGACCAGGGCGCACGGGAACACGGCTCTGCATCACCCCACCTGTTTCCATTGAAGGTTGCTTTGTAATCTCCAGGCGAGTGCAATGCCTCCTCCGTGTACACTGGCACCGGCGTCCTGACACACTCATGGGAGCACTGCAGCGTTTCGTTGTAGGCTGTGAAGATGTCCAGGCTGCTGGGCACGCGGGCGGGGGTGAAGTCGGTCAGGTTCTGGCAGCTCTCCTCCTGCTGTGTGATTTTGCGTTGGTGGCCGTTGCGCCGCGCGGCCCCGCTTTGCGCACAGCTGCGTGGGGAGAGGAGCACGGGGGGGGGGGGGGGGACACACTGCATTATCAGCCATTAATTACAAACATCGTTTGATATCACGTTGCAATTCTGGCACTTTGGATAGAACAGCTCCCAGTCCAGTGCTCTTTCTTATTTATTTATTTGAAACCTTTCTAAAGGGGAGGCACCAGCTGAGTAACTGCAGGGCTGTATCTCTGCCTCCTGCATGGGGAAGCCCGACCTGCACGCAGCTCTGGGACACGATGGGAGCTCAGCAATGCCACCAAGGCTCTGCTTTGCTGCTGGGGACCTCTGAGTCCCAGAGCACAGCGGCATCGCGGCAGCTGGCACCACTGACCTCAAAGTAGGGCAGTTTCTCTGGGAAAATAGGTAAAGTCACGAGTGCCTGAAGCAAGAAGCTAACCTATTTTACCAGGCGCACAGCCTGTGTTAAGGGAATAAATGAGAGCAAATGAAGCTGGAGGTGCACAGGAGCGCTCCAGGTGATGGGGCACACTTAGAACTGGTGGCACCCGAGAGGCTCAGAAGAGAGGATCCAGCCCTGGAGCCTCGGGAAGGTGGGAGAGAAGCAGTGCAACCTGCAGGGCCACAGAATGCAGGCAGCTTGCTGGATGACGTCACTGGATGACGTCACTGGATGACGTCACTGGATGACGTCACTGGATGACGTCACTGCAGGGTCTTGCAAAGGCCGCTCACCCGGCCATGATGCTCAAGCATCCTCCCTAAGTCACCAAACTGAGCCAGCCAATGCTTGCTGTAGTTTGGGTGTGAAATCCCTCTCCACGGGAAGCCTGTCCCAGCCCAGCCCCACCATGAGGCCCCTTACCAGTTTTTTAAGACAAGAGTTGTTATCAGAGCAGCTATGACCATGATGAGGGACACGGTAATAGTGATGATCTGATGGACTGCCAGACCTGGAAGAGAAGGAATCAGAACAGAGATAGGAAACCAGGGGGACAGCACAGCACCTGCAGAGATAGGAAAGGGAAGGGAAAAAAGCGAGACAAGGGAAAGGGAAAGGGATGGAAGGGAATGGAAGGGGAGGGGAAAGGAAAGAGGGAAGAGGGCAGAAGGAAGGAAAAGGGAATGGGAAAGTGGAAAGGGGGAAAAAAAGAAAAAGGGAAAAGGGAAAAGGGAAAAGGGAAAAGGGAAAAGGGAAAAAGGAAAAGGGAAAAGGGAAAAGGGAAAAGGGAAAAGGGAAAAAGGAAAAGGGAAAAGGGAAAAGGGAAAAGGGAAAAAGGAAAAGGGAAAAGGGAAAAGGGAAAAGGGAAAAGGGAAAAAGGAAAAGGGAAAAGGGAAAAGGGAAAAGGGAAAAGGGAAAAGGGAAAAGGAAGAGTTCTTGGTACATGAACACCCCCAAGGCATTCCCCCAGGACAGCACATCGCATCCCTCTGCCCTTCTCCCACAGCACAGGGCTGGGAGCAGCCCCAGGCAGCAGCAGCAGCAGCACAGTCCTCTCTCCTGCATTACATAAAACAATCTTTAAGCTGGGCCTCTTGTTTCCTCCCCTCTCGAGTATGTTCCTTGTCAGCCTGAATTAGGCACGAAGAACGGAAGCCATGTGAAGATGCATACCCTCTGGGATGGAACAGGAAACTTGAGCACAGCCTTGCAGTGGGTGCGGGATTAACCAGAGATAATAATTACAGCACTAACTGCTGCTCACTTAAGAAGGTCGGTTGGGCTCATTTTCTCCTAATTCACCTTACACAGGGTATAATTTTGGCTCGTGTATCATTCCTAATGAGCAGTTTGGAAACAAAAGCATCTCAATGTACAGTATGTTTGTGATTCCGCGCCGCTGTACAGTGGCAATCTCGTAATGAAATGATTTTCCTGGCTGTGGCCCAAGGATGTGCAGTTTCTCACAAACAGATGTTGCGCGCTCCTGATGGGTGACGCTTTTAATAAATAAATAAATGCCAGCGTGACGGGAAAGCAAGCAGCTTTGGGTATCTATGTGATACATACACAGTGCTGCTGCTCGGTGTGAATGTGTGCGGTGAGGGAACTGCTGCTGCCCACGCAGGAGGGGTCCCAGGCAGCTGCATGCAGGCACAGCTGGTGCTGCGGTGCTTCAGAGCCACAGCGGCGCTGCAACCCCAGCCGGCAGCTGCACGCACGGCTGTGTGCTGCTCTGCTGCCTTCTTAAAGGATGGGAGATGGAAGCTTTGGCTCTCCTGAGGTTGGTTTTCCCCCTGCTCAGTCTCACACAGGGGTTTAGGGTCCTTGCACACATCCCCACTGCTGACAAACCCCATCCATGCAGAAGTCGATCGGATCCAGCCCCACTCCTGGGGCAGAGCCACCTCCCTAAGGCACACAGATGCTCAGAGCCCGTTTAGCCCACACACTGCTGAAGAGATGCTGACTGCCCAGAAGTGCTGCTGACCCGAGCAGGAGTGAGAAAGAGCCACATCCATCCGCAGGGGCACAGCCAGCATCATGCCTGTTATCACTGCTGGAGAGCCACCACTCCCTTGTTCTTACTGCCCTCACTGCCAGTGCTGCAGCATGGACCCAATCCAGTCCTGTTGCAGCGTGCAACCCAATGCAAAGTGATGGACAACACTGCCCTTGCACCTGAATGGGGCATCAGTGTGGAGCAGATTGCCAGCCCAGGGTTGCATGGCCTGGGGCTGCCTTTTGCACCTCTTGGAGCTCAGCTCTGCTCAGTGCCTCCGAAACAAACAGATGTGAGGGTTTCAGCCACAAGCTGAGAGATGCTGGTATAAAGAACAGCAAAAGTGCAAAACAATAAAAACTGAAGGCAGGGTGCTTTTGGATGGAGATTCACTTGCACTGCTCCCTGTGCTTTGCCAGAGGACGCGATGTGGGGGAGCGCAGAAGAGCCTGAGCACGGAGCAGGATGCGCTGCTGATCCACTCCAGCAGCTGCTCACCAAACACGGGGGAAGCAGCACGTTGAAGGGGCACAAACACATCCCCTGTACCCACCCCATGTCCCAGGGCCACACACCGCACCGCGCTCCCCCTGGGGAGGCCATTCACCACATCCCAGTGGGGACGGATCCCCGGAGGGATGAGTCAGGGTTATTTTCCTCCCTTGACTCAAGCACCTATTTCACAAATGACCCATTTCCTTCATTTACTCCCAATTACACTTCAATTGGCTCAAACAAACTGTGACAAGGTTCCTCTGGAGAGCACTTGGCAACGGCAGCTGTCAAAGCAAAGCGAGGGGTGCGGAATCGGCCACCGGAGCCCAACGCACAGCCAAGGTGTTCCCAGGGTGCAGGAGCAGCCCCACATCGTGCACCGTGCCACCCTCACACTGTGCCACCCCACACTGCGCTGGGGTCAGGAGCAGCAAGAGCCCAGCACAGCCCAGCACAGCGCAGTCACAGTGCTCACAGTGCTCTTGGAGCAGCTCCCAGTGGGACACCGCCGGGAAAGATAAAAGGAAAAGCTCTAAAAATAAAGTCCGTGCAACCCAGTGCCCGACGCCTTTGAAAACAGGAGCAGCTTTGGAACGCAGACCTCGATGATGGTGGGAGCCGGGGGGTGAGGGAGAGCCCAGTGCTGTGATCAGAGCTCGTGCTTGTAGCACCCCGAGCACAGCAGAGCAGAGCTGGGGAAGGACGGCAGCTCTTCCAAGGAGGACGCACGGGCTTCAAGAAGAGCTGGATAATTGCAGACTGTGGCACATACATCAGCTGCCATATGCACTAGCATAGTTCCTTTGTGTTGCACATGAATTCTGCACTGAGGTCTAGGAAGATTTCAAGGGGATGGGGAGCATTTCCTCCAAAAGCAGTGCTGTAGATGAGGCCCACAGCTGGCTGCGGTGACTTCCTGGGAAGCCCTACAGCAATACCTGCCAGGATAAGGAGTAATCTGTCTTTGTTCTTACTTTGTAAACATATAAATTCCTTTCTTCCCAGCCTTCAAAGAAATATACAGAACGGCACGAAGCAAAATCGATGAAGAATATCCAATCTGCAAGATGAGGTGTTAATGGATGGGACGTGCTGGGACACGGGAACATCCCATAAGGGACACCAGGGGGACAGCAGCGAGATGATAGAGAGAAGGGCCACCAGGAGCAGAGCGGTATTTTAAACACAGCCATAGGAAACCAATCTGTCTGGAGGAAAGGGACCTGGAGGATCCGATCAATAGCTCATATAGAGAAATTAGCAGCATGCTGCTGGCTGTGAGAGGTGCCGAGGGAACGCACGCTCCTCCTCCAGCCGATGTGAGCAACAGTTTTTGGTGGGCATGGGGTGACGGTTGGACCTGAGGGTCCTAGAGGTCTTCTCCAACCTTAATGAGGCTACGATTGTGTGAGTGAACACGGTGGGCATGGGTCGATGGCTGACGATCTCAGAAGTCATCTCCAACCTTAACCATGGTCCCAAGCAGGCAGCCAGGCCCTTGCTCACTTCTTTCACGTTTTCTATTCCTCTGTCTCAAGTAATCCTGGAGGCGCTCAGCACTGCAGCCGGGTCAGCCCCAAAGTCCCCTGATTTTGCATGGCAGAGGCCTGCCCCCAGCTCGTTACAGATGCAGGTGGTTGCTTAATTGTGCACTGATCATCAGGAAGAGCCCGGCGAGCGCTGAGCGGGCAGCTGCAGCTGCACACAGTGCTGATACCTGCTCCCGGCAAGGGGACTGCAAGCACTCCACTGTTACAAGGCTTTTACTAGTAAATTTGACGCAGTGACCATTTAACTGGAGGGTAATTACAGGAGAAGTATTTAATGGAATTGAAAGTGTGTCCAAACCCCCGCGCTTCTGCTAGTGCAGCAGAATTTAATGTGTCGCATGCCAGGAGGGAAAGCTCTTCAAAGGCACTCTTTGAACCCTTGGAAACGCTGAAATATTGCTGGGTTTTTCCATCCTGCTGAGCACCTCTCCCACCTGGAACCGCTCATTGTGCAGCACCGAGTTGGCACTGCCATATCCCAGCATTGTCCTGTAGTTGCAGCTCACAGCCACAGCCGCCCCGTGGGCATCGGTCAGCATCTGTGCCTGGAGTGCTCTGGACTGCTGACTTTATGCTCCTTGCTAGGCAGAACGAGGCCCACCAGCTTATGGACACCCACCATTAGCACCCACGTGGGCAGCAAGGATGGACTTGTCTGTTCAGGCAGGAGAGCTGCAGCCGACCGTAAAACGTGATTCCGAATTCTCCCAGCCGAGAGAGAGGAAAAAATCCAATCTTCTCAAAGCAAGCAAATGCTAAGGCTTTTATTTTGTATGTTAAATACCATCTATTTGCCACCAAGATGAAAGCACCGAATTTTGGCCTTTCTGTCCACCTTTTGCAACAGCTCCTGGACAGCTCTGCATCGACAGAATTAATTCCATGAGAAAATCCATTCGAGACTCGTGTCTCGCTCCCGCAGAAGTGCGCAGTGGCAGCAAGCAGGAGATATAAGCTCTTAATTAAAAACAAAGAGAACCTCTATCCCCCAAGGCCTTTCTTTCAACAGCACTGGTTAGGGAGACCATATTTTTCATTTTCCCAATAAAAACAGCCACGAGCCTCAGCTCTTTGAAGACCCTCATCAGGGCCTCTAAGCTGCATGAAATTAAGAAAGAAGAAACAGCTTCATTTTGTTTTGCAGAGTACAATCTTGAGTTACCGTTCGAGGCAGAAAAACAACATCTGCTCCAAATACCTGCAACGTCCCAGCCAGGAGGGCTGCAATTCTGCACCCCAGCATCTTCCTGCAGGCGGTTGCCTATGGGAGCTCTGCCACCTGGATCTTTTTCATGGGTGATTCCTGCTTGAGTGCTTGGATGGGGGCAGGCTGGCTGAGGAGCCTGCTGGCACGGTGTGGCCATTGGGTCCTGGGGTGAGCTGGGAGGAATGCTTGATTGCAATTAGACATGCACGGTTGGCCCTGCAGCCTCTTGCTTATCAATAAGAGCGTCGCTTCCGGGCAGCAGGGCACATCCCCAGCACACTGTCAGCAATGAAAGGAATGGGCTCAAGAGGTGAAGAGCTTACAGAGGGAAAGGATGAAAACACAGATGGAGTTGGTGCCTGTGGGAATTATTCCCCAGCCAAAATAACCTTCTAGGTCATTTCCACAGCTACCACGAAAGCATCCAAGCCCGTGCAGGAGCCAGAAGCCAGAGTCACCAGCCCAGCACAGCACTGCTGGCATTCAGCTCACATCAGGCAGTGCTCACGCTGTGTTCTGCAACCTTGAGCCTGCTGCCTCCAACACCTGCAGGAGCAAAGGAGTGCTCACTGCTCAGAAGCCACCAATGGCATTGGGATGGTTCCTTGCCTGAGCCCCAGCGGGCAAAACTCAGCTGCAAGCTGGAGCTGGTGCCAAGGCAGGAGGGATCTGATGCTGGAAGCCTCGTGCAGCCCATAAACCTGCTGCTGGACAGAAACGTTCAATGGGGAGCACAGCATGGGCGTTCTGCAGCAATCACAGTTACAAACGGCCTCTTCCCAGGGGGGATCAGCAGGATTTTGTCCTAATGCTAACCACAGTGCTGCTGAACGGCTTTTATGAAAACTAATCTACAGGAAACACAAGGGTTGACCTGATGCACTGGGAAATGGGTCTGCCCTGCTGACACCTTCAGCAGAGCCTCTGTGTTTTTGTCCTCACATGGCGTGGGGGCTCTGGGGGTCCCCACTGCCCAGGGGAGTGCAGTGCTCCATCCATGGCCCCTGTGTGACGCTGCGCTGTGAAATCCCTGAGATCAGCTCTGAAACCCCGCCTGGGGAGCACCAATAATCTGAAGCTAGCATGCAGCTCTTCAGCAACAAAAAGCCAAGGTTCCTGGAAACCGCCTGATATTTGGGGTTCGGCTGCTGAAAGGGGAAGAATATCCCAGTGCTGCTGCTGCTCAGAAATCTCCTTGCCAAGAAAGAAGATCCTGGAGGCTTACGCTAAAGGCACCAGGACTTATCTGCTCAGGTGTTACAGCAAATAGCACCAAGCAATAAATATTCCTGAGAGCAGAAGAGGAGCGTTCCTGGCTCATTTAGACACACGTGGGCGAGGGCGGGCGTGCACATAGCATCTGCTGATCCTGGGGAAAACAACAGGCAGAGAGAGCTCAGCTCGCACCACGCTCTCTTCTTGCTTCGAGAGGCAGCCTCCTCCTCCTCCCAGCTCCTCCATCCTTCAGGGAAGCCATGCAGCCTCCTTTGGGAACTTCCCAGGACAGCAGCAGCCCTTGCACCTCCCCTGTGACAAAAGGGAATGCAGACCCCGTGCTGGCCATGTGTGGGAGGCTGGGTGTGCTGTCAGCTGGGACACACATGCCACGCTTCCCCAGCAATGACACGATGCGATGGATCTTGCTGCTCTGCCCATGGCACTGCCCAGCCCCACTGAGTGCCCAACAAGTCCTCCTGTCGTGCAGAGAGGGCTGTCTGACAAATTGAGATGAAACGCGGCCTCGCTTCCAGCTTGGCAGAAGCTCTTTTAGGTTTTGAGGAGAGATTTGAATTGAAAGCTCAGTAATCCCACAGGATCGATGGGCTTCCCACCTGCGGCTGAGACGGGATGGGAGAAGAGGAGCGCCCATCTGCGCCAGCCCTGAGCACCACGCACTGCATGCAGGGCAAAGCTCAGCACCCTGCATCACCTCCCTGGGCAGCAGCGTGGCCAGCAGCACAGCAGGATCCGCACTGTGACCCATGGGAGGGCACTCAGCCCCTCCACAGCTGCCCCGAAGGGCCGAGCTCCCACCCTGCACAGCGCATCAAAGCGGCAGCTCCATTCCAGCTGCCCAGGGTTTTAAAGGCATTTTATCTTTAATTAATTCCTTTGAAGCCTTCAGCAGATGCTATCTCGGCGCATCCAGCAGCCCCTCTTCCATCCCTCCTGCTTCACCCCCAGCAGGGCAGATTTTGCCCACACCACACTGCGGGCAGCACAGCACAGGGCAGCACCCACAGCCCCACAGCCACACTGGGGTCCCCAGCTCTGCCCACAAGCCCTGTTCTGAGCACGCTGCTCACAGCACATGATGCCAAATCCATTGCATACCGGCCATCAAATAACCATTAGGAGCAGCAGACGGCACATAAAGTCTTCTGCCTTATAAAGCACTTAAAGGTTTAATTAAAGATGGCTTTTTTTTCTTTTTTTTTTCTAATCACACAGACAGGAGAGCTTCAGTGCCCAGATTTCAGCAGTCCCTGATTCACCCCTTTGGCTGAGCCGTGCCGGGAGCACAGCGGCCCTACAACCTTTACCTCTCCAGCACTCCGGAGTTTTAATTATTTCTCTCCTTCCATGCTCCGTCGTAAAATGGATCTGACAGCCCCCGAAAAAAGGAAGCACATTTTTGAAAAGCATAAGCATAAACTACGCCTGGGTGAACATATTGAGGCCCCATCTGACTGCCATCAGCACTCTTGCCAGGCGCTGAGCAGACATAGGTGGCACTGGGATAAACACACCTGATTGTCAGTTTACTCGCTGCAAAAAAACAAAACAGAAACCCTTGCACGCCAACACCCACCACCAGCAGAGCCGCACGCCCCATTTTGCTCTTTTCTTTTGGATGCTAGAAGCAATCACTTGTCTGTCTTTCTCCTCCTAAGCAGGATATTTGCCGTTCCACGGGAATTTTTAGCCTTGTTTTTCTGTCGGTGAGTCACAGATAAATGGCTCCTGTCTCCTTTTTTTCCCCTTCACCAAGCAGGAGTGGGGTGAGAGGAGGAAGACCTGAGTGAGATTGCGTTCACTGCTTGTCCAACCAATTGATGCTACGTCGGCTGCACCGGGAGCCAAAGGGACGGCACCCACAGTGCCATCACAACCCGGGATGGGTGCTCACATCCCCTCCTTGGGGCTGCTCCAACGTCACCTATCTGCAGGGAGCATCCTGTGATGTTGGCCTATCTGTGACGCTGGCCGAGGCAAAGCGGGAGCACAAACAAGTTACCTAATCCTCATTTGTAACCATATGTTTTCCCAGGCAGAGAACAAATACTTCCAGCCGCTGCTGCTTATGTAACTGAGCAGTGGAAGGAGAAACAGGCGTCAAGGCACAGCTGGTCACTTGACATGGGGTTGAAGGTGACCCCCAACGCTTCCTGTGCCCTGCAGCTCCCTCCTGCCATTCCCTGCCCAAGGGGAAGCAGGCAGCAGTGGGATCCATCATCCCACAGCAGTGTTAGCTGATAGCAGCGTGGGCTGGAGGTCTCCTGGCTGCTCGACACGGATGATGGCAGCAAAAGCAAACGTGGAGCTCAGGCACTTTTCAATCTAGGCTGGACAGGCTGAGATCAAGGCAGCCTTTAGCCTTTAGCACCCGCTCCAACCAGCAGACAAAGCCTTTAGCCTTCAGTATCCACCACACGGCAGAAAGGAGATCATTAATGAAAGCTCTGATCCCACAGGAGCTCCCTCCCTCTCTCCCCAGGGCCGGGGCTGGGGGCTGCTGTGCTCCTCAGCATCCCAGCATCAGCACAGCGATGTCCACAAAGCAGCACATCTGATAGGGGACGAAACACATCACACCCTGCTCCCAAAGCCTCCACCAAAACCTCCAAAACCTCAGGAATCGTTGCTGATGCTAATTAAGCCAGCTGATTCTAATGCGTTTTTCCCAAGGTTGTGTAGGTTGGGAGCTTTTCACCGCTATAAATGATTTATTTAAGTTAGGGAAAAACCAACCTCAGTGTCACTCCTTGCTAGATAAATTCATTGGGATTAAGATTAGATCATAAAATTCCTTTTCGTTTTCACTAGAAAATCACTGTGGGCTAAAAGCAGTCAATGCACAATGAATATGCTCTGTAAACTGTACAACAGTATCCCACAGTTTAATATTGGTAATAACAAATATAATTTGAAATAAATGGGAACCTGCTTTCTCATCCATGTCCATGCAGCAAATCGTGCTGGTGGAAAGTATTACAGTAACTGAGTGCTGCACTAAATTTGATTACGGAAGATGGTTTGTGGATGTATACTGATAATAGGAAGAATACAGCAAGCTGCTAGAAAATGTCTCAGATGAAAGTGATGATTCAGAGCTTCCATTTTTTTCCCAAGCACTCATTTGAAATCACGCCCTTATCTCAAAGCTGGGCAGTGGGAGCCCATGCCACAGCACCCAGTGACAGCCTCCTCTGGATGCTGATTTGCCACCCACCCCAGTGAGCCTCCACCAAGGGCTGCACTCGGCTGTGCTCTTCAGCACATCAACCCCTGGCATCTCAACCACTACCCTGGGCCGTTTCAGGATGGAGCCAGAGCCGAGCAGAGCATCTGCGTGGTGATGTGCCCAAAGGCCCTGGCATACACAGAGGAGCTGGGACTGCAGGAAAAAAAACACCCCAACCACAACAACCACAAGACGAACCACGACAACTGCAAGACAAACCACTCCAACCAATGGATAAAGCACCACAACTGATGGACAAGCCAATCCAACTCATGGATCAACGGCACCAACCCATGGACAAACCACCCCAGCCGATGAACAAACCACTCTAACTGCCAAACAGCACAACCTGGAAGATAAACGACCCCAACCAATGGACAAATCACTCCAACCGATGGACCAACTGCTCCAACCAAAGGACAAACCACCACAACTTAAGGATAAACCACCTCAGATGACGAACAAACCACTCCAACCGACGGACAAACTACCCCAACCACCAGACCAAACTCGAGCATCCCCAGAACCACGGCACAGGACCCCGTGGGTGAGCGCGGCGCTCGGTGCCTGCCTGGTACCTGCTGTGTCCCCCAGGCCACGGGGTGGACGCGCGTCCTTTCCACCACTGCTGTGGCCGGCAGCTGGCTCAGAAGTGCTGGGACGGCCGCGGGGCTCCTCGATGCCAGGCGTGGGAGCCGGGCTGCTGGGGGTTGGCACGGTGGCAACGGTGGTGGCGGCGGTGGTGGCGGCGGCGGTGGTGGTGACGGTGGTGGTGGCGGCGGTGGTGAAGATGCTGGGCAGCGTGCTGCTCTCCAGGGAGTCCTCCTCACCCGTGGGGCCCCAGACGATGACCTCGGGCAGAGCCGTGGGCCGCCCATCACGTGGAGCAAAGCCGCGGCCTCGCAGCTGTCGCCTGGCGCGGGGCAGGGGGACGGGGGGTGGGCGACGGGCACGGGGGGCACAGGGCCAGGGGGGGCTGGGGCGGCGGGGCTCCTCGCTGCCCCCTGTGCTCCACAGCACACCACGGGGCAGTCTGTGCCGCTGTGCCGACCGTGGAGAGAGACGCGTCCCGATGGGCTCGCAGCTGGCAAGGTCCATGGCGAGGTGGAACATGGCTATCAACATCCAAGCATGGCTTCCTAGCGGGCAACCTGACCTGCGGGCAGACACAGAGCATGTTAGAAAGCAGGAGAGCGCAGGCAGCACGACCAACCCCTTCCACAAGCTGCGGAGCAGCACTCATCTGACCCTGACACTCCCAACCCTCTCAGCACTGGGATGGGATGCTCCCACCTCCCCAAAATGGCATCGCAGGACGCTCCGGCCACCTGCTCCCCTTCCTGCTGCCCACGTGGCGAGGGCACAGACACCAAAGCGACATCAAAGCCAAGGCTGCATGCAAGAAGAACATCCACGGGCATCCTTCCATCCCTCCATCTGCATCAGGAGCAGCCAGGAGAGCTGACCCAGGGGATGCAGCCCTCCCTCATTTCAGGGCTCCCTCACCAAGCGCTCAGTGAGCCAGCACACGGGAGCACAGTACGCTCGCTTCGCCATGCGTAACCCACTTGTCATTAATCAGGTCGCCGTGACTCGAAAGCAGCCCTCGCTCTCGCCGGGTGCAGGCTGGGCACGCAGCACCGAGCCCCACCGTGTGCAAGGAGCAAAGCCCCGAGCACGGAATGATGAGCAGCCGTTGAGCTGCGCCCTCGCTGCAGATCAAATGGGAACCACGCTGAACTGTCGGCAGGTTAATTATTTCAAATTTTGCTTTGATGTAAAGTGCCACCGCTATTTCATGTCAAATCTCTCTTTCTTCTCCGGTTGCATCTCGCCTTGTAAAGCTCTGCTCTAACTCGTGTCTCCCCCTGTGATGTCAGCTCATGTGAAGCGCAGTGCTTCACTGCGAGAAAACACCTGAAGTACGCAGGGTTGGGTTTTTTTCCTGCTTCTTTCTTTTTTCCCAGAAAGAAAAAAAAAAATCATTAGGCCAAGGCCCGAAAATCTTTACTTCATTTTATTCAGCATTTACACAAGAAAGACTTTTGTCGGACTCAGCAGGAGTTAATGAGAGCTTTATATGCCTAAATAGACTAATCCTCCGCAGCGCTGCACCCCGTAAAGCCATTGGTAGCACCACAAAATGTGCATCTGGTTGACAGAAGAATTTGTATACTCCCTCCGTGCGTGAGCAAATGAAGCCAATGGAGATGACCTGGATACTCTGAGGCGCAGTCTTTTTCTGTTCAAAGCATCTTTTTTTTTTTCTCTCTCTCCCTAATTGGCTTTTTTTTTTCTTTTCCCAAAGCATAACAGCATTTATTTTGGGGAGGAAAAAGGCGATGCACGGAAAGAGTGCAGAAGGAGAAAGGGAAGAGCCAGAAACAGACGACATAAACCAAAATAGTTCAGGCTGGGGGAGGAAGAATTTCAAGATGCGAAAAAATAAAAATAAAAATACAACACAGGAACAAATGCATCGTTGGTGCATTTCTCAGAGCGCAGCACCAAAGGTGCCCTCTGTGTTGGTGGCACCTTGTCCCCAGGAATGGGTGCCACAGGTTTGGAAAGGGAACCAGGGGTATCTGCCCTCCTGTGCCGGCTTCACGGTGCGAGGCGTCGAGAGCTGAGCTGCACACTGACCCACAATGTGGAAGCAACCAGATTTTGGAACAGAGATCATCCCCACATGCTGCACGTCAGCAGCTCAGAGAAGTGAGAAGTCAGGCGTCCGGGTACCCAGAGAGCATTCAGAGCAGGTTCACCTTAGCAATACTCACAGCCACGCTGTCACTCCAGCGGGCGTCACGCTCCATTTTAGCCTCTGCCCAACTCTCCATCCGAGCTGAAATTTCTCCCTGTGAGGAAGGGGAGGTGCAGGCAGCCCCAGCACAGCGCTTGGTCGTGAACACACACAGCAGCACGCCTCGCTGCCTGCCCGCTCCTCCACGAGGAAGGAAGCAGTGCAAATGAGGCACTTTTATTAATAACTGCCAAAGGAGGAGAAGGAAAACGCAACCAGCCCAAACTCAGCTGTCGCTACGGCCCTGCTGTTGTCTCTGAGCTTCTCAAAGACAAAATATCACTCCCTGGTACTCGGGGTTGGTGGCTCATGGACAAAGGCAGATTTCTCTTCCCATTTTCTCCTGCTTGCTGACAACATTCCCAAGCTGAGCTCACAGGGCTCAGCTCCAACCCAAGCACCATTTCAGTGCTGCCCTGCAGCTGGGAGCAGACACAGCGTGCAACCCTGGGCATCGTGTGGGTCACAGCAGAAACACCATACCCAAGCACAGACAGGGACATTCCTCCTCCCACCCTCGCTGCCCAGGGCTCGGTCTGGCTTTGAGCAATGCCACCGAGGTGCTGCCACCCCCCCAGCATCCTCCTGGGCACCCCATGGGCTGGCAGGGCCTCAGGAGGAGTCCGCTGGGCAGGAGCTGAGAGCACGGTTACCCCTCTGGGATTTGGTGTGCCACGCCACACGATCTTTGGAGGGCTTTGCAACAACAGAAGAGAAAGTGTCCTTCAGAATAAATAGCAGCGTGTGGGAGTTGCCGTCGCCAAGGCAACGCAGGCGATGCGCGCAGAGCGGCGCTGGGGATGCGGCAGTGCTGGAGGCTGCAGGGTCCCGGGGCTCTGTTGGGAGCAGCCCCTTTCCCTGACCCCATAGCAGGAGGGGGGACTGCGGATCGCCGCCCCAAAGCTCCAAACCCCACGTCCTGCAGGTGCCAGAGGTGACAAAACACGGGGCAGCCCGGGCAGCAGGGCCACGTCTGCCCCAGAGATCCATAATGGCACCGCTCCAACACGAGCTACTCCATGAAAGCCCCGTGCCATGGGCGTGCTGAAACTCAGGAGCTCTGTGCCCCTGTGCCCCTCTCACAGCCGGCTGCACATCCCTGCTCACCCCAGGAGCTGCAAGTCGCTGCTCTGCGGGCTGCCGGCGCGACTCAGAGGATGAACGATCTTTGCTGATGCATCAAATGGCACAAAATCCTCCTCCAACCACTTGAGCTGCGCTGCCAGGCAGCAAGCAGAGGCCAAGGAACAGCAGTGCCCTCAGTGCCACAGCAGTCAGTGCTCAGTGCAGCCACAGCTGCGACTCCACAGGGACCCAGGGGGCAAAACTGGGATTTTGGTTATCCACGAGCCCCTGCCCAGCCTCAACTATTTTTCCCACTGCAAAGGATGGAGGGGAAAGTATGGGGAATTAAGGCTCTTTCTTGTGGGGTGAGGGAAGCCCAACTAAACTTGGAAATTCAGTCAGGAAAAGAGCAGAGCAGCAGGAAGATTTGAAGTGATGGAAACCCTTTATTGCCCTCCTTGCCTAGGAACCTTCCTGCCCACGTACAACCAACTCCTCCCGTGGGTTAACGGCTGTACGAAGGCCTTATTTTCATCCAGCAAGAAAAACTCCCACAAATATTTACACACCCCCACTGACAGCTACAAGAGTTGCTGGCTGATTTCAATGCAACTGCCCAGGTAATTACAGTGATTGCATGCACAGGGACCACGGGGGTGGGACCCCAGCAGCAGCCCCCACCTTGCTCCAGCAGCGTGGAAATAGAGCAAGTTAAAAGGGACCATGAGCCAGGGTTTAATTTCCCAGCAGAAATAAAAACACATAAATATTTAGTCATTTGTTTTCCCTCCCTTTCCCCCCTGCTCTTTTGGAAAGGGCCAACTCAGACATCAGCCATAAATTTCCGCCAGTGAGATTAAATCCCTCGGTCGGAGGCACAGCGGAGCGAGGGGGAGAAGCCGGCACGTTTTGCATTTTAAGCTGAGCTCGTCACAGCCCACGCCAACACCACAGCACAGCCCTGGCCATGAGCACGGTGCTCAAGGCGTCCTCCAGCATCCCAGAGCATCCCATGGAGCACCTGCTGCAGCACAGCCTCATCGTGGGGATTTCGTGTCTTTCAGCTCCAAGCGCCTTGCTGGGCAGAGGTGATTTGTTTGCAGGGTGATGGAGATACCTGAGCTGAAGGCACTGGGAGCATTTCTGCCAGACCCGCTGCTTCGTGTGATCTGTCCTCCCCGTATGAAAATCCTTTTCCAAATCCTCTCCAATGCAGCTCTCTGCTTTGAAGATCAGGGAGGCTGGCACTTCAGACGCAGCTTCACTTGAGGAGCTGCACAGGCCTGATCTCTCCATGCTTTGCATCTCAGTGACATCACCCCAGTGATGCTGTCATGCCCACAGCAGAGGTGTCACTCCCACAGGGCTCTGCCCATCTCTCCCCCTGGGAACACCGAGGCCACGCTGGTTCCCTGCCCATGGATGGAGCCTCAGCTACTGCCAGGAGCCCAAGAGCACTAAGAGCACTTTGTTAACTGGCAATCTCCAAGCACAGAAGAACCTCTCCTCTAAGATTCTCTCTGCTCTGCCATTACCTCCTCTGTTCTCACATCTCCCTCATCACTATGTGAAATAGTGTGGCAAACCCAGGTCCAAGCCACGCCACGAAGGGAAAGCATCTCACACTGCCTCAAGGCAAAGTGTGCTGCTGCCCGTTCTCTCCAGGTGCCAATGACATTCACGGATCCTGCAGGAAGGGCACAGCAGTGCAGGGACAAAACCCTCTGCAGTGCTGCAGCTCTCAGTCCCACAGCCCACGGGGTTGCGTGGTGCCATGGGACATGGGTTAATCCAACAGCTGTATCACCAGGCTGAGCACCGCGTGCTGGAAATCCCTGAATTTGGTCATCTGTCAAAGCAATTAACCAGGATCAGGGCCATGGAGAGGCTTTGACAAATTGCAAAATACAAATTGTCAGCAGCTTGCAAGCCATTGGCAAATAACCCATTTCAGGGAAGCCTCAAAAGACGCACTCGAGTGTGACTCTAAAGGGCAGAGCAGCAGAGGCGCTGATTCGCATCCTCTCACACGGCGATGTTTGCTCTCCAAAACCAGCCCCCTTCTCCCATGACTGTGGAGACTCTTCACAGGAGGCAGTAAATGCAGAATAGGCTGATTTTTAACGCAGGATTATACAAATGGAACCATTCTTCCATTTCATGCCTCATGTTAGGTAATGTATTGGTATTGCACAGGGAATCAAGGTTATGTCCTTGTTTGGATGATTTACGAACGGAGCACTTTACATCTCCAAACAGCGGGCGGAACAGAGACAGAACCATTCCCAGCAGGAACGGCAGGGCTGAGATGGGTGATGCTGGCTGCTCCAGGCTGGGCACAGCACCTTCATGTCTGTGTGATGGGAACCACGAGCATTGGTGCGGGAGGAGCATCGCTGCCTGCGGGCTCTGTGTCCTACACCAGAGCTCAGAGCACCACGGGAATACTGACAGAACTCCCTGGGTTTGCAAGGAGAAATGCTGCTGCACCTCAGGGCTGACTTTCACGCTGGAGCAAGGGGAAAGCAGCAGGTCCTTGGCCACAGCTGCCTCCTTCCAGCCCCATGTTTCTGCACCATACCTGCAGCGCAGCGACCGTCCTTCGCTTCAAAGCTACAGAGCCATTGCCATGGAAATAAAGCATCGCCATTGCATTCTGGGGCCAAACGCCCCTCGGATGGGCTGGGAGGGGGAGAGCAGCAAATTCCCACGTGTGGATAATAGGGATGGATGACACTGTGGGATCTGGGGGGCCGTGTGGAGCAGCACTGTGCTGGGCCACTGCGTGGCTCTGTAGGACATCACAGTGCACCCAACCTCTGCCCAGGGCATGAGTTCCTGCAAGGTGATCATCAATGTGAGAAATCAGCTGCCAAGGTCTGGAATGCCAGGACCGGGTATTCAGGTGCAGCAGCCGGCTCAGCAGCACCCAGGTAAATTAAATGCACCTCATCACCACCTCTCTCTGTTACAGAACTGAGCTTTAGGATTACCTACTAATAAAAGTGGTATTTAAACAGTTCCTGAGTTCCTTTGCTCCCCCCTCTCTCCCTGCAAGTTAATTAAACTGACAACACCTCGTGTGGTCAAAGGGAGAGGATTTATGACAACAGAAAATGAGGCAGAGGGTGAAGCAGCCCAAAGCCCATTGCCAAGCTGGGGACCAGCAGATAACCCTGCTTGTCCAGGACCAGCGCGGGGGGATTAATGCTGCCCTGGCATCCCAGTGCTCCCGCAGTGCCAGGCAGCAGCAGAGCTGCTCCCATCCACAGCACTCCTGTGACTGTCTTCAGCTCACCCAGCTGCAAATAAATAATTTTAACATTTGAATAGCGGCGAGTGGGGAAGGCATAATTAATACCCAGCGGTATCTCCAATATGCTGATCCTGTAGCGCAGCCCCTGCCAAGGCTGTCAGGGAGCAGATCTGGCTCAGCAGTGCTGCAGCCCCGTCTGTTCGTACGTTTGGGTCCTGTCCTTCCAGCACACGGAAAGGTCGAGCCCGAACCCGAGGTGCTGCCTGCACCCAAATGCACGCTGTCCCAATGCAAGACCATGCCAACACCCCGCAAGGAGCAGCGTGGTCTTGCAGAGCCACACCAGCAAGAGCAAAAACCCCACAAACAGTCCGAGCGGGCATAAGCCATGCACGCTGCAAAGGCATGAGCAGATCTGTGCCACAGCAGCCACACACCTGGTCTGTGCCAAAGCAGAGCCAAACTCTCAGCCTGGGTTTCAATCTCAGCCCGTTTTCAAACATTCCAATGGATGCCAATGGGTTGGGGTTATGTTGATGTGGGGCGCCCAACATCCCCGTGCACATTGCCACGGATGCTGGTGGGATGCAGGGTGCTCAGCATCCCACGTACATTCCAATGAATGCCAATGGGACGCATTCTGCTCACCATCCCCACGCACACTGCGATGGATGCTGGTGGGATCTGGGTGCCCAGCATCCCTGTGTACGTTCTAATGGATGCTGATGGGACGCAGGGTGCCTGGTATCCCCTTGCTGGGAGCACCCTGCGTGGCACACACAGATAACAAGCAGCACCACAGATCTCCGGCACAGCCTGACTTGCTCTGACAAGGACACAGCATCTGTTATGGGCTGTTTTACCCGCTCGCGTGGGATTATTTCAGATAGGATTTGAAAAGCACCGGGGGCGGGCGGAGGAGAAGCCCAGGAAGGCAGCGCGTGCCTTCAGGCAGGGAAACGTCTTCAGCAGATTGCTGCGTCAAACCTGAGCTCGGTTATCCACCTGCTGCTGCTCCACAAAGCGCCCAGCCACAGCTCACGCGGCACCCGTGCGTGGGGCGGCTGCCCTGGGAAGAGCCGGAGCCTCCCAAAGACCTGCAGGACCGACAGAGCCAGCGCAGGGAAAGGGCCCCGGTGGTGCCCAGCCCACCTGAGGTGCGCACACACCCAGGGCTGACCTGGCAGCCGCGGCGCCCAGGCTGTGCCAGCAGCACTGAGCAGCGGCCGAACACAGCGCGCATTTAGCCGACAGAAGGGCATTTCATCGCGCTGCCCGCAGCAACACTCGCCGTCTGTCCCGCCTGCACAAAGGGTGGCTGTGAGAGCTGGCTTTCAGGCTCGAACCTGCACCTGTCTCCCATTTATCTCCCTCTTCCCCCCCGGGGATTTTGCGGCAGCGTTGGGGATCGGGCAGCAGCAAGAGCCTGCAATTCAGATGCAACCGACTGGCAAGTTTCTCCCAGCACCATTTGCAAAAAATCTTCCAGAAAAGTCACGATCTCAAGCTCCAGTCTGCATGAAAAATGAAGAATCCAGAGAGCTGCCCTTTCTGCCACTGCCCTGAGAGCTGGGCACCCCCCTTCCAAAAGTGTATTTACAGAATGGGGCTGCTGAAAGGAAGGGATTGCACGGGGCACTAAACCCATCAGCTCACAGCTTATCCCTGATGCAGGGAAGCATAAATAAGGACAGCGGAGTTCAGCTGCAGGCCCTGTCCCACCAGACCAGACCCCAGCACTAACAGGGGGCAGCAGCCCAGGGCCCCCACACCGTGACCCCCCTTGTTCCCAGCACAGGCTGACAGAGGAATTGCATTTCCCCGCAGTCACAAAGAACGAAGTCATATCCCTGCTTTGCTTGGGAACTTTCTCCTTTTTCCGCTTATCCCCTGTGGAATCCATCCATGAACAAAGCAGGTTTTTCTCCCCCAAAACCCACTCCCAGGAAGGCGCAGACCCTCCCCACACCCTGAAGGGCCTTCCACAAAATCACAGCATGAACTGTTATCACTTCTGACATTCTGATGCCAAAGCAGCCCTCACAATGCCCACGGGCTGCACGAGCCCAGCTCAGGACTGCCAGAACCCATGGCTTCCCCATGAAAAAACTCAGTGCTTATCTTGTTTTCTGAATTAATGTGCTCAGGCGCATCATTACAGCATACACGGGAAACACTTTGATCTAAAAAAATAAGATAAGTCGGCTCAGTGTGCATTAAGTAGCAGCTTAACGAGTTTTAAAACAAAATAATTAAAACGGGTTCATTATACTGCTGTACCACAATACGACTGCACGGGAACGGCGCATCGCAGTTCACAGCGCTGCCTGCTGAGATATCCCACATAACAGAGGATGCTATCGCTGTGACAAAACCTGAGTCAAGAGCATCTTCTAATGTGGTTCGTAATGATGATCCCCCAAGGAGCTCTGGTGTCCCGGGAAGGAAAACGAGCCCTGAATCCTCTCGAGTGCCACCTCCTTCATCCCCATCCTACAGCCAGGGCGATCAACCTGATGTTGGGAAACGCAGCTGAGCTGGGCAGCATCACCAGCACAGTGCCCACGGATGGTGTTATCTCTGTTCATAGAACCACAGCATCGTTAGGCTGGAGAAGACCTCTAAGGCCATCACATCCAACCATCAATCCATCCTAACCATGCCCACCAATCACCACCACCACCACATCTCCACGATTCTTGAACATGGATGTGATCCCACTGCTCCCCCGGGCAGCCCGTGCCAATCCATTACTGCTCTTTTGGAAATGTTTCCTAAAATCCAACCCGACCCTTTCCTGGAGCAATTTAAAGCCGTTCCCTCCTGTCCTATCAATTCACATCGCTGTAACTGAGATCCAGCCCTGGCTCTCCTCATGGGAAGTCCCAGGCAGCTCCACGAACACATGGATGCTCCGTCTGTCATGGAACCTCGGCAGTTGTACAGGGAAACGAATAAAGGGAAAGGGTAAAGGATTTCAAAAGACCCAATAACTGCTACAGAAATGGAGAAGATGAGAGAAATCAAGCTACTCAAAGGAAGCAGACAGATAGCTTTCAAGGAGCAAGAAATACAGTAAAAAATAGAAGAAGCCAAGCGCGCTTTGAAGGTAAGAAATGTCGATCTGAGAGCTGGGAGGAAGCAAAAGCAAAAGGATCCTGGCGTGTGCTGGGAGCACAAATTGGCCAGGGCTGAGCACCGGGGCCATCAGCTGCTGGGGAAGCTTGGGGCCGGGTGTGCTTAATGGGAAACAGGGAACAGACCGGAAAGCTGAAGAAAAAAAGCAAAAACCAAAATAGAAAGCAAAAGGAATAGAAATAGAAAGCAAGAACGAAATCCAGGGCAAAGGCTCTTGATCCCTTCATACAGAGGTTTAAATCCCCTTTTAGCTCCGAACCGTTTCTCTTCCCAGGGGAGGAGCAGCTCGGCGGGCAGCACAGCTGGCAGCGCAGCCCCATAGGGGAGCTGAGTCACCCAGCAGGGCCCGGTGTGGCTGCTGGGCACACGGCTCTGGGGGATGATTGCCAGTGAGTCAGAGAGCGCTGCGCCTCGCATCTCATTTCTGCAAGAGAGATTAAACTTTGCAGAGCGTTATCTTCAAAGGAGATGGAGGTCCCAGCCTGGCAGATCGGCGGTGACAAAAAGACTTTGCTCATCCCCTGGGTAAAGCTCTGCCATATGTGCTGTCTCCTGCAACATCTCTGCTTTCCATGCTGCTCGTGGGCCGGCCCCAACCGTGCTCAGCCCAAGTCACCCCATAATTCCTCCTTTGCTGCTGATGTCCTACAGGAGCGGAACTCCAGGGGAAACACTTCATTAAAAAAGAAAAGAAGATGAAACTCTCATCCCTCAGCATCAACGCTCAGAAAGAGCAACCTCAGCCAAAAGTTATTCACACCTGAAGACAGAAAGGATTAATTAGAAGCGTGCAGTGCAGCAGGCTGAGCTGGGTGCCAGCACTGCATCCGTGTGCCAATGGTGTGCGCAGGGAGGGGGCTGGGATTGCATCCCTTCCTGCAGGGATCCCATCCTGCACAGCACATCCCGCACACAGCTCCCAGAACAAATGGTTCCGTCCTCATCCATCACAATGAGCAACGTTCAATTTGCCAGAGAATGGGCCACTCTGGCAGAGGAAATTCTGAATATTTCACTTGAGAGGATGCAAAAAGAGTAGAGAGCCTCTTAGAAAACCAAGAAACAAAATGATGAATAATATGTTCAATCTTCTCAAGGAAAACTTAATAAGAAAACCTATGAAAGGCAACTACTTGTAGAAAACGAGTTTATTCTTCTCAGGAGCTCTTTGGAAGATGATGCATGCCAACATCTGAGATTGCAGCGCTTCTTTATTTAATGCAAAGCCACTCCAGGCTCAGCTGGAGCTCGGGGCATGCAGAGCTGCTCCCAAAGCTTTGGGCTTCTGCAGGAAAAAAGCAGAGCCCGGTGATGTCCGAGGTGGGGGAGGGAACGCAGCCACGAGCTGCCCGGCATCAATCACTGACGTCTCATTGGGCGCTTAAGTGGATGTCCTAATCCATGTCAATTAACTACCGCTTCATTACTTAAGTCCCGCAGACGAGGCAGGGAGATGCTATCGCAGCGCGGGAGCACAGCCGAGGTCACGTATGGATGGTGGCAATTAGAGGGGCCACGTCCCTGGAGGCAGCGATGCGGGGACGGCCCAAGGCTCTGACAAACCCTGGGGATCCCCCCGGCCCCTTCTGCCATGCCGGCGCCGCGTGTTCTGCTGACAACATAAATTAGCACTGTTAGCTCTCGAGAGCCGTAAGTGTTGTCTTGTGAGCAGCAATCCATCAGCTCTCCCACACGGAGCCACAATGGCTTTATGTACAGCCAGGATGCCACCATTATGCGATTCCCATTCCCTATTTATAGAGCCGTAAAGCACCGCTGGGGCGTTTATCAAGGAGAGATTCTCCTGGGCGTCCCAGGGCGCTGCAGGACGGATGTAGAGCCAGAAAGATGGTGAGAGACAGCACCGATGCTCTGCAAAGCACTGCAAGGAGCACGGCTGCTCGCAGTGCTCTGGGCCGTGCACACGGTGGTCCCCTGGCTTCTCCCACATTAGGGCATGTGAGCGCTGACAAGCTCTGGTTGTTCCGTCTCCAAGGTCCACGCTTGTGTTTCTCTTGAAGGAAACATGTTCCCACTCTCTGACTACATGTTATTCTCGAGGCAGCTTTTACTCAGTCTTTATGTTGAGAAATGAACCCGGAGCGCTGCGGGATTTGCAACGCTCCCATCCGCTCAGCAGAAGGAAAGCTTCACCGAGCTCAGTGCTGCTCGCCTCATCCTGACCCGGGCCAGCAGTAAATTCACAGCATGGGCTCTGCCTCTCCCTGCATCAGAGCTGAGAATGCAGCCTTCCGTGAGCAATGAGCTTCGTTTTCATGTTTCTCCCAGCTGAAGTCCATGCACTTTCTTCTCCCCCACAGCCAGCAGAGCGCAGGGCCGTGCTCTTGGGCAGGCAGTGCCTGGAGGTGCTGATTTCCATGAACTGCACATCCATCTCCAGCCAACCCTGATGTCTGCTTCTTTTATCGCCATTGCTTGGTACCAGAAAGGCTGAATCACTTGAAGAAGAGCGGCATCCTCCCGTGCTTGGGGTCACGTCCTGGAGCTGAAGCTTGGAAAGCAAAGATGGGAGAGAGCTAGGGGAGAGCTCCAGCCCCATATCCTGGACTGGGGCAGGGAAAGCACAAGGCAGCGTGGCCCCATGGCTGGAGCACCACCAGCACCCAACCCCACACTTCGATGCCACAGAAAGGTTTCATTGTGGGCTGTTAAGGCCGGAGAGAGGAATTGATAAAACCAGAGAGCAGCAGCAGTTCCGTGCCAGACAGAACCTCATTTCATGAAGAATCCTCGCAAAACCAAATTAATGTTGAAGGATAAAGGTAGGTAAACCTCCCACAGTTAAGTTCAGGCCACAGAGGCTCAGTTTAAATCTCCCAGCAGTTCTGATTTAATCAATGTATTTCAAAGTGAAATTAGATGAAGTACATCTCCATCACAGGAAATTATGTAAGCTATCAAAGACTGGAGTTGCAGGTCCCGGTAAGAAGAGCCAGAGGAAATATTCACATCAGCCTTAATTCCATTTTTGAAGAGGCAGTTCAGGTCCGGATTTGGGTGTTATTCAAGAGAAAGAAATCATCCCGATGGTGAATGGCTCATCCTGAAGAAAGGAACAGCCGCTATTTGGAAGGAGGATGGGAAAGCACTGACAAGGCTGCCGCCTGCCCCCTCCTCCCAACACACTTGGCTGCAAGGAGCTCCCAATGGAAGAGCTTCTGGTCCCAAACCCAAACCACGCTGGGCCTGAATCACCACAGCCCAATCCCTCATCACCAGCACTTAATGAGAGCGATGGACACGGCCCCCAGGTGCAGCCCCAGCTCCCGCTCCTCCAGCTCAGCATCCTGATGCCTTAATCCCTCCTCACAGTCCTCTCCCTATTAGCTATCTTTAAAGGCTTAAGCACGCATATATTTTCATAATGAACCTCAGACGTGTCTGGAGTCACAGATTATTCACACCCTATAGAGTTGTTGTGTAGCAGCTCTCCCTGTCAACCTGTGTACACACACAGAGCTATAAATACGAAGCAGCAGTGCTGGGAGCCCTTTCGGATGAGGACAGGTAAGAACCAGGCTATGGGGCCGCCCCCAGAGCCGCCCTGCACCTCGCTCTACTTTCAGTCCACACTCTACGCACCGAAGAAAATTCAGCAATTCCTTATTTTTGGCAGATGACTGTTACATAAAGCGAGCCCAGGCTGCAGCATCCGAACGCCTCGAGCAGATGGGCAGCAGCTTCACACATCCCATGGACCCACATGACAACGGAGGCACAACCGGCGGTGACGCAGGTGGAGCTGCTGGGGGCACACGGACACGTCCCCACATCCCAGCCCCACAACCTGCCCTGCTGCAACCCCACGGAGCCCGGCTTGAGGTGAGCCACGGTTCAGCCCCATCCAGGCCCCGGCAGTGCTGTCACCGTGACCCACGCTCCAGAAGAGGCCGCTGAGCGTCGGCGCAGCCACTGCTGCCGAGGTGCGGAGCGCTGCGTAACGGCGCCTTCATCCCAGCGTCACCGCGGCTGCCAAGAGCCGGTGGCACCGGCTGAATTTCCGTGGCCATCACTGCGCCCGGGAGCAGCCGGCTCAGCCCTGCGTGGCTGCGGGATGAGTAAGGGCTCCTCGGTGGAGGCCATTAACTCCCACAGCTCGCTGCTCTCATTACTTCCCAGACTGCGAGGCTTGCATCTTTGACGTGCGGCTGCATCCACATCTGACAGCGTGAACCTGATGAGTGGAATTCACGGGAAATGTTTGCTTTGGCAGGAACGATCGGGCCCGTAAAGTTCCCTCGGCGCAAACATAGAGGGATGTGTGCTTTTAATGAGTTGCTTTATACAATCAGGAAGAAACGGCCAACGATATTTTTTGCTCGTGCTGCAAATCACTCGGGAGCGGAACGCTGTAAAAACCGTGGCGTATCGTTTAAAATAGGAGAGTTGTAGCTATGGGAGGAGAGTCAGCAGGCACACAGCCGTCACCCACCGCACGCACGCACCCACACAGCCCAATGCACACACAGCTGCTGGGTGTGCTCCAGGGCCAGCAGACGGCCCCCAGCCACCCCCACCCCTGGGCAAAGCGGACCCAGAGCTGAGCTGTAAGGCTGTGAACCCAGCCTGCTCGCAGCTCTGTGCAAAGTTCCCGTAGGTGAAAGCAAGGAAAGAAGGATTTTCAGCATGGGGGTCTGAAGGTCTTGCTTTGCTCAGCTTAAGAGAGCACGGCTCGTCTGCAAGGTCATGGAGCTGCCACTGCCCTGGGGCAGAAGGAATCCGATACAGAAGGAGCAGCACACACAGCAGCATCTCCCGGTGCCATCCAGCACACAGTGAAGCAAGCTCTGGCAAGGTCTGCTGCTCCTCTCGAAGCTATTTTTCTGGTTGTCTTTGAGAAAATGAGGGGAAATGGCATGGGAAATGTCAGAAATAAAGCCAGGAGCAATTAGAGTTAGAGAGAAGCGGGAGCAGCAGGCAAGGTTAGCAGGAAAGTTATCTCTTATTAAAAATAAAACACGGAGGGACTGCAGGCTGACGGGGTGGTGCGGAGGACAGGCTGGTAGCGAGGATCCAGGGCACGCAGCAAAGCAATTCACCGGGCAATTGGAGCAGAGAAGCAGCCGGCAGCTCCCATTTCCAAGGCTAAACTCCTCAAAAAATAAAAAAGCAGAGGGCGTCCTCTATTTCTAAGATTACAGTCTTCTGCCGGCTCCAGCCCTGGAAACAGCCCTCCGGTTCCACCGCTCTATTCATCTTCCACAAAAGAAATCCAAACTGGGAGGCACCCTGAAAAGCGTCTCAGGTGCTTCGCCCAGGAGCTGCTCCTAAGGTCACAGCAGAGCTTCAGACTCCCCATCCTTCCCCATGCAGTGCATCCCCACCCGCAGCCCCAGCCCACAGCAGGGGCACAGCCATGGGGATGGGGTTGGGGCCGCTGTGCCCACGGCTGTGGGTGCACAGGACAGCACTGCCTGTAGCAGATAAAAGCCAGCACACAACCGACGGCAAACACAGATGTACAACAGAACCCAATGGCCTCTCCCGATTCTTCAGCACAGAAAGAAAATCTGAGCTCAAGTTTCACCTCCCAGGGCTTTAAATCCGAAGCTCGAGCCCAGTGCCAAAGCCTCCAGCGACTCCAAAGGGCTGTGCAGAAGCACCCTTGGCATCACCCATCCCAACAGCGAGCGGGGCACCCTGCTGAGCTCCAGCTCTGAGGGACCCCTGGGAGCAGCAGGAGGGTGAGAGGCCCTCGAGGTGCTGCGCAGGGCTGCTCCATCCATCCATCCATCCATCCACCCACCCACCCACCCATCCATCCATCCGTGTGTCCATCCCACAGCCACGCAGAGCTCCCGGTCTCACTCCCCGGGGAACGCTGTGTATCCCAACCCCCATAGTCTTGTGTGGGGCAGTGGGATGCTCTGCATGCCTGGGAAGCACAGCCCAGTGCTGCTGAGAGCTGCACACACCGGGAGCTCCGCGGAGGCAGCGCTGCCTGACCCGCGCCCCACGCCACCGCTCGATTGTTCCGAATGGGACTTCTCAGATACAAAATGGGGTTGGGGGGAAAAGAAAGCTGCGCACCTCGCACAGCAGCGTCCCTTTCCTTACCCTTACGTGCTTCACACACTGCCGCTTTAAATGTATTCTACCGAAACACGGTCAAAATAAACAAAAATCGGTATTCCTGCAGCTTTAAGGACAGACATGCAAGGAGAGGGCAGGGGCTGGGTAAGTAGCGCTCTCCAAACACAATGCCACGAAAATAACAAGATTTCGGCTCAGATGACTTCGCGGCGGTAATGAAAATGCGTTACATAACACTTTGCCTCCGTCTCCTCCGCTTTGCAATTCTCGATTAATCTACAAAACACATCCGTCCGTCCGTGGGCGACGTACGCGTCCGGGGTGCCCCGGCCCCTCGCTTCTCCGGGAGCAGAGCCGGGCGGTGGGGCAGCCCGTCCGGGAGCCGCCAGATCACAGGGAACGGGCAAAGAAAAGCGGACGATCCATCTCACGTAACGGGGCGACGAAAGGAGCCGGGAAGGGAGGCGAGCGGCGGCTCCCCGAGCGTTTCCCTCCGAGTCTCCGGGCGCGATCGATTCGCGCCCGCCGCCGCTCCCCGCCCGAACAAGTTCGCGATGGAAGTCCGGAGCCCCACCGCCGCCGTTCCCGCGGAGCGGCGCGCACCGTCCTGCCCTACCTGCTTCCCGGGAGCCGTTGTATCCACATGGTCACGTCTCCCGGCGCCGGCCCGGCCCGGCCCGGCGGGGCTCACCGCCTCAGCTCTCCATCCGTGCGCGCCGCCCCGCGCCCGCGGCGGCGCTCAGCGGCGGGGCAGGCGGCGCCCAGCGGTGCGGGCATGCCCGGGGGCCGCCCCGCGCCCGCGCAGCCGGCGCTCGGTGCCCTCAGCGGCGGCGGGGCAGCTGCGCGCCCGCGGAGGTTGCGCGCCCCATGGGCGGCGGGGTGGCGCGGGGCCCCTGCGGGCGCGGTGCGGCGCGGTCGGGTTCGGCTCGGCGCGCCCGCGCGTGTGCGCGCACCCGCGGGGCGGGGGGCCGCGGCTTTGGGAAGTTGCGCGGGGAGGAGGCGGGGGCGGAGCGGGGCGCGGAGCCGGAGCCGCCGCTCTGCCGCCGCGGGCGCTCGGAGCCGCCGCCGCGGAGCTCGTCCCGGCCGCCTCCCGCCCTTCCCGGGACGCGGAGCTCGGCCGCCGAGCGTCCCTTGCCTGCGCATGGAGAACGCCGAACGTTCCGTCCTCGGCGAGCCGTTACACACCCATCGCCCGCCGCTCCCGGAGCGCTGTCCGCGTCCGCGTTGCGCGCATCCGCTCCGCCCGGCACCGCGTGCCACCGCCGCGCCGTCCCCGCAGGAGCTGCCGCCGCCGGGATGCGGTTTCCCCACGAGCGGCGGGAAGGGATGCGGCGCTAAGGCGAGCGATGGAGCACCGACAGCTGCAGGGGGAGCCGAGGCTCCGGCGCATCCCATCCCACTCCACCCCACCCCACCCCATCCCATCCCTCCCGGCTCCGGGGGCCGCAGCTGCTCCCCCCGCCGGCGGTACGAGCAGGCGCAGCGCGGCCCCAAAGTTTCTGCTCTTGTCGCTGTGCCTCCGTCCTGAGCCCCCGCCGCCGCGTCTCCTCCAGCCGCAAGCTCGGACTTGTTTCTTTTTCTCTGTGCACATTGAGCGACTACGGAACGCGCAGAGAACAAGCGAATGCGTTGGGAAAGGCTTTGGGTATCTTAAGAGGTGTTTCTTCAAAGCCCGGTGTGTTTTCCGTGTTTCCAAGAGTGCTGGCAGTGGGAAGCTGTGTTATTCCTACAGCTCATTTATCAAAGAATGGCATCTTTTTTTTTTTTTTGGGGGGGGGGGGAGGGGGAAGAGAGGGGGAGAAGATGAGCTTATTTAGATGATATAATTAAAGAAGCCTTTTTATGTGAATTTGGTGACGGATTCTTCAATGCTACCCTTGGTAACAGGTAGAAACGCCACTGATTGCTCAGTCAGTTCTCTTGCAGGAGCAAACCTTCAGTGCTCCTCAGTGCAAGGAAGAGGCATTAAGCAGCCACAACTCATTCTGTGCAAAGCAGTCACGCCAAGAGCAAGGTTAAGCAGAAATGAACGTCACTCCACAGCCTGCCCGAGCCTTTGCATCTTCCTGCTTCTACACAAGCAGGTTCTGGGAACACAAGTAAGTTCCTTTAAGCAAGCAATGCAGAGTAAAGGTCAGCGTTGTCCCTGTGACACCCAACAAGTCCCTGCTTGTTGCAGTGCTCCGTGTGGATGGGCTGCAGCTGCCAATAGGGGGAGGGAGGAGGGCTGTCTCCCCGACGAGCGCAGGCATCGGATCTATGAGGGCGTCCTAAATAACAGACAGCTTTGTTCCATTGTTTTTCTCCATGTAAACCTTGGAGCGGCGGGATCCCCCCCCCCACCGCTATGGCAAGCTCCAAGCTGGGGCTCAGCATCTTTGCAGGCTGAGGCAGGAAGCCACGAGACACAGGGATACGTGTGCAAACCCAGAGCTTTACCCACGGTGAACTTCATCACCGCAAATTACCACTGCTTTAGCAAAAACAGTATCAAAGCACAGCGTTCGCCTGGGCACAGTCCTTCTGCGGGCTGCGTGTGCTGAGTTGAAAGGAAAAGCTCAGTGCTGCTGCAAGCCCAGCGACTTTATCATCCATTAAACCTGGCCAACTGACATGAAAGGTCCTAATAGAGAGATAGGGAAGAAGGGGCAATTTTCAGTCTCTCAGGAGCCTGAGAGACACTGGAATGCAGTTGAGTAGAAGACAATCAACTAAGGCTTAAACAAACCCAAACGAGCAAACATTAATGAGAGCTATCTTGTGTTTGAAGCAAATCCTCCTAACTTATCCCCACTTAAAATATTTCCCCAGCTGTGCAAGGCGCACGGAGCAGCAATTACAAGGTTTTGGACCCAGGCTGGGCTAGGAACACATGCAGAGCCATTGAACCACTGAGGTTGGATAAGACCTAAGGTCACCCATCTGCTCAGCACCAGCACTGCCCACCCACCCGTGTCCCTAAGTGCTACACCTGCCTTTTCCTTGAACACCCCCAGGGATGGGGCTGTCAGCAGGGAGCTCAGGGCCTGGCTTGGAAAAAAAAAGGGGGGGAAGAGGAAAAAACCTGCATTGATATGGCTGTGAGCACCCTTGGTGTTTATAAACATGAAGATATAAATCAGCAAGCCTTGGTGGGCTGCCTCAGCACAGCGAGCACACCGTTCTCAGCAGCAGATGGAAGCCAGTGTTGGCCCCTTTGCCCAGCTTGCCACCGGGGTAGCTGAGCAGTGAGGGATGGAGCTGCAGAGCTGCTGCATGAGGGAGCAGCCCACTGAGGAGCAGGAAGCATGAATTAGCCCCGATTAAAGTAGGAGGGAAGGAAGTCATTAGCGTGTTCATTTGCCTGACTTGTTCTTCTTCACTCCACTAAGAGCACAGAGTTCCTGCAGGCTGGTGCCAAGCTGCAAGCACCCATGGCACCCTGTGCTGCTCAACCAGCCCCAGTTCTGGGAGAAAAGAGGGGTTCCTCGCCCCATATCCACACTTCTTGGGCTCTCCCAAGCAGCACCTGGGCTGCACCCACCCCATACGAACCTTAATGGGTGCAGGCACCCCAAGGGTCCCCTCACCAGGGGACTTTCCCAAGGAAATGGGTTAATTCCCTGTGCTGGGAGGGCAGGGCACTGCTGGCTGCAGCTGCCAAGGAGGGAAAATTGCCGGGGTTGTTGTTAGCCATTTCCCTTTCATATGGAAAAAAGCATAAGTGTTACTTAGAGATTGCAAAGAAGAGAGGGCTATAATGCAATTGCTTCCTCCTCCTGTGATCGCACTTTGATTCTCGTGTTAACAGGGAACAGCACTCTGCAAAGAAAGCACCTAGCAGGTAGCACAGCCTGAACAGCTCTGGTGGCAGCGTGAGCTTCACCTGGGGATGCTCTGATGGGCCTGGGAGGCAGCGGGGTGAGAGCTGCTACACAGCATCACAGAACTGCATCAGATTCACAAACTGCGTGTGCTTCCTCAGCCCTTTGCAGGGCTGCTATGGAGTCCTCTTGCTTTGGCTCTGTTTGTCTCATAAATCTCAATGATGCTGACAGTTGGGCACGGTTTAATTTTGCAAATCTGAGAAATGATCAGGCCAATTTAGTTCGCATTTAAACCGTTTGTGTTCACACGCTGGAAAGCCTCTTTTTTTCTTTGCTGCTCCGTGCTTTGGGCCCCTATTATCCTCTGGAGCTATTTATCAATGCACAGCAGGTATATTACCCAACGGTCTCTTTCGTAAAGTGATACAAAATAATCATTCCTGCTCCTCGTCTGCTCAGGAAGAAAAGTGAGGCCGACTCTCATGCATGTCAGCACTCCTGAGCCACGGTATTTTTGTATTACTGCAGGATAAGTGATTTAACTCAATAAGCTTTCCCCATAAATGGCAATGGTCGCATCGAACACAGAAGGTGTGAGTGAATCCGTGCAGCTCCATCACTCCCAGCTCCCACTGCCACCCCTGGGTGACACCAAAGGACACCCCAGCCCCGTTTCCTAGGCCCAGAGCCTGCCCTGCAACAAACGAGCAGCCTCTAATTATGTCCTCTGCCCACCGCTCCTCCTTCACGTGTGCAACACAGCTCCCCATCCCCTCTTCTCCATGCAGATCTGTCTGCACTATGCAAAGAATTGAGCAGATCCGTTATGCTGGTTAATTGATACCAACGTTTGCAGTTTATGGCATGGCTGGTGGGATGCTGCTGGTTTGCAACAGTGACTGAAGAAACTGCTGGGGTAGGGTGCTTCTCCTGGTTATCATTCAAAGCTTGGTGAAGTGCTTTGAGATGTCTGCAAGCCTGAAAAGCACTACAGGAAGCATACAGTCAGATTGCAGGTTTCCCAGCCCTGCTTCTGTCCAAAGATTTGATATCAGGAAAGCAAAGCCACTGCCTGGAGTCAGGGCAACGATGGCGACCTGGTGCCCAGGGCACAAGGGATCCCTCGGTGCCCAGCCCTGACCCTGTGAGGCTGCAGGGATGATTGAGCTCCCTGCCTCTCCTTGAGCTCACAGAGTGCTTTTTGTTTGGCTTTCTCCTCTCCCCAGGGAACAAGTTGAATATTACCTTCCCATTAATTTATACGAGAGCATTTCCAAATAGTAAACTTTCAATAAATTAGTAATGCTGATCTATAAAAAGGGGGGAAAAAGTGGTGTGCTGCAAGTTTATAGCCCTGTGGAAAAGCCGTGAAGCAGAGATCTCCCTAGCACAGCACAGGGATGCTGCATGCACTGCTCCCTCCCTGGCCAGCCAGGGCCAGCACCCGCTGGTGACACAGCACTGTCACCTCTGTTCTCACCTGCTCAGGGCTGATATACTCCAGTTCAACTGGCCAAATGTTATTCTGGAGCGCGTGTGCTGTATCCACAAGGGAAGGGTTCCCACCCTGGGGCTGAATTCTTAGACACCGCAGCTCCTTCCCCGCAAGCAGGACGGCTGCAGGAGCTGCTTGTGAGCACAGCCTGCCCTGTCAGTGCCACTCTAAATATAAGTGGAGCTGATTGATCGTTTTCCCACTGAAGGATACAGAAATGAAGCAAATAGCATTTGGCACCTGAGGAATCCGTGCTCCCCCGCTGCTCTGCGTGCGGGTCTCAGCTGTAATGGATTCAACACATTCGGATGGAAATCTCCCTCCTTCTGCACACTGCTCCACGTCTTCTCTTTCTGCACGTTTAACGTCAGCTTCGGGAGCTGCTCATTACCTAGCAGCAGCACTACAGGTGTTTGTCACATGAAACTTCTCCCAGCAGAAACAGCTTGAAGGGGGGAAGATGTTGAAGCAAAGTGGTCGTGAAATCTGTAATTTACGTGTCGAGGGAAAGGCTGGGCTGCCCAGCTGAGTCTCCTCTTAACCAGCAGTGAGGTGAAATTCCCTGCAGCTGCCATGATGTAAACAAAATCACACTTTGCATTTTGCCCTTCCTGTGTGCACTGCTACCCCTAAGGCAGAAGAAGTGGGAGAGGAAGAGAGAAAGAGGAGAGGATTTCCTACGTTGCCTTTTGTTACAGACACTCCCCACCAATATCTCTTTGTCAGAGTCCGACAGGGAAAAAGGCACAGAAAGATTCACAAAAACCAAACCAGAAGTGATGAAAAATGGATGAGGAGACAAATTCAGCCTGGAGAGTACAAACAAACTATCTGGAGCAAATAGTTTATTTTGAGATGCTAACAGATTTGCTCCAGAGGCCTGTAGAAGAAAGTCAGGTACCATACAGCAATCCTTTCCCTTATTTATAGAATAATTACCATGATTTATTAGCTGTGATCAGCAGTGTATTTATGATGTGGAAGTTTTCAGCCATATTTCAAGTAATTCACCCCCTTGCAGAACTCCCTGTCGCTGTCATCATAGCTCCACTTTTTCTTTCCCTTGAAACCTGTTTGCACCACAATTTATGGCTTTGTTTGTGCAAAAAGCAGGTGTCCTGCTTCAGAGAATAAAGGCAAAATGAGAGCTCAAGGGTAAGAGCCAGCAGCTGTAGGGCATCGTGGAGGTGGGCACTGACAGCCCACGGCCCTCCTCTCCGTCCCTCCGTGCCCATTCTGTACCTGTGTGTGTTGGGATGATGAGGGTTTGGCAGCACCCGGTCCTTGAAACCAGCAGAACAAACACCATCTTCAACTCATCCTCATCTCCTGATGCATCATTGCCCTTTCCCTGCTCTGAACTGTATGAGAAAACATTTCTAAACACTCTCAGAATAACTCCAAACGTAGCAGCTTTGGGGTGAACGCTTAAACACTCGGCCTCTGCCCCAACCCAAGTGCTAAGCAGCCCTTTCTGCTGCACTTGGCTTTGTTTCCCATGCAAACAGCACACCTGGGCTGCAGAGCAATGCCCTGCTGCTGCCTGGGTACCCAAACATTGGTGGGGTCTGAAAATTTGGGGATCTGATAGAGAGAATGAAGTTTAATGCTGCTGGAAATATGAGCTGCTGCAGCTGAGGTCCTGCTGCAAACAAACTGATTCTCATCAGCTCTTATTTGCTTGCCTACATGGTCTTAAGGCTGGCTTATTGCACAGATATCCCCTCCTGCTGTCTGACTGCTCCCTGCTTGCTTTCTGCTGCGGTTCTGCCATAAACCATCTGGGAAGCTTTAATTCTCTGCTTTTAAAAGGAGATTGCATTTCACCAGCCAGAGTTGATTACAAAGCTGGGATAAACCCCATAAAATGTGACAAACCCTTTCCCCATCACAGCCCTCCACCAGCAGAACCCTGCAGAAGCGAAGCGCCCAGCTTCTGCCTTCCCAGCCCTGTGCCCATCCGTGCTGCCCCCTTTCCCACAGACCCAGAGGTCTCATTCAGAGCCAAAGGTGAAAGCACATCAGCCCTGCAGCCTCACACCTGCCCAACTGCAGCAAACAGCCCCAAAGACCTCTTGTTCTGTGCCCTGTTAAAGTAACTCGTATTTCACGCGTCCACCGCCAGGCACAAAATGGGGCACTAATAGGATTAATGAGCGGAGCACAGAAACAGCTCCATTACGTTTTGGGAATGAGATATCTGGGAGCAGCCAGGATATAATTTGATTCATTTGTTAAAATAACGTGAATTAAAAAAAAAGAGCCCAAAGTGAACCCGTTCCAGGGACCTGCAGAAGGCAAACAACGATGGCCCTTATCCCTGTTGGCATTTGTTTTCATTAAGTGGCTGGAAGAGAGCTAATGGCAGGAGGGAACCTCATCGTTGGGTAACCTTGTTGACTCTGAGAGAGCCTGAAGATTTAAACAGAAGTTTGCAAAAACAGCACAGAAATAAAATCCTTTCTAAGCTCTGCACCTTCCAATCCCTCAGCTTTGCATCCTGGCCCACAAGTCTCCGAAATCCCCATCTCCACCCAAGGCCCCCCAGAAGCTGAATCTCTGGGATGCTCCTTCAAGACTTTCTGTGCAGCTGGGAGGCGAGCAGCGGTGGCTGCAAAATCTGAGAGAAATATTTATCTCCCCTGACTTATTTAATTCTTTGAGGTTTGTTTTGTGTTGGGTCCCAAGGCACCAAAAATTAACGGGATTTATGCAGTAGAATAGTTTGGAAATTTATGACTTGTAGCCTAATGTTCTCCTGGAAACTTTCCTTGACATCCATCTTTCTGTCTGGTTTTCCCAGAAGCAAAAGCTCACCATCTCTTCCCTGCCTTAAATGACTCTTTCCAGCCCCCATTCACCTGGAAATATTTACTGCATAAGAGCCTGTCCCACAGCCATTAGAAGAGGAGTTATGGGGCTCTCAGGCTCTGTGTGCACTGCTGGGTCGCTCTATGGGGTCGGTTCCAAGGAGCCATCCCTTCCCCTCCTCCCTATGGGGCCCATGGGAAGCACTGCCCCACCTGCAGCCCATCTTGTTGGGTCAGTTTTGCTACAGTTCATCAGCTCTTCTTCCAAATCTTCTTGGCAGTGAAGTCATCAGGACTGATTTAATGACTTTCAGAGCGGGTTAAACAATGGCTGACCCTTTTGCTTCCTAATTAGAAGTTCTCTTCCCTAATGCTTCGCAAGGTCACATCTCCACTCCCCATCTCTAATTATTACTCGAGGCTTTATGTCTTCTTTGATGGCCTGGCTTATCCACCCATGCTTTCTTCCTAATCATTCCCCATCATCCCTGCATGCTTGCATGATGGAAGGCCAGAGCACCATCAGAGCCACAGGGCAGAGGGTGGCAAGCCAAGGCAGCCCCAGCATCCCCACATCCTACCATGCCAGGACTCATCCTCTCCCTGCAGCAACACATGAAGAGACACAGCTCCATCTTCTCCTCTGCCATCTCGTTCCTCTGATACCTGATTTTTTTTGATAAGCTCCTTGTTTGCCAGGCACACAGAACAAAACTATTTTTCTTGCGCTGAGCAGACAAGATGTTGAAATGTTTTCTTTCTGTGATAACTGCAAGTGGAAGAAATCCTGCCCGTGAGTCTTGTCAAGTCAAGGGATCTCTTTGTAGTTCAGTGAATTATTTCATACCCAATGTTAATTTAAAGACAAACAAACAGATCTGAATGCACTTGGTGGAAGAATTATTTCCAGTACATTTCAGGCTTATGCTGCTCTGTACTACACGGCTGTACAAGCACTGCATGCACCCTACTGCATCCCACTGCACTGCATCACACCCCATCCCTCCCTATAGCATTGCATTGCATCGCACCTCACCTCTTCCCATGGCATTGCATCACACCCCATCCCTCTCCATGGCACTGCAATATACCCATCCCACCCCAATGCACTGCATACCCCCCATATTGCACCCCGTCACATCCAGGCTGGATTGTGAGGCCAGCCCTGGGCAGGAAGCATCCCTGGGGTGCTGCCACCCCTGATTTTCCTATGGGGACACCTCCAGAACACAGCCACACACACAGAGAATGAACCATCCTTCTTGGAAACAGGAGCTGCGGAAGAGTGACGTCGCTCCACCTCGAGCAGGAATAAATCAGAAGAGGGCAAAGTGCACAGAACGGATGAAAGGTAATAAAAATGATGCTCAAATGTGCCATGGGGAGTTAACTACTTTTCCCTGCCCAGCTTTCCTTTCAGGAGCTGCTCTTGGGAAGCTGTGAGTGAAATCAGGACTGGGGGTTGCATGGCTTTGCCTGCAGCCTGGCCCACCATTAGCACAGCCCCGCTGTGCTGAACCATCCTGTTTGCCACAAGGGGAAACACATGCTCAGCGAGGAGAATATCTGAAGCAAATGCTGATGCATTCAACTTGCAGTATTGCTTTCCTCCGTCAGAGCTCCTCAGAGAATGGGGAAATGCAGCTCCAGCACAAAGCCCCCAGCCCAGGGCTGTCCTGGCACTCGCACCCCTGCAGCATCACCGCTCCAGACACACAAAATCACTGCTGTCCTGTGTGTGTAAAGGTCCTGGAGCACACGAGAGACAATTCGTCTTCTTTTACAGCAGGTGAGAGCTGAAAGGAACCTGGCCAGATTAAATAACCCAACAATGGCAATTTGAGGTCGTTTCCATCACACTGACAGTATTGCTGCCTACAGTGAAATTGAAATAGTGAGCCAACGAGCTCAGCTTGCCTTGACTCCTCAAGCTTCTCCCTCTAAGCAGCTCTTCATGAAGACTGCAACAAACCCAAAGCAATGGCTGGGGCAGCAGCCTCAGCCTGGGATGCACAGAGCTCTGAGGCCACATGGGTTGCTTCTTCAGGGGATAGGAGGAGACTTATTTGAAACAGCTCTCTTTGTTTGCCGTTTAATGAGAAGAGATGGAGTTTTAAAGGACTTTTGTCAGAACATCTGTGGCTGCACAGGTGTGCAATCGCACGTACGGCGCGCTGCTCTGCGCTGCTGCAGAGCCCAGCTCCTCCATGGCGAGCGTGGGGGGAGAGGGGAGGAGCTGCAGGCCTCAGGAGTGGAAAGCAAATCTGAGATAACATAAAAACATCATTCCATATATCTGAAAGCCGTTGTAAGCACTTTCCAGGAATATTTTACAGCCCCGGTTTCATTAGTGAGAACACTTACAGAAAGCAAATTCCAAGCTTGAATGCCTGTATACCCACTGTTTGCAACCATGTTGTGCCTTGGGTGCAGAACACAGAATGCGTGCTGTTGGTAACTCTCACCCAGGGATGGGCAGTGCAGTTTGGGGTTCCCCAGCATGGGACCCCTCTGTCCTTCTCCCAGTGCAATTTTGGGCCCCTGCCCTCCTCCTGGGCGGTTCATCCTTGAGGTTTTTCTGCTTCATCACGTTGCCAAGAGAGACAGTGACAGATAAAGGAGAACAGCTCCGCGTAACCTCGATTACCCAAGGATAATGAGGCCCTGTGCACCCTTATGGTATTGGTGATATTTGTATCTATTCAGCTTTTTCAGTGCTAAAGGTAACCATTTATAACCATTAAAGGATGGCAAGCACAGCCCTGCCCACGTCCCAGCCCAGCTCCCTCCTGATGGGCAGCATCGATCACATTGTGCCTTCACAGAGGTCCACATCTGTGCCACTGCTGGCATTGAGCTTCACTGATATCATTACACTAACGAGCTGCTCTGATGCATCAGCCTTGCAGCCTGCCCGCTGTGCTGGGATGTCACAAGCAGCCCCAGCATCTCCATCCTTTGCAAATTGGGAGGAATATACCCAAAGGGAAATGGTGCCCAATGGAGAAGACATCGTTTGGCAGATGACTCTCCACGACAAACCCACATTTGTTGGAAGCAAGGTGCCTAATTAATTCCAGTGAAGCAATGAATGAGCAGAGAGGGTCCGTGGCCGCTTGCTTCCCACTCCCACAGGTCACCCAGTGTCTGAGCAGCCCCAGCAAAGCCACCAGGTGTGCCATGCTGCTGCCCCAGTGTAGAGGTTGGGCGGATGGACGGGGTTATCTGTGAGCACTAAGCCCCTGTTTGTCCCTGCACAGCCCAGCACTGCCAGCCCTGATTGTCATTCCTATGGCACCGTGAGCGCGCGGGCACCGGGTGGGATGGCAATAACAATCATAAGTCTCCAATATTGCTTTCCGCCCATAGAATGTAATTGCTTCTGCAGAAGGAATTAAGCATCATAATGAAATGACTATAAAAAGAGACTTTGTTCTCCATCAACAGATCACAAAAATCTTTGCGTGCAAGGGCACCAGAGTCCTTGAGAGCAGTGCCCGGGTTCCCCAGCCCATAGCAGGGCAGCACTGGGGCTGCCACTGCCCTAAGCATAGCATCACACAACACTGCAGGCCCTGGGGATGCTGAGCTTCAGCACTTGACCCAAACTGGCACATTTCTGTCTTCCTGAATGTCTCATCTCTTGTTTTGCTGCTGGGGTATTAGCTGCATTTCGCTCAGCTTTATTCCCACTCCTGGAAAGCAGTATTCAAATCCAACAATAAGTCTCTCAAACCTGGAAAGGGAAGAAGCATTTATTCCTAGGGAAGCTGCCGTGTATCTGAAAGCAGCACTTGCAATGTAGCAGGAAAAATAACTGTACCATAAGTGGAACAAACCTAAAAGAGGGCAGTGGGAGCACCAAGACTCACGCTCAGTGCTGCAGTGTACAGGTTCCTGCCTGAAGCATCCTCTTGCTGTTCTCAGCGTGGGTTTATTCCCTTATTATTTATTCCCTTGATGCTGGGCTGTCAGATGAGACCTTTGCCAACACATCAGCCTTCCATCCCATCAACCCCAGTGAGTTCTGGTCATGCCAGAGGTTCCCAAAAGAAAGAACCAAGAGCCCGGTTCACTGCTGAGAGTTCAAGCAGCTCATTGCCCATTCATTGTCTCCTTGGAGGCTGAAGAAGAATCTGTCCACTTAAAATAGGATTATTTCTGGGTGGCAAACCACAAAGTTAATTTGGCTCTAATCTCTTTAACTAGAACCAATTATAGGAGTGCTAATGACTCTTACAGAGGACTCTCCTGGCCTGTGCTGGCGGGCACTGCAGGCAGAGCAAACACATCACACCCCCTGCCCACGTCCTGCTAGGAGAGCAGCACAGCATTCCTTCCCATGCTCACGGATGTTTCCACGCATGCTGCCTTTGCATCATGCATGCCTTTGCAATGTGGTCACTGCAAGCAGAGCCCTGTGTGCTGCAGCCTGGCTCCCCATCACCTCACAAAACACTTGTAGCCAATCTTCCTCCTTAGTGTTAACAGCTTGCTGGTGGGTATATATTACATAAAGAAGGACAGAATTATTACAGCCCCATAAATTACGAAGCAACTTTGGGAGTGTACTCTCTCAGAACCTTCTGACCGAGGCAAATTCCATCTCCCTGTGCCCTTCTCTAACCACCCCAGGGAACCGTTTTTCTCTCTTTCCATTTCCCAGGCTCAGAGAACCGTCCACAATCCCCACACACACAGGCAGGAGTTTGCTCTATGTCAGCTCTGCAGCATTGGTGGCAGGAGGGCACCCAGATCTGCTCTGCTGCATCCCTCCTGCCTGCCCACAGCCCCTGCTCAGAGGAAGGAGATGTGGGAACTGGAGCTTTAAGCACCCCATCCCCACTTCCTATTGCTAGTATTATTACCACTGTGATATTAAGCCTTTGAATGGTCTCTCTGAATTTATTTGCTTTTGTTTTCATACTCTCGTGCTGTAATTTTCAATTTAATTAGTTTCAGCGTTTCGGAGGGCAACAGGTCGTATTTTATCTTTGCAGTTAATAGCCCTAATTGTTTACCCTTTCTTCAGCAATATCTCATTAACTCTATAGGCCATCATTTCCGTGGCACCTCCAGAATCAATTTGCTCACAGTGTGGCGCCTGCCCCTAAATCCTCCCCTCTGCTCCCTGAACACCCCTGCCCTTTCTCACTATGGTAGCACTGATTTGAGAGGAGCACTGCAGGAGGAGACCAAGAGGTCTGGGTCATTTCTTACATCCGTGGCCCTGCTGGAGCAGCGCTCACCCTCTGCACTGTGCTACGCCACACCACTTCTGCAAGCAGAGCACAGCAGGGCCTGCAGGTAGCTGGGCTACCCCGACTCCAGCCTTCACACCTCATTAATCACACTTCTAATGAGTTTGTGCTCACCAACGAGATGGTTTTGGCTGAGGAGGTGAATCACAGATGATATCTTCCATTGATCGTTTCATCTCACTCGAATGATTTGTACCCAGGAAATGGGTCTGGATTTTCAGCTTAAATCAAGCCTGCAGAGACGACGGTGCTTTTGGGTTCTGATGACTGCAGCCAGCACAGACTTCTTCCTCCTTGTTTTGCTTTGAAGTTCCTGCAGAGCTGAGCCTGCAGCTGCAGGGTAGCAAGCCAACATGCTCGTGGGTGTGAGCATGTGCTGCAAAGTGCAAGCAGGACACAGTGAGCCCAATGCCCATTAGCTGGGCATCAACCTGCTGCTAGCTGCAGGCACCTGAATTATTGATGGGTACAACGACCTCCAGCAGAGCAACAAGGAGGGAGAAGAGGCTCCTTTCCCTGCGTGCAGCACAGGGCTCTCAGAGAATGGACACAGAGTCCTCACCACCCTGCACACATCATGCATTGCTTGGAGCACTCAAACGTGCTGTGCTGTTTCTCAAAGCCATCGAGGTGGATTGGCCAGACAGCTCATGAGGAGCACCCAGGGGTCTGCCAGGCGTACCTGAAGCTGCTTGGTCCTTTTACAAGGTAATTTTGATGGTTTTGAGACTGTTGCTGACATGTAGTCTGTACAGGGGGTAAACAAACACATGTACGTGCAGCATATGGGGAAATACCCATGAAGCACAAATTAGCCATATGTCCAAATGTTGCTGCCAAATTTTCTTCCATCTTTTTTCTTTCGCCCATTTTTATTTTTTAATCTCCTTTGGGCTGCCACTGAAGGTGCCACTTTCCTCCATGCCTCCATCACACATCACTTCCCACTTGTTTTTCTCAGGGCACGTTTGAATTGTATCTTGGTTGTTCCACTGCTTACATGTATGTAAGATCTGAACATCATCATTCAGACCACACAGAGGATGTGTATCCCTTCATACAGAGGACAGCATCCCCTCAGAGCAGAGCCATGCACTCAGGAGGACAGAGGTTGCTCCCAGCTCTGCGCTCACTGCTGCTCTGCCCTCCCAGTGCTGGACAAAGCCTTGCTGAGCACATCAGGTGTGGGGTATGGAGCCCCAATGTGGTTTGGGAGAGCTGGAAGTGCTTAGGAGGGATCACAGCCCGAACAGAGGCTCCTGGAAGAGAGCCCACATGAGGGTGATGGTGTTTCTCTAACCCCATATTGACTTTGGCTTCCAGAATCAATTTTCTTTATTAGCTGATGAATCCCTTCAAAGACTTTCTGTACTGAATCTAGATAAATTATTTAAGCAGTAAATTCCTTCCACTCCAGCAGTTACAGTGTGGTGATTTAATAGGGAAGAGAGGCAGAGAGGTTTAGGGACAAGGTCACTGCGAGCAGAACATCTGAGCAGTAATAGGTTTGCTAATAAGTGATCGTACACCAAAGAACCAAGTGTAAAACAGATGCAATTATTAGGAAACAGATATTCAGCAAAAGACTGGGATTAGTGGCAAATACGAGGGGAGCAAGCCATGAGAGACTGTAGTCTTCATTATTTATGCAAGCAAATTGCTGTCAATGAGAGGAGCACCGTATCTGATTCAGGAGCTGGAGGACACACACCTGCTGCCTCTGTATGGGCTGCAGAAGGAGATGCACAAGGAGCAGCACAGCAGTGAGTTTGCAAGCATCCATGCAGCTCTCCTGGTTCCAGGGGCTTGTCCATGGCCATGATAATTTGCTAATTGTCTACTTAATTGTCACTGGAGGCTGGGCCAGAGGGTGCTCCTACCAGGGCCTCATCCCAGCCTGCTGCATTCCTCCTGCTCTGCACACTTGTTGGGCTGAGGGAGCTTCAAGGCCACAATGAGCTGAAGAGCAATGGAATAAGAAATAGTTCTGCCTTTGAGAACGATACTGGAGCATGAGGTCAGAGAATTCAAACGTATTTATAGCCAGCAAAAGGAAATGATTGTGTTAAGTGGCAGCTGAAGGATGCAGAGACCCAATAGAACCATTGGCTGCAGCCATCCATAATGTCACTGGGAAGGCAATTACACGATGAGGTGATGGGATGCAGAGCATTCTGACAGCAATCATTCTCTATGGCCCACTCTGGAGATCAGAAGGGAAATGGATGTGTTCTACAAAACAAAGCTGCAAATTGAAGGCTGACCTCGGGTGTAAGAGGCAATCCCCTCAGCTGGGTGCAGCACAGCTTAATGGGGGGATCAGAGCACGTGGCTGCATGCATCCCTGCAGAAATCACACCGAGCTGAGTGTGACCTGGTTCCAATAAGCAGCTATACATAGCAAGCTCAATTAAGGCAGGCAAACAAAGGAGACCTCGCTGCCTCCCCTGTGCAAGCTCTGTGCTTTTACACGAATTGAGCAGTGATGAGGGCAGCAGGGACACCGTGTGCCAGCCCCAGCACTCCCTGACATGTGGGCACCCTGTGCCTCAGAAAGCCCCCAGTTCTGCTCCTCACACACCTCTCCCAGCCCCACTGCAGCCTATTGAAGCCTTCAGACCTCAGCTTTAGCTGCAGTCCCTTAACTACAACAAAACCCTTCCTCTCCAACTATCCAGTCTGTGCTTGCAGCAGAGCCACACTCAGCACCAGGTATGATCAGTTCTTCTGTATCCATTTTTGTTTAATGTGTATTCCATAAACAAAACAAAAAAACCCCAAACCATAACATTCAGCCAAACGAGGCCAAAGGAATCACCATCTAACTGTGGTGCATGGGCCCAGTTTGCACTTTCAGGGCAATCCTCCCAGCCGTCCCCACCTCCATCCCAGTTCACACACCAGGCAGCAGCTCCAGCAGAACCCAATCTCAACAGCAACCTCAACATCAATTGACCACAGGTTCTTGTAATGCAAAGGAAAGCACAGCAATAACAGCAGAGCAGCAAGGTCCCAGGCTGCAGCAAATGTGGATTCAATCAAGTGCAGCAGCCACAGGTACAGAAATAAAGGAAAGCAACTGCTTACCTTCAGAAGTCCTCAAGTACACAGGCATCTCCATCAAAACAGCATCAATGCCACTGCCAACCCTTAAATGATGGCTGGAAGGAGTGGATCCTGGCTCCACCCTGTCCATTCACTCAGGTACATTGCATGCAGCTGAGCTCCTCTAGGCTGGCCCTGCCTTCACACCAGGTGCTCCATCACTGGTGCAAACTGAGACTTGGCATTTTCACTACAGTTCTCCACCTGCTATATGAGGAAGCAGCCCCAGTAACAGGAAAGCCATGGTCCTCCCACTTGGCAGGGTTTTCATTCAATGCTTTCATTAGAACAGTATGCAAACATCTGACCTAGAGGTAATGACCCAGCTGACTTCTAATTGGGTGTAATTGGGTTTGCAGGGGCTCCTGTTGGAGATACCCTAACAAGAGGCAGTGTGGGGAGTCACTGCACATCCCAACCTTGCTCGTGGCTGCTTTGCCAAGTGGGGCTGTGCAGCACCAGGTGCATCCCATGCGTGTCCCGTGATGCACGCCCTGCACTGCCCACGCTGCATCCATCACCACGCTGTGCCCACCTGCTGCCCTCCCACCTCTGCCCCAGCAGAGCTCAGCTCCGAGGGTTCATTAAGGAGCGCATCCGCTTCACTCTCCGCTCTGAGAGCAGCAGGGGTTCAGCACCAACGTGCACTGAAGGAATAAATTTAAAATATATGCATCTCTGGTTGTGTACATCAAAACCAATTTATGCAGAGGCAGAGACTCAGACATGCTCGCAGCGGCTTTAGGAAGTGTTTATCAGCCAGGCTGGTTGGGAGATGATCGCCATCGATTGCCATGTCATTGTCACTCCTGGGCACACCAGGAGGCTAGGGGGACATGGATTACATTAGTGAAAGGAAATGGTAAATGATGTGGAGCCAAAATTTTGCTAGGGCAGCCAGACGTGGCCCTGGGTCACAGAGTGGGCATCAGCTGCTGGATTTGGGAGAACAATCTGAGAGAGCCCTTTAACGGCAGTGCTATTTATTCACGGATCTCCTCAGGAGAACTCAGGTATTTTAAAAAGGAGAAAAGAAAATCCCACCTGATGGAAAGTGAAACAGAGCTCAAGGAAAAAAAAAGAAAATGAAAAAAGAAAAGTAGGTTTCTTCTTTATGGAGAGATGGAGAAAAGGCAGACTGGGATGAATTGAGGGCTGGAAAAATCTCTCCTCTAAAGGAAATTAAAGAGTTCAGTCTATTGAGTTTGCTGGAATAAGGGTGAGGGATGATCTGGGCGCTTTGAGAGTCTCTGTGTGGGAGGGATGCTCTGCAGGGCTGCCAGATGTGGCAGTGAGGAGGGTTAAAGTCAGAGCCAGTAACTGGTTCTGGAACACCGTGGGCAGGTGGGGATCCCAAGGAAGTGAGGGCTGCTGGGCATTTCCTTGGTATTTCCTCTTGGCATATATGAGGGGGGGAGAAACCAGACCCCATATGGGGCCTTGGGGTGGGAGGAATCACAAAGCAGCCAAAGAGGGATGGCACCGAGTGGAGCAAAGCCCTTTTATCGTTGTTTTGTATCACTGTTACTGATGCCGAGCTCTCGGATGCAGCTCCTTATCAGCAGATCTCCAAGTGTTTGATAAAGGAGGTCGCTATCATTGTGTCCCCTTTTTGCAGATGAGGAAATTGAAGTCAGCTGGAATTGCCGGTGCTTAGCCCTCGGAAAATGAGGCTCTAAATAACCGAGACCCCAGGGGATTTGGGGGAGGCGGGATACAACAACCTGAGTGGGGACGCCGGGCAGGGCAGCAGGACGGACATCGCAGCACAGGAGCAGCATCACAGGATGTTTAACGGCAGAGCAGTGAGAGCTCACCCAAAGGACCAGATCCCATCCTCCGTGTGAGCACCCAAGCAGAGACGGGGTGATATTCACCCACTTCAAAGAGCAAAAAGTTTCCATAATCGTGTAGGGAAGAATGAAAAAAAGCGAGTCAGAGCATTTCAAAAGGCGTTTGCGAAGATAAACAAGCGGGTTGCTCGCTCCCTCTCACATCTCCTGCCACGTTCCTTCGGCCGTTCAGCAAATTCTGTTTGATCAATGAAGCTGCTTTTGCTACGGGGCACAAAATAAGTGGCATAAAGAAACGGAGAGGAAAAATGCGCTGCCTTTAAAGATAAGCAGAACTGTCTTCTGCAGCTTAAGCGGTTAACAATGGCTGCGTCCACTTCTTTGCTCCGGGGCACTTACCTGGTTATTGATTAGGTACTTTGTGTGTGCTTTTGGCTTTCTCACCTCCCAGCCGCCGTTTGGATTTTATCGGATTCTTGCATTTAAAATTACAAGCAGGTACTTTGAATTGGCGTTAGCTCCTTAAATATGTGCTGCATCTTCGTGTGTCACGCCAGCACGAGCCAAGCCCATCAGAAGCTGCTAGATAATAGGCAATTACTGCTCTTAAACAGACGAGGCATTCACTAGGAGAATGGGCTGCATCTTAAGTCACCCATAAATTCTTTCGTAGTGCTCCTGTTAATACGTGTTCCTGCGTTCCTGGTCAATGCTTTTCCTCGGCCAGGCCTCCCCATGGGGCAGATGCTTTGCTGTCAGTGGCACTGTGGGTTCCATCACCACCTCCCTCCCTCCTGAGCCATTCTGCTCTCCAGGAGAATGGGACTGCACGACCGATGTCTCATTAAACTTCTTTCTGAAATAGTATCCTTTCCTTCTTCCCTGCTTTTTCTCCCTGTTAAACAAAAATCTTTTGGAGAACACAAGTCATTTGTTACCATAACAACCCCTCTCCTCCGGCACTGATGCTCTGCCCTTCCTGAGCGTTGGCCATGGGACACGGTGTGTACATCCCCAGCCCTGCAGCACTGCAACCTTTGGTCTGAGCTTTGGATAAAGATTTACACCTCCCAATGCACGGGAATGGGGATGGGGCCGCCATGAGTTTCCATGTTCTGGATTTGCATTCATCCTTCAGCAGAGAGGATCAACAGAGCCCTGCCACCCCTGCTGGTGCTGGTGGCGGGGTCCTGTGCTCCCTTCCCATCTTCCTCCTCCAAAGCACCAAGCCCACTCATCTGCCCAGCGTGCTGCCAGCTCCTTTCCAATAGCTTAATCCTGATTGCACGAGATTCTTCACTGCTGGCAGCTCTGGAATTTTTTTTTATTGCACTGAAAGCTCCCTGGATCTCAGAGGGAAAATATTGCTCCAAGAGCCTCCATTTGCACATAGCTGGTGCGAGGTTGTTAATGTTGCTGTCTATTATAAATTCTCAGTCCTGCCTCTGGAACCTTGCTGTGCCATGATATAACCTTGTTATGTTAACATGAAAATTAAACACAAGAGATGAATCTGCTAAATTGGATTCACCGACGTAGATCAAAGTCACTCCGGCACCAGCACTGGGGCTGAAGGCACGTCGGCCCCGTGGAGGGAGCTCTGAGCAGCCCCTGAGAGAGGAATTTGGGACAAATGCACGTCAATGGCCATTTACAGCTGAATGCTGAGTGCTGCTCAAGGAGTTTGGCAGAAGTGAAATGAAATCTTATTACAATGGAATGCAAGAGGCGCGGGGAGCCCCCATATTCCCTTCCCAGCTCTTTGGGTGTGATAGCAGGCAGCACAGCACGACCCACCCGAAATCCAGCACTGCGATCCAGTGGCTCCTCTATGGGGGAAGGCAAAGAGCTGCCTGTCAGGGGAACGGAGAGCAAATGCTGCCAGATAATTACCATGCGTGCTAATTCCCATTCTTCCTTTCCATGCAAGACTGAGTTATTTATTAAATAGCCTCGCTCCATCCGGCTCCTCGCCCTCTTAGCATTCACTTTCTGAAAATCTTGCTACAATTTGGCCGGTGCCAGGGTGGGAGCACAAAAATAGCTTGCATGCTTCAACGCTGAGTGGGGGAACGTTTGGAATTGCAAAATTAACCAACAACCGAGCGCGTTTGGAATGGAAAATGTGATGCGAAATTGAAACCTTGGTTGATTGCATCCAGAAGCCGCCGTGCTGGGAAGGGAGACAACCTCTGGTGATTTGTGCAGCACGGCAGCGCTGCGCGGGCTTGGAAAGTTCCCAGGGAGAGGATTGGAGATGCACTCTCAGCCTGAGAATTGTTCTGCAGAGAACTCTGAGCGGTTCCGCACCGCAGGATCAACCCAATGCATCCCGATGAAGCGTTCAGGATTTTGTCTTTGGGGTGGATCCAGAGTCTCTTCAAGTCTATGAGAAGTTTCTCAATCCCGAGCCCGGGGGCTTAACTTTTAAATCCTGCTTTTCAGTTCTCCTTCTGCCGCTCATGCAGGTCATAGAGACCCACAGGAACCACAGAGCATCCTTGGTGCCGTGCCCCTGCTTCCTCAGGCAGCCCTGGGAGATCCCACCCACCCCACTCACCCCATTGGGTCACTGTTGACTCGTGGCAGAAATCAAAGCCATCTATAGAGGTGCTGCCCTACCTTGGTGAATATCCATTACGCTATTTGACTTCATTAGGTCTATAAATGAAATTAAAACGCAGTTAAAATGGATTTCTTAAATGGACTTGTAAAAGCTTTTGATGGACGAAGCACTTTATTCCTCCAACTCTTTTTATGGCATCCATTCGCACTTTTCCTTTCACTGCCAACTTTTAATCACTTCTTTCACTTCTCTTGGTGCCCAGAGAGCCTCTGCACGGCCGAGGGACCGACCCTGGTGCCAGCCCTCCAGGTGGCCCTTGGCAACACACAGGATTGTGTTATCACCACTACCTTCAGTGCTCTGCTATACCACATCATGTGCTACCAAACTGAAACGCTAGGCACTGCACCAGTCCGTGTGACACGCTGGGATGGCGCAGGGATGATCCCACTTTGGGCAGAAGGCGATGTCCGAACGCCCGACGCCCGGCACTGAAATAAAGATGATGGAGGAGATATTCCAGCCTCTTCTTTTTTTCCCTCTCCTCGGTAAATGTCACGCTTCAGGAGAGTATAGCCAAGAAAAGTTCAAAGTAATAATATCAGAAATCTGCTTCTCTTTTCCTTTTGACATTTTATTGTGATATGAAATAGCAGGGGATAAAAGCTCTAATGGGGATATTTGGTTCTTCTTTTCAGTGAGCATTTTAAATGCGGGCTGGTTATGACTCACATTTATTATGATATATGCAAATCTTTAAGGACCTCATTCACAAAGCCAAGGCAGCTACAGACACTTGTATGGAATTTACTGGATGGGAGGAAAAGCCAAAGGGATTATCGCTCCTGCCCAGTCCCTGCTCCCACCGCACCGGCAACCTTTATGCCAGCAGCATGGATCTCGTGCTCTACCCAATCCTCCAGCCTGTGCTGGAAGGGGGGACAGCAGGGCTGGGCAGTGGGGATGGGGGCAAGGACAGAGCCCACCACCCTTTATCTGCCACAGCCGTTGCCCTCCTACACGATGACCCAGTGAGCGACCTCACGACAGAACACTCTCCATTCCTCCCACTTTGCTTTCGGTGGGAGCAAAGAGCTGCTCCCCACATCCACTTTTCACAAACCAAAAACCCAAGCTTCTGCTCCGCAGACTGCTTTGATGGTATTTCTGTGTTGACTTTCAACCAGAAATTTCAAGTGGATAAACAATGGCGAGCAACCAGGCTATAAAATACAACTTTAATAATATTTAGCTGGTAATGGGCATGGAGTCTTGTTGATTTGTGATGGAGAAAAGAGGGTTGTTTTTAACAAAAATAATAAAAAACTCATTCCACACTGAATCCTATCCTAATTAGAAGCTATTATTGCTCTCCAACAAATAATCTTCTGAACTAAGTCCATTCCACGGAGAGTGATCAAAGGGTGATTTAATTAAATTTTCATGTTTAATTTTCCTTTTTCCTTTCTGCCATTCCACTTCTTCCCCCCACAGCTTCTCGTGGAGCAGGGATGGCACCGGGCAGGGGGGGCTCTGCTCAGCACCACGATCCCTGGCTGGAGGGAGATGCATCCTCAGTGGCACCTCGATCTTCATTTTCTGGTCTGTGGCCAGCTTAAATGCTATACTTAATTTAGAGCAATAACACTTAAATTATGAATTGTCTGCTGTAACTATAAATTATACATTTTGGAGATGAATATTCAGGTCCTCATCCCCAACAGCAGATGTGATGTGGAGAGGTTGGCGGGCAGATGCGGATTGAAGCCACGGTTTGGGTTGGGTTTCCCAGATGCTGTGGGAGCCCTGGGGATGTGAGATGGGGCTGTGGGTCCCACACTGCTGGGGGATCCCACTGGGAGCTGGGGACCCTGCCCAGGTCAGTGCTGTTGTGCTTTGCCTGATTTTGTCTCTCTGAGTCTGCAAGGGACTGAGTTCTGTTTTTGCAGAAGTTGTGTTTGAATCATAGAATCACAGAATTGCTCAGGTTGGAAAAAGACCTTAAATTCATCAAGTCCAACCACAACATAGCCAAAGGTGGGGAATTTGCACGGAGCCACGTCTTGATGATTGGACCAGATGATGCCGGTGGTCTTTCCAGCCTTAACGACTGTATGATTCTGTGATTCCATGGCTGTGCACACACTGGAAGAACAAAAACCAAGCGTGTTGCATTGCCTGGCTGCCACAATGAACCAGGGCAAGTTAGATGTGTGCCTATCCTGAGGAGCTCAGGTTGAGTTGGAACCTCTCCACAAACACAGAATCACTCAAAGCCCAGTGCAAACATGGCTGTGAACATTCCCAGGCAGAAAAAACAGCCAGTGCTGGGCATTGGGCTGCAGGGCTCGGAGCAGCTCTCGCATGGAATCAGCTCCCCAGGGGGGTGGTTGAGTCGCCACCCCTCAATGCGTTCAAAAACCGTTTGGATGTGGTGCTTGGGGACGTGATTTAGCACAGGGTTGTTAAGGCAGCATGGCCAGGTTGTGGTTGGACTCGATGATCTTTAAGGTCTTTTCCAACCTGAGCGATTCTGTGGTTCTACACAGGAGGTGCCCATGTGGGGGGATAGAGCAGCACAGCAGGATCCCCTCGCTCTGCAGCCTGACGGTACTGAAGAATTCATCAAAGTGACACGGCGACAAAAGGAACCCGTTGTCACTGCACCGTTCCCTTGCCACTCACTGGAAGATAACGCCCGTGCTGAGCTGCATTTGATCTGTTTCAATTCGTTGTTACTTTTCAATGTGTTCTTAAAACTCCGGCGCTAAGAGGGAAAAAAAAAAAAACCAACGCTGCCAAATACTTTGTAAACCTCCGTTCTGCTGAAAGCGCTCCTGCTCTGAATGCACAACATCTCCTGTAGCAACTGGTAAGTTAGCATGCACTTAGAAAAGACACATTTACATACAAATGTGATCTCAGCCCCGCATCTACATAGATGGAGTTCTTTCTTTCCAACTGCTGATTGATTCCCATCTTGGTGTGGGTGCGCAATTGAGACCGAACCTGGCATGCCTTCAAGGGATGAGGCTTGATCCTGCACAGAGCCCCCGATGGTGACATGAACCGAGCCGCCCTTTGTTCTACCCACCAGCAATGCCAAAAGGGGAAAGATCAGCACAGCTCGTCATCCCCTGCCCACACCAGCTCCGTTCCCACCATAGCAGCCACTGCAAATTCAGAAGATAAGGCGCTTTGTAGAAGTTCAGCTTCGACAAAAATACTTCTCTGGTTAAAAAAGAAATTATTTTTAGCTTTGCTTTTTCATTTAAAAATGAAGAATTCCCCTCAGATTCCTCAATAATGAATTGCAGAGAAAGTTTCTCTCCAGTTCAGCTGAATGATGCTCATCCAAGGGGGTGGAAAATTACTGAAAACTATAATAGTAAGTAACAAAAAAGTCTTAAATTCAACCTTTATGGAGTTTTAATCATTTCAAGCATGATTCATTTCGCATGCAAATCCTGCCTCACGCTCTCTGTGCGACTAAAAACCACTTCAAACCATTTCCACACAAAACCATTTCAGGAGAAGGCAGAGATTCAGATCGTAACCAAAGGGAATCCTGAATTCTAATTTCGCTTTGACATCTGGGGTTCCTTTTGTGAGGGCAAAAATTGGTAGGCACGTTTGATAGCGTCCTCAGAAGTCGCTCCTCTCTATCCTGCAGGTGGGTCAAGGCAGGTCTCAGCAATAGCATTCATGTATTTAATCTCAGTGATAGCATTAGTTGGGCACTAATAATGGCACTTAGCCCTCCGTACAGCGCGTAAGCTTCCAAAGCATTCTGCAGACATTCTTTATCTTGTTATTGGCAAACTCAGCAGTGAGCTGGTTCCATTCAGCTCCAGTGAAAACAAAAATAAGGGAAGCACAGCACTGCCTGCAGATGGCTCAGGGCTGGGAAACCATGGCCATTGCTTCATCGCCACGGCCATCAGTCCAGCAGTCCATCAGTCCAGCAGTCCATCAGTCCAGCAGTGCAGCAGTCCAGCAGTCCAGCGGTCCATCCATCCATCAGTCCATCCATCAGTCCAGCAGTCCATCAGTCCATCCATCCATCCATCCATCCATCCACCCATCCATCCATCCATCCATCCATCCATCCATCCATCCATCCATCCATCCATCAGTCCATCAGTCCATCCACCCATCAGTCCAGCAGTCCATCAGTCCATCAGTCCATCAGTCCAGCAGTCCATCCGTCCATCAGTCCATTAGTCAGTCCATCCATCCATCCATCCATCCATCAGTCCATCTTTCCATCCATCCATCCATCCATCCATCCATCCATCCATCCATCCATCCATCCATCAGTCCATCCATCCATCCATCCATCCATCCATCCATCCATCCATCCATCCATCCATCCATCCATCAGTCCATCCGTCCATCCATCCATCCATCCATCCATCCATCCATCCATCCATCCATCCGTCCATCCGTCCATCCGTCCATCCGTCCATCAGTCCAGCAGTCCATCACCATGCCCTGGGCATCCCGGTGAGCTCACAGCCCTGCCGCGCGGTGCAGCACAGACAGGCCCATGGGAATGGGAACAAGCAGCTGTAAGAAATGCAGCCGGGAGGGCTGTGCTGGAGGCACACTGCTTCTCAGTGACCCATTTTAGAACAGCACTGATTTCCAACACGGCTCAGACTGCGTTGCTCTGATCTGCAGCACAGGGATGCCCCTGGAAGCAGAGCACGGCAGCTGTCCTGCTGCCAACGCGAGCTGCATGCGGTTCAGTGCAAAGCATAAACATTTTGATCAAAGAGGTTTTTATCAAAGAGGTTTTTCACCAATTTTCAAGTTTGCAACCATTATTTTTTCATTAGCAAGAAGCCCATGCTCCAAATACAAAAGGGAATGTGAGAGGTTGTCCAGTTCTTATGAGCTCACCTTTCTTCCTTTGTTTTACTCTAACCTGGGCTCTCTCCTTGGTGTGCAGCACTTCTTTCCACCAGTGGACAAATACAGCACCACGTGTTCAGCAGATCAATAGAGTCCTAATGAAGTGTACATTGTGATAAATGAGTGGTCAGAGGTGACCACGGGCTCAGACTGCATTGACTGAGCCGTTTGCAACAGGCATGTCACCCAACCTCAATTTCAACCAAAACAGACATCAAATATTTATTAAGACACCCTTAATTAGAATGGGCTTAAGAAGAAAAGTGGAATAAAGCTCCTTAGCAAAGTCATTAGACGCAGGCTGTATGAACTGAACAGATTGTGCTCATAGAGTTTGGCACTGGGGTTGATGTCAATATTGGTTTCCTCTGCAGGACAACGTGCTCCAGTTGGATCCCAGTGCACAGAGCCCACTGCCCCCAGCCCAGCTCAGCTCCCACCACCACGCAGCTCCGCACTCCCTGCTCTGGGCTCTGCTCCTAATTGGGAACAGCTCCTGAGAAGGAGATAAAATATTTAAAAACAAGTATTTAAAAGAGAAAGTCAGCCTTTATTAAAATGACTTCATCGTTTTGAGCGGATGCCTTCAAGTACTCTTTTGTAATTCATCCTTATAGATATAAAATTATCATCTGAAGGAAGACTGTTAATAAAACTGACACTTCCCCATCAGTCAACTTAATTCACAATATAACACTTTCCAAATCCAATTACGTCTGTCTGATGACTGACGTTCACTTTGGAGGTATTGCTCATGTAGGAAAGTGGCTACAAAAAAAAAACAGAGGCGAGGAACACGTTGCAGGTGCCATTGCTTTCAGTGGGACCCAGTGCTGCTGCAGTGCAAAAGGACAGCAGCAAAAGCACTGCTGCTGCTCCAGGATGCACCAAAATGATGCAATGCAAATCCCCAGCCTGGCTGGCAGCCCCAGGCACAGCACTGCTGCTCCACGTGCTCCCAGTGCCAAAGGCTCTTTGCGCCCACGCTGCACATCTTCCCATGAATTTTTGTACATCCACTTGATTTTTCAGTACGTGATCAAGTGGTTTACAAACTCAGGCCCCTCCTCGTGCACAACAAAGGCTGGACCTCGAGGCGTTGTTCATTCAGAAAGCTTGAAGTGGCAGCACAAGAGGAACCGATGTCAATTTTGCACTTAAACTATTTATGGGATGCCGAAAGACAAAGCGCTGGCTCACCTGTGGCTGTTACTCCTCACCCTGCTTTTCAACCTTCTGCTGCCTTAAGGTCTTTCTTTTTTTTGTTAATATCTGGATTTAAAACCAGAGAATTGGATTCCTGTGTGAGGAACGGAGGCAGCTGGTGGTGGGGCAGGGCTGAGTGACCGGGGGCGGGCAGCGGGCACTGGGCTGAGCCTGAACCTCCCTGAGGATGCCAGAGGGAATAAATCCTGATCGAGGAGAACATGACTGGAACAAAGGCAGCACCACAGCAGTTATTGCATGGCAACCATTGCCAGGGAGACCGAGCCCTCGCTGCTGTGCTCCGGGTACCTCCGTCAGGGAAAAGCATTTAGGCCAGGATGCTCCTAATCACCTTTGTCTTCGTGCTTTGCTCTGCCCTTCCCACTCCTTCCCAGAGGGATTCCTCTCCTGCAGATTCCTGCTGGCACCACAGTGAGGTCTCCTGGGGACAGCACAGGCGCTGCACGATGTTTTCTCAGTGCCTGGAAATGGATGTGCATGTTGTTGTGCATGGGATCCACTCCACTGCCTGCAATGGGTGCCCCTCTTCCTGCAGCCACACGATCAGAGTATTCTTCTTTGTTAACTAGGGTTATTTGTTTAAAGACAAAAATATCTCCTGATTATCGCAAGGAGCAGCACTTTAGCACTTTACCGCTCTTTGGGGATACAATTTGCTCGTCATTTCACATTTTATTCTCTTTTATTGGCTGCAGGGTGGTTAAAAAGGGAATGAGGTATATTTATCATGTGCACAGGAAATCCACCAATATAACCGTGCCTGGATGCAGTGTGGGAAGGTGGGGACGATGGGTTTCTGCTGGTGCCCCAAAATGGGCGCTCCCCAACGACCTGAGAAGATCTTATTTCATTCACCTTTAGCTGCCTACAAGATGCCTATTCTTGATGTCCCCCAAGTCATTTCTTTTCCACCTCATGATTATAACAGAGCTGAAGAAAACTCAGCCTCGCTCACCAGAAAGCAGCTAAACAGGCTCTGTCACCAGGACTGCAGGAACAGAAAACATAGAATATCCCAAATTGGAAGGGACCCATTGAGTCCCACTCAGAAAGAGTTTGCTCCAGGTAGCATTGCCCAGCATGGAACAACCACCTCACATCAGCGGAGTAACAAAGGTTGCTGTTTGTCATCCCTCCAGCAGCACGTGGGCCCTGTGTAGCAGCATTTGGATGCCAGTAGCAATGCTGTCCCTACAAACATCAGTGGGTCTGGGGGACAGGAGGGTCTCACGTCCCCTTCCGTGCCCCAAAAACCTGCAGCAGTGTGAGCTGGGGCTGAGCTGCCCTTGGCTGCCTTTGCCCCAGGTGCAGAAAACATGAACATTGAAGAACAGACAGACATCCATCATCTGCACCTCCCTGAGAATAGAGGAAGAGGTACAGCCTGCTTCTCCATGCCCTTCAGCTCCAGGCATTAATAATTCACATCAGTGCAGCCAGGTGTTGCCTGGGAATGAGAAGCCAGAGCATCACCTGCCACACATGCAGAGTGCGCAGCCAAGGCCCCGCCAGCACCCTCCTCTTGTTTTTCTCTGCTGCACGTCAGCAAAGAGTGATTTGCAAGCAGCAGAGAGCCTCATCAATCAGGTGTGCTCCAAGAACCAAACCGTGTTTCTATTTTAACAGTTTCTGTCCCCTGCAAGCTCACACTGGGCACGGGGTGGGAGTCCCAGCAGCAGGGGAGCAGCGGTCACCTTGGGGCCACCAGGGTCAGGTTGAGGCCGGTGCCACTGAGTGTTGCACAGAGCAGCGTTTTGCTACCAGCACCTGGGAACCCCCAGCAGTGGCCGTGCCTCCAAGCACAGAAGCTCAGCACAGCCATCAGTCCCAGGGCTTAATTTGCTTGGAAAAGGCTGCAGTGGCACTAGGAGGCTGGAGCACGCAAGTTAGAGGGATGGCTCAAAGAGCTGGGCTCGTTTGTCTTTTTGCCATGCTGAAAACATGCAGCTATAAATGCACTTTGGCTTTTTTTCTCCAAGGTTGTAAATGTTGCCCCCAGCACAGGGGTATAGCACCTTGGATGGCTCTGCCCAGCCCTGGAGCACTGCAGGGAAGAGAATGCCATGTAATCATCATGGAAACTGAAGGTCCATCCACGTGGCAGAGCTGGGAGAGCAGTGGGACTGGGCCATGGGCTGCTCACAACAGATCTTTGTGCTTAAATGGGAAATACATTGTAGGGTCCACAGATGTAGACCGCTGGAAGAAATTGCTCCAGGTAAGGATCCAGGCTCTGAGCTGACTAGAAATAGCCTCACTTTAAAACAACTTCCCTTCCAGCCAGAGGGCTTGAAGCCCCAGCTCACCTGCCAGCAGGAGCAGCGTGGTGCTTCTGGTGCCAGAGGGGCCGTGGTTATCGCGGTGGGCGCCGCTCAACATCCACATCATCAATCAGCATTTTCACTGTAGGTACTACTTTCCAGTTGTTCTTTAAAGGAACCCGGAGCAGCGTGGCTGAGCTGACTTAAAAATGCGCTGAGGTTGAAACAAAAGGAAAAAACCTGGTGCTCTGTGGATTCACAGGGCTATAAGAAATCCACATGTGATGTCCCATTTTCCAAAATAGTGCCCTTATCAATGGCCTGAAGTTTGAAACCAGCGACTGATAAAACATGCAGCACAGATGTGACAAACAGGAGAAAACCGGCTATCTATCACAGCAGTTCCTGAAGCCTTGCAATAAAACAAAATGCCAGATGGAATTAGAAACCACTGCCAGCCAAGCACTGTGAAACTGCTGCTTGGATGCCAACCCTGGGGCTCGTGCTGACCTCCAGCCATGGGTCACCCCACGCTGTGGGTCTGGTGGCAACGCCATCCGAAGGGCAGCATTCACCTCCTTGGGGCAGGAGCTCCAAGAAAGCCCAGCAATGGTGTAACCACGGGCTGAGGGCCACTCCAACCACCTGCTGTGAGTGGGACATTCCTCCCTGCTGCTCTCATATCTGCATCCCACCATGTGCCCTGGGATGAGCAGCTGGCCCAGCAGAGAGCTGCTCACCTCTGTGTGCAAACCCTCGTCAGTTGCTGGGAGGAAGCTCGTGTTTGAGGAGAGGCTGCTGCAGCTTTTCAGAAATCTGAGCACTGAGAGCTGTTTTTCTCTTCTTCCTTTTCTGTTATTCATCTGAAAGAGTTCACTTTGCTAAAATGTGAATCCATCAGGACCATATGCTCCCAGCTATGTTGCAGGCACCCAGGACTAATTCAGATCTTGTGCCTGTCTTCGGGCCATCTGCTAACAGGATCGCAGGAGACAATGTGTCATTATGGGCTGAAATTTGCTTAGATGCTTTGAGGAGCTGCGCCCAGCCCCAGCCACATGAGCCACAATGAACACCCTCGAGTTGCCATGAAGCCCCCTGTGCTGCAGCGAGGTGACACGAGGACCCAGTGATGGCCAAAGCCAATGCTATCCCCACCTGTCCTCCGTCCTGTCCTCCTCATCTGCTCTGATCCATGTGCAGGACAAGGCCAGCCCACTGTAGGCTGTTGTGGGCACGTGAATCCTCCCAGCTGTGACAACAGAGCCTTAACTAAGCCCATCAATAAGGGACAGCACAGCCCTGAGGCCTCTCTGTCGGTAGGCGAGGAGGAGATGGCAGCAGGAGAAAATGCAAGGTGAGACTGGGGCTGGGAAGCCCAGCAGCACTCTTGCAGTGCATTTCCAGTGCTTGCACCTCAGCTCCAACACTGCAGCAGCCCCATCCCCAGGGCACCTCCAACAGCATCCCAAAGCCGGGCAGCGTTTGGGGGCCAGATCCTTCCCCAGCCCTTCCCAGCAGCGCCAGCAGCAGCCGCCTCCTGCAGCCACAATAGTCCCTGATGATAATTACAGGCTGTGCGGCAGCTCTGTTGTTCTGTGGGACTGGGGTTTTTTTGGTAGCGATAGGTGCTGTTTAAGTACTTGAAAGAATGGCACTTAGCAGATGTCTTGGGGTAAATGGTAGGTTAAGCGATACCGAGAACACCAGCGAAATGAGCGCTAATTTACACTCACATGATTCAATTTGCATGGTTAATTCTATTTAAAGCAAACATCCAGCACGCGCCGGAGTTCCGAAAGCACCACGATTCTCATTTCATCTCCTTCGCAACGCTTTGGAGAGCAAAATGATGGGGATAACAAACGTTTCTGTGCCGTGGGAGCAAAGTTTCATAAACACATTTCCTCTGGATGGCGCCGGGTCCACCTGGCAGCATCGCTGAGTGCATCAGGGCTGCCGAGATTCGAGGGATGTCCTTCAGCTACGGCAGTTGCGTCGAGGCTTTGTGCTGAGGAAGCTGGCAGACGGCTCTGACCGAGCAGAACGCATTTTGCTTTGGAACGTGCAGATACTGGAAAATGGAAGATGGAGATATTTAATTTATATTTTTTTTTTGCTTTGGAGCAATCAGTATTGCTTATTGATTCGATTAATAAGCATTTGTTACCATTCTTCAGGTTCTGTAGGAAACAGGAGGCCTGTAAATGGCCTGGATGAGCAAAAAGCACAAAATATCTCAGATATAATACGCCAAATGTAAATAATATTTATGGCTCATTAAAGCATTGATGCTCTGCGTGCATTGGAGTACACGCAGCGGGGAGCCGGAGGAGAGAGAGGTTGGCTCATTATTTCTTTTCAACCTGAAAAACGCGAAAATAAAATACGGAAAAAAACATTTCCAAGCCATGTCCTAAAGAAGAGCATTCATACTGGAGTCAGCTGTGGTTTCCCTTCACAGGGAATGGATAAAGCACTGCGTCACCCACGGGCTGAGCCCCGCCGTGACCTGGGAACTGCGGGCACTCAGCAGCAATGATCAGAGGAAATATTTCACAAACAACGGACGAGGCTGAGATTTCTCCAGCAGAGAACAAATTTGTAAGACTGCAAGCTGGTGTCTGGACTATTTGTGAGCTGTAAAAGGAACTAAATTTGACAAATGAAGTGCCTGCTGCAAAGCAGCTCACACGGCTTGAGTAACTACCCAGTAATGCCAAGGCTCGTGCAAATTGCTAGGTAACTACGCTGAAGAGAGCCAAAAATAATCCTTCCTGTGACTTGCTCTGACAGCGTTTGGAAGAGTGAAATAACAGGGTTTCAATACGGAGCGGCGTGGCGCCGGCTCTCTGGGGCGATGCGCAGAGATGGGGATGGGCTGCAAGGCTTCCCAAATGGAGCAACCCCAACAACCCGTGAGGAGAGCATTGGAAGCACTGGGCCTAAATGCTCAGCTGTCTTCCAGGTGCTTCCCCAGCAATGTTGCAATGTTACCGGGGCACTTGAAGAAATCTCCTGATCAAATCGGAAAGGCCCCACAAATTGCAAAGTTAGAATTTCCTGGGATGAAAAATGAAGCTATTTTGTACCCTGTCAGCAGAATGCAAATGAATGAGTGGAATGAATTAGTGCACGATAAACTTTTAAAAAGCCGAGTTGCCATTTAAAACAGTAGCGAGAGCTCTGGAATGATTTAAGATTAAAAAAAATAATAGCGCTACTGTAACGCCATTCAATTATGGCCTGCACAGCAAACCATAAATATCCTTTACCGCCCTCTGGGATGTGACATCTTTGCTCTGCTGCACTCAGAGCTGTGCCCCCAGTGGCAGCTCCTCCTCTCACTGTCCCACAGAGCTCCCATCTCCATCCCCAGGGCTATCCCCATATCACAGCCCGGTGCCACCAAGGTGCCAAAGAGCCCCTTGTGCCCACACACCTCCCCAATCCCACTGAGCTCCTCTCTCTGCGTAACCATTCCAGCTAGAACCAAGCAGCCCTTCTTCACGCCCCGTTCTCCTCCACAAACAGCTGATTTATTCTGTTTGTAAACTCCAGAGATTGTTTAATCCATGTCAAACCACTTTGCTTCTGCCAGAGTTGCTCCAGAGCTGCTCATGCTTTCATTCTGGCTGCAGCCGCGCTCTCCCGCAGGGCTCCGGGCGCAGCAGTGCCCACTCAGTGGCTCCCACAGCTGCTGCATCCCTGATGCTGCCAAGAGAGGGGCTGCCAATGCTCCAGGGCTGGGATTGGTGCTGGGGCTCCGGCTGAGCGCTCCCTGTGCGCCCCATGGGGATAAAGCTGAAGCAGCTGTCCATGCAGCCTTAGACACCCGTGGATGAGGCATCAGCAGACGCAGGGAGGTGCACTGGGATGGGCTCCTGACGTATGTCCTCATGTGTCTGACATATTGCCTGCTCATCAACCCCAAGCACAGCCATTAGCGTGATGGGGTTCCCCACAGAGGCAGAGAGCAAGCACCCGATGCCCACACAAGTGCACCAGGAGAGATTTCATTGCCGTTGCTTCGTGCTGTGCTGAGCAGAGTATTGGCACAGTGAGATTTCCCCTCTGCACAGTGAGATGGGCCACAGCCCCCTGACAAGCACTGAATAATAATTTGTTTTGTTTTGTTTTCAGTAAGCCACAATGACTCTGCTGATGCAAGTGATTAATTTGGCTCTTTCCTGATATATTGGTTGATATTTGTATCATCTGGGGTCTCCTCCTTTCACAGGGCTGGGAGCAAGCAAAACATTGCAGTCAGGAGGGAAACAGCTCAGCACCTCCTCCCCACACCCCAGCCAGGTTGGGGTGGGCTCTTGCCCATCAGATGCTGTGTTATTGCACCCAAGAGCGCAGCACCGTGCCCCACGTCAGGCAGCACCGCACCGAGGAGGAGCACAGCAGGAGGGAGATGAGTCACCCAGGGAGAATTCTGATCTCGTGGCTGCTCGGAATCGGCACAGACACTAAAATGTAGTGGTGTGGGTAGGCGGGCGTAGAAGCGTCGCCATGCACGGATGGAGTTTGGGTCTCTCTGCACCCTGACGCACGTCTCCGCTGTGTGCACAGCACAGCTTGGCATATTTCAGCCCCACGGTGCTGCTCTGGTGAGCGCAGGGCAGAGGGCTCAGCACCCTCCTCAGCACGGCACCTTTGGGTGCATTCAGCACAAAGGCAGAGGACTCTTCCATCACGACCGCACGCTCTGGGGAGGACGAGGCGCAGAGATTTCATGCCGCCGAGCACAAATGATGTTATGAGTGGGTAATTGCAGAATTCATTTTTAGATAGCGCTACAAATGTAGCTATTAACATCAGCTCCCATCTCTCCTGAGTGATTTACCTGTTTCATTTTATGCAGTGAATTAAACACCAAAATATCCATCGTCTACACAGATCCTGCTATCGATTGGTGTGAGATGCACAGCATCAGTCACTCCCGCGGCCGCACCGCCTGCCCGCTTTGGTGACATGCAGGATTGGCCACAGAAGAATAAAGGCAGCAGCTTTGGGAGAAATGCCTGCAGGTCAGTTGCTGCTGCTGGGATATCCAGCTCCACAGGTGCTCATCTGTCTCCAGAACATGGAAATGTCAGCCTGTGGGTAATTATTTGAAGAATGAGACACTTTATTGTCTAATTCATGACATGTCTTATAGCATGCCTAAGACATTAATGTTCTTCTAAATCATCGCTGGGTATAATATTTTGCCACTGATATCAAGCATAATCTTCATGTTGGATATGCTTCTGTTATCCAACAGCGCTCTGTAAAATTACAGTGACACTAATGCTTACCTCCCTTATTGAATGGAAAAATCAAATTATAGATGAAGCACCATTGATTTTGTCATGGGCTCCGAGGTGGCAGGGAGTCAATTGACCTTTATCGGAAGGGATAGAAAAAGGTGGAGGTGTTTCTGTTACTTTTCGTCTCCTCCTGGCGCGTGTTGTCACTCCTTCTGGGGCTGACGGCAAACTGGCTTTGCTGGGGATGGTTTCCTTCTGCAGCAGTGAGATGCACAGCAGTGCCTCGTGCCCAATGACACGTTTTGGCCCTTTAAACAAAACACGTCCACGCTGCAGTTTTATGAGCAGCTTCCCTGCCTCCTTCGCGCAGCGTGATTTAGAAAGCCAGACATGCTAATTCATCGCTAAGCCCTGCAAGTGGAAGCTGCTGCTATCGTTTATCAGCCCTCTTATAGAGCTTGAATAATCTTCTACATGCATCATTACTTTGTTGAGGCTATTCTTGAGAAATTCGTAGTAAAATGCAGCAAGAAAGGATAGCATCATTATCAGGATTTGCTCCACTCAACAGACAAACTTTCCCCTTATTACAAATGGAAAACGCTTTTTTCCTCCCCATAAACAGCCTGAGGCTGTGCACATTTGATTAAAGATGGAACAACTGCTGAAGGATTTGTGCAGCATGCCATCCCAGCACACAGACACCAGCACCGTGCACCCATCAGTGCCACGGCAGAGCCTAATGTGAGCAGCCCCGCGGGGCAGCAGCAGTGTGCCATGCAGGAGAGCTCCCTCATGAGCTCCACTGAGCTCGGCAAGTCCCCTCACCACCTCCCTCCACGTGTCACCATGCCCACCCCTCTGTCCTACCTCTCCTCCAGCCTCGACCTCAACAAGCCCCTTCTCTTGCTTTCTGGAGCACCTGGGCTCTTGCTGGTGCCTCCCAGTGTTCCTGCAGCAGAAAGGATCACCTCTGAGCCTGCTGCCAGCACTAATGTCTCAAACACTCAACTTTGGCAGCATGTGGTTTTCTCCTCCGAGCTCCCCTCCCCTCTCCAACATGCAGAACAAGGCTGCTCATTAAGTGGAGGGCAGCTTTATCACACTGATTACATTAACCTAATAGCACCTGCACAAAGCAACCAAAAAAAAAAAAAAAGTTCTTTTTTTAAAGCAAAGCAAAGACCTGATCTATGAAGTATTGATTAAATTCAAGGATTAAATTAAGCAGTGACTGAATGAAGTGCAAGGACTTGCAAGACAGTCTATATGCAGAGCACTGACGACAATGGCCATGGGGGAAATACAAAGGGCTTTGGAGCTCAGCAGAAATGAGGCAGCACCACGTCCTTCAGAGAGTGAAAAGGGGAAAATGCACACGGCCAAAAGGCAAAGCACACAGCCTGCATCCTGCTAAGCTTCAACTGCCACTGATGGTGGGGAACTGGGAACACATTTCCACGGGTGTGGATGAGCACTGCACTGCACAGCCATGGTCCCAAAGCCCTGAGGTAGGGGTGGTGTGGGAAGCTGTGTGTGCCTTCCATGCCGAGCCCTTGTAAGCTGTTAAAGGGATTTCCCCGTGGTGATCCTGAGAAATTGTTGCTTCTATTTTCCTCCCTCTCCGAGAGATTTCTGATCCTGCATCAGAGAGGAAAGTTGCATCATCTGGATATGCAGTAAGCTGCTTGTTGTGGTTGTCAACTCCTTCTCATTTCCTTCAGATTGGCTCAGCTTTACTTAGATAAAATTGTCACCAGAACAAAGACTAAAAAGAATCTTTTCAGCTGGCACAAGTTGGCAGATCCCAACTAAGTCAATTAATTGACTTCAGTTTGCATTTTCCAAGTATCTCGCTGAAAGCCGTAACATCCAGGCTGAGACATTCTCCAAGAGCCCATCATTTCCAATAGAGCCAACATCAAGGCATGTTTTGGCTCCAGGAGGAAACGGGCACTGCCCTCCCCATGCTTTACAGCACGTGGCGCTGGATGTGTGAGCGTCAGGCGGGTTCTCCTGCACTCCCAACCTGCTCAAGGTTTGTGGGAGAGCCATGGGAAGGTTGGGCCGAGGAAACCCCTTGGGCCAGCTGGCAGCTTTTTCATTCATCCCAAAAGACACCCGCGACGTTACACGAATGCAAACGCAGAACCAAACGCTGGGCAGACCTGGCTGCCATGCAAAGCATCTCCCTCCGTGCAGAGAATGCATCTCCAGAGCTTTGCCTCCCGCTCTACGGGAGCTGCCACGTTCCAACCGCACGGTGAGGCAGCCAGGACAGTCACAAGAGGGAGACAGAGCCCATTCAGCACGGCCAGCAGCACCCACAGCCTCCAGCACCCAGTGCTGCTGAGCACCCCGGGCAGCACCGCACGGTGGATGCAACCTGCAAGCTGGGAAGCGTGCACAGAGCACAGCGTGCAGCCCAGCACCGTGCCCAGCATCCTGCAGGTGTGGGCCACAGTGGGGACAGCTGTGACAGCAGGAAGAACGTCTTACATCTCTTGCTGTGGCTCATTACAGAGCCTCGTCCAAGATGGCACACATTATCAGCCCCAGCCCCGTTGTGATACAGACGCCAGTTCATAATCTTGATTAGTGGCCTGGAACCACGTTCCTTTTTACCATGATTTGAAAGGAGAATGATGTTTTACACCAACTTCCCTTTTTTGTTTCGGGGGTATTAAGAAATGAAACATTAATGGAATGTGGAAAATGAGCCGAGTGTTCAGCCACTATTTAGTAAATTGTTCCTGTTCATCTCTGGGAGAGGAGAAAAAAAAATAGGAGAAAGAATAAAACTGTGCCTAGAAACATACCATTTCCCCAGTGCATGCATGGCTGACAGCCACTAAGCACAAATGAATAAATATTTTATGTACTTTAATTTCCTCATCTACGAGCTTGATGTTCTGAGCCTTTCTTTGCTTTATTTTGCTACTTCATAAATGTTAAAAACGTTTATCCTCTTATTCTTTCCAACAAAAGCCAGACTTTTGCCAGTTTGTGCTCCTGTTCCATTTTGCTTTCATCTCTTTATTAGCATAGCAAAATAGCACATCACCTGCAGTTTTCTGCCTTCAGTAATTTCTCCTTTCTATTTTTTTTTCCCTCCTTCCTTCGTTTTCTTATCACCTGTACTCCGATCTCTGTATCATTCAGGAAGCACAATGTTTGATTTTTCTTTTTTTTTTTCTTTTTGTCCCAGCTGCTCATTGAACCCTACAGCCTATTGAGATGCAGCTTGCTGCTTCTTTTTTTCCCCGTGTTTATTTCATTTCCCTTCTTATTACGATTATCTCCTCTCCCTTACTGCGCCATCGCAATCTTTCTCCCTCAATCCCCCTCCTGCAGCAGTGCTGTTGGGATGCCCAGAGCCCGGCACTTTTCTCCACTCTGCATTTCTCCTGTTTTGCATTTCTCCTGTCAAAATACTTTCTGGAAAATTCCCACTTCTGTGTTCCTTCAGAAGGAGAGATCAGCATCCCTGTGTTATCTATGGGAGCCACGAAGCTGCCATTCTCCTGGCTGGGGGGCAACTGAAGCCCCATCCCTCAGGAGGGTCTCATCCCCCCCAGTTCCTGATCTCTCCCCTGTGCCTCCCACCCTCCACAAGGAGGCCCAGCACAGCATCCTTATGACCTCACACTGCCCCAAAGGTCCCTCAATGAGTGAGAGAGCTTCAGAGAGCTGCCAGGTGCTGAGACACACAGAGACACCCATGTCCCCATCGCCACCAATCCCCAGCATTGCCACACACGACCGCTGAAACCAGTGCCTTTCCTCTAGGGAGAGAAGCGCCAGAAGCCATTGGAAGCAGGAGCCCCTGCCACAAAATCGGTGATTTTTTGCTCTGAAATAGGCTGGTTTGACTGTACTCAATGTCACAGAGCCCCAGAGAACGGCACAGACATGCGCCAGGTGACCCACAGCACGGGGCATCCCTGCGACAGGGCAGCACACAGAGAGCAGCAATTAAAAGCTTAATCCTTCTTAAGAGGAGCTTTAGCAGAAGGGACACAGAGGTGAGGATGGATGCAGCTTTCCTGAGAGACAGGAAAGCAATAACAGAGAGCAGAGAAAGGTGAAAGCTAACAGGTATTAATCATAGACAGGGGTCAGCAAGAAGGCTTTGAGGTGAAGATAGATAAGTGGAAATGTCTCTTGAAATGTATAATTGGCAGGAATTTGGAGAACTACCAGCACCCGCTGTGTGCTGTAGCTCCAGTGTTGCATTATCCTTTCCTGGCAATTTACTAAATTTATTCTTCTTTGATTTCTAACAAAATTCAGAGCTCATCATCACCCGGTGGGTTATTTCCATTTGTCTGCTTAAGAAGTGATTTTAGAAAGCCTCAGATACTTTTAATTAGCTTTAATTTTCTAGGCTCTTTTCCTCAACCTGTGATTACTGTTTAACTGAACTGTATCTATTGTCTTTACTCGCTCCTGCGGGCAGAAAAACTCCAATTTCCTTGAAACCAGGCAACGTATCTGAAAATAATGGCAACTGGGAGTTGGGTTCTTGGAAACACCTTTTCTTTGCCCATCACAGTACCAGAAGGTGGGATGCAGAGGACCCACTTCTCACCGACACTTAGCAGGGCTGCTCTCCGGGTAGGAGAGCTCTCATGGTGATGGATAGCAGAGCACAGCAGCGCCCTGGGACCAAACCCAGGTACCAGCCTTGGGGTCAGCAGAGCCAGGACGGCTCCTGGAGCTCTAATGATGCTCAGAGCATCGCCTCTGAGACAACCTAACAACACTTGGTGCGCTCAGCACCTGTGCAACAACCGCTGAACGGAGCTGCCAACCCAGTGCAGTTTGCATGGGATTGAAATCAAAGCTCCCTGGTGCAGATTACCAGAGATGAGCCCTGACACGGAGAACTATTTTTAATTCAAAGTCTTGTTTCTGCCCGTATGCCAGCCTGTGAGCTCAGCTCTCCCTCCCCACGTCCTGTCAATTTGCAAGGAAACAGTCAAATCCGATTATTATGGGAGACGTGCAGGGAGGGTAACACGGCACGAGGTGACATAATACGTGTTGGGGAAGGTGCTATACTGAGCTTGTCTGTTTTCTGCATGTTATAAATCCCAAAGCTCTGAAGAAGAAGAAATATCCAAGGGGTTGTTACTGCCATAAGCTCTTGAGCTCAAATATCTTTGTCGTGAGAGTCGTGGGTACAGAATTCATCCACAAGGGAGTACAGTGGGGTCGGTATCCTCTCTGCTGTGGGAGAAGGCAGCACTGTAAAGGCTTTATTCAGGATCAGAACTCCACATCCACCCCACAGCTCTCCTTCTCTCCAGGGATACCCCCCTATCCAGCTTCCATCGGGGGGCTGAGACAGCACCGAAGCAGTGAGGGAAGGAGGCAATCTGTGACGCTCTCATAAGGTGGGAGAGGGACAAAGATGCAATGATCCATCAACAACAACTCCAAGAGGTCCTAAGAAGAAGCTCTACAGCCCTCTGAGAGTCCCTGATCAATGACCCCAAAGCTGAATTTTCACCCTTACAGGCTGACCCAATGTTTTAGGAGAGGTCAGGCTCACAGCCAGCCTTTGTGGGCTCTCTCCTTGAGCATGAGCTGCAGCATCAGAGACAGCAGCTTGAAGAGTGCTCGAAGTTCCCCAAGGAAAATGTCATTGAGATGGTTGATAATAATTAATTGCTCTTTTATTGTACTGGATAGCTTGAGGTGGCACACGCAATGAGACTGGAAAGCACGCCCAGTACTCAACGACACACTTATAAATATTGATGGTAACTGGATGAGACAGGAGACTCCACGCTCATCAAGGCGAGGAGCTCATCCTCAGCACAGCCCTGGGTGCTGCTGTCAGAACAATAACAGCAACAACAGCGTAATTTGCTACCCTAGACCAAATGATACCTGCTAATGCAAAGGCATTTCGCCCTGCATCCGAGTAATTACCTTTCTGATTGCTGTAAGAGGCAGAAAACGACCTGGATACCCATGGCAGTAAGGGCCCATCCTCCTCACAGCTGGTCCACAGAACATCTCCAGCAATGCTGCCTGGGCCTGGGCTTCATTAGCTGCTCCCCAAACTCAGAAAGCATTTTTTTCCTCACTTGCTGCAATAGCATCACCTTTCACCACCCTTTTGTTGGGCACTAAAAGCACAACATCCACAGCCCTGCTCAGAAAGAAACCCTTTAGCTTTACCAGAAGCTCTGGGCTGCTTAAAGCCCTGATTGCCAAGCAGGAAAACCTGCAACCCCCCAGCAGGACTGGAACAAACCCACCCAGCTGCTAACATGGACACAGGTGGGGTTACTGAACCTGAACATGTGGGTATAATGCACCTGATGGGAGATGGCAGATGCGCCTCGTTTATTTTCAGAAGACTCATTTAAAGGTGGATACAATAAAATCCACCTTTCCATTAGGGAAAAAGATGACAAAAGATAAAAAAAATAAATAATAATAATAAAGCTTTACAAAGAAGAGAGCAACCAGAGAAGCTGTATGGGAAGGGATGGATGAGGGATGCTGTTGTTACAACAGGGGACAAGAAATGCTGTGGTTCTGAGAGCCCTTCTCAGCAGATGTATGTAAGGGCATTTTTTGTCCACTGAATCTGTGCTCTGCTTTGAAACTTGAAAATCTTTTAACATCAGAGAAGCAAGACATCCTCACAGAGGGCCTTTATTGGCCCAGCGTAGCAGAACTGAATGGGTTATAAATGCCAGAAATAGTGCTGTGCTCAGCTCCCCTGCCCAGCCTGCTGCTGCCTGGTGTCAAGAGGACGAGGGGGAGGGAGCTCCACGTCCCCTGCCTGGTTCTGGGGGGAAGGAGCTCCTTTCCCAGCCAGGAGAAGGGCAGGGAGAGAATTCAGAGCCCCTCCTGCCCACAATGGAAGCAGCATTGTGATGAGAAAGAAAACAGAAATGTGAAAGCGAATGGAAGAATGAATGATTTGGGAAGATGAAAGTGAAGAACGGAAAGTTGGCTGAGACAAAGAGAGCTCTGTGTTTCCTGCAGCTGTGCTACCGTGATCAAAGCACTGCAAAACCAAAGCCAACGGCCCAGCAGACCGGTGTGGTGTGCCAGGCTGCAGCCTTCCTCCATGGGAAGAGGAGGAGGAGAAGGAGGAAGGGTTTCTGCTGCCCCATGGAAGGGCTGGAAGCCATCAGGCACGCAGTGCTCATCCAGAGCCGTTGCTTCATTCATTCTTATTGAATACATCCTGTAATAAACCCAATGGCCACTCTGCACAGCACTCCTCACCCATAACTCCCCATTACATCTCACCCACCTGAGGAGGTGAGATCCTCCAGGAGAGCTGTGCTGGAGATAAATTGAGAGGAAAAGCACGCAGCCCTTAATGCAGCTGGGGGCCAAGAGAAGCCCTTTTTAAGGTGAGTGCAGCCACCTAAAACTGTCAGCTGGACAACAGAAATATGCTCTGTTCATTCATTGCTTTCTATGACCACACAGTGGGTCCCTTGGATGCAGTTTCTGAGCAGTTCTTGCTATGTATTGTGGCTGTTACAGGAGGCAGTTTGGGCTGGGTGGTATCAGCAGGCTCCAGGGTCTCCCACTGACCAATGGGGCACGGGAATAAGGGGCTGCATCTCCAGCAAAGCCTGCAAAAACAGTCCAGACCAAGTTTGCCCTTTATTTGTGGATGCCTGGAAGGTTTCTCCCTCCCGCTTTTCTTCCTGATTCCCAGTGAAGCACTCAATGAAAGCACCCAATCGCTGCAGCTGCCCACCAATTAAGCATGGGATGCTGTCCCAGCTGCTGCCCATGAACCCCATCTGCAGCAGAGCAAGGATGAACAGACCCAGGCAGGATGGGCAGCGTTGTGGGAGCTGATGCTGCTTTTTTTTTTCCAACGGCAAAGAACAAAAAGCCCGAGGCAGCAGCCCAGGAGGAGGGGCTCCATCTGCACCCCACAGCCGGTGCCATGCACTGTGCTCAGTCCCATGGGCAGAACGCCTGCCGGCACCGGGCAGCAATGCCTGCTGCCATTTAGCTTCACAAATAATCTGCCTCCATTGGGTAAATGAAAGACAAACTACAGCGAGCCTGGAGAAACATCTTCTCCTTAAATATTTTAGAGCCATTAACCTCTCCCAGCACTCATTGTCATCTGCCAGGTAATTGGAATGGCTTCGCCTAAGCAGAATTTTTCTGAGATCAATTATTTACTTCCAGCAGAAGAGCCCGACTTCAGGCTTATTTATGATGCAGCTGTTGCTACCACCGGCTTCCTCAGCCTTGTTTATTCTTAAACAGATAAAAGCTGGCTGATTGGAGATAAAGTTCTTCATTTCTCCAAAGTGCCTGATTGATCTTGTTGGCCACACTTTGAAATTGGGACGCAATACTTTCATTACTCTGTTGTTTCCACTCTATTGCCATTCTGCAAATGAGTTACACTCATCTGACTGAAATCTGTAGAATGAGCTGCTGTGGGGACGGGAGGCCCACGAGAGGTAGAATATCCAAGGCAAGGGAAAGGGAAATGGGTGAAATGCATCCATGTTGGGGATCAGTGTGGGCAGCTGAGGAGCCTGGCTTGCCCAGTGCCAACCACCATACGAGAGGGCAATCAGTGCTGTGTGCGCCGTGCTGAAAGAGAGACGTATTTGACCATATAAATGGCCTTATTCAAAGCAGAGATTAAGGTAATAACAGTTCTCCAGGAAGGAAAAGGAATTCAATTTCAAAGCCAAATTAAACAAAGCTTCCAATTAGGGCATATAATGTTTTCAGTGAGCTCAATGGCCTTTTTTTTTTTTCTCTTTCCATCTCAGTTTGAGTTTAGCTTTTCTAATCTGCTCCATTTTGTCACTCAGGTTACTTGGAGGCGGCAGCTCCTCACACACTGCCAGGTGTTGGCTGAGGGCTGATGGGGTTTTGCTCACCCACAGCCTGCAGGAGCTGCAGGGCTGAGCTGTTCTGGCCCCATCCATCCACACGTGCAGATCAGCCTCATTACAGGAGCCCCAAATGGCTTATTGGGTGCATGCAGATGGCTGTATTGATTTTGTGCTCACAGCACAAATTAATAAGACCTAATGGAAACACGACCCTTTATCCCTGCTTTGTCTTATGTATCAGGAGCTAATACTCCACTTTTTCAACGAGGTGAAGATCTGGTAATTTTCCTTGCATTTTCCAGCTTGCTGCAGGGAAGGCCTGCAGAGAACTCACCCAAATCAGACCCCACACTGACAGCACAAACAGGGTGGGATGGGACCCACAGGCAAACCCAGAGCTGTGCCCAGTGCTGCTGTCCTTTGGCACTCAGCATGGCAGTGCTCTGGGCAGTGCCACTGCAGCCCATGCCTGGCCACGCTCTTGGTTTAACACAACACTTCTGGCAGCTGCCCCTGTACAAATCTGCCCATTTAGCACTGCACAGATTTTATCGCCTTCGTTTGATTTATGCCCCATCCTGAGAGCAGGTTGGATTCTCTCTGTTTTAATCTCTTGCTTGGAACCAGCAGGCTGAGCACAGGCTGCCCAAGGGCACGGCGCTGCCCCACTCCTGCTTCCTCTTCCTCTTTTTAAGCAGTCTGACACCTCTGCTTCCCCACTTGTGCCCTGCATGGCAGAGCTGTTTCCACTGAGCTGCTCAAACTGCAGCTTTGTTGTATCTCTTTCTCCTAAGAGCTCACTTTAACTGAGAATCCTGAAGTGCAGCACGTAGCAAAAAAATATCAAACGATCCCTTGCAAAGTGCTCCGGCCACTGCAGGACTGATATCCTCCAATTCCTGCTTGCTGGGGTCAGTGCTGGCCACAGTGCAGCTGACACCAGTGTCCCAATGGAGCTCTCAGTGTGGGTGCAGCACCACAGAGGTGCTCTATAGCAGGGTCTGAGCATGACTGTTTGCTTTCCTCGGCCTCTATTTCTGGTGGTTATTGATCCCAAAACAAAGAGGAAATGAGTGAGGAAGGAGAAAAGGAGGTATTTATAGTGCTGCTGCTTATTTTTTCCTCCTGGCTCATCTTCAAAACCGACACAACAAGAGAGAGCAGGGCTCCCTAAGGGCACACGTGTTTAACCAGGCATTAAACGAGATGAGGAGCAGTGCTGAGGTAGGGCTGGTGCTGAGCTCCCAGGCACCTAAGCTCCCGGCCCTGCCTCCCTCCCTTTGCCAGCTCCTGTCCCCTCGCTGCCCCACATCCCTCCCAGCATCCCAGGGCCAGCACTCCACGAGCCCCTGCTGCTCAAAGCTCCTCTCTGCACAACGATGTTGGAGAGTTGCGTTTATTAAAACTTCCCACTTTGGCAGCTCGTCTGAGCTGAAATCCTCCAGCTTTACACCAATAATTGGCACTCGGATAGCACTGCCATGTATTCAAGGCTTGCTCGTTAGCCACGGGCTGGGAGGATGCCAGCAGCTGTCAGCACTGACTGTCTGGGAAATGAGTGATTTCCTGAGAATAAGCTGCTTTAATTCCTAGCGATCTGATAAAACGCACGTATTCTGGGGTTTTCAAGCCATCTTCAATCAAGACCAGTGAAAGTTTGTTTTTAACTCAACGTGCCTGGGCTAGGGCTCACTGCTGCTTTGGAGCCGTTGGCCGAGGGCCGTCTGGCACGACAATGGCCATGGGCATGATTGCCCTCTCCTGGGAGGAAGCAGAACTTCTAGGGGAAACTATTTGTAAATAAATTCATAGACCCATCTGGAACGAAATCGGGTTCCCTCCCAGTTCACATCTCTCAGGCCGTGCCTTGCACGAGGAGCTCCAGCTCCCATCCTACACGCGGTGCCAGCTGCAGCTGTGCCAAACTTTGGCAGCCAGCGGCGTGGGGCAGCTGTCCCCATCCTGCAGGGCTGTGTCCCCCAGCTGTAGAGCTGACTTCAGCCACAGCCGTGCCCCGGGCAGGCGGCAGGGATCCAGCCTGGTTCCGCTCCGCACCCTCTGCTCCGTGCCAGCTTTGCCGCAGCTCCGGCGCTGGCACTCGTTCCTCGCAGCTCGGGCTGCACGCAGATGGCCGTGCTCACCCACAGCTGCACGGCATCCATACACAGCATTCGCCCACAGCAAAACATCCAGCTCCAAGGGGCTGGGTGCCAGGTTTGGCTCCTACAGCACCCAGCCCCAGTGACAGCACTGGGCAGGGCAGATCCAGCTGTGCACACAGCTGCCCATTGCTCTCATGCATGCGGCGCTGCCGTCGCTCTGTGCACAGAGAATGCCGTGGAGTGGTGATGCCCCGTCGCTGCAATCCCCACCTTGCTGAGCCCCACCGTCGCTGTTTCAGTAAATCCTCCCTCACACAACCTTGCTGCCAATAAAAGTGATTTGCAATTAGCTCAAAAGCAAGTTTATCTCCTCTCTGCACAAAGTGGTTTCTGCACAGGACTTCTGAAATAAATATTAGAGAAAACAACCAGAGGCTGATAGAATAAAGCCATCCTCTATATTTTTACCTCTTCCACTGGGGGAGAAGGGTGTGAAATACGTTTATAGCTCTACTTACAACCGTCCCATGCAGGGGTTCCTTTGGGCAAATCGAAGTGATCATCGGTGAGGATAAATCACAGCTGTCCCATCGCAGCCAATGGAGCCATGCAGGTACTCGGGACGCTTAGAGCATAATGGGAGCCAGAGCTCAACTTAAATCCAATCTGGGTCCCGCAGCTGGGAAAGCTGAAACGATGCGAGATGTATCGGCTTAGAGACTTTGCACTGGAAACACTGGAAATGTAGAGAAGACAAATGTCTGTTTGGAGGAGCTTTTGAAAGGGTGGCCTTTGGAAGCAATAACTGCGGCTCATAAAAAAAAAGGTTAAACGCGTTACTTTGGGCTGCAGGTAGCAAACCAGGTTACAGCCCCACACGGGGGCGGGCGGAGAGGGCTGGGGTATGGAAATGCCTGCTGAAAGCAGGGTGATGGATAGAGCCGAAAGCAAAGTGGAAGGCATCGCTGAAATACGGCGTTCGCCTCCCAGTGTCACTAAGGAGATTTGGGTCCTCGCTGGGAGGCTTTGAGGAGGGCTCAGCGTCCGCCCATCCATCAGCAGCCCGCGCCGTGCCTTTACGCCATGCATACATCCCCAGGTCTCTCCATCATCCCATTTCTCAGAAATGCTAATGGCCTTAATATATTTATCATTAACAAATCTCTGACGTTTGAGAACTGGATAAAAATGCTGAGTTGTAGCATCTCATTTATAATTTTTTGTCCCCGAGGATGCCATCAGGTTATAAATATACATCCCCTGCCCAATGGCTGATGGCACGTGGTGCTGCAGGGAGCCAGGCAGGGCTCTGTCATGAATAAAACAGCGTTGGTGAGGAGCGTGGCGTGCCCACAGGCTCTGATAACTGGGCCCATTGCTTATCAAAGCCTACTGCTCCAATGGGAAGAGGCTGCGATGGATGGGTGACACATCAGGGCTCAGTTAGCAGTTGGGGGGAAGGGAGAACAGCTCAACATGGACATTGCTTCTGTGGGGTCTGTGGTGTGGATACAGGGGAAAGGGAAGAGGAAGGGAAAAGAAAGGGAAAGGGAAAGGGAAAGGGAAAGGGAAAGGGAAAGGGAAAGGGAAAGGGAAAGGGAAAGGGAAAGGGAAAGGGAAAGGGAAAGGGAAAGGGAAAGGGAAAGGGAAAGGGAAAGGGAAAGGGAAAGGGAAGGGGAAGGGGAAGCAGCTCTTCTGCACAGTGACACACTGCTGGCAAAGTGCAGCCAGGTCAGATGGGCTGTGAGAATGAATGGGTTGCAGCAGGCTGAAAGGATTATGATGACTATTATTGTTCAGAAATATTAAGACAATAAAGAATAAACGCTGGATCTATTTATAGACATTCTAGGGAAATCTCTCTCGAGCCATAAACCCACTTAATTGCAAATCTGCACAGATGTTTCCTTTGAATTTGAAAAGTGATTAATAAATAAATTAGAGTAATGCTTGTTTTGGCTGAAATATAATAATAAATAATGTTTATAGGGCTTAGTTACCAAAACATCCTCAGCACTGTGTGACAAATCAGATACAAGCGAAATGACTAAAATACACAAGATGGAAACAAAGTCAGGCTCAAGCCATAAATAAACCCAACAGCAGGAGGGAAGTGGAAGCGACCCTGGCTCTGTGGTGGCAGAGGGCAGTGAGGGAATCCCAGGGCTGAGAGTGGAGTGCTCACAGAATGGTCTCCTTACAGATGGGCACTGATGGATGGCAGGCAGCTGAACCTCATGGTATGGCACAGCATGGCACGAAATGGCACAGTGATGGCATGGGACATGATGGCAAACAATGGGACACAAGGGCACAGCAATGGCGTGGCATGGCATGGCTCACAATGGCATATGATAGGACAGCACAGCATGGCCCACAGTGGCACACAGTGGCACACAGTGGCACACAATGGCACACAGTGGCACACAATGGCACACAATGGCACACAATGGCACACAGTGGCACACAGTGGCACACAATGGCACCTAATGGCACACAGTGGCACACAATGGCACCTAATGGCACACAATGGCACACAATGGCACACAGTGGCACACAGTGGCACACAGTGGCAGGGCACTCCATCATGCACCCTCTGGCAGCTCTCTGCCTCTGTCTCTGGCATTTCCCAGCACAATCCCCTGCTCGATCCACAGTATTTAAGCAACCAGCAAAGCCAAAATGTTTACTGTGTCGCTCATGTTGACTCTCTTTAATTCATGCATAATTCAGGCTCTCTATATAATTCCAGACATAACCGTTCTGTTGACTATTCCTTGACCCACTTACTGTGCAAATACGGCTCGGAATTTAGCAGCCATCAAAAAGGTGAGACCTTGGGAAATTTCAAGGGCTCACGGGCGAGATCTTCCCATCCAGAGCTGCAAAGTGATGGAGATGTCAGCCTGAAGCTGTCCCCGTGTCCCAGATGCAGAGGCAGAGCGACCTCAGGGCGACCAAATCGCCGGTGAATCCATTGGGCTTTCCACTGAACCAGGAGCTTTTATTTTAATTTATATTGTAATGAAAGCTTGTAACAGTACTGTATAATAAACACAAACAGTGCAATCTTATGAAAGTTTCATCTTTATCTATTTTGGGGAGAAATAGCCCTGTCTGCCTAATTGAAGCATCTGTCATTCTGACATTAAATAGTGCATCCATGGCTCTTTTATTATATTTCCTTGCATTTCTCATACACTGTTAAATTGAAATAACACTGTTGGCTAGGAGATAAAGGGAGATAATAGGTATTTCATAATGAGCAGAAAGGAGGATTCATCTTCAGTCAGAGCCGAGAATTGCTTTATCTTCTCCTGGTGTTGTTGTTTTGTTACCCTAAAGGGGGAATTCTGCTGCTGTGATTTCCCAGCCCACAGAGATCAAGTGAGGAGCACTTAAGGAAGCGCAGAGCACAGCCCCTCGTCAGCACCCGGAGTGGCAGGGCCATCACTTCCCACTAATGACATGGGACGTCGGCAGAGACGTGGCACTGCGTTGAAATAACACAGCAGAGGGCACGTTGGGGATGGTCTGTCCCTTCACCTCCATTTATAACTGCTTGGATAGCATCTGCTGGAGCTGTTGAGGGTGGTTTATGTGCAGAAACACGGCCAGCAGCCCCAGGGCCGGGGTGCAGGAATGCTTTACCCCAGCACACAGCACCCTGCTCAGGTTTGCAGCCTTCTCAGTGTCAGACACTGAAGGTGGCTTTTTCCTTCCTCCCCATCATCTCACCCACCCCATAAGTGGGAAGAAGTACGTCCTGGGGGCCTGGGAGCTCCTCTCCCATGGCTGCGGGGCTGTTCTGCTCGCTGTGCCCAGGGCTGTGCCGAATGAGTGGAAAAGCAAAGATGGAAATGGCATTTAGGGGTGTGAAGGTAGAGCTCGGAGTAAACGCAGGAGATGTCTAATTGAGATTTCACCAAAACCCGCTGGAAATAATTAAAATTGACTTTTAATACTTTGCAAAGTAATTAAGAGTATTGGACTGGATAACTGCACTGAAGGAAAAGTGGCATTTAATTGGGATAAACTGAAGGGTGATGGGGATGAAGCGCAGCGCAGAGCAGTGAGGTGGGGAGGGCACGGCGTGGCACAGCCCTGCGCCTTCGGAGGGACTCACACTCCAAACTCAGCTTCCAAACCCCGATCTGCTCTATCAGCCCACGGCTGCCTCTTTGGTTATTGATCTGAGCTTTAATAATGGGATTTGTTTTGTCATATCAAGTCGCTGCGCTTCTGCCTGGCCCGGCTCTCATTCTCCTCAATGAGATAGGAACAAATTAAGCGGGTGTGAGAGCTGCCGGCCCTTTGTTCTCGCTCATCTGCTCCACTCATTACTTTTTAGAGGCCTATTTTCCTGCTTTCTCTCTCTGAACAATGGGCTCTGAATGTATTGAAGCGGTGCTTTTATCATCCCCTCTGCAGAGCTCTGTGAGCTCCCCACCTGAGCAGTTGGCTCTGCTGTTTATGAAAACTTTCTTGCTGACTGCTTATATTCAAATGCTGTTCTTGCAGTGAGCAGATCGCTGCATTGCCTCTGCTTGGTTCCCCCTTTGGGTTGAATAGCTTCCATTCACCACCCTCTCCTTCCCCTTTTTCCCTTGTCTCCTGCACAATCGGAACAAAGCCAGGGTCCTTCTCATCTTCCTCTGATGGCTGTTAGCAGTGGTTGGCCATTTTTCTGACATTATTTGCCCTGCTTAAGGAAAACAGAACACAAGCCCAGAAAATTCACATCCTCCACTCCCTTCCCATCCTCACCCATCCGTGCTTTCAATGAGCCCCAGCTTTTGCTCTTTGGCCACGAGTTAAAATGCCTTTGATAATTCAGAGGATGCTACATCACCCTTCTCTCCACGTTCATACTTTTTTCTTCCAAGCCTGGCACAAAGTATTAAAAGCCACAATGGGCTTCTCTTCCTCCATTCTACCCAACGGCTTCTTTGAATGCTGCTCTGCTCCTGGCTGCCTTCTGGCCACGCCGTTGCCATTGGGAATTCCCCTGCACTCCATTGATTGCTTTTTGCACTCCCTGGAGGGAACGGCCCCCACAGGGTGCCCAGCCCCATGCCCAGCCCAGGGCAGGGTGAGCTGCCAGCATTGGAGCTCCAACAGATTGTCTTCCTGCAGTGAGAATACCAGCAGTAGGGAAGGAGGGGAGGAAAGGTGCGTGGTCCCCAGCCTTGGTAACCTGCAGAGACACCGGGCTGCAGGGGGCCAGGCATCCCCTGGGGGAGGCCCAGCAAAAGAAATTCGCACATCAATATTTAACTCTTCCTGATGCATTATTTAATGAGCAGTTTGAAACCTTCTTGCATCGTGAGTTCTTTTTAAACTCACGCCTATGTTGGAAAAGGAAAAAGCGTCTGTGGGCACAGAAATGTCAAACAAGTCCCTGCTGCAGTGCGAGGTGCCCTGGGGGCTGCTGTGCTCCCCTGTCCTAAGGAAAACTTTGTTGGGGTCATCCAGTGGATTTTCCCATAAAAAATAATGTCTGTTTTACACCGTACGGCATCAATAAAGATGGAAATGCAAACAGGAGAGGCAGTGGCAGTGGATTTTATGGATTTTATGGCTTTTGCTCTCTGGGTTGAACTTGAATCTCTCTGATTCCCTGTAGGGAATAGCAACGAACTGGCTGCTGACGAAGGCTCATTAGGGGCTCCACCACAGCTTTGTCACACTCAGGTCTGTGGCGCTGTGCTCCCATCCCCACTGCCAGGCTCTGGATGGCAGCATGGAATGGAAGGAGTATGGTATTCTCCACTTCCTCCTCTATTAAGATTGATTAATTGACCTTTAAAAGTGTACCCGGGTAACAAATGACCTAATAAAATGAATTATCCTCTTCTAGGCGGCGTTTGAAATCCGCCGTAACTTGAGAGGAGACTAATGAAACATCGAGAGCGTTGAAGAAATGACTAATGAAAGAAATAAACCCAATAAAGGAGAATTGATCGGCTGCTCGGGAGCAGCGCTGTGTGCTGGGAGCAGCGCCGAGCGGGGATGGCACGGGGAGCAGCACGGGCAGCAAAGCGGGCAGCAGGAGCAGGGCATGGGAGGGGAAAGCTCTCTGCACTGCAGTGAGCGCTGGAGCAATTCTGTGCTCCGTCCCTGGCAGTGACAGAGCCCTCTCTCCCCAGGCAGAGCCATTCGGTGGCTTTTACGAGCTCCTCGGTCGGGCCGGAGGAGCAGAATGACGGCCGTATATCCTTCCCTCTCCTCCCAGTTTGGTGCGAGTGGATATTGTTCCCTGGGTGGGAAATAAAGGTGGAAGTGCCTACGTTGAATTTACAGCTGGCAATAAGCAGAGTTTTATCAACATCCTCCAACAAATTATTTTTATTGCCGGTCTCTTCCCGCCCGGGGCTGTGACCATGAAGAAGCCATTCTGGAGCCCAGGATTCACCCGGAGCAAAGCCTGGGGCGGGGGAAACACAAACCCCACTGCTGCCCCTGCTTCGTCATTGCCACACACTGCAGTAACGGATGGAGGTGCTCATACTGATGTATTTAGTAAGCAGTAATTAGAAGCTCTGCAAAAGAAGGTGGTGAAGCACCCACTGAAAACCACGCTGCCTTCTGGGGCGGCGATGCGGCTGTCTGAGCGAGCAGGAATGTTTTATGGTGCAAGGAGCTTGGGTTGCAGGGTGGATTTCATCCACACTTCTATATTAAAGTGTCATACAGAGCTTTCACTCCAACTCTGTATCTTCCATTTGTTAACCTGTTCTCCCAATACAAAGCAATCCGACACACACCGTCATTTTAAGCAAATTCGAGTTCGTTTGGAGTTTCATTCCCGTTCCCCATTGGCCCTTCAGGAGCTGCTGGAGGTGCATCCAACCCCCCTATTCTATCTGAACCACCATCTTTAACAGCTTTATTACCACTCCCAGCCACAACAATGGGCAGCAGCACCCAACGTGTGGGTAATGCAGCACGATGGGCTCCATCACCTCTGCCTATTGCAGCCAGAAGTGCCATTTGCTGGATGCATTGGAACCAGCTGGAGGTAAAGGGAATATTCAAACTTTAATAAAGCCTTCAAAGCCGACACCACCTCCGGGCTCTGATCTTCCCTGTGTGCTACCTTTGATGAAAATTTATATTAAAAAATATATAAAAAGGGATATTGAAGGAACAGGGTCTGCTGCACATGGGCACACAGTGCATCCCTGCAGCACCACCAGGATTCTGCTGGAGCCGGAAGAAAGCTGGAGCCATTTCTTAACTTGCAAGCATGTTCTAAATGACAAATGTATTAAAGTGACCTTTGAAATAAAGAATTGCTGCCTCACCATTCATTGTTTGAGCTAATTGCTGTGAGAAAACAGCTCTGTGAAAGCTCTGACAGGTACATTGCTACACCTTTATTTGCAGTTACACAAATAATTCCTTCAATCCTTTGTGCCCGCGTGATTTTTTATTTATTTTTCCTGACAAAGAGTAACAACTTTGGAAAGGAGCACAGGAGGGAAGCTGCAATTAATGGCGCTGCTGAAGGCCTCCCTTGGCACCATGTGCTGAGGCAGCCAGGAGGACACCTGTGAGCTGCAGCTGAAACACTTTGCTGTGCTGCATTAAAGCAGAGTGGGCACTGCCTGTGGGGTTGGGGTTGGGGTTGGGGTTGGGGTTGGGGTTGGGGTTGGGGTTGGGGTTGGGGTTGGGGTTGGGGTTGGGGTTGGGGTTGGGGTTGGGGTTGGGGTTGGGGTTGGGGTTGGGGTTGGGGTTGGGGTTGGGGTTGGGGTTGGGGTTGGGGTTGGGGTTGGGGTTGGCCTGCAATGTTCTGGGTTGATGTTTTATCACGGTGGTGAGACTTAAATTGAAATGAGTGCAAATTGAACGATAGCTCAAAACCAGCACTAAAGTCATTGACTTAAAGTATTGAAGAACTGCCTGTGTGATGCAATAAATCCTAATTGTGGGGGATTACAGGGTTGGGTAGGGGCTGCTGGCATGGCTGTGCCGCTGTCCCTGATTTGGGGACAATTTGGGGCATGGCACGCTCAGCCAGGAGGGCAATTCTGTGCTCTGAAATAACAGCAAGATGCTGCACTTAGCGCTAATGGGATGAGAGATGTTGCTGCTAAGATGGAGAAACAACGAAGGGAGCTTTAAATATTGTGCAGTTCTGTTGACTCCTAAGTGGACAAATTCCCTGTAATGCTCTTACATTTATTTGTTCTTAACTTTAAGAATATCTCTGCAGGGATAGTAATTCAATTCTGTGAGCAGGAGAGAAAGCAAACAGAGCCACACGCTGCTTGCCTGCAGAAAAAAGGAGGGCGGCAGGGCCAGCATTGCCCTGAGTGTCATCTTAACCCAGAAATGAGCCCTCAAACAGCTGCCTTCGCTCAGCAGCATCCAGCAAGGCCTGGGCATGGCTTCATTCTGAGTCGTGTGTCGGCGCTTTGCGTTTGCTGCACCCAAACAGTCACCGTTCTCAGCTCTATTTCTGCAGTCCCACCGCACAGCAATGAATGGCAGAGTCACCTCTGAGCAGGCAGCCCTGAGTTACGGCTGTGCGATTGATCCTCAGCATGCAGTAAAATCTTCTTAGGAGAAACAAATGAATTTTCTATAGCTGAGCGACTATTGCTTTAAGTCATATGAGCAGTGACAAACTCTAACTATAAATGGAATGAGATTGTCCTCTAGGTGGAATACAGCCGTGAAAGTCCTATTTATCACCATGCAAACAACATTCTGATGCAAATTTCCCAGTTCTGCTGGCAATCCTTAATTGGCCGCTCCATCAAACAGGTAGAAACGCAGCTCCATCTCCGAGATGTGATACCTGCAGCTATCAGGAGGGGCTTTGTGTGCTTTCCAAATTGCTCTGCAAACACTGTAGCCCATACAGCAGCACTGAAGAACCTCAGTCCGTCCACTTTCCCAGTGCAGAACCCAAATCTTGGAGTGATGGCATCAGCGTGGCTGGGATGAGCAGCACAGAGCGTGTTATAAATCACAAAACGTTCCCTTCTCCTGCTGCTGCTTTTTCTTTTTTCTTTTTTTTTAAAGTAAAATGTGTATCTGTGAACACAGACTATGAGTTATCATCCCAAAAAGGCACGCTGGATATTTTACAACATCTTTTACACAGTCTCTCGTCTGAAAGAAGGGAGACAATCGGAGGAGTGTAAGAACAAGCTGTTCTGCACTAATAAAGTGTGGCTGGAGATGATTGGCAATTTCCTCTCGCTGAGCAGCATGCACATGGCACGGCTCCTGCAGTGCTCTGCTGCTCAGATCTGCAGCCACCCCTATGGGCTGAGCCCCACCAGGAGCACCAAAACCTCACTGACGTCCAAAGCAAAGCCGAAAGCCCAACATTTCTCCTTGACGTTAGGAGGGAGCTAAAAACAGCTCAGAACCTGCCCTTGCAAAGCCGGGAGGAGTAAGAGGATTAAGAGTGATGTGAAATTAAATGCCAGCTCCTGCAGATAAAGGTGAGCGCAGGAGGCTGTGCTCTGCAGGCAGTGAGGTGGGAGCAGAGCCAGCGCCATGCACAGGGTCTGAGCCGTGCCCAGCTCTGAGGACGGCCCTGGCAATTCTCCTCATTCAGCACAAAGCTTTTCCTCCTGCGTGAAATGACCTCGGCACAGGAGGCTGAGAGGGTGAGCCGAGGGCATGCATCTGCTGTGAACCCTTCACTCCCTGACCTGGCAAAGAGTTACTGTTTCTTTGGGATGCTCTTCCAGTGCAGGACTCCCTGCTGAGTTTCTCAATGGCAAAGTGTTTGCTTTGGGGTTCCCTGGAAGATCCTGCAGTGCTCAGGAGATGCTGTGCGTGCTGCCCAGCTGTGGCCACTGCTCCATGGTGCCAAGTGGGGACATTTCTCCCTGCCTCCCTCTATGGGGTGGCAACTAAACCAATGGTGGGGACTGAAGTAAGAGCAGTCTTGCAAGACTCTCCTTTGGAGGCAGGATAGGAAAGCAATGCCTTCACATAAAGGAAACCCACACTGTGTGTAAATTCGAATGCCAGCAGCTTAATATATCATGGACAGAAGCCATTTCATCATTCTGGGACTATTAAAATTTTTAATCAAAAGCTTGAGCCATTAAGCTGCCTTGGGCTGGCAGTAACTTGCTGTTAGCAGAGGTTAAAGCCCACCGTGGTCCAAACAAATACGAAATGAGTTCAGGAAGGATTGCACAGCGCTGCTCTGCGCCGCCAGCCCTGTTGGGCTGTCCCTGCTGGGCAGCCTTGCACAGAACCAGGGACAAGCTGTGACGGAAAGAACCAACGCAAGGAAGCAGTAGGAGGAAATCTCTGCAGCCTGCTGTCTGAAAGCTGCTTTTTAAGGATGCAGAGAAGTCGTGATGGGTGAGAAATGGAGAGGTTCGCTTTGATTAACCTGGAACACGGGGCCTCGCTGTGCGGCTCGGCTCCGGCAGCGGGGCTGAGTTTTATTCCTTATGATATCTGCAGCACTTTGTGAACTGAGAAGATGCTGCGAGCGGCTCTCCCACCCTGGGTCTGCCTGCCGAGCCTCGGTGGGTAGCAAAAGCAGAGGCATTTCCATCACATTCAGTGCCTCGTCTCCCAAAATAACTGTAACTGATCTGCCAGGCGAAGTTTCAGGTAACACAGCAGCAGCAATTACAGCCTCCTGCTGCACCTCGGCTCCCTCCCTCCCACCCCTCGCAGTTTTCCCTTGTTAAGAACTGTGTCTGTGGATTTTCTCTTTATCCCTCTAAACACATAATCCACCCCTGAACCCTGCAGGTCCCTCGCAGCTCGCTCTGACAAGGCAGCGTGGCGTAAGCCTGATAATGCATTCTTTTAAAGAAACATCTGATTTTATCCCTACTAATTGTCTTTCCCTGCAATCTAGGAAGGGGCAAAAGATACGTAAAGCTGTCGGTTTCTCAGCCTGAGGAGCTGCATTCTCAGTCTTGCTGATTTCAGTGTGCATTGAGGGCTGATGGCAAAGGTGCCAGCACAGCCAATGTGTGTGCATGCAAATCCAGGTGCCACCCCACTGAGCCCCACTTTTTGGGGAATGAGAGCTGCATGCAGCCTGCATGGGTTTCTCTGTGCTCTCCATTCCACAGCTGCTGGGTAATGCAGATGGAACAGGCTTCACTGCTCTCTTGTATGGCATGCACTGCACACAGGGGATGTGCTGCACTGGGGACACACAGGGGTGGGGGTGGTTTGTTTTTCCAATGGGAGCATCGTGCCTTAACTGTGCTCCAAAAAAGCCCACGGCTCCTTGGTCTGAAGAAACACAGCATCTAATAATAATTCCCCAGTGCCTCTATTTGCTGATGGTGTCTTGAAGGGTTTGGGAAGGGAAGGAGAAAATCAGAGGGCTGTCAGAAAAGAGGCTGAGAAATGGGTGATCCTTAAGAAATGTCAGTGGTTGGAAACACAGAGTCTGCAGGGCAGCAGAGCCTGCTCAGACCCACGCAGATGTGAGTGGGGAGGACAGCAGCCCGCCCGCATTAGGGTGAGCTGCCCTTTCTGTTGGCCAACCCTCATCTCATTGCAGCAGCCATTCCTGCTCCTGCCAGACCTCAGGTGGAAGGTGCACAGCTGCCTCCACGCTGCCAGGACGTTCAGATGCTGTTGGTTTCATTCTCAGGGCTGCCCCGCAGTGCGTGTGTGCAGCACCCATGTGCTGAGAGCACCATCCCACCTCCTGCTGGCTGCTGCCCTTTGGTGCTGACGTCTCTGCTGCGCCCGGGACATTTGGCACAGTTAGGTTTTAAAAACATAGATAATGTTATCGAATTAGAATAATAGCCAAGAAAAGCCATCGGTGCTCGGCTGGGGAAATGGGAACGTGTGCATGACAGCAGCAAGGAGAAGCCCTCCAGGAAATTGGATTTAGCTTCAATCATCGTAACGACACCTCATCCAACCAGGCGATGCGACAACGGGGTGGTGGAGCTGAGTAAGCAGCACAGAGCAGCTCTGAGATGTGGCACGCTGCTGCTGCTGCTGCTGCTTCTCCATGGTCTGCGGTGCAGGCTGTGCCTTGCAGCCTCCATCCATCCATGGTGGCATGGAACCCTGACACCCTGCCCGGCACACAGCTCTGGGATGCAGGAGGTTAATTCACGGATGCAGAAAGCCCTGAGATTTCTGCTTATCACAGATCTCTGGCCGGTGCTCAGATGATATATGTGGCTTTAGGGGCGGTGGGAGTATTTTCTCTTTTAAATAACAGCACCTCCATTTTTAATTTAGGTAGCACAATAACCATAGAACCATAGACCCTACAAAGCAATTTCTCATTTTAATAATTCACCTTCTGAAGTTTTACTGTGATTGATCAAAGATATTAAGTTTAATAAGAGAATTTATCAAGGTTATCTGATGTCAGAATGAAAGAGAGCCTGAGGTTCTCTAGCTTGCTGGGGGACGTACAGGTCCCCAATGCGGGCGTCAGCGATGTAACCGAGCCCTATGGCTGCAGCCGACCCAAAGAGCAAATAAGGAACGTGCTTTTGCTTCAGCTTCATGCTGAGCTATTCCCTCACCCAAGGGTTCACTTGTGGTGCTGTGCCCTGGATGCTCAGCAGCTGTATGGGTCCCGAGCCACCCCAAGTAGATCCCGGTGTCTGAAGGGCCATCAGGAGGCACTGGGAAGCAGCATCCCCAGCTGATGCCTCCAGGCACTCGTATCAGCACCAGGAATTCAGCATACATCATCTAATGGTGGTGGTGATTAGAATCATTCTGACTTCAGTGCTGTAGGTGTGACTCAATTATGGATGGGAAAACCCACTCCATTAATGCAGTTATCAATCTGAATTAAATGGAGCATTTTTAATAATGCAGCTCATTCCAGGACGCTTTCCATGCCAGCTTCCTCTTCGTCCTTTCAATACTTTTACAAACTACCCAAAAGGGGAAAATAAGTAACAAGAGCTCCACTAGGCTCAACGTGTAGAGCAGAGCAGTGGTTGCATGCATGTGCAGGGGACATGGGCTGCTGTGCTGCTCTCTGTTCTTGTGTCAGCAATAAGAAGGTGGAGGGATGCTCTCCAGCCCCAGGTCACTGCCCATCAGCTCTGTAGGTGTCCTCATGTCGGCTGTAATGGGAGTTATTCTGATCACAAAGAGCCTGAATTGCGTTTCATATTTCTTGTTAATGTTTCATTTTCTCTTCAAGCTGAAGGATAAGCTCGGTTTAGGAAAGAGGTTGAATATCCATCAAGAATTCCTTCAAACAGGTCAAGTGGAAAGTGATGTTTTCAAATATTAACTGTGAAAAGTGTCCATTATCTGCAAATTAGAGCCTGGTGGGAGCAGGTAGGCACAAAGCAGTGGGAGCAGGCATCTGATGGCAGTGGGCTGGGTGTCGGGATGGCACCAACAGCGTGGGGAGCCCAGGACAGAGACAAATGATGGGTGGGAGGCTTCTGAGTGCCAGCCCCGTGGGCACAGCCCGTCTCACTTCTCTGCTCAGGAGCAGTTCTGCCTTTGGAGATCATGTCCTCCTTCACTTCCACCCAGGGAAGGGAAAAAAGTCCCTTCATTTACATATCAACAGTATTGAATTACCATTACGATGATGAATAAATAAAGAATACAGCTCCTGGAAATTACCATAGATCAACAATCAACATAAAACGGCTCGTTATTGTCGATGCGGTTTATGACAGGTGGCCATTAACATGAGATTGAATCGATAACGAGAGAACTCGCGCGGAATGCGTTGTGCAGGGGCAATGGAGGTGTGTGCCCAGCACAGCGAGCAGCGCGTGCTCTGCATGGCGACAGCCTGACACGATCCACGCAGGGAGAGCAGAAAAGGGGAGAGCTGAGCCCTGTGCCACGCGTGGCAGAGCCGCAGGATCACTGAGGTTGGGAAAGGCCTCTAAGACGTCAAGTGCGACTCCAGCACGTCACTGACCACAGTGTCACACCTCTGCAGCTCCTGAGCATGGTATGCTAACCCCATCACCTCCCAGCACGGTGCATTGCAGAGCCTCACCACAGCACCATTCCAACAGCTCACGTGTCCCAGCACCCCAGCTCCGAGCTCTGCATGTGCACCCTGGGGTCCAACACACCTTTCTGAGAAAGCAGCATCATGGTGGAGAAAGGAGGAACCGCTCATTATAAAGGCTGCAGTGCTTTCTGTTAATCAGAATTGCAAAAAAAAAAAAAAAATAGAACCCAACAACGCCGTCCTCTAAATGCTAAATTTGCCCTTGGACACAGAACAAATTGATAATTATTGTTCTAATTCTATTCCCCGAAGGTCTGGTGAGATAATTAAATGTGTAAGCTTTCTGGAGATGCAATACCTCTGCTCATAATTTGTTGCTTCCCGCAGCAGTGCTTCCTTCCTGCACACCACCACCGCGTGCATCCCACCCATGGGCTCTCTGCGATCCCCTTTCCCATCTGCGTTGCTGCAGGTCGATGCACGGAGTCTGAAGTGTGCAGAGCTGAGCAGGCAGCACTGCAGCAGGGCTTGGTGTTGCAGCCTGATGGACACCAAGGCATGGAGAAGGGCTGATTCACCGACGTGAGTGACAAACAACTCTCCTGTTGGATTCTTGCAATGCAAGATGGCCTCTGTAGGGCTCTGCTTACTCAGACAGAAAGGACGCACGGCTGGAAATGTGTTTGCTTTTCATTTTAACGGAGAAGCCCCAAAGCGTGAAGTAAAACTTGCCTCAGAAATCAGGGACGTAAATGCTGGAATCGGCAGCCACACATGATTCTGCATTACAGTGCGGATAGCCCAGTAAATCTCCAGCCTCAGACCTTAAAAACTGATCAGGGATATTAAAAGAAAGTAGATTTGAAAGATATGTAGAGTCCAATATTATTTAAAGCCTCATAAGCCAGTAATAACACTTTAAAATCCTTCCTAAATCTTGCCAGGAGCTGGGGAGGGGCTGTGTGACAGTGGGAGCTGAGCGCTGTGTGTGCTGGGAGCATAAAGGACATCAGAGATGCTCAAAGCACATGGAGGAGATGCTCAGCGCCGCTCATGCTGCCCATCTGTCCTTGGCTGTCTGTCCAGCACCAGTCCCTCCTGACGTCCCTCCTGATGTCCCCACGAGCCCCAGTTTGGCAGCTGCAGGACGCTGAGGTGCTCTGAGCACTGCTCTGCCCACGGGCACGGGATGTGGCACGGATCCAGCCCGGCGCTGTCAGCGTCCTCACCGCCGCGCGCCGCTCGTCACAACGTGGGCAGGAGATGGGAGATCTGTTTTTCCTGGTTAATAAGGTTTATTTTTGTTCCAAATGAATAATACATGATTTGTGTCAAAATAAATTACAGTCCTTCCATTATAAACCACTTTGCCTGCGCTGTATCTTCTCCTCTCCGTGTCTTTCTGATTCTTTCAACTATCTTTCTTTCTCTTCTGCTGCTGCTCCCTCTTTAAAGCCCCTTCTCCCTCTTGTCACCATTGCACCATTCATTTTTGTGGCGGCAGAACAGAATATAAATGTGATGCCTTAGGGCTCAGCAAACTTAAGAGCATGTTGCATTAGGAAGCGCGCTGATTGGCCTAAATTATGTAAGAACAAACCAAAGCAGCTGGGAATTCTCTCATTTGATATCAACGACAGTGATACCAAAACCTGAACGCCCGCATCCCTGGGCCACCTTGAGCCCTGCCAGGTCCATGTGCACCCAGGGTGATGCCTCTGTGAAGCGTCCCCAAGTTCTGCCCTTTGTCCACCTCTGCTCGCAGAATGACTTTAAAGACCAGAGAACAGTAGAATAGTTGGATTGGAAGGGATCTTCAAGATCACAGAACCGTATAATGGTTGGGTTGGAAGAGATGTTCAAGATCATAGAACTGTAGAATGGTTTTGTTGGAAGAGACCTTTAAGATTATAAAACCATAGAATGGTTGGGTTGGAAGGGACCTTAAAGATCACAGAATCATAGACTGGTTGGGTTGAGTTGAGAAGGGACCTTAAATATCATAGAATCATAGAATGGTTGGATTGGAAGGGATTTTTAAGATCATAGAACCGTAGGATGGTTGAGTTGGAAGGAACCTTGGATATCATCTAGTTCCAACCCCTGCCGTGAGTAGGGCTGCCAACCACTGGGTCGGGTTGTATGATAGATGTATTGGAAAAAGCACCCTCAGAAGAGAGCTGTGAGCTGGTGCTGGTGGTGGAGCACAGCAACCCCAGTATGCATAACTGAACAGAAAACCCTGAATTCCAGGCTCCTGAAGATGCCTGGAGAAGGTGATTCAGGTGAAGTGCTGCAGGCTTTGAGGCTGGATTGCTGCATTGCTTTCTGCTGCTGAAGTGCAAAATGGCTGTATTTTTCTTTATTCCATCATTAGAAAAAGAAGCAGCTTCATAAAATATTTATATTTCTAAAAATAATTGATTTCCTTTTAAGACCCTTGAAGTGAAACCTTATGATGGCGTAAGCGTTGCCTGGGTCATATTCTAAAGAGTGAAAAGCATAATGAAAGAGCTGGTATGAGCCTCTTCACAGGGCAGACCGATAGCTTTATTTAATTACTGTGCACAATACAGGCTTCACTTTGCTGCCTCAACAATGAGAGATGCTCTGCCTCTTCCCAGCCAGGCTCCAGGCAGCTGCTTTTCCTGCCTGGGGCTGGGAGAGGGATGGGGATGGGGATGGGGATGAAGATGGAGATGGGATGAAGATGGAGATGGGATGAAGATGGAGATGGGATGAAGATGGAGATGGGCACGGGGCAATGGTGGGGAAATGTGGGGTCTGGTGGCAGCACCCAGGGACTTGGGTCGTGCAACAGGAGCATGGAAAATCCTTGACAGCACAAACACAAATGTCCAAATGCAAATATTTTGTGTGGAAGTGAAGAACTCCCAGACGTGAGCAGGCTGGGTTCATCTCACCTCACTGTTTAAGAAACACCACCAGGAGTAAATAGAGCGGGGAGGGAGCAGCCCCAGTGCTCGGCTGCTGCCACCTGGATCTCAGCATCAGCTTTCCACGGGCACAGCCCTTTCATTAGACATTTCTCTGAACTCACACTGGGGTCACTGCTGCCGTTCAGGCACAGATCAAGAGGGGAAACCTCTCCCCCCCTGCAACGGAGCCACGGAGCGATGAGATTTGTGCAGGCAGAACAATGGGGACACCTGCACAGGGAACATGGAGTGAGAGCCAAAATAAAAATCAGCCCCTGATTGTTTAGAAATGGTTCTGCTATTGTGCATCAGTGGCATTGTCTACAGCGAGATAGCTGGTTGTCAGAGTCCTCGAGATGCCACAGGAGAGAAGCAGCAACATCTTCCTCAAATTCTTGCCCATTGTTCGAGATGTCCTTAACAAACACTGGCGGCGTGTACATACAAATCCCATAAATTCCAGCACGGCTGAGCTTTGCTGCTTAATAATTAGGTCTTACAATAGGAGAAGGAGTGAGTGTGTAAGACATGAGCGTTGTTCGTCACACAGCCCAGGGTGCTGAGGGCCTTGCAGAATTCATGCGACTGCGGCCACGGCTGCACAGGGCTGCAAATGAGCACAGGGGCAGGGGATGGAAGCTTCCCCTGAGGGTACAGCCTTTCCCCCAGCCTGCTGCTGGGCTCGGCTGCATGCTCTGCACCACAGCTGCACCAAGCGCAGGGCTGCAGCAGCGATGCTGAGGCTGAACTGAAGCAAACTGAAAAACAAGTTCTGCTGGACGGCGGCGCTATGAATTCTTAATTCCTCTGCCCAGACGGCTTGGAGAGCAATGTTAATTACAAAGTCTTGCTCAGAAGAAATAAAACATGAGCACAAAGAGCTGAGGCCGTATGCGTGGGTTCCCCTGCCCCAGGCTGGGCTGCAGGCACACGAGCTGGGTGAGGGCTTTGGGATCCACACACACGCCTTATTTCACTTCCCCGCTTCAGATTCTGCCACTGATAGAGCAAAACATTATTGAACTGGAAACGTTGCTTAATTCTTTTTTAAGAAATAGGCTCTGGGAGGCCAGCGAGTGGAAGCAGCAGTGCACACACACCATGTGCAGCTCTGACAGCAGCAAAGCTGTGCTCCGCTCCCAGGGCTGCTCAGCTGCGCTGTGCTCTGGCCACTGGGCTGCAAATTGTTCGTGTCCTCCGATGACCGCTGTCAAGAAACCATAACCCTTCTGCTCCCGAAAGAGAATGACCTACTTCTGTTCATGCATTCGTCACAGAGAGTATTAATTAATTTTTATTGTGGTGTTGTTTGTTTTGGTTTGTTTTTTTTTTTAAATAATCTCTACTAATTTTAGGAGAGATTTCAGCACTACCATTGCATTAAGTGCAAATAACCTGGAACAAAGGGCTTGTTTCCGTGGCTGTTGATATTAATGCCTCTCCTGGAAGCAGTGGCAGCAGGGGGAGGGAAGGCATTAACAGTCCCATTATGCTGCATTACACAAACGGCGTTTCGCTCATCTAGGGGATTTAATGGCTTGGTGCAATAAGAGTCTAAAAGCTGGCGAGGGTAAGATAATGGACTGTAAAAAATAGATGTTTATTGACACTTTCCCTCATTGTTTGGCATTGGCGAGTGGCACAAGGCCGAGCTGGTGAGGAGGGGCCGCATCTGCCTGTCTGCAGACCCCCAGGGTCGGATCAGCGCTAACCAAACACAGAGTCCTTCCAAAGACACTGCCTCTGGCTAGGAGATAACAGCCCTGCTAAGGATGCCATGGACCAGAATGATATCATCTCTCTTTACACATTGAGATGGCACAGCTCGGCCCCAAGAGGCTCTGCTCAGCGTGCAGCAGTATTTTGAACCACAGAATCATAGCATCGCTCCGGTTGGAAAAGATCTTTAAAACTACAGAGCCCAGATCGTCAGCCCATCCCCACCACGCTCACCAAACCGTGAGCTCCCTAAATTGAGTCATGTCCTCCCCACAGAGTCATTTCGTTTGGGAAAGACCTCTAAGATCCCCAGGTCCAACCCCAACCACCCCGCCATGCCCAGTAACCACACTCCTCAGTGCCACATCTCCACCCTGAACACCTCCAGGGACGGTGACCCCTGCCTCCCCAGGCACTCTGTGCCAATGCATCACCGATCTGTGGGAAAAATGTTTCCTGCTCTTCAACCTGATCCTCCTCTGATGTAATTCGAGGCCATCATCTCACATCCTATTGTTGGTCCCTTGAAGGACTCGTGTCCCAGCCTTGCCATGGCAACATGGCCATACACCAAGGGCTGGTGAACCCAACAGCTCCGTGAGCTCCTCAACACAGAATTGGAATAGCAGAAAACCACTTATCTGCTTTCTGCTGCCCTTTCCATTTAGCTTCAGCACTGTATGCACCAGGGGTCAGCAGGACTTTTCTCACTCTGGGCATGATTTCAGATTTAGTTTTCAATGCCACTGATTTCCTCAAATCCCACACATCCACGTGCTGAAGTTTGCTGGCATGTGCTGGGGGCAGCCCGAGGGTGGGAGATGTCTGAAATTGGAGACACCCAAACACGTCTCTGCTGGGGATCGCTCTGCCTGGAGTCTCAGGCACTGGTAATTATTACTCTTTTAATTTCATTACTCAGTATTGTGATGGGAAGCTTCACCTCTCATTTCTCCCTCCTATACAAAACTCCTATTAGCACTCTTTGAGATAAAACCATTCCCCACCCTGCAGCTGAGAGCTGGTACAGGCTGCTGCTCAGCACCAAATGCCATCACAGCCGCTCAGCACCCGCAGCTCTCCCTGCCCAGACCACCCCAAGCGGGCTGCCCAGTGCTGTTTGATCTGCTTCCAAAAAAACAAAGAGGGAAGCTTCCACTTTGCCTTTCTTATGATCCATAAAATGCTGCTGGAGGCAGAGACAGCTGCTGCTATAAAAAGTTACGGTTTAGAAGAAGAACTTCCAGGGGTAGCACAGGATGGCTGGGGCTGTGCTGTGCTGGGCATCTCAGGATGGGATCAGCCATCACAATGGGCAGGAGGGGGTCAAAGGAGCCATCACAGCACCTGATAGCCATAAAGGGCATAAAGCCACAAGGGCATAAAGAGCTGCAGGTGGGATTGTGCTCAAGGGTGGCTGCTAGGGGCTGAAATGTATTCCTATGGCTAGGATGGGACAGGCCTGGGGGTGAGACTGTTGGAGGTGTGCTGGGAGGGCTTCCCATCTTCAGAGGAGGGAAACAAGCAGCTCCCAAGCTCTCATCCGTGTTCCATTGCCTTGTTCTGCTGCTTGGAAGCTCTATGCCCTACTTCACCGCTTGAAAAGGGGGAGATATGAGGAGGGAGGGGTGCGTGGGGGATGAATTACAGCTGCACCTTGGGGCTGTGGGTACTGCAAGCAATCGGAGTGCAAAAAAGTAATCTGCAAACTGGGATCTGGTTCCTTCAGGCTTGCAGCTGCAGGAGCACAGCAGGGCACCTCTCCCTGTGGCTAAGATGCAGCCAGGTGAGCCTGGTACCTGTTAGTGCAGGGCAGGTGGGCAGCACAGTGTCACCATGGCCCTGATGATGCTCGCAGTGATTCCACATCCCTGCTTAACAGCAGTGTTTAAGAAGAGGGGTTGCCATGACAACTACCAGATGGGTTTGTGCAGGGTTTGGGCCGTGCAGGCGTGGGCAGGGCACAGAGCTGCGATGCTCAGATGCTCTGCCCTGCTCCAGGGCAGCGGCCGTGTTCTTGGTGCTGCATCACCCACGTGTGCCTTCACCCCAACCACCCGGTGCTGCAGAGGGTTTGCAAGAGCCAGAGGCTGATTCAGGTCTTGGCCCTGAGAATTAAAACAGTTCCACGTTGCACCACCACCCTGCATGGTGCTCACTGCCCGCAGCTCTGAGCGCTGCAGGACACACAAAGGGTTCCTCCAGCAAACACCTCTGAGCCTGCAGGCTCCCTGCAAGGGGCTCACAGCACTGCACACTCCTTGCTAGCAGGATCCAGCCCTGCAGGGCAGCTCTGAGGTCGGCGGCAACAAGGGGTGCCCGCTCCCTTCAGCTGCTGCTGGCCACCTCGATGGCTTTGCTGCTAACAGGGGCTGGTAGCAATGAAAGGAGCCCCCCGGTGGGTGGGGTTTTGGCATTTCATCTCAGTTACAAAATGAATAATTTATACAAGCCTTTATTGGAGCCCAGAGTTATACAACAAATGTTCCGTGTGAACATGCTCACATTCTCAATGTTAATATCTCTCCAGTGAATTTCCTGGCAGCCCAAACCAGGCTGGGATTGCCACATTGCTTATTTACGTAAAATATCATAATCTGGCTTCCATTTGCATTTCTGAAGTGCCATCGCAGTGGCTGGGAGCACGGAGCCCTGCCAGCTGACTGTGTCTCTGGGGCAGGACTAAATGCAGCCCATCTCCTCTCTTTAGGTATTTAAAAGCCTCTGAGAAATGCACATAGGTCTGCATTCCCATTCTCTGTGTTCAGGCCGTATTTACGTACAGGCTGCAGCTCCAGTTCTATAGGGATGGCTCAAGCCCGTCCCAACATGGCTGTGTTTTCTTCCGAGCCATTTGCTGCTCAGAAGATTTCTGCCTCTTGGTTTCAGTTCTCCTTCCAGAAACCGCACATCACTTAAACTGACTTGAGTGCAATGATGCAAATGCAGGAAGCAGGTAATTAGTCTCCGGAGGGTGGAACTGAGACTGAAGCAATGAAATCGTTCTGGATGGATCCAACTCCACCGAACAGAAAGGCAGAAATCCCCCGAGGAGCACAGGGAGGGGCAACGTGTGGGCTCTGTCCTGTGGCACCAGGAGTGGGGCAGCAGAGGGCTGGGTGTGAGTGGCCCTCAGTGTTCCACCCAGAGGTGCTCAGACAACAGCAGCCTTGAGTGCTGTGCCTGCCTGCAGCCCGGCTGCAGATGAGCTCAACGGCAGCGTTTCCAATGACAGGCGGTGACGTCTGAGGAAAAACAATTAAATATCTACAGCAAACACTCGCAGACTTGGAGCAAGTGCACATATACCTGGCAGAATTGTTCTAAAGAAAGCTTATCATGGCTGCTTCGCTCCTTTTGCTCCTTTTTCATACCTTTCTCTCTTCAAATGGATATGAGAGAGGAGTTAATTTCACCCCAAAGCAAACTTGGCAGCACCTGATGTGCTTGGCAACTGTCTGGCCATGCCACTGTCCGGGTGCACTCAGCAGATGGCCACTGCAGTGCTGCACCAGTGCCACGCTTCCAGGGGAGCAATACGTTGCTATTCCCCTGTAATTGCCATAGCACACCTCGGTGCTGCTGCTGGAGCAAGGAATGGTTCTCCATGATGCACTGGGGACTGGCAAAGCTGCTGGCACAAACAGGGTAATGAATGTTGGATAACTTGTATTGTTTCACAGACTGAGCTTAAATATTGAAGGAGCAGTATCCTCGTGTCAGAGAGGGGCTTAAAGCTATCTGCAATCTAAGGCATGTTTTCCTCTCTGCACACAGGCATTTGCATGGGGACCTCACTTCAGCGTTAATGGGATTTGTGAGCTTGGAACGTATCCTAATGCACTGCCTCCCCAGTATCTCTTGTCTGAGTAAAACGAGTTTGAATTTTTCATCTTAATTGCAGACCTGTGATCTGGAGTAGATTTTCTTGTACTGAAAAGCATCAGCTTTCAGACCTGGCAGAGACACGTCCCCATGCACCGTGTGCCCACGTCCCAGCACTGCTTTGCCCCGCAGCAGCCACTTAGCCAGGAATCCCCCAGTGCTCCCTGCAATGCTCCCTGCTGTGCACAGCCCAAGCGAGGCCGTTTGTGATGGAGTGTTGTGTTTGCTGCTCCCTGGGCCAGCACTGACAGCAGGGCGATTCCCTGCGCTTCCCCTCCTCTGCGCAGAGCCACATTTCGGGCTGTTGCTGTTACTGCAGGAGCACTCTGCAAAGTTGCTGCTGTAGTGGAATAAAAAGTTATCACCAACCCCGTAGGGATCTGGTGAAGATGCTGGCACGAGAAGAGTTTGTAATGAGCTCTAAGACATATTAATGAAGAGAAGTATAATTATTATTGCTGAGTTCAATTACAGCCCCTGGATTACAAATATTCTCCCACAATCCCTCAAGAAAGAAATGCATCTTGTCTCTGCAATTAAATAAACTGCATATCAAGGGAAAGGGAGAGGATTAAACTACAGAAGGAGAAATTGCTTCTGCTGGAGGCTGGTGGCCCCGTCCTCCCCAGCGGCTCTCGGGGCTCTGAGGGATGGATCCCTACTGAGTGCCTGCACCGATGTTCCGATGGGATCTCAGCCCCAAGGACTGCACAGCTTCTCCTTAAACATTGCTTCCAGATGTGGGAACGGCAACACTGCTGCTTGCCGAATTCTGTCAGAGCCCAATATCTGAAAGCTCTCTTTGTGCAGCCTGATTGCTGTTTCATCTCTTCCTTGCTAACTTGCTTTACACACCGCTGCAGCGCTGCCTTTTGATCCTGCAGGCTGCAGGAAGTGTGTTTGTGCTGCGAAGCCCGCAGCTCTGCGACTGCACCGTGCTACCCATGGGGAGGCTTTTGTCCAAACAATCTCTAATTCCCGAAAGATACAGAGCTGCCGGCTTCGCTTTCTAGAAGAAATGGCAACAAGGAATAAACAGTTTTATTCTTCTGCTCGTGGGCGGTTTTCTATTCACACATCCTCACATCAAATCCAGTTGTCAGAAGGGGCTCTCACTGTGTGCCACATGGCTTCTGGCCGCCTGACGGACACCTGAGGGGCTGATGCTCCTCCTTGATGGGTGAACTGGACAAGAGACACTCAGCAGGAAGGAACTGCTGCACTCAGAGTCTGCCAGGCCCTGGGAGAGGAGCAGAGATACGAGGCAAGGCACAGCAGCCCTTCTGCGGGCAGAAGGTGCCTTCATGCTGTAGTATCATCTGATGGAGCTGCTCCGCCAGAACAGCTTCAAAAGAGTGCGGAGGATACGCACCACTGGTTTCTTAATGGAGGTGATGGAGGCATGCTTCAATGCAAAAAATATTTAAACAGATTGTAATGAGGATCTGGCTTCATTAAGGAGCCTTGTAGGGCTGATGAGTGAATTGTTCCTGTTGCACTCAGGTCCCCAGTTGGAATGAACGCATGAGCACGCAGCACTCGAGGACACCAGAGCAGTTGTCTCAGTGTGAATCTTGCCAGTGGTACAATATTGCTTGCTGTTGCATGAACAGAACATGTCTCCTCTGATTGTTTTTCCCTGCTCTTCTGAGATAGATGCTGTTTGAGGAGCCCCGCTGGTGGAAGGTCTTCTCAGAGGAGCAGAAGCAGCTTTTTACATGAAACCTCTGACCTCAGGAATGGAGGGGATAGAAAACCAACAGCAAATTGCCTTGCCGATGAAGCTCGATCCTTTCTGAAAGGAGTCTGTGAGACTTGGCAAAAGTCTGGCCTCAGCAATCACCATTCCGTGGTGTTTCAGCTGTAATTGTCCTTTTTTAATTCGGGGAGCTACTGAGCTGTAGCAGTATTCCCCAGGCAGCTTAAGCTCCCACTCCTGTAAGATACCAGGGAAGAAGATTCCTCTCGATGCAAATCATGATGGTTTTCGCTCTGTTAAGGCACTACCTGGCCCAGCACCTGTGCTCAGACCAGCTCTGCCCATGGGGTCACTGCTCATCTGCCCACGGATCAGGAATTCTTCAGAGCCAGGAACAAAATCGGTGAGGCTTTATAAACATCATGTATTGAATTATCACGAGCTGAGTGACAGAAAATGAACAAGAGTTAATCGCATGACAGAGAGGGAGAACATCTCTGCGCAGCAATCATTTCAAAGGCAAACAGAAATATTTATAGGCTGAGGGTTGCACAAGTTGCCACCACGCACTGGCAGGAGATGTGCTGTGGGTTTGCTTTAGTATGGGGCTGCAGCAGGCGTGTGGGCATGGCTGTGCTGAACGGCAAGGCTCGTCCCAAGCTGGGTTCAAAGGGATGCACTGGGTACAATTCTGAAAATAAGTGCAGAATGGAAAACATGCTGGTGATCTTCTATTGCTCAGCAGCTGCAGACTGGCCCCTGCTTCTCTGTGTGCCTGGCAGGCACTGCTCGATCCAGTGGGAGCAGAACACACTCGCAGGTACCTGCAGAGGATAAAAGGGAAGAGATGATTTGTTCACATCCCAAAGCAATCCCTGCGGGCAGATTCAGAGACAGGTTTCCAATTGCCTCCATTCAGAGACACCGAGCAGGCTTTAAAGAATCCTGTATATTTTTAGCAGCAACATAATATCAGTGGAAATCTAATAAACTTTGCCATCAAATATTTATCCCATTACACCAGCTTAAGTAATTCAAGCTACTGAAATCAACACAGTGGTTTTATTTTTAATGAGCCTGCTGTAAAACAGCCTCTTCTATCATTGTCAGGTGTGCGTGGAGGAGAGGTACGTCGGCTCCAAGCGCTTTCAATCTCCCCAAAGAAACAACGCTAAATAATGGAGAACGTTTACCGAAACGCTGCCTGTCGCTGGGAGAAGAGCTGAGCAGGGCTGGGTAAGGCTGCAGCTCTGCGCCCAGGGCAGAAGGGCTGCCGTGTGCCAGGCAGGTCTCGGGTCGCAGGCAGTGACAGCGGGCAGGAGCTGCGGTTCTCAAGGCATCTCCGGTGGAACAGTGACCCCCAGCGTCTGCAGCCCCCCACCCGGAGGAGAAGACTTGTTTGCACGACGCTGTGAACGCAGCCATCAGATGCAATCGGAACAAAACGTGGGGCTGCAATTGTGGCAGCGATGCTGGGCTGCCGCAGCAGTGTAATCACACCGATTACTGGTTGCCGAGGACCGGTCCCAGTGGGCTGTTTTGTGCTGGGAGAAATTTACTCGGGTTTTGTGAGGCGCTTTAAAAAATCCACATTGCTCAGAGCTGCTGGAGCCGTTGGAAGGGTAGGAAGCTGTGGGCAGTGCCTGGGGAAGAAGGCTTTGCCGTATTACCACTTGAAACAGCTACAAAAGCCAGGTATTTGCACCAGAAGCACCTGCCAGTGCAGGCAGCTCCTCTGCACTCTTGGGTTCTTACATCTACCTTGAGGGTTTTCATTAAAGGAATGAATTTCTTTTTTGGCAAAGGCAGTGTACTGTTCTATTAGCTCCATATTCTGGCACTCCACATTTTGTTCTTGATAAGAAAGAAATCTAAAATAAGACTCAGAAAGGTTTTTCACGTGGCAAGCGTAAAATGTAATTACGTGGCATGGGTTTCCTGTTGCTTTTATGTATGGCCTCTCTGGTTCCTGGTGTGAGTATTTCTAAGTAATGAATACAAAGGTCTTATTTGGATTGGAGCAGTGCAGAAGCACTCAGGATGGCGCTGCTCAGGGCAGCGGGTGTCAGAGGGCTGCAGGCTCCCCTGAATGTTTCAGTTCTGGCTGGGTTATCAGCTCATCAGCAATTCTTCCAGGAGACAGTGGCTCCAGGAGCCCCAGATCAGCACTTCAGTATTCACTGTCATTACCTGAGTTGGCATGACAACATTGCGGCGGTGCGACGGGGGGGAAAAGCTGTGTCTCCAAAGCTCAGCGAAGCCATCCTGCTGGAGCTGCTCTGCCAGCAGGCTGAGGGCAGAGGGACGCAGCAGCCCAGATCTCACTGCCCCAGCTGGGAGGTGGTGCATCTTCATGCTGCTTTCTCCCCAGGTGCTGCTAATGAAGAAGAATGGCTGCAGCCACTCGAGCTAAAAATAACTTTTCCATAGCAGGAAAAGACCAGTCCGTGCTCCTGCTGGATGCTTGGTTCGTTTGATAGATCTCTCACTCAACAGTTTGCAGCCGTTACATTTACAGGCAACGCTATTTTTGGCTGCTGTCCCTTGCATGTCACTAATGTTTAACCAAATGAACTTGCAGGATTATAACAGACACAGACACTGGTGGAAGTGACAGGCACAGAGACAAGTGCTGCAAGAGGCTAATTTACACATCGAATTTCACAGCCCGAGCCTCCCTTCCTGCTCAATAAGCTCATCAGCTGCTGCTTCATACCCGCCAGCCAGCTCTCATAAAAACAAGGGAGCTCAGAAAATGGCTTTTTTTTTTTTTTTCCTTTTTTTTTTTTTTTTTTGCCTGCCTGCTTAGACGACAGATTCTAATAAAAACCACTTTTTAATATGGTTGAGACTAAGTCCTCTTTTATGTGGAAATGTGAATTTAATGTAAATAGTTTGCGCTGCTCTGCTTCTCTTTAAGGGCTTGTTGGCTGCTGGCTGCTGGCAGTCTCTGTGCAGCCTTTCAAGGCACTCCAGAGGCACTGAGCTCAGAGATGTGGGCAGATCTCATACGGGGTTCTTGCTGCCTCTCCTGGGGGCCTCTCTGCACTCTGCAATGGATGTTTTCTCAGAGAGCGATCAGAAAATGCAACATCTGCAGTTGTGAAATTGCCCCCATTTTCCCATGAAAGAAGATTGTTATTGAGAGAGAAGGCAGTACGTGGAATCCAGGAGCTTTGCAAAGAAGCTCGACAGGTTGATGGTTGGACATGACGATCTCAGAAGTCTTTCCAAACGTTATGAAGCTGATTCTAAGCCCTGCCGTTCTGGCTTTGTTTGTGCAAGGAGTGCACAGACAAGGATGTGCACTTGGATGTGTCCAAGGCCACCTGGCTGAGTCTGGCACCTCAGGGTTACGGAAACCATTCATTAACATCTTCAAAATCCTTTTTTTTTTTTCTTGCTATTTTCAGTTCACAGAAGAAATTGAAATGGCAACCAAGCTTTCCAGCAGCAGAAATGCTGCTCTGCAGCCAGTTCCAGTCTCTCCTGTTTATGAGGCAGTATAAGTTTTCACTGTATAATAAAAACAATCATCTGTATTCCTTGGCTGCGAGCAACAACACTGACAGTGGAGCAAGTTTTGGTGCTTTGGAGGAGAATATGAATCATCTCAGCCACAGAACAAAGCGCAGAAGACCCCTGAGCACTGAGCAAAGCTGCACAACAACGCACCAGGCCTGTTCTCCAACCTCTGCAGGCGTTGCAGTGCTGAGAAAAAGCTGAATGTCCTCAGAGGAATATTGCTGCCGCATCTCTGAGGTTTAAACTGTTGCTCGTGTGGTTTTTTTCAGGCCAGGATGCGCAGATGGGAATGTTATGTGCTGGCTTGGGGCAGGAGCACAAGTAGCAGCCCCAAGCTGAGAATTCAGCATGGCTCTGCAGCAAGGAAGCATGTTATCCATCCAGAATGATAGAGATCCCCATCGTGTCCCGAAAGCACGCAGTTAACAGAAAGCAGGGATGTGGTTTTGTGCTATGGGCAGAGCTGTTGGCTGGAGCGGCCCACAGCCATCGCCTCCCATGAGGACACACAGAGCTCATCAGACTCCCGGCTCTCCTCACAGCCCTTGAAGTTAAGGAGGGATTTGCGTTCCTGACGCCATTCGTTCCCCGAGGGCTGGATCACGACTTCCCAATGCACATCTTAGAACCAAAGCTTCCAGAAAGAAGGCGCTGGAAAGCTAAAGACCTGACGCGTTTATCACCCACACAGCTTGCACGCAAATTTATTTTAGTCCCTTTCCAGGAGAAAATCTGGGCGCTGCGTTTTGCCTCAGCAAAAGGCGACTCAACGTCCCGACGGGCCCGGATACCCGGCAGCCCGCGGCCTCTCCCCGCCCCTCCCGTCGGTAAGGGCGGCCCGCAGCGCGGCGCTCGGACCAGGCCGGGCATCACCGCCCCTCCCCAAGATGGCGGCGGGCGGGAAGGCGGCCAGCGGGGCCGGCGGCGGGAGGAGGCGGCAGGTGAGGGCCGAATCGAGCTGCTGCCGCGGGACGGGACGGGGAGCGCCTGGAGAGCGCTCGGGATGTGGAAGCCGTGCGGATGGCACGGGGATGGCGGTCAGCCACGTCCTGCCCTGCTTTGTGCTCTGCTGGCCGTGAGCTGTACGAGGCTCTGTTTAGACCTCGTTATTCTCCCACTCGTGTTTCCCGCTGTGGCTGTGCTGGGTGAGGTTTCTCTCAGAGCTTCGTGCCCGGCCACCCCACACGAGCGGCTGCTGATGTGTTCAGGTGCTTTTGAACTTCAGGAGCTTCTTTTGTGCTTTTTTTTTTTTTTCCTAACAGACTTGTTCACACAAAGCAGCTGGCAAACGGCCCTCCAAGAGGCTAAAATGCGAAAGAACGAGTCTGGTGAAGTCAGGACTGGCAGGTTGTGTGTGTGGGATTGAGAACCCTCCTGCCCCTAAAGCACCCGCTGAGGGCTCAACTCCAGAAGGTACAGGAGATGACCAGGTAATTCAACTGGAAAAAAGTGAAAGCATCCCAGAGACTGGTGGAGAAAAACGGAAGGAACGTGATGTTTCTTCAAAGCCACGTGCAGCGAAATCAAGGAGAGCTTCCTCAAAAACAGAAAGCAGTGAGAATCTGCCAGATCGTGCCTGCAGGGAGGAGGGGAGCAGCTGTGAGAGCTTGCTTTTGGAAGGGACCGACTTGAAGGATGGAGACATCCCTAAGAAACTAAGAGAACTGGATAACAGTGCTTTCTTGGATGAAGACAGTAACCAGCCGATGCCAGTGGATCAGTTCTTTGGAAACATTGACTTTACGCAGGTAAGAGAGAGTCTGCCTTTAACACTATGGACATTTGGACATGTGATGCCTTCATCTTTTATCTGTTTAATGAGTGCTGTGTTTAGTGGGAGCAGCGAGGATTCATTTGTGGAGGACTTTTATCTCCTCTGCACCCTTTTCAAGACTGCGGAGGGAATGGCAGCCCTCACTTTGACCACGAGCAGCGGCTGGTTCAGACAGGCTCCCTTTTGCACTCTAAGGGTTTATTCAGATGCCACTTGCATGTGTGTGTTAGTGCCTCATGTATGAGTGGGGAAGGATGGGAACTGCTGGAGATGGGGAGGCCTGCCTTTTGCAGCAACTTCACTTCATGATTTCTTCTTTTAGGATCAGCTGGCAGCTGTACTCCCGAGCACAGCAATGAGCAGGAGGGAATACAGAAGGCTGCATTTCATCGCCAAAGAAGATGAGGAGGAAGACGAGGATGCTCTCTAGCAGCAAACTGTAAAACAGAGGAAACTTTGTTTTCAGTTTTCTTTGTCTTTCTACCAGTGGCTGTATCACTAGCATGATGTCAGTGTTTGCATTTTCTTAGAGAATGGGTAGAGTCTGCTTCTACAGAGTTGTCAGATACAGGATTCCCCACACTTTTTTTAGGGCAGAGTTTGACTGAATGCTCAGAGAATTGGACATAAATTGTAATTGATTATTAATCACTAGTACCTATAAAAAAGCATGGAAAATATCAACTCCTACTGTTACAAGTCTGAACTCATATTTACAGGAAACACTTGGCCTATTCTCACTTATTTTTAAAAAATTATCATCTTGGGACAGTTCTTTTCTTTCTGGGATGTCTGCCATTACAGCATCTTGCTAGTAATGCAGCCACTTGACTTGCTCACTTCAAAGAGGGACACCAGCTTCTGTTGTGCAAGTTGCCTTGCATTGTTTGCCTTTAAAATGCAATTCTGCTGGCAAAACTCTGCACATATGTGATTATGAATTCAGTGTTTTTAATCTCCAGACATTAAGTAGTGTTTTTTTTATTGCTCCTCTGTTTTCTGAACAACCATGTGAAGCTCACAGCTTCCATCTTCCACCACATCAGCTGTAAGCACTGCCTTTTTGACAGCTCTGTAATGCAGATTGTTCATTATTTTCAAATGACTTCCAAAGGTTATGAACAGAAATTCTGTAAAGAAACACATTGGCAGTGATAAAGGCAGAACAGAATCTCTCAGCAGGACTTTACTGGTAGACAAACAAGTGCTGGTGGCCAAGTAGATATGGGTCAGTCCTTCAAATCTGTTATTTCTGGCCTGCATTTTTTAGATGATGATGAGCAACCTCATATGATTCCAGGAATTGCTAACTCATCCAGCATTCATGATAATACTTTGAAAGTGTGATTCTGCAAGAAGCTCTCAGATATTTATTATTATAAAAATAAAGAAACTGTTTCTAAAAATGCAGAGAAAATATGATCAGCAGATGGTTTAAATCAATATTAATTTCTACAGCTACAGTGTGTTGAACATTCAAAAATCTGAAGCCAAACAAATCGTATATGCATGACATGTTAATTTATTCAAATTCCCACTCCAGTTGATGTATTGTTTCTGTCAGTGCTAGTTCTTGGCTCCTTTTTACTCTTAAGTCTGTAACACTGAAAAAAAATCTTCATATTTTAGTGTGCTCGTGGTTTTCATCACAACTCCATCTAAAAGCAGTTCTCCCAGCTTTCCTTAAATGCCATCTTACTAATTTTTTTTCCCCTAGGCAGTATCTTCACACACAGTGCAAAATGGTGTTTGTAAGAAATGTGCCACGCTGACAGCACAGTGCTTCTTGTCAGAGTCTTTATTGCAGTCCCTTCCCCAACACCAAAACACCAGAACGTGCATTTTCACCTCTGTTACAGTTGATGTATATTCAGTGAGATGATCAGAAAGGCTCAATCCAATGGTGCTGGAACTCCTCACTGAAAATGCACCTGCTTATTTTTCATGTAGAAATGTTTGGGAAAGGAATTGAATTGTTGCTTTAATTAGCACTGGCTGTAGCAAAACTCCTGCATTTCCAAGTCCCAACAAGTCAGGACTCACACAGCAATACTATCTTAATAACAACCCTGTCTGAAATAGATGAATTTATCTGATAAGAAAGAGGTGAGAGGAAGAAAATGGAAATAAAAAACCAAAACCAACAACCAAAGTAAACACCCAGAACTTTCCTTTGAGGTGAATGATGTTATGTCTGGTAAACATCCACTACTTAATTGATAAGCACCTTTTCCTGTGCTAAGTCCTTCTAGTCTGCAGCAGCCATGCTGTATTGTACCTTACTGTTGACTACTCATGCACCTCTACCTCCAGATACACAGAAAGATGGCAGTGATTTTACTTTTATTTTTTGATTTAAAAAATACTCATCCCTGAGAGTTCAGCTGCTATCAGCTGATATTTAGGAAAAAAAAAAAATGTAAAAAATGATCTACTTGTATTTTGTTACCTGAGAGGTAGAGAGTGTTTCACAGAAGCAGTTTCTGCAGACAAACATGATTACTGTATAATAAGATTGTATGTGTTGCTTCAAGAAAGCTCAATCTAGAGAGGCAAAGACCGAAGGAAATCAGTGGGAAAGATGCCAGAGCACAAGGGTGATAAAAGCAGAGATGCACCACAGCCTTGCTTACTCCTATAAGACCTGCATCTATGCAACAGTGGATTGAATGGTCACAGACGAGTGCAGGTATTTTCATAGAGAAAAGCCAGCAGCTCTGCCACTGAATCATTTGGCCTGTCTGCAGTACAGCGCCTGTCTTCCTGGTGAAGGCACAGAATAATTACCCTGAAGTATTCTTTGTTTGGCTTAACATTCAGAGCAGTATCAATCTGCTTTGAATCATTTGCAAGAAAGTTGTTTCTGTACCATGCATTTTGCACCTACATTTACTACAGCAAGCAGGAAATCATAAGGTATCATCAGTGTCAGCTTCTGGCCTCTATTCTGCACACTGCGGCTGTGAGTCAGCTTATCACACTCAGCACTGTGTCACCTAAGGTGGGAGAATCAGGCACGGTCTGAACGCGTGCTCTGCGAGACTGCAGTTCAATTAATGCACTGGAGGTGATAAAGGAAGAAGTCCTTGGCAGAAGAGACTTGCTAAGTAAGGTTTTGTTTAAGAAACAAGAGCGACTTAAACATGCTGCCATCTTACACGATTTTGAAATGGAAAAAAACAAAAGCAGAAGTTGCTTCCAAAGGGAGCGCTATGCAATCTCATGGGTTTGCTTCCTTTTTCTGTAAATTTTAGTTTTGTCACAGCTGAGATTGTGATTGGTTTTCTTATGGCAAGCAATATGTACGAGTTTTAGATTATGCACTGTAAACAATAGCTGATAAAAGTACTCCCAGTTCACTTCTCTTCCATCTCGTGTTTTGACAGCTTCTGCCAGTTCTGGGACAACACTACGTTTCTTTTCTATTCTGCAGAATGCAAAAGAGAAAACAATATTGCTAGCAAAATCTGTTTCCTTAACAGTATGTCTCCATCTTCCTTCTAAAGCACGGCAGAAGTTGCATTATTTTACTACAACTAGGTTTGAAGTGTTTTTATGAAGAAATCAATTTAGCAAATTCCCTTTGCTTCAGAAATACACAATGCCTGGAAAGAGGTGTGAAGGTTTCTGCCAGAAAGAGAAAGTAGAGAGGATATGTTTCATAAAGGATAATGTGGTAAGCAGGGTGAATTCCCATACAGGCAAAATCTGAACAGGTGAATTTGGATTGATGCTTTATACATACATGTGATCGAGATTCCAGGTGCTGAAGAGGATTCTGCTTTCCCTGTTAGTATAGGGGTTGATAGAATGCTTACATGGGCAGTCATCTCTGTCAAAAGGGCCCTGTAAAACAAGATGGCTGCTCATCATCCCGGCTCATCCCAGTCATGAACTGATGCAGCTTCCTCTCACCACAACCACACACAGGTGAAAACACTGCCAAAACTCAGCACTTCTCTATGCAAGCACTGAAGTCACCGTCTCCTTCCTCTGAAGTTGTCACTACTGCTTCTTAGAACCAGAGACTGCTTTGAAGCAGGGCTGAACCTACCTGGCAAGAGAACCATCCCTCCTTTGTGCACAGGCGCATCGCTGCCTCCTCCTCTGTCCTGTCGAAGTAGCTGCCATTATATTTCACAGATTTCAGTTTATCCGACATCAGGTCGAGTATCCTTTTATATGCATCTCTTGCTGTAGGATGAACGTTTGAAATAAAATTACTAACCTGAAAAAAAAAAAAAAAGAAGTACAGTCCTTCCTTGGCATCTGGAGCAGCTTGTGTCTCTTCTACAAGTGCTGTGCTGGACTACAAAGGTACTTATATATACATGTGTGTACTTAACATGCAGTCACACTTTTACCTCTTTCATGTAGCTTCGTATTCTGCTTTCACAGCTGTACCGCATGTAGCTTGATTTGTTCTTAAAACGAGATTCTAGACCTAAAGAGAACCAGATGAATTTAGTACAGTGCTTCTAGTTCTGTGCATCTGCTTAGATGTGTCCTTGTGCCTTCTTTTCACAAACTCAGTATACAGGCTTTTTTCTTTCACTGGTTCAAGCCTGCTGTCAGGGCTTAACAGAACCACACAGCCCATCTACTTTGACAGCAGGGCTGTGTCAGCTGCTACATACAGGCTGTTGTTCATCACTGGTGAGAATGCACAGCTAATGGTGGTGACTGCATAGAAAAGCAGTGTTTTGTAACTGAGAATTTGCTCTATCGAATAGCATTATTGTGCTCTTTGTATGTGGAACGCCGTTCCACAGGGTTCTGGGCTCCTCTGTTCAAGCCTGACTGGGATCTCTGGGACGCCCAGCAGAGGGCTGCAGAGATGCGGGGTCCGGAGCATCAGGGAGAACCACGGGGCTCAGCCCGGGGAAGAGAAGGGCAAGAGCGGATCTGAGCGATGCTTATCGATATATCAGCAAATCAGGGAAGGAAGGCAGGGCCGGGCTCTTATCAGCACAAGGCACCGGGCACCAGCCGGCACTGCCGGAGCTCCATGGGAGCACGAGGAATCGCGTACCCTCGAACCACTTCCCGTCCTCGTCCCGGCGCTCAGCCGCGCCGTCCCCGCTCAGGTTGTGGATCAGATCCGCCAGCAGCCTCTGCCTGCGGGGCGCCCGCTCGTCCTCCAGCAGCCTCCGAGCGGCCTCCAGCACCGCGTCCGTCCGGCAGCACAGGGCGGCCAGGAACCGCTCCAGATCCCCGCAACCTGCGGGCGGAGCGCCCGTCAGCAGCCGCACACGGATCGCCCTTCAGCCCGCAGCTCCCCGCCCCGCCCCGCACTCACAGCCCGGCCAGCTCTCCCCGGGCCGCAGCAGCACCAGCTCCGTCTGCGGCGGCAGCGTGCGGAAGAACGCCTCGCTCAGCTCCGTCCCGTCCTCGTAGAGGCACAGCCGGCTGCCTGCCAACGGGAGCTGCCGGGGCGGTCATTCGGGTCTGAGACCCGCGGGACCGAGACCCCCGACCCCCGACCCCCGATCCGCACCTGCAGCAGCCGGCAGCCCTTTCGCAGCAGCCCACGCAGGCTCCCCGCCGCCGCCCCGAATTTCTGCGCGCTGCCGGGGCGGCGGAGGCGGAATGGCCTGAGAGGAGCCGCCATCGCTGCGCCCGCCACTTCCCCGCCTGCCGCCATGCGCATGCGCGTCGCTGCGGCCCGCGTTGGGGGCTGCGCATGCGTGGCGGCGCCCGCGCCGTTGCTACGGTGACGAGCGATGGAGCCGCGCTGAGGTGAGTGCGTTGCTGTGTGGGCCTGGCTCGATCCTTTCTGCTTCCCTCCGCCCGCGGATCTCCCCTCGAAGGGCTGTGCCAAGCCGTCCCGGCATTCAGGGCCCCTACGTGGCGGCTCGGGCCGTAGAACGGCTCGGTAAGGGCCGTTTCCCGAGCTGCGGCCTGTGGGGCGCTGCCCTCCGTGCTGAGGGAAGGGCGGGAAGAGATTCCTCACAGCGCCGTCCAGGGGTGTGTGTGCCTGTGTGCCTGTGTGTTTGTCTGTCTGTGTGTCTGTAGACTTGCATGGCTGTGAAATGCTGCTGGGTGACTTCTGCCTGGGTCGATTCTGTCCTCTTGTTATTATTATTCCCTGTCAAACACACGGGGCGGGATGTCACGCTGCTCTGAAGGTCCTGCATCCGGACATGTGGGGCAAGAAGAAGCTTCTAGGCTCATCACAGTTTGAGTTTTGTCTTGGATTGTTATATTTAGCCTTCCGGTACTTGGAAGGAGCCCACAAGGGCTCTGCTTTTTGCACAGTCTGATGGTTTAACTAGCTGTACAAGTTAACCGAGCCCTCGCTTCACCAAGTCCTGCTAAAACACTCAGCATAAGAACATGGCTCATTTTATGGAGCTGGCATTCAATAAATTCAGATTTACAGTCATCAGCTGCTGGCTTAATGGACCACAGTACGGAATTCTTGGACTGCGCTGGTTCAGTGTTGTTTTATTGCCTTCCTAGGGATTAGCTTAAGTTTGAAACGTGGTTGTTTTGAATAGCTCGCCTCTGCAGGATGCCGCACAAGATTGGCTTTGTAGTCGTTAGCTCATCGGGGCACGAAGATGGCTTCAGTGCAAAGGAGCTGATGGTCCACGCACCAACAGTGAATGGATGGCGGTCACCGAGGTACTGCAAGGGAGAGGGACGTGCTTAATTCTCCAGCACTGAGTGTGCAGTGAGTGGGAGATGCAGCATGCGTGCTCAGACTAGTTTAATGCTAGACCAAATTGGTTATAAAACAAAAGCTTCTGAGTTACTTTAACCCTGTGGAATGCTTGTTCTGCAGGGGAAAAAAAAGCCTTGGTTACAACAAAAGGTCATCTTAGAGTTTGTGACCGCGTTGACTTGGTATTAAAACTACAATCTTCACAATACATCTTCTGGATGTATGTAGTTGTCTTAGTTTCAGCTGGAACAGTCCTTTTCCTTCATAGTGACTGATATGCTGCCATGTTAAACCACCACAGCAGTGCACATTAACAGACACACACATGCATTAAAGTGAAAAATGTTTCTACTCTTTTTTATTTTTTTTGCAATATTTGTAACGATGGCAAACTGTAACAACTTTGGAAAGTTTCATGATTAAATGTTATTCAAGGTGGCAGTGAAGTGATCTTTAAAAAGATGGCTCAACATTGTGCACATTTGCAGACTCTGTCAGTACCCACAAGAAATCGTTCTGCAGTTGGTGGAGAGATGTCGAATACGAAAACTGCAGCTGCTTGCTCACCAGTACATGATATCAAGCAAAATTGAGTTCTTCATCAGTGAAAGCTTGCCTGAATACTTTGCTCCTTATCAGTCAGAGAGGTTTCACAGACTAGGGTGAGTCTGACAGCTCTGAATTGTTGTATTACCTTAATCAAGGCCTCAGAAGGAAATAAAAAGCAATCTGGGGATACTGGGGCTGATCCAGCCATGTTACAAACAGTGGGTTAAAATCAATCCCACTTAAAGCAGTGGGGCCTTAACGAGCCGGTGAGGTTTGTGTGGTTGCTGTGAGAGGCATGATGCAGGTGAACACTGGTGTAAATGACAGCGTGCTGTTTGGTTGATGAGTGAGTTTTAAACCTGATCAAAATGCTTAGTTGAGGAGCCAAAGCACAGCTGTGTGTTTGTGTTTTCCTCTGCTTACTGCTACGTTTTCCTTCTCAGTTATGTCCCTCTCTCAGACAATGAGAAGACAGGTTTCAAAGCTCGAGAGTTAAAATCTGTGTATATGGATGCAGTTGGCCAGTACCTGAAGCTGATTTTCCATAAAAATTATGACAATAAATACAACTTGTACAGTCAGGTAAGTTGAGTTGTGCTCCTTACTTTGTAAGCTAGATGGAGTTTCAGTAGCACAGAGTGGGCACAGAAATCTGCCCCCTGCACCTGTAGAAGCTGAAATGCTGATGGAAGCTCCTGAGTTCATTTTCACTCGTGACCAAATGCAGCTTATGCAGAGCAGGTGAGCTCAGTGCACGTTCCATCACTGCCTTTTGTTTTGAGTTTTAGCCTGCATAGCAGGCTCTGTGCTGAAGACAAGGTAGTTTGTAGACAGTATTGAAGTTGTACATTTTCCTACATTTGAGTAAAAGCAAGGAACAGGAGGAGAGAGATGAGTTGGAGTAAATCACTACTTGATTTTTCAGATTTGGAGGGTGAATCAGCACAAAGTGTCAGCAACTGACTGGCTGTGTGTGCTTAAACATGCTTTTCAATTTGTCTGAGATAAGAACAAAATAACGACCTTGTGCTTTCACTTTTTCTTTCAATCTCTCTCAGGTTGCCCTGGTAGCTATAAATATTATTGGAGATCCAGCAGACTACGGGAATGACAGCAATAAACAGGTAAGGGCAGAGCACCCCTGTGCTTTTACTGTTGCTGCACATGTTGAGCTGCAGGGTTCTTGAGATAATGAATGCATCTTCGGGTAGTTTCATCCTTCAGCAGAGGTGCTGTGCATCGATTTTGATCTAACTTTGAAGGAAGGGAGATCTCAGAAATTGAGCCTAAGTTGTGTATGCGAAAATGAAAACAATCAATTGGAACGTTTGCATTTGCACCCTTAAAGTTCTCACAATTACAATGTCAGAATTTCTATCCTGAACACCCATGTTGTTGATGAATGTGCATTAAGATCTTTCTTTTCCCCACAAAGCCTTCCAGAGAGAAGCTGATTGACCACTACTTAGGAATTAAATCAGATGATCCTGCCTTAGATGGAACATACCTAGGGTAAAGATATTCTTTTGCATATACCCTGCCAAACATCTTTCTGGTCTCCATTAGTTCTCAGTCTCTGTATTCCGTTACCTCTCTGCCTGTGAAAAGAAAACCGATACCCACAGTTATTGATTTCTCTTGTCCTGTATCTTCAGGAAGTCGGACTCCATCTCACCTCTGGATGATTTGGCTTTTGACATGTACCAGGATCCAGAAGTTGCCCAGATAATACGCAGGCTGGATGAGAAGAAGCACGACGCCGTCCGTCAGGAGCGCTACGACTACGCCAAGAAACTCAAACAAGCCATTGCAGACTTGCAGAAGGTACTGCTCAAAGCTGCTCGTCTCTGAAGCCACCAGGTGCTCTGGTGATCCATCAAGGATCTTAGCATTAACGTGGAAGCATAACAACTCCCAGTGTGTTGTAAAAACAGTCATTTTAAATTCAGCTGGCTTAATCTTTTGCTTGGAAGTCACGTACGTGTGTATTTCTAATGATGGGATCCCAAGGTAAGTAGCTGAAATGTTTTCCAGGTAGGAGAGAGACTGGGACGGTACGAAGTGGAGAAACGCTACGCTGTAGAGAAGGAGGATTACGATCTTGCTAAGAAGAAAAAGCAGCAGATGGATGCGTACCGCCTGAAAGTGTATCAGCAGCTGCAGCTCCACAACCTGCTGGATGCAGAGCTGATGGTGGGTGCAGTTCCTGGTTTGGGAGGCTGTGTCACATGAGTTCTGTAAATAGAAAGGGCTGAGCGACCAGCATAAATGCAGGGGATGAGAGTGGTTACCAGAGAGGCTTTTTCTTTGGACTGTGGGTTTTCCCAACCAGAGACTCAAACGTTATGAACGTGATTAATTCTCAGTAAATTACATTAGAATTTAAAGCAAATAACATCTAAATTCCTAAATGTTATTCTAGAGCTGCACATACAGATTCACAAGGCACTGACGTTCATTTGAAAGAGGCAGAATATTGTTTACTGTCACAGCTGTGAATGTAAGGACTGCTTTTAGTACAATGTCGCCTCTCTTTCAACATCTCAGACTCGAAAGCCACCCGACCTGCCTGTGGAGCCTGCGGTTTATGATCATCTTCAGCACACAAAGGCTGCAAATTCACCTCCTCATGAGAACACAGAACTGCAGAGTTCACAGGGAGAGCTGTGGAAAGCAGAGTCTTTGCAGGAAGAGAAGCCCGCAGAACCTCATTCTCCTGAGCCTGTTTTTCTCCATCAGGCCACTCCTCCCACTCTGTCTCATCCCACAACCTCCAGGGAAGTGTTTGCCCAAGAAGAAGTAAGTAACGTGCCTCTGTTGCCAGAGAAATCCCCACAGCAAGAAATTCTGTGCTCAGCCTTCCAAAACAACAAGGTCTGTCGTGGTTTTTCTCATTGCTTGTACAGTATTTGAAACTGTTTGCTGAGTATTGCTGATCTAATAATTGCTGTTGGCCTTTCACTTGGCTGAATTTCTTGGAAAGCTGTTAAAAATGTTCATTCAGATGGAAGATTAAAAAAAAAAAAGACAATATCTGACTTACGGACGGATGAACAGAAAATAGACATGAAATGACTGCAGGAGTCACAGCTGCTTTGGTAGCAGGACAGGCAGCTGCAGTCTGCTTAATAAATCTTGGAGATCACGTATGTCAGCAGCAAACAAATTTATGTGACTGCAAGGAAAGCAGCAGAGTCTTGGCAAATCTCATGAAGGCTTGCTGTGACTTTTGTAGCAGTAATATTCTCTTAATAGCATGATGACATAAAATAATTTAGCAAGTAGAGCTTATGGCTTGCTGGCTGCCTACCAACAGGTGGTTCCTGTAACTGTCTGCACTTCCACAAAAGGCATTTGGTGTGTGTGTGATGGGATGTAAGAGATAAGCACTACTTGGAAGCACTGATTCTGTTTTTTCACAATACCTCTATGGAAACTTCAGTATCTGTACTTAATTGTGAAGCAATACTGCTTTGAAGGGAAAAGTGAATTGAATCGAGGCAAACCCAATTAATGATGAAACAACTTCACATCTGAGTTATTCCTGGAATAGCAGCTCTTATCTTCCCTGTTAGGTTGAATTTTTACCTTACGATGAGAGACCTCTCCCAGCCATCCACAAACACTCCGAGGAAGCAATTCGATACCTTGAGCCAGAGAAAACTGAGGGAGACAGCAGTAATACTCCAAGAAGTGGCATTGCTGGGGAACCAGAGCCACTGAGTGAGAAGGCACTGAGGGAGGCCAGCCCTGCTATTGAAGTTTTTGGAGAAGCTCTGGTAAAGAACAACAAAATAAACACGTGGATTACTGGGATCTGTTGTGAGTTTGTTTGGTGTTCGCTCACTCAGCGGGGAATTGCTGATGTGGTTTTTACACCTTCAAAGATCTGAAACACACAGCAGGACCAGGGGATGTGGATGCCCAGGTTGGGCACCGCCTTGGCACTGGAGCTTTTTGGATTGATGACTTGATAATCTGCCAATTGTTTATTGCCGAGTCGTCTGCTTGGGGTGCAGGCCCTACCAGGATACCTGCACTGAAAAGGGACTTTTGTAGAGAGAGAAACCATTACTGTGTCTCAGGTGGTTCCTGGAAATATGATCTATTCATCCATTTTACTCAAATTCCTCAAAAAATAAGTGCAGAAACACCTGCAGTAAAAGCCAGGTTCCCTTGGAAAAGGCCTGGGGATTTGACACTTCAGTTCACGCGTTCTTTTCAGGTTGTTTCTGTGTATAAATATTGAAACATCAGTACTGACCTTTTAAAAGATGATCTTGTTTTGTGTTCAGGTCTCTGGAGCATATTCCAAAAGTTGGTCGTATCGAGAAGATGCATTGCTGGCTGTGTACAAGAAGCTGATGGAAATGGCAGCAAGCACTGCCAAGGAGGATTTAAGGAACATGCTGAGGGCTGCCATTTTTCTTGTAAAAAGAGCCATAAAAGACATCGTGTCTTCAGTAAGTGGTGATGTGTGTGATAAGAAAATGTCTCCAACCTGCAATTTGCTCCATTTACGTTTGCTCTGTCCCAGTGAAATCAGCAAGGCCTCACTCAGTGCTGGGATCACTCAGTGCTGGGATCACTCAGTGCTGGGATCACTCAGCAGCAGATCTCAAACTAAGGCAGAAGAATTTTAGATACCATTTAAAAAATACTGTGGTTGTGCTTCTTCCCTATGGTATTTTCTTCACCGTTTCTTTCTTTTTATTTAGGTTTTTCAAGCTTCCCTGAAACTTTTAAAAATGCTCATTACACAATATGTACCAAAACACAAACTGGGAAAGCTGGAAACTTCTCACTGTGTGGAAAAAACACTTCCAGGTTTGCTGTCCAGAACAGGAGACTCTTCATCCCGCCTTCGCATCATGGCTTCTAAATTCATTCAGGTCAGAGCTTTTCTGTGCACTGCAGTTTGGTTAACATCAAGAACGTCACAGAGGGACCAGTGGGTGACATCTGACCTGGCTGGGTGTCAGTGCAGAGCTTGCAGCTATGAGGGGAGGCAGAGCAGGAGCAGCAGCTGAGCCTCAGGATGTGATTGAAGCATAGCTTGTAAAAGCCAACTTACCAACAGCATGCAGAAATGACAAAGTCCATTCTGTGTTAAGTGTTGGCAAAGCACAGTTGGGAAGATCTGCTGGGGGATTACTGTGCTGTTTTCCAGTAGAGTTCAGGAGAGTAATTCTGTGTGAAAGTGTGTTAATCCAGCCTCAGGAGGGGGGTAGGTGGGTCTCTGGCTCTGGGTTCTTTATCTGTGATTGCATCCATACAGAGAAGGAAAATGAATTCCTTTCACTGGAGGATGTAACAGAAACTTCAAGGTGTGCAATGCTCTGTTGTGCCACCAGAGCCCCCAGAAGTGACTGACTGCTTTATCACTGCTGCTTGACTTATTCACAAGAGATTTGTAACTGAATGTTTCAGCGCCATGAGGAAGCGGTCACACATTGTAGAGGAGCTCTGGCCTCAAGGGAAGGAAACTGCTTTTCTGTCCCCAGCACGAGGTGCTGCACTGCCCCGGGAGGCAGCTCCCTAGGGAAGGTGCCAGCTAGAATTAACTGATCCCTGCTGAGATAGAAACACCCAGCTACATTTCAGCAAAGTTCTTGCTTCATAACTCTGCTTGGCAAAGGCACTGGTTGCCCTCGTGTAGCACTCCTACAGCACACTGACTGTGTTTGCAGGAAATGGCTCTGTGGAGCGAAGTGAAACCTCTTCAGATTGTTCCACTTCATTTGGTTCAACCCCTAAAACCGAATTCCCCGACACACCTGGCCATGAGTCGAGTGGAATTAGTGGAGTGCCTCCTGCAAGAGATGGGAACTGAAAACTCCGGCTTCACCGTCAGCAATGCCATGAAGGTGGGAGTCGCAGCACTTGGAGCTGCTTTCTGTTGCTGTGGGATTCGTGTTTATTTCTGTTCTCTTTTCAGTTTGCAACGGGAGCTTTGGAGCACAGAGTTTATGAAGTTCGTGACGTAGCACTGAGGATTATCTTCCATCTGTACAGGAAGCACAAAGCTGCCATTCTGGAATATCTGCCTCCAGATGATGCAAGCGTTCGCAAGACTGTTCTCTATAAAACACTCTTTGATGGATTTACTAAAATAGATGGTAAACTTTCTGAAGCTGAAATGAGGGTAAGTAAGAAGATTGCTGGTATTTTGTGTTCTGCAGATTCTCCTGTATGCAGATGGTTCAAAAACTTTCATAATTGAAGAGTGTTTTCTTCACAGGCACAAAAAAAGGCAGCAACAGAAGAAGCAGAGAGACAGAAGAAGGCAGAAATAAAAGTTCTTCAAGATCAGCTGGCAGCTCTGAAGGAGATACAAGCAGAAGTTCAAGCTGGAAAGGTTGGGGTGTTTTGGTTTTGCTCTAAATATAACATTTTTAAACCTTTTCCTCAAGTGCCTCCTTGCAAACTATTTCAGCATGGGACAAGTAATGTCAGTTGTAAGAGGGATGGGGGTGTGGAAGAGGGAGGGAGAGCCTCCTCTCTCTGATTTTCACCCTGAGTTTCACACCTGGGGTGTTGTTTTTTGTAACAAAAAAAGGAATTGGAACCCTTCCCATTTTAGAAGCTGATGGTGCTGTAAAGTGTTGGCTCTGCTTCTAAGCCTTTAATTGCAGAGAGAAATCAAAATCGGTTCTTTTTCTCCCCCATTAGTATCACAGTCACAAAAGACATTTCTGACTTAAAAAATTCTTTGTTCCGTAGGAAAAAGAGTCTGATTTCCAGAAGACAAAAGATCAAGGTAGGTAATTTCAGGTAGCACTAAGAGCTGAGATGCCCTGGAAACACTGTGGGTGCTCAGTGTGTCAGGTTGTATTGATCTTGCATTAGATCTGTTGCTTTTGTTGTCAGCAGAAGGAATATTTCCATTTTCTTTCTTACAGGGTACAAAAGCCCACAGCCTGCAGCAGCAGAGATTCCAGATGATCATTCCTCTGTTGCAAATTACCTGGATAAGTAAGCTGGATTAATAGCTTCTAATCACCTGAAGTACTTTGTACAACCTGCCAACAGCTATAGTAGTGTTTCTCCAGTAGATCAAAGCTCATAACTTCTAAACAGTGGAAAAGAAAACCTTTCTAGCAGATTGAGAGCAATCCTGGATGTTGAGGTGTAACTACTAGGCTGGCACTGCTCTGAATTTGTTGTCTTAGTAGCTGTTGGTGGGATAAAAAAATAAGCACAGGTCAGGACTATGCAGGGAAAATAAGGGCTGTGTTTCAGAAGGTTTCTAACAGTGGGGACATCTGTTCCCATGTGTGTGTTACTGATGCTCTGGTGTTTGCCTGTTCCATGGATTGCTTTGTGCTTTGCTGTCTTTTTCCCCAGCCTGTGCATTTTTTGTGGTGAAAGGAACGAATCCTTCACAGAGGAAGGACTGGATCTGCATTACTGGAAACGCTGCCCTATGTTAACCAGATGTGAGCACTGCAAGCAGGTCAGGCACCACAAATCAGCAGCAGATTTTATTCTGTTACCGTGACAAGATATTTAATGCTGCAGCAGAGGAATGCTCAGCACTGAGTGATTTGGGGTGGCATTTTTAGAACAAAGCAGTTGTACAAAATGTATCATCAACTGCACTCCATTTCTTTTTTCCATTTCCTTTGAGAAGAGATCCTTAGCTTCCAAAAATCACAGGGGAAGCTTTGTTTTAATGCTGTTCTTGTTTACTCAGTACAAATCTTGGGCACCTCTGTTGTGCTGCAGGTGGTAGAAATAGCAAGCCTGACGGAGCATTTGTTGACTGAGTGTGATAAGAAGGACAGCTTTGGGAAATGCCAGCGCTGCAGTGAAGCCTTTCCAAAGGATGAGTTGCCCAAACACGTTAAGAGCAGGAGCTGCAACGGTGAGTAGCTGTCAGCAGAAGGCTGAACTTCAGAAGTCAGGTCAGTGCAGCATCCAAGCACTGCACGGTTTTGTCAAGTCAGACCTGCACAGCAATACTGAACCTCAGCCTGTCGTCAGGAGAGAACGGCTGACAAAAATCCCTGCCTTTCCCAGTGCTTGAAATGCTTTGCTTCCATGAATGCATGTGGGGAAAACGAGCGAGAAAAGAAAAGGCAGCTTGTGTCACAGCCCTGCACTGTGAGGCCAGGGATGGTTTACTACCCATGGGGTGTAAATGATCATAAGGGATCAGACTTCTTTCAGAGCAGTGAGTGATGACAGGCTGGGGCTGCTTTAATCCTAGGGCAGCTTTCTGTGAGTTGTTTGCTATGCAGATCCTCCTTGCATGTTCAGACTCACCTGTCTGTGCTGTATTGTTTTATCCTTTCAGCTGCCAAGCCAGAAAATGTGGCAAACCATTGCCCACTGTGCCATGACAACTTTTCCCCTGGAGAGGAGGTAAGGCTGCTTCCCAGGGTGGTCTGATTGTGTTCCATCATGAGGATGGAGCTTTTGCCCTCCTGGAGCACTGCTTTACATGCAGAGATTTCAGAACTCACCAGGGTTACGGAATGGCTCTCATTCTCAGGGGACTTGAAATTGGGGGACTTTGTTACTTGTGCCCACATTCCTCTTCTCTGCCCTGTGCTTTGAAGGTGCTGTCGTGCTTCCAAGTGCTGGCAGTCCACATTCTTTAGTGGCACTGAAGCCTCAGCTATCCCTGCGTCCCCTTCTCCTGTGTTTAAGATTCTGAGTAGGCAGAAGGGTGGCTAACCTTGCTGGTTTCTTAATATCACTTCTTTGTAACTGGTTAGGCCTGGAAGTCACACCTCATGGGCACGGATGGCTGTGCAATGAATCTACGAAGGTTTTCCACCATAAATAAAACTATTCCAATGCAGCCTGGTAAGACTTCTTTGTAATGATTGTTCTTTTTTGCTGTGTTGCCACTGCTTAAGGAAAGCATTTCAGCCTCGAGAGCAAGGTGGCTGCTTACATTTTCAACACGCTTTTTGCATTTGGGTTGTGATGTTTGGTAACAGTGCCTTCAGTAACAGTAATTTCAAGGTCAGTTGCCAGGGAAACTGACACGTCTGATAATTGGATCGTTTCAGCCTTGCTCCTACTTAACAGCATGGTCATGAATAGAACAATCAGCAGTGATAGCAAGCAGTGACAGTCTGGAAAGCTCCTGACCACCAACGCAGTGCATTGAGAGCCTGTTTTGGCTGTGATGTCCAACAGAGGACGCTGGTCTCATCCTAAGTGCAAAAGGAATCGAGTGCTGTGTGCTGGGTGCTGCTTTTCCTTTCCCAGTGGAAGCAGGAGCTGGGCAGAGCTTAGGGCTGTGCAGAGAGAAAGTGATGCTCATCTCAGCCTTCTTAAAGTTGTCTTTGCTTATTTGGCACATGTAGGAATCCCCTTGCTTTGTGAATGCAGAAGTTAAGCAAACAAGCTATTTCCACTGCTTGCAGCACCAAACCTGTTCTCCTCCACTGCTTTTTCTTCCCCTTCAAGCTTTTTTTTTTCAGTGCTGTTTCATCCCCTCCGTGCTCAGATTGTTGCCAGAGTTAAACTGCTGGGTCTGAGTTTTGCTTTGCTCACAGCTGCTTTTCAGGGCTGTGCCAAGCTCCTGGGCAGAGCCCTCACAGGCTGTCTTTCAGCTGCTGTCAGTGAATGCAGTTCAGCTCGGCTCAGACGAGCAAGCAGTGACCTGTGGCATCTCTTCACAGGCAAAACAGGAGGCCACTATTTGAAGAAACCAAGTCCTTCAAGAACCAAAGTTCGACCTCCCTCCATAGGAAGCAAGATCCCAACGCCGAGAGGAGGCCCGAATAAAAGCCCAGGCAAAACATTCTCAAAGCAGTGACAGGACAAGGGCTGTGCTTCGCATTTTGTATTTAATAATTGGGTGTATCATTATTAATGGCCATTTAAAACTCCCGAGCAACTCAGATCTTTTCCATATGATGGCTGAGGCTGTGCAGGCCTGGAGCAGAGCGGTGAGGGCACTGCTCCACAGCTTCCACAGCAGCACTGTGGTTTTCTCATTAGAAAGGAGCAAATCCTCCACTGCAGCCTCGCTCCCCGCCATGCACAAGGAAGGTTGTGGCTGCTTCCTCGTCCCAGAAGCAGCCCAGGGCACAGGATTCACTGGAGGGATGCTGTGCTTCCTGCCCTGCTGAGCACAGCCCTGCGGCGGCTCAGGGGCTCCACAGTGGTGGAGGTGAGCGATGGAGTCAGCGGGCATTTGGTGTAAGGTGGAAAGAAAAATGTGTGTGTGGGAATCAGAATGCACACAGTGTGTGACTAAAGAGCCGCGGGGCCCTGCTCAGCTGAACTCCTTTGACCCTTCAATTGGTAAAATCCCACCTGCATAAGGCAGAATTCTTCCTTCCCTGTTTGTGTAATGAAAACAGAGAGGGGATGCAGTGCAGCTGAAGAAAGCTGTGAGGGCTTTTGCTTTTCCCTTTTGCAAATGCTAGAGCGTTAACAGCATTAATACTCAGCTGCTTTGTCAGGGTGCACGAGCAGCCAGGGAATTGCAGTGGCCACAAACCACGCGTGGCTGTGATTTATGCAGGGAGTGAAGGCGCGGTGCTGCTTTGTACACGGCACTGATTTTGCAACACAGCTTTGTGCTGCCTGCCTACGAGCGTGTGGATTTCACAGGTAGAGCAGCACCGTCGCGTTTTGAAAGTCTTTATATGAATTGTAACTCTCTCAAATTATCAATAGCAGATATACATATTCATAAGGGTTGTATATTTCATGTAATGTACGCTTCCTTCCACTGGGGAGCTGCAGGTTCCTGTGTTAGAGCCTCGCTCCTCGTGCAAGCCGAGCAGCAGCTGGTTGTGCTGAGAGCTGAGCGGGGCCGAGCCACGGCCTGCGGGCGTGCGGCTGCAGCAGAGCGCGGCTCCTGCCGGAGGTGAACTGCGAGCTCGGCGTCGTGCAGAGGAAAAGACGAAGAGCCGTTTGCGCGCTCTGCATTGGCCGATGCGGCGCACGTAGTTGCTGAAGGCAGCTCGGCATCGCTGCTCGAGCACGGCTCCTAAACACGGGCAGAACGTAATGAAGGCAGTTAATGAGCTGCATGCGGGCAGCAGGATCTGCGCTTCTATTTTATAACTTGACCGAACCTTTTGAGATACGCTTTTAGTAACCAATAAAAGACTTGAGCTAAAGAACAGCGTTTGGTGCCCGCCCGACGCCCGGCCGCTCGCTGCCATAGGGGAGGAGCGGGGCGCGGAGGAGGAGCGGGGCGCGGCGCAATGGCGGCGGCGTGGCCGGAGCTGGAGGCGGCGGCGCGGGAGCGGCGGAGGGAGCTGGCGCTGCAGGGAGCGGCGGTGGCCGAGCGGGTGGCGGCGGGCGGCGGGCGGCTGCCGGCCCAGCTGCTGGCGCTGCCGCTGCTGCAGTCGCTGGAGCTGAGCGGCTGCGCGGCGCTGAAGGAGCTCGGCCCGGGGCTGGCGGCCGCGCTGCCCGCCCTGCACACGCTGGTGCTGAGCGGCAACGCGCTGGGCCCCGCCGGGTTGGGCGCGGGGCTGGGCGGCCCGCTGCCGGCCCTCCGCCTGCTCGACCTGTCCGGGAACGGGCTGGAGGCGCTGCCCGCCGAGCTGGGCGGCGCGGGGCCACCGGAGGAGGGGGGGGAGGCCGCGGCCTTCCCGCAGCTGCGCAGCCTCAACCTGAGCGGGAACCGCCTGCGGGAGCTCGGCCCGGGGCTGGCGAGGGCCGCGCCGCAGCTGCGGGAGCTGCTGCTGTCCGGGAACCGGCTCCGCGCGCTGCCCGGGGCGCTGCTGCCGCCCGCCGACGCCGCGCCGTTCCCGCTGCTCGGTCGGCTGGAGGCGGCCGACAACGAAGTGGAGGAGCTGAGCCCGGACATCGCCGCGCTGCCCGCGCTGAAGGTGAGCGACCGCAGCCCCGACCCCGCGCCTCCGCGACCCCGCGCCGCCGTGACCCCGCGCTCTGCTCCCGCAGACTCTGGACGTGGCCAACAACCGGCTGAGCGCGCTGCCCGCCGCCTTGGCCGATTGTCCCCGCCTGAAGGACGCCAACCTGCGCGGAAACCCGCTGCGGGACCGCCGCCTCGAGAAGATGGTGAACGGCTGCCAGACGCGGGCCGTGCTGGAATACCTGCGATCCAAGGGCCGCGCCGAGGGCGGCCGCGAGGAGACCCGGAGGAGAAAACGGGAGAAACAGCAGAAAAAAGACGGCGGGGACGGGGAGCGCGATGAGGCGGAGGAGGTCGGGAAGCTGCTGCTGAAGGTCCTGCATGTGGGCGACAACCCGGCGCCGATGGTGGTCAGGGCGAGCCCGGGCGTCAGGGACGTGCGGCCCTACATCGTGTGCTGTGTGCTCAGAGGGGTGCAGCTGCGGCCGGGGAATGCCGTGCGGAGGTTCCTGAGCGCCCAGGTACGGCGGTGGGCAGCGCTGCTGGGAGGCTCGAGGCTCCCCGTGGCTGCCGTGTCCCCATCCCGCAGTGCTGGAGGCTTTTCCTCACCCCACGCTGCTCATCTCCCAGCTCAGATGCAGCCCCCTGTCCTCGTGCTTCTGTTGTGAATGGGGTGAAATTATCCTCCGCTTGGAGGTGAAGAGCAGAGCTGTGTGATGCTGAGGGGCAAACAGAGCTGTCCCAGGCCGTGGCTGTGAAGGAGTGGCTGGGCTGTGGAATGGGCAGCGCAGGGAGGTGGTGGAGGAGCCGACCTGTTGGTGCTGAAGGAACACGTAGATGTTGTATGGAGGGACGTGGTTTAGTGAGGTCTATTGGCCACGGGTTGGACTGGATGATCTTGAAGGTCTTTTCCAACCTTGGGGATTCTGTAAGTGGGTGCGAGGATGTATTGAGACCCGTTGAAATGGTGCTTCCTCAAGCATTTGTAGCACTGAGTAGAGCGGAGCGCTGAGCCCTGGTGGCACGTCGTGCTGATACCTGGCTGTGTTGTGACGATGCTCTTTGTGTTTTAGACCAAACTGCATGAAGATATATGTGAAAAGAGGACGGCGGCCACGATCGCCACCCACGACCTGCAGCTGGTCAAAGGGCCGCTGACGTACAGCGTGCAGCCTCCTGCTGAGCTGAAGGTACAGCAGTGCCAACCGCGCGCCTCTCCTCCTTAATTTCCCTTTGTTTTCTGCGGCCGTGAAGGAGGGAAAGGTCGGAGCTGAATGGCTGTTTCTCATTTGGTGCAGATAACTCCTCTGGGCCGAAAGGAGATCAGAGCCAAGGATCTCCTCCGTCAGCTGCAGATGGAAGCGGAGGAGCAGAGGAAGCAGAAGAAGCGGCAGAATGTTTCTGGGTTGCACAAGTCAGTGTTGTGTTGTTGATCAGCGTTTTGTCAGCTTGTTCTCGTGTAGAAAAACAGCTCTGAAGGGAACGTGAGGGGTAAACCTGTGGCAAAGGGGGGTTGAGGAGTGACTTCCATTCTTTTTCCGCACATCCAGAGTAAATTCTTGTCACGTTTGTCGCCTGTGAGAGTAATTTGTGCATATAAAGTAGAAGGGAGCCATGGAGGGATGAAGCGTCACGCCAATTCAGTAAACTAAGCAGAGGAGAGGAGCTGTAAGTCTGTAGAACAGATGAGCTGTGTTCTGTTTGCTGCTCGTGTAGAGACCACAGCCGTATCCATCAGGCAGCTGGAGGAGCTGGCCAAGTCGTAATGGGGGAGCTGTGCGTTGCCACAGTGAGTGAGGGGGCAAATAACGTAAATAACTCGTCTGGAAGAATCAGACAGTGGACTCTGATGCTCCTGTTGAAGCACGGGGATCTGGGACAGCAGCAGCAGCCTGTCTGTGTGCTTTGGCAGTGTGGAAATGGAGATGTGAGTTATTTGATGTTCCTGGCCAGCGCTTCTTGTAGTTGTTACTGCATCACCACGGCATCATTTAGCTGGGTTTTAGTGCTCCAATGTCTGTTTTTGCTTTGTGGCAGATCAGGAGCCTGCTGATTCCTTTCTGTCGCTGTTTTCTGCCGTTGTGTCCAGCTGCTGTTTCAGTTACTTTGCGGTGTTTTGTTTCTTTTCTGCTTTTCCTGGTAGGTATCTGCAGTTGTTGGATGGCAAAGATAACTACCCGTGTCTCGTGGATGCTGAAGGTGCTGTGATTTCCTTCCCACCAATAACCAACAGTGAGAAAACAAAGGTACTGTGTGCCACGGGAGTTTGTTCATCAGAATTCATGTGTTCAACTCCAGATTCTGAACTGCATGCATTCTGTGATGCTTGGCACTGTGCTCCACACCACACATCTCCAAAGCCTCGCTCCCCTCTACCAGACTGATTCAGAGGAATCTCAGAGCTCCATTTCTCCCTCTGTAACTTGTCCAGCTCTAGCAAGCTGCTCCAAGGGCACCAGGCTGCCCTTGCTGAGGCGGCTTTATGGATTGGCAAAGCTCTTTGCCTCTGGTTGAGTCGATGAAAGCCTTCCGTTGCATTTTTGCATTGAAGTGTTGCCACTGTGGGTGGGGATGCAGGAATTCATGGCTTGCTTTACCTGTGACATTCCTGCAGATCAGGAAAACCACCCGTGATCTGTTCCTGGAAGTGACAAGCGATAGGAGTTTGCAGATATGCAAAGATGTCATGGATGCTCTCATTCTGGTGAGTAATTCAGTAACAGCCCTCTGTGCTCCTCAGCAAAATGCTCCATGGCTCACATGTGTGGGAGAAGAATGCAGAAGCTGTGGCTTTTGTGGGGAAGGAATTGGTTTTCCCTTTTCCTCCCTCTCCTGCTCTTAACCTACCTCAAAAGGCTTTTGCATTATGAGCTTTCTGTGTTTTGCTGTATTTAACAGAAAATAGCAGAACTGAACAGGTTCACCATGGCAAATAAGGAGGAAGGCTCGGGCTCGGATGATGAACCAGATGCTCTGTGTGGAGTGGAGAACGTGAAGCCCAGCCAGAGCGCGCAGCAGCCGCTGGTGGTGGAGCAGGTTCGAGTGGTGGACATGGATGGGAACCTGAAAGTACTTTATCCTTCAAAAACCGACCTGGCTGCAGCGCCCTCCCTGCTCACAGTGATTCGCTGACTGCTATCAAAGATCAGCAAATTACTCTGCCCCGTTTTTCTTCTTTCCATATCCAAGAACGCAGTGATGTGTGTGAAAGAGGAGCTGCAGTGCGCCCTGCCTGCCTGCGTGGGACATGAAAGCTTGAGCCAGTCCTGGCAAGGAGGATTGCATTCTCTCTCAGCCTTAGGAGAAAGGCAGCAGCACTCTGTGGCTGGAGGCAACAGCATCTGCCAGTGCAAACTTAAAAGCAGGGAAGGTGTTCAAAGTCAGAATCCACCAGCTTGGAAGTGAATCGTGATGATGTTTCAGTTTATAAAACAAATGCAGTCGTATTGCTCTGCAAGGTTACTCCTCCTTCCTGGTGCTTCAGCTGGATCATCATCTTAGAGGCTGAACTGGGAAATCCAGTAGGTGACAGCACTGGTGCTGCTGTGTGCTGTGTGCCAGTGCTGAAGGCAGGGTGCAGAAGTGCTCACAGCATCTCATTTTGCACAGTTTTATGTCTGGGGTAACCATAAAACTGAAAATTCGGTGTATTTTAAGCATTTTAAACCTTAATGCTGCCAGAATCTGAGCAGTGAGTTTTGCAGTAATGTTTTTTTTCTTGCTGAGTTCCCATGTTTAGCACAGCTTTATTTTTAAATGGAGGCAGTAGAACTGACTGCAGGGGTTTGCATTTCCCAGTGCATTTTACAGCCACACTCCATCCTTGTGGAAGCCCCAGCTGTGAATTTATTGTGTACCACTGAGTTAACTGCTGGTCAAGCACTGGATTTGTTCTTATTGTGAAATGGAGCCCCAGTCACAGGGCTGCTGCTGTGTCAGCACTGCCCCCCAGCTTCCCAGAATGTGAACCTTCTGTCTGAGGTGACCCCAGTCCTCCGCTCCACTTTGGTGAGTGCTGGGGACGCCGTCCGAAATGCAGACGGTTGGAGTGGTTCAGCTTTTTGCAGTCTGGGTGACAACAGCCTGGCTGCTGTCTGAATGCAAACCTCTCCAGTCATGAGCTGGGGTGATCCATGGACTGAGTCACAGAGTTCTGTGTGATCCCTGTAGATCCCACACCAAATACAGCCACGTGCCTGGGTACTGAGTGCAAAAATAAAATGGTTCTTGCAGTTGTATGGCACTGTCACCACTTCTGGCATTGCTGGATTTCCCAGTCATGTAACTGTGCCAGCTTGGCCAAGTGGAAACTTCACTTTTTCTGGATCCTTGTGTCTGAGCAGACCTGATTCCCTGTGAAATAGAGTCATTGTGCAGAGCAGCAACAAGAAAACAACTGAATTACTGCAGAACTTTATTTGAGTGAGTTTAATTTGCTACTGAGTCACCCCCTGAAAACAAAGGAATGGGAGGTGGGGAGGGGTGATGTGGTGCTACTGCTACCTGTACCTGCTACCTGCTACTGCTCAGGCCGTTGTGCAGGAGATGCTGCCCTTCACCTCCTTCCCTTGGAAATGCCTGGCGATGAGGTGAACGTGTCGATGCTGGTGAGGGATGGAACCTTGATGCCTTTTTGTTTCAGCATCTGATGGAACTCAGCGCGCTCGTTAATTATCTTCTGAAAGGCAGAGATGTGCAGAGGGATGGAAAAGCATCAGATGGAGAGCAGGACAGGACAGTGCTTTCTCAGCAGTTCCCATTGTAGTACCTGCATTGCCTCCAGCAGCTCCTCGTCAGTGAGTTCTGCCTGGGGAGCTTTGATGCCTGCTGCACTGAATGTAGCCTGAATTATTTTGCTTCGAAATCTTTCAAACTTTTGATGAAAGAGGAAAGAGGTGGATGTGTTAAACGTTTGTGTGTGATTCTTTGGCATTCGTACGGGCTTGGCTTGGTTGGAGCATCTCTCAGCAGAGAGGTGGAAGCCTGAAGTGAAGGAGCCTACATTACCTTGCTGGTGATGCGCTCAAGTGCCACTCTGGTTTGTAGCTCTGCCTGCTGCAGCATTTCAGTTTGGCTCTGCATTTTCTCCTGGGCACGTTGCTGCTTCTGGATGTGGAACCGGTTGGTCAGAGCCTCCGCCTGCAGCTGCCACGTTGTGCCCTGCAAACCACTGATCAGCTCCATCTGCTCACCCAGTTTGGATTCTTGCTCTGTAACAACCTGAGGAGATACACAGAACAAGCCATTACAGTGAGGAAGAGAGTGAGCAGATTTCCCAGTATCTGATTCAAATGGTTCTTGTATTTCTTGAGCAGTCTACAGACTTAAATTTGTCTGTTCTGGTAGCTGTTGTTATGTAAGGTTTTCTCCAGCACTGCATTGAGTACCTGAGTGGTTAAAAGCAGCAAGCTTGCTATTATAAAAAAAAGCAATTGAGTGGGAAAATAAACTCAGGAAGTCAGGTTTTCGTAATAACTTCACTGATACATTTCTAATGGAGTGAATTTGCTCCCCCATGCCTAAAAGAAGCTCAATAAAGTGGCTGATGGTAGAGTTTTCCATAAAGGCACGCGGGCTCGAACCAAATTCACCTGCCGAAGGCTGCAGTTCTCCTTCTCCATTGCTGCCATTATTTCTTCATGTTTCCGTTCTTCTCTCAGACTGCCAAACTTAAGGGAAAATATTTTACACATCAGTTTTGCAGTTCAGACATGGACCCCCTGTCTCCTTAGCAAGAGAATTGATTCAGGAAGGCTGAATTCCCCGCTTCCAGCTCTCTGCAGTGACGGCAGCTCATGGCAGCACCTTGGCAGACATGGCTTGTAGCTGATTCTCTCGCCCTCTGATCTCCTTTTGGAGCCTTTCATTTTCAGATTGGGTTCTCCGAAGCTGGGATTCTCGGATCTCCAGTTGTCTTTGCAAGGAGCACATGGCACCTGTAAGGTTGGAGTGCTCATGTAAGCAAACTGAACCCATGCAAAAGACCTCATGAGTTTTTTTTTCAGGTAAGGAGAAGCAGAGCTGTGTGGGCTGTGGGTTAATGTACAGCACGATGACACTGGTTAATAATGCATTTCACAGTGCTGTGTTTTAAGTAAATGCACGGTGAGGTAGATGCTGTTCTGAGGACTAATAGAGCCAGTAACTCAAGCACGGGGTTGCCAGAGTGGTGGAACACCATGGAGTGCTCCAGAGTAAGAGTCAGGCCTTGCTGCAAGATTTTCTCATGCCCTTCTAAGGCAAGAGGGAAAGTGGTTTCAAAACACGTGGTGTTTCTGACTCACTCTGTAAGGAGAGGTTTTTGCCCTTGTGTGGACGTAACCCAGCCTCTTTTTCTAGGTAAAATAAACAGCCTCAAGAAGATGAAGTTGCGCTCTGGTACAATTGTCTGCTGTGGGGAAGCCTTCTCCCCTGGTACCTGTGGCCATGTTGTAGTCATCTTCTGCTTTTCGTAGTTCTGCACGGAGCTCTTTGTGGGCTTTCTGCAACGCAGTGAGCTGAGCCATCAGGGCCTGCTTCTCTGCTTCTGCCTGCTCTGGAATGGCTCCTGGGGTGCTCGCTTCATTGAGAACTTCAGTGACAGAGATCCCTTGTTTTGTTTCTGTGTGCTATAAAGACAGAGATAAGGACTTAAGCTCTACTAAAGCCTTATGTGGAGAGCGTTCAGAACTGGGGTCTGCATGTACTGTAAATGACAGCTTGGCACCGCACAGCTTCAGTGTATGGAACTAAAATTGTTACCTCCTCTGTGTCAGCACTGTCCTTGAGCAACTCCAGCTGTTTCTTCAGACTTCCCACTTCCCTCAGGAGATTAGCAATCACCACGTCCTTCTGTGCACACTCTGCCCGGTACTTTGCGAGACGATCGATCTCAGCTACCAGTGTTGTGAGACATTCTTCCTAGGGAATAAAGAAGTGCCGTCACGCACTGAAACGTGAACGTGGTAGAGGGGGTGAAAGGGAGGGATGAGGAACCACGGAGCGGATGAACTACGGTGTGTCAGTGCCTGTCCCTTATGCACGCAGTGCGTGCTGTTGGGCCGCTTCCGCAGTCCCTGCTCCAACGCGCTCCTTGGCTCTGAAAGCTTCTGTGTGCCCCAAACGGAGCGGCACTGTTTGGATCGGCCAGCAGATGGTATCACGAGCAACGACGGCGGCGCTCTGCTGAGGCGTTCTGCCGGCTGAGGCAGGCGGTACGGCCGGCTTTCCTCACCTTTTCATTAATGGTACGGATGTACCACGGGACGTTATCTGAATGCCTTTCGCACCGATCCCCCGCGGGTTGCTGCTGCTCCGGCGGCCCTTCCTTCCCGTCTTGCTCCCCGGCAGGCAGGTCGCCGGACGGGAGGTCTTCTGCCGGGCAGAGAAGCGGGCAGCGATGCGGTTCGCGGTCAGCCCCCCCCCCCCCCCCCTTCGGCCCTCCCGCCTCACCCGGCGGACCCGGCGACGTCGCCCTGTCGCAGGTACCGCGACAGCGGGCGCGCAGCGGGGCGGGGATGCGCAGCTCATCGTGCCGCGGTTCGGGCGCTAAGCCCAGCGACTCCGAGCCCAGCGGCAAACGGGAGAACGACCGCGGCCCCCGAGCCTCGCACGGCGCCCGCGGATGGCGGCAGAACCTGGGCTGCCCGCGGGAGCCCATCGGGGCCGCGCCTAGCGGCGGCGTTGCATTGCTAGGCAACGGCGGGCCGCTTCCGGAAGCTGCGGCGATCACTTCCGGGATCGGGAGGTCACTTCCGGGAAGCGCCGCCACGGCCCGCTGGGGGAAGGTGCCGCGCGATGAGGCGGCCGCGTTTGTGTAATGGGACAAAACACCGCCCTGATTTCTGCCTTCTCCGCTTGAGTGCCGTGTGTGCAGCTCCCAGCCGCAAGGCCGAGCCTGAGCACATGAACCTGAGTGCGCGCTACAGAAAAACAGTGCCTTCAGCTGCAGGCGGGCCTGCTCCTAAGCAGGTTCTGAGCCTTTTGTTCTCGTTGCAGACGCAGAGCTTTGACTGCTGTCTGCTCCTCGTATGCTGGTGTTCAAGACCTTGGAAATCTTTCTTTAAGCTGTATTAAAATAGCAGTTTTGGCTGTGAGCGGCTCCTGTTCTGGACAGCGCTTTGTCTCGGGATCTTTGCTGATGAAGCAGAACAACTCCAGGCCCTTTGAGGTGTAAGATTTCTCAGTAATGTTACGTGCACATTTTTCTGTACAGCATAAACAAGACTTGAGTTCCCAGGTGTTGTAATTCAGACGTGCTTTTATTGTGTTACAAAAAAAAAAAAAAAAAAAAAAAAAAAAAGAAACCACAGCTATAAAAATAACACATTTTCCAAAGATAACGTTCCAAAAAGTACTACTGGTAACATGGTTGGACCGTGTCAGTTAATACTGTTGAAAACATGTTTCAAAACCTTTAGAGCACCTCTGGATGTATCTGCTCACCAGAAGGAGGTGGAGCTGGGAATGTGTTTGCTGGCAGCGTGGCTTTCTGCTGAGCTGCTTGTCAGCCTGAACCAACAGATAAATCAGGCCTGGAAAAAATGGCCATAAGCAGCAAACCAAGGTGGAAGGACCTCACGTGAGGCCACCTCCTCTCTCCAAGATGGGATCAAACTCATCCCCACCACACTGTTATCCGCCTCCAATCCTCACCTGTGGTGCAGGCAGGAATCACACAGAGCTCCAACTCCGCGGGAGCCTTCACACGTTTCCCCCTCTGCATTCGTGTGACATAATTCACAGGAGGGAAAAACATCTGGATTTTGAATAGACAAGTTTTGAAACACGACTTTCTGCACGTCTGCATGCTAGAACATAAAAGTAATTGCTTGACGCTATTGTCTCAGCAGTATCAATTTTTATAGCTTACATGAAAATAAATCTTTTTTTTTCCTTGTAGCACAATGAGTATATTGTATGTACATCGCATTGCTGATAAACACAAACATTTAAGTACGTGAACACATCTGGAACTGACGAAGAGATCAGCTTCTGCTCTACAAGGAACTGAAAGGGACACATCTTCTGGCAGTCCATCGGGAAAGCAGAGTTGCTTTGTGTCAGTCAATGGCAGATACTCCTACAGGAATGGAGCAGATAAGGGCTAAATCGTTTTTTGGTTTTCACCACCACTGAGAACACAGAACAGAGGTAAGAAGGTAGGTCTCACTAACAGAAAATGTGCTATCTGTATGCTGCATCTGTTTGATGCCAGGCTCGTCCAGCACAATACGAAACAGAAGGATGAACCAGCAGGTGACTCCTCTGCCGCGTGCAGTCAGCATCTGCGCTGCATTCCAGGAGCTCTCACCGCCCCGTCCTTCCATCGACCCTCTGATAAACCACTGGGGTTTCCTCTCTGGGAAGTTCCTGGCAGACGGATGGGGGCCGTGTTTCCTCACGCAGCCGACAGTCCAGCAAAATTATGCTTCTCCAGCTGCTCGAGGCTGAAATATTCTCCCATGTTTCACGCAGGGTTTGGTTTCCCCAGCCCGTCCCTCGGACTCCCTTTGTGTCCGGTTTCCTACCGTCGCGCCCTGGAGAACCTCAGTTGATCTCTCCCTCCGTGAACTCTTCTTTGATGGACTGTTTGCGGGACTTGCAGTCTGGGAGGTCAAAGCCAAAGTCTGCCCACTCGTCCGCCGCGCCGCGGTTGGGGATGGTGATGGTGTGGCGCACGCGGAAGTGCACGGCCTCCATCACGCGCTGCCGCTGCAGCTCCCCCGAGCTGCCAATGGAGATGGTGGAGGCGTTGCTGCTGGAGCGGATGAGCTGCTGGGCCCCGTAGTCGTGGCTCTGCTTGAGTTCTTGAAGGCCCCTCCAGATGATCATCCGGTACTGCTCCGGGATCTTCAGTGCTCCGAGATCCTGGAAGAACAGCGCTGCTGAGGGGCACCCCGTGAGGGGAACACCGGGACGGAGCCTGGCCCCCAGCTCGTGGCTCAGAGGGACGTGGGCACAGGAGCGAGTGGCACGTCCTGGCCTCGGTCCACACAACACACAACAACCCAGGGGTGCTTCCGCGAGGGGCAGCTGCTCAGTTACAGACCGGCTACTCGTGGTCACGCTTTGACCAGTCATTCAAACACCGTTTTGAAAGTCAGCCAAAAACGCATCTTGTTATCTGGGGACTGGGGGACAGGGACGTAAGCTCACTGTATCACATCGAACTGCTGAGAATGGGAGAGCTCCCGCTGGACGTGGGCTGAGGAGCAGCTGTGCTCACAGGGCAAGGAGCTCAGCCCGGCTGCTTTGCACAGGGCAGGAGCAGCGGGGGGCTCCAGGCAGCCCCCAGGGTGGGCTGGGGTAATGGGCCGCATTCCCTGAGCCCCGCTGACTGGGGCTTTAGGGGCCCTCCCTGTTGGGGGTGGGCCGTGTGGGCTGTAGCAGCTTTGTGGTTGTAGTGCTAACTGAGAGCTGGATCAACTCAGCAATGGGGGCTGCGCCAGAACAAATCCCCTCGTGGTGGAGAGCTGCCAGAGAGCCACGTTAATGCCAAACACAGAGACTCGTATGAATGTTAACCAGAGAAGATAGCGAGTGTGCAATTAGTAATTACAAATACCAACTCGGACAGACAGCTCAGCAACCTGATACAAAGTTCTGGCCATACCAAACATTTCTTTTGACAGCTTGCAGGTAATAATGCAGTTAGTTCAGAAAATGGTCCAAAATCAGGCTAAGGTTGTGCAACTGGCCCCAGCTACCAATGAAAAATCATTGTGTCTTCAGCAGCTGCATTGCCTATCTTACTGTAGCTGCCAGGCAGGAGATCACTACAAACTACCTGGGGGGAAAACAACAGAATCAGGGCAGCAGCTTTTTTTCTGTCCAAAATACTGACCCTAGAACTTACAAGGCTAACTATGGCTCCAAGGGCTTAAGCTTTTTCTACTCCCTATCCTGATGGATGAGGGGAGTCCCTGCTTGGTGCTGCCCTCAGTTTTGCAGCCTCAGTTTTGTCAGCAAGAGGTTATGCTTTAACTGAGAACTGCAGTTGGCAGCTCCTGTTCCCCTGGCAGCAGAGAGCTGACACAGAGCATGAGGGCAGGAATTCTGAACCTACTGTACGCCTGTTTTCATTCCCTAACTTGTGCTGTTTCGTTTGCTGAGCACCCTGTCTGGTTTCCTTTTTGTGTTAAACACCTACTTGAGTTCTGGTTTGGGGACATCCGAAAAGAGCTCAACAATGTGCCAAGTTATTAATTTGTTTCTCTCTGTTAGTTCCTCAGATCTCATCAGATCTCATTTCGGACAGTCTGGAGGAACCAATGAAGAGGCTATTGTGGTTGCTACCAAAAACTGAACCACTGTTAAATGTGAAGGGCTAGAAACGATGCATAAATGGAAGACATAAATCATGGGGAGTATATATTCTGTGACAGGTTGGTGCACAGTTTTTTTCCTTTCTTTTAAAACAGTTTTGTCCTTGCTTTTGAGATCAACAGCTGATAGAAACAAGTGGTAAGAACAGATCTTCCCAAAGCATTTACCTCTATGGATAGGTTCTGCAGGTGGTAAATATTCTGTAACCCTTGTGAGGTGAAATAGTCGATGCAGTTTGGACACCCCAATCCTGTTAAAAAACTGCAGAAAAAGTTTGGAAAATAAAGTGGCATTAACTTCTCATGAATATAAGCTGTGCTGTCAACCAACACTGTGTTTCAGCTCACTGAAAAGGCAGAAGGGAGACAGCAGTGAGCTCCTGCTGCCTCCAGACTTGGCAACACTTCCAAACACTTGTGATGTAGATGGGATGTGGGCAAACGAGCAGAGGAGGGAACTTGCTCTGGCTGTTGTCACGCATCTTAAGTGTGACCTTAACTTCCATTAATGTCAGAATGAAGAATGGAACTATCTTCATTCTGAATTTTACTGTCTTGTTTGTTTTTTTTTTTTTCCTTTTCAGACTTTCAGAGGTTTCTGCTGAATTATCTACACTGTTAACTGGAGGGAGCCTGAGCTACCTGAGGAGGAAAAGGGCCCATGCCTTAGTTTGGACAGCAAAGTCAGTCCCTGCAACTTACAGACTAATTGCAAGGCTATTCTGTGAATAGCTCTGGGCTGCTGCTATGCAGCTCTGGTAACTGAATGTACAGGTGCTCTGATCTTGGTGGGATGTCTGTTGAAACGTCTATGTTCTACTTAAAGACAAGCAGTAAAAAGCATCTGTGGACACGCTGGCATATTCCTCTTGGAAATGAACCATGTGGACCAACTTCCAGACATCATTACTAAGGAAGGGAATGGTGGAAGTTCACAAAGCTGTGTGCAGTTTGGCATGCAGGAAAAGATTCTTGTTTGGGAGGACTTAATTTTGTAATTAAGCAAGGACAGATTACCAGGAGGTCTATGAGGGCAAGAGGTGTTTCTAACTGGTAGGTAGCTGGGCTTTGATTTTTAAGATGAGAATGGTCTACATGATGTCATGAGCAGTGATTTCTCAGCTGGGACCAGTGGCCAGTTGACCAGTTGCTACACAGATCTGAAGGTTAGAGTAAGGGACAACAGCAAGAAACATCAGAGGACAACACAAAAAGGGCACCTGCTGCCCTCCCTACCTGACTAGGCTGGGATCGGGGTTGTAGGGCGGAGGAGGGGTGCAATGTGATCCTGAGACCATGGACTGGGACGAGTGGCCCCCGTTCATTTCCCCATTGGGTTGCATGGGGTGGCTGTTCAGCATTCCAGGTCCTAGGCAGCAGCCATGCCAACACGACAGGTAGATCAGTCAGACAGAACCAAGACACAACAACCCCTGTCCCTCACTGGGGGCCCTGCTGGGCAGGGTGGGCTCCCACCAGCTGGGACCACGGTTCTGCACTCTGCTGCAGTGGGAGCCTTACCCATTGGCCCCAGGCTTGATGCTGAGCCAGAGCTGTGCTGTGCTGGCTGCCCAACCAGCTGGTTGACAGAGGGCAGCTTGTTGATTCCTCCTCCGTGGACTTTATTCATAGGTGAGAGGACAGGGCCGTAGGAGGAAGGTGTCTGCAGCTGATTTCTGCTCAGGAAAGAGAAGGCAAGCGATGAGCATCCAGCAGGAGGATGTGGAGCCAGCTGGCAACCCCAGACCTCCTGTCTGCCTGCTCAGGATCTTTGTGCTGAGGTTTCAGGTAGCACTGAGGAAGGCCGGATTGCACTGAGAGCAGCCCAAGACAAATTGCACTGGTGCAGAATTGGCTGGGCTGCATTTATGTCAGGCGACAGCTACATGTGTCTGTGAAAAGTCCCTGCAGATGGAGAACTCACTGCAGTGCAGGCCCCTTAGGAAGGTTCATATCCAGAGCTGTAGTTTATGCTTGCTGTAAAAAATAGCAGTTGCAGCAGTGCTGTCAGTTTGCAGAGCTGCAGTGGGCACTCAGGGACACTGGGATGGCACTTACTGCCTCTGCAGGAGCTGCTGCTGTTGCTGCCGATAGGAGTCAACCAGCTGCTGTGGGACCAGCTCCACCAGCTCCAGGCTCTCCTTTATCTTCATCAGGATCTCGAAGTTCTCCCTGCCTCGAACCTGGAGGATGGAACAAGCCCAGCTCTCACCGTGGCCCTTTTTTTCTACCCGCAGCCACACAAAGCCATCCTTCCTGAGAGCACATCCCCAAGAGTTTCCCTTGCCACTGCTGAGCAGCGTGGCTCACTGACACTTACAGGCACATAATACATCTCCTCCTCCCCGTGTCTCCGTTTCTTAACGCCTGGCCCCAGTGCTGGGATGGCCTGAGGGCTCTGTTTGAATGCTGGAAAGGAGAGAAGGGGAAAAATGTTAGCAGAAGATGAAAGTCAAATCAGGCAGCGGGAACAGCTGTGTCCTCTGGGCACGCAGGAGCAGCGTGCTGTGCAAGCCTTTACTGAAAAGAGGGAAATAGCTACCTCTAGGAGAATTAGCTTGACAAATCCCAAATGTGTGCTGTCACTTAGGAATTATGGCTCTAGGAATTCTGTGTGTGTGTTTTTTAAGAAAATTTCATTTTTTCTCTCATTTCCATTCTCCCGTGCCCTGCTGTCCTTGGGAGAACAGGACACATCTGGTAACACCTTGGCTTCCTGAAGTATTTTAGCTCACATCATGCACAATGCTTGCTGCTTAACTGTATTATGTCCTTGATGATGTTCCTTCAAAAACAATAATAATGAGTACATCTGGACAGAAAGGCCCTATGCTAGTATCACTGCACTCTGGGGCAAAAAGAGAGGAGATCCTACTTCTGAGATTCAGAGGAGAAAGGTCAAAGCATCATGCCCTGGTGTGGGTTTAAGCCTCAACTTCTGGAGCACAGTGATTTTGGTTGCAATGGGAAAGGTGCTGAGGCAGAAGGGTTTCGAGGAACAATGCAGGCTAGGAGCTGAAGACTGTGACAAAGCAGTGCTCTGAGGCACCCTCCCTCTCCTGGAGAGCAGACTCACTGCGTTTGTTGGCGTTGCCATTTTTAGCTGCGTTCTCATTCAGGGCTTGCTGCTCTCGGTAATGGTCTTCATCAGCTTTCCGGTCCCTGCCAGGACAGGCACAGATCCGTCCCTCAAATGATCGCCTTCCTAGGACTTGGCCGCTGGGAGGAGAGAGGAATTGGTGAATTTGTTTCTGCCTGGGATGTTCACCTGGGCTCAGCCCAGCATGTTATGGCCTGGCTCAGATCCCCGGGTGTGCGGAGCTCCCCTGCGAACAGCCTGAGCAGGAGCAGTCTCCTGTGGGAGGAGGAGCTGCTGGGGCTGAGGAAGGCTTCAGCTGTGTGGGAAGAAGCCAGCACTGCAGTGGGTCTGCTGTACCTCCCCTGCCCTCTTCCTAGCCAGCAGGAAGCAGCCTTTCCACAAAGGCAAGAATGGTGCTCCAGCAGCCACTTACTCTCTCGTCTCCAGCGTGATGATAATGAGGATGGGTCTCCTGTTCATTCCTCCCACACAGCTGCTGTTGCACATGAAGTTGTACAGGATAGTGGTGAACTCGGTCCCCACCTGCCCAGGAGAGGGGAGCAGACAGTGAGCAAAGAGTGAGGGCATCCCTTTGGGCAGGGCTGTGCCTTGAGTGCCTTTGCAGGTCAAGCAGAAGGAGCACTGAGAAGGGAAAGAGTGGTGACATGAGGCCCTGCAGTGATGGGGACGGTCCTAGGTGGGGGAATGGGACGCTGCAAGGCTGTGGGATCTCTGAGGGGGAGGCTCAGGCCTTCCGTTCCCCACCACCCAGGAATGGGGTGCTCAGAGCAGGCACACAAGGGCTCAGATGTGCCACCCGACTCCAGCCAGGACTCAAATCTTCCTCCAACAAAGCAGATGTCACCAGCGGGTTCACTCCTCCACACTGGGACAAGAGCTGGTTCTGTTCCCCACCACCCCCAATGCAGCAGGGTACCTGTGGGGGCTCGTAGGGCACCATCACACTCTGCCGTCCTGTCACAGGGTCGTCCACGTACTGGGAGAGGTTGTTGCCTTCCACCCTGATGAGGTGGCTGGCTGGGGCTGACTGGCCTGTAAGTCAAGTGCCTGTGGTTAGGACCTGGAGCTTCATCCTGCACAGGGCAGCAGCTCCTGTCCCACCAGCTCTTCCCAGCCACGTTTTACAGCTGGGGCTGTGCCCTGTAGGGGTGACAACAGCACTCACCATCGTTAAAGTCACGCCCCAGCTCATGGTTGGGGCAGCGTTTCACCACTTCTGTCACGTGCTCGGCCTTCTTGTAGACAGGCATGGCCCGGATGATGGTGCCCGGCGGCGGTGGGCTGGTCACCTTGATCTGGATGGGACATGTCTTGGCAATCTGACAGTAGAGCTTCTTCAGCAGTGGGGAGTACTGGAATAGAAGAGAGACCAGCGTTAGCACAGCTCACGAGGAGCAAATGGAAAACGTGGACATGCAGCTCAGCATGCAGCGAGGGCAGCAAGGAGCGCTGGGTGCCCGCTGCCCTGTGCCCGAGGGATGCTGTGTGCACGTGGAGGGCTGAGCACTGTGGCTCTCACACCACGCTCAGGCAGGCGCCTGCTTTCCCGCAGCTCCTCTGATCCACCCACCTTCTGCCTCCTGAATGCTCCCAGGGAGATGCCAACATGGCAGCAAAGCAGCATATTAAAATAATGACTCGTTATAAAACCAATTGCTGCCTATTGTACTGTAACCGCTCCGGGGGTGCTGTGCCAGCGCAGGATTCCCCGTGTGCTGGCTGTGCTGATGCACATGCTTTGTGAAGCTGCACAAGAGAGAGCTGCCCTGCAAACTGCTATTGCACGTGCACGTAGGGGACACTGTGTGCTGTTCTGCAGTAACTTCTTACCCCAAGGCTCAGTGCTTGTTTCTCCCTAGCAGTGCTGAAATGTGACCAAGTTCACCTGCACAACAATGCCCACACAAACCAGATCACACCAACTACTGGATGCAGCATGGGACCTTCTAGGGAGGGTTTCCCAGCTGGCACGGAGGGAGAAGGAATCCGTGCTTCATGCTGTGTAATAGAATTACAGCTAATTAGGCAAGATGTCAGACATTAATTATGTCTAGTAAGTGTGGTGTGGAATGGGGTTTATCCTGACCATGACTCGATTCTTCACAGACACTTGCAGTCCTAGCAGAAGGTCACAATGGAGATGGATCAGGGAGGCTGGGGACAGCACTCTGACAGGACAGGCACTGCGTGATGCCGGGCAGCAGCTGGAAATCACACTCAGAGCGGAATGCTGACAGAAGATGCTGCGACCACTGAAATGCTCCTTGTGCAGATACAACAGGGTCTGCTTGGTCATGAGCAAGAGGCAAACTTCACTTGCAGAAACAACTGTCTCCACTCAGCACAGCTGTGTTTGGCCCCAGTGTGCACCCAGCACTGACCCAGCCAGGAACGAGTTACGTGCTCCTCCAAACCCCCTCCCAGCTCAGGTGCACTGAGTTGTGATGCTGAGCCCATACAGGTTGGGGTAGAATCCTGCTGCTCCTATGGTGCAGCTGAGGATGGAGCAAGAGGGAGAACAGGGGAGTGCTGTGATTGCAAGATAAAACATCCCTAAGGTAGCGGAGTCCCTTCTTGTGCTGGAGGAAGATGAACAAACACAGTGCTGGGCTCTAGGCCCTAAGGGTAGCAGCATGTGAAGATGGGCTGACATGTGAGTTTTCTTGGGTCTGCAGGTGCTTGCCCTGCACTTCTCTGAGTGGTTTGGGACTGGGAAGTTGCCCCAAACAGCTGGGCAGGAGGGCCTGTCCCTCACCTTCTACTAACTGCTGTCCAGGGCACATGTGTGAGGAGATGCAGTTCCCTTCCACCTTGCCATGCTGTTTTCTAACAAAGAATTTGTTTGCTATACACGAGCCCACCCCTGCTGCACAGAGCTCAGCTAGTCCCTGCATGCAGGGCATGCTTCTGTTCAAAGCATTTTATCTCATTCCCACAACACGTGCTTTATGCCAAAAAAATACCACCGTGCTGAATGTTTGTGAGGATGTTAATGCTTGTCCTAAGCCACCAAAATACAGGTGTGCAATGGCCACTGAGTCTTTGCTCCTAATACCACGCAGTGAGAAAGCATCTCTGCTCTCTCGTGGGCAGAGGGCTTACTTCTAAAGCTGAGGGCTCTGCAGCAAGCAAATAACTTGAGTGCAAGGCTGCTGGTAGGACGTTGGGGCATGTCATGGTGTCACCTTTTAGCTGGTCCTTTACATACGGTAGGGGTGCAATGCCTTTCTAGCAATGGGAAGAGAGAGCAGCACTGGAGCAAGGCTTGAGCCCATACAACCTGCTTGCATGGGTGCAATGGGGACTTAATGCTCTTGTTTTGGGGAGACAATGTGGCAAAACAAGGGTTATGTGGAGGGGGCTCTTCCTTGCCAGGTGTTAAAACACTGACAACTCCTGTCAAAGGATCCTTTCATGTAGACATTCCCGGGCAGCCCTCAACACGCCTGGGAAATAAAACTGCTCTGGAAGAGTAGAGGTGCATTACGGCAAGCTCTTTGGTAACAAATTCTCTCATTATACCATGTTATGACATGGATAAATCTCTGTTAAATAGCACAGCGATTGCCCCGCAGGGAGAAACGCTGCTGCTCAACACAGGCATGCCTCTGCTGATAACCTTATCATGTCTTAACAGCTCCAGCATTGCCTTCAAAGATCCTTCAACAATAACAAACTATTCTTTTAAGGAACTCCACACTGATAACTCTGGGCAAGAAGGATCAGGGTTGCATCCTGTGAGACTGTGCTCATGGTGCTGGATCAGCAGCGCCTGGCTCCCTGTGCGCCCTGCTGCAGTCACTGCCAGAGCAAAGCTGTCCTGGTCTTGGAAACCCTGCTTGTTCATGCTCTCTTTGGGAGTGAGCATTATATTTCAGTGCATTTGCAGAATCCATGGAGACTCTTATGTGCCTAGCCGTGTTCTCAGCCAAGAAAAGCAGTGTACACATAAGGGACAGTAAAATGCGTGCTTTGAGAATCCCAGTAGAGTGCCATGCAGGTGCTCTGCTCCTCCATGGTCATCAACAGCTGGGCAAAATTGTGCTTTCAGTTATTGATGCTTCCTGAGGTGCAGTTGAAGTGCACGCACCTGGCTTACAGAGTGCACCAAGGCACTGTGCCTTCCTCAAGTGCAAAACAGGAGATTTGCCAGGTGAAAAATCAGAACCCCAGAACAACACAGCAGTGTTCATCTCAAGGAGCGGTGCAGTCGCCTCATCTTTTTGCCACGGCTGTGTCGCTGCCATACGGCTTGAGGGCAGGCCTCAGGCTGTCCATCCATGCCATTCCTGTTTGTGTGCAGTTTCTACAAGCTGGTGGCAGCTGTGGCTCCTGCAGGTTTGGGAGCGTGCTGCAGGAGAGCTAGGCTGCCGGCCAGCAGACTGTCCCTGGTAAATTGGGAGCAAGCATGGACGGGGCCGAGAGGGGGAGCGGAGAGGGGCTGATGCCCCAGCAGCACACATTGAACACATTGCCCAGCATCTCTGGTGCTGGTGTGGCAGCGCTGAAAGATCTCAATCCTAGCGTTTCTTTCACAGCTACACAAAAGTCTGAATTTGTTCTATCTCTAGGCATCTCCTTCCCTTACCTCCAATCCCTGTTCTGGGCTTTAGGCTGTTAGTGAAGCCCTTCGTATTCTTCAAGTCATGTCTGATTGTAGGAGGAAGTCAGACAGCCTGTTACTGTGTTTGCAGAGCACAACAGGTTCACGTCGCTGTGGCTTGTGGATGATTGTACAGCATAAACAGCAGCAGTATAACTGAGCAACCACCCTAAGCTTACATAAACTTGCAGAGCACCTATTCTTGTTCTCTTGTTTTTTCTCTCTTACAGGCATGTGGCTCTCAATGTAAGCACACCTCTATTTGCTGCAGGGAAAATACAATGACACCTCTTTTGCTGCTGCTGCTTCTCTGCTCCTGTAATGTCTTGTAGCACAAGTCCAGAGCAGTAAGACTGAAAGAAAAAGCCAAATTTCTCCTTTCTAAGTGTTATCTTACTACTGCAGCCACTGCGACCAAGGAAATGTTTTGTGCATTACAAGGTTCAAGTGACCTAATACTCCACAGAAATTCATGGAGACTCATGCAGCTGCAGATGTGACACAGTGAAACTGAAGTTAAGCTTAAGAATGCTGCTGTTCACCCTGTGCACACATCCAAGCTGCTCTGGAAGAAATTCCTGCCCCAATCAGCCCTGCAGCTATTGTGCAGGAAGGGAGACACAGGAGAGGTGGGCTTTCCTCACGTATGCTAAGATCTTTGCTCGAAAAACAACCTGGATCTTCAGCACAGAGACCTGCCAGCAAAGTCCATCTGTCCCTGCTCCACTCTGGGCAGCAGAACCGCTAGAAGGATGTGTCCCAACAGATTTGGAGCTGATAAAATCTTATTTATCTTCAACTGTTGACACCGAAGCGTCTAGACTTGCCTGCTTCAGGAGGGCTGCAGCCAAGTCCTTCTTTCTCTCTTGAAGGAAATGATTTGCTCAACAATTACTTTTTCCACAAATCCTCCCCCCTTCTCCCAACCAGCCTCCTCCTCCTCCTCTTTTACATTCCACTCTCCTCATTAGCTTTACTCAAGACGTGTCCAGGACTGCAGTCAATGGATCCCAATAAAGCCACTAGCCTGGCAAGGGAGAGAGAAGAAAAGTGCTGCCTCCGGCTGCTAATTTCCTTGCACTCCCCAGCAAGCAGCTGCGGAGCTGCATCCTGGGACAGGTTTGGACAGATCGCAGTGGAGAGGTGATAATAATGTGTCTGTCATCTTACCCAGACATGTAGCATCTTGCAAACCGCAAATACCGTTAACCGGCTCGGACGAATCTGTTACGACAGATCCTGGAAGACATGCAGACTGCAGATCTTGGTTTTTCTTTCTAATTTTTTTTAATAACCATTTTTTAATCACCGGCCTGTACGACTTCTTACTGAGTTAGAAATTCCTCCTAACGTTTTCTTTGCTGCTCGCTTACTACGAGCTGAGGTTGTGCATCACTTGTGCTGAACAGGAAGGCATCCACCTGTGCCTGGTGCACGTGGGCTTGGCACAGCACGATGGAATGGCTGCAAGAGATGCACCAGCACCCAGGTCCTCACCCTGCAATGACCAGGACCTGCCTGGGACACGGGCTTTTCTCCAGAAGCCTGGTGGAGCCCCAGCAAGAGTCTCTGGCCACCACAGCACAGGGACTTAGCAGACATCCTCAGTCCCATACTCACAAATGCTGGACCACCAGTGATGTCTTAGGGCTGCCACGTGAGTATGGTGCAGAGAGGCACCTTGAGGTGTCCTCTAGCCTGGCACCACTTCCCCACAGCAGTTTGGCTTCCTGGCATGTCCCATCTCACCTTCCCGCTGGTGAGGCAGTTGCCAGCAAGTCGTTTCCTTGACCTGTGCATACCATACACGTTCAAGATAGCGGAGCTGATAGTGGGTCGTGTTGGAACATCACACACCAGATTCCTTTGCCTTTTTTCTTAATTCCATTGTGTCTGGAGCTGCTGGAGCCTCATCCACGCCCTGCAAAAGCTCATGGAAAGCCTCCAGTAGGCTGGTTTCAATGAGCTTTGGAGCAGGCTGATGCTGAGGTTGCTTTCCTATTTCTGGCATGCCAAAATATCCATGCTCTTTTGCCCAGCTACTCAGATAAAAACAAAAGTGTTTATGGCTCAGATGTAGAGCTTACTGAGCCATGTTCATTTGCTCATTTTCAGGCCACTGCTGTTGGACAGATACCTCTGTAAAACATAGTAAGCCACCAGAGAGATTGAAGCATTTTCTATAGATGCTCCTGAAGACTTTCCCGTCCTCTTTATAACCGCCTCTCTATTTCAACTTACTTCAGGTATCAAGGAGAATTTACCTCCAGTAACCCCAATTATTTCCATCCTTCCCTTTCAGCTGCCTTCAAAGTAACCCTTTCAGCTCCCCCAGTTTCCCTGCACCAAAGCTCCAACTGCAATATTTATGGAGCAACCAGACTTGGGTCTAATTAAACCCCAGTGGTTTGCTTTGAGTAACTGCCTGATTCCACCTGCTCTCGCAGCAGACCCTCACCTTGGCTCTGACCCTCTCCAGCCACAGAGACCTGCCGTCACTGGCTGTGCACCGAAACAGCAAGCTTGATGCTGCACATGAGCTGGTGAGGGGTTTCCTCATTGGGATGAGACCCCAGCTGCCTCCCAGGGCTGGGTGGAGAAGCAGACAGCTGCCCCTTTCCAGCCAGGCCACGGGGGGCCAAAGACCCCATTAACGCGTCTGCAGGCTTTGGTGCACACTGCAGTGTTTTGGAGAGGAGGGAGCGCTCATCCACCTCAAACCCAACTTGAGAAAAATACTAATTATCTATCAGTTACCAGCTGGCCGGCGTGGTGAGGGGCTGCCTGCGAGAAACAGCCAAGATCTGCTCACGGCTCTTGCATGTATGGGCAGCTCCAGGGAACTGAGAGTCCTGATAGCTTCCAACAAACAGGCAGGCTGCTGGCGTGCCCCGTCTTGCACGGCTGCGGCTCCGTCCTCCTCTCAGCCCCATCAGCACAGCCTGCTGGAGGGGGGCTTTGAGCATGCAGGGAAAACCTTATTTTCAGCATCTGTTCATTGCTGTCTGCTAATAAGAAGGCCATTAAAAAATTAAAATGAAGGCTTCCTACAGAAAAGACTAGCACAGCAACTTTGGGTCAGAGTTGGCTGTGATTTTCAAAAGCTGAGCTTGATGCTGTGGACAGAGGCAGCCTGGGGAGTCAGGACCTTGCCACCCATTTGCTGCCTGGCATCTTTCTGCAAGAACAGAGCTGTTTCTGGCAAATGTGGGCCCCAAATCTGTGCACAAAGTCTTCATCTCTCTCCACCTGTTCATTTCATAAGTTTATAAATTCACCGCTTGAAGGCTGGAAAGAACAGATTTTGATCTTAGATTTTCTACACTGCTAAGTCTAAGACCCCCACCTTCTTGTCCTGGATTGAGCCAATGGTACCTGCTTGAAGTACAGCTTATCTTTAAAAGGATAGGTAGAATCTTAACTTAAATACTTCAGGAGTTGGAGAATCCACCACATTCCTTGGTAAATTGTTCCTATGGTTAATTATCCTCACTGTTTAAAAAAAAAAATTTACACTGTGTTTCTAGTCTGAATTTGCCTGGCTTCATCTTCCAAGCACTGGATCTCATTATGTCTTTTTCTATTAGATTAAAGAGCTGTCTGCTATCAGAAACCATCTCCTATGCAGGTACTTGCAGACTGTGATCAAGCCACCCTTACTCTTCTCTAGGAGACCTTTAATGCCATGCATTTCTTTGGTATCTCTCTACAAGGCATCTGCTCCAAATCTTTCATCTTCTTTGGATCTCCCTCCCAACCCCTTTCTATTTTGTCAACAACCTTTTGAAGTGTGGACATGAGAGCTGCACACACAGCACGGCAGTGGTCTGGGCAGCGCTGTCTGTGAAGGCAGCCCAGCTCCCCCAGCCACAGTGACACCGTTGTGCTGAGCACTCATGTCCTCATGGTTCCCCAGCCATGAGCCCAACGCCTGCAGGAGCCTCCTTTCCTAAATGGGGAGCCTCATTCACTCGGTTAATGTCTCACCTCGCGTTATTAAAAGATTGTTTATCATCATTTGCTTGAGATGCAAACTTAATCAACTTTAATGTATGTATTTCGAAACCCATGGGTAACCACGTGGTAGGGTTCCGTGGAACCCTGCAATACGGGATATGAATTCCTGCTACAGTTTGTTTTCCAGCTGACTTATCATTGCTGAGAACGGACAACACTGAGTTTCCCAGAGAATATCTTTCAGAGGCAAAAGCCTTCAAAAAGTCTGTTAGGCTACGTGCTATGTATCAAAAAACTTCATCAAATCACTTGACAAGACTACCTGTACTGAACTATTTGTTTGGCACTGCCTGAGCACGGCCAGTTCTTTGTTGCTTGGAGTCTTGGTGATTCAGCCCCAAATTGAGAGGCTGATGGAGCTGCTGATCCACCAAAGGCTTGCGTTCACAGCGGAGGGCACCGCTCAGCTCTGAAATGATGGAGGACGAAGCCATGCAGGGGAATTCATGGTCAGTGCTTGCAACTTGCTTAGTGCACTTGGTGCAGTGAATCTTAAAATACTCAAAAGCTACTGATGAAATAAGAAGTACATTTTACAGTTGTTTCCTTTCAACTGCAGGAATACACCAGGCACGTCCTTTAGCACACCCAGATCATTGATTTAGCTTCTCTCAGCAAAGACTGGACCATTACTGAGCCATCAGATGCCACTGTCCTCCACTGCTCACAACTTTTAGCTTTCTTTGACAAGTGCCTGTATTTCCTAACAGTTCTCCCATTATTATTTGCACACTTCCAGATTCGTGTTCTTAATTCATGCAAAGAACCATGCTGCGTATGTACATCATTATTTGTATGTTGCCTGATGGACAGTATATAATATGTGATGTTTTGCTGAATTAATTTCATCCTTCAGCCAGGACAGATTTTCAAACAGCCTAATTTTAATGCAGACTTTGAGAGGGAGGAAGGAAGCAAGCAGCCTCGTCTTCCAGGCTGCTGCATGGATGGGACAGAAGTGGGAGCAAATCTGTAAATCTGTCACTTCTGCAGGACCACTCATTGTGCAGGCAGCACCTCGGGGAGCTGGGCAGTCTGCAGCCCTTTAGAAGTCCTTTGATGGTGGCTGTCTCAAACCATTACCCACATTCTCCAAGATGCAAGGTGCTGTTGGCACACTCCTGTTCTCTGTGAGGCTCAGCAGTGGTGCAGCGAAGCCTGGTCTGGTGCTCTGAAATGTCAGCTCCTGGTGCTGGCTGGTGGCTTGCATTCTCTGCAGCATGGGAGGCTGCCACAGCATATTGGCCAAGAGTGCCCTGAGTCTGGCCACTTCCCCAAGGTGCTGGGTTAGAAGGGTTTGCTCAGAACTGATGTGGCACGGCTGCTCCAGTATCCAAAGGAGATCTTAATGCAACAGCTTGAGAATCAAAGCAACCCCTTCCTGACTAGTGCAGCTCCCAGCAGAAAGACACAACAGCTACAGGGCTGCAGACAGCACGTGGTGATGCTGAGATAATCAGGGCTCAGTTTAGTTAGTCAAGAAAGATCCCTGGTTCCTTACCACTGCTCTGCAATAGCAGGAGCTGGACTGTATGCTTGCTGTCTCCCAGTGAATAGAACCAGTACTCCTTGTCTGCGGAGCAACCTGTGCTTGCAAGAAGGCTCTGAGCAGGAGGCAGCACTGTGTGGGTGATGCCCAGTGCAGCTTCAGCAGCTGAACTGGGACATGCCTGAATCTCTCCTCCAGAAACAGCAGCAGCCTGCCCCAGAAGTGATGGGGCACTTGTGGCCTGGGATGCAGTCAGCAGCAGGACATGTCATCCCCACCAAGAACACTGCAGCTCACAAGAGATGCCAGCATGGCGTGCTCACCGTGTGGGATGGGCTCTGGGGGCTTCCTGCTGCTCCCTCCTTTGCTGTTCTGGGGACAACCAGCCACCTTTGTGGCTTTTTGTGATTTACTCCGTGCAGCTGCAACATGCAGCTGGGATAAAGGAAGGGTCTTTCCTTACTGCTAATTAAAGGTGAGCACAGAATGTATTTTTAATAGGTGCTCTCCATACTAAACGTGCACAAACATATCCTGTTTTCCGTGCTGCCCAAGGGTATCCTGCAGCACCCAGCCTGACCCTGCCCCACAGATGTGCCCACACCATCACACAGCTGTCTCCCAGTAACGTCCAGCCAGGGACAGCAGCAAGCATCTGACACTTCCCTGTCTCTTCCCTCTGTAACAGGACAGCTGGGACGAGAAACACCACACTGCTGTGCCTTTGGCTTCCATTCAGATGCTTCACTTTTCAAAATCACACCAAGGAGTGTGCCTCCTCCTTTGACTCATTACCTATCTGGCTGGCATTGCCCCAAAGGTTTCAGCAGGACCTGTGGCCACATCTGCTCCTTTCTCTGTGTGCCTCTGTGGTTTTTGTGGCACGGGAATGCCTGTTTTCCTGTGCAGTTCCTATGCGGCTTTACATTTAACTGATGTGAGTTATCCCCTAACATGTGCAAGAGTGGACTAGAGTCACATCCTATCCAGAAGACCTTCAGTTTAGTTAAAACCTAACAAATGCATCACTTAGCAATATCTTGCAAGGAAAGACGGCGACAAAGAGTGCCGGACCAACCTCTCCTAGGAAGGCAAGCTGTACCTCATCACGGTGCTCATCCCAACCATCGGTCAGCACATGTCAGCAGTGAGGGCTGGAGCTGATGGACCAGACACAGGGAAAGTGCTTTTCAGCCCCGGCCACGGATTGATCTCAATTTAAATGTGAGCTCTCTAGCAGCTTGCTTGAGCTGTGCTGCAGGGAGCCGAGCTGTCAGCGTGAAGCTGCACGGCGCCGTGCTGTGCTGCCTGCCCTCACAGTAGGGATGAGGGCTCCTCACCCTGCCTGGGTGTCACTGTCCCTGCAGCACCAGGAGCAAACAGTGCCTGAAGGGCAGCACTTTGCTGCAGAACTCATCTCACATGCAACTGCAGCACGGACAGACCACGGCACTGCTGCAGACTCTTATGCCCTCAGTACAAAGCACATGTGCAGCTCCTACGCCAGCACCGCAGCGCTGTAAGCCCGCCGTGTCCTGGGCTCTGTCTGCAGAAAAGCATCCCAAGACACTTTCTGTCTACTATGGAAAGGACTTTCTTAACAATTAAGCACATCAGCTTCCAAAAATACAAGTCATTCTCACACCTTGGGCTGACACATTACTCCTGGACAGCTCTGCTTGTACCGTGATAATGTCAAATGACAGCAGCAGAGGAAACCCTGTTACTCCCTCTTTGTGTCACCTGTCTCATCACAGCCTCTCTGCTCTGCAAACATTCTTCCACGGAAAAGAAAAGCCACAAGCGTATCTGAAAAGAGCTCTTGGAAACGTTCAAATGGCAGTGATGAGGACTGGAGGTGACCACCATGCAGCAGGGAAACCTCCACAGCAGAACTGCCTTCGACTACAGCCACAAGTGATGTGAGTTAAAAATACAGTCACACACATCCAGGAGCCAGCCTGTGACTTCAGGACTTTTTCCCACAAAAAGAAAAGCAGCTGTACAATGCTCAGGTTAATTCTAAGCAGAGGACTCCTCTGTCTGTCTGTGGACACACAAGAAGACCAACAGTATCCCAGAGTACCAGGTACTGAGCCCACATGGCATGCATGATGCCATGTAGCCATTTCTTTGTAAATAAATATGTACTCTGTTAATTTGTTGTGGCTTCTAGAGGTAAGATTACTCTTCTGATACAGCATAAAAGAGAATTAAAAGTGAAAATAGGAAGTTAAAGCAAAGCTAAGAATGGCCCCAACAGAACAGAGCAGCGGTTCATCTCGCCTGCTGCATCACCTCTGACAGCAGTCACTGGAAAATGCTTTGGGAAGCACCATGAGAACAAGGCAAGCACTTCTCCCTGCACATTTTTCCAGCTTTGTGATCTTCAGGGACATTTACATGTAGTCCATGGAATTTCTGCAGCAGAGATTATATTCAAATCACTGTGTTTAACCCATTTGGAAAAAAAAAACTAAACTAAACAAGATCAAACAAGCAATAAGAAACAGCCTTAAAAGTAAGCATTAGGTGTTTCTGCCTGCTTTTTCTTATCATGGTCACCTGTGCAGGCAAAGCCCCCACCAGTGGTGGCCGTGCAAGAACCACACATCCTGCAGTGCCACACACCAGTATTCCCTGAGCATCCCAACACCACCAGCACCCAGGCACACACGTGTCTGTGGCAGCCTGGCTGAAAACACTGCCTACAATAGCAAGCATCTCACTAGTGAACTGAAGAACACATGCAACTTACTGTCCAGGTGGCTGACTTGGCTGTGCTGGATTGCTGGAAGGTCACCTCAAAGTGGTGGGGACCTGGGTAGTCAGTGTTGGAGGGGATGACAGGAGCTGGGGACATGGCGTCGAAGGTAGAGCTGGGCTGCGAGTAGGGTGAATGCGTTGGGACATTGGAGGTGTGCTCGGAGCTGTAAGGGCTGGTGGAGGCTGCTCTGCTGCCGATGCTCTGATCCATGCTGTTGTTCAGCAAATTAAACTGGGACTGGAGGAAGGGAAAAGGGGAGGAGGGAAAAAAAGAAAACACCAGCCAGTTTAGAGACATGGAAACCTCAGCTACACTTCTTCAGGACTTCAGGTGTCCTGTTACAGCTTCCTTAAAGGGCCAGCGTGCTGGAAAGTCAACCAAAATAGTTGTTCTGGGTTGGTTTGTTTTTTAAACAGGTCACCACTTGTGTAAAGGATAAACTCAATACATTTAAGTCGTCCCCTTTTATCAACTTCACCCTCACTGGAGGCAGCACGATGCCAAGATCCCCAGGTTTCTAGCACATTTGACATGCAAAACAATTCTTTTGCAAGTAGGGGGAACAGACCTGAGTTTTTTTGAGCTTTGCTAAGATGTGGGCAAAGTCCTACTGCATTGAGGGGCAGCGATGACCACGGCACTGCACACACGACCACAGGAAGGCTCTTTTCTTCCCTGAAGCGAAGCAGGTTGGTTCTCAGCAAATTCCTGGAACCTCACCAGCCTCATCAGTGTTACCAATTTCCAGTAAAGGACTGCTCAGTGCCAGACCTCACAGCACTGATAACGCCAGCCAAGCCTGTGGCCAGACCTCACGCAGGGCAGAGGTACCACGGGTACCAACCACAACTGTCACCGGAGAACTGACCAACTGACCCTGTGCTTCTGGGCTCAGCCTGGAACTGAGGGTGCTGGCGGCCAGTGTGGAGGAGAGGTCTTCTATCCAGAAGACAGAAGGAGGAAGGCTTTGTCCTCCACTCTAACGCCACATCATCCCTGCCACAAAGCAGCTCAAGCACAGCAGCAGCCTGGCATCCCCAGGTGAGCACCCCACAGCCAGGGCTCTGCATCCCGTGTGGCACTGAGCACTTGAGTTGGTGGCAGTTGCTGATGTTGCCAGCCGTGGATGCAATGCAGCATCTGCTCTGCGCAGCCCAGGCTGGTGCAATGCCTCCCATCTGCAGCTCTCCAGAGATCTTTATGGAAATGTTGGTTTTGCAGAGTGCTCTTTCCACTTGGAAAAGCTGCAGAATTCAAGCAGAATTCAAAGCCTTAGAGTAGAGACAGAAAAAGCTGTAGTTGCAATAGAACAGAAGGCAGCAGTGCAGCCCTTGCAGACACTGTTACATGTTAGCATGACCACCAGCTCGCCTCAGCACACTGACAACGTGCCCCAAATGCCAGTCAGTACCTCAAACCCCAGAGCTCCTGCCTTGCTTGCTAGCAGATTGCAACCACTGTGATGGCATTACTCCAAATCAGACTTTTTCTGCACTCATTCACTTATCACAAATGTACATGTGGGTGCCATTTCTGGAAGGAGTTCCCTTCCACGAATACGAAGAATCAGATCTGAATGGTGGTTTGTGTAATTCGTTTCACAGCTGGGGTGTTTGCTTTCAGTGGCTTTCACTGATGTCAGTTTAATTTGGGGAAAACCTCAAACTACAAAGTGCACGGCTGTGATGCAGCACACTGCAAATAAGGTCACAGAGCATTTATACATCTCATTTATACACCTACTGGCTCTTATTCCAAAGTGCCGGGCCAAAACCTTGCTTTCCTTATTTTTTTTCATTATTCCTTTTTTGAACAATTATTATCAGATATTTCCAATAAGAACCAGCAGCACTTTCATCCGTGGGTACTGCCTACGCAAAGTTGCATTCTCGAAAGTAGCATGGCTAAAATAGCCTTCATCTTTCATCTGAAAATCAGGCCAATTGTTTTGTTTTTCCTTTTTCTGCATATTTTCCTGTGTCAGTGCATCACTGCTTGCATCCCCTCTGGGACATCCCACCCTGCTCTCACCTGCACCCGTCCCCCTGCACGGTGGGGATTGTGCCATCAGCTGCTGAGCAGCTCTGGGAAGCCTGGTGGGCAGCGTGGTGTGAGCTGGTCACAGCAGCAGGCTGGGGATGTGTCTGCTCCTGGGAAGGCTGCAGGCTGAAAGGCTCACGACTCAGGAATCAGGAGACATGTTTTAACTTGGGATCCACACCTCACCCAAACGCGTGCGAGGTATAATGGCTTAAACGCAATCACCCTTCTGCAGGAAAGTTCTCCTGTTGTCTGCATCTATCATAAGGTTCTTGGAGTCTGTAACTAACTGGAGGAATGCTGAACAAGACCCGACTTGCTCTTACAAATACAGCCATTTTGTCCCCTAGAATATGTGCATAAACCCCTCTATTTCTTCTTGCTGCACTATAAATAGCCCTGCTAAACAACCCCCATCCGGGCTTTCCACAAACCCAGATTTTACCAGGAGAAAAAACCACGAGAAACTTCAGCAAAATGGCATTTAGGGATGCAGGAGGGAAGCCACAGCCACACCACCACAGCCAGCTGCCAGCAGGGACCTCGGGGACACGCAGCCCTGATGGTGACACTGGCTGGAAGCTGGGTGGGAGATGTAAAGCATCGCATGGGAAGAGATCCTCAAGCAGAAAAGGATTGTCCTCGTTACGGCAGCACAGCCATTCCACAGCTCAAAGAATCCATGAATATCAAGATTGAGCAGGTTTGTTCTCTTGTGATGACTGGGACAACGGAAAGGCTTCAGGGAACATTCTGCACACACCCTGTACCCAGCCATGGGTGTTTTCTTAGGAATAAATGGGAAGCGAGCGTTCCTCACTCGACAAGCAAACAAGCTGAGTTTCAGACCTGCCGTAGCACACGTAAGGGCACAGTCAGACAAAAGCAGGTTGGGTTTGCACTGTCAGGCACATCAGGAGCGGGTGCCGTCCCAGTTACTCATATCCTGTCAAAATGGGAAATAAACAGGAAGCATTTTGCCTCCTGGTGAAATCTGCTAACAGAAATCTGCTCCAGAGCCGCAGTGCAGAGAGGGGTGAGGTGTCCCCTGGAAAAAAACCCACAAAAAGCAGTCCTGGTGGGATGTGTTGAGATTACAGTGCTTAGAGCTGGGGCTGTGCGGGGCTGAGGTGCGTGGCAATGGAGCTCAGTGGAAGGCTGAATCAAGGCTGATGAACTGAGCAGAGCATCACGACCACCCTATGGGAGGGAGACTTCCCTTGACAAACCAGAAACCTCACAGCAGACCCTTGAGCAGCACCCCAGCCTGGAACAGCACTCAGTCATTTCTGTTAAAGTGAAGTTGTACGTGACATAAAAGAGTGCTTTCTCTTATCACCTGAAACACATGAACCAGACTCATTCAAGGCAGCTGGTGCTCAGGGCATCCAAAGGTGGGAAAGCTAGCCTTTGTAAATTAGAGGAAATTTCATTTCAGACCTTCTTCACCCCAACCAACACTGCATGCTTCTCTGCATGTTTTATGATTTATCCTGCTCATAGCACAGTTGGGTTACAAAGCAACAGGCAAAGGCCCCAGTTTCTTGGATTTATAAGCCTGTTGGAAGCGATACTCAGAGCCAAGTGCTGTGTGTACAATGACTGACTTGGTTTTTAAGATCGAGGAGGTTTTGGAAGTATTCCCTTAACAGACAAATCCAAGCAAGAGTATTTGTATGTTTGTCAACAAATCCAACACAGTGCTTGTGTATGTATGCGTGCAAATATATACATGTGTTTATACACACACATCAATAAGCACATGATTGCAGAAAGGACATCTCAAGCAGCAGCACTACAGCGCAGAGCAACACAGTACATGTGTGGTTTTCACTACTTGTGTATGACAAACAGGAGAAATCAAATAATTTCTGGTTGGGAAGCACACCAGTGCATCCTTCTATCAATAACTACATCTGCATCTAAATTTTTTGAATGCCAGAAAGCTGACACAAAAAGCTTTTGACCAAGAAAGCAATCTCACCACTTGAGGACAGAGCTGAGGCTACATCACCTGCAAGCACAGGTGCCATTGCATCCACCCCTCCCAGCAGCTTTAAACCAGGAAAGGCAAAGCTGCCTTGGGGATGCGGGTGCTTGTCAGGAACTGCAGTCCTTGTGCTTGACAAGGTCTGAGGAGAAAACTAAGCTGGGCTTGGCAGGCAGTGTTTCCACCGAGGGATGCTCACAACTCCCTTAGCCTTCAGCCAGGTTTCTCCAATGCAAGCGTGTACAATTTGCACGTACAAAGAAGACAGAGAGCCTGTGCTTGCTTACATGAAAGGTTTAAATCGTGCCTAGGTCTCTGCAGAGCGCAACATAGGAGCAGATGAAACATGAAAGAAGCATGGACTGAGCCAGTGAAGCTGCAACAATCCCAGGTAGGCACAGTTCATTTTCTTTGAGCTGCCAAGTGCCTCAGATACAGAGGAGCACTACGTCCAGTGCATCCCCAGCACATCCCAGGCAGCAGTGTGACGGCTTGGAAGCAGAGCCAGGACACAAACTGAGCTCCTGCTGCAGTGGCAGGGAGCAGGCACAAGCAAGAAGCAACGAGGTAAGACCATTAACAAAGAGTAGCACCTACCGTGGTATAATGCTGCATCGGGTCACTGATGTACAACATTTTAGTCTTCTTGGGATTTACAGACAAGTGGGAACTGTCCCGGCAGAGGAGTCATGGGGTCAGGAGGAGATGGAGCCAACCAGGGAGACGCAGTGCTGGAGCATGAGGTGCAGGACTGGGCAGGCAGTGCCAGGGATGCAGCACTGGCCACCTGCGTGCGGTTTGTTGGCTTTTTTGCCTTTTTCATCTCCCTTAGTTCTGTCAACTAGCTGCATCCAACAACAAAACGGGGCCCACCCCTTTCTGTCCCTCATGACTATTCATTAAAATGCAGGGCAGGCCCCAGCTTGCCCAGTGATGGACGAGGCTGCACCAGCCAGTCCCACCAAGGGGAGAGCGGGGGTCCTACTCTGCAAATAAACCCAGCCAGATTTAATTCCAGAAAGCTGCTTGCAGCATTGCTGGACTCAAAACCTACCTGATCGGCACCCTTCACCTGCAGACTGAGGTGGCCGTGCTGATGCAGTGACCCTGAGATCGTTCCAGTTCTCACTTGAAGCTGTAAGAGCATCGCTCTGTCCCTCTATTCACCCCAGGCCGGGAGATTCTTTCCCACTGCGTATCAGTGGCAATAACAAACCACGTGAACAGCTTGGACTGGAGCTACCCTGGCTTAAATGCTACTGGAGGTCTCACTGACAAAAATTCCTGGAGACCAGGTAGCCACCCGTGTCCCAGTGTCACATGAAAATCCAGCAACAAATGCTCTTTTTCTCTCTGTCATCCCACCTTATTTCACTGGATTTAATTGTTTCATTGAGAGATGATCTGTTCTTTCAAAAAAAATCTAAGGTGAGGTGCTTACTGAACTGCTGGCTGGAAGCAGGGCATGAGGTTGGAAGCACAAAGCCTGCAGTCGGTCAGGTCTCCTCCTAACTCAGGGCAGAGGGCTGAATGGCCTTTGCTTCAGCCAGACACCACTGTGGAAGTCTGCATACTGGAGCAGATGGGCAGTTCAGAGAGTAGTGGATCATATTTTCAAAGACGTAGCCAGTGTGCATCACTTGCCTCTCTACCCTGTGTGCACGGACCCAAGTACAAAGGGGTCAGGCAGCATCCTAAGTCAAGCTTTAAGTACTGCATGAACTGAAGCTGGCATCTTTAAGAAAAAAAAAATAAGGGTGGCTGTTGTTCTGAGTAACTCACATTATTTGTTTATTTGTTTTCATACATGTCAGTCTGCCATGTGTTTTGGTGATGACAGCTAGCAAAAGCTACGCTCAGCTCATTTTGAGCTTAGCAGCACAGTGTTGAGTTGCACAATGGGATCGATATAAATATTTACTCCTGGATCGTTAATTTGAGCTCCCTCACCCCTGCAAGCCCCCCAGCCCTGGCACGCTGTGGGAACAGCCTGGTTGCACCAGGCTCCTGCTGAAGGGGGCTTCAGTTCTGCAGCAATTGGAAGCTCTGCAATTAACACTGCAGCCCCCACCTGAGCCGTCTGCCAGGCTCCTGCCCCGCTGCAAACAAAGGCCTGGCTAGAGAGGGAAAGTGAGCTAAAAGCGAGGGAAAAAGAGGCTGGGGGAGGGGAGGCAAGCTGGCGAGGAGCGAAGTGGGCTTTGTGGAGGGAGATGCTGAAATGGCCAGAGCTGCTGCGTGTTGAAGGGATGCTGGTGGGAGGCCAGGCTGCTTGGGGAAGGAGCATTAATGCTGGGAGCATCACAGAGGCTCACACTGCCTTGAGGATGCCTGCTAGTGGATTTCTAATGCCTGTCTGGGCAGAGGGAGATCCTGATGCCAGATGAGCTGTAGTTACTGTGTGCTGTGCAAACCAGGCCTTTGGCTTTCAGAAGAGACAGCATACTGGTCTTTTTGAGGGGGTTATTTCTAGTGCACTGCCTCAGTGCTGTTTCAAATTGAGTAATTTTAAAGACTCTGTCTTTAAAAGCCCTTCCCAAACAGGAGGAGAGTCCAGCAAAATGTATTAACATGTAGCCACTATTTTACCAACTACTGTACCGTAAGACTGCAAAACTGCACTACAGTCATTTTATTACAGGTTATTGGACACTGAACCAAACGATGGCAGCTTTGCATCTTTAGTGTTTCTGTTTTGAGTTATGAATAAGTAAGTTCCATTTCCTACCCTGAAGCCACTCAATCACTAGGAGAAAAACAAGTTTGTATCTGATGTATCTCTCACTTGTAGTCTGAGCACACTCACCATAACAGAGTCATTCATGCCTCTCATCTGGAAGACATCCATTGTGATCTCTGTGCGGTTGGAGACCTCATTGTTGCCTGTATGAGTGGATGGAGAGAGGTCGAAGTAGGTGCTGTCTGGTGCCCTGTGAGCAAGCAATGGCAGATGGTCAGCTTTCCAGCTCTCCTGTGCAGCCTGTGCCAGCAACAAGGGCTACAGTTCAGGAAAACAGGCCATGCCCAGCCCAGGCTGGTCGGCTGTTGGTTCTGGTGGTTACTGCTGGTGGATGTCCCTTCCACAGTGTGCTCTGTTACATGGGCATGGGTGAGGGCTGATGCTGTGCTGCTGGGGCAGTGAGCTTCCCAGCAGGCACAACACTGCACGTGGCCTCCTCCCCTTGCAGCAAAGATGAGTTGGTGTCTCCTCTCCCACAATAACTGCAGAGGCATTGCTGACCTTTGCTTTCTTATACAAAAAGCGTGCCCAGATGCTGACCTCTGATGTGCAAGAGTGCAGCAGCAATGGGGCCCTTTGCTATGTTCATTCCTTTGCATTTATGATGGAAATTGAAATTGCTGATGGTTGCACAACCCTCAGAAAGTTTCCAAAACCTGGGAACTACTTTGTGGGGCCCTGCATTCAGTGTATGCAAAATTTCCAGCTTCTGGCTGTCTAGCATCATCGAGGCGAAGTAGTTTGGCAGCTCAGAGCCTGGGAACACAATTCTGAATGCAGGAAAGGAACATGTGAAAATTGGTGCACGTGAAAGATGCTAGTGTCCCTTCATGTCATATTGATTAGATGTGCTAATACAGATTTCATGGCAAAGAGGCACGTCTGCCTCAATACACATGACCAAATGACACTTACAGTGTACTCCAGAGGTGTTCAAATGTTGTACTTTCATCAGCAGGAGAGGACTGGGACATCTTCACAGAGGGGGAGTCTGGCAAAGGATAAATCACTCTAGGGACAAAGAAAAACAACAAAGTTAGTGTTGTAGAGTGCAAACAAAATGTCTCCTTTTTTCCTGGTGGCTTACAGACCTGGATATGCAGGTATTTTATTTGTTCAGCACAGGAATGGAGTGGATGATCGAACGCAGCATTTACACTGCTCTACTCCTGCAACACGCACAGAGACCCAGGTCAGCTGCACTAAACTCAGATTATGATAACACAGGTTGCAAATGCTGTGTTACAAAACCATGTCACAGAATATCATTCCCTCCTGTTTTTTACTGGTGCCCAAACTCAGGTCAGCAAAGTGCAGGAGCTTTCTGGGCTGCTGGGACATTTCCCATTGGGATCCCAGAAGTGTCCCTGCAACAGACCTCTGGCTGCAGGTGCTTGCTTTAATGCTGATATTTCAGGTGATGATGCCACTTCCATCGTCTCCAATCTTACAAAGATGTGGGTATTTTGGAAAGGGCCAAAGTGGCAGGGTTCTAAGATGTCAGCCCATTTCTGCTAAATGCTAATTCTGTGACACTGGGATCCCATCTGAAATGTTTACAGCACGCTCCAGCAGTTCTCAGCACTGCTACCCACAGCCCCTTCCACCCTTTGAGAACTATTCTTAGTAATCATTTTGAACCAGGTTCATTCAGTAAAGGGCTTAGATCTCTCAGACAACAACACTGAATTCTTGAGTAGGAAGTCTCTGAATAAAACTGAAACACAAAGTTAGTTAGCGAATAAAGTCTTGCAGTGAGAATCGGAACCAAAAAGATGCTTGGTGCTGCTCCCCTGAGATTATGCTCAGCAGCCCGGCACCAGGAGGGGAATGGGGAAACCCTCCTCAGCAAGGCTGGTGAATGATGGGTGGATGGGGTGATGGTACATGACAAAACTTGATAGGACAGCACGGAGAGGCGCCATCTGAGAGCGAGCTTAGATCAGCTGCAATGTGCTATGAGCTACAGAGAGCCCAAAGACCCCCAGTTTTCTGTCTTCCTTCAAGCACCAGAGCACTGAGAACACTGATCTTTCCTTTGTGCCTCCCCAAGCCCCCGGAAGAAAAGGCAGCATGCTGCAGAGAGCTGGGCTGCAGCCATCTTGGTCAGCATGCGCTCGCAGCCACACCGTGCGACTGCCCTCATCCTCCTCCTCCCTGGCCCCTCGCTCCCCAGAGCTGCAGGGGCTGCCACCCTGCCCTTCCTAACACCTATGCACCCCAGCTGCACTCCGGTTACCCCTTTTTACTCACTCAAAGGTTACCATCTTGTTTCAACTCGGTACCGACATCTAATAGCGAAAGCCTGAAAACTTCCTGCTTTTCAATCTTAAACCGCTCGTGGTGGGAGCAGCTGCTCTCAGAATGATGATGTTCAGGGGAGACCAGCTGCAGGGCCAGGGCCCTTTCAATGGTCTCTGAGTCAGCTGGGGACCGGGTGGCTTAGGAGCAACAGGCACAGCACCAGCCATCAAAGTGAAAGCAGGGCGGCGTACCGAAAGCCGACCCATGCTGCTTTCTGCTGCATCTGCGACTCATCTGAGTGATGCAGCACCTGCAGATGCTCTTCCAGGAGGGTTTGGCACAGCAGCAGAGTCTTTGCTCCCCACAGGACTTCTAGCTGAAGACAGAGCTCATCAAAGTCTCACTTCCGCCCATCCCTCCTCATCCCACGTGTAAACAGAGAAAAAGAAAGGACGGAAGCAGCAGTTTCAAGAAAAGGAAAAGCTCAGAGCTGCAGTGAGGCTTCTCGGGCCCTTACCCTGCTTCCATGCTGCTTTCCATGGCCCTGGGTATCGGTAGCATCAAGATGCAGCCAGGCCTTTTCTTTTAGCAGAGCGAGCACCTCCGCGCCGCCCCGTGCTGTGTGGTCATGCTGGGTGACACCAGCTCTAACCACGTGGCTGCACTCGTTTTCAACAGAAAAAAAAAAACCTGAATATTTTAAGGGCGTTTCAGAAGTTTCCTTTCTCTTTCAAAACAAAATTGACATTGGCAAAGCCAGGTCAGTGTCCATTCACACTTGAGCACTTGGGATCTGTGGTGCAAAGAGCAGCTGGGCTGCCAGTGCAGCTAACACACCTCCCTTGTGCAGTGACTGCTGCACATGCTGGGGAAGCATCCCTGCACCAATAGTGACAGCCTAAATATTGGCCTTTAAGATGATAGAGAATTGCAGGAAACTTTGCAAATAGCATTCCTGGAAGTTGGCAGCAGTGCTGTCTGTAATTTGCCCTAAAATGAGGTATCCTACAGGACCAGTGAGGGAAGGAAGCAGGGCAGTCATTCTGATGGGGCAGTCCAACAGAAGGAAATCACATCCTCAGATGTGATCCAGCAGAAGTCCTTGGCACAGGTTAAATGGAGGTGAACCAGGAAGAGTCTCATAAACTAATTCTGTCTTTATTGGAAGCACTACTAGATGACTTGGATGAAATTACCTCCCAGTGCCTGTCAGCTATGCAAATGGCACAGGGAGGTGACTAACCTGAGGCTAAACACAGCAGCAGCATATTCAGGCTCTCTGCCACTCCCAGTCTCCCACATCAGCCCGGAGGATATGTAGCCTCTGCCATTAAGGCATCAGCTCCTTGATGTCACCCCAACACCTCTTCCCAGCACCACAGTTTGAGAAGGTAACACCTTGACTTCTGCACAGAATTCTCTAGCCAAACTTTCACCATCAGGATTTCCACGATGGCACTTCCAGACAGACACATCTGCTTCCTAAGCAGTGCAGCAGGGGATCCTCTGTCCCTTCTGCCTCTATGTAATATAGATGCCTCGGGTGAACAAGACTGCCTGGGGTGACATTTAGTGGTGGCTGTGACACAGGACCCAAAGGGAGGCTGCAGCAAAGCAGTCAGGCTGATTCGTTGCAGGCATTTGGAGGAAGAAAGATTGAAACATGCAAACTTGGGGCTCAGTGCATGAAGCCAGTGCTGCTGATGTGATTTGCTTGGTTACACATGGGGAGCTGCCTCTCTGCACACCTTCTCAACTCATCTCCACCATTCACTGGATTGCTGCTTCCCTCTGTTGCTAGTTAGTGCATTGCAGGGAAATTGCACAGTGGGTAGAGACAAAGGTACCACATGCATACAGAGGGGGATGAAGCTTTGATGGGAGGTGATGCCTGGCTGCTGAGTTTCAGCAGTCTCAAGGAGCATCTTTGATCTCACCATTAACTTTAAGCCTTAGCTTTACCTAGAAATGCCTGTCGCTACTTCAGCAAGTAACAACATATTCACCACCATCCTGCCACCCTTAACAGCCCAGAATGAAATGTGACAAAAAATTTTAGCCACTTTAATGGGAGATAAATGCACACAAGTCTGTACAGTGGGTCTATTTCTAATCTTCAGAGGCCTTTGGCCCAGCCTGAGAGAGGAAGACCTCGGAAGCCAAAAGAAGCCATACATGCCTGTAAATCTTCACTGCTGAGATGCTGGACAAGGCATCACTCTTTTCCCACGCAGTAGTGGGGTCTGCAGTGAGAACACACAGCTGGGATTGGGACTTTCAAGGGCAATGGTTAGATATTGCTGATTCTCTGCAGTGTTCTGCTTGACAGTTTGTGAGCTTATCTCCACACCTCCACTCCTCCCCTCAGCTGCACATTGGGAACCATCCAGCTCATCCAGTCTGCAGCCAACAAGTTAACATTTGCAAAATATTGGCACATCCCAAGGTCACAACACTCAGTGCTCTTGCTCACTCACCTCTGATTAGTAAATTCACACATGCAAAACATTGCTTACAAAACTGACCGAAAGTAAGTGAGCTTTCCAGCAGCACGCTCAGATCTCTGTGTCCAGCAGCATATTAACATCAGCACTGGATGAACAGGACACACTGGAGCAGCCTGAGGTACCAACAAAACAGCATAGACCAAAATCCATTCTGACAGATAGAGAAGTCAACAGATAGGTGCTGTCCCTGCAGCAGGCACCACGACCCTGCTGAGCCTGGCAGTGAGAAACCACCTCAGCATCCTGCCTGTGCTCATCCTCTTCTCTGCTTTTCCATTCCAGGCTGCTCTTTCCTCCAGAAATGCTTTCACTCTGGACCTAAGGCACTTTGGAGCTATCTATCCAAGATTTTTTAATCCTGAGTAACAATCTCACAAAGAAAAGCAGCCACAGATCATCTTCCAGCTGCACTAAGGAGCAACTGAGAGAGGGTCTGTGCTGAGGAACACACACACACAAATCGCAAGGAGTTTCCCTTTGTCTTTTTTCTCCTACCTGCTCTGGCTCCCCAGGCACTTGGAGTTCCTCCGGAGGTCTCCTGCAGACAGGAGCGGCCTGGGATTGAGGATCTGTTATTTACTGCACTACAATCTAGTAGCGTCCTGGTCGCCTAGGCAATGACATTGGAGCTGTTGAAAGCTATGTGAAAAGTGAGGCAAAGGCTTGTGCACTCCCTTCCTGGAATACAAGGCAGTTACAAAGGGGTGGGGACAGCTCAGCCAAGCGTGCAGGGGAATTATGCTGGTCACCAGCCCCAAAATGACTCTGGGGCAGCAGCAGGGCTAAGAAGACAGCTGCTGTCGAGCTGGGAAGGAGACTGAAAGCACAGCTCCAAAGGAAGCTCTGCACCTTGCCAGATTGCTACTCTGGAGTTGTTTGGGTGCTCATATTGCTAAAAAGGCCCAGTCATCCCTCCTGGGGAACAGCAGGGACCGTCCCCAAAGGGCAGCAAGGCCGAGAGCCTTCTTCCTCACTTGAAAGCCCCACGTTATGGGTCAGAAGATGGAATATTCCTTCTTTAAACCACTACCCAGTGGCTTTCTCTACTTGTAGCTGCAGTTCTCAGCTCTCCGCACTCACCAAAGTCTGCTGACAGCGTTTCCACAAGCTCAAGGTTTGCTTCAGCCAAGCTTAGCTCCGGCCTCCACTTCCCATAACAAATCCCGATGCTGGCTGTCGCTGTGGGCACATCCTGGGTGGGGTTACGGCAGTGCCTCACACACCGGGGCAGAGCAGAAGGTCCGGGCTGCTCCCCCCCCTCTTCACCCCCCAAAACCCTTCGTGGCTCTTTCTCTCATCAAGCTTTAGGATCTTTTATTTCTACGCCCTCCCTGTACCGGTGCGCCTCATCTGCAGCTCCCGGCCTTTCATTTCCATCAGCAATTAGCCGTGAAGCGGGAAGTGTGACCTGGAGCAGGCCGCGGCACGCTGCCGACCCGAAACGTCTGACAGCCAAATTAGAGGGAAGTCCGCTAATGAGGGAACGGCGCCGGTGACTTTGGCGGGCTGCAGGGCGCGGAGCCCGCGCTGGGAACGCGCCGCTGTCATTACGCAGCTCATTTGCATAATAATTGCTCACTCGCGGGGACTTCCCGCCGCCGGGCGCTCCCTGACAGAGAAACGGCCCGCGCCGCCCGGACTACGACCCCCGGCATGCCGCGCGGCACCCCCCGATTGCCCCCGATTGGCTGACCAGACCGGAAGCTCCCGCCCTTTCCGCCCGCTTCCGCCCTAAGGTGTGGGCCAGGGCGCGGCGGGTGAAGCGGGCGGTTTTGAATCGGTGCTGCTCCCGGTGCCGGTCCGGGCGGTGCCATGGACTTCTCGGAGCTGTTCAAGCTCTCTGGGCTGCTCGGCAGGTTCTCCCCCGACGGGAAGTGCTTGGTGAGAGCGGGGCTGAGGGGCGGGACGGGGCCTTGAGGTGGAGCCGGGCGTTACCGGGCGGTGGTCGCCTGTGGGCCGCGTGGTGGCGGCCGGGAGCTGGGCCGGGTGCGGGCCTTGGTTCCTCCCGTTAGGACGGGCTCCGGGCGGTGCGGTGCCGTTCCCGTGGGGGTTAACAAGGAGAGCGGCTGTGCCGCACGGCCACGGGCCTGCAGAGAGCCGTGCGGGTCGGTCGGTCCGTCCTGTCGGTTGTAACGGCGCGGGCTGCGGTCAGCACTGCGCTCATTTACCGACGCTTAAAAGGTTAGTGGCGTTCCGACGGGACGAGGAATCGTGTTTTGGAGGAGTAGGCTTAGTCGTGCCTAGCAAGCAGCCACACAACTAATGAGCTCGGGTTTTAAATGACTATAGGCCCCCCTACTGGCTTAAGCCACTGTTTGTGTTAGAGCACAGCTCGTGTGAAGCCTTTCTAACGGTGAATGCTGCCCAGTACAGCGCTGTGGGGTGCAGCACATCGAGCTTCTCAGGTCTGGGGCTGATGCACCAACCCAGCTGTGTTCCTGCTTGTGCTCAGGCTTCCTGTGTGCAGTACCGGCTGATCATTCGGGATGTGAATACCCTCCAGATCCTTCAGCTGTACACTTGCCTGGACCAGATTCAGTACATAGAATGGTCGTCTGATTCTCTTTTCATATTGTGTGCCATGTACAAGCGAGGGATTGTTCAGGTAAGGACTCAGAGTCCTGTCGTAGACTTGTGTGTGCTGTGAGTGTGAACAGCAGTCACCAGTTCAATGCTTTTGCTAAAGTAATGGAAAATGTTATTGATGATATGTAGTGCAGCATGCTATGACTTATAAAGCTGTGACCTACCTCTTAGTTTCAAAACGGACTTAAGAATGAAAATACAAAGTAAACTAATTTAAACCAAAACTAGAAAGGATCTTAGAATTTTCTTATTTCAGCAGGAAACAAATACATGCAAACTTGCCAAATGGTCTAAAACATGATTTTTTTTCAATTGCTGGATATACTCAGAGTATTTGTCAAATATTTTTGCTTATTTTATGATTTCTATTAACACACAGAGCTGTGAGGCTTACTTTTGTAGCGGAATCCAACGCCAGTCCTTCATGGCCACGGCTTGGAAGTTTCTTGCCCTCTCTGGTCGGTGATGCAGGGGCTTTTTCTCAGCTGAAGCGTATTCTTGCAAGGAGAGGTTTTGATGAGCTGTTTGTTTGGTGCCTGCTTGTCTTCCTTCCTTCCTGATGTAGGTCTGGTCCTTGGAGCAGCCAGACTGGCACTGTAAGATAGATGAAGGGTCAGCAGGATTGGTGGCTTCATGTTGGAGTCCGGATGGTCGTCACATTCTCAATACAACGGAGTTTCATGTAAGTGTGAAGTCATGATTACTCTCCATGGTATCAGATGTTACTGTCTGCCCTTTGCCTCTTAAAATAACCTGAAGTTCTTAAAGCTGTAGTGGTGGTAAAGAACAGTTTTCCTGTATTCCCAGATGTAAACTACATTAGTTCCAGTTCAGATGTTATTGTGTTAACATTTTATTCTCTGGAGTTTTGGTAAGATAGAAAACGGACTCTTAACTTAGATAAAATTGTGTGCTTAACTGTAGGAATAACATTCATTTATGGAAGCAGTTTTGGTAACCAAATATGTTGGTAGTTCAGGGAGATCTACAAACATCCACAAATGGTTTTTGAATTAAAAAAAACAAAACATAGTCTTAGGTTAACTGGGAAATGCTTACAGAAGTGCTTGATGTGACAAACAGTAGTCAGATGGCTGCTGGTAGAAGCACTTGTGAAATTTGAATTAAAACCTGTGTTCTGGAATCTGCACTAAGGTGTAGAGCCCAGATCACTCTGTGTATGCTGTACACTGAGGACACGTTGGAAGGCATGTGGAAGTCTGACTCTCCACCTTTTTAGCTGATGATTGATGCAATTCAGTACATCGAATGGCCAGAAAATAGCTGGGAACCACATGTGAGAAATTTTTCTGTTTAATATATCTGACTTTTTCAGAACTAGTTGGATTTTGAAATGATGCATTGTTGCCCTGAGTTTGGATGTTACACAGCAAGATTTCCATCCAAATATCAATCAGTGGGATGCAGGTGGGGGGCTTGTTATCTGTGTGCATACTGGAGTTAGTGTAAAAACTGATGCTCTCAGGGGAACCTGTGTGGAAATATGCATACAGGGTGGAATTCCCTGGCAAGGGTTTTCAGTGCTGGCTGAGGTAGGGATTTTCTGCCTGTCAAACAGTCTCCTTCCACTTCCCCTCAACTTCTTACATTGTGGATTTTGTGGAGTGATTAATTTAAACCTGAGTTTCTCCAGCAGCAATCACCTTGGTAGTGAGTAAAATAAACGTGAGTCCAGAGCTACAACTCTAAGTCATTGAAGACATGCCTGACAGTCAGGCAGGAGTGGTGTTGTCCCTGTAACCCAAACTGAAGCCTGGTGTTATGTGCTACGAATGAGTTTCTTATGGCACATTCATGTGGGGGTGGACCAGCAAGTATTTATTACCTCCCAACAGAACTTGGTTTGACCTTAAAGGATTTCATTAAGCCTTTGCCAAGTTGGCATCTGTGTTGGGATAAGTTTTCTTTCCAGCTGTAAACAGGTTGCTAAATTAGCTTTGTCAGACAGCTGCCTGGGTAATGCCGATGTCTGAGTTGTGTTTACTCTATAGCATGTAAATCCATGGTCTGCTGGGACAGGCGTTAGCAGTGCTCAGGACAGAAACTGTCAAGATACTTAATATTGGTGTATTATGTGTGCTATGAACTTCAGGGATTGCCTGGGGGGGCTTCTGGTTCCCTGTCAACCAGTGCAGTTTGGCTTTGGTAGCTTGACATTTTCAAACAGCACCAACTAATCACTCATACTTGTAATTCTTCAAGTTAACATATGAGCTCCATTGTAAGCTTGCAAATTGAAGTCATTTCTACTAGAGACTTCTTTAAGCATATGGTTATGCTAATTTATTTCTAGCAATCCTTGCTTATTAGTGCAACAGGGAACGTATTCATTGGGTGACTTGCAGTCAGATTTTTTGCAGTAACATCTTTACATTTTTACATAACATCTATAGTGAGTGCTGTTATCTTTTCTCTTTTTAATGTGACCACCAGTCACATCATGTGCAGTTTCAAACTGAAGAGGAGTGCATGAGAATTCTGACATGTTCTGAAATCCATTTTGACTCTGCTGTCTTTTGAGATGAGCAGTGATGCTCCCAGGGTATTTAATTTCTAATGTTAGTGTAAATATGCAGATGTGGTCATCTTGCTGCAGACAATTCTGTATCACTGTGTAGGTCTCGTGAGTCCTAACATTATTACACGGGGTGCAGTAATGTAGAATGGTACAGATAACCATCTAAACCTTTACATAAACACCCCAGCAAACAGTATGGTACGTAAGGCAGAGCTCAGTGGTGTGGTCTGATGACCAGAAGCATACACAGGCTCTGTTCTTTCCCTCACAGAAGACTGGAATCTGAGAAAGTTGGAGCTTGATGTCAGTGCTGTTGATTTGTGTAGTGCCCTGGAAAGCAGTTTGTCCCATAGCTGTTGTTTGCTACTGTATTTTGTAGCAGGTGCTTCCTCTGCTGAAAACACTCTGCCGTGTATCTAGCACAGCAGGCTGCTTGCTGGAGGAGTCCATGTTATCAGTTTGTCCTGTCCTATCAGATGTCATTCCAGGTATGGTTCCTCTTTCCCACACAAAGTTTGGGATGACAGGCATGTAGAATTCAAACAAGAGCTGCAGATAAAAGACACGGGGAAAGCAAATGGAACTTATTCCAGGCTTGGAAGTTTTGTGGTAGCTGGTTGGAGATCATCTGCATTGCTCTGGAGCATTTCTCTTAAGACCTGTGCTTTGGAATTTCATGTATTGTAGTTTCTTGAGTTCCACTTCAGTACTGAAGCGTTAAGAAGCTTCCTTGGAGCTACAGTGGGAGAAAAAATTGTGTGTGTTTTGTGTATATTGGAGCTAATCCTTAGTAACTGTAAATGGCTGCGTTGGTTGAAAAATGCTTTCTGTCGAGGAATGCGCTCTGAATAATCTTCTGAAATCCGGTGCTGACAGACAGTGCTATGTAAGGAGGCTTTGTGACCCAGTCAAGTCTGGGACAAAAGTTGACAGTCATTTGAGATGCAAGGTTGTTTAAAAGTGTGTTTTTATCTATTGAAAATCACCAGTCTTACACCTGCCTATAGCTGTCAACACTGGACGTAGTCCTGAACCCAGCACTGCAGACTGTTTATCACGTTACCATCTAAATGCTTTTTTTTCTCAGCTGTTTTTAGGCTATTTTAAAAATGCTTCTGCTTTTGGTTTGGTTTTTTTTTTTCCACTGCAAAACAACAGCTGAAAACTTGTCAGACACCATTATTGTTAGGATTTGGGGTTGACAACTCCAGTTAATCTAGGAACTTGTGGTAAGGAAAGAGAAAGTACCCTCAGAATGGGCAGTAAGAAATGCCTGCCGTGCTCTGACCCGACCACAAGCTGTTCTGCTGTGAAAGCTGTTGTTCGTTCCCCACAAACTCTGAAAAAAAGTAAATAGGAACAGCACAGTTTATTGTGCTTTTTCTAAAGCTTTTTTTGCTTTCTTTTTTCATCCTCTGCATTTTGTTTCTGTCTCTCAATTATCTCTGCTGGCTGTGAAATAATCCTCCTTAGGCTGGGTTTCACTGGCAGCTTGGGTAGGATTGTGGAATCATTTTTCAGTTCCATCTGAGAAGGTGAAGGGTCTCCCTTTTTCCTCATGTTTAATTGTAAGCATTGTTAGCCTGTGTAAGGCAGGTCTGAGGGCACAGATGAAATAGATGCTGTAGCTTCCAGTTTAGGGAAACTTTCTTACTGAAGATAAATTGAAAAACTGAAAAGAATCTCTAAATTTAGAGATCAAAACACTCTGCTCTCATTAGTTTCTAATACCAGTCCCAGACTTTTTAGGTTGTGCTGTGTGGCTTGGACAGGAGGTTGTGATGAATTATAGTAGAACTCCCAGCTGAATTGTTTGAGCCTCAGGCAAGGCAGAGGTAACAGTAGGAGCTCTGCATGCCCTGTGCTGCTTCTCCCTGAGAGATTCCTCTCTTCCTGTGTGCTCCAGCAGTAAGGCTTTGCCTTTTCTAAGCCTTGGAGCCAGTCTGTTTGGTCTGCAGTAGCAGTGCGTGTGACACACAGCGGGCCAGGTGAGTTGGCTGGAGCCAAGTGGTAACACAAGTGTGAACTTGGATGCCTTTGTCAGGAAAAATGACGATCCAGACCTCAGCATTCAAAGCTTGCAGCTGCTAAGCTTGTATTAAGTGGCTGTAGAATGTGTGTTGTGTGTGCTGCTTGTTTTGGTCAAGGGAGGAACAGCAGCAAGTGCATTTAACACTGCAATTAATAGGAGCGAGCAGCATATCACTATTGCAGTTGCTATAGAAGAATGTGAGTAGGCATTGTGTTGGTATTTTTAAAGTAAATCTTGCATGAGGAGCAGACTAACAATGCTGTATTTTTGTATGTCCGGAAGTGAGCAGTTGTGGTGATAAAACTTGATTAATGGTGTTCATCTTGCAGATTCCACTGGGATCCCTTAAACTTTAAGGTGGCACTACAGATGTCTAGCTGTAATTTCATAGCTGTTAAATAAAGGAAGAGAGAATAAAGGCAGCATTAAACAGTAGTCCAATTGTGCTTTTTAAAACTTTGGACTTGAGACGACTGAAATCTGATATGGTTGTTGCTCTTCCCTGTTACGTTTTAAAACAGCAGTTTTGTGTGTGGTCTTTTCAAGTCTCATAAGTTTCTTCAGTATGTATTAAAAATTAGTAGAAACAGCTAATGATGCTCTTTTGCTCTTCACATTTCTGGAGAGAGGCAGTGTTAGGATTCTGTAGCTTGGTTTATACACAACATCAAAGCATGATTCATGTCAGCAGTAGAAAAGCCTCTAAGGTCCACTGCAGAGCACAGGCTCCAGTGTTACCAGGTAAGAACAAACACACATGATGCTTCCTTGGGGCCATTTCTCACCACTGAGTTGTACCAATTGCTTCAGAGAAAGGAGAATGTTTATTGAGGACAAACACAAGAAAAAGAGCAACAAACTTTTTCCCATCACTGCTGGTAATTGGTCTGCATTGGATGCAGGTGAGTGATTGAATGGTAGATGGTGCTAAAGTTATATTTATGTAGTGAATCAGAACTGATGTTGTTGTTCAGTGGACTTGGGAAGGATGGTTTTGTGCCCATGGATCTTAATTGCAAAAATAGTTTTACCTGTGTCTTATCTGGAATCTCTTACCTTGGTGCAATAAAAATACAGGAAAACATGGGATGAAAAGCATACCCTGGAAACATTCCTTGCTCCAGATATAAATGCAAAGGTTCACATGACATACTGATTAATGCACATATGTCTGGTGTGGCTGCCGTTGCTAAGGGAGAGTAAGTATTTGTTTTTAATTGAATAATCTGCAGATGGCAACGCAGAGCTTCCAGAATGCAGGCTGTGACCTTGACGAGCTGTGAAGGGGCTTGTTTTGCAGCTGACTGCCTTCTTTGCAGTTTTCATGTTCTGTGGGTGCACGAGGCTCCAGAAATACCGCAGATATGGCGCTTAATGCCTTGCTTTTGCTTGTCTTTCAATTCTAATTCTCTCAGTTCTGAAACGTTGCCTTCTTGTGGGTGGCTGAGGAAGGAGGAACAAAGTGCAAATTGGCATCGCAGCTGAGCGTGTGGTTAGGAGTTAATAAACAGATCTGGTTTCATACTTAGTAGCTTAAGATAAAGCGTTCTTGAGTTGCAGTGATTTCTCATCTCTTTCCCATGTTTTGTGATGAAATTATTTTTCCAGCTGAAAAGGATATTGGCAACATGTTATGAGCATGAACCCAGCTCACACTGAGTGCATCTCCATCTTCAGTATCAGTGAAGTGCTGCTGTCCATCCTGGCGTTCTGCTCCTGTACCTCTGGGAGTGTTCTGTACCTTTTAATATTAATTAGAAATAAGTATCCTTGCTCACTGAAGAGAGTGCAGAAAGAATTCCTTCCAGATTTTCTTACAGCTTTGTGCTATGCAGAATAACTGCAAAACTGAACTAAACCATGCATTGAATCTACTTTGCGTTGTTGATCGAGGTTTTGGGGTTGGGGGGGTTATGTGCCAACTTTTTTTAATCTACAAAAACAAGCAAATACTTCCTTGTCTTTCTCAACAGCTGCGGATAACTGTGTGGTCCTTGTGTACAAAATCTGTATCTTACATCAAGTATCCCAAAGCTTGTCAGCAGGGTAAGTGTCACCAATTTCCCACAGGTATGGGATTGAACACAGATGCATTTCTCTGTGATGGGTACCTGGGTGCCACCTGCTGTGACTGCTGCCCTCGGATCTGAGTTTTCAGCCCTTGCACAGAATTGTAACCAGTTTGGGTGCCTGTTCTGCATGGCTTTCTGTGGTGCTTCTTCTCTGATGGGTCCTGTGAGGTGTCAGATTAAGCTGAGTATGTTGGTGATGAAAAGCACAAATCTGAAGTGCCTTTCCTCATTATCTGTCATTTGAAAAGAGGGTGGCTCCCATCAGACCTGCAGTTAGCAATTTGCTGCCTGAGGTTTGTATACAAGAATACCTTGTATGAGATGATGGCAACATAGAAAATAAGAGAGGGGATGGGAGCTGACACTTGGAAGTTGATGGGATGCCAGTAGCTGCATAACTAACTTGCACAGCTAAACAAAATTAACTGCTTCATCTGCTTTTTTTGGCCAATCATCAATTACTCTGCCTTGCTCTCTGACTTAGCTTTCTGTCCCACTGGCAGGAATAGCTTTCACCAAGGATGGCCGCTATATGGCAGTAGCAGAAAGACGTGACTGCAAGGACTTTGTCAGCCTCTTTGTGTGCAGTAACTGGCAGCTGCTGAGGGTAAGAAGTGTCTGCCTTGCCCTGCTTCTGAATGGGTTACGAGCATCTGCTGCACGCTACTTTAAATGCCATCACTTTGCTACTCTGGTTGTAGACTTGCCAGTGTATTTTCTAGCCAGCATCTGGCTCCTTTGCTGGCCTGCAGCATACTTCCATAGCAGGGGGCTTCTGCTGAGGAAGCTGTGTGTACTATGTGTGTAAAGAAACAACCAACAAACAACCCCTCATATGAACTTTAGTGGCAGTAAACTGTATGTTTCTGGGCTGGCATATGAAAAACTGTTATATTTGTGATAGCATTTGGAAGGGTGAAACTGAGGATTACATGTAGTATTTGTTAGTGTTATGCTTCAAATGATGTTTTTCTCTTTTGGGGGCAGCATTTTGACACTGAAACACAAGATCTGTTTGGGATTGAGTGGGCTCCCAATGGCTGTGTTCTGGCAGTGTGGGATACATGTCTTGAGGTATGAGGGGAAAGATGAATTTAGGAATTTAAGTTATTTTTTATAGCTGCCATGTATGAAGCAACAACTAAGATAAAATGTGGTGTTGTATTTCTAAACAAATGTAAGATAAGCTGAACTCCAAGGAAACATTTCAGAATATGTCACCTATGTAGGTAATGGGCATCCTAACAAGTATGTCAAACTTACGTGGGTCCTTGATGATGATGAAATAGCTTATTGACATCTAACTTATATGAAAATGGGTTTGTAGTTTTTATTATAAACACTGTGGAAGCTGCTACTCAGATAAATAAGGAAAGAATTATTCTGTAAGACAATGTTACTTTACGTTGCATGAGAATTTAAGTAGTGACCCAAGAAGTTAGGAATATTTAAATGTTATCTCTTGTGCAAAGTGTCTTCTGATAGCTGTGGAGTTATGGGCAACAGGACCAAACCAAATCATCAATTTGTTTCAGTACAAAATATTGCTGTACTCCCTTGATGGCAGACTGCTGTCCACATATCAGGCTTATGAATGGTCGTTAGGCATAAAATCCATTGCCTGGAGTCCCAGCAGCCAATTTTTGGCAATTGGCAGCTATGACGAAAAGGTAAGAAATGGAAAAGAGAAAATAAACCTATCTAAACCACTTGCAGAATCGTGTTGTAACCACTCTGTCTTGCAATATCCTCCTGAATTAGGTGCGTATCTTGAACCATGTAACGTGGAAAAAGATCACAGAGTTTGAACATCCAGCAACTCTTAGTAACACAAAGGCTGTAAGTATGGCTGCAAGCTGCTGAATCATTATCAGCACTTGGTTGGTGTGGCTGTTTGTTTCCAAAGATGTTAGTAAACCCACTTCATCCTGGAGGCTTTCCTTTTTTCCCCTCCTAAGCTCTAAATGGTGCTTGGGGAGCTTGAATATTTGAAATTGTAAGGAAAAAATAAAGGAATCCTTTCAAACTTTCTGGGATACACTTTTGATCATCAGTGTAAGCATTAGTAGATTCTCCAAGGACTGCTGCCACGTGTCAGTGTGTCTTACTGTAGGTGGTGACTGCCCTAGAGATCTGAGGATGTGGATCACGATCCACTGATCACAGCTCAGCACAACACAACTTAATTGAAAAATGACCTTTTATTTTCCTGTTAAGCATAGAACATGTAATGGAAGACGAATGGAAACAACTCTGCTAGCCTCTACTGCACAGACAAGAATTGCAGTTGGCATTTTTTATCCTGTGAGGGGATAAGAAGTTATAGGCCTGCTGTTAAAATTATTTTTGCTCCTGCAGTTTTGCACTTTGTGTTTATTTATGGTAATATTAAGAATAAAGACTCTTTGTTAAACAAATGATTTTATGTTCCCATTATAATGAAAATAATTTATTGCCCTGCCAGGTGTAGGTTTCAGGAATATTAAATGAGGTGGACTCATGCTTCATGGACTTCAACATGCATTTATCTGACAGCAGAGTTTTCTTGATCGTGGTTCCAATGAGCAAATAATTCAGAATGCAGGATTCAGTATTTACCTACTTGAAGCCCCTCTCCTTCACTGATGAACTGGGGATGCTGAGATGTCATACACCTGGAAATGAGGTGTATAACACTCGAGTTAGTGGGATGTGGATATTCATTAATAGCCCGAGTTCAAACTCTCCCAGGCCCTTCTTAGAACTGTCACTTGTTTCTTTGTAGATTGTGTATAAAGAAGTGGAGAAATCCCCATCTGTTGAAACAGAGAGATTTTCTTTCCCTCCGACAAGAGCATTGGCTAGTTCTGTCTTCAGCACACAAAGTAAATGTAAGCCAAGGTTTAGTAAAGTAAGACACTTGAGCTTGCCATCTGAAATCACTCTATAAATAAATGTTACGTAAATGCTGATATTGGAATGGATCCTGTGGGTGCTCTGCTCGAGTCTCCTGAGTTAACAGAAGAGCTCCAGGGCAGAAGCTCCCTGCTGGAGAGGATGCTGCACTCTGAAGGCACTCTAAAGATCAGTGGGCTGTTGTTACAGCTCTCTTGTACTGCTTGGACACAGGAGAAATAGCAGTATAGAAATGCAGATGCGTCTCCAAGTGGCTTAGAAAAACTATCTGAACACTGCATTTCTTATGATTTGCAGAAACCCATGTGATATTGTCTCATGCCTTGGAGTTGCTTTAACTGCAGCACCTGATTAGCAATTAAGCATCTTACAGCATGTGGCAGTTCCAGTGGTTTATAAAATAACATCAGGAGGTGTTAGTCTTGCTGTTTGTTTTAGAAGGGACTCTGAAATACTGAACTAATGGAAGACAATGTATGATTAGTATTTTTCTACTGTTCTTACTTTTTGGTACTATAGCAGTATCCACCTTTGCCTTGTATTGGTATTGGTTTGGAATAAAAGTTAAAAGATGGTGGAAAACTTGATCTAAACTATGAAAAATAGGTAAATCTCAGATGTGGGATTTCCAGTCCTTTTAAGTTTTTGTAGGAGAGTAAGAATAGAAAGCTATTCATAGAAAGATGTAATGTTAAAATAATAATAAAAAAACACTATTGGTTTCTAATAGGAGCATCTTGTAGGAGAGTAAATCACTGTCCTGTTTTTAGCAGCTGGAATTGCATGCTTTGTCCATTCAGGCTCACTTAGGATACTTTTATTTCAATTCCAGATGACATTTCCCAGGTGCCAGTCTCTTTCCAGTACGTCAAACCAGTTGTTGATAGGGCTAATCCCAAAATGGGGATTGGGATGTTGGCATTCAGTCCTGATAACTGTTTCCTGGCAACCAAAAATGGTAAGTCCCTACTGTCCTCTGTTAAAGGAGAAACCTTTTTGTTATATGTGCTTTACCTTGAGCTTGCCTTTATACTTAAAAACCTGCTCTTTGTGCTTCACATGTATATGAAGCCACTGGATTGGAAAAGGAAGTGCTCAGTTCCTTCCTGCTCTGCTTTCAGTGTGTCTTGGAAGGCAGAGCTCTTCACAGCCTGTTGTGGGGCTTCTGATTGACACATGATCGTGGCATTGACACTCAGGTTTTCCCTTTGACAGGCCTGAGGGCTGTTTATGTCAGGATGCAAAAGCTGTGGTTTGGAGGCAGAGCCCATTAACAGCAGCATGGCTGAATAGCTCAGTAAGAAACAGCGGAGGCTGGAAGACAAACTGAGTACTTCTAAAGAGGCTGTGAGGCCTGTTTTTCCTTTGGTTTTCAAATGATTTCCCCTTTCTTTCTGTCAGATAACATTCCTAATGCTGTCTGGATCTGGGACATTCAAAAACTGAAACTGTTTGTAGTGTTGGAGCAGCTGTGTGCCATCCAGTCCTTCCAGTGGGACCCACGGCAGCCTCGACTTGCTTTATGTACAGGAAATAGCAAAGTCTACCTGTGGTCCCCAGCTGGATGTGTGTCAGTACAAGTGCCAACCGAAGGTAAAGAAGGTACAGTGCCCTCTGCAAGCTGTCATGAGCTTTTTATTTCCACTTAGAATAATGCTGGGGCCAAATTAAGTACAGGTTTAGCTTTGGCTTACGGCTCCTTGAAAGCAGGTCTTTCAGTCTTTCAGAAAAAGACTGCAGATTATTTGTGCTGGTCTCCACTGCACAGTAACGAAATCAGACTCCCTGTTTAAAGCTTCTAAGGTGGGAGGGATGGTTGTTTTGCAGTGCATGTGGCTTTTTACCTAGGAAAAGGGGACTGGAATAAGGAGGTGCTTCTTGCTGTTTCTGCAGGTGACTTCCAGATTGTTTCTCTCTGCTGGCATCCTAGTGGAGATTCCATGGCACTTCTGAGTAAGGATAACTTGTGTGTGTGTTACTTAGGAAGAGAAGAAGTGAAATAACTCTCAGTTGCATTGAAATGCTCACAAATCTGAGGAAGAATGAGGAAAGGGGTCAAACCCCAATCTGAAGTGTTTTATTTATAAGTTATTTATTTGAAGGAGCTTAATCAAACTCCAATCCATAAGGTGCTGTGCGTGTTTCTGAATGATGTTGCATCTGAAGTGTGGAAAACAAAGTCTAGATTTCTAAGAAGACTTCAGTTTTGATGTAATTGAACTTTCTTGCTAATTCTGTGAACTATGGAGTGTTTTTTCTAACATTGTAGCTGAATGTACATAATGTATAGGTATTATTTAACTTTGATAATTTCCAATAAATATTTTGATAATTACAGACTTAATATGATTCTAACTAAAAAAAAATGCCATTAATTCGACAGCCTCAGTCTCTGCAAAATGAATGAAGAATAAGTTGGGGACATCTAACTTTACTGAAAGGTAACAATGAAGCAGATACCTTAGAGAATGCATTGAGAGGTGCGTGCAATTTGTTGCAGTCCACTGTTATTTCAGCTTTGTGTGAGCTTCAGAAACACAAATCAAGCTCAAAAAAGAAAAAGCTGCTGCAGCACAGTATTTATTCAGCATTGCAGCTGTGCAGACAAATATTCCCATAAAAGCATGTTTATAGAAGATCACAGACAATGACAAAGCTTGTTGCAGTAACCCTGTGAGCACTTGTGGTTATAGCATCTCTCCCCTGCTTTTGAAATTCAGTACTGGAGGCTTGGATGAGGTTAAATGTAAGAATGTATAAATCAAGATTGACACACAGTGCTTAAAGTTCTGTGTGTCTCTGTTAGGAGGCCCCGTGCTGCTGCTGTGCCAAACTAGAGTGGATGTAAGAAAATTGCTATGGATATAAATGTGACCAAAGTGGGGTTACTACAGGTAACAGCTCTGAAGGCAAATGTTTGCAATGCTTTTGGCAATTCTCTCAGACAGTCTTTGTGGTTACAGCAAAAGGTGGTACGAAATGGCAAATCAGATTCAGTTGAGGAAGGAGCTACTCTTACAAAAAGCTAATGATCTGTATTCAGCCATGTGCCTGCTGACAAAGAAATAGGCCACGTTCCCTGCTTCTGAGCACATGTACAGCTGTAACAGGAGTTGCTGGCTCTGTTGCTAAAGGATGCCTGTTATGAGTCCTGAAAGCTGTGTGTCAGTCATCAGTAAGCTAAGATCTCTGTAACTGGGAGACACTGGAACCTCTTTAAGCAATACAGGTCAGTCCCCAGCACAGCACGTGATGTGGGGTACAACTGTCCTATGGCACAGGACCTTGGCTGTTGTTTGCAGCAGATTCTGATTGCACAGATTAACAGGGAAGAGTGTGCAGTTAGAAATGGAAGAGAAAGCAGCACTGCTTGCTGGCCCTGGGTAAGGGCTGTTAGTTAGCTACACAATACAGGCATGACACCGCTGTGTGTCTGCTTCAGCTCACTCTGCATCCTGCATTCTCCTCTCTGTAACAACCAGGGCCTCCTGTGAACTGCTGGTTCTGCACCCACCCCCTTTCCTTCCTGTAATGTCTTTGCTTTGCTTACCAAATATTCTGCCAGGCAGGGTTCTCCCCAGGAGCCTAACATAAAATCGCTTTCCCTTTAAAAAGACCAAATGCTGTGCATTTTAAAACCCAATTTTGCCTCTTGTCATGGAGTAGCCAAGCTTGGCCTCGTTGTTGATGAAGGACATCAATCCCACATAAGTCTCAATCAGAAGAGGCCGCTCCAGCACCAGGACCCCGTTGGCCCTTCCTGGCAGTGGCCATTCCTTGTGAGCTTTCTTCACGGCCTGGATGAGCTGAGTTTTAAAGTTTTCCAACTGAAAGATTAAAAAAAAATAATAATAATCACTGTGATGTTTTCCCCATTGTTTTACAAATCCCTCTGCTTTCATAGGGAAGGCTGCTAAAAGTGTCAAGGGTCAACACTAAAGCTCTCGTTGCTGTGAATCTCACATCCCACCATAAATTCTGCATTCTGATAATTATGACTAATGTCATATAGCACTGTTTACAAGCAAACATTGGCTAAATATGTAAATAAGCTATCAGTAGCCATCTTATTTTTGTGCTGTTCTCCTGCCATTAATGCTAGTGCTGGAGTTAAATTGCTGTAATGTTCTATTGCAAAGTGTAAATCTGAGGAGAGCAACCACTGAAAGAAAAAAGAGAGCTACCAAGTGAAGGTTTGCATTAGCAACGATGTTATGTGTTTAATTAGCTGGTGGAAGTGCCAGACAAAAGTCAGCCCTTTGCCTGCCAGGTAAATGAAAGCAGGAATAACATCAAGATCCATTTTCTTTTGGGTTTTACAGGACTCTGCACTTCCAGAAGGTTTAGCTTCCTCTCTGAGTAAACCAGCTGGCACAAACTGCTTCAGCTGCCCTTCAGAGCTGAGATGCAGAGAACAGGAAGATGCAGCTGTGTGTTGGATTTAACTGCTCCTGTTTGATTTACCCACTCTAAGCAGCACCCAGCCTGCAATAACAAAGGCCATCTAGAATTCTAGACCAGCAGAGGTGATTCCCTTACCAGGCAGAGGGATGCAACCTTCTCGTCAGCATCTGCCATCGGGTGCTCAGTGAAGGTGGCGTAGGGGACGTTGGTGGACCACGGGTTCCATCTGTTGATGAAGGACGCACGGCTCCTCTTGTCCCACTGGATGCGGATACCAACTCCTTCTCTCCTGGTGTTGAAGACAGCGGGGTTAATATGGGATGGCCTCCATTAGAGGTCTGGAAAAGGCCTCCTTAAAGCCGGGCACTGTGGTGCTGGTTTGTAGCTATTCAAGACAGCAAGCTCCTTTATCACTGATGGAATTTGAATAAACAAAGTTGGCGACCAGCAGCTCATGGTTTGTCCCAGGGCAAAGGCTGCCAGCTCAAGCTGTGTGCACTGACAGCCATGGGACTGAACTGGGCCTGCATCAACTTACTTGTTCAGAGATTTAGGTGGGAACTCAAACTCCCCTACAGAGATGGTGTCGATGGCGTTGAGTGCAATCCTGGTGACGTGCTGGCACTGCAGGCCCACAAAGTCGTATTTGCAGATGAGAAGGGACCGGTCGGTGATGAGCACAAGGCGCTCCTTCTCATTGTTCCAGTGGTCGATTCTGGTAAGAAATGGAACGTGGAGCTTTAGCTGGCTGGAAACACGTAACAGCTTGTCTGATACAAGGGCTGCGATGGAGAGCAGAGCCAAGTGTCAGCACTGCTGTGTTTTCCATCATAGCCTTCGCTTCCCACCACCAGGCCTGAGAAGAGGTTGAACATCCCGGCTCAGAAATGGCACAACATAGAAAACATAATTGCCAGTAAATTATTAACCGCATCTGAGCACGCAGAAGAGAGCAGCGCCTTCCTCCAGCTCTACAGCCGCGGCTGCCCCGCGCTACTCACTCGGTCAGCAGCCACACGCTCTCCACGTCGCCGTCCTCCGTGGGCATCACGACGGCGCGGATCTCGCTGACCGCCTGCTCGATGGTGCCGGGCTGCGGGGGGGCGAGAAAGCGAGAGGTGAGAGGAGAGCGGGGCGAACGGGCCGGAGGCGAGGCGGGCCGGGCCGGGCCGTACCCGGAACACGAAGTATTCCTTCAGGCGGCCGGCGCGGCTGGCGGTGCGCACGTTCAGCGGGCGCAGCTTCTGCCGCGGGGGGGCGGCGGAGAAAGGCGGCTCGGGACCCCCCGGCACCAGCAGCGCCGCCGCCCCCCCCACCCCCGCCGCCTCTTCGTCCTCCGGGCCGCCCTCCTCCGGATCGCGGAGCTGCAGCATCGCGCCGACAAGGGCCGGGCTGCGCCGAACGGAGCTCCGCCGCCTTCCGGGGCGGGCAGCGGGAGGGGCCGAGCCGCGCCGCACCGCCCCGCGTCGGGGAGGGGATGGGATGGGATGGGAGAGCGCGGCGGGGTTCGACGGTGCGGGCGGGCGCGTGGCTTCGTGCAGCTCGCGGTTTGCAGGGTTCGGAGCTGCCGCTGCAGCAGCGCTGGGTTCGGGCTCCCACCCCCCGTGCGGATCCCGTCGTGTGCAGAAAGCCGCTCAAAGCGCAGCCGCTGCCGGCACCGCTCTTCTCCTGCCGTCCGTCGGGCTCGGTGCCCGCACGAGCTCCCTCGTGCCTGACCGAAGGGCTCGCGTGGCTGCGATGCTTCCCACGTGCAGCTCAGTGTGCTGAAGGCCGCCTCACCTCGCGCCTCACGGCCGTCCTCTCTCCCCATTCACGTTCTCCCTGCTGCTCCCTGTCCCGTCCTGCTGTCCCGGCTTGCAGCTCACTGTGCTCCTTTGGGGACCTGATGGTCTTAGAGGTCTTCTCCAGCTTTAATGATTCCATGGACTCTGATGGAGCTGGGAAAGCTCAGCTCAGTCAGAACTCCATCAGCTCCTCTGGGGGTGCTTTTCCCTGCAGAATGAGTACTGTGGTAGGAGAGGGCCGGCAGCATTCCCATCCTATTCCCCAGCTCCTCCAGAACTGCTCATTTTGCACTGTGGTTCTGCACCTTCTCCCCAGCTTTACAGAGTCTCCTTGGGCAGAGATGGATTGTTTTCTGTTACCTTTCATTGGAAGACCAAATCTCAGTGAGATCCCTCCTGGTGTGTTGGAAAGGGGTGTCCGGGAGCTGACTTTGGGCACTGCATAAGAACTCTTCCTTGGGGGTGAAAAAAAGCCAACCTTATTTCTGCTGCTGTTCTGCAGGTCTTCCCCTTCTCTGGTGTGGCTGGGCACAACTGTGGGAGCGATTTCTGCCCCTCAACACAGAGAGAAAGGAGCAAGCGTTGAGTGTGAGGAGCTGACCTGGGGGGAAGCAGCTCAGCCCCCCCCCAACCTCATGGGGCTGCACAGTGGGACAGGACCCGGCTCTGTGAAACCCCTACAGGTTCACATCATGTCAGGAAGCAGCTGCCAGGAGGAGAAGTCACTGTTATTCCCTGCAGCACCAGAAGCCAGGTTTGCTGCTGGCTCCCACCCAGCGCTGACACGTGCTGTGTGACAGCTTCCCATGGACTGCACTGAGCTGAGGAAGCAGCCGAGGGGGTGGATGTGCTCCATTTGTGACCCCCAGCAGTAAGGCTGCAGAGGTGCTGCCATGGAGGCTCCCATGCTGGTGCTCATCCTTGCACTGTGGATCTCTTCCCTTGCTGCTGGCACTGAGCTGCAGCCCCACATGTGAGTAGCAGAAAGCATCTGGTGCTGTCCTGGGGTTGGGGGGCTGCATTTCAGAGCTGAGGGTGCAGAGTGGTGAGGGATTGTGCTGTGCTTCTGCTTTTTAACGTGTTCCAAAAGCTCAGAGAGGTAAAGGGAAACTCGAACATCTGCACAGTCTTTGCTTGCGGGAGGCGATGCTCTGTTCTGAATGGGAGGGAATGCAGTCAGGTTGTCCTCTGCTCGTGGCCCAAGTGTAGGAACTTGGGGGGGGGGGGTGTCCACAACTGGACCTCTGCTTAATGTAGCCTTTGTTATTCACTTCCTTCATTTAAAAGCTCATTCCTATTATACTATGGAACAAAAGTTTTGTGTGTTGCCTTTTCAAGTTCATTTTGTACACGTGTGTGTGTGTATGTATATAAATACCAACCAGCAGTAGCAAACCCAGCTAGTGATGCTCTTCTGCTATTCTGAGCACAAGAGGCAGTGATTGTGCAAACAGTTCAACTCCGACCTGTGCTTTGCATTGCACTTTGCACACCTGCTTCCCGTTGTTTCTTTCTTTTCCTCCTTTTGCTGTTATTCCAGGGGCAGGGCAGCCCTTCCTTTCCAATTAAGCATTACAGTTTGCTGTTAATCATTTGGCTGCTTTGGAAAACTTCCTTGGAGTGCAGAAGCCCAGCTGCAATATCCACAGCTCCTCCTGCCCCTCACCCGCTTTTTGGCCCCACCAAGCGGTTGCAAGTCTGTATGGAATAGCAGCAATAATTCCAACGAAGCATCTTTGGCCAGAGGCAGCTTTTCAGTCTCAAGTTTAGGAATTCTTCCTGTCGTGTAATTGCTGTAATTACTGCCGTGATGATATCTGTGTCGTGGTAATAAGGGAGCAAACAGAGCCTGTCTTTTAAGAGGACGTCAAAGGCTCTGCTCACGCCTGCCCCCTTGGCCCTTTAGTTGTGACACTAAATCCCACTGCTTCTCCACCACAGTTCCCCCCTCCAGGATTTGCTGACAGCTTGTAGAGAAATTGGGATCTGCTTTTGCATCTCTCTGCTGTGCCTCCATCTGCTGATTGGCACAGAGGGATGCTGAGGGTTTCCTTCGTGGGGAGCAATGGCTCACCCTTGCTTTGCTCTGTTTGCAGAAACGTGCAGACAGAACCAAACAGGCAGAGTTGGGATAAATATTTTCAGTGGCTGTGCCAGATATTTGTTGTTGTTTGTCTGCTTTTGCTGTGCTGGAGCAGTTTTCATGTTCTGCCAGCGAAGCTTCAGAAGTTCTATCTCCATGCTGATGTTTGTGCAAGCACAGCAGGGAAAAAAAGCACGGCTTGTATTTATTTGTGCTCCGGATCCATCCCAGCAGCAGAGGGCATCCTCAGCCCCATTGCACTGCTCCAAGGAACCCCATAACAGTGGGGTGAGGGGGAAAAAAGGTCAGATCTACTGCCCATTGCTGTTTGTTGTTACAGGATCACATCCCAAGCCGGGTATGGACAGCTGAACCGCCTGCAGCGCCGCGTCGCACACCGCTGCTGCACCTACAGGGGCCCAGGGCACCCTGCCTGCCTGCTCTGTAAGTACTGCATGGCTGCTGCTGCGTCCTGCTGCCAAGTGCTATTGAGAACTTAAAGTCAAGCACAGAGCAGTGCTGCTGCTGGGAGTTCCGGATTGCTCCATGCAAACCCTGAGTTTGCATCGCGTCTCCTTGCCCAGCCCTGCAGTGCTGTCTGTGATGGATGGTTCTGCAGGGCTCTGTGCTCAGCCTTCGCTCTCACTCTCTGTGTTTTGGCCCTCAGCAGCTGATTTTGGTGCTGCAGTGCTGTGAGCAAAACGGTGGCACAAATGAGGTTTGAAGCAAAGACCCTGAGCCTGGGATGTGTGCACTCAGTAGGTGGATTTCCTGCTCCTTTGTGCTTGCTGTAGTGTAATCCTCTGCAAAGCAGGCAGAAGTGCTTGCTTCCCAGCCAGAGTGTATTCAGATTGCTCAGGTCAGGCTGTGGATGTCTGTATATGTGGCAGGGAATTGCAGTGGCATTGCCCTCAATCCCTTTTCCAATGGCACATCCATGCTGTGACACCTCAGTGGGACCAACGTCCCCTGCCAAGCCATGGGGAAGCAATGGTGGTGCCCAGGTCCTGTGGGTGGCCAAGGCTGGGAGGTCATGGGCTGATCAAGGATGTGGTGCTGTGCAGGAAGATCCTCCTCCCAGAGCACTTTGTGGTGGAATGGCTTCTCCTGCTGGCGGCTCTGGACATGGAGAGGGTGTAGGAAGGACGGGTGGAGGAAATGAATCATTGAGTGCTGGGGGAATGGAGGAATGCATGCAGAGCGTTGGCACATCAGAGGATTTCCAGTTTTGTGCTCGTTGAGAGTCAGCCCAATGCAGGCAGTGTGGCTGAGCCAAGGGATGTCTGCAGGATCTGTGGCCTCAGATGAGTATCTGAGCTTCAATTCTGTCTTTGTTTTACCAAATCTTTGGGAAATATAACATATTTTCTGCGTTTAGTGAGTTTTAAGAAATGTATCTCCCTGGAAAAATCACAGCCTTGCTTGTGGCCCTATTGAGGTGCTTTGATTTCAGAAGCCTAATTGAGCGTTCAGCCTCTGTGTGTTCATTTTGCACTTCACTGGGTGAGAATAGAGAAGTGGGGCTGCTCAGCCTTCCTTGCAGTTTAGCTCCATTTCACTCTCTGGTCCACACAGGAGGTGACACATATTTGGATGATCCCAGAGATGCAGCTTTGTCTGCTTTTGGTTTTTCTCTTACAGATGCCTCCAGTTCCCAAACAAACAACCCATCCTCCATCAGTGGAGGTGTGCACCAACCTTCATTCAGCTCAAGGGATTTCCAGCCCAGCCAGAACCCAGCACCGATTTGGGATGGCAGTGAGACGCTGAGCTGAACCTTCCATGGTTCTGCAGTCCATGAGGCCAATTTAAAATCTGTTTCTGAGATTAAATAGCAGCAATTATTCCTCAGCTGCCAGTTCACTGGACAGATTCCACCATTAATAACAGCCAGGCTCAATGAAGCAGAGCATTTCTCCTCCAGCAGCCAAGGAGTCGGGACGCTGCTGTTTGCAAGCAGGTTTGGGGGCAGATTTGTTGTTTTTCCTTTGGCAAACCCCACAGATAAATCAGGGGGGCTCCAGCCAGCAAAGGGGTTTGTTACTATCACTTGTGGAGCATCCAGCCATGTGCTGGTTGGGCAGAGCATCCTATGTAGAACATCCAGCCGTACAAGGAATGAAGAACCCAGCCTTCCCTGGCTGTCCTGAGCTGAGATTTTCCATTTTTGTGCTTGTTTCCTCCCACCTGTGCTTAATTTTGTGGGACTTCTGTTTCTTGTTGTTAAACCTGTGCACACAGATGTGTGTGCAGTGTATAGTTGTGCACATGTTGCTTTTTGCATAATTTAGTGTTTGTGGGGCCTCTGTACCCCCCTTATATTCCCACTGGCTGCAAGGGCACCTGTTAGACCCTCAGTCTTCATAAACCAGCCAAAAAACTGCCCCGAATGCCAACAGGTGTTTCTAGTTTGGTGTGTGTGAGGGCATATTAAGCTCCTTTCTGTCCCCCCAGCCTCGCCAAATAAAATCCCAGCTACTTCTGAAATTCCTCCACTCAACAGTGGAGCAGCAGGCAGCCCTGCTGCGGGTGCCAAGAAACCCATGCATGTTACAATAGGGAATTTGGGGTTTTTTGGGTGAGATTTAAATGGCTTGATTAAATATGTGTGGAGCTCCAAACCCACTCTTGGCTCTCGTGTTCCAGAGCTGTTCTGAGTCATTGGTGATGGAGGTCAGAGCTGCTGTTCCGTGGCCTTAATCTGATTGTCTGAGATCAAAGGGCCCTGTGGTGCTGTGTGCGCTCATAAAGGAGCGGTGGGATGCTGGGTTCCCTCGCTGTGCCAGCAATGCAGTGTGCAGGGGATGGAGGGGGAGGGTGGGTGTCAGGAGCCCAGGGGATGCTGTGCCTTCCCTTGCACACCGTTGTGAGCACGTTGCATTGCAGGGCAGCAGAAGCTGCCGGGCGCCAGATGCGTGCAATCAGGGGATCCCTCTTTTCACCACAGGCTTTTTAATTGAAACCTGTGGATATAGTAAGGAACAAGCAGCCATGAGCCCTTGGTTAGAGATAAAGGAAGCGTGGATAAACGTCTTTTGTGGCCTGGCAACGAACTTGCTGAGGACAACACAAAACGTGCTCATTAAACATCCTCTAACCAGCATTGCTTTTTGTTTTCAGCAGCGCTGCGGTGCTTCGTCCCACCATTATTAATTGCCTAACACCAAGGATGGCACAAATGGGCCGTAATTTGTTATTGTAACTTCTTCCCGTGCCTTTCTCTGGGTTTTTGCTCTTGACACCTATTATCCATCTGGGAACAGAAGTGGCTTTTGTTGTGAAGTCTACATAATGAGATCAGTAATCAGCAGTCGTACAGAGACAATCTTGTACTACAAACACTTCTGCAGCTCTTGAGAGCCCTACAAAGAGCTTCCCCCCCTCAGACACTTTGTAGTATTGACCTTAATTATACTGAGACAAAGAGATGAGGAGAAAGATTATTTTTTCCCAGGAACTCTCCAGTTGTCCAGGACAAAATGTCTGCTGCCATTGTGCTGGCTGAGCAAGCCTCAGTAAGAGCTACAATTGGCATTAGTGCTGCTCATGAGCCTGAGCTTGCCAAGTGCCTGGAAGGAGCACGGCTCTGACCTGTCACAGCCCAGCTTTCTGCTTCTCAGCCCTTATTTCCTTGAGCTGTAATCCCCTTTGTGGTATTTCATCGCTGCTGACTCTGTTCCAGCCCCAGGATGGATGTTTGCTGGCAGGAGCCGGCAGCCAACACTGCTGACCTTTGGAAGATGCTCAGTGGAGGATTCCTGCTGGCTCTTGTTGCTCCTAAGTGTACTGAAATACCTGAGTGCCAGACCAGCTCTTGCAGGGCATTGAGCTTTTGTGTCTTACGTCAATAGCTGGGCATTCTGCTCTATCATTGCTGCTCCTGAAAACGTGCTGTCAAGTCTTAGCTACCCAGCAAAGAGTTCTGTGCCAGGCTGTTATCAGCGTCCATTCAATGCCATGAGTCATATTCTGCCCTCTCACTGATCCTTAAGGTGCTGCCAACGAGGCCATGGCTGGAGAGCTTAATGCAAGCACCTGGGAGATGTGTGGGTGGGTTGGGATGGGCACTGCAGGTTGGTGTGATGAGTTCTTTGGGGGATCCATCATGTTGCTGTTTTGAAGCTATAGACAGCAGAGAATCGGCCCAAGGAGGGCTGCTCAGCAGACAGACATCGTGTGGATTCTCCTACTTCTGTTGTGTTTACAGTTGAATTTGCTTTATTTATGCTTGTGTATAATAACATCTTTGACAAATCACTCCCATGTGTTCTTAGGGCAGCACTGAGAGCTGGTGGCTCGGGTTGCAAGCGCAATCATGGGGTTTGTGTTACTGTCAGGGGCTGCAGGGAGATGTATGAGCCCTATATCAGACTGCCCTCCTTCTGGGGAAGCACCAAAGCCAACAAACACCCATGAGCTCACAGAGCTGAGGTCGCTGCAGAGGGTTGGGAACTTTGAAGGAAGCCTCTGCAGCTCCAGCAAAGCAGGAATAGGGGATTTTTTTCCTTTGGGAATCATTTGTGAAATACAGCATTGGCTGTAGAGTGGGGAGGAAAAAACCCCATCAAACAGCGGCACGTTTGTTGGGCTCCCCAGGGGAAGCCCCAGCGGGCTGCCAAGACACTGCATTTTTATGTTGATCCATTATATGAAAGTGTCAAAGAAGAATTCTCTCCGTTATAGAGAGGTATTTATAGACTGAGAGGAAAAGCCAAGGCTTATGGCAGAGCTCAGAGGCTGCTGCTGCTCTCGCTGTTGACACACTGACTGTTTTTTCTGTGCTTTGAAGATCCACCCCATGCACGCATCCTTTGTCTGAGGTCCTGGCGAGCTGCACGTCCTGGGATTGGCAGAGCTCTGTGCTTTATTTACGGATGCTTCAGACGGAAGGAAATCTCATAAGGCTTTGATAAATCCAAGCTCTGACGTTTCTGACAGCGTTGTCTGCAGAGCGTAACCGTGCTGCTTATTTATACAGAACATGAAGGGACGAGTCGCCCCTCTCTCTGTTCCTGCAGCAAAGCTTACAGCATACGGTGCAGCAGGTTGGGCTGTGTCTGCTTGTAGGATTGCTGCACGTGTCACCTGGCAGCCTCTGCCCGTGCTGGCGGCCGTGAGCTGCTCCCAGCAGGGCTGTCTGTGTGAGTGCTGCCAGCTCTTTGATGGAAACAGGAAGGACTTCAACGGATGGAGTCACTCCCCAGTTGGTTTAAAGCACGGCCTGATGTTTCAGAAGCAGTCAGGGAGTGCTGAGGCCAGACAAGCATGTCAGTATGGTTTGTTGAGGGTAAAGAGTATGGAAAGGATTAATTACAGGCTAATCAGACGAGCCTTGAGTTCTTGGGGAGCAGGAAGGCAGCACCCAGCATGGCAACTCTTTGTGCTGGCTGATAGGTAGCAGAGGGCACAGTGCCTTTGCACAGGACTTTTCCATCCTTTGCATGGATGGAGGCAGCTGTTAGCAGGAGTTTGTTGGCTCCTGCTGGTGGGACAGCAGTTACAAAGAGCTGTGGGTACAGAGCTTCCTGTAGGGTAGAGGATGGATGAAGGCAAGGGCCTCGTGTCGCACCAGGGGAGGTTTGGGTTGAAAACGAGGAGCAGTTTCTTCTCCAGTGGAGGGGTGGTGCTTTGGCACAGGGAGGTGGGGGGTCACCACCCCAGTGTGGAGCTGGATGTGGGCAGGGGGCACGGTGGGGGGGGTTGGAGTTGAACTCGGTGATCTTTGTGTCTTGAGTTCAGTGACTTTATACTCAGTGACTTTATACTGTGCCGAGCCAGTGGCAACTGCGTGAATGGCTTCTCGGGTCTACATTAGAAGAGGGAGTTCAATGGCGGTTCTCCACGATCCCCTTCTCCAGCTCTACTGCCAGCCGGCGATCGCTTCCATCCTTACGACCCGACGCGAAGTTTTCGTGGTAGGATTTACCCTTCCGCAGCCGGCAGAGGGCGGCGGTGTCCCGGCCGCGTCCCCGCGATGTCCCCGCGATGTCCCCGCGATGTCCCTTCGGCAGACTGCGGCCATGCGGGGAGCAGATGGGAGCACGGAGCTCCATCAGTGCGGGGCGAGCGCAACGAACACGAGATCTGTGCGCGGTAGCAGGGGGAAATGTACAGAACACGGTATGGCTGAAGCTGCTGGCAGAGCTGCAACTCGTTACTCCTCCATCCAGAGCAACGGCTTACAATGGTATTGTCTCCATTTTTCTTGTTCTTTTGAGAAGGAAATGCTTGTCTACAGGGCAAGAAGTGCAGCTTCTCTAGTACAAATACATGCGTGGAGCACCTTGCTTAGTGCCAAACGTCAGGAGTTTGCCAGCAGCTGCTACATCTCTTTGCAATCTCCCCATATATTTCACACATCAGACTGAAACGCAGCATTTTCTAACCCCGGCTTCATCGTGGGCTGTAACTGGAAAATAAAAGATGGCCAAATGCTGGTGCAGCTCCTGGTGCTGCTCTGGATCTGGGCTCCATCCCAGCACAGGCTGTCCCCACTCTGCCCTGCAGGGAGCTGACAGTGGGGGCTGTTGTAGCCACGCAGCTGGCTGATGAGCTGCACACACAGCCTGGTTTGTGGGAATAATTGAAGCAGCTCTCGTGTCTGTCGGGGAGGTGTGAAAGTGCTTGGATGCAAAGCATCTCCAGCTTGCTAAGAGCTCCCATGTGGGCTTTGGGGTGAGAGTGCTGCGTTGGTCAGAAGAGAAGTCTGGGCAGGGCTGTGTGTCCATGCAGGGGCACTGCTGCTCCCTGACCCCGCTGCACTGCTTCGTTATTTCCCAGAAACGAGCTTCCAAATGATGATGCTGACTGAAGGTGACAGAGGGGGTAGGAGCTCAGCGGCAACATCTGTCATGTTAAATAGTGGCTTGTTTTCTATCCCATCATATGAAATGAATTTACTAATTGTCTTCTGCTTAAATTACTGCTACTTACATTACCACGTGCTTAGTCCTGCTTCTTGCCTGCTGTTAGAAGTGTTTCATTTTTGTTGCACAGTGCCAGGTATGTGCACACTCACACGTGTACTGCTTGCATTACCTCCACAATGCACTGTTTGCCATTCTACGTGGAAACAGTGGGCTGCTGTGACAAAGCAGTGCTGTGGGGTTCCCTCTCTGCTGAGAAGAGCATTCCTTTTAATGGTGAACACAGTGATTATTTGCTGATATTCCCTAGGGAAGGGTTGTGGTGTACCCAGAGCTGCTGTTTTGCCATAGACCTGTGGGATGCTCTTAGTTCATTTGGTGTCCTCTGCAGCTGTTCTTGCTCTGCTGCACCCTTGGATGTGTGAAAGAGGGAAAGCCTGGTGTGGATGCAAGTGAAGTTTTCAGGATGATGCCCTGAATCTCCTGGGGCCGTGTCTTGTGTTGCTCCAAGAGATGACTTCCCTTTAGGCGCTGATAGCATCACATCATTCCCCATCTTTTACATTAAATCTCCTGTTTTCAGGCAAGGGTGAAAGAGAAGGTGCAGCCCTTGTCTGTCAAACACCAAATGGGATTTGTGTTAGTAAATGCCAGCTGCACACCACAGACTTATCAGCTCCCACTGCTCAAGCCAATGCTGTCCTGCAGAGCAGAAATCCAAAGCCTGTGCATTCCTATCGCAGAGCTGAGTGTTCCTGCTGCCATTTGGGACCGTCGTGTCTTCCTGGTGGCCTTCTCACTTATTTCAGCGTTGGTTGGCTTAGCAGAAGTCCAAAAGAATTCCAAACCATTAAAAAACCTTCTGACAAACTGGGAAAGAGCCATTGTTGTGGATACTGGTTTGGACATCAGGAAACTCAGTAGAAGAATGTCTCTTTCTTGCCAATTTGATGCATTCGTCATGTTTTGTTGAAAATAACTGAAAAGTATTTCCTGGCTCCGTCCCACAGCGGAGATGTGTGAACCAAACAGCTCTGCCCTTATCTTCTCCAAGCTGAAATATTTTTGGTTTCCCCTCGAAGTCCCCGGGTGGGGATTATGGGATTTGCTCCTCGTCTGATTGAAGGCGTCGGGATTTGGGTGGAAACAAACAGCCCTTTGTTCCCCCCTTTTGTCTTCGGGGGAGGCCCCACCAGGACTTCCTTAGCAGGGGTGCTGGTGGTGCTCGACCAAAGCCGAGGAGGGGATGGGCTGTGCAGAGCCTGCTGCTCTCACTGGGTGCAGTGACGGATGGAGGCGTCCACGCGTGGCGTCTCGGAGGCGCAGGGCCCCCTTGCTCCGACCCACAAAGCACCAGCAGCCTTTGGCTCTGCGCTCTGTTTTCACTTCTGAGCTGGCAGTATTATATTTAGAAAGCAAATCCTCCGTGGATTTATTCCGTCCTGGGTTTCTCTGCTCATGCTACCAGGAAAGGAGCCAATTAGCTCCCGTGCCCGTCTGGGAGCTGATTGATGAGCTCACTTCGTGCCAGCACGGAGTCCCTGGGTGGCACCAGCTTCCCCTGTGTGTTCACTGGGTTTGAACCTGAGCTGCAGTGAACATATTTGGTGTGATCCGAGTTCTCTGCTGATTCAGGTGCCCGTAGAGCATCGCTGCTCTGTTGGCTGTGGCTGCAAATAGAACTGCTCAAGCACTTCTGTATTCCTAAATTTCTCTGGAGCAGAAGAGCCATCCGAAGTGGTTTGGGTGGGTGATGGCTGTATGGTTTATTTACTTTGCTTGTTTTCTTTTATAGGGGAAACAAACCAGATTTCTGTTTCACACCAATCTTAGAGGTTCTACCTCTGTGCCACCTCCTTGAGCTGCTGCTATGCATTTCCAATATGGACTTGCAGGCTGCAACAGCCTTTCCTACATCCATTAGCCAGCACTATTAGCCAAAACTGAAGTCCCATCCTGGGGACAGGAGCTCAAGTTTGCAGCAGCACGAAGTCATTTCTCACCCTGGGCCAACACCCCAAGCTTTATTCTTTTGCCTTCTCTGTTCCTGATTTGCTGTGGGGGTTTCTGGATTGCTTTCATGTTCTCACTTTGGCCGTTTCCTTTTCACAGTCAGAAGAAATTTGGTTTGGGGTCCGGGTGGTTCTGAATGAGTTCAGAACCCGAGTTCATTGCCCCATGTCTGAGTGTGGAATGAACTTAAGGAACCTCAGCCCTTAGCATGTTGAACTACAACGTGCCACATCTTCAGCTGTACAGCTTCAGTTGTTTGGGTTCTTGCAGAATTCAGTAAGGCCAAGACTGGATCAGAATGGAATTCCATGGGAGTGGCCCAGGCACTGCACACGGAACCCCTTTGGTGCTGCTGGTCCCCCAGCCAGGAAGCCAGCACAACCTGCTGCTGCTGGCAGCGTGCTGCCATATCCAAACCACCCCATCGTACTTCATCAGCCACAGTAAATTAGGTGAGGAGGAAGCTGGGGCTGGCTCAGACCTGGCCAAGCAAAACTTATGTCATAAGTTTCTGCTCAAGCCTGAAGTGCTCTCCATACATGTGCTGCACGCGGAGCCGTTCAGCAAAGCCTTGCATGACTTTTCTAATAGCAGCGTAAGGAAATATGGGATGGAACGAGTTTGTCACATCATTTGTTGAGCAGCAGCGGCTCCGATGGCGTTTCTGTCAGTGGGATCTGAGTGGGGTCTGTGTGGGGAGCTGTGCTCGGCCAGGAGGGGTTCCCAGGTCCTGGAGGTGGGGGAAGGGCTCTCTGGTTTGTGTTTGCAGCCATGGAGCCGCATTCCAAGCCAGGATCATTTTGTATAGACAGCATCCTCATAACACTGCTGGCACAAGCGAGTCTGCCCAAAGCATTTTTCATAGCTTTATGGCATTGCTGCACGTCAGCACCACCAGAAGCATTTACAGGAAAAGTGTCGGCGCTGCCCACTGCAGCAGGGCTGGTAGGGGCCCTCCTGAGGAGGGGGTCGGGGCAGCAACAGCAAACTGTGACATCTGGGTTGCTGGTTGGTCACTGGGTGCTCTGTGCTGTGCTGGGAGCTGCCCCTATGTGGATCCATGGGTTGGGGTGCTCGTGGCTGGAGCCCACCGTCCTTCCCAGCAGCCCCCAAAGCTTTGCTTTCTGGATTCAGCTCCTCTCCGTGCTTCAGGACTTTCTGTGGAATGCTATTCATTGCAGCCACAACCACAAGTTTTAATTTGGAATTTTACTACAGCCAAAGAAGACTTCTAAAAGCAGCAGCCCCGCTCTCCCCCCTGGCTCAGCCCCACGAGCTCATTGTTTCAAACCATCCCAGAAGCAAAATGAGCCTTTTGAGCTTGCCTCTGGAAAACGCAACGAGCTGTTCTTACTTCTTGCTTAATGAAAAAGGTAAAATGAAATCCTAGGATTCACGTTATGGAAACGTGGATTTCTCTATAGGGTTGCTCCTTAGTTGAGCTTAGCTTTGTCACTGGAGACTTTTTAGCTGTAAGGAAGGCACAGGGAAGCTTTGCACTTGCAGCCTCACCAGGTGCGTGTCGTTAGAGGGAGGTGCGGCGGTTGGGGCTGATTGCTTTACAGCGGGCACCTGGGCCAGGGGGCAACAGCGGCACTCGGGCGGGGGCTGCAGCGTAGCGGTTGGACAGGCGGTGATGTCAGCTGGGCTGGATTGCCGGCACCTGGGCTGCGTGCTGGGCACCCACGTCCAGTTCTCCGTCCGTCCGTCCGTCCATGCAGGCAGCCTCCTGAGCCGCTCCGCCGCTACGAGCCCCCGCTCCGGCTCCTCGCCAATCCTTCCTTCGGAGGAATGCGGTGTCCCGGCCGCTGCTGGCGGTGCGGGGCGAGGGGCGGCGCTTCCCGGAGCTGCCCTCACCTGCGGGGGGCGGCGGAGCGCCCCGCGTCCAGCCCCGCACGGAGCCCCGCCCGCTCGCTGCGCCTTTGTGGGATTTTTGTTGGTATTTTTCCTTTTTTTTTTTTTTTTTTCGGCTCCTGCAGCCTCCCGTTCCTCCCCTCACTTGCTGCGGGACCGCACTGTGAACAGTCGTTTCTGGTTTTTTTTTCTTGGTCTTTCCGTTTTACCTCTTTGACTTCCCAGCATGAGGCAGGAACACTTTCGGATGCTGCTGTGGTGCTTCGGTTTTTTGGGTGGCATCCCCGGTGCTGCCGGCAATCACTACCGTTACCAATGGAGGAGCTGCTATCCTTGTTACCTGGGGCGCGGGGGGTCCAGCATTGGCCACGCCGAGATGCGACCAGGTAGGTGCTGGGCTCAGCCGGGGGGGGGGGGGGGGGGGGGCGTAGTGCTGCCCTGGGGCTGGTGATGGGGGGCTGGGTGCTGCTCTGGGGCTCGGTAGCTGAGCCCCAAGGTGGGACCCTGGGCTGGCAGCAGTTGGGTTTGCATCCCACTGAACTAAACTGCACATCTGACCACACTCGTGTAGCAGCTTGGATGTAGATAAGACTGTGAGTCTTATGTGGCAGATTTATTCTGAGAAGTGATTTCTGGCAGGGGGGGGAGAACTGAGAGTTTCTATCAGTTGCTGTGCAGTTACGTGGCTTGGTTTGGCACGCTGGAAAGTTGAGTATTTGTGTGATGATCGGGGTGGATATTGGGTAAGGAATCATTTCTGTAAGCTCTCATATATCTGCCTCCTCATCCCTGTGTGTTCAGCTGGCTTAGCAGCAGGCAGGGTTTGAGGCTGCATAAAGATGTTGGAAAAAGTGGAGAGTACGTGAAGTCTGTTGAGGGCTTTTGGTGCTTGTGAGTAGTGCAGGTATCAAGGAATGCGTTGTCTTATTGTGAGATGATCCCAATAAACGAATGGCCCATGCTGTTGAACATAAAAGCATTATCAGTACACGTGTGAGATGTGGAAGAGCTCAGGAAATGTGGAATTGTTATTGCTTGGAGACCAGACCACAGAATCACAGAGTTCACGCTGCAGCTTGAGTTTCCATCCCTGGCTGCATTAACTCTAGTTGCTTGTCCAAGGTGACCAAGCTTTGCCTGGGGTACAAATTTCCAACCCCAAAAGCAAAGTGAGCCCAATGAGCTGCTGCAGGGGCATCTCGTGGGCAGCCTCCTTGTGCAAACAGGGAATGAAGAGGTGCTTTGTGTAATGGTGGTGCACACATAATTGGAGTCTCGAGTGCTTTAAAATCTGTTCTGTGTACACAGCGCTCTGCTGGATCCCTGCATTCGTGTTGAGTGGCTAATTGCAGTGCAGTGGGTTATGTCCTCCTGCAGCCAACCTGTAAAGGAGAGATCATTACTCTCTGCTGGGGTCCTGTGTGAAATCATTGCACCTGGAGGCCCCTATTCCCTCTGTGATGCTGTGAAGCACGGCAGAACCCAGCCCAGCTGTGTGCTCTCCTTTAGTTCTGTTGCTTGCAGCAGGTGTGAGTGCCTTGGGCAGTGCCTCATGGGTTGGGCACCGTGGTTTGCTGTGCTGCCTGTGTTCCCTGCCACGTGCTGCTCACACAGCCCGTGCGTGGGGTTGTGTTCTATCCTAATGGCGGAGAAGTGGGATAAAGTGAAGCTGAGAAGAAGGGTTGGAGCAGATGACTGCAGTGGCAAGTTGGGAGCCGGCTGCTGGCTTGTTGTTACGTGCATCTCTGTTCCACCCTGAGTCATGCGCAATTATCGGCACCATCAGGAGACTGAAACGTGAGCAAGGCTTGTAAGGGAGAGCTGTGCTTGAAGGCAAAAGGAGGTGAGGTGAGGACAAAGGCAGTGCTGGAGGCAAGGTAGCTGCTGGTCCCTCTGCACTGCATCCGACTGTCAGAGCATCCGTTCCTGAAATGCTCTTGGAAGCTTCTGCTGCTGAGGTTGGTGCAGGGGTTGTGTGTGGATAAGAGCTATAAGCACCTCCGTTCTCTGTAGGAGCAGCTGCTGTGGAAGTCCAGCAGGCTTGGAACAACCCTGTGGAGCTCAGGTTTGGGGTTTTTTCCCAACCCCTACAGCCTGGCACCAGGCTGTGTCCCATTGCTGAGCACCCCAGTGTGGTTGGGTTTTCTCCTTCCATCCTCACCGCTTGGTGAAACTGCTGAAAGCAGCTCTAATGAACTGGTACTGAAAAGATAAAGTAGCTGAATCCCACGCGGGCTCATCTTGGTGGATTTTAATTAACCATTTCCCTGCAGCCTGGCTCAGTAATCAGGCTCATTGCTGCAGGGGTTACAGCCTGGTTAGCTGGAGAGCAAACCCTTGCAGTCTATCGGCTGCTGCTGCCTGCAGCTGGGATTCCTCTCCTCCTCCTCAGCCTCTCACAGGAGATAAACTGCCCCTGAACAAAATGCTCTGTAATCTGCAGAGCTGCTGTTGCTGCTTTCCTTCCCGTAACACAGAGCTGCTGTTCAGGATCAATCTCTGTGCTGCCCCACCAGGGAGCTGTGTGCGGTTGGGCTGTGCAGCATCACAACCCCTGCACTCTGCCCTTCCCTTGCCGTCCCACAGCAACTCTGTGGGGTCGGGAGGAGTGAATCCCATTGGGGGACGCTGCTGAGAGCATCGATGCTGCTGCTCCACTGCACCCGTGTCGGTGTGGAGAGCTCCCATAACCTTACACAGACAGGGGCTTTCCTAACCCCGTGCCAAGTTCTGCTTCCAGCACTCGCTGTGTTTGGTTTTGGCACTGCTTTGGGGCGTTTTGGCCGTGCTGCTGCCCTACCAGTGCTGGTTGGCACTGCGCTGTGCTCCTGGCAGGGCTGCTTGCTGCCCGCTCAGGAGAGAAGTCTGCGTGCTTCTCACTTCCCTTCCTTGGCACGCTGATTCCAACCAGATTTTGTCAGTTCTCCAATAGGAAAATGGCCTTGGTGCGTCATGAACCGCATCGCGTGGAGTGGAGCGCTGCCATCGCTGTGCTCCCAATGCCTTGTGCCAATGCGGCGTGGCCCGGGGGGGCGCACGGATCCTGTCCCCGTCGGACCCAGTGCCATCACCTTCTGGCTTCGGGTTAGAGTTGAAGGGAAGTGGTAGAACGTTCCCTGAAATTCAGACCAGAGAACTTTGTTATTCCACCTCGCTTACCCAGACCTCAGGCTTTGTGGTCTTGAGCCAACTCAGAATGGAGGAGGTTGGTCTGCAATAGGGTGAACACCAACCTGCACAGCTCCAATGCCTGCACCTTGCACACCCTCTGTGCGTGCAGGGTTTCTCCTCTTGTGCTGATTCTTTGACTCTTTCCGTCACATATTGGATCTCTGGTGAGATTTATGTTTCTGCCCAGCTCTGGAAATGAATCCTAGTGTTAAAGGCGATGTAAGAGTTGTAAAAATTTGATTGGGGTTTGGCAGAAGGTTTTTCTGGCACAGGGATGGCCTTTTGTTCAAGGGCACATGGGCTGAACAGTAGGAGCTCCATTGGATCGTGTTGGAGGGGCTGGGAGCTGTGGTTGGGATTCTCACCTTTGGACACCAATCCTTACATGCTGCCTCTGCAGCTCCCCATTCACTCTGCATCTTTCCCCCTCCCTCCAGCCCTTCGTATTCAGCAGTGGCTCTCACCATTCAGGTCACAAGCAGACCATCCATTTGTGGTCCAGATGGATGGATCTACCTTCAACAGGCAGAGAGGGAATGCAAAACACTGCTGAACCCACAGCCTTGAGGGCAGATGGCTCTTGGGAAGTACTGCAGCAGTGCTCATGGCTGCCCTGGTGTTATGGTGGTGTGCCTCCATCTGGGAAAAGGGACTGTTGGAAGTTGAGCAAGAGGAAGGATGGTTTACACTGATTGACAAACAAGATGCATTTTTTTCTGATTGCATGCTTGTCCTTGAAATCTCTTAAATCACTTGGCTGCTTAAACTTGATGGAAATAGCAGTGCTGTTCCTGATGCATTCATTCTTCGAATCTGGAGCCACTCAGCAGAGGATAAATAATTCTGACTTCAGATACTGTCATGCCCACTTCTCTGACGTTCTTTTTTTCTTCTGCAGATGTTGATGAGTGCCAGGTTCACAACGGGGGCTGCCAGCACAGATGTGTGAACACCTTTGGATCCTATTACTGTGAGTGCAAGCCGGGCTTTCGCCTGCACACAGATGGCCGAACCTGCATTGGTAAGTCAAAGGTTTTTGTGTTCCTTGGGAATGCCTACTTCTTCACAGCCCTCCTCATACCTGAAAGTGTGTGCTGTTGTACGTGAAGTGGTTGATGTTGGCTTGTGCTCTTGCATCACGGCCCTGTTCACAGATAGCAGTGATAGGATGAGAGGGAACAGCCATTAGTTGCTCCAGGGGAAGCTCAGGTTGGATGTAAGGAAACATTTATTTTCCAAAGGAGTGGAGAAGCTTTGGAACAGCTGCCTTGGGAGGTAGTGGAGATTCCAACCATGGAGATGCTCCATGTAGCACCTGGGGATGGAGCCTGGTGGATGTGGTGGGGTGGGTTGGGGTTGGACTTAATGCTGGCATGGCTCCTTTGGACCAGCAGAGCTGCACTGAACACTGATGGTTTTTGTTCCTGACACTTCTGTGATAGCAATACACATCTATGTGTGTACATGCCCTGCTGTCAGCACAGCTCTGTGCTGGCCCATTAGGGCAGTGGTGTCGAGAGATGGAAGTAAACATCTTTTTCCTGTAAAAGCTCAGAGTAGGGCTGTGGATCAGCAGTTGTTTCCCTGCATGATGCTCAGTGCAGTGCTGGGGTGGCTGCAGGGCTGGTTCGTGCCTGGCCCCTTTGTAGTTGGTGCTGCAGACAGTAAAGCAAGGCACAACGCAGGGGGTGAAGCAGCACGGTCTTTCAGAAGTTGCCCAGGCACCTCTAAAAGTGGGTTGTTAAGGGTCTGCTCAGCAGCTTTGGTTGTCCACAGCTCTGCAGTGCGAGGTCCTGCATTGCCTTTGTTGTTCTGTTAGAGTGAATCTCTGATGATTTGAGTACAGAAAGGAGAACAGGAAAACAGAGCCTGAAAGTGAAATGGAGCAAAAAGAGCCATTGGACGTCCTGAGATCACCCCTGTTTATCAGAACCACATGGCAGGAGGCAGCGAGTTGACATCTTTGGGCCTTCTCCGAGGTTCCAGAGTTGGGGGAGGGACTACAGGGCCAAAGCAAAGAGTTTAATCTGAGCCTGTTGCTTGTGTTGGCCGGCAGAAGGGGGAGATGGTCTGCATTAACACAGCGTGGCTCTGGAAATTGTCTGAGGTTGGAATAAATCGGGTTGGGATTACATGGCGGAGCCCTCTTTGTATTGAGAGTGAAGAACGAAGAGATCTCACATTTAGCAGAGGTTTTTGTCGTGCCATAAGGGTGTGTGTGGGCTTGGTCTACGTGATGGGACCCCACTGGGATGGAAAGGTGGTGCAGATGGGAACCTGGGGATCCCACAGCGGAGCAGCAGAGCTCTGGGTGCATCCATCTGCAGTGTGCACTCCTGTGCCACCCAATGACCCGAGTGCAGGTCCTGCAGGGCCAGCCTCTGTGCTCTGCTTGCAGACGATGAAACCTCATCTGCAGAAAATCTGTCTGCGCTCTAATTGCCAAAGGCTGCACGATGCACAGGATGACACTGGGTTTGGCAGCGGCGGCGCAGAAAAGCTGAGCTAGGAAAAGCATCTGGGAATGGAAATATTTTTAGAGTGGTTCTGTAAACAAAGAAAGAAAAGGAGCAGTAATTAGAACAAGGGCTGCAGGCTGTGCTGTGCCAAGAGCCGGCTGGGAGACCCCAAGCACATGGAACAGCACCCAAAGTGCTGTTAGTGCGTTTTGTTTGTTGTGCCTCAGTGTTCCTGCTCTGGAATGGGATTTGTTCCTCTTGCAGCAAAACCAAAGCCCTGGCCCGTGCACTGCACTGCTCTCTGCTTGTCCCTGTGTGCCACGTACAGCAGAGTGTGCTGGCAGGGCTGTGCTGCTCCTCCTATTGCCCACAGTGCCACGTGGAGCACATGGACTCCCACTGTCTGCAAGCCAGGAGCACGAGGCTCCCGTAGGGTCACTGGGCTCTAAGAACACATTGCTGAAGGCAACCCAAAGGAAATGGTGTTTTTGTGTCTAAGGTGCCCTGTTGGAGAGCCTGCAGCGTCCAACCTTACAGCATCTCCATCAGCATCCTCTGCTTAAGTCGTGTTGTGGAGAAGGATCTGAACTTTGGGTTCTTCCACTCTGAAAATTCCAAAAGCATGCAGAGATGGTGGTTATCCAGACTGCAAATTCATGGGATCACTGCATCCTGGGAGGTTATTTTAGATGTAAGATGCGTTGGCTGGTTGTAGATCGGCCAAGCATTTTTCCCATAAGGAGGAATATTTTGGCAAGCTTCAGTGTTGTTTTTCTTCCTTTTTTATTTTAATAAAAGCACTCCAAGCACGGCTCCATGATTTATGGATGTTTTAAAATGTACGTTATTAAACACTTAAATATAGCAGCAATGTTTGATGACCACCCATCCCTGCCCTATAGCTCTGCAGTCACCTCAGATACTTCTTCTGTCTCCATCCAAATAAATTAAAGGAAACAATGTCAGCGAAGCAGCACAGACTGATAATTCTCACCTCAGCCCTGTGCTGTGTATGGCAGCGTTTTGACCCCATGAAGTCATATTTATTCCCCAAAATGCCTGCTTGTTAATGGGGCTGATCCTTGCGGGTGATGGTTGCCATCGGACACAGGCTGCAGTGGTGCAGGAGCCAGCAGTGCCAGCAGTGTTCCTCTGCAGGGACCTGGCTTTGCTGTGGAACCCTCAGCTTCCTTATAGGATTTCTCAGTCAGGACTTGGGATCCTCCTGCAGTGCAAAGAATGGGTCAGAAGTGCAGGAACCTCTTTGGTGACAGAAACCAGGTGGCTGCCCCATCCACAATGTGAGACAGAGCAGAGCTGGGAGGGTGCAGTGCAGTTCTGTACAGATGCTGGTGCTGCGCTCTGAGTGCCACAAAGCTGCTGCTCCTTGCTTGCAGCACTTATGGCAGCAAGATATGCCCATCTTCTGCTGCACTTCACCCCTTGGGTGCTTATCCCACAGAGCAGTCTGAGCTATTTTAAAGCTAATTAATCATAGTGAGCTCCTAAAGAGGAGGGGAGGGGAAAGAAAAAGATACTCCACGCCTTTGGCTCTGGGATGTGTCCTCGGCTGTAACCTAAGCAAACCCTCTGTTTTCTGCCTGTGTGAAATCCTCTGGGTAGGAGAGTGCTTTGCACGAGGCCCCCAGCAGTGCTGCAGGCAGGGAGCGCAGCCCCCTTCCTACAGAGCATCCCTGAGCAAGTGCACCCAGCTCGCCGCTTCTGCAGCAGGCTCACAGGATGGGACGTGTCACACCAGGTCAAAGCGGGGACAAGCAGGAGGGTGCTGGAAATCCCTTCCCCTTGAACGCTCCCAGAAGAACCGATGGTGCCTGCTGGCCTCGCCCTGTGTAATTGCTGTCTTTTGCATGGCTCGGAGCCAGGAACCTAATTTTCCATGTTATTTTGTGACAGTAAAATTGGAGCACGCCTGAGTGCAGCTCTCTGAGCAGCAATTAAGTGGCATTAGCTGTGGCATTAGCTGTGGCACTGCATTTGCACCATCTGAGCAAAGCTATGAGATTTTGGCGCTGCCCTAGCAACGATCTGCCGTTAGCCCACCTTGACAACTTAAATAGCTTTATGACTTCAAACCCTCAGATGGTGCTTTCGGATGATGTTTTTTTGTGCTTTCCCACCCCCGTACCAGCACTGAACTCGTGTGCAGTGAACAACGGTGGCTGCGAGCACGACTGCGTGCAGCTGACAGCCAACCAGCACCAGTGCCGCTGCCGCCGGCTGCACCGGCTGCGGGAGGACGGCCGGCGCTGCGCCCGTGAGTGCTGGGCAGTGGGGGGAGGGATGGCAGCCCTACGTGTGGGGCTCTGTGGGTCATTTCTGCTTCTTTCGACCCCAGCGTGGAGCCCCTGTGCTGAGAGGAATGGGGGCTGCATGCAGCTCTGCCGTGATGTCCGGGGAGCGGCGCGCTGCGAGTGCCACCCTGGATACCGGCTGGGACCCGATGGCAGAGCCTGCCAAGGTGAGCTCCTGCGGGGCCAAGCAGCGTTGCCCCTGCTTTGGGAATTGATGGGATGATGCTGAGGAATGTGCCGTCAACACTGTTTCAAGGCTGCTGCTCTTCTGGCTTTTCCCATTTGTAGATGTGGATGAGTGCTTGGCCGGCCTGGCCATGTGTGCACATCGCTGCCTGAACACCCGCGGCTCCTTCATGTGTGCCTGCAACCCGGGCTATGAGCTGGGAGCAGACAGCAGGCAGTGCTACCGTAAGTACTGTGGTGGGATGGGGGGTCTGTGGGTCAGAATGGGGGAAAAAGGAGTGTGGGGGGTCCTGCTGATAAGGAGCACTTGGTACAGCCTGCTGAGAGTGCTCCGAGTCACAGAGCTCCATGGGCCGTGGTCAGAGCTGTTGGCTTCTCCCACCAACAGAACTCATCCTCATCTTTAAAGTTATCATTGCATAGGTTTAGATGGTTTACTTGGAGCTGTTTGGTTCCAAATGGGCCAAGTCCAACTCCCGGGGACTGCATTGGATGAGTTTGGTCAGCTGTAGATGTGTAACTGAAGGAGGAATTGAGCTAATGATGTGATCACATCTGCTCCCATCAGGAAGAGAAATAAACACAATTGAATGCAAGAGTGAGCCAGATTGCCATATGTTCAGCCAAAGCTCATCAGCAGAGACGGCCTGAAGCAAAGTAGTTCAGAGCAATGCAAAGAGCTGTGTGCTGTTCAGGAGCCAAAGCACTGCTGGCACCTCTCTTCCTAAGGGCATGGTTGATCCCACACTGCATGTTCTGCTGAACAAAATCCCGTAGCTCAGTTTCAGTAGCATCCACTTTTGCATGTAGATGCCTGATTGGTGTTCTTGGATGAGCACACGCTTCTTGCAGGTTTGTTCCCTGCTGTGCCCTGGCTGACCACACGTTAGCAGGGAAGGAGAAAAGATTTGTGTTTTGAGATCTGGAAGTTAGCTTTCGGCTGTGGCACAGCCTTTGTTTTCTACATGCGCAGACCCACTGGGGACTGAGCTCCTCTTCTTTCATCTTTCTTGGGCCTGAATGCACCAAAACCTCAAGAATGTTCCTGTAGGCGGCAGCTATTTTTCTGAGGTTCGAGAGTGACTCAGAGCCCCATGGTACTTTTAGCCTAAAGAAGCTTCATTAGCTAGGCTGGGGTTTACATGAACTTTGCCAAGCTATGAAGACACATGGCTGCTATTGATGCTTGCCTCCTGCATTCAGCCATGTCAGTCACTGCCTTTCCTAGCTGCAGGCATCTGGATGTTTGCAGCACTCAGCTGCTCCCATTCCCAGCTGGCATCCAAACAGCTCTGTGCTGGGAAGGCTGAGCCAACTCTGGTTGGCAGCACATCCTGCAGCTCGTCAGGAATGGGAGCAGCTCTGTCTGCAGTCTGGTTCATCTCAGCTTGACCATGAGCCTGTCCCCGAGGGGCTCCACAGGGTTATTTTTGTACAGTCCTTTCCAGCCCAGTCTATTCCCATCCCTTCCCTGCAGCACAGCACTGCTCTGCTCAGCAAGGCCGTGTACCAAAAGCACACGTAAGGAGTTGGTGCCGTGGCACTGGATGCTGATGGAATTCCTTCTGCAGGGATAGAAATGGAGATTGTGAACAGCTGTGAGAGTGGCAATGGTGGCTGCTCCCATTTGTGCCACCACAGCAGCACTGGCCCCATCTGCACCTGCAACTCAGGCTATCGGCTGCAGGATGACCACAGGACCTGCACTGGTAAGGCGAGGCTTCCTCCTTGTTTTCACAAATCTATCCCAAGCCACGAGGACCCTCATGTGTCAGCTGCTGTGTGCACATACACCATGAGGCTATCATGGAGCAGTGTTAACAACTGCTGCTACCGCTGTGTATTGACACCCAGCACCCTCTGCTTTTATTTAGACATCAACGAATGTGAGGACGGCTCTCACTGCTGCCAGCAGGACTGCTACAACTACCCTGGGGGCTACGAGTGTGCCTGCCATGCTGGGTACCGGCTGCGTGCTGATGGCTGTGCCTGTGATGGTGAGCAGGGCGCATGCAGTGCGGTGTGTGTGTTGTCCTTGCTCCTGTAGCACCCATCCGTTGGGCCAGCAAAGCTATGGGGCTTTGAATTCGATGACTTCAAGTCAGGCTGCCTCAGATTTGCTCCAGGTCTGAATGCAGCCACAATTTGCACACATCATTTTTTCAGTATTGACTGAGCGTTGCCTGTAATTTCCATCTTGGTGGAGTTGGTGGTAAATACAAGTGTCTGTGTAAAGCATGGATGACTTGGGGACAAATGCAGGCTATTAATGAAAAGAAGTTGTTCTGCCTGGTTGTGAGCAGCTAGGCACCTCTTCCAGTCGCTCCCAGTTATAGAGCCATGCAATCACTGGAGTTGGAAGGGACCCTTGAAGGCCATCTGATCCCACTCCCCTGCAATGAACAGAGGCTCTCCATCACTTGGGCAGTCTCCTTCAGCTTTCAGAGCTTTGTGTTACCCAGTGAGGTGCTGCCACCTGCTCGCTGTGCCCTTTGTGTTTTAGATGTGGATGAGTGCTCCTCCAACAACGGTGGCTGTGAGCACACGTGCCAGAACCAGGTGGGGTCCTTCCAGTGCAGCTGCCCCGTTGGGTACAAGCTGGATGGAGACAGGAAGGGCTGCATCTGTAAGTGCTGCATGCTGGGCACCCTGTGCCTGTCCCCCTGCAGCAGGACCATAGAAACAACTTTACACCATCAGGAGCATCAGAGTGCCTGTCCTGCCCATCCCTGAGGCTTTATAGGCTGTGCTGCCCCTGCTGCAAGTGCCATGCTTAGCCCTGTGAAGGAAGGGAACTAGGATCTGTAGGTGATGTGTGCTTGTTCCAAAAGGACACTAAGCTGAAATTCATCCCTTAGTTTTGTTGGGTGGGCAGTCTGCCCCAGTGAATTGGAAAAAGCCAAGTGGGAAGGAGTGGATCACTGCTGTAGAGATATCAGTGACGTGATGAACGCTGAAGCAATTGTACAAACCCTCTACTGAAGTTCTGGTTTCCCTTCGTTATGGTAGAAGTGCTGTACTGTTCCCCACCCCCAGATGAGCTCTTTTCCATTTTCTCCCTCTGACTTTGTGGTCTCTGTGGCTGTTCCCCCAGCTGTAGAGAACTCGGTGGAAGCCCTGGATGCCCGGCGCCCCATCATGCGCCCCGTCCCCCACGTGGCCATCCTGCAGGATGAGCTCACCCAGCTCTTCAGCGACGACTACGAAGAGGAGGAGGAGGAAGAGGTGGAAGCAAGAGGAGAGCACACGCTTTCAGAAACATTCGGTGGGTGTTTCATGGCTGCAGTCCTTTTGCTTGGAGGCCTCCAGTTTGAATGGTGGGTGCTGGGTCTGTGCCTGGTGGATGCACGAGCAGCCACAGGCTGTAATGTTGGGGTTGCTGGGGGCAGTCTTGGGGAGGGCATCTCACCGTCTTGTCTCGTTGCAGTCTGTTTGGAGAACACCTTTGGCCACGACTGCAGCCTGACATGTGAGGACTGCCAGAATGGGGGCACCTGCAACGTGGAGGGGACAGGCTGTGAGTGCCCGGCTGGCTGGAGCGGGCTGCTGTGCAACCAGAGTGAGTGGTGCTGTGCATAGACCCTAATGCACTTTATTCAGAGGTCAAACCCACAGTTGTGCATGCTGTTAAAGCTGTGCCCTCTGTCCCACAGCCTGCCCACCCGGAACCTTCGGCAAGAACTGCAGCCAGCTCTGCCTGTGCCAGAATGGGGGCACCTGTGAGCCCACCACCGGCACCTGCCGCTGCCCGCCTGGCGTGGCTGGGATCCACTGTGAGGATGGTGAGAAACAGCTGTGTTCCATTGGTATTTTTCCCTTGGCAAAGCAATGAGCATCTCTGTCAGGTGTTTGTCATGGGCTTCTTTGGAGCCTTCTGTATTTGCTGGGGTTGGTTCCCCCCCCACCCCCATCTGAGGGTGTTCCTTGCTCCCAAAGAATTAAAACCTTTGGGGCACGGAAGTGACGAGACAATGAGGGATTTGGCCACAGATGGAGGGTTAGGATCATACAGAAGCTGTTACTGAAGGAGGAGAACATGAAGTAAGGCAGGAGATAGCTGGAGCTTTTCTTTCTGTAGGAAGGAGGTGGTTGAAGGGTGCAGAGAGAACAGGAAGGTGAGATTAAAGCAAGCAGTGCCAGGACACCTGGGGAGGGCTGTGCTGCAGCTCTCTGCTGACACAGTGCTTCGTCCGTGTGCTTCTCATGTGGAGAACTCAGTTTTGAGCTGGTACAGGGAATCCTGTTGCCCTTATCAGAGACCCCAGCATCTTCCTGGTCAGACAGCAGTCCCTCCCTCACTGCACCCTGTGCCTAGGTTTGTCTGTGACGATGTACTCCGATTTTGGTATGTGTCTATCCTGCAACACATGAAATTACAGACCCAAACCGCCTCACCATCCCTATCACCAGGGTGCCCAAAAGGATTTTTTGGAAAGCAGTGCAGGAAAAAATGCAACTGTGCCAATCGAGGTCGCTGCCATCGCATCTATGGAGCGTGTCTGTGTGATCCTGGCCGGTACGGGCGGCACTGCCACTTGGGTACGCTTCTGTTATGGGTGCATGCTGCCTTTGGGCTGGGTGCTGTAACAGAAGGGTCACTCCTGCCCTGTCCTCGTCCCTGCAGCTTGCCCCAAGTGGACGTTTGGCCCCGGCTGCTCCGAGGAATGCCTCTGTGTGCAGCCCAACACGCAGCACTGCGACAAGCGGGACGGCTCCTGCCGCTGCAAGCCTGGCTACCGCGGTGTGCACTGCGAGAGCAGTGAGTGTCCTGATGGATATTGCAAGGCTCCATCCTCCTGAGACCTCTGCGCCTCTTGCTTGCCTAGATTAGGAACTAAACATGCTATCTTTGTCCCCAGAGTGTGAGCCTGGCCGCTATGGGGAGGGCTGCAGGAAGAAATGCAGCTGCTCTCCAGACATGCAGTGTGACCACGTCACCGGGCAGTGCTGGAAGGAGTGTCCTCAGGGCTACCATGGGGAGAACTGCGACCAAGGTGAGGTGGTGGGGTTGGAAGTGGCTTCTGATGACCCAAATCTGGGATCTCGTAGAGCTGGGAGCTTAGAGAGGGAGGCAGGATTCTTGTGCATAGAGATCCTTATTCAGAAAAGGAAGACAGGCAGGCTCTCTCTGCCTCCTGCCCTGTGGGCATCCCTGCTGTTGTAGATGAAGGTGACAGATATCATTTATCTTTTTTCCTCCCTTTGATATCCTTTTACTTCCAGACCATCAGTCCCCAGAAGAATGGCATTGTGTTTCCCCTTCTGTTCTTTTTCCTCTGCTGAAGTTCTGTTTGATCTGCACATGGCAGATTCTGTACTTTGTGCACATTAGGATTTAAACTTCTGCCTCTGTATGAAATTCCCAGAGCAGTTCCTCTCTCTTTGCTTCATGCTCACCCTCCCTGTTTTCCTCCTGCTGTCAAATTGGGCAGCTTAACTTCTGCTGTAAGAACCCCAAGGCTGTAAGTGGAAGCGCAGTAGGTTCTTGCATCCCATATTGCATCCATTCATTCCAAAGGGCTGCAGCAGCACTGCAGCTCCCGGGTGCTCAGCTGAGGATAGTTAATAAAAGGAATAAGAAAGGAGCTCAAGCCTGCAGGGGGGGAGTCACAGGAAATAACACAAATATTTGTACAGAAATAGGAGGCTTTTGGCTGTTGTTGGGACCTGGAAATGATTAAAGGGTGAAGACAAACATCTGCCATCAATTAGCACAGAGCAGGAATAACAAAAACTCCACTGTGTCACTCGAAATTTACGAGCTAGGGTGCCTTTTCCTGCGCTAATTGTGAGTGCTGGTGCACGTGTGTCTTGTAGGAACACACAAAAAAAGACCACGAGCGTGGTGTGTGTCTGGGGGCTCGGAGAGGTCTGTAGGAGCTCAGTGGCTCTTGGCCTGTGTGCAGCTCTGTCACCTGCAGCTCTCACTGCTGTTTGCTTGCAGAGTGCCCTGCAGGGCGGTTTGGGGCCGGCTGCCTGCTGCTCTGCTCCTGCAGCGGGGCTCCCTGCGATGCGGTCAGCGGGCGGTGTGTGTGCGCAGCGGGACGGACCGGGCACGACTGCGCCCAAGGTGAGCGCATCTGGTGCTGCGTGACAGCGGCTGGAAGCCACTGATGGAGTGTGGATGTCCTGTTCCTAACAGTTCCAAATACAGTGAGCTGGCCCCGTCCCCAACCCTGCAGCATCTCAGCTGCCCTGCTCAGCCGTCAGCAGTCTGCGTCCCTCGTGCAGCTCCTGCGGGGTGACAGTGGCTGCCAGGTTAGCATGCTTTGCCAGGAGCTCTGCTCCTCAGCAGCAGATGTGAATCTCAAGTTGACACAAGGGCCCTGGCAGGCAAGCACTTAGTGAGGGATGTTTATAAAACAAACACTGAGATGTTGTCTTCACTGCTGGCCGTTTATTCCCAAACAAAAGCATACAAACTAGACGGGGGATCCACTAACAAGAAATTAGGCTTCCCACCTTGCCCTTTTGGTTGCCAGCTCTCTGCATGGGGGTCATGCAGCCCCTTGTCCCTGTCCAAGGGCAATGAGGAACCAGCCCATCTCCAGTCCCAAGCTGAGCCATCACCCTGCTCTGTGCCACTTACCAGAGGCATTGAGCTGCCCTTGTTCTCTCTGATTGCTGCAGCCTGCCCAGAGGGTCGCTGGGGCCTCGGCTGCCAAGAACTGTGTCCTGAGTGTGCCAACAATGGTAGCTGTGACCCTGCCACGGGAGCATGCGTGTGCCCACCGGGCTTCACTGGCAGCCGCTGCCAGGATGGTGAGCATTGGGTCATGGTGGATTCTGGGTCCATGATGGTGAGTGCTGGGTCGTGATAAGTGTTGGGTCTATGATGGTGAGTGCTGGGTCCGTGATGGTGAGCATAGGGTTGTGATGAATGCTGGGTTCGTGATGGTGAACCTTGAGTCATGGTGAGTGTCAGGATTAAGGAGAGTTGGGGTCATGGTGAATGTTGGGTCCGCGATGGTGAGCGCTGTGCTTGTGGCTGTGTGTGCTGTGCCCTGGGCTCGCTGCGGAGTTGCAGCTCGTGTCCCTGCCTTGCAGTGTGCCCACCCGGCTGGTTTGGCCAGGACTGCCAGCAAACCTGCAGCTGTGGGAATGAGGGACATTGCCATCCCGTGACGGGGACGTGCAGCTGCGCACCCGGCTGGATGGGCCACGACTGCCGGAGAGGTACAGCGCCTGCATCATCGTGCATCGTTCATAGGAGACTCTGAGCTGTGCAGTGCTAGGCTGGGGCTGGCCTCTTTGCCATCCCCGTGCTGTGCCTGTGTTGCAGGCTGTGCCGCGGGGCGCTGGGGTCCAGGCTGTGCCAATGTCTGCGAGTGCAGCAGCAGCACCGGGAGCTGCGATGCGGTGACGGGGCAGTGCGCCTGCGATCCCGGCCACACGGGCAGCCACTGCGAGGAGCGTGAGTGTGTGCTGCAATGAGTTTGGGCTCAGGTTTGTTTCCCAGAGCCCTGTGGGAAGGGTCGGTGCTGTGGCAGTGGTAATTCTGTCCTCGTGATGCCATTCTGGTGGGTGTGTGGGTGCATAGCAGTGGACTCTCGTTTGAAACACGAGGCGGCCATCTCCTTCCAGATCCCTTTTGTCCTAACCTGTGCTCCCACTGCAGCACAGTCCCAAGGATGGTTCCTCAGTGCTCTTTGCTCTCTCCCCAGGGTGCCCAGCAGGATGGTTTGGGTTGGGCTGCCGGCACCGCTGTCAGTGTGAGCATGAGGCCATTTGTGACCACATCAGTGGGGCGTGCACGTGTGCTGCGGGCTGGCGGGGGACCTTCTGTGAGCACTGTGCGTAGCCCAGGGCATGGAGTGATCCTTGGGTGTCTGCTCACCCACTGTGCACCCCTAAGAGCCGTCCATTCTTCTTACAGACCCTCTGGGCTGTTTGCTTTGTTCCCTACAGCTTGTCCGGATGGATTTTATGGCATTGAGTGTCGGCACGCCTGCAACTGCCAGAATGGAGCCCGCTGTGACCACATCACTGGGCAGTGCCACTGCCAGCCGGGCTGGACCGGGCCCCACTGTGCCCGTGGTGAGTGTCCCCAGGGCTGGATCTGACCCCATGCAGCACATACAGCTTTGCTATTGCTCCAACACTGGGTGTGCAGAGCAATTCCCTTAGGGATTTGTCTTGATATGCTGAGGTCCCTCTGGCATGGTTCAGTTCGTGCCTTTTTTTGTTTGTTTGTTTTTGCTGCTGAGAACAGCAGAGCCCCCAGCCCACATCTCACAGCGCTGAAGCACTGATGGAGCTGTTGTCATCCCAACATCTGTTTCCACGCACCACGCAGTGCCAGGTTTTGGCCAGGCTCTGTTTTCTTCGTGCCAAGAGGGGGCAGCGTTGTGTGCTGCCTCTATTTAGGTGCCAAGGAGGAAATACCAAATCTCTCCAGAGGGGCTCTATTCTTACACGGCTCTTAGCCAAGCTTTGCAGACTGGAATGGTTCAAAGGTGCTTCAAACCTGGACTGCCCAGCAGCGATCTGGAGCAGACACAGCCTCATGGAATCCTCTTGGCAAAGGTCCCTGGTTCAGGGGCTGCTCCTGAAGGCTGTGCATGTTGTTGCTGGATCTGACAAGGGCTGGGGATCCTGGCAGAACAGCTCCCTCACAGATAACATGATGTCACGCTAAGGATAACAGTGTCCATGTGTTGGAGCAGCAGCCACACGTAGCATGCTGCTGTGGGTTCTACATGTAGCACCATAAAACCAATGCATGCACGGCCCAAAGAGCAACAACCCATGGGGTCAAGATGGTTGTTATGGTCTGGCTGCTTGCTGGTCTCTCCTGCTGACAGGAGGCACTGCTGGTGGGACTGGGTGATGCCACGCATGCCTGTTGCTAACAGCTGTGTCTCTCCTGCAGCGTGCCCACAGGGCAGGTTTGGTGAGGGCTGCAGCCAGGTGTGCAGCTGCTCCAACAATGCCACGTGTGACCACATCACCGGCCACTGTCTGTGTGCTGCTGGCTGGATGGGACCCACGTGCCACCAAGGTAATGTGCCTTGTGGCTGCCCAACCTAGCTGTGGGTGCTAGAAATGCCATTGCTTGGGCTGAGCTGCACTTTTCAATGGCGGCAGTAGATCCAAAAACCTGAGGCAGATGATAGCAAGGCAGGATGGCAAGAGACTATCAGCACTTCCCATTCATTCCCACAGACAGGTGCCAAGAGATCTCCTAGTGCAGCACAAGTTGCCCTGGCTCGCAGTTCTGTAGCAGCACAGGGTGAGGGCTTGGCTGCTTGCTGCAGTGCCTTCGGGCACAGCTCAGTGCAATTGAGCACGAGAGCATTATTCATGTGCTTAAATGGCTTTTTGTGCTGATGCTCACCATGGCTGTTGCCTTCACACAGTGTTTTTTGGGCTATGTGCCACCGCCAGGGCTGAGACATTTCTGAGAGATCAGGCAGCCCAGTGGGGCGTATAAATTCAGTCCCCCTCTTAGCAGTGGTGGGACGGTGGAGGCTCAGAAGGCACCACGTGTTTTTCCATTCCTCTCATGGTTGTCCTATGTGTGGCCGTTTGTTCCATCACCTCCAGCCACAGGCTTCCTCCTGCACTCCATTACTCAGCTTGGCACTGGGTTGGGGGAAAAAGGGTGCTTTAGGGTTTGGTTTCAGGTTTAGAGAATTTAGGATCCTCATTCCATGCCCTCCTGTCCTTGGGCACGTCGCTGGAGGCTCAGCTTTGCCTTTGGCACACACCTGGGATGGATTTCTGATTGATTGCCTTTTGGTTTCCCCCCAGCATGCCCAGAGGGTTTCTATGGGATGGGCTGCTACCAACGCTGCCTGTGCCAGAATGGGGGGACGTGTGACCCCGCCACGGGGCACTGCACCTGCCCAATGGGATGGACCGGGCTGGCCTGCGAGCTGGGTAAGGACACTGCCAACAGCATCAGGACATGGGCTCTGCCACCAGCCGGTCCCATTTTGGGGTGGTTTGCCCTTGGAGTGACAGCTCTGCCTTTTGCTCTCTCCTAGCGTGCGCTGACGGGCATGGGGAGGGCTGTGGGCAGCGCTGTGCCTGCCTGAACGGGGGGGTCTGTGACCTGCAGGGACAGTGCCAGTGCCCACCTGGGTGGAGTGGGAGCATCTGTGAGAGCCGTGAGTAGGGGGGGTGGGATGTGGGGGTGCGGGAGCGGGGCCTGCTCAGTGCAGAGCTGAACGGCTGGATTGCAGCAGCTGGGAGGCTCGGGGGTGCCATGGTCAGGGGGGGGGTACCATGGCTTTGTGGTAAGTGCCGTGGTTTTGGGATGGGTGCTGTGGTTTTAAGGTAAAGATACAATTTCACGAGGGCTGAAAAGAGTTTGGGTTTGAGCTCCTGCTCTTACCCAAAGCTTTTCCCCATCCCCACACACCCTCACTGCTTTGCATAGACCAGCTTTGAGAGTTGCTCTGGTGGTGCATTCATTTCTGGAGCAGACATGAGAGCTGAACTCCCAGATTTTTGCAGCTGTAGTGCTGACTTCTGGCTCATGTTGGTACTGCAGATACTTGGTTTGCAGCAGCTTTAGGTGTTTCTGCGACAACAGCAGTGAAGAAATTGCAGCCATGTGTTCTGCCAGCACCCAGATCTTCTTAAAACAGTGCTTAACCCAAAAGCCCTTCCAAAAACCTTTGGTGCAGTTAAGATGACTCTTGCACACCAACTTGTGCGCGAGTCTGTTCGCAGAAGGGCTTAGTCGTTCAGCTATCACACATGCAGTGAAAGGAGCCCCTTTTTTATTCCCTAACTTGTCATTTCTCCCCTGCTTGCACCCCAAGCCTGTCCGGAGGGGTACTTTGGTGCAGGCTGCCAGGAGCACTGTGACTGCAGGGACAAAGGGCTGTGCCACCCCATCACCGGTGCCTGCCACTGCTCCCCCGGATGGAGGGGCCAGCGCTGCGACAAAGGTGAGACTGCATTGGGTTGGGGTTTTGGCTGCTGCGGGTTAGGGAGGGCCTGCCATGTCTCTCCTGTCCCCACAGCCTGCCTGCCCGGAGTGTTTGGGAAGAGCTGTGCTGAACGCTGTGCCTGCCCCCCTGGAGCACCCTGTGACCACATCACCGGGCAGTGCAGCTGCCCGCCAGGCTTCACCGGAGCTGCATGCGAGACACGTGGGTACCCACAGCATCAGGGATCATTCCACGGGCACTGGAATGGGCAGAGGGGTGTGAGCACGTTGCTGAGCCAGGGGACGGGGGTGGGTTTGCAGTGTCAGGGAGTTCTGCAGAAACACAATGCCCTTCTCCATGCAGCCTGCCCGCCCGGCACTTTTGGGGAGCGCTGCGCCCAACGCTGCCGTTGTGCAGGACCCAACCAGGACTGCCACCCCATCACCGGTGCCTGCATCTGTGCACCAGGCCACCACGGGCCTGACTGCGAGCTGGGTGAGCCCATAGCTCCAGGTTGGTGGATGCCTTGCTCTCGCCTCGCTGGGCACCATGCAATCATTGCTTTGCTGTGCAGAGTGCCCTGTGGGCTGGTACGGCCCTGGCTGTGAGCGGCCATGTGAGTGCAAGAATGGGGCCTGGTGTGAGTGCACCACGGGGACGTGCCACTGCCCAGCAGGATACATTGGTGCTGACTGCAGCGTTGGTGAGTGTATGGGAATGGGGGGGGGAATGGCAGCATGGTGATGGCTCCTGGTCTCCCTGCTTTGGTATACGCTGTGGGAGGGCAGCTGCAGCTGATCTCATTTGCTGTCTTAGCACTGGAAACACCGTCTTGCACCATTTGTTGAGTGCCAAAATGATGTCCCCATGACACATCATCAGCTTTTGCGTCGTGCCATCTGGGTATGGCTGCCTCTCTGCTTTTCTGGCAGAGGGAAGTGCAAAAGCTCTGCCCTGCAAGCACAGCCTGCAGGCACTGCAGTGATGAAGGCAGCTGAAGGTGTCCCTCCCACCAGTGTGTCCCAGCGGCCGCTATGGTGCAGACTGTGCACAGCTGTGTGCCTGCGGGGAGGGGGCCACGTGCCACCACGTCACCGGGGACTGCCTGTGCCCACCGGGAAGAGTTGGTCCCACTTGTGAGCAAGGTAACTGCGAGCTGCAGGGCACCTGCAGGGCACCCTGGCACCCTCCTGTCCCAGGAGGTCACCTGTTTCCTGCTGTACCCAGCACTGTGCCCTTGTCCTGCAGGCTGCCAACCACAGCAGTACGGGCTGGGCTGCCAGCAGTCTTGCTCCTGCCGGAATGGAGGGCTGTGCAATGCCACCGATGGGTCCTGCACCTGCGGGCTGGGATGGACTGGGAAATCCTGCGAGTTAGGTAAAGCTGCTCCATGCACACAGCCCAGCCTGCTTGGTGGCTCGCTGCCCGCTGAGCTGCCCTGCTGTGCCCCACAGAGTGCCCACCTGGGAGCTTTGGTGCTGACTGCCAGCTGCGCTGTGCCTGCAGGCACAATGGCACCTGCGACCGCATCACTGGCGCCTGCCGATGCCCCCCGGGACGTTATGGGGCCCTGTGTGAGCACGGTGAGCTGGGGGGGTGGGCAGGTGCAGGGGGCCCGTGTGTGCTGCTCCCTGTAACTGAGCAGATGCCACATGGGCATGTTTCAGAGAGGACAGCTCTGTGCTTCTCTCTGGATGCTCCCTTCCAGGTTGTCCCCCGGGTTTCCATGGGACCGACTGCCAGCAGCACTGTGACTGTGCCCATGGAGCTGCCTGTGACCCGGCCACCGGCCACTGCCACTGCCCTGTGGGGCTGCGGGGTCCCCGCTGCCAGGAAGGTACTGCGCCCCCAGCCCCTCTGTTGTGGTGCCTCAGAGCCATTTGGCACAGCTGTGCCCCTCTCCTGTCCCAAACCAGGCTGCGAGGAGGGGATGTATGGTGAGGGATGCCAGCAGCGCTGTGACTGCGTGGGGAACGCGCCCTGTGACCCCATCACGGGGCTCTGCCTCTGTCCTCCAGGAACAACCGGCCCCAAGTGTGACTCAGGTGAGGATGGGCAATGAGGTGAGCAGGGAAATGAAAGGAAGGTGGGGGGGTGGATCAAAATACAGCCCTCAGATGGGTGCAAACATGCCTTGTTGGAGCTGATGTCTCATGGAAGAGCACTGTTCTGTGTGCATCCCATTGGAGAGAAGATCTTACCCAGACCAGAGCCCGCCCTGCCATGTTGGGGTAGCGCAGCCATCTGATCCCCTCTGCCCCACAGAGTGTCCTGTGAGCCGCTATGGCCCCGACTGTGCCCTCACCTGCACCTGTGCCAGCAGCTCCCAGTGCAGTGCCAGGACTGGCCGCTGTCGCTGCCACCGCGGCTCCATGGGCTCCTCGTGCCAGGAAGGTGAGCCCAGCCCTGTGCTGCGCCGGCCCTGGGTGCTGCCTGCAGCACAGGGGCTGAGTGCTGTCCCCTTCTGCTCCAGCTGTGCCCGCCCAGATGCCCACCAGGTCCCCAGAGCTGCAGGGGATGGAGCGCTACGTCCTGCCTCAGCCACAGGGCCCTGCAGAAGCACACGACCCAGCTGGAGGACTTGTTCCCAAGGCACTCGAGTGACAACCAACTCATAGCAGATGGGAGCTGGCTGCTGCCTGGGCTGGATAAGGGCTGTAGGACTGCTCTGCAGCTGCTGGCCCTCACTTCTGGCCGTTGGCTGCTGGGGTTGGAGGGGAAGGGGTGATATGATGCTTGAAAATAGGTATTTATTCAAAAATATTTATGGCAAGCTCTACCACAGCAGTGCAGGAGCTCTGCAGAGCTGCCACCTGGAGGGGAAAGAGCTGATCAAGAACCTGCAGCACCCAATCCAGACATGGACACGTTGGCACAAAGCTGTGGGTGCCCGCAGCCCTGCAGTGGTGGTGGTGCAGCACCTGGTCCTGAGTGCACAGGGATGGCCCCATCCCTCAGGGGCCAAAGAACTGCTTCCTTTCCGGGTGGACTTTCTTTTAATCTGTAAATAACTTGTACTTTTTTTTTTACTAATTAATTTTTTCTTACTTCTTCCTTTTTTTTTTCTTTTTTTTTTTTTTTTTTTTTGCATTAGATGTGAAGAAATAATGTTAAAATAAGCACGTAGTGAAGGACCAAACTCGTATAACTGAGGTTGGGTATGAGCAGGAAGCAGGGAGGAAGGAGAGGTGGTGATGTGCCAAACACCCATGGGCTCCTGCTGTTCTTGGTGCCTATTCTCCACCCACTCAGGGCTGTGTGCTGTTGGCACGCACCTGAGCTTTCTATTTATTTCCTTGGTGGGCTGGAAAGCCTCTGAGCATGGTGCCTTTCTGAGCAGGGAATGCAGAAACTCCATTGTTCAGATCATGGTTGTTTTTTACTGGTTTTGTCTCTTAATACACCTTGCTGCTTCTTTTCACGTAGCATTTCTCTCTCTCTTAGCCTCTTGTCTCCTTTAATTTAACACCCATTTAGCACAGTTCTCATTCTTCCACAGTTGATAGAAATAAACAGACAGCCTCATTGAACTTCTTTTTGCCTTGTCTCTTCAGTTAGTTACCTGTGAATGTCACTGCAGCTCTTCTGAAGGATGGCTCCTGAGCCACATCCATCACAACCCAGCAGCAAAGACAGCTGTCAGATGGAGCTTCCTGCTGACTGTTAGCAGTGGGAACACCTGGCTCCTTGGTGGGGGTCCCACTGCTGCACTTTGGGCAAGGAGGACGTTTGTCTCATTAGGATCCGAGAATTTATTGTTGGTCTCCTTCATCCTTTGGCAGTTTGATGCAAACAGAGACATCAGAGCAATGCTGCCCTGAGCATTCCCATTGCCTCCAGCACTCCTTCCATTCCAAACAGACCTGAGTTGCTCAGCGGTCACAGCCCCACTCCCTGCCCTGACCCTCAACCACTCCTTGGTGCTGAGTTGTAGGGGAAAGCCAGCTCTGCACTGAGCCAGGACGCCCTAACGCTTGGCCAAAGGCACCTGGATGCCAGGTCCGTGTCAATTAACGGCCATCAACACTGCTGCCACAACCAGTCCCTGCCCAACAAACCCAGGAAGAATGGCTCTCCTGCTGCCTCCTGGCAGGGCTCAGGCTCCAGAGCTCTGGAGCTCCCATGGGGTCAGGCCTGGCTGTTACACATCCGTCTCGATCCGCAGCCGCTCCATCCGCCGCACATTGCACTCCACGGCCACACGGCTGGTGATGGGTCGAGCACAGGCCTGGGGGAACCAGCCCCGCTCGCCGTCCCGCAGCCGCTCACCCCAGCACCAGCCTGGGAGGAGAATGGCACGTGAGCACACCTGGGAAGCACCCACGGCAAGAGGCCTCGGGGCTGCTGGAGCTCTGTCAGCCTTCCAGGCCCGGTATCGTGGGCCGTGGGCACAGAGCTCACTCCCTGTAATGCTGTGGAAGATCCACCGAGGCCGTGCCCCACCACAGCCGTGCCCCGAGGCACAGACCCCACTCACCATCCTCCTCGCCCAGCAGCAGCACCACATCAGCCTGCTGCAGGGAAATCTCATCTGCCTGCTTGGCCATGTAGGCACGGGTTATCTCCACTTGGCTCAGGTCTGCAGGGCAGGACAGAACCAGTTAAGAACATGGGATCGGTGCATCCCAGGCTGAGTGGGAGCCCATGCACGCGGCCATGCTGGCCCCTACCTCCACGGGGAGTGCTGTCAGGCTGCTCTCGCTCCCGGTGCATCAGCGCGGTGACCCAGCGTGCCCGGTCACTCCTGGCAAAGGATAAACCAACATGAGCAGGAAAGGCCACGGATGGCATCCTGCTGCTGGCAGGAGAGACCTCCCCCCAGGGATGGAGGCTTTCAGGACTCACAGTGTCTCTGCTGACAGCAGCACCTCCTCCCGCCGGCCCTCGCTGTCCCTCTCCATGGCCACACGCAGCAGGTGCCCGCCTGGCCGGCCGGGAGGAGGGGATGGAGGCTCTGTGGTCTCCATCTTCTCCACTGAGATTTGGTCCAGCATGGCGTAGTTCATGACGGTGTAGCTCTCCTCACTGCAGCAGGGACAGAAGGGGCTTCTCAGAGCTTCCTCCCCACATGGCATCGCCCCCAGGTGGGCTCTATCCGATGGCTTTGGGCCGTTCACAAGAAATGCCTCCCTCGGAGCCACAACATGGCAGCCTCGAGGTTTCCTAATGCTGCCTGGGGAAGCAAGACGTCAGCCCACCAGTCCTGTGCCAGAGGAAGGCCCTGAGCTGTACCTTTTCTTCTTGGTGATGATCAGGACGTCATTGAAGAGGAAGAGGTGGCAGACCCTGCCGGAGCCCTTACGGAAGATTCCTCCTTCCTCAGAGGAGAGCAGGTAGAGCTCACCCCGTTTCAGCAGCCAGCGGGAGGCAGAGATCAGGGGAAAAGGCTGCAATGGAGAAAACCTGAAGGAGCATCTGTCTCATACATGGCAGGTAAAGACAACTCAAGATTAGGTGGATGAAAACACCACAGCAACAGGCAGCTATTCCAGCCCACAGCCTGCTCAGCCCCACCGCCACGCACCCTCACCTTCTTCTTCCCGAACTCCAGCTGCTTCTGCAGAGTGTACAGCTGCTCTGTCCTCTCCATCGCACGAGCTCCTTCGTTGCAGTTCTTAACCAGCTGGAAAAACACAAGGGAGAATGGGTAGATGAAAGGAAGGATGGCACAAGTGTTGCTGGTGAGGGCCCCAATAAGACAAGTAAGAACTGTAGTGCACTCACCTCCATGGCAGTTCTGAGGCTGGGAAAGCACCAGTGGAAGATACAGTGGAGAGAAGGACAAAGGATGGGCCAAGGAGAAATGAAGAAAAGAGGACAAAGAGAAGGAAAAAACACCATCAAGTGAAAAAAAATGGGCAAGTGAAAAGATGTGTACCATCCCACAGCTATTTGCAGTGAGAATGTCAAGTGAACTGATGTAAGAAGGAAAAATAAGAGGGCAGAAGGGCAGGCTTGGGACCAGGGTGGTGAAACAGAGTGCTGGGAGAGAGGAGATGGGGAGCAGGCAGCCCTCCTCACCTTGCTGATGGCTTTCAGAGCTCTGGTGGCAGCTCCATACGCTGCAGTGCATGCTTGTGTTTTTTGACAGACTGTCTAGAATGTCAAGACAAGAGGCTTTAGTGATATTGCAAGACAGAGCGATGGCAGAGCAGCTGCTGAGCTGGGATCTGTGGTCAGAGCAGAAGGCTCTGGTGGCTCAGCAAACCAACACCTGGAAGCAGTTCCCCTCTCCAGAGGTGCCAAGCAATGCTGCTGTGTGACTTACTTACATCTAACAGCAGAGGAAGCCGCGTTACTCTCTGCATAGGGAGAATGAGAAATGATATCAGTGGCAGCCCTCCACATTCTGGTTTCCTTTCAATTTGTTTCAAGGCCTCTTTAAATAAGGGGTTTGTGTTTCTGGAATGGGACAAGAAATCTCCATTAACGCTGTTTTTCAGGTATCAAGGTTTTCCAGGGGATTCCCATGCGTGAGTAGCACAGTGCAGTGCTGCCTCTGGTGCTCAGCAACAGTGAGCACAGCTGGAGCAGCAGGCAATGGAAAAACAACTGGAAACATTGAGTCTATTCAAGGCTGGGGCTCAGCTGCACCATCAGCACACTCTGGGATGAGTGGCTTCTGCATGCACCCCTCATACACCCCACCTGCAGGAGCTCCCTGTAAGAGCCGTACTCACAGCAGCCTCTGCAGTGTCCTCTGCTGGTAGACTTCGTTGGAGCAGTAACTGATGTAGGGGTTGAAGTGCTTGGAGGCGTGCTCCTCCACAATGTCACTGATGTCGGGGATGAGGACGTTCTCCTGGTGTCGCTTCTCTAGGGCTTGGAAGAAGCTGAGGAGAGGAAGTCAGTCTCACTGCATGACTCACCAGGGCAGGACAGAGAAGATCTGCAGTTTATTGCAGCCCATCCTTCCCCCACATGCCTTTCTCTGTCTCACGAGCTCGTGTCCTTCCTCCTCCCTCACACATTTACCCTCAGGGATCACGCCCCAGCTCTGGCCTTTGCTTCATCTCAAGCCTTGCCCACATCCCAGCACTGCAGGCAGGTGGTGCCTCTGCAGAAGCACAGACTGGGTGTGAGGCAGCAAAAGCCTTCTGGTTTAGGAATTAAAGAAATCAATTGTCCAGAGCAATGCACAAGCTGCACAGCTCGGGGGGTTGCCTAAAGAGAGAAACAAACCGCAATGCACTTGGCCATGAACAGGCTCTGCTCAGACCATCCCAAGACACCACGTGCTCCCCTGAGCAGAACCCCTTGAACTCTCTGCTCTGAAATGACATTTCCACGCTGTGTGTGCTTCCCACGCCACCACAGCCAGTAGGCACAGCTGCTCCACACACACAGAGCCATGCCCAGGTTGGTGGCAGGGACACAGCACGTGCTCAGGGCTCACCTTGTCCCCTGCAGGGGGACAGGCAGCAGGCAGCTCACAGCCCCTGCATCAAGTTCCCCTCGCCCAGCGAGCTCCATCCCTGCTGCAGGAAGAGCAAGGCCCTGCCACCCCCGCCTCAGTTCTCACACAGCTGCAGTCCCTGCATCCCATCTGGGAATTCCCAGCTGGGAGCTTCCAGGAAACAGGAAAGCTCTCAGCACAGTGACAGGGAGCTCTGCAGCAGGCATGTGACCGGGCACTGCTATTCAAAATATTATGTGCTGCTCCTGCTGACAAATTCCTCAAGCCAAAACTGACCCAGCATCACGACTGTGCAACAACAAGGTGATGCTGCAGCACTACAGGAACGTGTGCTGGGTGAAATACAGTCAGGGGATGGATGTCTCAGCACTTCCAGGGATGCTGCCCCTCCATCAGAAAGCTGCAGAATCTACCGTCACAATGCTTCACTCACTTGGTGCTGACAGCCAGGATGTCACTGATGTTGGAGAAGAGGTGGTGGTGCTCCGTCTGGGTCATGGTCTCCTTCAGCTCCTCCGACTTCTTGAAGCAGCCCACCAGCACACTCAGGCTGTGCATGTAGGAGAACTCTGATGTGATGATCTCAAACATTGCCTGAAAGCAGCGAGGCAGGGAGATGCAGCACAGGAAACTGCATTATTACTGGCATAGCAAGGGCGTGAATTAAAAGCCAACTGCATCTCATTCACACCAATGATGCCCATCTGTTATTTAATAACAACTGTATGTTATTTACATTCATAATGACTGGAAAAGGCATATTCAGCATCCCCCATCCCACGCACTGCCTGGCATCAAGGACTTCTGCAGGACGTGCCCTCAGCCCTGGCACACTGTGTGCTCACCTCCTGCCTCTTGCGCTCCTCAGGCTTTATGGTCTTCAGCAAGTCTGCCTCCAGCACCTGTGGGTGAAACTCAGTGCAGAAAATGGCTCTGCTGGGCCTGCACAAGAACCGCATGGTTCTGCAGGTAGCAGAGCTGCTTCACAGGCAGGGATCACTCCGCATTAAACAGGAGACACATCCCACAAGACCAGACCTGCTGGGAGCCCGGCGTGTCCCAGCTGGCCCCAAAGCATCCCACAGCACAGTGCTGCAGGATGAGCTGCTCCCTACTGGGTGCCAGCTCTGAATTTAAAACACACGCTGCCCTGCTGCCTTTCAATGAGCGAGGCACCTGCTTGTGCCGTAAGGGCCTACTTGCAAGGATGGATGAGCAAAGGAATAATCATTAACAACAGTGAGGTACAGCCTGGCCCTCTCAGACCAAGCAAAAGACATAGGAAAGCAGGAGGTTGGCACGTGTACCTCTGGGAGCTGGCTCCAGGTGACCTGTGCGGGCCGATAGCTCCGCACCACGATGGCAGCACCAGGCAGGGATGGCTCCTCAGGGTTGGGCTCCTCCAGCAAATCCTCATCCGACTCATGGCTGACTGAGTTCAGCCCTCTCTCACGGATTTCCTGGTACAGCCGTGGCTCTGCGTGGGGAGAGGTGCAGAGTGAGCACAGCCTCCTGCAGCCCGCCTCACCCTGCTGGGACGGACTTTGCACAGCGCTGGTCAAGCAGCAGCTTGCACGTCCCCAGCAGTGTTTGCTCTGAGCAAACAGAGCCAGGAGTGTTCCAGCTGCAAGTGCGGCTGCGCCCTCCCCAGCAAGCAGGAATGCAGTGGCACACGTGCAGCAAAGGGACTGGATAAGGGGGAATGCACAATGACAGCACAGAGAAAAGGCCATGGGATGAGGGCAAGCGGCACTCACGGTCCTTGAATGAGCCGCCGTGCTTCTGCACCCGCTTCCGCCCGAGGTTTTTCTGCAGGAGGAAGAAGAGGAGCTGCCGCCGTGTTGCCCTGATGGCTGCAGAGCTCACACCTTGTGCCCCAGTGCCACCAGCTGCGTTCAGTGCCCTCGAGAAGGGGAGCAGCCCACACACACCGCCCTGCTCCCCTAGCCTGACTCTGAGCAGTTGTTTGCAGTGACTCAGCTCCAGCCCCGTGTTATCGGGGTGACCATCTCAGCAAGCTTGCCGCTGCTCGCTGCCATTCCCGTCTGTCTGCCCCACACCTGGACTTTGCCTGCCTGGCGCCTGGGTGCTGGCAGTGCTGCTTCACCCACGCCCATGCAGTGCCCGCAGGAGCCAGCCCTGCTTCTTGCAGAAGCAGATTCCAGGCCCTCTGTGAACCTAAGCAGCTGCTGGTGCCAGGCAGACTCCCAGGCTCAGCCAGCCCCACCAGCTCCATGCCAGCCATACAGCAACAGATGCAGGCACACAGCTCAGCCCACCCCTGTCCCCATCACCACCAGGCTCCATCCCTGCACCAAACCCACCTTGCTTCTGCCAGGGCTGCGGGCAGGCGGAGCGCTCCCCTCCTCCAGCAGTGGTTTCAGAGTAGGCACGGTGCTCACAGGCTCCATCTCCGTGCCCGTGCCCTTCATGGCTGCACGGTACGACATGTTCCTCAGGTTGCGTTTGAGCATCCCTCCTCCATCCTCCTCCGTGTCCTCCTGCAGTGTGACGCTGGGGACGGACGTTCGCTTCTGCCCCAAGCACGCAGCATCAGGGATGGATCCAGTGCTGGGGTTCCGCGTGGGGTTCTTGGTCTTGGTGGACACCGCCAGGCTCCGGGGGATCAGCTGCTGCGTGCCCACCTTCAGCGCAGCCGGGCTGTCGGTGCTCAGCACGATGCGGCGTGGCTCAGCCATGGGGAAGCAGCTCATGGCGGAGTCAGGATTGCGCTTGCCTGGAGGGGAGGTTGGTGCAGGGGGCCCGGATCTCAGTGGGTGGCAGCGGTACTCCAGGAGGAAGGTCTGGTCCTCGGCTGCTGATGGGCTGCGGGACATGGCAGCGGCACAGGGAGTGGAGAGCTGTGCAAGAGACAGAGAGTCAGATGGACAGACAGGGAAGGAACGCTTTCCTCCGCTAAGGTATCCTCATACAGGCATGGCACAGCTCACTGTGCTGCACGGGGAGCCTGGTGCAGCCCGCACTGCAGTCCCTGTGGTGCTCACTTTGATCATCGCAGCACTGCTGGGGACCCCCCCTTCACTCCTTGGGCATCAATCCTGATGGACCCACAGCCCAGGGGCAAAGCGGGCTGACGGATGCTCAGCCTCAGCTCCCACGGAGTTGATGGGGGCTCTCGGTGTCCCCACAGCCCCTCAGCACTCAGCCCTCTCTTCACTAGGATCTAAGCCTGCCCACCTCCTCCTGAGCCACACAGCTGAGCCCCCGGATAAACACCACATACAGCATTCTACTGCTCCATTGCATAACTCGAGTTAAAACTCGGGTTTAATTTCTCCAAACTGAGATCCCATTGTCCGCCACGCCTGAGCTACTCCCTTCCAAAGGCCACGCAGCAGAGAACAGCCCGGACCGGGACACATCTCCTGGCAGAGGGACAAAGCACCGCACCAACAAAACCCCTCTGATCCGACTCTTCTATTTCCCTGCGTTGGGTGGGGGACAGACGCTGGGGGCCGCCAGGAAACCCGCGGACGGAAGAAGCGCCACGTTCCGCCTTTCCCCCTCCCCGGCTGCACGCACAGCCCCGTCCCCGCAAAGGACCCGGAAGGATTTGCAACCAGCAGTGCCACCGCAGCCCCCCAGATGCATCCTCGGATCCCCTCCCCGCCCCATACCTCGGCCGTTTGGCAGCTGCAGGCGGTGCCGAGAACCCCCGAGGCGTCCACCCCCACGAGTGGGGTGGGCGGAGCTGCGGGACGGGAGGGAAATTCCTCCGGGTGGGGGAGCGGGGGCAGCGGGGCCGCAAGGCTGGGGCTGGAGGGAACCGCTCCGCCCCGAGGGCAGCGCGGCAGCACCCCGGGGTTACGCTCGGTCCCGGTTCTGAGCCCAACTGCGGTCCCCTTTTCCCCCGGGGGTCCCCGTGCCCCCCCCGGCCACAACCCCGCACCTACCGGCGGCCCCAAAGAGAGCGCGGAGAGGGGCGGGGCCAACGGGGGCGGGGCCACGTAGGGGCGGGGCCGAGAAGGGGGCGTGGCCAAGAGCTCAGCTCACCTGCTGCTGCTGCTGCTGCCATCCCCAGGACTGCCTCTGCCGGGTGGGGGTGATGATGGACGATGGACAAAATGAGATGCAAATCAGATTTAAAAAGGAAAGAAAGAAGAAAAAAAATAGAGATGTTTGCTGCTTTGCGACGTTTCAACAAGAATCCCATCCCCCAGATGCATCTCTCCCAGCCCCAGACAGGTTCTGTGGGTACCACACTCCCGGAAGGCACTTCACCAGCAGGCAGCATCACTGTCAGCTATTCCCCCATTGCTTCTAAAGGCAGCTGACCAGTCTCGGGTGTGCAGCCGGCCCAGGCTGTGGGGATGGGAGCTGCCCAGTGCCCCCCTGGGGCTGGGGGTGTCCCCTAGTGTCCCTTTTGTCCTGGGAACCACCTTTCCCCTGACCTCCCCTTTTTGCCCCCGCTCTGATTTTGTTCCCCATAAAAAAGGAGCCTTTTTCTCCCTGCTTTCCAGCAAATCTCAAATGCTCCGTAGATGACAAAGTCCCACTTGTCAGCAGTGCCCTTCTAACAGTTCCGTTCCCCTCCCCAAGCCCTGCCCAACAATCACCCCATTCTCAGCACTCTCTTACCCGATGGATGCTCTCCTTCCCTGCTGGTTCCAGGAGCCACGAGGCTGCTGCGCTGCACAGAGCTCAGCTGAGCCCCAAACCATCCCACGAAGCACCGATGCACGGAACAAGGATCCAATCCTCCGGGCAGCACGCCGACTTCCTGAAGCAGAGAGCATTAATCAGCTTTGCAGCACACACCATTGGCCCCAATGCCCCCCCAGCCCCATCCTTGCTTACCTTGCAGCAAAGCATCCACCGACCCCACGCCGATGCGTCGGGCGACAAACAAAGCTCACGGGACCATGGCTTATAAAAGCACACAGGTTTATTGCATATCAATCTCATGTATAAATTCATCGTAGCATTGGAAAGATTACATTTGGTATACATTCCTATTCTACAGCATTAACCTCAAAATCAGCTTTTCCTAGTCATTGTTTTAAAGGAATTTCTCTACACAAGTACATTTGTCTTTTATCACAAGCATCAAAAGGAAAATTTGCAAAAAATCGCTTCTTCAAATTATTTTCTACACTTCATCTCTCTTTTTTCATTATGCTCCCAACAAAGCGATTCCATATTAATTAATAACTGCCAACACTTCTTTTTTTTTTGTTTTTTTGTTTTTTTTTTCCTTCTTCCTGGGCAGTTGGAGGCTTCTAGCCTCAGACCAACCATCTAATCACATTTACAATAAGTGCATCTACGGGATTTGTTTCTTTTTAATAAAAATCTCACAAACAGACACCATAATGACCGCTAAACACAAGTCATGCACAGTTTACTTATAAACATAACAGAAGCAATATACAATCAAGAATGATATGGAACAAGCACCATCCTCTTTCTCAATGTTTTTTAAACATTATGTGAAAACCAGACATTTACAATTGATTTTTTTTTTTTAAAAAAACAACACTATACAGCCCTAAAGGAAAAAAAAAACCCAAACAACTAAATTATATCCGTATTGTAACAATGGGAAAAGGAATGACATCGGATGCACAGATTCATGATTCTCGCAAGCACAATATATATATGTTTTAAATTACATCTTCTGCAGGCTGGAAATGACATCAGGGCAAACACCTCTGGCTTTGAAGAGAGCAACGAGAACGTAAAATACATTGAGAATTACTGTCAGAATTACTTTGTTCACGTGTGAATTGCACATTTGGAGAAATCAAAGCTGCCTTTTTTTTTTTTTTTTTTTTTTTAAGCTTTTTCATTCTTTTTTTTTTCTTTTTTTTTTTCTCTCTTCCCCTTCCCTCCCCCCCCTCCCAAAAAAAAAAAAAAAAAAAAAAAAAAAAAAAAAAAAAAAAAGTGGTAATAAGAATAAGAAGAAAAGAGACCGAAAATAAAAATAAAATAATAATTAAAAAAAAAAACCAAACAAACAAAACAAAACCAAACGAAACAACAACAACCTCGGAATCATTTAATCACAGTATCACTCAACACGACAGGAAAGGTTCATGGCTTTGTGACCAGCGCCGGCAGCCGGCGCACAGTACAGCACAAACGGAACCAAGTCAGTAGGTCGGGGCCGGCCGGGGGCTCACCAACATCCAGTGCTTTGATGCTCAGAGTCCAAACAGGTTCACCTCGTTGTGCAAGTGCTTTTCCAAACGCTTTTTGTAGGGAGGGAACAAGGAGCCGTTTCGCCAGAGCGTCTGCTGAGAGTCTTAAGTGCTGAGCGGGGAGAAAGGGAGAGAAAGCTTCCACCGCGGGTCCTCGCAGCGAGACGGGAAGCCAGCTGTGCCCCCGGGGAGCAGCCCTGGCACCAGGGACTGCTTTTGGCCAAAGCCTCGACAAAGCCTACGGGTCGGCTACACGTCCCGAGTGCAACGAATGAGCGCTATGAGATCAACGGCAATACAGCGAGGCTTCCTCTTTATTTAACTGGGGGAAGATGAAAACTCGTCATCAGTGCTAACTTGGGGGGAGTCGGGAGGTCCTGAACACAAAAAGAGGCACTGGCTCGAGAAAACGGGAGGAGGACTGGATCAGGAAATACAAACAACGAAAGGAAAGGAGAAATCATTTCATGATTCCCCAACCTTCTGCTCCTCACGCCCTGCGCGCGGCCGGGAGCCCCGAAGCCCACAGCGCAGCGCCGCCCACCCGGCCCCTGCTGAGACCCCCAATGGGCAGCGCTGCCTCTGCAGGGCTGCGTGCTCCCCTGCCTGCTCCTGCTTTCCAACCCACCAAGGAAATAAATAGAAAGCTCAGGCAAACGCTACCGGCTCGCCAATGGAACGCAACCAATGATTGTCTGGAGAACGGGCAGCAAGAACAGCAGGAGCCCGCGGGCGCTTGGCACATCACCACCTCTCCATCCTCCCTCATACAACACACAACCTCAGTTACACCATTTTGGTCCTTCACTACGTGCTTATATTAACATTATTTCTTCACAATAATGATATATCTAATGCAAAAAAAAAAAAAAAAAAAAAAAAAAAATACTGTTAAGGAAGAAATAAAATAAGAAAAGAATTAGCAAAAAAATTACAAGTTATTTACAGATTAAAAGAAATTCCAACCGGAGAGGAAACAGTTCTTTATTATTTCTGTTGCCCCGGTGGGAATGGTGCCCAGGGTGGGACGGGGCCAGCTCTGTGCTCTCAGGACCGGGTGCTGTGCCACCACCAGCACAGCCTCGTGCCAACACAGGGAGCAGCTCGGCTGGGCTCAGGGCCTTGGGCACTTTCACAGAGGGATGTGGAAAACCAAACAGGGAGGGCAAATTTTCTCAGAAAATACGCCGGTGCTGCTCATTTACCTTCTGCTCCTTCTATACTAAGGATATCCCGGATGCTTTCCTCCAAGAGCCATCTAAAAACATCCTGCTCTTGGTGCTGACAGCACGCTATGAAGGGTTCCTAGCATAACCCCCACTTTGTGGGCAGTCGTTTCCTTGGCTTCATTGTGCTGGGATGAGGCTCCCATGTTGTGTTCCTTCACCCTGCACTGAGCACACCACCAATCCACAGGCAGACAAACCACACGCCGCCCCTCTGACAGTGGCCACGAGCCCAGTTCTGCAGTTCCTAACCAGACCCAATGGGGAAAGTGATGGGAAAACCAATGGGAAATGTTCTTCCCAAGCTGGCTGGCTCTGAGCACGGTGCCACCGCACCAACTCTTGCCCAATCCTTGGAACTTTTCAACTGACGACGCTGCAATTAGCAAATTCTCAGGACACACACCCTTAACATTACCCAGACAGCCAGTGCTGTTCTTTGCACCAGGTCTGTTTGCTTCCCAGGCTGTGCTCCATTTCAGCAATTCGCACTGCAGAGCAGCACAAACAACGGTACTTCTGGAAGTTGTTTTGGGCCACTGAACAAAAGGAGACTTGGAAGAGATTTGAAATCACTCATAACATACCTGCAAGCAATTCTAGAGTCAGAGAGACGATTCTATTCTTGGCCATGTGCTTGAATAGAGGGCACAGAGCCCTGATGCTGCTGAAGCTAGGACATCTTCCTACAAAAACCAATGGCCGCAGCCATGCACAGCCAACCAACCACCCACCACAACAGCACGAGCAGGATGTTTCTTCTACAATTCCCAACCACCACCACCACTGAGAAGATATCACTGCAGGAAACAACACAGTGGCTGCAACCATCCTGACCACCCCGGGCCACCTTCCCACCCCGATGGCTTTTCACCCTCCCCATGAGACCCAACAGCTCCAGCACAAGACCTCGGGGCAGTGCAGACCAAGAGCCATTTCTCACTCCAGAGGCTCCAGGTCCAAGCAGAGCTCCGTCTTGAGGCACCACAGAGATGGAGAGTGCTCTCCACACAGCACTGCAGGCATGGACATCCAGCTGAGGACCACCAACCACACGTTTCTGTGACCCAACAACAGCCCGACCCCAGCACTGCTGCAGGCTGAGAAGCTCTCAGCTGGGACACTGCGACTCACATTCAGGAGCTTTGCACAGAAAAGGTGTTTGGCCAGGAACTGAGCACGGGACAGCATTTCAGTGGGAGTACACAACTTCAGGTCCTGTTATAGGTCAGCAAAACGGGCTGGATTACCCTTCCCTGGTGCAATTCCAGTGGCTCTGCCAGAATTGCACCAGGGACGGGGTCTCCCTGGGCTCCGTTTCCTTGTTGCCTCCTTATTCAACTGAGCTGAAGGGATGAAGCTGCCCAATGGTGTCAGGCTTCCATCTCCACGAGGCCTTTGCTGGCTCAGTGATCCCCATCTTGTAATGTCAGGGACTGATATCGGATCACGCTGTAGCAATTCGTGTCTTGCTTACGCTGTTCCTATTTTGGTGAAATCCTGGGGGCTGCGTCAGGGTCATCCAGTTGCGGAGAGGTTCATTGCCATAAATTACAAATCAAAACTGTGGTAAAAACGCAGGTCTGGTAGGTCAGATGCAACAGGTTCCTTTCTCAGCCCAAAGTCCAGGCGCTCCCTGAGGCCCTCGCACCCATCTTCTGCTTGCTGGGGTTTGGGGTAAGCGCAGCACCGCCGCCTCCTCGCTGCGACTGCAGACAGAGCCCTGCGGACCTCTCAGAGGTGGTTGATGGGGTTAAAGGTCCCCGACTCTGAAGCTGCTCCTGCCATGTCCAACCAAGCACCCAGGGAGTTCTGGGAGGACGTGTGGAGGGGAGCGTTCTCAGATAGGGACAGCATCATTGCATAAGCCTGCGGGAGGAGAGAGCAACGCGGGGGACGTGTGAATTCGCACGTGGGATGTGCTGCAATAACCAGCTCACAGCACCAGCTCACAGAACATTAAGTGGCATTGCATTGTCCCTGCCAGCAGGTCGAGATTTACATCCACATGCAGGGATGGCACCCGCCGCTCCACCTACTGCAACGTGGCAGCCTGGGCTGATGCAGATAACGCCATCACTCCCCACGGTTGTACAGAACCAAAGGCTCCGTGCCAGGCTGGGCACATGGCACACACCTCACACCTGCCTCTATTCCTCTGCAGGGCAGCAAAAATCGTGCATTTCTGGGACGTGGGTACAATGCTCAGTACAGTCGGACCTGCAGCAGTGCAGCTGCACTGATGACAATACCAAGTTCAGCCCCTTGAAGGCCGAGAATCAGAGCTACCTGTCATTCAGCATGCTCATCTACCTACTGTAGGTATGTGCTGAAAGAGCCTGGAAGTGTTAAGCTTCTAGAAAAGAACAACAGCCCCAAAGGACAACTCTCTGCCAAGCACTGGATAGAGCTAACGGAGAAGGTCAAATGTTAAAGGAGCAAGCTTTCCTACGTGGTTAGTGCCTTTGCCATATTAGTAACGGGACACACAGAGGACTCGGACAAGCAGCTTGTGCTGGGTGGTAATTTGGAGCACCTTTCTTAGAGGCTTAATGTGAGAGGCACTGAGTATGCCCACGACAGTGATCTACCTTCACTCTCACAGTCTTTTGTGAGAGTCCTTCCACATGGATCAAGATAGGAACTTCATGAAACTAGGCAACATTTTGGTGCAATGAAAAAGTGGGAAGCACAAATGGATGTGCCCCATACCTCCAGATTTTCCTCTAAACTACAGCAGGGGCTGAGGTGTCACTTTGAGGCTTCCAGGTGGGTCTGAGCTGACAGAGCAAATGCTCCTTCTGTGTTTTGCTTTTAGAAATCAGGGAGATAAGTGAGGAAGTTCTTGATGCCTGAAGGACTGCAAGTCAAGGCAATACTACTGTCTATTATGCTCTCTGTAATCAAATACAGTGACATTTTATTACAGTTTCCGTGGACTAAGCTTGACTTTCTTACTATGAACCAACTGAAGAGCTATCTCAAAGTAGAAATAAATAACAGTTGGGAAAAAACATTTATACAGACAGATAAAAACAGACAGATGCCACTACTGTCCTACATAAGCACGTTCTCACAACACAGGGTTAATGATAAATTGATCGGGTGGCCTAAAACTGATGCCCACTCCATTTCTTCTCCATTTTTCTGTACAGCTGCGACAAGACAGTTCCCACACGATTCCCTCATTACCATCAGTACTCCTGCTCAGTGGGAAGGGAAAATAAACCTCAGCTGAAGGAGGCCAGCTGCTTGCTAATGCTATAGGACGCGCTGGCAGCAAGCTAGGTAAAACGTTCTGGCATATACCTACCTGGTTTTTAGCCTGCCTGTACAGAGTCTGTTTTATTGTCTCAGAGTCTAAGGTGGAATTAAACACATCTTTAACTTCAAATGCTTCCTCGGCTGCTTTGCGAAGATCCAGCCCCTTCCCAAAATTCGGCATCTGCTCCAAATCTAACAAGCCGGCTTCGTCCTCCTCAATACACCTGTACCAATGACCAGGGGAAGGGGTTGGCCTGTTGTTAGCTCATGGCACCGTTCACACACGAGCGTGGTGCTAACCAGTTCCTGCATGCACGTACATGGGGGTCTCACAAGCCACATGCGTGAGCGGACAGACGGACAGACAACGAGAATGACACAGAGTGCAAGGCGCAAAGAAGAGGTGGAGAGCGTGAATTGTGCACCTACAAGCATCGCTGTGATGGATTTTTGTGAGTCAGCCTGACTAAAGCTCTCTCTGCTCTTCTGCACAGAGGTGTCCAGCTGCTGGCTGCTCCTTGACACGTCTGGCACTGGATCAATCTCTACAGAACACTGCTGTGTCTCCTCTGAGTTGCAGTGAAAGCAGTGATGCACTGAGACTAAATAAGATGCAGGCTCTGCATCCGAGGATATTTGGTACAAATGGCAGTTGGGAAACTGAAGCTGAAAAAGGAGCACTGAGCCCATACAGGTGCAACAAATCTTAGTGGCGAAGTTGTCTAAATATCACTTGACCCTGGGAAAAAAAAATCTTTACCTTTTCCCTAAATGCTGATGATTTAGCTGGAAGTCAACAGCGTTTTGCTACACATAAAATGAGTAGCATGGTACAACACGGATTGCATACGTGTGCTTCTCCCTCTGCCTCAACCAGAGCGTTAAAGACAGGCATCACCCCCTGAACTGCAGTGCCCTGCAAAAGCTCTTCTCTGTTTTGGACTAATTGTTCTCCTGCCTCAAACTCCTCAAGTCTTGGATCTACATCTTATCACAGCCTCTCCTTGCAGCCCACTTGTTTTGTATCCCTCACCATGGGTGAAAATGGAATCAGCCAAGTGAACGCTTAAATCAAACTGAGGTATGATATATGGCTTGAGAAACAAAACAGTCACAATCTACCACTGACACAGGGTCAGAAGTCTGGCCCCCAAACGACCTCCCAAAGGACACGGCCCACCTCACCTTCGGGTGTGCTCAAAGCTCATGGTGAGAGATGTGGGCTCCTCATCCTCTTCATCCTCGTATGTTCCTCGGGGCTCTGCAGCGGGTGACACCGTTTCATCCTGTGACTTCCCTGTCAGGCTGTCGTCATCCTCCTCCTCCAGTTCTTCATCTTCATCATCCACATCTTCCGTTTTCTCGTTTGCTAATCCGTGACACTGGGAGTTGCTGTCAATATCCTGCATTTCTGGCCTGAAGTGTTTGCCCAAGAGGGAAAGCAAATGAAAAGAAAGAGATCAAATGAGTAAATCATGCATCTTCACTGTAACATAAGACTGCATTCAATTCATATGTGTGCATGAATGCAAATATCTAGAGTTATCTATGTCCATATGCATGCTATTTAAACTACAAAAAAAAAAGGGAAACTGACATGTTTTAGGCAGTTAAAAATCAGCCTTTGCAGTGCCTGCAGGGACAACGAGCACACCAAGTACACATCAACCCAAATGCTTTTCAAACTAGCATTCTGTCCAGTCTGGATTTAAGTGGTGCTTTTCCATCTCTCAAAATATAACATCTGTGGGACACAGGGCTTTCCTCCTCCTCTCTGTACTGCATTCTAACAACCTCCATTTGAGGAAGCTCCCTCACAGCTGGGCAGATTTAATACTCCTCAGTCAAAACGAGGTTTGTAAAACAAAGGTGAAATCCAGATGCCTCCCAGCCCCACGCCTTGCCATTACTCCTAACTCAGGTCATCTCCTGAAAAGACTCAACACTGGGCTCAGCACTTGAAGTTGGTGGTGCTTTCCATTCCAAACCACGACGTTTCTCTCTTCTGAGTGCTTTAAATCAAATACTACAGGACAGAGGCTGACTGGTCTTTGAACCACGTTAACAATGCATGCCACCAGGTCATTTCATTTGCTGGTCTACCTTTTATCTGCTAACGTTGACGCTTGATTCATCTCACTATTTGCAATAAAATTTCTGATTTCAGAGAAATACGAATCCTCTTTCTCATCTAAAAGTGCATGGTTGTCTGACTCCGAGTTGGGGGAAGAGGCACTGGTCCCAAGGTGGTTTGTAATGACTCCAGAGTGCTGGCTCACTGAGTGGGAGAAACAAGACAAGAGAACAGGACAAACAATCAGATACTGTCAAAGTCATCATTAAGAAGCAAAATAAAGGAGGAGCATCATGCAACAATCCTCTCACTGCACAGTAAGCTTATTTTACACAAGCTTGTGTTTTCCAGACTTGAACTACAGAGAAAAACAGGCGGCACTCAGCATTTACGGGTGGCACAGGCAATTCCAGAAGCCCCATCCATCGTTCAGCTGCTTGCCTGCAGCTTTCCCAGAGCAATGCTGGTTGCTACCTGGAACGTTCTCGTGCTCGTGCTTCTTAAGATGTCGGTCCAGGTTGGTCTGCTGCCCAAAGCACCGGTTGCACAGGTGGCATTTGAATGGCTTCTCCTTGTTATGGATGTTTCGAACGTGCCGCTGGAGGTTGGAGGAAATGCTGAATGACCTGTCACAGTATTTACACCTGAAAAATAGAAGCAAATGCCAAAGAGTGCAAAGTGAGGGGGGAAAAAAAAGAGAAAGGCAACGCAAAAATCTGACTACCAGAAAACCAGAAAAATGTTGGTCTATAAATCTTTACTCGGCTGAGGAGCTGGAATGCAAGAGGCATTAATCATTCCAGACAAATCTGATATTATTGTTACTCAAGGAGCACAAAGAAAGGATTAGGATTAATTAAGAAGCGAGCCGTCCAAACAACTAAGAATTTTAAACAAAATAATTACTTTTTTTTTCCCCCACACATGAATGTAGAAACACAAAAGGTGAATTAATTCATTTCACATTTTGCAGGGGAGGCAGGTGAAATCTGGCATGGGGAGAGGAGAAAGAAGAAGAAAGGGAGATTAAAACTATAATCTTGTTACTATCTAGCACAGCCCTTCACGGCGCACCGATGTGGACATATGGAAAACCCTGAATTTATTCATGAAATTCCTCAAGATACAGGCAGCAGAGCCTTAAAGACCATTATGGCTGCTATCATAGCACAACGGCTCCCAAGAAATACACCACAGCTTCCAAACTGTGTCAGACCCATTCCCGTGGAGCGAATATCTGGTTTGCATTGAACTATGCGCAACGCACGGAGCCAAGCCAGGGTGTTTGGGGGAACTGCTGAGCGAAGAAATGTTCCTCTTTGAATCACCCCTCTGCAGGGGCAGATGCACTGGATGCCGGGCCGTGGTTACCTTTCCCTCTGGACGGTGATGCTCTGAGCTCTGTGGGCAGAGCACGACTGCAGAGGGCAGCTTTGAGCCGCAGAGAGGAGCTCCAGGACCGAAGGTAGAAAGCCAAACTCCTCCAAACCAGCCCGATCAGATCCCCCCCCTTTCAGTCCATCACCTCTACCCAACAAAGGCACTTTCCTCATGGCTACGCTTCCAAAGCCCACAGGAAGCAGAACCCTTCTCTGCAGAGCTCTGCAAACCCTGTGCACTCACAGGACAAAACACAACCGTTCCTAAAACCCTCTCATCCCAACAGGATCCGTGTAAAGGCAAAACGCATCCCAGCTCCTTGTGGCACAAAGCTCTGGGCTCACAAGTGCCCTCCTCCTATGCTTTTCCCTTCCCTTACTCAAGCACCAAAACTGGATTTGCCTTGACAGTAAGGATGTGGTGTGGTTTCCTACAAGCATAACAGATCCAAATGCAAGAAGAAGGTGCAAGTGTAAAAAACCCATACTGTGAAACACGTGCACCATTTCCAGATGTGCTACAGCTGCAATTTTTATTTGCTCTCCGAAACCAAATTGATATTATTTTTGGGAATAGCAGAGATACATTTATGAAACACTCTCTCTCTTTTCTTTGTGGATTCCATGCCCACCTCCAAATTTCCTACTGTTAAATCACTGCAAAAATATTAAAATATTTCAAATCATGAACCTTTCCTCATGATTAACTGAGGAAAAAAGCAAAATCTCGTGTTAAACCACAGCTTTCTCAGGCTTCCAAAGCTTTCTCTCCCTCCCTGCTGGCAACACAAGGGTCAGACCCGTGGGCTGCCAGGCTTCTGCAACCCTCCAGACTGCAGCATCCCAACACCCGACGTCCCGTAGGAGAACAGGAGCTGAGTTCCAGCAGTGCTGTGCCATCAGCTCCCTCTATTTCCAGGCACTTCAAAGCAGCACTGCCAGGAGCACGGCTCGAACGCCCCGGCCCCCATCCACCCATTTATTTGGATGTTCAGGAAGTCTTTGAAAAGCTCCCTCTGACAGGTCCTCGCTTTAACTATGAGCTATGCAGACCCAGGCTCGGATGCAGGGAGAGGGGATAAAGAGCTTGTTAAAAAAATAGAAACCAGAGGCAAAGGAGCAACGTCCAACGTCTGAGCGCTGGGATGAGGGCGGCGGGCGGCGTTATTTGCGGTCCCAGAGGGGTCGGTGCTTGGATCTCTGCTGGTTTTAATCTAAATAAACGACCTGGACGGAAGGACCAACTTAAACACAGGGAAGAGGGGAGCTCAAAAAGGAGCCGTCGTTGCTTTGTAAAAGAAAATGAGAGCGCTTTGTGAGGAGCTGAGCGCGAGCTGCAGTGCCACAGCAGACAGCGGCGTTAGTTGTTAGCTTCAGCTTAATGCAGATAACAGGACACGGGGGTCTGAAAGGAAATTAAAGCAAAACAAACTCAAAACAGACGTCGGGAAGCACATCTTTATGGGAGGAACGGCAGCCTGGCAGGCAGTGCCTGAGGACCGGGGGTAATTCAAGAATCAATTAGAGGGCATCCTGGAGGGATGCGAGAGGAGAGCCGTGCCGAAGCCAGCAGCCAGGCTGGGCTGCATGCAGCCTGTGTGTTCTGCCTCCCCAGTTCTGCATGCTGTCCTGATGCTGTTTCAAGGTAGATTTTCAGGAAGCACAGAGCATTACCAGGTACTCCTCGCTCCACACAGCACTGCTCCTTTGCAGAAGGAATTAACATCCACAGTGCCCATGCGCTGTGCATTCCTACCTCATATCCTCATCATAGACAGCAAAGGAGCGAAAGGGACTTGCTAAAGAACACGGAAGGGTTGGGAACCAGACATTTAAACACCAGAAGGAAAGTTGCAAGATAAAACACAGAGAATCCCCAACCTGCTTCTACCTGCAGGATGTTGGCACTTTAAAAGCAAGCTAAAGGTGGAAATCTCTGTTCTCTGAGAGCAGAGGAAAATCGATGATAATTAAGCCCTTCTATAAACGTTGCACTGACTCTCAGGAGCTCTGTTATAATGCAACATTGTCCAGAAGTCAGCGCTCTACTGCAGGAAAAATCCCACACAAAAACCCCACACAAGGGCCATTTTCTGGGACAAGAGGAGATGAAATACGGCGCGTGTTTTGCTAACCTTTGTTGAGTCCAAGGTCTCCTTTTTTGGAAGAAAACGGCACTGAATCTCTGAGTAACTGGGAGTGAGGGTTTGACTCAGGACTGTGTGCTGAATGCGCAGCATTCATTCAAAGCATATCACAAACAGCAAACTGAGAACTCAAAGGGAACACTTCCAAAATATATGTCTGCTTTGGAGAGGGGGTTTTTGGATTTGAATTTACCGCGTGTCTACACTCAAAATCCTCCTTGCATCTGTATAGAAAACAAAGTGGCTCTGAATGCACCGTGGGTCACAGCGTGGAAGAAAGTGGCTTCTTCAGTAAAACCAGGCATGAGAATGCCAGCATTGCAGCAGATGGGCTCTGCTGCTCACAGATTTGGTTGCGTTTCTCTTTCTGTCATAACCACAACATCAGCTTTGCTGTGAACTTAGGACTGTGTGTGGAAACACCACAACATTACTACCCAAAGCAAAATTGCAGTTGCTGCTGCTGTTTGACAGCGTGCAACACACCGACTCGTCTTATGGAAAACGCTTGGTTTTAAGTGAGCTCTCAATTCATCACTCGTTCAGTTATGCCAAATGAATACAGATATATATCCTAAAAAGAAAGGAATCAAAGCATTTTTCTGCCAAAGTCTCTTCTTTGTTTTGAAACTGACTGCAAAACAGTCAGAGAAAACATGGAGCAAAACAACTTGGAGACAGATGCTGCTCCAGCTCTCTGCACACACCTCTGTACCTCCATTTCCTCGTGAAGTCTGAAAGGCTGAGGTGAACAGGACCCCCTTTGGGGGAGCTCAGTGCCTTTTTGTTTTGATCCACAACTCCAGGCATCTCTGACATGCATTAGGGAAAGAAGAAAGGAATCCAGCTAGCTCCAGCAGTTCCTTTCCTGGCAAGCCCTTCAAACCAGCCTGGTTTGCAGAGACATTCAGCACCTTCAGCTGTCCTTGAGACCAATGGTTAACGTGAGTGTGAAACAACACTGGAAATCAGATCACTCCTTTGCCAGCATACATCTAAATATAAGCTAAGTGCCTATCTCCAGGCTGCCAAGCTGCATTATTTTTGGCTGGTACACACAACATACAGTCCGATGAATCACGGTATGAAATGCTATAGGACCACAGGGTTACACTGGCACAGCTTTACAGCGAGGGGAAAAAAAACCCACCAACAGAGAGCAGTGAGTGAGGGAGGCACTGGGGAAGGGGATTCTTGGGGGTAACATCACCTGTAGGGCTGCTCTCCCGTGTGTGTCCGCAGATGCCTCGTCAGGTTGGCTGAGCGTGGGAAGATCTTGCCACAGTACCTAGGATGGCAAGAGCAAAGTCAGTGCATCAGCAGCACCCCCCACTGCCTCCTCTGGTGGGAGATCCAGCGCTGCCCATTCGTGTTGCCAATCACCTGAGATGTTAACAGACCTCTCCTCTGTTCCCTGTTGGTCACTTATACAGAATCTACTTGATTATCCTCAGAATTCATTGCATTCGCTTCCAGATGAATGCTGCAGCCTTGCTTTGCTGTTACTGGGATATACTGCTGTGAGTCTGACAGCCTGCTTAGAATAAGGAAATGCAGCAGTAGAAAATAAAATAGGAGAAGGAACCACGTTCCATAGTAAATCTGACTCATAGCAAACTCAAAAGGAAGGGAAATATAAATAAAGATGTTAATTGGGAAATAAAATACTCAGGAGGAAAAGCTGTGCTCTGTGTCTGGGCAGCCCAACGCTTGACGTTGCAGAAGGAAATATGAGTTGAGTTTCTTAATTTCAGAGACATTTGGATGTCCGTAAGATGGATGGTTAATGTGAATGTTAATCCATAATGAAAATCCACGTGGTAATGGGCTACTGTGTGTATAAATCGTAGCTGAGTCCCTCTTGTAGTGGGAAACCTGCTGTTTCTAACCACCCAGCTGAAACCTGAGCACAGAGCTTTTGAGGCAGAGCAGAACGCTGCAAATGCATCAGACAAAGTCTGTGCCCACCCAGTGCCCACGAGAAAGGTGCAGGGAGTGCCATCACAACAACACACTTGTAGGTAAAGCTGCGTGAGCTTGCATGGATTCCCTCAGGGCTATGCTCTGACACACACATTTTTAGCTGCAACTGGTACATGAGCATTGCTGCGGATAGAACTGTCTGTGCAAAGAGCAGCTCAGTGCTTGCTGCTTCTAAAGCTCCTTCACTTCGCATAGCTGAGACTGTGCTGCTTTCCCATTGCAAACTGTGGCATTGGCTACCACACACCAGAGACTTGGCGTGGAAGGGCCCTGTTTGCTTGAGAATCTCCAGATCTGCTCCCGAGGTTATTCAAGATTACAAAGCAAACAGAAGATGCCCATTTTCCACCAGACAAAAACAAGCTATTTCGGAGCACGGTCGTCATCGGCGTGCTCTGTTCTCATTCTGCTGCCCCCTGCTTTCCCTCCCAGCCCCGTGTGGGTGGTGGGGATGCCCACGTGGGGTTGCTGTGCTCCCTCACCTGCAGGTGTAACGCTCCTTGCCCTTCCTCAGGATGGGGTCTGACAGTGTGGGAGGCGGCGATCGGAAGTTGAAGGGGTGGTGGGGAAGGGGCTGCAGGGAACTGCCCGAGTCCGCCTTCATGGCTGCAAAGCTCTCCAGTTTCTCCGTCATCGTTTCTATGGCTGACATCTGCAAGCAGAAGGGCCTCGTGTCAGAGAGATGGGGGAACGAAGGGAGCTGGGCAGGAGGCAGGGGGGCCCTGCAGCAAAGATCAGGCTGAGGATGGAGCGGGGCCATGCAGAGTTTGCCTGGCCAAGACGTTTTAATTACATGTCAGAAAGGTTGAGGAGCCCGTTAAGGTGATGGAAGGAGGAGTGGGAGGTGGCTGAGCTTCCTGAAGGGAAAGGAGAGTCCAGCCAAGCTAAAACAAAAACGAGCAGTGGTTTGGTGAGTTACGGCTATGGGAGGACTGCAGTCTGCACCTGGAAGTGCAGACTATGGGTCTATTCTATGATTCTATGATTCCAAGTCCTGTTTGGGTGGGAGCAGCAGGCATGCAGGGCTGGCAGGGTGGCCCCAAAGGAAAGGCTGCCATTCCCCTACAGCTTTGGGTTCTGGGACCCAGCAGCAGCCACAGAAACACTGGGGGTGAACGCCAGAAACAGAGAGAAACGTGGAGAGATGGGAAAAAGGGAAAGCAACAAAAGGTGAGAAGAGAGCTGGAAACCAAAGGTTGTGCTCAAAAGTCCTGCCAAAAAAAAACCAAACATGCTCAACCAAAACCCAGTTTTACTTTCATTAAAGCAAAACAGGAAACCCAAATCCAAGAGAGAACAGCAGCTTGGAGGACTGCACTGACGTCTCCAGAGTTCAGTTTTATGCACTCTTGAGAGCACTTTGAGATACCACGCTGAAAATGGGGATAAAACAAACAAGGCAGCAATAAAGCTGCCTCTTTACTGCGGATGACATCAGTGGGAAGGGAGCAATGGGGGCAGTGGGAGCCTGAATGGAGGCAGACAGCAAGCAGGGAGACGGCGAGCAGCGGAAGGCAGTAGGAAGCCATATATCAAAAGTAGATGCTCTATTGTACAGGAAGGGCTGACCTTTTGCACGTTTACACTTTATTAAACTGGGTTTGGGGGGGGCAGAGGGGGGAGAGCCAAGATATTGTTTAAAATGTATGACTATTAAAAAAAAAAAAAGTTGTCTTAATCACCAAAGAATACATTGTGGAAGGCTGACAACCATTCATAAGCCGTAAAAAAGAGGAGTAGTAAAACCCATTTCTCGATAATAGATCCGCAGCCCCTTGGTTGGAGGCTCCCAGCCCATGATAAATAGTAAGTAATACTTAGCGCCAGCCACTTGAAAAGGTTACTTGATCATTTACAGCAAAAGCTCTGCCCCAGCTGCCAGTCATGTAACAAAACCATCACGTTAAAATGCTATCCGGATCTTTCAGAGCTGTGTCACTCAGCCCTTTGCTGGAGTACCTGGAGATATCTTTTGTTGTGCCCTGTTCTTTAGGCACTTAGTCAGAGATGTTTGCTGGCTTGATAGCCCTAGGCTTATTTTAAAATTCTAAACGCTGGCCATAGCCTCTCCAGTGCTAAAGGCTCTTTGCTATTTGAGGAACAACTGCCTGGTTATAATAAACAAGATGGGGAGAAGAAAAAGAAACTTAACAGGTGAGAAAAGGCTCTCCATTAAGTTATCAGAAAGTTACATCGTTTATTTACGCTGTCCAGAGTTTCATTTAAAATAGACAATGTGTGAATGCCTCACAGCACAGCCACCACTGTCGTCAACTGGGAAAGGGGCGAAAGTTGCCTGGAATTCAGTGCAAGCAAGCAAGCACCTTCTGGATGCTTTAGCATGGCTTTGGGCTGGCTGGCATCGCAGTGAGGCCCTCTGTGAGATGCACAACAGAAACAGAGAGCAGACGTGGGCTTAGAATGGGAGAAGCACAGGGAGGGTCCTCCAGCCCCCTGCTATTCAGACGTTGGTTCTAATGAAGACAACAGAAGCAAGAGCTTCTGAAATCACACTGCTAAGGAAAACATCCACGATAACACTGGATGGAGATCTGGCAAGTAAAAATCTCACATATTCTTGAACCAGTGAGCTGCCTTCGTCTACCTTTGGTCCTTGGGATATCTGATTGGTTTGTAGCATGGGAACAGCCACTCTTGAGGCCAAGTGATCATTACACAGCAGCCTCCTTCGTTAAAAATCAGTTATCAGGAAGTTTCGGGCTCGAGCGATTGTAAATTTTAGGCTATTCTGCGTGATAAGCCATCAGAGATAACCAGACCTTCCACATCTTTTCATTGCCATGGGAAGAGGACGTGGTCAGGATTTCAGGAACAATGTTAACAGCCTTCCACCCAATGTCGGCTGCTGCCCAGGGCCCCCACGTTTCTCATCGTCTCGTTGGGTTCCTTGCTGCACTAGCTCCTCCCTGCTATCAGATTCTTTACAGGCAGATATCCCCACCATTCTAACTCACACAAACACAGGATGTTCCTGGCCAGCCTGTCACCATTATCCAGCCTGTATGGAGGAAAAATCAGGGGAAGTTATTAACCAAACTCAGAGGCTGATGCAAAACAATGAAGGAACTAAGTTTAGCTGTGAAAGCAACCAGGATCCAGCTTTCACAAACCTGCAAGTTATTAATCTAAGGTGGGAAACGCTATCAGACAAGAACAATGCATGTGAATGCAACTAGGAGTACAGGAATGGGCTCCCAGCAGGGGGACAGGGATGGCTGGGGGCACTGACAGCACATTGGACATTGTGAAACAGGGAATCACGAGCACAAGGAGTAACACCATTCTGGGCAGTGTTCAGCTATCACAGGGTAAGCATTCAAAGTAACTGCAGGAAAATTCTGGCGTTCTGGACCCTTGGGTGAAAAGAATCTGATGCCAGCGACCTCGTTGCACTTCTCCATCGCAGAGCTTTGGCATTCAATCAGCACTGAGTTATTACTGTAGAGCTTTACCTGGGGGTGGAATAGCAGCGGGGAGGGTCGCAGGTACTTCTCCTTTAGGGCACCCACAGGGTCTGTCACCTTCCGCTTCTCCACCCTGCTGGACAACAACACAGAGGGTTACGTACCTTCCAGGGCACAGCAGCAAAGGAGCAGCTGAACATTTCAAGGACACCCACGAGGCTGTTCTCCTGTTAACACATCTTTCTCCCCTTCCTGCTGGATGCTACTGATGATGTCCCACACATTACCCACAGCGGGCGGTGGAAAACAGAGCCCCTCCTTTGGGCAGCAGTTGGGGTTTCTAAGCCAGGTGGCAACCCAAGCTCTTCTGATGGCACTGCGGCCCCTTCACATATTCCATCCCTGAGCACCTTGCTTTACAGACATACCCCTATTTTTTGAGAAAACTGGCTGTGCTTTCACAAAACATCCTCCTTGCAGGAAAACCACGGTGTGGAAGCACCCAGAAAGAGAATCTGCAATATCCTGCAGGGCAACGTTGCGTGAAAGTAACCCCAACAACTGCAGTTGCATCTTTGAATCTCTGGAATGGAGTCCATCCCCATTCCACATCTAACTTCGTCAATCCAGCATAAACGAGAGCAAATCATTTTGCCACATTTCAGCTGATTGGTGCGTGGCTCAAATTACCAAATAGCTTAAAAGAAGAGTCACGCAGAGCGCTAATTAGTGAGCTGTCTTTAATCTGCATTTATTTTTAATTCGGGAGAAGAAAAGAGCAGAGCTGGGTTTGCAATGCACCCACAATTACTGTGCTTCGGAAGGAACGTTGAGTCGGCGTGCTCACAGCTGCAACAACCCAGGCAACTTTCTGCCCAACATCAGCAACGGGTGCTCACGACCCATCGGCCACGCCATGCCATGGGGCTAAGCCAATCTTCTCAGCCCAGTGCCTGAGAACCTTACCTTAACGAGGCTGAGCTAAAAACTGCCCTGATTTCAGGCTGTCTGGCTGCATTAAATTATATCACCAGGAGAAAATGTCAAGGATTTAAGTGGCCTTGGGGAGAAAAATGGAAGGAGCCAAATGATGTGAGAGAGTCTGATAAAGAGAAGTTTAGAAACAAAATATTTCCATATTTTTTCGAGCTGGGACTTGGACGCTCGGCTGTTTGGCTCATTACATCAGGAGTCTGATTCACAAGCAGCTCTGCCACGGACTTTCTATTTTAACGTATTACTAAAACCGTACGCGTCCCCTGGAATGCACTGCGCGATGCCCCGTCCTTCCCTTCCATCTGCCTTTTGGGCCTTCATGCTTTTCCCTGGGCTGCTATTTTAACTGGCAGCTGCTTTTGCAGCCCGTGTTGTTTTAACATTCCAACTGAGCCTGCCCAGAGGTGGCACAACCCTACTCAAACTCCCCGCTTTTGCCTCCCTACCCCACGTCTCTACGTTTTTTCCTGCATCAATGAATAACAGACTACGCACGTCAGCCCTTTTGCCTTCCTTCCCCAGGAGATGCCCACGTTACACACCCCAGCTCGTGATGCAGCCCTTCCCATCACGGATGGGCAGCACGCAGGCTGTGACAGCATCAGCCCCGAGAGCTGGCACAGCGAGAGCCGCTCTCCCAGCAGCAGGCACCGAGGGCTCACTAATCCTCATCTCAGCTGACAGCTCCTTGGCCCCGCTATGCATTGACATCATTTTTTCCCACAGTTATCAGCCATCCAGCAGCAGCAAGGCAGTGACATAGGTGCTGCTCCACCTCGCCATGAGCCGCTCCTTTGAAGGCTCTGACAACCCATCCCAGTGCTGACACCACAGCCCTGCGGTGATGCTGAGCCTTTCCAGCACTACGAAACCACGACCGCAGCACAACCCATCCCCTGCCAGCAGCCTGGCACCACTGGGCTCTATGCAGCCCTGCAACACACTAACTCCAGAAATACCTGCTGGTCTGAGCAAGAGCTGAGTGCCCAATCAGACATGGAGCCACCGGGTCGAACCCGCAGCTACGAAACAGTTCATGTGTCCTAAGGGAGAAGTAATTAACAGACAGCTTAATGTCTAACTGAAGCTGGTTTGGGCTGCCTCCTCTCTAAGAACCAACAAATGGTATTTGCCAGGTGGCAACTGCATCCCTGGGCAATGCTGCATGCAGGCTCACTGCTATGCTCATCTTCAAAAGCTCACAGCCATTCCCCTTCAGAAACAGACACAAACCCCTCCTTTACACCTTCTGAATTCATTCCTCTGGAAGTCTAACCGGCACTTGCATAACTTCACCTACTCTCCTTTCCATGCACAACTTAGCAGAGGAGCAGCACAATGCATCACTCCTCCCCCCAAAACCCTTCTGTGCAAAGTGAAACTAGAAAACCCTGTGCATCTTTTAAGAGCAATACAAGCCTCTGGGAGAGTCGAGATAAAACACTCTACCATGGATTTACACAGCACTTGCTGCTCCAGCCTTAAAAACATTTCACAAGGCTGAGTCTGCAACAGCAGTTCCTATGAACTGAAGAAGGAATTGTAAAGAAAAAAGGAGGTGGGGAGAAAAAAAAAAAAAAAAGGTGAAGTGGTTCACAAAGGGCCATCAAAGAAGTGAGTGGGAGAGCTGCATTTGCAGACTCCCAGGGCTCCTGACTCATTCCCAAGCCATGAGAGCCCAGGCTCTGAGGCATCTGAACTCTGCATTCTTATCAAATCAAACCTCTGGAATTTCCCCAGCAGAAGTGCCATCTTAGCGTTGGCTCGTGGGAGAGTCCTTTAATAGGTCAAGTTTCTTCTTTACCAAAATAAGGATGCGTTCTTTATACATATTGATTACGAGCACTCCTTTCAATTACTCGGCCCTTTCGATTCACAAAACTCAGCGTGCTGTGACGAGGGGCAGACAAGCACTGCCAGGCAGCATGGACACATGGAGCCTGTCGGACATGTGCTGCCCTTCCTGAACAGCCCACATCCAGATCCGCCTCGAGTGATGATGCCAGCTAGAAAACCAGCTCAAAACCCAGCTCATTAGAGGAAACAATTAAGGCAGGGTATGTTAATACCTGTAGATGGGATCCATGAAAAAGGGTGATGGCTTTGCATAATGCAGGGATGGTTGCTGAGGCAGCTGAGACTGGGAAATCTTGGGTAAGACTTCACTTGCCATTAGTTTCCTTTCCCCATAAACGTGGTTCTTCCGTGGCTCTCTCCCTCCATTCTGACTGGCTCGGATGCGGTTGCCGATGCTCAGATCCAATGGCTGCTCCTCCCCTGAGGACGGGGCTGGCAGGACCTTCGGCGGTGGCAGGATTGGCTTTATCTCTTTTGGCTTTGTGGTGAGATCGAAGGGCGACTCCGAGCTGGTGCTGCCTACTTTGTGGAGGTCCCTGGGTGACTTTGGTTCTGCCTTGACCAGCAAGTTGTGATTGAGGGTTCGCTCCGTGAAAGGGTAGAGTGAATGGGGGAAGTTGGGGAGGAACTGAAACGGAAACATGGAATGATACGGGAGCGAACCCATCTTTTTCTCCTGCATCCCCATAAAGCCAGGCCCAAAATACTTCTCTGCGATGGAGGCGATAGCCTTAATAGAGTCATTAGCTGCTCCCGTGGTGGGCAGCAGGTGCTCTTCTGGGGGAGGAAAGAAGGAATGCTGAGAATAGAAGAGAGGGATCTCGCTTGTGTTGTTGGTGGAGCTCGCCGACACGGAGCTGCTGACAAAGTCCGGCTTGCTCTCCATCTGTTTGCTCTTATCTTTTGTTTTGTCCCTGTCGCTCTCTGCGTCACTGTCCAGGTCAGAGCCGGTGCCAGTGGTGGTATCCAGGTCTGTGCCCGTGGTTGTGTTGACGTCCTCGAAGTCGCTGCCGTCGGACATGTCGCTGTTCCTGGCTTTTAGCTTCTCCAGGTAGGAGTTCTCCAGGCTGCTTTCACATTTCTCTTCTGCCGAGGCGGCCTGGTTGCTGTTGCTCACCGCAGAGATCAGGGGAAGCGCAGGGTTCCCGAGGGGGCTGGGAAGCTTTGCGTCTTGGGTGTGATTGAGGGGACTTTTGAGGAGTTGTGTGGGTGGTAACAAGGGGGGCCGGGGGTAGAGAGACGGTGGGAAAATCCCCGGGAATCCCGGGGTGAGGGCAGGGAACGCTGGGGGGGCGGGTGAGAATGGAAGACCCCCCGGGTGGGGACGGGATGGAAAATAATCGTTAAATCCCAAGCTGGCGTGGTTGAGGTTGGGAGAGGGCTTGGATTTGTCCATCATGGAGGTGGGCGTTAAGGGGAGGCCCGGGGCAAAAATGCCCCCGGGGTTGTAATGGTTCTTGCCCTCGCAGAAGCGCCGGTGCTTGTTGAGAGAGGAGGTAGTGCTGAACATCTGCCCGCAGTCCTTGCACTTGATTTGGGTGCGACAGTCCGCGTGCATCCGCTTGTGACGGCAGAGGTTGGAGAACTGCGTGTAGGATTTGTGACAGACCTCACCTAAAGCATCAACAGAAACCAACAACAAAAGCAATATGAAATTAACAGGAAATGGGACGGAGCGAGTTGAGAGCTTTCTTCAGTACCATTAAGTGCCCGCTCCGTAGGGATGTTCCATAAACGCTTGCCAGCCAGAGCTCCGTTCGGAGGGGCCGAGGCGGTATTTGTTGAATTAGCAGGGCTGGCAGTGCTAAGCTAACACCACCTCACCGCCCTCTTTAATGATCTGTAAATACAGAGCTTTCAAAACGTGATTTTTTTACGACCGCTTTCACCTACGGACTTTGCTGGTGTGGAAGGAAGAGCGTAAAGGGGGAAAAAAGAAATCCCACCCAAACTTTTCTACGTATCCAAACGCCGTAACTTTGTACTAATGCCTCTTTCAACACAGGAATAAACCCCACTTCTGAGTGAATTAACACACTTCTTTCACGGGAGAACTTCTGTTATCACCAATTTGTAAACATGGAAGCTGAGACAAAGAGAGGGAAGGCACATTGTGCAGGCAGGCAGGCAAGGACCTGCACCCAAATCCTGCCCACGCTCAGCCCTCAGATCCATGACCGACCTCTCCTGCCTTCCTTCCTCTCATTTTTACCTAGAGGAACATGGAAGCCTGACTTTCCCTCTGTTTCTTTTCTATTTCCTAGGATTTTCATTAGTATTGGAGTATCTCAAGTCAGGTGAATGACGGCTCTGAAAATATCAGAGGAAGCCTCTTCTGCTGCAGTTCAAAGCAAAGATTACTGAAGTTGGACAAACTGGCCGTTTCCACTGAAACAAACATCCCAAAATTCAGTGGATCATCACCGTGCCCAGCACCCACAGGGACTGTGCATGTCCAAACCAAGCGGTGGGTGCAAACCCTTCCAGGCACAAGGACAGCCTGTGTGAGCTCCCTCTCAAATTACAATTTCTGAAGAAACGTCACATTTGGGTGGATTTATTTAAAAGATGCGTGCATATTTTCCTTGCCAGAACAGAATTACCCCTAATTTTAATCATCCCCTTGCCATGTGCCAGGGGATGCTGTATCGTGGCTTGCAACACACACACATACTCCAGTCGATAATAAATCGTTAATCTGCTTCAGCAGATGGCATCACAACCAAGCACACTTTCTGTCAGTTTGCACTGGCTCACTGCTGTGTTTGTGCTATTTTTTTAGTGTATGCATTCACAATAGCACAGAAAAAAAGATGTCATGCTGTATCCACGCAGCAAAAAATTGTGAGAAAACAGAAGATAACAAAAGCGACGTTTTCCAAGAGAACTGGGCTCTTCCATTTGCCTCACCAGGAAGACTTGCTACAGCCTCCTATGTGTGTGTGTGTAAATATATATATGCATGTACATATACATATATATATATATATACACACACACATACACACATATATATACACAACTTTATCCAAACCCCAGGTACAATAGTAGGGGAGGGAGCCCAACAAAATCCACCCAAGTTCCTCTGAACAATAATAAAAAGCCTTTCCAGGGTTTTTTTTCCTCACAGCTCCCCTCGAGTTGCTAATGGATTCCATATTAACACATGTGGCTCCACCTGGTACATCTGAAGTAGGCAGAGTTGGCCTCAGTTGCTTTACACGCTGATTTGGACTGACAACTCCCTAATTCTTATGAGGTGAGAGTGAGGAGATTATGAGGAGAAATCATTCATCTCGCTGCGGCAATACGACGAGATTCAAATTATCTCTTTCATGTGCCCGTCATCAAATGAAAGATGGCATCAAAATGAGCAATAAGAGCGTTTTTTCTTCCTCTGCTGACACCCATCTGATTATCGCAGAGCACGCTAATGAAACGAGCCTCCCAGGACACCCCTGCATACTGTTCCCATTATACCAACAGGGAAAAAGGCAGAAGTGGGTTCAGTGGCTTCCCTACCGTAACATCAAAGCCTGGAATCAAACCCAGACCCAGCTCTGTGCTTTAATGGCACTTTTTGAAGAGCGTCAGGAAGCAGTCCCTAAAGTTTCCATTGGCTTTGTTGTGTCACAACCCACAGGGATATCAAAATCCCATAGGTGCTGTGTCAATTAAAACAATATACAGCCCCAAAATGACAAGAAAGGAGACAAATGGCCCTCGAGGGAAAACCCTTCTTTAGAAATATTCCTCTACAGTGAGCACTAAGGACAGTTAATCTGCTATTTATTTGGTTTCCAAGCACGATCTAGATGAAACACAAAGTAAATAAAGAAGGAAAAATAAAACTCTTAAGAACTCATCTCTGATGCTACCCCAAAATCTGCACCGTGGGTCCAAGCAAACCCTGGGCAGGCTGTGCCAGGTGTTCACATTGGTGACATAAGTAAACACTCAAAGTTATTATGGGGGGGAAAAAAAAAGGAGAGAAAGAAAGGAGATGAGAAAATAGCATCGCTGGGACTGCTGAGAGACTCAGCTTTTAACTTGTCAAGAAAGTCAAAAACTGCCGTGAATGTTTACTGAAAAAACAGGGAGCACGCAGAAAAAGAAAAAAAAGAAAGAAAGAAAGAAGTTCATCTCGTTCTCTGACCTATAAAATTACAGCAGCTGCTGACAGAGGGACAGGGAGGACCGGGGGGCCCCGCAGGATACGTGCAATTACAGCAGGAGCCGCGGCTCCGCGATGGCCGTGACAACTTACATATGAAAGGTTTGACAGTGCTGTGAATGTGCTTGTGCTGCTTGAGGCCGGACGAGGTGGCAAAGGTTTTGCCGCAGTCTGGGCAGGCGTGGGCTCGTGCTCCAACGTGCTGGGAGCGGATGTGCCGCTGCAGGTTGCTGGGGTCGGTGAACACCTGCAAGAGAAACACCTTCAGCGTGCAGAACCGAGCAGGGAGGAGCAGAAAGAGAGGCTGCTGGGGGCTGTGCTGAGCCTGGGTGCAGGGTATGGGATGGTCCCCAAGCCCAGCCACAGCCCCAAGCACAAGCCCAGCCATAGTGCCAGCCCCAGCCCCAGCCCCAAGCCCAGCCATAGCCCCAGCCCCAGGGCTCTCCAGCAGAAGCTCCCCACCTTCACGCAGTTTTCACACTCGAAGCGCTTCCCGCTGTCGTGAGACATCTGGTGGCGGATCAGGTTGGATTTCCAGTTGAAGGCCTTGGGGCACTGGTCGCATTTGTACTCGCGCTCCTCGGTGTGGATCACCATGTGCTGCTCCAGGCTTGGGAGGAGAGACACGGCTGTGTGGGGGGGGACTGCAGAGCCACGCCTGCCCCACGCAGTGCCCCACAGGGAGCAGCGACCCACCGCGACACAGGAGGAGCCGCTGCAGGCTCACGATGGGGCACTGAGAGCTGCGGCCATGCACACAGGTCTGGTATTCGTTTCATGGATGGAAAACACCCTCTCTGCCTCAAAAAGCTGACGGGTTTGGTGACTTTTCACAAGGGAAGATAAAACCGGGGCTGAGCCCCCAGGGTCCCGACAGGAAAAAGGAGCACTTTGTGAGCAGAATTCCAGCAGCATCCCCACAGGGAAAGACAAGATATGCACGGCCGCTGCCGAGGCTATCGCCTTGCCATCCACGCAGGCACGAAGCCTGCAGCTTCCCAGAAGAGAGCAATTTAACGTCGGAAAGAAACACGATGAGGTGCAAACACATTTCACTTCTAAACGTCAGACATCTTTTATTACCGAAGCCGGCGATCTCAGCTCCTGCCAACTGGCAGCCTCCCTCCGAGCAGGAGGACGATGGCGAAGCGAGGCGGCTGCTGGACGCGGGCCACGGCTGGGATGGCTGCACCCAGCAATGCACGGCTCCCTGCCCTCCCCTCTGCACAGCACCGCTGCTGGCTCGCGGTCCTGCCATAGCCAAGGGCAGGAGGGAACGCAACACGGTGCACAGAGCGATTGCACTGAGCTGCCTTCAAGTCCAAAGGCATCCACAGCACTCAAAAGCGCAGCCGTGCAGAAGGCTGCTCTACCATCACTGCTGGACCAGGGCGAGCAGTCAGCACCTGCCCACCCCCAGGACCACCCCCACCGGGTTCTGATACAAAACACCCCTGGGCCCGGCCCTTACCAACTGGCAATCAGCTGACAGCAACGTTCATCTCACCAAATAAATGCTGCTCTTTACACCGCAAAATTCTTTAGGTGCACAAAGAAATGCCTACTTTGCATGCACGTATGTAAAAATACGCTCCTGTTCGCTGTGATTCATGAGTTTAGTTAGAGCAAATATGGACAAACTAATATCTCTTTAGAGGCAGTACCGACTGGGATTAGCCAAACGTTTATTTATTTAGTCAGCTGCTAAATGCTCAATTCCAGTTCCCCAGTGGCACCCTTGATTTGATCTGGATTAACATCCAAGAAGTTCTGAGACGATCAAGGTGTGCTGACCAGATTTACTGGGGGCTGCTCAGCACATCAAACACAGCAGATTGCCAGGGCAGGGACAGATGTGGGAGCGCTCCCCAGCTCTGCTAAACACGTCAGCGTGCAGAGCACACACTGATGTTGCTGACTCTATTTTTCCTTGTTGGAAAAAACAACCTGAAACTTCATATTGTCTTCACATAGAGAAAGCCCTTAGTGTTCTGCTCTTCACCCCTCAGCACAACCACAGCCACTCCACCTGACTTTGAACCAATGAAAACCTTGAAAACCAGCCTAGGTGTTACATGCTCTGGATGCACAGTCCTGGAGTGCTTCATAACAAGAAGCAAAGCCAGAAAAATCTCTAGCATTTTTCAGTACCTGGCACCTGCTATTGAACCATGTGAGAACCACACTGCAAATCAATCACAAATCTCTAAGATCTCTGCTTTACGGCTGCATTCTGTTCCCATCACATCATGCTTGAGAGATGCTTCAGCTCAATTTCAGCAAGACAAAGAATCGTGCCGTTAAAGAAGCTCCATTCTTATTTAGAGTTGTCTTAGAAAAATAATTCAATAAGCATTGCAAATTAAGAAAAGATGGAGAATATCTGAATGCCTTATTTTGCTCTTTTTCTGTTCCACAGCTCTACTATTTTTATGAACAATTAAAAAAAAAAAAAGGATGTGTTGGGAAAAGAACTGTAGATTGCTTCTGCAAGATTAAGGAGGAGCTTGTGACCACGTCAGAGTTCTTAGTATGACAAAGCCTCTTTATACCCACTGATCTCAAAGGGCCAAGAATTACATCGGATAAAATCCATGCAGCAAACAGTGGCAGCACGTCACAGTGCTGTGCCCTCAGAAGGACGTCAGAGGGGAGCAGGTGTCACTGAGCTGCTGCCCAGGCCACCACGTCATCCCCACGCCAGCCCTGGGAAGGTCATGGGGAGCTCAGAGAGCACGCAGAGCCCTGGCACAGCTGCTGATGGGGCAGGGAAACACTGCAGCCTACGGAAGCCAGGGGAGACTGAAAGCTATCCAACAAACTCACGGCATCCAAATGCTCCGCTGACCCTATTGGGGTGGGCAGGAGGAAGGCAAGGCACACTCCTGCCGTACCCTGAGCCACCCAGCGCCCACCCAGGCCCTCACTCCCCACACCAGGGGCAGTGGCCAAAGCACGAGACCCCGAGCCCCATACCTGTACTTGTTGGGGAACATCCTCTCGCAGTCCTTGCACTCGAAGACCTGCCCATCGCCGAGGCCCTCCTGCTTGATGTCATCATTCAGCGTCTCATAGAGCGAGCTCACGGCGCTGCACGCATACTTCTTGTGCCGCCGCAGGTCCAGCTTGGACTGGAAAAGCTCATCGCAGTCCTCGCAGCGGAACGTGTGCTCCTCTGGAACGGACAGACAGGTGACTCTGACTGTGGGTCAGGACATTCCAGAATTCTATTTCACCCAAGGTTGTGCTTGCAAAGAAAATTCAGTACTCTGTGAGGTCATTCAAACCACCAAACAGGAGATCTGCAAGTGACAGCAGAAGGGTTTCGCTTTAAGCACTCAAGGAAAGCCCGGCACAGGCAGGGCAGCATGTGGTGGAAAGAACAAATGAGATCTTCCTCCAAAGAGGCCACCAGGAAAGGAAAGGAAGAAGCATGCCATGCCCAGCTCAGGGCTGGTGCCCTCTGACCGCTGTCCTCCGTGGGCAGCAGAGTTGGGAACCAGAGCGCTGTGGAGGGAAAGGAAAGGGAGCCCAAGTCATGGCTGTTGTGCTGTGCACTATTTTTTTCCCCCCCAAAGAAAAAGAAAAACACACCAAGCTCTAATGCACGTAATAAATTATTGTAGTCAAGGTCAAACAAATTAAAAAAAGGGCAGCTATTATTAAGTTTACAAGGCAGCATCCTGACCACGGTGCCAAGTCAAACAACCGGCGCAGAGCTGTACATTTTCCAGCACAGAGTGGGGACAGCACGGGGCTCTGCAGCTCCACCCACACTGAGCTGTGCTCTTTTTCTGAGAACTTCACTCTCAGAGAGGAAAGCCCGTGGTCAGCCACGCTGCTTGGGGGGGGAACGAGTGGAAATGCACTCAGTGAGAGGTGGGGCCAGAAGGGAACGTGGCGGTGGGGCTGCCCCATGCCCACGCTGGGATGGAGGGGTGATGGGATGCTGGGCAGGAGGATGCATTTTTAACTAAAACAAGGATTGCTAAGAGCAGAAAACACCCCTATCCTTCCCTCTTTTCAACTCATTCTGGCTGCTGGCATGCTCTGCATGGGTATCAGCATTGTCCCACAGCTGTGCATCAGCCCCATTCTGCTCCTTATAGAAATCCTGCTTACAGGCAGCTTGTAGAACAGCATTAAAGTGCATCTCATGTGTTTTAAGTCCCTGGGGAAGGAAACCTGGAAATAAGGACATAAGGACCCACCTAGCACCAGTGAGAGGCTGTGCATAACCTAACATTAAAATAATGCAAACTGCTTTTCACAAACAAACAAACAAACAAAAGAAAAAAGGAATGCAAGTATCACGTTATGTTTTGTTGTTTTGTTTCACCTCACCTATAGCATGGAGCACATGAAGTTAAATAGCAGCATTTCAGACTCCACCTGCATGTGGTTAGGGGCTGGAAGCCGGCCTGGCACAGACAGGCCATGGGGCAAGGAGTGGGGCAGGGGATGGGATTGTGGGAATCAAATGTTGTTTCTGCATTTGAATTGGATAATATCATTTTTATTTTATGATCTCCGCTATCATAGCTCTTTTTGGGAGTCCTTCTACTTAACTTGGGGAAGATCACTGATAAGTTTACATCACTTATCGTATAGACGAACCTTCCCAGGAACGCACACTCTGTATAGAGGTGTATAGATGTATATTTTGTCACACACACTGCAAGAATATCCTGCACGAGAGCAAACCAGAGAACAAGTGATGGTCTGCCCGAGGAAGCGCCTGAAGAGACATGGGAAGGCCTGGCATCATCCCCAGTGCTCTTTGTGCAACGATGATGACTTTAAAGAAAATCACCATATCAATACAAGGAGAGCACCGAGACGTCTTGGAAACAACAGGATGGCTGCTGACTGACACCAGGTAACAAATAAATTAACAAGTGAATAGCAAATGTCAACCTTATGATAAGATTGTGAACCTGGAGAACCCAGCCATTGGGGAAACAGGGGAGGGGGGATGCAAGGGGGAGCAAACAGGGTCCAAAGGCTGTCATGTCGTGCCCATAGGCGCTCCTGCGTGCGAGACGCCGCCATTACAATCGCGAATAAAATCTGCTTTTATCAGAGATGCCGTCCTGACAAACATGACTTGGATATTTCCAACAGGATGGGCAGAGCAGCCGACGTGGGGCAGCTCAGCCCAGCAGCTCACTCAGCAAACCTGGTGTCCCCCTCCCCACAGCTCAACCCACAGAAGCTCCCCTGAACATCCAGCATCTGCATTTTGGAGACCCGGCTGTGGCACATCAGAGAGTCCAAAAAGCACTGTCTGTTTCCTACGGCTCCGGCTGCACCACCTCTGCTAGCGGCAAGGGCACCAGCTTTTGCTATAGGTAGAAAAGATTGATAATAGGGAAAGAAATGCTTTTATTTCTGCCAGAATATCTGGGTTTGGACAGAGGTATTTTTAAAGGACTGACCTATACATATGCATATGATTTAAGCCCTCAGAGACACATGCTGTAGGTACTGTCACTGCCTGCAGGCGTTCCTCTGGCACTGACGCCTTGCCTGGCTGCAGGGTGGCTGGCCATGTCAGTGCCCAACACTGCACCCCGGCTGCTAGACTGCAGAATATTAGGAATCAGCTCTCAAAGCTGCGGGCTTTGGGCCACCCCAGCACAAAGGAGCTGGGAATGGAGCTCACCCAACCCGCTCTGCTCTGCGCCTTTAGATGTGACACCCCGTTCCTACACTTCAGGTTCATTAAAGCGTTTTTCCTTCCCTTCAGCATCACAAATAAAAATAATCACCCTTCTAAACAAGCTCTCATTCGGGTTCTTTCTCCTTCCAAGAGTGCTGCAAATACAAATACTGCCCTTCAAAAGCAGCTCCTGCCTCAGTGCCTGACGCAGGAGAAGGGGATGAAAGGAAAAGAGAAATCCAGTAACAAAAAATTGCTGCCTGCTCTCTATGTCTTGTTTGTCAAATCTATGGTTATATGTGTCTATCTAAAGTTCCATCAGTAACACTCAGGACAAAGCAGGAATGCAACAGAAAAATAAATCAGTGCCTAATAGCTTTCAGAGAAACCAAGGGGAACACAATTATGTGGCATCTACATGCTAATCTACCAGACTTGAATCTCAAAGGAGTTCAAGTGCCCTACTCAAAATTCCTGCAGTGATAAGGGGTCTGCTGTGTTTGGCTGGGGTTTGGATAAAAGATTTTTATGATAATTATCTTCCCGTGGAACAATTTTGCATTTTCTTTCTTGTTAATTCTGAGGCGAAATGGGGGTGCAGGCAGCAGGAAGAGAGCATTACCGAAAGTCACAAGTATTAAGAAGTCAAATATTTAACGCTGGCCTCTTACAATTTGAAAGCAATTATGTGGCAAAAGCACAGGAAGACACAGATAAACGTTACAGAATGGCAGAGATGGAAAACAAGGAGCACTATTTGCATGTCCACACAAAAGCCTGTTGGAAACAAATGCAAAATGGTGCGGAGTTTTCTTTCCGGTGTCTCTGAGGCATCAGGAAAGGGACACAGAACTGCATCACAATGTGTGCAGGAATCACCCAGCTCTGTGTCCATCTCAAGAAAATGATTCACTTCCTTGCGGGGAGAAAACCGAGACAGTAATTCTGAAGCTGAACTCTTGGTGAGGGAGCAGCTGCTGTTTGGAGAGCCCTGGGTGCACCGCTGCACTGAGAGCTGCTCCACACTGCCTGTGTGCTGCACTGCAAACCCGAAATCAAACCCTGCACAGGCAAAGGCAAACAAATGGGCCGTGGGATGGCCAGGTGAAGTGACTTGCATTCCTGCCGTTCATTCTACAGAGCAACAGTTCCAGCTAAGAGCTTACCAAAGACCCTGCCTTACCAGGAAACACCTCACGTGGGGAGCACAAAGGGCTTTTCCACGGCCGGTGTGGTTACCGAGCTCCAGAAATGAGCAGCAGTGCATTCAGAGGAAAACACACGAGGAAGCGAGCAGTGCTTGGTGTGCTGGGTGCCAGCTGGGCAGCCCGGGGAACTTCTCCCTCGGTGAGCAACCCCAGCCCTGCACCCTGCTGTCAGTGAGACCAAGAGCCATGGGATGCCCTGGCTGGGGGGAGGGGGGGGCACCTCCAAGGGGTGCCACCTCCAAGGGGTGCCACCTCCAAGGGGTGCCACCTCCAAGGGGTGCCACCTCCAAGGGGTGCCAACCACCGGCCCAGGTTGCCCCCACCCAACCCCAGCTTCGAGCAACACAGCTACTTCATCAGTGAGGAGTGAAAGTAAGCAGAAAAATGAGCAGCTGCTGGAGGTGCAAGGCCACCTGGGGCACGGATGGAGGCTCTCACCTTCTCTGAGGGTGCAGCACACTGCCTTACCTTCCATGCTGGGTGCCATGTTCCCCAGGGAATAGCTGCCTTCCTTGGCACACACCAAGAGCTCTTCTCCTGGCTCGATTTCCTTAATAACTTTATAATAGATCTGCGAAGCAGAAACAGAAATTGAGAGACATGTTAAATATGCAGAGATGTGCGCTTTACATTTTTAACCAATAACTCAAATTATTCCAGCTAACAGGGGGGGCTGTCACTTGATTTGCATAATTGCTACTAAGAGCTCTTTCTCCTGCCTTTATTTTACTCCGTGCACGTCAAGTTTCACGCAGTTTGGACCACAAAGTAGTATTTACAGTAACAGCCTCCCTCATTCAAATTACACAAAGATCTTCCCATTGTTTCTCCTACCTCCTCCGTGCTCCGTGTATTCGTTACAGCAAAGGGATGATTAACCTGATGGAATTGAAACACTGAACTCTCTGCTTCTCTAAGCCCAAATGGGCCTCGTGATCACAAAGCATCACCCTCACACCCTTCTCCTGTGGGCTGCTCTCACCTGGAACCCGAGGACCGCACTCAACACCAGCACACAAACCAGCCCACTTCTACCGGTGGTGGGATCTGTTTTCAGAGCACACAGGCAGAGCTCAGACCCCTCCCAGCTGCGTGCCCCAACTCAGTGCCCGTGTGAGCTGTGAGGAATGGCTTTGATGAGGAAGGAAACCAGAAAGCACAGCAATAGGAGGTGGGAGTTTGTGCCACGGCCCCGTGCATCCCAGGGCTCTGTGTCCTCTGCAGGACTTCACCAAACTCTCCGAGTCCACCACACCCCTCCCTCTGCTACGGAACACTGCTGGAATCCAGCAGACACGAGGCATTAACTGCAAGGATCTCTTTGCTCTCCCTCCAACAGCAACGCACAACATTCTTTCTAGGATATCAACCAGAAGTCACCCGGAGCAGCTCTCAGCTGCAGCTCTGTGCCCACAGGGAATAAAGACCCCAAACCATCACAGCCCACGGGTGCTGCTGACAGCACTGCGCTGCTCTTCGGGTCCCTTTGCTCCACTTCTCCGCACTGAATTCAGAAACCCCCCGCAGGCTCCCTGCCCGCACTGCAGCCACCACGCTGCCCCATCTCCTGCCTTCCCTGAGCGCATCCCTACCAGCTCTCGTTACAGCCATGCCATTTCTCCAGCGCTGCTCCGGGACTCCCTGGGACCTCCCCCAACCTCGAGCCCGAACCGCAGCCGAACCTCCGAGTGCGGCCGCCCCGTCTGTCCATCCATCCGTCCGTCCCATCGCATCCCATCCCGCCCGGTCCCACCAGGGGGCACGCTCCGCCCGCACAGCCCCGCACAGCCCCGCAGCGCTTCCAGCCCTCCCGGGTTGTCCGATGTCCGTCCCCAAAGGGTGCTCTGTGCTTTGACTGCGGTTATTGGAGTGCGAGAGGAGGAATGCGAGCCAGCAGGAAAGGCCGCAGAGAAGGCGCAGCGGCCACCAACAGCACCGACAGCAAAGAAAGAGCTTCCCAAAGTGCCCCGGCCCCAACCTCAGCCCTTCCCTGCACACACCAGAGCCCCAAAACACAAACTATGACCCGAAAGGTCCGCCTGGTCCATAGATGCACTCGTGAGCTTTGCATGGCAAGAATCCTTCACCATGACAGTACTAAATGGTCACCATCACCTCTGTGCGGCATCTTTAACCCCGCACCCCTCTGTCTGTCCTGAGAACAAAGTTACTTGGTGGACAGAATCACATTTCTGCAGCAGCTTTTTTTTTTTTTTTAAGAGCTATAGTCCAACCCTCAATAACCATTAGGAAAAGGCTGGATTCTGCTGGAGTCACATTCATTTCATCAAGCATCTCGTTATAATCATTAGCTTCACCTTGCAATCGTGCTACCAGTGGTCTTTATCAATTAAAGCTGCTGTGTTTCCCCTCCTGCCAGGCTTTTTTTAGGCATCCCTAACACAAACCAAAGCAGGTGCTCTCATACCTGAACTTTCCCATTTTACACAAGCTGCCTTCCTTCAGATCCACCACAGCATCCCCATCAGCTGCAGGCTGGTCTTGCTTTTGTATTTCCAGCCCTGCATCCAAACCCGCCTCCTCTTTGCTAGCTGTAGTCACAGCACGACTGCCTCAGGACTCAACCAGGAGCTGATATCTGACCTACTGACAACTTGAGGTTTATGAAGCTCCCAGCTTGGATCGCTGTCCCGAATCCACTTTTGGATTTGAGTTTCAAACAGCCCTACAAAGAATGGCCCTTTAATTCCTGGAATGCCCCATCCCCTGCGCAGAGAACAAAGGTCACCGCAGCTGTGGGACCAACATCAAAACCATTCAGTCCATCTGCACCCCCCCCCACGGACACCCACACCGCTCCACCAGCATTTCCCCCTGTGCCCATCAGGCCTCTGTTTTCCCTGCAGACCCCCAGATCCTCTCCCACCCCTCTGTCACCCAAACCCAACCTGAGCTCACAGCCTGCCACCGCGTCTGCCCACCACCAACAGCTCGCAGCATCACCTTTCTGTGCTTCTCGAGGCACTGCAATACCACCAGTGGCTCCCACGTGCTTAATGAGCACAACCTGTGTCACAGCAGGTGTTAACAGTTCTCACAACCTTCCCCACCACAGCCCTGGAAGATGGGGCTGCACAGAGCTGTGCTATGGGTGCTGTGGCAGCACTGCTGCATGGACGGGTGCTGCAGCCGCTCTGTGCTGCTGCTGTGTGCATGGTGCAGTGAGTGCAGCAAGGCAGCTGGGGCTGTTACCTGCTCGTTGACGTGGCACACGGCGAGGTTCTGCTCAGCACAGGAGCAGGCTGCACGGATGTACTTCAGCCAGGTCCCAGCTCCGCTTTGGTTGGCATCGACGCAGAATTTCTCGTTTCCCAGGTCGTCAGCAATCTGTGGGAAGCAATGCAGAGGTCACTGGTTATGGAATGGTAGCTACAGGAGGAAGAAAGAAAGAAAGGAGAATTATTTGCAATGCGAGATTCCCAACAAGAAATAGAGAAAGCTGGATTGTATATAAAATTAATAAAGAGACGTGACTTGGAACAAGATATATTCCTGAGCTTGTGAACCTCGAGCAAAAGAAAAGGAGAAAAAAGGTAAAAGAGGAATTTTCTCATGTGAACGAGTGCCAGCTCATTGAGAAGTGCCACCAAACATAACCCAGAGCAGAGCCCAGCAGTAAGCACAGCCACAGCGTGCACAGCCCTTCAGCTGTACCCACAGTGAAAGGCCTGACACAAGGCAGTGTCCTCTGGGAATGAGGAGGCTGAGTGACACTGTGGGCTCTTGTTGAGGTCACAGCTTCTTACTGACCCCAAATGAGTTACGGGGTGTGGGGCAGCCTGGGCAGAAAGGAACAGCAGCTCCAATGGAAGCAATAGGTTTCCACCCACAAAAGCAGGATGGTCAGTGCCATGGGTCAGTCTGGGCCCACGGCAGACAGGTTTTGATGGTTTGGGTAAGTAATGCCCCGTTTTAATTAATTTGTACAGCAGCAATCAGAGAAGCCGTGAGCCCAGGAAAGCAGGACGGCACATTGCAGGGTGAGATGGAGAGCCCGTTAGGTTTTACAGCTGCACAGCATGGGTGCCCTCTCTGGAACTGCAGGCACTTTGAGTGGCACTGGAAAATCCCACAGCTCAGCTGAAGTTCACCACTGCTCTGCAGCCCCCACGTGCGGCTCACAGCTCCACTTCAGAGGGTCCTGAGAGCCCCAAACCAGCCGAAACCCTGCAGTGCTGCCAGAGCTTTAGCACCCAAAGTGGGGGTGTGAAATCTCACACAACAAAATGAGCAACAAATGAGTCTGTGTGAACCCTGAGAACTTAAAGCCCTGTTTTTCACACCCCCCCCCACTGCACTCCACAAATAGAGCAGCCTCACAAACCACGGCCCAGCAGTGTCCCTGGATGATGGCACTCTGCACGTGCTGTCCCTCAGAGCGTGCCGTGCTTTCCTTGTTTTCAATTCCAGACCTTTGAGAACAGCAGGAACACGGAACAGGGCAGGGGAGTGCATGGATTATTGCAGGAAACGCCGTTGTATAATGCCAGCACTGCAGGAGTCCTTCCATCACCTCCCCCCCTCACCACAGTCCCACTCCATCCCACCCCACCAACACCACGCTGTGGATTTCTCATTGATTTCTTATTTTTTCCTTGACCATCAAACTCCCTCTGCTGCAGAGGATGCACCCATAAATGCTGGACCCAGACCCAGAGCTGTGGCTGTGGCTCAGACCCACCTCTGTGCCACATCCCAGAGCTCCCAGAGCTTTTGGCCACACAGCACTGGGGGTTGGAACCCAAAGGGCTCATTGATCTCGCAAAGACTTCGCTTCGCAGTGTATTAAGATTAGAAAGGCTGAGCTCTGTAGCAAAAGTGATGGAAAATTTCTCTTGGATTTGTTTTGCACATCATTTGAGGTTTCCTGCTTCTCTAATTTGTGGGCTCTCCGTTGGGTTGTTTCTTCCACGTTTTAATGGGCAGAACACCAGAGCTGGCCCATGCGGAGGGGTGCCGTGGGGCTGCAATGCTGAGGGATCTGTCGTCAGTTCACTTAATGGGTTCCCAATGTGTGCAAAGAAACAAAGCGCCCGCAGCTCTGCCATCAGTGCCCCAGCATCCTGGGGCTGTAACATCCCTCCCCAGAAGCTGGAAGTGTAATAAACCTTCTCATCCCATCGTTGCAGGATCTGCCTTTGACAGTTTGGCTGATGCTCGCATTTTATTTGGCAGGAGTTCGAGGGAGACTTTTTTCCCCCTTTTTTTTTTTTTTTAATATTTGTTTTTTTTTTTTCCTTTTTGCTTTAATAACCCACGAGCTGATTTAGAGCAATAAACTGTTGCCGTGAGGCTTTGTTGTGTTTCTTTTAAATAAAGGGGAGGGGGAGATGGCTGCCATGTCTGACTGTCAGAAGTAACTGAAACAGAAAGTCCATTCTTGCCGCGGAACGAAGAGAAAAAGATTTCATCCAAGGAAACACCTCTGCCAATGTGTGGACGCAGAGCCCAGATGAACTCATAAATCCAGCACTCTGCCTGCAATTAACCTGGCTTCCTGGTGATGTGACAGAGAGTTAATGAGAACCGTGGCAGACAAACCAGGGTACCAGGGTGTGCTCTGGGCTCTGCCAGCACCCGTGGGCACAGATGGAGCTTGCTTGGCTTCGGGTCCCCAGCAATGAGGGCATGGAGGAAAGAACGCCCGATCCCATGCAAGGAACCTCCAGGTGAACCATCACAGCAGGAGAAGACTTTTGAGACGATGGCCAATGTTGATCATTCAACAAAAGCTCGTTTTTCGCTGGTAACGTCATTCATAGCACGCTGATTTCGATTAAACAGTAAACTGTAAAGAAATGATGCTGGAGTCAAAGCTCGGGGCTGCCTCAGATATTGTACACACAAGTCAAGGAAGGGATTTCCAGTTCTTTGTAATATATACACACAGAAACTTTGAAGTTTTCCTCCCCGCAGAAAGAGCTCAATACAGCGCACTGTTGCACCGCGCTTCATTTCGCCTTGTTTTTATAAACCAATTAATTAATGCTGTTCTCAAAGCTTAATAGATAAGAATAAACGGGAAATTAAGAGAAGCCTGGATCTAATTAAAAAATGAAGCAGTACTTTTTGGGAGTGGGGGACGTCTGTAGGATGCCTGCTCCCCTGGGGCAGGGTGCCCGCGTGCCCCTGGTGCCCCTGGTGCTCTGCAGCTCCCCGCTGCTCTCCCCCAGGCACGCACTGTGCTGGCTGAGCTGGCACCAACCTTCCTGCTGCTCGCCTTAAATCATTGCTTGTTACTCCAGCTTTCTTTTAACAACCATTTGGGAATGGAAGCTGTGGAACACCACGAACGCGTTGGCCCCTTCCAGGTGATTTATGGAAGGCACCGGGTGCCAAAACCGTTTGCCACTCTTTATGCACTGGCCAAAAAAGTAGCAGAGCCTTCCCGTGCCTGTTCCCATTGCTAACACCCATCACAAGGTGCCCTCCTTGTGCAGCTTTATGCCAGCCATGGATGGGCATGGGGTGAGTAGAGCCCCACAGAGCATCACCCCACGGCTCTGCCAACCCTCCCGCCAGCTCCATCTGTGCCCACAGTCCTCGGAAGGTGCAGCCCATTACCAACACATGGAGCAAATGTAACATCAGTTACCCAGGTACCCAACCAGCTCAGATAGCTGAGGTTCTTGAAACTGTGTGTTTTTTCCATGAAATGAATAGGTTTGGGGATCTTCCCCAGCACAAGAACGGAGGGGAGATCTGCTCCTATCACCCAGCACTGGAACCATCCCACCTCCCATCTGGCTCTCAGCTCCCCCAGCTCGGGCTGCCCACAGGGAGCTCCTGCACAGTGCAGTCTGCTTTAGGTTGGCCACAAACCAAAGCCACAGGGGCCAACATTTACCGGCAGCAGCGACATCACCACCATCACCATCCCTCCTCACATTTCATCTCATTGCATCTAACAGCAACCAAGCAGCCAAACGATCTCCATCTGGAAGTGCATTCCTGTTCATGTATGAGCTCTAAATGCCCTGAATTTACAGGCAAAAAAGCGTGCATTACTGCTGCTGAAGCCGTGACCTTACACATCCTGAGCAAAGATATTAAAAGAGAAAGAATGGAGCCATACCCCCCCCCCAACCCCACAGCTGCACTGTGCTCTCCCAGCACAGGAACCCCCCCGGGGTGCCACACTGCACGAGGAAACGGCCCCCAGAGCCCTCTTAGATCACACACTGCTCTCGTGCTCTTTAGAAGGTGTGAATTAGACGAGCTTGTGAACAAGGCTGGCACTGAGAGAAAGAATGGAAGGATATTGGGGCTTCCCTTTGGAGCCACGCAGCGGGATGGAAGCAGGAGCAGCAGCTCCTGCTTAAAGGGCTCTGCAAACAAAGCAGCCATCCCACACCGAGCCAGCAGCAACGTTCTGATGGAGCACCAATGCACTGAGCATCTCTCATACAGCCGAGACGTGTGATTTCTTTCTGGTTGGTATTTACTGATAACATGACCAAAAAAGGTGCACAGTGAGGCACTGCAGCCTGCAGCCATCCCACTGCAGCAGCTTCTGCCACTGAGATGCACCCTGCACAGAGCTGCATCCTGCATGGGAGCTGCATCCTGCAGTTACTGACATGCACGCCCGCAGTCCTGCTCCCTGCTAGCAGCAGGTATCAGCATGCAGCTGGGGCTGCTGGGACAGAAGGATTGCCATCTCATCAGGGGGCTTTGGGTGGCATCTCCTCAGCAAAAGCCAAAGTAATTTGACTGTTATCCTCAAACACGTGGAAATCTCCTGTTTTTTTAAGTAAGCTCTAGAATGCTGTTGAAACTCTTTATTAAGACTTAATCCTACAGCCTTAAAAAAGTCTAATAGCGCAGTATTTCCACGGCAGAAATGATTCCTGTCTGTATCTGGCAGCCTCTCCAGTTCTCTAAGGATGAACATAAATTCAATCAGACCAAATTAAAGCTGAACGTCCGTAAGCCACGTAACGCAGCAATTGGGGCTATTAATGTTTTCGGAAGAGCTGCACAACAGCAGAGCCCCCAGCGAGGGCAGGGCATGCATGCTTCACACCCTGCTGCCCACCTGCAGCAATGAGCCTGGCAGAGATGCATTTGAGTTGATGCTGTCAGAAAGGGCAGAAGTCCTTTCCCAGTCCGATGGCTGAGCAGTACCCACACACAGCCCAGAACCGACCCACAGCACCGAGGGCCACGCGGCCCCACGGTCCCACCATGTGTGCTTGGAGATGCTCCATCGTCTTTGCCATGTTTCTGCACCAGGTCTGACGCTGGCTGAGCCCATCCAGTCTGTGAGCAGCTGCCAAGAGCATGAAGTAATGAGAAAGGATAGGGAGAGAGAGCTGAGCGTGTTCCAGCCGTGCTGTGCGAGCACACCCAGCGCGGCCCGTGGCTGTCAGCACTGCTGGAGCAGCCTCATTAGCTAATTGGCCTTTAACGACCAGCGTTCCTCGGTGCCACCTTCCCCGTGCTGTCAGCCTGCTCATCCTTGCCGATGGAAAGCACCAAGGCCACACTGCGTCCCTGCCCACACTGAGCAGCACTGACTGCAACAAACCCCGTCTGCTGCAGGGCGAGAGAGGCTGCGGATGGGGGGGGCTGGATGGAGGGGTTGCTCCCTGGAAGCACTCAGTGGACGGATGGGGCCGTGAGCAACCTGGCTTAGAGGGAGGCGTTCCTGCTTATGGCAGGGAGTCGCAACTGGATGATCTTAAAGGTCCCTCCAACCAAACCATTCTGTGATTCTTCCCAGGAACCGGAGCCATTACGATGGGGGAGAATTCCCAGGTGCTGCACTGCACCCAGGTATTCCTTCAGCAAGTGCTGCCCGTTGAAGGGGAAAGCAACCAAGGGAAAGTCTCCCTCTATTGCATTAGCACGGGAACACAACACATCCAAGCCCTTCCCATGGCCGCTCTGCCCCACGATAAATTCTGAACGCGCCTGCACTGGGGAGGGCCATTTCATTTCCAAGCCTTATTCACACGATGAAACAAAATTTTCAGCAGATAAATGCCCATAAATCTCTATGCCTTATTATGAGTGCTGGCTAACGAGCAGGAGCCCATGCAGCCCAGAGTGCGTGCTGCGCCCCGACATGGGGCTGCAATAACACACCGAGAACAGAGCCGGGGCCGAGTGCCACAGGTGCACTAATATAGGCATTAGTGAATGATTAGGCCTCGTAAAATATATGAATGCTGTTTCTTTAAGAAGCCATAAAATTTTATTGAGGAAAAAATCCATGTGCAAGGCTTTGGGTTCGTTTCATGCGGTCATTCAGAATTTCACTCATTTCTGACAGGACCATGATAATTAAAACTGCGGCCCGGGTCTGGTTTCCATAAAGTCCATCTGGCCTTCAGCGATGGCGAGGTTGGAAGTATGTAATTGCCCGGGCAGCAAATAACTATTTTGCCATCCGCAGTTTAATTTTGTCCCTGCAGCAGGGGAGCGAAGTCAGAGGGGCAAAGATCATTACTGCGGAGCGGGGAAGAGGGGCTCCCAGCAGCCTGCTGGCCATGTTTGTTGAAATGCTTGACACCGACGGGCCCCATTAATGCACGGGTTAGATACAATCTGTGGAAAAGGGTCTATTATAAAGGGATTATTTGGAAGTGTTCTGTAGGTGGGGGTGGGTGTGATTGAAGGACTTAAAACTGTTACATTAACCCTTAGGGCACTCGGAGCGGTAACGAACCTGGCATTAAAGGGCTGGTGTTTGTCACCATGTCTTCACTTCCCTCCTTCTCCGCCACAAGGTCAAAGGGATTAACAGCATCCACAATGCTGAAGGTGCAGCTCGTTTCTGCCCGCTCTGCAGCAGCAGCCAGCTCCCTCTGCTCCCCAAACGGAGCCATTAAGCAAGGAAGCAAATCCCCAGCGAAAGACAGCAGCAATTACACCCTCAGACCCACTGGGAGTGCTCACACTTACAAGAGAGCCAGAAGAAAGCCAACGCAGCTCAGAGGTGAGAGGAGATGCTGCAGAGCACCGCTCCATGTCCCAGATGCCACCTCCAGTGTTTGGACCAAAGCCCAGCAGCAGCACTGGGAATGCCACATCTGTCCCAAATGGGTTTTCTGCTCCCTTCTGCTCCTGTTCAACAGCAAGTCCAACAAACACATTTCCTCTCGGCTGAGGATGAGGCACTGCCATGCCCACCATCCATGACGATGGGTTCTTTCCCACTTGGGTTACCCTATGATACTATGAAGCATTCACCACTAACAAAGGTGTCTGCAGCGTGCTGATTAAAAAGCATAAATGGGGACAAAAAAAGTTTTAAAACGTTTCTCTTTCAGCACATGAGCCCGATCCCCCAAAGCTCAAAGGGGTGAAGTCTTTTTCTTGATGAGTGCTAACATGGCAGCGCTCTACAGTGCGTGCTGCGTGCTTAACTGACTTGCCATGCCTTTCATTAGGCAGCCATGAAGCCAACCAGCCACACTCGTACCTAACAAAGCCAACCAGCCGTGCTCTTACCCAAACAGCTCCAAACAGCCCCACTGCAACCCCATCACACGGCCATCCCAATGGGGCACAACGCTCACCCACCTCCCAACAAACCCCTGCGACAGCTCTCAGACAACAGCCCCGACTCTCCTGCCTTCCTGTGCCAAAATCGCAGCTACGATGGTGCTGTTCTTGGAAATGACACTAAAAAACACTCTAAAACACTGCAGACGCATGACATGCATGACACCTATGGCTTTTCTAAATCAAAGGGAGAGAAATTTTGGTCAGCAAAGTAAGAGCCAGGTTGCCAAAAATCCTGAAAAGGTCTCTCAGAAGGAAAAAAAAAAAAAAAAAAAAAGAACCAGAATAAAAGAAGCTGTGAAAGTTTATGAGGATAAACACTGATGACAGGTGGAGTAGAAGCTGAAATCCGAACTCGAAAGTAACTGCAAATAAAGATTTGTTACAGATGGTTTTAATATGACCTAACACTAGGATGCCAGCTACAGTATCACTTTTTCCTGTAGGCTGGACAAAACTAATAACACGGTTATGGAAACAAGCTTTCCTTGCACAGATACACGAGGAATAAATGGCATTTAATGCACGCTGTCCTCCTCGCAGGGCAGGCAGGATCAATAAAGTGCTGCTAAAGAGGCACAGGGCTGCAGCACAGGGATGTGAGCTGCAGGGAGGGAAAGTCGGGGTGGGGGGAGAGCCCACCCTGCAGCCAGGGGTGTGTGGGGGCTGTGCCACCCATCCTTTGACCCTGGAAAATAATCCTTCTCTTTTGCTGCATTGGTTTGGATTGTGAGATATCCTCTCTGCTCCCTTGGCATCATCACCACGCCGCCGTCGTGAGTTTGCAGAGGAAAAAAATAAGGTAAGAATCACACGAATCACATCTAATTCCCTTTCATGATGTCAGAACCTCTCCAGTGAGTGCTCGTGGAACGACACAAACACAGCACTGAGAAACCCCACCTGGCCCAGGGAGCTCATCAGCTGAGCAAGCCGTGTGGATTTGCTTGGGGAGAGCTCTGGGATTGGATAGAGAGATGCAGATTGAAGTAAGGAAGAGGTTTTTCACAATAAGGCAGCGAGGCGCTGGCACAGGGTGCACGCAGAGGTGGTGATGCCCATCCCTGGGCACAGCCGAGGTCAGGCTGCAGGGCTCTGAGCGCTGGCGGAGCTGTGGGTGTGCAGGAGTGCGACTGGTGGCCTTCAGGGGTCCTTTCCAACTCAAACCATGCTGTGATTGCATGATTTTCAGAAGCGCCAGCACCCCAATGTTGGAAGCCATATTTATCAAAGATGCAACAGAGTGGAAAAAGGTAGAGCGTAACATCAGCCTGAAGTGCACCAGTGAAACTGCTGGCGATCACACGGCCACAGCAGCCACTGAATGAAGGAACAAAGCCAAGGATGGATGTAAAAGGAGCCCACATTCTCAGTGCTTCTACATAACCCTTACAACAGGCACAGACCAAGGGCAGATGAAGACCCATCCGTCAGACCGTGCCTGTGCCAGGCGCAGTGCTGAGCACAGCAGTGCTGGGAGAGCAGCACCAGCAATTGCAAAACTTCACCGCTCACCTCGTGGAACTTTTGTTTTACACTCGATTAACTTTTATTACCAACTCCAAAGAATAAAGCAGAGCATTAGAAACAGCCATTTTGGGGAAGAAAAGTACATTATGAGATTAGGGGGCTGGATTCCCCAGCAACCTGGAAGTACTGAGAACAACCATAGCCTCAAACACACGCTAAGCCACCAACTCACGGCTAAGAGAAGCAGCCTTACCTCCTGTGCTTGGCCACGTCGCCCCAGGATGGCATCCAAGAGATGCAGCACCCGGCTCAGCACTTGGTGCGCTCCATACGTACCCAAGCAAACTCTTTCCTAGGAATGCATGTAGGCAAAGAGGAAGCCACACCTTTCTGCATTTCCTTTAACTCCTGATGCTTATTTGCCAAACTTCTCTGGGCACTTGGCTGGGGTCGGGGCTCTCCTCCAGGGACGCCCAACGTGTGGTTTCGGCACGGCCGCACTCCCCTTTGGGACGGTTGCGTATGGGGGGACATATTTAGGGCCTGAGCGGCTTGACAGTCATGATTAATGCCCTGCATTAGGAGATTCCAGCGAAAGTATTCAGGAGCACGCTGTGCAGTTTGGTTCTCATCAGATGGTCGGGTCTGCAGGCCTATTAAAAACAGCAGGAGAGCTGCAGACTTAATCACAGAGGCTGGGCCTGCGGCGGGAGGAAGCGCGAGACGGACGTGGATGCAGCACGGCCACGGAGCGGCTCACAAACCCACATCCCCGGCGTGGGGAGAAGGGGAAGCTCTGCACAAAGCCAAGGCAGGGCAGGAGCACGGCCAGGAGAGCACCAAAGAGCTGAAGGTGAGGGGCACTTCAGCCCCATTGGCAAAAACCGCAGGTGAGATAAGGCCTGAAGCAGACCGGGTGACACCAATGCTCGTCATGTTGTCAAAACTCCTTCTTTCAGTTTGCCACCTTTTTGTTTTTATCCAGCCGCCTCCAATTTTCCAGCCTGATTTTTCACAGAGACAGCATTGAATAGCAAGAACTAAGCACGAATCTGCATTTACATTTGGAAGCAGCGCGTGCGTCCACGCATGGGGACGGACCACTGGAATCCATCGCTCTTTATTATAGCCAGCCCACCATTAAAACCCCAAAACCACAGCAAGTGGAGATCACACACATGTCCTATCCACTGCCTTCATGAATATACATCATTTAGAACATCAGACAGGAGCACAGCAGTAGCTTTGACACAAAGCACTGATAGTGCATTGCTCAGCTGATAACTACTGAGCTCAGGAGCCCAGGGGCTGCAGCACACGCCAGCAGCTGGGGGCAACCACTGCCTTCTGCTGCTGCAAAGAGGGGCTCAGCTGCACAGTGCTGAGCAGAGGGAGCTGCCCCTTTTCCCCCCCACCCAGCAGTGCAGCACTCACATGAAAACCCAAATCGGCGTTAGGAACCCAAAACCACACGACTGGAGTGCAGCAAAGCTCCTGAGGTGTTCAAAGTCTCAAAATCCTCTTTTTTCTTTCTTTTTTTTTTTTTCGGATGTCTGAATATCAACAAACCCAAAACAATAATTAATTCTTCTCCAGCGCACAGACCCAGTTCAGTAACAAGTGCTAAAAATACATCTGAACCTTAGAAACAAAAGAGGAGGCGCGGAGCACTTTGAAAGTTTGCTCCCATGATTAAATAAATTAGAGCTGAGCTGCTAAGAAGGGAAGGACAGAAAGTTCACCGCCAGCAGGACGGGGCTGCCAGCTCCTGGCTTATTTACCGAGACAAAATCAGGGAAAAGCAGCACATCGTAACACATCTCCAAATTCCAGGCGTTCTTTGGCTCTGTTTTGAAGTGAGGAGGGGATCCTCGCTTTGAGAACACGTGGTTTGTGAGCCGGGCAGAGGCGGCGCCCCCTCCTCCCGCAGCTGCTGGATGCATGGGTGGGATGCAGTGCTGGGATGCACCCTCACTGCTTCCATTGGGCGCTGGGACGCAGCGGGCAGCAGGCAAACACGGCACCGAGCCGCTGCGCAGCCCGCCGCTATCTGCGCATTGTTTGGATTTGCAGGTTATCAGCGGGGCCGCAGCTCGGGCGATGACCTCATTAACTGATGTGGCCACATCAGCACCTCCGAACGGCGTTATCACTCATCGTGTGTCATAAAGCAGCGCGCTGACACCTCCCTGAATGCCGCCTGTATCTTATCTCCTGCGGGGACAGGACCCTCGCGGGGAGACAGCGTGCGGCGAGGAATGCGGGAGGAGACAAGTTCAGCAGCGGCAGCCGACGGGGGATGATTTCTCAAATAAACACTGAGGGGGAAATTAATGGGCTCGGGTTCGCTGCTGACAGTGCGGAGCAGAGCTTCGTTGACTTCTGACTGCTATAATTTAAGAGTTATTACTGTAATTTCAGAGCAGAGCTACTGGGACGCTTCCCCCAGTGCGTCCGGAACGGAGCCGCGTCGCTCCCCCGGCATCACCAGCACAGCGCCCCGTTCCTCCCATGGACAAACCGGGACGTGGCCTCCCAGCCCCGCAGAAACAAAGCCCTGCGTTCTTTACCGTCCTGCTCACAGCTGTGAGCCATGAATAGGAAAGGTGATCCGCGGCCCACGGCACCAGGATGACAAAACCCCAGGCGAGCTCCCCGATGCGCCACTGCCTTCCTGCACAGCGCTGGGAACTTCAGTGATTCTTTTCTTAAGCTCATCCTTAAGATTGCGTTTGCAGCCTCTTTGTTCCAGCCCTTCTCCTGCACCCATCCCCCTGTGCAGCACTGAGCATCCCAATGCTGGGACACCCAGAGCCGGAGCAATCACACACTGACACAGCTTTGCACCAGCAGATGCCAAACGGTGCTACACGCAGCCAGCACTTGGGGCCACAAACAAATTAATGAGCAGGAAACCTTGCGATGTGCATCACATTGCTAATGGTGCCCAATGCTGCCCGGCTGCTGCCAGCATTGCAAGGTGAGCTAAGCTTGGGCACAGAATCGGGCAGCAGAGATCAATGCAGAGAGCACTTGGTGGCTCCCCCCTTAAATACAATTCATCTGTCATGGCCAGGTGCTTTCTTCTCATTGTACAATCTGTAGAGACTAAAAACATCGTAAATGATCCAAACAGAAAAGCTCAACCTATGGAGTCCAATGGATGTAAAGCTCCTAAGTGATGATTTGGTCCCCAGCAGCTGAACTAGGAACTATCACCAGCCCCTCTGTATTCTTTTCTCTTATCCAAAACTGCCATCGAGTCTGGGGACCAAAAGATCCCCTACAATCAACACTGGGATAAAAACCCTTTGCTATGCCTTTTCCAGACTTGAACCCAGATCTTTTATTAAACCACATTAACCTAAACATCCTCCCTTTATTTCTCCCCTGCTGGGTAACACGGTGTTGGAACATGAGCTGCCAGAAAAGCTCAGTGTCCTGCTGAAAGCTGCAGAGGAGGCTGGCTCGATGCACTGAGCAGAAAGCATAAACACATCGGGCCAACACATTTTGCAGGGATTAAATGGGTCGGGACCAGCATTACGACTCCTCTCAAAGGGGATAAACAAAAGCAAAACGCCATCAACGTTTCCCATGCCTACCGTGCCAGGAAAAGCTTTTCAGATCTGAAAAGCGAAGTAAAATGAAAATAAAATAAAATTCAACAAAACCACGCTGCTCTCAGAAGGTCCCACTTCAGCACAAGTGCATCACAAAGCCCGCATTGTTCCCAGCTGGGCGTCCTCAGTGCACCGCCGCGTGCTCTGGGCTGTGCTGGCGGGTGGGCTCAGCACAGATGCAGCCCTGCAGCTCTCAGCCCTCAGCATCGCAGCCTCAGTGGGGTTTGCAGGCGGCCACTCGCCACCACCCACCCCTACAGACCACGCAGAAGCAGTGGTGTGGCTCTGGGACCCAACAGAGACGTCGCTGAGGGTCCTGCTGTGCATCCTCATGGTGACGCAGCCACCTCTCTGGCTCTGAACACTCGTCATGAGCCATCAGCTTTGAGCATTTACCTGCTGTCGCATGCAGTCACCGCCCATCCAAAAGAACACACGTTCCTGGCGAAGCACGATGCTTAGTTCACAATGCAGCACCGCGCCGCTCACCCCATTTTCTGAACCAAAATATGATCAGTGGGAAAACAACTGGTTCACTGAGCTTCCCATCAGCTGCATTTCCTGCATCCCCACAGTGGGGACGGACCGTTTCCTCTCCGACGCTCAGAGCTGCGCTGTGAATGCTCAGAAAGGCCCCAGTGCTCATTAAGATGGGATCCCACCTTCCCCACTCCCTTCAGTCCCCTGTAACCTTACAGGTGTGGGTGGATTCATTTATTCTCTCTCTTTTTTTTTTTCTTTCCTAAAAGATTGATTACACGCTAAGCAGGGTTTCTTTAGCGAGCGCTCACATCTCTAATTATTAGCACTGCCAACTTTTCCAGCACAATGCTCAGTGTCAGATAAACGAAATCTGTTCCTGTCTGTTCTGTAACTGATATCAGCTCCATAGTGACAGTCCCTGACCTCGGGACCCCGCGCTTTGTGCGCTGCTACATCTTTACTCCGTTAGAATGGGCTCCGCACACATCAAGACATCACCGATATTAATTAAATTAGAGAAGCTCTTATCACTCTGCTGAATAATGGCCTTTTTCAAGCAGCCCTGAGTAGCCTCAGAGATGCCCTCCTGCAGACAGTGTTCAAAATATTGCATTTCCAGTGCTTGCTTTCACCTTCCTCACCCACTCGACGTAGCAGCTTTTGCACTCAGAAACCCAATACAAACCTGTCTGCACACCAAGTACACCGCAGATGTGCGTTGAGATCCTACAGGAGCCTTTTCCTACTGGGAAAAAAGTAATGGCAATTATTAGGCACCTGTAGGAGCCTCCTGCAGCACGGCTAAGCTGCTGGAGCCAAGGGAGAACACCGTTAGGAGGGCATTCCTAAAGCATGATGTGTGCATTTCTTTGCAGTGCTGTCCAAACCCAGAGGGTGTGCACACAACGGAGACGTTCCCTTCCAAACGTTGGCAGCCAGGTCTTGCTGTCGCAGCACTGAGAGCTCTCTGGCTCGCTTTCCACTGATGACTGCTATGTGAAATTCTGTAATTACTCGTAAGAGGATTGGCCAACACCAGCCAGCTCCATCTACAGCAGCAGGCCTTGAACCAAGCAAGCATTTGGCTGATTCAGGGCTAGCAGAGGGCCCGACCTTTGTTATTTTCTCCAAAAACTTACTGCTCTCTTTCCTCCTAGATGTTCTTTCTTATAAACAACCAAACTGCGGTTGACTTAACTGTTGTCGATTTGGTTTTTGTTGGTTTGTTTTTTTTAAAGAATCAATACACTTGATTGAAATACAAAACAAAGAATGGAAAAAGAAGCACACTGCTACTCACTGATGCAGGGAACCCAGACGGGGAGCTCCAGCACCCTGCGTGTGCTGATGGGAATGTGGGTTCCACCCAAGGGAGCTGAAGCCCCCAAAGTGAGGGCTGCTGTGAGCACAGCTCAGGAGCTCTGACCATAACAGCCAGGCTTTCTCTTCTCCCACCTGCATCACTCCTTGCCCGTCAGATCCTCTGAGAGCACTCGAAAACACAAGCTGGAGTTCAGGGTCAATTTGCAAATATTCATCCCAGAAGCACAGCTCCAATCGATATGGCAACATCCGCCACGATGGCCTCAACAGTCCTGCTGGGTCACTGATTGGATAAATGCACAGTTTCAGCCCTTTGGATTTCTGTACGGATGGAGGACGGGGCAAAGCTGGGAGGTGTTTGCCATCTTTGTGTGTTGAACTGCACCTGGGGACCATTTGGAAGATCCTGACTCCAAAAATGGAGCTATGTAACAAGAGGTGAGGAGTGAGATTAAGGCCTGGCACCAAGGCTGGGGTCGATATTTAAGGGCAGTCACACAATCCTGACCCGCATTTCCCTTTCCTAAGAAGCACCCTCTGTCCCTGGGCAGTGAAATAACCTAACACGACACGTTCAGCAGTGTGCATGATTTTCCACTGGGGTTTCCTCTCAGATTAGTGTGTCCAGACCTAAAGGTTACATTCCAGAGGTCTGCAGCACTGCTGGGCTCCTCTGAAGCCGCATTTGTTTTCACTGTGAAATAATTTTTAAGCAATTTGCTCCTGAATGGCAACGTGACAGAGAAACCACCGTTCTCATGGAACCCAAAGGGCCATTTTGCATATTCAAAGGCTTTGGCTCCATCCCCAAAGCAGGGAAGTACCCGTAGCACATGTTCCTGCCTTGTCAATAGGAAACGTTAGCAAAAATGCTGCCTACATCCACCTGATGGAGGCTGATGCACAAGGCAGAAAGCCCTGCGGTGGCAGTGGCTATGGGGACGCAGGGGGGAGAAGTTGGGGCTAGAAGCCAATGGGTGAAAATGGCTTTGGATAGGTTTGTGTCATTGCTTTTAACTCGCTGGGAGGGCTGCAGAGCTGCCATTGGCTTACTTTTATATTTCAGATAGATCACTGTGACTGCTGGGATACAGCACAGCGAGAACACCCTGAGTTCCCATATTAATATGAAACAAAGGGCATCATTGCCCTTCATGGGTGACAAGAGACCGTGCTGATGTTGATGACCAGCAGGCAGGACTGTTCTCCAGTCCCAACCCTTCCACCCCTCGTGGAGCAACAGTGATGCTCTGCCCCTGCGTGGGTCAGATATTGGCTCTGTTGATCCCTGCAGCCAGCAGTGACCTGGTGAAACACACATCACCGCCTTGTCCCCTCTCCCCAAACTCTTTTTCACAACTTCTTTCCACGGCAGTTATTAAAGGCATGTTGATTACTTGTGTAATTGACCAGTGCTGCTGGTAACAACACGGCAGACTAATTGAAATGTATGAGAAACAATTACGAGTAATTGGAATCAATTAATTGATGATTTTCTTGGGAACTGCCGCTTGATGTGGGCAAATTCTAATTACATTTACCCAGCCTAGGAAAAATCTCAAATCCCATTATAGATTTTGAAGCAACGCTGTGCTGTTTCCATCGGAGCAGCTGCAGGCTTGTGGAGCACTGAGCACATCTTTTGGAATGAGCAGGAGGGGTGGAGAGCGGAGCAGAACCCCACATTCTCTGAGATGACCAGCAGAACAGTTGAAATAACTACATAAATAAAGAGAAGTGTACGTAAATCATGTCGTTTCCCATGGTTCTTAAAAAAAAATAAGTGCATTTTGCTGGAGAAGAACAACTTGTTTGTTGGAAAAGAACAGTACAGAGAATATCTTCAGCACTGCAGTGAGTGACTGGATGCTGGCTATGTCTGCAATGGCAAAGGACTGCTGGGCACCCATCCCTGCCTTCCATCCCTGCACCAAGAGCCCTCCAGAGCCTTTTTGCTAACAATATCATTTCCACAGAAGCACAGAATAAAATCACTGAACATCCATATTGGAAGGGACCCGTAAGGATCATCCAGCCCAACTCATTTTAAGCAATTATCATGAAAATCCACGGCATTTCTACAGGAAACAATTTCCTATTATGCAATACTGCAGAAATTTAAGCTTCACAGCAAATATTCTGTATTTCATTTGATTCTTTTCAAGACCAGAAGTGAAAAGCATGTCAATGCTCCTGCTTATCGTGACATACTTTGGTGCTTGGCTCAGCACTGCAGGTTACCAGGGCACACAGCCACGTCCTCTTGGGCCAGGAGCTCTGGTGGGGAAGGGCACGGGATGATGGAGGCAACTGCAGTGGAGCAGCAGAAACAGACCGTGTGGGAAAAAGGCATTTCCTTGTCACACATCCCAGGGAACTGCAGGGCAGGGTCCCACCTTGATCTGCAAATGGGAACACGAGGAGCGGGTGCAGGATCCCACTGCAGTTGACTGACGAGGACTGGACACAAGCTTGTCCCAGCGCCCAGCATCAGATAAAAGTGACATGAAAGCATTTCTGCTCGCCAGGGCTCCTCACATCCCGCGGGGCAGTGAGAGCTGACAGTGCACAGTGGCCACCAAATTGCTGGGCAAACTATGTCATGTACAAGATAGCACCAAGAGCCTGCGTCGAACAAAGTGTCCGTGCTCCTTTGAACTCGTGATGAGCTGTGCGTGTTTTCTGCTCTTTATTTTTGTAACTGCTCCAGACCCCGAGGCAGGTGGCAAAAAAAAATCGAGGCAGGGTTGCAAGGAGCTGCAGACATTTGGTCTGGGGGCAAAGGGAGGAGAACAGACACTTGGTATTGCAGCTGATCCGGGTGGGAACCCACGATGCATGGTGGGATGGGATGGGGTTGGACTGGATGGTCTTGGAGCTCTTTTCCAACTTTAATGATCCTACGCTTCTATGTGTTCTATTTTACAGCAGAGGATTTCAGCTTTGCTTTCATCTCTCTTAATTATCTTAATAATCACCTTTCCAGGCAGCCTGTGCAAACCTGAGCATTAATCTGGAACAAATGATGCAGAAGACCTTGCTCCCAGCCAGGAGGAAGGAAACTGCCCCAGTTTGAGGCACACACCCTGCAGGAAGGCAGACTGTGCTCAAAGTGGGGCATTTCCCCCTCGGTGCTCCCTCCTCACCCAGCACTGCCCACTGCAGCATCCCTGTGCTGACGTGACGGACCTCCCATGCCCAGCAGTGAGACCATGCACTGCCTGCCCTGCTCTCCCCTCCTGCCCCACTCTGACAAATTTTCCTTACTCTTTTCTTTTCTTCTTTTTCTTTTTTTTTTCCCCCTCTCCCGGAACCTGCAGAAACAGCAGCACGAGGCAATTTAACTTCGCATTCAAGCTTCTACGATAACAGGTTATCTACATAGCAGCCTGCAGGTCGGGCCTCCCATCATGAGAGATGCCTGGCAGCTGACTGAAAGCTGATTCCTGTCAGAAGCTATTTTCTCTCGGAGACAGAGGAGACATTGTGCCCCTCGGTGCTCGAGTGTGGCCCCGGCCACTGCCAAAAGACCACCTTTTTTTTTTTCTTCGCTGAGACAAAACAGAATCCCCCCGCTGTCAGCTCTATCTGGAGCTGCTGAAAGGAGATGTATAAGCCTGGTAATACTGTCGAGGAGATAACTGTCAAACGGCCTGAAAACCACTGCCTGTCTGCCCAGTGGAGGGATGGGAGCACCAGCGAGGCCACAGCTCAGTGCTCAACAGCTCCTGGCATCTGTGAGGTCTCCCTTTTAGCCACCCTTAATACCCTGCTGAAAGGAAGCCTGTGTGTGCGGCAGGACACGGGCTCTGGCTGAGCATCCGTGGGTGTGTGGGGTCCACGCTCTGTGCTGGCAGCCCTGGGCATGGCTATGGGGCCTCCAACTCAGTCCCACATTGAGGGCAGTGCGAGGAGGATGCACTCCTTCCTTGCATCTGTATGTGGAAACAGTGCAAAGGTTGGTGCCAACGTGCCACACTTCCATCCCTGCGCTGCTTGTCCCAAGCCAAGGCATTTCAGCTGGGAGGAAATAAAACAGCACACTGCACAAACAAGTATGTTAACCAGATATGCAGTAGGAAACAAACAAACAGAAACCTCACTCCTGTAAAATAAAGTTAAACTGCTTTTACAGCACTGCAAGGAGGAAGTTCATCAGGTTATGTAAAATATATGGGGAACGCTCCTCGCTTTATGCAGTGCTGAAGGATGAAGTGAAAGCAAATCCAATCCACACAAGAAAAGCACGGCGATGTCCTGTCCCACAGAGTACTCAATATAGATGAAGGGGGATGACCATGTCACCCTCTCAGCAATCCCTGTGCAAAATCACCACCATTTGGGTACCCTGCAGCCGTGCTCAGAATGGTTCGCTGGCAGAGAGGCTCTGCTCCCCGAAGACACTTCTGCACCAAAAACCCTTTTTTGCTCCCAAAAGCTCTTGGCAGCACATGGCCTACAAAAGGGAGCTCGTGAGCCCTTGCCTTACGTACAGCAGACAGCTTTCCTTCGGGTCAGGAGGGTTTGCACAGGCTCCAGACGCTCGGATTACGCCCGAGCTTTGCTCTGTAACCTTCTGTTCTCAATGGCAACGTTCTGTGCTCAGCCCCTCATGCTTGGCATGGCCCCGCTGTCCCCAGCCCAGGCAGCACTGCCCCACACACTGCCCCAGCACGGCAGGAGGGCAGAGCCCCACCAGCATCCCAAATCTGCTGGAAACTTCCAGAAAGAAAGTGCAACCCGGAGTCGGAGAGGCGTGGGGACGCAGCGCTCAAAGCATCGCGATGGAGACCTCAATCCACAGAGCGATTAATCAGATTCCTTCTTTTTGTTTTCACAAATGATAAGTACATCCAGTTGGTTTATGTGGACTGTGCCTGCAGGGATTCCTTCCTTCTCAGCCCCATGTGAGCTCCGGGATGGCGGCGGGCCAGAGCCGAGCAAACACCGCATCTTGGATTATGTCGACTTGTATGTTTATTTCTTTTCTCCGGGAAAAAAAAAAAAAAATAAATTCACTCTGTAAGGAATTGCTGGTTTCACTGTTTAGTTCTGCTTTCCCCGCACTTAACCACAACGTCATTATCAAAGCATCCCTTGGTAAGTAATCTGCAAACTCTTCCATCTCCAACTCCAGCACGGCCGGCCCCTTCCAAAGACCAAATGGAAAAAACAGCCTTTGCTCACGGCGTCTGCTCCAGAAATCACTTCTAAATTGCAGATTTGTATATATTTACGCACCCAGCAGTAGAGAAGGCACTTCAGTGCTTATCAGCTGCAATAAAGGAGTGCGGAACGTTGGGGCTTTGGTGCTGGGACTTGGCCGTTAGCCACGGGGAAGCTCGGACCAGGCTAAGAAATGCCTCTTTGGCATCACTCTGCAAGAGATCACACCGTCAGGCACGGTGGCAAAAGGCTGTAAATAGACAGAGCAAAGCCCCTGTGTCTCTGCACAGTTCCTGGAGAGCTCTGACGTGGGGCCTGTATGGCCCTGGATTAGTGAGTGAGGACACAGCTTTAGGAACTGCACTCCCTTGCCCGTGTCCCCGTGTAACAACAGACACCATCACTGCAGCTCGGCTTGGGGCAGCAAGGCGGATTAAACACCCATAGGTGGGAAGTGGCGAACTGCTGCTGATCTGCAGCCCGGGCTGAGCCAGGAAGCCTGCTGCTCAGCTAAAGCCCCGTGATACGTATGGGGAGAGTGTTATCTAAACCACTAGGACGACTATAAAATATCTTAACAGCTTCTGCTGCTTAGCTGGAAGCAGGGCTCCCCTCGTATCTAATATGAAACAAGTGGCTCGGCCTGTGAAAGGCAGCTCTATATTCCGAGGCCGCAGCGGCTGGAAGCTATGGGGTCGTCTCAGAAGCTCTCAATTGTTTTTAAATTCTGTTTTTACAAGGAGCGTGAGATTTATAGGCTCTTGAGGGGAAGAAAATGATGTAACTTGAGTAAATCAACAGGCCATTTATTCCTGGCCCTGTTTCCTCTCTGTCGCTGTGTTCTGGAAGCAGCCTGGCCCCAGAGGCTGTGCAGTCCTACAGAGCCCTGCACGGCCCCATATGGCCCCATGCAGCCCCACACGGCCCCATACAGCCCCATGCAGCCCCAGATGGCCCCACATGGAACCAGGAGATGGCAGCTGCTTGTGGCTCCTGGCTTTTGCCTCCCTGCAGCTCTTTTCCCCGCTGAGGACAGGCACAGGGCAGGATGCTGCATGCAGTGGGTCTGGGACCAGCAAAGGGGAGCAGAGCCTGGGCAGCACGCATTTGGCAATGGCTTATTTCACAGAACCAAATCCAAAGAGCCAAAAGCCCACTCCGAAAGCAGCTCTGCCCACAGGCTCCAAATTAGAAGAACATTTTAACCTTTGCACTCTTCAAATTTCAAGCCTTGTTACCGTCCCCTAATCTGCTCCCTTAACCTCGAGCAGAGAAGGACTTTTTTTTTCTCTCTATAGGCACGATTTGGCCGATCCACACTGTAAATGGAAGACCTTTACTGCCCCGTCTCTCCTTTTTCAGCGCTCTGCCCATTCAACAGAGCAAAACCCCTTTTGTTCCCTGCTGACACACAGCTGCCTTCACGTTGCGGGCAATGTTACCGCTCAGGTCAGGCAGCCAGGTTGACCCCTCACCTTTGACAGTGATCTTTATCTAGGCTCCATCTTAATTATTTATCTCAGGAAGGTCAGAAAGAAAATGCCTCTCTCAGGACCCCTGCTGCGTCAGCCTGTGCAACTTGTTAAGATTCAAGTTCTTTGAGGACGGTAATTCAAGCAAGCCTCAGAACGGAGCATCACTCCCATAATGAGGAGATCCCGGGGTTTAGAAAGCTGCTTTCAGCCCACAGCTGTAAATCCGACAGCCAGCAACGCAACCGGAGCCTCTCCTCATAAAGCTGTGAGGCTCCGAGGAGTCAACAGATCTCTAATGTGGATGTAAAACGTCTTCACATCATTTCAAAGCCCCCTAGCAGACTCTGGGGCTAAATGTGGAAGAGTTCAACGAAGCAAAAACCTCAGACTTTGACACGAGAAACATTTGCAACTCACACAAAGTTCAGTAGCACCAAAGCAGGGAGAGGCTCCAAGAAAGTGATTAAAGCATAATACTCTCTCCTCTTTGCCACGGTGCTTCACAGCAGAGTTGAAGGAAAGCCACACACACAATAAAAGGCAAAAAAAGGGGGAAAAAAAAAAAAAAAAAGCAACCAACAAAACTTGTAGTAAAGAACCGGGGTATAATTTTCTTCAATCAACTCCAGCTCATGACTGCAATTACCCCAAATCTCGGCGAACCTTGCTGTGATACACCAGGGACAGGTCTTGGAGCCTCGGTGGGTGGCAACCTTTCATCTGCCTCTCAAACTGTTCTTTATTGTACGGTTTCAAATTAGTGCTAGCAGCAATGAGCAAATTTGATAATTCCATCTCAAATTAGTTAATGTAACGTGCCAGGAACCACTAACTAAGGCACTGCAAAGATGAAAATGTATCTCTCCAGACTCAGGATGCAAGGTTAACCAGCCTGACATTTCATATTTGAAAAGTTGATTTTTATTCTCATTAAAATGAATTCCTGCTTTGAATCTCCCTCCTTCTTCCATCCTCGTCTGTTTTCCTCCTCCTGCGTGGAAAAACGCGCCGTAAAAACACGAGGCCCGCATTCCTTCGTGATACAACATAAATGGTGTCTGACCCAGATAGCTGTGAATTGGGTGGAAATCATTAGGATCAGATGTACTGATGGAGCCTTTGTAGATAGCGGCGTTGGCCGGGCTGTGTTTCCATGGCAGCTCTGGATGAAGCTGATCCACGTTTCAGATCCTTATCTCCCGTTTACCCAAACTCATTTGTTCTGAAAATCACGATGAAATACAGAACAGGAATGCACAGGGTTGGGTTGGACGGGGGCATCCCATGGCACCCTGCTGCTTTTCTGCCTCTTGCAATACAAAACCACAGAGACCGCGCTCCATTTTTACACACTTTCCCTCATCTTGGAAGTTCTTCCAAGAAGTTCTTCCTTCCTTCTTTACCTTTTGGTTGAAGATCTGCACCGCATTGGAGCAAACCAAGGCCCTGACATGGACCTTCCCGGTGAATAACACCACGGAGAGCCAGGTGAGCACAGGTTGAGCTAACAACTGCCAAAAACACGCCGCAGACATCCCCACTTATGCTCTCTCCAAGGCATTATTCAGCAGGGAGAGCACAGCTCACTGCCCACACCGCATTTGTACCAGCTGGTGGATTTACTCTGATTTCTTCTCATGCCACAAACATTTGAATCTAGATCCAAAGCAGCACAGGTGAGGTCCCACCCCAAAAACCAACCCCGACTTCCTTCCCTCGCCAATCTGGGGCTGCAGCATCACAGGAATGCAGCACTGAGCCGGGCTGAGCAGTCACACTGCATGTCTGGGCTCTGCTGCAGCCCCGTGACAGATGATTCTGCCCTGAAACATTTCACAGCCGAACAGAAGAACTTCTTTATCTGTGTGGTCCGAGCTCATTTACTCCAGGAGAAAACTCCAGCCTCTGCCCGACTGAAAGCCAGGTCTTGTTCTCCCATCTGATGGATGAATGGAATTCAGAAGTCTGATACCGTCCCCTGAGATGTCATTTAAATCCACAGCCTGGCTCAGCAGCAGGTCCTCGGGCTCATCCCCTGGCCCTGCCCCGCACACGGCTGCCTTGTCCTCCCATTACAGCCATGGGGCCCGAGGAGCAGCGTGCCGGCGCTGAGCTGCTGTGAAAGGATGGCACATAGGGACACATGGGGATAGGCACACAGGCACGTAGGGAGCGGCTCTCGAGGACAAACCATCCTCCCAAAGCTCAAATGCAAATCCCGAGCTCCCTCCTCATCTTTGGCAAGGTATTTTTAGCACTTGGATGGGTTTGGCTCGTCCCATTGCTGCTGCAGATTCAAAGCTTTGATAGCAAAAGAATGCAGCGAAGCAGCAGAGGAGCAGAAGTGAGCCCTTTTTTTTGGGGGGGGAGCAAAGGGCTCATGAGCTGTATTGACATCCCCACAGATCCTTCTGCAGGGCAGAGACAGCCCTTCTGCTCTGGGCTAACTGCTGGACTCAACATAAAGGAAATCCTTCCCATTACAGCAGCACACAGAACATGAGGGACATCGCATCTGAGCTCCCACAACAACACGCACCCCCTCAGCCCATCACACACTGCCGTGCTCCCCGTGGTTCACAGGAAGGGCCCCGGGACTGTCGGAGCTGCTACTGTTGTAATGCATCCAAGATGAACAGCAGAGAGAGCCTGAAATAAAAGCCAAGCTTCCTGTCCCATGTGCCTGCCAGACTGCTGGCAAGAGGTCAGGGGCATCCTCACCGCAGACGGTAATTGCGAGAAAGGAGGGAGGTGAACGGATCAAAGGGGCAGAGGGGAGCAGAGGGTTTTACAGCGAGCAGAGTGACGGCAGGGCAGGACGCTGGGGAGCACAGAAACGTCCTCCAGCAGAAAGCAGAGCCGTGCTCCCCTCCTGCAAAGCAGGTCCTGTGTCGCTGCGAGCGCTGCTGGGATGGGAGGACGTGGAGCTAAAGGCGCTGCTCCATCAGCATCTCCTACGTAAATGAATGAGATTATGCAGCTAAACAACATTTTGCAAGCAAAATGGATAATAAATTATGCCTCTGGAAGTGCTAATGGCGCTCACATTTATTCCTATTAATACTTCCTGGTTTTGAAAGCTGGGCCAGTTCCAGAGATAATGTATTACAAACCTTCTGCTGAAGGATTTGGGTTCCTCTAGGCTCGGTTCCAGTTATAACTGGCAGCTAATGCTTTCACACATTCACAAATCCCTAACTCCTCCCCAAGAGCAGAAGAGAGTGGAGAGGTTTTGGCTTGGGTCAGCAGATTTCGGAGTGTTGCAGAAATGAATGGGAAGTGATGCAGCCCTCTTTAAACATGAGGCCCTAACAGTGGGAGCCCTTCATAATAGATGTTCTTTATGTTGTACTCACATGTACAGCCATACACATCTGCACACTTATGTAATGCCCGGCAGAAAAAACCACGTAAACTCCATGTAGAGAAATGTGCCATTACTCATTTTCTTTCAGCCCTACACAAGTGCCACTATGCTGCTCTGAACGTGAAAACTGCCAAGCTGTTCACAAAAATAACAGCACCACAGCATTCAGGGCACGTCTGTAACCCACACACAATATGAACGGGCACAGAATGGGGCCCAACACCACTCAGCTTTGGGCAAGGCCAACTCATGGAACCCCAGCACGCGGGGACCGGCTGGGAAGGCGATGGGAAAGGAATCCCCTTGGAACCAAAGTCAAAATAAGAAGCAGAGATTCTCTTCCCAAGAAAGTTACAGTCCTGCACCAGGGGAAGCCAGCGGTGGATGTGCTGTCTTCCAAAGACTTAAATATCACACAGAAGCTTGAATCTTACCCCAAGTGAATGCTTCAGAGGACGCTACCATCCACATGCAGAATACACTCAGCTCGCTGAGCACCAGCAGTCGTTGGATACACAGCAGTAAATGATGGGAATCACAAGGCCGTGGGGCTCAGGATGGGGTGTTGTTCCATCACAGCTCTTCACAAACCACTCCAGTGTCACAGATGTGCTCCGTACCTTTCAAAATACCTGCTAGCATACATGGGGCATTTCCAAACACCTCTCTGCTGCGTCTGACAACACCCACCTCCGAGACCCCTGAGCACCCTTCTGAAGTTATTTCTGGACATGTTGAATCTCAGAACAGCAATAAAAGGAAAATATCGCCCCAGCCAAAATAAATGTCTATTTGGAACATGCTTAAAAAGCACTGGAATATTTGGGTAAGTTTGAAATGCTAACCCTCACAGAAGAACAGTCTGACTGTTGAGAGATAGTGAGAGGGATACGTTTATAAAGACCTCATGGTTGATTTGTCTATTTAAAGGAAATGCTCTGAGAGATAAAAGTCTGGACCCCGACTCATTTGCAGCCACATCAGAATCCCCCTCTGTCCTCGACCAACTCAGCTATTAAGCATGAAATCTAAACCAACAGATAGAAAAAGGCCTCAGTGCCGCCTGTGTTGGTCAGGTTGTGAAAGCCCCAGCTTGTGCTGCTCGCACCAAAGGCCTTCATGTTTCATCCCAGCAGAGATGAGATCAGAAACAAAAGTTCTGCTCAGCGCAGGGGTCAGTGAGACGCAGTTTGTAACCCCCACTCCTCCACCCCAAACCCAACCGTGGGGCTGCGCACGATGCTTGGTGCTCCTGGGGCTGATCCCACCTCAGGGCATACATGGCAGCATGCACTCCCACAGACAGCACTTAGATGTATTTTTAAGGGCTGTGAGATGCACATTGCATACCCTAAGCAGTGCAATCCCAGTTGTTTTGGCCGAGCTCATTCAGACCAGGATCCGGACCCATAGCACTGCAGCCCCCTCCCCTCCTGTTCTCTTTGCGCTCAGACCTGGCAAACCTTTCTGCTTCATTTTTTCCTTATCCAGAAGGAAAAGCAGATGAGCAAACAGATCAGCTCTAGAGATGATGTGTGCACTGCTTTCTGTTGTTGTTGTTGTTTTAACAGAAACAACAGCAATGCTTCCCTCAAAGCAGGAGCGGCATCGAGGAACAGTGGAGTGATTGTTGCAGGAGTGAATCTGGTTTTCATTAGGGGGAAGTGATGGGTCCAATTTCTGCCGGGACTGTTTGCTCCCATCTCCTGTCTGTGCTCCGGCTGGCAGTTAACCCTTTGGATGCCGCGTCCCTGAGGCCTCGGAGCAGTGGGAAATGCCCCGGGTGTCGGGGTAGGAGGCGGGGGGTTGGTCTGGTTTGGTCTAAGGTGGGCTGAATTCAGAAAGGGAGATGGGGCCGCAGAGAATGATTTGCAGAAAAAGGCCCCAAAAAATCGAGACATACCTGCACACACATACATGGCTCTGTGCACTCAGACACTTTGCCAGTTCATCCCCACCTGGCTCCTCTTCCTTTTATTGCTGTGAACTCCCATTGCTGACGAGCGACAAATGGCTGCATTAAATTGCCGTCACAACACAAAGTACTGACACCTTTTCTACGAGTTAATTCATCCATGCGGACACCACACATTATTATTAACCAGAACGCAGCCAGCTGAAGAGCACAGCTCCATCTTTAAAGGCATTTATATCACGGAAGATGTTCTTTTAGGTACGCTCAGGGAAGCTTTGCAAGATGTGACCGAGTATCCGCTGCTGGTTTCAATGTGTGAGAAGTCATGCAGTGCGTGGGCCACGAAGGCTGCAGAACTCACAGTGCAACCACACTTGAGAGGCACGGAGACTCATTACAAAGGGCATTTGGCACCAGCTCCGAGCCCATAGGCAGCAACCAGCCCAGCAGAGGCAGCCACGTGGCCACATCTCCTGTCTTCACATTTCAGAGCAGTGTGAGCAAAGCACATCACCTGCAGCCGGTTCCGGAGCCCGACAGCTTTCCTCGTGATAGCTTTATAAATAAGATCCCACCTTTATACAGAGCTGCTCACACCACATCCTCCCACACAGAGCGGGGCACTGCGAAAACTCGTGTTTTCAAACGTGCAACCCGGGGTTTCGCTTTCTGCAGAGCCCTGCTGAGAGCAGAGCACATCTCAGCTCATCCACCAGCACCACGTCACGCTGCACCCACGCAGCACCTCACCCCACTCAGGGTTTGCGATAGGAGAAAAGTGGCTGAGATGAAGGGCAGTGGATGCAGGGAGGATGCGGTCGCTCACGGCGGAGCCCATAGCACAGCCAGCAGAAGCTCAGCTGCTCGCTGGGAGGAAAAGGCTCTTCCTTTTGGTGGATGGAAACCCCTCTTTGCTACGCCCAACACACTGTGTGGCACTTGTGGTACAGTGTGTGCTCCCCCTCCCCGTGCCAACACATTGCAGATGCTTCAAAGCCGCGCATCGTGCGCCCATTTTCTGCTCAGATAATTCCTTGCATCACTTCAAAGATCTCCATACAGTTGTTACAGACGAGGTGTCTTACGCCAAAACATTAATTGCATCTTCCAGAGAGGAAAAAAACAACTGCGTGCAGTAATGCATTCATTAAGTGACTGATTGACACGGCCAGAAATGGGGCTTTAAATACAAACTGTACGGAGGGACGGAGTGCTGGGAGTTGCTGGTATTCAGCTCCAGTAATCTCACCTCTCTGCGGTTTATCTCTGCAAGTCGGATAATTTATCCTCCTCGTGGCAAGGCAAAAAGGGAACTTGGCAGAGGGGGCAAGACAAAAGTAGACATTTTGTAGCTGCTAAGTGCTAACGTTGCTGCAGATCATTTTTGCAAAAGGTTTCTAAACAGCCCCTGTCAGCAACGTCGTATTTTGTTATTTCAAAGTGACTGTGGGAGCCTAATCCAGTTCAAACCCTTTGTACATTTCAATGGAAATGTTCATACACAAAGGGCACAAAAACGCCGAGCTGCTGCTGGATATTCAGGAAATCTAAATCTAATTTGCACTCCCAATCAGCGCCACGACCTCTGCAATGCCTCTGGTTGTTTCTGTGCTGTTATTGCAATTCCAAGATATTGCAGTATCTTTTCTCTATCAAATGCAGTTCCATACATAGCTATAGATACAATCCTATGCACGGACCAAAACACAGCTTCAATTAAGCACGGGAAAAGCAGGCTGATTTAAACAAAATGCACACACACAGCCCAACAGTACATCGGTGTAATTGATGGGCGTGTGGAGGGGTGGAGAAAGAACACAGCTCTGTATCAGAGATGAAGCAAGTTGGGCATTTCTCACACTTGGGGAAGATGATAAACTTCCTCGTGCATATCCAAGCTGTGGGTCGCCACAAATGCCACTACATCCAATGTGGAACACTGTAAGGAAATAGCCTTAAGGATAAGGTTCAGCAATGGGACTCAGGAGGTCAGGTTTTTGTCAGTAACAGAGCAGACTGGAGCAGCAGCTGTAATAAATACTATTAGAACAGCACCATAGTAAAATAATCCTAAGCAGGACGGCGATCAAATGGATAGAGCATAAACGTGGTCAAATCCAGGCAGCTGTGCACAGATCCTGAAGTTAGAACCAAAGCTGGACACAATCTCTGTGTCCTGTAAACCCCCCCCCTCCCCTTCTATGGGGCTCAGAGCCTGAAGCAGCTTTCAGTGATGCACAGTGAGGAACTCCTCCCCGTACCCAGCAGTTGCAGCAGGCTTTACAGATTCCCACTCACATGAGCTGGAGATGATATCAAATAAGATTAATTGTCGCGTTAAAATGTTGGCTTGCATTTTGGAACTGAGTGCATCACTTACAAACGCTGGTAGAGTGAGGAATTCATTCGAGCCATCTCCCCCAGGGATGTATTTCAACAATCTCCTACCAAAACAACCCAAGTCCTTGGAGCACCCCAGGCTGGCTCCCATCTCACACACCCTCCTACAGAGAGCTCTGAGGCACAGTTGGAGCTGCGGAGCTGAATTCTGCATTGTTCCCCTCTCTGCAGAGAAATACACACTCTGGAAACACACATTGGAAGCAGAAATGCTTCCAATGGAGCCATCACAAGCAGCATTGAGACCGAAGTATTTAAGCACACGAATGTGCATTTCACATCACTATTTCTACAGAAGTCTCTACCCAAAACAGATTTATTTCCATTGGTACTTGAAACAGACAAACATGTTGGGATTTAGTCCTGCTGCACTTTGGGTAAAGAGCCACCTCTGGTGCTGCCTGCTGGGCTACTTATGAGCCAAATGCAGCCCAGCTCGTGCAAAAGGAAGAGTGGGAAAGTCCAAACGTGCTTCTGTAGGAAGCAGGACAATTGTATTTGCTGGAAGGAAAGGCCATGCAGTTCCTCCTATTTTAGGGAAAACCTATCCCCAGTGAAACTAAAATCCAGAAAATAAGCACAGAGTACACTGTTGAGTTTTGTCCTGATTTAAGTATGCAACCTTTCCAGAAATATTAAGGAATTTATTAGCCATGCTTGGTGTATCGGGATCCCCCCCAGGAACACAGAACCCAGCAAACCAGCAGAGCAGAGCGGGGCTGCAGGGCTGAGCAGTGCTAATTCCCACCCAGCTCCCTGCCCAGAAGCAGCACGACATGGAGCTGCCCTTAGAAACTGCACTGAAGGTGGGATTGCCTCCACCAACTCTTCAGAACCGGGTCTCAGGACCATGCAGACACGCAGTTCCTCCAACCCAACACCACCCATCAATGTGCCCAAAAGGCATTCCCACACACGCAGCGGTTCGTGGCCTGGATGCCCTCATCTCTTGATTTATATTTAAAGCACAGAAGCCAAGTTCAGCGCTGTGATAAGCCTGCACCCAGTGCTCCCAGCAGCCTGGGCCTCTCGTTAACTCCGAGCCTGGTTCACAGCCTCCACCAGACACCATTAGCAGAACCACGTGCATGGGAGCTTTCACTGCCATACCAGGTGTGGGGTGAGATGCACACGGGTGCACTGACTATCACAGCCAAGCCTCCAGAAGTTTTATGGTTCTGACATTAAAAAGGATCCTTTAAAAGCTTCAATAAAAGTCTTTATACAGCTAATGCTCAGCATTCAGAATATAACCACACAATGGGGATAGAAACTCTTCCCCTTGGGCAAGCGCTGCCCCATTCAGGGCTGCTGTGCCCAGCCAGGTCTCATGCCAGAGGCACACGTCCTGCTCTCCCTTCCCTGCTATCATGAGAAAGCATCATATAAAGTAACTCTTGTTCACGTCCTTCATCCTCAAATTTATAACTGCCTCCAGACAGTGCAGTCAGGGGTGAAGGTTATGTGTGTCATACTTGCCAAGAAAGTGCCCCTTTCAACACTTAAGGAACACAGTCATACTACAGATAAAGCAGCAGACAAAAAAGATTCTGTCTTTTTCAAGTATTATTTATCTCCTCCGTGCCCTTTGTATCCCTTGCAGGGGAGATATTAGCAGGAGTAAGATTCACAGACCGAAGTCCTTGAACCCAAGAGTGGGATTTAATTGGGTTTCACTTGAAGCAAACATCAGATGGGAACACCGAGCGCTGGGCTCGGAACTCCCACCGCTGCAGCACTGACACATTCCTCCCCGTGCAACAGGTCTCAAGTCGGTATTAGAAAGGATCTTTGATAAGACGAAGGGTGAGGTGGGTGCAGCCCTCCGTGCAGGAAGCCCAGCTGGCCCAAACCATCTCCCTGGGCAGGGGACAGCAGCGCGGGTGCAAGAGAAGCCGTGTCGGCTGCTGCCCGCTCCCAGGGCCGGGCCGGGCGCTTAATAAGGCTCCTGATGAATGATTAGTATGGATTTCTGCACGGCTAATTTCCGTAACTATCACTCTTTGAAAGACAGCTCGAGGGATTTTGGGTTCAGGGTGCCTCTGTCTCTGCAGACACAGAGCTGCATTATATGACCGAGCTCAAATTGGCATATCCCGTTTCAGTGATCTCATGTGCGCTGCACTTTAAAATGATACAATATTTTGAAACATGCAACTGCTTTACTGATACCGTCTGTGCCTAAAAGCCTTAGCGGGGCTCCAACAATGGCTCGTATCTTATTCTTTTGAAAGTAATACAAAGCCTTGCCATGTGCTTTATACTTTTTATCCGTTGCTCCGAGGCTTCATACTGAAATCTGCTTCTGTAAGAGCGTGGCCGTTCCTCCCAGCCCCACCACACACTGCCTTCAGCTGCTGCTCATCCTGCAGGGCCGTGCTCGGCCGTCCCGCTGCTGAACAAGCACCATGAGGCTTCTGCTTGCTCTTGGCAAAAGGAAACTGCGAGCTGTGAACACTGACACAGGCACACAGTAGAGGATGTCCCCCAGCAAGGAGCAAAGCATTTGCAGCTTTTCCTTAACGCAGTTCCTCCCTGTGCCACTGCAGACCCGGGCTGCCGTGCTCCAGCAGCGGCCCTGTGCCAGCACTCAGCAGAGCTCGGGCAGCCACGGGGCTAGATCGTGGCCAAAGCAGATGCTGGGACACAAACCCACCTTGGGCGCAATTTGTCAGGTGAGTTTACCACTAATTCTGTTGTAAAACAACAACAATGAAACATCTGAATGCACGGCTCTCATCAGCCCATCCGTGCGCACGCACCGTGCTCAGCTGAGACTTCAGAAGGAGCACAGCCAGACCTGTCCACCAGTTCTCCTTTTTTCTATGCCAGTGACCCCTGCAAAGCAGAATTTCCTTTAGCTGCCACCAGACCTTGAGTTAAATTAGGAATTTTAGCACGGAATTCCGGAGAAAACCAAATATCCCCAAAGCCAACACAGGTATTCGTTCTCTCAAAGCGCTGTTGCTCATTTAACCAACCTTCCTGAATCCTACTGAACTCAAAACTAAAGTACGAGGCCAAACTTGAAGGCACATCTGTGTACGTGCATTACACAACCTGTAAACCATTTATGTATTATAGGAAAGAGGATTTTCATAAATTAGTTATTGCCATTTTCTTACTCAGGCTCAGGAGTCCTCTGTGCTGGAATACAGCAGAGAAAGTACCTGCAAGCTGAGACAATGTCCAAGTTCCTGTCAGAATGGAATGTAATTAGTGCAAATTAAGCAGCATCCTGAAAAGGAGGAGGTCAGGGAGAGCTAGCAGGGTCGAACTGGGTCATTACCAAGCATTTTTATGGCAGGGAAATGGAGGGACACCAGGTCCCCCCCTACCGCCGCAGCCTGGCCGCTGGCTCCACTCCGGGAGCAGGACTGGGATCCACCAGTGGGACCAGCAGCAGCCCTGGGCCACAGCACGCAAACACCACGGGCAGTGAGGCTAGGCTTTCTTTCCTCCTTTTTCTTTTCTAAAATGGAGGAAGTAAAGCAGACTCACTGCCAGCCCGTGGCTCGTCCACGCTCGGATCGGACAGGCTCACAATCGCACATATTGGAGCTGTGCAGACACTGCAGCTTGCCCCAGCCTCCAGGTCAGAGCCCCAGGAACAGGCTGTGCAACCAGGCAATGCTCTATTCCCTGGTGCAGGACAAATCCTTCCCTCCCAGCCCTTCTACCCCCGGGTGCCCCCACACGCCTGGATCCAGCCCTGACCACCCAGGGTGCATCCTATAAAACAAACCGGGAGCAACGAAATCCTCATCCAAACCTCAGACGAGAGGAAAAGATGGGCAGTTATGCGCCGTGGTGGTGACAGCTCCAGCGAGGTGCAGAAATGCCTGCGTGTTTCAAAAGTCACCCAAACCTCCCCCAGCACCAGAGCTTGGAAAGATGTCAGAGCCACACCGAGCCGAAACCCACAGCGACAAAACCTGCAGCAGACGATCCCCATTTCACACACTGCCTTCTTTTCCAAGAACAAAACTCTAAGAACCCCAATGCATCCATCTGGGCGCCTGTGGAATCCTGCAGTTTGCTTTCCAGTGGTGGAAGAGGCATTTGCAGCCACGCAGTCGTGTTGTCACAGAGCCCAACGCGATGCCATAGACTTTTTCTCACGTCTGACAAAACACCAAAAAAGCCCTCCAGCGTGACAACAAAAAATAAATATCAAAAGAACATTTGAGGGGCTCGATAAATTGATCATATTCTGCTGAACCTTCACCCTCGTAACGATAGTACCATTTAAATGCTAATGTCATTTTTAAAAAAGTCAATTACAGGAGTTTTAAAGTAATGGAGTCAGCAGTCTGGATGTAAATCTGCTATATTAATCTGCTCCGTACGCTGTATCCATGGGCACTGATGCATTCACCCCCTTTTCCCTGGAGGTAATGTTCCCTCGCAGTGGTACCAGTAATTGAATCAAGTTGATACAGACACCAAAAATATTGTAAGTCTTGTAGGTAATGAAAAGCATATGTTGATAAAGGCAGTTGCTGTACTTTGGGATGGAAGAGCACTGACATTTGGGAAGTTCAAAATTAGAATTAACCCTTTGATGATTATGTGACCTGAAACTGTCTTTACAAACTCGGATTTCACTCAGAAAAGCTGCTTGAAAGCTGCCATGGGATGGCTGGGCTCCCGTCCTGTTCTCCCTCTGTATCCACAACTACATTCACTTCCATAAAGTGTGGTGAAGAGCAAAGCAAGCCTGCTTGCTCCCACACAACAGCATCACAAAGCATTTCTGAGGTTCCATCAGCTCCGTTCGGGTGTGTGGATGTGGATGTGGGCAGCCCCAGCCAGAGCCTTGTTGCCTCTCAAACCATTACAGGTGTGTTAAACAGCCTGAGAACATCTCATTGATCCACAGAAAGCAAGCTGAAGAGAGCAGACATCCCGTGCTACGTTGCAGTATCGTGCATTTTGTTTGCACTGGACTCAAAGCAATCTCTCATGCTTGGAGCCTGTAATCTGCAGCTGTCCAAAGCACGGTGTGCAAAAAAGGTGTTCAGAATAATAAAATAACCCCAAACCAGAACAAATGGATACCTGACATTCAAAGGTGGACTTTTAGTTGGGAACGAACTTGGAGAAAGCCCCACATTTTGCAACTGCTCCTTCCACACCGGCCCATAACAAACCATTCTGGTTATTTAGGTTAGAACTGAAGTGGCACTTCTGCACACACTGTGCAGGGAGGAAGGCTTTTGCACTCCTCAAGCCTGGAACGTTCAACACGACTCGTTTTGTTCCATGAACCTGTGAGATTATGAACGTGGGGGGAGGCTGATGAGGACCTGAGGATGGCTTGGATGTCCCACAGCAGTGGGTTTGCCCACAGAGGCGCACATGTGTGCACAGAAGTGTTATCACACGGGGCTGCCTGTTTCCAGACATAGTGAGAGTTATACACAATAAAAGACTACATCAATACATATTTTGAAGTAGTAGTAATAAGAGAATTGCACTCGCTGGTACTCTGCAACAGAAACGGGACTTCCAGATCAAGAAGACTGACACTGAACACATTCAGCTCATTGCATAAACATGTGCCTGCTTTTGCTGTTAAGGAGGGGCTGATTAACGGTTCATCAAGATTTTCCTACCTCTGCCCTTTGTGAATTAATTTTCAAGCACAGGTCCAATAAAGTTTTACTGAGTGTCACACGCACATGCCGCAGAAACACTTCCAGCATCATTACAAATCTGAACGACTTGGAACGGGGCGCCGCGCCGTTATTTTGTTAGCTTAGGGCCTTATTCTCCTATGGTTCAGGGGTTAAAGGGATCCACGCAGCTTTAAAACACGGCTCAGGCAGCTCCGAGTTAACCACAAATTCAGAACATGTCTAACAACATTTCAACATTCTCAAAACCTGGAACTGCTCCCAACACGCTGCAGGCTCCGGTATCTAGAGACATCAAGCCAGGCTTACAGACAGGGGCTGTCGCTCCCTCAGCCCCCCCACAGCAGCACGGCAGCCCTTCCCCACATCCCGCTGTGTGCAGTGGGGTCAGGGATGGGCAGAGCGGGGAACCACTGCCACCCCAACATCACCCTGAGCACCGACGGGAGGAAAGCGTGATGCACGGGAAGGGCTCTACTGGAATAATAATCTCCAGAAGAGTGCTGTCATTTTTGATGTCGTATTCACAGATCCAATATTAGGAACAGAACCACAAACTGTTTTTCAGGCCTTGACAGGGACATAAAGTGCATAAACCAAACCTGACACCGAAACAGAGGACTGCGTTTGTGAAAATGAATTCATTTCCCACTCGGACCGACGTAAGCAGGAGCAGCTCTTCAGCCACAGACCCACCCGCACCATCACAGCCAGAATTCAGCCACGTCACCCTTCAGTGACACTGTGACCTGGGAAAAGAAGTAAAATAGCACTTTCCTTCCCCTTTTCCAAAGGGAATTTGGTATATGTTGTTTGGGATATTTTGGATCTTTACCGCTTGTGTTGTCAGGAGGCACCAGCTACATTTTATTAAAGTTTTGCCTGAAGCCAAGGGCAGGCTGATAAACTAAACAAAACGTGTTAGGTCTGAGCTCACACCTGACGAGTGAGCGGCTCTGAAGCAGTCAACTGGGGTCCGGTCCAAAATGGGGTCCGGTCCAAAATGGGGCCTGATCCAAAACGGGGCCTGCACAGGCTCTGCTGGGTGCCCTGGGCTGGGAAATGGTGCCTGGGAGGAGGACGAGGGGAGCTGGTGTGGCACCCTACAGACACAACCCTATAGATGCAGCCCTACAGACAGCCCTATAGATACAGCCCTACAGACAGCCCTATAGACACAGCCCTATAGACACAGCCCTACAGACACAGCCATATAGACACAGCCCTATAGATACAGCCCTACAGACAGCCCTATAGACACAGCCCTATAGACACAGCACTACAGACACAGCCATATAGACACAGCCCTATAGATACAACCATATAGACACAGCCCTATAGACAGAGCCATATAGACACAGCCCTATAGATACAGCCCTACAGACACAACCCTATAGATACAGCCCCACAGACAGCCCTACAGACACAGCCCACAGGGGGACTGCAGCCCGGTGAGCACGGCAGGCCCATCCACGCTTTTGGGGCAGGCAGCCCCATCCTAACCCCGACGGGCACGGCACCGTTCTTCACACACGCGCTTTACTCTCTGCCCCCCAGGCACAAAACACGCGTGCTTCGCTTCTATCTATTTATTTCAAGTCCTCAGAAGCGCTGCTCTCGCTCTGCACGGGGCACAGGAGGACTTTGTGCTTCCACGGCTTCACAACGCGACCCGGGCCGCGCCGAGAGGGGGCGCCATAACACTGGGCTTGCGGCGCGCCGCGGGTTGGCGGCCCGGCTCTGCGCTCTGCGCTCTGCGTTCGGTCGCCGCGGGGCTCGGAGCTCCGTCCCCGCGAGGCCGCAGCTCGGAGCAAACATGGGTTAAGAATCCGTCTGCGCTGTGCGGCACAGAGTGAGCAGAAACGTCTTGAAGCAGAGTTTGGAGACAATGAGATGTGAGCGGTTTCTGAAGAAGAAATGGATTCTCTGCCCTCCAGTTATTTACCGACGGTTCCTAACAACGCTTCCCTGGGATGCACGCAGAGCATAACAAAAATAACGGACTCAAAGGGGAAAAGAGAAGTGCTTTCCCAAAGCAGCCAAATGCAACGTGGGAGGAACGACCTGGGCTTGTTTTCTCCCTTTTCCATCTGCCAAGCAACAAGTGCAGCCAAGCAGCCCGTCCTGCCCTGCAGCCTGCCCTCATTGCGCCTCCGCACCGCCGCAGGATGCCGTGTGCCAGTTGTCCCTGGCCGAGCACTGCTCACCTCCTGTCAGCAGAAACCCCTCCTACACGTGGGACAGGGCAGAACTGAGACCTGGGACAAGGAGCGGCGGCTGAAACCCGCCAGAATGACACAAACAACGCCAGAAAAACACCGAGAAACAAAAAGCATCCTGACGTTCTCACGCAGTTCCAGCACAAATCGACTTGTTCAGGATTAAAAAAACGTGACGTGCTTTGAGGCTCTGACAGGATCTGCCTGGATGAGGGCACAGGAGAGGCACGAAGCAGGGCTGACGTCCCTGGGCTACAAAATCCCTTTGTGCAGGCATGGCCTTCCCAGCAGTTCACTGCTCCTGCTGCTCCTGCTGCTCACTGCTCTCGCACAAAGCACGCACATGAAGTTGTCACCCAGCTGCAATGCCTTTGCCCTGCGTTAGCATTCCTAGTGGTTGCCTCCAGCAGGTCTTTGTTCCACCAGGGCAGGGCAAACAGTGGGCATGGGGGTCGTTTCACCTGAAATTCTTTTCTATATCCCATGCAGGGGTTCAGGAATCGTGTAATGTCATTCTGAGGGACACGGGTTGGTGGGCAGCCTTAATGGTAGGGGCCTGGTTGGACTGGATCATCTTCCAGGTCTGTCCCAACCTTAATGATTCTGTGAACCATTTGTTCTCATGTCCCCGCAAATGGGAGGAATTGTCAACTTCTCTCAACCAAAAGAAAAGAAAAAAAAAAAGAGTTCCAATTGAAACTTGGACATATTTGGTCGTAGGAGCAATTTTTACAGTTAGAAAATTTAAAAAACAAATGGTTCAGACATTTTTATAGGCATAAAAATGGAAGCCAAGTTGGTTAGTGGTTTCAGATGCTTTTTATTTGCAAATCAAAAAGAGCTTCATTTATAAATTGAAATTGTACTGGCTGCTAATCCTGAAGGCAGACTCAGGCCTTTGGCTGTACTTTACAAAGTAGGAAAAAAAAAAAAAAAAAAAAAAGCATTTTAAATACAAATTATTTCATTTGGAAAAATGAGTGCTGTGGTTGGACACTCCTCTTATTTCTTAACAGAACCCACATAAAGCCCTTCAGATGAGGTTCTGCAGGTCTGAGTGCCTCACGTTGCTCTGTGCTGTGCCATCTCTGTGCCAACCTCATGCACACAGTTTGGGCATGGGGGGTAGGGCAGACGTGGCCCCCAACCCCATTCCCTCATGCTGCAGAAGAAGCCCTCTCCCTTCTGCTAAAAGGATGGGAAATGGTTATTCTGTGGTCACACACCTCGCTTTGGGTTGGAGGCTGGTGTGATCAACTGCTGCTCTGCAGCACATCGCACCCAATGGCGCATTTTGAGGTGGTGAGGATGATGCCTCGGAAAAGATACATAAAATGGGGAGCTGCTGTAGCAGGTGAGCCCAGAAAGCTCACCCCATAAGTGACACCCGAGTTCTCCCACACCACACAGCAGCTTCTCCACTTCTTTCTCCTGAACTCTCTCATCCTGATGCACCGTGAGATTAGTCTGCTACCTGCTGAGCCCGGTTCACTCATTTATCGCCCTGCAGAGAGTATGAAAACTGGCAGACGTGCTGCCAGCTCCCCCCATCCTGCCATCAGCAGCGTAACTGCTCAGCAGACCCACAGCATCTTGTTTCTGTCTGCAGCACCCCACGCCTGCCTCACAAAACGTCACCACGTTTCCAGCTCAGAGCTCCTCCAGCATTCCTGACTGTGCAGTCACAGCACCTGGGGAACGTGGGCAAGGGCTCACAGCTCACACCTTGCAGTGAATGCTGAGAAGCCATGGGGACAGGTCCTGTTTTGGGGAATTGGTCGGACAAGGGTGAAGCAGGACACGAAGCCTGATGCAGCAAATGAGCAGGGTGGAGAGCAGCCGGCTGTGCCAGGTGCTTCTGCTGTTTGTCCTGAGCCCTGGGTGCCCTCAGTCGCTGGATCCTCAGGGATGAAGGCAAACTCACTGGTCTACAGACTGCTGAGGAAGTAACTGCGGATCAGAAACGATGCCAATGGGTGCAAGGCTGAACGCAGTGCAAAATGAACCTGGGTTTGCAAAGTCTGCCAGAACTTAAACTTGCCTCAAGTGAAGGGGCTGAAAGATGGGTCTGTGACACATGCAGAGGATGCCAACTGCTGGTATTTGTGGGTTTCCCAACAAAACACCGCATGCATTAGTCCAACTTTGTTATTTTAATCCCCTTTGGCAATTTCTGGCCCTCTTTCTGAGTAACAGCTCCTAGTGCCCGGGCTCATCCTCCCTCACCCTCGATTTCAGTTTTTCTCTCTGTGGTGATGGAAAACCAAATCTCTGCTGCTGGGGACGGTCTGTGCTGTTATCGCAGCGCAGCAGCACCGTCAGCTGTCTCCTGCAATTGTTCCTGCTGCACTCAGACTGCTTTTTTTTCGTTTCGGGGGCGGTTTGTTTTATAATTTATAGCAAAAATAAGAATGATTTCTTACAGGAGAAACCATTCCCTTATTACACAGAGTTCTCATTTCGCTGCGTTAAAGAAGCCGAGGAAATGCCGTTCGCTGCCCAGGAGGTGGGCGGGCAGCAGATTTCAACACACCGCTTTTTTTTCCCCAGCACCTTCCCTGCGCCGCGTATCAATCCTTCGCTTCCTATCGACGATAAGCAGCGCTCGTTTGCTCGCAGTTGTCGGGAGCTCCGACCCGCGGCTTCCCCGTCTCCCACCCCCGGCTCCCTTTCCTTTCCCCACTCCGCTCTGAGCCCCTGCCCGGCCCCGCTGCGCTCACACAGAGCCCTGCAATGTTCCCTGCTTGTGCGGTGAGCGCCGGGGGCAGAGCAGCTGCCCGCTGTGAGCCAACCTCGCTCCTGCCGCGACCGCAGCCGCTCCGAACACTGCCGCCCCTTATCCTGCAGCGCCCGTGACCTCCTGCCCATCTGAACGTCGCCTTCTTCCCCGCTTCTTTGATCCGACCACATTTACCCCCCTCCCAAAATCTGCGTCTCGGGGGCCTTGACCTCAGACTGCGTCAGTATCGCAGGACGGTGTTTGCTTTGCTTTCCTGTCCCATGCCCGGATGGGAGGTTGCCTGCTGTCCTCTCTGCTTCAGAAGCAGCCCTCGTGCTGCGGGCCCTGCACCGTGCCAGGGTTTGCTGCATGAAGCCCAGATGCAAGCAGAGGCAGGTCAGGGCTCAAAGCCACGTTGGCTGAGGACTTCCCAGCCAGCAGCCATCGCCACAAGGATGCACGAATCCCAGCAGAGCCGGAACCCGTGCTTCAAGAGAAGAAAACCCAACCTGTACTTTTAATCCTCAAAACCTTAACCGTTTAAAAATCCTTGAATGTTCATTAATGGAAGCGTGGTGGCTTGCTGGCCTTTAGGCTGCTCTCTTATGGCCATTCGTGTTTTGACAGCTGTGGAAGTGCCAAGAAAGCCTACAGCACACCCGGCTGCCTTCTACGAGGGATCCATAACCCAGCAGCCTGAGCACTCACAGCTGACTGCATTGGTGCTCCCAGTGCTCCCAGTGCTCCCAGTGCTGCTCTGGGCTTAGAGGCTGCTCCCACGCCATCCACACAACAATTTCTGAAGGCGTTTTGAGCCTATCTGAGCCCTGCTGGAAGCTCCTGCTGTCCGTGCAATGTAACAGGAGCGCTGTGCACCTTTAGTGCTTAAATACCAAACGTTCCCATTCATTCATACCTGCGCAGTGCCTCATTGTAAGGGCTCTTTACAACCACAACAGTGTTTTCCCATTCACAGCTGAGTGTCCAAAGCCACAGCAGAACCCATGAATCTCACAGGACTCTTGTAATGGCTATAAGCCTCACGTTCTGGGCCGTTTATGGCGCAGCTGCGTTTGCTTCACAGATTTGTTTTAATGCTGTTGGTGTTATTTAGAGAGATATTAAATTCAAACAGCTTTATGGTCGCTAATAAACATCTATTACCATTTCAGACATTCTGATATAACAGCCTCATACAGGTGCTCTCTCTGAACTATGCAGATTTGATTGATTAGGCCACGGTACTTTATTTTACACTTCAGTGGCCGCTAAATCTATTATTAAGATTAAAAATTGCAGTTTGTGCAGGGGGGGGGAACAACTTCACGCTCAGCCTGTAGAACAAAAAGCACTTCACCAAAACTCTCTGGGAAAGACGTGGTGTGCTGAGGGCAGGTGAGAAGGAGGAAAGTCCTGTAACACCGCCTGCGTGCTGCTCAGAAGATGGATTTCTCCCTCTAATGTGCATCACACACACTGTCAAGCCAATGGTGCTCAGAAAGCAAGATGTATGGAAGGGAAACCCTCTGAGACGCACGCATTACTAAAGCGAGAATGACACAGAGCAGCAAACACAGGTCCTGAACCGTCCTGCAAGATGCAATTCCTGTTTCGTTAGGAACTTTGGTGGCTCTGTGTAGTGCAGAGCAAGGCGATAACAGCGGGGCAGTCTGCAGTGTTTTCATCTGCCCAAATTTTCTGTAATAAAAGAAGAACTGATGACTGCAACAAGGAGGGGATGGGGTGAAGCGTGCAGACTGCTGAGCAGATCACAGCAAAGCTTTGCTGCAAGCATTCATACCAGGCATGCAGCTTTGCTGTGTTTTACTTCTAACTTCTGCTGCTGAGAGTAGGATGGGCAATTTGACTGATGGCTCCTCACTGACCAAACAACTGCCCAAAGCGTGGATGGCCAACTTGAAACTTGGAAAGGGAAGAAGCCACCATTTCAGCTGTCTTTAAGGCTCTGAATGTGGGGCTGCTTACCGCCTGCAACAGCTCCAGGGCTACGTGGTGCAGCAGGACTGCATCAGCTCCCAGTGCCTGCTGTGCTGGGATGGCCAGCAAGGAGCAAGGAGCTCGGAGGGCTCAAAGCATGACATCTGCACCAGCAGCTTTGATTCCAGCACAGCCCCATGTGCCTGCCTGTGCTCCCTGGCCGCCTGCTTGCTGAGCTCCGTGAGCAGGGTGATAAATGGCTGGTTTGTAATGCTGTCATGCCAATTTCGTCCTATGGGAAATGTGTCTCTCTCTCAAAACAGCTTATTACCAACCTGTGGCTGAGGCAATGATCAATCAAACTGATCAGATATGGCAAACATGGTAACTGATATAAAGAAGAGTTCTTACTACACGGTTTGAGGTTAACGTGACAAATGATGGAGTGAGAAGGAATAACTTACAGGGAAAACACAGCCCATTAAATGCTGAACTTAAAGCAGCTTTGGGAAGCAGAGTTAACACCAATTCCTCTGAATGTGCACTCGTACTCCCTCTCTGTCCAAGCAACCCTGAGCACGTTCCTTTGCAAGCAACCTGCACAAGCCACAAGGAATGGGTTTTAAGCATATGGTTTGATTGTAAAAAGAAAATTAAGCATCTGTGCACGTCTTCAGCACTCAGATATGACGATCATCACACTGTCAAGGTTCTCCTACTGAGAGACAACTGTGTCAGAATCCCAATTAAATTCTATAGAAAACTGGGAGCCCCAACCAGATGTGTATCTGCACCTCGTCTTTGACTGCAGGCCATGGCATGGCTCAGCTTTAATACAGAGCGTTCAGGTTTAGTAAGTAACAACAGGGAGCACTAAACACCAACGTCTGCCACGCTCCAGATCTAACATCCTTGCATATGCCATGCCTCACATCATGTAAAAAAAGGAGCACAGCTCCCTTGAGGCAACACTGACACCTTCACGTGCATGTAAAGAGTAGCACAAGGACTGCAGGTACCACTGCATCGCTTTCCACTGTTATTATACAATAAATAACCCTCACTTACAGAGATGAGATCTGAAAGTCCTGCAGATGAGCACAGCCTGGTCCCTGCACAGCCCTTGGAAGTGCTGCAGCAGCCGTTTCAGCCCCTGGCAAACACCTGATGTTATTCACTTCGCTGAGCATGTGAGAACGAGGACTTATTTGTGAGCAAAATTAATGAGGAAAGAGAGTCTTCAATGAGACAATAATTTATGGTTTCCACCGCGGCCGCCAACTGCAGGGAAACGCATCCGACTGCTCCTCGACTGGAGAACGGCAGGGAAAAGGTGGGGATTTATTCTCAGAAATACTGACTGCTATTTCAACATCAGGCATTTCATCTCATGAAGCCCTTCCAAAATTGGAGGAAGGTTGCAATAAATGGGCCCTCTGCCCCCTCCTGCTCTTCCGTTTAATGCCAGAGAAATACAGTCTTGCTCCACATGCCAGAGATTGGATGATACAAACAACTCACAGTGCATTTAATTCTATCTTTATATATATATATATACACTATAAACTGGGAGACATCCGGATCTGCTCAGGACTGTGTGTTCAGCATCATTCATCCCTGCTTTCCTTATGTATCTTTCATGAAACTCAGATCTGCAGTCTGGCCCTGAACACCAACTCTTTGCTTTTCAGAGATGGAAAACTGCAAACGGAAAAGCCAGAAATGCACCAGACAATAAAATCACGTATAATGGCTACCGAAGTCGGTTCTTCTCCCCCCTCCTTTTTCAACAGATAGGTTTTAGACTCTATAATAATCACGCAGCTAAGATACAAGGTCTCTTGTTGGCAATAACCTACATGACATGACTTAGAAGGCAGGTGTTACTGTAATTAGCTATTGTTTGACTATCAAAAGTCAGAGCTGATTAAAGCCACTAAGTACAAGTGCACTATTTTATTTCAAAGAATATTATGAACTGCATGCTGGGACTCTTTCACTGCGGACCTACCTTCCGGAGTCTGCTAAGAGCCCATGCCAGCAGTAATCAAAACTAAAATCTGCATAAACCTTCGGGGTTTTAATTCAAGCAGAGCCCTTTCATTAGAAATATGTTACTTTATGAAATCTGGTCGCCAGCAAGGGGAGAAAAATGTGACTTCTTAAGAAAAGTGAATGGCATCTCTTTAGTGATTAACCCAAGATTAATGGAGGCTCCTACTGCTAGGCCTAAGTCCATTTTATTGCTAATTCATTTAGGTACTATTTCAGATGTACTTGATGAAAGTCACCTGCTAAGAAGTCATGTTTTGGCAAGCAAGGATAGCCATTATGGTCAAATCCCAAATAGAATTTTTATTAAAGAAGCCTTGAAAAGTGTCTTGTGCGAGTCTTTCAGAGACATACTATTTAATGTACTCAATTAGTTAAAAATTTGGGGCCCGAGTCACTAATCAGACATTCATAAAGCTTTTATTTTTCTGTCTGCTTGCATCTGTAATGTTCCAGGTAGGACGAGCGCCGTGTGGGGACGGCTGAGCTCAGACAAAAGAGGGATGCTGGGGCTCAGGGGCCGCGCTGAGCGCGCTTTGTTCCGCAGCACCGGGAGCCTTGCAGGCTGCATGCAGGCATGGCACGGGCTCTGGGCTCCTGGCACAGGTCACTTTTGTTTCACACTTCTCTGCACTTTGTTCTTTTACGCATCGGTTTCGAAGGGATCTTCTGGGGAGAGACAGAGCAGCAGCGGCTCTGCAGGGAGCACCACCCGCCCGAGGAGCATCCCTGCGCCATCACAGCGTGGGGCTGGTGTGCAGGCAGGGCTGGGCCAGCCTGCTGCTGCTTTCAAGGCAGCTCCTCACCAGCCAGGCACACACAGTGATGGAGCACAGTCTGAAGAGTGCAGTTACTGCAGGGCTGCTAACCAAGCACAGTTCCTGCTGTGCTGGGCGCAGGTGAGTGCCCATGAGACGACACAGCCTGAGGAATCCCCTTCTGAACAAACACACGCAGGCACCTGGCACGGCTCCTGCAGCTGCCGTGGGTGCAGGGGGTCCCAGCCAGCCCAGCATGGAGAAAGGAAGACAAACACACTGATACCCATTACAGTACAGAGCTGATGGTGTCTTAAAGCAGGGGCAGCCTGCAGTAAGATTTCTTCTGCCTCCCTAAGCGCAGGATGGTTCTAAACAGAAAAAAATCGGTTCTTAAACTTTTTTTTTTTTTTTTAATGACTGACAGAGCTTTAAGAATATTTGCTGAAATTACTCATAGAACGTCAGGATCAGGAAAGCAGAATCATAACGTGGTCGGAATCGGGGAGAGCAACCGAGGTGGCCGCCAGCACAAGGCGCCCCGCGGGACTCGGGCACGAGGCGCCCCGCAGCACCACAGCGCTCAGATCACCACGAAAGGTCAGCACGTGTCTGGGGCAGGATTCAGCCCTGCACGGATCTCACAGAAGCCGGCACGGAGCTGCAGAACACGGCTGAAGGCAACGCGTTACCGCGAGAGCCGCCTTGGTGATAACGAAGTTAACCTCATCTGTTCCTCTTGTGTGCCGGGCACTCACACATGCAAATCTTGTCTTGTTCAACTGTGTTTGTTCACCTCCGTAGTCCTTGGGTGATTCAAATCTGTGTCCTACTATCCTATAATACCCTTGTCTAACAGTTCCTTTTAAATGCATGTGTTAATTATCTTGCCACTGCTGTAATTTCTCCCTGTAGTCCATTAATTAAGAGGTCACAATCTAAGAGCATGTTTACCCAATAAGCTTTCTTTTTTAATTATCCTAATTGCTTGGATACTGACAAAGACTCCATCCCTCCCCTTTCTCTGAGTGGATTAGAAAACGACATTTCAAAGCCCCACACAATGATGGGCTTGTTGAGCACACATATATATGTTTTTACAACGCCGCAATCTTCCAGCGCCAAAGGTCAACAAGGCACAAGGCACCATCCTTGTCTGGCTGCACGAAGATATAAATTGCTCTTCATTAATTCGTTTAGTCGTGTACAATGTGATCTCGGCGGGGAAAAATATAAGCCAAATGCTCCTATTTTCAGCAATAGCAATAGGAGCAGGAAGGTGTGCGCTGCTTGTGCTGCTCGGGAGAACGACCGAGGCTGTTATAGAATGCATCCCTGCCTGCACCTCGTGGATGTCTTTGCATGGCAGTGAGCAGGAAGGAAAGGAAGGAGAAAAAGAAAGAGGAAAAGAGAGAAGGAAGAAGGGAAGGGGGAAAGGGAGAAGAAAGAAGAGGAAGGAAAGAGGAAGGAAGGAAGGAAGGAGGAAGGAAGGAAGGAGGGAGGAAAGGAAGAGGAAAGAAAGAGGAAAGAATGAGGAAAGAAAGAGGAAAGAAAGAAAAAGAAGCACAGGCTCTGAGCTTTTACTGTATCAAAAATCAGTTATTATTCCACCCACCAAAGCAGTGCCTTCCCAGTTTCTGTCTACTGAAATTACACATTTTGGGGAGCTGCTCGCTCCAAACGCTCTGACCTGGCAAAATTCAGCAGATAACATCTCGGCCATTTGAAAAATATAAAACCTTCCTTTTGTGAAGCTTTTGAGAGGTAAAAAATGTCGCTGTTTGAATTCCAGATAGGATTTTAACACCACAATTAGTAGAGTTTATGTCCAAAAAAATTACTGCTCTGTCAGAATGTGAAACAACATTCAGTATGTCAACCAAAGTCAGTTTTTTGGTTTTAATAAAGCAAACGTCTCACTCAGACCAGTCATCTCAGGAGCTGCATAACAGAAGTATAATTACTTAGAAATTGCTTAGGTACGCGTGATTGATGCATGGTAAATAGATGTTTCCAGCACTTATTGTTTCTCCCTGATGGATTAGGAAGAGTTGTTTAACAGCTCATTTGCCCAGTCCTCCTGGTGTTCCTCGGGTCTGGCTGTGCCAGTCAGCACCAGCAGCTCCGGGTAGTTTAAGTCTCTTTAATAAAGATTAAGATGTCAGAGGTCCTGCATTGCTCAAAATCCCGATTTTATTAACTTCTCATTATCAGCTGAAATATGAAGTGCATTTCTTTTCATCTACAGTAAGGCACTTTCTCAAGGCAAAGGACAGATATTTAATATACATTGGTGGTGGTCGAGGCGGGTTCTGTCCCGGCCTTGCTGGATGCTGGTGAGCCCTTCTGCACACGGTGGGTTTGAGGAAGGCAACAGAGCAGCAGTGTGAGGACTGCAAGGTGCTCATTGCAGGAGATCACAGCAGCATCCAAAGTCCATTCTCCGGCCAGAAGCACAGATAAGTTCTAATGCCATCAACGTGAACTTAGGCAGCAACTGATAACGTTAATTTGCTGAAGGCAGCAACACTGCAAAGTGTCCAAATAGCATCACCTTTCCAAGACTCATTTCCCATCTCGTGCACAGTGACCAGGCTCACACCAAAGCCGCAGCTCAGTGCTGTGAGCGCCGTGCCATCCCTGCAGGCCTCTGCTATTCCTGCTGCTCCGCATTCACAGACCAAAGCCACAACGTGGTGGAGTTGTTACAGCACAATCACTCAGTTTGCTTCTGAGTCCTGGTGCCTTTCATTCCCATCAGACTTTACTTTGCTGAGTGCCAAAGGCAGCAGCTCTGCAGGCAGTGCTGCTCCTTTCGCCTTCGCCTCTGTGATAAAACAGGCCAACGCAGCAGAGAGAGGAATCGCCCCGTCAGTATTTAGGAAGGAGAAATACATGTGCCATAAGCTGTCTGTTTCAAAGGCACGTATGTACAAAAGGCACGATAAGTGGGTGCTGAATAGTTAGGAGTGGCAATTATCAGTTACACGTATCATTATGGTCTCTCAACTTTTCAATAGCGCAGAGTTCCTAATACCGTGTTTACTGGATCAGGTAAAAGGGGACTCCTAATGCTGTGCAAATATGACTTACCAAAGGACTTTGCTTTCTCACCTATTCTTGCTCTTTTCAAATCAACATTATTAATTGGCCGGCTTATCGGTAAGTGCTGTCTGGCAGCTAAAGGATGTTTCCACCCATTGCAATGATACATAGAAACTCAGCAATGTCAGCCTGAAGGACAAAGAACTTCCATGTTGAAACGAACAAAAAAAAAAGATGTTGATACATTAAGCCTTCCCAACAGCAGCGCCATACATTTCAGCCTTAATTTGCCATCCCCAATTGCACCTGTTGTTCCATATTCTATCATCCCTGTTTTCCCTCCTCGTTACATTAATTTAGAAGCTTGGCTTACAGTCACAAAGGCTCAACAGGATCTCAGGAGGTCACTTCCAGCCCTTCCAACCGACTTCTCCTCACCCGCCAGCTCTCCTGAGCACCAAATCCACTCAAACACTGAGAGAAAAGTTGACCAGGAAGGAATACCCAAAACAAAGAGCGCAAAACTCACCACACACCGTTAAAGAACAGCAAAAAAAAGTCCAGAGTTGAAGGGAGAGCATTCACTGCCCATACCTGGAGCGAGCCGTGCACTGCCCAGTGCGTTGCCTCAGCAGCTGGGCCCATGAATTGGGATGCTCAGCATTCCCCCCAAACCCCTCTGCCTTTGTCTTAAGGAAATGGTTATTCATTTAGGTAGACGCTGAAAGGAAAAATCAGACAAATATTTGCTGTGCTGTGTTAGCACGGCGAGGGGGAGCACGGGGTAAGCCCACAAATGCAGGTGAGCTGCTTTATGTGAGCACAAACCCAGCAGGGGAAGAAGGGCTGCTAACAAAGCAAGCCCTGGCTGTGCAAACACCTGGGAGGGGTATTGGTATTATCTATTTCTGCTTGGAATAAATCACTGTATATGGAGGCATCTGTAATATTTGCCTGTCATTTCCTAGCTGACCTCCAATGCACCCCAGCCCTGTGTGCTGACATCCACGGTCCTGGTTCTGCTGGCTCTGGAATGGCCCACTTAGATCAACTGGAAGGAAAGCCTTTGCTATTTCATCCTACGAAACCCCAGAAGACAGAAAACACCTTCAAAGCCTCAGCCAGCTCCCCAGCACTTCTGAACTTTCAGAGGAAAAGAAAATCTCCATTAGGCCCTTTTCTCATTATTTATGCACATAAGCTTCCGACGGTTTCAGGCTAGAAGTAGAACAGAGAAAGCACAACAAGGAAACCTATTTCTTGAGTATTTCTAGTCCAGGAATTAGGAGGAATCAATTTCTTTAAATGTCACGTGTAAGGATTTCATCTATGTTGAACAGACGTTCAACCAAAGAGGTTCGCAGAGATGCATCCAAACTCCTGAGCAAGCATCCAGTCCAGTCCCTTCCCTTGCCTGGTACTGTCCAGGTGTTTCTTTTTAGCAGCACACCTCTAATAGCCCTCCTACCTGACAGATATTCTCTTTAATAGCTGCATAGAGTGATGAACAGAATGCTGCAGGCACCTCAGGATCACAGATTGCAATAATAGAACCGCCTGGCTTCCGCAACACGTGCATAAATCCCAATCCCAGATTTCACTCTGGAGAAGAGACCTGTCCCACTCGGTGTAATCTGTGCTCGCAGCACTGATGCATAACCTTGGCATGATGTGAATAACAGCAGCAACACCCGTGCACTTCTGGTGCTGCAGCTGCAGCTTGAACAGCGTCCTGCTTCAGTGCAATTCCTGCCCCAACATCCTGAGCAGTCCTTGCATAAATGTCTCACGTAATTCCTCCCCCAGTTCCATGTGCAATTCCTGCCCCAATACCACGTGCAATTCCTGCCCCAGCAGCTCACACAATTCCTGCACAAGCATCTCGTGCAGCTCCAGCACAACCCTGAAGTGCAGAGCAGCAGCAGCACAGCAGAGCTGGGGCTTTCCCCCCGCATCCAGCTCTGAAATCCCAGAGGCCATCATTCCAAAATTTGTGATGTTTTGTCTACTCTGGTGATTTAAGGTTTGTCAGAAAATGTCAGAAAGGCCATGAGGCCAAGGGCTTCCTGATGACTGAGGATTTTCTTTCACATGACCTTCCTGAGGTTGATTTTGGGCTCCAGACAGTGCTGCCTTCAGCTCTGACAGGGGCCGGCTGGCAGCAGATTCATGGAGCTCTCTGGGGCATTCTGGCATTTCGGAGCAGAGCTGTAATGCCTCCTAATCATCCCGAATATTACTGCCCTGCTAATCGCCTTACAGGGGCACATCAATGCCCGCCTTTCATTTGGCATTCGTTTCGTTAGCAAAACAGGAGTGTGTGCTCAATGGTATGCAAACAATTAAACACCTAGCTTGATTTAAATGAATTAAAATGTATGTGAAGCAGTGACGTTTCCTATGGGTATTGCAGGCGTTTTCTACTAGGGAATCACTGAGCTCTACCTATACAGCAGTGCGTTTGGAACTGGACGATGTTTAGGGTCCCTGCTAACCTAAGCCATTCAGTGGCTCTGTGTACACAGATGAGCAGTCTGAGAGGTGTTAAACCAGGCAAAAAAAACAGCACAGTTTGCTCACGTGGGCGCTGCATTGCTGGGGAGCTTTTTGCACCACCAAATGTGTGTGCAGGGCATTGGGTTCTGTCAGTGCCCAGAACAGGGTGACGGCGCGGCAGCGAGCTGATGACTTAGTTATGCCCTAATGAGGAAGGCTGCACCAAAACCCTGACAATTCCCCACCTTCCTGCTGGCGTTTAGTGCTGCCTTCCTGCAGGAGGAACAAGACACGAAGCCACAAAACACGGCCGGGTGCGTGCTGGAGGTGGGAAAGGCAAGGTGACCTGTGGGAGCTGTGTGTGCTGCAGCTACGGGGACACTTTTGGCTTACAGAGGTGCTCCGTTCAGCACAGATGCACGCCACCCAGACCAGTGTGCAAACAGCTCACTTGGATGGGGTGTGTGGGGCCGCAGCTCACTTGGATGCTCCAGAGGCCGGCGGAACAAACCTGACCCCCCGGCATCCCCAGCCCACCTGATTTTTGGGCACAGACCCCCAAGCTCCTTTAGGGACCCCTCTTTCCTACACACCCCCCTCAGCCCAAACAACCGTACTGCAGAAATTAAACGTGTGACCCTATTCCTGCCAAGCCATTTATCCATCGGTTTCTTGCCGACTTTCCCCTGCCCTCCTCACACCTTTTTTCACTTTACATGCTTCGTTTCAGCAAAATCAAGGATGCAAACTTCTTAGAAGTACTTAGTTTCCATGGAAACCTAAGCTGACCGCAACATTATTGTTCTCAAGAGGGAACTGACTTTACTATATGTTCATTCACTGAATTAATGGACTCCTGGTTCTTTTATTAGCAGCTCGCTGACAATGGAAAGAGAGAAATGTTATAAAAAAGACTCTCAGACACTGTCCACTCTTTTGTTCTGGGCTTACTGGAATGACGCAAACCCATTCAGGGAAAGATTATAAAAATCAACTCAAAGCTGCCTCTGTTTGTGGCGGCTAAACATGCCCTTATTTCATAGAGATACAACGCACAGAACAGCAGCTCGGGGCTCGTGGGGAGATGGCAGCTGCAGCCACGTTACAGCAGCATGGGATGCTTGCAGCCACGAAAGGCTCCCTGGTTTTGGGCTGAGTGAAGTGCGCAGAGCAAATGCTATTTTCAGAATCCCCAGCGCTGTTTTCAAAATTTCCAGTGCCATTTTCAAAATTCCCAGCACTGTTTTCAAAGCAGTGGTTCTTGGTAAGGACGAGGGCTGTTCCGCATTCACTTCTGCAGCATTTTGGATTCGATTCGTTGATGTTTTAGGTTCCACCCTTCAGCATACAAAACCGAAGGATGCAGAAACAGCGAACTTTAGATTTTTACATCAGCTCCTGTAACGGCCTTAGACCGTCTTTATTCTACACAGTGAACATAACACAGAGTCAGTGGTAAATAAACACCGTTTCGTGCAAAGAGCTGCAAACGCAGGACCTTTACCAGCTCCAGCAGCAATCTGGAGGCCAACGTCTGCGTGTGATTCTGCGACAGGCTGCGCTGAGCCCCGGGGCGCTTGGCCCGCTGGTAATTGCTGCACAAAAGACAGTGAACAGTTCCCTTGCTCTTCCCTAACTACCTTCCTGACTGCTTATTGAAGTCTGATTTCTGACTCCTCTGGGTCATCATTCATCAGCCCTACGGATCCCGGCGGGACGGCCCAGCAGACCCCTCCATATCCCCGGCTGCCAGAGGCCATTTCTGACGGCTGTGATATAGAAAATGTCTTCACAGCAACCCGGTGGGACGAGTGATGGTTATAATACCCAAATAATCATTTTGCAAATTATCATAATTATCAATCAATCATCCTGTGTGAACAATGTGTTCCTGCAGTATCAGATGGTTCCTGTGACCTGTAGCACTCTGTGTACAATAATAAACCCGGCGAGATTTATGGACCTCTCCTCCTCGTTTCTGCAGTAACAAAACATGGGTGGCTTTTTTTTAACTCTTGTTTTAGAAATAAAAGCTCCATCCACCCCGTCCAGGTTTACAACTCCATGCTTTCTAGGAGGTCAAGATTTCTAATCTCACACTGTTTCTAACAGTCGTGTTATTTTTAAAGCAAACCTCTGCGATTTGGGAAAAGTAGCGAAGGTGGTGAATAAATTACTTTCACTTTAGAATGTCAGCAGCATTATGTTACCCACTTTGAGTGTTTTGCAATGTAAGTATGAAGTCAGCCAAAGGGAAGAAATGGGTTTTGTCGTCCGTTTGTGCTCCTTGTTTTTGTCACAATGCCCGATTGAATCCCACTCTTTTGAAGCCGATAGCATCTCCCGCTCCCTGCGCCATACATTCTTGTTAATGGATAAATTCAAGCTCTCCAGAAAGTCAAAGAATAAATTTAAAGCCTTTTGCCAAATGCCTATCCTATTGGATTTTGATAAGACGGCTATTGAGCTTTAATAATGTCTTCTATCCTTTTTCAGCTGGCCCTTAACATGTCTCTTTATTTGTCCCTAAAGCCTCTTCAGCGATGCCTTTTTATTACAAGTCTCTCAGCTTGCTCTCGAGGGAGACAGGGTCGACAAGAGTGATAGATAGATAACTCTATAGATTATCTCCCACAGATGTTTTCTCTCCAGTAGCCCCTCGGGCTATTCCCTTTAAGTAAACAGAAACTAAATGGAGAGCTGCAGGAGAAGTCCCCACGTCCCCATCACAGCAGCTGGGGGGGAGGCATGGCGCACCCCAACCCACACCCACAGCTGGGAACAGCAGAATGCAGCCAAAGCTGAGCCTGGTAATGAGGCTGAGTCTTTCCTCTCCCTCCCCAAAGCGAAATCATTACAACAGTGAGGAGAAGGGGAGCAGCCCCGGGCTCCAGTGCCCTGAATGCAGCAGAGGCGCGTAGGAAAATGCAGTCACGGAATGTATGAGCTGCTCTCTAAGCAAAATAAACAGCCTGCAGGAGGATGGCTTGGAAAAGGAGTTTGGGGAGCAGCGACAGTGATGCCTGCAGGTACACAGTGCGTGTGGGTGCTCCCCTCGTTGAGCACACATCAGCCTGCCAGCACTGCTTGCGCTGCCAGGTACTTACAAACAAAAACCAGGCCGGGAGCTAAGGCAGAGTTTGCAAGTCAACCCAGTATCAGCAAGCCAAGCAGGTAAAAGAAAAGCTGGCCAGGAGCACGCCATGCTTTATTCTATGGCACAGTACATTCCAGGTATGGACAAATGATCCTGCACGGGGGTTCTTATTGCTAGAAGTCTTAATTCCAGCAAGGCAAACAACAACGACCACTGCAGGTCTGTGCTGTTAGCTGTGCCGGCACAAATAGCCCTGACACCAGCTGGAAAACACTGGAAATGGCGAGTTCTGTTTTTCTCCCAGGCCCAAAGGTCTGCTTTACTGTGCAATACAGCATTTTTCTCCCCCTAGCCCTTGCTACGCCCCACTCTCAGCCCACAAACAGCAGTCAGCCCAGTGAGCGCCGGGATCACAGCCCCATCTTGGCTCCAGCTCCGACTCCTGCTCTGCACCCACTGCTCTGTGCATCCCCTTCCCACCACCCACCCACCTCCGAGAGAGCAGGAATAAACTGAGCTCGCACATCAGCTGCTGTGCCTTCATCAGGGATGTGGCAGCTGAATGGTTCAGGGATGCTGGGATGGGAAATCTCCTCCCAGAAGGTTTTGTGCCACCGGAGCATCATGCTGCGTAGCCAGGAGTGCTAACAAACCATCCTGAGATACCTCCACAATGGTACAGAGTGGGTTTTCATTCTTTGTTTTTCATTTTTTTCCCCAACTGCAAAGCTGTCCGGCAGTAGTCTTGTCACAAGCCATAAAGTTTAGACTTGAACTCTTTACCTTACCGCTTTGACCTTTTTTACCCCAGCTGTAAAGCCCTACTGCCCATCCTTCAGTAAATTTATCACCTCATAAACTCCCACTAGAGCTTCTCTACACAGCATTTAGAGACAGCAGTGGAGGGGAAATCCTCCCCCCCAGTCCAGTGTCATAATTGTCCACCTTCATACCTGCTGCCCAGGAAAACAGTGAAGGACAAGGTGCTGTTCAAGACCTGTAGGTTTTGCAACGGAAATAACATAATGGAACTTAAACACAAAAACACGCATCCAAGACATACGGATGCCAGTTCAATGTTTCCTTCTACCCCCGTCCCATACAAAGCCTGCTCACTCTGGGGTAAGGGAGATTCAGCAAAGAGGGGAAGCACAATTCATCAGTGATATCATAATTAAGGACTGAGAAAGAACAGCCAAGCAGTCCGGGCATGGAGAATTCCCTCCATGGCTGCGATGAGTGCATGGTGATAATAAGAACCTGCCACCTTGTCACCATGTCTGTCCAGACAAAAGGATCCCACAGAGGCAGAGACAAACACGCAGTGAGTTATGGGGAGGAACAAGGTAAAAAGTTCAGCGGCGTTGCGACAGGGCTGCTGCGAGGTCACTGCGTGGTCACAGGACACTGCATGGTGAGAGCCCCGAAAATAAGAGCTTGTTTTCTCAAACCAGTGAGAACAGAACGGCCCAGCAATGGCCGTGGATCCCAGCTTCTGCTCCCAAACTTTGGAGATACTGACAGGCATTACATTCCACCGTGCTGTGCTTCCTTTTAACTTTCAGTATTGAAGATGGCGTAAGAGGGTGAATGGAAAAGGCAGTTGTAGCAGTTTCCCATGTAACACACCTTCCTCTCCAAAAAAAAACCCCCAATATTTTATGAACACGGCTGCGAATAGCCAACGTAAGACCATCGCATCTGAAAAGAATTCCAGTTAATTCCATGTTTCAGCAACGACACGTCGCCTCGATGGACATCCAGCAGCCATAAGCAAACACAACCAGCGCTGCCCCGCAGACGGCCGTGCAGGGAATCATCCCCACATTCCTGGGAACAACCCGAAGCCAAATAGAGGGCTGGCTACTGAAACATGGAGAGCTGAGCTGCCCGGCAGCCACTGCGCAGGGACTGACACAGCTGGGCCGCATTTGGAACACGTTTTTCTCTGGTCACTATTACAGTTTAAGCATCACAATGTGATGAAAAGCACTGGTGATACATCATACTTGCTAAATGTTATCCTTTCATAGATCTACTCCTGTTCCCTGGGCCTTTCCGTAAGCCACATTTACGTGGTGAGGTGACCTCTAAACATTTAGCACTTTTAACAAAGGACCAACATTTTCTTTGACTGGAAAAGAGGTAAATGAGGTTTTAAGATTTGGACTCGCAGTTGTTCACATTGCAGCTGAATCAAGAAACACTTCACACTACTATTTTCCTTTTCATAAATGCTGGAATCACAAGAAGACAGAAGAATGTGCCAATAGAACCACAAGATGTAATCCAAAGGAGCAAGAGCAAACACTGGAAAGGTTTTAGGACAATTATTGTGATGCATGGTTCAAAATTACGAGCAGAAAAAAAGAAACTGGGCGTATTTCAAAGCCAGGCAGTAATACAAATTGCATAAAATCAAGCCATGTCCTACCTTCTTTATACTGCCCTCCTGGGAGGTCACCTCGGGATCAGTCAGTATTTGCTGTGAGAGAAAAAAAAAGGAAAAAAGTGAAGTTGGATTGCAGCTAAGAATATTATAGAATAATACAGATTATTATTATTATTATTACAATTATTATTGTTATTACATAAGGGCCACAGCTCTCAGGTGCACAGCCATTGCAGTTGGTGGCTCAGAGGCTGGCATGGGGCTGCCTGTGGCCACGTCCAGGTGGGATGGACTGAACTGACAGGCTTCAGAAACGTTGGCAAACGCCTCCGAGCTCAGCTGGAATAACAGCACCGTGTTTTAAATAGTGGGAATCCTAAAGCATTCTGTGCTTTACAACAGCTCTAATAGATACTGAAATTGTGGTTTGGAAAGCAGCTGAGAGCAAATAGGAGCAAGAGGTGAACGGCAGAGCAATAAAATCCCACGTGCTCACGCGCTCGTGTGTGCAGTGCACAGGTTGGAAGGTTGGAACACCTCCATGGGACGGCGAATGACACCCATGACATGAATGACACCATGCATGTCACTGCACTGCGGGAAGGGCTGGTGGCCTTGGAGCATCCCCAGCCCCTCTCTGGGAGCTGGTGGATACTGGAAGCCCTTTGAGAGCCATGGCAGAGCCCTGCCCACAGCTGGCTGTGCTGAAGGACCCACAGCCACCACAGCTGCCCCCAGACCAAGACACCTCAACTGTAATTATTACACACAAAACACCTTTAAACACAATTGGTTAATTACGTGCATTCAGAGTGCATAATCCACCCGTTCAACATGCCCATAAATGTGGATGGGGAAAAAAAAGAAAAAAAAAAACCACGCTGAAATGAAGTGCAAATTGGGCTGTGGTGTAGTCCTGTATAAACAGGCTTAAGAGTCAGGAATTCCTGAGTCTGGATCTAAATGCCAACACAAGCTTCCTTTTGTTGGTTTGGAGAGATCTGTGCTCATTGGGCAAGTTATGGGCTCTCAAAGCAAATTGTTTTTTTCCCCTTCAATTCAGAGCAGATCTCAAATTTTGAAATTCTTGGAGAACAAAAAGATCTGCAAAAAGTACTTTGGACACATTCAAAAACTGTCCTTCTGCAGCACAGCATCGTGGCTGTGCATCTGAACGCTGCTTGGTGATGTGCCCAGAAGAAGCTGGCAGGATGGGCACCTTGGGGCAGGGATGCTGCCCAACCATCACCAGGTTCTGACAGCCTTCAGAAGCCCTCCTGGGTGGTTCGGGAGGGAAGTTCAAGCTCCTCGTTCTGCATTCCCAGTTTGGAATGAAAACAGTTTGAAAACAGAGGCTGAAGGGAGAGCTCTGCAGCAGCAGAACCTGGGGCACACAGCAGGACTGAGCGCTACCTCCTAATTAAACGAGAGAGAAAGTACCAGATGTGATGTTTATTAATAAGAATAACAAAAGATACTTTGAAAATCTACTCATTGGGTAATTTTAGCTCAGGCTGGACTTCATCTCATCTGAATGCCATAATCCTAAATAAAGTGCTTGACGTGTACAGTGGGCTGCAGCCTTGCAGTTGACCCAGATGTTCTGAAACAGAATTTACACTGCACCCTTTTTCTACCCACTGATACGCTGATTTCAGCCAAAAGCAATACAGCGTGGCACTGCTAAGGCTTGGGAACCCAACGGAGGTGCAGCAGCAATGCTTCCCTGCGTTCATTTCCTGGGCTCTGCACACTGCTGGCAGTGGGATCCTGCCTGAGCTACACGAGTGAGGGATGTGCTATAATTTTTGCAAAGCCCCCTGAATGTATACTAAACATGTCAAGTAACACCATGTGATTCTTTTTGAAAAACAGTTTACAAGCTGGCATTCTCCAGCTGCAGTTAACCCTAATTTGATTACATTACCGAGACAGATCACAATGAGCTTATGTAAATAGTAACGTTATCCATTCATTCCGTGAGCTCAGATAAACTGTCATTTAAAAATAAAAAAAATAAAAAAAAGATCTCAAATAGGCCTGATGCATTCAGCACAGCCTGCCCCCGCTCCACCACTGAGAGCTGGGGATGTTAGCAGTATTTCCATGTTTGTACCAAGCTGGAAATGCAAGAGGAAGCCCGATGGCAGCGCAAAGCTGGCATGTGGATAGCAGCACTTCTTTCAGTGACTGGCTCTTCGCTGTCATCTGACCCTCCAGCAGGATGCGTTGGCTCATTCAGCTCTAACACACCCATCCTGTACAGCATCGTGCCCAACTGTCTGGCCTTACTGAGTCCCTCGCTAACATTCTCCTCTCCTGGCACCTGAGGGCAGTTTTACAAACCTGAATAAGGAAGTGGAGAAAAGCTGTGATGTGTGAAGTGTTGTTCGCTGCCACTATTTGCCTGAGACGCACAACCCGCTGCTCACTGCACCACCAAATCCTGCAGCGAGGAGCTGACCTGCTCTGCACTGACAGCTCTGCCGGCTGCAGACGCACAAGCAGAAAAGAGTTGTTTATTTATTAACTATTCTCATAACAATCCATTTGCCAATTTCAAAGTGAAACCAGAAAGCTGATCCGTGCAAAAGGCATCGCTGTCACAGCAGCTGCTGCTTTCCCAGCTCCTGCAAGAAGTCTGGCATCACCTATAAAGGCCCTCCCCAGTGTAAACCGGGTCATCAAAGCCTTGCTGCTCCTTCGTGGCACCTGCTGATATCAGTTCCTTTAGATACGTCATCAACCAAAGGCATTCGTTGCCATTCATAGCACAGATCTTCCAAATGGCACCGTGGGACCAACACAAGATCTGCTCTACTGCATATACCAATTTTTAAGCAAAAATAAGCAATAAAACAGCTCTGAATTCTGTAGAAGAAAGATATCCACTTGAAAAGCTCATAAAGTGAGTGCCAAGGACTGAGCTGCTTGAAGTCGTCTGGAAAATCAGGCAAAACTCTCAGCCTTCTGCCCTGACAGACTGCAGAGCCACTCCATCCAATGCATTGGAATAATTCAGAGTCTGATTTATTGTCTCCAAAGCTACTGGGTCCTGAAATACAAATGGAAACAGCGATTCCCTCCTCTGCATGAATGCTACGTGCACAGTCAAGCTTTGGGAGCTGCAATTCCCTGTGCAAGGAGCATTAAGGGAGTCGATCCAGTTCACCAACATCATTTGAGCACTGGCTGGCAATGAGCTGATTTCATACTCTTTTTAATCCAGATGCTTTCTGTGTAAGCATTACCACCTCCAGTTTACACATCCTTTTTTCTTTTTTACATTCCTATACAGACACTTTTCACCTGAGCCTCCTGATGTCCCTTCAAGACTGTCGTGATTAATGCCCATTTTTGACACTCAACAGCTTTGCTACTACAAACGTAACACTGCTCAGCTAGGAATGCCTTTAAAACAAAACACTGCCATCCTGAGACCCCCAAACGGAGCAGAAGTTATAAATGCTACTGTAGGCCAAGTGCCTTGAGCAGAAAGCATAGTGATGCTGTGCTGGGAGCAGACTGAAGGACCACAGGAACACTGCGTTAAAGAAAATGCATGTGGAATCCACACAAACCCAACCCTGGATTGCCAGGAAGCAGGTTTCCATTGGTCCCTTACTGTCCCAGGAAGCAAACTGCCATTATTTCCTTACTGCCCTTTGGTTCCAAGCTGGGAGCTGCCCCATCACTCCCTTAACAGCAAAGAATGAACCTGGCCATACGGAGCAAGGAGGATGAGCAAGGATTTCTGCGAGCTGCCCAGCTTTGCCTTCAGGTGCTGCAGCAAAAATCCATTCCAGCACTTCCAATCTTTTTTTCTGTTTACCGTATTTTAAAAGTACAGAGACTTTAGAGCACTTTCTGGCCCCAAAACTGACAAAATCTGGTATTTTCTGTAGTAAATAAACTGGTGAAACACTATTCACTTGAGGAAATTTTCAATATCCTGTCTTGGGAATTTGCAGCGAATGTGCCTGGAATTAAGAGGAAAGGGAGGAAAGCTCCGCTCAGAGAGGAAGAATTTCCTTTCCTGGCTGGTGAGCAAGGAGGATGAAGAGCACGGCCCTGCCTGGCACGCAGCGAGCCACGGGCTGGAAGGAGGATAAAGAATAAACCAGGCATTCAGTGCTAAGGGCAACCCCAGCACAATTGGGAACACTGTGGAGCAGCCAAACTGTGGTTTGCGGACCAGTAACAGTCTGCAGAGCCCTGGTATGCACTGCACAGACCATTTTATAACCATTTATTTTTCAGTGGAAAGTCTGAACAAAAAGGTGATCTGGCACGGGACAGCAAATGCTCGATCCCAACAGCGATCGGTGGCCCAAAATTTCTGGCCATCGCAGGGAGCAGCTCTGATCAGCTCTGCCCTCGTGTCGCTGTGCAAAGGAACCGCTCTGTTTGCTGACTTGCAGGAGAACAAACTGCAGTGCACTGAGGTGAATCGTTACAGGTTATTCCGAAGGGAGCTCGGGGAATGGGACGTCCTGAGCTGCACCTCAGACGGGAATCGGCTTCTGGGCGCTGCGAGAAGGGCAATGCCAGGGGAATAAATGGTGAAAAGAGTGAATGCCAAGCATTGAGAGTGTGCTGGAGAACAAAGTCTGCAAGAAAGAAAATAAGCCTGCAATTTACATACGTGGTATCGCAACGTTTTAGACACAGCTCCTCCATGACATCGCCATCAAGTTCAACTGCAAACACCAGGAAGTTAAACAGAATCTAATGGAGAGCGTTTGAAATAACTTCAATAAGCTGAGGACTTGAGACTTTCAGCCAAGACAAATAAGAGAGGGTACTGATTAGTAAATGTCACCATTTCTCCTGCCAAGCACTCAGGGGCTGGTGATAGGAGAGCATTACATATAATCTCGCAGTCTTTAGGGGCTGTTTGATTTTATATTGCATTCTTATCGGGTTCTAAAAGTCCAGTGTTAATGAGCATGAGAAATGCTCTCGATAGCTTGGCGGTTTTGCTGAAGGAGAATGTATTTCATTCATTACGTGTTCTTGGATCCAAGCTAGGGATGCATTTCCCATTCAGAGCCCCACGTCCAACCCCTGTCTATTCTTCTTCTCCATTTCAGCAACCAGGCATCACCATTAATACCCATCTATTTACACTATTTAAATAAAATGGCTTTTACCAGCTCCAGAGAATGAGATCTTTAAGAAATCTGGAGCAGAGAGACACATTTATGTAAGGAGCCCACTGCATTCCCTTCTGCAGTGCAGAGCGACTCTGGAAAGAAGAATAAGTACGAGGGATGGTAAATTATTGGGAAAAAAAACAACAAAAACAGCAACAAAACAAGCCTTGCTGCTTGGATTCTGATGACCCACGATGTGAGGGAAACAACAAACCCAGATAAATGAGAACCCCGCTGTGTCTCAAGCACGGTAGTGATGACAGCACCGGGTGCTCGGCCAGCGAGCTGCAGGATGGGCAAAATCCCACCCCAACCTTTGGGGCTCCTGGGGAGGAGCTGAGCAGCCGCTCTGCCATGGTTCTGTGATGTTTGGTTTTCAAAACCACCAAACCATGACGTGCTCCCAGTCCTGACACCATGCACCCCAATGCATCCAGGTGCTCCGAGCGGGAGCAGCCCTCACCTGTGCCGTCCCTGGGAGCACAAACCAACTGGTGTTGTTGTCAGAATGACCTTAATTATCCATGGCAATTATTTATTTTGTAGATAATTAACAAATCCTGCCTCTAATGAGATTTCTCAATGAATGGAGTCTTTTGTCTGTTATTGCCTACGTCTTCAAACACTTCCCAGAAAAGAAGATTGTAATAGAACACACGAGGAAAAAGTGCTTAAATTAATATATTGATTTTCTTTTCCAAATACATTTACAAATATCACTGTGAACTCCCTTTTCCTGGAGGGAAATTCCATTATAGAAACGAATTCTGACCAGCTGGAAGGGGCACTTCTCTGCATGCCCAGCGAGCACAGCCTGAGGACGAGGACGGATGCCCCCAGAGCTGAATGGTGTCTGTATTTTCTCAGCGTGCTCATCTTCCAAATTGGGAACATAAGTAGCAGACTGAGAACATATGAGAGCCTCTGTCATAACTGCAAAACAGTTTGCATTTTCACTCTGTCCTTAGAGCAAATAGGAGCGAAGGGAAGGTGAGGGTCGCCAACTCCGGGTGCTCCCTGCTGCACAATTACATAACACAATCACTTAAAGGATCTGGAGCCATTTATTATCTGAGCAAAAAATCATCTTGAGGAGTGAAATGCAACGTTTTGGTTAACAGATAAAGCGTTGCTGTTTGCAGCCGTGTAAGTGGATTGGATGGTTAGCTTTAGTTGTATCCCATCCACCTCTTTTTTTGTTCTCGACCCTTTTTAGTTATAAAAATGACCTTGATATTGACAGAATAATATAAATGAACTTCCCCCGTACTTCCCATATTGATAACCTGTTTGTTAAGATGATCAGTAATAATCATAAGTAAATAAAGAGAGCTCATACATCATCTGGTAATGGCAATCCTGACATGCACTTGATCTGACGTATGGGGACCTCTGGGCTTTGGCTGACGAGCTCATACTTCATATTAAATTGCAGCCTGTGTATCCAGGACACACATTGACATATGCATCCATACAGAGCAGTGCACTCAGATCTCAATATTGAGTCATACCTGCTATGAGCAGGACATCTTACAAAGTGCTCGCAGATGGAAGCTGTGTGTTGAAATGGATTCTGCACGTACAGCATCGAGTCCCTAGAATAACTTGGCATCTGAACCCCAATCTCTTGTCTCCCTTTGGGTGAGGTTCACACAACGAACCAACCTTGGCAGAGTATTGCTGGGGCTGCACTCATTTGCACTCCTGCTTCCACTGATTGACATCAGTATTGTAGGGAACGGGAAAGCCTCAGCACCAACAGAGGAGCCAGGAGAACATCACAGAACCACAAGGGTTGGAAAAGTCCTCTTAAGATCAAGTCCAGCCCCAGTAACCCACGTTCCCTCAGTGCCACATCTCCATGTTGAACACCTCCAGGGACAGTGACTCCTCCACTTCCCTCTTCCAATGCCTGGACACTCTTTCTAAGAAGAAACGTCTTCCAATATCCAACCTGAACCTCCCCTGGCGCATTATATCTCACCTTAAAGATGTACCAGGGCAGGAGATCTCCTGCTCCAGCTCTCCAGCTGCAGAGCAGGGCCAGCTGGCTCTGTCCTCTCCCATCCCCATGCCGAGTGGCACAGCCTGCAGGCTCACTTCAACATAGTGATTACACAGTTAGGCATTTGAGAAAGAACAGGGAGAAATGACATCATTCCATTCTCTTCCTTACAGCCTAAAGAGACACTGATAAGAATTATGAATTGTTTTGCCACACTCCAAGAGTGTATAACCATTCTGTTTTTTCTTGGGCACACTTTCCTGCCTTGGTTCAAAATCCCAAGTCATGCCAATGAGCATCAAAGCGCCCCAGCTACCTGCGTGCAAATCACAAGCACAGACACAACATGCATGCATTCCCTGGATGCAGAATTCACCAGAAGCCCAGCTCAAGAGCTGTGTCCCTATCTAGAGCTTGTCCTCAGTTCCATCAAAATAATGGCCCTCAACGTAACCATAGCAGAGCACCAAAGCTGAATAGCTAAGCTGTGACACGTCAATTTTTTATCCTTAATCACACTCAAAGGAAAACAAAGCCAACATGCAACGTTCCCACCACTTTCAGAAGTTTTAAGTAGGAAATGCACTGTCTCATCTGGCAGCTCAGTGCTGCTGCTCATGCTATGCTCAGCCAGGGGAGCGCATCCCTGCCCAGCACCCAATGGCTAAGATGGGCTGTGTCACCCTGATACCCATCAGCAGGACAACCTGACTGTCACCTGAACATGACAAGGTCACAAGCAATGTGATGCAGCAAGAAAAATGGCCCATTAAAGCCTTGGAAGGCTAGAAGAGAAACATAAGGCTGATAATTCCCTCCTTTATTCACAAGTGATATTAAGTAAATGATATTCTCCACTAAGAAAAGTTAATGTGGAATTATTCTGTGGCCAAACTTCAGACATTGGCACAATCCGTTTCTCATTTAAAAAGCACACAATGTTGTTTTATCTGAGTTGATAGGAGGTGCCAGGTGAGTTCCCTTTTAAGAGCTGGAGAAACAATTTCAGAGCAAACTGGATAATATTATGCTTGGAATGATAATATTGTGTTTGGAAAAGGTCAATATTTTATTTAATCAGCCAGACAGAGAGTGGGTGGCAATTTCAATGCATTTTCTTGAGACAGGAATTTAGGGAGTCCAAGCGGAAATCGGTTTCTGTTTTTTCCTCGGGCTCTGATGTCTTCCACAGGTAGAAGTGCAGGGGCTGCTGCTCGGCGCTGCCTGCAGGGAACGCTGCGTGCTTCGCTCTGCACCTCGGCCACGAGGCCACGCACTGCAGGGACTGAGGCAGGGATCCACCAGTGAAAGCTAAACAAATGCAACCTTCCCACAGCACGACCCACTCCTCTGCTCTGCCCTGCAACCCACCGGTGCCAGAGCAATATTCGGGGCTGGCTGAGTGGATGGCATCCTCCCTCCTGCCTGTCTGATGCTCTCTTTTTGATGTTACCCCAACACCCAAGCTGGCACCCAGCTGCCCAGTGCCTCCAAGCAGTGCTGGAGCAAATGGGATCTGCCACATCTGGCAGACACCACAACAGCCACCCCCAGCAGGACGGCCGCTGCTTCCAAGCACAAACGGAGTTTTATTCCCTCAGACAGCAGCAAGCCCTCATCGAGAGAGAACACTGATTAAAAGAGCCAACAAATAACTAGAGAAATGAGCTTATAAATACGGCGAGCACTTCATTTCTTGAGGTCAGAAAACCCGGCCATTATCTGTCTGCTCACATTTTCTTGATTAGACATCTTCTCAGCAACCACTGCACACAGGGCTGTGCCAGAGCGCCTCCCCAGTCCTGGCCGTGGGCACAGCTACTGGGTTGTGCTCAGAACATCCCGAAATCTCCACAGCAAACCTTCCTGGGGCCAATTACAACGTGCACAACACCACAACGCTACAAAACACCAACCAAAAAACCCCACGCTTCTTTTTTTTTCCTTCTCATCACACGTTCTGAAAAAGTGCACACAGCCCTCGCTGTTATCAAACACTCTGACACAGCACTGGGGAAAGCCTTGGGAGATGCAGCTCCGCACGCTGATTGCAGGCAGCGTTTCATCCGGTGCCAAAAGGAGCACTGAGGTTAGGAGATGGCTCCCTCCATCATCTCATCACTGAGCATTTCTGTTTACTCCTTGCAAACTGCCACCGACAGCTTGTAGACAAAGAAACGTCCATAATGAATCCAGATGCTGGAAATGAAATGTAGTTAAGCCTTAGAAGAGGCTTTAATGAAGCAAAGCTTTTTTGTTTAACCGCCGGCCCAACGTAAATAAGCGCTGCTTTGAGTTCAGCTCAGAGATGATATCTTACCAAACAGTCTGAACGTGCCATCAAGGGAACTGTCGCCTTGTGGGGATGACGTAAAAGCAGTTTAACATTCCTACAACTCGGCTCTTGCCTTCCTCAGCACCCACAGCTCGTGGGGCTGGTGGAGCAGCACAGCTCCCGGTGCTGTCAGCCCACACTGCCGTGTCACTGGGGTCAACTGGTCCTGTTCTGACTTAAGGACAGGGAATGAACTCCTTACTACCCAGCAATTCCCTCACTCTGCCTGTGGCACCTGCTGTAACCAGGCAGGATGCAAGCAAACCCACTGCTCCCCATAGCACACCGCTGCTGGGGGCTCACATGGAAGTTCACTTCCAGCCCAGACTCCTGTCTCAGCCTTTCGGGGGCTGTTCTGCTGCTTTGAGGTTTGGCAGTGGGTTGTGCTGAAGGTTAGGAAGTTGCAAAGCAGTATCCAGGGCTTGGAGGGAGTCTGTGGAGTTTTGGATAGCTCAAGGACATCTCCTCACCACATCCTTTCATCCCAGGCTTCCTGAGCTATCATCAGCATTTGTGTTTAAGATGTGTTCTTAAAGCTCTAAAGTAATCTGTCAGGTTTTGTTGCTTTTGTTTAAAAGATGTGGAATCTCTTGTAAAACAATAAAATAATGACTTCTGGGATCGGGAGAAGCAATGGAATAAAGCAGAGAACCAAGAAGAGGACACTGCATTATTCGGTTACGTACTTTGCTGCAGCCAACGCTGTCAATTTGCCATAAATTTATAAGCCACAATTCTTTGCCCTCCCTCCCTAATTCAGACATTCACTCTGCTGGTTGGATGACAGTCACAACTGCATGCACCAGCAATACCCAGGCTGACGTTCAGCCAGGACACCACTCCATTTGGATCCTGGCTCCAGGAGATGCACTGCTGTGCTCCCATCTGCCAGCCAACGGTTCAGAGCAATGCTTCAGTTCTAAACCATACCAAGAAAACTTTGCAGTAACGTACCTGAGCTGTACTGCTTGGTAAAGGCACTAAGAGTCCTCAGAAACAAGCAAACTAACTAAAAAAAAAATAAAAAATTAGAAAAAAGTCTGCTTGAGAGGGTGCACAATTCATGTTGTGTTTTGCAACAACGTCTGTCTGTACAACCTGCATCACGCTCTCTCCTACTTTCCCCCGCTGGGGATGCACAGGTGAGCACAGACAATAAAACACAGCCAAGGGAGGCACTGTTCCTAGGTTTGCAGCCAGGTATGGTGGAAAACAGATGGCATTCCACAGAGTGAGCCCCAGCAGTGCAGAACCGCCCGCCATCCTACGTCGCTTAAGAAGAACAAATGCAGCACTGTTGCAACATTATCTCATGGGCCGTAACCCTGGCACTCTGCTTATATGCAGCTGAGCCATTTATTTCTCAGTTTTTGTGCAATCTGGTTCAATTATGAATTTGACTGCTTTCTTGCAGAACATAAAATCCTGTTCCTTGCATCATATAATTGCGTTCCATCACAGAACTGGTATTCATCATTGCCCGGCTGTCCCCCGGCCTAAAAGATAAACCATCCATAGGGTAATAAATGTCAAACTATGATTATTGATGCTTTCAATTAAATTGATTATCTATTTGAGGTGCATAGCATGGTGATTTATTGCTGTCTCTTTATGTTGCACTTGGCACAACAGCCTCCCAGAAAGGTGAATATTTTGATTTCCATAGATTTTCTATCTCATCTGACTCTTAAAGGGCCCACCACCACCCCGGTGCTTGGCACCTCACTGAGCCTGGGATCTGCCACCTGTTTTGCTGCCTTCTGCAGAGCGAGGGCAAAGTGTGAAAACAGAAAACAAAAACTCACTGCTAAATGCTAATGGAATAGCAGAGTGCATCCTGCCTCGCGTTCCTCACTCAATAACATTTATTATTTACAGACTGTATTAAACAGAAAGCTCTGCTGAGTGCCACACACCCCAGCAGAGAGATGCAATGACCTTCAGTGCATCACTGCCTCTGTGTTATTATCAGTGCCAGGTAACAGCAGCGATAAAACTGAAAGGCATTTGCTCACCAATAAGCAGCAGCTGCTGCTTTACAAGCAGTGCTTCTGTTGGCTGTGCCATGCTTAAGGTGACACAAGTTCGCCTTTATCTGCCCATTCCTTCAAGAAATGCCCCAAGTGTAGGCAGCCTGGAGCTGACTTCACTGTTTGCTGGTTCCAAGGAGCAAACCTGGCTCAGAACTTCCCACCACCTCCCCAGTGCCATCAGAGCTCTCCAAGTCAACTTGCTCTGCTATCGAGAAAGCTATGTCAAACATTTCCAGGCAGGACTTGGAGAAAATGAGTAAGAAACCCCTCATCTTCATGGGGAAAAAAGAAATTGAGAGCTGATAAGGCGTTGACTTCAAATGTGAAGCAAAGGTAGTATTTTCTTCTGCCACTGCCTACTTGTAGTACTTTGAAGGAACAGGAGAGCACCACGTCCAATCACCCTCTGACTGCACTTCCTGCACTTGCACTGCCCCAGCCAGCTTTCCCATTGTTTTCTATGGGGAGCACCTGAGAGCAGGGCTGAAGCACTGCTGTCTGCAGAGTGCAAAGACGAGTCTGCCTCAGACCTCGAAAATAAGTAAATACAGATAAATGATGAGCAAAGAAAAACAGAGAGATTGCTATCCCACTTCTACAGACAAGACTCAGACATGAAATTAGGTGACGTGCCAAAATCACAGCGTCTCCAGCATTCAGAAATTGAGTTTCAAGCTCCTTAGACCTAATCTTAACAATAAGGCTGTCACTCCTCCTCAGATGCAGGCACCTTTGACCCCTCTAAGCTCAGAATTATACACACATCAATTCAGACTTTGAAGCCTGGCTTATCTCTCAGTAGTGTAACTGTCCCCTTCTCCGCAGCCAGCAGAGCTATCTGAGGGAAAGATAAATGAGCAGGGAAGAAAGAAGAAAAGCAAAGACCGTGCAGCTCGGCGGAACCCCCTGATTTGCATTTGCTGCAGCAAGAAAGTAAATCATAGGACCACGGGATCATTAAGGTTGGAAAAGAACTCCAAGATCACCTATTCCAACCGCCCACCTGTCACCAATGCTGCCCACCAAACCATGGCCAAAAGCATTCAGTGCTGTTGCTGTGACATGGAACAACCCATTGGTCAACCATTGGTTGGGCACTGGCGCAGGCTGCCCAGGGAGTGGCATTCACTGACCCTGGAGGTTTAAAGGACTGCTAGATGTGGCACTTGTGGGTAAGGTAATGGGTGTCAGTGATAGGCTGGGGTTGGACTTGATGGTTTTGGAGGTGTTTTCCAACCTTAATGGTTGTAAGGTTCTACCAGTGGGTTCGGTCGAGGCCTTTGCCACAAAAACAGGCAGGCACACCGAGTGCAAGGATTGTGGCCAGTCCTGCCCTGGAAGGTGAGTAAGAGAACGGAAGAGTGGTGTCCATAAGGTGTGTGCTGCAATGATAACAACACCGTGTGGACAAGATGAGGGTATTTTTATGGCTTGAAGAATGAGCCTGCAGGCCCGGAAGAAAAATAAATGACAAAAAAAAAAAAAGAAAAAAAGCTGGCAGGCAGCAGTTTCCCTCCCCAGCACATCGTGAGCTCCCAGAGGCACGGAAATGAGCCCTGCGAGCAGAGCTGAGCGGCTCGGGCAAGCAGTCAGCAGCAAGGAGGGAAGGTGTTTGCCTATGCAAAGTGCCCCGTGCTGCCAGCACCCAGCAGCACTGCCAGCACCCAGCAGTGCGTGCTGGGGCCACTGCAGAGCACTGCAAACACACCAAGTGCCAGCAGCTCCATGCAGTGCTGCTCCTCTGCATTCCTCAGGCACAGATGCAGGGAGGAAAAGAGAGCACTTTCTGAGCGTTTAGTGCTGCTTCTTCTGCAACGTTTTCCTTAAAATCATTTTTCTACTTGTACGGGGAAAGTTCCAAATCAGAAAAGGAAAACCGAAAGGTTGGCAGTGATGGTGACTCGCTGCGTTCAGACTGTGCATGGCAGATCTTCCTAGCCAGCCCCAACTCACACTTCCTACACCCTCCCAGAAAGCCGAATCAGCCCCTCCTCCCCTTCCCTGTCCTCTCCAAGGGGCACTCCTGCATTCGTGCCCCATGCTGGATTGCTGCGTGCAACATGGAAGGGCCGTCCCAGACAGCAGGCACAGACTTGGCCTTCCACCCTGCAAGACAGACCTGGAATCCAAATTAAGAGCTTTTCCTCTCTGCTTTTCTTCACCCCAATGGAGAAAAGCACTGTTTTGATATCAGATCCTACCCAACTGCCCGCTGAGATCCGCATCAATGAAGGCGCTGCGATGTGACTCAGAGGATTAGCATCTTCATTCTTGGAAACAGATCCCAGCGCAGCCCTGCTCTGGAGCCATGTCACCAAGGCAAGGTCTTTTCCCCTTACATTTCTTACAGGGGCACATTGGGCCGTTCCAGCTGCGCTGTGCAGTGACCGGCAGCCGCGGTGCCGGCGGGGCGGCCCATGGCTCTGGGAGCCATCTGCTCTATTTAACGCACAGGAAGCACCAGGCAGGTTCAAGAAGCACGCGGCGGATGTAATGGAGCCTCTAATGTGTTTAGGTTTCTCCAGCGGAATCTCGCTTTATCAGAAAACAAAGGTCCTGATGGGATTATCAGCAGAAAGAAAGGCAGGAGCTGTCTGGTTGGGTAGGGGCTGTGTTGCACCAAGGTGCAGCGCTTCCTTCCCACGACAGCCTCCTGCTGCAAACTGCCCTCCGCAGAGCTGGGCCCACGCAGGAGCTCAGCACAGCTCTGTCGGCCCTCGTCTCATGCTGATTCCTTATAGTAAGAGAAATTAAGACATCTCTCTGCTCGCTGATGTCCCTCTGCAAGGCCAGCGGTACTGCAGTGAAATAAAGTTGTATTTTAGGCTGCTGCTATGGGAGCACACCGAGCTGCGGTGCTCCCGAGCGCTGCGCATCGTGCAGCGAGAAGCGCAACATCAGAGCTGCAGCCTTCTGCATCTCCTCCTGTTCGGTGTGGGGCATTCAGCCCTGAATTTATCACTGATGCACTCCATAAAATCCCGCTGACGGCGCCCTGGCGAGGGTGGGCAGGGGCAGCAGCCTGCAGCCCATCCCAGCGCCAGCCTCATCCCATGCAGCACCGCTGCGCCGTGGGGTTTCACCCCCTGCCCTCCCCAGAAGGATCGGAGCAGGGCCGAACCCCCCATCGCCATTTACATCACTCCTCACCCAGCACAGGGCTGAGGGGCTGAGCCCCGGCCCCCCCATCGCTCGCCTCCCCCACCAGCACCAGCTAAAAAAGGGAAAGAATGAGAAAGTGAGCGCTCTGTAGCTGGCACCGCAGACAATGTGCGTCTTGTGTGAGTAATTTAGCACTATGGCCAGTCAATCTGGTTTCTGGGCCCAATGCCCTGACCCTCTTTAGAGCTGCTCTCTCTCTCCAGCACAGTGTGAAACATTTCCTTTCACAGCACTGACACTTTGCAGATTGAGACGTCAGGCCTGTCCAACTGCAGCAAATTAGCAATTTTTCTTTTACTAATTGGAAATAAAAATGTTTGCTAAGGGAATAATTTGTAGGAATGCAGTGTTAGGTTTCCGGCTTTTTATAAGGATGCTTTAAACTTTATGCATGTGCACTTTTCTTCTGTTTTGATGCCTCGCTGTAAATTTTAATAGCTTGCTCGACTGTTAACTTTACAGTCTCGGCTATCCAAAGGAGTAAATGAAGTTTTTAATTTATCTCCCTCCCCAAGACAGCGGGCTCTTCTCCTCCGAGCACAACTTGGGGCTGAGGCATGCAGAGTTCTGTGCCTGTGTCAGATGGATGGATGGGTGGATGGATGGACAGATGGATGGACGGACAGAGCCCTCGGAGCGCAGCTCTGCACAGCTCCCATGAGCACAGGCTGAGAGAAGGCAGCAGCTCTGCTACCTCCCCACTGCTTTTGTAGCTCTGCCTCCCAGCGAATGTGGTGTAAGAGCCACCTCCTGCCTGCTGGAGGGCCTCCTGGCTGCAGCTCAGCACCAGGGCAGCTGTGTCCGTTCACTGGAAATGCTGCCATGGCTCTGGGGACGGTGCCTGGAGTTGTAACTCCCCTCAGCAGCAAAAGCAGGCTGGGGACGACTTGGTCTTGTTCCTAAAAATCTCTCCGCAGTTCATAAATGCCATGTAGTGAGGGCTTCTCCAAATAACAAAACTGTTCCAGAGAGCGGGCTCAAGAAAGAGCCTCCTACAGCCTACAAAAACCTGCTGAAACCCAGAAATTATAAGGAAATGCCCTTCTGCTGAAATACAATATGTTAGTTTAATATTTCTCCGTAATTCTTAAGGCATGTAATGTCTTCCTGCTAACCACGCTCGGGCAGGAGTACATTAGCTCCTATAACAATGCCAGCACATAAAGAGTTACTGTTCTTCCCCCCGAACCACCCCCACCCCCCCATAAAGCATTTGACAGCCATGCCTAATAATTCTTTCTGGTGTGGTTTTTCTTTTTCTTGATGTCTTTATGTGAATATGAAGCCAGAGTGAAAGGCTTTGGGTGACCCCCGTGAGAGAGAAAAAGTATGAACTACAGAGAAAGAGAGTGAGATATAGGCTCCCTGCAGAGACATAGGCATCTTCGCTGGCAGCTCGCAACTTGGCTTCAGAGGGCCTTTGTGCAGCAGAAAGGACTCTTCTTCACTCAGGCTGCGACAATAGGTGTTTTGTCAGAGAGGGACAGGATAAAAAGCAGGGGGTGGGAGGCGAGAGCATCATCGGCGAGGGGCTAGCCTTTGGGGCCTGCAGATGTTGGAAGGAGGATGATTTATTGCTCCAGTGTCCCCGGTGGCATTTGGCCACCTTCCCAGAGCCCGGCCTCGGCGGCGGGCGGGAGGAGGGAGCCCTGCAGGGCAGCACTGCCACCATCATCATCGTCACCATCACCCGAGGGCAACGCTGGGCTGTGGGGAGCAGGGCAGGCAGGGCTGCCCCAACACAAGGCTCATAGGGCTGCAGGGCTGGGCTGCCCCAGCACAAGGCTTGTGGGGTCACAGGGTCTAGCACAGGGTTTGTAGGGTTGTTCCCTCTGAATTCTCCCATCTGAGGACTGAGCACATCGTTGCTTTGGCTCCCCAGCCATGGAAAAGCCCTGCAGATCTGAGGTGCAGATTTCTCCTTAGAAATTATTGAATCGCAGCGCGACGGCATCGCACACAGCATAACCAGACCCAGTTAAGCCATCTTCAGCCAAAAAACCAAAACAGAGAAGTCCAGGGATGTTCTGTGCACAGGACGGTAACTCTTCTCCCTGCAGCTCCCATTGCTGGGATAACGGGCTCCTCAAGCCCGGCTGTGTGCTAACAAAGCAGCCCTGAGTAGCCAGGCAATCCCAAAGGTTGGGTTGGTGAGATGGGAGGAGCTGGGAGTGCTGAAGGAGGATTGATGGAAAGCAGCTGGGAGAAGGAACCAAACTTCGCTGTGTCTCTCCGTACCCAAAGAAAACCCCGGGCCCTTCTGCAGTTTGCCCACTGCTCCATCCATCCCGTAAATTGAAAAATATCCCAGGTCACTGAGCCAGGAACTCTTGGATAATTTCCAAGCAAAAGGAATCGCAGTCGAACAAGAAATACACACCAGGACAGTTTGCTGCCAGAAGTTTGATTTAGGACTTTTGCTCCAGCTCCTTTCCTCTTTTAATATACAGTTTTCCACCACACTTTCTATATAAATACTGTATCCTATGGCTGACAGCCTCTGTCAGTAGATTTATCCACTAGTGGATTTACTAAAATGTTTTTTTTTCTGTTGAAACAAGGGCACATGCTTCACCTCAGCAAAAGGCAAAACCAGAGGCAGTATTACAATACAAAAGCAGTAAATCCCAGCCATGATAGATGCAAAGAAAGGGGTTTAGAGTCATTTTGTACGGAAATCGCCAGGCAGAAGAGCTGAAAACTGGAAGATGAAATACAGAAGTGGAAACCAATGGAAACGGGTACGAAAGAACAAATACACGAGATTCCCTAGATGAGCTGCACAACGGTGATGCTTAGCAAAACCCCACTGCTCCAAAGACTGCTGTTAGCTTCAACTGCCAAGAGCCAGCAGCACCTACGAGGAAGGAGCACCTCAGAACGCGTTACTGAGCTCCAGACTTTCCTGCATCTACTCCAAAGTGCTGCATCCATTTACAGAAGGAAGCGAGGCATTCAGAGGATCAGTGACATGTCCAAGGTCACTCGGAGAGTCAACTGCAGAGTCAACACAAGAGTAACTGGATCTTTGCTCAAAATCCCCTGGCTTTGACTGCTAGACAATGGCCTCCCCTCCCACGTAATCAGCCAGTTATGGAAGGCATAAATGCATATTTGCAGGACGAATTACGTTCGCTTGAGAATAAAAATGTTTGGATGATTATCTATAGATTATGTGACATTATCCAGACCGCTCCAGTTTGGAGTCGGATGGAAATGTGATGAATTACAAGCAAGACACCAGAGTTACAAGAGAAGCTTTGCTCTGTTTCTCTTGGTCTCTGCGAAAAGTAAGAATTTGAGAAGTACACCAAAAAAATACAATCCTCGCAGCGCGGAGTCTTCCAGAACCTCCCAAGTTATTATTCTTATTCCCAATATTCGTTTCTTTATCGCTCTGGGCATTTAGGATTCTACCACTCATCCTGCCACAAACGGAGGTTTACTCAGCCAGCCGGCGACCACAACGTTGGAGCAAAGAAGCCCCTCTAAAAGGCAAAGGAAACAACTTTCTGCACTTGCACAGGCTGTAAGGTCGCACACTTTTGGGTGAAATCATTGCTGCTATTCTGCAAGTAACTGCTGCATAGTTTGTTCATCTTAAGAGGAGCTGAAACTAAAGCAGCTTGGCTTTGCTTTTCACCCGTTTCCATGTTTTGAGATGCTGTCTGTGCTCCTACACGCACAGATTCTCCCTGTTTGAGGGCAGCAGATCTGCACCATAGATATCAGCTCTGTGGCTCCTGAAGGACGTCACGGCACTGCAAGTAAATATATGTCAAACTGCACTGGGAGGGAGCCTGCTGCTAAAAGCTGGCTTTGTCTCTTGTTTCTGTTTCCTTTTTTCTTACAAGAGCAGCGTTTGCACTACAGACGTGGCTAACAGTGCATCTTTAACGCTGCGCAACAAATCGCCACATCAGCACTAAATACCTCCACTTAATTTTTCATTTGGGTACGATGAAACATTTTTTCCCATGGAAGGAAAAGTCTGCTCTTTGTGACCGTGGCACTGCCAGCCCAAGTTACAGTAAAGGTTAATCACAAACAAGAGACAAAGTAAAGTAGACAAAGAGCATCATACACTTCACTTTTCAATGGATGTTTTCATAAATGTATGAATAATTTAAATTATCATTGCTGAGTATTTATTTGAGTGTTTCAGGGGAAAAAAATGCCTCCTCTTTTTTTTTTTTTCTTTTTTTTTTTTCCCCTCCTTGATTCTTTTCATTTCTGTCTCATCTCTTTTATGTGCTGCATCGGCTGTTTTCTTGCCATCTGAATCAGTTTTTCGGAACAATGGGATGTATGAGGGCTGAGGGGGCAGTTGAAGAATACAGCCCTTGTTGTACACTCTGTGACTTGACATTGATTAATGAGGGTGCGGACATGGGCAGAATTTGATAGAGAGGGAAGGGGAAATTGGAGGACCTGAGGGCACCGGAGGAGGAGGGTGAGCAGATGACAGCGCGGTGCCAGCGGTGCGGGGCTGCGGGAGCACGGCCTCCAGGGGCACACGGAGCACAGCAGCTCCCTGCTGATCCTGCAGGCCGAGGAGACCCCCGTGGGGTCAGCGCTGCTCCTTCCTTCGAGCCAACGTTTGGTCCAAATACATCCGTCGGAAGGCTTGGTTGTTTCCTGCTCTTTCACACGGAGCTCAGCCCCCACCCTGCTGGTTTGCTTTCCAAATATACACGCATGAGGTTTGTGAGCTCTTCTGCAGGAGCCCAACACCTCTGTGTGTCCCACACGGAACCGGGCTGCCAGCATTTTAGCTGGTACCACTGCAGAGAGATGAGAGCTTTCCCGATCCTGTCATTTTGGTAGGATGTCGATCTTCTAACGTAAATTAATCGCAGAATCATCAAGGTTGGAAAAGAGCTCTAAGACCGTCGAGCCAACTGTCAGCCCACCCCACCATGCCCACTAACCACGTCTCCAAGAGTCGCAGCTCCGTGGCTCCTGATCACTTCCATGGATGGTGACTCCACCACGTCCCTGTGCAGCCCATTCCAGTGCCTGACCAACAGGCTGTTCCTATGGGAGCACATCAGCCACCCCACGGAAAGCTGCTGCCCACAGGGTGACGCACAGCACCAGTGGCACAGGACCTGCAGAACATCTTGGACTTATTGCTATTCAGTACCTTGATGGCAATAGCCAGAAATCTTTTTAGGAACCACTTTTGATACAGTGCAGAAACAAAGGTGCATTTTTCAGTCATTTCAGTCAATATAAATGGGACGTGGGTGGAGGACGTCCCCCCCCAGACAGCAGCAGCCCAGGTCCTCAGGTCTCAGGCTCAAATTGCTTGGCCATTCTCCTATATACCAGACAAATTCTACCCACTTGAAGCACCTCAGCTTCCCTTTGAGGACAACGGCAGATCTGGAGCGCACACAGAGGAGCACAAAGTTTCCCAGATGCACAAGCAAAGCCCGCCCTCCCCCTCCCTGCCCAGACCCCTCAGCCCCATCACCCCCTCCAGACCCCACAGCCCCACTGCAGCTCCTGAGCAGCAGCCCCTTCTGGGCACCTCGCTGTGGGGCTTCCAATGTGCCCCCACCCCACGCTCAGGCCGGCAGCCCAGCGATCACCTGCGATGGCAGCCACAGAGGGTGACCCGAGCCCTGGAGCTACTGCTGGAACAAATGAGAGAGCTTAACTAGAGCAAGACTGGCATAAAAAGGAAAGGGGAAAAAAGAGAGGAACAAAGATTCCGTCCAATTTGCTCTTTTCGGCATTGTAAAAACTGGCCTGTTTCCCAGTATATCACTCTGCCATTGAATAAGGTCAATTGCAGAGCAGTTCTTCAGTCATCCTGATGGGTTTTCATGAGAAAGTGAATGGAGTGCAAATTAGCCAAAGTCGTCACAAGCTTTTTTACTGTCACTCTAAGCCTGACAGTCCAAAGGAAAATGAGGATTAATAAATCTAACGAACTTTCTCTATTATCCAAGCCAGGTTAGGAAACTATTTATTGTCTCTCTTTTTCCATGTTTCATCCATTTTGCCTACTGTGGTGAAGCATTTCAAGAAGAAAGGAACAACAGACACACGCACACACACGCCTGCGCACACACAGCCTTAACCTCTCCCAGTCCACGAGACAGAGCTGCAGACACACAGCAAAGGAAGGCACTGGCAGCAGGGCAGGACTGAAGGGAGCTCTACCTTGTGTGGCACACAGTGCTGTACGAGTCCCTGTGGCTGCTGATTTCCATCAGTGAGGATGTGTCAGATGTGCAGAACGTGTGCATTTTATGGGAGAAAGAATGATGGCTAGCAAGTCTCGGGGATGTCCTCAATGCCAACTGAGACATTTCTCAGCTGTGATGGAACAGATGAAGAGATCTGTGCCCTGCAACTGTCCCTGGAAATGAGTGCCTGGGAAGGGGACCAGAGCGACTCCAGGTCACCTGGATCCCAATGCAACCTTCACAGCAAGTCACCTAACTGTGATTTCTGATAACTACAGGTGTGCCAATGGTGGAAGCACACACAAGTTTGGGACCAAGGTCTTAATAACACCTACATATTATAAACAAGGACAAAGAGAAGGGAAGGTTGAACCCCACGCCAAACCAACCCGGAACATCAGCAACCTAAAATCATAGAATTACAGAACCACAGAACCGTTTGGGCTGGAAGGGAGCTCTCAGATCACCTAGTTCCAAGCCCCCTGCTATAGGCAAGGATGCAGTTTTCCTCCTGGTGACCATGACAGCCCTGATTTCCAGTCTTGTTTTTCTCCCCTTCGTGTCAGCGCTTGCAACATGTGCATTCCCCTCTGTCATAATGCGGTAACCTTCCTTCATTAACAAGAAGGAGAAAGGTTAAAGAAGAAAGCAGAAGATTTCATTCTGGAAGCTGCTCAGCAAGCTTTGATTTGCTTTAATTTCTTCCACACTTCTTCGAGAGAATCAAAACTGTGGACCAAAAACAAATCATTAACTACCCCATTCGACATATTCCTGTCTGCAGAGGGTCGCAGAGCACTTTAAAGTCGCATCAAAGCCCTGGCTTCAGCACTTTGCTTCCACCTTCCAGGAGGAGACACTTCTCACAGTAACTGCCCCCTGAGGAAGCTCAGCTGCAGCTCTGCTTACCTGGGAGTAATTGCTCAGCATTCAAGGCATCTGGGGTTTGTTGAGATTTCCCCTCTCCCACTCCTACAGTCACTTGTCATTCTGTTTAATAAGGGAGAAAACTTTCCTGACCGTCTAAATTATGCCATTCAAGATATTAAGGAAAACACACATAGCCTGAAGTAAAGGTAAAATTATGCCGCAATCATCAAATCAGCCTTCTCTTCTTTATCCCATCTGTATATTCTCCTTGTAAATGCTCAAGTATTGGCTGCAAAGCTCCACCAGCAGCACAGCCCTACCTGCCTGCCACTTGAATCACTGGCATTTTAATCTCATCAAACAATCGGAGTTTTTCTCCCTGCTGTTTTGACTTTGCTGTCTCTCAGTCTTGTCACATCCACTAGCTTTGAATAAGTGCAGAACTTGCATTTACAGAATTTGCAATCTGCAAGATTGTTTAAGTGATTTATCAAATACTTTGATTGAACACTTATTGCCGTTCCAGCCCTGAATCTCATTTCAATTGACTGAGCTTGACGTGAGCCTTTAGAGGGAATGCAGAAGTGAGCTGGGCTGTGCAGGTAACCAGTAAGAGCACATGGAACCAGTCCCACCAGCCCAGCACTGGGGTTGATCACAGCTGAGGAACACATTCCTACCAACCTCTTTCAGATAAACCACAACAGCACCGATCAGATGGGCTGTTTAATTAAGGATCCAGCATAACGTGCTGCAGACAGGTTCATATTGCACAGAACTGCAGGCATCACCCAGCCGTAGCTTTGGCATGCCCTGCACAGCCAGACACCAGCCACTGCAATGGGTGCTGCCACCACTTTGTGCCCACAGAGGACACGCAGATCAGTGCTGGATGGGACTGACTGATCTCCAAGGAAGCTTCAAATAGCTGCTAAGTTGAATAGAGGTGAATTTTTGCCATCAAACAGACAATGGAAGGAACAGGGGGAATGAGGGAAAGTGAGTTTGAACATCTCCATGCTGCAGCACCAGGGGGGATGCAGCACAGCTCTTCCCATTGGACTGGAAAGGCTGCCCTGTGCCTCCTGCCCTGTGGCTCCAAAGCACCTGAGCCAGCTGGCTTTGCCTGCTCTCAGTGACACACAAAGCACAAAGCTGCATGCAGTGCAGAAGTGTAACATCTGACAACTGCAACAGATGCTCTGGGACGTACACATGATTCTACCAGCAAAACAAGGGACTGGTCCTTTGCTTTCCTCTCCAGCATGACTGGAAGGCCGGCTTTGCAAGGCTCATTCAAAACCCTCCTGAGTTCAAATAAATAAATAAAGCAAGCCAGATATAAAAAAACACAGTTTACATTTCCTTTCTCCTGCCCATCTTCCCTCTCCCCTCTAACAAACGCTGCTTTTCATGATTCAAGGTTGAAGAAACCCATTCTCTCCAAGCATGTTTGCTCTGACTGCAACATCCCCTCCCGTGGCACAACCTCCTGCAACCAAAACTTAGAAATTAATGCAAGCACACCAATGCCACAATTTCTTCCAAAACAGCAAGGAGAGAGAGGCCAAAACCAGGGGGGATTTTGGGCATCAGGGGATCAGACACAGAGTTTTCACCATTCAAAACGAGCAAGCAAAGACTGAATAAGTGAAGAGAATTTGTTTCAGCTCATAACAGATTAAAATGAGGTGCTTCTGCAGCGCAACGGTTGTGATTCTGCCTTATTAAATCCGTTGTCTTTCAGGCTCATGGCATTTTCAAAGCTTCCTCCAGACTCATGTGGGATAATGCACTTCCAAAAAGTAGGCTCTAGGTATGCACATTCTTAAAATCAACCACTCAGCCCGCGTCCAAATAAAAGTGAGCTTTCCTACCCATTTTCCCCAAGAAAGGAAGCTCAGAGCCCTTTTATGCATTGTGAATGGCCCACCTAATTTAGACTGAATTATACCCTAACCTTCATTTCCCCTTTACTTCTTTGCTCCATTCAGTGGTTTCTGACTTCAGCTAATTCACTAACAATCCCAGCTGGTCCTTCCCAGCTCCCAGTTCTTTAGCACATTGTCCAAGGAAACTATGTGCTCCCATCTACACTGGTATTCCACTCTCCAATTAACCTACTGCTGAGAGGCTTTACCCCTTTCCACCATCCATTCCTCCGCACGTACATTTCTTTTTAACCTTTTACTTCTTGAATTAAAGTTTACAAGATCCCTTCCAGGTGAGGAGGTGTTAAATTTGCTTGCAAAACGCGGCGCTGGACGCAGAGGAAGGCACAGCACACCGCCAGGGGATGGCTATGGAAAAACAGTCGGGTTCATCAAGAATGCATTTCAAAGCCAAGCATGAAGGCGCAGATGTTTAAGATACAAGTAAACAAATAACAAAGGAATTTCAACACTTGCTGTATGACAGGAATATGCTTGTTCTTCTGGCTGAAACCACGCGGAGTAACCAAGGTCAGCCAGAGGTACGGCTGGCATTGGATGCACGCAGCTTTGCTCGAGACACGCCGGTGGGTTTCCTATTCTCATACTGAGAAACAATCCATGGCTTCCTATCGCTGCACTAAGGCTGAGGATGAGGAGGAACTCCTGTACCCAGGCACCTCGTGCTCTTCATCGGGGGGCTTCCACCACGTCCGCCACCAGTCAGAGCTGTGCATCTCAGATCGACTTCACTCATCACTTCAGCAGTGTTTTGTTAATTAGGGGCACAGACGACCCCAGTCATCAGATACCTGCTCAGCGCAAACAGTAAACCAGGCCAGCAATGATTCTATCTTGAGATAAAAGGCTTTGACACCTTGAAGTCCCTTATCCCCTAACGATGTAATTATAGACAGAAAACTCCCACCCAACTGCTAGCAAACCTCACGTGGATTCAGGCCAGAGACGTGGCTCTGCTTGGGGCTGTCCTGCACACAGCCAGGGCTGGATCTGATCAGAAGGTTCTCCTCTGGGCGCTGCTGCAGTCATCCCCCAGAACACTCTTACAGTGGATTAAGAGCACGCTTGAAAAGACCCAGACTTTAATGCAGCATGCTTCTGAAAGCTGCTTAGCATTTCATTTTCTTACGCCATGCCAAGTGTCTTCTTTCTAGGTAAATGCTGCAGATCTCACTGTTGACAAGATCCCAGATGAAGCAGAGATAGTGAGAATGTAACTGATGGCTATTAAACACCCACCTCCCCCAGTTCCTTCCTTCTTGTCCATTTGCTTAGAACCAAGCGAGCATAATAGCAGCAAAGTGCTCAAAGTGGTTTTCAGAATCAGGCAGTGAGAAAGTCAATATGGAGCAGGGTGTCCATTTGTTTTGATTTATCTCACTAACTTCAATTGACAGTTAATTCATCAGAGTAGGAAAATGCCAGTCTAGTGAAAACACAACTCGTGAAGGAGAGAGAACAGAGTGGAAAACAGAGTGTGTGGGTAATACAGGTAATAAATTAAAAGATACAGTATCAGTATTTTATCAGCCACGTTCTGAATTCGCTATATTCCTACTCTTGCCAACTACAGTTCATAAGAAGCAGTAAATTGAAACATGTGTTTGCTGATAGGTATCACACACATGTGCCCCTTACAAAATACAGAACTGGGTGTCATCTCGACAACAGCGCAGTGCTTTTGCATTATTAACCCCTTTCCATCTGAGATTAAACACCACTGCTGTGTGCAGAAAAGATGGCATCACCTCAACGACTGCAACTTCCATAGCAGTAGCTGGAAGGCTGCAAAAGCAGAACCACGTTATGGAAAAGCAACGCAGAAGATGCAAAGAAACGACAGCCTGAACTTTCAGTCAAATATCCCATCAGAAGTCTTCCAAAGGTTTATAAGAAGTCCTTTTCTTTTTTTTTTTTTCTTACAACCACCAGCCACTGCATTTCAAGAACTTTTATAGCTCTGAAAGGGAAATGCCAACTGCTGCACTGGGATTTATGGGTAGATAAGGTTACAGAAGACAGGGAGGTCTCGCAGCCATGGTGCCAGGCTCACCCAGCACACGAGTGGGGCTCCTCCTCACCTCACACCAACTGAATCCAGCTTCCAAGCATCAAATGTCTGCTGTTCACCACTTGCTACAAGCAGTTTCTTCAAGATCAAACCACAGAATCATCAAGGTTGGAAAAGACCCCCGAGCCCCCCAAGCCCAACCCACCATGCCCACTGACCATGGCCCTCAGTGCCACATCTACCCTTTTCCAGAGCACCTCCAGGGATGATGAAATGGTTTTGTCCCTCTGCTCACTCTCCTGATCCACATCCCTGCGCTCCCATCCTCTGCCCCCTCCCTCTTCTTCACCAGAACTTCAGCTATAACAGAACCCAAATCACATTTCAGAAGTGCTAAATCTCCCCACATTTCTGCACGTGCTCATTGCTGCCAGCACGCAGCTCACGCTCTGCCCAGGGCTGGCTGCAGAAGATCCCCATGCAATAACGCAGGAGAAATCACCACCACCACCACCATTCCCAAAGGCTGAGCCACCAGAGCTGTGTTTAATTCCTCCCTTGCAAAAGCTTTCAGGTCACCTCCCCTAACGTAATCCACCACAACGATTCAGTTCTGCAGATGAGGATTTTTGCCTCTCCTCAGCTTGTGCTTTAACAGCAATGTTTCCAAGTTGTTTATCGACCCTTTGCTTCATTAAACGAAGAAAACTGAAAGGTGGGAGAACAGAAAGGTTCTGCAGTCCCGTGGCACAAGGGGCAGCGTCACCCCATTCCAGAGCAGCAGCTCCTGCTCTGTGCTGACAATTCCCCTCATTAAGGGCACAGCTATTGGTTCCCCTCCTCACTGCAAGCCCCTCGGATTACGGCTGTCAGCTCCATGTGGATCTGCTATTTCACGTTGGCCAAGTTCACCTTGAACAGAACTGTTCTCACAGCACTAAAGTCACGCTCCCACTGACATTTTTGCTGCTTTGCTGCACCAAAAAATACTTTCAGTACAGACAGACGTGCCATCCAGTTGTTCGTGTTTGCTTTAAGCCAACACACCGGTTGATTTAAATTCACAAGACACCTTTCTGGCTGCTCTGCCCGCGACGCAGCGCTGACCCCGAGGCCCCGGCAGCGCAATGTGTGCCAGACCCAGCACAGGGCTTTATCCGGGTCCCCACAAACCTCTTCTTTCCCAAACATTTGGCTTTGGTGATTCCCCCCCGACCCCCCCGCCCCTTCCCTTTCCCTTCCTGCAAGTTTAAGGCAGTTCACCACTTACGGTCATTTACAGCTTACATCTCAGTAAATCCAGAAGGTGTCTGATGAAAAAGAGGGACTAGCCAAGCATCTTAATCCCCCTGTTCATTCATGCTCTCTGTAATGTTCTTTCAGGCCTCTGCTGAGAGACTGGGCTGAAATGAAGGCTGATAAATTAGTCTGGAGGGAAACAAGGCAGATTCTGCTTGTAAAAGGTCATTCCAACTTTGTTCTGGGTGAGGGTTTATCTTGACTGCAGCTGCGACAGACAATGGCCGGGGCCTAAACGGCAGAAATCCTAGCTCTGCTCATGAAATTACTGTGCTGATAAGGGAGAATGGACTTCAGTGAGATCTAAATGGGAAAAGGGAGGTGGGGGACAAGGGTGAAATGTAGGTATTTTTGAACATGATTGAACAAGGATGGCACAATGAGATGTACAATTAAAGCGACGACTTGCCCGGGCATTATCTGAAAGTGAGGAAACATACTGCTGGTAATCAGATCAAAAGGCACAAAATGCCACTTCTGTGCCGAGCAAAGCACCCCGGAGCAGAGACGGGCTCGAGGGGCTGAGCTCCCATCGCAGGGGGGTTACAAAACGCTTCACACAAAGGCATTTCTTAGGGAACAGAGCTTCCGAACCGCTGCATCACTGATTACACATCACCCCATCCCAGCAGCAACAGGAGATTTCCTTCATTAGCAGCGTGCAGCCTGGAAAAGCCTTGCTGGAGCGTGTGCACGAGCAGGACATCTGCTGCAGGGAACTTTCCTTCCCTTAAGCACGTTTCGTGCATTTCTGAGACAGAGGATAAGTGACGGCAAGTTCCGACGGGGCGCTCCCAGCCCGTGTGTACACAAATGGACTTGCCTCGCCGCAGAGATGCCTCTCCTTTATTTACCCGGCCCACTTGAACGTGCATGTCTCTGATCAGTGCAAACACATTAAGTGGTCGCAGCGCACTGTCACCGGGCTGCAACCCGATTAAGGTAACCAGCTTGCACTCAGCCCTGTGCCTCAAAGCATCTCGTTATCTGCCTGCAGAGGGGACAGTGAGAGCCAGGAAATGCAAGAGCTGCACAGGCGGCTCCAGGCGGGTGCCACGAGTTGAACACAGAGCACCCAATCAGGAGCAAAACAGCCAACAACACCCCGATGCCCAGAAATGTTCCTTCTGCTCCAACCAACCCCTCCTCGTCTGCCACCAGACCTCCTCCTGCACACATATTCCTTCCACTAACGTTTCCTAAGTGGGACTCAGAATGAGCTTCACGCCTTCCCTGCACAAACAGCCCGTGTTTTTCAAAGCTGCAAACGTTCAGCACAAGGGCTGCCTCATTTTGCAGAGGTCCCAGGACTTCGCACCGATGAAATAAACAAAAAGTGGAAAGGATGAATAATTAGCTGAGATGTTAACAGGTGAGGAACAAAGACCCAACTATGTGCTACTACTTAAGAAAGAGCAATAGACCCAACTTCTCATTTTCGTCTCTATGTACAACAACATAAATCCTTTTGCGTTTCTGGAGCCAAATAAGAAGCAACCAAAGTGCCAAAATGTGAGAAGTGCTAAAATCCCACAGAGTAAGAGTCACTATATTTAGCAGTTCTGCAGATCTGTGGTGCTGCTCCCTGTTTGCTATGGGAAGAGAAGGACGGTGCCAAATTATGCAGAGAACGTGATTTGCCCTTTCTATAAAAGCAATTAATGTTTTACTCTGGAAAATCTCCCGTTGTTCCTTTCCTCCTTGCACTGCACAGATTGAGGTAAAGCAATTCCACTTAAAGCCGTCAGACTTCAGGACTAACCAGGAACTCAAGTGAGGTTCTCTGAAAGCTTTGCTGATGTCCCAAACCTCAGAGCCCAAGCACAGCCCTGAGCATTCAAGCCGTGACTCAAAGCCAAGCAGCAGCTTGCTCTGGTGCCTTAACACAATGCTTACTGGGCCTCAGAGGTGAAGGAGAACCTTTCCCTGGAGAACAACTGAGTGAACATGTGAAATCCTTACCAGACAGCCTGCAGGTTCCCTACAGAACATGGGCTCCCATCCTCTGACCCACGGCACAACGTGTGCTGCCCCCCTCACCCCCAGGCACGTCCTGGTGACCGTGCAGGAGCAGCCAACAACTGCAGAGCAAGTTGCTTTGCACTGCTTCCACCTTCTGAAACTGCAGCTGAAATGGTCACCAATGATGCCTCCTTTCACGTCCCACGTATACTGAAGGTTTAATTCTACCTTATTGATCATTTCCTTTACAGCAGCCTCCTGTGTCCCGACGCCCCATCAGCCCTGCACTTCTGGGAGAGGACAAAATAAAGGCTGGGTTTCTACGAAGGTTAACATTCCAGGGGAAGAAATAGTTCCCTGTATTCTGTAAGTCTTTTGACAACAAGAAAGAGCTCTTTCTCAAATCCTGTGGTATACATTGAGTTATTCATGGGATTTTCTTTCCTTTTTTTTTTTTTTTTCTTTTTTTTCTTTTTTAAGTATGGATGATAAAATACCATTTCAGAAGCTGGTATTCATGGATGTGTCTCGAAGTCGAAAAGAAAATATTTATTTCCTTTTTCTGCTTGTGAATCAGAACGTTCTATTTAAAGAAAGTGCCCTCTGCCGGATTGCTCATGAGTTATTACCCCTTATGGAAATAAAGGAGAAATATCAGGAGGTATTCTTAGTCATTCCCTTTCCCTGTCTCTTCTTGTTTTTTCCCTAATTCCTTATATACCCATGTTTGAGAGAAGTGCCTAAGATAGAGCGAGACATCTCGGCATTCCCGGGCCTAAAAAAGACTTACTCTTTTAACCCTCACATTGAGGCATTTGGCGAAACGTAGGAGGTTACACATTTCAGTCCTTTCACTTTGGGTGTCAGCGGATGCACTCCTAATGTTCAGTCACCATTACAATGATACAAACGCTCCCCACCCTCCAGATTTATCTGCAGGGATGGGATCTGCCCTCGGTTCACGGAGCAGCTCCCTCCTAAGCCCCAGGCTCCAGCCTAAAGCCGTGGCTTACCTGCAGTCCTATCATGCACCAACAGGTTCCAAGTACGGGGTACCGAGGATGGCTGGACGGCTGTTGGCTGTACCAGCACATCTGGGAAGTCCCAGCGTGCTCGTGTGTTCTCTATTCCATATGAACCCACAGATTCCTGCTTTTTCAGAATTATTCTAGCCAAACCGAACTTGGAAAAACGGTGCAGTAACCTTTTATGGGACAGACCTTCTGTGTGCAACATGCTCCACACCTCGGGCACGGCCGCGCACAGCGCCCTCCAGCACTGCTCCCCACAGGAGATGGGATGAGGCAGTGAGAGCAGCCATCCCTGAGCCCTTCCCTGAGCCTCAGAGGCTGTTATGCTCCCCCCAAGCCAAAGGGAAAGGCAGAGGCTGGAGAAAATGAATGAATCAGAAGACGCGTGAGGAAAAGCTACAAGGAAATGTCATCACATCCTTCCAGCCTGCAAGTTAAACAACGTGAGCGAGGGACGAGCACAGAGAGGTCCTGAGATGTCCCTGCTCATTTCAAGCCCTGTGTTTTGTTTCAAAGCAGGACAGACGAGGACACGCTTTCTTTAACAAACTGTGTCGGCATTTAAAGTGAATTTGGGCAGCATGTTCTGCTAATGGGAAGCATGACACAGCCATCACATCTAAAGAATGCTTGCAGTCCCCTTCCTATCTTAGTATTTCTAAGAGCTGAGCAGATACAGCACAATTCTCCTCTCGGCAATCGATGCCAGTCCTGTGAAGCCAAATTTCCTTGGCATTTATGAGCACTTCTAAAAACAAACAAACCCAGCAACGTTTAAGTGCTCTGTGTTGTGGGAACAAGGAGGTTGAACTCCTGCAAATCGCTGACACCAGAAAGCATGCTCAAAAAACAGCAGTTTTCCACTGGCCCAGATGTGAAGCCAAGAATGCTGCATCTTCAGCTGCCAGCTCTTATTTTTCGCACAGCTATTCCTCTTTCATGGGACAGTTTCTGTCTTTGCCCTGATGGAAAGCAAAGCGCTTATTTTGCTTGTGTTAAAAAATAAAAGCCTACCTTGTCTGTATGAGTCAGAACTTCAGTGTTCTGTTTCAGCAAATAGTTTCTTGAAATGAACATTAAAGCAAGGGAATTCACAACAACAGCGTTTTATCACCCAGCTTTAACCCACTCGCTCCTGTCTGGTTAAAAGCAAAGACACCCTAAAGAATGGGGGAAAAAATCCCATCTCTTTTTCTCAAGGTGGCTTTCTGCATTCCCTATGAATTTTCAGGCTGTTGGTGGAAACAACAAGTAAGCTGACAGTTGCAGCAAAACAGCATTCTTGTAGGTCTTTTCCAGCCTTGGTGACTCTATGATGCTAATATTCTTTGCCTCCTGAAGGGAGATGTTTGACACCAGAGCTGGGTCTGGATCAGACAGTTGGGCTGAAGAAGAGCAGAGCTCTGTTTGCAGATAGCAGCTCGTGCTTCCCAATGCCTTCAAAGAAATGCAGCTTACTGTTCTGTTTCAGTTTCATTTTCACAACCCCAGTCCTGCCGAGGCTGGAAAAGAGAAGCTATTTCTGCAGTGTTCATGGTAAAGCAGAGATCAATTGCACACCAAGGCCCTTAAGCAGATCTCCTAGATGTCCAAAATTGATTTTTTTATTATTATTATTAATGACATCAGAAAAAATAAAAGTGCTCAGAGGGCCGATGATAAAAGTGCTCCCAGGGCCCAGAATGCCTCCAGTACAGCAGCACCAGCTGCAGCTTCCCAGGACCCTGACATGGTGCTGATGGTGCCCACACAGCAAACAGCATTCCTTGCTATGAGCAGTGCCAGGGCCATGCAGGTGAGTTGGTCTGACAGCAGACCTGCTGGGGTGAAGGGCAACAACTCTGTGGGCAAAAGGCAGAAGCACTATTAAGATTAAGAAACTGCTGATCATTAAAAACAGACCCAAAAAAACCACCCAAGTTTTAGGACTACAGGTTGGGTGGGAGCATTATCCAGAGTATGAACTACAGGAAATGCAACGAGGGCTTATCCATGAGTGGTAGCTCGAGTGTAAAGAACAATTATCCTTCCTGAAATAGAAATTACTAATGTAACTAATAGAACTGACAATTCCAGTGCACCGGTAACGCGCCCATTAGCCAGCGCTGATTAGTTATCAAAGCCTAATGAAAGCATTTGATTTCCAGCCATTGTGAGTCCAAACCACAAGTTGCACAGACACGCTGTCAAAAAAATGAATGCCAAATGCACATCCCTCTTGGAGCACAACAAAACTGGGTCTCAGCTCAGCGCCGCTGCAGGAAACAACAGGCAGAGGCTGCAGGAAAGCAGGCAGAAGTCTGATGAACGTGGTACAGAGGGAGGGAAAATTCCTGCGTTTTCCTCTGCCTACTCAACTTTACTGACACAGGACAGAAATGTTTTCATGGTATGGATGCTCAGCACGAGTGGCCGCACGGAAAGCTGCTGAGCACATCACTCTATGGCTATTCCTACAGCCCTCCGTGCTGAGGACAAGGCTCGGTGCCAACGTGCAGGCAGAAGCAGAGCTTATCCCAGGGATTCCTGCTCAGCACAAAGGGAAATGGGAAGGTTTGGAGTGACTGCAAGTTTCAGAGCTGCTGTAGACATACTGGGAAGTGAAAGGCTTCAAGAGTGCCTGCAGGAACAGGCAAGGTCAAAGTGTTGGGGTGGGTTTAAGGCAGTGTTTGAGGACATCTGACGGAGGACAAATATTCCTTCCTTTCAGCTAGGAAATGTTCCTGTCCAACAGGAGAACAAAAGCGCCGCAGAAATGTGAGAGGGGCCACGGAGAAAGAAAGTTTGTTCGTGCAAAAATAAACAGTACCACAAAGTCAATGGAGACTGAAGTTAATAGATATGGCTTGTACCAGGCCTGGCGCTCCATGCGTAATGGAGAGAGGGAACAGTTCTTAAAACCATGAATGTAAATACAAACCTGTACCAGAAATGTAACAGACAAGGACAAAGTTACGCCAAGGTCACGGAAGAAAGGATCTGCACCACTCCAGTTTGGCCTGACTTCCAGCAGCCGCAGAGGATAGGAGCTGGTGCAAAAAATTACCCCACAAGCCTTTGTTTAAAACACATTTAAAATTAAAAGTAAGGTCAGCTGTAAGTGCTAAGGTCCAGAAAAACACAGCTCCCACCTTTCGGCAGGAGCAACTTCCACACTGCAGCCTGCAGAGAACCAGAATGGTGTTTTCCCCCAGGTGCTTTCCAGTGCAGAGCGCACTGTCAGCAGGTAACCCTGAGCTGCCCATTGCCAACTATTGCCAACTGTATATCAACAGCACATTTTGTTCCATTTTTTTCTGCAAAAAACACATTCTGAAGATGACATGGCAACACCGAGCTAGTATTCTGCCACGATAATTCACAAGAAAAGAAGGCAACACAAAGACGAGCTCAGAGGAATGCAGCTCTGTATGGAGATGTGTGGGATGGAAACTCAGCTGTGCATTAGGAAAGGGAAAAGGGGACTGAGCTCCAATACTGACCCAAACTCCCACTTCAGCCCTTCAGGAATTTACTACTGCAAAGAATGACAAGATAGGACTGAGCTTCGTTTTCATGGCAAGCCTACCCTGCTTCTTCATGCAGTGTGGACACATTTTAAAGGCAAACCAAACCATCTTGGGCTTCGCAGCACCTCGCTGTTGGCCCGTTTGTTGAGACTTCAAAAACCAGCCATGTAAACACAATCAGACCTTTTCAATCTGGGGCCTCGTGCTCTAAGCTCCTGCCAGCACCTTCTGCTTACGGCCAGCTCTCGGTTCCATCCCACCTCTGTGCTCCAGCACTGATCGCTTCACACCAGAAAGCAGCCGAGGAAAGGGAGGTAAAACTCCATTCCTGTATATTACACTCTGCTGCACTTAGAACCTGCTTTAATTTAGGATTATCCTTGAAGGTATGGATGTTTTCAAATCAAGAATACAGCAGGATAAGAGAGATGGCTGGGATAATCCCCCCAAAGCAGGGAGAAAGACACAGGAGTTTGGGGACAGCGCTGTTTTTCCCACTGAAGATGAGTTTTGTTTAGTTCTAAGGGGAAAATGACTTTTGCATTCCTTTATCTTTGCTGCAGAGCAAGAGCTCAAGAACATCGAGGGTGTTAATGGGTACATGTTATTTTCTATGACCAGTTAATAGTGCCTGCACAGCTAACACGGAGTGGAAGTCAAAGGTAACACACCAACTACAAAACATGACGCGACTAATCATATTTCTCCCACGGTGACAAGTTCTGAACACAATCTGAAAATGACAAGCACTTTAAGGAGTGACCCAACATCATTTGAAAGCAACCTTCTAAAATGGGGCTGGAGCAGTATTTGTAGCCCCAGTAGCCACCGGAAAGGATTTCTGCTGCTTTTTCAATACTGCATGGAACCTTGGGTACAAAACACTCAGGGATATGGCATCAGCAAAGTCACCACCTCGGTCCCCAGTCGGTCGGGGCTCAACTTGCTTTTATGAACAGTTTGCAAAGACAAATGAATGTGATTACCACACTGGGCACGCTTACCTCCCATCCAAAGTTTGTTTCCTTTAATGTGCTCCTTTGTACTGTCATATAAGGTCCAAATCTTTCCCCAACTTCAATCTTCTTTTTGGCCCAAATCCCTAGCCCTGCCCCTGGGATCGAAGATTCTCTGAGTTCAAAATCTGGTGGGATTGGAATGTCATCAGGAATGTAGACGGGAGCTTCATAGGGCGAGCCCTCCTTGGGAGTGAAGTCCTCGCTGGTGGGAAAGGGTGATGGAGGTCCGACAGGGATGGGGGACATAATACTGTCCTCTGTTTCCTCCTCTGCACTTTCGCCAGCAAGGAGATCAGGGTCGGTCTCGTACATATTATTTACAATCTCGCTGTCACCTAAAAGGGGAAACAGCAGAACAAAAAACACTGAAATACCCACGTGAACATCAGTTAATCTCTTCTCGGGACAGAGTTTCACAAAGCCTCGCTCACACACATTAAGGACAGTAGGGGCAGGAAAAAAGGCAATCCTGTCCTACAGAACTGAGGTGAGGCTGAGGTGAGGCCATCCATACTGGCTGCACCGTGCTTGGAGATGGCTAGGGGTGGAAGGAGCACGAGCTGTGTCAGCTGTCTTGCAGTAACAGAAAGAGGGAAGAGCACACAGAAGAGGTGTGCTCGAGGCTCTCTGCAACCACTGATTGCTTGAACTGGGCCGGGGTGTTTTGAAGTGGAGAGGAAAAGAGTAATTAAGGTAAAATCTGGCTTCGGATTCTACAACCGCAAAGCGTAAGCCATCTGAAGAGCTTTCATCTTCCTTTATCAAATGTACAGAGACTCCGTGTGCTTGGGATTGGTGATGCTCATGCCTAAGCTTTGCTCCGGGCCCACAGTGACAGGCAATATATGGGTGAGAGCCGCCTGCGCTGCCAGCAGAGCTGGAAACCACATCCTTTAGAAGCAAAACCAGAGCTGTGGGGCTCAGCATCCTCGGGGCAACCCTGGGACCCCACAGCTCAGTGCCCAACACAGCGCTGGGAACCACTGCAGCAGGGAGTGGGGGCAGCTGCCCGTGTGCCCGTGTTGGGGTGCACAACCAAGCAGGAAAACTCACCGGTGAACAGCCTTCACCCTGCATGGAGCTCCACGCTTCATTTTCCCCCAAACAATTAGGAAATGAGCACAATGGCAGTGAGCACAAATTATTATGCTTCAAAAGATTGCAAGTCAGTTCCACTACTAAACCTGCAACAACATGCATCCATTCTCTGGTATGCTACTGGCTTGTACGAGCTAAAAGTACTCTTCAGCCATCCCCACTTCCATCACTTTCCAAAAACAAGTGATTACCAGGATGCAGGGAAGGACAACGCAGCAGGAGGTGCTCTGAGCACTGGGGCCATATTGTCCTTTAGGCTGCAAACGACCCGCTGCCTCCTTCCTACCTCTGAGCTCCACATCTCTCCCTTCTCAGTTTTTGAGGATGTCACCTCTTAACCTCTCAAATAAGCTGCACGGGATAGAATATCTTCCACCGAAATGCATTTTCTGCCCTTTTAAGACTCCTGCCTGAACCACTGGGGGTTTTTCAACAACTCTTCTGAACTACCCGTGTTAGAACCAGCCACAGGATCCCAGGATTGCCCCAAGAGAGAGAAATTTTCCAAAGAAGCGCTCCTGAAGCCAGCAGCCTTCATCCCAGGGATGCATTCACCTCTTCAGACTGCAGTGCTAAACACGGCCTTGGGATCTGGAGATCCTTATCACACCGAGTGTGACACTTCAGCATCATAAGTGGGACTTCAGCGAGCAGAGCTGGGCTCACAGCTTGTATTTCCTATGTCTGAAATACAATGTATGTGCTTATATAGCTAGCACATGTATATTTAGTTCTGGCTTCTCAGTGCACAAGGATCATCAATAAAGTTTCCTTCCAATTAATAAAAACACACCAGTCGCTAAGAAATTATTATAAAGAAAAAACAGTTCCTATTCAGATTGCATCCACTGAAAGTTAGTTGCAGCGGCAACATAAAAAAAATCCATAGTTATTAACCACAAATTAATGCTGAATTAATAAAAAATACAGGTCTTCTCATTAGCTGGTGCATCAGCTTCATGGCATACGCTTCACCATTAATTGAAACTCAGCATGCATTATTATTTCCTTCCAATTCCAGAGTTCACAGAGCAAAAATTTATGTCTGCTAGTGCCCAACTTTTCTATGCTAAACAAAAGATACTGTGTCTACTGGAGGGGAAAGCACCTCAAGGTATTGCAAACAGTGGTTAGTTATGCACCAAAATATTATTCTAAGAAGGTAGTCTCGAGGCACAGCTCCTAGAAGAGGTGCACTGAAATGCAGAGTCAAATTTAATAGAGTGAACGGTGCAAAAGCAGTGGCAAGCAACCAAGGTGGATGAATGAACCGCCTTGGAAAAAGGCAGGCTTTGAGGAGGCAATGAGCATTGACCAAATAATCAGCTGAAATTTCCATTTCAGATTCTGGGAATAAAACTGCTCTTAGAGACGGCGATGATGCCAAGCATCAGCACAGGCATGGAGGGACCCTGAGAAACAAGAGACGGGAGGAGTTCTCAGCATGCCAGGGAGCAAAAGAAAGGCCAGTACGTAAGGGATAGGAAGGGTGGCATTGCAAAGGGTGGACTCGGAGGGTCATAAGGTTTGGGGATTTTTCCAGGAGGAGTCAACTGCGAGGCTGCAACGTTCAACCGGAGCGGAAACGGAGCTTTTTTCATCCGAGAAGAAAAAAAAAACAACAAGGGCAGGGGAGGGAAACAGATGAAGGGGAAAAGAAAAACACATTTGTCATCCAATACAAGGAGCTGAAGTATTTTGGGAACAGATTTGCCATCTCTCAATTAAACATGAGGCAGCATGACTGTGCTTTCATTGCGCCGTAGCTCCCACTATGATAACAAGGCCAACAACCGCCCCATTGTGGGCACGGCGCATCGAGAGGGGCTCCCACCGTGCAAAATGCTGAGGGCTGAGCTCTGTGCGAGGGGAGCAGCACCCAGCTCCAGCTCCCACTGCTGCCCCTACAGCAGCATCTCCTCATCCCCTGATCGCAGCTCCTGTACGCAGGGCACATCTCCTCTTTCTTTTTTTTTACCTCTTAATGCCTAATAAAGATTTTCCTGAGCTCGTGCCTAAGCAGCCCAGCAGCAGGCTTTGCTAGAGAAGAGGATTCTGATTCGTTTGCCAACTTTTTTTTTTTTTCTTTCTTGCTCTGGCCTTTTTGGAGCACAGAGGACTGCCTGCTGCAGCCTACAAACATTTCCTCCGCTAGAAAGTGCAACCCTCCTTACTCAAACATGTCACCAGAAACACGCTTTCATAAGTATTATGTGCCCCATAATCCTGAACATACTTGTGGTTGCTGTAAATGTTTTCTCTCCTGGTATTAGCAAGTCAAATTATTTTCTCCTCTATGATTAGCCTCTTTTGCACTTAAGAAACAGGAATTCCAACCGAGTTGAAAAGCAAAACTAGGTTTAGTGGAGCATGACCTGTGAAAAATTGCAAATGACACAAGTATAAAGACACCTCACTTCTGAGCACTGTTAATTCAGTCTCCGATATGGGATAATCAGGCCAGCTCTGATTAAATCTGAATTTACTCTGAAGCTGAGCCCAGATCTCACTCCGTGTTTCAGGAGAAGTCCTGAAGTGCAGGTAATCTCTTCCTTCTGCCTTTTAGTCACTAAATGGAGTCTCCTCAGAGGGCCCAGGACAGGGAACATGACCCCTTCTCCCCAGGCAGCTTCACTGAGTGCAACGTGATCATTTGAGGAGTGAAACAACTCCCAGCACAAGTTCCACCGCCACCCGTTGGGCAACAAGCAAACAGACGTGCAGCGATGCGCAGCTGCGTCAGACGGTGGAAGGATGCGTCTCAAAGCGACAAGGGTGGAATTTTGCCCAGTTGAAGCCTGTGGATATCGTGAGTTGGATCATTTTTTTGTCACGCTGCTGCGTTTAAATGCTTAGAATCATAGCTGGGAATAAGGCAGAGAGATTCAGTTCAAGGCACGTGTCTCAGAAGGGCGCTCAGAAGCAACTCTCCTGTCGCACTCGCTGTATGAGCTCAGCTCTGAAGCTCTGAGTCCTGCTCCAAAAGAGCTTCCCCAGATGTTAGCTAGATGTCACTAAAACATACAGATGTGTGCACACGTCTCCCCGGGCCACAGCTATTCCAGGAATCTCAGGCAGGTTCAGCAGCTGGGCTTTACTTCTGATTAGAGCTGATGCACCTGGGAGGAGTCCATCTGCTCACACCAATTCTGCGCTATGAAACCTCCTGGATTTCTGCTCATCGCGTTGCTCACAGTGCTGCAATCACTGCAGCATCTTCCAGCTTGCCCTCAGGGCCATCTGTCCCCCCCAGCACTCCTCTCCACGCTGCTCTGGCTGTAACACGAGTGCTAAAATACAGGCAGGGCACATTTTGCAGCTCAGAAACCATCTCCAGATGCACTGAGTTTCCCCACAACGTAACTTGTGTGTCACTTAATGGTGACAACCGTGCTGTCCTACATCTGCCCCTCTCCTAGTGGCAAGCACTGCGGAATGTCTGCTTATGTGAAAAGTGCTACAGAAATACAACTTGACCTTAGTGTTATTGTCATGAAACTAAAATTAGTCCTTCAGAGCTCACTAGTGAAATTATTCTGTAAAAAAGAGCCATTGAAAGGTTGTTTCCACAGATAATCAGATATGGGCACAGGCTTAAAATCTGTGTGACACCAATGAGGGTCCTGCAACAATGCGGGTGCTGCTTCGGTATTGGTGAGAGAGCTCATGAATAATCTATTTAGCAGCTGTAATGAAAGGAAAAAATGGAATGTTAAAGGAAATGTTGGTAAAAGGAACAACGCGCTACATTTAGGGTGAAGTTTTTTGGGGGAGGGGGACATTTGTTTTTTTATATGCTTATTAGTATAGAATATACAATTCTGCCACAGAAATGCCCATTTATCTGAGGTGCCCCAGGACTTTGTTCACTCCCAGAGCATCCCAGCTGGGAAACTGCACACCACGAGCTGCTCCACCGACCTTGAAGCAAACACAAACCCGGGCCCAGAGCTCCACTCCTTCTGCAGGCAGAACTCCCAGCGAGAGCAATGGGGATATTAAGAGCAAAGAGAACGCAGGGCTGAGCCCATAACACTTTTGTCATCCTCCATGGCATTGTGCTGTTGGCTGACACACGGTGACTTTCCAGGCTGAAATTTGGCAGGCAGCTCCAGGACGGGATGCTCACAAAAGCTGCCCATTTTCACTTGTGTGTGAAAGAACAGCGGGCTGAAAGTCCGCAGCGCTGCCAGGTCAGAGGATCCCTCTTGGAGAAGTGGTTTTATATTAATGCAACATACATGTAAAAAAAACCCAACACAACAAAACCCAACCACAGAAGCCGTCATTGTCGAAATGACAAGGAGGAGGATTACAGGTGCATGCTGCATTCCTGCTTTGCTTCCAAATAACCCAGCTGCAGTGCTATGTTAGCAAGAAGGCATGGGATGTGTCACCCCTCCAGGACACACGTCTGTGCACGTTTCTGACTGCAGGGTCTGCACCCATTTACTGCACACTCGGCATCTTTCAGCAGGAAAAACAACACCAAACATTTTTAGGACTGCTTCGTAGCCCAGTAGAGCTGGGAGGAATCGCCAGCATCACAGCCTAGTTCAGCCAGGAGTGCGAACACCTGCACTTATGCATCGGGTGCTGAGCACTGCCAGGGCTTGTTGCCTCTCAGCACAGTGCTGCCCACCTGTAATTACCCAGGGCTGGGGGAAAGAGCACCCAGCAGCACCCAGCAGCACCCAGCAGCACCCAGCAGCACCCAGCAGGCAGGGGCTCTGCGCAGCGAACCATTGCAGTGATCAGGTTGCCACCTGATGGCCACAGCTGAAATACAATAGAAGATAGGAAAGCTCATCCCTAACGTCGTGTTATCTGTCTGCCCTGGGTGATAAGGCTGGTATCTGTGGGCCTGAGCACTTTGCAGCTCTGTGCAGCAGCACCCAGCTTGCGCTGCCCTATGCAGGCTGTCCTCCTGCAGCTGCAAGCAGTGCAGAGCCAAGCAGCCCAGGGGCCCATGCACACCCCTGCACATGGGCTGGGTCTGCACAGGCCTTGGGATGTAGAGCAGCACTCCAAAAGGTTTTCCATGCAGCTCCAGGTGCCCCAGAGAGGTACATACATTTTTCTCTGAATGACCATTTAGAAACATTTCCCACTCCTTCCTGAAAACCCGTAATTTCATAAGCTGTTTGAGCTGGAAGACAACAGAGGAAGTAAAGGCATGCTGGTTGGGCCAACGTGCCATGGGGCCAAAGTGGTGCAGAAGAGAGATGCTCATTTTGTGAAGAGACATCTGGAAACAGGTAATGGAGCCCCGATCCCATAATAGTTCCATACAGGACTGCCAAGCTCCCGCTGCAATCCAACACCAGCGCCTTGCGGCACCTGACCCACGCCAACGAGGTGATCCCAACGCACAGCACAGAGGACTGCTCATGGAATTCCCTATTTATTTACACCATTGACATTAAGTCGGGAAGAGATGCAAGTTCTACCACTTCTCAGGTGGGACTTCAGAGGAAACGGGTCTCCTGGCTGGGAGCTCTGTGCTCACTGCACAGCGGGTGCCTCCGCTGATCGCTCAGTCCCTGCAGGCTCTGCCTTTGCTGCTTCGGGACATAATGCACGTGCCTTCCCTCATTTAATGCAGAACCACTGTGGAACGCATTAAAAAACAATTTAGTCCTGGAGAATACCACAAACTGCAGAGTTATTCAGGGAGGGAGACAGTGAGGGATGAGACAGGAGGGGATGGGATGCACGGAAAGGAAAAGCACTGGGAGGAGCTCAACCATAGTGAGGTTTCACACTTGGAGCCTGTTTCGTCTTGATTGTAACGACACCCCTCAAAGCAGGTCGGGTTATTTGATGCAGAACAAGCAGAAGATAACTTGTGTCACAGGTGTAGGAGCGCAGAGCAGAAGAGTTAATTGCAGGGTCTTTAATAGCCATCCTACAAAACAGCCACTGCGGGACTCGGCTGCGAGAAGAACAGGTAGCAGGGATTTACAGTGCATTTGGTTTTTGGTTAAAAAAGAAAGTATTTTCTTTTATTACGGGATTTCTGCTGGCAGAAATAGAGAATATGGCTTGAAACAGTATTTCAGTGTGCTCCTTAACACGCGTTTGCCTCTAGTAAAAGCAGCGGGGAAGGGGTCCAAATTGCTCTCCACTAAATGCCAGGATTATATTTCCAGTAAAAGTCAGCCTGAGCATCACAAGCAGTCCCACATAAAGTCCTCTTAGAATCAAACTCTTAAGAGGACGTTGTTGTCCACGACTACCCCTCACCTGATCCCTGGGTTCAATATTTTGCTTTATGTTTGAACTTCAGATGACGTTTCTTCAGATGGTGAAAAATTAATTCACTGCGTGCTTGGATGGAGGACTCACAGTGGGTGCTTGAAAGCCAAAAAAAAGCTCTATTATCTCTTCATCAAAGCCACTGGAAAAATATGAGCCTTTGAGATTTCTGTCCCTCAGCTGTTCACAGCAGAACAGCTCCAACGAAGCGTCGCAAGGAACGCACCGTGTGACACAGACACTTGTACCAACCAGTGGTGAAATGGAAGTCGTGCAATAGAACCAAAGTCTGGAGAGGAAGAGGAGAAAGAAGACAACGCCGCGATTCGGAAAGAAAAATCCTAATTGCTTTGCAGCAGTTTTGCTTATTTTTGCTTCAAAGAAGCCCGTGTTTTAAACTGATAAAAGTGTGGAAGCGCTCCAGTTGGGCAGAAATTCTTTTGTTGGAAATGCAGCAAAGGAGAAGTTTCAAAGCGACGGCGAGATAATCTCCCCACTGACAGGAGCGGCACCTATTTAGAATCGATAAATAAATGCAGCCAGAACAGCTCTCCAAAAACTAACAAATGGAGCCGGGCATTTCTCTCAGTCCTGGACGTCAAACCGCAGAGCAGGAATAAAGCATTTGCAAGCCTCCAAAAGGAGACCTTGCAATTGGAATTCACATCTTTGCCAAGTGAAAGCTTTTGGGCTGTTGTCACCGTCTCATTGTCATTCCGCTCACTGTGGGTTCCCCCGGGTCCAGAAAGGACTCCCGGCACTATTAACACCGCAGATTAATAGCGGTGGGGAAAGACATTTTCACAAACATGCTAAATATTAATATTAATCGATAACAATTTCTATTTCCTAACGTGAGCCAGACAAACACACCGCGGGCGGGGGGGGAGGGAAGGGACGGTGTCAGCAGACGATGGGAATAAAGGGAATCAGTGAATCAATGCGGGACGCGGGGCTGAGCCGTGAGGTGGGTGTCAAAAGCAGAGCTCTGTTGTCAGAGCCACCGAGGCACACATTTCAATGCCACGGCATCGGGTGGGTTTTCCATCCCCAGCCAAAAGCATTCCAGTGAAGCTCACCAATTCTGTGCTGCAACAGCAGAGCTCTGCAAAGACAGCGAGAAATGGCCTCGGGCTGCTTTTACCAACTCTGCACTCTGCAAAGTGCTCTCCTCGACACTCGTAGCACTATTTATATATCTGTATATTTAATTCAGATAGGCAAAAACACGCTGAATCTCTAGAGTGATATTTCAGGCCTTGTACTCGGGTTATTTTTCATCACCTACAACTTCTACTTTAATTAAAAAAAAATAAAAATCCTATACAAACTTGTTGAGCGGTTCCAATGAATGAGCCCAGCAAGGATTTTGAAATTCAGCCTTTGGAAGTCTTTATCTCACTTCCTTTTAATTTCGAGCAGCAGCACACCAGAAGATGCACAACCCCGCTATCAGACCGGTTCCCATACAGACTAAATGTATTATCCACTACATAATGCCTGTGCTGGTCAAACCAAACCAAACTCTTTCAGCTCCAGAGCTCTCAGCAGAATATAAACTCCACTGCATCACTGAGATTGGTCCTCCCTGAGCTGTGTGGGATTGACAGGGCAGACACACCATGAGCATCACACAACTGCATCCCATGGGAGCATCCCATGGCTAAAACCCGCTGCTGGCAGCTCCCCACCTTCGGCTGCTTCTCCTGAGCTCGTTCCTCAATGCTCAGCTTTTCCTAATTAGAAACAGTGGTTGGATGACATGGTCCTGCTGCTGCTGCCTCAAGCCTGTGCTCAGGGCTGGAAGCTTGCAGCTTGTCCTGCATGGAGTCCCTGCCTATGGGAGGCAGACCCAGGGACACGTTTCTCCATGGGAAATGTAAGGCAGGAGGTGATGAGCAAAAGTCTCTTCTAAAAAAAACCAGTTGGAAACAACTTGCATGGATTCCCCTCCAAAGCCCATGGAATGCAGTGGGGTTCTAATGTCAGACCCTGCCTGGCTTGGGGTTTTATTCCAGTACTCCTGCATATCCTTAGCTTCCTTCAAAGCCCAGTGGTGGGCTTGAGACCACGAGAGCCACAAATACTTGGCATTTCTGCATGTCCTGAGCATCTTCTGGGCACCTCTGCAGGGCCAGTGAGCACAGAGGTGGTTCCTTTTCCCTGCTCCAGCCTTTAGGAGCAGGAATTGCCCGTGGATTTTCCATCATTACAGTTATCATAACTTGGTGATGAGCTCCACGGAGGGACAAACACTGCAACCCTGAACCTCAGGTGTGCATCTGGCCAAGGCACACCTCTGCCAAAATCATCCGGCCAACTTCCAGCTCACTCAAGTACACAGGTGCCGAAAAAATAGCCAAGTCTGACCTAAGGGTCTGCCAGACCCATCTGCAAAGTCACTTCTGACTGAGGAAACGCTCCAACATTTACCTGTACAGGGACAGTGGTAAGAGATTTAGGACAGGCACAGTGCTAAGTTCCACTGGTGGCGATGGGACGTCACAGCACGTGCACTGTCCCCTGGCACTGTGACAAATATTGCTACGCACGCGGCCTTTCTGAGCGCTTGCTGACGGGTTGCAGGACGTCCCCCAGGCGCCGTTCAGCGGCGTCAAGCAACAGCTGAGACATTGGTAGGAATCTCACGATCTCCAATGGAAATTCACCCAATTCCTGGGAACTGTGCGGCACTTTTAGAGCCATTCAACTTCCCGGTCACACCAAGCATTCTTACGGCTCGGCTTGACAGATCCATCCATTAACATCATTATTTTTAAGCTGATTTCATTAGATTCTGCTGTAAGAGGCAGTATGGGAGAATACAGCACAGGAAGACGGGCTCTGGCAGTGCCCATACCCACATACAGAGCGCACTGCCCCACCAACCTCTGCTCCCTCCCAAGGCAACCCCGGGTGCTGCAGCCACCACCTGGCCCTATTTAAAGCCACTACATTATTCTAAAAAGGATTATTTATACTAAAAACGCTCCCGGGACTACTGTATTTGTATTTCAGGGCTGCTGCATCCCTTATTTCCTCACTGCTTTAATATAGCCCCAGGCCGAGCGGCTGAAATGACTTGCGATGCCACTGTAATTTTTATCAAGGCTTGTTCCTGGTAAAAAGCCTCTTTGTTTCAAAGAAATGTGATTTGGCCTTTTTCCTCCCCTGCTCTATTCCTTGGTTAATATACCACTTCCACCTGCCCTGGGGCAAAGAAAGGTATTCCATGGAATTGGTCAAATCTCACTGTTTTTCTTCTAAATCACAACTGGCTTTTTTTTTTTCCTCGACCCTTGCTAAGCACTATCTAAGCTGACAGTCTGAACTTGAGATTTTATTTGTGCCTTAACTCTTCAGCTACCGCACGGCCGTGCTAAAGAGATGCATGTCAGAGCTGGTCAAGGTGCAACAGCAAAAGGCTGCTGTGCTTACGGCAAGATGGGAAGGAGAAATCTGGCTCGTGTATTTACCACTGGGAGAGATGGCCAGCCATCTATTCCTTCAGTATAGACCCAAAAAAAAATGCCTGCTGCCCAGCTGATAACTTTCACTCCGACTCATGTAGTCTTAAAAACATCTTTCAGTGATAATCACAGAGGAATATACTAGAATATAATACACATAGAAAAAATGCATCGTGAGCCATACAGGAATTTAGATGTGACATTGTGGAAGCATGGCAACACAAGGCAAGCAAACCAACGAGCCTTCCTGCCAGGGGAGGCAACCAGCCTCCAGGAGCCAGACCTGAAAAGGGATCCAAAGCTTCATTTACATGGCTTAAATGCTCACATGTGGATGAGGCAGTGACATTTTGCTGCACTGCATCACTACCTGCAGAGCAAGGAACCAAACTCCCGTGCAGCCTGGAGCACGAGGGCTGCATCCCAAGTGAGCCAAGTGCTCCACAGACAGCACCTCTGGGGGAAGCAGTCCTCCTGAAGCCAAACCCAACTGCCCCGCAGTCATCCAGCCCAGGCAGCCCACCAGTGGAGCAGCTCTGCACATCCCAGAGTCCTGCTGACATGAGGATGGCACGGTCCCATCGCTCCTCCCTCCCAGCTCACCACCTCCAGCCCTCACCTCCCTCTTATCCCATCCACCTCTTTGTTTTCTCTCTCCCTTTCAAACACAGACACAACTTTCACAAAGCCGGGGTGCATCTGAACAAACCTCTCTGGAACAAACACGAAACCCCACCGCTCACCACATGCCATCACAACCGTCATAAAGATGTTTATAGTTTTAACCGTCAAATAAAGTGCTTAATTCCACCGAGCTTGTCCCCTCCGCTCAGTCACTCCACAGCTTCATTTAGCGGGCCAGCGGTAAAAAAAATTCATTAATTTTTATTAACAGGGAGAGCCATTTGTTCCCTGTGACAATATTTGACTTGTCGAAATGATTTTCACCTCTGCCATGAGGTGCGCGCTCCCCACATACATCACCCGATTACTCCAGGAGCGGCCAGAGTTGCAGTCATTAGCCAGTGAATTAACGACAATCCACAGCGCTATTAATCACGCTGACAAAAGCGTTAGCTCGCTGCTGACCCGAGCACGGCTCTGGGACACGAGCAGAGGAGAGGAGAGCACAGCCACAGGGCTCGCAAAGGAAGGGCTGGTTTATTTTTTTTTTAAGCTGCTGAGGTAGAGAGAAAAAGGGAGAGGGAAGGAGAAATTGGAGAGGAACGGCAGAGCAGAAGCTGCACATGGAAAGGGAGGAAGGCACAAAGAGAAGGAGGAAAGGAGAAACATCGAATCACCTGCTTGAACTCGGTGCTTCATTAAACGCAAGGTATTCATTTCTGTCTAATTGTCGGGGTGGCTGCAGAAGCCCATTGCCTGGACTTTCAGAGGGATGCAGCAGCCTGGCTTTATGCCTGGCTCTAACAGAGGACAGCACGGGAGACAGCGAGAGCATCCCTGGGAGCGGAGCCCCTTGCCCACAGCTCCTCTCCACAGCCCTCTCCTCTCTCCCCACTGACAGCTCCCACTGACCCCATCTCCCACTGACTTCAGTCAATGCCTCCACCCCAATTCCCAGCTATCAGCACCTGGGAGCTCCTGGTTTCAGGTCTGCACAGCACTGCCACGTGTGCCTGCAACAGTTGGACAGGAGCTGTCACTGTTACACACACAGTCTGCTGTGCAGTCCCCACTATTTTGATCTATCACGGCTTCTCTTTCAGCTTTCTGAACACTGTGCAGAAAAACACTGTCGGCAGAAACAGCCAAAAAAGGGAAATCTGAAGAAATGCAGTTCCTGTGTGAACACAGAGACCTACACATGCATTGGGGCAAGGGAACAAGGGGGACAAGCAGGACTCCTTGCAGCAGTCCTGCATGTTCCCAGTGTGTGGAACAAGCAGTGGTTAAGAACTGCATTCCTCCAGCCGTGCCCTGTGCCATCGAAGCCCGACTCCCACTGCAGCAGCAGCAACAGTGAGACCATTCAAAGTGATGGAGATAATAAAACCATGGCGAGAATTCCAAAAATCTGTTTTGAAAGTTTTCGCTGCTTTTTTTCCCCTTCTCATTTGTGACCTAATAAGGCACAATAACAGTGAATTTTCAGAACTCAGTGGGTTCCCCCCCATCACCAAGGCTGTACCTCACCCTGCCCTCCACTTCCCTCAGCCTCCATCCATCTTCCCCCCAAAAACCTTTTCTGAAAGCAGAGGAGCAGCTCAGAGCAGGTTGACGATGGTTTGCTTTTGCTGTACCCAATAATTTCAGAAGCTGTTTCTTGTTACCCACTTTTACCAGTTTAATTCTCCTTTTGCAGTGAGGAATGTCAAGAGGAAAGCTGGGTTCGGAAATCCACGATTTCCTGTCCGTTAATTCATTTCAGCAATACAGAAGGCAAGGTGATATTCCTGCTCGGTGCTGCAGCTCAGATACAGTAACAACCGGGGCTGTAAGGGATCCCATCTGCTGCCCCTTCCCGCAATGCTGACAGCCCAAGTGCCCACCTTGTGCCAATTTGGACTCCTCCACCCCGAAGCTGTTTTCTCCCATTTACAGCTTCTAAGAATTTAGACATGAAAGCAGGAACAAGAGCTGATGGAGGTGCAAACCACAACTCCGGCTGTGGGGCAGCTCTCCCATGGAGACCAGCAGAGCATCCCTTGGTTGGGACCCATCTCCTCGGGCTCTGCTGCAGGAGCTGGGGGCAGCGCCCAGGGCGATGCCTGCTGCCCCTCCATCCCCCACCTATTCAGATTGGTCATGCTCTCCAAAACTGTGAAGATTTCCTTAAGTCCTGACAGCTGAATTCAGAAGGATTTCCTAAGTCCTCCGCACACACAGCTGCATGTGACACCACATCCTTTCCTCCCATGTTACTCCACTCCTGCTGTGGACCACGGTGGAGTGACGCACGCTCCAGGCTGTCCTAAAACAGCCCCAGAACACAAGGTCTCCTCTGCCCTGCCCCATGTACCGCCAGGCACCAGCACACACCTGAACAAGCTGTTTGCTGCCTTTGAAGCCATTATTACAAAACAATATTTACGACAAAAATATTTTTCTGCTTTGTTTCTGACTGGCCAGCAGTAGTTCATTGTCTGAAATATCAACTATGACCGGGGGGAGCTCAAAGGCCTCCAAGAGGGAACGTCCTCCTGCTCCCATGCAGGTGTCCAAATGACAGCTGTTTTTCACTCTATTTTTCAGGGAAAATTGTGGATGCTCTGAAAATGCACCCATCAACAGTAGCGACTTGTTTCTTAATGAGAACCATCTCAAAACAAAAACAACGAAAGCCTTTTCATCGATGCTCAAGGAACCCTGCACCCTGCAGGGAACACTCAACAAATAAATGGCACGCTGCTATCATTGCTGTCTTTTCAGCATTAAACTTAAGCTGCATAGCATCCATCCTAGCTTAGGTTAGTGATAAGTTCTTCCTAAAACATTTTCCTTCGAGAAAACGGATGGCTGGCTTTACAACAGCCCATTTCTCCTTTGCCTGGTGCAAGGTGTAAGCTCAGCATCCCCAGCATCACTGCCCTTGTTCCAGCCAGCAAGGAGACAGAAAGCAGAGCTCCCTGTTAAGCTCCCCTGGCTGAGCAAAGGGCTGGGCAGGACTCACAGCCTCAGAGCAGGGAAGGAGCTCCTCGCTGCTCACTTCTGCCAGCAATCTGACATTCCTCAGCTCTTCCAATTGAACTCAGCTCCCCAATTTAACTGCTGCACCTCTGCGTGTTTTAGTTCTGTACTCTGGACCTCACACCTCTAACAAAGGGAGGAGAAAAAACGGGGAGGTTCGTGCTCAGTAATTCCTTACAGCCTGCAGCTGCCCCACGAGGCAATGGAAGAAATTCTCTCCAACCAATTCGTGGTTGTGATCCTTGCTGTCCCCCACTGTGAGTGCCTTAGTTCCCAAAGCAAAAATTCATTTGAGGAGATGAATGCATAGGAAATCACAGCAGATTTAAATTTTTTTCCCCAAGGTTTTGAATTAAAAAAGAAAAAAATTAAAAAAGAAAAAAAAAAGAAAAGAAAGAAAAACAGAATAAAATAATTTTTAGATCAACCCAAAAAACTCAATTCACAACAGAATTTGTTTTTCCAAATCTGAGACATCTCAGTGCTTTCGTGCTCTCCGGTTTCCTTTTTTAAATTCAGGTCATTTCAGGTCAGAATTAAATGCTTCAACTTTTCTGAAAGAAAACACTTTAAAAATATATGTTCAAGTCTCTCTTTGGATATTTCACCGTTTTCCATTTTTCTCATCAAAGCAACTCTCCAAATTCTACCTCCCACGTCTTTCCCTTCTTTTATAAATCAATCAGCTGTTACAAACAGCCACCATTTTAACCCTGGACAGACGCTCTGCTTTAAGACACCCATTTATCACCTCTCCCAGGGCTCAGAATTCACCCAGGCATTGCCACAAGTGCGCTGAGCTCGGGGCTCTGTGCTGCCCCTGCCCACTGCGCTCTTTCCATGCGCGCAGATGCAGAAATCTGGAGATCACAAAAAGGAAAATCTGGTGCTTAATGTTTTTTCCGTACCACTTTCTGGCTGCTTTATATCTTCTTCTGAAATGCACGGTGAATGAAAACATTAAATGTTTCACAGACTTTTTAACTTAGGGTCTTCATCCCCACATATTTTTCATATTACTCATATTCCCCTGCTTGAGTTAAACTCAAACAGGCCTGGAACAACTTCATTAACATAAAACCACATGATAATAGGAAACAGAGCCTTTTAATGGTTTATTTTCTTATTATCTTGTGATATATTTCATCTTCCCCCCCTTTGCAGAGTGCTACTACATTCTGTTTTCACTCTGCTGGCTGGGTCGAGGCGAGCCCTGCTTGGCAGCAGGGAGCAATCACACACCGAGCAGCAGATCCCACTGAGCCCAGGCACTTCCAGGCTCCCGAGCTGCACAACACAACGTCGCTACGTCAGCAGGCGGGGGCCAAAATCCCGTGCCCCACAACATCACCCACCAGCAGACAGTGCTCCCCACACACACACACACTCTGCTCTTTGCTGGCTGCTCTGTGCTGCTGCTACCAATGCAGCTCCTTGGTTCCTCTGCTTCCTCTGCAGCTCGCTGCTTCGGATGCGAGGAATGCCACGGCAGCCGGCTTGTATGGGACCCAAGCACCCTGTCTGGGTCAAGGGCAAGCTTAAAGGCTTTGGTAAAACACAGAGAAGCCCCGCTCTCGGCTTTATCTTCACGTCTAAGCATCCCATGCTGTGTCATGACCTTGCCCACATAACCCCTGTGCAATGTCCCACATCATCCCTGTATAAAAATAAGTCCTTACCCTCTCAATTTTGTAATAACTCAGAGGCTTGGCTGCCCGGGGAGTACGACAAGGGAATCTCTTTTGCAATAACACATTTTCTTTTGTCCTAAGACCACAGTTTCAAAATTCTGGAGTTGCAACAGTTCTATGAAGGTTAAAGGAATCTGAAGCTCATGAGGAATTGCATCTGTTTCGGGGTGGCTCTTCTGACTTATTTCCATCACTCATACTTGTAATAATGTAGTAATTAATACCAATTCTTTATAGGATCTCTACCTTGAAACACTGGGCTTTACTTTCCTGCTCGTTTTGAACACATCTTACAGAGCTTCCCGGGCAGTTTATATACCAAGGAATTGCTACAGCTTTCTTCTTATTTTGTACAGGATAACAAGCCCTAATTAATCAAAGCATGCAAGGGAAGTGCATTATTTCCCACTATGAAGTACATTATCAAAGTATTCATTGACTATATTTAATCTGTTGCTGGAGAGGCTGGGCAGCAGCCTCAGACTCGTCTTTAAAAAGGAATGGCAATCCCTGGGATTCACATTCTATCATAGCTCAAAGTAGGTTCTGTGAATAAATGGGAGAAGGAAATCAGTGAGATATATTAGCACCACTATATATTTTTCATTTCCCTCTGTCTTTGCTTCCAAAAGAATATTGGTGATGAATTTGCAAATGGCTCTGGATTATGACAGAATTTTTTACCCTTCATTATTTATCCCCCCGCTGAACACCTCTATTAGAGATTACAGTGACAAATGCATGAATAAAAGGCAAAGACAATATTTTAGCACTGCGGTGTAAATCTCCTTTTACGCATTATTAATTTAAAGAACTCCATTCCGGCACACAGCTCTGAGGGGAAGACAAGGTTACATCCGAACCGCTCTCGGCAGCTGGGGGTCAGCAGCAGACAGAGCCCTGCGCACCGCCGGGGGGCCGAGACCCCTGCGCCCCTCTGGAAACCCCCTTTTCTCCCTCATTCTCCTCTTTGTTTCTTTCTTCACTTCCGTTTCACTCAGGCAAGTGGTGGCCGACGGCCCGGCTGAGCTCTGCTCGTCTTCTAACTGGTCACAGAAGGGTGACCAGAGGGCATCGGATGTGGGGGATCCTCCTGGTCCCTGCTCACATGGACCCTTATTCACCCCTAATGCCACCCAGGTTTCCTTTTGGTACAGATCACCACGCGGCCTTTCTCCAAAAGCCTCTGAAATAAAAGTAACTCTTTCTGCCCTCTTTCTTATTTATTTTCCCAAGGAAAGGGCTCAAATCTTGGGTGATCTGCTACAGCTTGGAGCTCAGCACGGCTCTGCACTGCATCTCCCTCCAGCAGAGCAAGAAGGGGAGGAAATGCTGCTCCTATCTAGAGGAAGGAAATAGGAAAACAGATGGAAAGCGCTCAGAATTGGAACAAGTGCGTTTCAAACAATACAACAGGTCCCTTTTACTCCAAAATAACAGAATGCTACTGTGGAAATCTATATACAATCACGCCGTCGACAACAAAGATAACGGGGAAATAATTCTGTGAACCTGAACTGAAACTTTCTGTGAGAGATGCTAATCACCAGCCACAACCTCCATATAGCTCCCATCACGCAACACCAACCCTTTGATTTCACTTGATTTATTTTTCTTAAAACTCATAACAAAAGGCTTCTTAGGACTAAAATACCCACAGCTTATGCCTACCAGAGGTCTGAAAAATACCACCCATCTGCGAGAATTAATTTATCACCAGGTCACTTCTCATGCTGCTACGGACTGAATTCCCTGCAGTTCACCTACTCAACACATCCAGCCTTGTTCCATGCGTTTTCATTGATGGGCTCCTAAGAGATCACGGGTTGATCCGGTTAAATCCAATCCTAGAATCGTGTAGGATTTCATGGGAACATGTGTGCCCTCAGCTGCTGCTAAGGATCAGAAGCATGGAAGACAACTTGCATCTCTAAAAACCAGAGATTTCTGTTCCATTTCTGGCATCAGCGCGGCTGAGGCTGTTGTTTGCAAGTAGAGGTTTTAAGCAGATGGCCATTTATGCACTGCAACGATATGACGAGCACCCAGTTCTGCCCCAGTCTCACAGAGATTACCAACAAACTCAGTCTGAAAGGTTTTAGGTTTAGGCCTTCATCCTTCCAAAGAGGGACCCCTGAGCACAGGAGGTGGAGGTGTGACGCGGTGAGTGGGCATGCTGAGGATGGATGGGGGTTGGTCTTGGTGATCTTGAAGATCTTTTCCAACCCTAACTATTGTCACCTGAGCCTACTTTTTTTCCTCTCTGACTGGAGTTTTCTACAGTATGCCTCATCTTCTGCAGAGGCTCTACGTGATATTTGTGATATCTATGTGATATCTATGTGATAATTTTAATGCCAATAGAGAAATGGCCAATTTACCTGGTGAAAAGCAAGGGGAAAATAGTCAGATTTGGAATCGTTACACGTTACAAATTAACAAGTACAAAACATCTCTTCCTTGACAGCCAAAAAGACATCAGGAAATAAATGTATTTCAAGCACTATTTACTGCTTTAAACTTTCAGGAGCATTTCAGAAGTCGCAGGGCTTGTTAGGCCATCCTAAACACCCCAATGGCAGTGTCTGTGCAGGATGCTGTGCAGGTACTTCTCCCTTTCTGAGAAATTGGGCTTCTCTAAGATGTTTCATATTGGAAACTTAAGCTCACTAGTTCTCTTTCAAAATGTAGACCATGGTTCACTGCTTTCTTTCCTTCTGAACTGAGGATCTCAGTCAAGGGGGTTGAAAATAAGATACGTAATAGTAATTTTAAACCCCTAATTTGTTTGCCCTCCCTCATGCTCCCTATACCTTCACAATAAATCCTTTGAAAAAGTGGAAATGCTTTAGTGAAAAGACTGATGGGAAACGTTAAAAAATATCATGCAAGCAACATCAAGTTATCTCTGTTATTTTAGGCAAAACATATTTCCTGCTCTTTTCCCCTCAGACTTACTTACAGTCTGCTGTAGAGCTCAGGCTTCAGACTACCCTGTCAATCAGCGATTAGCGAGGTCGCTCACGTTGGGGTTTTACCAGCATACAAACCTCCTTCTGTGGAATCAGCTTCACCTGTACAAAGCCCTTGTGTGGACACAGCGAGCACAGCGTGGGCTGCTGCGTGGCACGGCTTCTATCAGCGCTGCAGGTCTGCCAGCAGCCCGGCTCATCTGTGCACACAGCCCTGCAAAGCCCCTGTGCCATCGCTGCGTCCGACCGGGATGGGGCTCCCAGCGTGGGGCAGGGAGGGCTGGGAAGGCCTTGGGGGAGTCCCTTACTTCGGGGAGGAGGGATGCCTTCCTCCTCAGCACGAGCTTCAGCTTTCAAAACCTTAACATTTTGTAAAATGCAACACCTGAAAGCCCACCTGAAAGTGTCTCTTTCCCAGCACGGATGTGTGAAGAACTGCAATAAGAACCATTGCAATAAACTGAAATTTGTATTAAAAAAATCACATAAATACTGCCGTAAACCATGACTAAAGCCGCTGGAAAGGGTTATTACTGCACCTCAGTGATCCTGTCCTAATAAAAAAGAAATTAGTCTGTTTAATAACAGTGCATAATGAAGACTGCAGAATAAAGCATGAGATAATTTGTCAGTGATTAGAAGGTCAATGGGTCAACTTATGAACAAGTGAGTTGCTTTACCTGAGGGTAGCCACTGCTGTAACACGAGAAAGGCCCTGCTTTGTCTCGCCTATCTTGCCATGGGTACCTTATCGAAATGAAGCTGCAATTCATCAGCCATGAGGAGATGCAGTGAGGGAACGACGTGTCTACCAAGAGAACCTGGAATGCTCAAGCTTTGTTTGAAAGGCTTTTGCAAAACACTTCTCCAAATGTAAATTATTCCTTCCTGCCCCCCCTTTTTGGGAAGGCAAATATTGCATTTTCACCACGAACTTGTTACAAGATGACTTCATTTCTGCTGAAATATTTTGCACCGAGGTCATCTCAAACAGCAAAGCCTGCAGAAATAACAATGTTTGGGTTTCGTTTGCTGCGTTTACACCATTTATCCCTGATCCCATCCTCAGTAATTCAAGACAAACTTGACACAAAACCACGCTAAACAACCAGCAGCAAAATCTGCTTCTTGAGAAACCAATGCAGGTGAATTTATGACCTGACAAAGAATTAGAACACTTCATTCACAAGCAGACAACAAAAACCATCTCTGGATCTCAGAAAAGGCTAAAAGTTCACCCCCAACCTATCCAAGCACATATCTTTTTTTTTATAGTTCTCGTGTAAAATAATTAATCCATGTAAATTACTGCATCTCTTCCAAAGGCTGCAAGTTCTGCCAGCTGCCCTCAGTGCACGGCGCACACACGTGCACAGCCAGGTAAAGCATCTCTGTTTCATGGGGTCAGGTTCCACTCAGCATCAAGGGACAGGCAGAAAAGCTCACTGAGTTTGAATTGACAATAACATTGTGACTTGAGCTCCAAGGAATTCGCACCCCCCCACCCCGCAACCACTTTTTTTTTTCTTTTTTCTTTTTCTTTTTTTTTTTTTTTTGCTTAAAATAATTAAATTGGATGAGGCAAGATACCTGATCAGTTAACTTTTCCATTCCTCCATTTCCAATGAAATAAAATCTAGCAACAACTTTTCGCAAAAGATGGTGTTCGATGCCAGTGGGTCAGTGGCCAACTTAACCATAACAAATAATAGTCTAGTCTTTCAAAGTTTCAACCATTTTTCTTTAAAGGGAAAAAAAGAGAGAGAGAGAGAGAGAGGCTGAGTGCTAGAAGACAGTTTTGGATTTCCTCTGCATTTGTACATTGCCAAGTCACTAGCACATGTTCCCTCTAGCTGGCTCACACATCCCTCCGGTGAACACGTGCAAACTGCAGCTTCAGACACTGCAACAAAGTCACTGACGTGAGCTGCAACCACGTTTGCTTTGAAACTGGCATTTCTTAACAGCACAAAATTCAGGCAGCATCCAGACTGACGGTGGCATTCTGGGCTTTGCTGTTTGCTTTCTGCAGTGTGAACGGCTCTGGTTGAGGAGGGGTTAAAATATTTCAGTTCTGAGTTAAGGAACAGTAAAAGTCTGAGTCCAGAGACACTTTTTCCTCCTTTCCGATGGTGATTGGCTTCCCCTGCACCTCTTTTGTTTTGAGAATTTTGGAGTATGCAGACTTGTGTAATGCAGAGATTGCTTCCAATTTAATTTAGTTGTTTTGTCTTTTATCATAATGGAAATGAGCACAGGATCCTTCCCAGGCTTTCTGCCACGTAAAAGGATGCAGACTTCAGTCTGGTGGTTCCTCAGAATAACAGGGGAGGGAGAGCAGAGTTTAGTGAGATGTGTCAGTGAGGGTCAAACAGCCCCTTCTGCCCCACCACCAAGACCCAACCGGCGTCCTGCAGAGCACGACTTCATACATGCCCATGTACCACACACACATTGCTGCAGACATCGCCCCACAGCAACCTGCAGAGCCTTCAAAGCTCACAGCTGCTCAGGTCCCTTAAGCACGCAGTGGGAGCAGGATGGGGCCCAGCGCTGCAGGACAGGAGTTACCTGCAGGGGCTGAGCGCTGCCTCACCCAGCCAGCACTTCACAGGAGAATAACAAATAACGCCTGTTGTCTTTTCACAGTATAAATATTTGCGCTAATAATCATTCAGCAGAAATATGCGAAGCTTTCAGGATTTACAAACATTTTTTTTTTTCCCCCCCCAAATTCCTGGCGTTCCGCCAAGCACTTAGCAGAGAATATCGTGCTACCAAGCACAAATCAAACCGCAGATGCAAGAAATGACAACCGTTTCTTTTATTATTATTACTATTATGATTCCTTTCCATTTCAGCTCCAGCCCAACGCTAACACCCCTAAAAGCCTCCAAGCTGGGCTGGAATGGGGGGGGTCCCACCCCATGTGCAATGCTGTGCCCAACAGCACAGAGCTAGGGGCAGGGGCTGCGTGTCCATGGGGAGAGATGGGCTTCAACCTGAAAAGGGGAAAAGCTCTGAGAAATACTGCACCAAAGGGATGGAAGGACAAAGCAAATATGGAGGAGGAGATGCACAACCACTTGTGACTGGTGAGCCTGTTTCTAGTCTAACACACATCAGGCAAATTCATTACTCCTGGCGCTGAATTCAGCTTCAGGACCAGAAGAAGCAGCTTTGCCCTCGTGCTCCATCCTTGGAGACACGGCCTCATCACAACAGGACAGCCCCAAGCTCTAAGAAACAGCCAGAAGTGCTCTGAGTCAGAGCTGAGCTGTGCACGCAGGGCTGTGTAGATGAGTGCCAGTTGTTCCACGGAAAGCAGTATCTTCTTCATTGCAGTTTTCTGAGTAAGGCCATATTTCAAGAGGAACATGCAGTTTTTTAAAGAGGAATAACAAAGCAGATCCTAACTTTAAAAGCATTTTATATTGTCATAAAAGCCGCCCTTACTGGCTAACCTGAGAAATGCCCAGCAAATACTACACAAGTCCCTGCTCCCTGCAAGGAATGGGGGTGGATGGCCTTCAAAGGTCCCTTCCAACTCAAACCAACCTGCGGATCTCCATGATTCTAACCCCATTTTTAGCCAGCAATGACCACTGAGAGAAAGCTCAAACTATTAATTCAAGATATAACAGTACTTGCAATCCTATAACCCAGCATTTACACGAGAAGAATAACTGACAACAAGCCATGAGCATATTGAGTGGAGGAATTTTGCGTAATTAGCACCGGCCCTAAGCTTTGCTAATAGCTCCAGGAAATCTGAAGCATGGGCTCTGCTGATCCCCACGCATTAGTGGCAGAGCTGAAATTCGCCATTGTTGCTCTCTGTGCAGAAGGATATGAAAGACAAATTATTACAATGCACTGTATTTTGACAGGGCCAACAGATGGGATTTTTTCGAGCTTGAAACTTCTGAGAAGAACTGTTGGGAAATTGGATGGACAGATTTCGATGCGCATTTGGTAACAGAAGCAGTTTCAGGAATCCCAGCTCCTACAGAACTCCCTTGGTGTCCCACAGGCCCCAGGCAGGATCAGCAGCACAGAGGGGGAGCTGCAGGGGAGCTGCTGCTATAGGGTTAAGGGGTGGAGAGGCGAGAGGAAGAAACCCACACGACACAACACAAACAAAGCCAAACCCTGCTCCGGTATTTGTCCACCTGCTTGGACCGCACAGGACTGTGGCAGAGCAAACAAAGCTCTACGATAGCAGCAGATAGCACGGTTCATGGTTAACTTCAAGTAGCTCAGAACACACCTCTGCAGAAATAGCAGCAGCTCCAACAACTTCAGAGGAAAAGCAAAGCCACACACCCTGCAGCCAGAGCAGCCCTGAGCTGCCCGTCCCTCCGCAGCAGCCGCAGACAGCAGTCGCCACTCAGTGAGAACAAGGAAGGCATCGAGAGCCACGAGCCTCGACCTCGCTGCCTCGCACCGAGTGCCCTGAGAATGGGAACCGAGCGTCGCAAACGAGAAAGCTCCAGATAAAACGATACAGCAGGAAGGAATCCAGAGCAAACCCTCGAGAAACAGACACCGCCAGCTCCTCCCGCGGCTCAGCTGCTCGTTTGTACAGCTTCAGAGAGCTGGAGCGGGCTGTGCGTCTGAAATTATCCCTCTGCTTCAGATAGGTATCTCCAGAAGTGCATTTGGCAGCAGCCATAACCACAGAAATACAGTATTTACAGAGACAGCATTCATTAGGGCCTGTTGGTAACAGTGATACACGGGTATTAATAACAACCTCTTGATGGCAGTTTGGTGGGTTTGATCCTTTATTATGGCACATCCGCAGTGACAAATCTTTCTCCTCACACGCAACCCTTTTTTTCTAAGCCATCTTTAGTTCTAAATGGAAGACTATAAAATATCTTTATTAAAGTTTGCTCGTAGATTAGGAAGAGGGCAATAGCGCACTGTGGCTCTCAATCTCGTGCGCATTTCCCCCCTCATGATAAAGTAAGGGAAAGCAATGCGATGGCTCTCTCTACCTTCCTGATTTATAGCTGTCTATGACTATAGGTCAAATGAATGAAAAGCACCTGGGGAGCACGCTGCAGAACAGGGCCGTGGTGCGACAGCAACCCTGCAGTGCAGGGGAGATGGCGAGTCCGGCTCACTCAGACAAATTAGATAATTAAATGGAAACAGGCTAGATAAATTGCACTTTCTTAATTGGGTTATCAAGAAACAATAGTGACTATGAATGACCTCACTGTCTGTGTAGTCTAACACTTCTCTCCATAGGAACTAGGAGGGAGTTATTTGTCTACGCTAGGGTTATTGTTGGCCTAGAAAATGAATACTTAAGAGCAACGTGGTGGTTTTTTTTTCTCTCACCAGAAGCCATTACCGATAAAGATCTGGGTCTGCTGATACCGAGGTGGGAGTGTGCATGGGATGCGGAGGAAAGGCGGATTGCATGAGCCCTGCATTAAAGCTAAATACATCTTTTACCAAATTTAACTACGCAGAGCAGAGCACTGGAGCTAAACTCTGCTTTTTCACACCCACAAGTTTGCCATCGCTCCTGTTGTTCAGACCAACCGGTTGTGGGCTACAGAGAAAAAACATTACAGTGCTTGTGAGGTACTACAGGGAATGGAATGGAATGGAATGGAATGGAATGGAATGGAATGGAATGGAATGGAATGGAATGGAATGGAATGGAATGGGATGGGATGAGCCTGGGTATCAGTCACCCCCCACAGGGCCAACACAGCGCCCACCCCTTTGGGGATACAGCTGAGTCCTTGCAGCTCCACAAAGTCATGAGCACGGAAGTCAGCACCAGGAAAGAGGAGGGCAAATTGTCAAACCCTGAGCCTATAAAGCATTTGCTTCTTCCATGCCAGGCCCCCATGAGCCGTGCTACAAAGATTTGTTCCTTATACCAACGACTAAATTCTAATAGGAAAGAATCATTTGGTAAAACTGCTTCATTGCCTGCATTACCAGGCTCTTTGGTCTGAAAACAGACCCAGGAGAACACTGCTCTACAAATGAGCAGATTTTGCAACTGGAGTCAACCAAATACTTAAATACATCAATTCTTCCACAAAATGCAACTTGTGTCTACTCCTTGCTACTGCATTGCTACAGAAAGAGTTGAGAGCTATCTGAGTACAGGTTGTATTTTATTTTTCACTGATATCAAAATCATGATACAACCTGATGTTCTATCACTCCATCATTCCCAGGTACTTTGATAAAAATACAATACCAAAACTCATGTGTAGAACTCCACTGGAGAAAACGACGCTAAACAACTCACCAGGCATAACAGAACAACCATGCACTGGGGTGGAAAATGGGACACATAGCCTAAAAGAACATTTGAAAGACAGAGCAAGCACGTGGCTTATGCTTGGAAATCTCTCTTGGCTCAGCAACCCCAAGGCTACATGCTGCATTGAAGCCCAGGCTTAACTTGGTCTTAGTGCCTGTCTGCTGTATTTTGCTGAAATAGCTTTCATTGAGGGGATGAATTTTACGATCTTACTTGTGCTCAGTTTTTAGCATGCTGAAGTTGATTCTATCCCCACACACCCACACTTCCATTCTCTGCACACACTTCTGTTCTCTGCTCAAGGTGCAGAAAGTAGCTGTACCTGACCAACTGCGCTAACAGGGTGTTTTGGGATGCTTGCAGCTTGCTAGCGTGATTTTTAAGCACTTCTCAAAGACAGCATTACCTAAAGCTACTTCAACTCAAGGTTCCTACTAAGATACCACATTTTCTATTCTTATTTTTATTCAAAATGACAGGAAACCAAAAACATCAAGTGCAAACTCTTTCTTTAAGCCTCCAAGATACCTAATGAAAAGCATATCCAGGGGCTGCACCCACGAACACGCTCAAGAAAGGCCACTGAAATTCTCCAGCCATCTGCCTAGCAGGAGACACTGAAGTTTGGGTACATTGTGACCCAAACAAGACCCAAAAAATAATTAAGAGAAAAGGAAAGGAAAACAATTGCATTTCTGCTGCACATTTTGTCCTGAGATCTTCGTTGTGTCGGCAGTGTCTACAGCCTCAGCAAAGCAGTCAAGTACTCACGTCCCTTTTTTTTTAGCAGTAAGCAACCTGTGGCACAGAGAAAACGAATCTAAGAGAGTATCTGACCTCTGCTAGACAATGAACGCTTGGAAGACAGCTGAACAAAAGCAGTTACACACTGGTCATCAGTTTAAGGCGGTCCTGTGATTTTTCTTGTGAATCAGTCACTGCACAGCCGTGGCATTTTCCTGTGTCTTTAGCCATTACATATTAACAGGTTGGCTGAAGACTGAATGCTTTCGGAGAGGAAAGATGACAAACCTTTCCACCTTGAAGAATAGCAGAGCTTTACTCTGTCAGATACAAGTTTCCTCAGGCCCCTCTGGGTTCTGGCTGCCAACACAGACCAGCTGCAAGGAACCAGCTGCAACTTTTACTTTTCAGGAAATCCTTAAAAAGAAATGTAAATGGATTTTGCTTTATCCTTTCCCCTTAAAAACAAGACAACAACAACGAAAAACAACAACAAAACCACTTGAGAAAAGAGAGATCAAATCAAGCATCTCTACAGCACCCTCTACAAGATGATGTTTAAGAAGGTAAGTTACCACCACGAATTTTCACATGGCCACGTCTTCTCATTTAACGTGGTTAAAATCAAGCATCCAAATAAATCTTTAATTATTTACAAACTTGCTTTCCCCGTGACTGGTCATTTGCACTGAGTTCAAGCAGAGCAATAATTATATTCAATTTCAGCCAAAGCTAGGCCATTTTTCTCTTCTACACTTCTATTAATAAATTAATTACGCAGTCCCCACCGCAGCTGCCAGACAACTAAAATCTGCTTTTGAATTCACTCGTTCAGCACCTTCAGAAAGGAATGAAGGCACGAATGTTACCTGCAGAGCAGTGATGGATAATTTGCCTCTGCGTATCAGACCAGTGCGTATAGGTTCCACATAAAAATACCAGCTATCATCCGGGAGATTTACACGAACCTTCTGCAGTCCTGCTTTATAGTCAAGCAGGGGAGAGTTAATTATTTCTCCAGAATTTATCTTCTGAATGGATATTCACCGGTAAGCCATTCACACCACTTTGTGATGAACTCTGCTCTTTCCTGCCTTCCTCCCAGGAAGTGGCAATCGAAGACAAAAGCCTGCAGATGATAGACAAGGGCAGAGGCCATGTCCAACTTTGATACCTTGTTGATAACGTATTGTACAATTAGATCAATTTGACAATTTCCATTATGGCTGATAAAATATTTATTGAGCCTTGGAGATGATGTCTGATCCCTGTGCCATTTGTTTCACTAATGGGGGAGATATTTACCAAATCAGTAAAAAGCATTCAAATTTCAGATCCTCATAGCCTCCCCAACATTAGATTTGCAAATTACTGGCTGAAACCATAAATTACAGCACAGCACAGCCAGGCTGATGCCAAGCTGACAAGGTAGGTAGATGGCTTGCGATGACATTGTTTCATAGAAGCATTAATCATAGCAGGAAAGAAAATACTCTCAAATTGGTCCATAAGTCTAAATATTAAGGAATGAGAAGCAGGTTGCTGGGAGATAGCTTTAGTTGGAGCTTGAAAATTAGGAAATGAAAAAGCTTTTCTATTATTTAACAAATCATCTTAATAATGTTTTACGCTCAAGTGTCAGCGAGCAAAGGAAATTCCTATTCTTTCCCATTTGCTCTTTATCCTCACTGCTCTTTAATAGGAATATTAATAATGTGAGGACTGGTTCAGACGTTGCTCAAGCTGCATTTTTCTGCTGCTATAGCTTAACTAGAAAGTATAAATACCGAAAGGAAATTTTAATTCCTACGTTTGAACCTTTTGCTTGGTCAGCTGCAAGAACAGGGGCTACAGCTCCTCTTCTGCTTTAATGTTCAAGGTCAAGTGTACATTTACTTATGTGCAGGCCAAACTTATTAAAATCCCACAAATCAGATAAACTGCAAAATCCAGCTTAACGTGAAACACTGACACAGGTTTGTAATCTTAGGAAAAAAATATACGTGTATCACTGTTGATTAAATACAAACCCCGCTGATTAATTTAGAGAAAAACACCACCTCACAGGGATGATTATACAATGAACGGCTTAAAATGCTTCCCTGCTAATAGCATTGTCAAAAAGCAGAGCCTTACAGTACATTGACTGGGGGAGATTCATAGCACGGCGTGACTGAAGTAAGTTGAAGGTGACATATTTGTCTAGCAGACATAATTAAAGCTATAATATCGGTGCTAGAGGTCAGAGCTGTGCAGTCCTAAGGCAAAAGCAGTTTGAAAGGAAAAAACTCTGAAATAAGGGAATGAAGAACGATGTTGGCCAAGAGTCTGACACCTCTCAAACTCAAATTGCCAAGGTTTGTCTCGGCAGGCCTGATGCTCACATTTTCCTGCCGTACGCCAACAAAACCGGGTCACCCAGGGTTCAGAAGCACCAGCAGGAGCCCCACAGAGGCATTTCAGTGCCTGGATGTCCAGCACAGCTCAGCACTCCCCAGTTACCCACGTCTGCAGGAAGGTTGAGCTGTGCCTGCATGCAGCTCGAGCACCACGACGCATCCCAGCGCCCAGAAAGCATGACGAGAGAGGGTCCCTACAGGCTACACTGTAGTGTAATGCTTTAAAGATGCTCTTCCATCAGCAGACTAGCTGTATGTAAAACAGTAAGTCTATTTCTCTGCAAATGTTTGAAATTCAAATAACCTTTTCCCAGTATCACCAAACTAACACAGAAAATGAGATGCCCCTTGTGTTAGGAAAGCACCTAGCAGAGTCTTTGTATGGGAGTTATACAAGCAACACATCCCAAAAGAGTGGCTGCTGCTAAAATTGACATTTTGGAAGATCCACATCATCGGGATCAGGATGAGATTTCTCAGCCTCTGTGGCTCACACCACTGCTTGTTCCCACTGCTCCACAGACTTCACGCCTTCTCTTGATTTAAACATCACTTAGGCTTTCAAGCTCTCTCCCTTGCATTTCAGCATTTTTACAAGAGAAGGCATGGGGAGGAAAATTCACCTCCGAGCTTTCAGGAAAGCCCTCGTTACCCTTGTAGATTTCTGTGTAAAACCAGAACTGGTGGGACGTCCTCAAGGCGTTCTGGCATTCAGAAAGAAGTTGAAATCTTTATTGCTTCCGACTTCTTAAAAGTTTACACAGCCTTCCAAAGGCACTTCATATTCACGTGGTCCCACGTTTTGCCAGAGCACTGCAAGCTCAAAGCAGCTCCAGATCCCTCTTCCTTCCATTCCCCCAGTTACTCGCAGTGGCCTGGATGAGGGCAGGGCACCTTTAAGAACGGCAGAGCTGCTCTGTTTGAGATAGCAAAGTTATTGTCCTTCATGCTGTCTGGCAGCCCTCCTGTCCCTTGGATTTATCTCACACACATGATGCAGCTTTGTGGAAGGGATCGGGAGGGACTTTGCATTCCTCCGCTAGGATGATATGAGTTTGTATCTAAATCTGTTCCATATGACCCACCTCACATGCTTGGTGTCTGGCCGATCCACTTGTAAAGGTCAAGGAGTATTTCAACGGAGGCTTCACAGTCAAAGGGTTTGTTAATAATAAAAAAAAAACCTTCTGATAGAAGCGGCACTTCATAAAGATACTGTGAACATTCTCTATTCTTTAGCACAGATATGTTTAAGGACCACAAGAGGCACAGGTGCAACATGAGGCTTTATTTGGGGGCTGTGCTAAGGGTCCCACAGCCTTTCCTCCTTCAATAGCGGAGCTTCCAAACAAGCTGGGATAATTTACATCTGTCCAAGTCCAGCAGAATGTACTAAAAGAAAGCACTTTCTCACCAGATTTTTAACAGATAACAATACGTTTTGATCTGAGACATTTTCATTTTGCTTCTGGCTCGTCAGAACCATTCAAAAGCCATTCAAACCTCTCCAAAAGCTACAAAACATAAATGTTAAACAAGCTCAAAACCATATCTGAGCCTCCCAAGTGATCCATCTCAACCATGAGCTATCAGAAATGAGTGGAAGTAAATGGGGCCAACACCAATCCCAGTCTTGCTAACCTGAGTGCTCTCACCATCTTGCCACCCTGATGCAGGTACCTTGCCAAAATCCTCACTCCAAGGAACAAAACTGCAGTGAGTTTATCTTTGGCAAAGCAGTTCTCCTTCCTCCAGGCAGCACAGCCTCACAGCACACTGAGTGCCATCACTACACTCATAAACATGTTTTGGGGAGACCGCAAGAGAACTCTTGAGCACATCCTTAATGCTACGGCCACCCCATGCAGAAATGACTGGGGTAATTCTGCTCCCCAGTCACACAAAACCCCACCAGCAATCTGTGCACTTAAAAAAGAATACAAAAAAATATTAGGGAAGAGTCAAAGCACAAATTGAGATGTCACATTTGCAAGCCAAGAAACACAACAGGGAGGAGTCTGCAGTGCAGTGCTGTGCTGTGCAAGCTCCTAGCAGAGAAGACAGAAGTGCACAGTTCAGTCCCAGGCTGTAGGACTGAAGATCACTCGTGGAAAAATAACAGTGAATGGCAACACACGAAGGCAAAGTGCACAGAAATATTTCTCTAAGGATCTGGTCTTGGGGAAGATGAAAATAAAGCTTACTTTTAGCCAAGAGGCAAAAGGAAAACTCGCATAGCCGTTTTCCATCTTAATATTTCTGCTGAAGTGTGACAACACAAGAGCTGTGCTGCAGTTCTGTGCTTCACCTCTTTGAGGGATCTGCAGGCAGAATGGAAATGCCTGTTTCCCACCAGGCAGCCCGGCCCCTGGAACACCCGTGGCTCTCAGGGCGCTGCCTGATGCCAACCATAAAGAAAACAGCAAGATGAAATCTATGAAAAATGCCACGCTGGCATTGGCTGAGGCCATTGGAGGCTTTCATGTGTTAACCCAGACACAACCTTTTAACACGGCTAAGAGTTGCTGCCACCAGTTCAAATGGTGAAAACCATCCAACTGCTTCGAATCAGCTTTGACTGCGTTCTGCTTCGTTCTTGGTACGCAGGACCCTCGCCCTCATGCAGGTTGTGAGCAAAACATCTCCGTGCCCAATCTTACATCGTGACTTTGAGTAGGTCTTTCTTGTCTGTAGGCACTTGTAGTTTCTCCGAAACTGGGAGAGGAAGTGCTTAAAACATTTCCTACCTGCATATGCGTGCAGCCAAAGGCTCAAAACTACAGAAGGAAAGGATGTAGGAACCTGCACTCACGTTCAGAGCCTACACGAGCATACAGAAGCTGGAACACTGTTTGAAACCAGCGGCATCTGTTCCCCATACCTTCACACCAGGTCAGTATTAATATCACGAATCCGAGGCTCATTTACGTTAGCACTGGGAAGATCACAGCCCCAACTTTTTCCCTCACTTCGAGAAAGCTTTACAAGCTTGTCCCTACAGCAAGCCTTGTGGGTGGCCACTGTTTTCGCTGCTGCACCAGCAACTTCGACTTCTAATCCCCCTGCTAATACCCCAGCCTGATTCGCTTTGCTGGCGATAGATAAGTCATGTTGCTGGGTCCCGCACACGGTGACCGGACACCACCTCTCAGCGGCTCGCAAGCCAGCCCCATCGCTAAACAAAAGGCAGTCTGTTTGGTCACCCTTCCTTCAGAGAGGCTTAAGAACATTTTTGTCATTTTTGAACAGCTAATATCTTGCGGGGGGGGGGATGGAAGTTGTCTAATCTCTTTAAATTTAATCTTTACTGTTTGAAAAATCTGAGCGCAGATGCTTAGTGCTGGACTATGTTCCATTAGACTAATTAGGTCAAGATTACCCACAAGGGTACGACTCCACCAACTCCATTTAAGTTCCCTCCCTCCTATCCCTAAAGTTGCACTGCTTGGAATTTTATTCACATTTTCCTTCTACTTCCCCAAAGAGCACATAGCATGTTGGCAGTTAATTAAACTGAATGAAAACAGTGAAACCAAAGGGATTCTTCTCTTGGTCTGCAGCATCAGTCCAACCTGGACAAAACCTCGGTCTGGCTGTATGACTGCAGGACAAACCTGCTGACCGCACTGGTCACAAATATCTTTTTTAAGAAGTCTGCTTCCATCCTTCTATTTTGCTTCATTTACAACACAGGTCCACTTATCCCTGCCAGTAGAGAACAGTTTCCAGTTAACGGAAGAAGACAGCCGATACACCCCATCAGTTCATCCTCCTGCCACTCAGAACCAACTGTGTGCACGGGTTTCAGTTTCTGCCTTTTTTCCATCAAAGATTTCTTATGTTCTTCATAGCAGGACAACAGCGGGCTGCTCGGTTCACTAGTTCAAGATTAACACAAATACCTGAGAAAACAAAGGACGCATTTCCCCCCTCAGAAAGGTTCCCAGCTCGCTTCAGAACTGAATCTCACTGAAAGGAATCTCTAGACACCTATGGGAATAATCCCTCAAATTTCACGTTACCTGAGCCTTGTCGCTAATTACTCACAGCAATAAAACAAAAGATTCTTGTTTTCATTTGGGATCCTTCTGAACATAAGCGAAGAACCTTAGAAAATCTTTTTCTCCACGTTCTTACATAATGCTTCCAGACCGATAGATTTTGCTTTGCATTCTGTCTGCATTAGCTTTACTAACAAAGTCTCAGTGGAAACCAAAAAGAATTCTGAGCAGGGCTGCGGATCTCCAGTGTGGTAGAAAGAAAAGAAGACCGACGAGCAAACTTGGCTCCTCAACTCCTTCACCAGAGCAGACCAGCTAAAGCCAGGGCATAATTTGAAAGCCAGGGGTTGTGACACTGACAAGCTCCTGGGAGAGGGCACACGATTTGCTCAGCGCACACAGCCCCAGCGTGCAGAACGTGACACGTGAAGCAGAGAAGGCACAAGAAATGGCACTGCCAGAGACCATCCCTCACTCAGAGCAGTGCAGTGGAACTACATAAGTCTTTCCTACAGCGCTAGTGAAATTCAAAGCCCTGCAGATAAGGCATGCTTTTGGAGAAGCCGGTCTTTCGGCCGCACCTTTGGCTATCAAGCCATCCATCAGCAAGGAGTGGAGATGCTGGTGAATCATAGCTATCCAAAGAAAGGAGCAGAAACACAGCAGATAATTCCAGCCTCGGTCATACCTCAGCTTCTGAAATTCCCATACTGGAGGCTCAGTCTCTGAAAAAAACCCTACAAACAGTCATACTCACTAAATTCTAGAATTTTGGAAAGGAAATGGCATTAGATTGGACTACCAAAACTGGAATTATGAAGTGGTACAAGAAACTGAACAGAATGAAAATGACATCTGCTGCTGCATAAACTAAGCAAAACATCCCCGTTTACTGCAAAGGTTGAATCAATGAACTGGTATTACTTCAAAAAAATGCTAAAACTCATTCACATAATCAATTCCACCAACAGCACTGGCAATAGAGTGATGTGCAGGAAATGATGCTTATGCACACAGGTAACTGAACGGCTTTGTTGCAAATTAAATTGTTCATAAAGACGTGCCATCATTTAGATGTGACAGGCTCTACTAATATCAGTACTGATGAAACCATACTTTCCTACTGTTTTAAGCACCTTGGATCAGAAAATGTAAGGAAGGAACAGTTTGGGACTGTAAGCACCAAGGTGGCTGCAGACCATTTTAGTAAATTTCTCATTAGCTTTGTTGTAAAGCCCTCTGCAAAGCCAGAAGCTGTACAGAACGCTGCAGGCCTCAAGCAATTCATTTTCCATCCTAAAAACTGTTAAACACGATCATAACTTCATGTCCTTATTTACCCACTGATGCATGTCAAGCCTGGCTTTGTTGTCCTTTCCTTTTCTTAAATGTATGGTTTATCCAACTTAATACAAAATTCACTTAAGCCACAAGACGAGTTATTAATACGTTCTTTCAATTTTTGGAAGATAGGAATATCTCCTTTGGCCGAGCTGCACCGTAGTCCATTTATCAGTGAGAAGAGTCTCCAGAGGAATGAGATTTTTCTTTCAAATACACTTTTGCAGTTATTGGAAAAGATTCAGCGTTTTTCTTGGAGAAGTATGTCATTAAAGGAGAAAGATGAGGAAAATGCTTGTATGTAACAGACTTCTCTCTGATAGCAGACTGGTGCCCGTCTGGACAGATCCCTGAAGACATAAGCAATCTCAATTAAATCCTGAGCACAGAGCATTGCCTACGTAGAGCTGATGTCTAGATCAGGACCTTGGAATGTCAGCTTTGAAACTTCCCTGGGATTGCCTCACACAGCCTATCGATATGAAAAGCATGCAGTGCATGCAGGCATTCCCCTCCTCTTTCTATTTTAGTGTCTTGTACCTCTGCAGGAAAAAATACAACCTTAAGCACTGCATTCGTTAGAGCAAAGCTAGCGCGAGAGGACTGAGTCTCAGAGATGGAATGCCAGTGAGCTGAGAGCTCCTTGATTAAGTTCAGTGTCATAATATTCGATAATATTTCAGTAATTCTGGGGCATGAAATGTAATACACATTTGATCTCTCTCACACATGAACTCATGGTGAAGTAATAAATATTTCCCTACAGAATAGTTTTCCTGTAAGCAGAGATTTACCGTAACCCAAATTGCAATTTACTCATTTCGAAGCATTAAAAACTAATCAGACTCTCACAAGAACTTGGAGAGGACTCCACAACAACATCACACTCCTGCACAGCATCCACAGCACAAAAGTAGCTGCATGCTTTTAATTCACAAAGTCACTTGCGAGGAGGCTGACTGCTGTTCTCTTTCTGGCCTTCTAGAAGACAGGAAGAAAATCAGATTATTAAAATGAAAACAATAAACAATGGTGGCCTTTTAGAGACTGGGTGGTTATGTTTAGAGCTAATGTTTGCAGGAAAAATCGTCAGGAACTAAACACAATCAGGACTGGATCAAACAAAACGTTTGCGAGTGAAACAATGAAAGCTACACCGGCTGCAGCAGAATTCCCTCACCTTGCAGAGGTTAATTCTCTTTTCTCACTCACATAAACTTAGGGGGAAAAAAAAAAAAGGATTCATTGCACCACAAAGCGTTAAAAAAGGTCTTCGCAATACACCAAAAATAGGTGCAGCAAACAGGAAAGCAATATTCAGGAGAAGCTGTGTGAAAAAGTTTGGGGAAGGGGGGGCTTCTGGCAAACACAAACACCGCCGTTAATGGGTTTTTTAATAGCTGTGCCACGCAGTAATGGGGAACCACCTGCCAAAAGCACAGCAAGGTCACACGAGTGTCACACACACGTTATGGCCACAGCAACGCGGTGATCGCCTGCGCTGACCTTCCGAGCAGCCACTGCTGGAACGGCCTCATCTGGTTTTTGGTCTGGTCCGTTTTCTTTTCCCTTTACCTCAATGTGTTTATTTTGTTGCAAATGCTACCTAAAACAAACACGGGTGCTTTAGGATGCCCACATTCTTCCCCTTCCCCAGCAGCACTCTCTTCCGCTCCCGCCCCGCCTGCGATCCCACAATTATTTGATGAGGGAGAGTGTCATAACACACTTGGAGCGAATCAAACCCGAAGGCAGGCAGAGCAAACAGCGCAGCGCTCGTGTGCGTGTGTTTGTGTAAAAATCAATCACTCCACGTTTCTCCTGCCTGGCTTTCGGCTGCCAGCAGCTGAGCGGACGCAGCGCACCGGGGGCTGCCCAGCACTGCTGGGGCCGCGTCCCCACCCAGAGCCACGGCATTCCCCGTCCCGCTGCAGCCTGCACGTCCGGCCCAGCCGCAGTCGGGCAGGGAGGGCACGGCTTCCTGCCTTGCACCATGGCAGCCCCACAGCCGAGGTCCTGCTGAAGGCCTCACGCTGCCCCACACGCACGGCACAGTCGGCCCAGGCTGGCCCTCAGGCTCAGCACAGAGCCCAGCAGGTGCCACAGGGATGGCAGCACCAATGGCCGGCGCTGAGCGATGCTGGCACCCAGGCCCCGTCCCTGGTCCCCAGGTCCAAACGCAGCCCAGTCGCACAGACCTGCTGCTCCCCTCAGCTTTCTCGGGGCAGGTCAGAATATTTAAACAGTTGTATATTCACAGACCACAAAGGAGGGAAGAGAATTACCTAAGGACAGGGTTAGCCTGTTTGATCAATGCATAATCAGATAACTGCTCCAGCTTTTTTACAAGTCTTTAAGCAAAGATCAGCCACTCAAATTCTAATTCCTTTTGCTAATTAAGCAGCCTGTTAATTGCTCTCGGGGTCTCTAATGCCATGTCATTATGCTTTTTAACAGCCTGCTTGACATCAATAGGGCTGCAAGCTCCACACAAACAAAGCGGGCATCTAGCACTTACTGAATTAGGCTAATGCCGGCATTGCAGCCGGGCACTGGCACGTCGCCTCCAGCGGGCGGCATTTCATTATCATTTCATCATCCCTGGTGGAGAAAAGCAAGTTACAAATGTTCAACACTTACCAGGGCGGGCAGCAAAATGGGACGAAGCTGAGGACAACGGCCGCCCGGTCCCACCGTCACCCTCAGCCCAGCGCCGCGCGCCATTCGGTGCGGTGGTCCTCAGGGCCCTGAGCTGCGGGGTCAGCAGGGCCGCCCCTGGGGGGGTTTGGCTCCAGGCAGGGCCCCATCTGCCCGGCCAGGGCTAAGCATAACATGTGGCTCCAGCTGAGGGACTCCAGTTTCCGCACTCCATTAGTCCGGGAGAAATTCCACCGGCGAAGCGCTGAGTGAGGGGCCTGGCTGCCTGCGGCAGATTAGGGCTGCAGGAGGGCAGTGGCAGGAGCAGGGCTTGCTCGCACCCACAGAGCTTTCATGGCTGCTTTTATTTCATCGAGCACGCACACAAAGATACGGAACCACACGGTTTGCAAAGGCTCCCAAGGGGGAAAAGCGGCACCTAGCAGTGCGAAACACACAGGGCCCCTTCCTAGCAGGGCTGGGGGAGGAAGCGGTGCCCGAGGAATTGCTCCTGGGGTGCCACGGGCACACGGCCTGCGCTGGGTTTGGGCTGCAGGCTGGAGCTCGCTTTTATCCCCATTTTCAAAGCACACAGACTGCTGCAGGGCATCCCCTCTTCGCGTCGCCTCCCTGTCCCTGCAGCGATGGGGCACAGCAGTGCAGTGCTGGGTGGAGGCGCTGGCTGCTCTGCTCAGCCCCGAGTGCGCTGTCATCACTCACAACAGGTCAGGTTAGAAATCTGCTTTAGGAGCATCCAGACCTTGAGACCTACAGCTAGGAATCACAGCCGTAATGTGAGATTCACCAAAAAATGCACTGACCTGCACCAGTGCCCAAAAGTCTTCATCAACACTAATAAACAAGCAGGAAAGGAGGCGAGAAAACAGCTTTGATTTCTTTGCTTCCCAGGAATCATGTTTACAGATTGCACAAAGATCTCAGTATTCTTAATAAGTCAGTATCTGGGTGAACAGAATTGTAATGAACTATGCTGTAATTATATTCAGTGTAATTATTATATACTACATAGCAATATGTATATTATTAAAATATAATATTAAAATGATATATAATAATATATATGTAAATACATATTGCAGCAGCTCAGTACATTTTAAGTAACACTAAGAACACATAAACTGTGTTATGTTTCTAAACAAAACAAGTTTGGATGAAGTAAAAAACCACGAGCAAACTGCAAGACTGAGTGGAGATCTGCTGAAGCAGAGTCGAAGCAGAGTGTTCCAACTGAAGTGCAAGTTCTGGTTATGCCTGAAGTCAACTGCTCCTACCTCAAGCACCGTTTTGGCACCATTAGAGAAATTCAATAACTCATATCCTAAAAATTCAGGCATTTTTAATCATGAGATGAAGTAAGAGGGTACATTTTAGAAAATGCTAGGCATCAAATAATAGAACAACATTGATAATGAAAGACACATTGGGGGTGAATTATTCCTCCTGAGGTTTGCTTTCCGCTCTCCGGCCATTTAATGGTTGCCAGTGCAGAAATCTGATGTTTTGGACAAAACAATCTCTAGGTCTGAGCTGACAGCAAAGTCCCAGTGCTTCAGTTCCCACAAAAAAAAGCACCACCTTAATTGGTGCCTGAATGGAGCCACGCTCTGCTTCCGAGCTCCAAAGATAAAGAGAGGCTCTCGAGCTACACCTGGCAGGAACACCCCAGATTTCTGCTTCTTATCCAAGACACAGCTCCACTCAGCACAACTCACAGTGTGATGATCAGGGAAGTTTGCCTGGAAGAGGATGGCTGCCCGGTGCCCCCCACCCCAGGGGATGGTGCTCTCTGCACCAGGGCCATCACATCTGCCTGCATGAGGCTGCTTTCGGGCACATGGCAGCTTGAGGGAGACCCAGGTTTAAATTGCAGCTCCAGATTAAGCAGACAGAAACCTGAACCTGTACCTTTATCCCAAGAAGTTGCTCTATTTACTGCGTATATCAGAAAGGAAATCTGCCTGGATTTTAATTTAAATGCTGAGATATCCCTGTTTTGTCTCAGGGTAAATTCAAAGCAAGTTTTGTGAACTCAGGGCGGTTGTTTTCTCAGTACCAAATTCTTGTTTGCTTGCACGCAGCGCAGCCAGGCTTCTCCCTCCCAGACACCCCTGCCCCACTTCTTATTATCTCCGTTCTGTTTGTCAACGCAATCCATCTTTCACTCAGCCTCTTCCCCCTCTTTTCCTTCATTCCTTACTCTGTCCATTTTCAAACAGCAGTAGCAATATCCTCACTATTACTGACAGTTTCCATCTGGTTGCTATCTCCCCATGCTAGCTGTAGTCTGGGAAACTCTCCATGTTGTCCTCTTCCCCTCACCATTTCCTTTGCGGCTCTGGCAGGAATGGCGAGAGCTCTTCAAACAACTGGCGGAATAATGAGACAGGACGAGCATGTTCTGCCCAGATATCCACACTCATCCGTGCCCACAGCCTGAAATAGTTCTGTTCCAATGTTACCAGCAGAACTAATTTTTGACTGCTTCCTTTTAAACTCTGCCTTGTTTTACTTGCTTGAATCAATCTCCGCAGCTCAGCTCGTATCAAATGTGCCTCGTTATTAGCTAAAAGGCCCGTTTCAGCCTCATTGCCATTCCTTTTTCAAGGAAATTCTGGCACACCAGAATGAGACAAAAATATTTAGTGTGTGGCCTTCTGCATTGCGGGGTTGTCTAAGGAACTGCTGTTGCTGATATCACACACAATTAACTCTTTGGCCGCTGACTTCATATGCAACTTTTAAGTGATACACAGTTAAAGCACCCGCATCTGATGCACCAGATAGGCCGCTGTCTGTAAGTGGAATTGATCAGAGGGCCCCTACAGATGCCCATGTGGGTACAAGCATTAACGTGCATGCATGTGACAGGTAAAAATGCACTCACGCACAGAGAACAACGTTATGCATGTCCTATGTCTGCTGCAGGACAGCAACGCCGCTAAGCCGCCGTGACCGAGACAATTATCCGTACAGTGAGTAAAATGAGATGTGCACGGCGTGCTGAGGAGTTTTTGAACATGTGGGAATAAAGCACAGAAACTCCGTAGAGTCATGCAGCTAATGAGCAATAAATACACGCTGGCACACCCTCATCAATTTTAAAGTCTTGGTATGAAAAGAATGTAATTAATTAAGATATGTTGATTTATAAGAGGTGACATAACAAGATGGATAGAGAAATCTTTTCCCTCCAATCTGTCACGGTTTCTTTCTAGCACACATGTGGCACTGCCCTCCTCGGCCACGCATGGAGCAACCAGCGGCACTTCTTTTGTTTTCCCTTCCCCACTATCACAAGGAATCGAGATTTCCTCTTCAATTCTCACTTGAATTTGGCCCAACTATATTTGAAGTGAAACAGCTCTAAAAACATTAAAGAAAAAGAAAAGAAAGAGCTGAAAACCGTCGCATTTAGAAAAATCCCTTTTGCTTTTTTCACTGTATCACACTGAAACCTCCCCTGTTTCCCCTGCTCCCCCCGTAAGTCAGATGCCTGCTTTGTAACTTGGCATGCGGAGAGCCTGCTATAAGACAGGGCTGTAGCATTTGTTGAGTCAAGATGTTTAATTTTTTTCGCTCACATAATGATCCCTTTTTCCCTCCAGCCACTTGAGTTTTGTTTATGTTGCTTGAGCCCTAAACTAATACATGAATTCCCTTCACTGCCAAGATGACGACTTCGGCACCGGGCTCGAGGAGCCAGAGAGGACCGCGTTTGCTTTTAAGGATAGAGGCTATTTTAAAAGTCCTTTTTCCAGTTGTGACAAATTAAATGCACTAAAGGAAACAACTGCTGTTGCGAGAGCTACTGGACTTCAAGGAGGAGCTGGGAGAGTTTTATTTTCTTTGCGAGCACTTGACTTTTGCTAGGGGGCACTTTGCTCCCATGCCAACTCTGGCTTATATTTGATTATTCCTAGAACAAAAGGTTGCGGTAATTGGAATTGGGGAAACTGTGCTCCAATCAAGTGAGTCATCAGATAAACGTGATACCATTAAGTGGCTGTAAAAGGTGGGACTTTTTAAGGAGAGGGAAAAGCGCTGCAACGCATCGGGTCTGTCCCGTGGAGAAGAGATGGATGAGAAGTACAGCTACTTTCACTCAGGCCAGGCATGTAAACCTTGTACTTAATGACTGATGAGCAAAATTTTTTCTCTTCCAAGTGCAGATGGGCAAACCCTTCCTAATTACAAAACAGCAGAAGATGTAATTTTACGGCCAGAAAGCAGCGTGCTGTCCAAGTGTTGCCCAAGCAAGAGCTTTAGGTGCTGCTGAAGCAAAAAAGCCAAACAACATTTCTTATAATGTGATCCATATTCTACCACATGCACGTTTAATATGAAAGTTATGTTTGATATATACCGCCTTAGCGTTTTTCTATTTTAACTGAAAGCCTTTTGTTCTGTCAAGATTATAGTAGGATTTGCTTTCATTTTTCATGATGTTTCACTCCATACATCACCAACATTAGCAGGACTTAATAAGCACCCACCTTCTCCTTCCCCCACCCCTCTCAGGGCCTTTTGATGCATTTTCCTCAAGAACCCTCAGATGTTGGATGCTGTCTGCAGAGCAGCCTCTCCCTGCCCCGCAATGGCAGATAATGAAGAGGACGAGTCTGAAATACTGCGTGGTGCTCCGGGCGCAGGGAGCAGAACGCTTTGCAGCTTTAAATCCTGCCCTGGGTACGGTCGCAGTAATGGGCTTCCCTTCCTCCTTTTCTCTGTTGCAGATTCACATCTGTTTCTCTGCATTTTGAAACTGTGTTCATTTTTCACTGCTGCCCTTTGTCCCACACTTACTAGCTCTCGCCAAGGGCTTCATTTCACTTATTCAATAAGCGAGAGGCACTGCAGACTGGAGAGAGCTTTAGGACAAAGCTCAAACTTCTATTAGGCCTCAACAAAAATGTTTTTGTTCCCCATCAAGGAACTTTTTCCTATCGCTTCTTGTTGCCTTGCATTGGTTTTTCTTTAATTGCCATTTTTTAGTTTGCATAAAACTGCTTGCAACAGGTCAGTTTTACACAACTTTTAAATAAAAAAACAAGATGGATGCAATAAAAACTCTCAGCGTTTGTGGCTGGACGAGCTTTCTCCTAGAAAATCCCGTTTGTCCCGCATCCTTTTACATCAGCAGGAGCTGGCTGGGGCTGCAAATAGAGTGCATTTCTGAGATCCTGGCTTCTCTGCTTGCCTGCCCTCGTGCCAGCACCCTGCTCACATCCGTGCTCATGTCTCCTGCTCATGAGATTCCTCATGCTCTCTATCTGCAGCCCATTTTTCCCCTTGCTATTTTTCTTTCAATGCACTCAGCCTCCCCCTGCTTGAAGCCCATTTGATCCCGTGGTTGCGAGTGCCCCTGGTACTTGCATGCGTTTCATTAGCAATTACATTCTATTTTAGAGCTTGAAGCTTCAAAAGGCTTGGGACTTACATGTGTACATTTATAAGCACTATGCCCAAGGAGGAAGTACGGAATGACATCAGGTTTTGTGTATTTGCTCATTTCGTGCACCTCCAGCATTCACCTAAACATTCTCTGGGCCCCATGGGAACCCCTGCGCTCCCACTGCGAGGGAAACAACTTCAGGCTCGAGCTGAGGCTGCCTCGTATCCCTCACCGTTCCCATTTAACCCATGAGTTCTTTCTGTCATTAGCACCATCTTTACATCCCATCTACCCTGCTAAGTGAGGCCGTGGCTGCTCTGTGTAATTAAGAGCAGACACCTGTGTTCCTCGTCAGCGGCAGCACTCCTCATACTGCAGACAAACACAGGCAAGGAGTGAACGGTCATCAATTACCATCCACCTTGCCTTTGCTCAGCTATTTAGCATTGTATTTCTCCCATGCTCAGTGCCCCTGCATTTTCTGCTGGGTGTTATCGCAGCTGGTAGGGTTACACTCTTTGACTGAGGTTATCTCCATACCCAGCCACATTTGGAGTGCCCTGACTTTCTCAGCTCTTGTTTTCTGCAGGAGCTCTGAGCGTGGATGTGCTTTTCAAGGCAGCCCAACCATATTTACACTTGTTTTGGTCTCTGGTAATTTAAGCCCATAAGTCAAAGTGAACAACTGGTGACATTAATGAGGCATCAGAAGAATGAAATTGGTGGTAACTCACGTCCCATGGGAAGGGCGCTGATGACGGAAAAGGGAAACTTAATATTTGCAAAATTAAATAATACTGCATAAACAAGAGGCCTAAAACAGACTGTATCCATCTTTTGAATTCTTTAAGGAGATTTCTTCTTTTTAATAGAACCAGACTGTTAAAAGTATTTCTACTTTCCCCACCCTCCTACAGGACCCAGAAAGCACGATAATAAAAGCCTTAACACTGATCTCAGAGGGCTGGTAGGGGCTTGATTGCACAAAGCATTTCTCTTTAGAGATCTGAACTCAAATTGGTGCTGTGCTCTTCAGCCCGGGGGGAATTCAGCATCTCATCTGCAGCATCTGTCAGGGATGCCCACGGGCTGCCAGAACTCCAACCTTGGGAGGGACCCAAGAGGTGGGCAAACGGGAAAAAGAGGGAAGCGGAGCCTGAAAGGCAGAAGCAGAGCCCAGCAAGTGTCTCCAGGTGGTCACCAAAGCCCAACGAATCCCTCTGCCAATTTCAGAGACCTTGAGGAGCCCTGGATCAGGTTTGTCAATGCAGGACCTGTATTTAGATTGGAAGTTCTTGTTTGTTTGTTTTTTATTTTAAAAAGAAGGATGGAGGGTCTCAGTCTTGTAATTCTATCACTTGGCTGCTTCCCCCAGCACAGCAGATCTTTGCAGCCCTCTCTGCACTTGTTGAACTGGGTCACAGAAGAGCTGCATTTCACTTTCTGTTGCATAAAGAACAGTTATAAGGAGAAAGAAAATTAAAAAAAGACAACAACAACAACAAAGGCCATCTTTGAGAGCAGGCAGCTTCCAGTTCTAACTCTGCTCCACCTGAGGTCAGTGCTCACAATCCCAATTGCCGGATTCTCCACACTTCTCCTCGCTGCCCACCCAACAGATCAGCACAGGAACATTCACAAAGACACGGAAGAAGGAAATTGTCCCCCGAGTTCTTTTCTATTGAAATATTATTTAAACCAGAACCATCTTAAAGCGAATCAAAAAGCACTGCAAGGGGCCAAACCCATCCCAGCTCACCCATCCGGCAGCACAAAGGGCCACCGAGCGTGCAGGCTGCTGGCACTTCATTTAACACAGCCATCTCACCCTGACGAGCAGCAGCACTGTGAGCTGCGAGGAGAACACGCCGTGCTGCAGGAATGGGCTGGGAGCGCTCAGAAAGGGACCCAGCAAGAGCTCTGTGCAGCACGGGCACTGCTGTCCTGCTCAGCCGCAGCGTGGAATCGATATGCTCTGAGATGGACTCACTGGGGCAGCACGGAGGGGGCAGGGAAGAGGAAGCATTATGCATTGGTAACAACTGCAGCAGGAGTCGGCATCACCACGCTGGCAAACTTTGCCAGGAGCAAAGATAAGCCAGGCTATTCAATCATACTCCGAGTTTCTCCCTCTGCAAGATATTTATGCCAACGTGCAGAATTTTCCTAAACCGTGTCCTCTATTAGCACTTGCTTTCATTCAAATTAGGGCCACAATAAAGACAAATGACTGTGGCAGATCCAATGCATTTTTACTTGTCAGACTTTCCCCCGTGTGCAGCTGGCTGGGAAGGCACCAGGCAGCATCAGCCTGCACCCAGGCTCTGTGCACTGTTTGTCTGTACAAAAAGCTGCTGCAAGTCAGACCTGGCCCTGTTTCTGGGCATCCCTCGTGCGCATGCAGATCCTCTGTGTTGCACAGGTGAGGAGTCCCAAGGCTGTGAGTTTTGGCCCCAGGAGCATCCAAGCTTTCAGTTTTCCTTAGAGAAAACAAAAGCTGTGCACTCCTTTGAGACATAAACACAGAATTAGCTTTAATTTATAATATACATCAACTGATTCCAATTAACACCGCGGTGGAGCAAGGCATTCGTTATTAAGGCAAGGCAGAAAAAAGATGCAGGCATTTCTTGGGATCCTCAAAGCTTGCTCCCACCTTCCCCCCCCCGTGACGTGCAATTTCTCTGGCCCAAGCAAGCATGTTAAAAGGGAATACAAGCCAAAATAAATGCAAAACAGTCATTTTCCTCTAGCTTTGAGCACACATCATGCATAAATTATGGGGGAGGGACAAAAAAAAAAGGGGGATTCTGCTTGTTAGTTCAGCTTGATGATGTTCAAGAAAACTTAGAAACACAAGGATAACATTTGACACACATGTAGAACAGCTTCACTTTCTCACTCACATCATCTCTGCTATTTGGGTTCTGTCTGACAAGCAGAAGCAATGAGGCCATGGCAGTCCCCACGTCAGCCAGACAGCACCAAGACTGAAGTTCCGTGCCTGAGCCCTCCCAGCACCCAATGCAGAGCTGCAAATACGTTTGCTTGGATTTTAATTTGCTTCCTTGATTCTATGTCCTTCCAATAAATACCACCTTTCTATAGCATAGTTATGTATATCATTTCTAAAATAGCAGCTTGTTGGACTCCAGTGAAAAATACTTGCTGACCCCCATAGGCTGCCTTTAGATGAGATAATGCCTATTTATCTAAAATATCAAATGGGTAGAGAGAAATATCAACAGAGAAACCGAGAGGCACACAAGAGGCTTTCTTTCCTTCTCTTTCTGAAGAGACTTTAAAGCTGAATAAACACCTTGGAAAAGCACAAGCAATATAGGGATCTCCTGGGCACTGAACCTGACCTCTCCGAGTTAAAAATACACATTTGCAAGGCTGGTCCTGCAGACCATCGCTCACAAGAGCAGCCCTGCAGGTTCTGTGAGCCGTTTGCTGGGATCTGTGGGTTGGATCCATGAGGCCGCCCTGAAGTTTGTTCATTCTTTTTGTTTTCCTGATCCAGCAAAAGCATTCCTGCAATGTCTCCTTAGCATTAATTTCATGCTTGTGATGATTAGCATACAAAACTAAAAGCATGCCTTGGTCCGTCTGAGGGATTTTTTCCCCCATATTCAACACGACCTTAATCTTAGTAGCCCAGGTAAACAACTAACAGCTATTAAAAAAGCACAGCCCATCCCAAAACGGGGCACCCCTTGGAGCATGCCTCAAACTGCTCTCAAAACAGCAAGGATGCTTACTGTTAACAAAACGCATTTGAATGTGCTCAACTTGCTGCTGCTTCTCCATCTGTACTTCATACGACAGCTTGGGTCAGAAGGGACCCTAAAACCCACCCAGCTCCACCCCATGCCCTGCACTGTCTGCCCCCCAGCTCAGGCTGCCCAAGGCCCATCCAACCTTGGACACCTGTCGATAGCCAGGGATGGGGCACCTATCAATGTTAAACATACATCATTTGCATTATTGCTGAACACATCAGGAAGACGGGATGCACTTCTGTACCGGGCAGATGCTGCACACAGACAGCTCTGAATGCCCCGTGGGGCTCACAGTCATGTTTTCTGTGCTCAGGAGGCAGTGCTGTGTGAGCAGCAGACGCACATGCTATCAGCAGATATCTTTCTTGTGTCTCTACTAATGCTATTCACAAGGTCTCGAGCTCTCCTGCCTGATAGAGTATTGATCCCCCGGAGTGCAAAGTCCAGCATGCCATTAGTCCAATCTGTTTTCAAGCTGACACAATCCCATCATTTGTCATCTTCTCCTGTCCCGCTGTGTTTGTTTAGGAGCAGGATATTTGCTTTATCTGTCACTTTCCAATCCTCACTGTATTCTTTACCTGACACGGAGTTTATTGGGTCCACAGTTTTCTCAGAGTCATTAACAAGAGGGATTTGGGCATGCTGATGAGATCACTGGGAAACGATGATGTCGATAGCTTGGGAAGCAGTCACAAACCAGACTGAATATGTTCTGAGGGGGATTTGCCTTCTGTATGACTACGTGAAACAAGAACCTCAACTGAAATGCTGGAGAAGAGTCAGCTCGGTCAGCACCGCTGGAATTCTCCCAGGGGTGGTTGGGAATCCCAGCACTCACATTGCTGCACGGAACAGTTCAGTGCCTCTGTTCTCTGATGCCCTTTTTACAACTTGCAGATTCCATTGGAACTTCACAAGCTTTGGTAATGCAGGATCTTAAAATAAATACAAGCAAGACAACCATCCCCAGGCTAAGCAAGCCGCAGCACAGCCACACTTACATTTAATTACACTTAAGTTTAATTACGGTGCCCGGGAGCTGGGGGTGCTGTGAGCACCTTCCAGGCAGCGCGGCCAGAAAGCTGCACAGCTCATAAACCTCACTACCACGGCTGTCCCTTTGCCTGCCAGGCCTGGCACAGAGCTGCCCACAGCCATCCATGGGGTGGGCAGAGCAGCCACAGAGCAGCGTGCACTGAGTGCTGGCAGCACTGCCTGTGCAGCAACGACCCCCAGAATGCCTTCCTGACGCCCTGCTGGATGCACAGCAGCAGCACTGCCGTTGCAATGTCTGCTGTTCCACCCTTTGCCCCCGCATCACCGTTTTCTCCATGTCACAGATGGCTGCGAGGCGCTCCTGTTGCCTTTCCCCTTTTGTTTTGGGGGCAGCAGGAAGAGTGCTTGGAGATACAAAGGGATCACAGATGCACAGAGACGGTTTCTTTCTCTCATCCTCCAGAACTGCCTTGCTTGAATCCCGGTAATCACACAGTGCCTGGCTCTTCCTACCTCCTCTCTGCGCGCTTTTCTTCTTTGCAAGATTATTCCTTTTTCCCCCACCCCGGCAATGCTGCTCAGTTTGCACCACGTTCTGCATGCTGGGAAGAGTGGTGAAAGGATGGGGAGGAAGCAGACGGATATCTGGGCTGTTTAGGTGCTGTTCCATGGGCTCTGGAGCCCTTCAGCAGCTCCTCAGCCCTGAGGGGTGAGGCTGGCAGTGACAGGATCAAGGGGTGCTGCTCCATAGCTCGTTAACCACTCCCATTAACTAATGCCCAGCATGGCCAGCCCTGCACGCACTGGTGGGACGGGGGACAGACGGTGCCGACCGTGTCATGTGAATGCATGGACGAGGCCCCTGCGTTCTCTCCCTTACACATATTGGGGATAAGGTTACGTTTTATTTGTAGGGAATTTTATGGCAGCAAAGCCCATTCATTAAAGAGAAAAGAGAAAAAACAGACGATTGTTACCCAGAAGTCCCCGTCGGTTCTCCCCCACTTGTTTACCCTTTAACTTTTTAAAGGAATTTTCAGACAAAGATGCTTTCTTCTTCCTCTGGAAGTGGAAAGGCAGCGGGGGAAGGCGGCCGGCCGCACCCAGGTGCTGCACAGCCCCTGCAGGCAGCGCCCCGAGAGCAGCCTTCCCTTTAACGAAGGCCTTTCTGGTGCTCCCTTCAATATTCACTTAAAAATATATATCTATATTAAAACTTCCCAAGTTCATAAGGACGGATCCCTGGGTAGGACTTTTATTAAGTCTTTTCTATTTACTTCCTACCTAGATAAGATCTTAATCACAGCCCCCAAATTATCCGCAATGACATTTATCAACTCTAGTCATCTTTTCTTTAGCATGCTCCGCCTGACCAGTCGGCTTTTCTTCCACCCCTTCCTTTCAATGGAAGTTAATTTCGAGTACATGATTTATCTTGCTGGGCTAACAGCGCCGAGGCAGCCCACCTTTTCAAAGGGCTGGCCAGGGAGTGAATTATAGCAGAGTTGTCCAGTGATTGCGTTCCATAGGGAAGGAGAATAGGCAGCCAGTGTGTTGCCCCGATGCGGCGCTGGGACCTTTTCAGCAGCCGAAGAAAAAAAGATTGGGCCTCTGACCGTGGGGCTGACAGGCAAGCGTTATATCAGCAGACAAAGGCTCGAATACCTGAAAGGATCAGAACTCCATGTACTCAGGGATGTGATGCTGTTTACAACACCCGACGCTGACCCTATCCCGAATTTACATGATATCAGCACAGCAGTCCCTGAGCCTTCGCTCGCTCCTCTCCCCGCATCTCCGCACGGCGATTTGCGTGCACACAATTAGCGGCGACCGCATTAAATCCACCAACACTCCGAAAGCCTTCGCACGCATTCTGCTGCAAGCGTCGCTGAAATGTATAATTTCCCTGCATGCCCTGTATGTATCCAGGGGCTCTGTTTGGTTTGGCAATGGGCTTCATTCAGTATCTATTAACATTCAACTTCTATTTGTAAAGGGCATGTACAACCCACTCAAGTACATATTTGGCACGAGCTGCAGCCATTTAGTGTTGGTCCAGGAGTACAGCTGGTGCCATCTGGGGCGGGATAATAAGAATCTTTCACAGAGATCTCAGAAGCTGCGTTTTCATCTTCCCTGTCCCTTCCCTCGCTGTGGGGATGGGGGGGCCGTGCCTGGAACTGCGAGCTGCGCCCGGCGCTTTGCGGTGCTGCCCATGGGGACCCCGATCTGTGGGCCCCGACACCCCAGCAGCACTCAGACAGCACTTTCCAGAGCTTCATTTACTTTCAGGAAATGAGCCATCTCCTTGCTACGAGCTCCGCATTCCCTCCCAAACTGGACTGCACGACTCAGAAGTTGCAGCTTCTCCGCGTGAGGTGAGAGACAGAAGAGCTTGCAGCGCTTGGTGCAGGCGTTCAGCTGCTTCCTCACACACACTGCTGCCCAAGTGAGCAGCGAAGGTGAATTTCTGCGATCCAAAATCGCTTGGCACTCAAGAGAACCTGGGGACGGATGACTTACAGCCTGCATCCTCAGAGCTGGCTTCTCCCTGCCCATGGCTCCACACAGTGTGCTCTGGGCTCTTCCACCAGGCAGTGTTTATTTTCCCAATGCATGCTCCCTAACGCTGACTTTGAGGCTCTATGGGGAAATACTCATTTCTTTTTGGTAGTTTATTTTCAGGTGAGGATGGCGCCTTTCTTGTTCAATGACTTTTACTTTGTGCCCACACAGGCAGCACCATGCAGGTGACATTGCAGCAGCAGCCCCTGAGCTCTTCAAAGCCCAACCAACACACGCTGGGGAAGGTCCTCTGCACATTTAAAATGAATGCAGTGCACAGAACTACATCCACACAAACCTGCTCTGCCTTCCAAAAAGCAAACACTCATCTGCCCCATTTGTTCCCAACGCAGAATACAAGCACCACCCCCAGACACGGAAGGAGCTTGTCTTTCCCTGCACGATGTTTAAAATACCTCTCTCCACTGACCACGTTACTTGAGCCTTTGTTGTGTTCCACAGGAAGGATGGAACCCAGCTCGCTGCATTCCTGCCCCAAACACTGCAGCTCCCAGCCCAGCACTGACCAATAGAGACCTTCGGTAAGGGGAAACCGTGGGCTAGGTCACGTGCCATTTGCAATGGTTAAATCCATATTTGCCGTTCAGTGCAGAACTCGGGTAAACACGTGGCACTAAATAAGAAAAAAAGGATTTTCCTCCTTTTGTACCACGTGTGGCTGCAATAGCAACTCTGTATGCAAGAAGTCCTGCAAGGAACATGCAACTCCCTCGCAAGCTCTCAGCTTGCAGCACCATGCAGCTTCCCAACAAGAGCTGAAATCTGAGCTCTGCTGTTTTCTCTTTGGTTGGATGCAACGTTCCCATGGGATCATTGCTATCCCACAATTGATGAATACACAGGAACTCAGATGGAAGTTCTTATTGATTATCTTTTGATGTTCAAGTACAAATTGAAGCCCTGTTCCCAAACACTGCTCCACCTGCAGGAAGAGAACCAGCACGAGAGGCAGCAGCAACGAACACCAGCCCAAACCCAAGCAGATACCTGCACAAATCACCACCAGAAAACATTTCTCCTCTAGCCAGGATAAAGACACGTGCGTGCAATTAGGTGCTACGTGGGAGAAAAGCAGGCTGAGCAGCATAAGATGCATTCCTCCCCTACAACCACTCCTTGGCTACTGCTCTGGCAGCTGCCTGGTGTTGGTGTGTTCAGGATCACAGGCAGCCACAGCTCAGGGGAGCACTGCAAACATGGAGCACCTGCAGAACCATTAAGAGACGTCCGATTTCTTGAGACTCTGCAAATCCGACATTGAAACGCCCGTCTGGAGAGCTGCACACAGCTGTTTCCTGAACTCATCTTCACAAAGAAGGTCATGAATCAGCAATTGAGGAAATCAACACGTATACACGGGGGGACAGAAAGCATTTCTGGGCTTTAACAACATAGAGAACGCTTGCCAATGTTTCATGAATAGCAGGAGAGGGAGAGAGGGAGAGACAGAGCAGGTCCTGCAGTGAGACGTGGTTCTGTTCTACGATGCACCCAACGAGAGGCTAAGAAAGTCACTTGTTAATAACAGAAATACATATTTACCTCATAGGCAACACTGTACGAACTATGAAATCCATCCTATGCTCAAACACAGAAATTCCTCTTATTCAACTGAAGACCATCCTGTGACGGTAGAAAGCATCACAAATTGCAGAGACAACCACTTGGTTTTTCTTTTGGACTGGGATGTTGCACTCTGTGGCTCTGTGTGAATGCACAGGGAAGGAAATGGCGTTCTACCCGAGGCAGCACGGGGAGCTTGCTTTCATTATTCAAATGGTTGGATTTCAACAATGTAGGAATAAACTGCAGATGTGGAGAAAAAATAATTAGGAGTGCAACAAAATGCAAGAGCACATTAGGGCGTTAAAAGGGTTGGAAGTGTGAAACCCAAAAATAAACATTCTGCCTAATTTATTAATGCTGTGTTTTGATGTATGCTAACGGAATCAATATTTGAAATCACTGCTTGAGAGCTTGCATTTCCAGCTGGTATGGAGACACAAAAACTGGACAGAATGTGTTTGGAGGAAACATCCCCACTGCAGTGCCCTGCAGTATCACCAGTTTGCAGTTAGTGGCACGTAACTTGTGTTATTCTCTGCTTGCATTAGGATTAACTCTGTGGGTTGACACTGAAGAACTGTAAAAAGAGTTTTTAAAACCCTCACTTTTGTGATCTTTTGTTAACCACATCAGCTCCTCTGTAAGCTGACCCAACTGGCAATAAAGACTACCAGATTTGGAGTGCCTTCTTAAGGAAAAGCCTCCCAGATGCACGCCTGTATCTGGGGACTCTGCAAGAGCTGCCCCAATGGCACCAGTTGGGATTGTCCCCATCTGAGGTGCAAAAAACACAACAGGACTATTCCGAAGAAGCAATGAAAATGCCGTTCTCCTCCTCCTCTAGTGCTGAAAGCCTGGCTGGTGGGACACAAGGAGAGGCGAGGAGGTGAGGATTCCATCATTGCCCACGGAAGGAGAGCACAGCACAGAGGGCGCAGAAGGAAGGAGCCAAAGCATGGTGGTGGGAGCAGATCTGTCAGCAGGCACAGACCTTACACCACGAGCCCAAAAAAACAAACACAGCAAAGCAAACCAAACAACGACAGACAGAAACAAAAGGTATTGAAACCAAGCGAGCGGGCCGTCCCAGAGCGCAGGCGGAGCGCCGTGCCCAACGGCAGATGCACCCTCGTGCATTTCAGGAATGTCGGAAGCTCAGTTTCCTTCAGTACCTGCCCTTTGTGCTGGGGCGGGATTTATTTACCAATTCCAACTCAGCTTAGCCAACCTGTGCTGAGCTGCACTAAGACAAGCCAGGCCTGGTTTCATCTGGAAGAGCCGAGTCCACCCAGCGTTTCAGCCCCGTTTGACCAGATCCTTTGAATACAGCACTCGGATTGCATCGCCGAGGTTGGTACGGATCCCAACATGAGGATACTCTACAGCCAGCTGCCCGTTGAGCCCAGCAGACAGCAACGCAGAGCACACACACAGCTGGGAGCAGAGCCCTGGGGAAGCCCGAGCGCCATCCCCGAGCGGTTGCCAAAAGGGCAGTCCGTGCGCAGCCCCGCCGTGGTGCAGGAGGTCCATCCGCACAGCAAACCTGACAAATGTCTTATTATTACTATTATTTTTTTTTAAGTGGGCTTGCTCTCTCTGGGTCACTTTACTCAAGCCTGCCCAACCTTGGTAATAATGAGCCGAGGCTGGTTAAGCAGCTAATTAGCATGCCGTTTGTTAGACGAGTTAAGAATGTAATTATTGTGAGTAGGCAGAGCCTGCCGATGGAATGCATTTTGAAGGTTACCATAGGAATCTTTCCTTGGTCTATTCATTCCAAGTGTAATACTAATCACTATCATAAGGAAAGGATTGCTTGGATATAGACTGTAGGTTAACATCTGATTAGATTTCCAGTGAACAAAGCGACCCGGGAGTTTGTTTGTTAACCCTTTGGGTCCCTGCAAAGTGCCATGCTGGGGCTCCATGTCACGGCCGTGCCACAGGCTCTGGGTGCAGGGGGTGGGCTGAGTGCCATCCAACCACAGGGCTGGCACCACCGAAACCAGTGCCAAACTGGCCATGGAGGTGTTTGGCTTCTGTGGGTCGGTTGGGTGCAAATTCTGTGTCGGAGAACGCAAAGATCCAAAGTAAAACAGTAATGGGGGAAAACTACAGTACAGAACCATGGCACCGTTCTCCTATTTCTTTGAAACTCACGGCTCCTTGAGCACGCAGCACGGGGTCCTGCAAAACCAGGGCACAATGACAACACAGCAGTGCGGCCACAGCCCCATCTGCTCCTCAGGACATCATCCAGCTGACATTACCCCAAACCCAGCGCCGCGCCTCGCTCCTCCATCGCACCAACCCAAACCCCAGGGGCCCAAGAAGCCATTGCCAGCTCCCCCAGCCCGGTGCAGCACGGCGGGCGGGCACCCCGCTCAGCTCCCTCTGTGTCATTCTCCATGGAGGAACCAGCCCTGCTGCGGGGTGTGAGCGTGCTACCTTTTGTCAGAAAGGAAATTCATGTAAATTCCTCCTTTGTTCCCTCTGCCCCCAAAAGTCGCAGTCGGCAGAGATCACGTTTATAACAGTGCCTCTCTAAGAGCCGTGGATGTTCATTAAATCGCCTCTGCATATTTTGCTCTTTTTTCCCCCCTCGAGGCAGCCTACCAAAATCTCCCCGTGGTGTTCCTTAGCTCTTACCCTAAAAATATTACAAAAAATGAGGGAGTGAATGCCACAATCTGAATGCATTCTGTGTCCAGCATCATGCTGTTCGCAGCTCACTCGCGAGGCCCAAAGCTCGGTGGGAATTTACAATTCATCGGCGACCAAACTATTTTAATGTTATCAACACATCTTTACCCTGGCATACGAGAGTGTGACTTATGAAGAGAGAAGCAATTTGTTGCGTGAATTTCATCCTTTGTTATTGAAAGCTGCTGGATTTGGATGTATAAAGACCTGTGCCATTAAGCCACGGGGCAGAAGCATCCTATGGGCTAACAAGTTTGTTTGCTTGTTATTATTTTTTTTTTAATACAAATTACTTTAAAAGTAGCATTATGTGGGACTCTGAAGGTGCTTTACTTAAATCTTGTGCTTCTTCCAAAAGATTGTAGAATATGAAGAAAAATGAATGGAACAAACCGTGATCTCGACTCAACAGGAAAATGCCAGCTGATTTCTAACCAAATTAATGTATGTAATTCAGCAGTGTTACAATTGTCCAATCCACTGCACCCCTAAATCACTGTATTTATTAGAAAACGTGGACATAATAAAACAGGAATTTGTCTGGTGTCTTTTCAAAAACATGTACAAAGATCAAGGAGGATCTCTGTGAGAGGACAGCCTGGCAGCTCTGCAGCTCTTTTCCTGCTGCAGAACATCGTCTGCTCCAGGTGGCAGATCTGATTCGCAAAGGAACGCCTTCAAAGTCCGGCTGAGTCTGAAACGAGCACTTAAAGTCACCAACAAAAGGCTCCTATGGACCATTTTTTAAGCAATTAACAAACTAAGGTGTAAAAAAAATCCAGTCAAACCCAGTTGCAAAGAGCCCAAACCACTTCTGAGGTGGCTCTGAGCAGAGCTCAGGGCTGCGCCCCAACTTCCCATCGCCCTGCATCGGCACCTCCCAGCAGTGAGGATGCCACAGATCAGCACCCAGCAGTGCTGTGCACACCTACACTTCTCTCAGCACAGACCTCCTGCAAACACCACTTTTGGGAACAGGCAACGCTTCAGAACTGAGGCGTCGATTTCAGGCAGAAAATAAATGCAGTTTTTCCTGAAAGAGAAATCAACCCAATCACCTCCCATCCAAAGGTCTGAAGATGCAGAACGAGGTTTTTTTTTCCCATATTATTACAAATCCAAACACCATTTTGATCAGTTAGTTTTCTCAAGTTTGTATATACAAACAAGAAGCCGGGAAACTAAGAGGGATGATATTTCAATCCAGCTTTCCCTAGATTACCAGATTCAACAAGAAATGGAAGTGTTCTTTGCAAACTATTGTTCTCAAGCCAGTTCTTCCACTCTATTTTTGGCTAATTAAATTAATCTGGTAAGCAGGTGTAAAACCACTTGTTTAAGCAATGGTTTGGGTTGCTAAAAGGAGAGATTGGGGGTATTTGCACAGTGAGAGGTTTGTACAAGGGAGCATTAAACCCTATCAACAAGAGGAAACTCCACTCAGGATGCAGCAAATCCTGTTTAGCACTTACCAAATCACACCAAATGCAAAACGCAGCCTGCTTCTAATCCAATCTACTAACATGAAGGTGAAGTATCATCATCTGTTTTCTTAGGCTGAAAAGTCTGTCCAGCTATATTGAATATGTTTTGCATCGCTAATGCTTGGCATGGTGAGTAGAAACAAATAAACGCTGCTGTCCTTTGAGACTTGGGCTGTATTTGCAGTCAGTGGTGTGCTCAGTTTTGACTGCAGACAGCCTTTAATTGCGATGGGAGCTTTTTCCACGTGCGTTTTATTTGGCTGAAATAGAAACTGAGCACCCTCAGTCACCAAAGGCAAATATTTAGCACAAAAAGAACCAAGAAGTACCAATCAGATAAATCCGTATCAACAGTGACCCAGAATGCAGTCTCACCTACACAGAACGATAACAGACCATTCTCAGTTTGCAAATATTAAATATTACTTTGGTGCAGCCATTACAATTTGACAGTGAAGAGTGACAGGCAATAGGAAAATAGCTTGAACAACTGTTTTCAGCTATCTGTCTCTGGGTTGTAAGCGTGCTGCAGAGGAATGGCAGCCCAACACCTGGAGGGCACCCAACCTTCTTGGATCCTGCAAAAAGCTGCAGGCTGCTGCACAATGCCATTTTTGTGGCACGCTGAGCTCATTGCCCAGCGCTTGGTCCACCCACCCAGAGCCCACATCCCTCCTGCACTGCCAGAGCTCTCAATGGGACTGCATTTGCTGTGAGGGACCATAAAGGCTGGGGTTTGGATGGGAGAGCTGTGGGGGGAGGAAGAAGGGAGGATCATGGTGATGTGAGCTGCGACTGCACAACCTGCATCCTCACAGTGCTACGGCCTTGCGAGAGCCCAGAGGGAGCCCTGAGAGCAGAGCAGTGGTGGTGATGCCCATGGGCTCCTCGGGACATGACGTGCTCAGAGCCACTGAGAGATGCCGACACTCCACCCAACATTGGTTCCAATGGCGAGAGTTGGGCAAAATGGCCATTTTGTGCTCCTCCTTCTACGGCCCCAACCTGCGACAACGACTGCATCCCTTCTCCTCTCCCCCATCCCAAGCACTTCTGCTCGCACCCCCCGCCCGCCCCTTCCAGATCTGCTCCTGTTTTTCGTCTATTTGTGAAGGTGCCCAAGACAGGAGCTCACTTAATACGTTCCCTTACGCTTGTGGCGCAACAGCCTATTCAGTACAGATAAGCCCCTTTAGAAATGAAGGGGAATTTAATTCAGTGCTTGAGTGACAGCAGGAAGATTTATCCCCTCAGTAGACAATACGGCTTTTGGGGCTTTAATCTTGCCCAGACAATGGGCTGTTTCTCGGCCCTCATCTTGTGCCTTTCCCACGATGTTCGGTGATTAACTGGGGCTCCATTGGATGGAAGCCACTATCTCTCATTTAAGAGTGTTTGCGCCTCTGTCAAGGACCAGGGAGGGAGGTGGGAAGAGGAGAAAGGAAGGGGAGGAGGAAAAGTTGAACTCATCCAGGAGCAATGCTGCGAGGCCGGGCGCGGGTGGGGGACACGGATGGGGACGGGCAGTGCCACCTCCCAGCACTGCGGCACAGCCCAGGGATGCGCTGCTGCAGACAGAGCTCCTCCCTCATTTCACTGTGGCCTTTGTTTAGGAAAGCACTTGGCACAGGCTGGAATCCACCAGTCCTCAGGGATGGGCTGCTTGAATGTGAGCATACATGCTTTCCTCCAAGAGAAGGATTCCAAGCGCACTGAAGACGTTCAGAGCAGGAGCTCAAGCTCTGCACTTGGTTATAGCAAAGCACTGAGAGCAGAGGACAAGCACCCAGAACACCAGGAATGCCTTCAGATATTCTGAACACCTTCGGATGGAGGTGTTCGCTGCCCTGTGTGCATTGCACAGTTATGGACAATTGTGCTTTCACAAAGTCTGTTCCTTCATTAGGAGCAGCAGCAGCACTGCGTTCTGCCATCACTGTCATGGAGCAGCCACTACTGCTGCTGTACTTTGTCCATCAATAGTTTATGTTCTTCTCGTGAGAAGAAAACACTGCAGACACCAAAGCTTCAGTTTTGGTACTGAACAGAAACACATATTTAGTATCAAAATCACAGCACAACTGTCTGAGCGGTGCTGGTTGCGGTAACCCTATGCTAATGCAGCCTTAATGGTCAATCCTAATGCACAGCAAGACCTTCTCATATCAAAACATTTCCTGCCAAAAGAATTTGGTTGCAATGTGGTGCTTTGCAGGAATTTTTCAGTTTGTGCTTCAGGGTTCTGCTCACTACAGAAGCAGGGCTGGTACAGGCATCTTCCACCATGGAGCTCCCAGGGAAGAGCCCACCGAGGGTAACCTCGCAGTAAGCAAGGAGAGCATCACACAGGAGGACAGAGGGCTCCTTCCCAGTGCAGATGGCCGAGGTGCACAGCCCCATCAGACCCCATCACCCATGCTACCATGGCCACACAATGCAGCCCCGGTGCTGGCACTGCACTTGCCTGGGCAGGGCTTTGCAGTCAGCTCTGCAGGCTGCTGCCAGGCGTAGAGCTGTGCTCCTCCAGCTGAAAGATGCTTTGTGTTCGCCACCATACATTGTCTGTTCTCTGATCCTACCACTGCATAGCTGGATGATTCAATCAGCCAGAAAAAGAAAATGTTGCAGAGCTCTCTGTTATTGATGGGAATGTTTGGGAGCAGCTGAGCCAAAAAGCAGAAGCGCCTGTTCCTGCTCACATGGGGCAGAGAGGAGTGTGTGATCTAATGGCCACAACCACTCCAGGGCCATCACCGCCACCACACAGCTCCCACATGGGACCTGCAGGCACAGGAACTGCTCTGCACTGTTGATGCACTCACAATTATGGAAGCACAGAGCTATTAAGATGGAAAAGACCTTTAAGACCATCAAGTCCAACTGCCAACCCATCCCAACCGTGCCCACCAAACCATGTCTCAAGGTGCCACATCTCCACATTCACGGGCCCTTTCCTTTTGCCTTTGGCTCTTGCGAGCTCCTCAGGACCCTCTAAGGGCTCCCTGCAGTTCCTGGGAACCTTCCAACACCTTTATGCCAAGCTGAGATGGCCTTTAACAGCCTGAGCTGAGAACACATCTACGCCTCCCCACATGCTCCAAGTGCAGAAGGGCTTTGGTTTGCTTTTGCTGCACCTCTGCCTGAAGATAACAACCTCATCTTCCTCATCCTCCTCTGCAAACGAGAAGTGCACGAGGTTCTGTCCCCAGGCATGCCACGGTCCCTCCTCCCCTGCAAAGCCTCAGGGCCATCAGCACTGCAAAACAAAAACCGAGGCTACGTGGGGATCTTCCCCTCACCCCAGAATACTTTCCCTCTCTGGCCTCCAAGCCACTTCAAGTGCTGTTTTTCTGTTCTATTTTAGACAGTGAGTGCAGGGAGGAAAGAACACAAGAGGAACAAAAATAAGATCCAAATGAAAGAACATACGTGGGGAGCCCGCAGAAAAGCAAAAGCTGGGTTCCTTTGTCACCTCCACTGCTGTGAACCCACTGCACCCAACTCAGAGAGACCAAACTGCGGCGTAGAACCCTGCAGCACCTTCCCTTGGCCCAGCACTTAGAGGAAGTGGGGGAAGTAGAAGGAAAATTACTCTGTACAGGCTTCCCAAAAACTGCAAGGCGCTCCTGTGGCAGCAGCTGTGGGGTGAAGCAGGTCTGCATTTAGGACAAGTGCAGCAGAGGAGCACAGCTCATCCTGCAGCCCACAGAACAGTGTTAAATAGAACGAAAAACAATCTCAGCATCCCTGCTTGCATTATGGGCTACGTCCAGTATTGAACTGGTTTAGCAGCTGGTTTGCAGCAGAAAACACTTTGATGGGAAGCACAGAGCCCTGCACCCTTCACCAGCCTCTGCCCACAGCCACGAAGGGACACAACGGCCACTGTGTAGAAGCTGACCCTGTTTTTCTGACAGCTTTTTGTTTCCAGCATCCTTAACTTCCCAAGCCCCGGCTCAGTACAGCACAAAAGCAAAAGTCTTCAGGAAGCTGCTTTGCTTTGCCATTGCTGCTTTTAACGGCGTCACCAACTCTTCACAAACTGACCCTTTTCTTCTAATAATCCACTTAAACATACATATTAAAAATACTCTTCAACCACAACCACTGCAACAGCAGCCCTGAAGCAAGGCAGTGTCAGGTCTCTCTTCCAAGGCCGCTTGCTTAAGCATGCAGATGTGTGTTTTTCCTTCTGAACGTGCACAAATCCCTACAAGCAGAGGTCGTCCCCCCCACCCCCAGCTGCTGGACGATTCCTGTTAGCCTGCCTAATGCTGGGTGCCATGAATCAGCTCAGGCACTGAGGATTCTCCCTCTCAGGATGTAACCACAGCAGCCCACTACTGCTGGCGTTACCCAGACTCAATGCCTCGGGGGTAGCGCAGCCCATGTGCTGAGGGAGCACACTCAGACTTTTGTCCTGGCCGACACAAATGAGGCACTACTGACAGCCCAAGGGATCAAAGTCTCCCCTTTATCAACACACACTTGGCAGAAATGTAAACTTCCCCATATATGGCTTCATAAATTTGTTTGAACTTACTTGAAAACCAGCTAAAGATGTTTCAAGGAGTTAAAACTCACTGCCCCTTTCAACTTCGGGTTCTGAACAAGAAAGGCAGCCCAGGTACTGTGGAGGCCAATTTTTCTTCCATCTGCTGGCTTTAAGTTGGCCGGGGAGGAGGGCTGTGCCAAGATTTCCACATGGGCACCTCTTGGTAACAAGGGAGAAGTCGAAGAAGGCATCAGAACAACCTGACAGTGAACTGCTTACTTATTTACAAAAATAATCAATTAGTGCAAACCCAAGCCAACTGATGACGCAGCCCCACGTCCCAGCAGCCCCCCGCGGCCGCCGTCCCCACTGCTGGAGGTGGAGGAGCAGATAAGGCTGGCAAGGAATGAATACAAGAGTGACCTTATCAGGAAAAGGAATGATTAACAGCGAGATGGGCAAGTGCAGAGCAGTTCCAAGGGTACACAGCCAGGAGCCAATGGGCTCTGGGAAGTTCTCGGCCTTACTCACGCCTCCCATTTCCATTCCTACTCCACGCGGTGTTTTCTAAAGGAGAATTTCTCAATAAGTTTGAGTTTGAAGATTCCAGGTAAAGTAAGAAACCCCGGTTTCTGGTGAAAGGAAGCACAGCAATGCGCTCAGTGCCGTGTTTGGTGCATTCCTTTCTCTGCTACTTCTCGCCCTGAGCAGACCACGACCTCCTGGAGGACCTGGACCAGGACAGGGTGAGCAGGGAGGAATGCCACAGCTCCTGGGCTGGTGCTCAGCCTGCTGTACTCAGATCAGAGCTGAGAGCCAACAGGTTGAAATTCAGAATCGAGACTGGAGACAAAACAAAGGATAACCAGAGGCTGCAGTACAGAAAAGCCAACACTGCAATGCCATACGCTCAGAGAAAGTTACAGAGGGCTTTAAGCAGATGTGCAAAACCACTCGCAATCATCTCAATAAAGGGACTGTTAAAATTGCACCACCGATCAAAATCAGGCAGAAGCACCTACCAGAATTCTAACAGCCAGCACGACCCAGCTCTTCACATTTACTGCCTTGGAAGTGTTGTGTACGTGGGTCTGACGCTGCCCCTGAAGTCAGACCCACATCCCTGGGTACAGAAAATGCCACAGACACTTTTTCTAAAGGACCAATGAAACTGCTTTACCTGAGCAGCCACCAGCTTCAAAGAGGAGGAGCTGGAGATGTGGGTTTTGTCTGCAGAAAAGGCGAGGGAGCAGCTAGAGACAGAAAGGGGAAGGAAAGAGGGGAAGAGCCAAGAAGGAAGCACCCGTCCTTTGACACCTTTCTGATAGAGATCTGCAAAGCAGAACATGTCCCTTCCCTCTCAGCCTGATCCGATTTCAGGAAGGGCCGCGCTCTGCCCCGCTGCTGCGGCTGATTGCCTTCGAGGGCTCCGAACGCAGAGCCATAGAATGGTTCGGGTTGGAGGGGACCTTGCATGCAACCCCAGCAGCCAAGGCTCTGCTGAGCCTCTGCCCGTCAGCACCGGGGTGAGGAGCCGTGCATGCGGTGCTGGGAGGACCCACAGCAGCACCCATTGCACCTCGCGTGCTGGGGCAGCGATCCCAGCTGGGAATGGCACAGAAGCCGAAACACAAAGCAGCACTTCATGGAATTGTGTTTCTTGATTTCTGTATCATCATTAAAAAGTGCGGTTTGGTCAACTAATTTAAGACGTCGGTGCACAACCAAATCAGAAGAGTAACATTGGAAGAAATAAAGCCCTCCGTGCCAAAATTCACTGCAGAAAAAAATAGTTCTTTTTTTTTTTTCCTTACCCCAGCAGTGCTACAACTTTGAACTTTGCAAAACTTCATCCCCAAACGGATTGACTTCTACATTATCTGACATTTCCTCATTAGCTTCTTTCCTTTCTCTCTTTTCTTTGCAAAAAGGCCCTTGAGTCCAACCATGTCAGAAGGCTCAGAAATTTGACAGATCTTACATTTCCAGCTCATTTTCTAATGAGTTTGTACATCAGGACTGATTAGTGTAATAAAGAATTCATGAAGCAAATAAATGTAACATGAAGACACCTTGAAGAGAGGAAAGAAAGCGCGAGCCAAATATGTTGAGAAAAGGTCTGGCCTTTTTAACCTTCATTTAATCGTTCTGACAAAGACACTTCATCAAAGCACCCTGGCAGGTATTTGGAGTTTGTGTGCATAAATACCAAGCTTTGAACTTTTTCTCCCTGCCATTACCCAGGAGATCCCATCATTAGCCTAATTCAGGCAACTTCTTATCAAGCAAAGCTGTGGTTCACCATCTCCTGACCTGCCACACCAGGCTGGAGCACCTGGACCCAACCCACTGGCACAGTGCTGTCGTCTCCACTGCTGGGACACCCACATAACCCTGCATGCTTGTTCCACAGGAGGAACTGCTTTGCCACTTTAAAATAAAAAGAACTGCGTGCTCACTTGCAAAGCCCACCCCTAGGTTCACTTGCATTTTATTTTCAGCATCTTTATTTCCTGTCGCCTTCCACTTAGCTTCTAACTGCACTGAGGACTCCGGACTTTGATGAGCTAAATAAGTTTGCACAAAGACAATTTCCTTCAGGATGCAAACTTTGTCATGCAGAACCGGCACAAAACCACCACCCAGATATCTGCATCCTATGGGAAAGGAATACCAGGATGGTTTTTAATTCTAATCCTACAGCCAATGGGCAGCAGCTCAGGTGCAGACGTTGGGATGAGCAAACCACCTCAGACAAGTTCCAGTGCCCGCCTCTATTTCCCTGCAGGGCAGCTCACAGGGAATCCCTCAGCACCGTGCAGCCAGCAGCAGCACTGCTCCTTTGGAAGCTGCAGGAAGATTCCTCTGAATAGGGGCTGTATGCAGATAGTTCAAAGGAGTCCTTGTCCTGGGCAGGCTGGGTCTGCATGGGAACTTATTTTTTTGTTCTTAGGAAGAAAGCAAAAACCCACAAGAAAAAAAAAGAAAAAAAAAAGAGAAAAAAAAAAGAAAGAAGCCAAAGAAACCTCCAGGAGTTCAAAGGGTGTTTCATCAGTCCCTAAAAGCAAGGAACCCTTTGTCACCACTGGGTGATGACCAGTCCTGAGAATGGGACATGCACTGAGCGGAGCTGCAGCAAAACCTTTCCTCCACGGCAGACTGCAGAGCTCCCTGCAGCATCCCCTGCATCACAGCTGCTCTGATGAAGGATTCGAGCTGAAGAGTTCAAATTTAAAAAATAAAAACGTTGTTCTAAATCTGATCCTCCTTGAAATTACAAAAGCTGATCCCTTCTCAGGTCCTTACTGCTGTATTTTAAAACTCACTAAGCTGTCACGTAGGAACGCTCCACCTCTGCCCACTTCTTATTTTCTGTGCTCTTTTGACCCATTTCTTCTAGCCACCTTTTCTCCCTTATTCTCCTTTTGCATCTCTTTGTGTTCTGCATCCCTTACCCACCTCACTTCCACTCCAGCTCTTCTCCCTGCAGGTCCTGCAGTGCCCAAAGCCTCACCCTCTGCCTTCCACTCTTTTGGACACCTATCCACCCCATGGATGAATATCACAAAGGAACACTATTTCCTTCATTGCACAGCTGCAGAAAAGCGTAGGAAAATCAACACGAGTGAGAAGATACAACCAACGTGAGAAGAAGAAATACAAAGCTGACCTGAACTGGTCGTGGGATACTGGGGGACACGTGTCCAGCCGTTTTGGCATGACACTTCTAATATATATGGTAAAAACAAGGTGCAGTGTAATTGGTGCAGGCTGGGCAGGCCTCCAGCATGCTGAGCTAAATAACTGATTCTGTATTTGTTTTATGGCACAGAGAACTATTCGCACTGTCTTCACAGAGCCCGAGGGATGGCTCTGCCCTGCAGCCACTGCACACCTCAGTGCAGCCCTGCATGGCAATCCAGGCCCCAAAACATCACCTAAATTCAGCTCCTTTGTGCTTCTGCCCCATTGTGCACTGCTGGAAACCCCCACAGGACGGAGCCCCGGGGTGGAGCTGGACAGAGGCTGCTGGCAAAAGCCATCACGGAAAAGTACCGTTTTCCTCTTTTTGGCCAAAGTCTTTTTCCATCTTTCCCTCTCCCCAAATTTCCAGTGGCCAAGTGGAAAAGGGAAACCTCATCCCATTCAAGCAAAAAATTTCCATGTATTTTTCCAAACAGCATCCGACAGCCCACCCTCCCCAGCACTGCGCTCCTCTCCAGGACCTTCACTCTGAGGTGGTTCCTTTTTGGGATGCCAGCATGCCCAGCACAGCCGTGCCTTCCCCCACCTGGCTCTGCCCATGCACTGATCCCATGCTTCCAGGTAATCCCACTGCAGCACCGCTTCTGCCGATCCCCTTCTCCAAACAGCACAGCATCAACCCAGGCTGAAAAGCAAGCTGTGCCACGCGTGGGTCACCAGCTGGTCAATAACAACTGCATTTAAGCACAATTTTTGGAATGGCCGTGTATACAACCAAGCCCACGCCTATGGAAAAGTGTGCTGCAATGAGGTGGAAGAGAGAAATACGCAAGAAATAACTGTTATCTCAAGTCCAGCTTTCATTTCACTCTGATTTGAGTGAGAGTTGAAGGGACACTTTTATATTTTAAAACATTTGCAAAAGCTTTACCCAAAATTAAGTCCCGATCCAAACGGAGTCCCCAAAAATGGCAGCACTGACCTCCAGCACTGAGAACATGATGCTGAACACAGCAGGACCAGCCAGGCACAGCCCAAAGCCAAACAGCCTTCAGGACTGTGCAGTGCATCCTCCAATGGCAACAAGCCTCGGGCTGCAGCACCAGCTGCAGAAGTGACTGCTTATAGGGGGCACCAAGGAAGGCGAACCATTGCCAACTACACACTGATGCTGGATGTTTCCCTGCTGCCTGTCCCCCAGGAAATTCACCACTGTCCATTCACCGAATGCAAGGTTGGAAGGGGCTGAGCTGGTTTTCCAGGCTGACCTCCTGCACAACAAGATCTCCTCAAGTTAATTCCTGTTTGAGACTCACAGACCTTTCAGGAACCATCCAACCTCAACGCTTAAATTGTCAGCAATAGCTGAACTTCCTCAGCTCACTCAAATTGTGCTTCCAAGAACGTGCTCAGACATTGTGTGGAAGCAGAGAGCTGGAGGTTGTCCCACAGCTGCCCAGGAAGATGAGGTGACCTTCCAGATCTCCCTTCCAATCCTATTTTCTTTGATGCTCACTTTTTTTTCTGCACTGCATCAGCTGTTATCTCACTTTTAGTCTATTTTGCTGCCAGACATTTCACCTTTTCACTTTCTCTTCGTTAAACTCAACAGACTGAGCTTCTGGAACAACAGGAAAACTGTTTATTCCTACGTTTATAGTTACACGTTTTCATTAGGATTTATGCACGAAGGTTTCGGTTACAAAGCAACAAAATGTGTTTTCCGTTGTTTTTGGGTTGTTTTTTTTTTTTTCTTTTAAAATCCATTTCACAATGAAATCCAGCCCCTAATCATCAACTGAGAATAGCAAAACAAGATGTATTATAATCCCCTTCATTTCAACGTTTTGATTCAATTAAAGGTGAAGATCCTACAGTAGGGGCTGACCCACTGCTCTCAGCTGAAAGGGGGAAGAAACGAGCTGGCTTTAAAATGAAACAGGTTTCTTTTCTGACGGACTGCGAGTTACAGGATGTTGGTAGTGAACCAATTAAAACACATCTTAAAACGATAAATACAAACCAAATGTACATTATCAGCATGTTCAGCCTTTTGTTTCTCGGCTCTATTTTGTTTCTGCTTATTGCAATCGTATGCGTTTGGAAAGGGGAGGGGGGGGGTGGAAATCAAATCATTTTAGGAAATAATAAATAAAGAATTCAGCAGGGGAAACAAAAGAAAGCTGCGTTTATTCCGACATAAAACAAACCATTCCTTCAGAGAGCGTGCTGAGAAAGAAGCCACAGCGTTCCTGGATCACAGCTCAGAACCACGCGGGCAACAACAGCAATTCTGCCTCGGTGTAAGACAGCAGTGTGGCACCAGGTCACACCAAGTGCAAACCTCCACTGCTTTCACAGTAAAACAGACCGAGGTGGCACGGGTGGAAGTGTTTCACTTTTCACAAGTCCCAGGAAAAGAGAATTTGCCTTTTTCTCCTCCCTCGTTGTCACTTTTGTGCTGTTCAGTTCTTAGCAATCTGCCTGCATTCCCTCACCCTGGGCTCATTGCCCTTAATGAAAAACCATGGAAAGTTTGCACGACTTTTTCATTATCTGAGGCTGCAGGTAAGTAGCTGCACAGCCCTGTGCTTAGTGGAAGGAAGTATTGAAAATCTCCTTTGCTATTCCTTGTTTCACGGTTTATAACGTGATACTTATAAATACTTTGGTAGTAGATTAAGCTCCAGAGCAATGAAAACATTTAAAAAAGAGCACAAAGCCTGCAAGTGTCCAAATGAGGGACCAGAAACTCTGCTTTAAGCTCCAGGAGGGGGTTTATGAGATGTAGTGCCATGTGCCATACAATACAAGATAAACATCTGTTGTTATTTCAGTAAACTTAAATCAGATGTTAAGCTCTTTCTGCTGGCGGATAGTGGCACAAAGAAGGAGCTTTCTTCTTACCGAGGTGGCTGCATCCTGTGCTGGGAGAAGATTCTGGAGAGGACCAAACCATGTGCTGATGGAGCAGGAGGGAGGGGGGACATCCCAGGGCTGCACTCTGGAATTTCTGCCCAGAAAGACATTGGCTGCAAGCACCGAGGACGGAGGCACTTGCATGCTGGAGAGCACATCCCAGATCGGATGACTGCAACGGAATTACCTCTGTCCCCTCGCCCATCTCAGCATACCACAAAAAACAAGCAAGCCTTTGGTTAGCCACATGGCCTCGGGGGCAAATGGCCACGCAGTGGGACCAGCTAGCAGGTTTGCACCCACACGGAGGGCAAATCACAGCTTTTGGAATCACGGAATCACAAAGGTTGGAAAAGGCCTCCAAGATCACCCAGTCCAACCACCAACCCATCCCCACCATGCCCACCAACCACATCCCCAGTGCCACATCTCCACGTTGAACACCTCCAGGCGCAGTGACTGCCATTCTCTGGGCACTCTGTGCCAATCCCTCTTCATCATGTTCGCCATGCTCAACCCACGCTGGTTGGCCGTCAGTAACATGCTTTCATTAAACACCATCAAATAGGTCAGATTTATATGCAGTATTCCATTATAAATTGTAAAGAATCAGTCTTAATTGCCAACTTTGACAGCTGTCTACTTTCCTCATTACACACTGTAAGCTGTAAGGTACAGCTAAGTTAATATTCCAAGCTGTTTCTGTTTTCAGCATATTAAAAGGGATCTTATATCCCCAGCACCAGACAGCATATGGAGCTCAGTGCTCCGAGCCCTGGGGTAAAACTTCCCAGGGTTGTGCTGGACTGCTGGAGATGTTGTAAAAAGGATTTTGCAAGGTATGGTTCCAGGAGCCGGGTTGCTCGTGTTCCTCTGCACAGTGGTTACTGGCAGTGCAAATGAACCATGGACCAAACGCAGAACTCCGGATAAAGTTAACAGCACTCTGCCTTTGTGTCCCATTCCAGATGTATTTCTGTTCAGCTTTTAATTTGGAAATTCTGTGGCGTAAAGCGATTTAACAATGCGCTTTTAATGACCCTATATATATATATACACATATATATATCTTTTGTTCCATTTTTATTTACCTTAGCAGCACGCTAAAACACAACCAACGCACTCCAATCCTTACATTATATTTTAATCAGTGTTTCTATATAGGAAAGACAAAGACACTACTCAGCACAGACACACACCTATGTACTGCATTTCCCAAGGTGCAGAATTTAATACCCACAGCGCTGTCTCCCATCACCATCGCTGCTCCCTGCCCAGCAGAGCCCTGCAGTTTACGCCTGTAAACCCAGGAAACAGCCCCCAAGGCAGCGTGGCTGCGAGAGGAGCTGAGGGCAGACAGATGTGCCCAACCATTAATTAATTTTAGGAATTTTGTTGGAGGGATTCTTGCTTTGTTATAACAGTCATATAATCAGCACAGACAATGTAAGAGGAAAGAATAAAACTTCTGATATGAATGCTGAAGGCCGCCTTTAGCACAGTACATTCAACTTTGTCTGTTTCCCTACATACTTCCGTATGGATTTTCATGGAATCCTAGAACAGCTTGGTTAGAAGGGATCTTAAAAATCATAGATCCATAGGATGATTGGGTTGGAAGGGACCTTAAAGACCCGATGGCCATAGAATAATTGGGTTGGAAGGGTTCTTAAAGATCATAGAGCCATAGAATGGTTGGGTTGGAAGGGTTCTTAATGATCACGGAACCAAAGAATGATAGAATGGTTTGGTTAGAAAGGATCTTAAAGATCATGGAACCATAGAATAGTTGGGTTGGAAGGGACTCTGAAGATCATAGAATGTTGGGCTGGAAGAATCCTTAAAGACTGTACAATTATAGAATGGTTGGGTTGGAAGAGACCTTACATCATAGAGCAGCTGGGTTGGAAGGGACCTTAAAGAACACAGAGCCACAGAATGGTGGGGTTGGAAGGGCTGTTCCAGTGCCTGCCCCAGCAGCAAGGGATGCCGCAGGGCCACGGAGCCACACGCTGAGCTCTGCTCATGGTTCCACCAGGCTGGGGCTCTCTCCCCATCTGTCACAGCCCAGCCATCCGCAGCTCTAATCCCGTGCAACATTTATGGAGCATTCCTTCCTTCTCTGCTGAGCAAGTGCAAATACTGCTTGGCAGAGCACAGCTGCCCGCAAGGAAGGAGCTCCTTGGAGCACTTGCAGCAGAACTCCAACTAACCATAACATCGCACATCTGAATAATACTGTGAAAAATATATAAAATACGTTACAGCGTTAGAAGTTCAAACATCTTAAATCTTGAGCACGCTGTTTACTGGGCTGGGGAGGTGACAGAAACAACATTCAGAAGTGGGACGAGGAGAGAAAAGAGAGCGGAGCGCGTGGGGCAGCCCTGGGGAGCTCCAGAAGGAAACAGCACACAGCAGAACTGCAAGGACATCCAGCAGGGAGGGAGGGAGCAGGAGGGCAAGGAGCAGGGAAGGGTGAGTGGCAAAGGGAAAGAGCATCCCAAATAGAGCTGGGTCCTCCTGCTGTGCCGTAGCCTCATTGCCCTGCTCCATTCCCAGCACTGATTGCTGGGGGCTCTGCAGACAGAACAGAGCAGCACTTGCTCCGGGATTGGCCAAAATTCAAGATAAATTCCATGTTTGAGCTTGATTCCAAAAAAACGTTCTGTCAATTTTCAAGTCGGAACTTTGCTAAAATATCAGATTGCTTTGAGCTTCTTTCCACATGCATTACTGCTGATTTATTGCTCTCGGGCTCTGCAGTCCATTTCAGCAAACAGAATATTTAAACAGTCACTGCGAGAAATATTAAAACAAGCGATGGAGAGTGTTGCAAGATGGTCAGCCCAAACCTCAGTGAGTTATCTGGGGGCTGGGGCAGCAGGGAAGGCGGCTTCTTGGTTTTATTGGGATGCTCGATGCTATTGCTCTATGCTGTTTTTACATGCAGACTTTTAACAAATCAAGGAGAAGTTGGCTTGTTTGCTCCTTGGGGCTGCCAACTGATGGAGGCCCTACAAATCCACGTCCTGCTGCCCATCAGCACCCCATGCAGTGATGCAGTGGGGTGAGAGCTGCGCACGGAGCCCTCGGATGGCTCCAACCAATCTGAGCAAATTCAATTTCCATCCGTAACCGTGAACTTTTCGAGCTTCTGTAGCTTCGAGTCAGCTCATTAACATTACTTAGGCATCGTTTTTATAGCTGAATTATACTATGTTTATACTGTGGAATTCCATTACTTAATTGCTGCACTACTGGAAATTTCAGTGGGGTTCTCGCTTTTCGCATAAATCTTGAGAATAAACATGTTTCTGTATTTCTCTTAATTAAGTGCATATTTCATAAAAATAGCCAACGCAGACAAATTAAGCAGAGCATCATTTGTTTAATCAACAGGGAAACTCGTGCCGCATGTAAATGGAGAAAATCCACGAGCTTTGGTCTTTGCTCCCGGGAACCAACAGAGATTGGGGCTCCTTTGGATCTCCCAGTCCTGCAGAGAGCTGCAGGCAGCTCCCATGGTGGGGGGTGTCCTGAAGGGGAGAGCAGCACCCAGGAAGGAGCAGCCCCTCACCCAGCAGTGCTGTGGGTCCCACTGGTGCTGCTCCTCTGGGTGCTGCGAGGGTTGGATCTCTTAAAGCTTTTATCCATTTGTTTCCTTGCGGTGGTAAAGGCTTCCTGTTCTTTTTTTTTGGTCTTTTTCCCCTTTCCCTGAAGGAGGCAGATCACAGGGATGACATTATAGCATTTTCCCTCTCCCAGTGTAGGAGCAGCACACAGAAGAGACGTTCTTGCAGCGATGGGGAGAAACAAGAAGTGAAAGCGAGCAATAACAGGAATAAACGTCTTCATTTTAGGTCAGGGAATATTTTTTTCTTTCAAGTTCAATTTGCTTCCCCTTCTGCACAGCTTTTGTGACTGTTTTGAAGTTTAGGAAGAGATAAAGTAAGGTCTGAATTTAACAAATTCACTGCGGGCTCCAATCTGTCTTCTGCTGGGGCATCGAATGGGTGCAGCAGCCACCCAATCAGAAATGGCTCCTACAGCAGAGGAGGGTCCCTGCCTGCCAGGGCTGCACCTGTAGGGCTGTAGCACAGTAGAGCTGTGCTCCTGTGGGTGCTCTTTCATTCTGGCTCCGTGTCACCAGGCTGCACACCAGCAGCGTCAGCTCTGACCCCAGAGCACCACTCCAGCACATTTCTCACTTAAGTAGGACTGAATTCTTATTTTGCTGCTTTTCTCTGCGAAAGATACCAGCAAACAAGCAAAGTTCCAGATCTGGAGTGCATTTCCAGGCAAAGAAATGAAAGTGTGTGGCCCCAAAGGGCTGCAATTGAAGAACACCTCTGTGCAGAGAGGGCAGGAAACACCCAGAGCCCAGCACATGCAATTCAGAGTTCCTCCAAAACCTTTCAGTGTTTGGGAGGGGACACGTAATCCGTTTTGATAACTCTTGCCATTAAGCAGTGATAAATAATTAAATCTCTTTAACTGTTTCATTAACCAAAGGCAGATCGAGAGCACTCCGCAGATAGAGAGCAGATCAAAAAGGCTGAGGCAGGCTGTAAATTCCCCCGATGCTTTATGACACCATTTGTATTCTGTCACTCACTAGCTTTATGTATAGTCCAAGCTGTGAACTGAATACCCCATTCAGAAAGCCACTCACTCTGCATGTTATTGCAATTTAATATTTTCACACACAGGCACATCATTATCTTGGAACCTGACACTGCAAGGAGAATTCCGTAATTTTTCAAGAGGGCTTTTTTCTTTCTTTCCTTCTTTCTTTCTTTCTTTCTTTCTTTCTTTCCCCTTTCTGTTGTTCCAATGCAAGCACTGAGGCACGAGATTGATCTAATTGAGCCCCATTCCAATATTTTGTCTCTAGATACATAGACCAGAGGGGAGACGTAGATGTTTGCCTGTGTTTTCACGGGTTCTTCTCATTTCCAACATGTCTGGGTGCAGTTTCATTGAGGACTCAAAAGGGAAGATGAAGGGTCTGTCATTGCTCATAAGAAAACCACCTTGCACACTTACAGGCTGAGATACATATATGTGTGTAGGTGTGTATGTGTGTGTGTGTGCATATATTGATGGTGAAGTCCTCACTCCCTCACTCTGCAGTCTCTGCCACGTGGCTGTGGCATGGGCTCATCCCCCTTTGCTGCTCTTTGCAGGGCAGCAAACAGCATTCCTCAAAGCTGGGCCAGAAGAACGGGGCACATTAATAATCACCAAATCTCAGGGCAAAACGTTATCAATATTTCAAGAGCCAGGTCACATCAGGAGAAGGACTTTAGAAGCAGAGACAAAGGCACAGCTGGTGTGACCCACGTGAGCAGCTCTATCACACGCAGACCCTCGGCAGCTAATCATTAACACAACTCAGATCTAACACAAATCTTTATGTGCAGGCAGCATTGATGTCCAAGGAACGCGGTGCCTCCAGGGCTGCTCCAAAGTCCGGCGCAGCCGAGGACAGACTGCTGTGCACTGCAGCACTGCTGCCACCAGGGCTGCCCTGGGAGAAGAGCCACGTGCAGGGCTCGAGGCAAACCATCACTGCAGGACCCCTTCATCCCAAGTGGGTGAGACAGAGCCTGGAGCCGCCCCGGGGCATGGGAACTCAAATAGGCTTCCCAGCCCCAGCAGGACCTGAAATCTCATTTCTCCCACCCAGACGACACAAGAGGCACGAAAAAATGAGCCCAGCAGTGGGACGTTCCCCTGGTTAAGTCCCCAGGCCCATCTCACCACCAGGACAGCAGCACTTGGAAGCACTCGCTGCCCTTTGGGTGGGAACAGGTCCATGCTGAGCAGCAGGAGCTCCCCAGGCCCCGAGGACACAGCGCACACTCAGCTCACCTCCAGCACCATTCAGCTGCATGGAGCCCTCACTCCCTAACAGATGCAACCAAACACAACACGAAGGGCAGAACTCCGTTCCCAACTTTATCAGGCCAAGCACTCGAGGAGCTCTCCAGCTCTAAGAACTCCCCAAGTGACCCCGCTCTGGTTTCCATTCATTCTCTATGGGATACAGGAGCAGAAGCGTTCCTGAGCTTGTCAGAGCTATCCGTGAGGCATCAGCTGCCTTTTAAATGCGACCACTGTGCCATGCGGGGATTTAGATTTGTTTTATTCCTATGTGATAATTCTGAAATAAAATATATGATGGTTTGCTTGTTGTGCGTGTTCCCTATTTCGCATTTATGTAATAAAATACAAAATGAAACCAGTCCTTTTCTATAAACAGAAAAAAATAGTGCAGCAATTTTATACTACATGAACTTCAAGCACAGCCATTTAAAAATTCATTTACATGATTGAGCCCAAAAGGTCCATTCACTGTGAAATAAAACCCACAAAATGCTGTTTTGAAAGGACAGCAAACACCAAGCTGATGGGAACTAAACTTCATGGGCATCAGAGATGGAATCAAGGATTTTTAGCAAAATCTAGGTTGGTTTTTTGAGTTGTGTGCTTTTATTTTTCCTCCTGCAATGCCAATAAAACATATCTGGGTATCACTGGGACTGAAACACCACTGCTATAAAGTTAAAGATATGGGAAAGAAAATTAACTACTGTTTATGGCAGCGGTGATGGGATCTGCTGGGCAGCACAGCCCTGCCCTGCTGTGTGGCTCCAGGAAGGGCTCTGTGCCTTTGGGGCCCAGCACTGTGTGACACACACTGAGGTTATGGAATTGATCGTGAAGAAATAAACAGAGCGCACTTCTGCACTGGAATATTGAGCTGCAGATGCTAAAGGTGAATGTCCTGAAACGAGCCGTGCACCAGAGCTTGTGCATCTGATGCACAGCCTTGTGAAATCTCCTGGCTGGCATCCTCAGCTGGCGACAATAAGCTCAGCTGATGGTGAATCTGAACGACACGAGCCCTGTCCCACAGCCCCCAGCCACAGGCCAAGGCACTCTGCTCCCTCCAGCCCTCAGAAGCCCACAGCAGTGCTCAGAACCGCTCCAAGAAGTGGCACCAACAAGGATGAGACAGCAGAAGGGGAGCTGTATGGAAAATGGGTCTGACTCCACCACGTCTCCATCTGTACTGCTAGCAAGAACCGTCCCTCGCACTGCAGCCCAACACGAGCAAATCCCATTGGAAAACACATCCAAAAAAAGAAACAAACAGGTTTCAGTGAGCACCGAGAGCCCATCTGAGAGCCTGGGGCTTCAGCAGCCAGCTGTGGGCTTTGTGTGGTGGAAGTGACCGATGAACCTCCCGACCAAACCCACGCACGACAACGCACAGCCACCCTAAGACAAGATTTTGTTAACTAAAAACCATCGGGGCACGTTTAAAAAATGATTACAAATTATTTTAACAGTGTATTCGCGGAGGGTTATAAAAACAGCTATAATATTTTTGTCTTGGATTCTAGAATTACCAGTGTGACAGCTAATGCCGTAATGATTTGTTTCAAATGCCAGTGTTTAAGCTGTATAAAGCTGATTTTATACATTTTTCCAGTAGGCCGCATTGTAGTTAATGAAATTAAACACACCAATCGCATTTGTCCCCAGGGGATGAGGAACTGAACACGCCACCGGTTTATTTTTTTATTAAAATAAATTGCAGCCAGCAAGATGGACTAATTGCGTGCAGAATTGAAAAAGAAACATTCCATTGATATAATTAAGCCAATTTTCACGGACAAAAATAGTTATAGTGGATATAAAATAAGCAGAGCATTCACTGCAGTTTGACTTCTCCCCACCCTCTATATTCGGTACAGAACATTCACTATTACACAAATACCTCTCCCAAAAGGCTGTCGGCGTTATCTGGCACTGACGGCTAAATTGGCCCCAAGTGCTGACGTGGGGATCTTGTGCCCATGGTGGAAGAGTTGGCAGAGCCAAAGCCAACAGAGCACTGAGACCCCCAGCTCGGAGCAGAGCACCTCAAAGACCCGAAGGCCAGCGAGGAGAAATGAACCCCACCACCTCATTCGGGTGCCACTCTGCACCCTCCCAACACAGCCAACCCTGCAGCAGATGAGGAATTTCCACGCCAGCCCAATGGAGGCCAAGCTGGGCGGCCATGGAAGCATCGCTGTGCTGTGCTGGATGCGGCTCTGCCTTCCTTCAGCTGGAAAAGGAGAACACAGAAGAGAAGTGCAGCCCCCCAAAGTGTGAAGCACAGCCCAGTGCAGGGAAACATCTTCCCAATTCCTAACTAACTAACTAATTAACTAACTGAAAAGCCAGCAGCTCACTCGGGGCACCGGCGCCCAGAGGAACAACGTGCATTCAGGGGATGAAAGCTACATTTTGGTTTTTATTAGCAAAAGAGAATCACATCATTCACTGAGCAATGAGAAGGAAAAAACTCCTCGGGATGGGGACACTCTGTTACAGATTTGGACGCAGCACAACGCACAACCGACTGCAATAAAAATAAAAATAAACGGCCCAGGAGTAGGCAGCGGTGATGCATGAAAATCCATTAAGCAAATAAAAGAAATAATAAGGTCGTAGATCTTTTCCACCACGACATCCCTGACCTGCAATTCCTCCCGAAAAAAAAAAGAAAAAAAAAACAACACAAAACAACAACAAGAAAAAAAGGGAGCAGATTTAGGATCAGAAAACGCAGCAGCAATTTTGGTGTGGAATGCTGCAGAGTTCTGACATATCAACAGGCTGTTAGCAGAGAGTGGAAACAAATGTGTCCACACGTATCCTTCAGGAGCCCTGATCCCTAAGGGCAGATGGACACCAACGTGCGTGCATGTGTCGGTGTGCTGGTGAGTTACCCCTGCAGGATTTAAAATGCCATTTGGGAGGCTGGCATGAGAAACGCAGCGCTTGGATCCCTGCAGCCAGAGCCCAGATTTGCACGGGTTTATCATTTAAATAACGGGGCTGAAAGAACGGGGCGTCCCGCAGCGGTGGGACAGGCACAGAGCCGTGCAGAGGGCACACAGCACCCAGCCTTACAGCAAAGGCCTCGGGAACAAAATCGCTCTGCAATAGGGAGTGCAAATTGCACAGCAGAAGGGCCGAAGCCTGGAGAGTGCAGCTTCTCTGCCCGATGCTCCGGCCAGGCAGCACGGCCCTGTGAGATGCACCTCATTCAGTCCTGCAAACTTCCCTGGGACTTCGAGCACAGCGCTAAACCGGGCCGAGCTTTTATTAAGCACAGAAGCCCTAATAATCAGAGCTGCAATAACAACAACACTTGCCACTCATCGGGGCCGTTCCCTGCCAGCAGCTCGGGGCACAGCACCGGCAATGGGCAGGAGGGCATTTCCCAGCGCAGGTGGAGAGGTGCAGGAGCCGCGGCTCAGAGCGGCGGTCACGGAGTGGTTACATCCGACACGGAGCCGGGGTACGATTACAGCGAGCACAGTTACACTGACTGCTGCTCTGTTGTGAAACCCAAGCTCCTGCGTCGCGTTTTGCATAGAAGCGAGTGGAGATTTGGTGCTCTCAGGTGCGCTCCGCTCGCTCCCATTCGGCTCCGGCAGCTCGCAGCACGGCAACCCCCGGCTCTGCCCTCAGATACGCTCACAGCAGCCTTGCTGTCTGCTTCTTGTTTTTAACCACCTCTGCTGATCAGAAACCCACCTTGCTGCTGCCGATCGCAGTTCCAACGCAAAGTCTGAAAATAAGGCAGCCCTGCCTGTCGCTAAACTAAGTTCGTCACACGCAGCTCGCTGCTCTGCTGCACATCCCTTGCAGGTTCACCACTGCGGCGCCTGCAGTTTTACCATATATTGTGAGATCTTTCTTACGGTGCATCAGTTGTGTCTGCACGGACACTCCGTGCACCGTGCAGGGTTTGGACACAACGCTACGGCAACGGCCATCCAAAGGGAATGCAGTTATTCCCTCTGCATTTTCTTAAATAAATTAAATACGTACAGCGGGAGGGGGGGGGAAGAGGGGGGGCAGGTGGGGGTGAAGCGATAAATTATATTTGTACAATTCGGGTAATTTTTTTTTTTTTTTTTTTTTTTAAGACTAAACTGATTTTAAATCCTTGCTAATTTTTGTTGAAGCGCTAATTACACATCACCGTAATTAGCGGATCAAACCCCCCCCCCCCCCCCCCCCTCCTCACTCACACACACACACTCCTTTCGCTGCCCGGGTTCTTTAATTGCCTAATTGAACAGATCCGGGGCAGGGCGGGCGGCAGGGGCTGCGCGGCGGCGGGTCCGGCCGCACCTGCGCGGGGTTGCGCGGGCGTGGAGATAGCGCCGGGCCGGGCCGTTCGGGATGCGCTGCCCGTGGCATTGCGGCTCCCGGAGCCCATTCCGTGCTCGTGTCCTCCCGCGGATCTGGGGAGAGATGCGGTGAAGGAAGCAGACGCCTCGGAGATGTAATAATAATAATAATAATAATAATAAGGCTCCAAAATTAAAAGCCTCCCAAAAGCTCCGTATATTTTTGTCTTTCGTGTGCGCCGCGCTCTCGGCGCTGCCCGCTGGACGCGGAGAAATCCGCTCCGTGAGCAGCGGGATCGGCCCCGCGCTGCCCCGCAGCCATCGGCCGGGAAGGGACGCGGCGCTCCCGCAGCCCACGGAGCCGCTCCGGCTCTGAAACTCGCGCTGCGACTCCAACTTCGTCCCGTTCCCGACGCTAAAAAACAAACGGGGCTGCGGGAGCACCGGCCGCCTTTCTCCGGCACGAACGTTTATTTTGAACTTAAACCGCAACCACCGCTCACCCGCGTGTGGTCTGCGAGCCCGTTTGTACTTTGCAAAGCCGGCTCGAAGAGTCGAAATGGAACGAATTGGCGGCGTGCGGACGGCACCGCGCTCCGATGTTTGCCGCCCGGCCTCGCTCCGCCGTCACGGGGAGCTCCGGGACTGCCCCGCGGACGGAGCCCCGAGCCGGGGGGGTCACAGCTCGGCCGGCGGTACCGCCACCCATGCCGGGCCGGGGGGCGGCGGGGCTCAGCCCGGCGGTGGCCGCCCCGCATCGCACCGCACCGCCGCCCCTTGCCCCGACTTTCCGGCCCTGCCGGCGCACCGCAGCGAGCCGAGGCCGTTCCCGGCCCCGATACCTGCGCCTTCCTCCTCGCGAGTCGGCTCCGAATCGCCCGGAGTTCCCCTCTCACCCCCACCCCGGCTCGCACACGCACATTCAACCCCTTTCCAAGTCAGGTAATAGAGTCGAAGTCCCAGAGGAGCTTCACATCTGCTTAAAATATTGTCCAATGAAATGAAATTCTACAACGTAGCCGTGGGTTTCCTACAACCGCCGCACGCCGCTCCCCCCCGGGTACATCGCGGTGCGGTGCGGGCACGGAGCGATCGGTACCGACCCGGAGCGACCCGCAGCCCCGCGTCCGTGTTCCAGCAGTTCTGCAAATAAATACTCCTGGGATAGTGAAACCTTAGCTGCGGGCTACTGTTTGGAACCGTGATCCCTCAAAAATCCTCCGCTGAAACCCCATAAACCGTTGGGCCTTGTATTGTATTAAACACCTGATGTTAATCAGAGCTTCCGAGCGGCCCTGTCCCGCAGTGCCCGCCCGAGGTCGGAGCTCCCGGCGCCCACAGATGAGGGCCGGGGGCAGCGGGCACGCATGGAGCCCGGCCGGCTTCGGGAGGAGAGAAAAGAACTTTTTAAATGGAAAATAATCATCATAGTAATAACTAAAATAAAATAACGTCGATAATATTGCACTGTATTCAACCTCGCTGGCACAGCGCTCTGAAAACTGCTCCTTAAAACAACGCAACTCGAGCCGACAAGCGACAAGGATTTGGCTTTTCTTTTCTTTCTCTTTTCTTTCTTTTTTTTCCCTCTCTTTTTTTTTTTTCTTTCTTCTTTCTTTCTTTTTTTTTTTTTTTTTTAATGGAAAATGTTATTATTTGAGTGCTTGTTCTTCAAACCACTTTATTGTAAAAATAAAAGGAAATCAAAGCCCGGCGGTTCCGCCGCTGCCGCTTCCCGCACGCGTCGCAGCGCGGATCGCGGGGCGGCCCCGAGCGGAGCTGCGCTCGTTGGGGCGCGGAAAGTGCGCGGCTGCGGAACAACGCACGCGGCTGTGGGAGCGGGGGAAGCTCCGCGGGGTGAGACGCGGCCTCGGGGCTGCGGGACCGGAGAGTTTCGGAGAGCGGAGCTGCGGGCCGCGAGAGAACTCGGGTACGGAGCGAGCGAGAAGAGGGAAAATAAATGAGAAAAGGAAAGGGAGAAACGGCCCCGTAGCGCTACAGAATCTCGGCCGAGGGCTGCGCTGTGATTTCGGCCACGACGAGAGCGGGGTCGGGCCGCTGCTCCGAGGCCCGTCAGCGCCGAAAGCCCGAACCGAGCGCGGGGTGCGCGGTCCTCCCGCAGCCCCTGGCCCGCACCTGAGCGCGGGATTTGCGCTCCCTCGGCCGAGTCCGACCGGCACCGCCAGCTCCAGACGCGCGGAGCGGCGCCGCTATTCCCGCTGCTCCAGGAAGCTCCGGGACCCCCGGACCCCCCAACGCGGAGCCGGAGGGGAACAGAAAGTACGGAATAAGGGCAGGAAGGCACGGGAAGGCGGCCCCGGCCCGGGGGAAGGCACTGAGCGGCCGCGGTGGGGTTTTCTGCCCCGTTCCTCCCCGCCGAAACCGCGCTCCGCTGAAAATCCGGCCTGAAACGACTCGAAAGAAAGAAAGGAGGAAAGAGGGGCCGGGAGAAGACGGAGGAAAAAAAGCCGCGCAAGACTTACGAGCTGCAATTCCACCCCCAAGTAAATTTTAAAAAATTAAAAATTAAAGACACTCCCCCGCTCCCCTCCCCCCCCCCCGCGCCGCTTCTCCCCCGGCCCGGCCCGCAGCGCTGCCCGATGCTCCGGCCCTGCGCGGGGCCGCTCCCGCTACGCGTTCTCTCCCTTCGCCCTCCCGGATAATTGTTTCCGAGGCTGGAAGGGCCGCTTTTTTTATTATTATTATTATTTTTCTTTTCCGTTTGTCTGTGCTGTCTCTCCCCCCCCCCTTCATCCCCCCATTACCCCCCCACCTCCAGCTCTAAGTCTCTTTGCATCGCGCAGGCAGATGCCAAACGCAGACCTCTAGCGCCCACTATTTCAAAAGCCAGGAATATTATTTCACAAGACTTGGAACGACTCAATAAAAAAAAAAAAAAAAAAAAAAAAAAAAAAAAAAAAAAAAAAAAGTTGCTATCCCCTTTCGTCAACTTCGAGCTAACTTTCGCTTTTCTCCCCCGGCCGCCGGCCCCGCGCAGCTCTCCCTGTGCCCGCGGCTTCCACTCCCCGGGCAGCGCGGAGCAGCGCGGGGCCGCCAGGGCTGCGCGCACCCGGAGCGAAGAGCGCGGCTCCCGCCGCCGCCGCGGGCGCGCAGAGGGGCTGTGGGCGCGCAGCCCCCGGCCCGGCTCCGCGCGGCGCTGCCCGAACCCCGCGGCGGCGGTACGCGGAAGAAGGGAGAGGAAGGACCTACTTTTGGGCAGTTTTCTCGCCCTCGCCTTGGATCTCATCGTGTCGGCTTGCGGATTCCTCTCCTCCTCCTTGAGCCCAGAAGCAGCTACACACTATCTTCATCTCCCAAGCATTGTCAGTTTGGACACCTTCGCACATGCGCACAGAGCATTCAATCTGACACCCTCACCAGGGCCAAAAAAACTTTCCAATGTATTCATCATCATCGGGGTGGTTGGTTTTTTTTTCCCCTGTCCTATCCTCTTCTCCAGACCACTTATCTCTGCCCCCTCCTCTCTCCGCGCACCAGCGCAGCCTTCCCCCGATCTGCCCCTTTAAGACAGACGCGCAGCGCTCCGACCCCTCCGCGCAGCGCCCCTCGGAGCGGACAGTGCCCGCGGACCCGGGTGCCATCCCCGAACGAGGTGATTATCGCTGTTATTCCTGCTATTCTTACTATTACTTGATAGCAATGCCGTCGAGAGTTTGTTCACGGGTGTCTCCTCGGAATTCGTACGCGTTTTAAACGCGCTTTTCTTTTTAATCCGAAATATACATAGATATATAATAACGATTATTTACAGCAACTTCTCAACGAGTTTGTTTATTTTCTCCCTTTTTACCCTTTTCCTCCTCTTGCCCCTTTCTGCGTGGGGGGGTTCCTGACTCCTAACCAGCACCAACTTACACTCTGTGCCGTACCGGCACGGCTCTCTTTTGTACGGGGATATTTATTTTAACTACCGGCGTCGCAGAGTTCAGCGGTAAAGCTCTTCCTACCCCAATTTATTCACTCATTTCGACGCGTTTTGACCGGGAATATATATATATATATATCTATGTATATATATAAAATAAAACAAAGCGAATGCAGCGGTGCTGCTGCCCGTGCCCCGGGGCCACCCAGGCCCAACCGAGCCGGGCTGGGCCGAACCGGGCCGGGCCACCCGGGGACAGCGGGTGCCGGTGCCGCTTTCTTCTGCGTTCCAGGTGCCGCTGGGAGCGCTCCCGAGGGAACGGTCGCTGCCTCGCCGGGGGAAGCCGAGAGACCCACGGACAGCCGAGAACAGGGGGGTGAGAAACCAAATATATATAGATGTACGATCATAACACCAGTAAACCCAAACGGTGCCCGTCGTCCCCGGAAGGGAAGGTGGAGGGAGAGCGGGCAGCTCCTCTTTGAAGAAAGGAGCGAAGTGTAAATAGCCCGGTGATTGATGTGCTGTCTTTGACTGCGGAGAAAGCACTGTTTGAATTCAAGTGGCCAGGTCAGATGGTCACGGAAGAAGGTTGAAAGGTAGGATTTAATGAGATTAATATGGAGAGAGGGAAAGCGCGCGCCTTCGCCAAGCTTCCCCAAAATAAAGGGCTACGGGGACGCGCTGATGGCCGCGCACCGACGGGGGAACCCGGAGCGCAGCCTCCGCGGGTGCGCCCGGAGCCGCAGGTGGGACTGGGGGCCGCGCTGCCCCTCCGCAGTGACCTCCGGCTGCGGCTGGGAGCGGCGCAGGGCCCGGCGGGTGTCGGAGCCCGCGTTAGAGGGACGGCGGCGGAACGGGAGCCCGAACGCAACCCCCGCGTCCGGAGGAAGGGAAGGAGCAGCCACGTGTCGCCCGAACGCTGAAGCGGTGCGCGGAGGTTCCTTCCTCGGAACGCGTGGGGAGACCCGGGCGTGGGTAAACCGAGCCGAGCCGCTCCGGGAAACGGGATCCCTCGTGGCTGCGATTCGCTGAAATATTTCTCCCCGCGACCTCGGCGGCTGCTTCTCTCCGAGGGGAAGGGAAAAGCGCAGCTTCGAAACGCTGCCCCGTTCATTTCTGCCCTTTCCCGGCGGCCCCGACCCGAAGGAACGCCGCGCTCAGGTGAGCGCTCCGTGAGCCCCGGGCCGGGAACACGGCGAGCTCCGCGGATCTGCGCGGGGCTCAATACGGCCCCGCAGGGAATTGTGCTGGGGACAAAGCCCTGCACCCCCGAGTTCCGATTCTCCACAGCAAATAGTTCAGTTCCTGCGGTAAATGAGAGCGCAGCAGAGCCGCGCGTCACCGAGACCCACTCGCGAGTATTTTAAGAGATGAGAAATGTTTTCGGGGCTGTGTGTACGCGGACACTCACCCTCCCACCCCCCCACCCCCCCCAAAAAAAAAAAAAAAAGCTTTATTTGACTCTTCTGCAAAGGAAGGCACCGAGGAGCGATCGAAAGATCGAAAATCGCCGCGCGTCCCGGCGCCGCGTGGCCGAGCCGAGCCCTCGCGTTTCTGTTCTCCTGTTTCCTTCTTGCTGCTGCCGCGGTGCTGGGGGGGGGGAGGGGGCAGCGGGGGTCCCTGCGATGGGGGGTTGAGAGGCGAGGGGTAAAAAGAAAACGAAGAAAAAAAAATTGAAGGGAACGAATTTTTAAGCGAGGTGCGCTGGCAGAGGACGGCAGAGCTGTGCCGGCCCCGAGCGGCGCGTCCCCGCCGGCACCGGGCGCAGTGCGGGGCTCGGGGCACAACCACAGCCGTTCCCATCCCGCAGCGGCGCAGCCTACACCTGTTGGAGCGCTTCCACCCAGAATGGGAAATTAATGAGCGGGGAGGGAGGGAGGAAGGGAGAGGGGCCCGGCCCGGGTGGCCTCAAGGAGCCCGCAGCGCCCGGCCCCGCTGGGAGACCCCCGCGGGGCGATGCGCAGAAAAGCGCATCCCGGACCCTTCTCCCCTCTGTGCCAGGGGTCCGACCCAGGGCTGAGGCCAACGGAACCCGCGTATTAAGGCTCTACAGAGCCCACCTCTGGCTGCTGTTCGCAGCTCCGTGTCTGCTTCCCGGCCCCGCTGCCACCCGTTGCAGCACCGGGCGCCGCACGAACTGCGGAGGGGCGGCGATGCGCTACGGGCACCGCGAACCCCATCCTAAGGGCAGCCCCGTCCCCAGCGGCCCTCGGGCTCACGGGGAGGCGGGGAGAATCGGGACACGGCCCTTCGCCACTTGTTGTGCCCAAGTTTAAGCACTAAAGAAGATTAAAATGGTTGGGACGGCGCGGCTCGGCGGCATCTCCGCACACGCAGCGGAACCCTTCTCCCGTCCCGAGGATTTGCGCATAAATTCCTCATTGTTTCCGCGCAGCATCGCGGGGAGATTAGAGCAGGAATTAATATTTTAAACTACGCAAATGCCCGTGGCACAGGACGGGTCAGCGAGCCCCGAGAATGTCACACGCTTCCCCGGAGCTTTTCCCTTTCTAATCTGCCATTAATAAGCGGAGGAAGCACCCACACAACGACCACATTGTAATTAAGGGCTGCCTTAAACGCACGCAATCAAAGAGCCGCTCGCCCCGCCGGTGCCAAGGAATTTCATCACCTTTCGGGCCCGGCTGCGTGCTGCGGGCACAAGGGGGCGGATAAGGACAGCGCTGGGGGCGGCGGGCAGCGCACCCCGACCCCGCACCCCGCCTCAGCCTCCCTAAACCCTTCAAGATCTCCTTCCCGAAGAATTTCCCCCGCTCCTTTTTCAAGTGCTTTTGTTATATTTATTCTTCCTACTTATTTTTATTATTCTCAGATGCCTTTCAGAATGACTGGGAAGCACAAGGACAGAAAAACGCGTTTTGTGCATCAGCCGCGCTGCTTTGCGCTCTCACACTCCCTCAATTTATCTGCGCGCAAAAGCCGCGCAGCGCAGCGCTCTCCTGCAGCTCGCTGCCCCACCAACACCTCTCCCTGCACCGAAACACGCTCAGCAGACGCTGCCCTTCTTATTTCTAGCAGAAGCTCTGGCTCTCCCAGCCCTGTAAACACGCGGTATAAATCGGCCCTTTCGGATTTTCCCCCCAAACCGTTCCCAGCCCCAGAAATTCCTCCGAATTCGTTACGCTGGTCGAGGCCGCGCTTTGCAGGGCCGGGGAAAGGTAACATCGCCCGTCTGAAAATAACGAGTCACGACAAGAAAAGCGACGTTCACGTGTGAATATCGAACTTCAACCGTATTGTTACCGCCGCCGTAAAAGAAACGCAGCAGCTTGCTTTATTCCAGGAGAGCGCGGCCATTAAAGAGAACTTGAGGAACCCTAACGATTATTTCTTTCAGACGTCGGAACGCGGCCGCGCAACGCGTGGGGAGGAACGCGGGCGGGCAGCGGTGCGCGCTGCGCGGCGGGGCGATGCGGGCAGCGGTCGGGGCGCCCCGCACTGCTTTCTCAGCCCCCGCACACTGCGCCCGAGGCAACACACTGGGTACGTCGGTTTTCCCCTCGCACTTAGCGGCACGGCCCTTCTCAAGGTGAAGGCGCGGAGCCGCCGCGGTTTCCTCTGCGGGGCTGCAGCAGCGCAGCGCTCCGGGGGGCTCGCGGCCCCCGCACCCCAAAAGATATTTCCTCGATTAAAGCTTTACGGGGCGGTAGGGTTAGAGGTGGGTGAGCGAACCGAACCCCGGCAGCACTTCAGGCGCTGCCCGCCGGGCGGCCCCCGCCCCACCCGCTGTAACGGCCAACACCCCCCTTATGCCCCCCCATCACTTCGGACTGCAGCGGAGCCTTCGCACGCTCTCCCCCCGCTGACGCCGGCTGTATAATTATTAGCTATTAATTGAGTTCAAGACCTTTTATGGCTATGGGAAATGAGGAGTCCGACCACTAATCCCGAGAAGGGTCTGCGCGCAGCCAACAGCTATGAAAAAGCCATCCAGGGCTGGCTGGGCCCGGCCTGACACAGTGCCCCTGGGGGCTGTGGGGGGAAGCATTAACGGGGGGGGGAAAAGAAAAAAAGGAAAAAAAAAAAGAAAAAAATAATTAGGTGAAAATTACAGAAACTTTAAGCCGTCGGATTGCATTAAGGAGGGCCTTTCGGAGGCCGCCCCGCTGAGGTGGGGGGACCCTGGTGGGGGTCCCCGCACGGCCATCCCACGCCGGGCAGTGCTGCGCTCCGAGGGACGCAGCCTTATCTTGCCGCGCTGCCACCTTCCAATTAAAGTGCCCCAAATTGCCAAAAGGCTGATTTGCATGCAAGGGGCTGCGTTCAAAGATGCTAACGCATTGTCTCCCTCTTAGAACTTAACATTTCTCTCTTCAGTCCCCACTTGAAAGAAGTTTTAGAACAGTATTCAAAGACTGTCCAAACGAACAAAACCTTCCCCTTTGCTCGGGAGAGAAATCCGGTGTATTCAACACGAGGGCATATTCTCAGAAGTTTGCACATTTTGTTTTCAAGGCTGTATTGGTGGTGCCTTTTTCCTGCAAGCTTTATTTTTCTTTTTCAGAGCGCGACTCAGACGCCTGAAAAAGATTATTAAAATAGAACATCATACAGATTTTTTCTTTTTTTTTTTTTTTTTTTTGCACTGTTTGGAATTACTTTCCTGGAAGACTTTTTGTGCATATCCCCCCCAAGTCATAATTAAGAACACTTTTTTTTTTTTTTTTTTGCTAGCAAACAGGAAAAGCAGAAAAAAAAAGAAAGAAAGAAAAAACAGCAACACAAATCAACCCCATTTCCAAACGCTCCTTTTGCTTTAAGCCCTCCCAAAGCTCTGCGCATGGGAAACGCTTCTCTGCCCCAAATCCACCTGAAAATCGAGCAGGTATCGGTCATGGGCAGCGGAACGAATCGACGGCCGGCAAAGCCCGCAAAGCTCGGCGAGCGCTGAGTTTCCAAAAGCTTCCTAAAAAAACCCGACACGATCTTTGCTCCCCCCCCCACCCTCCAATCTTAAGGCAGCCACCCCAGCGAAACGAGGATGCTGAACTCCTTTTGCAAACGCGATGAACTGCAAAGAGCCGCCGGCAGCTCGTTTACGAGCAGCTCCTTTTTACAAAGATGCGTAAAGGGCGCAAACAGGGACCCCACGGGACGCGAACATTTTTTATTAATTTAATACAAAGCAGCTTAAAAATAATAATAATAAAGCAGTTGGGAGCATAACTGGGGCTGAGGAATGACAACAGCAGGGTGCGGTGTGACCCCCCGGGGAGCAGCGGATGGCACAGGGACGCACGGGGACCCACCGAACCCCCGCCCCCTCCCCACGGCGCACCGCAGCCCCCCGGTTTTTCCACCTCCGGAGCTTCCCCTCTGCCTTAAGGCACGGGGATCGCTCCAGTGGAATAATGCGCAGAGCACAAAGAGCGCCTGTCCTCGGGTTGGTAGATCATAAGCAGGGACGGGAAAGTATTTCACGGCGCCTGGCGAGTTCCCGGCGCTGCCTCCATTCGCCTCAGCCCAAGGGAAAGCCATCAGGACCAGGAGTTCATTTAGATTTAACAAATTAATGAAGACTTACTGCAGAAAGTAACTCTGAGAACATGTGTTAAAACGCAACAGAAAGAATTTCATCGATTTCCATGCGAGATGGATGGTGTCCAGGAAGAATGAGTCACCCCGGTTCCTCGAGCGGAGCGCACGGAGCGGGGCTGCTCCACGCATGGGCTGGGACCGCTGCAGCGCTGCTCCGGGTGGGCAGCGCCTCGGGAACCGAGCAGCTCTTCTCAGCACCTGAGAGCAGCGGTTTGGCAAACCCATCTCTGCCCCGGTATCGCTTCAGCTACATGGAACCGCTCAGCCCAGCAGAGGCGCACAGACAGGACCGAGCAGCCCGGCGGTTAAGGCACAGGGAAGGGAGCACTGAGCCTCTTGTGCACAGCACAGCAATGCCCCATTCGAGGCTGTTAGTCCTTCTGCTACATTTTTTTTCCTCCCCCACCCACATATTTACTGTTCTACTTTACAAGGGTTTGGTCTCATCACCACATGAGAGATAGAGATTCTTGAAGCCCCCGAAGCATTCCCTTACCAGCTCTGTTCTGACACTACAGAGGTGATCCATTGCACCCAGTTTAACTAATGGAGAAGCCTCTCCAACCCACGGGCACATTCACTGCAGCACTTTTTATTTCACAGGTGGAAGAATGAACTGTCACATCTCAAGGGAATGGGACGAGCTGAAATCTCAAGGTACACCGATGGGAGCAATGGAGCAACAAATGCTGCAGCACTGTCAGTTTTTGCCTCAGAAGCTCTGTGCGCAGCTGGGTTTGTGGATGCCATGATCCATTCATGCTTCTATCAGCCTATAGTCAAGTCCATGGGAGTTTCAGCCTTGCTGTTTGGTTTTCACTCTGCAAATTGTCCACACAAGCACTATGACAGCACAGGGAGCTCAGCAGCTCTGTGATACACTAATTGATGGATAGCTGGAAGAGGCAAGCTTCATTTCAAAAAGCAGTTAGAAAATGAAATGCAAATATATACAAAATATTTAATGGTTTCTGTGAATATAAATGTCCCTCTACCTTATGACTGCTATTTTCCAGCCAGCTTTCCAACCAGAGCAGTCTCTGCACTTCTGTATCTACAATTGTACCATTTATAAGGCAGTGGCCCACCTTGCCCATGTGCTTGTTCCTACAGTGACTCATATTCCACTGGGTTTATTCCTGTGAAGACTTTGTGTTGAAACAGAGGAAAGAGCAGAAACACCACATTTAGGAAAACATGCTTGTCATTCCCTGTCAAAAACAGAGCTCTGCTTTACCTCCTGTGCAGGAGATCCCCTTTTACAATGGGCATAGCATTCAAAATAAAAATTAATTTGATACCTGGGCCAAGTAAAAGCTTTGCTGAATGGCAGAGCTTACTCGATATCTGAAAAATAGCCTTTCTAGAGGAATACCCAGAGAAGAAACAAACTCATAAATTACCCAGCTAAGGCATGGTGGAGTAACTTCACTTTCATGCTATCAATACAAATCCCCTCCAATCAAACTGCCCTGAGAAAGGTTACCACTGCTTGCTGGCAGCACTGCCTGAATTCAAGGAGGAATTAAGTACCCATCACTGCAGTGCAAGGTCCCAAGCAGCACACAAAGCCGTGCACACCACCAGGTTCTGCAGGGCCATTCCTTCCCTGCCCTCCCAATTCAAGAGCAGCACACAACCCCTGCCTGGTAGATCTCAGCACCACAGCTGTGCCAATGGAGAAGCACTGGGGGGCCACGGCAGCTCCTCCTCTTGCAGACATGGGGATTTCAGCTTTAGCACATTCAGGCACTACAAACCACCCGTGGTGGCAGTCCTGCAGGTAAAACTGTATCCAAATGACAAGACCTTCAGAAATCAATTATCTCCAGTACCGCCTGCACACACTGAGGTCAGTATTCAGCTGCCCTCTTGATATCAAAAGGAAGAAAAAGAAAAAATGGACAAGGAGCTTCCCAACCAATAATTGCAATTAAGAAGTTGCAGCTCAAGAAATCAAAGGCACTGGTCTCAAGTTTCAGCCCTCCCTCATCATTTCTGTACACCACAAAAAGCAAAATAAAGTCTGAAACACCAAAAAAAAAAAAAAAAAGCAAAGTACTGTCAGCTCAGAGCACAAGCAGTTAACATTCACAAGCAGTTAACCAGAGAAATGCCTCCTTATGTGCACCATCACTTGTACCTGGCACCTGCTGTGCCACACAGGGAGCAGAATCCCAGTTCTGACAGGGCTGTGATGCCCCAGGTAACAGCTGCAAAGCCAAAGACCTGAGCACAGCACCCAGCACCCCAGCCATTCTCCTCTGCCCAGCATTAAGGCCCACTGCCTGAGCCCCTCCTGGTTGCCCCATGTGCTGCCCCCCAGCAGGGCTGTCCCCACAGGAGAGGGAAGAGTCACAAGAAGCATTTCTGATCCTAAAGCAGCACAGCGAGCTGCAGGTCTGCACACACCCAGCAGAGCAGGAACACCTTGGTGGGCATTTCCAGAGCATTTCATTCTCATGGCACCCCAGGCAGAGGCCCTGCAGAGAAGCACTGCTCCACGTGGCTGTCAGACTGACACAAGCTTCCACATCCTCCACCTCTCAGCTACACAACAGCACCAGAAATGCTGTTTCCTCCATACACCCCAAACCTGCCTCTGGTTTTCTCTGCTGACTATTCAGTGCCCTGAAACAGCTGTGTCACGAGCTGCTGGGCTACCACTCAGCTGCAGTTCGGTTCCTTCGGTATAAATGAGATGAGGAAATAGTTTCATTTCTCTAAAGTATAAAGTTAAATAGAGTGAACTGAAGTTTCTTTAAAAATAATGGAGTGAGATCACCCGTACAGTGATTTAAACGCCTCAAATAAGAGCAGTGCTTGGGTTTAGTGAGTACAGCCTGGGGAATGGGAGCCCCAGCTCCAGCCTTTGGGGGATGCTCGGGGGGGAACATGTTTTCTATGCAATTATTACCAGCAGCTTTTTAGCTCAGCTCAGAATGAGAATCAATTACAGATCACAAAGCAACTTGATGTTTCCAAGGGAATCTGAGTCTTGTTATAATGCTCAGCCAAACAAAGCATTGAGACAGAGAAGGACTCATCCCCAGGCACTCTGGCCACCAAAGCCAGCTGCTGGGGCAGCACGAGGACACAGCACTGTAAAACGTGGGACACACAGAGAAAGCTGCAGGCACGTGGCCATCCCAAATCCACAGTACAGTCAGAGCAACAGGAACCCAGAACACATCACTCAGTAATAGAAACACAGCAGTACAGTCGATGAGAAGAATCTGTGCTTTTGTCACCGAGATTGCTGCATTTTATATACAGAAAAATTACCATGGAGGAATTTTATTCTGGAAGGATGAGAACATTAAACTTCTTTTTTTATGGGAGAAACAGAGATACAGAACTAGCTCGAAAACTGAAAATCTCTCATGCCCTGATCTATAAATAAAACTAGTTGGGATTTTCTTTTGTACTAAATTTAAAGGAAAGCCTTTTCCATAGAGAGTTTTCTTTAAAACAAACTATGCCCCAGAAGGAATGTAATGACGGTGTTTCCAACAAGCAGCATGAATGAATTAAACAATAAACGCAGTAAGAAAGCAGCTGCATTTTCTGTAATAGAAGCAGATGGATTTGCAGCTCAGACATGGCTGCGTTCTCAGGAAGGAGAGGACAACCCCTGACACTCCATCCAGGGCCTTGGTTTCAGTGCAGTTCACACTCCAGCATCACAAAGACCTTCGAGGTCAGCTCCAGTGACCAAATTCTACATTTTATTGCATACTGCACCAAATCACTCAGCTCTCTCCTGCACATCATTTACAGTCCATGCAGGGGAAAGGAGAGAAGAGGAATCAGCTCTGTTGGACAGTCAGGCCAGGTCCAGCATCAGCACACAACAACCAGAGCCCAAATCTCATCCTTGTTCAATCTCACCCCTTTGGAGAGGAACCTCGGGGTCTTCTGCAGTGCCTCAGCTCAAATCCCCCACTTCTCCCTCCTCCTTACACCTCCCAGTATCCCACCAGCAACACATGTGCAGCAATCCCACAGTCACAGCAAGCTCAGGGGCACTGCAGAGACCTGCTACACTTCTACACAACAGCAGCTTTTGCTAATTAGCCCAGCAACAGACACTAATTACACTCATTTCATGTTCCAAATAGATACCATCACCTTTAACTCCTCAGCAAAGCACTAACTCAGGAGCACCAAACACACAACACCACGTTCCACTCCAGAACCAACAGTACTCAAATTAGAGCAGGTGACCCTGCAGTAAACCAGGCTTCCTAGAGAACAATATCTTAACAATTAAGTGCAACTTCGCCTTTAATTTACCTCCAGCCTCAGAACTTCCCACCACCAGGATTTTTAGACAAGAAATAGCTTTTCTCCTACTTACATTTGCTGGTTTCTTCTCCCACTGCAGCAAAGAGACATCTCCTGATGCCCAGAAATTGGGTCCCCATAACAGCAGCAATCAGACCTGTAAGAAACACTGCACCATTAGACAGAAGGAGACAACTTATTTCCTTACAGTAGCTTCCCCCCAAACCCCACTATAGCCTAACAGCTACAGGCAGCAAGTCAGGAACTCCTGAAGCCCATAGGGAAGCAGTTGGGATTCAGTTTTTCTTCCCAATACAAAAGCTCCCAATATCACAGAGGTTCCCGCTAGAGCCACAGGTTGCCCAGCACCTTGCTGACATGCACCAACTACAGGCATATTTCAGTGAGCCACAACATTGAACGCAGCCACAACACAAAAGCACAAAACAGCACATATTTAGTTTGTGTGGCTTCGATTCTTAACACTAAAGAAGCCTTCAGACCCTACTTCAAAGGGGGCAAAGAACACACACACCTCAGAGCAGGCACAAGTCCCCTCACTGATGGCTGAACACTGGCAGCAACCTCCTCCTCCCACAGCAGCCTCAACCTTCTGGAAAGTTCTCCAGCCCCACTTATATATAATTAGTCAGTTTGCCACAGGTGCCTTGATTAAGGTGAGTGGAGCCAGCTGGACTTCATTCAGCTCATCAGGCCTTGCTCCCCTTGCAGCTGGCCATGGGCAGCCCTGTGCCTGCAATGCGGTCAGGCTGCTCCCCTGGTGCCAGGGCAGCAATGAATTTCCTTATGGATCCACCCATATTGGGAAGGATGAGGTGAAACCATCGCAATAAAAATGTTTTCTAAGCATTCTGATAAACCGGATGGGTTCCTCTTGAATGTCAGAAAGGAAAATGGATTTACTGCATTACAAATGGAGGCACCACCTCGTGCTGAAGCAGCTCAGCTGCCTGGGCAGAACAGAACCAGCAACTGATGAGCTGTGGGTAGGGGGTCAATAGTTCACAGCACCACCTGGAGCTCCTGTGTGCCACTCAGGCCCCGCATGTGCTGGGGGCTGCCCAGAAGAGCCCGCTATGGCAGTGCTGGTGAATGTGGCCACTGTGGGGCAGAGCCCATCTCCTCCATGAGGATTGCTGGGCATCCCCAGTGCTCTCCTTTCACTTCTCCTGACGTTTATTTACAGTAACTGCATGTTTCACAAGCACAAGGAGTCAGCTTCCTCCTGCACACCATGCAAATGCACAAAGTGCAGCTCTGTCATTTCACCTGCTGATATTTCTGTTTCCAGAAGAGAGCAGGAGTGTTGCTAAAGGATAAAAACCAACACGCGCACGCAAGCCTTTCCCAGCAAGCTCTGATGGATGGGATGTGACACACCGGTGCAAAAAGTTTTGGCAAAAGCAGGGATTTTAAATTGCTCTGCTCTATTTTGCTGTGGTGGGAGTTTTAATGCAGCGTGCTTTGCCTGGAAGCGACACAACAGAACAGACGGTCATCTCAAATGCATTGTGGGGAAGAACAAAACAATTCTGCAGCCTGAGATGCACTGAGCACAGCACGCTGCTCACCTATCGCCCAGGGTATGGCTTGTGGGGCAGCTCCTGGCAGCCCATGGCACGTGGATGCTGTGGGCTTAGGACCCCTGAGCAACATGGGGTCCTTTGGTGCTGCTCCGCAGGCTGGGCCAGGAAGAGCGCTCTGCTTCCTCTCTTCCCCCTCTCTCTTCCTAATGAAATCTTTCCATATTATTAATGGCTAGGGTGGATCTATAGAGTGTGTTCCTTCCAGGATTTTCTTGTTTGCTGTAGTCTTCAAATTTTCCAGTTCATTTCCTATTTTCCTGCTCTAAAACCCCTGCCAAAAAAATCCCCGAAGCACACTTTGGTACTTGAACAGAAAAAAAGAAGAAACATTTGAGAACTGACATTTGATCCAGAGTCTTGTAAATCAGTAGCAATTTTCCCCTAAAATCAGAGTCGTTTCCATCAGCAGATGATGGCTCCTCAAGGTGAGTTTTTATCTAATTAACCACGTGGATGCATTTTGATCACTAAAATAGGCAACGCTGTATCCAATAATTGATGTGAATTTAATTGTCCCGGGGCGTTCAGCCAAAATGTAAAGCCTGGACTTAAGAGAGAGTATTTAATCAGGTTCCTTTAGGAATTAATTGATTAGGAATGAAATTAATGAAATGGATTGATGCCTAGATGTCCCCAATGACACCAGCTCCCATGGCCAAAGAAGAAACAGGTACCCAAGGAAACGTTCCTCATTCATGGACTGGAATATTAGAAACAAAGCAGCTATGTAATCCCCCATGGAAAGAATTATTTCGGTTTCATGTAATCCCTCAGCAGAAGAATTGGAAACATTACAGACTGTGCTGATATTAGAGCTGGATGCACGGTGGTGCCAGCTGGAACAGGTTGGGAGCTGGGGAATTCCTTGGGACACTCGAGGAGAGAAAAATTCTGGAGTTATTTCATGGATTACTGTTGTTTTTAATCCCTTCCGTGGCTTCTGAAAGAAAATCTCCACACATGTAGCTCAGACATGAAGGCTTCTCTGTAAACATCAACTGGAAACAACAGTGGTTGGATGGGACTCAAAGTGATGGGACTGCTATCCAGTGAGTCAGGCTGCTTGTTTCCAGGCTGTTCGGGGAAATCTGTGCCTCAGGGAGGGACCCTCCATCCTTTGCCTACGAAGGAATGGCAGGTGATGCTCACAGGCCTGCTGACCACCCCTCAGCTGCTCTGCAGGACATCCCCCCCGTGTGTGCTGACTGTGCTCCATGCAGGCACAACCAATGAGCAGCAGCTCAGCCCAGAGCTGGAGAGCTGAGCACCCCGGATGTGCTTCAGAGCCGTGGAGATGTGGCTCTGAGGAACGTTGGGCAGTTGGCACAGGGTCGGACTTGGGGCTCTTGGAGATCTTTTCCAACCTTAATGATTCTATGATTCCAAGGAAGATGACCGACTAGCCAGAAAATGTGCTCTTTGATAAGTGGAGAGTGATAAAAGCCCAGCAGCTCGGGGGCCGGTGGAGTCTTTCTCCCCACTGTTTCTCTTCTTAACCTGTGTTTAAAGTTACTGAATGGGATGAACCCAGAATCTTGGTGATTTGCCCTAGGAAAGACAGAGCAGCTCCGAAACACAGCCTCTGTGCGGCAGCTGGAGCTGAGCTGGTTCCTGTGGCAGGCTGGGAGCCTTCCTTCCCCTCAAAAAGGAACAATGATCTCACGGCTGTAAGAAAAATCAGCTCTGACGTAAATCTACGGAATACAGTGGGTTTAAAACAGCACAGCTGGAATCAGCATCTGGCCTATTGTCTGGGGCACCTTGAGAGCCCCCGACTCCTCCCTCTGGGGGCACGTGCTTCTAGGAAACCTATATTACTTTGGCTGAAAGACAGTACTTCAGAGAAAGCCATCAGACCACCAGCACCGCTTTAATAGTTCTGCTGTGTTGTTCTGAGAATTACTGTTTTGTGTAGGAATTCGGGAATGACCCATAGAAACAACTTTGGCAGCGCGCGTGTTTCCCTTCGGATTTGTCGGGGTAGCGAAGGATCTGAGGAGTGGAGCGTTTCCAAATCTCCTCAGCTCATCTGCATTACGGGGCTGAGTGGCTCAGCAGCAGCTCCTTGGCTTGGCTGAGGCCGTGACGCCAGCAGGGCCGTCGATCCGAGATGTCCTGAGAGCCGTGATGGTGAGCGGTGGTTGTTAACGCCACCAAGTTCCCCTCCCTGCTCCCTGGGGGGAGAGATTCACTGCAAAAACAAGCAGTAAATCCTGCCGGGCTGCAAGCAGGCTGATTAAGACAGATGCTCTGAACTTTGGGATAGCGAGGATGTGGTTCCGTGTGGCCGGCTGTGTGCAGGCTCTTGGAAGATCCTCCCTTCTCAGACACAGGAGTGGGGTGGACAGCAGCACCACAAACCCTGAGAGCATTGCCTGCCTGGGGCTGCATGCCCTCACTGCTCTCCCACGTTGTCCTATGTGAGCATCAAACTGCAGACACAGAACCCATCACCTCGGTGGGAACGACCATTACAGACCCGGGCAACACGCACACTGACTGTCCCACATGCTTTTCCAGTTAAAATACTTGGCCTGAGAACGTGGGAGGTAAAGAAGTTGCGTTTTAAGGTCTTTATGAAACATAGCTCACATCCTCTGATTTATGCTCCTTGGGACTCGTTCTGTGTAAAGCATTTAGCTCGCTCTACTTTAGATAAAAGAAACATCTGAAGCATTGGTTGTTTTGGAGTTTCTCTTTTCTCTCATATATCTTCATAAAATCTCAGCGCCAGACACAGTATTCTAAGTTCAGAGCCTCTCCTCTTGTTCCTGCACTCCCTTTTCTCCAGCACTGTGATGCTTTCCGTGCTGCTGGCACCACTGCAGCCCTGGTTCCACTTTGCCACTAAGTGAGGACATGGGACAATGCAGAAAGCAGAGCATGGAGTGGCAGCTTCCCCTGGCTGGAGGTGCATTTGAACAGACCCAGTCCTGACCAGATGTGACAGATGCTTTTGTCCATCTTATCATGGATCCCAGAACCGTTAAGGAGGGAAAAGACCTCTGAGATCTCCAAGTCCAACCCCAACCAACCCCACCGTGCCCGCTGACCACATCCCTCAGTGCCACACCTCCACTGTTCCTGAACACCTTCCAGGAGGACTCCACCGCCCCATGGGCAGCTGTGCCAAAGCATCACTGATCCTTCTGAGAAGGAATTGCTCCTGCAATCCAATCTGAAGCTCAGCGGAGGGCCTCCCCTGCCCCATCCTTCTGCTTCTAACACCATTTGGGACTGTCTGCTGGTGCACAGCGACCTCCACCACGCGGCTGCATGCTGGGTGCCCTGAGCAGCCACAGCTCCTACCGGCTGCTCCTGTAGTCATAGAGACACAGCCCTCAGAGAAATCAGAGTCAATTTAGGCACCTAATGCTGGGATGCCTGAGAGTGAATTGGTTTTGAATTAATTGAGTAAAACAAGGCAGTGAAAACCCACAGAACACGTTGGTCTGGAAGCTGCTCCTGGGGATGGAGCGACAATGCATACTTTACCCCTTGAATTTTTTATTAAGAGCTGGGTTTTTTTTTTATTTTTTTATTATTGAATATGAATATTTTACACGTCCAAGTTCAGAACAATGCTTTTTTTGGCTGCCTCTGCACTTTTCATGGTTGTGTACCCTTGCATTGCATAACTGAGAGAGATCCATTTACACACAGGGGAAAGGGGACTAATGAATCTCAGCAACGCTCACTTTACTGTCTGTGAAAAAAAGTGCTCTGAAGTATTCCAAATTAAAAAAAAAAAAGGGCCACATATAAAATAGTTGCAAAGAATGGCTTAATAAAATCGGCGTGTGCATGTGTGCACATGTGGGTGCACGTGTGTGTGCAATGCCTGCAGAGCTGAGCATCACCATGGGGACACAACGAGGCTCCTGCATGGCTCTGCTGGTGCTGTGCTCCCCTGTCCATCCATCGCCATCCTTGTGCTGTGCAAACACAGCCCAGCAAGGACCAGGGCAGGGTTTGGGAGATTGAATAATACAGATAATAACTATTTGTCTAGTGGGTATTTGAATCCGGCCTTATTATTGTGCAGATGACAACAGGGAGGAGAGGGGGAAAGCAAGAGCTCTTGTGCATTTCTCAAGAGCTCATGGGCAGGGTGACAAGAACTGCATTGTTTTGGGTAATCAGCACGCATTGTCCCAGGCTGACACTGCTGCATACCAATAAAACCTTTAGATTCACAGGGAATAGGGAAAGTGCAAAATGATGAATTGTTTGACATTTAAAAGAAAATAAAGGGCTGTCGCTGAACTGAAACTTAAATGAGACTTGGGGAGGGAGGGAGGGAGGGCAAAATTACTGGGAGCAGGTTAAGATGCTTACGTGAGCTTAGTGCAAACTTGCCCAATGATTTTGTGTGTCTGATCTTCAGCAGACTGCAGCTACTTTCCGAGGCCAGGCAGACCCCAGGCACTCACTTGTACCATGTGCCCAGAGGACGGGTGGGGACAGATCGGAGGGATCGCGTTCTGTGCCATGAGGACGAAGGGAATGCGGTCCCCAGTCACTGACACATCTTCAATGTGAAAACGCAGTCTAACTGGAGTAATGAATTCCCAGTGCCCTGCGCGGTGATGGAAGCACAAGGTGACCAAGGAGTGCAGGGGCTGATAAAGTCTCCTGGAACACATGCCAATGTCTGCTATCTCACTGCGTGCCCTTGAGCAAAGTCATGTCTCTGTGGTAAATGGAAGCAGCCAGGCCAAGCCAATGCTGTGGGTGCTACGTAGCCGTAATAACGGTTTGTTGAATGATTTTTGGCTGCCAGGAGCTGAGCCAGCTCCCTCGGCGTCGAACCATTTTGGTGTCAGTGAATCCATTCCGGATGACACTGGGCAGCACTGTGCTCTGCAAGGTGACTCTGCTACAGGCACGCACAGCTCTGCTAGGTGTCACTCTCCAAACACGTTTCATGTCTGCATCAGTTGTGCAGTTATCGCCTGTGCTGCTTCGCTTCCCTCCTTCCTGACAACCACCTTGACTTGCACGCTCTCTGGGGTTCCCTCTGCTCTCCAGCACTCTGCTGTTTGCATTCGTATTTGCATTAGATTATTGGAGCAGGAGTCTAAACACTTAAGTTACTGCAAATCCCTCCTCATATGGAAGTTCAGTGAGCTGTAAAATATTTAAACTGTCTACAGTCGTACCTCGTTTGTTTACACATATCCAGTGGGCTGCTAAAAGGTAACATACTGTAATAGAAGAAAGATCCAACATCGCTGATTCAGATTTCATAACAGTTCTGAAAGTGCTCTGCATACTTGCATTAACTTGATGCAGCAATGTTCAGCTCCACTTCTGAAGCTGCAGGGCCAAAGTGGAGCAGCAAAGAGATGTGTTTCACCCCAGGCCCATTGCTTTGTGCTCCCGAGTCACCCACAGCTCACTCTCCCATCCTTGCCCATGTTCTCTGCTCTTCTATCTCCCCATCCTCTTCTGCTCACCCTGCTGGGGAAGCATGGGGCTGGGAGCAGCTGAGAATGGGTTAGATGTGGCCCCATTCACAGCACTTGTTATGTCTTGTAGAACAGGAAAACAGCACCGGGATTCTTCAAAGCACAGGGAGGAGCAGAGGGATGGCTGATCAGTCCCAGGGCAGCAGAGGGCATCAATGAGTTTGAAGATTCACCTCCAGCGCTGAATGAAAGCAGACACGGGGCTGAATAATTCATAAGGCAGATTTCTTCTCTTTTCCTACTTGCACTTGTTGGTCTTGAGTGAACCCAACAAGTTCTCAGATATATCCTGGGGGCTTCGGAAACAATTTTTGAACAACACATAAATCATAGCACTAATTAGTTTCACAAATGATGAGAAGATTTCTACTGCCTGATTCAATGTAGTGCATGTATTTGCAGATGTAGATAAAGACGATCTCTGAAAATACACCATTTCCTTATGCTAGAATATTAGCTAAATCCCACAGGTGGGCAATGTTTTGCATGATGTGACACAGCAAATCACGTGGTGAGGCCACAGATGGCGCAGAGGTGCTCTAGGTCTTAGGCAGCCAGACCCACTTGTTTCCATTCTGTGGGCAAGACCAAATGTAGAGGCTCAGTCCTCTCTGAGCTTCTCCAGAACAGCTAGAAGCGATGGTGAAGGGTCAGCAAGCCCCATGGGCCCTCTATTTCTCCATCACAGGTCTCCTTCCACTCTTTGGAGGTTTACGGTGCGTGGCAGGGAGCCAGCCCCCCAGGCATGAGCTGGAGGTGCCTCGTTCTCAAGTGTTTAAAAGTCTGACAAACTGTTTGCAGTTCTAGCAGGGATCAACACGCTCCTAGAATTAAAACCAACATCTTGGAGAGCAAAAATGCTCTGAACAAGGACTCTTTCTTCAGCCCAATGCACAAGGGATCTTTCTTTACTAAGCTATAAAATCACTTACTACAAATCAATTATTTTTTGTTCTGATTTATTAACTGCTCTCCAGCTGTTCAGATTGGCACTTAAGACAATTCCTGGACGGTCATAACTCTCAATAGAATCTTCTCTGGAGTACCGTTGGTCCGACTTCGCTGTAGTCTTCCCTGCTCACCCACATGTTGCGAAGCGATGTTAAGTTGGCGAGCAACGAGGCGCCGACCCACACGGAGTGCACCCGATTTTTTGGCGAGATGATCTTGATGCGGGTTGTGCTGGGGACCTTTGCCTGGAGCTCCTTCAGGAGCCTCTCCTTGAAACCTCGGAAAAGAGTGGAGCCGCCCACGAGCACCACGTTCCTCAGCACGTCCGTCTGGATGTGAGCGCAGCACCTGGCAGCGCTCTGCAGGATCATCCCCACCACCCCTGCTCCTTGGATTTGCACCTCTGCAGGTGCAAAAAGCGCCTCAGGAGCTCGGAACAGCTGATCTCCTGCCTTGACAGTCCTTCCATCAGGCAGCATGTACTCGCACATCAGATTTTCAGGCTTTTGCTGCATTTTTTTAATAGGATCTAAAGCGACGTAGCACAGCTTCTCCTTCATATCCCTGACTATCTCCTTCTCTGTTGGGCTCACAAAGGAGTGCCCCGTCTCCAGGAGGAGCCTGGCCAGGTACTTGGTGACCCCTCTGCCTGCAAAATCCAGCCTGGTAACACCCTGCAGCAGGCAGCTGCCTCCATGGATGGGGACGGTGACGGTGACGCCGTCTCCACTGTCCAGCACCATGCCGGTGGTTCGGGCGCAGGCATGGAGGGCTGCCAGCCCCTGCAGGGCCACGTAGAGCGCAGGCACCTGGAAGCTCTCAAACATGAGCTCAGCCATCTTCTCTCGGTGGGACGGGGGGTTGAGGGGGGTCTCGGTCAGCAGCAGCGGCCCCTCGCTGGGTTTCACTCTGAGCTCGTGTTCGTACAGGTATCTCCAGATCTTCTCCATGTTGTCCCAAGATGTCACCATTCCGTTTTCCATTGGGTAAGTTAAAGACAAAATGCCTCTTTTGGACTGAGCCTCCTCCCCAACATACCAGTCCCTGTGCTCCATCCCAATCATGACAAACGTGAATTTGGGGTACCCCACAATGGTAGGAATAACTGAACGGGGTGCCTGCTCCCCTGACAGCCCGGCCTTGCACTGCCCAGAGCCATTGTCAAAAACTACCACTGGGGTCCCAGCTGCCGCTATACTTGACATTGCACACAGGATGGGCAGCACTGCAGCACCAGAAGCACCCGAGCATTCTGTCCCTGCATCACAAGAGGGCACAGCCCCACCGAGCTCACAAAGCCCACAGTGGCATCTGCCATGGGTGCTTGGGAGGGAAGCTGGGTGTTCACACTTCCCTGATAAATTGAGGCAGAGAATCAATGAATTTTTTCAGGCCCTCAGGCACAGAGGAGGGTCGGCTACAGTAATTGCATTTGCATTGATTTATATTTGGATTCTGTTTGGGAGTTTGCTGGGCTTTGAAAGGAAACATTTTTAATGAGGTTAGAAATAACATGCGATTTGGCTTTAGAATAGAAAAACCCAGATATTGCAAAGAGCTCAGAGGGAAGAACCTCCAGCAGAGGAGGTGTGCTGCTCCCTGAGTGACTCCTAGAGAGGCTGTGTGACAGCTGGGAACCACTGCATCCCTGTGACTGTGAGGAAAGGAAGGAAGAAATGGTGAGGTGTATAAGCAGTGCTCCCCTAGGAGAAGATAAGCAGTAAGAGGAGTCAAAGCCCCGGTTAGCAATGATTTCATGTTTTATTTCCACAAAGGATTTGTCAGCCGGGAAATGCGCAGCAGTTTCATCCCCCTTCTGCTCAGTCAGCCCTCATCAGGGCTCGCTGTTCACGCTTTGCTATGAAGACATCCACTTGGTCTGACGTTCTCCTTAACATTTCCTGTGGATGACAGCTGCCCCAAAATCCCTGTAGTCCCTCACAGTGATCCACATTGATTTGAAAGAGGTCAGGCAGGAGAGGATGGAGGCCCCGACCCACACGCTGTACTTTCTCTCGGGGGGTGCAATGATCTTCACGAGCATGCCCACAGGCACTTGCAGGTGCAACTCCTTCAGGATGCGCTCCTCCAGGCCAGGGAAGAGCGTGGATCCTCCCGAGAGCAGCACGTTGCCATACAGATCCCTGCGCACATCGATGTCGCACTTTGTGACGCTGTTGAAGAGCATTTTGTGCACCCCGGGTGCCTCAATGCCAATGTTTCCAGGTACAAAAAGGGTCTCTGGTGCACGAAAGAGCTGGCTGCCTATCTGGATGATGTTGCTGTCAGGTAATCTGTATTCTTTCATGATCTCTTCTGGACTTGCTTTCATTTCCAGAGCGGGGTCCAAAGCCACATAGCACAGCTTCTCTTTGATATCTTTCACGATTTCCCTTTCAGCGGTGCTAACAAAAGAGTATCCGCTCTCCAAAAGGAGCCTCATAAAATACTCCGTGATGTCCCGGCCAGCGACATCCAGCCTGGAGACAGCATGGGGCAGGCAGTACCCCTCGTAAATGGGGACGGTGTGGGTGACGCCATCCCCGCTGTCCAGAACTATGCCTGTGGTGCGGGCTGACGCGTAGAGGGCCAACGCAGCCTGGACTGCGATGTACATGGCGGGCACCATGAAGCCCTCAAACATGATCTCTGTCATTCTTTCCCGGTTCTGCAGAGGATTGAGGGGGGGTTCTGTCAGCAGCACGGGTCTTTCGCTGGCTTTCACTCTCAGCTCGTAGTCGTAGACGTGCCTCCAGATCCTTTCCATGTCATCCCAGGATGTAACGATGCCATGGTCAATGGGATAATTCAAAGTCAGGATCCCTCTTTTGGACTGAGCTTCTTCTCCCACGTAGTATTCTTTCATCCCAGCTCCCAGCATTGCAGATTTGACTCTTGAGCGACCAACGATGGATGTGATAACTGACCTTGGGCCACCGTCACCTGCGATCCCCGCCTTGCACAATCCAGACCCGTTGTCAAAGATTACTGCTGGGACGTCTAAAACGCTGGGGTCAAACATTCCTCACAGAGCTGACAGCTCCCCACAGCAGCTCACTGGCAGCGTTTTTGTGTTTTTTCAGTGTTTTCACTGAGTTTTAAAGGTTGGTCACCGTTGCCAGGGCAGCCTCCTTGGGGGTGTGCAGCCTGGGGGTGGGCATGTCTGCCCCCAGCTACCTCATAAAGGCCAGTGATAGAATAATATATTTCCCTGCAAGATACAGCATTCCAAACACTTCCCTGGAAATGGCTAAGGCAGCTTTGCCACGACTCCAGCCAGGGGAACGCCTGTTCACCAAGTCCATCCATAGGCCACAGACCATCAGAGGTATCCCCATACTGAGCCTCACAGCATCTGTTTCTCAGAAGGGCAGGTACTGCAAAATACTTTTATGGCAATAATAAAAGGCTTCACATGTACCATGGCTTAGCTACTTACACGTAATTCTAAGAGCTGGTGAAGATTAGGATAGTTTTGGCTGCCTACAGGTGCTAACTGCATTGCTGGTTTGCTTTTGTGCAGAGCATCTGCGCTGGAAGAAGGTATTTTGCAACGAATGCTTTTATAGGAAACTTCTGAAAAATACTTTTAAATAGGTAGAACTACGTTGGACACTGCCTGTGGCATTCTGGAGTCTTTTTTTCTATCCCAATGCTCAATTTAAAGACTATTTTTTGGTAAAAACACAAAGGTGAAAAATAATCTCTGCCTCTCGCTGGGTTAAGAATTCCCATCAGCTTTAAGCAGCACCGTTTGGTGGGAAGGAATCCCTTCCCCTAATGAATCTCTGTGCTAGGCTGCTGCTAAGCCGACCTGCCTGCAAACAGGCACACAGCTGTCCTCCTTGCACGCCTCCCTTCCCCTTCAGCACTCTGCTGAACTCTTCAATGGAACGTTTTGAAAGAGGGTTACAAATGTCCTGGATCCTCACAACCGATCCCCATTTCGCCTCTCATTATTTTTTCCTTTTGCTTCAGGACAAAATTTCCCACAGAAGGAAGTTTCTGTGCTTTTGAATCCAATTGGGTTTGACAATCCAAATCCACTTACAGAGAAAATTTCCTCTAAAGAAAAAAAGTCACTATATAACTTCAGATCGAACCCTTGGCTACTGCAGCTTAATTGCTTCTCCTTGTGGCTCTTAATCCAGGGCAGCTTCAAAGCCAGGGTGGCTTCTATTAAATTTAATTACTTTTTCTTGCAGCTTGCATGGCAGAGGTGCCAGCTACGAAAGGAAGGTGGCTATGAATCGGAGGCAGATTCCAAACAAAGACATACTTTAAACAGAAATGTTAAATGCAAGCAAATGATCCCCTTGTAAGGCGTTTACACCCCAGATGAGCCACTAAAGAGGAAAACAAGGGGGCAGCTCAGTGTGTGTTATTTCCATCCTGCCTGAATTCCAGACCTGTTGGCGTTAAACGCCACACTATCCATTTTAGCAATTTCTCTAATCCTCTTAATATTTGTGTACATATATTTCAGCGTGGCACACTTGTTTTCATGCATGCTTCTATATTAATGTCAACAGGTGTCCTAATCACTTAAGACGCTGCTATATTCATCACACTGGAAGCCCCATTTAGTCCTCCATGGCCTGCCTGCAGCTTGCAGGGAAGCACTCCGTTTGGAACATGGTGTTTGGTATTAAAACGGGGGAATATTGACTGTGATCATTAAATGGCTGTTGGACCTAGGTGCGGGAATGCTCATCTGTTCCTTCATATTGCTTCTGTCATAAATCGCCTTAAAAAGGGTATGTGGGATTGACTGTGTTGCTACAGGGTTTATAATAGAGTGATATTGCTGCCTGTGCTCAGCAGAAGCACTGTGAGCTGCCTTTACAGAAGAGACACTGGGTTGTAAAACCCAGAGATAGCAAAACATGCTATGGCTTGGGCCATTCTTGCTCGCTTTATATATCAGTGCTGAGCACGTATTTGCACTTACTGGCTCGAGCATGTTCTTGTGCTCGGCTGCATCGAGTCGCTGCTGGGCTCCATCCTCCTCCACAGGTGTCTTCTGTGTGATCCAGGCTGTGATGCACTCTGGAAGGTCTTCATTTCCCTGTGGTAAAACCAATGGGAGAAGGATCAGCTCACTCAGCCTGTGCCAACACAAACCCCACACATGTAGCATCTATAGTGGAAGGAGTAAAAACCTAGACAGGATCACCAGCAGAAAAGAGACACAAGCATGACCAGGCACTGGCTGAGAGATGTTCCTCTCCCTGCTTTGCCATGCCAGCTTATTTTGGGATCTTCCCCACTTTTTCTTTCTTAATTACCTACAAGCTTGAGGAAGGATTCAAGAAGCAACACAAACCTTATGTTTAGAATACCATCACATATGGGGGACACAAGGGAAAGTGTCCACCCTTCTCCATGCCCTAAAACCCTCAATTGGTGGCTCAGTGCACACAGGGGTGGAAGGCCAGGGAGAGAGTGAAAGGAATCAGGGGCAGAATGAGCTCCCAGCCAGCAAGAAGCAGTAATCACCATCACAGATGCTTAGCTCTAACAACTCAACAAGACCCCTTTCTTCACATAGGAGCTGTGTTTGATTGCTCCCATACTTGTTTCCACCCAAAATCCCTGTTTCGCAAGGTCTTCGTGACACTCCAAATATCCACAATGCTCTTTGAAGTTGAATTTTAATGTGTTTATTGACACCAGTTATGATATTTCAAAACATATGGCCTACAAATTGTTACCATGCACTCCTGGTGTTTACAGTAATCCCCATATTAAAACAAACTCAGCCTTTCCTGATGATTTTATATCTTCTTGCTGACTCACTTGCCTGTGTTTATTTAAACTCCTGTTGAGCTTTTTTTCAATCTATATATATACATATATATTCAACACTTTTGAAACACAGAACAACTATCTGCAGATTTCATATACTTCAGAAACGTTTTGCATCCATTTTTATGGGCACCATATGGCCCAAGCCCTCCTCTTCAGTCCTCCCTGCAGATCCTTGATGTGCAGCATGGCTTTCCCAGCACTTAACCCTGCACATGCAGCTCAGGCCTGATCACAGAACCACGGGATCATTAAGGTTGGAAAAGGCTTCCAGGACGATCCAGTCCAAAAGCAACCCAGCGTGCCACTGCCCACGTCCCTCATCTCCACCTCCAGGGATGGGGACTCCCCACGTGGCTGTGCCTCTGCCTCACTACTCCTTTGGAGAAGAAATGTTTCCTACTACCCAACCTAATCCACCCCCAGCACAACTTAAGGCCATTCCCTCTCATCCCAGCAGCTTGGCCCAGAGCTGCCCTCTGAGCTCTGTGTTGGAGTCTGCAGGCAGGGAAGGTTTTGGAGGAGCACATAACTGCTCATCCAAAAGGGTTTGGTCAGATCTTCCTTCCTTTCATCCATCCCATGAGGGCACCTCGGCTGTGCTGGCTGACATCAGGAAGGAGAGAGTGCAGCCCGACCCCATTAATGGCCCCAGAACATTTCCAGGCCCTCTGGAAAGCAATGCTGAACAGAGGTGTTAATTTTGGCAGTGAACAAAAGCACCGGGGGAGTAAAATCAATGTTCACTAAATAGAAAAAAGGAATCTAAACAGAGGGAAAACTCATTCATTTTCTAATTCCTAAAAGGTATTCAAGGGAGGGAAGTGAAATTGTAAACAAATTATAAAATGTATAAAAAATTACAACTCGTTGCCTGTTTAAAGGAGACTTAAATTACTACACTGCTAAATTGGAACAGCTCTGAGGACTCAGTCATGCTCCTCTACTCTTTAGACTCACAAAGTCTTGCTGGTATCTCTAGGGGTGCCTGGATTTAATAGTAACATCTAAAATGCCATAAACCCTGCAAGTGATGAACAACTGGGAAGGTGTGGAACCCACTGGGATTCAAAGTTAATTCAGACAATTTGGAATTCAGCATCTGAGGACTACTCAGACTTACGCTATTTTCCACGTTGGGAAAAAAAAATGTAAGAGCTATAGCAAGGAATGATATAAATTATGCATGCATAAAAGACTTTGGGTTGAAAATTAATACGTTTAAAATAAATAGTCTTGGCTATTTGAAAATGAAAAGTCCAGGAATCAGGTAACACAATTTCACCAAGCTGAGCTCCAATCACTCAGCCACAAATGAACCTTTCCTGGGGAAATGGCAAAGCTGAGGCCACAGAGAGCTCCTGCTCCTACAGGCTGCCCATGAAGAATTACAGGAGGAAGGGAACTGCGGTTGGACTTGATGGCCTGTGGTTGACGATCTTTAAGGTCTTTTCCAACCTGAGCCATCCTATGATTCCATCAAAGTCCCCCATGCCAGATCAAGGGTGGTGCTCCAGGTCTGCCCATACCAGAGCCTTTGCAAAAGACAGCAGTGATGCTGGGATTTTGAGACAGGAAGAAAGGGAAAGCACAGCTCTACCCTTGGAACACTGTTAACTCAGCACTAAATGCACCCTGAGCCGCTCTGGAACCTCGCTGTTACTTTCTATAGCCAAGTGCCATTACTTCTAACTGTGCTCCGATGGCTGCTGGGCTTGGGTTTATGCTCAAATCATTAAAAGCTGCATCTGAGGTATGAAAGCAACAAGTGGAAAGCATTCCCATGAAATATGCAAGATCTCTGGAATTGAGCCAGTGGTTTAGGTCAAAACTCAGTCACATGTCCTGCTAGCTGGTCCGGAACATCCTTCACATCCAGCTAAGCAAACAGCGCGCAGAGCCCTGCGCCAAGTGCCAGCTCCAGCTGGCATCCCGGTATGCTTCATTCTACAGTTGTTGCAGTTTTGGAGGTTATGAAAAGTTTACTAATGAGAAACATTTCAGGACGCTGTGCCAGCAATTTGGGCTGAGGGAAGAGCTGTAATGACACGAGCATATATAACTGGTGGAAAGTCTGAAACATCAGCTCTGCGCCTGTAAATCCCTGCAGCTCCGAACACGGAGAGCAAGCACACAGATTTCTCTTCAGATGTTTACACTCTGCTTTCTAAATATTTAAAACCATTGATGAAATTAAAGACAACTCTCACCGTGTTTTGTTCCTCAGTTATTTGGTCCGTTTTGGTGTGGTTCTTCTGTAAACATGAACCTGATACAGCCAAAGGGAGCACCGAGCAGCCAGGCTTTCTTAGCAAACAGTTTCAGTAATCTACAGGAATCCAACTGACCTTCCCAAATTCTGTGGAAAGTAACGCATTGATGTGATTTCTAAGGAAGAAACCCTTGCAAGCAATGCTGGCCGTGCACCAGCACAACGTTCTCGTGTCTCATATTTGGCAGTCTGGTACTCCCCGTGCTTGGATCATTGACCTGGATTGACGTGCTGCCACCAGTTGTGTCCTTGTGTCCTCAGCACCTCAAACGGCAGAAGGAGCAGCTGTGAGCTGCAGAAGATGGGGCTGGAGGAGCTGCAGGGCAGGACCGTGGTATCTGCTCCAGACACAGAGCCCCTGTGGCCAAGGCTGAGTGCCAGAGGAGAGGCAAGGAATCACTGCCCTGGGGTCTCACAACAAAATGATCTAAAGAACTTTCCCAACCGCTGCGCATTTCTTTCTTTCATTTTCCAAGTCGTCCCTTGGCTGGTGCTCCAGCTGGCATCCAGCTGATATAAAAAGCAATACAACTATGGATCCCATGGGCTTTCTAGCAGAATATTCAACATATTAGAAGAGAAGGCAGAACTAGAGAAAGTGCAAGCAAAACCCCTGTTCCCATCTTCACCCTAAGACAGTGCTCGGGGGCAGTAGGAGCGCAGTGTTTGTCTATCTACCAGTGCTATTCATCACCACATTTACCATATTTTCTTTGCTTTCCATAACTCTTGGCTTCTCTCATGTCTGGGTGTTTTCTAACCAGCCTAAAGGCAATAAATCAGAGCTGTCAGCATTGGAAGAAAATTAATGTGAGAAGTTGTTCCAAAGGCCACCAGCCTTTTCCCTGCTCTGTGTGCTGTGTTAATCCAGACTCCTCAATGGCTTTCAATGTTTTGCTATTTTCACAAGGTTTGGAGGCTACAGATGCATTTTTTTGAAGGGCAGATTTGAATTTTATCCTGTAGGGTACCAAATTCCTGGGGTTTCTTCAGATTTCAGAGAGAAGAGAGGGTGCTCAGCACAGGCCCAGGTCTGACCCTGACCCTGGCCAAACCACAAGCAAAGTCCAGATCCAGAGTTGGAACACGCCAGGGTCTGAATCTGGACGTTTGGCTTGGATTTACATGAAGAAAAAGGCCAAATGATTCAAAAACATTCCTGTTCCTATGCCCTGTAGTGATGACACCGGTTGAATTATTCATTGCGAGTTATTTATCCAAAGAATGTGGCTGGCATTTCTGCTGAATAAATTACTTGCAAGTTTTGATTTCTTGTTTCATTACTCACCCTGCTCAGTACCACTCAAACTCCAACCTCTTCATCTCTGAAAGTCTCTTTTTCTGAGTCTGAGAAAAAGAACACTTGGGAAACAACCTTCAGCTGGTGCTGATCTGATACAGCAAACACCTCCCTGGGAAAGGACAGCCTGGCAGTCACAGCATTTTCTTGGAACCCAGGGAAGCAGTGTTCTTACCCTGTTCAGCTGCAGGTGAACTCTGTAACCCTGGGCAAATCACTTGGCTCCCCACACCTCTGGCTGCACATTTATAAAATGGACACAGTGGTTCCCTCTGTAAGATACTGTAAGGCTAGATATGTTAAAGATGATGAATTGCCCCGTCGCTATGGAAACTGGAAAAGCACCTAATGCAGATGGATGAGCTCAGAAATAGTCCAACTGAGTGAAAAGTCACGAGCAATTGAGAACTTCATTAGGGAAAATCTGTTGTGTTGTAATCAGCAGCGTTGTGGGTGCCGCTCAACACTTCCTCTAATAGAAGTACCAGCCTATTAGAAGATCTATTCTGGATGGACAGTGAAGGTTTTCCCCTGTGTACCTTCAAGCTTTTCCATCTCATGCACCTGCTTAGATTTCTTTTGCCCCGACAGCACTGGGCACTGAGGGAGCTACTCAGTATGGTGTCCCATCAGAGAAAGAGCATTACAACCAGAACAGCGAGGGCACAAACCAGCCCAGAAGGCTCTGATAGTTTTGCCCAGGTTCTATATAGTGGAATTTACTTGCTTCTTTCTCAGAACAACAAAAAGCCAGGGCTTTCAATTCCAACAGGGCCTATGGCTGAGGGAGTGAAAGCCATGGAACTGCAGGCAAAGGAAATGCCAACAATTAAAGCAGTCATTGTGACTCTGGAGCAAGAAATAAATGCCTACAGGGTGATGAGAAACTGAATAAACAAAGCAAACAACGCGTTATGCTGCACAATGGCACTGAGCAGTGACTGCAGCTGGCAGCCCAGTCCTACCACACCAGTAACACACCAGTAACACACCAGTAACACACCAGTAACACACCAGTGGCACACCAGCAGCACAAGGGAAGTGCCCCCAGCACCCTTAGGCAGCCATGTGTGTTTGGGTCAGTGCTGTTGTCACAATCAAGGCCATACTATCAGCATCTGTTTTTCTGGCAAGAGACGGCCCTGTCTGGGAATCACGAGCACCAGAAATTATTCTGCAGGAATTATTATTATTGAAATGGAAGTATTGATGGGGAAATGATGACAGCAGCAGTTGGATGCCATAATAATGATGACTTTGACCCTGCACTGCACTTTGCAGCTAAGAGGCATATTCCAAGCTACTTCATTCATCTGCATCATCAGCTGCTTCATAATAGTAGAAAGCAATGAAAGCTACAGACGTTCTACTGACACCAATATTCCACAGCAATCACTAGCATCCCCAGATCACACACACAGCTAAAATGCCACGTGTAAGTGTGAATGAGAACAGACAGACTACATCCAATCTGGAAAGGTGGAGAACAGTCAACCTGCAATTTCTGGGCGCACTGATAGCACAGTGTCTGCTGCCTTGGGTGGCTGAGGTCCAAGGGCAGACCTGGGATCTGGGTCTGTCGTGGGCAGGACACCCCAGCCCTCTGTCCCTGAGTGCTCAGCAGGAATTCACAGGGCTTTACTGGAACCGGCCTCAATTCCCCTACACTGTTTGCACAGTTAGCATTGCCTATGTGTATCCATATGAGGGTAGTGCTTGGAAATAGTCATACAAGTGGAAAAATGAAAAGAAGACATACAGATGCAATCCTTTGTTCCAGGTAACTTCTGGAATTGCTCAGGCAGCGCATGGGAAGCGCTCCCAGCACACACCTCATGCCCACACCTGGCTGAAGGGCTGGGATGGCACTGCCCGAGTAAAGTCCAGCACGGACGTAACTCAGCCCCTGCTGACTGGCAAATAACTTCATTTACTGTCATTCAGGTGTCAGGTTCCACTTCCTTGTTTACCGAATGTGATGATATCCTGCAGTATCTGGCTTGCACAATGGACTAAGTGAAATAATTCGGGAGCGAAAATAAACAAATGAAAGGGAGTCCTTACGTACATCAAAGGGAAAGTGTGCCATATCTGTGGGACATCGCCACGCTGCCCCGCTGGATCCTGGCTCCAAAGCAGAGATGAACTTCAAGTTGCTGCCTCCCAGGCCGCAGGTCAAGAAGCACTTTGCTCCCGTGCCTTGTATTTGATATGCCTGCTGCTTGTCCTCCTGTATTCATAACGTTTACTGAGTTTTTTCTTCCCAACCTGGAGATTTTCCTTCCCCAAAAATGCATTTTACCTCTTACTCCAAGCTGATATATACGCAACTAGGCCAGGCCCAGCAAATATGTCAGGAAGGCACTGAATAATGACACAGGAGGAAATCTGCTCCAGGATGTGAGGAGTGGAAAGGAAAAATCTTCTGTTACACCATTAATAAAACCCAGCGTAGCACAGAAGATTTCTTACAGAAAGGATGGGGAGTCCTTCATTAAATGCAGCTAAGAAAAAAACTCAGTGGCTTTTTTTTCACTTGTGGGTGTTTTCTTCTAAGAAAACTGCCCTAATTATGGGAGTAATTAAATTATAATGCCTACACTATTGTTTGAATAAGGCAAACTCCCTCACATGCCATTAATGTGCTACTGCCAACAGCAGCCAGGGAACTGCCTCAACAATGGAGAGGATTTTCCAGCTCAGTGTGCGATTTGATCTCTATAAACCTCCCATAACATATACTGTATGGCAGTAAATCATTTATAACGTTATTATCCGCCCATCTGGGATCAGAGTGCAACCACTGAGACAACTCGAGAAATCTGGGCTCCTTTCAGCACGGCATGAATCGGACCTCACTGGCTTTGGTAATTCAGCCATTCAGCAGCTGGCTCCCACTCCCTGCCGCCCTCATTCGGCTTTCCAGCAGTTTCCTTCCCAGCATTTCCCCAGGCTCTGGTATTTCTATTCTCTGGCATTGCTGATGCTCTCCCTTGTATTTCAAAGCGGTTGTTGCTCAGGTGTGGTTGGCTGGTTGCAGTCCAGTTCCTGGTGAGAGAAGGTTTGCAAGAAAAGGCGATCACGTTTTCCAAGGTAGATTTAGACTGTTGTCAGCTTGGGTTGTCACAAGCCATCAAGGGTTGAGAGCCCTTTCCACGCACTCTACCTGCTCTGCCTTCTGCATGAACATTAGCCCAGCTGAATGCTCAGCAGTGACACCAGACAGCGCCTGCCCCATGGAAAACCAAGGCCTGTAAAACACAGCTGCTGGTGGCCCAGAGACTTTGGGCCAAGTTCAAGCTGGAATCACAGAGTGCCATTCAGGTGGTTCCCTACAGCTTGACCCCCCAAAAAATGTTTGCATGACCTTCTCAGAGCGACCTCTGCCAAATTCCACACAGATCAAACGCACGGGTGTCCAAATATTAAAAATATTAATTGAAACAGAATGCCACCGCTTTGCTTGTCACTTAAAGCTTGAATGCACTGTTCTCACATGCAGAAGAGGACAGCTCTGTCCCATAGCATGTCAGAGGGAACGGGGAAAGCTGTGTGACTGGCCATGGTATGGAGAACCTGTCAGTTCTACTGCAGTCCATGGTTTTGTACCATTCTGTTCAGAGAAGACCCTTTTTGAATGTATCAAGCCGCAGGACCGAATTTTGCTTGGATAAATACTGAAGATGACATGAGAAAAGTCCTCCTGCAGTGCCTGCAGTGCTCTGGGCAGTGACAGCCACGGCTGTGCGTTGAGTCCTTGGGAGCACAGAACCTCTGTTAGGGCAGGAGGAGGTTCACCACTGCTCCCATTGCCAACGTTCCCAACTCTGATGGGCTCTGTGCCCTGTCTGAGCACGCTGCCCTTCCCTGCCTTGCAAAGCAGAGATGAGTGACAAACCCTCCTTCTCCTCAGGAGGCCAAATTCAACCCAGAACCCTTCTGGGACGCCCCTCTGAAACCCCAGCCCCGCTCCCCACCTGTCTGCACTGCGGTAGGTCTCCAGCAAAGCCCTTTTTCATCAAATCAATCCCCAGCCCTCCTCAAATGTCACAGATTTTCAACACACCTGATGGGGCAAAATGTGCCAGGGCTCTGCCTCTGCTGAATGCTGCAGGGGCTCTATGAGAAGCAAATGCTGCACTGCCAGCTCTCACTTCTCCTCTTCCCATCCCCACCCCACCACCCACTGCCCCATGGGGCTGCCACTGCCCGCCAGGAGTTGGCTCAGATCTGCACCCTGTGCATGGACAGCCTCCCCTGACAGCAGTGACAAAAATAGGGATGCATGTGTGTGTATACAAACTGCGGTAAGCAAAATATCTGTGTCCTCAAAAAGGCCAACAAATATTTACAAGTGCCAGGTGTTCTGCAAGGAACCCCTCTCTACTCGACTCTTTGATGTTCCTGCTGCTATCAAGTAGCTCAGACATCCTAACGGCAAAGCCCGTTTCTTCTGGAAAATCACCTTTATTCTGAGCTTACAAATCCTCATCTCCTTGACATTTCGGAGCCTCCCAGGCCAAGCACTGCCACGACAAAAGGTTCCTGCAGTGGGAATGCATGCACTGTTCTGCTCACGCCGTACCCACAGCCAGCAGCTCGCAATCCAACACGTGCTCAGCAGCACCATTTAGCCTAATCTAACCCAAATGCCTGTTTGTCATGTAAGTGAATATCTAAACAGATTATTGAATGAAACATCAATTGCTGGTTAGGAAAATCACTGGGATTATTCAAATTCTAGGAGAGAGGGAAGTAAAGAAGAGTGTTTCAGTAACGTGATCTGCCAAAAGAGAACGGAAACTCCTTAATAGCACCTTGCCAGAAACAATGCGTGGCAGAGTCTGTTTTAAACAAGATGATTTTTCAAAATATTGTTACTGACTTTTTGTATAGTGTTAGTGAGTTTTGTGTACACTAATAAAAAATGAAAGCTGCTATTAAAAACAAATCAATGGACTGTACCTGGTTTTGATCACACGAGAGCTGGCCATTTGCATCGGTATTTGCAGCATCTGTTCCAATTAAGTCTTGTTTTCTAGTTTAAAGATATTAGTCCAATCACTAGTGTTCTGTTCAAAACATGAATAGAGCATTGTTCTGGCAGAATGTAGTTAAACAGACTCCACAGACTCTATTAAACGACTTTGCTACCCAATTAGAATGGGAAGGAGTCAGACAGACATGACTGTACTGTGTACTCTCTGTTCCACATGTATTTTTATGGATTCATAGTCAATGAAAACAGTTAACGTGGAACATGTGTTAAGAAAACACAGACTGCATGCTGTCTTAGAGCATGTCCAATGGAGCATCAAGCAATCTATCAGGATTTAATGGACACCGAGTTTAATGATTAGAATGCATAGAACAGTGCACAAGAATGGTGAGCCATGGGCTTCCATGTGATGAAACGACTGTGCTCAGCAGCACCGAGCCCTCAGAGCATTAAAGCAGACAAGGGGTGGGCTCACCTCCATTTGGTGTTGCATCAGGTTGCTTTAGGCCTCAGTGATGGGCAGTGGGCACTGCTGCAGGGTGTTCTGTATGTGACAAAGGCAACACTTACTGTGGACAGTGCAGAAGACGTACTCAGTGTGGGTATATGCTGATACACAGCAGAGCTGCCTTTGCTCCAAATGGAGCACACTGCACACAGTGCCTCAGCAGACATTGGTAAGCAGTATATAATTACTCCAGTTTCATGAATAGGGATAAAAATAGGCCATAGAAGCGATAAAGATTTATAGGATATTCTGGTTAGAAACAGCTGTCAACAGTGAGAGCTCAACAGACAGCATGAAGGCAAGGTTCATGTTTCTCAAGGACTGTCCTGCTGTAGGAATACATTTCCATCACCTGAGATGCTGCTAAGATATGTTCTTATTTTTATCAGAGGAAAGACATTGACAGATGTGGCCCATCATGGCACCAGGAGGAGGCAGAGGCTGCGGGTCCCCGCTGCAGTGCTGCCCCAGGGCCCCAGCAGAGCACAGATGGGGAAGTGCTGGGTGGGATGGGGCTGCACCAGGGAGGGTTCTGCCAGGGGAAGGAAGGTCCTGGCAGCCTGACAACTCCATACCAAAGCCAATCACAGCAGGAAGTGCCTGCCAGGGCCTCGTGGGCAGCTTTAAGGCATATTTGGGAAATGTACCTTGTATCCCCTGCTGCAATTTTATAAGGTATTACATACCCTACTGTGTATCGAAGCCATTGCTGCTTTGACTCCAACTAATTAGCTTTTGTAGCTTTGATGGATGGATTGATTCAGCAGTTAAACAGAGATAAATTAACTGTCCATCTAAAGAGAGTTTAACTGAGGAGGGAATTCTGATTAGAACGTTATTTCATGCAGTGGTGCTCTTCTTTCTCAGTGAATACAGAAAAGCCCACCAAGCCCCTCTCAGCAGAGCCAGAGGCCAGACACACAGCTCTGCTCTGCCCCATCAGAGCTCAGAGGAACCAACACACCCCAAGACATAAGCAGGAATAAGCATGCCAGGAACGGACAGCTATTTTGTACTGCACGCATTTCTCTGTATATGCTTTTAACTTCAAGAACCAAGGAGAGCCAAGGCTACGAGACTTTTTCTTTTCACTTGAAGAGGCCGCAGATACATTAATTACTCCTTGTTTTATGCTCCAGTAGGATGAGAAAATCTGATTAAAGGAGGATAAGAATTAAAGCTTGGGGATAACTTTTGCTATGCCAAAAGAAAGGCCCGGCCAGTGCTCAGCAGCAGAGCTTTGGGAGGCAATGCCACACTGCTCCAGCGTGCCACTATGACCTGTCACCATCAGCTGCTGCAGGGCAAAGCGGTGAGTGCTGTTCGGTAAATATGCCGAAACAGGTGAAATTCGGGCAAATAAACGTTGCATGCAGACACAATCGCAAACTCCGGCAGGTTCTGTATCCTGCACCTCAGCCACGCGATAAGGACAGTCCGACAAACAGCGCAGCGACAGCCTTCTGTCCCGGGCTCCGCTCCTGGACGGTGGATGGGAGCGCCGGGGCCGCAGCGCCCCCCATCGGCCGCGGGCGGTATAGCAGGCGGAGCGCAGCGGCAGCGCCGCAGCCCCGCGGGCGGCCGGGGGGAATCGCTGCCGCTCGTAGAGAGACTTAAAAGGGAGATGAGAAGTTTGCAAAGCACTTTCCAGCAACCTTAAACTGTGCAAACAGCGGCAGCGGTGCCCAGGGCTTCTCATGTTTGTGCATTTCAAGCAGATCGCTTTACTTTCTGTGAGCAATCACTGTGCCTTTATATCACATTTTTCTTTGTCTTTCCCAGGCTGTTTGGCCTTTTGTCATTATTTTAACTGTTTATTCCTTCACAGCTCGTTCTTTTCAGTGTGCTCCTGTGTCTCATTACACACAGTTCAGTTTTAGTAAGAAACTTGTCCATTATACGGGTTTTTTTCTGCCTAAAATTGTAATCTTAAGTGTTTCCTACTCTGCTAATAGCAGCCTATATAAAGACTACTCTAAGTGAAGCTGAGGATGGGGATCCTCTCTTCTCACTGAGGCTCTGCTTTCCTTCCAGGTGCCATAAGAATCATTTCCCACCTGCTCCTGTTCCTCCATAGGACATCAATCCTCGATGCTGCATCAGAGGAGGAATTGCAGGCAGTGGCTTGCAGGGCTATGTGGCAATGCACAGAGGAATCCATCACCCTGCCCATCTCTCATATGGGAAGGTGGAATGTTCATCCTCACCTTCTGCAGCCCAAGGGCTTCACTATTGGCGAGCAACGTGCATAACAAATGCATGTATGCATTCAGTGCTGCTATCTCATCTGTTTTACATTAGGAATACACATAAAGACACTCACCTAAACTGAAGCGGAAGTGTCTGACACGTTTATTTATGGCATCGTGGGTGTTTCTTTTCAGAATAAGTTATAAAAAAAACCCTAGAATTCATAGGTTGTTTTTTTCTCTCTGTCTCACTGTAACAAACCCTGAAGTCTTAAGGTTTAGTTTGCTACTACAGTTGCTCATAAAGAAAGCTTGTTGGGATAAAGCTCAGGTTTGGGGTCCCCGACTCAGATGCTCAGCAGCACATACCTTTCTCAATTAACAGTGAAGTTATGCACGTGTGCAGTAAGCAATGCCCTTTGATGAAGCTGTGATCTTGAGGGACTGAGGATGAACGTGGGCAGCATTTTGCAGAAATGATGCTCAGTGGGAATGGGGGCTCATCCTGCCGAGCCCTGGGCCCAGAGGAAGGCTGAAGGATGGCCTTCATTTCAAGGCATCTCCGAATTCAACACCTCCATCAGATCCACCTTTCTTTTTCAGATGGAAGGGTGGGATTTGCTGCACGAAATAGCAGGTTCTTTCATTTTAGCTACTGGAGAGCCTTGGTAAGCCATCACAACACGATGACAGGAGCGCATCAGCTCACAGCATCAGGCCTTTCAGCCAGCAGGGGGGTCAGAGCCGCAGTGTCTCAAGGGCAGATGCTTCCACCCATCTCTCCTTCCATGAAAAGCTCCCCCAGGTGTGTGGTGCTTGGTACACATCATCCACGACCATCACAGCTCCACTGTGTACTGTTCTATTGGGAAAACGGCTTAAAAAGAAAGACAGCAGTCACAGAATTCGGGAAAGGGATTTTCAGCCCAAACCAATTAGAGAGAGAAAGGGTGGCTGGGGAGGGGAGGGAGAGAAAGAAACGCGGAGCTCTGGAACCACTGAATTACCCTTAATTCTAGGAGCCTGGCCAATCCGACATACGAATGATTGCGCAGACAGTTCCAAAAGTGACACATATGCTCTCTCCCCAGCTCACTCATGGCAAACCCACAGCAAGGAGTTCTTTTTTTTTTTCTTTTTTTTTTCTTAATGCCCCGGAATTCCCATGAAAGCAGCAAAAGCAGCCAAAGCAAGAGGAGTGAAGACGGTCAAACATTGCAGTAGCGCCCTATATTTAAACGCTTCTGCAAGCCCTTCAGTTACCAAACGTGCTCCCAGCCAGATGCAGCCCTCTGCCCAATGCCTTCTTTCAAAATAGAAGCCCAGAAAGGCTACGACCTGCCAGCCCCACTCGCTTTTTTTCACTCAGCATACCTTTTCAGATATTCAGCCTCTTACAAAGGAGGCAAGTCTCTCCCCGGTGTTTTTTTGGAAGGAAAATGTGGCATGCACCTATTTTGTTTCATTCTGTGCCAGGACCTATAAAGTTACTGTGGGCTGCAGCTCCTGCCAAGTTCTAAAGGTGACGGGGCAATGGGCACCCAAAGGACGCTTCTATCAATGCCCTTTTATTTCCCCCTCTTTCCCTTTCCACCAAACTTTTTTTTTTTTTTTCTAATAGAATTACTCTTATCTGCAAGTGATTTAAACTCTAAGGTTTACAGAAGATTTAAAGAGTGCGAACACAGTTGGAATGTTTTAAACTAACAGTACAAGTTGCATTTTAAGAAAATAATTAACTCCCAGGGGAGGTGCGGTTCTTGGAGTAATGACAGATTCAAGGCTGGCTTTCCCTATATGGAGTTTCCAAATAATAAAATATCTTCGGTTCCCTACTGGTGTCAGATGAGAACCTGTTAGTGTGCTAGTTGCTAGTGGACTGTCATAGGTTTGGGTTGTTGGTTTTTTTAGTGGGCCCATTAGTGCTTTAAAGACACAGTACACAGTAGGTAACCTTCCACGCAAAGCTTCAGCACAAAGCATTGTAAACGCACGGATTTTACGTGCTTACAACCTTCTCCCATCCCTTTTTCTTTCTGGAAATTAAAAGAACAAGGGAACACTTTCTCTTGTTCGGCAGCTCTCGGTGCCCTGCCCCTGCTGAGGGCTCCCTGAGCCCCAGGAGCAGCACACAGCAGAGCAGCAGCGATGGCAGGGTGGTGTCAGAGCACAGCAGCAGAGGTGTCGGAGCCACCTGATGTCTGTGGGTCCAAACCCTAAAGCCTTTGCCCTGGCATCACAGTAAATCCCCAAATCTCTGGCCTTTAAGGTGAAATACAAGTACTGCTCCATGAATACTCAGTAATATTCTTGACTGAAACTTAATAACGCGCTTTAATCCTTCGACCATACAAACCCTGGTGTTTTGGCTGGATAAATGTTCACTTGAGCTTTGAGGGTTTGATGAAGGAATGGACCATTCATGGAAACTGAGCATCCTGGAGGGCTGTTACACTCACCAGGTATGGGGAAAAGAGGGATGGTTTTGACATTTGCTGTTTCCAGTTAATGGTGGTGGTAGAGGCACCGCTCAAGTCGCTTTTCTAAAGCGGCAGAAGACGAATCTGAATAAGGAACCACCACAGAGGAAACAGAATGAATTAAAGCATTAGGGACGGTGGTAAAAAAAATTAAGACATTAACTGAGACCTCACCACGAGCAGGGTTTTACCCAGGAATCAGGGTCAGGCCCTTCTGCCAGGATAAGCAAATATACACAGGCAAGAAATAAACCAGGGGCAGCAGAGCACATCCTCCAGCATCCCACCACCCGTGCTCACCCCCCAGCACCACAGCCATCTCCTGACACCCCACACAGCCTCAGCAACCCCTGGGGCTCAGCAGCACTAATTAGACCACAGCTGAGTGTGCCTCTCTGATTCATTAGAATAATAATTAACCCGTAATACCCCGGGCTGCTGCTTGTCTTGGCAGTACCTTCTCCTCGTGGCACCTTTTTGTCCCGCTTTCTCATTCGTGCCTAATTAACTCCATGCATGTTGGCATTTCAGAGCAGGCCTCACAGGTTTCATCACACAGGCAAGAGGTGGTTCTCTATCAGACACTCAGAACTGGATGAATAATGAATGACCGTAGCAAAAGCAGCCCCAATATTAAACAAAGCAAACAAACTCACCCTTGTGGGGTGTGAAAACCTGGGCTGGAGCCATCAGAAGACGTGGCCTTCTTGTGAGATTTCCACACTTTGCCCTCCTTCCACACACAGATGTCAAAAGTTCCTTTGCTGGGACCTGGATGTTCAACCAGGCGTGGAAGCAAAATGTGACACAGATCTGCAGTTTAAGGAATTTTAGAAGTTCTATTTCCTAACCTCAAGAAGTTGGGATCTGAGATGCAGGGTGAAACTAAAGACTGCTCCTATCTATGACAGACAACCATTTAGTCCTGTATAACACTAATATAAGTACATACTGATGTATAATACATACATGCATGAGATTCTCAACTGCTGTATATTAAAGTTCTTCTGCAACGTGTACGAATTGCCCCTCACGCCATGTGCACTCGTGTCCTTGATTTCGCCCTGAGAAAAATCAGATGGATGCCTCCTATGGTACAAATGTGCACACTGCAATATTTTGTTACCGAGTGAACGAAGCACAGCAGCAGCACTTTGTGTAATGCTCAGCTCAACTCAAAGAGCCGCTGGGCCCACTCAGGTTGTGCACAGTTTAAGACTCCAGCAATGCACAGATGCACGCCTGTTCTCAACCACTCAGCAGCCTCTCAGGGATGGTGCTTTCCACAAATTTAATTACTTGCAAAACCTTTGGTCATTAACACCCAACCTAAAGTCTATTGCAGGTCACAGACTATTAAAAAATAAAGTGTCCATGCTCCCTAAACAATGATTTGTTTAACTGTAGCTCTAAATAAACTCAAGGCCACAACAACACCAGGACTCTATTGCTAAGTGCTCACCAAGGCACTGCATCTGCTAGAGGTACTTTTCAGTTAATTATTTCTTCTCATGCTTTTGTATGACACTTTGTGACACCGTCAGCCATCCCTTAAGACGTTGCATGCCTGTGTGTGAGTACATAGGGGCCAAAACCTCCATCACTGAGATGAAACACGTCCGTCTAATTTGCCAAGGCCAGCACGGCAGCAAAGCCCCACCTCAAGGCAGCTCAGACTGACTTTGGAGGATGCTTTGCACTGATCTGCTCCATGAGGTGGGACTTCAGCCAGACAGAACCAACTCCCATTGAGCACCAGGCCATAGAAAAAAGGACAGCACGAGCCACGTGATCGTTATTAATTATTATCAGCGTTGTAGACCTTAACAAGGCACCTGTGCTCTCAGCAAGTCTGTTGGGAAGTTGGCACAGCAGCCCTGTATGAGCCTCCCTGCAGCATGGGATACGATGGAGATGGGCTCTGCTGCCTGCCTTCATCCCATCCACAACAGGTTCTGATGGGGACAGCACAGCTGCTGCTCCTGTCCCCATACAGCTCCGTCACACAGCATGGGTCGAGGCAACGTAAGACCCAGCCTGGCTCTCCTGGAATGAAGCTGGCTGGAGAATGACACACAGCTAAATCCGAACTCATGTACTCACAAAGGCAGAGCCCTCTCGGCCTGCCTGCAGTATGGATATTTTATTGCTTTCATAATATTTTCCGGGTTTTGAAACACAAACCACATGTTTAATATTTTTTGGAAATTTACACATTGCACTTGCTGGATGTTGTTCATTCTAGCACCCACAGCCCCAGAGCTCTCAAAAAACAAAGACAGGGAGAAGAGAAACATTGGGAATGGCTGCGGCAGCCCTCTGGCAGCCCTGCTGCCGAAGTCCAAAATCATTGGGTGCACTCCTTGCCTACTTCGATTTTACAGGGCAATAAAAAGTTAATGATTTCCTTGATGACAAGATAATCCAAATTAACATCCAAACAAAGGATAGAAGCTTGGCAGCTCGCAGACTGTGGAAAGGGAGAAAGTAAACAGTTAGAAATGCTCTAAGCCAAGTTCATCCAGGGTGTAAAACTCTTAAAATTAGTTCAGTTTCACCACAGATGATGAGTTTGGCTGCAGACTGTGAGCCTCCAGCAGCAGGGGCTGCCCACATATTGCTCAGCTGTGCGGCAGCTGGGGCAGCAGAGCCCCATTCCTCTTCTGATGTTCTTGGCAATATGGTTATTAGTGACAGTCTGGGGGCTTCATAGAAATGTCTTTGTGGGATAATGTATATTTTGCAATTCAGGATGCCATTGTGGCTCTAAGTGCTAGAATAACTGTTTAGCCTGCCTGCAGACAGGTTGGATTCCTTTTCAAATAACGATCTTCTAAGGAAAGAAGTGACAGCATACATGGGACCAAACTCTCAGGAAGAGCTTTCTGAGGGGTGCAGTGCACAGCTGGTCTTTTTCAGTAGAACAGATACAGAACCATAGGGGCCTCTGGGGATCCCCCAGTCCAACCTCTCCACTAAAGCAGGCTCCCTAGAAAAAAACAAGGGAAGAAGATAGGCTCATAGACTTCACTTACAGAAATCTGAGCATTGCAGGGATGGCACAGAGAAGAACACTTGCCACCAGCAAGCCAGAGTCCTTCTCTTGTATTCAGAGGAAGGGATTTGGATTCAGTAAGTAATGACTAAGAACTGATCTGCTCCACTCCTCACATCCTGCAGAATTCAGATCACACACGTATTGTCTGCAGGCATTGTGACTGACCTGCACGTGGCTCATTAGCACTGATTCCAGTCAATCTTTAGCTTCTTAAAGCTAATAATATGTTGGTTCATGTGCTTTTATTCTCAGCTTTCCTCCATCTCCAGACCACTTACTCACAGAGGAGCTGTGTGCAGTGCTCTGCCACCCCAGCAAAGAACCTGCAGCAGGTTTCTGAGGAGTCAGCCACATCCATGTTCTAATGCTGCAAGCTCAAGCCAGCGATCACATCAGGATAGAGTGTAAATATGCAGCATCAGCACAGGAAATGCTGTTCTGCTTTTGAGGACTGATAAGCTGGAACCCATCTTGTATGCACCTATGTAAACTGTTACTTTAACACAGTGAGGATATTCACTGCAATACAATCACTCGTCTTCTGCAAAGAATTCACTTAGCTGAAGGCATAAACAAAATGCAAATATATATTTCACCCATTTACAAGTTTAGGCAAATCTTCTGTTTCCTGCTCCTCAAAGGAGGAACTTTGCCATAGAGAACCCTTCCTCCATTCCTCTTTCACCAGCCCTTTTAGTTCCAGAGATGGGACTGGAGGTTGGAGCGCTGCACCAGATGACAAAGGGAAGCTTCCTGTCTTTTTAAAGCAGTTTAGACATTTAAAAATGCATTCAGGCATTCTGAGGAGCTGAGCTCTCCTCAGAACTGCTCCTGTCATCCCTTCAGGAAAGCGGCGTCTACTGGACATGATGGGTGTTGTAGAAACAAAGAAATTATCCCACGCCTTGGGGACAACCACGACAAATTGGGCTCATATTCACATTCAGTTTGCTGCCAAGTAATTTACAGATCAGTGGGATCTACACGTGGAAGAAGCTCTGTTTGTAAATCTTATCCTATAAATGAAGGCCAATTCCCTCGTGTGAAATCAATGGGAATGAGACACCCAAGTGCTTCTGAAAATCCTGTTAAGCAGTACTGCATCTGTAGGGTCCTTTTGAAATCTATCACTCTCAACTTGAGTTTAATGGGTGTTGAACCAAGCTCTTGGTGCTGACTTTTCCCTCACTTCTCCATCTTGTCAGTACCCACATGCATCACCCAAGGCAAACGGAGGCTCTCCTCACCATCTCAGCTGTGTTTCCTTTATGCAGAGCTGTGGTGGGAATGCTCCTAAAGCTGCAATCAGTGCAGGATGCAGTGAGCAGCAATGGCCCCTCCTGGCCCTGCATGCTGGTGCCAAAAGCCTTCAGAAAGAATGCCACATTTCTAATAAAGAAAATGCAGATATAATTAAATGTTTAATGAACATACAAAATACTGGGGAGTTGTGTCTGTCGTTACACATTTTAATGAGCATACTCTCCACGAAGGAGCCCTGTGTGCCCCAGGCGGGGTGCAGCCCGTGCTGCTGAGTGTTGCTTTGATGAGGACCCTTTCATGGAATAACAGGTTAAAAAATGCACATAAAACTCCCAGAAATGGCCTTCGTTGGTACTGCAGGGCTGCTCCAGCAGGATGCTGCACAGGGAATCACAAACAACAGGACCATTAGGGCACAACACATCTTCATAACAACGATGATTCCGAACCACGTGGTGTCCAGAGGGATATGATATTCACTGTGGGAATGTAAACTGTATAAACAAATAAATAAATGATCCCATCCCCAGGGGACAATTACAGCCAATTGCTCTTGCACTCGCATGTAAATTGCTGCCAAGGAATTTAGGCTGTGAGGATTTACACATGGCAGAGGCTCTCAATGATGGCCGGTTTTCATGTACGAAATTACACCTGGTCACTGGAACTCAGCATGCAGCAGATTGCAGCCTGAGATCAAGAAGCTGATGCTGAGCACTGATCAGAAATGCCCTATTGTCACATCTGTGACACAACATTACTTATTTGTTGTCATCAGTTTAAGAAGGCTGTGGGTTTGGAAAGGAGCGCATCCTGCAAGGCTGCAGCTAGGAGCAGAAAGGCAGGGAACCTCACAAAGAGGGGCCTGGACTTGAGCTCCATGCCAAGCCCACATGGAAATGCTCTGTGGCCAAGAGGAGAGAGGCTGCTGGCAAGTGGCATCTGCTGGGCAGGAATGGCTCTGGCTCTTCGTTACGCAGCTCTGCGTGGGCCTCTGAGTGCTGGGTGGGCACACAGCCCCTCCAGGAGGGGCTGGAAAGACACAACCAGAGAGAATGAACCAGAGGCGTTTAACGTGCACAAAGGCCCTCAAATAGAAAACAAATGAATGATGAAATAACGAGGGTCCTGGTAGTCCGTGTTCTCAATTGTGGAGTTGGGTGCAATCCCTGCCTTTTATTTTCACAATAGCTTGCATTCATTACTTTATTTAAAAATGGTGTACTGTGTCTGGAAAACAGGAAGTAGGCCATAAATCTCTAGTTTAAAAGCCATCTGAAGCCTGTGGACCAGATATGTTCTCAATCAGTAGTCAGGCAGTAAATAAACATTTATATACAGCAACTGCTCTCAAGCAGCCTGACCTCCGGCTATTACAGGGCACATAAAGAGGAAATTTGTTTAGTCCCGTAAAAGCCCAGGCAATATATCAATAGATTATTAAAAATGGAAACAATGTAGGCTAATGGATTATATTGATTTTAATAAACATAAGTATATGGGCTTCAGAGATAAGTCAGATATGACATCCTTCCAAGCTCACCTTTAGGGATATCTCCTTAAAATTAGCAAAAACTAGCTTTGTCAAGAATATCAGTCACTGTTCTTTGCTTTGTAAATTGACATATTTTTGGCTGAAGGACTTAAATTGGAGAGTGTTCATTTTTATTCCTGCCTGTGAACCATGAATGCAGTCAAAAAATAAACCTTGTGCATCTTTTATTGTCACTGCTGTGCAGACAAATCTTCAAGCAGTTGCAGGCTGTCTCGAGGCATGCTAGATGAGAGCACACAGATTCTACTGGGTATTTCTTTGCTTTGTTTCACTTTTTTAAGGCGCATTGCTCACTTCTGCTGCAGCTCCTATTGGTGGTGGATACTGAAGCCTAAATCTCCACAACAGAACTGCCTGTATTCTTTGATTCTCCTTTCTAGCACACTGCCAAGGGAGGTACTTTCAGCTCTTCCCCTTTCCTAAGTGAGTTTCCCTTTTCCTGAGCTAGACAAGTTAAGCTGAGACTCTTGATAGCAAATTAGGGACCACTTTGAGGGCCCAGCTCCTCAAAGACTGCAGACCTAGAACTCGTCCCATAGTTTTTGCCCACTGCTTTTCACCCAGCTATTGCATAATTTTGTGGGTATCATTCACTCATCTTACATTTACAGCAAAAAATTCCCACATTTCAGAACCGAACACTGATTGCATCAGATTCAACTCTGAGTACCCAGCACCAGATTTTCAAGAGGGCTGAAAATCCACAGCTCTTCATTCAAGCACTGCTCAGCACCTCCAATGAGCAAGAGCTCCATAAGCACTTCATATCGGGAGCTCAAAAACAGAAGCAACTTCAAGAGCAGCTGAAGGACTTATTGCAAAGCACATTTACGATAAGCAACAGCTGCATGCTCTGAATTGCTGTCACACATCTAATTCAGTAGGCAGGCATCTTCCTATATGAGAAACCCTGTATGACCGAAGCCTAAATCAGGAAAGGTGGCATCTGGAGGTCTCAAAGGCTTCCTTCCTAACTGGACTATCCAGGTCCCAGACAAAGAGACACACGTGCAACACCATGAGCGTTTAAGTCCTAATTAGAAACATCCTTAAAATTTGGGTAGCTCGGATCTAACCGCTGTGGTTCAGACACCTTCCTAATTTATGCTAAGAACATGTGTCATCCATTTTGTCATACCAATCAAAAGGTACTTGAAAGCAAATAAATGCAGGGCTAACCTCAAGCATTTACGAGTTTGGATGTATAGCCAGAAGTGCAATACTGAGGGGAAAGCCATCTGAACTGCTCACGGCTGCTGAAACTGCAAACAACAGTTACAAGAAATGATTCCACTTTCAGCCCAGGCTTCAAAAACAGAAGGCAGGCTGAATTTCTTTTATTAAGCTGCTGGTGCTGATCAGAAAGTTCAGATCAGATGCGATCTGCTGCCCTCCATTATCTACTTTCCATTCTTCCCCTCGCAGAACGAGGGAGTAAAAGCAGCCTTCATAGGTGAGCTTCATTTATTGGGAGCGTTGGCTTCTCTGCCCTCCACTCCAGACAAAACTCAATCTAAGAGTTGCTTTCATTCTTCTTACAAGCCAAAACAAAACACTGGTTGAAGACTATTTAGTGTCAATTGTTTCGTAAGGAAGAACAGAAGTCTGAACTTACAGTAAATTTCTACCTCTGTTCATTAGCTCCCAATGGTAGAAATAACACCCTTGCAGCAATCCTCAATACCTCACAAATTACAGTAATCTGCAATTATAAACTACAGTGTTAATGAGGTTTGATTGCCTGCTATTTGCGATGCCACCTATAAATGCCACTTACATTTTACAGCAGATTGAAGTTAACAGCCTGTTTTGAGAAGATCACTAATAGTCAAATGGACTTTTATGAACCTTTTGTGATTTCAATTTGCTACCTAGAAACCAAACACGGCCAGAGAGCATTTATCCTCATCACAGAACTGAATCCATTTGATTCTTCCCTATGATTTCCCTTCAGTCCTGATACTGATCTTTATGCAGGAGGGCCAGTTTTCTTCATTAAGGAGAGTGGCATCTGAATTTTCATGCTTGACCCTCAATCAACAGTATTTTGGTAAGTCTCTACAAGGACTAATTGTGTCATTCATATACTTAAGGGATAATGTGCCTTGCAGTGCAGTACAGAAGGCAATAAACAGCTTTTACAAGAGATTAAACGCCCAAGCACAGCTAAAGCGTTTAGATAACTGGCAAAAGCCATTTATTGGCACTGCTCTGATGCCAAAAAACCACCCATCTTATACTGTTCTGCTAAAAAAAAAAAACAAACAAAAAAAACAAAGAAAATACAAAAGAAAAACTCTAAGGATGACAGAGAGATGTGCCATTTTCAGAGGCACTTTCAATTCACAAAAGAAGGGAAATCTTGTACTGATGGACTCGAGACAAAGCAGAAATTGTGCTTTTCTCGGTGGCAGCACTGACGCAGTCTGAACTGCCCTAGGATGTACATGCCAACCAAAGAAAGCAATATCTGGGGCGCCAGGGGACTCGATGAACCAAACCGTACCGTGATTTTGTAGGGACTTAAAAGTAGCTGATAAAATATGAAGACAAGTTGCCACAGACAGGAGGAAATGAAAGACCAAAAAATTAAGTCTCATTTAGTGAATGTGTTTCATCATGCTTGACTCAGCAACCGATGGCAATTAAAACCTGCTGGTAAAGGCAGGATTGAGTGCACAGCTTTGAGGACAGCAGGGTCACACTGCCAGCCCCAGCCTTGCAAGCAGCAGCTCTGCTGTGAATCTCTCCAGCTCTCTCACAGGCACACTGAGCACTGCTGAGGATGCACAGAAGGTCGTGCAGCCATCCACACTTCTGAGCATCTGCACTTCCACACTGGCATAGAGCTGAGTATCTGAAAGCCAGGGCCTGGTTCCCTTAGGGTGTTGTGAACTGAGACTAAAACAGACAGGGAAACTCATTCTCCTGCCCCCCAAGAGCTTCCTCCAGCCTTTAAAACTGACAACTAAACAATCTCTGGACAGCCAAAGCTCTGCAGAGCCATGAGCTTCTGCTCCGTGCCCTCTGCCATGCTGCAGTTTCACTGCCATTTGGCCCCCACTCACAAACAGGGCACAGAAATGCTCTGTGAGATGCTCAAACACAGGGATTCCTTAATTTTTCTTCCACAAAACCTATCTGCATTTAACTTTCAGACCTCTGGGAGAAGGCAGTCAAATCTTTGCCTCTTCTACACCACATCCCGGAGAAGGGAATTAATGCATCCCCTAAAGAACGCAGGTACATAAACTGCCACGAAATATTAACACAGATAAGGAGCTATTAGAACAAACACGCTGCCAAAACAACAGACCTTCAACGTGGTGACACCGAGATAACAGAACTAAAAGGACGCATTAAAGCTGTATCCCTTCAAAAAATTAAACAAATCAGTTTTATAATGATAGGCACTTCAGAAAGCTTATGTTTGAAAGTCTAAGGGCAAGTCAATAAGGCATAGCTAATTGGAGAACAAATTGACATTCATAAGCTGGTGTTTAACACAGCAATGGTAAACAAGGTAATAGACAGTTAATGCAGCAGACAAGGGTGGTGAACAGAAGCAATTGAGGTCGAATAATGGAAAAGGACCAATTGAGCAAATTCGAAGGGCAAACATTCGGATTTCAGCCTGCTTAGCGGGACTCACCCACAAGCTGACCACCCTAAAAGGCTCAGTGGGGTTGTTGTCTTTAAGGAACGAGCGTGTCAACCACAAAAAAGAAAAGAAATCTACATAATGGCAAATGAATCCGGGTTACTAAGTGCATGTAGTGATAACGTTCAGGAGGGTAAATACTAATGGCTGCTGAGCACTGATAGACATCCGAAACAACAGCGAGCAATCAACATATTGGCCAGCACATTACTTAATGCTGTGTTATCTTAATATAAAAATTACAAGGAGTCACAAACCAAAGGAGTGCTGGGAGCTCAGTTCTCACTGACAGAGTCCTCTGCCTTTACAAGGTGAGCTGTGTTGTGTGGTGTGCAGACAGCACAGCTGGGAGGACTTCTGGGACCTCTTTCTCATACACAGACAGATATCTTGTCCTACAGACGTTCTCTTGATTGTGGGACTTCCTCCTGATTCTGAGTTCTAGACCCAAAATTCAAAGTGTCTGTAATTGTCTGTAACAGATGACAAGGAACTCTGCTGCTAAATGCAAACCATTTTTGATGCCTTTATGTTTCAGATACATTAAGCCTGTTCTAGGATAGAATTACTCAGCTTTTCATTATTTTAATACCTTCAGTTCAGTTTTCCCAGTTTCCATCAGAATGATCAATTCTGGTCCAGAAGAGGTATGGAACTCAAAGCCTGGGTGTTTGGGTGTTTTCTTGTATTTGGTTTTTAAACCCAAGAAGCATCCTTGTCATCCTCCCTGCTACAGATCTTACAAAGCCCCTTCCCCAAAGCCTTTGCTCTTCAGAAGCTTGGATTGCATCCAACCCCATTTTAGCCCCTGAATGCTCTTAAATACACACACAAAAAATGCTGTCAAAGAAATATTTGTGCTCAGACAGTACTCAAAATAGATCTGGGAAGATTTTCAGATGTCTGTATTAGGAGTGAGGAGGCCAGAATGGATGCAATAAGCAGCGCTGTTTGGAAGGGAGTAGTTCCCCCCCCAAGCAGTTGGCATCTGGGTTTGGGATGTGTGATGGGCAGTGTGGAAGTGGCAGGACTAACACCAACATCCATGCAGCACTGGAGGCTGTTAGATGCATGGAAGAGGACAGGTGGGGAAGGAAACCCACAGCTGCATGCTTCTAACAGACCCTGCTGTACATTAATGACAACCCCATTTATTCGTGCTGGTGCACCATGTGCTGGTAAGGCTAATATTGATAGTTGCCGAGTCTCTTAAAGCCCACAAATTAACTAACTACACACACCTAAATGAGGGAAACACAGTTGTGGAGGATGCTTTCTCTAAAACATTGACTCATGTAATTGATGACAACAGTTTCCTTTTTAACTGGTTCCTGCTAGATATAGTGGGAGGCAGCATGAATTGCATATCCTCTATTGCTAAGTGACAGCTAAGATTAAGCAGATGCTCACTGAGGTATTATCCCTTATGCAAACAAATGATAATTTCCCTCATAAGCGACCTGACTCATAAGGAATTATGGATGTGTGGGCTGTGTCGTTTACCCTGAATTTCTTCCCCCCAGACAGGACACGTGGGACTCAGTGCACAGCTCAGCAACAACCTGCTGCAGTCATGAGATGGTGCTCACGGACGAGCTGCCACGGCCTCGGCCAAGAAAGGCCAGGCTGTCCCAGGAGGTGCTTCCAGAGGTTTCTATGGAGGCTTTCCTCCCATCCGAGCCCTAAGGACCAGCAAAGCACGGGGCATCGCGGCGACTGACCCTGAGCACAGCTTCCATGCATCTCCTGCGTCAGAGCCGCCAAAGAAAGCTGCCGGGCAGTCAGTGCTCATTTGTCCCCCATTTCTGTGTCTGTGGATCCCACTTTTTCACCTGGTTGCCCCCATTTCTCCTGTCCTTCTCCCAACAGGTACACATAGACCCAGCAGCACCTAAACTGCTGTCCTATTAAAAACCTCATGCAGCAGATTCGGAATCATTTGAGCAAAAGGAGACACAAAGCAAGATGTCTCAGGCTGTCAAGCTGAGAATGACACTGAACGCACTTCTCCCTTCATGTCGTTGCAGCAGCTTGGAGCCAGCTGCCCAGCTGTGTCCCAGCTCTTGAGAGGTGACCAAACCCAGCGGGCAGCGCTCGGGTAAAACCCAGACCTGGATGTCCAACCACGCTGCCACCACGCCAGCAGTGAGCAAAGGCTTTACCACGTGCATGGGGTAACACAGCACAGCAGACACTGCGCTTCATGAGAGCCTCAGGGGGCAGCAGGAGAGCAGCAGCCGTCAGGAGTACAGTGGGATGGAAAAGATGTGGGGCTTATTTCAGGCAGTTAATGCGAGGACTGCATAGGGGCAGTTCATTGTTCTGCTTTCATAAAGTCATTTAAGTAGCAAATGGCCCCTGAAACTGATACTACGATTTGAGTCATGTTGGAAGACATATTGAATTAATGATGCAGGTGTGGGTTGTTGTTCCAAAAAACTTTTTTATAGCAACAGTGGGAGGGGAGAAAAGGGAGGGGGGGAACTTAAATGAAAAGATTTGGTCTATGTTATGTTTTTCTAATATTTGAATTTTAGCTAAGATTACTCTTTCTCCTCTCTTTAATATATTGTTTTAAATAAAAAATGCTAATAAATCTTGAGAGAAATATGTCATAGTGGAGTTTAAAAACTGTAGTGCAATATATAACAGTTCATAAAATATTCTATTCAAATAGCCAAAATTGTAGTGCGTTTGGACCAGAAGTAGTTAACTGCAGGAACAGCATTTTATTAGCTACTAAAATTAAGAAAGAGTACTGCTGTTTCACAGCCAGATAATTAAGTACCGTTTTCTCTTTTTTAATACTATAAAATTAAACTTCCTGTTTAAATGGCCTGGTGGGGACTGTAGGCAAAGGGTCGTCTGATGAGCCCTCCGGGCAAATCCAGAAACACAACATAGCACTTATTCACACAAGACTTTAACAGGGTGGAAAACACTGTGATTGAGTAAAAAAAAATGCTGCAGTAAGCGAAAAATTGCAGGTAATAAATCAGAGATCCATTTTTTCACATCATTTTGGCTAATCCATTAAATCTCAGCGCAAAGGAATCTATCAGAAACAGAAGCCACTGCCTTCACTTCTACGTCTCCCAACGTTATTAAAACTCTACAAGAAGCAAAAGGACTCAGTGGAGCCCAGCACACTGATGGGATGTCCTGGCCCCCTCAGCCCACCGGCTTCTCCTGGCTTCTTTTCCATCAGTGACAGCTTTGCTGGGTCTGTCTCTTGGCAGGGATTGCGCTCCAGCCCTTCAGCAGGGCAAAATCTCTCTCCATGTTGCTTTGCAGTGTGGTTTGTTGCTTTTGTTTCTGCTTAATTTCTTAATGGCTGCCCCAAATTAATTGCTAGCAGCAAGATGATGCCTAGGCTATCAGCCAATAGAAGGTGCACTTGTTTAACCCATCAATCTTGCCCTGCTATGTACCCGTATGCTGTGAGAGAAAGCAACTCCTGCTTTGAACTGAGCAGCACAGACACCGCAGGGAGAATCAGCCCAACTTTGGGCTAAACACGAACAGGAATTCTGACAGCCTATAATTAAAAGGTGAATTTGCACTATGCAGCACCCTAATAAACGAGATACAGCTGTACAAAGCAGGCAAGAGCCTCGTTGCTAACTGACCAGCTCTTGCACATCACAGGCTCAGTTCTGCTGGTTCAGGTCTCATGTGCAGAAGGCACAGCCTGCAGCACCTCCCATCTCTGCAGAGCCCTGAAGGAGCAGGCCCAGCAGATGGGCTCTGTGGCTCAGAGGTGTTGATGCACAACAGAGGACCCAACCTGCTGCAATTCATCTCTCCAGTTGAAGTTCGTTTTCTATTAAAAATTGGGAGATTAAAATCACCCACGAAAGCTTCCAAAGTAATAAAAGATTGTCTTCATTTGATTTTCATGCTGTATCTCACTTGAGAGAAGCGAGCAGAGAAAAAGCTGCCCGGTGCTCAGTTCATTCCGCCAGCAGCACGGCAGAACAATGGCATTTCAAACACAAATCCACCCCAGCAGCTCCTGCTGCAAGGAATCAATTCTCACTTGCACAAATAAATAAAGAGACAAAACAAATAATCATTTTTCCATCGCCCCATCTCACAGCACAGAAGAAGGCAGGAGTGTGCCAGTGCTGCGGGCGCCGCGTGTCCCAGTGATGCTCTATCACTGTCAGTACTGGAGTATCTTGAGCCATTTTCGCACTTATTTTCCTGGTTTAACCATAGGTGTGTGTTTCTGGCTGCTCCCAGAGCCCTGTTTTCCAGCCCCAACTGTCCATAGGACACAGTAGCTGTGAAATTTTATTGTAGGCTTTGCTTGCAAAAATCCTTTTGTGCATTAAGGTAACGTAACACCGCATTTTCATAACGAAATACATTTCGAATCTTAAAAGAGAAAATAAAGTCTTTTATGTTGCTATTAAGCTTGGGTAAAGCCCTGTTATCAGATTTCATCCCTCTGCTCCTCTGGGCCCGCTGCATCAGATTGCTCTCCAGATAACCACTGCAGGATCTGCTCCGTGCATCCTGAGCTCAGCACCGCCAGCTCTGCGAGAGACTGGACACTGGAGCTGCACTATGGAGAAGTGCTTTGCATTATAACAATAATAAACTGCTCCTAGAAGGAAAATCACACGATGTAATGTTCAGTCTCATTTAATCTAATATGGGTTGCTAATGGGCTCTGATTCTGCTTGTACACGAACAGAATTCATTCCAACTGCTCAAGTGCTGAGATTCACTTCTGCGTTTCATTTGGAGCAGCCAGCACTCCGTGCCCACACAGACCAACACGAGTGGCTTTTAAAGCCAAACACTGAGATCTGAAAACACAGAAGTTTTCAACTAATGCTCTAATCACTTTTTCTATTCATTTCCCACTAAGTTTGAAAATCAGAGCAGGCATATTAAGAAGATGGACAAATACATTCAACACAGGGCAACTCTTTAGGAACAAAGACTTTAAATCCTCCTGCAGTATTTTCTTTCCTAGAAAGTATCAGAACACAGCAAAGTATCAACCTGCATTAAGGTCGGAGAGGGAAGGCAACAAAACCTTTCGGACTTTGTTTTGCTGACCTGTGCTCTCATAGCCAAATGAAGATGTGACTGGAGGAAAACAAATCACTTAGCTTCCTGCTTGAGCTACAGGTGACACAATTACTGTCACCTCAGAGCGCTTCCTACCACTATCAGTGATATCCTTACCACTGAATAACTGTTTCAGATTTTATGCCTCCACAATTTTTCCAAATATTCATTTCAATCAGAAAAGTGTTTCCCGGCTCGATTCACTTGGTTCTCAGATGCATTTCACTTTGTCAAACTGTGATTGCAATGCTGTACAACCACTGAAGCTTAAAGTTGGCAATATCTGAAGTCATACACAGGACTGCTTTTTGATACCATCCATCACATGGCGGCATGCATAGCACTGGAGGCACCGCATTACCAAACTATGGAGATTTCAGCAATAGATGATAATCAGAACTATAACAGAAGTGAAATAAAGGAATTAAACGAGAGCAGGCTATCTATCAGACTCATTTTGATTTAGAACTCTAACTCAAAACTCTAGAACTACGGCCAGCTGAATTTAACAATTTAGCAGCAAAAGAAAATGCCTGAGACCATTATGAATTTCACAAACATCCCAGTGTGGTCTCTTTCCTATTCCTCCCCCTTTTTCCATAGTCTAAGACAAAGCTTTTCTGGTGAAGTTCTCTGAACACTGTTTTCTCAACCAGCACGTACAACAGGTAGCAAAGCGCCCTTAGGAACAGGAGGCAGAGCACCAAGGAGGGCTGGGTTCTCCAGGCTGGAGCTGGGATGGGGTCTGGGGGCTCCTGCAGCCCCGCACAGCAGCCAGGCAGGCGTGCGCTGAGCCAAGATGAACTGCAGCCCCAAACCACAGACAGACGTGTTGGCTGAGTGAGTTTTGGGGTGGAATTTTAGGGTTCGTGAGCACAGCAAGAGACCTATGATAAGGGAAATCCATGCAATGTCCCAGAGATCTGGGCTGGCCTCTCCCTGCCACTGATCACTGCTCCAGCCGCTCTGCTTTGTCTTTTACCTGCCGAGGTGAAACTTATTTTTCATCTTTGTAAGCCCCACTTTATGGCACAGCCCCACTCCGTCGCCGTGCTCTGTGAGTGCCAGGAGAGCAGAGCAGTAATCTCTGCATGAGACTCCCTAATTGGCAGCAGAGCGCTGGCCCAGCCAACATCTGCAGCTGGTTTCGGTGATAATAAATCAGGGGTGGGGGGTTTCAGCATGGCAAGCAGCCAAGGAGCTTTCCTTCCCCCATTTAGCCCAGAACTGGGAGGACAACAGAGAGGACTGGCACAGCTCAGTGCAGAGGTGGCTGCAGGAAGGCAGGAACCAGCAGAGCTGGTGGGGAGCCACAGAGATGCTGAGCTACGAGCTACAACTTCAATTTATTACAGGCATAACTGCACAGTCTGGATGCTTTAGAGAAGCACTATGGGATCTGAGCCTTCCTTAGGGATGGATGAGCTTGGGAGCACACATTTGCCCTTCCAAGAGCAGCAGGTGCTCCTGAAGACGTTGCCCAGCATCTTGCAACATGCATCTGCAGAGGCACAAAGAGAAACAGACAGAAGCAGCGACTTCTCTCCTGGTTTTACGCAAGGTCTGATCGCAGGGCCATGAGGAGAACCTCCTCGTCTTCTAAAACAGCAATAAAGAAAATGTTGGAATATTATTTCTACCCATAGTCTTCCTAGCAACATTTCTAGTCCTGAAGCAAGTGGTGCTCCTCTGACTGCCCCCACCACAGCTGATTGCTGTGACATAGCCAGAACGACCTGCTGCTGCTGGAGACCCTCTGGTACCAGCATGTAAATTAGAACCGAGTTGTGCAATCAGCATAAACCCCACCCTGTGGTGAAAAACGACCAAAGGATGTTGAGGAATTACTCAGTCATTCAGTTTGTAAATTCAGTCATTTACAAAGCAGCAAAAACAATCAGCGTAATTGTGTCACTTACTGCAGTGCTGCCTTTGACAGCTGTAAACAGTTTGGTATTGCACAACTTGGGAGCAGTGATTCACATTTGCAGAAGTAATATCTGGCAGGAAGCATTTCTTGAACTTAGTTAAACTCTAAAATCTAAAGAAGGAGCTGTACACGATATCCTGTTTGAAGGCATTTCTAATTTAAATTAATGACCTGAAGGATATCTCAAGGCAATAATGATCTTATTGTACCGAGTCCCGCAATAGCTGAAATGAATTATAAATTCCTCTAACTGATTTAGTGGTTAACATTCTGAATCACAGCTAACCGAGGCAACGCTCTCTGAGTTCCAGCATCAGATTAGACGAAACCGTATAGGCTGTGCTCAGCCTCCATGGCTGGGTTGGAACGGGCAGTGAGAAATGTTCTCCTTCTGAGTCAGTGGAAAGCAGAGCAGCCCAGGGGTGATAAGCCCCAGCTTCTGGGCATGAAGTGCATTTTGCCTGGGCACCTCAGCTGCACTGAGCACCAGGCTCAGCGATGCCCACGACGCATGGCATGGCATGGCGTGGTGGGGACTGAAGGCACCCAGGTGAGCTCACAGCAGGATGGGAGCTGCTGCACCTAAGGACAGCTGGAGCTCTGTCACTGACTTCAGAGAAGGGGTGATCTGACCAAAGAAGTCATCTGAAAGCTCCCATTGCACACAGTGCAGTTTGCAGTGCTCAGGCTGACTGTTGCTCTGGCAGCAGTTTGCACATCTGTAAGTCCGTTTGCCACAGCCAAAAACAAAGTGGATGAAATTTCCTTTCAAACAGGCATCTAACCAAACTGCCCGAAAAGGTGCTTTCAGGAGATGGGAAAAGTGGTGTGTTGCTGTCTGCGAGGGCTGAGCTGCACATGAAGCAGTGCTCAAGGCTTCATTTCATGCTTTTTTGATGAGTGCATGGCTCTTCCTCAGCACGCAGTCCGAGGGGTTCGGTACAGACTGGAACAGGCCATGTTGTAACACCACCTGCATTTCCTCACACTTTGCCCTTTCAAGATGCAGTAAAGAGAGCATTTTGTCCAAACGTGGCTCCACTTGAAACTGTATAGATATTGCTACTATTACATTAGGCTTTGTATTTTGTTAGGAACTTCAGGGACAAATCCAGCTGTAAAATGATTTACTCAAAGTATTAGCAAATCCACAACCCATTTCCAAGTGAAATCTCACCAGGTTTATTGTTGTGATGCCCGAGCGGGGGGAAGTCAGTGTTTTCAACTCTGTTTCCTTTTGAACTGAGCAGACTTGTTTGAACCCCTAATTCAAAACACAGCTTTACCTTTCCCAGCCCACATGGAGGAAAAAAAACCACCGGTGTGAGTGCAAGTAAATCATCAGTACTTAATAATTAATTATTAATAAGAACCTCGCAGAGGTGGAACCGCTGAGCTGCGTCTCAGGCAGCAGCACGCCCTGCCACTGCTCTGTACTCCATCCTCCCCACTGGTGCCTAACAGTGCTCTGAAACACGGGGTCAGGTCAGTGCTTTGAGACACGGTGAGGCAATGTAGCAGCCACACGACATAAAAAACTTCCCACCTTGCAAATGGCTAATTTATTTTCCTTGTTCCTCTCCTTCCCACTGTATGCTTTATTATTTTAAGGCCCTTTTCTCAGGGACAAACTTTGCCTGCCATTATTTCTAACTTGTACCCGGTGTTGAAAGGCTGAAAAAAAATGATAAATTAAATGAGAAGGAAATGTTTAAGGGTTTCTATTCATAACAAAAATACTTAAGGCAGCTTGGGCCATGAATCTTCCACGAGCAAGTTGAGATGCACATAAAGAGCCCGATTCAGAAAAGAAGTGTGGAGGACTTTCATGGATGCCTGCTGTTCGGTGGATTTATGGGGGTAGAAGCTGGTATGTGGGCAGGGTCCAGGCAAGTAATTAGTTCCTTGCAGAACTCAAATATGGAGCTCGCTTTTCCCAATTGTTCAAAGGCTTTTCACCCAAGCAGTGGGTCAGCAAAGAGCCGGGCTGCTGTCACACTGCCTGGTGCCTGCTTGCTCTGCTCCTCGTGCCTGAAGATTAATGAACGATCGAGTCCTGGTTTTCGGTCGGTGCAGACACGTGCATCTAATTAAAGGATTCAGAAACCTGGCAGAGAAGTCTCATGGTGTTTTTCAAAGCCACCCAAAGTTTTGGTTTGGTTTAATTTTCCAGTTATGCCCAGTTAATAGGGATTAGCTTACAAACCTCATTTACCTTTTTCTATGTCAACTTTTAGTTCACGTAGTGGGGAAACTGCTAGATCCATAAATCCTAGGGACTTTAATCAGGTGTTTACCCACGGCACAGGAATGGGCCTGGGCTATGGCAGCGAGGTGCCCTGTCATCGTGTCTCCCTATGGCACAGACCACCTTTGGGGAAGGTCTCCCCATCACCCATCCTTTCCACTCCAACCATTCTGCCAACAGACCGAGGCGATGGGCACTTTCACATCCCTGGCACCCACAGTCTGAAGTGGGAGTGCCCATTTCACACAAACAAACAAAACCAAGCCCAACTTCTGCAAGAATGGCTCAAAGAGAGATGTTTTCAAGCTCCCTTTTACATGCTGGTGAAGACTGAGCACCTTCTTCCTACAGACACTTCCACACAACAGGAAAGATGCACAGCAATGGTAGCCTGCCATTTTCAAGTTCATAAGGACTTTTGCATGCAGTTTTCCACAATTCCATCCCTCCAGCTCCCTCTTCTTAGAAGCACGCAACTTAGCTCAAGCTGCACTCCCATTTTCATTCGCACTTTTCCTTGCAAAATGTGGTAAAAATGCATCAGTTGTGGCTTACTCTGACCGATTGCAAAGTCAGCCTGAGAAGTCACACTTGTGCTCAGATGAGGGCTGCTGTGAGACAGCCTGGCTGTGCTGGATAACCAGCCCTGGAAGTCAGCTAAGTGCAGGTTAACCAGCCTGCGTCTGGGCTGCTGCTGCTGGGGAATAAAACAATCCTTAAGCCCACATAAAATGGTGAAACATATTCATCCCTAATTTGAGCCACCTCAGCGTTCAGCTGTGCTGAGCACTGAGACGTCTATGTATAACATCTCCTAACATCCAAATTTGCCTGGACTTTCAATTATTCAGACAATAATGGAAACATGTTGGTGAGGCAAGCGTCAGGTTACAATCACAAATTCTTACTTCAATAACAGCCATAAAACAGAGACCTAAAGCATGTTTTTTGCTTTTTTTCCAAACATTAGCAACTCATCTGATACTTAGTCCAAGGATCCAGTTTCCTGCAAGCTGATGACATGTGAGACCACAACCCTGAGGCTGATATTAAATTATACATATATACATATATAAATATACAGAAAGAAAACCTGTGAAATTACAGACACAGATGTGTTATTGGTGTCATAATTTTTTTCCATTAAACACCGTATTAGGTTTATCCCCTTTCTATACTTGAAAATCTTCACATATAAAAGATGAATAGCGACTTCTCAAGGGGATCCTTGTGGTTTAACCTTGTTACAGGAGGTCAAATGCAACATACAAACTATATTGGTACAAAGATGACTGTAAAATAGAATTAGCCTTTCGCTCTCCATTCAGATGGAAAGGAAGCAAACCTGCACATTTGAGTGTCGCTGCTGCTTCAGAGCCCCAAAAAGCACTCAAGCACACAGGGCTGAGGGCAGCTTGAGGAGCACATTTTGCAGAGAAAGAGCAATCAACACAAGGCCCAGATCCTGAAGAGGTGTCAGCAGGGGAACTCTGGAGCCAATGCTTCACTGGTGCCCACTGCCCAGTACCCAAACTTGCTCTTTTCAAGCTCTCTTTAGCAACAACCACACAACCAAAACAAAAGTGAGACAGCATGCATCACTGCTAACACCAATCTGTGGGAGACAAGAAAGGCACCCACTCCTGGCACACCACCTAAGCACTTTCATGACACCCTTATGAGCCCAGAATGGCACATCCATGGGCTCCCTCCCACAGTCTCCCACCTCTCAACAACAGCGTGTGTGAAGGGCATCAAGCACTGCAAAGGCACAGAGGAGGCCTTCCCACACAACCTATCCCACACAGAAGCAAACTTTTTGCACCCCAACCATCTCCTTCTGCAGAGACATACAACTGCAAGACCCCAGGAGGCCCTTTAGTCCCTTTGCCTGAACCCCCAGGAGCAGAAATTCCCCCACCAAGGAGAGCATTCCACTGGCAGTGGAGGCAGCAGCTGCTTGATGAGAGCCACCTGGAAACCTTGGTGGCTTTGTCAGCTGCAGAACCTCACTTGGGCCACCCTTAGCTGATGGGCTTTCCCATTTCCTGCTACGTTAAACTGCAGCCTGCTGCATGAAACAATAAGGCTCGTGTTGAAGTTACTAATTTCTATCTTGTCTCCTTTAAAACAACACTGGGAATACTGTAAGCCATGAGGAAGAACGGTTACATAATTCAGGATATTACTGAGCCTCCAAAAACCATTCTTATCCAAGTCCTCCATCTTCTCACAAGCAGCTGAGCACGGGAGGCAACCCAGCACAACCAGTACCTCCAGGTTGCTGTGATAGAGATGTCCAGTGGCATCCAAAGGCCGACCATCACTTCCTGATACTGCCCCTGGTAGCATATCCATTGGGATTCCATAAGGAAAAACTTCCTTCTCCTCCAGATGCTTAGCAGGCAAGACATCTGCAGGCCTTATGAATTTCACATCTGAACAGAAACACAAAGCATAAGAACCTCCAAAGGAAGACACCAGCAGCAGCACAATAAAGATCTTCATTATTTTTCCTTGACATTTTCATGACAGAATTCGTGTAGAACATCATAAAAACATAAGGCATGTTTACTGGATGTTTTATAGTTCAATAAAACATAAATAAACAGTTTTTTAGATCAAAGCTACATAAATAAGGAAGTGCTGTGGCTTCTGAGACCAAACCAATATATCACATAATATGAGTTGAAAGAAATGCTCCTGGCACTGCTGTCGTACACTGGAGGAATCCCACCTAAAAGGCATCATGCCTAACTCACATCTGACTTCATGTTTTCCTTGTGTTTTTAGCAAATAAGAACAGCTGAGGTGTGGGGTTGGTTTTCTTTTTCACAGTACAACCACCTGCTTGTTAAGATTTTGGCGATGAGATTTTTAGGTTCTATAAATGAACCAATAAACAAAGGAGAGAACGGCAGCATTTCCAGGGAGTTCAGGCCTATGTGTGCTGCCAGAAGTGGTCAGTGGCAATCCCAGTGCTCCAGCTCTCTTTAGGCGTATGAGTTCTCCCTCACCTCTTGGTCGGTGTGTGTCTTCCTCCCTGAGTTTTTCCTTTTACTGGATTCAAACCTGAGCCTACAAGCAGAATGACTGGACTCACTGATTCCTCACCTTGGTCTTGTTACGTACATGTGCCTATTTGCAGGGCTGTGATGTGTGCGTGTGATGCCACTAGCCTTCCAAAATATGCATGCAAACCAACGTCCAGCTCAGTTGCTTACAAACCCACAGCCTCATGCAGTTTGGTTCCCATCCTGATAAACTTCTTCTGTGTCTGCTCAAAAGAACAGCACACAATGTCAGACATGTGGACTTTTTATTAGGGCCATACTTCAGCTCGCGCCAGAGTAAACCCAGTGCATACTTGCACACATATTCCAGGATCTTGTGTGGTTTGCTTTTTCATTCCTGCCAGAAACCGTGCGGATTGTGAGTTTGAGGCATTATTGACGATCATACCTCCGTCTGTTTCCTGGTCTGCATTTTACGTTGTGTTCTTTGCATGGCTATAGGCTTTTCCAGTTATTTTGGTCCCATGTGTCCTAATATGGGGCAGTGGGAACTGAAAATACCCCGCAGTGTTCATCTTGGTATGCAGTTATTGATCCGATGCCAGGGTGCTGCTGGCCACTCCTAAAAATAGTCGTACATCCATCACGGCCAGGGAACCTGCTAAAGGAACAAGATCAGAGCTCAGCCTTCTGCAGAGCCATGCGTGCACACACGAAGCCGATGTGCAGGGATGCTGGAGAGGCTCATGTTGGAAACATTGCTCCTCGCTAAGGGCTCTCGCCTGGGCTTGCAATTTCCCAGAGATTCCAACCTCCGTGGCCGCGCCGTAAACCCCGCTGTGGTCCAGGATCTGCTCCAGCCTCCCGGGTTCCCAGGTCACGCTCACTCAAGTGTACAAATGGAAAGAGCATTTTCCTGCCTGCCTTTGTGGTGACTGTGCCCGGCACCTGAAGGCCAGGCTGCGCTTTTTCTGCCTCACACATCATCACCCTCTGCCTGAATTAACTGGCAAGCCTGGTGATGATGCGTGAGGCCAAACAGAATCCAGCCTGAGCTGCCAGGGATGCCTTGGCTGTGCAGCGCTGACAAGGCTGGAAAAAAACGACAGGCGGATCTTAGAAAGTTGGAACTGCATCCGTCTGCTGAGCCTGAGCCACGGGAGAGCACTGCAGCCATGCACAGAGCTGCTGCCCTGGGGTGAGGGCTGGGCTTTGCCCTCGGTGCCAGAAGACAGAAGGCTTCCTACCTGCCCCCAGCCATTCTCACTATAAGGTCAGGGCGAGGAGAGAGCAACGCAGCAGGAGCCATCCTGCTTTTTGTGGACGTTTGCTTGCCCTCAGCCCTGCTATGCCGACCCACAGGAGGTCCGCGCTCATCCCAGCCCAGGGATGAGGATGCTCACACAGCTCCTGTGGGCAGCCCAGGTTGTCCCCATGCACATGCTGGGATGGGTAACTTTATACCAAATGTGCTTGTCTAAAAATATCTTACTTCTGTGTTTTTTGACCATATGCCCAGGATCGTGAAAATTTTTCCGTAGGAAAAAAAAAGCTCAAAAAACCCTTAAGCCCATAACATCTTGGAATGATTTGACCACTTTCTTCTTAGGACATTCTCTCCTTTTTATAACATGATGGGGTTTCTCCTGAATTTAAAACATCAATTTGGCCTAACATGAGGGGAGTGTTCGTTCTTCCAAACCATAAAGATCTGAGACTATAAACTGTTGTTTCTTAAATGCTTCACGGCAAAAGGCAGTCAAAGCATAACATTGACACAAAGTTTCTCTGTAAAACAATCTGGGAAGTGTAATCTCTCTAAGAGGTTTTTTATGCACCATGGCTAATTGTTCCTGACAGTATGATTTTACATCAGGCACTTTTTGTAAATTCAACACCATTCAGACTTTATAGCAGGTAATATTCCTTACAACTGCTAAAACCTTGACCACGTCTAAGTTACTGTTACTTGACCACGTTACCTTTACTGCTGTAGAGGTATTAGAATAACCTTACATTTTTTTGTTAGCTACACAACACTGAGACCAAGTTCTCTGCCTTGCAGCAATCTGCCCTGAGCCTGAAGCAGCCTTCTGCATGAGTTGTGCACATCAAAGAGCAACGCACACTGCAGTGGGCCGGCACCTCCTGCACGGCCTCTGCTGCTGCGCTCTGTGGCAGAGGGAATGGAGGAGAAGGCAGACGGTTGGACATGACTGCTAAAAACTCACATTCTAGAAGCAGTCCAAGTGGCTGCCTTTGAAATGTGATGAACTTGTGGAGCCTGATTCAGGATTACTTCATGCCATGCGTTCACCTGGACTGGGCTGCGGGCACCAACGTGTTTCTTGCAAGTAGTTACCACTGGGCTGTCCTGCGAGCAATGGCATTTTTGCCTGATGTAGAGGTATTTCCCAGTTTAGGAAATTCTGTAAGCTTAAATTCCTCTTTCAAGAGGAAAATCAATTGCAATTTCATTTGAATAGAGCGGTTTGTTCTGACACTGTTGTGTCAAACAGCTGCCACTTTTCTAGTAGAAATGGTTTAATTTCCATTGAGACTGCACTGTCCTTGTGTAGATCTCAGCCAGGAAGGAAAAAAAAAAGAAAAGCCTTCATGAATATCCCATATTGATCAACAATTGAATCATTCAATTTCTAGTGAGTGAAAGCATAAGGTGTTTCCAGAAGACACTCTGGTGAGAAGGCTGGGCTGTAAACGGAAAGGTTGGCTCCTGTAGAGCTTTCGAGATGAGAGCTGTGTAAATGTTTCGTGTCTTTTGTCATTCTAGAAGAAAAAATCCCTCACGCTGCTTGCTCTTTTGCACTCACATTCAGCAGCAGTGCCTACACCGCCCCCATGACGAGATGAAGGTGTAGAAACATGACACGTAAGGAACAGTGGCTTTGTCAGTACCAATCACTGGCAAAACCCTCATATGCATCACACGAGGACATGGTGGCCAACACGAGGAGAGTTCTTCCTCCTGCTACGAAGGTAATTGGTTCTTATCACCTCTCCAACCACTGCCATACTGTTCCCCACAGACTTCACTTTCATCCATGCCCTAGAGGCCGGCTTACACAGAAATCAGGACTGTGGGCCAGCCTACTTTGCCAGGCTGAATTACCTGTGTATGAGCTCTGCTTCACATGCACATACAGACACATGAAAAAGCTCCTTTCGTCCAACTCACTATACCTTATAAAATATGGGTTATAAATACTTTATGGAGCCTGTTCCTCCGAGGGGCTCATTCCAAACGCAGTACGCAAAACCCAACTCTTTTATAGCATGGCAGAAAAAGGGCTTCGTCTGTGCAGAGCACCTCTTGTGAATCAGAAACAGGATTGGGTCTCCAAGTGGACCACACAGCCATGACCAGGTTGCTTTGAGGGCAGCAGAATGAATTTGTGTCTGAAGCCAACTGGCAAGTAAGCAAACACTAGTCCTTTCTGCCAGCAATTCCTCCTCACCCACCTATGCTTCTCTACCACACGGGTCAAACAGAGTGGCACGCAGACAGCACGGGCCTTCTGCAGGAACCAGAGAGCAGTGCCATTTCCAAACAGCAAACTCTCATACCAAACTCACATACCCAGCCCTTATCTTTCCAGTCAGACACTTGCTCTCCCTCTAGCTCACATCCCAGATGAGAAAGGAGCCAACCATGCCCTGCCTTCAGCAGCCTTTGCAAGAAGCGAAGTATCTCCTGTGCCGTGATCCTGAGATCTGATTCACCTACAGCTATGAAGTAAAGCCCCAGTGTATTCTTAGGAGTAGAGGAACCTCACTTAAAAGGGAGAATTGGGTCACCAGGGGTAGTGATGTGGACCATTAGAGGTATCACACCATCCTCCTGCCTGGAAGACTTGGTGTCAGATTTGCTTCAGCCACTGACCATTATATCAAAGATAGAACAGGACGGAGCAGGTGCCTTTGCAGACGTAGCTGCCTCTAAAATGCCAACTGATTCCAAAATTCTTTTAAAATCTCGAGCGCTGCTTACATTCTGTATTAAAGACTAAGAACTGGGGTTATTCTGGGATAACTACAGCATTCACTTCTCTACAGAACAGATTTGGGCAAACCAGTTATAACTAGCAAAGCTCTCCAGCACACGATTTAATCCCACGGCTTTTCATGTGACTGCAGCTTAGCTGTGACTTTGCTGAGGGACAAAGTTTCAGAACTGTGGCAAAATGAAGGAACTCCAGCATTCCCCAGGCGTAAAGCACCAACAAAAGGCAATCCCATGTAAAGTCTCCAGGGTAACCCTGTGGACAAGTTTCATAGAGTTGCAGGAGTTGCTGAATTCAGGAGCTGTCCTGTGTCTGTCTCTGCATGGATCTGGACCAGTTCTGCTTTGGATTTATTTTACACTTGTTCAGCAAATCAGTTGTCTTGGAGGGCAGCTGCATTATTCATTATCCCTTTTTTCTAGGATGGAAAAGTTACTAAAAGGTTTCTTTCTTGTTTAAAGCATTTTCATGTTTGAGTATTAATTTTTAAAATCCACTGTAAATCCGCAGTACTTACAGTTGTTTGCCTCTCTTTTTTCTTTAATTTATCACCAAAGCTTGTGAGAACGCATGCATGCATTTGGATATGAACTTATACAAACAGATGCTCACATACCCAGCCCTTATCTTTCCAGTCGGACACTTGCTCCCCTTCTAGCTCACATCCCAGATGGAAAAGGAGCCAACCATGCACAGCACACCTGCCTGCCCACGTTCCTTCAGCTCCATTCCTGCTCAGAAGCACAAATGTGAGAGTGCTGCGCTGGCTGTGACCACAAAGTCTCAGCATTTGGGCACTGCTCAGCTCTCAGACAGCAGACAGCCTGCAAGCAAACGTCCCATATCTATCATCTGCTCATTCTCCTTTGTGCTCCCACCTCGGCTGGGAAACGGAGTATTTAAAAGTTTCAGCAGCTCCATGAGGTCACTACAGCTACAGAAAGCTGTAAAAACTGCTTAGGTTGATGGTTCAAGCAGCCACAGGTCTTTTTCATTACCGAACAGATATAACTCTATGAAATTATTATAATAATAACATCACTTATTTCAACAGGGCTGAAGCAAAAAAGCTATACGATGGTGTTTTATATGCAACATGTGCGCTATAAATATTTCCATAAAAACATGTATTAAAATATAAAGTTGGCAAAAAGAAATCAAAAGTCAGAAGAAAAAAAAAATACAGTTAAACAAGCATTAAACCATAAGCCATGGAATAGTGAATAATGAGAGCCTGCAAGTCGTAGCAACAGGCTTCTCTTTCTCTGGTTTCAGCTGCTCCCAAGCACAATGGCACAGCCAAGCTAGCCATAGAGAAAGCCCTTGATAACCTGCTCCTCCAGGCTGCCACTCTCCTTATTAGTGTGAAAATATTCTTTACTTTCTTCAACTGCAATTGCACTTCACACAGTGCCTGTTACAGTGCGGAAAGAAATACTCCACCACTCTGGTGTGGGTTAGGCAAAAAAATCCCTGTACCTGCAGCAGCTCACTGTGCTCTCCCTCCCTCTTAAAAAACACTTTAAGGGTCACAGCAATGAGTCCCTTCTGGCTCCAATTACAATAAAGACATGAAAAGAAGCCGTGCACCTCTGGCTAGCTACATACAAGGACCTCTCATGTACCCAAACCAGGGCTGAGGACTCCCAGGGAAGCTGGAGGACTTGGCATGGCGGCTGCCAAAGCCCAGCAGGCACTGTTTGCACTAACGAGCACCCTCACAACAAAATCCTGCTTCCCCAGCCAATTCTGCTGTCATACATCTTCCCCGAGCTAACTTGTCAGATCGGTTTGTCTACAAATATGTTCACACTTGGAAATAACTCCCTTCTGCGAACAGCAATCCATTAAACATGCATCTCTCTGCTTTCCCCATCTTGCTCTCCGCACATAAAATAAGTCCTTTTGTCCTCAATAAATGCCTATTCCACATTTTTGCATGTTTTAAGAATTCACGCATACGAAAGAAGCTGTAAAAACATCGCATGGCTTATTTATTATTTAGTGTACACACTTTTTCCTGCAGAATACCAAAATAAAAAAACATTTTAGTCAATCTTTTTTTTCCTCATTTCCTTTGTATTTCATTTCCATTAGCCTGCTTGTTAAAGTTTAAAAACTGCTTTGTTTCCTGACATTGGGATTGATGTGTCTTTCTGTCAGAGAATCTGTTGTACCTGCTGACATGATGGCAGAGGTGGGGGGAGATGCTGTGCCCAGCAGCTGTCCCACTCCAGCAGTCACACTGTCTGGGCCCTGCAGCTCTGAGTCCGAGTATCAAACCCACAGGATTAAGGCAAAGGCATCCAATGCAGACCAAAAAATCTCTGGGGTGAATAGAACCACACGTCCATCTTTATACAGCAGTCACCAGATTCATTTAGAGGACAGCCCAGAAAGATGGCTCAGGATGATCTCTTAAAAGCACAACCCGAAGAGCACCACGTGCCATGCAGTAATTTCTCCATCAAACCCACCACCACCGTGGACTATGGCATCTCTTCTGGAAGGACATCAGTCCTGGCACTGAAAGACACTGAGCCCACCATGGCCCCCAGGAGCTGAATCCAACCTTCACCCTTAGATACAAGCACTCTAATTTCTGTTACTTTTACACAGCTGTAAGAGCCCTCGATTATCTCTTTCACTCCAGGAATCACTTGTACAGAGGGGCCCTGTATGGCTGGAGCTGATCTGGCATCTCATAGCAGTCCCTAACTTAGGCACTCACCCCACAGCAAGAACCTACTAACCAACCTGCCGTGCCTCTCAAGCAAGTCAGGCAGTGCCACTGAACACAGGAGGAAGGGTTTATCCCTGTGTCTGTGCAACAGTGCAAGCAGTGCAAGCCACCTTGTGTCACCAGCACCAGCACACCTCAGCCTGCTTGGGGACCATGTGGGGGTGAGGCTGAGCCCTGCCCCAAAGAACGCTCCCAGCTCACTCTCCTGCTGCTGGCTGGGCCAGCTGCGATGCTCGTTTCGGCAGCTTGGGCATCTTTCCATTAGGAACTGGATTGAGACCAAGAACTCTTTTCATATAGGTCATTCAGCAGACATAACTACCAACCTGGTCTGGATTCAAATGACTGGCCCGGTGTGAAAAGACCTGGATCTTGTAACTGGTGCCATTAAAAAGTGACTGTTGGTGTTTTGGTTTTTTTTTTAATAGCTCATTGCTCCTGGAATCAGATGGTTGTGTGCATGTTCCAAAGGACAGGCTTTAGCACTCCAGTGATACACGGCGAAAGGCACTTAGGAGAAAAGATAGGCAACACAGCTAGTTTCTAGCACATTTATACACTATTTTATAACACAGCATCCCACAGAACATTGTAAAGCACCAGGTACCTTGTAGGTGCTATGCAAACACTACAGCATTATGGATTGCAGCATATAATCTTGTCCTGGCAGGGAGCTGTGCTGGGTGACTTCAAGTGCACTTTATGTTACGTTCCTCAGTTCTTAGCACCGATCCACAGACTTTCTCTATCCTTCCTATGCCAGATTGTGAGGTGCACACGCATCTGTGCACACACAGTACACAACTGTAAATATTGAAACCTGTCCTGCTTCCCTACATAGAAGCTAATTATTTTTCCTCACCCTCCTGACATGAAGAAGTACGATCATGTCATGCGATTCACGTGTGCTGATACAAAACCAATCTGAGACAACTAATCCAAGTTTCCAGTCCTCATGGTGACTAAACTGGGACTTCCCTGACTTCACCAACTTCCTGAACGTGTTCAGCTGTGCCTGAAATGAAAGAGAATTTTCCTTATCCCGTTTTCAGAGAACCACAGGCATTTTCAGGGAGATATTCCCACTTTTGATTTTCTAATTTGCTTTGAGCTATTGTGAGAGGAATTATCAGGAGTCTCCACACTAACACACTGTTTCCAAACCACAGTAGAATGCCTTCTATTGTTAAATGTTAGTGGTAGTCATGTCACCAATTACCTAGGGACCATTTAATTACCTATTTAACTAACGCACAGCGCTGTTTAGAAGATGGGATGTTGGGAGCTCTGAGTTCTGCTGCTGCCAATGAACTCCTGTGTGTTCCTCAAGGACTCCAAAACCCGCCGTGCTGCTCCAGGCTCTCATCCACAGGTGGAAAAATCATCTTTTTTTCAAGACAGCCTTGTAGCTAAAGTATTCCACTGAAGCTATGGAGATCAACGCAAGCATAAGCACTGCAGCCTGAATCGAGCATGGCTGAAGCTCCTCTTTGGACCTCGGTTTATTAGCAAAGAAGCCTGCTGCCTGCTGTTAGCATTGTAGACTCTGGGATTGTTTCTAATTATGGGCCGAGTAAGTAAGCTTAATAATAACGAGGTGCTTCCTTGATCTCAATGCAAAAATGCTAAAATATTGCTCGGAGCGCATGTATGCACACGTGTGTGTGCCCATGAGTGTGGTTTAGAGCATGAAATGCTAACCAGAGAAGGAAGGACAAGGTAATGCTGGAAGACAGAAGGAACAGAAAAACACAAAGGGCAGGATTCTGGAACATTTCAGTATCCTGTTGACTCATAAGATTGGAGCAGACAGGTACAGCCCAAAGACAGCGTGAGCTAAATGTGGGCCAAGCTCTAACACACAGCAGGAATGTCTAATTTTAGTCTGTCCAGTTTTGGCAATGTCACCTTTAATTGCATGGCTCATTTGAATTGTAAAACACCTTTAAAAGCTAACTAGTAAAAGGAAATAGGCCATATTTTCTAGAGCAACAGTCATATTCAATTTTAACTGTGATGAAATTGGTTTTAAGCAGTTAACGCACATCAGGACTTGAGTTATCAGAGAGAAAGCATGGCCTGCAGACACACGTGCAGATGTTTCAGCCCTTTAATTGAGCCTGCATTCAGAGCCCTTCGGGGCAGCAGACTTCTTGGTGTGACCCACACCTTACTGTACAGATTGCTCCCAGCCAACATGGCACAGATTTGTGCACTGAGCTGCACTTTTGGGTTTGCACACTCCTGATGCTCTGATCAGGACCAGTTCCACCTGCTTCAGCACCCAAAAGGGAGGCCAGGATTCCAGGGCATGAGCCATAGCAGTCAGCTGTGTCCACTCTGAGCCTAATTATTGAAAAAGCCAGGCCTGTGTACATAAACAAACACGTTGTGCTGCCAAAAGCCTGGATACTCATTAAAATCTACGTAGTGATTAGAACATCGTGCCAGTTTAGGATTTGGAAAGAAAAAAGGAAAAAAAAAACAAAAAACAGTTTTAGTGGAAAAGAAGATTTTCCGAAACCTTGGGTTGTAGCTAATAGCCTTTTTTCCACCAGCTCCAGTGAGGCAGGATTGCACCCCGCATTGAATGCACTGAGCAATTTCCCAAACCTGTGATTTTGTGAATGAAGCCCAAGTAGGCACCCGGTGACATCTCTGAACATGCATGAGCAGACATTCACAGCAAACTGCTCACGGTCAGCAGAGGGAGGAAAAATGCTGGGAAGTGCATCTGAATAACACTCACATTTGTGAAATAATTAGCTGCCATCCTGGAAGCATGGACACGAGGCCTGGGCTCTTTCCTCATGACTTTCAGTCTTGATTAGGCAGCCCCCAGCTCAGAGCTGGTTCCCTGCAAGCTCCATCTGTTTCTGCACAAGAAGAGCTCTGGTCAGAGAGCTGCAATTGCAGGAAAAGTGCTGCGCAGCTTTTGCAGGAGCCAAACCCTGCTGAGCCAGTGATGGAGGTGAATATTTAAGGACTTTGCCACTAGCATAACCTGTGCTGCCACCTGAAACACACTTGACAAAGAGTGCTTTTCTGTTGCTCCTGATTGTGCAGCACACATAAACTATCAAGCCTTCCTGTAGAAATAGCTCTCTGCTCCCCTCTAGAGAGATTTGTGTGGTATTCACTGTCGTAAAACTATTTTTCTGCTTTTGTTAGCCTGTAGTCCTGGGCTCATCACTTGTGCTTTGGGCTTGTCTCCAACAATTAAACCCCCTGCACCTGAGTGAGGGGCTGTGAGCCCAGCACAGCGCTCCTCTGTTGCAGCTCAGCGTGCCATAGGATGGACCGACCATCTCAACAATGCTGTCCGAGTAAAGAAAGAAAGTGAGCTTCCCAGATCAGCCCTGCCACAGTTTCAGTAGCTGGTGCTCACACATGTATGAGGAAGGCAGGAGGATCACAGCCATGGTCCATCCACACGGACAGGGTCTCCAGGACCACTTGGAAGACAGGACTTTGTGCCTCTGGAATTGGTGGGTGATGTTTTCCTTTGGGGCTCACATCTCTCTCAAAACAAGGCCAGGCATGCGAGACACGGCTATTCGAGTTAAGGAAGGAAAACCATCCTGCAGTGGCATTTGGAAAAGCATTTTGGGGCCTGCTTTGCTTACATAGGCACCATGGTAGGTTGTCCTGAAGCGTGTTTCTGACAGGCTGTGTCAGTGCTGGAACGGGCCGGGGGCTCAGCAAACTCAAAGCTGCTTTTCTTCCCCCTTTTATTCCAGAAGAGGGACCCAAGAGGTGCTGTGCTCACCTGGCTGCTGTTTGCCCTCATCTGAGCTCAATCTATAAACACAACATACAACCAAAAGTGCCACCTCAGGCTGTGCGCGCTCCTGGCTCCACAGTGCTTACGGAGCTCCTGATTTCAGTCTTCAGAACTCCCAAATGATCCCAGGACACCTACTTACACGTCAAGGTTACGTCCGTGTTTATACCTTACAAAATCATGCACATTTTAAATGCATTTCTTATCACAAATAATTGTTCAAATAACTTCAGTAATCGATTCCTGGGCTGGGGCTTCCTTCAGTGTTTCTACTTCGTTTGGTTTTGAGATCTTTCATACCTAAAACCCAAAGTCTTCTCCCCAGACACGTCACATTTTTACTCCCTGTCATATATCAATTCCCTTCTGAGGTGTACAGAACTGAATGCGAAATCTTAGGAGGACTAAATTCTATTCTTTCCCCCTAAGCCTAATGAGTCATTTAAAAAGGCAGTGGGAAATAGCTAGGCAATTAAAATACAGAATATGGAGGAAAAAAAAAATAAAGTAATGCATCCTTGGACTGTAATTTAGAGAATTTATTAGTCATAAAACCCTGATGAGTTATTCTTATGACAAACCCTGTAATAAGAAGAAAAAAATGATAAAAATAATGAACAAATTTGTATGACAGCAATTGTAACAAGAATGGAAAATGACAGCACCCTCCTTTGGAAGGATTTATCTCCATAATTACAATCATGTGGATATCTTTTAATGTCGTTGTTTGGGTAATTTATTGTTAATTTTGTCTTGGAACCTTTTTTACTGAAACTACTTGCATTTTATCTTTCAAAAACAAACACAGCTCATGTCTTCTCTGAAGGGAATTGCTGGGAGATGTGCAAAAAGTTCTATCCCAAAAGCAGAGGGCAATGAAATGAGCCTGCTGCTCAGCTCTGCAGCCGTCCCTGTCCGTGCACGAGGGCTGCAGAGATCTACAAATATGATTTATGTCTTTGGGTGGGACTCAGCAAAATTAAGCAGCTTCGCGCACGCGGGAAGGGCACTGCGAGGGTGTCTAAACAAAAGCAGGCAGATGGCTGGCCTGAGTCGCTATGAAAATAAATAACTGGGGTTCATCCAGCAAGTGAAAACTCTCCTGATCAATTACAGTCCCATAGGGAGCAGCAAGGGCTGCGGGATCAGACCTGTAAGTGCAGAAGACAGATTCACACATCAGCAGCAAAGCCAGGCCTTCAGCACACAGTGCGCCACCTCGGTCCTCGGCCAGAGCCGGGGCTGCAAACACCGACACCGCAGGCACCGAAACGCAGCCCACAGAGTCCAGGCTTCCTTTCAGTCCCACCATGGCGGTGCCCATCTAGGCTTGGGTGTTGTGTTACGGGTCTGCAGGGCTGAGGAGGGACCCCGGGTGGGTAGGGAGCAGCGCCAGCCCTTGGGAGGACTCAGGGCCCTTTGTGCAGTATCTGGGGCGACTCTGTCTGAAGTGCCGCCGGAAGCAGGAAAAGAAAGATTTGAATTAGAGCCTGCAGATTGCATTTCAGAATTAGAAACCAGATCCTCCTGAAATCCCACCTGCAAACAAACTCTGAGCACCGCCAGTTCTGTAATGGACCACTTCTACCCAAACTAATGCCCCGTCTGCACTTCCTCCCCATTACGTTTCGTTATGCGTCTCCCCAGGAGACAGACTTGCTGTCCGATCCGTGTTTCAGCAGCCAACAGTGCACATCAAACAAAAAATAACAAGCAATAAAGAGAGGGACCTGCAGCAGCACATAGTCAATAATACATGTTGCTGCTTCGCCCAGCTAAGTGACAGTGCCTCTCCATTGCACGTGTCAAGGCTCATTTAATTTCCCAAGCAGGCAGTGTCCTGACAGGCGGGTGAGTAACACCTATGCGGTACTCGATGTATTTAATGGGTGTCTATGAGCTGGTGGGAGCCGAAGTCCTCCCAGAACCATATGATCTCTGCCAGAAATAAACATCAGTTGGAATGGAAGGGCTCTGATAGGCACAATCTGTTAGCAGCAAATTGAACTGTCACCCTTGTATGTCATGTTCATTTGGCTGATTAAGGAGATATTAATCTACTGTCATTATTACAGTATCTGTCATCCTGGGGAAAAAAAAGAACAACCACAAGGATATGCAGGCAGCCTCACTGGATGTACATACACAGAGAGGGGAGAGCAGAGGTGTGCAGAATACAAATGAAACTCCGAACTGCTACAAATACTGAACCAACCAAACTGACTCCTGGTGCACGTACAGGAGTCTCTCCCCTCAAAGGCAGCGAGATGAAATCTGCACAGTGGAGTTTTGCCTTCTCAGGACACAACCATTTTTAGCCACCTGTGAAATGGATGCAGTAAGGTGTAGTGAGACAAAGTTCCTGACACCACCCGGCACGACTTCAGGAGGCATCCTGCTCCCAGTATTGCCCCTTCCACCCTTTTATCTGAAGAGAACAATACAGACTACTCAGCAATTCACAAACCAAGACTGCCACGAGCACCAATACCAACACTGCAGTAGCACTGAAGGAAAGTCTGTGTCCACATCGCCAGCTGAAGAGAGAAACACAAGATCTAGACAATTGCTTTGGAAGTAAGGGTTGGAAGCCAAAAAACGTGAAGATGCAGTATCTGCTATGCAATAACAGTCTGCAGGATTAAGCATGAGATTCCTCCAGTTTAGGGAACTTAGAAATACAACTGTTGACTTAGCACAGCACAAATCTAATAGCAGTAAACACTGACTGCAGATCTCCCCTAAAACAAAAAAAATGGAAAGAAGCTAATTGAGGTCTAGCATGTGTAGGTACAATTTCCACTGTCTTCCACATGCAAATTCTAGTAAAGAAATTAAAACTTTGGGTCAGTTTCAGACAGAGACAGTTCAGGATATCGATGTCAGTGCTGGTTAGCAGAATCCTTTAACGAGAGGCAGATGGCCACTGCTTTTCTTTAAGGGCATAGGTGCCACTAAAACAAGATTTCAATGAATATGCACACACACAGTGTGCTGTCTGCATAGGTTCATACTCAGTTTTGTTCTGGGAACACTAAAACTACCTGAAAGGCTCAAGAATACGTGACTCAAAATAAGCTGCTAATTCTACATTTTCTCGGGTGAGAAAATTCATGCTGAGCCCCCGCCCCCCCTGTCCTTTTCCAGCAGTCTTCATAGTTTATGTTTGAATCAATAACTATTTTAATATGGGGAGTTTAGAAAAGTTTGATTCAAATTCCTTTGACACAGTTCCATCAACATCCAGTTATAGAGCCATTCTGCATATGACTCATTAAATATTTAAAAGATTCCTATTATTGAATTAACTATTTATTGATTTATAATTTAAAAGATTTATGCTTGGCCATTAAAAAAAATTCCGAGCTGACTTTCACTTAAAGAGATGTCAGGTGCCATTTGCAGCTAGTGAATGTCTAATGTACCCTTTTCACCCCCAGAGTGAAGAAAGGACAATTACTCAAAGACCTCTGGTTCAATATTCAGACTGTTTAGATGCTGAGGTCTGTGGTTGCTTTTTGTTCCTGCGGCATTAGGTCATGCTCAGCAGCCTCTATCCCTCCCACAAACCTCAGCCTCCGTGGAAATGCACAGCTTGTAGTTTCTCTCCCGTTACATTTATTGATTTACATCCTGGATGAATTTTGCTACCTTGAAGAGGCTTGCTGATTGTATTCTGGTTGCAGCGATGCTCTTGCTGAGGTCATGAGCACACATGGCACACGTATGCACATACATGCACAGCTGATCCTTCTTGTCCAGCACTGCTCTTAAAGGAACTAATGCAACAAAGCACTCCAGGCTGGGAGCCATGCCTCTGGAAATTAATGGGCCTTTCTAAAATTAAGGATGGAATTAAGAGCTCTGCTGAATCAGAACCACAGAAATTAAAATTTCCTCTGAGCACGGTAACATTAACTCCCAGCTATAAATCCAGGAGTTATCGGGCTATGGCTTTGCTCTTTCTATAAAGAGTTGGAGTAAAAAATATTTATATATTGCCTTTATTTAGCACCTTTAATCTGAGGCTCACAAACCGCTTTACCAGCATTAATTATTTAAATCTGGAAGAGCCCCTAAGGGGTGCCTATTATTATAATACTCCTTTTACAAATGAGTAAACTGATGCACAGGAAGGTTAAGTGACTCTCTGAAGGCCACACAAAGAGTCCACCCTGAGCCAGTGATAGGCTTTCAAAGAGAAGAGAAAAGGCACAAGCAGAATAAATGCACCGCCCGCCCAACTGTACAGACTAAGACATTCCCAAATACAGACAGCAATACTACTTGGTCTAAAGGAAAAAAAAAGAAAAGAAAAACAAAACATAGCAATGACTTTTGTCTGTACAGAGCCAGTAAAGGTCTGCTTCAGATAATGATCTCTCGCTGTTTGTTTTACTTTCGACTTTGGGGACCTAACTTTTAGTGATACACATTTTTCTACAACCCATTCTTGGCTTTATATCAAAACCACGCAGAGTACTCAGCACAGGTCTGTCGGACAAATAGAGGAGCAATGCACCATCCTGTAGAAATGTTGCTTCATTTTCTCCAATCCCTGAAGTATAAATAAAGATTTCTGTGAAATGAGAAGACTGCTCGCTCCAAGTAGGAACTATTTCAAGTCAATCTGCCACATAACTTTCCTTGTGGTGTTGCTGGAAGATAGGGATCAACTCTAGGAAAATAATTTTTTGAATATCAGACACGAGTTTTGTCTCCTGCTCTTTTCCACGGGCGATGGCTCTGCAGCAAAGCTGTCTGCTGGGCACCTCTTTGCCAAGCAGTGCGCTGGAGCTGTTAGCAGAGCAGCTGTACAATTTTTGCTTCTGACTCAATCAGAAAATGACAGAGCATTCATTTACGCACTGACATCGCCAGTGGAGAAGAGGTTTGCCCTGGAGCTGCCATGCCCCACTCAGAGCCAAGAGGGCTGTGTGGCACAGGGCCTGGCAGGGCTTCCAGCACAGAAGCCCTCGCTTGGTGCCCAGCGTGATCTCAAAAACTACGTGCAGGCAGCTGTGGTTTGAGTGCAGGGAGGGATGAAGATTCGCCCCTCCAGGGACAGTGCTAACAGACAGGCTCCTTATCAGCTGTGTCACCTGTAATGGACTGGAAACTGAAAAGCCCACAACAAGGAATAAAAATGAGCATCCGCCTCTCTCAGCAGAGCAGGACCTCTCAGGCAAAGATAAACCGTCTGCCAGCCCCCATTAGGAGCTGTGTGCTCACACCTTGTTGTCTGTCTGAGGCAGGAGGACGCACAGCCCATTCCATTGGGAGCATCCCCAGGCCTCAGCCATTCCATCAGGAAATCAGCGCCTTCCCTCTGCTTTTCAGATGAAGGCTCCTGAGCTGCAGGTATCAGTGATGCACAGGCAATTTCAGCGCTATCCATACCCCTCCAGGAACACCACCTCCAAAACCAAGTGCTTCCTCCTACTCATAGGCTGTGCTTGACCTAGAAGCACCCATTAGCTGCTGGCAGGGTAAAAGTAAGGTACCTTTGGCAACATACACCACTGCTGAAAACTTGCATCTGAACACAGAAGAGCCCAAAAGATTTATTCTGTAATCCATTGGCAGGCCAAAGAGATCTGCCTGCATTTGAAGGCTTTTTAGTATTAAATCTTAGCCAACACAGCAGCCAATATGATGTGTCATGTTTCATACAATAAAATATATAATGCTGACTTTTACATATGCAACTGCACAAAGTAGTCAGGAACATATGCACAAAATAACAGCTATCTGATATTTAAGTACCTGAGAATTACAACATTGCTATGTAAATACATGCATGCTCAGAGACAGGCAGACTGGAAAGGATACATACATGAATGGACTAATTCAAACTGATTGGAGGCAAAATGAATTATTCACTGAAGGTTTTTTATCTGCATTATTCACAGGATGCATTGGAACGCAATTATCCACTTGGTCAGTAGACCTCTATCCAAAATTTACCATGCTGGACTTAGAGAAAACAGAGAAAAGGTTATTTCACAATTTGAGGTTCAACCCAGCTCTGCATTTAATAGTAATCACTGCACACCAGGATTAATAGAACATCATTCAGAGACTGAGAAAGCAAGTTATGATAAAGAAGCTGTTGGAACAGGAAAGATTTGATTTCCCTGGAGCCCTGTAAATCCATTTCTGATGTCCTTTCAAATTTTCTGTTATTTGCTGCAAAAATTTTAAACACCAGTAAGAGAGCGAAGCAGCTGACGTTGCCATTTACCATGAGAGGGATTGTGTTTTGGCCTCACGTGTGCAGACTGGCTCAATGTGCTTAGCAGATACATCAGGATGAGAGACGTCCTCGGAGTGGCTTGGATTTTGGTGGCACGCTGGATCAGCATCTCCTTGCCTTTGTCTTGCCTCCCGTTCCCACTGAGCCCTTTCTGGCTCTCCCACAGCATCTTCCCCTCCAGCATCTTATCATGGAGCACCTCCACACCCCCCCACGCCTGCGCTGCTGGGCGCTCCCTGGAGCAGGCCTTGCAGGGTTCTCGTGCACTGCACAGTCTTTTCAAAGTTCTAGCAACAGCAGGCCATAAATCTGTGTTAGGCATGCAGCAGTCCAGCCAAGAGGCCTTTAATACCATAGGATTTATTTTATTTTATTCTGTTTACTTTAAGTCAACTAATTTTGTACTAAATTAATTCTGATGCTGTTCTGGGTATTCTGCCAACTTTTAAATGGAGCCACCCAAGCAGAGAGGGCCAGGTACCATCTCCCAGGGAGATGCCAGCTTCATTGAGCAGCTCGTCACTTAGCGGCAGATTCCGAAGCAGGAGACAACGCCATCCAGCAATGGGGCACCTTTACAAACTCTCCCCACTCTCTGCATTTTGTGATCCTTAATCCAGCAGTGCTGCCCCTGCCCTCAGAGTGGCAGCCCAGCTGAACGCTCCCGGTGTGACTTTGGCCATTCAGACAGTGCTGCAATGTGGGTTCAGTTTCCAGCCGTTGCAGATGCGCCATCGTGCTGCAGACAGGTCGCTCTCTGTGACGTCCTTCACTGCTCACCAGCATTGTGTTCACAGCGTTCTTTGTCAGCCCTCTAACCTATTTAGACTGCAAGATAACAACAAGAAAACTATTTTCCACAATAAGAATCTCTTGACATGAATGCTTCCCCATGACATTAAAAATGACAGCGCTGAGAAGCTGATAACCAGTGCGAGATTCTTGCAGGAGCCGCAGAAATTGGAGCTTGCAGTGCACACACGTGGGCTCCGTTTGCTGCTGTGCTGAGGAATGAATTCTTTGGAATCTAAATTTTTCTCTTCTTCACAAGTGTGGAAGCATTATTCATTTTTCATTCTTTATTTTTCGACTAGATAAAGGGGAAAACAAAAACAAAAACAAACAGATTTAAATCCCCAGATGCTTCAACAGTTTTATTTACACGCTTTCCTCCACTTTTGTCACTAACACTGAAATATTGCTGCTCGTAACAAAGTGCATTCTGCTGCTTTCCACAGAAGTATCAGCACATTAAAAGCACGAGGGATCCAGGAGTAAACTCCCTTTCCTCTCATCACACTAATACACTTCCCAGAAGGATGAAAAACATCTCCTCCATTTCCATGATTGGGAGAGACAACTTTAAAGCCAGCTTTCAAAGCCAGTGCTTTAGATTCGGCAAATTTGAGTAAGCAAGAAAAATGCTTTTTGTCATTTTTGCTTTACTGTCATTTGACAGAGATGCCATCAGTTCTCAGTGGCCCTTAAGAACAGCAGCAATTCTGGTGCTGGAGCCATCTGCTCGGCCACAGATCGCAGCCAGGCTCCATCCACACTGCTGAAGTTTAAGAACGCAAAACACATTTTGAGCAGCAGGTCACATTTACCAAATCCTAGCCATGCATGACTTTACGATGTGAACAGCCGATTCTTATGTTTCTTCATCAAGGAGTTTTTCTTCCTGCTTTCTCAGCTGTACAGTGTCTCTGCTTTTTTTTTTTTTGGCTTGAGGTCTCTGCCTAATTATCTGTAACCTTCTGTTCGAAGATCGCTGTCCTGCCCTGATAAAAACCAGTAACTTTGAAAACAAACTGGGTCTTAATTTTCCTTGACAGCCCTTCTTTAAACATGTGGGCAAAGCCCCAGCTTAATTAAATGCACATTCGTATTCCAAACAAATTAAGTACAATTAAGGACTCTGAGTTATGGGTATCTATCACTCGGCGATGTTTTTGTAAAAATTACCACATTTAGATCAAACACAGAGGACCCTTTGCTTAATTGCTTCATTAGGGCCCGATGCAATAGGCTTCATAAATACAGGGTCTGATGTCTCTTTGGGAATTGCCCAAAAGACGGCTCTTAAAGTAATTGCTTCCACATTTCTCCCCGCGCGGCGTTCATGCGCTCACTGATCAACATGGGATGGCTCTCATGCACACCAGTGGCTGTGGGTCCGTTTCCTCTCCCAGCCCACAGCTCTGCCCAGCTGCCAGGAGTCACGGAGCTCAGGCAGGGCTGCCTGCAGCAACGGGGAGCGCAGCGCCTGCCCAGCTCTCCCAGTCAGAGCCCACAGACGGAGGCACACACGGTGCACTAGGAGTTGTTCTTCCAAAAGTTGCTCTGGAACAATAATGAACCCCCAGAATGCATCCCATAGATGTGTCTTCATATCTTTCCCTGGTTTTATTCTTTTAATAAACGCTGATATTATGCCTTTTATTAAGCCATCGTTTATCATTTACAATGACTGCATCAGCTGAATACAGACTTCCTTTGACGAAACTAAACTTTCCTTTGATCACACCTGTAGTGGGGAAGGCACTTAGAGGGAGTCCACAATGAGGTTTTTTTCCCTGTTGAGATGCAGAAGGAGCAGCAAAAGAAGACATGCAGTTCTTTCCCTTTCTGCATTTGTTTCCTGGCTCAGTGGACGCTCAGTTCTGCAGTTTCCCTGCGGTGTGCACCAGAAGCAGCAGTAATGATTGCAGCAGAGCCAAGAGGCAGTGAGAGCCACCTCAGCAGAGCAGTGAAGAATGGTGTGTCATTCTCTAATGGAGTGTTTGCAGAACTGGTGGTGGTGCTTTTTTTTTTTTAATCAGATATTCCTCTTTTTTAGCAAGAACAAAGTGTAACCAAAGGATTTTCCTCTCCAACCCTCTCTCCCAGCTCCTTTTTATCTGTTTTTTCATTTGCTTTTGAATGAAGGCAGAGAACAGAAACATGGAAAGAAGTAAAAGGAAAAAAAGAAATAGATCTCCCATAAAACACAGGATTCCAAGTTTCGGGTGCACGCTAAAAACGAGCAAAATACATTCTTTCTATGATGAAACTTTCTACTTTCTAGAGAAGTGCAATTTTTTCATTGAGATAATCATTTTAAAATCATACAGAACAGACTTTTCCATGGCCCGTTCTCTCCAGCTCTATCAGCTGCTGCCTTTTGGGGCTGGAAATGCCTCCTCTCCCCATGCAGGGCAGGGATACCCTTTCCCCCAGGGCTCACAGTGCCTGCCCAGCAGTTCCTTGAGCAACCTGAGCCTATAGAAAACTCAGCTTTGTAGATCTGCAGATTTTTTCCTGCAGATACCATCGGGATAAAGAACACAGCAGTCACAAAGAATGCGCAAACATCTCTTCTGTAAAACAGAAGTCAGCCCGATTTCCACAAGCCGTGAAAGTCCATCAACCTCCAGTGGCCAAGGAAACACAGCTACTTATTTTCTGACTGCTTTATTCTCCAGACCAATTTTCCTCAATGCTGAAGAAAAAAAATGAGCGGCAGATTGTCCAGTTTATGACTAGATGGCTGGCAACAGAAATCCTATTTCCAAACTGACCCCTGCTTTCCAGCATGGCATTCATTAATTCCACAGTCTCACATTTCTAGGAAGATGTCAGTCATGTATGTGATTTTTCTATCAGCTATTAATGCCAGATCACAAGGTGAGAAAGCAGGGGTTTTAATCTCAAGACCCTCAGGAGATGGAGCTGAATACATTTGGTGTGAGCCATGTGTCTGGAAATGTCAAGGACAAATATTTTTAAAGTAAGGAGTGTTCATATCCATGTGTAATCTTAAGTACTACAGAAGTGATCCAAAACATAGCCCTTTCCTCCTTGTTATGATTGTTCAGCTGTAGCCAGCATATAACTGCAGCTTCCCAGGAATTAGCTAGGCATCTCTGCACTTAGGAACTTGCATATTTACACTGAGCAACATTTTAAGGCTCTCCTAAAGGCTTCGCCCGTGACAGGATGTTTAGTTTTCTATTTGCAGAAAGGAAAAGTTCTATTGTAAAAGTTCCCAGTCTGTCTCCAAGAACTGTCTGTTCCTCCATTCTGAATGCATGAGCAGTTCCTCACCCCAGCATTTTGTGTTGTTCCTCATCAGGCTCTATTCCTGTGGTCTGCAAAAAGGCACCAAATTTATGACAAGCAGACAGGAGAAACAACAGGCACTTCCAGCAGCAGAAACCTGCTTTGCCAGCCCGCAGCATCAGCAGGACAACTATTTCATGTTCCAAGGGATGATATCTAACTAACACAGTACAGTGGTCGCTCATTTGCCCTTCACATACCGTCGCTCATTTTCCTTCTGTGAGCCTACTGACAATTATTCAAGTTCAAACTACAGGCTGTACAAATTGCCAGCCTTCCAACGGAGGGGTACCAGGCACTCATTGCTGTGTTACCACTCGGAAAAGTGAGAAAGAAAAATTTCTGAAGAAACAGTGATGGTGTGAAGCCCTTCTGAATTCTCTTCCTAGATAGCCTGCCCTATTGCTTGAAATGCGGATCTGAGCCTGCTTTTAGCTGCTAACTGCCATATAACATATTATCCTACTTACTGCATACAGTTCCAAACATCTTGTATCTGGAAGCAACAAGGGAGAAGGCTCCTTTATCAAGTCAATCTCAAATCTCATTATGTTCCCCTACAACAGTTTCCGTAAACATTCAGCAATTTTCAGTGTCTGAGCTACGCAGCTGAAGAGGTGCATAAACAGGCTCCACTGAAATGTGAAGATGACTGATAATGTACTAACATTGAGACCCCTTGCTGTGATTATTACCCCCTGAGTGCTCCTTACAGAATGTGCCTCTTATCTCACACTGACAACGCTAATAGAATATGCATAGCCCTATTAGCATACAAGATAATAGCACCCTGGAGGGGACAGAGCCATAAAACTTTAAGTAGAAATCAAAACAGAAGGAGGAAGAAAAAGGGAACATTGTCACAAGGAAAAAAAAAAAGAAAAGAGCCCGAGGGCAAATCTTGCAGCAGAAAACACACGTAGTCATAATTCTTGTTCTAGTCACCATGCGAATGGTAATAGTCCTTAGTCCCATGAATACTATCAGTGCCACGTTTGCTGTGAAACATTAATTGAGATAATGTGCCCCTTTCGGATGCAGCAGGGAGTCGTATGTCAAATTGTACCACAACAAAATTATGGCAGCATCTGCAAGGAATACACAACAGCAATTGGGGCACCCTGCACTGGGGAAGCCCAAGTGGGCCTTTGCCTTTGCAGATGGCATCTGCAGGAGCTGCAAGGAGGGCCGGGCAGCTGCTCCCGCAGGCGGCACACACACATACCTGCGGCAGAAAACCCTGCAGGTTGGCTGTGTTATCTCCTGACCCTCCCTCAGTCACTGCATAAAGCCTCACACAGCTCTTTGAACGCCAAGGCCTTTCTTCAGTCACGTCGGCCCGGTGCATTCACATTTGTTCCATGTAACCGTCCATTGTGGCAGACCTTTCACTGCTCACCCATGGCTGGCAGACAGCCACGCATTCATATGCTTTCCATCTTACAGCAATAGCCAAAGTAAATCTTTCAGTGCTTGGCACAAGAGTGTGAATTCAATAAAAAAGGCTTCAAACAAGTTTGAGATGGCTTGTCTCTAAACAAGCGAGGAACAGTGAGCTTTTCTAATGCTCATTGTGGTTCAGTTCCTGCCTGCAGCTAAATGCAGATAACCCCCAGCAGCACTGACAGCCCGTCTGGTACCCCAGTCACCTGTCAAGTGGGCACACCAGTGCCCACACATCCAGCTCAGAGGGCTGGAGAGAAGTGACCTGCTGCTTACCAGGAGCTTCAACGGGGACAATCAAAGGTCCTTGTTGGCTTCTTTGTGAGATGTGAAACGTTGCAATAGTAGCACTGAATGCGCAGAGCCCGGGGTAATCGCTCTGTGCTTTTTCCCTTACAGAAAGATGGTGTCAGGAGGTAACAAGCACTGGATCCCCGTGGTGCATTTTGAAGCATCGTGCAAAGTTTTCTGGGATTCTTCATAGCATTCACTGTGGTTTCTATAGAGCTAAACTCTTTGTGAGGTGGCTTTGTGTTGCAAAGTTTTTGCAGCTTGTGGGAGTCTGCTGCACTTCATTTTGGTTGATGGTATTTTATGCTGCTGGTTTCAGCAATTAGAACTCAGTTGGAAAAGACTCCAGTAAAGAAAATCCAGCCATTTTAGAAAAGGAAAGTGGAGAGGAGGTTATAGGAAAGACTCCTGAATGCACCTCTATAGTGTCTGTGTTTAAGCAAGCAAGCATCCTCTCCACCCATGTTATCACAGGGAAAACAGGTCATCTCAGAAACACATGTGCTTCTCTAGGACACTGAGTGGTGGTTCCTATCACTCAACCACAGCTGAGAAGTGCTTGCAAATGTGGGAGTAATATTTTGTGCATTAGGTGATTAGCAATTACCTGCTTTAAACTGTTCTTTGTATTAAAAAAAAAAAAAAAAAAAAAAAAAAAAAAAAAAAAAAAAAGAATCTAAAGATGCTAAAAGCTTGGTGATAAAAGATGTATTATAATATGACAATGGAAACAGAAAAACAGAGAAAAGTTTGTGCTTTCTAGAGGAAAGCGAGTTACTCCCATGTCAGCTTTGATCTGTAACTTTTTGCTGTATCTCCTTACTTTCATATCTTTCTGTAGTGAGGCCCAGCCCCTGTGTTTGGGTCTTGCCACACTCACACACTGAATCGCTCCTCAGTTCAGCACTGCACCCAAACACAGACTTCTTTCTAAAAGTTTAACCTACAGATGTCAAGGTTTTGCTTGTGGACATTTCCTGGCCAGAACAGTGGAAAATCTCCCGGTAAAAATGTGTTAGTTGTGCATTACTTACGTATTCATCCAGAGAAGAATAGATGCTAGCACAGCAAGGCTCTGTGCATGCGAGGGAGAAACACAGCGCATGTGTGCACTTCAGAAAGACAGACTGGGGAAGCCAGGAATACCAGGCAGCTCGTTTCAACAGCAGAGGCAGTCATTTAATGCATAAGCAATTATTCAAGAATAAATAAGTCTATTTTTTTCCCCGTGCTAAGGCATAACTTTTATTTAGCTGACATTATCTCCAAGGATCCTTAGCAGCCCAGGACACAGCAATGTAATACAGCGCAGTCTGGATGCTGTTATGTATTTATTAAGTTGTATCAGGGCCCATTTAGTAGCAGCTCTGCAGTTTATCAAGTAAATATCGAATGCCAAATACAAAAGAGAAGAAAATAGCAACATAAAAAATTTATCTTTGGGGGGAGGAGAGGGAGAAAGAGAGAGAGAATGGTGCTGATAATGTGATTGTGCCTTCAGCAATAGTGGCTAATATCCTTTTGCAAGGGGTGCAGTGTAAAAATATTCCAGAGCTGGGGGAGGAGAAGCAAAGAGAGGGGAGCAGAGCTGTTGTTTGTTTGTTTTAAAGTGTATTCTGGTTGCAGGCTGGGTCAGCGGGTGGCCAGACTGAGAAAATGAGTCCCCCGGGCTGTAATAATTGTAACTGTCAGGGAAAAAAAGTCAAGGTCTTACATAGCAGTGGTCTGCTCTGACTTCTGACCATGGAGAAATATATATGAAAACTACTGCCTGGGGCACTATGGGAAGAAACCAAGAGGTTTTAACTCCTGGTGGCTTGTGCTTATGAATTGGAAACCTCATTTTGCACCTTGGTGGTTTGTATCTTTCTGATTGTTTTCATTTGCAGTATAAATGAAGCTAGAGATCCTCCTCTCCTTATGCTTACATCTGTGATGCAATGAGCACACATTACTAAGCCAGCTTTGTATTTCTGAGTATCAAACAGCGTGGAGACCGATAACTGATAACTGATCTTTTAACAGTGAATATTCACAAGAATTTGAATCTAATTACATCTGCAGCATGTTCATTACTCACCAGAGAGCTCCACAGCTGCCTGCAATAGATTACTCCACAGTTGCACGCAGGTAACTTCACTGACATCATCAGAAATATCCCTAATATAAAAAAATGCAAGAGAGAGGTAAGAGGCTGAAAAAGTTAAACCATGCAAGAACAAATCATGTAAGCAGGAGGAAAAAAAACAGAAGCCATAGATTTGCCTTCTTTTTTCCATTTTTTTTGCGTTTGATTTTGTTTTTAATTACGCAGCTATGGATTAGCAGGTGAAACTGGTCAGGCTCCTTGTGAATCATCAATCTGATCCTTTATTTCAGAAAGTGTGGGAGCTTTCATGAAAAGTTTGCTAATAAACCTGAGCCCAGAGCATTTTAGTAATTCATTATTTATATATGTAATGAGACCCCAAATAAACCATACAAACACCAAGCACCAATTATTCTCAGTTTGATCATGACAGCAGCATCCAAGGTGTTGCTGGTAAATGAGGATAACTAGTGCTAGAAAGTGATTTACTCGTTGGAAGCCACCACAGTAATGCACCGGGTGACTTTTATGGGCCCCATCTGCACTTTCCCCACTTTCCTTACAGCCTGCCTGTGTCTTGTGAAGGAAGTATAGCACACAGAGTGGAGACAGAGAGAGCAGTAGGTGTTTGTAGTAAGGGACTGAGTCCTGTAGAGCAGACAGGCATAGGTATGAGGAGAGAACACCGCCATGGCATTCGTGCCTTTTGGGCTTACACAAATAGCTCCCCTGCTTTGCCTCCCAGTAGCCCCAAATCTCAGTAATTCACACTTCATTGCATTTTACAGAGAGGCAGCAGAAAGAAGGGGAAAAAAAGGAAAACACAAATTGCAGAGCCTCGGTAGAGTCCTTTCCCTCTGCAAGGAGCAGTGCTAGGACGAGCACAGCAGAGACTCAAAGCCCAGCATGAAACACAGACCACAACAAGAGCACATTTTCACCTTCTTATCCTACACTAAACTTCATCCCATCATGCCTGGGAAGAGAACAGTTTCCAGAGTGGCATCCAGTCTCTCAATTTAGAGACTTCAAGCACAGAGAAACTCCCACTTCCTTTCGGTGGTCATTCCAGCAGCTAAGAACATCCAGTGCTAAGAACTTCTTTGAGTTTGTCTCCTCCCCAGCAGTCTTTTTTCCTGCTAATGAGGTCTCAGTGTTCCCTCTCTGTGGAGACCCCCAAGTGTGGCAGTGAGGTCAGTGCTAAGCAAAGGGCACCGAAGCACCCGCAGTGCCTCCAGGTTGCTGCTTTAAAGACAGCAGCAGGAGTGGGAGGCTCAGCTCCCAAGGGATGCAGGCGATGCTGAGCCCTGCAGAGCCTCTCTGCTTTGCTGATGCTCTCAGCCTGGAACAGGTGCAGGGCTCCCCGTGCCCCTGCATCCCCAGAGCATTGCTGTGCCCAGCAGGGACAGCCTCAGCCCCGTGCTCAGCCCTCACTGCCCGGCCAAGCAAATGATTGCTCACACGGTTTTCTACTTTAAGGTGAAGGTGGTACGTGTGGAAGATCTCAATGTCACCACAAAGCAGGGAGGGAGGCTGCGAGGAAGAGGAAGGCAGAAACCTTCACAACTAATGTCAATTTTCTGCATCAAATATTTTGATAATTAAACAAAGCTGATCAAGAGAGGAAAACAGCATGTCTCCAGAGCTCCGGAAGCAGAGGCCCATTAAATAGAAGAGTCAGAAAGTGCCAGAGGCGGCAGCCTCAGATTAATGGCACTCCAGTAATAGATTTTCCCAGGCACAGTCACACAGGAGACAACTACTGTGTAGCCAGAGCAGCGAGGAGGCCGTTAAAGCCACAGTAACATTAAATCACCTGGTACCAGGGGCGAGGGATGGATGGGAGAGCATGGGCTGGAAGGAGCAGGGAGCAGCCTGCTTGCAGACAGCAGAACCTTACAGCAGGGCAAGCAGCAGCTCGGAGGTATGATACACACACAGACAGACTGACAGCAAGTGCCAGCAGGGAGGCAAATATCTCTTCCCCAGATGCCCAATATCTGAGCAAATGTCTCTTCCCAAAGTGAAGCTGCATGCACTGAGCACTGCAGTGCTGGGTTTTGCTGAGCCTGGCCACGTGTCGCTTCGGTTGCTCCTCTTAATGAAGTGCTGGCTTTATCTCTAGTAGTTCTCCATTACTTTCAGGGTGTTAAAAACACCGTTTTGAAATCGTTTAAATGCATCTACACCTCAGGAAAGGAATGGGGAGGCAAGTAAGGAGGTGGGGAGGCAGCCCTGCTTCCTTGTTATCCTGTCGGCTTTATCTCAGCAGTGTTTGAACTGATCCTCCTTGAAATGGCCATCTTGTCTAAATCATTTCTATCCACTTTTATAATACAATAACAACAGAAACAAGGGCTTCTTCCAAGTCAGGCTGGCATGGATTAGCGTCCACTAGGAGAGCACTTTGCTCCCAGCTGGGGTGGATGGAAACCAGATGAAGTGGCTGAAAATCGGAAACAACTTTTTAGACGTACTTGAATCCCGATACGATCACATCACAGGGATGGGTTAAATTTATGATCTTATCTAGGATTTTTGTTTGTAATCAATCCCAGGCCCACTGGCTATCACTCACTACGAGCTTATGATTTCCCTGTGCTAACAAGGAAAAGTTGGGACATCAAACTGATATTAGCAGATAGGATCAGAACTGGAACGCCACAGAAAGAAAGAAAAAAGTAACACCCAAAACCAAAGGACAGCTCTGCAGGATGTGGATTTCAGCCTTGGCCCATTTTGGCCCATGCTGCACACATGGACTACGGTGTGTGCAGAAAACTCCAGTTTCCAGGCAGAAAGATTTTGGGATAAAAGCTAACAAAACAAATTAAAGGGGAATACCCTGAGATCAAAGTACAGCTTCAGCATGGAAGTTATGTATCTTTAGTCATGCACATGTAGTGGGGTATGCTCCAGAATGCTCTGATTTCCCTGCTTTTTCCTCATTATAACATCTAGACACAGTATATGTCCTTAACAGGTGACTTTTCAGTAGCAAATAAGCACCAAGGAATTGGGAAGGCACAAGAACACTGCAGCTGAGCATTCTGCACGGCCCTGCAGACAGCGAGGAGTTCCAACTCCACACAGAACCGCTTTCTTCTCATCTTTGTAGGGCTCTGAGTCTAACAGTGTGACAAATCTGTTAATGTTTCAGCAGGCAATCTTGCATTTGTACATCCCCTTCAGTCATTTTCCATATGGAATTGGAAGTGTTTTCTTTCACAAGCAGTCTGTTGATTTCTTTCAATAGAAGCATAAAAACATTGTTCAAAATGGAAAAGTTTCAACCAAGACATTGGGATTGTTTCAAAAATCAGAATTATTGGGCAATCACTGTGAGTTTTGTAAAGACAAAAATTGTATCTACTGCAGAAATGGAATAGATAGGTTCAGCACTTTGCCTATGATCACTGCAGGTAGGAAGGTGAACTGTGAGCCCCATGCTCCAAGCCCAATCCTTTCTCATAAACATTCGGATACGTTCAGGTGTGCATTTGGTCCATGAGCTCACAATCAACCCTAAGCAAGCAGCAGCCTGTGGTGTAATGAGCCCCCCAAAGCAAACACCACTGCAGCAGGGAAATAGCGAGGGCCAGGCTCTTTTATTGTGTACAAATCATATCCATAAATCAAGAATGACTCATCTGAAGTTATTGGTGTTGCTGTGCTTTAGAATGAATGGATCAGAATCTGGTCCACACATTTCACACATTTCTGAGAATCAACATTTGTAACTGTATCAGTAGCCTGGAATGTCTCCTAATTGGCACCAAATGTGAAACAGCTCATTACCTGGGTAGGCAAATAGCTCTAGAGAGATGTCAGAAACTGAATGCAAAGTACACACAGGAACATAAAGAGCAAACAAGTTCCATGCGCAGATAGGAACTGAGGTGTAACAAGCATTAAATAATAGCTATAAAATTTTATGTATGTACACGAATTCCAATATTACTTCATCCAAATTGATGCTTACATTTAAGGTGTGTGCTGTTTTCCTCTCTGCGTGATAAAAATATTACTCATGAAATTTGTATTTGTGCTGTACAAATATCTTGCAAATTTGTACCACTGTACACTGATGGCGTGGAGATTTACGGGCGCGTGGAATCTTTTGAACCTATGAGACAGTGAGCAGCTTACAACCCAGCTGTGGAAATACTGTGTTATCCACGAGCTTTGTCACTCAGCAATACAGGTGTGCACTTTGGGGCTGATGTCCTTCATGGGACCCAATAGATGATCTGCGTTGAGACGTGTAAAGGAACTGGAGAAAGGTGCCCACAAGATGCTGAAAGCCCAGCATCAGGCAACCATCTTCTTTGTTAATCTTCAGAATAAAAAGTGCTTGAGGATCCCAATGTTTATTCAAGCAAATAAAGTTAATAAATCCTGTTAAAATGTTACTAGAGTTTTGCTGCTCTGTTTGAGATTTGTACCCTCCAGTCCCAATGCTGGCTGGGGAAAGGAAGTGCCATTAACTAATGCAGGAAATAAATCCTGCTTTGTCTGCAGCAAACGTGGCTCCTGGACATTCCTGCCAACAACAGACCGTGAGTTTGAACGATGCAGAGATGTTCCCTTCCTGCTGATTGTAGCAGCAGAATGGCAGAACCCCATGCTGCTGGATGGACACTGCCCAGGGGCTGGCCTGGAGGAGCTGTGCCCCAGCAGAGGAAGGCAATGCGCCAGGTGGGTACCTCACCTTTGGAGATGGGCAGTGCTGCTGCAAGAGAAATCCGCCCCTGAATTGGCCCTAAAATTTAATTTGTTCTTTGAAAAAAACTCCGTCTTGGCATTTTAGGCAGGGCCTTGGTGATTTACAACACAGAGTGACATTTCGAAAAAGATAATGTGGGTAATGAATTATTTGCTGATCCAAACCAACAATTGGACATACTTACTTTTCATGGATTTAATCTTTGTCGAGGCGTTAGCTAGCAAGCATGAAATATCACTTTTTGAAGGCATTCTGTTGCATTTATGCAGTGTACAATTACATTAGGCAGCTTTATGACACATTGACTCGGTCGAGTGTGATGCAATGTAATACAACCAAAGTAATACGAGCTTTTAAATGCAACATGATGGCAAAAATCCATCTCAGATCTGATCTTTGTTTCATATCAGATGCCAACTGTCATAATTCACAGGGACTCAAATCCTTCTGGTTTCGCTCACGTGGGCTCTATCAAAGCCAGAGGGATGTGCCCCTACCAGCACGGAAGCGGCGTTCACTCAAACTGAACGTGCAAACAAATGGGTTGTGCTCACCAGCACGCATCCCTTAAGCTGGAGCCCAGAGCTCCACATTAGCTGCAATTCTTTTTCAAGCAAAAATACACGCAGGAGGCAAAGCTGGCAAATAGGAGCACAGAATCTCTGAATTCTATTTTGCTGGCAAGGAGCTTGGCCCACTGAGTGTCTCTGCTTGCACAGAGGATGTGGCTGTGAACAGGCTGGTGGCTCTAAGGACCCCATCAGCATCCCCTGATCAACTGCTGCACAAGAAGTATCCAGATCTTGAGAACAAGTTACACCGTGAGGAGTTTCAGTGATTTCCTATGAGCAGTGCCCTGCCACAGCAGGCAGATGCAGGGCAGGGTCAGGGCTGGATCCTTTCCCCACACGAAGCATTTCAGCCTGCTCCTGCACGGCTGGGATCGGACAGTAGACAGCAATGTGTCCATTCCAATTTCGGTTCTGATCCTGGGATATTTCTAACTCTCTCCATATCCTTGATAGATAATGGTTTAATAAGCGATCTGTTTTTTATTTAAAGGGTCGGTAGTAAAACCCAGATCACATTTCTCACTTGGTGGGTTAAAAAACCGCTTACGCTCATTTCTGCAATGTAAAACGACACTATATCAAATCAAACATTTCCAGATGTGGCCAGCTTGTGTATGGAAGTGCAGGAGCAGTGAGCCTTTATACACAAGCTTCCCAGGTTTTTTAATAGGATTGGAACCCCACCTACTGGCAAAGACTGTTATAAGGACATGAGGACAAGAACACATACAGGCTTCATTCCTGGACTGGAAGGGCAAACCTGCAGAGGGGTTCCTAAACATCTGCTGTCACTTCTTAAAAAGTGCTTAAAAAGTGTCAACTAGAGTAAAGTGATTTTGCTCTTAATTCTGATACTTGAAATTAGGTCAGCCATACACAGCCTTTATTGAGATAACAGTCCCACAGGTCTGAGGTATCACACTCCTGTAATGCACAGTGAAGATGTGCATTGTAAGTGATGCCATGACACTTATGGAACATGAAGAATCAGGACGGAATGGATAAATATTCCAAATGCCTGCACCTGAATTAGAGAAGCTTGAAAGTCATTCTTATATTTTATTTAAAATTCACTTTAAAAAAAATAAATAAATCCCAACACTTTCCATGTTACAGCTTTCATTTAGAAATAAAAATGAAAAAAGACCACTTATGCAACGTGATGTTTTTTAAGATTAATAAACTAAAGAAGGAGACATTCCCAGAAAGCAGAATCAGACACTGGCGACCAACATTTTAACATCCCTGGGTGAGATACTTTGAATCTGCAGGCAGAGCACCAGAGACCATTCCAAGGATGCAGAACCCACATATTGTTTTGCTCCATCTCTTTCATTATTTCAGCATCGACCCAGAAGGTTCCCAGGCATTGCTTCCACTGCAGCACAAGGCGCTGGTTCTGGGGGCAGGCAGCTGGTGGGGGGTGTTTGACATCAATCTGTGGCTCACTGTGGAAATCTGCTGTTAGGGGGAAGGTTCTCTTCTGCTCCTCAGAACTACCAGTCCCACTACTTGCATCACCACTATGGGCTTAGGTCTCGAAATAAAGAGTGCCTGAATGCTAGCCCTTAAATTCCCACTGCAAAACACAAGACAGCATCCAGCCCTGAATCAAGCTGCACGGTGGGACTGGCTCCCTGACACTCCTTTCTTTTGCTCTTACCCATTATGCAGCAGAGAGTCCAGCCAATGTCTACATGGCAATGACACAGAAGGAAAAAGTCCAGATGCTGCCTGACAAAGGGGAGAGAGATTGGGCTATTTGTAGTATCTGGCATATGCACCAGGCATGTCCAAATACGAAGAAAAAAATTTCTCTATCTTGGGCCAAAGTTCTAAGAAGAAAAAAAAAGAGGTTTTCAGGATGTGAGTCAGAAAGTCCTGGAAGGGTTTGCCTTGACAGAGTAATGATAAAGGAAGGATAAGTGAAAGCATGGAGCTAGCTGGTGAGATAAGGCTGAGGTGGACACATATGCTTCCTGCCCACGAGAAGGGAAACAAGGCAAACCGAGTCTGAACATGCCAGCTTCCAAGAGCTTCCTCTGGCTACGGAGCAGCTCGCTCCTAAGAAGCGCACTGCTGGGCACCGGCATGAAACAGCAGAAGGAGGAGGGGACCCACCTGGCCAGGAGGTTTGTGAGCATACCTGCTGCAGGCACTGCCAGCGGCTGCCAGCCCTCCCCTGCCACCTCCAGGGAGCCCAGCAGCTGCACGAGGGGCTTTCAAATAAAAAGCAGTTTGCATCAGCGCTGGGTTTGCTTGCTCTGCTATCTTCCGTGATCAAAGAATTGAAACAGCTGCATGTCTCAGCTCGCTGGCAATAAAACCTGCAGTTGATTGGCTTTGTCCTAACCCCACAGCTACAAGGAAAGTGCAACCACAGATTTGATGAGAAAAAAGAAGGTGAACACCCAAGCTGCATTTAGCCACGTTCTGCATCTTCCTAACCTGCAGTCTCCTAAGTGCCACTTACCCAATTAATCCAAGCTCTTCTACTTTATAAGCAAAGCTGTAACATATTTAAACAGCTTAGAAACTGCCCACCAAGCCATGCTCCCTATCTTATTCATCAGCTGCAGGACTGACTGTGCATTAACTAAGAAAGCACATGGCTTGATTAACGCTTCCCCTGCCACTTCTCTGCTGCTCTTGATTTCTGCTAAGGCTGACATTTCCCAGCTTTTTTAGTGGAGTGGATCTCATCTCAGTAGGGACTGTCTTTTGGACCAGCTCCTAGAACATCCCTGCAGCAGCTATAGTAACTATTTTTATAGGCAAGTTTTATTAGGAAAGTATTTTAAATGGCCTTTGAATGCAATTTAGCAGCTGGAAATAAGGCAGTATGCCAGCACCATGTGATCAGACAATCCATGGAGCACCAACAAGTGCTACCAGAGGTCTCTGGTAGACCATGGTAGACAGACTGTGCTGATAGAATACACTGGGGACATTCAGTGAGCCAGGAGGTGCCCTGACACAGCAAATGCCTGAAAAGCTATGCTGTTCCTGGATCCCTTACTAGAAAAGCCCCTATTTCCAGAGTCCTAAATGGCCTGCTTGGAGCTAAAATGGCTGCAGAAATAGCGGGATTTGTTACACAATGGATGTCAGTTCATCACAAACACGTGTGAGGACAGAAGCAGCACAAGTGTGTGTGCACAGTGAGTGTGCAAGAGGAGCGTGAGCTATGTGCTTATGGGGCTGGTTCTGACCAAACAATATGGGATATAAGGCAATGTAGCCCAAGCACACTGAGCCCAACATATTCATCTTCTGCCCCATACCCACGAGGCAGGAAAAGACCTGCTTCCTTCTCCATTCTGACCACAGCTACGTTTGATTCCAAACAAAGACCTTTTTATCCTCAGCACCCTTTAAACAGCCCTCTGCACAGCACTCACATCATCAGACCTAGTGGGACGAATGTTTTTCACGTTTTCTGTACAGCAAAAATCCTCCCCAAGAACTGCAACAGAGCTTTGCAACAAAAGCCTGATGGACAGACTGGGGAACTGAAGGTCCCTTCCAACCCAAGCCATTCTATGACTTGTGCTGGGAACCAGAGATGTAAGAGCTCTGTGGAGCAGCTGGCAGGCTCCAGCCCTATGACATGGGGCTCCATGTGCAAAATGGGTTCCATCATCTGAAGAGCTGAGGAAGAGGCCTTCACCAGATGGTTCGAAGGTCCCCACAGGACAGAACTGCCCATAGGCAAAGGGCTGCCACAGGCTCCTTGCACTACAGGGAAACGTTTCTCAAGGGATGCACAGATCTCTGCATGAGCACAGGTGTGGATTGCGAAAGTGCTGAGCACACACCAGGCCCTGCTGCTGGGGCCAGACTCTTCTGAGTGGCCAAGGCAAGAAACCAGACTGGCATACTTGTAATCAATCACAGGTCTAAGAAAGTAAAAACAAAGCTTGAAATAGCTGAGGACCCAGTTCTAATCCCAAGCAACACTGGCGCAGCCACATGCAGAGTTATGCGGTTTAAACTCATGCAGATGAGAGTGGAAACTGGCCTCCAGTTCAAGTGCATGCTGAGGGAAAAGACAGCTTTCCTTTTAGACATGACTCCAATTGTACAGTCTGAGATTCAATTAAGCTTTGCTTTCCTGACATCTCCTTCCAAATAAAGGCTCAGTCTTTGTGCTAAGCATTTTTAAAAATAAAATAAAACAAAATCATACATTTGGCAGGACCTGGACATTCCAGCTACTAAATTGTACTGTACTTTATGCAAAATTTCAATGCATTAAAGGGAAGGGGGAGGGTAGCCTCTTTGACCAGTGTCCAACTGTTTAGAACTGTTAAATATGAGTTTTTGCCCATGTTTACATGTGGAATGGAACACAGCCATTCAACCACAAAATGTTCCCAAAGCAAACATCCAAAACCTGGCTGCTGGCAAGGTATACTGACAGGATCGCCTGAAACCAGTCATTCACAGAATGCCAAAACAACAGATTACCATTGGTAAAAAATACACAAGGTTATTTTCTTACGTCCTGGGAAGAGGCCATCACAAGTGACAGGAAACAGCGACTGGCAAGGCCGAGTGTAGGCTCAGGGTTTTTTCATCTGGAGGGAGAAAAAAGATCAGTGTTATTTCAGATCTGCAGAAAAGCATGCGAGTAAGACAATAAAGCTAGCACATGTTGCCAATAGCACATATGGGCAACTTGAATTAGAGCATGCATATTCTGCTAAGTCAGGACTTGCAGCATGATAAATAAAGCAGAGGGAAGGTTGGACAAAGCAGCCAAAGTGGGACATAGCAGCTCCAGATGTGTCAGAGGGGAAGGAAAGATCAGGAGGTGCCCTGTGCCCTTCAGACAGAGCCAAAGCTCTGTGACAGTCCGCCACATCCTAACCCTGCAGGGAAGGCTGGACCAGGAGGTTTTTCCCAGCTCTTTCCCAGCAGAGTTCAGGCTCCCTGCGATGCCAGGACCACGATGGCCAACCGTGAGATGTGTCCAAGATGTGGGCCGTCCACTGAGCCCCCTAAGAACAAGGGAGTCAAGGACCCAGATCCCTTTGCCAACTCTTGGGCTGGTCCTTGTGCTTGCCATGCCTGTTTTAAAAACCATTTGCATTTAGACTTTCACAGTCTCCACGCAACTGCAACCTTCCTGCTTCACAAAGGGCCACAGCTGCACCGCGCCTGCCTGCTGCCTGCCCCATCCTGCCCCGCATCTCCCACATCACTGAGAGTCACTCTGGTGCTGACCAAAACCAACAGATAGAAATGTTTTGCCATAATGTTTTCTTTTCTCCTGCATGTTCACACCTCCCCACGAGCTGAGTGATCCCTGTACACACCGGATACGTGTTATTATTCCTCCTGTGCATCGACACCTTGTTGCATGAGCCGCGTTGATCGATTGCAGGTGCCCCTCTCTATGAAACTGGCCAGCGACCCACTCACAAACTTGCTGTGCTTGTTAATATTAAAATCAGATGGCCAATACCCTCCTAAATTAGTTCAGGCTTGAGGTACTGCTGCTTCCCAGTAGGAACAGGGCTGCAACAAGCTTTCTGCAGGCCCCACTATTTATGGTAAACACTCGGTTTTGTTGAAATAACATAAAATTTTGAGATAAATCTATTCTAGCAAAGGAAATGTTAAAGTGCCACCACCATCTCTGTTCAGAATACTAACATGAGCCGCAGTGCAGCTGCACCAGGCAGTACTCACTGCACAGGGCTGCTGGACACATAAGGACCACGTGTGCTCTGCTTTGATCAGAAGAGAGAGGGAAACTGTCCTGAAACTCTCGGTCAGAAATGGAGGGCTGGATTCCCACAGGGATTGCCCAGAGCAGAAGCAGAGCTGCTTTTCACCTTCCCGCACCATTTACCTCAATCTGCAGCATTTGTTTGCAGGTCCCAGGATCATCTCCAGGGAGTTCAGCCACCACCAAAATAAAATCAAAGCCCCTTAATGGCTTTCAAATATGAGGCATATTCCCAAATATTTATGATGTGTGCGTGCTGCCTTCATACTTTGTTGTCTGAGAAATATTTTAACAAGTGGATGGGCAACGATAGCTAACGGCAATTCGACTGATAAGTACTGGTACTTCAGTGCCAGGCTGTGCCCCATCACTGGCAGTGAGATGGAAACTAACAGAGCAGCAGGCAGGAACACAGGGCCCATGCAGTGCCAGAGCCTGTAGCCAGAGCAGAGGAATTTGCCTATTTTCTGCCAGTTCTGCTCATGGGACAGAAAAACAAAGCAGCACGAAGCGTGTCAGTGTGTGTCACTCCTAGCAGAGTCCCCTGCCAGCTGAGGTTGCTTCCTTCCTTTGAAAGGATGAGCACCCAACTTCTTATCACTATAACACACTGTTTCATTGTACAGACTGATGAGCACATTCTTAGCTGTGTGCTCAGATGATGCAGTGACAACAGGTTTAAAGAGACCGTGCAGAATGAGAGACACTCATAGTGAGTGGTGAACAAAGTAGCTGGGCTATGGTAAATCATCCCTCCTCGCTCTGAAGTTCAGCTCTTGAGTTCAACTGTTCAGTGTAAGAATGAAATGCTGTGCTGCAAATAGAGGTGGTGCAAATGCCATTGTTCTCATGCACCAGTAATTCAACTGAGCAAAATCTGGGTGAATAATCCACAGAATGGCATCAGCTGGCCAGGAAACATTGCTGGTGATCGGCTCTGGCCACTGGAAATCCAACTAGGGGCACATTCTGGTTGTTAAAGTCAGTGAGAGACACCAACAACCTATGAGATTTTCCTGGAAATCCTATCAATATGAGCAGAAAATCTAGGAAGAGTGTGTGATTCTGCAACCAGGAGTTACTGAAAGACGAGTTCAGGTGCCATCGGTGCAGATATATTTAAGAAGAGAATCCCAAGGAATGTCTTTCAAAAAGTGAATAACGTTGCATGCTTCTGGACATCTTGTTCATTCTCTGCAGAAAAACGTGGCTTTCTTTCACACATACACACTTCAAAGTTTTGACCGAGGCTCCTCCAGCCTACTTTTCACTGTTCAGTTTACAAGCAGGTACATGTAAGCACATTTGAGTACTCTGAGTTTTACTCTTTGCAGGGCACATTCAGACCTGGCTGCAGATGGCTTTTTGAACTCTGTGCTCCAGACAGAAAAGCAAAGGGAGAATTTGAGGAGGCATGCAGATACAGAGTCATTGTGAGAACACATCAGCTGAATGCTGAGAGCTGCTAACAAAGTTGTGAAAGCAATGCATGCATCTTCAGGAGGATTTTCCCAGAACGATTGCATGCTCTCGCCTCGCAGTGCTTGGGAAGGCCACCCCAGAAGCTGATGGTTTAAGGTAGTTGAAGTGGGATTAGCCTCCATGAAAGACTCAGGAATACTTTTTCTCAGTGAAAGTTTACAATAATATTTTAAAGACTCTCAACCAACACCCATACTTAAGCTTTGAAAACAGATAATGCATTTTTAATGGGATTGCACATCTGACAAGGAATTTGACTAATTCCTCTGATAGCAGACAGCTTCCTCCCCATAATTCATCTCAAAAGGATCAAAAACCGAAACACTCCCTGCCATCTCTGGAATGGCCCCCCCTGCCCAGTGCCTGGAGAGGCTCAGCTCGGCTCCACGGCGCGGTGGCAGGGAGCAGGGCAGGTCCACAACCCCACAGCCCTTCTGCCACAGGATGGGATGGAGTGAGGATGAAGAGGCCGAAGGCTTCAAGCCAGAGGCTGGGGTGCTGACTCTGAACCCAACGTCTCACGGGTTAATTTGGAACTTGGAGCTATCATCTGTGGCCACCAACGTCTTTGAAGTTGCTCAAGTCAGATAATTTCTCTGCTCTGGTGCACTAACAGCTGTGAAACACTGCGAGATGTTTGAATTTGAGGTGTTTGAGAAGGAAATGCATGAGGATTTTCATTAGCTTTTTCTATTATGCCCTAATGAAGATTTCCTGCTCATAATCGTATGCTTTGCCACGGATTAATGCCCTGCTCCAAAGGAGGACACAAGTCAGTGCTCTTCTGAACCACTTGGCTGTGCCTTTAAAACTATTCCCAGCATAATCCTTCATAGAAGATCCACAGCACAAAACCTAGCAAGGTCTGTCAAGGCATTTTTAGCATTTGTTCTGTTAAAAAAACAAGAAAAAAACCCTGAGGTATTAGGGTGCACTAATCTTTAAAAAGGTTAATTTATTCATAGAGATTTTGACAGAGATGTATGGCTAGGCTGGAGTCCCAGGCACCTCTTCCCAAGGGGAGCTGCCAGTGCGGAGACGGCTTCCCTGATACACAGAGGGCTCCAGGATGGGCCCACGCAGCACAACCAGCAGGTTCTGTGCACCCTGGGCACTTCTGCTTCTGTGAGCAGCCCTGGAGCTGCCCCTGCTCCCAGCACTGCAGTCCCATGCAAAGTGCAGGCAGTGAAGCATCACACTGTCATGGAACCCAGCAGGTAATCAACCCAGCAATGCAAGGAAATTGGGAGCGTGTGGCTGAGCTTCTCAGTGTTGTGCTGACTGCTGGCAGGGGTGGGACGGGATGGCATGGGCAGCATATGGTGCTGTGCCAGTGAAAGCTTTCAGACACGTCTCTCCAGGCAGACTGTGCTTCTGCTGGGTTTTACAGAATAGCATTCTGGGTTTCTCATATGCTTGTTCTCAGACAAAATTCAGTGAGACTACAAGCAATTCTCTGGATATTCTGAGCTAATTGATGCTCCAACAAGAGACACTGTGTTAAATAAACTGTATCCTTGAAATAAAACAGATTGGAAAAAGTGAACCATAGTTTGTAATATTTGATCATGCCCTATTTTTTCCACTGGGAACAGAGCTTGATCCATAACTGCACAAAGACCACTTGCAGATTAAAATTGTCCTTACTTCTTGCAGCTGAAGCAGGGGGTGATGCAGAGCCTCCAGGCCTCTGGGGCCTCCAGCTGTCAGGATACTGTAGGAACTCAGCCTGATAACTGATTTGGTTGCTTCTTTTTAATCTGCTTGGAGTCTGTGCAATTAAAACTAAAGTTTCCACAGGGTGCAGAAGGATAGAGCTAATTTGTGAGTGCCCTCTCGTTTCAGCAGCAATTGCTCAATGTCAGGAATACCTGCGCTGTTTCTTTCCAGCTCTTTCCCAAAAGAGGAATGTATTCCTACTGATACAGACAGGTACCTGGGCTGACCTGCAGCCAGCCTTGCTTGGCCTCCTGCATCTCATCTGCATCTCATCTGCATCTCACCTGCATCTCAGGCACTGCAGAGGGCAGGAGACAAGCTCAGTCAGCGTGAGCCAAAAGCAGTAATGCTCGGCTGACCAGAGCTAGTTAACTGCTAGTTTAGATTATTAACCTCTCGTGTGTAATGAGAGTCCTGAGGCTGCTTAAGCCACAAGACCAAATTTCTCCTAACCACAAACATGGAATCCTCATTAATACGAATCTGAGACACTTTCCCAGGAAGAAATAATTTGTAGAATGTAGAATCCACCCAGAAGCAAAGGATGCTGGATTTAGAGCTATGCCTGAAACTTCGGCAGCTCAGTTTAATTTGTCCCCAAGGAGAGGGAGGAAGGTCTGCAATGAGAAATTGATTTTTATTTTTAATTGCCAGGTGTCACCAGGCCTTAAAGAGAAAGTTTTCTGATGATTTCCCCAATGCCTCCAAATACTTGTAATTATTTTCTGGGGAATTTTACTTGAAAAATGGTCTATTTCTAACCGAATTTAAGCCTGCTTTATGCAAACAGTAAACCAGCTTGTTTGAAAGTAATCTTTACCCAAGGGCTAGCAGAGGAATAAAAATAAATAAAGCATGAGAAGTTTTTACAAAACCACAGACACCACCAGGCTTTCCAGGTCTAAAAGAAGAAAATCGCATTCTGTGGACTCCCCTTTATATTTGTGTAACTCATGTTTTTTAAGATGTGCTTCAATTGATATTTGGATTGAGTTACCCAACCATCAGCACCTGCTGCCTCTGCAACGGAATGCAGCCTTATCCAGCAGCATGCAGCAAATGGCTGGGGACAGAGAGCTCAGTTATTGCACGCATCTGAAGAGAAGGTAAGGGTTCAGCAACGTGACAACTCATTTTCAACCTCTGTACAATCCTAAGCCAACATGCTGGAGTTCCCTACATGGCCACAAGCGACCCAGTGTCCCCCACTGCAGGACCGGGGTGATGCCCTGCCTGCAGAGCAGCTGCCTGCTCCCATACCAAGCCCCAGGCACAGCCCTGCGTGTGATCCGTGCAGCAGCAGCTCCCTTCTGAGGGGCTTCTGACCTGACGGGCTTTGAAGTAGAAGCGAGCAGTTCTCCCAGGTGGGATTATGCTGTAACAGAAACAGGGGGTGGCTTTCCCAATTGTTCTGCCTGCTCCTTGAAACACGAATCCCCTCCTTTATCCTCAAAGAGCAGCAGTGCTGGCTGAAACCTGAAGACTGCAGGAAGGTGGAGGCATTTCTCTGAAGTACGACGGGAAGGACCTTAACCTTGTGCTGCCAAGATAACACCCTGTGGGAAAGTGTGCTTCAGAAACTCACATCCTGTGATAGCCCAGCAGAACTGCTTCAGGATCGATGTCCTGGAAAGCATCAGCACGTAACGCTCCATCCCCGCTGTCTGAGCTACTATGCTGGCAGGAGCTCCCCGTAATGACAATCGCATCCCCCCTGCACACACTGGTTTGCATTACAGAAAACACGGCCCAACAGAAAGCCAATTTCTCTGTGCTGCAATTGGGTTTGGACTAATCCCAAGCAGTCACTATCTAACAATCTCTTTCCAGGAGTTCCCGCTCACTTCTCCTGTATCAATCTATTTTTATGTTGGTATCTTGTTTTAATCTTTCCTTTCACGTGGATGTGAGTGCAATACCAAGAGCAGATGTGGCTCATTTCTGTGTACAACAAGTCTCAGTCGTAATACATTTAAAGAGCTTTCTCAGGTGTGTTTGTTTGGCTTCTATAACGTGTGGACAATGTTTTTCATTAGATTTATTTCTGGCAAGTTTCATTGAAATCAGAAGGTTCAGTTGGGCAGGTTTTTCTCTCCCACTCCAATTTAAACCCATTTTGCAGTTTTAGCAACAAAGGGATATCAACAGCGACTGTTGCTTGGCTCAAGGGTGTGCTGGACGTCCCAGATGTCGGGACATTGCATTTCTGCCAGCTTTACCCACAGGGCACAGCTGGGGCAGCCCTAGCAGCTCACAGCTGAACCAGGAGGCACAGGGCAGCTCCTGCCATGCACAGCACGCCTGCTCTGTGCACACACAGCAAATGTTATTCTGCCTGTCGATAAGGAGTATTCCACCAGCATGAAATTCCCTTCAAACCACACACTGTGCAGGAGTGAATTTAAACAAGAACTCACAATACAATGGCAAGTAATAATGGACTACACAGGTTTCATTCCTGATGGTCATCGCCAGCTCAAGTGACAAATAAATTCCACAGGCTTCCACCTCTTCCTGAAATACAAGAGCTTGTGGGATCAGTGAGGATCAAGACGAGCCATCGAGCGCTGCCAAAGCATCTGAGCAATGGGAGCTGCTCAGCTTTCCTCTGTCTGTGGGCCACAAAGGGCCGTCACACTCACAGCCACTTATCTCTCTCACACTGCTGCAGGATTTCTAGTGCTGTGCTACAATTGTCATTTTGGTGTAAGTGAACCTCTTACAGTGGAACCATATCAGACCTTCCCTGGTTTATTGGATATCAAAAGTGCTTCACATTTTCATTTAAAATAAATATGTTTTCATGAGCAAGGTGTAAAATCCCCCCAGTGCAGCTGAGGAAATGTGTGCAGCTTAATATCCAAATAACGACGAGTGTGACACAACCCGCCTCTGACCATTCAGATATTACAAGGTCCCAAGATCCTGAATTTTGCAGCATTTTTTTGTTTTCTTTTAACCTTCTGCTGATGTATCTGATCAGTTACATCAGGAACTGACAGTCTGCTATGGCCCATTAACAAGCATTTCATCCACAGGTTCTTCAACCTGTGCAGGGTTTAAAATTGTCTGCTAAAGCACTCCATTTTTCCAAAGCAATAAAACCTGCAAGCAAACTGCACAAGAGGAAGACAAAAGCCACAGCACCGTGCTCAGCAGTGCCACATCCCACCACCAGCTCTCCCACCTCCTGCCAGAGATCTATAGGTATGGATTCCACTGCCCAGAGCAAGTTCCAAATTGCACTGAGCATACTGCAGCCTGACAAAGAGCTTCGTGGCCCCAATACCTCCTTGTGACCTTTCTTCTTCACTGGGTATGCAGTGATGCTGGAAGCTCATTTTGGTGTGTGCATCTGAGCAACAATTCTGATAGCTTTATGATTTTTACTTTTTTTGACATTTTACACAGGACAGATGTTGTCACCAAGGCTTCTCTTGTAAACTAGATATGGAGATGGCTTGGATTGGGTTACCTTGGTAAAATAGTTTAAAATAAATAAAAGGATGGTTGGTCTCTCTCGGATGAATTAGCTTGATTGGAACTGTCAGGTTAAAAAGGTCTAAATAAACAGTTGTGCATCTACCCTTAATGGAGTTAAGCACCCAGGACAAACAGTAAGGACACCCAGAATGAAAGCCCAGATGAAGGAATTCATCCCTGCACAGACGTGGGTGATGTGTGTGTAAGCACCTCCTAAACAGTCTGAAGAGGGCCTTGGGCTTCTGGAGACCACAGATTTGATTCCAACAGCCACTAGAAGTCATAAGAATGTGCTGATTCCTTTTTCATGCTAATAAATAATGCCATGGAAATATAAAGGTGGAGTCGAGAATGCCTGGAAATGAGAGAGGTCACTTCTGCTCCCTGCAGCCTCTGAGCTCCCTGCAGAGGAAGGACGGGACATTGCTCCAAACCAGTGCTTCCAATTGTTGAAGTCCCTAAAAATCAAAGTTATTCCACTCCTCCGTTTCCTTCCAAAGGACTAAACACATCCCAGTCTATTTACAGTGGTGGTGCACAGACCCTCCCTTCCATTTCTGTGCCCTAAGTAAATCAATTCTTCACTGGCTGTAATAATGTGCAGAGCAGATTTTTGCATTGCGCGTTCAACACATCTGTGCAGTCCTGCCACCATCAAGGGGTGATTCATCCTGTGAAAGGGAATTTGATGATATCTCAGAGTAGATATTTGCACCAACTCAGGAGGAAGTGCTGTAAAACTCAACGAGGCATCATCCTCCAGCCTGTCAGGGCATTTAGAGGCTCACAACAGAGGAAACACCGCTAATCAGAGACCCCTTACTGTAGACCCCTTCTTTTATGTTTGCCACTTTGAGCTGTTCAGACTGAAGTTTTCATCGAAAACCATCATCTAAATAGCTCATCTCTGGTTTGGGCTTGTTTGTACACAAATAAAGACCTTACAAATAAAGGAGTACCTTGCTAAATATCACCTATGACCAACGCAGTCCCAAACAACCAGGAGGTTTAAATTCCAGCTTTTCAGAAATCACTGGATGCTGTGAGGCCTTCCCAGCTAACAGCTATGAATAAAGCACAGAAACAGAGGTACCTACACAAAGAATTTGGCCCATAGCAAACATACGTTATTGTAAAATTGTCCAGAAAATAGATGCTGTTCAGACCAGAAATTACCTTAAATGACTGTTGAGTTGACTGGGTTACAATATTTTAAGGATCATAAAAATAAATATAGTTGTCCAAACAGAGAGATGCAGTGTGTTGCCAAGTCAAACAGCCCGCACGAAGGGGTGCTCGCCCCGCGCAGCGCTGGGCTGCCTGTAAACTGCAAGCGCTGGGATGAAGTGACTCTTTGTTCAGTCTGTGTGTTTAAAAATTGACGAGTGCTCCGTGGTATCAATCATGCCTGTCAGACAGCACAAGTGCAGATCTGTTACACTTAAAGGGTTGTCAAACGAGACATGATTTAATTTGTCATTTTTTTTCTCTCTCTCTTAGTGCGGCATGCACGTGCTCTTCATTACTCTTCATCATCGGGGAAAATGAATACATTTTTTGTATAATTTTTTTTCCTCGGGAGGGTGGAGGGATGGTTGTTTACCAATGACCCAGCACTTGTGAAGAGATCATAAGCAGCTGTTCCCTACATGCCCTCACGATCTGAGAATTTAACGAAGCCGCGGGAGGGGTGGGATGGGAGCAGGGCACTCAATGGACAAAGGCCTCGCGACGCACGGCGCTGCAGCCTGCAAGCACTGCCCTGGGCCTCCACAAAGCTTCCCTCCCCTCCAAACTCGCGTGAAAGCGACTTGTTCCTGGGATCTTCATGTTGGTCAGGGGAACGGAGCCCACGGGAATTTTGCTCGCTTTAAGACTGCAAGATGGAACTCAAAAACCTTCTGATTCCTGCAGCTCTGTGAGCTGGATCTGATTCCTGGGAGAAGCTCTACCTGTTGTTTCAATCCAGAAGTAAAGCAGATGTGTGTAATATCAGAGTCCTGTGGAAAGGAAAGGATTAACTCATTTGTTTCACAGTTAATGTTGTTGAACTTTTTTTTTCAGGCGACACGCAGCTGCATTCTTCAATTCGTACTGCATACATCGCAAGAAGTTGGACTGAAGAACGTGAAACCTGCCTTGTTCCTGGTAACGACAGCTCTCCTGCCCTGCACTAAATGATGTCTGCAGCCAGGCTCACACCAGCACAGCAGATGCCACCAGAACATCCCTGCAGAACCAGCAACCGGGCCGGTCCATGCGGAAGAACCTGAACTGAGCTGCTGTTCCTGCAACTCCTGGGGAAACGTTTTACAGGTCCCCAGTGACAATGGGCGTTAATTAAGCACAGTGCTCACCTGGCAGGTCTCAGCCATGTTCCATCATGGTAGAGCAGCAAGGTCATATCTGCAGTGCTCCCTGGACGTGAACCTAGAGACACAGCACTGGGCACTGGAGATCAGTGACAGCCAACAGGACCCACCCCACACCTCCAGGACATGAACAGAGAGAACGGGAGCCCTGCAGGATGGAAACACTGATTTTCTTCCCTATACCTCCTAGCTACTTTTCTGCTACAGCTCCTTGGGCGCCCGTCTCTAGCCAGACTTTATTTCAGTGCCGATAAATGTAGTCAGGATGTGAGGAAAACTACCAGGATAATTTTATCCCTCACGGTAAAGGAACCCATATCATGGACATTAAACCCACACAAGGTGAACGGCAGCAGTCCCAAGCCTTCACCTATAACACAAGCCCCAAAGCAGCCTCGGTGCCCAACAGTGAGCTATTTCTCAAGGCCTGCTGCTCAAAGGGAGCAGGAAAATACCAGCACACTGCCAACATCTGCACACCCCACAACAGCAGGGAATTTATGTGATAATGAATTATCACAGAGCCTTAGAGAAGGTCAGAAACCAAATATAAGGGCAAACCAGTCAGCTGCAGCTCTACCTTCAGCCTGAACAGCACCAATCCAAGCACCACATCTGCAGGAGACCAGGAATATCCCATCCCTGGAGTCTCTCAAAGCCACGTTGGATGGGGCTCTGGGCAATCTGATCTAGTGCCTGATTTAGCAGTTGGCAACCCTGCCCCAGCAAAGGGCTTGGAACTGGATGACCTTTGAGATCCTTCCAGCCATTCTGCAGTTCTATGAACATGAGCAGCTAAAAGAGCTGATGCCCCTGGAGCAGCCAGCAGCAGGATGGAGCCAGGGGGACAGCAGGCCCTAAGCTTGTGCTTGATGGCTTTTCTGAACTGTGTCCCAAATCCTGCTTTACCTATTAATGTGAATAGCCCTATTGAATTCAGTCGGGCAGCTCATGGGAATACAGATAGAAAACCTTGGCTCTACTTCGGTAAACTAAATTTCAAGAACAGTCTGAGTATACCATAACAAAGACCCCAAAGCCAGTGAGAACCATGAAAGGAGCTCATTTCATTACTAAATCAATTTATAAGTATAAACATGGAGTTATCTGACTAAAATATGGGTTTTCCCTATTTGAAATACTGCACCTCCAACTTACTTGATGTCACCAATAGGCACCCCTCAAGGAAGCAGGCAGCATGCTGCCTTTGGATACCCAACCATAAATCAAGAGATTTCCTGAAGTCTGCCTGGAATAGTGGAGAGTAGCCAAAATTACATGAAGTGCTATTTGTGTGCTATTAGTTGTGGGGTGTGTGGGGGGAGTGTGGGAAGGAAAAAGGGGAAGAAGGAAAACCACTTTCTTAATAGTTCCTACGATATTTGGAAAACATTCATTCATTGCATCCATTTATCAGGCTTCCATGTAATAACTCCAGGTCAAAAAAAAAACAAAAACACAACCATGAAGGGGTGGTGGAGAGAGGAAATCAGGGATACTGGGTTTTGACTGGGAAAAACTGGAATGTTGTCAACGTTTCCATTTAAAAGAAATATAATTACAAAGCGATGTTTGTGCCTAGGTGCCATGCAGTGGCAGCAGATGAGGTCAATTTGTTCTGCTCAGCAGTTTCACATCTGAGCAACAGCTCAGTCTTACAACTTTTAAGATTGCATATTCAGACAGTGCAGCACTCCCACATATCCACTGCAATGCCTCCAATAGCTGGAAGAGCCTGGCTGAGGTCCGACAGCAAAGCCTGAACCTCGCATCCCCCAGCCATGCCTGCAGCGCTCAGGGCCGGGTTCTGCAGCACTGCAGGGCTGCGATGTATGGCAACAATACGTGGTGTTGAAGAAGAGATCCCTATGAGAGAACACATCGTCACCGCAGACACGAGCTGGGCTCCTCTCCGCCTGAGCTCCAGAGCCATTCCCTGCTTTCACTGGTGACCAAACATCACAGAGTCATCTAGTGGCCAACGAGGATCCTACAGAGAGCGCTTCCATTTCTCGACATGAAAAATGGAAAGGTAGCTAGCAATTAGCTGCTGGTATCTGATTTCACCGTGAATTTGAAAAATGCAACAGGAATCAAGAAACCAAGATGAAATAAGTGCCCATGTGAAGCCAGAGCCCGAGGATGGGAGCGAGCTGCTCTTACAGCACTTGAGCTGTCATGAGTGACCTCCCCTGCTGAGTATTGATCCTGGCTTAAATGCAAAAATTTGGTGTCAACTGTCATCTGCAAGGAAGACAGATCTCACTGCAGCGAGATCACAAATCCTTTCTCTCATTCCTTAGCAGATCACATCCGTGGTTGTCTTTTGATGTTTCTAGCTGAGAGAACACTTTTATAAAACAAAACAAAACAGAAAACCTCTTTGGGAATCCCTGTTGGCGCGATGTTTTTGATTAGTGCTAATGTTTTTCTGGCCGGCTGTGAAAATGCATTTAACTATAATTGAGTAGGCATTGTAATTCCAAAGCTTTATGAAACAAAAATCCACAGAGTGACAATCTGATACAGAAATCTGGCAAAAGATGATGTATCTTGCTCCTCAGAGACAAGCTTAATGGAATAAAAATATTGATCTAATATAGAAAGATTGGATATATGTTTTCCTATAGCTTCCACTATTATCAAGGGGGCAAGGGAGAAAATTCTTAACATGAAAACCCATTCATATTTGGAATAGTTTCCTCTTAAAGGAAATGGTGTAATTGTAATGTCAGTGCTCACTGTGCTGCAAACCAGACAAAGCACCGAGGAGCGCAGCGCGGAGAGCAGAGCTGCAGGGCGATGGCATGGACCCATCCTCACCACTGTGACTTCTGTGATTCCACTGCTTCTGATTTCACTCAGATTGGAAGCAGAGGAGAGGGAGGAAGGAGGAGAAAAGGAATTCCTTGCCCTCACTAGCACCACAGTTATCCTACGCTTTATTCTCTCAGCCAGAGATGGACTGAAGTAACTTGCTGGCCACATCCTGAAGAGCTCCTTATTATGGTGGCCGGGAGGAAATCGTGTGTCATCTCCACTCAGCCCTAGAGCTGGAAAAAGCAAAGCCTGCTTGACTTCCATACAGTACATTTCTGAGAGTACTTTTAATTAATGCTCCAAATTAGACTGTCTTGCAGGAAAAACAAATCTGTCGATGGAACAGACTTTTTAATTTGTGAAACAAGGCACTCAGCCGGGCAGCAGGAATGGTGACACCGCCAATTTGGCTGTGCTGGCTGATGCTAACCTGAGCAGGGCTGCAGTGCCATCAGGACCCGTCCACCGCCGGCCCTCCTGCTTCCTTCATCCACGCGGAGCTCTGGGCACGGTCTCTCCCTCTTTGCATTTTGAAAGGGGGAAAAAAAAGAAGACTGAAAAAAAGAACAACCCAAAAGAACACTGCGGATAAAGAAAAAATCACAGCATCGAATCAATTAATGCGAGTTCTTCCTAACTTCCACGCAAGCTTTGCCTTCAATTAGCATGATCTCACTGAACCCTCTTGTGTAGGCCTGGAGCAAAAGCAATGGAAACTTTCTCCCTTCTTGTTTTAATCTTTCACCAAGTCCTGACTTTCGCCTCCAGCCCGTCTAATTGAAACTAATCTTCGCGGGCGAGGCCTGTCTCTTTCCCTTAATCCCTCTCTAAGGAAGCTCACATGGTCCCAATTACAGCCACACCGGCCCCTTTTATTCCCCTCCTCGTCTCTTTCTGCCAGTTTCATTTTTTGAAAGTTTGCATTATTAACTCCATGCTTGCGAGTTCCTGTCTGTCACGGGGGCCTAGAGATGTTATCACTGGTTGCCGATGTATAAGGTTACCATGAAAGCATTTTATGGATTACATTTTGCAAAAAGGCGATAGAGGGCATGATAGCCAGCACAGTGGCGAGCTTTATAGGAGTTTATATCTGCAATAAATGAGAGGCCAAGGAAGTGTTTATCTTGGACTTAAGTGTATACCTGCTTAGCTATCTGAAGGCAGAGACAATAACAGCTAAGAGGGGATCGCTGCCATTCATGCAGGGCTCTCACAGAGGTGCCTGTGCATTGGGCTGCGCTGCTGCGAGGGAGGCAGCAGAGCCACGACCAGCAAACCCGGCCGGGAATGTGTTTAACATTATGGAGTTAATGAGGTTATGAGAAGGCAAAGATAGCGCTCGCTGGTTCCCAAGGTGGCTCCTAATCCCAAGGCAAAGCCTAGCCCATTAATGCCAGAGCTCAAACAATTTATTAAAAATAGACAACTCTCTTTCTCTTCCTTTTTTTTTTCCTATTTTTTTTCTATTTCCTTCTCATAACTTGCCTAGTCGCAGGCAATAGCTTCTGTGTTCCTCCAGTGCCATGATTTATTGCTTGCTTATATAGTTTCTGGTTCAAAGCTAGCGCATAAATCAATCATGGTGGTTGCTCCCCTGAATACATTCATTTGAACTCCTGCTGGAGCCCTGAGAAGCACAGCTCAGCACCCCACAGCCACCTCCCTCCTCCCCATCCCCAGCAAAGCTCACTGGGTTTCACTGAGCATGAGCACACGCATCCCCAGATTTCACCTCCTCTCTCAAGCAGGACAGCAGCAGTACAGGACAAACCTCCTCCTGCATTGGCACGATAGCTGCATGCAGCTCTGGAACCACAGATCTGCCCACTCTTATTCCAAGTGGATGGCAATTGAAGTCTGGCCTTTCTGTAACTAAGTAAGGGAGCAAAGCAACCATCTGGGCTATTCAAGTTGCCAAAAAAAAATAAAAGTCATATTTGCTCATATCGACTCCCTTTGGAGAGAAAGTAAAAATGAGGGAAAGAAGCCACGTGAATGACATCCCTTGTAGGTGAATTTATAGCTCAGTGTTCAGTACCCAGCTGCACCAGCTATCCCAGCTGACCCAGCCCCAGGGGCAGGAAGGACAGGCTCCTTTTCCACCTGCTGAGCCAAGCTCAGCTCCGGCTCAGGACGCTGCCTGCAGTAGGGCTGCTCACTGGCCAGCTGGAAACCCTGTCTATCTCATCTCTCACCATCAGGGTAGCACAGGGTATTTCTCATGGGCCTGGAAGGGGTGAATGCTGCAAGAGCGCTGGATGTTGGCTCTACAGGCAGGACTTCACAACATTTTACAAGAAAAAAACTCAAAATATGGGGAAAAAACCGATCAGACTAAATGCACCAGAACTAGAAATGTAGAAATTCCTGAAGAAAATATTTGAAAAAAAAATATCATTTCTGTCAGCCAAAACATCTTTTCTGTAATTTCTAAGCATTTCATTTTCTGAACATTTTGAACATTTTTAAATACGTTCAATTCACTAGCTTCAAAGCAACAAGTAATTTAAGCTACAAAGAAAAAAAGACTATTTCTTTTTTAAAATATCAAAATAACATATTTTGACAAACTCAAAGCATTTTTCCAAAACACAATCCAAGTCAAGAATGTCAGAAACTCTTCCCGCAAGGAAAACTGGCATTTTAAAGACGAAATAATATCTTGCACATCTGGACAACGAATTCTTGGCCAATGCTAACTCCTATTCTGCAGTGGTTCCACCTGTAGAAGTGCAGCAGACCCGCAGCGAGGTCCTGCAGGACTCAGGCACGGCGCAGGCACTGCAGCTATTTCAGGTACTTGGCTGTATGCGTTCCTCATCTTTCTTTCTAATGGCAATACAACATGTGCTTGTCTCCCATTGTTTTATGTTATTTTTTTCCCAGTATGGAAGTCTTCAAGACCCACTTGTCATTATTTCACTGTCTTTCACAAGACTCTTTTCATAAATTCCTGTTCATCTTGATAGAATAATAAAACAGCCAACCCTGTTCTAAGTCTTGCTGGAGAGGTGCTGATGCAGAGGAGTACGGCCCCATATTTTTTAAATTTGAATTGCTGACACAGACTTTACAAAGCCATAAGAGAAAATACATCAACACATCTGTACGGATGTGACTCTTGATGTCTTTTTTTCTGGAAGATTAGATCTGCTTGGCATCCATTTGTGCTTGCCTCCTTTTCTGGCCTAGGAAGCGCAGTCAGCAAGAAACTTCACACTGCAGCCTCTGGTTTGCTGCTGAATGTTTCACATGTGAGCTGAGAAGTAAAAACTCATGGCATAACATCACACGTTTTATGGCATAGCAAGAAGAGGTCATTCTTTCCTTTTGCCTTTGATATTTATGAGGACTTACAGAATGATTAACTGAGGAGGATGGTGGAAATGAATCCTAAACAGTGAAGCTTTGGATTCTCCAACCAAACGAGTGGCTTTTATTCCAGATTTATGACCTTTTCACAGCCTGATGATGATGAGTAATGACCTATCTTCACACTATTGAAGCATTTATTATGACTATTTATCAATAAAGTAACGTAACAAGATTTGAAGAGGCACAAAATAATGCTAGGAGTGCAGCCAACATTGTCTTAGCTGTGAACTTTCCCAGATACCTGAAGAGGGCAGCACAGGAGGGTGCCTGCTTCTGGCACATGCCCTGTAGGGAAAGCATTGAGGAAGAGTGTGCAGAGGGGTGGGAGAGAGCCCAGAGCCCCAAGAGGTAAGGAGGCAAGGGAATTCCCCCAAGGGGAAGAGGGAGAACAAATTTATGTTTGCATCCACAACTCTTCTTCTCTCTTTTTCCGGGATCTGAGGGTTGTTCTCCATGACGTCCAAAGAGTCACACAGGATTCTTCACAGCATTCAATTCATACCATTAATTTGAATTCTCCAGTTTTCAGTTGTAAAACTCTTATCAGAATGACAGCCGCCTTTGATGCTTTTCAGGCCCATGAAGCAGCTTGAACCCAGCAGAGAAGGATAAAAACCCACAGCACTCCTGCCCCTCCATCAGCTTCGAGCTAAGCACTGAAATTCTACTTCACTTTCATGCCAGTTACCAGAAATTCTCATAGAGCTAAATTGAGCTAAATGCTGAAAATACTGCTCCTGAAAGTCACACGGTCCAGCAGAGTAATTCATCTTTCTGTGAGAGCCTACAGCCATGCCTGCTGCCCGAGCTCCCGTCGCTGTGGTTGTGCACTGGGGCAGCTCTTCCCAGGGAAGTGCGAGCAAGAGAGGATTTCCTCCAGTCTCTACACATAAGAGAGATCAGGCCTTCCCACTTTTGAAGCAGGCTGTCAGTAAATGTCATATTTTATTTTGCTTCCGAAAGACAAACATGGCAACACATACTTTGTTAGCAGGCCAAAAGAATTATAACTGTATTTTGCTGAAAGCAGTGTTGATTTCGATTTAGCCTAGCACTTCTTGTAAAACTGAATTACACTGAATTCACTCTAAACAGCTGTGACATTGGCATCTTTATAACATGCGCGCTGCTCGCTATGGTGAGAGTGCAATTGATGCTCGGGGGAAGGCAGCTCCTCTCAACAGCACAGAAATGACAACTGAGGCCAGGACATAAGAGTCAGCGAAGCAAACGAGAAGAGAGAATTCATAGAGGAGCGTGGCTTCTGGATAGCTGCAGCTGGTCCTCTGCCAGGTGACTCACAGGGAGAAGAAGCAGAACCCACGTAGGTCCTTGAAGTCTCGTCCAGAACCAAAGCAGGACATCGAGCTTCACACTTCTGCTCCCATGCCACAAGAACTTGGTATTAATAGTCAACATGTGTAGAACTCAAAGACAGTGGGCACCACTGAAGTGAACAGAGCAGCTGAAATCTGATTTAATGGAGTTTAGATCTGGCATAACCTTTCTGAGGCAGTGGTTCCTCTGTTTCCATGAGGTATTTTTATTCCATAATTCAGGGAGTTCCAGGAAACTCCACAGGGTCAAACGCAGGTTTGAGCCAGACGCTGCTCTCAGGCTCAATCTTGGGTGTCCTTGGTCACAGCTCAGCCCCTCACACAGAGCTGCTGTGCTGACCTCTGCTACTTTCTCATTTCTTTAGGAAAATGTGCCACATTACCAGGCAGAGCCTAACTGCAGCAGCAGTTCTGCTGTAACCATGTAGGTGGACGAGGGAAGTCGCTAATACAACAGTGATGGGTTCTGTGTCCTCAGAACTGAATCTCAGCCCCAGTATGCCAATGCCAGGCTCCAAGCTCCCAAAGCCCATCTGTAGCAATCGTTAAATAAACTCTTCATGGTGTCTTCTGCAGCTTTTAATAGACTGGAGTACTTACACTGTCAGCTTTTAGTGGGCAAGATGTAATTTTCCAATAAACACCACCTCTTCCAAAAAGCAGCACTTTCTGAACTTTTTCCAGAATCCAAAGGTTTTGGCTGCAGCTGCAGCAATGGGAATCAAATTATAAAAACAAAATCCCTCCTTTCACTCCATGCTTTCAAATGTTTTTCCAGGGCTGAAATGAGAGGCGTGCTCACTATTTGTTTCTGCTTCTGTTGGCTTTTAAAAGCACAAGAGGGTAAAGGAGCTGGATGGCTGTAACTTTCACAGCTTGCTTATGTACACAGTGCCATAACCTTTGTGTCTTGCTGTGAGCAGCTGCACTGCAATTGTATTAGTCTGACTGACTGTAAACTGTGTGGTAATATGTAAAACATATTGTGAGTGATGATGACTAATTGGAGAACATCTTGTGAGACACTCTAAACGTGTGTAAAATGTCATCCAGCTGTAAGCAGCATTCTGTCGTGGACTGGCTGTATTACTTACCAGAGCTTCAGGGCTCAGCAGCAACTTCAGAGAGAACAGATGAATGGCATAAGATGAAGCATCCCACGTTTCAGCCTCTTCCACTTTCAGTAACTGATGGCTGGAACGAAGGTACCAAGCTGTGGTGACAGGGTCCTGGTTTACTTGCAGAGATTCAGAGCATCCTGGCTAGAGGACCCTGATTGCCAGTGGGAAAGTCAAACAAGTCAGCTGCATTTCAAAAATCTGTATAAAATGTTAGTCGTATTCTGAACTCTTGTCCCTATTTCTAGTGCTCTCACGAAGGGACTGAGCACTACTAGCAAACCGTCACACTTCAACACTTCTGCAGATGCCAGAGATACGGGGTAGCAGCCACAATTGAAAAGCCAGCAGATCTTGTGTTCAAAAGAGAGATGATCCCTACTGGAAGGCCTGTTGGGCACCAAGGCTTGCGCTGGCTGGGCGTTAGGCTGCCCCGGGTGCCCGTCACCCTGCCCTACACAAAGCGTTCCTTCCAGCTCACGTGGCAGGGAAGGAATCAACTACTGCAGAAAGCAAGTCAGAACTCATCTGTAAGAGTCTCTCTGCGGGTGCTAAAGCAGATCAGTTTTGCAAGCAACTTCAAACCAAATTTCTAAACTTTCTTTAAAAAATTACAGATCGCACACGTCAAGGACCAAGTGATGCATATTGATGAAATGATCTCTTGTAATGTACACAGAAGGTGAACCAGCTCTTACCTTTAATAGCCTTACGCAGTGTATTTTGGAAGGAAGGAAGATCTTACGCTCATTTCTAAGGGATGGACACGACTGACCCAGAAAAGATATGGCAGTCTTAAACAGAATATGGCTGTCCTGTTTGCTAACATTCCTTGCCTACAGGATGTGCAAACAGCAATTTCAGCGCAGCACAATCATGACGAGAATACAGTAGATAAAATATAACAGATAATTACCATTAGACTCTTGCAGCTTTTGTCTAGAGGAGCCCTTAAACTTACAGCAATGGAAGCTGGAAGTCCTCATTAAAACAGAGTGATTTATGTGTAAAGGAGACTCCTCGAGACTGTGCAGCAACGTCTCCAGACAGTTACACTGCAGATGCCCTGTGCCTTCGCAGCATAACATGCATTTAAAAACCTTCAGCAGCAGACCCTCAACAATGTCTCCCATTGTTCACTTCAGCTCACACTGGACCAAAACAATAGGTTGGTTGTAGTCCCAATAAGCTGGAACATATCTGCTATCTGGTGCGCGGGCAACAGTGAGGTTAGCTAAGGGTAAAAATAATTCTGTCCTCCTTGGTGCTGAAAACCCTTTCATTTGTACAGATATTCAAGGCCTAATTTAAACAGGGACCATCTCTTTCCGAACACATCTGACTGGCAGCGCAGGGTAGAATTACAGCTGTATGGTCTAGCTTGTCCATCACGCATTTAAACACCATCGAGACGATGCCAATAAACCTCACCGCAACCGCTGCTCCCTGCGGATCAGAGCTGGCTGCCCTGCAGGCCCAAAGCTGGGAGATGGCTCCAAGCAGAGCAAGGTGCCCCGCAGCAGCCGTGGCAGCGCTGGCAGAGCTCGGTGTGCGCGGCCGCCTGCGCTGACCCGGCGGTCACCTCACACTGGTGCTCCAACAGAGCCGTTTTGTTCCGCCCGCGGTGGAGGGCGTCCAAACAGCGAACGTTCAGTGAGGGCAGGAAGAGCGTTTGAAGCAAATTCTTGCAGAAATAAATGTGAATTTACTTAACTTACCATGTCTCCTGCTTTTCCCCTCGGCCCCCCTTTTCCTTCCTACTGCTGTTCCTCAATAGCATCCCTCTACTTTCCAAGTCATCCTTCACACTCACCGCTGTGTACCTCTCTCCCTTTTGCCACCCACTGCCTATTTCTTTATTTTCTTTTTCTAATTTCTTTCCCCTCCCTACACCTCAGCACAGACTTCTTTCCAGGTGAGAATATTTTACTCGGTGATTCCAGTTAAAAAAAACATTGTAAAAGAAGCAGCTCCTGCTGCTTTTCACTCCTTGGAACACACTCACGTCAGCCCATGGAGCAAAGGGCTGGGGCACCACCAGAAACAGACCTGCACGGAAATATTTGTTTCCCGTGTTCTTGCCTCTAAGTGGATCTGAGGTCTGAGGGCTTTGTCAACCACTCAGATTTTGTTGAGGGTTGCGGCATTCTGCATAGAGCTGCTGCTTTGGCATGTTGGTATTTAAATGCTAATGTTGTGGTCGAAAGCTTGAACACTAGAAATGCATAGCTTCAAAATCCAAAGTGCACAGCAATAACTTTCAACAATAATCCTGCATTTTTAAGCTATCATTTCTGCAGGGCTCAGTCCTGCTCCAAGGGCTTGGGATAAAAATAGGAGAAGTCAGGTGAAGGAAGCATCACGAGCACTGAGTTGAGCACAGCTCTGTGCTCTGGGAAGGACGAGCAGCACAGATCCCAGACAGCTGCTCTCCGGAGCATTTGCTTGCAACCTGCCAGCATGCTTCCAGCACGGAGGATTGCTCTGTGTGGCAGCAGACACCAGGTGCTTCTGATACCCACTGCCTGGGAAGCATTAAATCCTCTCCTGCTCTTCTGCAAGGCAGCAAAGTTCAGAATAATATCCAGTTTGCCATCAAATATGTTACATGAATGCTTGGTATTAAATTTTAGTATAGCGATTATACAGGAGAAAAATTGTACTTCAGATTAGGAAGGTATTAAAAAATTTGGGAAACATCTTTGGAAGAAGCATTTTTCAGGTAGTTGAGAGGATGTTGCTGACTTGTCAGAGGCAGGATGTTCAGAGAGGGAGAAGTCTCCCATTAATATGAACAACAGATTCAGCAACTTCTTCTCTTTCCTTTTGTTCATCTTCCCAAATCTAATCCTAAATTCCAATCCTAAAATGGCCCCCAAATATACGGCCTGGTCAGCCCTCCTTCCCAGAGCAGTGGCTGAGGAAAGAACAGAACCCACTGAGCAGGGATTCCCTTTAACTAAGCCCATCAGGGCAGACACTGACTAAAAATAAATAAACTAAAAACCTCAACAACTTCTTCTGGCAAACCCAGCACAAGGCAGGGTTCAGTTGAGTCCCAGAGTCACAGCTCACTCGCCTCCAAGGGGATTTTATGGTGTCCAGCTTTCCAGACAACCTGGAACACTTTGGATTTTCCAAAGGAGGAACTGATACGGCCGTGCTGGGACAGCACTGGAACTGCTGACCCCTGGGCCCAGGTTCTCCAGCAGCAGGAGGAAACAAAGAAGCCAGTGTTTGCTGGGAATGAGAGGAAAGAAAAATAATTTTGGCTGAACCAACATTTTCCAGTGAAAACCCTTTTTGTCAGAAAATTCTCAACTAAGTCTACTGATGGGAAAACACAGGTATCTTGTCCTGTGCTCCAAATGGTCCCACGGCACAGCTAACCACGAGGAAAGGTCCTTCCCTTGCATGCATCAGCAGCAGAACAGCTGGTAAGAAGCTCTTCTCAGGTCCAGCTAGTTACAAAAGCATTTTCCAGAAGTACTCAGTAGAAGCAGAAGAGAAGCTTCCAATGTTCTTTTGAAATGTCTTCTTTACGTTGCTATTATGCAACATTAAGAAATAAATATGAAACTGGAACGACATGACTGGATGGCCTCAAAATCCTTTTTGTTTCTCTGGAAGGTTTCACTGCCTTTTTCTTCATTCTCAAACAAAAGATGAAGATTCAAACAGATCCAGAGGTGACAAGTCCAAGCCCTGCTTTAGCTTCCCTACATACACATTCAAAAAAGCTGACAATCATAGTTACATGCATAGCTGCCAACAGCAACCTTGCTGCTTTAAATTCTTGTTTCCTTCAGGTGCACCTTGAAGAAATAGTAAACAAGCACAGAGCCAGCAGAGGGCTGGAATAAGCTAGTGTCTCTGGACTTTCATTAGCAGAAAAGCCACAATTAATTTCCTAAAGAAAAAAAGGAAATTGAAGGGTTGGTTTTAATCTTGTCCTGGGCTGAGTGAATCCAAGAGTCGGAGCAAATGGGATCCCGTAAATCTAACAGCAGCCACAGTGAAACATTATCCTGTGCCTTTTTAAGGAAGTACTTAGTGTAAGAAGTAGCAGAAATGGTTAGTGGAAACAGACCCTTGCCTCGGCGCTGCAGCCATCGCTTGATGCTGTGACCCGACCAGATGTGTCCATTCAGAGGCAGCGCAGGGCCAGATAAGAACCCTGGCCGTGGAATTAATCAGTTCCCGTTCTCTTAACCCCTCACATGCCTGTGCAGCTCCTACAGTTTTCTGGGGCACTCAGGGTTGAAAAAAAAATAAGTCAAGCCTCACCTGCCCACTGCAGCCCGAGTGAGAGAGCAGAAAGCCAGCCAGCCCAGGGACAGCAAAGCAGCACACCTGCAAAGCATCCACAGGAGCTCAGACCCCAGCCCTGCTCGGATGGCTGCTGGCACCCCCTGCCCAGGCCCACGTCCCTGGACATGCCTTATCTGCCACAGACAGGCAGGGGAAGTCTGACCCTGCAGGAGGTGATTGAAAGGGTTTGGGAGTGAATGACACAAAGGGCTGCCCCTGAATGGGGGAAGCTGGAAGCAAAGCTTGGGGAGGGCCAGAGAGCAGAAAGGCACCTGTGAGGGCAGAGGAAGGCCTTAGTTGGCAGGAAAACTACTGTGCTCCTCCTGCCCACCTGTGCCTGAGCAACAGTATTTCAAGCTTCTTCATGTTGTGTTTTTTATTTAATTTCCAGCTAACACACTCTTTTATCATCCAGAACCGTGAAAGTAAATTAAGAAGAAATGGTTTTCTTTCAGTTAGACTCACAGTTGCTTTGAGTAACTGCCTATAATTCTATTTAATGAAAAAATAAAATCATTATTCCAGTTCTCCCTGTGCCCTATGACAAGCACACAGACGGGCCCCATTAGCAAGCACTGTAGATTTACTTAATTAGAAAAATATTTTGTTTTCACCAATTCACAAAGAGAGAGAGAAAGAGAGAGGGAGAGAAAAGCAGCAGAAAGGATAAAAAAAGAAACCTCCAGGCACAATATTAATCTAACCTGTTACCTGGTGCTTAATAACTTATAAACTAAAGGCATCTATCAATCTATAATTTACCTTTCCCTTTGATCTGCTACGGCATTTGGTTGCAGCCTACTCAGCAGGCCCACCAAAGGACCAGGTTATCTCTACCAACCCCGTCTATTTTATCTGCAGTCCTAAGAGACACTGTTGGACAAAGAGATTTCTTATGCACTTCCATTGGACTGCTGGTAAAAGGCAGAATGTCCAGTGGGGATCCTGCACCATCGCTGCCTTTTGGCATCAGGTGTCAAGAGTTTTCCTGGTATTTATGGGTTACTTGAAACAATGCATTTTCATTTTATCAGCATCTTGCTTTTTTATGATGATTATTATTCTGCTGTGGCATGAATGCCTCCAAGAAGAGGAAGTTTCAATTAGGATGCTGAAACCCTAAGCTGTAGTTTTATGGCTTTAAATTAACATATAGCGATTTGCTCCAGGTACCGTAACAAAGTCAACATCCAGCCCTGCTATTTGATTACATGAGCTGATAAAGAATTTATGGAACATAGCACAGGAAGCTGTCTGCTCACTGGCTGCCATTCCGCAGGCACTGCTGCTCGTGGGGAAGTGGCAGAGGAGATGTGATGCACCAGGGCTGAACCAGCCGTGCCCCACGGGCTGGGCATTGCCTGAGCAGGGCTGGGCTGAGGGTGCAGGAGGTTTTGGGAGGCAAGGCAGCTACAAACACAAAAACCAAAGCATTCTGTAGGGCGCTTCTCCGAGATGTTCTGCATTATTATAAATTACACAAGCTCTTGAGAAGAAAAACATTTGGCTAAATTCCTAGTCCCAGTTTGAGAGGAAGCAGCTCCTGCAGCATTACATCTCCCTGAGCTGTCGCCCAGAGCCAGAAATACAGCTATCAGCTCCACAGAGCTCACTGAACTTCTTCACTCCCATACGGCAACTCAGAGCCCAGCTGAGCCGGGGGCTTTCAGAGCTCTGCCCATCGTTATCACCTATCCCCAATTCCTAAGGGCCAGTGATGTGCCAGCAGACAAATGCAAAAGTCCAAAATCAAAATATTTTGGTCTGGGGAAAAAATAAATAAATAAATAAATAAATAAAGGTGGAGGTGCCCCCAACGGCTTCCTTCTGTGTGAGCAGGACTTCGCAAGCAAACTCAAAGTAGCAGCTCCCTCCTTTTGTGCCGGCCCCAGCAAGTCACTGACAATAAGAAATCCAAGGTTTCTGGAGGACGCCCTTGTCCTTACAAATAGTGCGCTGGCGCCCTCTACTGGCAAAGCCTTGTCATGGCAGAAGGATGGGCATCGCACTGCCAGCAACGAGAGCAGCACCACGGCTGTATCGCCCTTGGAGTTTAACTTCATCCCAGCAGGTATTTCTTTACTCAGCCTAACAGTGAGAATCCTTCGGCTCTCGTGGAAGGAAGGGAGGCAGCCTGACCTTGGGCCAGCCGTGCAGTGATTTTGCCAGCCTGCACATCTCCCTGTAACCGTCAGTCATTCTGCAACCACATCACAGAAACCGTCTGCCTTCAGCCCTCAGCTCTGCCCCCTCCTGCAGCTCGCTCCACAGCACCCAAAGCACCTCCTGCAGATGTTTATCTAACCCATTCCCCAAAGCTCTGATGACAGACATTCCACAACCTCCTTAGACGACGTCTCCTCGTGTTATGACAAAATTTCTATTGCCTTTCATCAAATGATTGATTCTTGACCAGATGAGAAGTGCTCTTGGCAGACTAATGGGGACTAATTCCCACACTGACATTTTAACCGTTGTATAAGCAACACAGAGAGCCCCATCTGCGTATTTGTCCATCGAGGATTTCGGCGCACGCGCAGAACCCCAAACTTCACACGCGGGGCCGCTGCCAGGCTGAGCGCCCAACGGCAGCCCGAAGCCACCACGTAAAGCAGGCATGGCAGAGAGAAGCAACTGCTGCCCAAAGCTGACGGAGCCTCTGCAGGGCCGGCGCCCCGTGAGCAGGGCGCAGGCAGCCGAGCACAGCGTGCGCCCACAGCTGGGTGTCCCTGGGCTGCCTGCAGCGGCTGCACGGCCGCCCGCCTCCATTAATCTCACTCCTGCTCATGTATCAAAGTGCAGCGCGTTTTCTTGTAAAAATGATTAAGCTGCTAATTAAGTTGTTTATAACTTGTTTCCCTGGTTGCTAATGATAATTAACATGCAAATTAGCTGAGGGAAGAGAGGCACAGGGGTCCTCATTTCATTACCAAGTTAATTACTGTTTGCATACTTAAACGTAACAGTTATAAATGGTGGCATTTAATGTAATGGCCAAGATGATAATTATACCAACGACATTTTGAAAAGTCATTTCACTGCGTGTTATTTTTCTGGGTGATTAATGTTTCCATGCCTGGTTGATGAACTTAGTTCAAACCAATATGATTTAGAAACTTAGTGCAGCCAAATAACTTATCCCTTAACAATGTGTTCTTATCCCCATTTGCTTGTCAAGTAGGGAAGGAACAAGAGGAAACAAAAGCAGTCAGTTTCAATACTAACAGAGGAGAAAAAGCAGGCTGGTTACCATTGTGTGCATAACACAAGTTGGCAGGACACCTACCATGATGCTGCAACAGCCTCCTTTATTTAATACCTCACTGTTTGTTATTCCTCACATTCTGTCCGTGCTGGGAGATCTCTGCAGAGATGCAGCCCATCATGCTCATCGTGCCAGCACCACCCTCAGCCTGAGCAGCTTACATTCCAAACAAGCAGCAAACAACCAGCACAGAAACAAAACCTGATGATGGCCGTTCTGCACCAGCCATTTGTTCAGGTGTGCCCCAGCCTGTCCCAGCAGCTTCCTTGCTGAGTGAGCTGAGATGTCAGACTGTCTAAATGCTGGGTCGGAAGAGATGGAAAACCCAGTATGCCAAAATATTTTGCTATTTAGATGTTAGTCTTGCTCCCCAGTTACATGTGGTGCAACTGACATTGATTTCAGCAGTTTCCATCTAGAAAATCTTGTACTTGCGAAGTTTGGCTGTGCAATGCTATTGAAACAGCTCAGCACAGGAAATTTCAGGTAAAAACTATTAGACTTGAGTCTTTTATCAGAGGATGTGGCATCAGAGAGGCAGATGGATGTTGACTCACAAACCTCAGGGCAGCACAGTGCTTCATACAGGGGGACACTCGGTGTGCACACTCTGGATGTGGACCCACAGGCAGCATCTGCTCATACCTGAATGGAGTTCTTCCTTCTCAAGTGTCAGAAAAGTTTGGCTTGTCCTTATCAGCCAAGACAGTTGCTTTTCAATTGAACACAAGCTTATTAGAGGTAATTACTGCCAAGAGGCATGTACATTGCACCTATGGCAGCACAGACAGGGAGAACAGAAGCCTTGCAGAACGCTTCCCAGGCGCTCAAGAAACACACGTGGATTCAGCAGCCAAGAAACACCGTTACTTCCTAGCTATTAATACTCCCTGGAAACACTTCGTTCCCTTCGAGGGCCTTTGTTCAATTTCAAGCACACCTATTTGTCTCCAGAGTAAACAGATCCGTCTTACTACCAGAGCAAGGAGTTGGAGAATTAACTAATTTATGCAACTGCGCTGCTGAATCCCACAGTTAAATTACAGAAAATAACCGAGAGCAAAGCATGTGTGTGGTGACCTTTGGGGGTTTTGTGCTGTTGCTGCTTTAATCTCTAGAATATAAACAAAAGGATTATTGCTTTCTCTAATGGAGTGACAACTCTTATCTTATAATCTTGTTCAAGTGCATCTTAATCCTGCTCTCCATCAGGGAGCCTGCAGCCCTCTGCACTGTTGTTCTTGTTGGGGGAAACAGATGAAAATAGCCCGGTGCAGAAGGATATCATGCTGGCTTTCTGAGTGCATAAAGGTATGCAGGCACAGGTATGCAGGATGCTTATTGTATCAAAACATCTATAGTTATGCACTGCAAAGCCAAGGGAAGATTTAAGACCATCACCTCTTCGAGGCCTTACTGAGAAGCTTGAGTAAAGCCACATTTTACAAAATCCATCAAGATCCAGAGTAACTGGGTTGGGCCGTAAAGATTAAAACTTCTCCTGTGACACACACCACTTTTCACCCATGTTTTTCAAAGTTCTTTACAACCATCAGTTTAATCTCCTTATGGTTTTCCCAGGATGTGTTCTATTTCTGTGATTATCCAGGACTCAAAGGTTTGACCTACCAGCAGGCTATCATAGCATCAAAAGCAACCCATAGCAGACTGAGAACTTGAACATCCCAAAAAGAAAGGTTTGGGGTACGTTTGTACCAGACAGCGTTAGGAAGCAGATCTGTCAATAACAAAGTTTAAAACAGCAGATTACAAACAGAGACCTCTAAGACAAAGGAACAGCAGCAGCAGCTGTCATGGGGATACAATGCCAGGAGTGCAGATTTCCTCCACAAGACAATATCCCAACTTTGTTTGACAGCAGTTACCAGCAGACTAATGCTCCTGGCAGACTGCGGCTGTGGAACTAAATATGTATAGGGATGAAATTTCATCGGGCAGCTTAACAGCTTAGTAAATCAGCAGAGAGCTTCTTGACTTCAGTGCTGTGGGCATTCAGTTGCCCAGCCTGTATAATTTAGTACAAGTCATCCTCATTCCCTACCCTATGCTTACTTACACCAGGCTAAATGAGAGCAGACTTTGGTGCCTGCTCTCCAACCAACATACCAAGAGAGAAGAGTGCTTTTCAAGAATGTTACTCAGGAAAATCTACCAAGTTTTTTCCCTGCTTTTGAGTTGTTAATGCCCACCCCATCACACTCCTCCCATCAGAGATGGTTCATTTTCTAAGCAGCATTTTGTGCATTTCTGGTTTCTCACCTGCAGTCCCAGCTGACTGATTTAAAAGCTCTCAGGGGAAGGCTCATTACATGCGCTGCAGGCACTGAGAACCCTTCAAAGAAGTACAAGATTTCTCAGCCAGCTCCCCTTGAAAAGAGTTACTGCAGTGTGTCAGTGCATCTCCTGCTTTGCAAAGCCACTTGTGGTGCCTTTAATCCCTTCCCACTCAGCTCCCTTTAAAAATTAATCACCAGTCAGAGACATCATGAGGAGCTATTGTATTGTACTTAATATTTAACGACTGTGTAGCAAACTTAATATTTAATGAATGTTTAGATAAACACGTCCATGCTTTTTTCCTTCTTCTCTCGCATTTTTTTTAATGATCCTAGAAACAGAGCTTGCCATATCTGCCCCATAGGACAGGCAGCAAATTGGCTGCTGAATCATGAAAACCATGAGGAGCCAGGATCTGTAAGCTGCATTGCCACCTGTACCGAGGGCTTTCACAGCAGCACCCACCCACACTGCTCACACATTGTGCCAGGCCACAGCCCTTCCCGCCAGGAAAGCCCATCATCTTCGAGTTCATACCGATGCTGTTGCTCTCATCCCTTTGGGGGCTGAAGGAAGAAAGCTGACTTCACTCGAGCTTAAGTTTGCTGCATAACACAAATCTGGCTGCATTCATATCACCTGGTACAGCACCTTGAGTAAAGAAAACCATCTCCTCACATTGCTGCCACCTCTCCGGCCAGCCTTGTTCATACGGACGGTACCAGCATCCCTCCACACACATCCTTAACTAAATGGGGACTCAAAGGGAAACAATGAACAGAGGACGCCAGCATCCTCCACGTTCTCTGCATGCAAAATGTGGCACCACAGCCTGCAGTGAAGTCAAATGGCAGTGAGGATTTGTGCAGCCTGGCACAGCTCCTGGCAGAGCCACAACATCCGATCAGCTCCACTCCTTCCACTGGGATTTCTATTTCAGAACAGTTCCTTGTTATGCCCTCGAGTCTTTCCTGCCGATATCACCAGAGGCCTGATGTGACGGCAATGCTAAATTATATCTTGATAGCTAATTAGGGTAATTAAAGTGAAAGTAATCAAATCAAAGTAACGGCCAAACTCTTAATAAAATGTCAAAAAATCTCTATTAATCACAAAGGGTTTTTTTTCCCCCACGTGAACGTCTGAACGAGGCTGATGGCCCGGGCTGCCCGGCCCGCCCCGCTGCCGCCGTGTTTGCGGTCTCCAGGCAACGCCTCCCAGCCCCGCCGCCCCGCCGCCTCACCTCGCCTCGGGAGCCGCGGGCCGCTCCGCCGAACGCCGCTGCCAGGTACTTGTGGGGGTGAGAGGGAGGGCGAGACCCCCGGCGCCCCGCGAGGAGCCCTGCGCTGCTCTCGGCCTCATCCTTCCTGCTCACTCGTGCTGCAGTCGCGCGGATGTGGGCTGTTAACCTGGGCTGTGTGTTTCTTCTCGTGGCTTTGCTCCCCGCTGGAACGTCCGGTTCGTCCCGGGGCTTTGGCTCGTCCATAGGGAAGCTGCGTGCCCCAAATGCGGAGAAACTGTGCTCAGCGGCCCCTCGTGCCGATTTTGTTTTACAGGCTGATATAGATGCTCCTGTGACGCTCCTCGGTGAGGATACAGGTGCTGGCAATGTCACCTCAGGGGCTCGCTGCGCTGCTCTGCAGAGAAGGGGATCAGCACCTCGCCCAGCAGGAGCTGCCCGCAGCCACGGCTTTCTACGTGGCCGCCTTCAGCTGCAGCGCTCCCACAGCCCTGCAGAAAGTGAACTCCTTGGAGAACGGGCTCTGGGAGAGAGTGATTGCCACCTTGGAGATGTGGTGCAGGGGCAAGAGCCAGATTCCCAAGATCCAGAGCAAGAAGGTGTCCATCGCGTCGCTCAGAGTGGAAGTAGCTGCTGTCTTTCTCTCCACCCTAAGTCCTGACAACGTGCTGTCCTCGATATATAAAATGGAGGCCCTGCTCAGGCAGGGTTGCTCAGAGGAGGTGGTGAGCAAATGCAATGTTCTGCTCAAGGCTCATCCGAAGTATTCAGTAGAACTGCTGCTGCTCAGGGCGTTGGCATGGGTGCTGTCGGGGACACAGATTAGAAAGGGAGTTGCAGACTACATCCAAGTGTTTGTGAGGCATCAGGCTGAGGCAGTGGCCTATGTGTGTACCAGGCAAAAGGAACATCTGCCACAGATCATCCAGGCCTTCTCTAATTTTCTCTCAACGTATCAGAAAGAAAGCCCAGATGGCAGTTCCTTGGACCACTGGCTGGGCAACTGCTACGCCTTCTTGTCTGCAGTGGCACCAGGTGATGTCTGGGTTTGCAGAGCGCAGGCAGCTTACCTCTTTAAGAAAAGCAAATTTGAGGAGTGTGTGGCAGTTTGTAGCAAGGCCCTCAAGGGACTGTCAGTAGACAATAGTCTCAGAGATGAGAAAATGCTGGGTCTGCTCTTGGAACGGGCTGCTGCATATTTTTTCTTGGGTGGCCGGACGCAGGAAATGATGCAGGATTTAGCAGAAGCCTTTGCAGCAACCCCTGACCTGGCAATGAAGCACTTTGAAGAGCTGTTCTCACCACCTGACACTGAGAAGATAGAAGAACAGGCTAGAACTGTCCTGGAAGTGAAGTTTGCAGCATACAGGGAGGCTGTGCGTGCTCGGACAGAACTCAGAAGCAATCGTTGTACTGAACTGCTCCCTGCTGTAATCCAAACAGTGCTTTTCCTCCTGCGTATCTCCCCGGGGTCCAAACGTGAGCTCAGAGTCCGGCTGGCAGACTGCCATCTCCTGCATGGACACATCAGAGGTGCCTTGGAAATCTGTGACCAGCTCCTGGCAGCAGAGCAGAAAACTTATCACAATACTCTGCTAGCACTGCGAGGATTCTGTGCCCTCCATTCTCATGATCATCAGCAAGCCCTGCAGGACTTTCAAAAGGTCATTGAGCATGATTCCCCTCATCCTAACAGCTGTATTAAAGCCTTATGTGGGCGTGGACTTATCCGGATTTCTGGTGGCAGCCATTACTTGACAGCCCTGGATTACATCACAGCTTGCCAGTTAAAGCTAGAAGAAACCATCTTCACCATCAAGGCCTATGTGCCGTGGAACCAAAGAGGATTGCTGCTAAAGGTTCTCCAGGAAGAGGGACAGAAGATGCTCCAGATGAAGAGGTACCCAGGAGGCAGTTCAGCCTGTAGACAGAAAAACAAACACAGCTGAACTTGGGTAGCAGGGAGTGCATTTTTGTTACACATTTCACAGCCAGTGCTCAGGGCTGTAACTGAAGCACAGAAGAACATGCCAACTCAGTGTTGCACTTGGTAGATCAGGACATAAACACAGGCCCTCTCAGACACAGGTCACTGCTTCAGGAACCCATTAACACAGTTCTTTTGAGTCCATGCAAATTTTAGCACATGGTTCTTCAGTAGAAACAACACTTTATTTTTTCCCACTATCACTGTTACATTTTGTTTTCCCATTGTGGTATCACCGCAACCACAGGTATGAAGCACATGTTGTTAACCTTCCTTTAGACCCACAGCTGCTTAGGAACATGTTTTCATAAAGGATAATGATTATAGAATTAAGTGACAGAGATTTCTGTGGTGCTAGCTATGGCAGAACACATCATCCATTTGATACTGACTTATATCTCAGCTTGCAGATGAGACGCAGGGGTTCCATTATTATTATTAGCATTTTACCTGAAAGTTGTCTTTTTTCTTTTTTTTTTTTCTTTCTTCTTTTTTTTTCTACAGGGATGCCCTCGGGGTTTACCAGCTGGCTTCTCTCCTGATGGAACTGGACCCTTCTGATGAGGCATCACGGATCCTTTGTGCCGATGCTCTGTACCAGATGGGCTGGGTAGAAGAAGCTCACAAGCTGCTCTCATTAGCACTCTCCACAAATCCACAAAGATCTCCCGTCCTGGCCAGACTCGCACTGCTGCAATTAAAGAAAGGTTTCATGTATGATGGCAATCAGGTAGGGAGCACCTGGCTGCAACTCAGCAATGATGGTATGGTGAATGTGGCTAGCAAGTTTTGCTTTAAACCATGGAAGAGATGCCCACAGGTTGATTCTCCAATCATTCCTAAGTTGAATTACCAGGTCCCACCATCAGAGGGAACTATTGCATTTTTTAAAATCCCATATAGACTTTCAGCTACAATGTTCTCAGGTTTTGTTGCCATCAATTTCTGTGAAAAAATATACTAAATAAAATATAATTTGCTGCCTTTGAAAGAAAACTATTAATGACTGACATGACTTTACTAGAGTCAGTAAGTAGCCCTTGGAAGCTGGATTCCTCTCTGCAGCTTTCTGCTGCAACTTCTAGATGGAATGAATATATGTCACCAAAAATTTCTCTTTAAGATGTTTCTGTGCCACCTGCTTGTCTGCTGATTCTGCTCAAAGTAACTGATGCAAGAGTAGTGCACCCACTAAGATGACTGCCACAGCTACAGAGGTGATAAGAAAAGATAAGAGATGTGCTTTTTTCCCAGCATGCTGTTACTCTAGGGCCAGCTGAGGAGGTAGGTAGAGAAGATTCATGGTCTCTGGGTGGACCGTGGCTGGCACAACATGAGAAGCACTGAGAGAGAGCAGGCTTGTCTCACTAGACAGTAATATTTCCAGCTTTAGCAGTTCTTTACTTCATTTATCTTTCCATGCTTGTCTCTCCTATCTTTTTCTCTCACACTGTTAAGCTGCTAAAGAAAGTGATCAAAATTGGGGATACCTCCTGCCTCCTGCCAATCATGGACATTTTCAAGGATGAAGACAGGAAGCTGATGCAAACTCACTGCCGTTCCAGGGCACTGAGCATCCTGAAGAACAAACGGGAAGATGCTGACATAAAAGAGGCCATTGCCTATCTTTCTTTTGCCATCATTGCTTCAGGTAAGATTATAAAGATATGGATAGGAGATTTACCTCTGTGGGAAATCAGATCAGTGGGTGATTGATTTTCAATGAGTAACTGCACAGAGGTAACTGAAGTGAGCCAGAAAGCTGGTAATGTGAAGAGAAATTTGGGATCCTGTTATCTAAAAATGTACTTTTCCTCGAAAATTGCAAGTAAGCAAATTGAAAGGGCTACTGAAAAAGGTTCAGCTTTCACTATTTTCAACTGGCAGCTTCAAGGCAGAAGGGTCCTGAGTTAGCCTTTGTTACATCAGCTAATACTCTGCAAACCTTCCTACCAATAGCATTTACTTGGGACCTCCCATTCCTCATAATGAACATCATGTAAATATAATCACTGAAGCAAGTAACCTGCCTTCCAGTTCCAACGTACCTGTGACTGTGTGCTTCCAATGCAAAAGAATAAATGCACCCACTTACATGGATCATTATCCCAGCTTTTCCTCAAGAGAGTCATGAGGCTGATATGGAAATGCTTCTGGCACATTCCAGGCAAAACCATGTTTGTATGGAAATCTGCTTTTCACCCAGAGAAAATGTTATGACAGTAGCATTGAGAAGAAGAGAGAGTGGTTTATGAAAATGGAAAACTGTTAATTGCTTTGATATGGTTCCATTTCACAGCCTGTACATTCCAGCTTATCAACCCCCCACCTGGTAGAGCAGATGCTTGTTAAGAAATAGACATTGTCTTTATGGGAGCCAATTGATAGGGCTCCAGACAGATAATAACTTTTGGTACAGAAGTTTTGGAGCATATCAGGAGAGAGAAAAAGCCTCATTACTGTAAAATAATTGCTAGGGGTCTGTCTGCTGGCTCATCTCTGCAGGCAGCTGTGCAAGATGCTGCATTTGCCCAATAAAATATATTTACAGTGGCACTGATAATTTATAATCCAGTATTGGGATGACACAGTTATTGACTGCAACTCTAGGCAAATTAAGATCCTGATCAAAATTGGCTTGAAAGGAAGGGCTGTATGGACAGGGGAAGGATTTATGCTCTGCACACAGTGGATGAATGGACCATACTTTTCATCGCTGACTGTATTTTTCATTTGGGCAGCATGTATTTTAAAGCAGAAACAAAGAATTTTAGTATCACAAATTCCAGTGCACATTAATGTGGCAGTCAATTAGACAGTCCCATCTGGATTGCTGTCTTAGCCAAAACAACCCGTACTTTCCACAGCATATAAATCTACCACATCATTTTCACTTTGAAGCCTTTTGGTGGAGCTCAGTCATCTGCACACAGTGGAACTTTACTGCACCCTACTTTAGATCAGTAGGCTTGAGATCTTTAAAGTAAGCATGACTGCATTTCTCTCTTCCAGGTGGCTATGCTGAAGATTGCCTCCTCATCAGGGCTCAATGCTACGGGCACCTCGGTCAGAAGAAAACTGCTATTTTTGATTTTAATGCCGTCTTAAAAGAGGACCCTGGCAATGTGCATGCTCTCAGTGGGCGAGGATTAATTTACCTTGCTCTAAAGCAGCAAAAGGTATCACTATTAATTTGCTGGTCAATTTTCTGGTAGTGTAACGTTAGCACAAAATACCCAGTCTTTGCCATGGACTCACTGAAGGGAAGAGTTTCTCAAAGAATTTGCCTGGTGACGGCTCTGCTTTTGGCTGTTTGTGTAATCAGCCCACTTGACATAACTGAGTTGCTTTCCCAAATCTAGAGAGAAGGAGACTAAACCTCAGTCCTACCATATTCACCATCACTACAATACGTTCAATACGTTGTTCTGCAATGCTGCAAACTTTCCCTTGTATCTGAGCTCACATTTTCGTGTCGCACTTTTGTGTCAGATGAGATGTAGCATCTCGAGCTGATGTGACTGGGTTGAATTTATTCACTCCGTATTTTAGGTTGGCAGCTGTTCTGTAAAGTGTGAGATAGTTTATGACCAAGAAAGGTTTATCACAGTCAGATGCGAACCAATGGGCAAAACTCATCTTTGTGTAAAATGGTCTGAACAGTACATTTACATTGCTCGTGGCTGCAAGGAAAGTCTGAGACAGTGTTATCACTGTGTAAAATGATGAATTTTAATTGCTGCTTGGAACTGTCTGACTGCAAAAACAACTGCTGTCTGGACTTCAGCACAATCATCAATCTTCATTCCCCTAACACAAGCTAGATGGAAAGTCTGGGGAATGCAATGATGCCAGATCTGATTCTCCTTGCCAGAGTGGAACAATTAACAATTCTGTTCTTAGAACTTTTGCACCTCCTATCATTTATGTGTCTGTATTCACCTAAGGACAGAGGGAAGTGGAGGGAGAGAAATGTGCCCTCCCTTATCCAATCAATGCACACCTGCCTGCCAGTTTGCTTTTTGAGATAGCAGAAATTTGCAGTAATGAACGGGTTTTATTGGTTGTTTTGCATGCTTAAATGCAGCTGAGAACTGGAAATATTAGAAAAAAAATACATACCAATATGTAGGTATTGTTACCACTTCATTTTTGGTCTCATTTCTACATAGGAGGCAGTGCAAGATTTGATCTTGGCGCTGAAGGCAGAGGCAGGAATGGTAATCCCAGCAATCCTGTCTCTAAAGCACGAAGCCCAGGAGTTGGTCGCTCAGTGGCTCCTTCAGCACAGCAGAACTGTGTTAGCTGAGCTTGTTGCTACCAAAGACTTTTCAAAGGAAGAAAGAACCCTCAGAGACCTTCTTGTGATTGCAGGAGCACTAATAAAAATTCGCAAGGAAGCACAGTATCACACCTTCTATACGGATGTTTTGATTGCAAATGGTGAGTACCAGTTCTTTTGCACAGCTAGTCATAACAAGTGAACAGATGATTCAAAAATTGATAAAAAGTAAATGTTATGTAGCAACAGTACAAGATGTCTGTTGTATGGTAGTTTTCAAGAGAAGCTTGCAAAAGTTTTGGGGGAGGATGTGCAGTAATTAATGCTCCTAGGTATGAACCGTGCACAGTGTGCTTTAGTAAGTTTTATTGATGTTGCTTTCTCCACATGAAGTGGGTTATATAGCCTGTACTGGTGTTAACCAACAGGAAGGTATGAAGAGGCCCTTGTTCACCTTCAGGAGGCATTTGGGCACTCCTTTGCTGATGAGGTTGCTAGTGCAAGACTGGCTGTGTTGCAGCTGAAGAAGAGGAACGTGGCAGCGGCAGCTCACTCATTCAGCATCCTAGCTAAGAAAGATGAAAGGGAGCTGGAGTTCCTCCTGAACTTTGTAGATGCTAAGCAACAGCAGCATCTCTCTCAGGTACAATCCTTTTTTGATGGCCACATCTGTAGATTCAGGGGGAAAATAAATGGGAAGAAAAATCAGGAGATTGGAGATGTTTGTGGTGTTGTCCTGAACAGAAGTATGCAGGAAGACATCATCATCAGAAGAATGAGAAATAAAGTGGGTTCTTCCTCCATCCTTCAACTCCAGCCAATCTGAGATTAGAGACTTTGGATTCAATTTCTTTCATTGCTTCAGTCTCTAATAATTCATGCCATGTGGGGAATTTATTGTTGGGCTCTCTAGCATACAACCTGTTTATTCCCACTGTTAAAATGCAGGGGATGGTGAGGAGGAGCTAGAGATTTAATGAGATCATTGCTCATATTATACTCTCAGTGAGTTATATGGTGCTCAGAGCTGGCTATGGTTTTGTTCATTTTCCTTCTAAAATGAAACGAAAGGTTCTGATTCAATCACATATAATGCTTCAAACCTTTAATGCAATCTTTAGCATTTTAAATATACTCACATTTTTTAAAATGACTAGTCTTTGAGGTTGGAGAGATTTGGTTTTGGTTTTCTTAGCTACAACTGTTTAACATAACAATAACAAATTGTTCTGGTCCCCCTGAGTATGTATTTTTCACTGTTGTTTTAAGTTTCTCTCCCAAATTGCATTCAGCTCTGAGAGAGCATCTCCAGTAACAAGACAGGACAAGGTCGGATTGATGGTGAGGAGCTTTAACATTCACTCATGCATCTGCAATTCTGATTACCCAGAAGCTCTGTGTTCTGAGAATCAGTTTGCTTCCTTTTATTCAATTTGTAGATTGAGTGTGCCCTGGTGAGAACTATATTGTTATGTTTTCTCCCAGGTTATAAAACAAACAACATGCTGATAAACTAAATGCATCTAGAGAGGAGTGCTTTGTATGTATTTTAGCAAAACAGCAGGAGGATATAAGTAAACAAGTATTAATTTACCAGTCCCTAGATATACCCCATTACAGAGAAAAGAGCCCCTCTCTCCTGAATAATGGAGAAAGTTCAGTCTTCTGGGGAAGAGTTTGGAGATTTTAGAGCCAATTTACAATCTTTCACTACATAAAGCTGGTAAAGGTACAATCAAGAATGTGTCTATGAGGGCCCTAAGGAGGAATCTATACATGAAGATAAGTTTTACAGCTAAATTTCCCTTGCTGCCACATCACTCTTACTGTATAGAGGTCTCACAGCTGAGCCCATCCGTGCTGCCTTCTGAGCCAGTGCAGGAGGGATTGTGATGCTATCAGTCTGAAAGAAATGAATTCCTGTAGTTTCAACTGATGGCACAGATGAGTGAATCCTTTAAAGGGGGAGAGGCACTTTATTTATTTCTGCCTCTTTCTTTCAGCTCTGGAACAAAGGCTGGAGCTGAACCCCTTACTGGTGCTTATTTATCACAACAGATTTCTCTGCCACTTCCAAGAATGAAGGTGGCTGGATTGATTTCGAGATTGGAACTCAACGCCTGTGGTGGAAATCAAATAAGATCTATATTTTTTTCATCTATTATCTCAGGTTTTTTTGTGCAAATCAAGTAAACATTTGGGCTCAAGAACCTGGGATCTTTCTCTGTTCTGCAATCTGCAAAGATTTATGGAGCATGATAACTTTTACTGCGGATTAGCCCAGAAATGGTTGGGGTTTTTTGCTGTGTATTTTGTGACAAGTGGACAAATATCTACTTTGCTTAGGTGAGGAAGGAAGCAGTTAATTTACCTGCACAGTATCACAAAGGATCTTTCCGACAGTACTTTCTTCTGCCCACAATGTTATTCCAGTTTGTGTTTGAAAGGAAGGTCTCAGAAAAGTCAGAAAGGCTTTTAGAGAGAATCTGTGTAAAGAAAACCATTTTGGTCTCACTATGCAGTGGCTCCTAACTACACTGCAGAGGGAGGGCGTTCTTTCTGATACCTCCACTTCTCAAATGAGGAGACTGAAATGAAGAGGTCAGGGGTTTACCCAGTCTTTGTCTAGCAGAGCATTGCTTGGGGATTAAAGGTATTCCAGAAATAAATCACCTATCCTGGTGATCATACATACAAACTCATACAATACATACATACAATACGTACTCATGGGGACCAGAACAATTTGTTACTGTTATGTTAAACAGTTGTAGCTATCCTGTTATCCTGGAGTCTGGTCTGGAAAGCTGGAAATAACTCTACGTGAGCTGCACAGGAAAGGGTGGAGCGAGGAAAGCTTCTTGATGTACTACTTTTTTTTTTCATGAAAAACAAAGTAATGACATTCTTTTATTATTTATAGTGCAAAGGGTCCCATGCTAAGGAATCTGTAAACAACTGGGGAAGCCACATGGGAATAGGAATCTCAAAGGTTTCTTAAAATGCAAAAGGTCAGAGGAAGGGAGTTTGCTTGCTCCTAGTGTAGCTTCAGCCCTTCAGTTTCCTATGTCAGAAGTTACATGTGTGGCTGATTGCCAGCTCCTTGCCCAGGGATGTCCAGAACTCACTCCTATAGAAATGATCTCAAAATCTGTATGGTCTGCCCACAACACAGCATTGTTCTTCAGAGCAATGTGATCCAGAACTTTAGAATTTCTAGGAATAAAAGTGTTAACCTGTTTTCCTAACTTGCATTAAACAGCAAGCAGTTCAATCTAAGCAGCAAACAGAGCCAAGACACACAGGCAGACTGGAAGAGGACCTGTGCCATGTCATGTGTGGCTTTTAGAGACTGCTCAAGCATAGCTGCTGAGGCAGTGGCTGAGCTAACTGAATTTTCAGTAGCTACAAGCATCCCAGATGTGTGACATCCCGTGGAATCAGGCTGATGAAAATGTTTATCCTGTGCTTCGCATCTCAGCTTGTTGTTTGGCTCAGCCTTCTGTACGACCAAAGCTGCTGGTGGCAGCCTTGTTTATAACTTAAATACTCTGCTGTAGCATGTTAAAAGCTTTGTTTATTGCCAATAAAGAGAGATAATGAGACATCCATTTGAGGCAAATAGGTCTAATGGAGTTTTTTTTATTGACCTTTATAAGACTAAAAATTATGTGGCTTTCAGCCTTCTCTATTTTCATGTTGTTTTTCCCTTAAGATAAGGGCAGATAGTTCACTAATGGAGATCAACACAGCCACCAGTTGGTTTGTTTCCTGTAGCTTTGGGACACTTATCAGAAGAGACCAATCTTCACTAATTAGTTCATGCAAATGTCTGTGGGGCTGACACTATCGACCAGAACACTCCATTTCCTTACCTGTTGGAAAAGATGGCAGAAATGTGCTTTCATGAACAGAATGCTGCCTAGTTTTAGTTAGCTCCATTCTGTTTTCAGTTCACATACCATTTCTTAAGGACGTAAACAACTTCAGAGGCAATGTTCTGAGCAGGTTTTAGCAGCACATGCAGAAACAAGGGATCTGGTTCAGCAACCCTTGAGATAACAGCAAGTGTCCGTTGCCTGATTGGTTTTTATATCTGCCAATTGTACATTTCTCCAACTAGATGCAATTTCAGCAGTTGAAAAAGTTGAAAGACGTTTCCTAGGTTACCATATGTGTGGCCAGGCTGGATTGGTTAATTTACTTCCCCGCTACTGCTCTTCTAATATTAACTAACTTTATGTCCTGTAGGTAGCAGCCCAAGAAGGAAATGTTCTGATTAAAGGCTGTCATTATAAGAAGGCTCTCGGTTACTTTACCCTGGCTATCTTGACAAGCAAAGATAAACCAAGATACCTCCGACAGAGGGCTGCTTGCTTTATGCACCTCAAAAAATATGACAAAGCTTTAAAAGATATGGAGAAAGTGATCGAGAAGCATGGCTGTAACAGCCTGAGAACACGAGTTCAGGACCACTGCTCAAAAGGACACCTGCTGTTGTCAGTGTCACAGGAAGAGGCAGCAGTCAAACAGTATGTTGAAGCACTGCAATTGGATGAATCCACGGCACTGTGCAGCATCATGAATGGCTCTGGTAGTGAAAACGTAGCAAAAACTTTTCATAAGATTGCACAAAGCAATTTTGAAATGCAGCATTATGAAGAGGCCTGGAAAATCACAGATTATGGCCTTAAAATTGATCAAAATAATCCCGACCTTAAGAAGCTGAAAACAAGACTCAAGCGAGAGGCATCAGGCTGTAGCATACATTAATGTATCTGTGGGGATCTGCCTGTGGCTGACTGTTTTCTTGTTTGTGAGGCTGCAAGAATAAGGCAAGGACAAGATGCTCATGATAATTATGCAGTGGATCACGGCACTGAACGTGGCACAGCAAGACTAGAAGTAAATAATATCAGAGTGAAACAAAACTGACCAACAGAGCTAATAAGAACAAGGCAAATGGCATTATTCAATATTCTTTACAATCACTGGGGAAGAAAGTAAGCTCTGCTTTGTGAGGAATATCTAGCTAACCTGACTAATTAATTGCATACCACATTGGTTCTGGCCACAGTGGAGGAAAACACTCCAATAGCTTGCAGTTTATGAAATGATTGCGTATTTCCTTGCTATTTATTTGATTAGCTTTCACGCACACTGTTGAGCTAAATAGCTTTATTTTGTGAGCCAAAAAGGTCACCTGAAAGTAACATTTGTAATGTGTTTGTAAGTTTGTGAAGCATCCTGTGTTACACCGCTCAGCCACCCCGTCCTGATTGGAACAGGTGCCATTTTCTGATGGAACTGCAATAATCAGCAGCAATATAAGGGAGTGGGGGCAGCACTATAAGGTAAAATGAAGGATGAGATCCAAGAGAGATGAAACATCCAACCTAGCACTCTGTTTTCTGGGGGACAGAGGCAGCTATGCTACAGGTAAGAATGGGTTTCTTTCTCTTTCAAAGCCAAGAAAAGTTACTCTGGTTCTAATCCTGGTGACATTGATGAGCACTTCTTGCTCCTAATTGACATCAAAATGCTATAGGAAGGTTTCTAAGGTTGGAATCAAAAAGAGCAGACAATAGACCACTGGATTAACAGCCTCTCTGCTGAGAGAAGCAGTTCCAACTTTCTGAATTTTAGTCTGTAATTCCCAGTCACTGAGATATTCTTAAAAATCCCAGTCTTTACATTATGTATAAATAGGATATTTGGTTTTCTTCCCTTTCCTTTTACACCCAAAACTTTTCATGCTTCTTTTGTTAAGGAAAACAGAACTGGGGAACAGCCTTCCTCAGATCACCTGGTGGTCATGGAAAGAACAGGGAGGATGATGCAGTTCTTAATATTCCATCCAGTGGCCCAAGTGAGGAAGTTTGGGGTTTTTCTTTGGCATGCTCTATTCTGTCACTTCGAACAGTCTGCATTCAGTGCCCCTGTAGCATTTTTTTCTTTAAAGACAGGGGCCAAATTCAGCCCTGAAAGATTGCTATAGAGTTGCACGGTGGAAGAAATTGTTTTCAGCCTGAATAGCCTAAAACTGCTATTTCTTCAAGCACCAGGAAGGCATATCACTTCTTATCTGTTAGTCATGGTCTAGATTAATGGCTGCTTCTCTCTGCAGATCCAAACTGTTCTCATCAGCATTTTTATTTGTTTCTTTTATCTTCTTTGTCCTCTTTCTGCGCACATTAAACTACTGTGATCAAAGTCCTTATCTCTGTCTGTGCCCAAGCTTCTGATTTGTTCTTTATTTCTCCATTGTGGGCTTGCTCTTCCAACTAATTTCTTGGAATATCAAATAGATCTTTCTGATTAGTCACAGTGAGAGGGGTTTGATTAGCAGCATCATTGCATTATGCATGCCTAGCACAATTTCACACTCAACACAACCCATTCTGACACTCATTTCCTGGACTCCTGGGGAGCAGGCAGGATTAAAGGTGACCTATTTCTTTCAGCTATTGCCCAGTCCTTGCACCTAATGGCCAGAAGCATGCCATGCCACATGTTCACACATCTCCACCATTCTACTGTTACACTTTGCCAGGAGACATTATCTTTCAAAAAAAAAAAACACACCACAGTTTTAGGGAAGGAGTCCTTCCTTCCAGAGTGCCCAGCATTTGTTATTATCCAGCCACCATTGCTGGCTTTTGATATAACTCTGAGGCTAATTGTGATTCTTCACTCAGTGCTAATGAGTCCATGAAGACTGCCTGAGATGTCTTAATAGCATCACTGCTCTTGAATCTGGCTCTGGTCAGTCTGCTGCTCTGTTAAACAAGCTATCACAGCAGTCATCAGAAGCATTGCTCTTGCTAGGGAGCTGGGTTTGGCTGCCTTCCTTTTAGCCCCGTCTCCCCTGCCAGCAATAGCTATGCACCAGAAATCCATCAGTATTTATCTACAAACATCTCCCTCCCACTCCATGCTGGTAAGCCTCATTGTTATCTATTGCCTTTACCCATAGCAGGGCCTGGGGCCACTCAGCTGAATCACAACTGTTTCATTACATACATGCCATTTCTAACAGGATATTGTTTCCAATTCCAGACTGAAGAAACTGGACAGAAGCAGCTATCCAATGATCACTGCTGTGTGTTTCTTTAAAGTGAAGCTGGAATTTTTCAAGATTACAGAACTGTTTCCAACCGCTTTGAGATCTGTCACTTATTCCATGCGTGCAGCTGATGGCTGAAGTTGGCTATAAAGAAATTCCCTTGTAACATCTGCTTGTTGGAAGTCTCCTGTGCAGCATGCTTCAGGACATCATTACGGTATGCTGGTGCTCCTGGTAATGAACAGTGAAAGCTCTGAAAACATGACTGTGTTTCTACACGAATGATGGTTTGCCATCACTGGCTTTATAAATATTCCACATTTTTAATAGAAATATAAAAGGAATATCAGATGAGAGAATATTTGTCACACTGTTATGCAAGCTTCCTGACTTTGCGTGCTGCACTCCAGCAGGCAGGGAACAGTTTAGAAATAATGGAAGATTGGTTGCTGTTAAATATTCAAATGGAAACTTTTCTCAGAGCTCAGGCAGAGCTAAACAAAACTTTCCTGACTATAAAATATTTTTTTCTTTGAACTCATATTATACTCATTATTTCTGTAATTTCAGTCACTGATGTGCTCCCAGGTACTGGGAGAATCTAAACCCACGAATGATGGATCACGTGTATCTTTGTACCTCTATTGCCTGGGAAGTCATCTTCCTGACTTGCAGTGTAATCCGCCGAGCTTCCAGGACTTGCAGCGTGGTGGAAATGTGGCTCTGGCTCACAGCCACACAAACCCAGTAACTTTAATGAGTTCCTGTGTTTATAAGTAAGGACAGTCCACTTGACTTGCAGAGGCAGATGTTCCACTTTAATGACAGCTAATCTAAAAGCCATTCCTTTTACTATCATTTCTCTGTGGAAGATTAACTGTGTTATCGTTGTACTGCTTTTGCTTCGAGCAATTTCCAATTTGCCAAGCTCTGAGGACTCACTGTCATCATTAATTTAATGGCTTACATGAAATTATCCCTGGCATTGTAATGCTGCCTGCCTTTGGTGTCTTGGCTTTCAGTCATATGTCAGCTCAACTAGTGCATGTCAGAATCTGTTGTTTCCATCAGCTGTTTCTTAATGACCCCTTAGGGAAGGCAGCTCGTTACTTAGAAGGCACAGTGCTCTGGAGCTGTGGGCTTCAAGATGCTCCTCCTCTATTCTCCTGCACCTGATGTGGCTTCCAGCCACAAGTGCTTCGTATTCTGTAGGATGCCAATGGGAAGGTGCATCTCTGCCACTCCGGGAACAGGACCAGAGGTTTAAGTGGTCACTGAGATGCCCGGAGGGTAGAAGACAGATGCAGGGTGGCATCACTGTCTGTGGCATCCAACAGTTGAGAAGAGGTGAGGACAGGCCAAGTCTACCTTGCCAAACTAGCAGTGAATCTAAGTGTCTCACCATTCAACGCAGTCATTTTTGTTTTTATATGTTCCCTGCGTGGTTCCAAGAAAATCAAGAGTTAGAAAGAATGAACTGACATAAGAATTTCCCCACAGATTGGAAAGGAAATTAAGAACAGTATCTGATAACAAGTTTACGTGTTTTATTCCTGAACTGCCTCACAGTAAATGAAAAAATTTAGCCGTAAAGCCAGAGGGGGAGTAGGAGTGAGCAGGAAGCAGGAGAATGATAAGGATTCCATTCCATTCCTGTTCTGCCTTTTGTTATGCCCCTCAGTTGTACTTCCATCTCCAGGTCAGCACTGAGTATTCCTGATCCCAGGGAGCACAGCAGGCAGTGCCACCCAGCACGGTGTGCAGGGCCCTGAGCTCACAAGGGAGCCACATCTTTAGCTCCAGATCAGTAGTGGATGAAATGAGAAGCAGACTGATTATTATCTTCTCGCTTAAAATGACCATTTTATGGAGCATCTTGATTGCTTAGAAACCTCAGATGTCATATTATAAGACATTCAAACCCTGGTAATACACTCAGTATATTCTCTAAAAATCGCGTTAAAATATTACAGTACTGAGAACATCTGTGTGCTGGTAACAGTGGAGTTCCTTTAATACAGTTTGAACAACAGAAACATTTGTACTTCACCATTTGCTTTCTTTCTTTTGCAACTTGGCCAACAATATTTTTGTAGTGCTGTTTCTTTTCTGCTCATGCATTCTGGGCAATAAAACCTATTTACTGAAGAAAACAGGTAATTAGCCATCTACATAAATTACCCTCTGTCTACATCATTAATGTGTTTGGATGTTTTAATTGATTGCCTTCTCAACTGTTTTGGATAGCTAAAATGCCAGCTAATGTGATCCAATTAAGTGTGCTAATAAACCTGACTGATGAACTGCAATATAAAACACACATTAAGTAGGGATGTAGAAGGAAATGCCGTAGAACTGACAGTTTAGAATAGACTGTGTCATTTTGGAAAGACTCAAACCACTTCCCAGCAAGGAAACTTCAATCTGACTCTAACTTTTAATGGGCTGCATCCAAAACCTGATTCCACACTCCTTTTAAGCACGTGCTTAAGTCTGTTCCTACCTACAAAATGTGACTCAGGTTCCCCCAGGAGCTTCCCCTAGAATTGCCTTCCCCTTCCATCACATTCTGCTAAGAAACTGTTCTGTTTCTGCACTGACTTCTGTTCTCAGCCAGCTGAGTACCCCCTGTATCAGTAAGATTTCTGAAGTTGATTGTGTTGCTGTTCTCTGTGATGTATTACACACAAACAGCAGTGCACGTAAGACTTCACCAGTGAAGGCTCTGACCTTACAAATGCTGAACCATTCGCACTTCCAGAGATCCTCACACGAGAAATACGATGTATGCTCAGTGCCCTGGAGGCAACGCATCTAAAGATGGCACAGCATCTTTATGACAGCTCTACAGTTCTTATTCTAGGCTCAGAGATTATAGATTTAATGGACTAATTTGTGTGAAATTCTTTGCTCTGTTTTTTGCCACATGTCAGACAAGACACAATGGCTCCTCTGGCATCAGCAGCTATTAATCTAATCTTGATTTTTGATTCTTTATGTGATTGTTCCATCTGTATAATGGGGATAATACTTTATTTTCAGATACTTGTCTATATCTCTTAATTCTGGGTACGAAATACTTCGAAGATGACATGCTATTGCAGAAGAGCAATAGATTCTCAGCAAGCCCATTCCCCAGTCAGTGATGCTAGCTGAGATCAGCCCTGTGTTCTCTCTGATGTTGCACACCTCCTTGCCTATTCGCACAGCTCTCTGGCACCAGTAAATTCAGAGCCTCAGCCCTCAGTGGGAACAAGAAGGCATCCAGGGCACCCCACAGGAACAGATTTTGTGTTTTCTTTGTAGATAATGGCAAGGAAAAGAGTATGAACATTTTGGTACTTTCTTATAGCCGTGACACTGCCTGGGTTTCAGCCCCAGGCTCTTTGCTGTGCAGTACTGTCTGCGTGCTGGCTGTGCCTCCCAGGACCCAAAGGGCAGCTCTCACCACAGAGGTGCAGCTGGAGTGCAGGCCCTTGGCCAGAGGGCAGTCAGGCACCTCTGTGAATGGAGCCAGGGTCCATTCCTGATGTATGGCACCTCCAGCAGTTACTCTGTGAAAGCACTGACCATATCTCTATCCTTTCTGCCGCAGCTCCTGACACTGCCACTGCCACCAAGTGCTCTCTCAGGATGCACGCTCAGGACATCCTCAGCCTTCTGGCTTCACAGCCTACTGGGCCCAGCATGGAGGTGATGTAAAAGTAAAAAGGGGAAATATGCTGCAAGTTAAACACATGCTTACACGTTTTGATAATTCAGGTCCTCAGCCCATGGATAGTACTGGTGAAACTAAGTGCAACGTTTGATCAAAAAGCACCTTTTAGTTTGTCTCTGAAGTGAGATGTAGATGATGTTCAAATTCACATGACTGGTTGCACACACTGATTTTTTAAATTGCTCTGAATATCTTCCTTCATTTGAAAGATACACACAGTACACATCAATGAACGTTACTGCTGACATTTACATCCGTCCTGTATATGGAAATAATTTCAAGTAAAGTAGCTTAAAATCATTTTGTTTGCAATCCATCTTCTCGTGGAGCAAAATAAAGCATATCCCTTAATTCCCACACATAGAATTTTAGAAGGTTGTGTCATTGAAACACAATTGCAGTATTCAGCACTGGAAAATTAGACATTGCCTTGCAGAATAAGTCTTCCTAACACAGATGCTTGAAAATCTCTTGGGAAAGAATAAAAGCATGTCAGATTAAACTGAGAACTTTCCAAAGAATTAATTACTGTAATAGGAGAGACTTTTCTAAATGCTAACAAGCTAAAAATCGTGTTATTCCATTAAGGATAGCAGCGGTACTGTTTGCTGCACAATCTGCTTTCCAGTGTAGATCAAGTAATTTGTAACTCTTTATCTAAGAGTTACAGAGGTAACTCTGTAATTTGTAATCAAGTAACTTGATTAAAAATCAAGTGATTTTTAATATGGTGCAAAGAGTTAATTCTCCCTGGTAAGTCTGCAGGCAGACCTGTGTGTGGGGAATGTACAAGGGAGGAGAGGGAGATGTAGACACAGCACTGGGCAAGAGCAGGACTTCGTGGGGAGAAGCCTTGTTAGGATATCAGTGCTGGTAATGAGAACAAGCGTTTGTTTCTGACTGCTGGAAAACGTGAATGTCTGATTCTATTGCAGAAAGCACAACAACCACCTGCCTCTGGAGCTGAAAAACATTCTCCACAGCACAGAGGTAAGATAACTTCATTTTTATCAGCTGCTCTGTGCAGAGAGCATGCATTCAGAAATGCACTGCAGAAACCACTGCCTGTTATAGCTAATAGCACTAATGTCTGATAATTGGTTGATGGCATTCCAAACATCTTTGTCTTTAGAGGGAGAATGAGGAAGAGTTTTGAAAGAGATTCTAAACTTTGAGATTTTACTGATTCTAATCTGTTTTGGATGTGCATCACCTGGGAGCTTATTTACACTACACACACCTGGCTGTTCAACCAGCTATGAGAAAATATTAATCATTAATTTATATACACACATATACACACTGTTAGTTAACATAAATGCAGTTAGACTTGCTTTCAAAGACAAACTCATCATTCTGAATGCAGTGAGTTACCCTCTGCAGTCTGCATCCCTGCTTCACTAAATCCAAGGGCAGCGATTGTCCTGGAGCCATTCACTGTGCTCATTGCTGGGGATTGGGCTGTTGGCTTTTAATGTCAGACTGCCTCTTGGTAACTGTAACCCAAACATTGAAACCCAAGTGACAACAGAAATTAGCTACAATTACAGACTTGTGGTTCTTTATTATCTTAAGGACAAACACAGAAGTAAGAACAGAGTGTTAAAGCAGTTCTTGGAAGAGTTTTACTCTGCATAGCCCTGCCTCACAAACACTGGGGGAAAACTCCAAACTAAGGAAAAATGGAAAATATTTCACATGGAAGTGATTTCAAGTCTGGTGTTGCACTTTTACCTCAATAGGGGGATAACTACAATTGCTAGATCATACAAGGTGAATAAAAATGACTGAAAGGAAAAAAAATAAGATTTTGTGCCTTAAATACAACCCACTCTTAGCTGGCCTCTTCTGATCGGGTATCTGAGATAGAGATCTGTCAGCAGCAGAATCAGAAAGTGAAATGCAAAGCTGCAATGGAAGGTGGCACATCCGTGTCCTTTGCATATTAACAAGTTCTTTATTGTGTCCCCACTAGAAATAAGGTAGCACCAGTCCTGAGCCTCTTTTTAATTAAATAGAACACAATATCCTGTATTGCTTTGTTTGCTTCTATTGAAAAGGCTCAGAAAGAACTAAGAGAAAAAAAGGGCCACAAGGGAAACACAGGACAAAAAACGAATTAAATTCTTGGGAATGGTACTTGCCTTTGTTGTTTTCTCATTTAGGAGATCAAGTTGCTTTTGTTTTTCTGTGAGAGGCAAAGAAAATACTTTTCTACAGAGAAATTCTTGTTTAATTACTATTGGAAGAAAACTGTCCAGCCAATACATTACTTTTTTTTTTTTTTGCTTGGATGCACATTATTCTTTTTGACAGTAAGTCAGAAACCACTAGATCTGCTGCTTGTTGTAGCTTTCCAGCTGACCAGGTCTTATTTCTAAAGCCAGAGTCAAAACCTATGATCAAGAACTAAAATAACACATTTTCTGCAAGCTTTGAGCACTCTCAGGCAGTCTCATGCCTTCCCATTGACTTGGTTGTACTTGCCTTGAAAAACCATTGTGTGTATACCTAAGACACTTGAAGTATCCGCTGTGTTTGCCAAAGCAGTGCAAATCTGAGTCTTAAGGTGGCAAAACCAGCTTTTCCCTGTAGAAAATGATATTATTAATCAGGCACCTCCTTTATTTCTCTGCAGTAACTGCAAGCTTTTGGATGACTGCTTTGGGTGGTGCTACTGCTCACCCAGCTGCAGGCTTACTGCAGAAAAAGAGTTAACAAAATGATTTAGAATAGGACCTGACAGAACAGGAGAAGCTCACTAATCCATTTCCTCCATTTTTTCACATTCCCTAACCCAAAACAGGCTCTGCGCTCCCTACACCATTTGTCACTGATTCCTGCCTGAGGAGTGATAATGGAAACATTTTCTATACAAACAAGTAGTTGATTTCAGAGCTAAGCTGCATGAGTAACAGAAATACGAAGTGTTTGTCACTGCTGACTTCCCAGGCTGCAGTTCCCATCAGCCTAAGGCAACCTTAGGAAGTGCAACACACAGAGTTCTTTCTATTTCCTATTGGAAACAGTACACCTTTTCCTCAGCTGCACGAGGAAGTGAAACCAATACACCATTGCAGATGCACCACAAAAAATCTGGATATAGTTCCCATCTCCTCCCGAAAGAAAATTAGAAACGATCTGTGGTATTCTCTTTATGACTAGGACAATGTGTTTGAGGGAATCTGCAAATTGTCTGAGGACATAAGAGATCCACATCCTTGGTGCTCAGGCATGACCTCAATGAAGTCACTTTAGGCCTTGTTTGAACCATTTATTACAGATGTGTCGTAGGGCTTTGTTATTTTTCTGTCCTTTGCTATCTGGAGAGCAAGGGTCTACACCTCAAAATCCCTCATGGCATTCCCAGCCTCAGACACCACGTTAATCACAATCCATAGAAAGCTGTAGGCACAAAGCTCGTAGGTTCTTGGCATCTTGATTCTCCATCTGTCAAATGGGCAAAATCATGTCCATTGGTATCTTACAGCTGCATTACAAAAATATCTGCATTAAGTCCTGGGAGGCACTTGTCTACTGCAATATGTAGACCTTCCTCAGAGCCAGCTGCATCACACGGCAACAACAAAACTACATCAGAAAGAAGGCTCACGTGCAGAGGAGGTTCCTTTGCTAGACTCCCCACTAAGAGAAATAATAGATCATCTGGCACACAATTAAATGTACAACTGTTCTTCTAAGCAACCTTCACTTCTGTGACTACCTTTCACAGACAGACACCCGTCTGCAGGATCTGCAAGCACAGTGGGGTTTTTTCAGATCTGTGAGTTCTTAGATTCCTCTTCAGATGGAGGGATGAGAACAGCTGCCTTCACACTTGGCAGATGCCTAACTTAACGTGACTCCGAAGGAAAGGCAAATTCTCAGAGAGGTTTTCAGGCAGAGCACTGACTAGTAGAGGAGGCTTAAACTCCTGGCTGAAGAAACTGGCATTCATTGTGTCCTACCCCATTCAGGGAAACACGTCTGTGCTCATATTCTTGGAACACTGTTTGCACATCCCAGTAAACAGCACTGCCACAAAGAAGCCCCTGCTCTGCCCCCAGTGCTTCCCTGTGGCCACACTCAAAGCTGAGAGTGCTGGTGAAGAGCTCAGCTCAAGAGATGCCAACCTTAAAATCTGCAGAGAGTTAGCTGGCAATAAGTTACACTAGCTGAATGCACAAAACAGAAGACAAACAGAACAAACTGTTTCTCTCTCCATTCCAAAGTCAGCTCTGGAAAAGAATTACATGAAACCCAAGGGAAATCACATTCCCATCCTTCTGCTGTCATACCCAGCTGTTAGCTTTTAGATTTTCAAGGAGAAGCACAAAAGGAATTCTGCACATCTCCCGCACCTACGTATAAATCAGCGTGCTTTCACTCCACTAACTGTTGTCTGTATTACACTGAAAGCTGCCAGCACTCTCAGGGCCAGAAGGTTCCGGTAGGTTTCCACCTCTGACTTCTCACTCCTCCTTTGAGCACAGCAGCCAAGTAACCTGGTGGCACATTTCAGGAAAGCTGGAGGAAACTCGGCAGGAGCGGTGCAGCGCGCAGGCTGTGAGCACAGAGCCCTCAGCCTGCCTGCGTGATGCAACCCCTCCTCCCCCTGCTGCTCAGGAGCGTCTGCTTGAAGCTGGGAACTGCACACAGCTGAGCTCAGAACTTTGGGAATGGCTCTGAGAAGACTGAGGAGCTGGCAGTCAGGAGCTCTGGCACGCCTGGCAGCTGACACGTGCTGTAGGAGCTTTCTCCTTTCCAAACCCTTCATCTCTGCTAAGGACAGGGCAGACACAGCTCAAAGACGCTCGCATCTGGAAGGATCTCTGTTTGGATTCTGCTGCTGATAACAGAGCCACTCACATCCACAGAGGAAGAGAGGAAAATTATTGGAAACAGCAAGGCACTTTTCAAAGCGAGGACTGAAGGAGGCAGATTTTCCCCTCCTTCCCCTTTTGGGAGAAAGGAGTTGCCCAACCAAGTCATGAGACTTTCTCACACTTCCCAAAGCAGGCTCCTGGAGCGATGACACGGCACCACTGAGTCTGGGTGGCGCAGCCCCGCAGCACGCCCTGAGTGCAGGCAACCTGGTAGGCACGGAGAATGGAGAATGAGGTTGGCAAATCTGTGGACAATCAAATGGACAAATACATGTAATAATTTGGAAGTTTTCTTTACCTATCTTTGCTTTTATTCTGCTTCCTTTCACTCCCTGATTTGTCATGCATACACCCCGTACTGATTTAGCCGTGCAGCTAATTCTTTCTTACCCTCCCCTCCATAATTTAGAGTTACAATAATGGGGAAATCAGAAAGTCAAATGGATATTGTGGAAAAATCAACAAAATCTGGGAAGAAATCCTGGCGCTTCGTGGCCATCGGGCTGGCTGTCCTGCTGCTCCTCATGACTTGTTCTGCAGTCGCCCTGGTAATCCTGTATGCCAGCAGCAGAGGTAAGTAACCCCTGAATAATTTTCCTTTTTCCCGTGCAAGCAACATTAAGGTCTTTTCTGCAGAGCCAAATGAAAACAAAAATACAGAGAGAAGGTGAGCTCACCTCTCTGAGGGAGTTGGAACTCACCGAGAGGGGATTCTGGCATTTTATTTCATTATTAAATTACAGGAAGTAAGATTTAAGTAATTCTGTGCATTTTGTTGAGTTTATCATCTGTTTGACAAAGGTAAAAAAAATGCTGCACTATTATGGAGGGGAAGTGTGGCTGTGTGTTTTTACATTTCCATATGTTGTAGCACAATAAGTGTCAGTGCACTGCTGGAGTGGGGGAGAGACTTCTTTGAAATTGCATCGTGCAATTTGAGCTCCAGGTGAAATGAGCTTCAGTGACTTCCATGAGAATGATCTGCCAGAAACCTGACAACAAGGTTTGATGTGCTCTGCCTGCACACAGTAATTGCAGAGCAGGGATACTCCCCATTTTGGGGGAGTAATAATTCAAGAGAAAAGCCTTTTTTTATTGTTTACTTTTTCACTGCCAGCAATTGAGTGTTATCAGCATTTGTTCCAATGCTGGATGAAATCCCTGAGCGTTTGGTATTCATAACACTCAGCAGTAGTTGTTCATTTTTATTCTGCTTAAGAGAGGAGAAAAAACTCCCGTAAGCTAAGTCCTACAGCAGGCATTTCTGTATCAAAACACTGAGCTATGAAGAATTTTTGTTGCTTGGATGCATAAAAGATATGAGAAACCTGCTGTACACATTGCTTCTTGAGTTCAGGCAAATCAAAATTCAGGCACTGTTAACATTTGTCCAGATATTGGCCTCGCATCCAGGTCCATGAGAAGAAGCTGCATGCAAAGCCAGCGTGTGCATGTTAAAAAGAAAGCTTGTTTGTGGAAAAAGAATTCCAATATATAAATATTTTTCAGGCCTGTATCAGCAATTAAGCTTTCATTTGAAATGCTTCCCAGATTCAGTCATTCCCGAGGAGAACGTGAGTGCAAAATGATAGCAAAGCTGCAGTGCTGCTTGGCCTGTTGGCTATTTCGCTAATGGAAAATTAAGAGTTTTTTCTTCTTTTATCTCCATAAAACAAATAAACAAAAAAAAAGAAAAAAAGAAAGAAAGAAAAAAAAGAATGGCTGAAGCTCAAGCAGCAGCAGTTCCACAGATCTAGAAGCTCGTTGGGGATTTTTGATATCTAGAGCAGCTTTCATGCTCATAAAACCTTGCCTAACCAAGCAAGAAAAAGTTTAGTAAGAATAGCAGAGTAATATTTGGGTGAGCAAAGAAAGGGAGGCAGACAAGTGAAGTGGTTCGTTTTTGAATCTGACTGCAGCCTGTTCTCAATTACACCTTTCCATCACCACCTACACACCCATCCTGGCAGCCTTTTCATAGCTCTCTCTCAGCTATGTTCCACAAATATTTACCAACCTCCAAATCTCATCACTTGCTGCAGCACTTACAGTTTGAAGAACACTTCAACACATATTGTAGCTGTCAAGTCATAACCAATGGCTTCTCTGAACAGACATGAGTTGCAAACAATTTGCGTTTTCATTTAATTGCCAGTCCTGACCACTCAAATCATCCATTTAATTGATATATTATTCACCTGCTGGCTCCCAGGTTTGTATGTTTCTCTCAGGTAAGATGGGCAAATATTTTCTTTCTGTTTGCATCCCTCCTGGTTGCCAGCAGTCCCACCTATTGCACAGGCTGCTAGAGCTGAGGGCCCAGTCCTGCACCTGATAGCATTTACAAACAAACAAAAAGAAACACAATCCTTGAAGTAAGGAGCACCTCGTTCTGGGATTGGATTTCCAAAAGCCATTCCGTGCCCCTTGCATTTCCTATGCTGTGAATGGAATAAATGTGCATTTAAATAATGGGTTTGTGAGAGCCTGCTGACTGTGAGCAGCATCTGAGCTCAGCACCAGCACAAAAAGAAGAGGTTGTGGCTGAGATCTGGCTCATGTCCTAGACTGCTGATGGCTCATCGTTCTTTAGCTCCATGGATGTTCATTAGTGAGGCATCCTAGTCAAAGGACGTGGAGAATGTAAAGAAGTGGCAGCTAACACAAAAGTCACTGTGAAATGACATTTGGGTGGCAAGACTCTGCTCTGTCCCAGTTCTGCTAAGATGGAGCTAAGTGAATGCAAGTGTGAGTGTTGTCAGTGGGAGTGCCAGGCCATGCACTGGGCAGCAGAAGCGGCCACTATCCCATCTGCTGATCCCCACCTGAAATTCTGTCTGAAATTGGCTGAAAGATGCATTTTACGTTTGTTTCCAGTTCTCTGAGGTTCAAGAAGTGCAGCATGCAAAGCCTCAAACAAGTGAGCAAAGGCTCAACAAATACCTCACAAAGAGGTCATATCTCATACACAGTCAGGCTGGCTTGGTTCTTTGTCAGGAAAAATAACACACACAAAAGAACCACTTTCTGAAGTAAATTGAGAGCCCCTCGCCAGCCATTTCTGATCATCTCTTTTTGTGGCAGAGTTTCAGAGCACTCAGTGTGCAACCAAGGTTTCAGAACAGATTTGGCTTCCCTGCTTATGCATCTCAGTTACATTTTCATGGTCACAAAGTGCTTTTTGAATGAGGGGTTTGAATCCTGTTGAAAGCAGCTGGATTCCAGAAACCAAAGTAAAACACTGAGGTGGTATTAAAGGGAGAAATTTCTATTAAAAACAGGCTTCATCTGAGTCCTGTCCCAACCCTGAGAAATGCTGGAGGAAATACAGCACACTCAGAGCACTTCTCACCCTGACCAGTACTGCTTCTTAAGGAAGATTTCAGAATGGCTTTGAACTATTGGCTTTTCCCTAGAAAGAAGTGTGTGTATGCACACATACATGTATATATATATATTTAACCTTCTCTGTGGAAGAGCCCATGGCTTTTAAATATATATTAGAGAGTTTAAGAAACTCCACCAATTGTGCTTGTTTCCCCTGGTTATTAAAAAATGCTGAAGCCCTCTACATGAAGCTTCATATCGTTACACATGTTTTGCTCATCCCATGTTCAGACACTGAACTATTACCAGCCATGCAGACTTACTCCCATGCAGCACAACTGCACTCTACTGAACCCTGAATGTTACATTCCCAATCACAGTGAGGGCTTTTTATGTTGCTTCCTCTGATGAACTTCAAAGCCCTCTTTCCTTCCCTACTGTTTTATTTCTATCTGAATTACTGTAATCTTGTTTGCTGTAATGTAAAACATGTGTTTTCATGGGAAGGAAGCTTTGAGCAACTTTTCTGCAAGCACCCCAGAGTAAGGATCAAAGAAGTTTATGATCAGATGCTGTTACAAAGTCGAGGTGTTGAGTTCCAGATTTTACATCAAGGCCCTCTATCACTGCCATCAGCCTCACAGCAGCACATTTAGCAGAGAGCACCAAGCAGGAGGAGCTGGGCACTGCTCCAGCTCTGCTCATCCCTCACACGTTAGCAGTGCATTGGGCTTCTGCAGATTTTCTTCACTGGAGGAATTTCACAAACAGAGACAAGGTATTAAAAAAGAGAAAACTAATATCCAAGAGTGATACTTTTCAGATTCTGCTGCGATGGGGATACAGATTCATTTCTTCACATAATAGTTGCACATGTTTGTTTCTGGTTTGGGTTTTTTTCCTTCTTTTAGAAGCTCTTGCAAAACATTTCTATCACGGAGACAATGAGCAGGTGAGTTAAAACTCACTGCTGAGAATGCTGTTGTACTTCTTGCACAGAAGTGTTCCACACGTATCCACAGATAAGAGACGTGTTTGACATTGATATCTTTTACTGGCACTGAGTTGGTGGATGACTGGTAGTGACTTCCAACTAATTCTGTCTGCTCTTTTACTCCTTTCTCTACAGGCACTCAGTATGGTACCAATTCAGGCAATATATGTACCACACCTGGTTGTGTTACAGCAGGTAACGACTCTTACAATGGTGATTATTATAGAAGTGATGTTTTACAAGTGATCTGCCCAATCTGAACAAACAAGGCAGGCTTTAAGACTGGATCAGTATTAAAGGAATAGACCTATTTCTGTCAAAGGCAATAAGTATAGGTGTCCTCAGAAACAGCTGCAAGTGTAAACACTGGGACCAAAAAACCCAAATCTGTTGTTATTTCTCCATTATGTATTTTCATGGTAAGAAAGCAGTACAGGAAGATTTCGATTATGGTCAGCGGTTCTCTAGCCTGAGCCACAATTACATGAATTGAGCAACATAATCTATACCTATAAAGTATCACATAAATCCCCTTAGAATTAATTCTGCTAAGGAGCATGGATTGTACACACAGAGCTATTCATTTCGAGCATCTACCGGTGTAACTCCATCACATGCAATTAAGAGAGGTACGACCACAGCAGAAATGTTCAGTCACCCCCTGGAAACACTGACTTCATAGGCGGGTACCTCAGGTATAAGTCAGTGAGCTGTGGCAGAATTACCATATTGTCATTTACGAGCTCCCTCTGTAAAGCACTCCAATTGCAGTGCAGATGTCTGCTATCAGACACTTATTTGTGTTTTTAAACAAAGAGTATGATCCTTTGAGTCATGGTACATGAGCACAAGTCTTATCCATGTTAAGTAGCATGAGCAAGGGGCCTTCTTTCCAGGCGTGTTGGTGGCAGTCTCTGGTAGTCCCAGAGATTACTGGGTAGTTTATGGAACTCAACTCTCTAATTTTGATATGTAGCTGCTAGAATCATTCAGAATATGGACACAACAGCTGATCCTTGCAAGGATTTCTACCAGTATGCCTGTGGAGGCTGGCTGAACCGGCATGTTATCCCAGAAACGAGCTCCAGATACAGCATTTTTGACATCCTGAGGGATGAGCTGGAGATCATCCTAAAAGGTAGGAATGAGGCTTCTCTATCCTTGGTTACACATTAGTGTTTAATTTCAGCCGCACTATTTATTGTGCATTACGGAGAGAAGTGTTGATTGTGATTGTGATTTTTTATCTCCAGTCCTTTAATCTCTCCATCCTTTACTACATCCATCTTGTCATAACATCTTGTTCTCACTAAAAATTGTTGGTGATTTGGTACTAACTTCAAAGGGAGATGGACAAGCTGCATGCATGTCCTTCCTGACACTGTTCTTTTGATAGCTCCTTTAAAGAGCACTCTAGTTTAACAGTAATGGAAGCCTGAGGTAACAAGTATTTTTCACAGCCCTCAATTCTCAGTGATTTCTATGAAAAGATCAAAGATCTGCAGGGCAAAAATCTCACGGCAATGGATCTTTCCCCAGGTGTGCTGGAGACTGCAGATCAAGGGGACAGAGAAGCGTTCCAGAAAGCTAAGATACTGTACAAGTCATGCATGAATGAGAGTGAGTCCCTTCTTGTTTTGTTCCTTTGCTCAATGCCAAATGTACAACCTGAACGAAGGTCCATATAATATCCGTGGAATCGTGTAGCCTTGTCTGGAACATCATTCTTCAAATGATGATACAGTTGCCTTGGTATATGGCATGGGTGCTGCTTACCATCCTCAAACATGCAAAGCCTTTCCTTCTGTATGCAAAAAACTGCAATTCATTTCATTCTTTCCAAAGCCATTCAATCAAACTCATGCAGGAGACTGATGATTTCATGGTCTCTCTCGTTTTTTACAATGATAGACTCAGTTCCAGATTTAAACTGTAAGGAATATTTTCTATTTTTCTTCTTCCTCCATTCCTGCTCACCCTTCCTCCCAGCTCTCCAAAACCAAATAGTATTTTTTTCTCCTCTCTCAGGTCTGATAGAGCAGCGAGATTCATTGCCTCTGCTAGAGGTCTTAACAATGGTTGGAGATTGGCCAGTGGCTTCTGCAGACTGGAACAACACCAAAGGTAATACTGTGCCTGGAAGAGGCAGAATTATTTACTGCACTAAGGTGACAGCTGTCCTGCAGAGCCTGACTTTTCCTTATGAAGAAAAGATTAAAATGTAGGATGCAACACGTACATATCTGTCCTGTTCAAATTGATACATTACTAAATAATGTCTGTTTTTCCTTTTATCTCCAAGAACCAAGCTGGAGAATGGAAGAGAAACTCTCCATAATGAACTCCAGATTTAACAAACGTGTCCTCATTGACATGTTTGTATGGAATGATGACCGGGATTCCAGCAGACATATCATCTATGTAAGAAAAATACTGCCAGGAATTATTTATGTGCCCCAGAATTATAACATGTTCTTATTTCCCCTACATATGGATCAGCTGTCCAAGAAGTCAGTGTGTATACACAACTGGCAAAATTTATGTAATGGTTCAACTGTCAGATACGTCTCAAAGTTATTTTGGGAAACATTCCATGGTAGCTTTTTCTGCTAAATCAATGGACTTTTGCTGATTTACAGCATTTAAGGGTTGAAACTGCTTGTGACTTGCAAAATGATTGTGAGGTTTATTATATAGCAAGATAATATTTCAAAAGTCAGTATGTGTATGTTCAGAGCTTGTTCATGCATTCTTATGCATGAAGTGTAGCCCACAAGTCAAGCAGCTTCTTTTCTAAGTTGCTTAAATTTATTTTTCTATCTCAATGACTACTTAAAGACTTTCCTCAATAACCCACTCTGAGTATCCATCCTGTCACCATCTAGAAATTCAGAGACAGAAGTTGTACTTTCCATCTCACCTCAGTTTCTAGAGAGCTGAAGTTCTTGAATGTTTGGTAGAAGCTCCTTGTTGGCCATTCCAAACTGGATGGCATGTGCAGCATTTCAAGGATGTTGCCTTTCAAGGACACCTTTGGACAGCACCGGTTCCTGTTCATCACTAACTAAAGAAATGTATATGATCTCCTTCAGATTGACCAACCTAGTTTAGGAATGCCATCCAGAGATTACTACTTTAATGGGGGCAACTACCAAAGGGTAAGTACCCCTTGTGATTTATTTACTATGTGCTACTAAAGTAACATCATTAAGTATTCCTGTGTTCTGGAAAACTCAAACATACGAATCTTCACGTTACAGAGCAGATGATCACATTCACTGCTCCATTTTTCTCTACTTACACCAAAGTTTCACCAACTTTACAAAAGGTCAGAACAAATGTCTAAATATCGAGACTCCTCAGAACTGGCTAATGCACACCGATCAGAAGAAAGTTATGTGAACAAAATACAACTGTATTTTATAACTTTTAACAGTTTCTAATTTTGAAGGATAACTTTCACTAAAATTGTGAACCTATGTTTCTTGTATCTTCTAAAACCACCTGCTCTGGTTGCTGTCATAGAAGGAACTGAAAACTTGGTTATCAATACGACCTAAAGTGACAATTCTTCTGTACTGAGCATGCAATACCACAAAATGACTCGTGTTCAAGACCAAAATATTCAAAAGCTCACATGTTCATTCAGAAAAAAAAACATAAATCAAGTTTTCCATGGAATAGCAAATCAATGTTAATTAATTAATTAATTAATATAATTACTCAGCTGGTAAGAATCTGCTGCCACTTCCTTCCTTCCCTCCTCATGTCCCCCAAAATTACATGGCAGTTCTGAGAGATTAAATCCTAGCTGCTCTTCTGTGTCAGGGCTCAGGGCAGAATTGTGAGGTTTCTGTAATTACTTATCAGGCTGTGTTTGCAACAGTTTACTAATTTATCAGTTTCCAAGCTCAAGATAATGCTTGAGTACTTTTTAATTGTCAATTATGTCATACTGGAGTGAGGATTTGCAACTTAACGTCGAACTCATTTTCCTAGCATGAACTGAAGGGAATAGAGAGAGAACGATCAGCATTTCAGACTCTTGTCTAGTGGCTGGAAAGACAGATTAAAAAAAAAATAAAAAGAGAGAGACTAGCTTTCTTATGACTTCACTGCATTTGAATATATTTCCATTTATTATATGGTCTAAAATACATTCCTGTGAAATCTTTATGAGACTGTTTTTCCACACCTTCTGGCCACCTTTATAAACAGCCAACTTCTGTTCATCTGTCTCATAATAACAACACATAATCTGCACATGGCTGTGTTGGGAACAACAAAGAGCTGCTCGAAGTTTGCTGGGAGCTGCTGGAACCAGGATTCTGTTCTACAAGTTCAACGTAGTAGCAGTTACATTAAAAGGGACATTTATGCATCCCTGCTCAAAAATCAGATTCGGAAGAGCTCGTAGGGGGTAGAAAATCAGGCACAGTACACGGATTATCTTTACTTAGCAAAAGAAAACCCAAAAGCATTTAAAATAACTAAATAAGAAGGGCTGTGTTTTTAATTTTTATGAATAAAGAGGAGAGACAACCCCTTTTTATTTGCTATTTAACAGCTCACTTCCCACAAACAATGAACCAAACTGATGACCCAAACTCCCCCTCTGCGTTGTCCAGCATCTTTTGGCACAACTCTTACTGAGGCTGTGGGAGTCCAGCCTGATTAAGGCCTCAGCATTCAGCCTAAAAACACAAACCATTATCATGTAAGTGCCCGGACTCGATTTCAAAACAGCTATTTTATTTATCTGGTTTCCAAGGTCTACGGAGGAAGAAAAGTATGCAATAATGGGTAATATTAAGCTTTTTTGTATCATAGGTCTGTACTCAGCAACCAGATATCTTTTCAAGGCCCGTTCTGAGGCGTAACTCAGAGCCATAGCTTCCTCTTACAAATAAAGCAAAGGTATCACTGGGACCCATCCCAGAGAGCTTTTCTTTCAGTCTGTGAAAACAGAGTTTAGAGGATTTATGGTATTAATTTCAGAGAACTTAAACCCTTCATGTTTACTCCTCTTTTTGGCGAGTAGGAATCACTCCCGTAGTGCAACTCAAAGCACAGAGCTTTCTTTTTGCTCTGGTTGAAATTCTAACCCCAAACTCCAGAGTTAGCTTGCTTAGGGATGCAAAAAATATTGCTTTTGTTATGTATTTTGAGACTGGGAACTGCACTGCAAAGTATTACGGGATGAACTCATAAGGATTGCAGCAATATCTGTTACAGTAAGGAAAAAGAAAAATGACAGTAAAATTAGAAATGGACTGTAGAAGCTGTGCCATTGAGCCCAACATTATCACAGCAGACTGTAAAAGCTAAAATGACAATCATTTGCTTAATGACAAATGACAGCAAACCTTTCCATAATGACCCTACGCACACATAAAATTTCTTCTGTGCAGGTAAGGGAAGCTTACCTGCAGTTCATGATCACTATTGCTAAGATGATCCGAGAAGACATGAATGTATCCAAAGACGATTTGTTTGTCCAAGAGGAGATGGCAAAGGTTATGGAGCTTGAAACAGATATTGCAAATGTAAGTAGAGCAATGAAGAACCTCTCTGGATGTTTGGGTAGAAGGAAGAGTCTTAATTTTCAGCAGTTTGACGCAGTAAAAACTCATGGCCAAAGGAAAAAAATAGCAGGGGGGTGAGAAGAGAAGGAAGCTTTCTGTGCCATGAGCAGCCCAGAAATCAGAGCCTCTGTGTGTATAATTATCTCTACTGCATGCACTGCTATCATGTCTGCTCTAGCCCTAGCCATATTGGGTTTTTTGGAAGTCTCCTAAATCAAAATGCTTCATGTTCTGCTAAATGCACATCGTGATAACCCCAGGATTAGCTCCCTTGCAACATTAGTTTGCGTTTTTTGGGGTGCAGTAGACTTATAAAAGCTTGGTTGTCCGTTCTGAGAAAGACGAAGGGAATCTCTTGCTTCAAAAGATTAATGAAGCATTATTGATTTAGAGGTGCCCGAGTTGTTGTACTGAAACGTAGAAAGCAACACTGGACGGCAACTCTGCTCTCGTTTCTCCCCCACAAAAAGACCCAAACCTGTTTTTATTCTCAGTGATGTTTACATGTTTATGTGTGCACACACGTTCCTGTGACTTCAGCCATTGGCGTCTGTGTCAGTTGATCATGGTAATAACTTTGTGAATGTCTTCAGGCAACTACCCCAGCAGAAGAAAGGCATGATGTAACCTTGTTATACAACAAAATGACCTTAAAAGAGCTACAGGAAAAGTTTGCGTTGAACGTAAGTGTTCTCTAGTGCCTGTTGCTTCTACTACCAGCACTATAACATTCAGAGGCATGGAAAGTGTGGACAGTTACTAAGGCACTTAACACCATGAGTATGTGTCTCCTTTCTGCCTAGGAATTTAACTGGACCTTCTTCATCCAGGGTGTCATGTCTTCAGTAAGTGTTCAGGTTGACCCAGAAGAAGAAGTTGTTGTATATGGCATGCCATACTTGCAAGAGCTGAAAGCAATTATCTCCAAGTACTCAGCAAGGTAAAAAAAAATAAAATTTGAAACAATTCTGTGACAAGTCACAGAAATACTGTGGAAACAAATTATTGGGCCCAATTGCTAGTTCTCCTAGTTCTCTTAGAAAAGAGAATCACACAGCATCAGTGTTCTCCTCTGACAGTCTGCACTAATGTTACTTTTTCTAAGGGATTAAAGTCAGCTTTGCTTTCCACACAGCACCATCCAGAACTACCTCATTTGGCGACTGGTAATCGATCGAGTCAGCAGCCTGAGTCGGCGCTTCAAGGATGCTCGGGCCAGCTACAGGAAGGTATCTCCTCTCTGCCAGCACCAAGCTCTGCAGTCTCTTTAGGAGAAGAGTCCCCCATTCACCAAGTCAACACAGAGACATTGTCAGAGCACGTAATCACAAAACAAAGTTGAAGGAACAAGAGAAACTTTTGTCTTTAGTTAGCTTTCTCATTAGGCAGCAGTTTGAGGATTTTTAATAAGAGACGTGTTGGCAGAATTGATCCTGTGGTGTTTTATATTCTAGGCACTTTATGGGACAACACTGGAAGAAGCCCGCTGGAGAGAATGCGTGAGTTATGTCAACAACAACATGGAGAACGCAGTAGGAGCAATGTATGTCAGGGAGACATTTGCTGGTGAGAGCAAGAGGATGGTATGTAGTTTCCCCTTTGTACTATTGTACCTCCAGTGTCCACAGTGAGCATTCCCCTCCATCTGATCTCCCAGCCTATTTTATCTGGTAATGATACCCACCAGCCATGAGTCAGGAAGCATAAGAACTCACTTTGATTCTCTTTTAAATGCCAGGTACAAAACACAGAATTCTGGGGAAATCAGTTTTCAGTAGGAAACCCTTCATCACCTTAACTGTGTTTGGGAAAAAATAGCATGTAAATAATTCATTTTTTATCTGCCTCTCTTTTAGGTCCAAGATTTAATAGATAAGATTCGTGAAGTGTTCATTGAGACTTTAGATGAGTTACAGTGGATGGATGAGGCATCTAAAGCAAAAGCTCGTGAGAAGGTCAGAGAGAACATGACACTTCCATATTCTTTCATGAGTATGAAATCTTTGGAATATTGTAGCGTTAGTTTCCAAATGAGAAAAGTTTAATGTCCATTATCCTGTTATTTATTATCCATCCTGTGACATTTTCCTTTTCTTTTTTTATCCCTTATTAGCTCACATACATTTTTATTTCCCTTAATGCATCTCGTGAACCACATTATAAGTGAGAAGATGACACCCATCAACTATACAACAACTGAATACAATGCAATTCCCCAAAGGAAAGTTTTCACTGACTTTAGAACTATTGGCACAGTTGCCAAAGAAAAAGAAGTTAAGCTGAATCTTGTTAAATAGTTCTGTAAGGTCTGCAAGTTTACCATAGTGATTGGCCACACTTGGAGAGGAGAAGACAACTGTATGTCTGTTGGGGTTTTCTTGTTTGCTTGTTTGAAGTCTCACCAGGCAATAGGATGTTTTCAGCTACTGGCATCCCAGTTCTCACAAACAGGTGTGCAATAACAAAAATGAATTTGAATCAAAAAAGGAAAGGTTAAACTCTTTTCTTCTAGGCGTTGGCAATTAAAGAACAGATTGGCTACCCAGATTATATTTTGGAAGACCAAAATGAAAAGCTAGATCAAGAATATGCCAATGTAAGTACACTGTATGTACCTCAGTAAGTACCTCACCTCTGTATAAAAGCCTGCACTTATTCTCTTGCCACACTGAGTACTTAGACCTAAAGTAGCTATCATTTCCAAGTGACTGGAAAGCATCTAAACTTGATTGAATGGAACATTTTGGAAATTAGCTCTTTGCATGCATTTATAAGTGATACTTTTTAATCAAAATATTTTAGAAGCTGCATTCAGTGGCACAAAGAATTCCTCATTCAGCACATCTTACCAATACCAAGATATCTTTCTTCAGCTAAACTTCAGTGAACACAATTACTTTGAGAACATCCTAGAAAATCTGAGAGCTGGAGCCCAAAAGAGCTTGAAAAAACTTCGAGAAAGAGTTGACCAAGACATGTAAGTTTCAAGGAACAAGTACATGTCAGGTACATAACCTTAAGTCCCGAATTAGTGGTGTCACAAGTACTGTGTCAAGATAATGGTAGATAGAGCAATCAGGGCAGCACGTGACACTGAGAGGACAAAAGATGTGGGAAGAGCAACATCTTAGGCTGATGCTGCTAACACTTGCCAAGAGGCCATGGCTTCAGACTGCTTTGAAGTGGGCTGACCAGAAGTGTATGTCAGGTAGAAGAGAAGGAGGGGGGATGGGAGAAATACAAAGAATAAAAGGTTGTCAAGTTATGGGTAAAATTTTCCAAAAGAAGCTTATTTCAAACAAGAATTATTTCTCTAAGTTAGTACTCATTATCCATGAAACAGTGGACTCCAACTGCAGACATTTGTATATCTGATTCCCGATTTGCAATGACTGTGATTATTCAGTTTTAACTAAAATTTTTCAAGAGACAAGTTGGGTCCTAACTTCTAATTGCAGCAACTACCTTTGCTGCTCAGAATGTCTTCTAAATGTTAATTTTCTTATGAATGTGATACTTCATTTCCTCTTAAGCTCAGATAGTGTTGAAGTGACCTGGGAACAGCCACCACATTCCACCCAGTGTCACTGTTCAACATTCAGGAGCAAATGTGTTTCTCGCTTTAATTTGTATTCTTCTGGATGAAAGATGCCAATAAGTGAGACATCATCTATTTCCTATTATGAGTATTTCTTTACAACTGCATTCAGTGGCACCCTTCTTCCCATCTCAATCCTTTAAATGCAATCTACATTTGTGAATAAGAGTAATTCAGTAAAAAGAATGTTTACAATATTCATGAATTTGTGTGCAATGTTTCTTTTCAGATGGATAATTGGAGCTGCAGTGGTCAATGCATTCTACTCTCCCAATCGGAACCAGATAGGTAAGTTAATACCAATTTTAAACAGTTGTTAACCAGTCATTGCTTCAGAAGCGTGCAAGGAGGCAAACCTGCCTGAGCCTTTGTGGAAGCTGAGGGCAAGGTAGGCAGACTGTTCTCTTCAAACAGCAGCTTTGTTGATGAATATTCAACTCCCCACCCCCCTTCTTGGCAGGCATAGTTCATATACTGTAATTGGAACAGCCTTATGTTTGAAAGCCTGAGACAGTAACTGCTACTATACAAGTGCCAGCTTCAGCGACCAGGGAACGCTCAGAGTGTGTTCTGGGCTGTTTCTACTCATGTTTCCACATTCCTGATAAACATAAGGGCAGCCTTCCAGTTTGCTCTCTGCGCAGATGGTACAGAAGTAATTTCGCGGAGAGGTAAACTACATTAAAGAAACCAGCCTCTACTTACAGGAGGTTAGAGCTGAGATATTTTGCTGAGTTGCTAGCCTGATCCCTCTTGCTCTTAGTAGCCAAGATCTCAAATGTAAGAAGACATGATGAACGTGTCTGGTTCCACATATTCCCATTTCTGAGCTCATGCATGTGGCCAGAAGTTCACATTAAACCTAGAGACACTGTAGAGTCCTTGCTGAACCCCGAGGACCTCAAACAGGGGAGGAACCAAATCATTTCTACTCCATAGAGCTTTTTGCACTCCAGAGCAACAAGAGTATCACTATGTTAAGTAGTGCCCAATATGGTAAGAGAAAAATATGTGCCTTTTCTGACCAGACAAGAACTATATCCTCAGAGCATCAAGCTAAAACCACAGCCCAAGGGCAGATTTATATAATATTTTCCTAAAGGCAGGGACATCCAAAGCACCCATGATGTGACCCTTTAGCTTCATCAGAAAGAATTATTTCCCACTTCTGCAGCTTCCATTTACTTCTATATTGTAGGTACAGCAAGGCTATGAGTGATCCTTCAGCCTCAGCAGCACTCCTCCTGTAGCTTGCTAATAGATGCCATCATAGTGCTGCACATGTGTTCACCATCAGACTCTTGCCACATCATCCCTATTTACTGACACTGCTTTCATACTCACTGTTATCAGCTGTGAGCTGGCTTTCCAGACGTGAAATCTGGTCTTAATGAACAAAGTGTCTAATTATGGTATTTCAATTATTAGCAAATATCTCAGTAGAATTAAGTGCTTTCAGTCTTAATTCTTCTAGAAGCATGTACATCTCTCATTTTTCATGGGAAGAAAACTAAATCCTATCGCTTCTATATAAGGCTTTTTTCAGAGAGACTGAGGAAGGATGGACCTCCTGCTGCCCTCCCACAATGACATGGGAGTGCACTTGGAGGTCTGAAGCAGTTACTGTTCTGCATGTTTTACATGCTGAGTGTTTTTGGTGCTAATCAGCATATGATTGCTCACCTTTCTGCACCCAAAATAAAGCAATAAAACATCCATTAGTTCCCCTATAAAATGGCTTTAAAACACAAACTGTACCCATCTCCAGGAGACAGTTACCAAACTTCCTGTTCTTCACTCACTGCATTATATGTTGTAGATCAAATGAGGCTAAAGCTGAAATGCAAATGATGCTTGGTTCTCAGAAGAAATACTGTAATTGCAGATGTGCTAAATTAAACCTTTATTAACTTGTCATTCCCCATTTGTACAGAGGGAAGCAAATTCACAGGAGGAGGCACGATGTGTTTCTCATCGTTTCATATTTTAGATGCTCTCCTGACCTTTTAACCAAATAACCACGGAGTTTGCCAAGCATGCAGCAATAAAGCCATCTAGCTCCAGTTCCTCCCTCTCTGTTCCTCTTTGCAGTTTTTCCTGCTGGGATTCTACAGCCTCCATTCTTCAGCAAACACCAACCACAAGCCCTGAACTTCGGAGGGATTGGGATGGTTATTGGGCATGAAATTACCCACGGCTTTGACGACAATGGTGAGAAGATAACTGAGAAAGAATTCTTCTTTCAGTTGCATTCATTACATTGTAAGAAATTAAAATTATACACTTGGGTGACTGAAGTATCCATGCACAAGTGTGCACACACCTGCTAAGTTAATTACCTGGGAGCAATACTTGCACACTATGAGCATTCTCTTGAACAGTTTACACTGAACTTAGAAGGCCACTCAAGGTGTAAGAAGGTTTTTAAAACAAATTGAGTCAATGGCAATTCTCAGGAAAACCTGTTGCTTCTGCAGCAGCATCAGATTTGGAAGTACTATCAGTACAAACAGCTATGCTGGCTTCTAAAGTGAAATGAAATCTGTGCACTACGTTCTTCCTTCATTCCTTCTTTGTGATAAAAGAGCTGCTAGCACTGTCCTGAAATACAGGAATCGTTTTTCTCCCCGTGTGAACTTATGAAATAAATTTACTTTATTATCTTTCTCTAATGCGGCATAAAACAGTTTTGAATAAAGTCCCACTTCTGATACTGTAAGCCAGTAAAGTATTGAATTTCTCACACAGGTCGGAATTTTGATAAAGATGGAAATATGTTTGACTGGTGGAGCAATTTCTCAGCTATGCATTTCAAGGAGCAGTCTCGCTGCATGGTTCACCAGTATGGGAACTACACGTGGGAGCTGGCTGGAGGACAAAATGTAAGTGCAGCTGCCAGGAACAGCCACCTATAGGATCTTTTGTTTAGGACATTTAGGGGAAACAGGCTGATGCAGGTTTGACAACAGCCATCTCGAGCACTTGGTTCAAATTCAGTAACAGAGTGTCTAGAGAAAAGAATTCAGCAGTGCCCACTCCCACTTTTAGATTTACTTCTCTTCTAAAGCCTGCCTTCAATAAACCAATCAAAAGGGCAAATTTCTATCCAAAATGTAAAATAACAATTACTGGGGAAAAAGAAAAAAAAAAGCATTTCTCATTCACATGCTCTCCTTCTTTGTCCTAGCACAAAGTCACTGCTGCCTTCTGTTCCACACTGACCATCAGCTGTGCTTCAGCTTGTGGTTCTTTGGTTACTGATATTACTGACTGTAGAGTAAATGAGTGATTATTCTTTTACAGGTCAGTGGAATAAGCACATTAGGAGAAAATATTGCAGATAATGGAGGAGTCCGACAGGCTTATAAGGTAAATTTCAGATACACTCTGCGTGATTTTTACCTGATATTCAGCAATTCAGGATGCTTTTTATAGCACAGAAAAACTGACAACTAACATGTTATTACATAAAGTTCCAGCTTAGCTATATATCTGTAAGTTTATGTCCCAATAGACCCAAACCCAAGGTAGGATTGCTGGCATTCTTGCACCCAGAAGAGCACAGTTACACTCTGATTCTACATAATGCTTGGTGCTGCATTCTTCAGTTTCAGGTAAACAAGGGCCATGTTCATAAATAAGCACAATGTTACACAAGAAAAAGCACTCTCGATTTTCTAAAGCTCGTAATTCTGAAAATGGCAGCTACAACCACAAGCAGCTCATCACATGGCAGCAGGCTCTAATCTCAAGCAGTACAGCTTTGTGATATTAGGAAACAGAGCAATGCGGTCTTTTCAAGTTTTTCTCTCACACTTTTCATCTTTGATCTCAAAAGTGACATCAGGTAAGACAAGAAAAGATCCCATAGATGGTCCATCTCCTCCTCAAAAGGAATACAGATCACTTCTACCAGAACACCTGTCTCTAAACACTTAGCTCCTTTTGTTGCTCGCTTTGTCTTATGAGCTTTAGGAAATAACACAAATAACACAAGTTTCTTCTACCTTGATGCTGTGTCTTTTTTGTAGTAAGCAAAAAAAAAACCAAAAAACCAAGATAATTTCAGAACTCTTCTTTCCATAGTAAAAAGGCTGCTTCAACTAATCAATTATGTTCAAAATAAGAGAAATGCAACTGTATTTCAGAGCACTGCCTCTGTGCTGCAGCTGAAAGGTGTTTAGCATGCTGCTCTCTGTTAAAAACACCCCTGCATATCGTCCTATTTCAACAGGGAAGACAGCTTCTAGCCTCAGGGAAGTCCAGTATCTGTAATCCTCCAGGTTTACAAACCACTGTTATGAATAGGAACTCAGTATTTATTGGCACAAAGGTTCTTTCCATGTGGAGCTCAAGCGTGAGCATGGAATGTTCTTTTCTAAGAATAATCCCAGCAGATGTCAGGCTAAAACTTCTCTCCAGTTGTAATGTGGTAACAGTTAAGGGTGTTTATAGAAGAACATCCTGAATTTTCAGAAATCTAAACTGGAAAGTCTGAATCTGAGGAATACCATTAAAATTAATTACTTTGCTAATGTGAATACATATGTGATTCTGAGATGTATTACTCATGTGGAAGAGCAGCGTGGTGTGACACGTCCTGCATACAGGATCTGCTGAGGCTCTGTGCTGCTGAATGCATTTCAACCCCCCAGTTCTACCTTTTGTATTTTGTGTGCTTTGGGATTATCTCAGCAACCACAAGAATAAGGTGATAGAACATTTGAAATTAATCAGCATGAGGACACATTAACTTGTCTCCATTATGTCAATATACCTAAAAAAAGAAAATTGGCCAATTAATGTGTAACAATAAGAGGTAATGGATTTAACATCAAGCAAGATTATTATCTGCTATTTTATAAGCAGCTACCTGAAGACACAGAAATCATCAGCACAGAAGATAGATTTATGCTTCTTCTCTAGATACAAAAAATCCTACAGAAAAAGTAATGTAAAAGCTGATGATTTCACCTCAAACTGCAGTCACGTTCTGTCTCTGTTGCCTTACTGAGCTAGTATTTATTTCCAGCTACACTTGAGCTGAAACTACCTGCCACATGGTGCCATGCTTGCTTGCTGGTCCATCAGCGTGGCAGGTCCTACCTTTGGGTAAAACAATCAGAAATTCCCAATGGATCTCCAAGTGTTAAGAATGAACACAGTTCTTGCTATGGAGGTCCATTCGCCTAACAACTGCAAACCTAAAACTCCACTTCCACGTAAGAAAATGGTATTTTTTCCCCAGTTTATGATCAGTTTTCAGTTCAAAGATTTCTCCAAAGATGACTGCAAATTATGTTTATTCAGAATACCCACAATGACTTTTTTTTTCCATAAAATCTGCCGTACTATTTGTATCAGAAAGACAAAAATTAGGAAAACAGAACAGAGAACACATTGAGTTCACACACAGTTCTGACTGCAATCTCTCACTTCAGCATAGCATTCAGAACACCCATTATGTATGAATAGGCCATCCTGTTCCTTCACTGAATTGAATCCATAATTTCTAGGCTTATTTAAAATGGCTGGAACAGGAAGGGAAGGAACCAAAGTTGCCTGGACTGAATCTGTCCCACAAGCAGCTTTTCTTCCTCAACTTTGCCCAGGTAAGAACACTCAGAAACCCACAGACAAGCCTGAAGTTTACAGAAAACATCAGTTCCACTTGTAAAGTGATTTACACTGGCTGCACGCATATTCAGACTACAGATGTTGCTACTGACTCCAGTTATTTCCTAAATATCCCTTTTTTGCAATGCAGAAACAGTAAATTTGCCAAGTTCAATTTCACCCTACCACCTGGATAAGAAATTCTCGTGTTTTCAGTCGTTGGTTGACAAATGTTTCACACTAGGGGACCTAACACTGCGCATCCTGGACTGCCTGCCTTAAACCCATTCCTTTGAGGAAACACATAGGTGGTGTTAATTAAGAGCTAGTTTACCTATCCCAAAGATACAGACAAAACTAAAACTAATTAGAGGAAACAACTGTGTCTATTCTGCTCCCTCTCTAAAACACACTCCTATTGTATTTGATATCGTAACAAATAGGGTCACCTCTCAGGATCTTTGGAAAAAGGGAACAAAGTGCCCCAATTGCATTTCCTTTAATGCTGATCCGCTAATTATTAATTCTCCTTATGTAGGTCTGGTGTGGTTCCTACAGACCAGAATATGCCAGCCAGTCAATAAAGACAGATGTTCACAGCCCTCTGAAATACAGGTGGGTTTACCTGCTTGGTTCAATCCTTTGCACCAGTGAAGCGCAGAGCCAGAGAGCAGTGCAGGGCTAGCAGCTACATGCTAACAGACAAGATAAATTCAGTCCAGCATAGAAATTCTCCCCCTGTAGGACACTGCTGAAGAGTGCCCTCCTTTACTTAGTCTGAATTTGCCAATCTACAGAGAATGTTTGTTCAAGCTTTTCAGTAGTTATGTCAGCTTTGTTCTTCTTGCAGAGTTAAAGTGTGTGGTGCTCTGAGATGTAGCTGAGTTTCCTGACTCAATCACATCATGAACATAGTTTTCTGTTTTCCAGAGCAATTATCTCCATGCACTGTTCCACACAAATAAGTTTCTTCTCTTTGTTCAGGGTGATGGGATCTTTGCAGAACTTTGAAGCCTTCTCAGAGGTGTTTCACTGTAAAAAAGGCACCGCAATGCATCCAGCAGACAAATGCAGAGTGTGGTAACCAAAGGACTACTGGCAAGAATGACATACATTGGTGACACAATGAACAATTCTTGCCAACTATGTGCCTGATGTTTTCCCACTCAGTCACAGCCAAGGCTAATGGTGCAGCTACTGCAGTGAGAATCAAGGAAACTGCAGCACTCGAGCTTTTATGGTTCCACTGGGAAGTATGCAAGCATCTCAGTGACTGCTGGGCTGTGCTGAAGTGTGCTCTGGAACAGAAACGACTGTTGGAAATGACATCCTGACTGTTACTAAGATACCACATCAGGGCTACAAAGACTAATTCTTAAAATAAACAAACAAAAACAACCCAACAAACCAACACACAACTGCACATCTATTTTTCAGAAAGCAGCAATGATTTTAATACACCTTACAATGACACCTGAGACTCAGCAAACCTGTTTGAGGTGTTTCACAGGACTGTTTTGTAGTATTCTGATTCAGTTTCTAGTGCTTTCTTCCCAAATTCAGGTTAAATCTAGTTTAAATTCTCATGTTGTCTGTCTACTTGCACTTTGATTACTGCTTTGATGTAAGAGATTGCTGTTTGTCTTCATTACCACGTGAGCTGTATGTTCAATGCTGCTGACTTCATGCAAAGCTGTACTCTTCTACTGCACTTGAGTTCTGCTCCAAAGAGCACCTTAAAGTGAGTATTGCCAGACAGAAAGTCACACTTAGAGGAATACAAATTCTGTTGTTAAAGATAAAACTATGGGGTCTCTTCCTTTAGAGATGTATTTAAAAAGATGCTTATTCTTGTAGAAGTGTATAAAATACTTTTGGGCAAATAGCAAATGTGAAAGTAGAAACAATTGTTTTAATTCCGTGCCTTTTCATTTTGCCATAGTCTATTTTACAGTATTTACACTTGACGAATGTAATATCATTATTTTAATTAAAAAAAAATACAACGCAATAGCCAATGCAGCAAGGATTTTGATATAGAAGTAGTTGGGTGACCTTCAGTAGGTGTTCTAATATGATGATGATATTTTAAAATGTGAACATTTAATACAGTTTAATTAATCTTCCAGCAAATGTTTTTCTTTCTAGCAGAGGAATCACTGGAAAGCAAGATATTTACTGCTGGTGCTTAACTTGTGAAGTGCCAAATCACACTATTTGTTTGCTTCACACATTTTGATTGCAAACTAACAAAAGGTTGGATTATCTAAACCATAGGGAAAGAAATTAAAATCCCATAATAGAAGCAGCTTTGCCCATCAGAGGTGACCTATTGAAGTACTCTGGCCCACGTATGAGAGCATAAGACAGTAAGAGCAGGCTAAATCACTGAGTAAAGCTCTCCAAATTCTTTTATGAATGTTAGTTTCCCCTACTAGAGTGAAATCGAGTTACAGGTAAATTGTAGCATTTATAGCTAAGAACACATAGTTCAACTGCATTTCATTTCCATCTGAAAAGTAATTTTAGAAGATTACTTTCTGAGAGAATCAGTGCTACCTCAGGGATGAACCTCTCGTCCATGCCCTTCAAAGTCTCAGAGTTCAGTAGAGAATAGGCAGTAAGCAGCCACATAGGGTTTAGTTCCAGGTTTATTTACTTCATCTCTTCAGAAGATGAAGAACTGCTCAGCCCATAGAATTGCCTGCAAACAAGTAGCACACAAAGCATGAAGTTTGGCTTTCACCTCAGCTAAGAGGAAAATTGCTTCATATCCAGTTCTTTTCCGGGTTGCACCTCAGATGACTCCGTATGGAAATCTATTCCAGGAGATGCAATCCAGATCATATCAGGTTTTGTGTTAAAGCTCTGTCAGTCAACTGAGGACAAGTGCACTTGTGCACAGATTCTGACAAAGACGCAGATTTAAGGCAGGTAAGTAAGAGGAAGAGATGATTTTTCAGTGGGAATTGTTGGATTTGCATGCATAAGTGCCTGAAAACAGTAGGGTTGACTCACACTCAAAATAAAACAAAAAAAAAAGGCAAGGAGAAGAGTGCAGTAATGAGCTCCAAGAGTCCTTTCCACTAAATCGATAGCTACATAAAGAAAGTCCTAGATTGAATTACACCTGTAATAGGCTTATTTTTCTCAGGTGTTACCTTTATAGCTATCAACATGATCTAAAAGCCCCTTTAGAATGAAATGCTGTCCAAGTTTTGTCCTGACCAGGAAGCAAGGTTAACCTTTCTCATCACATCTAAAACTGATGCTTCACAGGAAGAGCATTTCACTACTGTTTCCTATTTGACAGCATTTCACTTCTTTCAACATGAGATGTCTGGTTACAAGACAGTCAAGTGCTCTGATAGATCAGCTTTTGTCATTTAATTTGTGTATGGTGGCAGGCAAAAATAAACTGTATTTAACTGCACTGTGTCCATCTTCACTTACTCAGATTTTCTGTGCCACACGTAAAGCTACATTTCACATTCATGCAGTAAAACCTCCTCCCTTGTGCACGTCTCTTCCAGTGCTCCTCCTGCAGGCTGTGCCCACACCGTTCTTTTATCAGCTCCTGCTCGGAGATTCAGCAGCACAGCTGGGGGCCCTTTGCAGCCTGGTGAGCACAGACCTCACAGCAGGCTCAGGCAGTTTTCCCACCATGGTGAAAACATTTTTGTACTCGGGTAATGAAGAAGAGAGTGACATTTTCAGTACTATGCTGTGTAGTAACCTGTCTACTAAGGCACCAGCAACACCTCACGGTAAACTACAGCTAGAATACTTGTTCAGGGGGAATTTTCAAAACTTCTATTGTAAAATCCAAGAGACAATATATGAAGGAAAAAAAACCACAGAAACCTACACATAGAGTTGATTGCTAACATGAACAGTATCACAAATTCAGGGATAGAATTTAGCACCTTAGCTTGTTACACAGAGTATTTATTTGTATTTGCAACTAGCATACAAAATTAATCATGCGAAAAGGCAAGTTTACCACAGACAGGCAGTAAAAGACCCAACAGAGTCCTTAGTGGCTTCCTTTTTGCTTTGGTATTACATCAGGTAATGAAAAACAAGAAGATGGAGAGCTCTCAATTGCATTGCAAGAAACACAAAAGTAACTGTTGCTGGGGAGCAGGTTATTTATCCCAGTATGTTCCTAAGGTGCTGAGGAGGTATTTTGCTCATGGGACAGATTACAGACTTACATGGTCAGGAGCAAAAAAATTAGGTTACAAGAAAAAGAATCTGCTAAAGATATGAGCAGCAATACAGTGCTATTAACAGCTGTACCCAGCCTGTAACAACTCTAAGTTTACTACAAACATTACAGTCCAAATGTACAGTTATCAGAAGTGGTCCTGGGGCTAGCCAGATTTGCATGTAATTGTTATGTGAAAGTACAAGCTACTGTCATTTGTTACTACATTCATACAGCAGTTTTGGCCTAGAGAATTGTTTTATATTCATTCACTTAAGTCTTAGCAGAGGGACTATGAAACTGTCTGATACTGATTGCTAGGAAGTTGTTTCCTACTGAGAAACTCAGGCAAATGACAACCATATATATATGCCAAGCAAGGGAAACAGCATACAACCGTGCAGAGGTCAGGTGGAGGAGGTTCACGTGGCTGACAATTTAATTACTCTGCAAAATCATTAAGCTCTGGAGATATGCCATTAGAAGTTCTGGCACATGCAAGTGCTGAAGGGATAATTAAAATATGCCTGGGAGGCTTCATTCCAAATTATTATTTCAGCACATGGAAGTTACTATATTTTTTCATGTACGTTTATTATGCCTCCCACCTGCAGAAGAATCTTTCCATCTGTCAATTTGTGCCTTTGCCAGCACAACCCAAGTGCATAAGCTACGACTTCCCATTACAGAGCACACGTGCCCTATTGCAGTCACACCCTCACTAGTTACAGCCTCCATATCCTGAGAGCTACCAGTGACCTTCATGGCACAAGAACAGATGTAAGCTCAGAGTAACTGTAAGCCAACTAGAGAATGGCACTACCTACTGACCTCTGTGCTTCTTTTTCATGGAATATAATCATGTGCAGGCAGCAGAATACAGTACAGAATCATGTGCAAAGAATGTCTTTCAAAAGGGTAATACAGAACGTGTACCCAAAATCTAACAAGCTGCTATTTTTCTCTTCTAAGTTTGGAGAGCATTGCTTCAGCAGTCTCAACAACTCCTCACAATCTGAAGCCTGGCATACCACAGTATTTTGGACAGATAAGACTGAACACAAGGCTGAGGTAGTGTCTGGCTGGCAGCCTCGAGACAAGTTTGGGGGAAAAAAAACAACAAAAACACACGCACACAAAAAATCTAGTCATCATTCATACAGTGTTACACAACATAAGCAACAGTGTAAACCAAAAAGAGCAAGGAGACAGCATGGCCCAGCCAACCCTGACTGAGGGACGCATGCTCCTACCTGAGGTTTCATGCTTTCTTCAGCACATGCAGAGCTGTGATGACTTTTCAGTTGTTTTCAGAGGAACATGGTCACCTGGGAAGCCTTGAGTGTGATCATCTTTTTTTCTCTACCTGCCCAGAGAAGTAATGTATTTATTGTTAAGAACAAAATTGTTCTAAAAACAAGGGCTATTATATATTTTTTAAAGAAATGCCCAGTGTCCCAGAGCTTTCACTACTGAAATGGAGTTCACACACTCTAGGAAGCAACAAGATGCCTGTTTTAACCCATAGAGCTTTCAGACACAAAGTGCTTTCCCACATATTTGCCCCTCTCAAACCTATAGGACCTGCCAGCCACTCACACCCAGCATTGCTTTTATCATTTGTAGCTGTTTCCAGGCTAGGCCATGTGCAACATGTTCGTGTCTGTCCTCTGCAGCCCCACTGCAGCCACCTCTAACACCCCTCTCCCCAACCACAGCATCTCAAGCAAAGCTAAGCTAGTGGACAAACATACACAACTGGGCAGAAACTGTGCAGAAATTACATCATCCTAATGGGGAAAATCTTCACAAGGGTGTTTAGCTGCAGAGCTGATTCCATTTTATATTCCTGGGTATTTAAGCATCAGAGCAGTTTTGTTACACATCTACAAAAATTCCAATCCCGTGTTTTCCATTGTAGGAAAATGTTTTCCCTTCTCCCATGCTGCCACCTGGTGGCAAACGAGGCTCCAGCTCCAACAGCCCGAAAGACACGTTGCACGTCTGCAAGCGCTTTCAGACTCCACGTACATCGCTGGTACGAGCTGTCTGAAGCTTTGCGTGTCGTGCTGGAAATGTTTTGTGCCCAATAGGTACAAGATCAGATCCAAACTTTCCTTATTCGCATACAATTACAGTGTGATACACAGAAACTGGGAGCTGGAAAAGACTTTCTAGCACTGGCTGACATCCGATCATCAAAACGGAACAAACGCAGGCAGACGCACCGGCACCTCGCAGAACCCCTCGAGGACTCCAGGCTCCCCATGCAGGGCTTTCCGTGAGCGCTGCGCCCCCTGGTGGCCAAACGTTGCAACACCGGCAAGCTGCCCGAGGACCTGAAGCTCCACATTCGTGCTACCATCCGACAGCGCTGGCTGACTGGAGAGGGTTTTGCAATAAAGCCTTCTGCATAATAAATACTCCGACAATAGCTATGCACGACTACAGAAATTTACATAGAAAGCTTTCTGCATTGCAAGCTAATCCCTTCTGCCACCATTTCTGGTTCTATTTACATCACAGGAACACCACATGCAGGGCTGGAACTAAGGTCTCTCTTTACAAAGCTACTGCCAAGAGCTCCAGAGTAAGAGAGTGAGGGGAATACACTTGGCAGTAACCCCTGCCACAGCCTCTGCATCCCCTACAGTGCTAAAAAGCATAGGCAGGATAAAGTAGTGATAACGTGTGGCAGAACAAACCATCCCTGGTCATAACAACTGAAGGCCTGCACAGGCAGGGGATGTGAGATTTCTTGCTAGCATAACTGGATTATGGATTTCCAGCCAAAACAATCAGGCTGCAGAACTACCACATCTACTTCATTACCTAAAAACAGTGCTTGCATAAGCATAGCCTTATTACCATGATCACTATTGATCAGTATTTTGCCACAGAATGCAATTGGGCACTAAGCAGTTTGGCAGATGCAGGGCTGCCTGTGGATGTTTCCCATTGTGAACCACATTGCTGCTTCAGAAGCACCTGTATTCCACATTCTGAGCACTCTGAGAAAAAATGAGAAGACATTAGAGGACACGCAGCACTGATGTGATCAAGGCTGTATCCTGTCAGCGTCAGGTGAAAAAACTGCAGGACACTCAGATCCCAGCTGCTGCCAGCAGGGGGCCAGATGGCCAAGTTTAAGGCTGGACCACTCAGGTGAGGTTTTGGGAGAGGCAGAGCCTAAGGAGGAGCTCCATGCGATTCAGGTAAGAGAATGCATAAGTAACAATTGCTTACCTCATGGGGGTAAAGGTGTAAGGCAGAAATGTGAATATATAGAGTAGACATGAACAGGAGCTCCTTTAACTTTAAAAAACACCCCTTCTTTGAAGACTGACATGTGAGTGCTTTCCAGGGACCAAATGGTTACACATCCCACAGAGAACCCAGAGAAAAGTTGCACACAAATGCATTTTATTTCTCTCTACAAACACAGAGACGCATACACAGTATGCATGTAAGCCGTAGGGCTGTCCCAGGAATGGGAGAAACACTATCCACCATGAATTACAGCACTCAATACAGACAAACAATCATTATTATAATGAAGATGCTAGAAAAAGCATAACTTACACCCAAATATATAACATTGACAAATCGAGCCTTTTATCTACTCTTTTCTTTAACATAAAGCAGTAACACATTATTTTTCTAAATCGAAAAAAGCAGCAAAATAGTAGAAATATTCCACATAGTTTCCTAGCTTCAGTTCATCCATCACACTGTATGTGCTAGGACTATCAAAGAAGAAAAGTCCAGGACAAAGCAAAAACCACCTTTCACACAGTGCAAGTTATGAGCAAATGGGAGGAATTGGAATTTAATTAAGTGTGCATGAACTGAAGTTGCACATTTATTCTCCAGAATGACTGAGCAAACAGGAGTTACCAGTCATACCAGAGCAAAGCCAATGGCTCTTACATGCAATACTAGGGAAATTCTCTTACTGCAATTCTTGCTCATCACAAAAGTAACTTCTACAAAAATATCCTCCTTCATTTGGAGACATGTGCCCACAAAGTGGGCAACACACTGTGCTCTGTACCACCAGTACCTACACAGCTTCAATACCACACAACAGAATGCCTGAGCTTTTGCCAAAGGATCCCATAAAAGTCAAAAGCACGCCATTCTTTTCACACATAAATAAAGTATATGGGGAAATAATGCACCCTACAGAAGAGAGGATCAGAGCTGGACTATCGGATGCAGTCAGTTTCTTCCTCTGGACTCTAAGAGGCAAAGGTTCACTGAGTGAGAGCTTCCCTGACTACCAGGGCCTCCAGAGAGTACCGGTGTCTTTTGGTGATGCTTGCTTCAGGGTGCTGGGCTTGCTGGGGGAAAAGGAAACCTCTGGAGCAGTGGACTGGCTCTTCTGGAAGTGACTTAGGAGCTTGGTCTGTGTTTCAGTTCGGACTTTATGAAGAGAGAGGAAATGGAAAGCCTCTTGCAAACACCGAGAATAACCCTCTCTGAAGTCAAACTGTGAGCTTTTATGGAAGGATCCTGAAGCTAGAGAAGGGAAGAAAGAGGGAGGGGAAAAAAAAGTAGTTTAGAGCAATTCTTCATGGCAAAAGGTTCAGAAAACCATCACAGATTTATAGAAAACTAAAGGCTGAAGTAAACTTGATACTCACTCTTCATTTGCAGCTGGCTCTGCTGCTTCAGGTAGCTGACAGTCATCTCCAGGATGTCGGCTTTCTCCAGCTTGGAGTTGGGTTGGTGTCTCTGGAACTCCTTCTCCAGGAGCAGCTTCAGCTGCTCAATGCTGCTGTTAATCCGGTCACGGCGCATCTTCTCCACCACCGGCTTCCTGAGCTGTAAAAAGCAAAGGGAAAGAGACTCACTGTTAGATCTCCTCTCTGCCATTTCACACTGTTCCTAAACAACGTGGACCAGTTTCTCAGCTTTTGGAAACTGCTACAAGAACAGCTGAGAGCATGGCTCCAAGCTGCCCCACCACGTCTGGACTTACTTTGTTTCTCTCCTTTGGCGTCAGCAGGTTGTCGGGCTCCAGGAAAACAACGCTGGGAGCCATCTGTCCCGAGAGGGGAAGGAATGTCTCAGAGTGGAAGTCCAGGAGAAATGTGCCGCTGGAAGCTGCCTCGGCCCTGCATTTATACTGTGCAGCCTTCCTGAGAGTCTGTGGGTCTGCAGCTTGGCGGAGTTTCCCACACTCTGTGGCCAATCAGAGAGATAGGCAGCACAATAACAGAAGCATCTATTCTTGCACGCTCCAGTGCCAGTGAATAGCCTGGGGATAATGACCTTCCCCCAGATGAGCAGGTGGGGAGTGCGTGGTACGTGAAAGCCCGGGATCAGAATTACATGTCAGAAGCTGGGAAAGAGCTGGCCTTCAATGGGCAAAGGCTGCTGACTAATGCCAGAGATCAATGGCATTCCCAGCACAGGCCGGCGGCCACGGGTGCGCAGGAAGGAGGCGGCCAGCAGCCGTGGAGGGCAACGAGCCCCCCGTGCAGGCTGCGTGCGGCCGCGCTGCTCCCGGGCTGCAGGAGGCACACGCTAAGCGTGCACCAATGCAGTGCACACACGAGCAGCTTCTGGCTTCCTGAGATAAAGAGCAGAAGTTCTTTAAGGCTGTTTGCCTCGTTCTCACAGTAAGCCAGGGGCACACCAGTTTTGCCCAAGTGAAACAGAAAACACCTTTTTCAGTTTGCCTCACTGCAAATCCCTTTAAATGTATTTGTAAAATATGTGCCTTTAAATACATATAGCTATCCAGAAAAGTTTCTATGTTGATAATTGTCCTCTTTCCTTGAGATCTTATGAACCTCTTTGAATACTCGCAAGCCCTGTCACAAGCACCCAATGTTGTTCAAACATCTACAAGATAAATCCAAGAGGAGAAATATTTGAGTTTGGGGATCAGCTCAATCTCATATGCTGCTTTCATTTAATCCATGCACAAAGGAGTGCAGAACAAATTCACACAGCCTGTAAAACTGCTAGAAGTCAAGATTCTGATTCCTCATTATTTTGCACTGCAGTCTCTGTTCAAAAAGAGTTAACAGTGCTGCTATTTGCATCTTATAAACAAATGCTTTATTTATGAGCTCCAGCCACATACAAACAGCCGTAGGGAATGGCAGCAGTGTTTTCTGCATTCTCTACACATGCACCCAAGACCTGCACAGAGAAGGGCTGCAGAAGGGCAGAGCAGGCCATGAACCACACATCTGAGCTGTGCCAGCCCCCGAATTTGCTCCAGGTGTGCACTGCAATCACGTCAGTTCAGCTCCCCTTTAGGCGAGCTTCAGCATATCCCTCTGCAAGCAGCAACATGGGAATGTGAACTGTCAGATAAACGACTGTAAAGTAATGCTAGGGATTATGGCTGGGATCTCTTACTGAATCAGCGAGGGTACTACATAAATACTGTGTCTACATCAATACAGTTTGTGTGTTTATCTATATACTGATACATTCATATATGTGATCTTGCATGTGTTTTAATGTGAATGCATAAACACGGCTACATTTCTCTCTGACCCTGCAACTCATGCATTTGTTCACCCAGGTAAGGCCTGAATGACCTCTTCCAGGATCTGCTGTTCCATCCCCATTGTACTGTTGGTGAATAGCCTCCCTTCTTTGCGTACAGAGCAGCAGCTGTTGGGCTCTGAGTCTTTTATGTCAAGTTGTGGGAAAGTTTTTGTGACACCATTTCACGTATTCTCCTTAAAGCTTGTGGATTATCTTTGAGCTCATGTAATGCCACCTCTGAAACCAATCTTTCTCTCTGTGCATCTCTCTTGGGGAGATTCTCTGAAAGAGAACCTCCTGAGTACCAACTCATTTTTTGAGCTCTCTGACAAGTGCATGAGGAATAAATGTGGCAATGCTGTGATCAATAGGGTCCACCTGCAATTTTGCCAGAAACAGCTTCAGTTTCCCAGATTAACTCCTAGTAAACAGCCCTAAGAGTCATCACTTCCGCTCACAGTGCAAGTTGCTCAAACAGGCACTCCAGTTTTAGCCTTACACAGGTGGCCAGTGTCAGATGCCTTCTCTGCAACTACCTGCAGCACAGAACTTTGAAACTCAGGTTCTCAGGAAGCTGTGCCTTATAGGGTTGCTTCACTGCAGGACTTTTACTCTGGGGAAGGACATATGAACTTCCCATAGCAGAACAGATGTGTGACTTGGGTCTCCTGGTCTGCCCTCGTCTTTTTTACCACATGAGTGAGCCCCTGCTGTTCTGGGGGTTTGCTCTGTGCTGCTGAAGAAGTGTACATGGGAGAGGGCAGAGGAGCTCAGCGGGGCTGCTGCTGCCTGCACCAGGACAGCTGCTGTAGCCCCGTGCCTTACCTCACTGCTGCAACACACGGCTCAAGTGAAAAGAGAATAAGAAAGCAATAATAATCATCATCATCCCTAGAATAATGCTAACAGAGCCAGTGGACTTTACACTAAGGCTCATTAATTCCCAATTATACACCTTTTACTGTGATTCCAAACATCCACAATATTGGATAGAGAACTTACTAGGATCCCAAGATACTGGATGTGGATGTTTGAAATATGGCATGAGTAATGCCCCAGAACCTCTGCCAGATGTTAGCTCTGTAGGAAGACTTAAGGATGCTGCTGCTTTCCCAAGTCTTGATGCTCATTGCCCCCATTGCTTCTCTCCTGATACATGCAGCCCAGATGGCCTTTTGGGAGCAGGGTTTCCCACTGAACACAATGCAGAGGCAAGCACCGTTGCTAATGCGGTTTGTAGTCAGGCACACTTCCTTTGTGACAGGAATGAATATAGTTAAGAAATGGTGTGGGAAACTCTGAGGTACACAAACTTCCATGGCAGTATGTTAGAAAGTCATTGAGAATGCCAAAATGCTTGAGAGCAATGGCTCAGAGAACAGGAAAGCCAGCAAAATTTTGGAGACATCATTAAGTTTTGTCCTAAAAATCATACTAAGGTTAAAAATAGAACAGTCCAGGTTTTGGAATTATTTGGGTCCTCACTAAAGCCAACAGGAACTCTGGCCTCCACAAAGAGCAAAGCAGACCACAGCATTCAGCCTGTAGGCTTTGTACCTCCAAAGCTCCTTTCTCATCTCTTTGTGCACAATTATCCCTCCACCTACAGAGGAATTCATCCAAATTCTAATCGGCAGAATTTAAGCCTTAATTTTCCCCTGTCAAATATCAGTCCTGGAATTTGGTCTGTTCCCTGTTTTGTTCCTTGAACCACCCCGTTACAGTTTAGAATATTAATGAAGAGCTTCCCCATAGAATTACTGATATGAAATCTGAGCTAATTTTCGTAGTAGCCAAGCTCAGCTCCTGTGGTTTGTGGTAAAAGACTGAATACTCATCAGGGGGCTGCAGACAGGGATGCCTCAGCTGAGATGCAGCTCCCTTGGGGATCTCTGACAAGCACCAGCACGACATCTGCACAAAGCAGTCACTGCTCTTCGGGTAACGTAAGGCCTGGGTGAGTGCACAGATCCTCATGGTGCAGAGGAACCTTTTGCTCTGAGTGCAGTGCAGCAAAGAGATGCAAAAATGCCAAAGCTGTGGTGATGGGTGACTGAATGGAACCTACACTGGTTGTGTTTTAAAGCTCAGCATTTCCAACCTTGTTCAAGGAACGGCCGCTGGCTGACACATGGAGCTAGGGAGCAGTGCCCTGCTGTTCCACAGCCAATGTGCTGTACTTATTTTTTCAATCATTCTGGCAAACATTTTTTTATCAAATGCAAGCCAGTCTTTAGTAAGGAGGCAAGACAGAATATGTGGCTCAGAAGTCGCAGTATGAGCTGAAACCACCTCTGCTGCCTTCAGAGGGACAATTCTCTTTGGCCTTACTGGTGGAAGAGCAAGGTTCTGCTCCTGCAGCTCATTCCTCAGCCATTTCCTCCCAGCCCTTCCTCGCTCTGCTGTTTGGCAGTCCCCTGCTTGGCCCTGTCACAATTTCTCTTTCTCTGCATGGCTTTCTTCACTTTCTTCCTTTTACTCAGACCTAATTTTCCCGTTCAAGCAGGTTTTTATAATCTGATTTTTCGTTCTGTCACTCTTTTTCCCGTCTGTCACAGGCAGATGTGGTCTGAGGACAGGAGTGTCTTACAGCCACTCAGACTGTGTGAGTTTGGAGTCCCTTCCAGTTTCCCACACTGCTCTCCTATTCACTGCATTCAGGCAGAGGATAAAGGAAGTGTGCCATGCTACAAGCTGAATTAGAAATGGTGTTTGACTTCCTTTTGTACTTCACAGAAACCTTGCTCTGGGTAGACCATCTGCATAGCACTCACAGTGGAGAAAACCATTGATCAAGGCCTGTCAGCCCAGCTGGGGGAACTTGGGAAAGTAATTCCTTGTGCCACTTCAGTTCTTTAGGGCTTAACATCTGGCTGGAGGGGGAGGCGACAGTTGATGGTTTAACAGTCGTGCTTCCTTTCAAGTTTGGGATGCTGTTTTGATCCCCTATAAGCCTTTCTGAAATCCTGTTTTTAATAACATGGAAAGCATCCGCAAGACCAAGCATAATGCACTGGCTTTGCATTTTCAAAGTGCTTTACAAATACCAACTAATGAATCTCAGCAACCTCCTCTGCAATGTAAGAATGTATTACTAGCAAAGTTTTTTACAAAGGTAGAAAATGAGACAGAAAGGAGAAACCAAAATTTCAGTATTTCAGCCTACCTGCAGTCCAGTGGTCTAAAACAGAAGTCATTTTAGACTTGTTTTGAGAAGATGCTCAGAACCCACTTTTGTTTTAATTGGCTTTATTATCTCTGAATAGCTGCCAGTACCCCAGCTTATGGGAGAATAGGGATTACCTGCATGGACCACACTTGCAGCAGTGCCCCTCCTAGCTAAGCAGATGCAAAAGTTCTCCTTTGCACTCAAGTTCAATAGTGCCTTTTGCAAATGTGATTCAGTACAATTTGTTCAAACCAAAAAAATAGCTGAAAAGGAAAATGCACTCAAGTGCTCAATCAGGAAGTACTTAATGATCGAATCGATAGAAATGGACTTGATCTGTTTGGAAAGTAAATCAAGATTTAATATTAAAATTAATTTGTTTATTCATGCTCCCAGAGACCTACCAAAACCTCAGTGTTAAACTGCAGCTGTCCCCAGTCGTAGTGCAGAGCTGTCTGTCGGCACCACTCAGTTCATCCAGCTGCTTCCCAGCAGTAACAGCTATTCTGGGAGCTCAGAAGAGAGGATACACTGTGCCCTGAATTACATCAACTCTCTGTAAGAAGCTGAACAGAGTTCGTAAGAGAATTTCAGGTCTTAGGCAGCTGGGCTGGATGAAACCAGGGCTCAGAAATGCAGAAGGATCCATTCTGCTGTAGTGAACAATTCAGTGCTGTCTGTGTGTGGCTGGTGTTACATGCTGACCACTGTCCATAGCAAAAGGTGTCTGGACAACAGACCCCAGCAGCAGCTCTTAGGGCTTCTTGTCTAATTTCTACTCACAGCCTCAAGCTGCAAATGCTCACGGGCACAAGTGCTGCCAGCTACACAAGGTGGTGTTCTGGGGGTCCCAGTGCTATTCTCTATACTGCTTCTTCTTTAGGGTCAGAAACTTCCCCCATTGCACTAGATTCCCTTGACCCTGAGGTCTGACAGTGCACCTTGCACTATGACATGATGGTGAGGGCAACCAACTCTACCTTATGTGCAGTTAGATCCTGCACATGTCCCTCTGCCAGTCTTCTGGCAAAGAGAAAAAACAAAAAATGTCAATGCAAGCACATTCAAATGGTAAGTAAAAATCCATTAAAATACTTCTACTTTTATTATAACTATCAAATAAGTTTTGTTAAATCCCTATGACTTTCTATCCCATTGAATTGTTTGTTGAAACCCAAATTTTGACATCTGAAAGGTTAGCAATGATGTCAGATCAATGTAAGAACTGAATAGCACTATCTTCCAAGGACAAAACCAAGGAAGTGCAGGAGCTCAGCAGCAGCAACAGGCTGCTCCCCTGCCTTGGCTGGAGCTGAGCAGATGACTGCTGGGCTCCAGGTGTTCCTAAGGGCTTTGGAGAGTGCACTGAATTCACTCACCAAGATTTGGGATGCTTTACAGTCTCAAAACTGGCGGCATGTGTGAGCAAAGTGCTGGTCTCAGCACTCTCCCTGAGATGGGAACCGTTTTGTTCCTGAGATCATAACCAACAGGCCACTAACAGAGTAATTACAGAGCAAGGTGTAGCTGAGTCCCCTGCTAAGGACAGAAGGATAGGATATTTTCTGTGACTATTTTATATGGGTTGCTGGAGAAGGAGGGTGGTAAACACATAACATGGTGGCTCCCGCGAAGCCTGCTCCCAGGGCAATGTGTTCCTTTGAGCCATAATTGATTCCTGCCATCAGGCACCAGCCTGCTCTCCCCCAGGGTCAGAGCTTTCCCACATCCAACCCCATTATCCCACAGACCGTGCCTTTTGTACAACACACTCCAGCTATTCATGTGCAAAGCAGCTGTAATCCCCAGACCTTTCAGAGTCAATATACCAGGAAATAATAAATCCCTCTTGTGCACTCTTGAATATGCTGAGAGGTGACTTGTGGGAATTTCAGCTGGGCAGAAAAATAATAAATTCTCCTTAATTTTTAATTATTTTTAATACTCATTATACAAAGACTATGTCATTGGGTGTATGACTATTTCAGGGTCAGCCACACAAGCAGCTACAGAAATTGCTTTTGCCTCTAACAACCCTGAAAATGCAGATCAAGTTGTCTCATATGTTTCTTAATGATAAAAGACCACTTATGCACCTGGGAATAACAGAACATTAAGTATTCGGGATCTAAAGAAAAACTAATTCAAGAGGTTAAACATGTAAAGAATGTACTTTACAGTAATTAAAGACATTTTTTGCCAGGGCTCTGATGTTTAAAGAAGGCACAATAATGCCACATTGAGTTTCCTCTCTAGCACAGTACCCTATGGTGCACTCGTGCCCTGCACGCTCCTGCTTGCAGAGTTCTGTCCCCAGACCTGTTCCTTCTCCACTTTGCTCTCACAGGAGTTTGCAGGATATCCAAGCAATGCCTCTTCTGCCAGGAAAGCACAAGGGCTCTCTAGCACCCGTGGCAGTTCCTAACAGGCCTCTGTCCAGTAGCACTGCTCCCATTTCCCAAGAGAGCACCCTGAGGCACAGCACAGCAAACCAACCAGCCAGGGCTGCAGCTGAGCTCAGCACTCCTCCAGCCCCCCGAGTGTGAACCAGCATCCCTGCCCCCCGCCCCACCTCGCCCCTTTCTCCTAGTAAACAGATTCCTGAGTAACTGCTGCCTGCACAGCACAACATGAGCTTTTCAGCCTTACTCACTGAAAAAGCCTTGTGAGTTCATAGTGCCCTGACAGAAGCACAGGCTCCACAAAGGAGTTATTAGCACTAGGCTGTGTGGGTTTGAATTTCTCTGCCTTTCCCATACTTTTCCCCTATTGATAACATTTCTTGTAGGGACAATAGAAGTGTGCCTTGCAACTACTCACAACATTAGTGATGGTGCTTGAACCTGAATGATTTAAAGGGAAAGAATCCAACTCCCAAAAGACCATCTGGCTATCGGTTATAAGACAGCAATAAAGGTCAGGCTTGCTTCTCAGGAGTCAGGAAAAAGATGTTCTTTGACGTTGAAGAGTTTCTTAAATTTAACCAGCTTGGTACATGTCTACCTGTCACCTCCTAGCTTCAAGGCCTGACACCAGTGCTCATTTGCTAGGAGGGAGAACACAGGACGCCAAGTTTTGGAGGAAGTCCATTCAAAGGCTACAGAACAAAGGGTAACATCTTATGACAGCTGGCAAAAGCTATGGCATGGTCTCTGAGCTGTATCTTATCTTGTACCATAATCCTTTGACCAGTTCAAAGCGTTCATGAGATGACTTGTCTCCTGGCTTTCCCACAACACAGGAATAAAGGGCTCTGAAGACAACATCTGCCCTTAACAAAGAGCTAAGCCCATTCAGGCCCATACAATGAAAACCATGAAGCTGGCTACTTCAGCAACACTTCCCTCCTTCCTGTCAACTTCTTGTTAAACCTGGGCTTCACTTAAGGACTTCCAAATAAGAATCTGTCCTTGGCTGTCTTACCTCACACATGCCTCCCTCCGCCGTTTCCACTTCTAGATCCTCAGGCATACTCCATGCACAAGCAGCACACTGGGAGATGAGCACACCTCTGCCCCTGCAGGCCAGGCCTCAGGCAATGGGACACAGCAGTTCGCTCCAGCAGCTTAGATGGTTTTCAGTGCTGCCTCAATACACCCTGCAATCAGACAAAATCAGAGTTCATCTGAAGTGTCCACAAAATTTCATTCATTTTCTTGCCTTTGCCAAAAAAGAACATTTGCTTATTTTTGGTGAAACGTTTCATGCATATAAGAGCAAGCAGCACCATCTCCGTCTTCCAGATGAGAAAACTGAGCAGGGCTGATATGGCTGATATGGTAAACCAGTAAAGGTAAAGTATGGTAAAGCAGTGTGCTGGTTGAACGCTCTTGGCAGGTCCAGTCTGTCGCAGTGCAGGGACACTCCTAGGTGGGATGAAAAGATGTCATGCCTCAAATCTCAGGTGAGCAGGAGAATTGGAGATCGGCCTTGGTTACTCAGTCCCTTGGACAACCTGCCTCTGCCTGCTCAAGCCTGGGGCTCTGGGACTGAACTTGATGCTGTTATTTAGCTCATCCCTACCATCATGCTTGAAAGAATCTGTATGAAAGAAAGAGGATAAAAAAGGGACAAGAAAGAACTATGGGGTGACCGGGCCAGTTCTGCCAGGAGGCACATGCCTGTCTGTAATAAAAGCCATGCAACACTGTCCCAAGAGGGTCATGGTCCCAGTGTTTTAATGGGAAGAGGCAAACAGAGGTTACAATTTCCATTGGATTCTCATTCCATCTTTATTCAGCCATCCTAGCACCTGACTTCAGACTCTCCACAGCATTTAGACATGCCAGGCTAACAAACTCGTTGTTTCACCCTGATAACACATCAGTTCACTCATTACTGCAGTAAAAACAGTGCAACGACTGCATGCACAAGCACAAACATGCACACATGGCCCGGCACACTGCAGCTAGGAGGCTGGCTGGGAAGCGTGCTCTTCAGAAAGAGTAACAGGATGTGTCTGGTGCTGTTGATTTGCACCCTAACACTGTTCCCCGCCTTCCTTTCCTACCTTCCCCCAAAAGCGTGCCTCCTCCACTCCACAAATGTGACTGGCACATGCAGGGACGCAGCAGCGCTACTGAGCGCAGACAACCAGCTGGAGGGTCAGTGTTTTCCCAGATCCCTGGGCAGCCCAGCAGAGCCAGGCTGCACACTCCACCAGTCGGTGTGGGCAGAAGGTTATTCTCTCCAGGGCATTTAGGATCAATGCACCGTGCACTGATGGATGCTTCCCCTATTGTTCAGCTGCGTGCCTGGATTGGCTGACTGGCTGTGGGAAACACCAGCAACCTCAAGACTCACATATTTGCTAAACGCTTGGGTGTATAAATAGAGGTGGTCAGCACTGCCAGAGCCTCATGCTCAGCACAGCAGCCCACGTGGACGGGCAGCACCCAGGGCTGACAGCACCTGGAATGGCTCCCAGTAACACTCTCATGATCCACATGGATGAGAAACTGCTGCCAAAAGAGAAGAATAAAGTAAGTAAAGCCCTTGACAGGATCACATTGGTCAGGACTGGTCTGTGCTCTGTGCAAGGCACTCTCTCTGCCAAACAAGCATTACATGGGAAAAGATGGGGGAAGGAGAAAGAAGATGGTCTTGGGGAATACAAATGGGATTAAACATAAAATGAATGAGTGAGTAACAGGTAGGCAGCATAGCAAAGCTCTCCCACCAAAAGAAAGTGTCCTTGAACTTTGTGTGTACCAGGGAATGGGTCAGAAGGCAAAGTAGGTCAGGCCACAGAAAATCTCTAATAAGTGCTGCATTTCTTTTACAGCTCAGGAAGCCGGTGGTGGAGAAAATGCGCCGTGACCGGATTAACAGCAGCATTGAGCAGCTGAAGCTGCTCCTGGAGAAGGAGTTCCAGAGACACCAACCCAACTCCAAGCTGGAGAAAGCCGATGTCCTGGAGGTGGCCGTCAGCTACCTGAAGCAGCAGAGCCAGCTGCAGGAGCCAGGTGAGCACAGAGCACCACCACATCACACGCTCCCATGGGCATCTGCTATCCCAGAAATCCCCCCAGACCACAGCCCAAAGGCACATTCAAGTCTCAAAGACTCAGTCCCCTGAAAGAAGCTTCATGCACAAGCTGCCACTGCCCCGTGCTTGGATAACAACCTTATCTCACTCTATTTGCTTTTCTTTCTTTTCTAGCATTCATTCACAAGAACCCAGAGCAGGACTTCAACAGCGGATACCTGCGGTGCCTAAAGGAAGCGATGCATTTTCTATCCTACTATGAACCCAGGAAGGAAACTCAGGCCCAGCTGCTCAAGCACTTCTGCAAAGCTCAGATGGGTGCAGACATCACACGCTCTCCTGCCACACGCAGTGCACCTCGCTCACCCTGTGTGTTTGCCAGAAAGCAGCCTGCCCAGAAAACTGCCCAGAAAACTGCAGCAGCAGCTCATACCATCTGGAGACCCTGGTAGACCTACTGATGAACTTTGCTTTATTCCTATGTTTTGCTAAAAAGAAAGAAAAAAAAAATAGAGGGACTTGTGATTTAATAATCCCTCTTCAAAGTAGGAAACATTGCTTTCCAAAGGTGGGAGGGGGAAGGCTTTGTTTTTCTGTTGTGAGAAATGAAGGTCGCTGAGTAGTTTCCCTTCACACTGAAGGACTGTGTATCTCGCAGCAGATCTGCTGCTCCTGCCGGTGGCTCCGAGCCGAGAGAAGGCTGAGCTCTGCAGCAACCTGGAGCCAAAGCCCTTCGCTTCCACCTCACCTCCTGGCTGCTGAGCCCGCGGCTGTCAGTGGAAATCTCTCTATGAACTCCCTGGGTCACTGGTTCAAGTGCTGCATTGTCTGCAGACAATGTCCCGACCTTCGCAAAGAAGGAGCACTTCTGAGAATGTACTTTGTATCATAAAGCCAGCATTGAGCTCTCCTGAGTGAAAGATGTTATTCAGAATCACTGATGCTTCTGAACTTCCTATGCTATTCATAGCACAATTCCTTACAGATCGTTATTATGATAACAGATAGAGTAGGGAAAATTCTCTGAATATCCAGTATGCTGCTCTCCAAGGAGGGAAAATCGATGCCTTTTGTAAAGGAAGTACCTGTAATATATCTTGGGCGAGGGTGGGGGAGGAAGGGAGGCAATCAGTACAAAGCATTTGGCTGAATGTGCTAAAGAGCTTAAGAAGCTTTTATAAAGTTGTGATGTATTCATCCTGTGCGATGCTCAACTTTGGTGTCTTTCCTGTACAATACAATAAAAATGGTTTTGGCCTGTAATCCTTTGGTTTTAAATGATTAAAATGGATAATGCTCTGGGACACAACGCTGCAGGCAGACCCCTGCAGTGGGGAAGCCAGCAGATGCCATTTCCAAGCCCTTCGTTCCAGGACAGTTTGTATCTGTGACACTTGGCAGAGCAGGATTTCAGATCCTGCAGAGAAGGATCTCCAGGAGAAGCAATCAGAACCAAAACCGGAGGTGAAAGAGATGGGGCAATCTGAGTGGTGTAGCCCCAGGTACTTGCAGCAACCTATTTGGACCTCAGCAAATCACAAATCTCACAACCAGTTTATTTCTCCTCATTCTTCATTAATTTGCTCACCAATCTGTGCTCAGTTCCTTGCCTTCTGTCCAATTAAGAGGTAGTAACACACAAAACAATGGCTGAAAGGACAGATAATTCGATAGCAATCCAAGATTAAAACAGTATTTCTCCTCCTAAACCATTTCCCCATAGTCTTTACTTCTTTTCTTTCCCTGACACCTACCTAGGGGTCCAAAACACACCAGGAATGGGGTTTGTGTCTCAGGAGCTGAAAAACACCCACAGGCTTCAGAGTGCTCCCTACCCTCCTGCAGAAGAGATGCTTTCTCCACCGCCTCTCTTTCACATGGTCCTCCCTCGTTTTTCTCACCCCAGCTCAATTCAGCACACAAATCTGGCATATCCTCTTACAGGAGATTTACAAGAGGCTCCCTACACGCCTTGCACCAGCTGGGCGCCCCAAGCTAAGCAGGATTTGCAGAGGCACAGTGCCCACGTGCAGCCTGGGCAGGTCCATGGGCACAGAGCACATGGGTCAAACTCAGATCATCCAAGCTGATCAAATCAACTGTTTGCAAGCCCTGCTATCCGTACCTGGCCAGTACGTGACCTGCCATGGACCCCCTGCCACCTCACAACCTTTTGCTTTACCTCATTATGGCTGCATGGCCCCTTTGGCTTCTTACTTTACACAGAGCACACAAGCCAGGTGAGAGCTGTTCATCCACCTGCCAATGAAGTACAGGATGGGTTTCTGGGACCGTTCTGCAATTCACCGGTGCTGATGCCAGTGCTGAGACAGATCTGTTTTTCCTAACAAGATATGCAATAATTCAGAGGGGATATTCTTAGCTTTGCTGGTTGCTTAGTGATGGTGAAAAGTCACCACCTTGCTGCGCTCAACCTGCCTTTGTCAATTAGTACAAGCCTCTGCATCCCAACGAAACTCAAGCTGTTCATCCACGCCTGTGTATTTTTAAACCACACCCAATTAAGGCAGCAAGCAGCCCTGGGCTGGGGCAGCTCCGGCCCTCTGCCTGCAGGGAGCGCGAGGAAGGCGGCCCACGACTGCACGAGGCCCTTCTGCTCCTGGGCTGCCAGAGCCTGCGGGCTTCACCTCCCCAATTACTGGTGAGCAAAAAGCCAGACCTCCGGTTTCACCCTTCCCAGCGAAGCAAAGGTTATGTTTACAATTTATTAATTATTATCACTTATAATAATTGAATGTAAAGCTCCTCTGTCCCCTGGGGTTACGCTCCCCTGCCCCAACACATTCCCGCCCCTCGGGAAGACGTTGTTTATTATGCTGATCCCACAGCCCAGGAATACTCTCCTGACAAAGCCCCTATTAACCTCAGAGTGTGGGCCTGAGTTTCTCAGAGTTTCCCACACTTTCTTCCCCATTTATGACATTCAAAGGGACCACAAAGGAAGCGTGCCTCACAACAGCCCGCATTAGTGACGCTTTTTGGCTCTGCATTGTGGTGACCAGCAATTCCTGTCCCGATAGGCCATCTGGAGCGCTATTTTCCCAAGGAGCACATTGATCGATCAGCATTATGTGAGCCCTTTTAAAACTTGGGAACGTTATGCTCTTTGACACTAAATAGGTGTCTTGAGAGGGGTTGTCAGAAAGATTTTAAACCATTTATGGAAAGCATAGAAAAAAATATTGTAATTATTTCTTTAAAAACACCATCAAAAGCATTTCTGAGACAGGCTGACGTGGATATAGGAAATGGTCTAAAATAAAGATGCTCTGTGGAAAGGCAAGGTGTAAGCCACCAAGCCATGTGCACGAAGCATGGCCTAGGGCACACAGGAGCGTGAGGCTCCAGTCAGCCTGTGCTGACTGCCACCTCCCAGCAGAAGCTCCACGGCCCAGCAGTGCTCCAGCTGTTTGGATACGGATGATCTCATGGGTGGTTTTGCAACTCATGACCACAACGGGATTGACAGAGGAATCACTAAGAAAGTAAGCCCTTGTGTGCACAGCATGGCTGCTGCTTCCAACAGTAGGCCTACCCAGCACAACAGCCTCTGAGAAAAGGAGTGACTGTGCCACATTCTGCACATCTGGCAATATGGGGCCACGTTTCTGTGAACCCTGCTTCTGAGCCCCGCTGCCAGCCTTCCTCCTGGCTCCACACAACAGGGGCACAGATCCCTGGCAGAGAGGGGATGGGGCCTGGACCACCAACAGGTGTCAGTGGGACAGACCAGGAGCTGACAGCTGAATTTCAAGAGCCCCGGCTGAGAAAACTGCTTACAGAGGCTTTGGCACAGAGCAATCCTTCTGCCTCCAGCAATGGAGTTCTTCCCTTACTGAAGCATTTCCAGAGAGCACATCCCACACAGGATGCACAGTAGAGACACTCCAGGGAGTTCCTTAACCTGACGTTCATGTGGGGAAGTATCTTGTTGCCTGTAAGTCTCCAAGCTTCAATAATCAAAACAAACATAAGAGGGGGAAAAAAAAAAGAAAAAAAAAAAAGACTTGTTTCTTTTTTATTCCTCCCAAGCTACCAGGGTAGGTGAGGCAGATCTGCTGTCCTTTCAGGGGAGGGAAGCTGGGGCTCAAGGCGCAGGGCTGTTGTTTTGTGCACGCTGCAAGGCAGCTTGCCTGGTTCACCATTCACATCAGACGGTGTGAGCCCGCAATTCCAAGGGTTTCCCACATTGCCCCATTCACGGTGTTAAACTGCCAACAAAAGAAGTGTGCCTCGGTGGGTCCCGAGCAGAAAGCTAACGCCTGCTGCACCATCTGCCCGCGCCGAGGAACGGATAATGCTTTAATCAGCGCGAGCTGGTTTAGCCCTTGGGAGCCGTGGGACGTTGGTGATGGGATGGCATTATTTAAAACCACTCACTTCGTATCTCTGGAAATTGGGATGAACTGGAAATTGGGTCACAGCTTCCTTCCCACCTCGCTGAGCCCTTGGCCTTCCCACAGGCCACAGCCTTTCTGCGTGGGCCCAGAGCTGCACAGCACACCCAGAACGGACATAGAGCAGGGATTGCACCTAACAGTGCTGGCCACTGGCTGACAAAATAATGCTAGGAATTGATTTCCACCAGGACTCACGCTCTCTGCTCAGCAATAGGTTTTTGCCAACCATCAGCGATGACAACAGGTTGTGGCCTTGCTGACGGTGATGCTGAGTGCAGGGAAGCAGGCTGACCGCAGCTGGCACAGGAAATGAAAGGTTTCCTCATCAGTTTTGAAAGATTGGCAGAGGAAACAGACAGGGCTTCCACGAACTCTGCTGTAGTGAGAAATGGGTACTCAAGCGCTAACAGTGCCAGCCTCTGACCTTGCATTTGCAAGGGCACGACTGCTCTGCCAGCTCCATATTGGATGGAACTGGGGCAGAGGGCCCAGAACCTGCAGCTGCCTGGAAAACATCTCAGAAAGGCAGCTTTAGCCCCAGATCCTGACTGCTCCCTTCTGCTTCCCTACCTGCCCTGTAATGCACAAGGCAAGGTACTGAGAAAGCCCAAGGTGGCAGAGAGCTCCAGGGTATCCTAGCAGCTGTGCTTACATCCAGCAAATAGGGTAACGCACATAAATTGATAGCAAGAACTGACCTTCCTACACCTCAGCTATCTGTACAGGAAACTATATTTAGGGGTTTGCTTAGAGGCTCAGAACCGAGGGAACAGGGAGGCATTTGCAAACCACCGTGAAATCAAATAGGACACATTTGGGCAAGGCCTCATAATCATTACATGCCACGGGCTGCCATAGGAGAGCCCAGATTATCCAAACAAAGCAAGGAAGAGCTCTTAATATGCCTTACAGACGGACTTGACACATTTAAACAAGGGAAAGGAAAATATTGCGAGCTAACAGCTTAGAGCAAGTTGTTTCAAGGGTTCTTCCCTTGATTTCACTCTGTAGTTGTCTAAAAATTACCTGGTACTGTATTCATCTAAGCACGGTTTAATGTCAATGAGGGGGTTTACTCCCTCTAATTCTGCATCTTTTCCTTTTCAAGCTCTCTTTTGGTCATTTGGCATTATCTCTTCCTGGGATCAGTCTTCTGTGCTTAATTTCAGCACAGCCTGGGAAAAGGCAGCACATTGAGACGTCGCCGTTCCCAACATCAGGCAGAAGTTGGATTATAATGACGGCAAACGCTTTCCCACGTTCTTACCCCAGCGCCCTCATGCCAGGCCCTATTGTGTCACACGCTCCTCTGTCCACCTGCTCCTTTGGGAGCAGGGTATTATCCCCAGGCAATTCACAGTCAATTTACCATGCTGTAATAGATGCTGTCCCTATTGTCCCGGGGCACACATGGATTGGCTATCTCGACTGTGGGAAACTCAAAGTAGCTTTGGACCCATACATTTGTATGCAGCTCCTGCGTATAAATAGAGCAACTCTCCACTGCTTTCCCCACCGGCCAAGCAGCCAGCTTCGTGCTGACGGCAGCTCTCGGATAATGGCACCCAGCGCTCTCTCCCTGGAAATCCTGACACCCAAAGAGAAGAACAGAGTAAGTATCCGCTCTGACTGCAAGGGCACACGGCTGAGAAGGGCTGAGCCTCTTTAGCAGAGGATGACATAGAGATGGAAGGGGAAAATCACGTCACTAACTGCCCTCCTGCTTTGTGTTACAGCTCAGAAAACCCATTGTAGAGAAACTGCGTCGCGATAGGATTAACAGCAGTATTGAGCAGCTGAAGGTGCTGCTGGAGAAGGAGTTCCAGAGACACCAACCCAACTCCAAGCTGGAGAAAGCCGACATCCTGGAGATGACTGTCAGCTACCTGAAATACAGCCGAGGTGAGCGCACACCCTGATCCCCGACTCCTTGCTGCCCTTGCTTTCTGACACAACAGCCATCTGAGTCTGCCTGCCTAACGCTTCTTTCCTCATCTCCTCTTTCAGCTTTTGCAGCATCTGCCAAAAGCCTACAGCAGGATTACTGTGAAGGGTATGCCTGGTGCCTCAAAGAAGCTCTGCAATTCCTCTCTCTCCATTCAGCAAACACAGAAACCCAGATGAAGCTGATCTGCCATTTCCAGAGGTCACAAGCAATGCCCAAGGACTCTGGTTCTCCTTCTGCACCCACTTCCACTCACCACTCCTCTGCAAAACAAGCACCAGCAAAGCCCTCCTGCAACCTCTGGAGGCCTTGGTAGGCCAAGAGCACGTCCACCATCACCTGGACACTGATGCACATTCCAGAGGAGATCACGACTTGCTACAGAAGTCCCCCTACTCCTCTCACCAGTAGGAAAAAATGTTTTCCTTCTGCAGAGCATTACTGCACATGGATGCCTGCTTCCCTTCTTCCAGAAGGACTGAAATGTTCCCACCACGTGGAAAGAAAGTTATTCTGAAGGAATGCGGCATGTAACCCTCCTGCTAGGAGGACCGAGTTGTTCAGAGAGGAACGCTGACTGTACTTAACCTCAGTGAGGTTGCACGGGTACATCTGTTGAGAAAGCTGTAACTGCTGAGATGTTTGGGTCAGTGTTTTCAGGTGTCTGCTCAGCAGCAGCCCCCCCTGCATCCTGCCCCGCTCGGGACCCCCACACCACCTGCACCTGAGCTGCAGGCAGCAGCTGGGGCTGGGCTAAGCGCAGACATGTGAAAACCTGGCTGCCAGCAGGTTCTATGATATTTGTAGACTGTACTGAGCTCCGGAAATGGTTACACCATAACTCAAGCTGCGTAGAGGAAATTCCTCGGGATGTCTTGCTCGCAAAGTCAGAGTGCTGTGTTTGTGAGGTTCAGGATATGTATGCCTTTTATAAAGGCAACACCTCCTTCTAATATCCTTATAGGAATGAAAGTTACGGCCGCGTTGTCGATTTTACATGAAATATTTATCAGTCTTTTATGAAAGGCAGTTGTACAAATTATATTTACTGTTTGGTAGCCCCGCCGGGGAGAATGTAAAATCAGTGCTGTCCTTGGAGGACGTTATGATGTTATGTGCGAGCTGCACCACTGCATAACTCGTGTCAGAAACCATCCTGAATTCAGGGGTTGCACAAAATAAAAATTGAGTTAAGAAAGAACAACTTGTTGGGTTTATTGAATGATTTACACAGCTGATTTCCCTGCAGTTCCTGGCTCGCCCTCAGTTTGTGAGCTAAACAGGCAGATTTTGGTACAAAAGCACATGTTGCTGGGAGCAGCCGTCACTGCTCCACGTCCGCTCAAACCCCCAACGCTGCTTTCCAGGAATGAAAACAAAGCTCCACATTAACAAACGGGGCTCTCAATACGAGGCAAAACCAGAGGCCTCCCCACTCTGCGAGAGGCTTGGAAGCTTAGAGCCACATCTGTCAAAGGAGGTCAGAGCAAAAGCAAAGGGAGACTCACACCCCCCTCCCAGACACAACCCACGGGCCTCACAGTTTGCTGAGGCGCTCAGCGCCCTGTTCAGCATCCCGTGTGAGCCACCCAACGGGCACTGCACACACTGGGCAAAACCAGCAGGGCTGCCACACAGCTGAGGACCGTGAAGAGAGCGCAGACATCGGCTGCATGGATGCAACGCAGCTCAGGTGAGGAAAGGAGCTTCGCACAAACAGCTCTTACTACAGAAAACGGCAGCCAGCACAGCCCTGACAACACTCCTGCTGCCTGGGCTTACCTGCGGCCCACCAGAGACGAAGAAGGTCCACAGGGGCTGATGTAACAGCATCGACGCCCGCACGGCGGCTGTGGGGCCCCGCACAGCACCGCACAGCGCAGCACCGTGCCGACGCCGCCCCGCTCCCCTCAGCACTGAGGCGGGAAGAGGCGCGAGACCGACCGTTACTCCGCGCACGCGCCCAGCACCGCCGTTACCCGCCGCACGCGCTCAGCACGGCCGTTACGCCGCGCACGCGCTCAGAGCAGCGGTCGCTCCGCGCACGCGCACAGGGCAGCCGTTGCTCGGCGCACGCACGCCCCTCACCTCCTGCCTCAGCCACGCGCCCCGCCTCGTTAACATGCAAATCTATGCACATACGTTTGCATACCGATGAGGCCGGGCGAGGAGCGGGGCTAGCGTTCAAAATGGCGGAGCGGGGAGGCAGAGGGAGCGGCGGGCACGGCAGTTTGGATAAGAGCATCACCCTTCCGCCTGATGAAATCTTCCGCAACCTGGAGAACGCCAAGCGCTTCGCCATCGACATCGGTAACCGGGCGGGGACGGTGGCGCGGAGGAGGGGGGAAGGGCGACGGCTCTCTCCCCGCTGCGGGGACTCACCGGGGCCCGTTTCTTTCTGGCGCGCGGGGCACACTGGGACGTGCAGTCCCATGTAGTCCCCCAGGCTGCCCGCGCCGCCGCGGAGCCCCGGAGTTCGACTACAGCTCCCAGCACGCAACGCGCCGAGGGGGTGGCGCGGGGCACGACGGGATTGGAAGTCCCGTCCCCGGGCGGCGGCGCTGCTCGGGCGGAGAGCAGCACTACAGCTCCCGGCGTGCCCCGCGCGGCGGTAATGGGCAGCGGGGGAAGGGGGGGGAAGCCTAGCTGGGAACAGTGCGGGGCTGCCCTTGGCGGCGGAGAGGGGCGAGGAAAGGGAAGCCCGGCGGGTTGAGGGACGCGGGCTGCTCTTCCGCGGGGCTCGCGGGCTCGGCTGCTCCCCACGAGGCGGAGGGGCCGGGAGCTGCTCGGTGGCAGCAGGCCCGAACGGCCCCGGTTGCTGCACAGCTGAGCGGAGCCCTGGTGGGGGCCGCGCTGCGAGAGCTGTGAACCGCAGTGCCCCTTCACACGGCCCGCTGCTGTTGTACAGAATGCTGCGGTCAACACAAGCGGTTTCTCTTCCACAAGGTTTGCAGGAAAGCTTCTCCACGTAGCACATAAAATCACTGAGATTTTTTTGTTGTCCCTGTTTCGTTTTTTAAAGAAGAAAAACCTCACCTGTAGGCGATCAGCAGCTTCGGGTTTTGTGTACCAGGAACGTTACAGCATTGCCCGGTGCCCTGAAATAACATCTGGGGGCAGGAAAGCTTTATTGCTTTTGTTACTATAAGTGTCTGCCGGGGGTTGCTCTGCACTGACCTCGCTTGAGCACTGCTGGAGAATGCCTTCCGTTTTTCTCCTAGATTGCTGAAAAAATTCCATGTTGATTTCAGCACTATGGAAGAGACAAGCTACGTTTGTAGCACTGCTTCGTAGGCAAAGCAGGCACCAGCAGATTAGTTTTCAAGCTGCATTCCTTGATTACATTCATTTGTAAGGCAGCAGAGTTAGGACCACTGCACTTAGCAGTTATGTTATGAACTGACAGACTTCTTACTGGTAGGACTCAGGTTTTAACCAGAAGCTGGTTATAATTGTTTGCTTGGTCTTGCACACACGTACTGAGAAGGCAGTGTGCCAGATCTCTGGCCAGAGGCCAGCTATGCATACAGATTTAAACACAGCTATGGGATAGAACTGTAGCACTGAGAAGTACGGACCTTCTGAGTGCCTTGTAGTCACGTTTGAGACGTGAGTACAAAGTTAAAGCTGCCTTTCTATATGATAAGGGTGCTTGGTTTGCAGCCCATGCTACTTTTATCTGAGTTAAAATTGTTTTTCCTCCAACAACCACAGCAGCTGTTTTATGAAGCTTACTGATACTTTAATACATGAGAGGTTGAAGAGGATTCCCCTCATACCTCCCCTATTTCTGAGGAAAGAAAAAAGCACATGTTTTAACAAACATTTTGGCAGCTCTGTATGTTCAAGCTCAAACATCCACTTGTTTAAGACAGCAGGTATTGATTTGCCCAAAGAAAAATGAGTAAATCAAGTTATTCAGTCTGACTTCATGCATTGCTCAAATGTGGCAAGCTCACATATAAAATGTCCTTGTAAGCAGCAGATCTGGGCCTTGTAGAAAGTTTTCAACTACACGGAGTGTATGCTGTGCTGATACCTGCTTTGCCTTCGGTTATTTGCTCAGCTCAGATAGCTGAGTATTTCAACTGAGCTACCTGTAGAGCAGGCAAACATGGTGGTGTAGATGAGTAAGAACTTGTGGAGATGGCTGGAGATGAACAGAAACAAGATCCATCAGCTGCTGTATGTGGATTTCCTGGAGTTCTTCTCACATAGTCATTTGCCACTAACTATGCCAGGTTTTAAGACAAGGGTTCTTTGATTACTACATTATGCACTTAGCTTAATTGTATTTGGCTTTAGAAGAAGAGAACTCAGCTAAAAACTCTTAGGTAAAGCATACATAAACATAAGTTAGGTTGTTTGCTGTAAGGTGAAGCATTAATCATAAGTTGTCATCTCTTTTAACAGGTGGCTCATTAACCAAGTTGGCTTATTATTCAACTGTGCAGCACAAAGTGGCAAGAGTGAGATCCTTTGATCATTCTGGAAAGGTAAGGACTGCATCATTAATGAATTGCATGAGATTGACTCATAACAAAGGTAGAACTGGAAGTAAGGTACTGGGCTTTTCGTAGTACAACAGAAGTCTTCTTTGAAAGCTGTCTTGTGCTTCTTTCTATACAAAACATTATTTGCAGTTTACTCAGTTTGACTTTCTGTAATGCCTCTGTTCTGGGCAATCTCCATTGTGTTTCTAGCTTTCACCATGAGGGTGCTTAGATTGCCACAGTTACTGTCTGAAATAGTTATTTTCTAGACAGATCAGTATGGTACTTCTGAAAAACATGTAAACTGTTGTTTCATACGTGTTTTGATTTCATGCATGGAAGAAAATTTACCATATATTTTTAATTGTTTTCTTTTAAAGGACATAGAAAACGAACCTTTGTATGAAATATCAGTTCAGGAGGAGATAACAGCTCGCCTGCACTTCATCAAGTTTGAGAACAATTATATCGAAACTTGTCTAGATTTCATCAAAGACCATCTTGTCAATACAGAGACTCAAGTCATCAAAGCTACAGGTGGTGGTGCCTATAAATTTAAAGATCTTATTGAGAAGAAGTTGGGGTTGAAGTAAGTGAAACTGTTTAAAGTGAGTTCAGTATCGTTGAAGTGACACTTCGCTGCCTCATAGCGGGCAAACTGTCTACTTTGCCATTCTTCCCCTAAAAGCCATCTGCATAGAGAAGTGGAGGCTGGAGGACACGTGTGCATCTGGGCCAGGTTGGGCTGAACCCAGTAGTTAGTGAGCAGGAGTTGCAAAAGGATACTGCATCATTAACTGGCAGGGCAGAGGTCTGTAGGAAAGCCAGGGAGCTTCAGGAGAAAGGCAGTGAAGGAAGAAGTATGATGTTATCAAAGCTTTTCTTGAAAGGATTTGTTTGCAATAGCTTTTTTTTGTTGTTTTTTAATTAAATTACTCTATATTAAGATGATCTTTTTTTACTCTTCACCTCCCAGCTAGCAGCATTTCAGTGGTGCTGCCCTAGTTGTCAGTGCTGTTGAACTTTCAGTCATCATCCAACTGCACAAAACCTCCAGCTGTATATAAAGTACAGTATTTGAGCTGTAGCAAGCAGGAAATAAGTTTGTTACAAACAAGTTTAATTGGGAATCTTTGATCGGATACTGTGATGAGGTGTATTTATTTTAATTATGAGTCATTACTTAAAATCCAAAGATGCTATCTACAAGAAGGCTGTATTATTAAAAGCCAAGATATTGCTGGCAAGCTTTTTTTTATTCTGTATGTACCTAATACCTATAGCTACCTGGGTTCTGAAGTCACAGTTACAAAACCTTCTACTATTTTTGTGAGCATGCCCAGAAGGTAAATAATTGAAACAACACAGTAATTTATTGCATAGATCCTGCCTGTACTTCATGCAGAAGCAGAGCCTTGCAGGAAACTGAAGCGTTCACCATTCACACACGTTTATCAAAAGCCATATGCTAAAAAAGCTGCTGTAAGTACAGATAATTGTATCATTCACTTACAGCAGTATAGAACATTATCTGATGCTACTGGAATAAAACTTCAGAGCACCACTCACACAGCATATTGCCCAGTTTCTAAGGCACTCTCTTCGTCTCCTTTTACACTGCTTTTTTTGCATAACTTTCTTTTTCTGATGGGTAGAATTCTGCTGACATGTTGAAACAGACTTGATTGGTCCCCAAGCAGCTTTTCTTTCCTGAGAAACATAAAGCATTCTGTATGAGTCAAGATGTTTAATTGTGTTTTGCTTTCCTGTTTTTAGTAAAGGTTTTTGATACTTCATTTAAGAAATTTAGCACACACCAGTAACAACATATTAGATACAGAAGTTTGCAGAAGTAACCTTTGGCTAACTCTGACATCCACCCTATCTGAGCTTCCCTGCTCAGGGATTCGCTGTTCAGATCCTGTTCTTCTCATGAAGTGTCTGTGTGTTCAGAGATCCCAGCAGAAGGCTGCTTGCTGTCATCGGATCTGCCATAAATGAGACTGGAAATGATGCTGTAGTCTTCTTCCCTTCTTAAGAAAGCATGGGAAGAGCAATAGATTATTAGGCCACATTAGAAAATAGTTGTGTTGTGTTAACTGCCAGATGGGTTTCCTGGCCTGCTGTATCACATGGGCACACATGTAGCTGTGTGAGCACTGGAGCAGCGATGGAGACACAGACAGGAGCAGGAGCATTTTACTGAGGAACGATTAATGAAGATCAAAGCGACTGTGTAACTGCAGCCTCACTCTGGTCTGTGTGTTCTGGCACTGAAGTTGAATGGTGGAGCGATGCAAAGCTGGGTTTCGTGGTTTAAAAGATCTGGACTTGTGCTGCATGTGAAGACTTGTAAAGTCTTAAAAACGAATGTTCTGAAGCAGTGCTTGGTTATCAGTGAGGCTGTGACGTTTCTAAGTTCCTTTCCCTTCCCCACTTCAGAGTAGATAAAGAAGATGTAATGACCTGCCTGATCAAAGGATGCAACTTTCTGCTGAGGAACATCCCCCATGAAGTGTTTGCATACCAGAAGGATTCAGACACGGAGTTCCGATTTCAGACAAATCACCCAAACATTTTCCCATACTTACTGGTGAACATTGGCTCTGGGGTTTCGATAGTGAAGGTGAGTGGTTGCTAAAATCTGTTGGGTCTTTTTGTTTGTTTTGGTTTTTGTAGAATTGAGGAAGATGAGCTGAAACTTTAAAACTTTAAATTTGTAGCTGTTTCTTGTTGGGTGATACAAAACTTAGAATGAAAATCTCTTTGTTTTTTTAGCTTTCAATTTCTTACAGAGTTAGAAATGCTTTTCCATTCCTTACTGTGGTTAATCTTTTCAAATCACATTTAATTTGGTATTCAGAGAAGTTGCCCCATGAACTGATAGGACAAAGACTGTCAGATAAGAACAACTTTTCGTACATTGCTTATGGAATTAAATTTAATATCCATATTTAGGATTCTCACCCAGTAATTAAATACAAAGATTTTAAGTGCTACTTTCGGGGTGGGTGTGGGGAACCTGTATCTCTGGATAACCCTTTGCCTGGTATTTCTGCAGTGAAATTGTTCTGCCTGCACCAATTCCACTTCTCATGAAGTTCATGTACTCTCAAATTATAACTGTTAATAAACAGTAAAATAGGACTTTCTAGATAAATGTGCTCTGTTCTGTTGACAGGTAGAATCAGAAGACAAATTTGAATGGATAGGAGGGAGCTCAATTGGAGGTGGAACCTTCTGGGGTCTTGGAGCACTGCTCACTAAAACAAAGGTATCGAAACCTCAGTGTTAAGGAGTGTGTGAATATACAAAATGCTGAGAGAAAGCCTGAAATAGTGGAATGCCAAACGCTTTAAACAGGGAGACATGATGATTCAATGTGGTATTTGTATGGGAAATTAGAAGCCCAATATCAGCACAGTAGAAGATGTGGAAAAATGTGTATGTGCATCTCTTGCAGAGCATTCTTCTATTTAAGAACTGCTGTCTTTGTACAGAAAGAAAAGGGGCAGTTTTGACCTCCATGAGGAGTGTGTGGTCCTGGACTGTTAGATAAAGGCTGAATGCTTGGTTTATGTTCATACCTGTAATGCTTCTGAAGCATAAAGGGGAGCTTTACGTGCAAAAGGATACAAGTAGAATGCGGGGACAAAAGTGATTAAATGCTCTGTGGCAAAATAGTGATTCTCTTTGAGTCTGCAGGAGCATCCACAGGAGCAAAACAGAGTGCTTAATTATTGCAAAATGTGTGAGAGTAGGGAAGGGGAATTGCACCTCTGTTATTCTTTTCACTTTCAGGGATTCAGCGCTTAAATCTCAGGTTGGTGATGTGCCAGAATAAAGCCTGATCTCGTACTGCTGTGCCTAGCTCAGCTCTTCAATCATGCTGTTTTTTCCTGTCTCAGAGTTGCATGTGACTTAAATAGGAGTCACTAAATGTCACCAGTGTAGAAAAAGCTAGAGTTACATAGCCACTAGATAAGAAAATGTCAAAGGGAAGACCCATACTCAGAATATTTTGTTTGATGCTTTTCAAAAAGAAATCCTGGAATATGACAGTGTCTGCTTTTTTTTTTTTTTTTTTTTTTAATGTATTTGTAGAAGTGGGAATTAGCATTAGCAAATTCCTAATACAAGCTATTAGGATGATGCAGGGTTGTTTTTTTGGTTTTTTTTTAAAGCCTAATCTCAGGGACATCCATGCATTTCTGCATCTGTAAAGACAGACTTTGTTCATTTTTTAATCTTATATTTTTGTTTGCCTCAAGAAGACTTACCTCTACTTGCTGTGTTCCTGACTTCATTCCAAGACAAGATACGTGAAGGTTCTGTTTCATATGCATTAATCTGGAGATTAAAGGTGCTAGACTGGGATAACTTTTTGGTGATTTACTTGCTGAAGTATTATAAATCCTTTCGGTGGTGTTGGATAAAGTTGTTTTTCCACCTAGTTTTAATTCTTTATTCACTGGGGTTGCATGTAGGAGAGAAGTTGGCAAATTGTGCTTTACTTAATGCTGTACCAGTTCTGGATGACATCATTTTGCCAGAGAGCTTCCAGTTCTCCAGATTACTGCAGGGTAGACAACGTGATTCATCTTGCACTCAACCTTTAGCTCTCATGAAACTTGCAACAAAATATTTGCAGGTTAGAGTCACAGAATGACTGAGGTCGATCCTGTGATCCAACCCCTCTGCAGATCATTTAAGAGGATGGTTGTGCATTTCATCTTTAAAGGCTCTCCACTTAAGATCGATGATAAGATGTGGACTCTAGATAGAAGTGATGCATCTTTTACTGGCAGGGTTGGTTCCAAGCCAAAGCCCATATTTTTTTCTGTCAATAAGAGTGCTTCAGAACTCTTGCCGTGTGGGCAAGGATCTCTGGCTGTCTTGAATACTCGCAGTAACTCTGCTTCTCATCCTCAGAAATTCGATGAATTGCTGCAACTTGCTTCCAAGGGACAGCACACAAACGTAGACATGCTGGTGAAAGATGTGTATGGAGGCGCCTGCCAGACCCTGGGGCTGAGTGGGAACCTGATAGCAAGCAGCTTTGGGAAATCCACTACAGCAGATAAAGGTATTAGTATAGAAATATCTACTGAAGATTTGCATGCAAATAATACCCTCTATTGCCTGTCAGATTGGATTTGCTACTTGTACAAACTTCCTCCAGACATTTAAAAGGATGGAAAAATAGTTGCCAGTTTTATCAGCAAAAATACGTGTTGCCGTATCCATTTTCTGATGTCATGCATGTGGGCTGAGAGGGGATGTGGACTGCTGCCTGCACTGCTCCACTTGTTTAGAGTTCTTTGAAACTAATGAGAAGAAATGCAACCATCTCCCCTGGCCCTTGGGTGTCTGATGTTTGTCGTGTTCTCAAACAAGTAGAGCTGAAAAATAACCACCTTTTCATGTCCTTCTCATGATCTCACCTACATATTTTGCCTACAATATTTTATTGAATAAGTGTGTTAAGTTGGACTGCCTTGCAAGCAGATGTTTGGATTTTCAGTTTGGGATTCTGGAAGTCTAGGCAAACAAAAAAAATCTGTCGTAAGTTTGCCAATGTAAATTTATGCATGTGGGAAATATAATTGGCTCTGTTTGTCCAGAAAAAGATGTATGGCAGAAATTTGTAGCTTTCTTTGTAGAGTCATAATAAAATACTTGCAGTGCATCACATACCTAGATGGAGAGATGATCCACCTTTCCTAAAGAGGTGAAATTGAGTCAATGGCATTTACTCTTGGCCTTTCAAGCAGGTTTCTTTCAGGCTATATTTTATGGAGGCTTGGTGTTTTCTTTCTATCTTCAGATTGCTCTTTTTCAGCCCTGGCTGTAGGGCCTCTGCTTAAAAAAAAAATTATATATATATAAACATTTTGAGCATTCTTAATATATATATATTAAAACATATCATATATATATATAAAAACATTTTGAGCATTCTTCGGCTGTACTAATTTGGCTCACTGTTTCCTTCCTTTAAGAGTTTTCCAAAGAAGATATGGCAAAAAGTTTACTCCATATGATCAGCAATGACATTGGTCAGCTTGCCTGCCTCTATGCCAAACTCCATAACTTAGATAAAATATATTTTGGAGGATTCTTTATTCGGGGTCACCCTGTTACCATGCGCACAATAACCTTCAGTATCAACTTCTTCTCAAAGGTAATGGAAACAGAATTTTTCCTAATTGCAAATTCATGTGCCTAGGCATCTTTTCTAGGTGATTGGGAAGCTTTGCTAAGTCTCACGTTCAGTAAGGACTGGGGTTAGGTAGGTAAGGCAGGGCCTTGTTGTGGGAGGGTAAAACAAACGTGAATTTCCTAGCAGTTCTGTTTGGCCTCTATCTCTGTTTATTTGTTTGTTTGGTGGTTGTTGGACAGTGTGTCTTGCAGCTGCCAAGGATTGGGCTCTTATATTTGTTTAGATAGCTACCATTATTATTCAATTCCTCTTGCTGACTTCACCTATTTCTTTTCACCCCCAGGCTATGCAATGTTGGATTGCTCTGCTGAGATAGTTAGCAACTAGCATCAGTAATTTTTGGTTGGTTGATATGTATATATATTTAAATTCCTTTTGAAAAAGGAAGCAAGCTGTAATTCTTTGCAGCTTTTGAAGCTGTGGCAAACACTAAAGATATTTCAGTGGAACAATGGTCTAATCCAGAAGTTCACATACTGCTCGTTACAGGTGGATCAGTTCCTCCACCATCACACTGCATACTGAAGTATTACAGAATTGATGACTTTTTTTTTTCCTCAGTGCTTCAGGCAAGAGACTCCTATAAAATGCTTGTATTTCCCCTTGTTTAACCTTGCAGTCTTTCTGCAAGTTAGGGTAAGAACTCGGTTGAGTTTCAAGAAAACTACAGCTTTAGATTCTTGTAAGCACAGTTTTATCTGTACAGAATCTCACTGTGAATTACGTATTTCCTCACTACAGCTAAGCCCAGTGTTAACTTTTCCTACATGACCTGCTGTAGACAGAGCTTATTTTCCTTCAGAGGGGACAACGTCTCACCATAAGAAAACTAAGGGTGTTAGGTGGGGGATGATCCTGTTCTCCCTACCGTTCTTGTTAACACGTAAACTGGGTTAAATTCATGGGGAAAGTGCTTGTCTGTGATAATATACAGGGTGACTGTATGTTGCTGCATGTTCAGTATGAAATAGAATAACCAGTGGTGTGGGTGTGGTGGATGCACAGTGACACGTTCATGTTGATGACCTGGAAATCAGATGGTCTTACATTTTCAGCCTGTTCAAGCAAGAGGAGTTGAGTACTCATGGAATAATGCAGCAGTCTTTTCTAGTGAAGCACTGGCTTCCCTCTGCTTCTGTGGTTGTGCAGGCTTAGAATACACACCACTTCTGCATGTAATTTTTTTCCAGCTGTCTTAGAATTGTGGAATGATGTATGTTAGCCGTTCCTCCTCAAGCTGTCTTTCAGAAACACCATTTTTTGGTGCACCATTAAAGTTACTGAATGTGTTAGAGTGTAGTGCAAATGAATATTATCATCTTCTAGTTGTTTCTATTAAATTTAAGTGTAAATCTAGTGACAAAGAAGTAATGTTAGCCATCAGGGACCATCCAATTGCAATGTTTCATATTGTGGCAGGGAGAGGTTCAGGCATTGTTCCTGAGACATGAAGGCTACCTGGGAGCCATTGGGGCATTTTTAAAAGGAGCTGAACAAGACAGTAAGTACAGCATTGCTATGTTCTGTATATGCTGTGTTCTGAAATGTCAGTGTAATGTCCAAGTTTCTCTTAAGAGGCTGCATGTAAGTTGTTGCCTAGATAAACACATTTGGCACTAATAAACACAGATGCTGGGCTTTGCTTTATATATTTTGGCAAGGGTGTGATAATTTCTCACTGTTTTCCTGCTTGCCTCTGAGAATCCAGCAGGATTTGGCTCTTCTCTTTTCTGCATTTCTGCAGTCATGCCTCTAAATCAAATCAGGGAAATTGAGTTTGAGAACTTTCTTCCTCTTAAAGAGGCCAGCTTTTGAATTCAGTTAATGTACTGAAGAAGAACAGCATCTCAAAACTGTGTTCATTTGAGAGTGAAAAGCCTCATAAATGTTTATAAAGAATGAGACAATTCTTTCGAGCATCCTCTGGGTGTAGGATGCTTTGGTTGAATTCTGCCATTTGTATTTTCTTGTTTTCTCTTTGTGCTACGTGCCATTCAGTGCATTCATCGTAGTGGAACAAATCACAGGTTGTTATGGTTCTCAGCTTTAGTAAATATCACGTATATCTCAGAACAGTGGAAGCCATTTTGTACCACTCCATAGATAACAGCAAGGAACTCAGCTCAGAGCTGCCCAGGTGTGAAAGCTGTTGTTCTGTTGGCCATATGGCGAACGTCTCAACTTCCAGAAACTCTAAAGAAAAAAATCTGAAAGTAACTTCTGTGCTCATGTGAAGCTTACAGTGTGCTCTGAGAGTTCTGCAATCTATTCTGTTAATGATGGACATTTAAAAACAAACAAACAAAAAAACCCCAACTCTCTAATAATAGAAGCTTTAGCCATCTATAGTGCTTAAAGAACAGGATTTCTTCAATAGCTCTTAATGATTAGGAAAAGAAAGGGGTTAAGAAAAAAATGCTTTTTGAATTGTAATCTTGTGTCTCATTTGAAGTACTTTAGAGTTGGATGATTCAGCAAGTAGTTAAAATATAACTGTTGGGACTTAGAGGGGAAGAAATAAATATATTTTTAAAGACAAAGAGAAATGGCTTTTGCAGTGGAACAGCTTCTCTGTAGAGATGCTGGCTGTAGACTCATTCATGTGAGTACTTTCAGTTTTATTTTCAGATTATGTGTCTCTCTCTTTCTCTTTTCTAGATCCAAATCAATATAGCTGGGGAGAGAATTATGCTGGGAGTTCTGGTCTTATGAGCACATCACCTGATGTCTACCCCATGCAGAGGACCCGGAGTGGTACAGTATGTGGTTGCCTTTCCTAAAATGAGTGTTGGCACTTACTGATCTGAACTTAGATGGCTATTTTAAAATCTAGTTGCTTCTCACCCCTGGGACCGTGCTGCTTTACCAAAAGTGGCTGACAGTGGTGCCTTAAGTCACGTGTGATGGTTTGACATGATATTTCTTAAAAGACTGTGCCTGCTACTTTGTCTTGCTCAGCATCACTAAAGGAGAGAGACAGCCTGCTGCTGCTGCTGCCCTTTCTTTGAGGTAGCTTGGCTTTGCTACAGTTGAAATACTGTACTTGAGAATTTTGAATCTGACAGATTCAATAGAATGTCTTGTTAATGGCTGCATATACTAACGTGCAGTTGTCTGCAATCCTGAGTTGTCTGAGAATGGGCTTCTGTAGGCCTTGTGCTTGTTTAATTTCTAGTGAATCAATTTCTGAGTAAATTCTAATAAATCTTTTGTTTTTCACCTAGTTTGACATGTTTGAAATGGATAGGTTGGAGAGACCGCTGGTTAACCTGCCACTGCTGAAGGACCCATCAACCTATATTCCAGACACTGTTGACCTCACAGATGATGCCATGGCCAGAAAATACTGGCTCACTTGTTTTGAGGAGGCGTTGGATGGGGTAAATATCAGAGGAGTTGTACCTACAAATGGTCCACATACTTCAGGTGGACCAAGCTGTTCAACCAACAAAGTGCACCTGTATGTCAAACCTATTGCAAATAAGTACCTCTTCTCTGTCTCTTAATTGAAAATATGAATCAGAAACTTCACAAGTGTTGAGTTGGGGGCTGAGAAAAACACTAGGAGAACACATTGACCTGACCTTACTGTCATAGAGAAAGAATGAACACTGAGTGTTGATGTGCACCCGCACCCTTATCCTTTTTTCTTGTTTGTTTTTACCCTTCTCTAAATAGGTGGAACTTGTGGCTCACCTCTGAAAGCACAGTGTTCAAAAACCAAAAAGCAGTAATAACAAAAAAAAAACAAACCAACTTTAAATGTTTAGGAAGGAAAGAGGTGTTTAAAATTACTCTTTGGTGGTTGGCTTAATGGAAAGCTGGAGTATACTGTGTGGGAGGGACAAGTGAGTGTGCAGGAGCAGAAAAATAGAGCAGATGGAGGGGTTGCTGTTCATCCCGAGCTTCAGGTCAGTTGCACAGAAGGAAGAATTGAAGTGGTAACTCCAGTGCCTCATTTCTCTACCAGGTAGCAAAGCGTGCTGCAGCCAGCCAGCCAGATTCTGCTGATGCACCTGAGAGAGCCGAAAAGTTCCGACAGAAGTACTGGAATAAGCTCCAGACACTCAGACAGCAGCCTTTGTAAGTGTCCTTGTTTCCCTGCTTTTGTAATCTGGCCACCTCTGCTGAGCAGAGCAAATTAGAAGCCAACTATAAATTAACTGAAAGCTACATAAATGCTTTTGTTCTTAAGCAGAGCAAGCTTAAAGCTAGGTAGGCTGAAGGCAGTAACAAATTGATGTGTCGGGTCCTCTGAACAAAACATTAGAATTTAACAGAAAAATTCCATCTATCTCAGCACAAAAATGACTAAAGGTCTTCAAATTACTAAAAATGGTACCTGACATCTTTACTCTGAACATTTTCCCTCTCTGTATTTAAATAATCCGTTTAATAGATGTACCACTTAGTGGCAGTATTCAGCACTTGTGGCATGTGAAGACTTCTGAGGTGTTTGTCTTACATGCTGTACCTGTCTGGAATTCATCCTATTAATGGAAAAACAGGAGAAAATTACTTTTTTTTTTTTTTTCTGTTTGAAGTAATTGATCTGTTTTCCCCTCTCCTTTTTAAAGTGCATATGGCACCTTAACAGTTAGAAGTCTTTTGGATACAAGGGAACACTGTTTAAACGAGTTCAATTTTCCGGATCCTTACTCGAAGGTAAGCTGTTCTTGCTTTACAGGGCAGGCAGTGTGAGATCAAGACACTGTTCTGTACTCGAATGCTTTGTATAAGTAATGGCTTACATACAAGACATTAACAGTTTAACTGGTTGGTTGTTGCTGTTTTCAGGACAGTTATTGATTGCTTTTTTTTCTTTTTTTCCTTTTTTGTAATTCAGATAAGATAGTGCCAACAAAAGATCTTGATGTAAAGGTGGCACTCAGTACCTTTTTTTATAAAAAAGAACTAGCTATGTAACATTTGAGCTCATTGGCGATAGAAGAGGGGTCAAGAGTCTTTAAGCATGTAGGATGATGAACTTTTTGATGCAAAAATTAGAACAACCCACACTTTCCCATCTTTTGCAGAACTGCTAGTGGTAAGCCTTCTCACCCAGGTTACCTGGTTTTGATGTTGCTACTTAAGTCTCTCTTTTTTGTGTCCATTCTCCCACTCCCCGTCTGCCCAAGGTCTACCTTACCTCTCCTGTATTAAGACAAGTAATTCTCAGGCTACAGAACACATGCTAGCACTAATAAAGCTGTTTATTAGAATCCCAGGGAACTTTTTTCTTGTTGGTACTAAGCATGCTGATAACAGTAACTTGTTGGTCCATTAGAGGCCATGAACGTAGAGGAGAATGCTTGAACGCGGTCTTGGGACTGAGACAGCCAATGATGGGTAAGGATTTTTTGTCCGTAAATGCGATGTTTCATGTCTTTCTTACAGGTAAAGCAGAAAGAAAATGGCATAGCCTTAAAATGTTTTCAAAGCGTAATCGAATCTTTGGATTCATTAGGCTGGGAGGAGAGGCAGTTTGCTCTGGTGAAAGGACTTCTTGCGGGGAATGTCTTTGACTGGGGAGCAAAAGCAGTCTCAGAGTAGGTGTTAAATATTTTAAAAGCACCCTTTTAAGATATAGAATATCCAACTGTTGGTTTTTTGTTTTTGTTGTAGAAATAAGTAAATGAAATGCACCAATCTCATTGTAGTTTGTATTTAACCTTAATCATATGTTGGTTGTTCATTTGCAAGCATTATTGCGGTGCAGCAAAGTTTGTTTCCACCCTTAAAATCTGGCAGACATCACTGAATGTTTGAATTAAATGACAGACCACCTAATATCGCAGTCTGGCTCTTTGTTTGTAGCTGTTACTACCTCTGCTTTTGAGTATGTGTTCTATTTAAGCTGATATTATCTTCCTATAGTAGAAAATGTGCTCTCTCTGTAACCCACAGTTGCTCTGATATCAGAGTGTATATTCAATGGGCTGTAAGCCAGGTTGGTGGTCTCTTAAAATAACTAAATACCAGTTGTTTTCGATCAGCATACACTTCTACTGCCATTTTGAGAGCTCTCTTTCCATATATCCTGTCAGCAGCCATAAATTCAGAAAAGGATGTAAATGCTGTCAGTTTTGAAATATCTTTGTTTTTGTACTTCTAGATTTTACCTCTTTCTGTGGGGTTGATAATAAAGAGTAGGGGAGGTGGGCACAGTTTTGCAGCAAACATTCAGCACTTCCTTTCCCTTTCTGCATCTTTGAGGAGTTTTCCCCTCATGAGTAAATAACAAAAAAAATGCAAATCAATTCAAAACAAGGTGATTTGAGGCTACTTGGATCTGCGTTCTAATGCTGCCCACAACTGCAGAAACTTGAACTGACCCCAGTCACAGCAATTAGTCTGGTTGCCACTTGTCTAAGTGCAGCTCTCCCTCTGTTCGAGGAAGAAGCTAAGAGTTAAACATCACTTGGTACTGGACTGAAGGCACTTTATGAGACTTGACTGGCAAGCACTGCCCATGTGGAGTAATATTTTAACTGGCAGCTTAGAATCTAGCCTCATTATGTACATCCTCATCACCAGCTAAGTTTGAAGCTACTTTTCTATACATGCAGCCAATAGGAATGGCTTTTAAAACCTGTATTTAGTTAATTTCTTTTTTTTTCCTGCCTACACACAAATACAACTCAAAATGTTGTAGACAGATCTCCAGATTTAACTTTGTGAAGTGTTGTTTTATGGCTATGATAGTTTAGATCATTACTGTATTTATTGTCATCTGCAGATCCAAAGGTTTGTTGTTTTTTTTTTTCCCCCATAGAGTAGTGCTTGCTGATCTCTAATTTAACTCCCTAATTTAATGTACATGCAAGCCTTTTGTTTTTAAGGGTGGATCTATTTTTCAGTCACTGGACCTGTCCATACTCCCAATTATAATCCTGCAATAAAATTGCCAACAGCCTGCTATACAAGTATTCAAATTGAGTGAGCTGAAGTTACTTAACTGCGTACCCTTTATTTCTCTTCTGATACAGTGTTCTGGAATGTGAGCCACAATTTGGATTTGAAGAAGCCAAGTCAAAACTGCAAGGTATAGGGGGGAGATCTGTAGTGTTGGTTAGATCTGGATATTGTGTTAATAAGAGAGTAAAGAAGAGTGTGATGGTATTTAAGATGGCAGTTCTGCTTGTGACAAGGACTCAGTAGCACTCGCCAGTTTATCTGAAATACAGTCTCAGTGGAATGTTGCTTTTTGTGTTCCAAACAAAGTGGAAACCAAAAACCTCTCTGCTGCCCCAATACTCAGCATATCGTGAATAGCCTGTGCTGTTTCCTGTAATGGTTCCAGTCCTGTCTTAGCAATGTCCCAAGGAACAGCAGCACCAGCCATCTCAGAACAAGCCATTATGAGAGCTAGCTCATATGACTCTATTGCTATCAGAAGAATTCTATTCCAAGGCCACTGTAGTTGAACTTCCAATAATTAAGAGTTCAGGAACTCCTTAACATTCAAAATCTGAGTTCAAATATTCCATATCTTTAAAGAGACACCTCCTGCTTTGCATAATGTACAGATTTACTCTTTGCCTAAAAGTGATGCTAATACAGTTTTGTCTGTGACACAGAACGTCCCTGGTTAGAAGATTCCTACAGTCAGTGGCTAGAGCGGCTGAAGGTACGAGTCCAGAATTACCACTGATCACTGAGTAACTGAATACATTACTCATGGAACAACCCTATTAAGCTTGTTTCTAACATTTAACACAGCCCTGTTCAGACAGCTCAAAACAAATTCTGTTAGTGCAGCACTAATAGTTCCAGCAATCATACCATATAGAAATAAAACAGACATTTTGTTACTTACCAAGCTTCTTGGCTTGCTTTCTTCAGGAACTGCAGCATTTGGAATCCAGCTGCTTTCAAAGCTCTTCCAGCATAACTGTGGTGTCCTTTCTTTATCAGGGCACTTATTTCTATTTAACTAGACCTGTAATTTTGAAAAATTGAATCCAAATGTAATGTTTGGATTGTCCCTTCATCTGAGTAGCCAGGCTAAAAATGACAATAATGTGGAGCTTTCTGAAAGTAATCGGCAACGTGTTTTGTTGTGGTTTTTTTTCCCTCTGTGGGATGTCTGCTGCTATTTCATCAGGTTTGGAAACGATGGACAGAATTTGCTACAAATCATTAGATATTATATCTTAAAACAAAAGTGTCAGTTATTCCTCCACAACACTGCTAAAAAGCAGCATCCTGACAAACTGTTCTTAAAAATTACACAGTATTCACTGCAGAAGTTCTTCTGCTGGTGCAACTTGGAGTGAACTGCATTTCATAACATCAGATCTAGGACAAATTAAAGGTTAATGGAGAATAGGAAATGTCTTTTTATTTTAGGATGTCACTGCCCCCAGCAGTCCATCCTCCCCTTTCCTGGAGAAGGGAATCCTGTTTACCCTACAGCATGCTAGCTTGTAACAGCCACAAAGGTAGGTTTACCCTAAAACCACATAGGCAGCTATCCATGCTGCTGCTTGTATTCTAGAGAATGGTATTCTCCAGCTGCATGGCATAACAAAACGTGATTCAAAGCCTAACCACCCCTCTGAAGGAAGCTCATGTTCACAGTTGCTGGAGTCAGACGTGTTTAATTGGCTGTTATAGGTTTAATTAATGGAGTTTGAAAAAGTGCTGTCAAGTGAAGTGGCTGTAAACAGTTTTAATTAATTGTGCAAAGACAGCGTTAGAGAAACTGATTTCACTTAAAATAAGGGTAGGTAAAGTTTTGATGAGCTATGCTCATCGAATAGATCTAGATAAATATAGGGCTATAAAATCTTGGGTCTTAAAACTGGTGTTTCTAAATAATACAAACTAGTCTGTGAAATGAACTGTGAACTCAATCCTAAATGCATTGGTTTTCTCTTGCAGGAGGGTCCCCCTCATAAATGTGCCTTAATTTTCGCAGATAACAGTGGAATAGACATAATTTTAGGCGTCTTTCCTTTTGTTAGAGAGCTTCTTTCTAGAGGAACAGAGGTAAGTGGTTTTTCATTGTACAGGCAGTACATAATGGAGCTTTTGTAACTGGTGAAAGGTTTGTTAAATACCTTCTGGCAGTGCACTGTATGAGACCAGCTCATAGCACCTAAAGAGGGAGTGATCTAACTTGAGACAGTGAGCTTGTCCCTAAATTCCTGGAAGTCTGAGGTTTAACTAAGTATACTGGAAAGCAGAGCAGGGGTTAGATCAGAGCTAAGCTTTCTAATGGAGGATCTGTAATGTCAGAACACCTGGAGGAGTTGGCTAGTTTGAGGAGAAAATAAGGACCAGGCCTTCAGGCTTTCTCTTTTCTTGATTCTGTTCTTATATAAGCCAGAGAAAGGCAGTCTTCAAACAAACAGGCAGCTCTAACACCGTATATGGACTGTGTTCATCAATAAACTGTTTTGACATCTTTGCCTTAGGTTATATTGGCTTGTAACTCTGGCCCTGCTCTAAATGATGTCACCTACAGCGAATCCCTGATCGTTGCTGAACGGATAGCAGCAATGGATCCAGTTATTCAGTAAGCATATAAACAGTCTTCATAACGTATCTTAAAAAGCACAGAAGGAAGAAGCAAGTTCCTGGTTACATATGGAGTTCCTTATTTGTGTTTATTACTATCTGAAATCTGCAACTAGAAGTAAGGTACAAACGATGACTCGCTTCAATTATGGCAAAAAATTTAGAAAGCAGTTCTTAATTATATTTAACAGTATACATATCAGCTTCTTGTCAGTATCATCCCTGATAAGGACTCAAACTACTAAAATAGTGTATTTTATTTGTTAAAAAAAAATTTGAGGGAAATATATGCTATTTCCAGCCTGTTTCCTGTAGAGGACAGGTAGCTGACTAAGATAACCTGCTGCTCATGGAAGCGTGTTTCTGGGTGATTTCCTAGCAGGAAAAGAAGCCTTTGCAAAGAATACTCAGATATTCTTTCTGGCTCATTACCATATTTACATGACTGTAACTTTTTGTTTGTTTCTATTTTCAATTAAAGATCTGCACTGAAGGAAGAGAAGCTGCTGTTGGTCCAGACGGGTTCAAGTTCTCCTTGTCTAGATCTGAGGTATAATGGCAAGTTTGTCATTTGTCAAATGAAGGATGACCTGAGCCTTTGTTTGTGTGCTGAAATACCTTAGCCACCCTTCACAAAAATGACCGAGTTTGTCTGCATTACAATCTTGTAATGCTGATGAAGCCTTACTAGTTGCTCTACAGCTTGTTTGTCATTTTGCTGTTCAGCAATTACATGTCGTCAATAATCCACGTGACTGTAAGCAGCACTTCATGTTACCTGTTTTTAACTGCTGTTCTCTCTTGGACACAGAACTTAACCCGTGTTTTGTCACAAATCCCAATTCTGCACACACTTAATGAAGCTTTTAAAACTATATTTTTATATATCCCATTTACTTTGATTAAGGTGTTACTGTTTATTGGCATCAGTAATTCCATACCCTGCCACGTTTCCTAGAAGTGACAGGACCCTCAGAACATCGGCTTTTTCAGCTGTAGTGCAAGGATGACTATTTCTAACCATACCTCTCATTTCAGCCGCCTGGATAAAGGTCTGGCTGTGCTGGTCAGAGAACGGAAGACAGACTTGGTTATCATTGAAGGCATGGGTCGTGCCATCCACACCAATTACTACGCGGCTTTGAAGTGTGAGAGCCTCAAGCTTGCTGTTATCAAAAACTCCTGGCTTGCCGATCGCCTTGGAGGGAAAATATTCAGCGTCATTTTCAAGTATGAAGTGCCACGTAAATGATACAGATCTGGTCAGCTGGGTGAACAGGAGCAGCAGAATGGACTTGCACTAGTTTTACTTTAACTGTAAAGAATGTATTTTTATTACAACAGGGAAAAGAGGTCACAGGAAATTCCATATTTATATTGTGCTTTTGTGACTTAAAAAGCAACAATATGATTCACTCTATAGTATACACACTCAAATATATATATGTATATCACTCATTGTTTATTTTGGTAAGTGTTTATTTTAATGATTCAGTATTTGTGATGAAAAGACTTTATTTTTTTGTTCTGTGAGACATTCATATAGAAATATATTTAAATGTCAATGAAACTTTTTTTATACATCTCTGCCTACTCTGCCAGCAGTGACATGGCACATACCAAATAGTTTTTAAAGTGCTAAGTCAACCTGACATTGTATTTTTCCATGTCAGCTTTTAAACTTACCTAAACAGTCTCATGCTCTTTGCAGTTAATTTGGTCGAGGGACTGATCCACCTCCTAATCTAACGAACTTTATGTCAGCTGCATTTAAAACAGAACTGTCACAATGTGAGAGCACACAGTAGATAACTGAACAGCACTACCAACAGTTAAAGAACTCTTAACTCCTACTGCTTCCACTGTTATTAACAAGCTGAGGAGGAGGAGAGGCAGGCTGCATCCATACTAAATTACTTAGCAGTAATCAGAAGTTTAAGTCTGCATTGCATTCAGAGTGAATCTGAACACTTTATTCAGGAACAACCAGCTCTATCCCTGTCACAGACATGTTAATTTCTGTTATTTAATGCTGGAACAGAGAGGAATTAGTCTCTGTGTTCATGCAGTGCAGTTAAAACCACTTCTAAGGAACTGAATTTGTGCCCTGCTCCATCAGCTGCGCAGTACGTAAATGCAGTTATTTAACCCTGAATTTGCAAAACTGCCTGTGCGTGCATCAGCCATTCCACCTCTGAAATGAAAAACAACTTAATTAGAAAACTATTTAATATGTAACCAAAGTAACCGTTCCCCATAACTTCAAAGATTCTACTCTGACAGCAAGAAAATAACAAAAAATGCCCATTACTCACCCTTGCCTACTGAATTTCTACTTTAATTGATTTTGTTTGCCAGTGTTCATGTTCTATTGCTCTTGGATTTAAAGTATGAATCTTATTCCTAAATAGTTCCTAGTCAAGTTAACTAGACAAACTGTCCTCTGTAGCTAAACAAGGAAACATATCTTCTGATGGAAAACAGACTTTTCTTAAATCTAGTTCCTTAACTGTAAGGCTTCCCTTTCTCAGATTTTAGGCCTTTGTGTAGAATACAGTTAAATCCTGCATTATTGGGATGGATGCATCAGTAATGTCCTTTCTGATTCAGAAATTACTTTCACACTGATCACTATCATTTGCCTAGAAGGAGGCAAAAATACATTCTATTTAAAATTAAAATCTTAAGCAGTTATTCTTGATTAGAAGAGTCAGATAAAAGCTTTAATTTTCAAGATTGCACCTCATTCTATAATTAGTATGCAGAGGCTTCATATTAACCTATCCCAAGTCACTTACTCCTGCAGGCATTTCTGCACTTACATGGTAAACTTCTAAATTAAATATAGATGTGATCACCCATCTTAACCTCCCTCAATTTTAGCAGTTGCACTCTCCCTCTTATCAATTTAAATTCTTCCAAGCTGCTTGGTTTTCTATAACCAGCTCCACCATCAATCCAGAAGTACTGTGTTTGTAATTAGGAAACTAACACTCTACTCTTGCAGAAAAATATCTTCCTACAGTGATGTAGCTCCTATGACATATAGATGGTAGAACCACAATATATGCCCATTCCTTAAGAATTTTTGTTAAGCATTAGCCCTCCCTGAAGTCTCCTGGGTTTGTCTTGTATTTTCTTTTATACGTAGACGAGTGCACATTTCTTCTGTGAAAATGGAGCAACAAGATTTCTGGAAAAGAAGAGGGGGAAAAAAAAAAGGGGATAAGTTTCTCTGTATTGTAGAATCCAGCTTTTAAATGTTCACTAGACTTTCATTGCAGTGGATGGGAGAACAAGAACACCAAAATACACATTCAAATTCTAGTGCAGTTTTATTTACGTGTTTTCCTGCTTGTCAAATGACTTGAGAATAGCCATACTTGAGAATAAACTTGTTATTGATGATTTACTGTCCTCTGTACACATGGGAGTATTGGAATGCAGTCTGTCTGCATTACAGTAAATATTTTAAGGTTTTTAAAATTTTTATATTGCTTAGGCTACATAACTGTCACATAGCCCAAGCAACAACATAGCAAGGATTTTAAAGAGTAAACACATAGCATGTGTTTTCCCCATTACATTTCTCTCCTCAGACAAACAAGATTGCCATGGTCAGAAAGCCAGCATTCCGCCCAGTGGAGCACTAATGCCCACGCTAAACAGAAGGGAGCCCAAGAGGAAGACAGAGATGACGACAGTCACTCACCTTGACATGTCCAGCAGCATGTCTGCTCTTATTTGACAGCTCCACCATAGCTGCAATCACTCCTAATGCAAGGCCAATTGCAAGAGTAAGAAAGAGCCCACCCAGAGCCTGGGGCTGCAGGGGGCTCCATCTGTCTCTGCTTTGGTGAAGGCAGCTGGACTCCCACCATTTGTTACGCAAATAGTCAAGATCACCCGATTCGCGCAGTTTGAGGACAGCAACTGACAGCTTCTTAGTCCACGGGGATGCTGGCAGCAGAATGAAAGAGAAAAGCATGTAAGAGAGGTCACAGCCACTAGCATTTTTAATCAGCCTGCTACTACATGACAAAGCAGGGTTAGCTGGGCGCTGCTTCCCAGCTTTCAAACGGTCTTTCTGCACAGTGCAGCAAAATAATCTGAGTGCTTTCTTGGATAACCAGATAACAACCATTCCTATCCTATCCACTCACAGAATAATGACAGTTTGAAGTCTTTGAAAAATACTATCAGTCATGCTTACAAGAGAACAAATTTGATTAAGAGTTCTGCATTCTTGGTACCACAGAGCAGGAGGAAAAAACAGGAAAAAAAAAACAAACCTGGTATCATTAGCAGTGGGAATTTTTAAAAGCTGCTGTTCAAAATAAGAGTGAGCACTAGTGATAATTCATTTACTGAATGAAAATATTGGATAACTGGGTTTATTTGTTCATAGTGGATTATTAGTACATAGAACACTTGATACATAGAAAAAAGCCTCTGAGTTTCAGGATTTAGCTATTCCAGGCTCTTTGCTCTAACAAACTATTTCAAACCCACAAAATCCAAGTGGAGAAGTGGGACAGAAGTCATACACAGTGACTAACCCTGGGCAGTGGCAATGCCAAATCCTCTGGCTCCAATAACTTCAGGGGCTCTGATCAAATTGCAGTGCCTGGCGGCTGCAAGGTCTTGAGAGATGGATTCACCAATGAAGGCATAATTGGATTCCATCACACGTTGAACTGCTTCCTGGTAGGTTTTGACTAAAACGTGGTCTCGTTTCTTGTCCATATATTCATAGATCATCTGATGGATGGGATTCTTGGAGTTCTGCAATAAAGTGACGTGTGAAACAATTACCCAGAAAAATATTTGCCTATGTGCAGTGACTGTGAAAATATTTAGAGAATAAGAGTGCTTAAAACTATTTACCTTTCAGCCCTCTAGTTAAAATTACCATCTTTCTAGCACTTTATGTTCAAGCTACACAAGAATAACCCCTGAAGACTAGTACCACTATCTTAAGAGAGGATACACTATTAACACAAAATCTTCTGCATGCTTCTTTCTCAGAGAAAAGGTGAAAGAAGAGATAAGAAAACAACATATACCAATCACATTAAAGTACAAGAGAACTGACCCAGTCTACAGAGAAGAAGGTGCTGTAAGACCCAATGTGCAGACAGCTTGACTGCACTTTAGCACTTCTAAGGCAGGCATGTACGTGCACAATTAAATTTTCTGCACCTTAAAGAAGTAGAAAGTGGAGGAGCCATCCAGTGTCCCAAACTCGAGCTTCCTTTGCTTCACAAGATCTTCAAAAGTCTGGATCGGGAGCTGCTCGCTGCCAGAGCTCAAGAGCGCGGTGAAGTTGGCGATGTAAGCAGCCAGCAAAGCTATGGTGAAGAGCCACCAGATGGCAGCGATGACCCGCACAGAGAACGCCTTGGGCCGAGGGGTGACACCTGCGAGCCCAATGGAGCCGACAGAAAGTACGGGTGGTGAGAGAGACAGCCTGAGACAAAGCCAGCACAAGACTTTTTAAACATGCCAACCTTCGAAAGCTGCTTTGCAGCTGTTTTAGGCACACACGGGCCTAAAAAGCCCTCAGTGGCTGGTTTGAATAGCATCAGTGCTGCATGCTGTGCAGAGCCAAAGCAATATACTGGCCAAAAAAAAAAAAAAAAGACTCCACAAAACATAAGTGCACTGGTTAGTCCTGGAGCAAGAGTTACAGCAGAAAACATGCAGTGCTCACATGAAGCCAGCACCTGCACAAGTCCCTAATCAAGACATCTCTGTTTTAGCACTGCCAAGAGTCCCTATTTATCATCCTTTCCCTCAGCACCCAACCCTACAGTACAGCTCTCTATATGCACTGGGCATACACTGTACATATGCACATATGTACTGGATATGCAATCAGCTCCTCCCAGCTCACCTTGCAACGTGAGCGCTCCTGCTCCAAACCAGAGGCTGTTTAAAAAGGTGAAGTGATTCTCTTCATTCTTTGGCTCATTCCATTCATAAGGGCTCAGCCTATGAGGAAATAACAGGATGACACCAGACACTAAAGGAAAAAGCAATCCTGCAGCATGATGTGCAGCAGTGCAGACAGCCTGGAAATGCCCTATCTTTCCATCAGAGGTCCTCCTTTACTTGTAGCCCAGTTTATCTAGTAGACAAAAATGCTCCTGGTCAACACCTCAAGTATTTGCAAGGCTCAGGACTGGGCATAAAACAGGAAAAGCAGTAATAGAACTTTTGTTCAAAATTGCAAATGCAGAGAGCGTTAGTGCAGCCTCATGAAGAGAGGAGGAGAAAATTGAATGTCCTGGGAAAGGAGGGAGGGGAAAGAAATTCATCCACAAAATTCAGTGTAGGATTGAGTGCATGAAAACACTCTGGGAGAAAGGACTGTGCCAAGGAATACGGTCAGAGGGAAAAACAACTTTGAAAAAAAGTGAGAACAAAAAAGCTGAAACACAAACACACAGTCCTTCTGACAACAGTGGAAAATCCACATCAAGAGATACGGTGATTTTCATTGGGAGTTCCTACTCTTCATCTGCCATTAAGCTTTATTAGCTCAGCTTCTGGATTTGTACAGAAAGTTTCTCAAAGCAAAATGTACCCTGGTACTTTCTTAAAAATAAAAATCTCTCCATAGCTGGGAAAGCAGTTGAGCAAAAACTGTAAAACACATCCGTACCTGGCAACAAGGAAGAGGCAGACACACGTCAGCACATAAGCAAATAGGAGGCCAGTCCAGGTCTCCTTACTGAAAGGAGCCAGGAAGTGGAAGAAAGACATCTCCTGAGAGATGGTGTCCTTTCGAAGCAAGATTCCAATGCCAGTCTGCAGGAATGGCGTAGTGAAGGAGATTACCTCTTCCCTTGCTGATGTGACTGTCAAGGGTGCCACTGCTATGTCTGCTTCCTGTAAGAAGTAGTTAAAATATAACCAATCATCCAACCTGCCTGAAGTCTTGTATCACTAAAACAGAATGCTTCCCAGGCTGAGTGGACAGATACCTACGTGGCCAACAGCCATGTAGGCACAGCTCCTGGGCTCCTTTCCTTGTTAATGCTGCAGTTTCTCAAATATAAAATGAAAGTTACCTGTCTCAGAATCTCTCCAATCATTCCTGTCCAGTTCCCATTGGAAGAGACGGCTCCATACTTCCCATCTCCCACCACCTTCACCTTATAGCTGAAGTGAAGCATTGAAGCGAGTGCTTTCAGCAAATCAATGCAGTACCCCTCCAGTTCTGCACTTCTCACCATGACATAAGGATCTTCCTGCATAAACAGGGAAATACAATTACATGCCACCACAGTCTGCAGTGTGACTGGCTGTGAATTAACTCCAGCTATCTCCCAGCTACAGGGCTTTGTTACTGCCTTACCAAGATCGTTGTGACAGTCAAAGCTGGAAGGTTCTCTTCTGGTCCCCTCAAGTCATTGGCCTACCAATAAAAAAATTAAGGAAAAATAATTAAAATTCCCCAAGGGTTTATGTTATAATGTGTGCGTGTTCCACGACTGTAATTAATCAATCAAAAGCATTTCACTTTATGGCATGTTGTCAACATACAAATAAAGAAAATCACGTTAAATGCTGTCACAATTCTTCAGGTACAAAGTGCATATAGTCTGCCAAAGAGAGATCAATTTGTGCTGCTGACAAAACAGCTAGCAGCCAATTAAGGCCTCATTAGAGAGCAATTCCTGGAGACAAAACAGCAGGAAACTTGAGATGAAGCAAAAACATGAATTCACTTTCACGTGGAACACCAAATTCAAGAATGCATCTTTTAACCTTACAGTCTGAAGATGCTTTCTGGTCACCAATACTTCAGAACAGTTCATGTTTTTGCTACTAAAGCTGTCTTCACAAATTAAACACATTGCAGGCTGTGAACTCATCTATTTCTGGATTTAATATCCAAGAACTTTTGTACACATGACTTTATTGGTAACCCTGCATCAATGAACTTCAACATACCTTAATCATAGCATCATCATTCCTCATTGCTCCTGAAAAAATAACAACAAAATCAACTCCTTGCAGGGTTTATGCTTACAGTTCCTTAAAAGTGAACTTTCATGAACTCATTTCACTTACATAAACAGAATGACCATCCTTGGACTCAGAAGTTCACAGTACAGCTGACTTGTAGTAACTTTGTAAGATTGTTTCCTTATTCACAACACAGTATTAATGCCAAGCAAACAGAGGCAGAAACATACACAGACAGATTCAGGCTGCAGAAGTTTCTAATTCTGCCTTTATTATTATTATCAATCACACATTGAAAAACAGATTTTGCAGAATCACCCTTCCTGATGAGTTGAAAAGCCAGCAGTCCTGCTGCTCCACACGACTCAGATTTCCACCCCCCCTCCCAAAGCCCGTCTGCACCCCTAAGGAAAAGCCCTGTAAACAACCTGAAGTTCATCAGCACTGAATTCCAAGACAAAGGAGTTTCTTGATAGGTTATTTATTAATTGTTAAAAGCAGACAAAGGAGACCATCTCACAACCATTGGGGCAGAAATCCTTCTCTTCCTCATTCAGTTGCTTTCTCCCAGAGAATTACAGCTGCTCTGACTTTCCATTCCTGTGAAAATTCACTGCAGAACACCTGAGTGTCACCAGATCTGCTACTGATCTGCTGTTCCGGATTACCTCTCCTCCTTCTGTCTGTTTCCTCTTCAGTAAAAATCCACTCGTAAAAGTATTATTAATGAGATTAATTAAGCTTTTGGCTCTACTCTTTGCTCCGATGTGCAGCTCTTAACAAAATCTGTTGAATTATTTGATCCACAGCTTCCTTTATCATAACACCCAGAATACCTCAACTCCCCAGATCTGCAAGAGATATAAACTGTAATAATTGAGATGCAGAATGAAAAACACAATTGTGTGGATTTATAGCATATTAACTACCCAGGATGGTTTCTTTTTTTTTCCTAGAGTGTGCAACATTATTGCTCCCTGGAATCAAAGAATTCACAGTGCAAAAGCCAAAACTAAATAATAATTTAAAAAAAAAAAAAAAAAAAAAAGATAAAACAAAGAAATTAGAGTGCTTTTACTCTTCCAAGCAAAACTGTGAGTTTCTCATTAAATATAACAACGTATTCATTCATTATGTATTATTCATTCTTTGGATTTGCATTTTCTTGTGCTGAACTCCACATTATTGTTAAAACAAAACCTGCTTTTTCCCTGTCCTCCACAGTTCTCCATGGGAGCTGGAAATCTTCACAAAGGAGTTTTCTTGTCTCTCTTCAGAAACTCATTAGAGCCAGTGAAAGCTGTTTGAGGCTCCTTTTTTGAAGACCTGCTAGGGTTTTTTGGAAGAAAACAGTCTGTACCGAGGGCTTCAGCTCCCCCACAGTGGCACTGGATGCAGCTGTTCAAAGCCCCATTGTAGGAACTGCTGAAAGGACCATAAGAAATCGAGTTGCAGCCCTAACTCTAAGTTCATCAGAGTGACACTTCTCAGAGGCCAAGCCCTCAGTGTGAGAATTTACAACAGCACACCACAAAGGGTCTCATCCCTCCACTCTTGCCCCCAAAGGTTTGCTGCTGCAGGAAACCACCGTGGTTGCAAAAATCAGCAACCACAGCAAAAACAAAAAGCATTCAGCACAGATAAAACAGGACTGGTCTCCTCACCCCCACTTTTCTACTCTGTCCCCCCTCTGCCTAGGTTAGTAACCCTGCCTTGGTACCCTCTGTCCACATTTCCCTTTATGCAGCTTGTGACCATGCGGGATAGCTGAACCAAGAGGTCAGATGGATGATGGTTCTGGAGTACACTGGGACACTCAGGATAAGAGTATCAGAGAAACTGACCACTGTCACTAAAGCTAAAGACTGATGTATACGTAACCTGAAGCAACCTGCTGCTACCACCAGCTCTGGTCAGGTAGGGGACAGGCAGGTGAGAGGGGTAGGAGAACCAGTAGAGGAGCCAATTTATGTTTCCCAGTAATGCTGCAAGGCCAAGCTACTCCTTATGTCTCCCACTGAGACACAGAACACCAAAAAGCCGCAGTAAGATTAAAACAGCAGGATTTGTTTCAGCTGCAAAAGCAAGTGCCCCAGCTCCTAGCTCTGGGGATGCAGCGCGATCCAACCAGCTGACTGCTGTGCACAAGTCACTGGCAGGCTCCTGCTGGCCCTAAGGTAGGTCCTGGCAATGTCTTCATAACCAAATCTCAAGCAAGTTTTAAAGACGGTGTCCTAATCTAGCACTGCTATTAACAAGAATTAAAAAAATGCGAAGAAAGAAAAACAGATTTCAATGCAGCTAGCATTGCTGGCCAAATATTCTCACCTGTCTGGCTTGATTCTCTCAGGAGCAGCACAGCTGTAACCACACTGAACATAAAGTGAAGTCCTTTGTCCATTGCAGCAGAAATAGTTACCGTTTAGAGAAAACTTCCTGTGGAAGTTAAAGGAAAATCATTAATACTGGTTTTATGATTCCTCAGTGCTGAGTTAGATCAGTACATCTTGGATTTTCTGCATCTCAATTCTGAAGAGTTCCAATTCAAACAAGGTCACATCTGAGACCAAATAGAACAAACATTAAAGAACAGGTCATAGGGAACACTTTAGTGCTGAAAAATGATGTGATGAACACATGAAGTGGATGTATCCACTGCCTGTTGCACTGTATCTTTCCCAGCCAGCTCCCTACAGAGGAGAGGCAATGTCTCCTCAGGTGCAGGGTCAGTGTGCAGGCATCGATAACCAGGAGATTTTTCAGGAGGTCCTCATTTCAGAGACATAAAAGCAGAATGTTAAATTTCCCTTTTTTGGGTTGCAGAGGAAAAAAGAAGCAGGCATGATGCACTTGAGCCAGCAAGGAACAGCTGTTCTGTTTTGTTTTCTGGTAAATTTAACCAGTAAATTATTGCTACTTTTTCAATATGATTGAGAATGTAACTATGAAATGATCTTTACAAAGATTAAAAAAAAAAAAAAAGCTATTCTGAGCTGGTAATAAAAATGAAAGAGTTGTTATCACACTGGCTGTCTAAAAAAAAAAAAAAAAAAAAAAAAGGCATACATTTGTGCAAAATGAGCATTTTTGCAAAGGCAAATGTACTTCCTTAACTCTGTGTTGGTACCAAGATAATTTAAGGATAAATGGAATCACCTACAGGGAGAATAATGGGAGGACAGATGACTTCAGTGCCTTCCAACCTGTAAGGATCTGCTCAGCTGCTGCTTAAATGAACCACTGCAACACCCCTTCACCACCTACTGAACAAAGTACCACAACAAGTTTTACAGCAAAACAAAGTAAGGATTTATGATGTTACTTCGCTAGAATTGGCTCTAGAAATTTCTGAGTCTTTCAAAATATGAAGAAAAAAGGACATTACCCCTCAGCCACTCTTCTGCACACAGTGCTGAAGGGAGACATTAGAATTAAACCGAGCAGTAGAAAAGATGAACAGCCATCAGCAAAAAAGGTGACAGCCTGTTGCACACGAGCTCCAATCTTTGCCAGCTACAAGCACAGCAGTGATTGAAGGCAGCATCTCACTTACAGCAATTCCTTCAGCCTCTCCTAGCTTGGTCTGTCTGACTGGGTCCCAGCAGCAGCACGTCGATGGGCAGGCAAATGAAGTGCTGGAGCAGAACGCTGGCTGCATCCACGCCGTTATAAGGAGAGCGGGAGGAGCCAGGCGCGGGGCTGCTGCGGAAGGACGTGCCAGCAGGCAGCGCAGGCTGCGGAGCACCTTGCATTGGGACAGAGGAAGGGAGCACCCAGCAAAAGAAGTTTGGAAGCAGGTTATTCCGGCTGCTCGATACTACACTGAGACTCGGCAAGTACAAATAGCTCTGCCTGGCCTGCAGTGCGGTCCTGTAAAAGCCTTCCTTCTGCAGAACCTTGCCCTGTTCAGCTGTGCCCACCTCCCCTGCCTACTCCTGCTGCTAGCTGAAGGCTTTCTCCGTGCTGTGATTCTCAGATCGGTTGGGAGATTCAGGTACAACATCAGAACCCTCGCAAACCAGTTACATACAGTACTATTTCCTCATATCCCAGAATGCTGAAGAAAGGTCTGAGCTTCAAGGTAAACCACAGACTCTGGGTTGTACAGAACTGTGTACACAGACATGAAATTCCTGACCCCTTCATCCTTCCACTTACAATCTCCACTTCAGAAGTGAGCTACATACAACCCTGCCAAACGGCTGACTCTATTGGGCCAGGTCATTTATAAACGCAGCATCAAGGCTCTGAAATTACAAAGGATTGCTTTCACAGGAATTCAGCAGAGTAAATCATTACAGCACATCCTGCAGGGGAGTTGGAACATGCCCACACTTGAGTAAGAAAAGAATTATTTCACATTTACTTGACTTTAAGCTCTGTCCATCATGGAAACGTCTCGGGCAGCTTGCACCTTCCTCCCTAAGCCCTTTCTATTCATGCCACTGAGTTAATCAATCATTAAATGTCAACTGGTCTTCAACAGTCAGAATTTGCTTACATTTCAATTGTTGAAATGCTTATAATAACATACTTGGTGATGCCAAAGTGGAAGGGTGGGACTCACAGTGCACTGCAGTGCAGGGGAGCTCCAAGATTACTTTTACTGCACGTCAGACCAAATGGTGCACATCATTCTTACAACATGAATTATGGCAAGGTGCTACACTATCAAAGATAAGCACATTCTTTCTATAGGACAAAACCAAAAAGATACCAGCAGATCAGCTCGGATTTCTCTCAGATGCTCTGAACTGCTTACAGCTTCACTTCAGGTACTAGCTTTGGTAATTAGCACGATTTATTTTTCACTTTATGTGATAGCCACACTCTGGAGACTCAGGCAGAGCCTTGCACTTAGAGAGAGGTTGACAAAAATCAGACGATTTAAGGTTCTCAGCTGCTTCTCATGAATACTCTTCTAGGCTTTAGCAAGATGCACATTATGGTATGTGATTTTTCACAGCTGGCAGCTAATGATGGCTAAGCCACTAATAAGCTCAGCTACAAGCAGCTGTAAACATCTCAGCACTGTCAAAATAAGTTTTTACAGATACAATCAAATGTTCATCATCAGTGATCTTCAACACCAAGCTGGAGGAATACAGACCATAAACACCAAGGACAACCATGCACTGTCTGGACTCCTAAACTGACACTTTAATGAACTGAAAAACATTTGGGACAAGTCCGTGACCTCACAGGGAGAACTCAGGATGATGGAAGATGGCTGCTGTTACTCTACATGCCAGCAGGAACAGATACAAAATGGGCCTTCCCTAGAAAGAGCTACGATCATTACTGTTGCCTACAAAGCAAGATTATGAGGACCAAATACATCAGCATTAAAAACCCATTAAAGAGAGCTATGTGCTTGTTATGCACACTTCACTGAATTCTTACCTGCAGCTTTGGATGAGATAGAGCCAAGCAAATGCTTTCACATATCAGTTGAAGCTCCCTATATATGCTGCCTTTCTCTCTGAATTCTCTTTCGCCAGCTTGATTTTGAGATCTCCACTACTGCTCCAGTTCACGTAGGAAAAAACAAACAAACAGAATCTAAGTTTTGCTTACTGCTCTCGAGTTTGTTGTTGGGGGGTGGGGGGGGTAGGGAGCAAGACAAGAAAAGCCCTCTCCCAAACCTAAAAGATACTTAAAAACCTAACTGTGATACCAGTCAGCACCAATCTTTTCCCTCTGTTAATCAAACACTAAAAATTGGAAATAGAATACATTGATTGGCTAGATTATTACTTGTAATTATTCTTCAGAGCAAAATTACTCTGAAGCAGAAAGGATGAAGAACAAAAGTAAATTCCTGCTGCTCAGCAGTGTAGGTACCACAAAATAAATTCCATTCATATGAATACACAACACATCATTAATAGTCCTGTGCAGTGCAACAGAACAAGTTGGCAAGGCGGTTACCACTGATCTGCAAACAGGAGGACAAAATTCACATGTACCCTAGTAAGTTAAAGCCAATTGCTGCTTTTTAAAAGTGTGAAAAAGAGAGAGATTTTGAAGTGTTGCAAGGTGCATTAATTTAACAAGTATTGCTTAATCAATAAAAGATAAAAAAGCATTGTGGATTTGTCTTTGAAAAGAAAGAGACCTTTCACACATTAACCTTCTGAAGCTGTCAATTTGCATCTACTTTCTTGCTTTAAAGATAAAAAAAAGCAGCAACTCCCTGCAGCTCTTTGGCCCATAACTGAAGCATTACAGGCTTTCTTGTCTAAAGAATGTTAATGAAATTCACTTTGTTTTATGATACAGAGCAGGACTGATCTTGGCAGATCATACATTCTGCTGATGATTTACCTTTTTTTTTTTTTTCCTTCAGAGACTGCAAAGATATTGTAGATTTACTTCAGTGCACATTCCAAACCTTTGTTGCACAAACCTCAAGGGCCTCTCATCCAAATTATGAAGACAAGTAATGAAGATCAGAGCTAGGATGGAAAACTGCAGGAGCGTGTTCAGACAAAGCATCACTTAAAAATATTTCATCAGAGAATTTTACTCCTCCCAGCCCCCACTTCCTTGTTATGCTGAAATCATCACCCATAGTTAGCTGTACCTTTTGATATCTCAGGGTTGAAATATTTGTGACCAAATGCCAAGAACTCCCTTCTAGCCTCACATCCATAAGTGAACTGAAGAGCCTTCCAGGTAAGGGAGTGAACAAAGTAATGCACATTTTCACTGTGCACTTTGCTGGGACAGGAAGAGATTTTTTGCATAAGTATTTTCAGTCAGATTTTAAACAACCTCAGTGATGAAATAGGTCTATCTACCTTACGTGAGAAAATCAGTTTCTCTTTGTGTTGTTCTCTATGACATTCACTTCCTTGGCTGTCTCAGAATAGATCAGGTCCTTTGACAGCACGTGTTGGGCTACAAACTCCGTGACTCCCCCAAGAATTTTCATCCAAACAGTCCCTGCTGGCTGCCAACACCAGTTCAAAATCATCCACATGCTGTGTATCACGTCAGAATGCCAGTGTCTACCAATACTTGCACATGTTTTGGTGCACCAGAGAAAATTTGAGCAGGATCTGAACTGGATATCGTTCTGAAAAAAGAGTAAAATGAAATGTTACAACGGCATTAAAAAAGTGTTATGTTACAGCTAAACAGTCAACAGCTGGAAGATTAAATATGTTTATTTTAGTAGAACAAGGTGGTCTTACAAACAAATTTTTAGATTTTGCAATATACACAGAAGAATCATTACAAACAAAAGCAAAATATTTTCTCAATAATAGGGGCCCTATGCAGCTTGAAAATAAAATTAAACCTCTTTCTCTTTAAAATGCATCTCAGTAAACAATCTTCTCCATCACTGATAAAATACATCTATAATAAATGACTTTGGAGGGGGGAGATGGGATGGAGGAAAAAAAAAACATTAAAAAAATGGGGAGGAGAAATGGTTATTCTGTTTAGCTTGCTATATAACTCTAAATATGTTCATCTAAAAAAATTAAATATATATATTTTAAAACATATCATTGAAAATTTTGCATGGCAGTGCAATACAGAAGTAGTAAAATTCATCCAAAAAAGTGCTATGTACAGCAGCATTGTTAAAATACCATAAAGAAGGGATGGTTCTGTTTTCAAGAAAAGATCAGTGTGCTTTTTAGTCATTTCTGAATCAGTGTCAGAAGACGTTTCCTGCCTTTTTTGACTAATTCTCCCTTCTCATCTCATTCCCACAGATGATGTTTTGAGACAAGAAACAGTCACAGTTCAGTCTAAGTGTGTGCATGTGTACACATACAAGCAGACACATACCTGCATACACACAGAGGCATACATATATACTTTTTTATATATATATATAAAAACAAGTTTGGTTTAAAAAAAAAAAAAAGCATTCCTTTGGAACATGGCAACAGATTTTCTTTCTTCAAAGAGTGCGACAATATGGATTTTCATTGAAATAAGACTTTATCTACTATATTATTAATTAAGGAAAGAATTCCACTGCAATTTTGACCGTTTCCCAGATGCCTCCAGCTCTTCATGAGAACACCAAAACAAGCTACGTGATTTCAAATCCAGCCTCCTTTCACAGATACATAATTCATAAGAGTAACATTAGCTGTTGCTAACATCACTGACGTTTAACTGCTAGACAAAGCAATTAATGAAAGTAATAAGGAGCAAAAGTTTTGCACAGAGCAAGTTGCAAGTGCAAAGAAGTGGTCACACTGCAAAGGAGGCCAGATTTGAGGCTGGAAAAAAAGTAACAAAAAAAGGAGGTCAGGTCATTAAGACTGTAAAAATATGTCTCTGATTTCACTTGGTTGATCGAATTCCACAGACGGGTGACAAGTCGAACACTCATCTATTCTTCTGGAGTCAGGATCTTAAGTGTCTTTGCCATCTAGGGAAGGCCAGGAAGCACTAAGCCATACAAGGATATTTTGTGCCTCTCAGGTCACTATGTTTTGTCTTGAATGTAAACATCACCTTACTCAGTGCCCTCTAGAATTACAGTTTCAGCATAAAGAAGACTTCTGTGTCAGTATTATAGTCAGTTTGGTTCTTAGGCTGGGATGTAAACACAGCAGGAGAAGCTATATCCATACAGACTGCTTTTGAAACGCTGCAGGCCCCCTCTGGATTTCCTCTCTCTTCAATGGGACTCCCACTGAGCTGGCCCAGGCTTTGCAGTCGCTGTCTCTCCTGAGCTTGCTTGGCCCTGTTGGCAATGTACCGCACCCTGCTCTGACTGCGAGATGATGACCTGCGAAGGAGTCCTAAGCTCTCCGCTTCCTCTTCAGATTCAGTTGGATCCAGACTGATGGGGGAAGTGATATCATTTTCCTGCTGAAAGGCTGTTAGCTTCTTCAGCTGCTCAGTCAATTCATCCTGGGGTCTGACAGAGGTTCTCAGACCTGCAGAGCGGCGCTGCTCACGCATTGATCGAGTGACAAAACTCCTGCTGATGCTACGATATTTGCTTTCAAAAGTGCACACAATGTCATCAGAGGTAAGGTCTCCAAGACTCTTGGATTTCACCTGGTTATTCCCAACCTTATCCTGTGCTTTGGATTTGTTAGAAGATTGCCTGAGACTTTCTATGTACAGCCTGCTCCAGGTATGCCTCCTAGGAATGGATGAGAATGCATCCTGAGGACTCCTTGCAAGAGGACGGGGGCATAATTCATCCGCTGGCAGCTGGTCAGACCTCAGGTTAGGATTGGATTTACTCTTGCTCACTATTGGCATTTCATTACCTGACGTTGTAGCAGACCGTGGGCGAATACCCCTTCTCATGGTAAGGGGCTCAAAGTTCTCATGCCGGATGCCAAGATCTGGAAGGCTTTTGCGAGCTAGATTAGGTAGAGAGAGATCTATCACAGTGTCATTGGAGGACATGCTGGAAGAGGAAGACATGCTGTCACGATGATTGCTGCAATCTAGCTTGCTCCAGATCCGGTCATTAACAGTAGCATCAAAGTATACTTCTGCTGCTGGAGATAGGCTACTTGGATTTTTTATTACAGCTGAGGAGTCTGACTTTTTCAGCCCTTCACTCTTTGACTTCCTTATTAACATGTAAGAGCTCGTCTGAGAAACAGGTAGAGCCTGTGAAGCCTGGGCTTTCTGGAAAATATCTGGAGACAAAGTTGGATGTGAGCCATTAATCACATTGTTTTGCTGCAGGACAGCTGCTGCACCAGGCTTTTGGCTTTTCAATACAGCAGCGGTTTTCAAGTCTTTCAATACCTGCCCTGTTTGGTCTTTCTGCTTCTGGCAGTTTTCAACAGGCTGGCCAGCACTCTGAGCTTCTGCCACCCCCAGCCAGGCTTTCTGAGGATGCGCTGCCAAATTAACTTGATCTTCAGCTTCACTGCATGCCTGTGTCCAACCATTTTCTTCTTTGAGAAGTCCTGCCACGCTTGTCCTCTCATTGTCTTGGACTAAGGCATTGATGTCAGCTGCTTTTGTGGCTGTCTGCATCTGGTCTTCTGCAGCCAAATTTGGTCTTTGTTCTCTAGTGAGCAGAGGTTCTGGAGGCCGGTTTGATGGGTTGCTCCCTTTTGTTTGAGATTCACTGGAATGATCAGACATAGATCCTTCTTCAGAATCACTGTAAGGAGTAATGGGTAGAGGAAAGAAGAGGCTGGCATGATGGCTTTCATTTGCAATAACAGGCTCTTCAGTGATGGTTTCTAGGCTGCATAAAGAAGTGACTGACCTCTGCATCGAGAAATGGCTGACATCTACTTGGAAACATGAAAGAAGAAAAAGAAACAAACAAGAAAAACAGAGATATTGGGTTAATTAGCTATTATGAACTCCAGTTTAAACTGCAGATTTATCCTTTATAGGGCATCCTTTTGCTTTTAAGGTAGGAACTGCATATATTAATAATGGTGTTTTTTTAAATAACTGATGATTTCAAATGCCTAGCAAAGGCAGCAACATTTTTGGTTCTTTCTGTTTGAGCTGCCCAAAAAAGCAGTTGCTTCTGAAAAAACCCAGTCCACGCATGCTAGGAACATAGCATTTTTCTGATTGTCTTAATCAAAGAACAACTGTATCCATCCGTTTCTTTGTGTCTTTGGATCCTCTATTAGAATCTAACTTCTTCCTCCACCATTCAGCACCAGCTGCAGTGCTCCTTTCCTTCTTTCCAGCACTCAAGCATGACAGTACGTCAGACCATAATCAGGTCGCTTATAATCATCAGAACACCTTCAGTAAGCAATAGATGTGATCTTAATAATCAGTTAGTCAAAGAAGAGAAACATCATAGGACTTCTGGAGCAGTTTACAAAGTGAAACAATGTGAATACATTCTATATAATGTAGTCAATGTGCTTTTAAAAGACAAAAAAAAAGCTTTAAAAAGTAACTTTGTTTTCCTAAGAGTTTGCCATTTCTTCTTCATAAGACAATACAGAGATGCATGCTTCATGAATACCAGGCTCACAATACAATCCTAATGAATCATTACATCCATTGTACTACCTGAAAAAAAAAAAAGCACTCCATCTGCAATGTTCCTATTCTGTACCCTAAGAACTGGAGCATTCATGCCAAAAACACTACTTCCCATGTCTCCAAAGCACAAGGCAAACATGCTTCAAAATAAAAAGCAAACAGAAGTACAGGCAACAAGGTGCTTGAATCAGTGACACTCACTTGACAGTTACCTTTAACTTGCTTGTCCTTTCAGTTCTTAACTAGAGAGGGAGAGTGTGCATGTAGAATAATAGGACAGAACAGAGGAAAAATCCAGTTAATGTAGGGAAGGCAGGTGCAGGTAACAGGATAAATTAGTGCTGAGGGAGGGAAGGGAGACAGACAAATCTCCAAACATTTCTGTAGGATTCTAAGAATTTCTGACCAACCAGAGCATTTAATAGAATCCATAAATGGACAGATATTAAATCCACTGTTTTGCTTTAGAATAATATAAGACAATTTTTGCTACTGTTCAAGAAAAGAAACAGAAACGTAATATGAATTTGTTGACACTAGTCATAAAGAAAGCATCTTGATTGCTGAAGGCTTACATGCACATAAGCCCATCCACCACTCACAGAACAGCCAAATTTTCAAAATCTGGAGGAGTCCAGAGCTGGCCACAGCAGTGAGCTCTTCCTCTCCCCATGCAGGCCAGGTCACCTGAACAGATTACAGCACAATCACAAAGCAAAATACCAGAAACTGTAATGCAGTTGCCATAAAGGAGACAAACTAGAGACTATACCTTCCTGTCTCACTGTTGCTGCACATCCCATCACCAGAATGTTAATTATGAAATACAGCCATATTAGGCTGATGTTACTGGTTTCCTTGGTGCCTTGGCCCAAGGCACTAAAATAGCAGGAGGATGGGGAAAGCGTGCTGTTTGCACAGTGTTTGTCACTGGACCATTGGCATTCAGTCAGAGTGACTATTTCACCATTTTAAAGGTTTGCTGGTTCCATGCTTGAGAAGTCAGATGGATTTAATCAAATTTCAAGCGTATCACAATATTTATTTAGTGACTTAAGGGGCTAGCAGGGGAGCTGGCACTGATAATGGGAAATGGTTCCTTATGTCACACTACTCAGAGCTTATGAAAAGCCCAATGCCAATAATTTAGGCATAGGAAGGGTTCTGCTGCCCTGGATTAACTTCAAGTCACAGGAATTGGCAAAGTTCTTTCTCTCCTTCCCACTACCCTGGTATCCTCCTAAAAGCTCAAAGCAGATAAAAAGAGTCAAAAACAGAGAGAGAATGAGAAACCGTAGATGTCCAATTAAATCATATTGGTTAAAGAAATAAAATATTTTAAATATCTATCTGAGGCTTTCAGAGCTCATTGTAAGAGAACAGCCAGAATCTGTTACTAAAAGAAGGACTCTGTCACAAACATACAGTTTGTGAGTAAAGATACAGTGACAGACATCCCAGAGACCACATGCATACGCCTGGCTTGAAACAACAATATAATAAAATGCTGTAGCTTAAATAATCTTCCTTTAAATGGATGAATTTTACATTGCAGTAGAGAAATGTTAACAGTCGGCACTGCTTGGCTCACGTCAAGTAACATCAGATCACACACCTCATCTGCTTTGTATTATGTAACTGGGCCCTCAGGTCACAGTCCAATTATATATGTAACATTAAGCACGTCTAGAAATGCTTGCTTACTGGAGACTTGTATCTATAGGACCAGAGTGATCTCTTGAATAACCCAGACTAGAGAATTCCCTGAACTGATGTCAGCAATTGACACAATAAATTGCAAGTTCTCTGAGGAAGGAATTTTGTTTGATTGTTTAAAAAAAAAAAAAAAAAAAAAGCACATTAGATATCAGTTCTGTTGTGGTTTTTGCTCAGTAAAACACAAATGTTGATGATGGAAATAACATTTGTTAAAACAGATTCCCTATGTTCAATCTCTACTTAATGCTCTGGTTTGGATCTTAAAATTTGCTTAGTATCATACCACATCCACTGAAAAAAAAAAAAAAAAAAAAAGAAAAAAGAAAAAAAGGGGAAACAAAAAGCCCTGAACAAGCAATCCAAACATTCATGGACTATTGACAGCTTTTACTACTGCAGATGGACAACTAGGCGTGGGAAGGACTAGTCTAAACCAGGCACATCTATGAAAAAAAATAAAATAAAAATATTTATGCTTTTTTTTTTCTGTAATTGCTAAAAATAATAATAAAAAAAAGAGCTCTGGATAGCAAAACAGCACACAGGAGCTTCAAGGTAAAGATGCTATGCAGAAGCTGAGACAATGATGTGATCTAAGGTGGAGAAGGGTGAAGAAAATCTGGTCTTACCAGTAAAGAATATAGGGGATTTACTTCGAATTTCCTCCAATTTTTGAACGAATAAGGCATTCATTTCCCTCTGTAGGGTGCCCACTTGCCTTCGAGAAGTTTCAGAACAGCGCTTGGGAAATTCTGGGCTTCCAAGGCTTTCTAGACTGCTGGAGTTGGAGGATATAGAGCCATTGCTGGCTGCAACCAAGTTGATAGTGCTTCCATACTTGCCACCTGATTGGCACTGCCACCGCTGCCGGGAATGAGCCTTTATTCCATGACATTTAGATTCAACATTTTTCTTCCCTGAGGTCATGAAAGACTGGGTGCTCCTTGTTAGATCATCAGCATTTCCAGGGCTGCAAGACTGCAAATCTGACTGTGGTCTGGACTGAGCTTTAACACCCCAGTTTTCAAGCTCTAACCTCTCTTCTCCACTTATACTGTTATACTGATCATGGTGAAGCAAATCTTTAGCAATAGGCCTGGTAGGTTGGTCACTCCACTTGCTTTCTAGATCTGGGCTTTCTTTGGAACCAATCATGCATTTCATGCAGTTGGTGGCCACTCCAATCCTACCAGAGCTGTTGATGGCGCAGCGTGCAAAAACACTTTGCTTCTCACTCTGGTGCTCCCGGAGCCGGACCCTGTTAGACCTCTGTATGGGTTCACTGAAAGCAGCACCCCCTTGAGCACAACTCTGACTTTTGGCTTTATGAGAACTCTGGGCCTTACCTTTCAACCCTTTGCCTTGTATCTCCCCACTGGCACCATCCCTGGGAGCTGGTGACAGAGAAGCACTGTCTGACTCTTGCGCAAAGCAAGGCTGTGAGGCAGCTTCTGCTTCGTGGTCTTCACTGGCCCCTTCAGAGCTGTTGTCTTTTGTGTCAAAAACAATTTCAGGAAAGCCCTTCTTCTTCTTCTGGCTTTTGGTGGGTGCACTTGCTGTCCGTCTCAAGATGTGGCTGCTAAAGGAATGTTTGCGGTGGAGCTGACCAGCAGCATGACTGTCCAGGGAGGCCTGCTTTGGATTTCTGAGAAATAGGCCTTTTAGGCCCAGAGCTTGTTTGACCTGGAAAATTAAGAAAAAAAAAGTCCTTAACAGAAAATGGAAAGCTCTTCCTTTGGGCCCAGGAACTCAAGTTCAACGATCAAGTGACAAAATGATTCTATGATTCTATACTCGTGCACTGCACACACATGCACTTACACACAGAATATTCTGGTGTATTTCTGACATCAGCATATCAACTAAATCAAAAATGGGACAGGAAATAAAAATGTGAAAAATCAGCAGCAACTGTTTTGCACAATTTCACTTTTTGTGTGTGTGTTTACATAACATTTTCCAGCCAGGCTTATTTCTCTATTTGTCATAAATTTCTTATTAATTTATAGCTCCTTACAAGCATGCGTGTAAATAATCCCAAGGAATTAGCATAACAGAGGAATTAGGACATCCTAGTTCTTACACTGTGAACTCATGTTCTAACAAACTGCTCTATCAGAAAATACTAAACAACACTCAGGCTTCTATATCACACTGTAATTAAAATAAAGCTACAAACACCACTAGTTGATGTTATCCTCAAGTGCCATTACCAGCTTTGGGGCTTTGCTGAAGTTAAGACCTGCTGGCAAACAGAGTACTTAAAAAAAATATCTGAGCATGTTTTTCAATTAAAAAAAAATCCACCTGCAAATTCATGCAGCTAAATATGTTAGGATAAGGCCAATCAGAATTGTTGAAGAATTAAATTGAATTTGAAACACAGCGCTGAATTCTTCAGCTTATGTAGAACATCATATTTGTGCAAAACTGCACATTAGATGCTGACTCGTCTAATCTTTCCTGTCTCTTAAACTGGGAATGGTAACTAACACTCATATTTCAGACAAGAAATTTGCAGCATGCACCAGAGGTTCCAGCAGGAATAAAACAGGATGTTCTGAGAAAATGAGAGGAAGAAACTAAAAAAAAAGAAACAAAAAAATCAAACAAACGTCACACAAAACAAGCTGTAGAAATGGTGGCAATTTCAAAAGATATTTTAAAATCATCTTAACTTTACTTCTCATGCAATATCAGATGATTACAGAATTTAAATGATAGTGACATATTCAGCTAAGTATTATTTTTCTCTTATTATGTTATAGATCATGACAAATTTGATGCCAAAATCTTTACATCTTTGCATCTTTTATAGCTGTCAGGAAATACACAGTGGACATAAGAACATCATATATTGTTTTTCAGTATAAACAATACTGATTCCTCACTTAAGCAATATCACAAGAAGGAACTGAACTACACGTTTGACATGTGGTCTTCAAAATATTTCTCTTTCTACCTGTGCAATTACATTATGATCATTTCCTACCATACAATACATCCAAAGACACTCATGTATGTTTTCATCACTGAAGAAACACATCATAAACAGATGAAGTTAGTCACGTTGAAAATAGAGTACTTCATATACTTCAGTACTTAAGTATGAAATACAGAAGCACTGTTAAAGATTCCCCCACCATCATACAGTGATTCACATTTCAGTGAAACTAAAAGAATTTCAGCATTCCTGTAAACATTCCAGGTGTACTTGCCAACTTTTAAAGTTGATGTACGATAAAGAGTGGATTGGTCTTGATCCATGCATAGAGCCTCTTACAAGTAAAGCAGAGAAAGAAGCATGACCCTTCTAATCTACTTCGCCTTTGTTGCTTTTATTTTCCAGTTAGATTAGGATCTTAGTTAGATTAGGCAGTGGTTCACTTCCTTAAGCATAAAGAATGAATAAAAATATAGTACAGAAGCCTATAACTGAAAAGCATTGTAAGAAACCCATGGTAAATTTGATTGGCATTTATGCAGTTTACTTATCACATGCCAAAATCCACTGTGAGAAAGAGATAGCTAAAAAGCAACCTAGAATGGACTTCACAAACATACAGAGAGTAAGATAAAGAAGGCAGGGATTGTCTCTTTCCCATTTGTGGACAGAAGCAGTGCCAATAATAGCCAGCAAAGAAAATGTAATTGAAATATTAATAAGCATCCTGTGAGAGCCAGGCTATTTAACAGTCTGCTTGGATCAAAGTAGACTCAGCTTCCTCTAGGAAGCTTCAAAATGAGATTCTGCATTTGTTAAGCAGTGAGGAGAAAAATGTTCCGCTCCAATTGGTGAAAGTTGGCAAGTACACAAATTTATTGCTATAAAAGTCATACAATATAAATATTTGCAAAGTTAGGAAAAAAATGACACACGCATATACATATAATTAAAAACAAAAAAAGAAAAGCAGTAATGGAATGGGTGACAAGCAATGCAGGGCCCCAGGTATCATTCCTGATCACTTGGTGCATCTTTGTAAAGTTAGACACTATTGCTTGAATCAATTGACTGATTCAAGAATGCAGAGATAAATTTGGTTAACATAAAAAAAAAATTCTCAAAAAAAGTTGAAAAAGAGAGCCATTTTGATGCAGATCCAGAATATGTGCTTTTAGCCTTTATCCCAGCTTTTATAGGGCCACTTCAGTTTTCAAAATACTTAGAAAGAGGCTTCTCCACAATTTAGAAAAGCATTCACTGCTAAAGGTTCTTTTCCACATGAAAGAATTACAGCTTGTAAGAGAAGAGATGGTAAGCAAAAACTCAAAGAATAGAGAGAGATTATAGAAGGACTTTTATCCTGGATCTGCTTCATAAATGAGGGCCTCTCCAGCTGAGCAATGACCCAACAAAACTGACCAAGTCAAATGTCACAATCCATGGCATGAGTTGAAGGGCTTCAAAATGCTAGTAAGGAAACATTGATGCTAACGAAGTTAGAGGCATGCAGGTGTGTGCTGGTGGTCACTACACCTCCCTGAGTTAGGAGGGGGTACCTTCAAGGCGTCTAAAAATGTTCTGCTTCTAAAAGTAGACTTTTTTTGACATAGAGAAGCCCACTGAAATCACAAACAGACAGAGTAAAGGCAAATAAGACACACAACAACAGAGAGGGAGAGTCTCATCTAAGAAAAAGAGGAGAAATTCCACAATACATAAATAGACTACAGAAGAGACGGACAAATAAAAGTCTCCAGGAAACAGTGCAAGCTAGAAGAAATTTCGGTTAAACACACGTTGAAGCAAAAGAAATCTAAGACTCTGCTTTTGTGATGCCAAACTAATGAAAAGGTTGAAAATGCTAAAAAGCTTTATTTTTGCATTAGAATATTTAGATTAATAAAGGATGGGTAAAAACCAGACCTGTAGCTACAGAGTACAAGCTTTCTTTCCAAGTCCTTGCATTTTAATTAGGTTGTGCACCACATCAACATTTTAACACCAGAAAATCTCCAGAGACTGCAATGATGATGAGAAGCAACAAGGGGTGTGTAATATATTGAGAACATGAAAAGGGGACAAAGCAATCAAGAAACAAATTAGTGCAGTAGTTTGGAAGCTAGCAGATAAGGACAGGGAAGAGACAAGTGTGATACATAAGGGTCGTTAAGCTGTTTGAAAACTTACTAAGAAAATCTACTGACCTCAAAACAGCTGCCAAAGTTTAAACAGGCATGTCACCCTACTACAAATTATAACTATCACCAGCCAGTTACTCATGAAGAAGCTAATAAGAGCAAATAATTATGAAAGATTAGATAAAGTAAGGACTAAAAGAGTGATAATGCCTCACAATATTGCCAAATAAGAGTTGAGGTGAAAACTCTTAAGACTGTAAACAATCTCTTCTACAAAGAATCACAATCAGTATCAATGACTTGGAAGCTGAAGTTTTAGTCATTGAAGTTATTAGTCATGATGGCAGACTCAGTTTGTCTTAGCCTAAAAATCCCATTTGACAGCAGACACTGAGTGTTAGACTTCAGTTACTAACAGGATATTGAAGTATATGCTATCCTTGCAACAGCAGCACAGGCATCACCTGAATGCAGGGCACAACTGGAATACAAAAACTGCACACGACACTGAGAGACAGAATAGAATCTCTCTATTCTCCATCATTTTGACTAAGAGTAGAACAGAAAAGAAGAAAAAAGATGAGTAGCGCTGGTAAGGCCAGTCATCATCTCTGCTGGAGCCATAGAGCAAATAGATGCCTGCTTTCATTAAAGGATGTAGGTGAAGGACACAGCCACTAAGAAGGTAAGATCAATTCCCACTGGCCTTGTGACCAAGGGTGAGCTTCTCCAGGACTTGCTACAAGTCTGGTGAGTTTGAAAGACCTATTCAAGAATGAGCAATAGACCTAATCGGGGGAACTCCAAAGTTCATAATCAAAAGTAAATCTGTTTGAATCTTTGCTAATGCATGCATCCAGCAAGTGTCTGCAAGCTTTCTGAGAGAATCACATCCCTACTCACAGTCATAAAGGCACGACTTAGCTACAATTCCCTGAAACACAAAAATACAGTCAGAACAAAATCTTAGCATTGAATTAGTCAGCTTATCATTACTCTTCCCTGAAGAGCATTAAGTTGTCTTTAATAACCTTCATGTTAGCCTTTTACTTGTGACAGGCACTATGATCATTAAAGCCTGTTCTCTGTCTTACTCAGACCAACACCAACTGTCTCTCTTGCTCCACAGAGCTACATTCAGACATTCATAATGCAGGCAACAGGGAGTTTCAGGCAGGACTCCCATCTCTGTCAGTCTGAAGCGACACCTGCCCAGAGACTCTAGTGTCAGATATCAAATTAAAAAAAGCAGGAACTGAGCTTAACATCTCATTTCATGAGGTATTTAATATCTCATTTCATCCTCATGAAAGCCACACTTTCCAGAAACAGCTCTTTTTATAAACTGAAAATGAAGCTTTCCTAGTAGTTATCTTGGTTTCGTCCCACTAAATTAGAGCAATTTAAAAAGCTATTTTCCTTTGTAAGAATTATTTCAATTCTTTCTGCATGAACACCATACACACAAACACAAAAAAAAAGACCAAAAAAAAAAAACCAAAACAAACCACCTTAGAACTCCCATCCAGTTCAATGCTGCCTCCTGCTGTCAGGATATTGATATATCACTTTGTTGAAAGGGCTCAGCCTCACAATAAGCGATTATAAACTGGTTTTGAGATTCTCAAGGCCCTATAAGATACTCAGAATCCTGAATCTCATTGAAATTTATTCAGTGGAAGTAATTAAATCCAGTTTATTTCCCCGCGGTGCACTCATTTCTAGCTGGCCCAGGCAAAGTTAGAGCTTTATTTTTAGCTTGAGAGTTATTCACATGAATTAGCTGTACTTCTCCTGCACATGAAGTAAGCACACTATTACCAAGAAATGAACAGTGGAGAATAAGCCCAACCATAATTATGAAGACCAAATCTCCCCTGCACTTTAATTGCTATTATGGAAGAATTCCTAAGCAACTGACGGCTAGAAACTTAATTAAATTTAAAATGCAAAATCATCAGGCAGACCAGGCCTTCGTAGAATAAACTTTACAGGAAGAAAGCACTCATGGTTCAAGGGTGTAACCTCTTCTTTACCAATGTGCACTTACTATACTGGATACAAGCACATTTATTCATAAGAACATGTGTACACTGCAATGAGATAAACTCCTTTGGCTCCCTCAAAAATGTGCTGCAAGAATCTTTTTTTATAATGTATCCTAAAATTTGAGTTTTGGTGTGCACTCAAAGATCTTAGGCTACTATGACAATCACACAGATGAAGTTAGAGTAAATAGGTTCATACAGACCCTCACTCACTGGACTTCTCTAGTGTGACACAAAATCCTGTCAGTTCATTGACATACACAGATCACATTGCACTGCACTGACAGCACTTACCTTACCACAGATGTCATTAATAGCCACATGAACAAAGATGGATGCCTCTTCTATACCTTCTAGGTATACATGTCGGTAACCTGAAACGCAGGATAAACCAAGATGACAAGGAAGGGAAATAGATGATAGCAAAACAGCAAAAAAGTCCTGAACAACTGATGTGGTAATTCCTCATTTCTTTCTTACCTGGCATCATACTGCTGAAAGCTATTGTTCTTTGTCCAATAAAATCCCGCCCAATTGGATCATGGTCCCACACCAGGAACCGAATCAACGCGATCTCTGGCATGTGCAGCGTGAACACCAATGTTTCTTCCCACATTGGGTTAAATCCTGGGAAATAAAGAACCAGCTTTTATTTTGTTCACGAGATGCATGAAGAAAGAAGACTGTCTATAAAAGGAGCACCTGAACTGCAATGACATGCTAGTTTTCCTAGCAGTTTAATTACTGTTCTTTAAAAATCCAGCACTCCTACTCACTTCAGGAGACACAATGGTATAAGAACTTGCAAGAAACGTTGATCTTACTTGAAGTTAGCACTGCTCTGAGTGTTTGGACAAACTAACCTTTTTTGACTCTTCCTTTGAACACTGCCAAGTCCAAATACCTTTCTCGCACGTACAGTGAGAAGTCAGACAAAAGGCTAGTTTCACACCAAGATCTTCAACAACACCATACCAACTCACTTGAATAATTCAAGATCCAAGTCCAATTAACATCAATAACTATATCAGTTTTTCAGATTTTTTCTCTATAATTGGCAACAAGTTTCACCTGTTTGTCTCTTGATAAAAAATGCTTGCCTGGAAGAGGATGTTTCAGCTACAAGAAAGCCTAAAAACTCCCGCAATCTTACCATTATCATCAACTACTCTAGTTTGTTCTTTGAAGCAATCAACAGGTAGGCCTATAACTTCTACTTCAACAAATGGATCTATGATCTGAAAAACATAAAATAACAAATCCTGAAAAGAAAAGGTGATAAAGGCAAAATTCAAGCACATGACTAAACATTACAGCATGGGCATTGTACATTATTGTCTTAATTATAAATGGTCCTAAGACTTTTTATACAGGATTACTATGCTAATGAGATTGAGGTCCAATCACTTAAATAATTCAGAATGATCACAGTGTTTGTCATTCTTGACATGAGGGAGTAAGTCTGAATGTTTTGGAGGCTCTTCCAGAGCAATCACTTAAAACATGACTGCAGCTGCAGGGAACTCAATTCAAAGGCTCAGTTTTCTCCCAGGATTATGTTCTGCATGAAAAAAATCCCTCTGCTTCTCAGGTTAAAATGAAAGTTGAAGAGATAATTCTTCCTTTTCTTGAGTTCAATCTGAATTAGGAAAAATTCCATACTGTTGTACATGTGGTATTAATAACAATAAAGAAAGAAATAGAAAGAGACTATTGAAAACATACAAAGGTTCACCAAACCCTTAGTATGATTCTACTTTATTTACTTTTTAGGGAAGGTTTCTTGGTGTGATGTAGTCACCTAAACAGTTCTATGAGGAAGGAATATTTAGAAGCTGATTGCAATATCCATGTAAAAACCAAGCGTGTAAGAACTCATTTGAGAGGCTCAATTCTCTCTCTAAAAGGCAGGAGGCTGACAGGAGGCTTTAATTCTGACAAAAATGCCTCACCCTAGCATTTGTTAATGACCAATAAACTAACATAAATGATATTGCAACAACAAACAAGAAATCAACAAAAACTCTTGAAAAGTACGTCAAGAGGTTTCAAATTTGACTTATTTTAGCCTGGTTTGTCTTTAAATAGAGTTGTCTGTGGCATTATATAACAAAAATGGCATTACAAAACAAAACAAATAACAACTTGAAAAGTCACTCACAAAAGAGAAGGCAAAAAGAAGAACAGAAAGAAAACATAATAACACAGTGCTAAATGGAGGACTGGGAGCAGATTTATCTAAGCAGAGGGGAGGACTTTAAAGTAAATCTCCCTTGCTTGGCATGCTCAGCAGTTTGGTGGGGCTTTTTTTTTGTTTGGTTTTTTTTTTTTTTGAGTGACAGTTTGTATTTGAGGGCATTTATAGTACTGTTGTGAGTAGAATCCCACAGTCATGAGCTTATTGGCCTGTTTTTGCTTGTCCTGGTGGCACTGTTTTGACAACTGAAGAAAAAAGATTCCAACTATTGCTGTGATGCTTTGAAGACTTGAAAACCATCTAAAAATCTAGGATGATAACGATCTGCCTAATTTATTCATGTTCTATGTCTCCCAACAGATAACTGCAGGAAATTAAATCCTCATCGTAAGCTCAGCTAATTTGGAAATAAACCTTCACCAACATATAACAACAATCACTAATAGTTTAATACCTCTCCTCTGTCTCCCAGCATGGAATCCCGTGGTTTTGGGAGCTGTTGACCACTGATAATTCTTAGAACCAGCTGCTTCTTCAACTGACCAGGCAGTGGATCTTCAGAATTTGGATTAAAGATGCCTGAATGAATGAAAAATCATGGAACATAAAAGAAAAAAAAAAAAAAAAAAAAGAGTAGTAGTAAGGATCTTCACTCACTGTGCTCTTATGGTAAGTCTCCCACTCATTCTAATAATTTTTCTTACCTTGACACATGCAGTCTGGTTTGAGGACATAGCCACAATTCCCATTGGCACTAAATTTGGCCCGGTTCAGTTGCAGCATTCTCCCCTCTGACTGGTAGTTTAAAGCCACTGTTCACCAAAAAAAAGCAAAAAAAAAAAACAAACAAACAACCAAAATTTTTTAACATTATTATTAACAAATTATGTTATCAACATTATTGTTTGTAGAACCAGGTTAAAGGAAGAACATCTAAGTATATTTTCACTTTTGATTTCTTGGGTGCAAAAACTCAAAAATGTATTTTCTGAAAGAGTTCTATGCTATAGAACACATCAGCTTCAGGGAGTGAAGCTCTGCAAATGAATCTCAGAAGTTGTCTTGAATTTGAGAAGGATATTACTTTATCCCCATTCAGCAGACAGTTGCCTTCACAGAAGGCATATGATTCAAGTATTCTGTCTAGGAAGCAGCATAGAAAAATAACAGGAAGGACTCAAATGTCAGTAATGTTGAATAAGCAAAGAATTCAAGTACTTTAAGAAATGATTCTTAAAGCTCCCATTAAAACATTCCTTCCAAAATAGAACAAAAATAAACTCTCTTTTTGCTCACCGAGTTGGCAGCCCGCATTCCAGAATGGCTGGGGATTGTAGTTGCTGGAGTCCACGCGGTAGGAAGACGGGTAGATGCGGGATAACTGATGTTGGTTGAAACGTAGATACTGTGCTGGCTTTTGCTGCAGTATCTGGTGGGCTTTTGTTTCACTGAAAGATGAAACCTGCCAGCTGGAAGAGACTGCAAAGGGAGGAAGTGATTAGAGGCCTAATCTCCTTATTTATTTATTATCTAAATAAGGCATTCAAACAAAGATAGCATTAATTACTTATAACAATCTATCATAATTTGAATACATTCTACTTTGAGGGAACAATTCTTTTCTTATATTATAGAAGACTAGCTGTGCTTACTGGAGGAATTAAAGCTAGGATAAGGAAACTGAATGGCCTGAATCCTCATTAAGAAGTTACAAAAGTTCTCTAAGATTTTTTCAATTTGCTGAAAGAAAGTATTATTTCTGGCAAGCAATTCTCTGACATTTTTAACTAAATTTTGATTCCTGTGAAAATCAGATGCAGAAAATGTAGAAAGATGACTGAAATATTCTAGGAATATAATGGGGATGGTTCACCAGGTCTGAAGTAAAATCTAAGCTTTGGAGATACTTGTCTTGGTTTGAAAAGCTCTCCAAACCATTCTTCCCCAGAAAATAACTAAGCCCTCTGTTATATCCAGTGACGTAAATGGTGTGTAGCAACATTTGTAAGTGCTACCAAAAAGTACATGTGTCACTGCTACGTGGAGTAGTTTTACCTCCTTTACAGTAGCTGCCACACAACTCTATACCCATTTTGTAGCTTCTGAATAGCAAGTGATCAGCCACTTTGAAACAGCACAGCTTTACATGCAGCTCTTCTGTTAAACTTTTCTGAAGTTACAGTAGAAACAAACACATAAACAACTTTTAAATAGAAAAGACCTAAGAACATAAATCTTTCAATTTATTTGCACAGCAATTACTTCCAGCAGACTTCTACATCAACCTACTTTCAGCTTCAACATCATGGATGCCAACAGACTTTGTATATTTCACCAGGTCTGAGAGTGCCCGTGACAACTTCATTGTTTTCTTCTGCCGGTTTATCCTGGAATAATAAAACATTTAAATTTCCCATGAAATAAGAGATAAACTTTCCTTTTCACATTTAAAAATAAATCGGAGTAGAGAAATAAGAAGGTTTTCTTCATCAAGGAGGTATTCGATTTTTATAGCAGAGACTCACTGTCAAAGCAGTGGAAGCAACTGCATTAATGTACAAACAGAACAAGTTCTGTTCTTACATGTTAGTGGCAACCATAAATATTCACATACGAAAACCTGATGGAGAGGACTCTAAATTACTTTGACCAAAGGGTAGGATATCTGTTCACACATACATTTTCTTCTCAAGTCAAGTACCAGCAGAAACACTTTTAAATCCCAAAGAAATAGCAAAACTGTAATGCTCTGATCTTCCTCACTTGCTTCAGGTTATCACTAACAGAGTATCTACTAATCTCCTGAAGAAAGTTCCAAAGTATCCTAGAGAACTGCTTGATCTGATTTCCTGCTTTTACAGGCTGAATCTTACAGAGCCATTCCACAGAGGACCTTTGATTTCAGGATTTTGGGAAAGGTAGTTTCAAAAGAAAATTAAAAAACATCACGTGAACCTTTATGCAATTTTATGTGGCAAAAAAACAAAGAAACAAACAACAAAAAGCACCAGCAAGCAGATTTACTTTGCAAATCAACTGTAATGGGTTTGCTGGGCTGCCAGTCAAACAGTCTACATGTCAGCTGGATGAGATGGTAAGAGCTCAGATGCATATTGGATCCACTATACATTGCTAATTAGTCCAAACAGCACCAAGAGATCATTCTGATGTTGTGGCTGACACTGGATCTACCCTCATGTGAAATTCCTCTCACACAACTGAGGATACCCGTCAACAAACAGAGCTCAAGCATGGCTATTTAGCAGGTACATTCAGGCAGGAATCTTTCTCAGAAACAAAGCTGCCAAATCACTTGTTACAAACCTGGTGTAATGTACAGAGCCTCTGGCTACATTTCCTTGAGAATCAGCATCATCTTCACCTTCTTCCAGACTGGTTGATTTTTTCAATTTGCTTCCTTTTTTCTGTGCCACAACAAAATAAAACTGTTATATAGAATGGACTCCAATATTCAAGAGATTCACTTTTTTCTATGAAGGATGTGGACCAATCAAGAAAAAAACTAAACTCATGTTAGACCTTCCGTCCTTTTAGACTTCAGTGTAAACTGAAACTAGATGTTATGCACAATTATAACCAGTTATCTGTCCTGTTTATTCAGCAAACAGAGCAACAGCAAGCCAGATAGTACAAATATGATAATCCTCTCCTACTGTTGCCTAAAAGAAAGAATCTAGAAAGAATGCCACATTCACAGTAGAACTTCCTAGGGTGGCTTACCTTGCGTTTAGAAAAGCTGCCCATCAATGTCCGGCTGTGCCTTTTATTGGTGATGAAGTCTTCCCCAGATTCCACATCATCCTCAAGTTTATTCTAAAATAATCAAACAGAAAAAATAGTGCAGCAGACCTGAGCAGAGTACTACAGACAGCATGCACAAACATAATCAAAAATAGTTTGGGATGCAACTCACCCTAAAATGTCAATAAAACATGACCAGACCAAAGCAGGGTTTTCTTGTATGTTTGATGTTTTTTTTAATACAAGCTGAGCACAAGATCTTTTATCCTAGCAGTAACTGTCATCACTTTCATCCACAGGAACATTCAGAGCAGATACAGATCACAAAAATACTAAATTCCATGCATCAGGAAATATTATTTTTATCCACATAAGCTCTGAGTGCACCCTAGCAGTGTATATTCACTGGTGACAAACTGTTTTCTAACTTAATATATGAAAAGCATAGCTCAACAGGACTTATTTCTGCCATGAAACGTGGCCTAAGTTACATGGCTTCACGTGTCTAGCCTATGATAAGAAAGAATCAAATTTCTTGCAGTCCCTAAGAAAGTGTATCATTCATTGGTGCCTCTAATCTTTAATATGACCTTATAGTTTCACTGTTTCCCACTCTAATCTGACACAGACAACTCTGGCTAGTGCTTACTCAGAAGGATTCCTACAGTCTTGGCCTTACAGCAGATTTTACAGAAGTACTGTCTGATGCATCACCTAAATCATTCATTTTAAAAGTACGTACAAAACTCATGAAAAAGAAAGTTTTGGGAAGCTGAATTTTAGCTTTCATCTGGTTTTAATGCCCAGTTTGTTCACCTGCAGATTGGCAGACCTCCAATGTTTTTCATTTGCATGCAGCAGCATTCCTTAGCTTATTATAAATTCCAAAATTACAACACTCACGTTCCTGAAGTGTTGGCTATTCACATTTTCATAAAGAACCATTAGTATAAGATTAAAATACAAAAGTAGGTGTACAGAAAAGAGAGAGCAGAGGGAAAAAAGCTCAGCTTTCATATGCACTTTTTTATATAATGGGAAACAATTTTTTTCTGTTGAAAAGTCATTTCGTGTGTACATTTCATGCTCCAATTGCTGAGTGAGAAAAAAAGCTTCACAAATCTGACAGTGATGTTCACCTGGCATCATCATTAACTGAATGAACTCAGCTATGAAATCTGAAGTCTATAATATATTATTTATTCAGTAAGGTAATAAACCATAACAAACTGAAATGCTAAACACCTCTTCCTCCAAAACCATCGGAGAAAGTCTTTGGATGTTGGACAAAGAGGTATTTAGCATTTCAATTTCTATTTTGAAGGACTGCCATATTTCATTATTCATATGCAACAACAAGCATCTCTTTGCACCAAGCGTAAATAATGAAAACAGCAAGAATTAAAATATCATTATCATCAAAATAAGAAGAGGCTTCCACTAAATGGACAAAAATGACAAAAAAATCATCTGCATATTTTAGATTTTATATAAGAAATATGAGGTATTAACAAAATACAGATAATAACAAATATCAAGTACTACAGAAGGAAAAGCATTTTCTATTTTGCCATAAGAATATTTGGGGGCAAAAATATTACTTCACAATGATGGGAAACTTCAATAACTCTAATAAATTTAACTAAATTCCTACCAGTGTAACAAGACCTATGATTGCGGCCAAAACCAGCAAACAAAATTTTCTAAATCCACATTCATCTTTTCTTTTAAGGGCACACAATTTTCTTTTAAGGGCAGAGTTGAGCGTGTTTCAGTTTCATTAGTGCTATGACAGCTGCAGATCTCACTGGTAAACTAAGTCACCTTTATTCAGAGTGTCAAAATAGATTTAAAAGTCCAACCTTAGGCACTCTTTTGAGGAAGCAGTCACGAAACAGCAGTACTAAGCAGCTATAGAGAGACAAAAGTGCAGCTAAATCTAGGGGTTGAGTGATGTACATTATATGTTCACCTTCTTACTGTCTGATTTCTGACCAGTCTTCCCAGATGATGGCAGAGTGGCAACTGTAAAATTGTTTGGATCTTCACAGTCACGGATTTTGGATTCTTTTATCAGTGAGTCAAGTTTTTTCTTTGCTATGTTCTCCACTCTTTTCCTATTTGTAGATGCCTACGAACAAAACATAATCATTAAACAAGATACAGGCAAAACAATCTTAGCAATTCCAGCTGGGATTAGCAGAAAACGGAATGTTATTTGCAAGATCAAACCAAATTTGAGAGAACTCATACAAGGCTTCCTCTGTCTGCAATGGGAAAATGTAAAATAGATTTACATTTAAACGATCACTTAACTTACATCTCCATTCATTATTTTACAGTCATCATCAATCTCATCAGCACTGTCCTCATCAGAAACTTCACCCTCCTCTGCATCATCACTAATGTTGGCTGGAAGTTTCTTCCCCTAGAAGATGATCACACAGGCAGGTTAGCACACAGCTCTTGCTATGACATATTTTAAACGAAACAAAATTAAACAAAAAAATCATTACTGATGGGAAATTAAAAAAAAAAAAAAAAAAAAAATCCCATAGAGGTGAAAATCTTAACATGCAAGCAAACACTAAAATGCTCCTGACTTGTTGTTTGTGTTTGTTGAAGGTCAAAGAAAAGAAGATATTCATGAAGAACAAATCTTATTTACTTCTCTGATCAGGGTGAACTAATAGAAAACAGATTCCCTTTTTTCTAAACCTTCTCATTATGCAATTCAACTGTAGCAGCCAGATTTTCTCCATCTCGGTGCTTCACTTTTTCATTAACATGAGCTAAAAAACTGTGAGCTGACTGGATAATAGGTGAAATGATAATATTATTCTAAACAGGAGAGAAGTAGAAGAACTGCCAGAAAGAAGGAATGAGGAAGATGACGTGTGGTTATAATTTAAACTCAATGAACAGGAGCAGATTGCAATTTCCCATTCAACTTGAGCCAAATCTGTTAAAGACAAAATCCTGTCTGTATTCTCACATATTCAGCTCAGGGTCCAGAAAAACATCACTATTTCAGTGTCTCAAAAATAGCTGCTTTCTAAGAGTTGTGCATCAGGAGCCTGCCTTCTTGCACAGCCAGCCAGATGCACGGGCACTATATGAAAGGTAAAACTTATTCTTTAGCTACACATATTTCAGAAATTGTTACTTGTGTTGGCTTACCTAGATAATGCTGGCAAACAGCCCCAAACGGCCTTTATCACTGCATTAAACCTTCATTACAGCTTGTTTATCGTGATGTCATTTAAATTAGCACACAAGTGATAACCAGGCAGAGATTGTAGTCATCACAAAAAAGGAGAGATGGAACAAACCAACCACGTTTTTACCTTAACCAGTATCTTCCCTTTAAGACTTGCTGGTGAAGGGAGCCTGGTAGAGTCATCATTGTGCACAGAAGACAGATCCAGTTTGTCACCCAGAATTTCTGTAAGATATTGGGCCATCTTCTTCTGCTGAATTACACTGCAATGGTTCTCAATTGACAAGATAACAGGGTACCTGGCAAGACATAAGGAAGTATCACCAACTGCAAATTTAGCTTTTTTGGCATTATAAAGATAAGGGTTATTACTGTCTGAGCCATTCCTGTAAGGAGAATGACCACCAATGAAATCTAGAGGGTAGATATCCTGATTGATATCCCAGTACTCTCTCCAAACTGAATAGTCTATTTTAGATCACCACAGAACAATTCAACTTCTTCAATCTGATTTGATGCATTTTTTCCAGAGCACACTTTTCACTTTCCTATACTAGCCAGTCCTGACCTCCACTTCCTACTAGAGAGATTCAAGAAAGCCAATCATAGAAAAAACCTAAACATGCAGTGCTTTCAACTCCCTTATGTCTCAAAAGTTAGCAGATTGTACACATACTCATTCTTGATAAAGGCGTATTTGTTGATAGTTTCAATCACATCTTTGAAGAGAATTTTGGAAGTCAAAGTGTATCCATGGTGGACAATTGGTTCACCATCCGGCCCATCCCAGCAGTCAACTGCAGAAGAGAAACAATGATACCCATCATTTTACTGTGTGTAGACAGTTGTACGCATTGTTTGAGAAAGCCCCAAGCAAAAAAAAGATCTCTTTAAGAAGTGCTGAGGAATATTATGAAGGGAGAAGAGATGACATAGCACAGCATTATTTTCATTATACTACTGCTGGACCTTAAAGGGAATGCAAGAGAATCCTAGCCAAGCTTCTCACATCACAACCAGAGCCAAACTCTAAGCAACTCCGGTCTTCCTTGGATTCTGCCTAAGCTCACACTTGTTTACAGTCATGTTTCTATGAAATGCTTTGCTCCGCAGCACGCTCTGGCATGTCCACAATCTGACCTGAGCAAACTATAATATTAGCCTTCTGAAAAAATGTGAAAGCACTTTGATGGTCACGATATAACAGATGATTACAGAAGAGGCAGTCTCAGAAAAGCATTACAAACATCAAAAGAAATTTCAAAAAAGCTTCTGGGTCATTACAGGACTACCAGTATCTTGCATTATAAAACCACATTTTCCTCGTCAGAAATATCAGCTTTCTCCTCTGTTTTCAGTGAGAATTCTGCCCTGTTTGCCTGTCTGGTTGACATACATTTGGCCAGAAAGTATGCTCCCCAGCACATCCTAGCAAATGTTAGCATTCTTTCCAGAGATCATTGTCACCAATTTTTTCCTTAGTACCAATGACACTTCCTCCATTGTTCGCCTCACTCTTATATTCAAGAAAATTTATCCACTGTATAGCAACATAATTTAATGTTTTTCATAACAGGAAGACATCATTTGGTAAGGCTCCTTAGTCCAAGCAATTATTAGATCTTCTGCTATAGTCCTAAGTCTTTCTTCACGGAGAAGCAAAAGCATGGAGCTTACTGATGATTCCTTTATGTTCTTTACCTTCAACACAGCGACAGCCAGACTGTAGCACCCATGCATACATGTCCACCCTAGACTGGGACATCAGCTGATCTCCCATGAGGTAGGTATTATGTGAAGAGGTAATGAAATAGTGACTCAAAGGGTAACTCATGTCCTGATTCACTTGGTAGTGTTCTGGGTTGAAAATGTCCCCTGAGGGACTCCGCATGTAATTGGTGAAACCTATGAACAAACAATACTATAAGTAAGACAGTTTTGTTCTTTTTGTTGCTGTGGTCTTCCTGAAACCAGCTAAGAACACATCCCTGCATGCACCAACACAGTCATGAACATATCAAGTAAAATAAAGAAGTAAATCTGTATCCCACCCAGCACAAGACAGTTCTTTGCTCTGACTTTCCTGGAAAACATGCCTGTATTTAACCAGAACTTGACATTGTAGGTTTATAATTCAAAAGATTTTGATGGAATAGTAAGTGGTGTAATGCATAGAAGACTCTAAAATCTTCCAAAGAATACTAACTTCACCTCAGTAAGTAACAGATACCTCCCCTCTCACAGAAAGCAACAACCCAATGCCAAACCTACTTAAAAGCATTCTCTATGTTATCTAATACAATTCTATGACTTTATAAGCGTGCAAACAAATGTGATTTGTCATAAGCATTTAAACACTGTTCACGCTCTCCCACAGCAGCTATACCAGTCAACTTACCATCAATCCCCAGAGCTCCTGCCTTCTTGTTTTCCAGGCATGGTTCAAACTTATCGATAATTTCCAGGCAGTGCTCTCTGGTCACATTTGTCATCTGTAAAAGTAACATAAGCGAAGTGTTAACTAACAATCCACAGCTTCTCCTGGCTTTTCTACTCTGTGTGCTGTTTAACAATTGGTCAGATCATCCAGAGTGGCACTAAGGATTTCCAGTTACACAGTGAGATTCTCACTCCTGTCAATCAACATCAGGTCAGATAAGAATTAAAATGCTTTGCGAAAAGTTTCTGCCCTATTGGCAGCTGCCTGATCACATCCAATAAAGACAGAGCTCTAGTTTGTAGGTCAAACGTGGTTAGTGTTGGTACGTACACAGAGCATCCAAATTGAAAAAGCTTTGTCATAAATCAATGGGACACCTCCTCTTCTGTAGAATTAAAGGATTAATTTGCAGTCCGATTTTTTCATTATCAGGAGTGTTTTGACTTTAAAAGAAAATAAGAAAATGTTTCCTCTTTATGCAATGGACTGGAAGACAAGCAAGAGAAACAGTACAATCTAATATTCCTGTTATTAACTGATAATTTATCCATTAAACATTATCCATTCTGCTATTTAATATACTTTTCCTTATACTTCCACTTTCCAACAAACGTTATACATGCCACTTGGAAATACAGCCCTGGACACTAAATGGGCTGCCAATGAAGTGCCTAAGTTGATTGTGGTTTTAGCAATGTGGAATATTTTCTCAGAGGGAAATAAAACCACCAGCATGTCTGCAACCAAATCAATGCCTTTTGGGGGGGGGGGAGGGTGGGGGGTAAATTTAAAACCTAGTAAATAAAATGAAAATAAGAGGAAGGAATACAAATAAACAAATAAAAACCAAGCCTTTATTTGCCCATATACTGTAGGTTTGCTGGGTAAGAAGGAAAAGCTCTGGAACAACAGAAGGTTTTTCTGGTACAGCTTCAAACACACAGAATGAACGCTTGTTTTCCCTGCATACATTGTGTAAGAAAGGGAAGAACTAGACAAGGGAGTGAAACCCCAGAGGCATGTGTTGTCCATGTCAGTGATTAGCTGAGCTGATCTGTGTCCTTTGGATAGTGTTCATTTTCCTCTCACCATCTGGAGGATCAATCGACCAATGAAATGGAAACACATCCTAATTATCTAAAATGATAACTGCCAGAGAAGTAGCTTTATCATTCATTCATTTCTTAGACAGCTTTTGAAACTCTGATGCTTTATGACTCACAAGCATACAGTTTCAAAAGAGATCAGGAGAGGAGAAAAAAGCAAAGACAAGTCAATGCATTTGTTCCTGCACTCGCTGTACCTTACCATCCAATTATTTTTTTCCTCATTTCAGAAACTGCCAGAAGTCTCTAGATGAACACAGGATCATTCAGAGCTCAGGAAGTCATTTCGACAAAAAATCCTGCTCAGGGCAGGATCAACTATAAGGTTATATGAGTTAACTCAAGCCTTTATTCCAGTCTCTATATCTCTGTGGTTTAGAGGATGTACAACCTCTCTGGGAACCTCTTCCATTGGATGAACGTCCTCATCGTAAAGATGAGTAAAGAACTCCAGTGTTCCCTTGTTAAGAACAATAAGACATTGTAACTTAGCACAGAGTTTAGTGGTACTTGCTGAGTTGCATAAACAACTATAAGCATAATGTATGGGTTCACTTCAATTCTTGAAAAGAAAAGCTTATAAAGCTATACACTAGTGTTTCTGAAGAACTGTAGAATATCTTAAATTCATAAGTAAAATTAGATAGCATCACTATTTACTGGCCAACGTCAAGCCAATATTAATATACAGGGATTATCACACTACCTGGTTTGTCAGACAAGAAAACAGCCTGCTTTGGATCGGTGCAGTGGGAGGAGTCTGAGACCACTCTCAGCAATGCAATATTGAAGTATTAAAAGGCAACCTAATATGCACTACTACATATCCTCAAACACTTCCCCAGACGTGAATAATCCTCTCAGTAGCTCTTTAGAAACATAATCTACTTTGCAAACTGGGAAAGTGTGACAAAGTAGTATAAAGTCTCATCATGAACTCTGCACTGAAACAAAAGCAGAGCCAGAAGCAGCATCTTTGCACTCAGATACTGAGCATGGGAAAAAAACATTGTTGGCTTTCTCCCAAAGAACACAAGGGAAGAAAAAAAAAGAAAAGAAAAAAAAAAGAAACCATAGACACTACAGTTGGGGGCACAATGAAAGACCCTATTCAAAGAAGAGGTTGTGAGGGTAAAAAGATTCAAGAAATAGTCTTGCCAGCATACCAGATGAAAATCAAGAAGCATCTGTCTATTTTTAACATCCACACTCTCCAGAGTGAAGCTGCTAAAACAAAAGCAGCTGCTCACTTTTCACACGCATGACTGCCATTCTGACCCTTTAAAAAAGACAGTGCATCCCCAGCGGCAAATGGAACGGCACAAGAGCAGAATTCTTTTCCTGGTTTAGATCTACCTTTTGTTCATTCTCCAGAAAGCGTCTCAGGTCATCTGTATCCAGGAAGTCCTTGTGGTTGCTGTAGGTGAGCATTAGCAAGTACAAATCACGTCGTGTTGACATCATCTTGTAGAAGGTGCAGAACTCATCAAAGCCTAGCGTGCCCTGGTTATCATCTGTATCAGCCTCCTGCATTACACAGCAATAAGGCAATGAAATAGCAAACTGTCTTGTAAGAGCCTGAACAAATTTTAAATAAACAAAGGCCTGAATAACGTGTCACTGAAATTAAACACATGCTGATGCTGCCTGACAAGGCTGCTCACTGTAGGGCCTGCTAGAGCAGATTGGTCAATTAGACTAATATTTGTCAGATTAATGCTTTCCCCTTTGAACCTTTTATATGTATGGATTAGTGCACAAGCTAAGACAACTTCTGAAGGTCCTTCTTATTGCACAAGAACACAGGGATACTGAACTTCAGATCAACAGGTGTAGCAAAAAAGCAACTTCACAATGTGGTATCAACACTAGACAGTACCTGGTGTAATCATTCTTTCTGTAAAAAACAACTTATTTATTACTTATTTCTGGAGCATTCTTCAATTTACCAAATACACAGTGCAATATCTCTCAATGGAGAGAAAACAAATCAGTTGCTGAATCATTGATCTTTTAGACAAATTTCATTTTCATTTCTTACCTTGAACATTTGCTTGACTTTTTGTCGGGGTAGGTTGACATTCAGTTTGTGCATTAGTTGGAGCACTTCATTAATACTCAGACAGCCATCACCATTTTTATCTGCTTCATCAAACGTCTGCTTCAACCACATTGAACAGGAGTTAAGGAACATCATGGAATATCAAGGGATGTTGCTGAACATAATATATATAAAATGCTTAGGGAAAACTGTACATATGGGGCGAGGAATAAAGGAAAGCTCAAGATAATATACAACATAACTGCTTGTCTTATTTCATGAAGAAGTTCCTAGATTTGTTATGCTCAGTATTCAACACTGGCTATTTTACCCAAACTCTGAATTGAATTCTGAGCAAACAGAAATGATGCATCATGTTTTGTCTTGTACAATCAAATGAAAAGGACAGCTTTACACAGGGAGTAACAGACGAAGGAATATACCTGTATGTTCAGTCCATTCTTGCCCAATCACCTTTTTCAGTCCGCTCTCTTGCCCAGTCCAATTTTCTTCAAGGACTTCTCTCTCAGTCTCTGGAAACAGGGAATGGAATGGGAATCACTTTGAAACTTTGAGGGAATCACTTTGAAACTTTGAGCCTAACGCTTGCTTTTAGTAAAACAAATACTTAAAGGAATTATTGTGCTGTTAAGTGCTCCAACCACTGGAAAATGCTCTCTCAACCAGTTTAGGAAGGATATTGGTCTCTGGTTCTTTGGCGTTTTGAGAGGCTGTCTTCATCACTGATCCCTGCCATCAGGTATTTTAGCCCTGTGATCCAAGTACGTGCTTCATCTCCACTGGAAGACACCAGGTCAAGGGATTCCATATGATCTCCATAGTAGATGCTGAAGCAGCAGTTAGGATCAAAACTGCCATCAGCATAGCGCTGAAAGATCTCCGATTGCTTCCCCTCACAAACTTCTTGAATAGAGTCGATGGAAACTAGAAAAACAAGAGCATGCAGCTCATTAGTAACTGTGTGGGAAAATAATCATGCAGGCTGGCAAACAGTAAGATTGCCCTAAAAAGGAATCCCTTTTTGTCTTGATTTAAGTTCTCTCCTTTAATTACACTGATGAATCACACTGCTGCTTGTCCAAGAACGTAATAAACGATCTTCCAATTGGATCAAAAAGAAAAAGCAGCTGTAACAAAATTAACCTAAACTGCAGAAATTACTGGAGTATGGGAACACAGAGACGTGAAACAATCTGCATATTAACAGAACAGGATAATACTTCTAGCTTCCACTCCCTTGTATGCTGCCTTAAGATTCTTAAGGGAGACTACCGTTCTCTTCCAAGAGCGCGACTGATTTGAGGATTGCGTACTGAAATAAAAAAGCTGAATCACGGTTTTACAAATCTTACTCATTATGAACAAACGTAGAATTAGGGAAAAGTAACACCAAGACAGTGAAATAGATACAGCCAGCAGACTGTTGCAAAGGCTTCATCCTGACACGGAGAGTAGTCCTAGAAAAACCGGTGGTCTGGGACACCTTCAAATCTATTACGCTGTGAATACAATTCCTGTTCTAATTCATGCAAAGGGCAGAGAAGGCCTAGCCCAGACAGGTTGTGTTTATCTTCTACTCACATTCCTTCCTCTTCAGATAAAAGGACAAAGCAGATGAAAAGTCAATTCCATGCAATTTTATGAAATCAAAATTTCTACCTCTTTGAAAGAGAGGTGAAGCAATGAAAATGTCTGCAGTTGGCCAGAAAAAAAAAGATTCATCTTTTCAGTAAATTCCAATTTTTCTGCTTTTTAGTTTGATGTGGAGATGCGCAGATGCTAAATACTCACAGTCTGTGCACCTTATAATTACATGAACAATTTATTTCCCTTGTAATGTTCCTGTTCCCAAGCTGATAGAAGATAAATTCTAATAATAATAGTAAGGGGGGAAAAAAGGACAAATTTTAGTTTTGCTTTGTTGTAATTGTTCTCTGGAGATTACAACAAACAGACATCTGTTTGCTGTGGTATGGCTACCGTGCAGCTGGACAGTATGTTATACACAGACAAACTGCTAAAGTTTAAAAGGGAAAAGTTATTAAGGACAAAAACATAAACTGGATAATTAATTAAGTTTCACTGTGCTGAAGGCAAGTGACTGTAAGTTGCTAGGAAGCTCCTCTGAAGGAAACAAGTCCCCTTCCCAGTTTGCTTTGAGGCAAATACCTTGAACACTGAAGCCTAGGCTCAGCCTGATTCTTTATGATTTTGCCCTGGTTTCTCTTCCTATACTTCAGCTTATCTGAAGTACACATCTCCAAAACCAGTGCTGTGATCTAGTCAGAGACCATTGCACATTAAGGAGCCAGAGCTACACATAACAGTTACACTGAGGTTGTGCTGTGCTCAGCAGCACGTACAGCTTGTTCTCCTGGCCTTTTATACTACATGTGTGCCTCGGCTGTAGGGTAACTTACCTGGCTTACTGTAACTGCTGTCTGCAGGGAGCTCTAACTCAATACCAGCACTTACATCACCTGTGCATCCCTGATTTTCTCTATAGCTACAGCAACAAGTATCCATGGGAACATCCTTTATGTCTGACTGTAGAAATGATCAATAGAATTGTTCTCTCCCGCACAAAACTGTAAGAGCTCAGAAGAGCAAAATGGAGTAACCTTTCCTAGCATGGCATCTACATAGCATGTTGAAACTGACTGATGCTCAGCTACAGCACGCATATACATATGTTTCTGACAGTTTAAAAAAAAAAAACAACAAAAAACACTAACATTTCACTGTAAAGTACTTTTCAGCCATATAGTAAGCAATTACTCAGGCTACAGGAATGAAAAGGTAAAAGGTAATAATCCCGTAGATAAATCCTCTGGAGAAAGGAATGAAACCTCAATAATGCAAGGCCCCCGGTTCACACAGGTTTTCCCTGCAATTGACTTCCAACATAGTTAACTACTGTTATCTGCATACTTAACAACAGCAATTTAATCTTCATAAACCGTTAATCATTATAAAATAACTTAATGCCCTTTAAAATCCACATACAGAATTTTGCTTGATCACCTGTGAATGAATCAAATCCTTCATGCCGGTTTGGGTTTATTCACAAGGGGGCAAGATTCTACCTGGAAGGAATCAGAATAAGTGGTTCTGTGGTTGACACTCACTTTTGGCTCTCTCATTCTTTCGGGAGGGTCTCCAGCGAATGCATGACTTGTGCTCATCCAGGTAATAGAAGCGGACCAACCCTTTGGAACCACCACGGAGTTTGATCATTTGGGTACCGGCCTGCATGGAGCTCATACATCTTTCCACTGAAGAGAGAAATGAAGTAATATCAGTATGTCAGACTTTGTTTCCTTTAAAAGTCACCTTCACAAGAAGAAAACATACGAACAACATACAGTTGTAACAATAAATAACAAAAACATAGAATATAAATCACTACAGGAAAAACAAGCCCTGTTTCATGCTTTTTGTTACAAAGATGCTCTAATCTCTGTTCATTATTTATGGTTCAATAGCACTACTATCTTTTTGGACTTCTACTGGTTGGTATGTGTTTGTGGAGGAGTGGGAGTATTTTAGCATGTGAGGGTGAAAGGAAGTTGGAGGAATTGAGTCATTTGAGTATTTTTATACGTGGAGGAGCTTTGTCTGAAGATCAATGACTGAAGTCCAGAATGGTTCTGGGTGACATCACACGGCTCTGACTTAAGCCCATCTGTTTATAGACATTCTACAGGCAGCATCACACCACTGCCAAGGTCTGCACCGTTACCTGATCTGGGCAGGATGCATCCTGGTCATATGCTTCAGAACAACTGCTTTTCCAAACACTGAACGGAAAGGCAAATAGATTTCAGAGTCCTGTCTTCAGGGCCTTGGAACATGCAACATGTTTCTGGGCCTACAGAAACCCTTCAGTACAGGTACGCTGTAAGAGCAAGCTGTTCCCTTAAAATCTCACTGAACCAAAGCAGCATCCCCAAGTGCCAACAGAAGACTCCCACACCCACCAAAGGTTCAGCACTGCAAATCCATAGAGAGAGAACGACTGTTTCACTTAATAATAACTCTCCAGAAATGACACTACAGCTACAGCTGGCTCTTTGATAGATAAACCCAATCTCCATCTTCTCCTGTCAAGAATATCAGTTCCAGTTCAGACAAGAGACATCAAATCTTAAAATCAGCATATAAATAATACATAATGCATACATATATCTCTACATATCCAGTACAAGGGATCTTTCTCAAACTACTGTGGAAGCTTAAGAATTTTGTCACTGCATACCTGAATAAATAAAATAGCCTTCCTAGAGTCCAGTGGCCTACTCTGGAATAAGACAACAGGACTGTTCTAAATATTTATTTTGAAGACTGAAAACCAAACAAATATTGCACAAAAAATTCAGAATTTTGGCAACCAAGAGCAGAGAGCAAACCTACCATTCTGCAGGCATGGAGGACAACATTTCAAAAGTTCACACATGACAAAGTGAACAGCATTACATTTGCACTTTGAGGGGAATGAGAAGAGATTAATAATGAAAATATAACTGCAAGGTTCTTGAAGTCTAAAAAGCGTCCTGGCAACAGATCAAAGTAACTGCAAAATAACACAGGACCAGGGCTGTGTCTGACCACACCACTGCTAGAAAAGTTGTCGCTAAACAAGACTTAAATATAAAAGCTCAATGACCCTGCCTTCAGCAATGGAGCGGCAGGCATGCAGTCCATATCTTACCAAAACGGCCAATTTTCCACCGTGGAGAAGCTACGATGCTGCCACCAACCCAGAAAAATTCTTCAGCCAGGCGGGCAACTGAAAACTTATTTTGAAGCAAAGGGCTTCCTGTGGCATCCATGGCCGAGACAAAGGGCAGCTTCCAATCAAAACGCAAACACTGCAGGCCTTAGCAGAGATTAAAATTTGTAGTTGCAAACTTTTGATGTAAGTTATAGAAATATTATTAAGAAAAACACTTCAAGGTAATTGATGATCTCCAAAGTCCAGCAGTATTCTTCGGGTTGTTACAGAAAGAGCAGTTTAACAGTAAATTCAGGCCTCCTCCTGTGCTGATTTAAACTACTCAAATAGCAGCAAAATCCTTCTCATTCTGTACGATGTTTCTATGTGTCTGGTTTGGAGGACAGATATGTTTCAGTTCAGCATTTTAAAACAGACAAATGAAAGAAACTGAGGCAAAATGGCATGAAGGCGACTCCATTTATGGACAGAAGGATCTTCTGACAACGTTCTTTTCCGGTGCTACATTCCCAGCTGCAGAGCACCCAAGACAATACACCAGCTCACAGCTGTTGGCTTTCTCCATGCTGCTTTCTTCTGACAGCGAGAGTTACGTAGCAGGACCTCTTTTGCACATTTGATGGCACGCAGATTTGCAAGCGCTCCTGCTGATGGCTTTACTTGCTCTTCAACAACAAACAGCAATACCCGTTGCAGTAAATAAGAGCAATGTCAGTAGCACAATCCATCCCCCCAAGTCACCCTTGCCTTTCACTGTGAATCTGGCAAGGTGTTAAGCTCTTCAGTCTCCTTCCATTTCGGGGGAAAAAAGAAAGGAATGACCCCTTTTTCTTCTCACACAGCTCTTCAAAATATCATTGTAGAAATCTTCATCTTTTCTTAGAAGGTTCTCCTCAATATTTTAGTGGGAATATTTCTCTTCAGGCAGGAAAAACTAGATACGCTGAAAACACAGCAACATGTTTGCTTGAAATCCTAAATCCCCCGTATGCACTAATCCTAAAGCTGTGGTTCTGCCCTATCCAGTCAAGGGATTTAGGTGACACGTTACAGCCGTAGAAAAATAAGAAGGTTAAAAAAAAAGTACTTTTTTTTTTTCCTTAGTTAGCAGCATGTTTTCATCTCACAATCTGTGTGGCAGTGCCTTTGCAAAATGAGACAACCCCACAGAAGATGTTTTCCTATGAAACAAGTCAGCCAGCTACACTGTGCAGAACAAACGCTGTTCACAGAAACATGGAACAGAGCGCATAAAAAGTGGCAGAGATAAAAGCAGGTAAGTATTAATTTTTAAAAAGCACTAAGTTACTATCTCATTCTCTTTGAAGTGCATCCAATAAACCCCAAATACAGAAATCTGTCATTTATGTTATCACAACCTCTTAATCTACACTAAGTACAATATACAATTGCTCTTGCCATCTGTCATCTGCACAAGAAACACAACATGCTTCTAGCTTGATGAACTACGCACAAGTGTCCATTTAAAACGTACTCATTAAGTACTTCCCACTTCCTTTCACAGTTTGCAAAAGCTTTGTAGCAGATAATTCTAGAGATGACTGATTCTCAAGCACAAGTTGTTTATTTCACTGTACAGCTATCTTATAGAGGACCAGCCTCAGATTTATTCAGAAATGAAAACCAAAGTGAATCTGGGCTGTGGGTAAAGGACAGCAACACACCTGTATATACCCTTACTGCTTTCTTCTACTTACTCAAATGCTTCAGCAACAGCCTTCCATTCTCCTCACATGTCTTTCAAGAATAAATTGGTGAGATACCTCCAAGCCAATCACTCCTATAAAAAGCTATGACACGTACATCTACACAACTGAAAAGCGTGAAGCTACAGGCAAGAACTCCCGAAATACTGTTCTAAAGATCCTAATTCCCTTTTCAAGGGAAGCCAGCCCCAGCATGGCTGGATCAGAGAAATGTAAGCTTAATTACATGCTCTGCCCTACACTTCCCTGAATGTCTTAAATAAAGGCGCAAATGTCTTTGGATAGTTTCCCTGCTACAGATTATCAGATCTCCACTTGCAAAATGGGGAATGCACCTCACAAGGGAAGAGGCAATTGAGCCCTAAGGTCCTTAACTATAAGGAGACAGAGTTAAGGTAACTTCTGCAGCAAACCAAAAATGCCAATATATCAACTTCATAGTTGAGAACTAGAATTCTGCACAAGCCAGATTTGCATGTGGATTTGTTTTCATTTTAGTACAGAAAATTCCTGTTTTTTATAATACCAGAAAAGAGAAATTCTCTCAGTGTTCAAGTTAAAGTCAAATTTATATTCTAAAACCCACCAAGAAGAGGTTAATTCAGATGCTTTTGGTTGACATCTCTCCATCCTTCAGGCCTAATGATCACAAATGGAGAAAAATAACATCTTTTTAAAAGTCCTATGTCCTGACTGTGGCTAGATACTAGGTAGGTGTAGGGGAAAGAAGCAGAAAATAACAAAGAGTTAAACGTGACTTAATCTCTCCCCCAACTCTTAAGCTACTGAGCTGAGTACTTAGGATATAAGCCTATTGAAATGGGTTTCTATTCTTGCCCCACTTGACATCCTCAGAAAAATCTTGCTCACCTGATAAAACGTGCAGATTAAAGACTTCCTCCCAAGGCACTCAAAAAAAGTTATTATTCTCCAGGTGTACCAAAGGCTTTTCATGGCTCAAAAAGATTTAAAACCGAACATTATTTGAGTCTGCAGGCTGCCCTGTGGCTGTTCTAAAAGTGGGATTCAGAAGACATGAAGAACAATGCAGGAATGTCAAAGGTCTTGTCAAAGAACATGCTCACTGCCACAAAGGGGCAGAGAAGTCAGTCTGCATCACACAGAGAAAGAACATCCTGCAGAAGATACAGGAACACAGCATGTATGGTTTGGAAGAGAGAAGTGAGTAAAATGAACATCTTCCTGAGGTAAATGGGTTGAGGATTAATGCAATCCATCAGGACGGGTGGATTCATTTCCAATGCATGTTTTAATGTTGAAGCAAGGGAAAAGTGCTAAAAATTTTATTTAACTTGAGGGGAAACAGATAAAGCCCTCAGTAGAAAAGAAATAACTAAAAATTTGAGTGCAAGAATTTTTAATAGCTAGTCCAGATTCTGATCTCTCTTGTGCCTTCTGTACATCAAGGCTCAAGCATAAAGCAGAAGAGAAGTAATACAAGAGATAAATTAGGCTCTGAGCATACCAAGAAGTTTGTGTGTGACACATCTGCATTTCAGTTGAAGACAGCACAGAAGGTATTTCAGGTGTACACAGTGAACTAGTTTTCAAACTATATTTCCAATGTATTAGTTGTTAGAGTACTAATACAATGTATTAGTGTTGCCAGAGTATTGAACATCACAGAGCTGGTACTGTAACAGGTCTGTAAATCCTCCAGGATTAGATTTGTCACTTCACAGCTACGCACTGTTTACCCTTGCATGAACACGCTTCACACTACAGACCCACTTTACCAGATTAACAAACTAACCTCATGCACAAGGCTGATTCTACAATACTTAGAAAGACATGGGCAGCAATTACTGACACATACACGGATGCTAATACAGGTATCACTATTTCCTATTTCCCACACATGGAAATCTTGCTCCTAGTGGCTGCAGAATAAAAAGAAAATGATTGCCAACCTGCAGTAGGAGTAATAAGATAAAAGGAGGAAACAAAAGGTTTTGATGTCAGTTGGCGCACAGCCATTATCTGCACTTTCTCCCCCACTTTTCTCCTTGCCTTTGTACTTCTTGCTGTAAACAGCAGTCAAAAAGCCCAGAAAACCTGCAGAAATTACAGCTACCACTAAATCTTAGATATCTCTGCATAAGATACCGCTGCCTACAGACTTCATATAAATTAGTAAACCTGTCTCTGTCATATGAAGCACTAAATGCTGAGATGCTTCAAAAGCAAAATAATAAAAGCATACAACTGAAATGCACATCACTTAGTACAGTTTAGAAATACATCTGAATAACAGTACAGGCACAGAAAACAAGATACATGAACAGCAGGAGCACAGCAATCTTCCCTTGAGCTGAAGTTACAAAGCTCCTTCAATATTGCTAAGTGCATAATTTATGTTTTTTGGGTTTTTTTTCCCCCCACAAGGATACTGCTTCCTGGAGGTCTAAAGCAGCATGATCTAGACAGCAAGACCTCAGCAAACTCAGCAAACTCAGTTTTCAGTTTCCCTTCAGCTGGATCTATTTGATTTTGGGCTTCTGTAACTATGTACTCTTTAAAGGTTGCACCTGCATGGACAACATGAGCGTTCCCCAAGAAGAGGGGCACAGCAAGCATACGCTGACAGAATCATAGACAGTACTGCTATAATTTCTATGTTTGTCTGGCAACTGAAGCCTGCATTAGTTATATTAAGAATTCACTAAAGCAATTCCTTTTGAAAGGTTCTACTAACTTCCAAAGAAGGGAAAACATGAGATCCACACTGAGCTACAACCCAACTTCCTGCGGCCACCCAACCACAAATGTGTGGTGCAGAAGGCCAGAGCACCAGCTGCACCACAACATTATCCCAGCAGCACATAAGCTGCCTTTTCCTTAATTCTAACACAACAACCCCACTGACCTTTGGCACAGACCCGGCTCCAGCCTCCCACAGACATGAGGGCCATCTGGCCACAGCTCCGAGCACAGTAATCCTCGGGCAGATTACAGCCTGCAGCGCGCCCGTGGCAGGTGGGAACAGCGCTGTTTACCAGCTTCTGCTTCTCACCCGCCTTGCTTCAAAGCTGAATATTGCTGTAGTGGCCCTGAACCGACTCAAGTTATTAAGTGTTACAGAAATACAACTCTGTTCAGTATGCATCAATTCACAAGGCCGCTGAAACCTCTGGGAGAGACACCAGTGGCGGCCACACAGCACGTAGCAGAGCATCTTGCAGCACTGGCAGCCACAGAGGGCAAGCCGTGAAACAGCTGCTTCAGCTAAGAAACCCCAAACACGATTGCTGCTAGGGCTTTCCAATGCATTATTAAAACAAACTGATCCTGAAATCTCTTCAATTCACGTGAATCAATATTTGTGGAACTGAGGCCAGCTAGGAACAGCACCAATGTAATCCTGACAATGAGGCAATCTCCTTCCATGATGCTTAGCTCCCTTGAGCTCATCAGAAAAATTTGATGCAATTATTCTAATTAAATGAGAATTAGCCTTGTGATTTGAGTCTTCAAGTAGGGCTGATTCTTAATGAATTGAGATTTTGTGTCACATTTTATCAGTGAACAGTAGAAATATTAATAACCTTCTTCCATTTAAAACATGTACCATTTCTGAAATATTTCTGCAGTTGTTGCCTGTAGTGATTAAAATATAATAACAATGTCCTATAAATTCTATTCAGAATCCTGCTAGCACTTTTGGAAAGGAAATTCAATGTCCATGTTATCTTCAGTAAAAAGTTTCAGGAACCATTTGATTCTTTTTACTTGTAAAGCTGTAATAATGACATTTTACACACGTACAGACAGACATCACCATAAAACAAAGATTTTAAGTTTCATCTGAAGATAGATTCTAAATGTTTATCTAAGGTCAACCTTATTACCAACAATTACAAGAAAATGTCCCTACACAATTACAGAAGATCTTAAACTCTTTATATTTAAAGATCTAAAGATCTTTCAGCCCTTTACCATCTGTTCAGTGACACTGGTCAAAAACACCAAAAGGGAGATGAAGGCAGGTTGGGGGAAGATACCCATCAGTATCACTGAGCACTTTCTATGTTCCTGCCTTGTAAGAAAACACCGAGCTCATGTTCATGCCTTGTTAACATTTTAATTGGTGACTGTTTGTGATACTGAAATGAACAGCTAAAGAAATCATTGTTATCTGAAGGTATGCCACAGTTTACAGCACGCAGTTCATCATGTGTTCTGAACAGAAGAGAGCACGATGCGCTGAGCTGCAAAGACAGAAACACGATTTGAAAGCGATGCAGTGCACTGACATTTCCAGTAGTGCCTGTTACTGCAGTGCACAGGCTGTGTTCTACAGGCTAAATAAAGCAAACACTCTTTTACGTGAGATCTCTGCTTCAAGTTCCACTTCAATTAAGTTGAAGTTGATTTTTGTTACTGCTTTTGTGTTGCAGTACTGGTTTTTTTTTCCAAACATTTGTGACAGAATTACTTAGAAAGCATATTGATTCATCAGTTTCTCATCTTCCTCTCAAAAATATATCACTCCGCAGAATCTAGCACCTGTAAACCTTAGAAGCTAACTGTAAGTCTTTTTGCAAGCTTGAAAGATGATCATAATTATGTTTTGTCTTCAAGCAGGAGCCACCTGCTGTAATTCCCAAAGGACAAGATTAAATCCAGTATGTACGGATGCACAGTAAGCACAGGCTGGTGAGCTGAAGTCCATCACAAGATCAGTGGCTGCAAGCTGGATTTTTTTTTAGTCTTTGATTCAGTAGTTACAAAAACACATAGGGAGGAAAGGAATGCTTCTGGGCTCTTGTGGAAAAAGCATTTATATTTTTTGCTATGGCCTCCACTATCCACTCCAGCTTGAAACAAAGCAGTGCGCCAGATTCACTTCCCTCTGGGGTTTGGAACCTGAAGACAGGCAGCAGGTATCTGAAGGCTGGTAAAGTCAGCTTGCAGGCTGAACTCTGGAGATGTGCTCTCTCTCAGGCCACATCATGCCACAAAACATTGCTGCTCTCTGCCACCAAATGCCTCGAGCTCTGCAGAGAGCAGCGCTGCCATCGCCCTTTGCCCTGCACACAGAGGAGGCAGGGGCTGAGTAGAGGTAACTTCCCCACCAGATTAGAACCCAGCAGAGCAGGCAATACGCTGAGCCCTGACAGAACACACTGTACCAGATTATTCTTGGGCTGTTGGCTAAATGTTTCACCCAATCTCATGAAAACAGCTGTAACACAAAATGCCTTTAGTAGCACCTGTGAAAGCACTCTCTCTCTCAAGACACCTGAGCTCCATACCAGACCCCTGATGCTGAAATCATTGTGCCATCTGGGCCACAATTAACAACACGTTCAGTTCTAGATACAGTTTGCAACGTCACTTGCTGTGAAAGTTTTTGCTAGCATCTTCCAGCCCTTGGTGTCAGAAAACACACTAAATTTAAGGGCTTTATGTGGCCAAGCAGGATCTGAAATCTCTGGGTTTTAAGATCCCTTTTAAATGCAAAGAACTATGCAGGATGCATTTTTCCATTGCAGTATAAAAACAATAGCTTAGAGACTTTCTAAAGCACTGAAAGGAAATTGCATATACATCATAACAACAGCTCACTCAATGTCTTACCGCAGAGAAAAAATGCTTTTGATTTATACCAAGATTGATACATTCTCATAGCAGTCCTTATTTGCAACCCTAAAATTAGACAAGAGTTCGCAGCAGTTAAACATACCTTTAAAGTGTTATGCTCTTCCTCTCAGAAGCTAGACATTCATCATATCCTCCACTACATTAATTGGATAAAATAAACCATACCAAGAAAAAGATAGTTAGACATAGACTATTTTCTTCTTTGTTTCCCCCTCTAACTCTATCAGCTCTTGTGAAATGAACACATCTCTATGGCAAAAAAAATACATGCACTTAAGTGCAGGCCCACAAGACCAGCTGCACTGCCACAGTTATACTTGAGGGAGAGGAGAATGGCGTCTCCTCCAAGACCACCAATAAGCTGGAAGGTAAACACCCTTTAAAAACAAAGCCTATTAAGTGGCCTTGCATGTACCTTCAGCTCATGGAACCTCTGCTCTTTTAAGTTATCCCATTTCTCTTCAGCGTGCTTCCACCACCTGGCTTAGAACGACACCATCTGGCAGAAACACAAAGTTGGTGAATATCCTTGAATCATACAGGTGAATTAAAACCCTTGTGTCAAGTCTTACAGTACATTTCAAGCGTTTTGTTACATAAATAACTATTCATAGGATCATACAATCATCACAGAACACTAAACTCTTAAATATGTCCCACTGTCGCTGCCACAATTCTTTACACATCTCAGAGTAACACACTGGTTAAGACTTCCCCACTCCTCTGATGCATATTATGAATCTTTCCTTATTTACCTGAATTGTCTGCATAGTGCTTATGATCACTGAAACCATCACAGACTATAAACATTTTCTTGTTTTTTATATTGCTTTCATTAATAAAGCACATCATTGCTAACGCAGCTATAATAGGCAGAAAAACAAGGTCCATTTCTATTTTTGTGGCTCTGGGCAGCCTGGCCTTGTGGTTAGCAACCCTGCACACAGCAAGGGAGTTGAAACTAAATGATCACAGTGGTCCTTTTCAACCCAGGCCATTCTGTGATTCTATGATTTATAACATAAGATTTTCCAGGAGGCATTCTATAGACTTTTTACTCTAATTACAATTCTGCTGTGTAATGAGACTTCCAAATCAATTTTCTTTCATTGTCACATCCTTCTTCAAATATTGGAAGAGTATTTGCTGCAGTGATGAGCAGGTACAGCCATGCCTGCCTGCGTTACCTTTTCTCACCTCCTGAGCTAATAGCATCACTTCAGCTTATGCTGGTACGAGAGTAATAATAAATGGAGGAGTCAAAACAGAATTAAAGGTTATCAGGTATGGTTCTAGCACCCAAGCATCAAATTAGATCTAAAGACTGTTTCACTTAGGGAAAGTTTTAATATAGATATGAATTTTTGAGCAAGCGCTCTAAAAGAAAAGCAAACTTCAGTGAGTGCCTTCAGCAGATACAGCAAGATATTCATGAACGTGTCACAAAATATTCTGCTAGCTGAACACACACGGAGGCAGAGCTACTGATCTGCTTTCCCACTGACATGAAGGTGCTGATAGAACACAGAGCCACTGAGCACACGCAAGCCATTGCTCCTGTTGTGTAACTACTGTATAGCCACATGCCTAATAGGCACAGAACACAAAATGCCCACAGACAAGCAAGCAGATATTTGACTCAATTAAAATACATCATAGCGTAGGATATGATCCTGAATAAATCAACTAGAAGATAAAGCTTTAGAAAAATAAAAATGGTGTTTTTGAGAGTTGGTCTTGAATTGCTATAATTTCTTAAGAAGCCAGATGTCTTTCATCCATTTTTGAGTTGCAGGTAACTTTTGCAGCACTGTAAGAAAAGGTTGAGGCAGTTCACAGAGAGGAGCAGGGTGCTGAAGTCACCCCTGCTGTAATTCCACTGGGGACAAATTGAACCCAAACAGTTTCTGCGCACTCATTTAACGAGTGTAAAGAAACTATCTAATTAGAAGCAAATCACCTATTAAAAGAAACCATAAAACAATACAGTTGACTCACAACTACTCTGAGCCTCTTTTTTCTCTTCTAATGTGGTAGCAGAAGGTCTGTGGTTAAAAATAGAAAGCCTTTCTTTCTGGTGACAGCTTGCTACTTAAGTGAGCAGAAAAGGGACATAAATATACCTGGTGCCTCCCTTGCACTCATGCAGGAAGAAGCAGCCATTCGAAATACATGCATTATTCAAGGTTTGGAGGTAATAGGAGGCAAAGGTATGGAACAGCAAACGCTGCCTTAAGGAACTGCTACGTATTTGTTTTAAGGGTTGAAGTTTGAATAACAAAATAAGCCACCAAAAATGCTCACTAAACTCTATTTTTCTCTATAGTCTAACTCACTATAGAAGTGGTTAAAGGTGATATTAAGGTGGTTAAAATAACATTTCTTCTTACCTTTATCTGGGCTGAGGCATTTAATGGTGCTTGTATCATCCATATTCCAGTGAGAGAATCAAGTGAATGAAAAACCAGGGGAAGAAGCAAAGACCATATGCACATCACTGATATCTCAAAAGCCTCTTTTAAATAATAAAAAAAAAAATATTGCAGGTGGGTCTTTAATGCAACATCAGGAAGTTCCTAAGGATGCTTGCTGCTTCTGGTCTGAGCAAGCTCATTTTTTATTCTCTGTATAGCAGTGTATCAGGAGCTGCTGACAGGTAGAAACCAGCACAGGAGCTAAATGAATGTTACCAGCCTTTCACTGCAACTCAAGTGTTCAGCCACCTGGGATAATCTTTTATTAACTCTTTGTTTCCCTACTCTCAGACAGAATTGTAAGCATGTGTTTTGTTCCTCCCTCCTTCAAGAAAGAACTCACAGAAATGGCTATGGATGTTAGGAAATAAGTAGAAGGATAATCCACTTGTCATCCCGAGGGATGATTTTCATTCAGTAGGCAACAAACAGTAATGGGGTGCTAATTCATTTAAGAAAGAAAAAAATCTCATTCTGATTTCAGAGCTGCCCCTGTGTTCATACAGCATCCTGCATACTGCTAAGGTATCTTCCCATGCTTGTTTAGGTTGAGAAATCAAGTCTGCAGTTACTGATTAAAAACATGCAAGCTGTTGTCTATGGACTTCCAATTCCTTTTCTTAGCAAGAAAACATTGAATGAATTTGCAGGAAAAGCTTAATGCAGAATTATGAAAAATGGCTCACAAAAGATGCACATTACATTATATGGTGTCCCAAAATACAATACACAAGAGTGTAATGCCTTCAGTTCCGCCTAAATTCCAGAGAATTTCAGCAACTTAGCATGACAGTGCTGCCTGGAAGTCCTGAACACATAGTTCCTGTCTGTACTACATATAATTCAAATATACAGGATAAGAAAATATGTGCCTCTGAGAACCTGAAATCCAAGTAAACAAGACTGGCAAACAAATAAAACAAATAGTTTCTTTAGGTAAGAAAAACTGATGGATGGGAGCAAGGAATGTATGAGAGTGCTCTGCCCAAATGTGTTGCAGTCTGCTGCAGAACCCTGCAGCCCTTCACCCCTAACAGACACTGCTGCCTGGATCTGCCAACAGCAAGCAAAGTGAATTCATTTCTGCTCTTTTACGTTGCTGTGCTGCCTTATAGCACAATTTCAAGCTCTAATCTCAATTTACTGAAGAACCTGATTTGCTGTGTAGTGCTTTTACATTCACCTTTCTCTCATCTGATTCAGTCCTTCCGCGTAAGAAATGTCACGGCTTGTTCATAGTTTCCAGTTGATACAGCAGACTGTCCTGCTAAGTTTTGATGTTATCTTATCTTTACAACTTAGGCACCCACCAGCATTCCAGACAGATCAATACCATGCAAGATCCGACATGAAAACCCTACTTTCACTTAGGCATGAATTCATTGTCCTAAGCATCTCACGATCTGAGGATTTGGCCCAAGCCTATTTTCAGCAAAACATCATCCTGTTTACTTGCTCTTTTGCAACACTACCTATAACCCCTGAGATGTTATTTCCTGAGCAACTCAGTTCTGGTGCACTTCAGGAGCACTTATTCCAAGAGCCTCAAGAGGCACAGGCACTGTGTATTTACTCCAAACCCTTTTAATTCCCATTGTATCTGCTAGAGTTTTAATACATGCTAATAAGGGCAATTACTGAGGACCCTTGTTGCTGTACTGCACTTATGCAAACTCAAGCTGACTGAATGCACTGGGGCAGAAGGCACAAAGAACCTGCAGCCATCGTCACGATGACATTTTACACACAGAGAAGCCATGTGCTGTGTAATAGGTTGAGGTTTGGCAGACAGTCCTCCGAGCCTTTGAGAAAAAGATGATCATTTCTCATGGAGTCTGCTCCACTACTGATCCACCACACCAGTCACTGCAGGGTAAACAGCAGCAAGTCTCTACCCAGAAAGCACCACAGATATCATTCACCAGTAAATGATTTGCTATTAAAACGCATCAATCCTCAGGAAAAGCAAGTCAAAAACTAGATTAAATTGGAATATTTTAAAGGCAAAATATGTGCAGCAGCCGTTTGTATTCTGAATGCACACATCAAATCCTCTCAGGATTTACCCTTTCTTCAGTGTTTTCCATAAAAAACACTTATGAGGGACATCACATTCAATTCTCCTGTGCTTATGAGGGAAGCTGTTTGCCAGTAATGGAAATGATATTACTTAAAACAAAATACTAAGAAAATAAGCACGTATCTTTCAAAGCGAACAGATTTCAATGCGACAATTATTCTTGAAGTCCACAAGAAAGCCAGCTTGAAAATGAATGATGACTATCAATCAGCATCCATTGATAAGAGAAAAACGTGATGAAATTCTGGTCTGACTCACACAAATTATCTTCCAACACCCCCCAACAGGTGTTACAAAATACCTCACTTTAAAACCTCATTCACTGATAAAGCACTCAATTTTAATCAACATTTGTCACATTTCCAATTTTTTTAAAAATTAAAAGTTAAAATTAAAACTATCCAGATGTGGGAGACTTCGATACAATAACTAAATCCTGACTTTGAATATAATACCTATTTAAGAAAATGCTTTACCTCCAGGAGGTTTTTGCTAAGCAGTTAAAACAGAATTACAGAGCAAACACCAGAAAAAATTTGAATGCATCCAACCTCCAATTTTTTCTATTAAAAACAAAAATGTTTTACCATTAAAGATGATCTCACAGTAACTAAGATGAAGTATAAAACGAGATTTCTACATGAAAAGCCAGGCAAAAATGGCTTGCACACCCAGAAGCACCAACATGACAAGGAAAGGTCAGTGCACTTGGATGTGGAAAGCACACTGCCAGCATGGCAGAAGCTGAAGGCAGATGTGACTGCCAGCCAGGGCGACCGCATGTGGGCACAAGGAAGGTAGCTGGAAAATACAGCCCGTCACAGCGCAACGAACACAAAGAGAAGTCAGTTATACCCACAAGAGCAAGGATCTTCTATGGAACTTCTGCCAGCATAATACTCGGCTCTCATTGAAAGCCATCAAACTCCATGCCAGAGTTCCATATAGCACAATTCATTGCAACACTTCAAGGCCTTCCATAAATCAACTTCAACACATGTGGGTGTCAGAGTTCTTAAGTTTTTGTTCCCATAGCTACGAATGTACTTTACCACAGAAGAAACAGCAGGTGGCTAAGAAACAGAACAAAATCACCATTCTTTTTACATATGAAGAGCTGGGATGTTTCAAATAAAGGTTTTATTGCCAAATGTTTACAGGCAGTTACAAAGACTGACACAATCAGATCAGCAAACTATGGAATCCACACATATATTACTGAGTCAACAGTTCACCAACACGCAGCAAAGCAATTCCAGCCTCGTGCTGACGATGCCACGGCGTTGCACAATTCATTTTTTCTTTAATTTTTTTAATTAGGAAAACACATTTTCCTTGATTTTCTTGTACAACCCATCTATTCTTCTCTGAGAACAGCAAACCTAAAAAAAATCCCACTATCTGCCAGCTTACCAAATACCCATTCATTTCATGTCCTATATTAGTTCCTCACAGGTAATAATCTTCCCCCTCTGGCGCTGTTGGTAAGGCAACAATATTATCTTTTTCTTTAATCATTCTCTACTTGTTCTTAATCTGGAACAGATTTGATTTGCAGTTTCCCTCATCCCCCTCGATGTCTGGGAGCAGGCTGCTAAGGGCACGATACGGCACTCTGCACATTTCTATCAAAACCAAATCAAAGGTTTTGAACAGCTTGTGCACACACCAAAATGTAATCAACATGGCTTGAGAGCTGCAAAACCCATACTTTTACCTTGTGCTATTTTAGTACCAGTTTTAAAGGGCACTGACCACTGAAACACCCAATCCAGAAACTTCTGCTGTTATGTTCAACTTTGGCTGCATAGAAGTAGGTCACACCGTTTTTCCTGCTTGTTGTGCCTATCGGCAGAACAAAGCTCTGTTTCCTAAGAGCATCCACAGTCTAAGACAAATGCACTGGTTATAAATGCGCTGCATCTTCAAAGCCACCAACCCCACTTTGATAAAGCTGACTCCTGGAAAACACAGATACAATTACTGCAACTTTTATTTTTAGATTACGCTTTTGCTCAATTCACAGATTCTTTTCTACTTTCGAGTTATTCTTGTATTATAATAGCACAGTAGTACAGTAATAGCACAGTCCTCTTACAAACTAACCTTCCATGCTAAAAAGAACAGGGCATGGTCTCAGGAAACAAACAAACAAACATTTTTTAACTCCAGATGTTGAAATGGTGTTATTATACTTGTTCTTGAAGGGAAAATTCTATAAACATTAGATAAAACTTGAAAATTTGTTTGATTACCTTCAGTCCTTGCTATCATTTTCCTGCAGTTTGTTGTTTTGTTTTGTTTTTTTTTTTTACTGATGGGAAAAAAAAAACCAAAAAACCTGCACAAGTTCAGGCTATTCTCATTACTGATTAGTTAAACAACATTCTGAGAAGCACTCCTTCCTTAACCGCAGGGCAGTAACTTGGGAAGCTGGACCTCTGCTGCCCTGCAGATCCTTACCAGGTGCTGTGCTGCAGCACACTCCATAACATTCTGCTGCATCCCAGTCAAACGTGAAATGCAAGAGTTTAAGCAAAAAACACTGAAAACCTATAAAATCAGAATTATACATTGCTGTATAGTAGAAGGGGAATAGCAGAAGCATGCAAAGACTGCACCTCCCGCCCATACATCTCAGAAAGCTGTAGGATTCTCCGGTCAAAAGCATCACTACAAAATCTTTCTAGAGCCTACGTGGCTTACTACTAGCCAGTAACTTTCAGACAGTAGTAAATCCCTGCATTATCCACACTTTCAGTAGAAAAGTGACAGCGTTACACTAACCATGCAGCCTCCAGCAGCTTCTCAGAACCCTTGGCTGGGCCAGCAGAGGCAGACAGATACTGCAGAGGAAATGCAAAGGATGAAAGCACAGGCTGAAGTGAAATGCTGAGACAGAGTGGAGAAATACTACGTGAGCAGCTAGCAGGGACAGAACTCTATCAGCATCAGATCAGTAGATCTGTGTTCCTGTGGGTTTGAGACTAGCTGGTGTTTCCAAGTAAGAAAATGAACTAGTAACCTAATGCACAATCTTTCCATAATTGGTTCTGACAGCAAAGATCGCTTGCAACAGTAGCTATGGTGGGCTTACTGTTCTGCCCTTTCAAATGTGCTGTATTCCTGTGTTTCAGAGTTCAAGAGGTAAAATCTCGGTAGAAAATAGCAATAGAGCACTGGGGAGGCTGTCCTGCCTTTTTTCACTACAGCATGTCCTGAATAAATGGTACACACAGCTTCTTCTACTGTTTAGTTGTTGTTCTAATTCCAAGATGAGAAGAACTTCATTACTTTATTGAGCAAATTTTCTTCAAAGACCCACAAATCAACTTGGCCATTCAGGGTTTTTGGTGAATTTGTATTTTTCCAAGACAATCTGTATCAGTTAGCTTATATCTAACCAAGGGAGAAAAGCAATAGAGAAAGAAGGAAAAGAGCAGTTCAAGCAACTCCCAGGGTCTTAGAAAGCTTTAAGAACTGAAGTTGCCAACCACAGTGAGCCAGGACAGATGAATTCTCAACCACTTGGTTGGAAAGCATGCTTCACAATGTTACAACCTCAGCAACACACATATCTATAAGCCTATATGATGTATTTCCATTTCCTGTAGTGTCCTATAAACAAGTTTCCAGCATGTTTTCAGGGTTGTGAGTAAGAATCTGGGAGCGAGAGACACAATCATCTGCTCCACCTGGTTTGAGCAAAAACATTTACACTTTTTGCAGGAGATGAAAATCTCCAGCTGCTTGAGTGCCAGCTGCAGGCAGATACAAGGCTCAGGCTGTTTTCCACTGGAATGTGTGCTACTTACTTTAAAGACATTAAGAGGAAAAAAAGAAAAAAAACACACCTGTGACTTGTTCTTCCTCTGTGCTTCAGACATCCCTTCCAGTTTTAATGATTAAAGTGTGTTATGTCTTGCTGTACAATCACTTTCAAAGCAGCATCATTAAACATCTGACAAACTACAGTGAGCCCATATTCAACAAAAAACAACCTTTGGGTGTGACCATGCCTCATCTCCAACCATAGGTGTTTCTGAAATGCATCGAGTCTGTATAAACTGTTCCCAGGCAAACCTCGACCTGCCCTTAGGAATCAGATAGAGGGAAGGAGTTGCATTTGAAGTATTCCTAAGTCCATATTTGATGAGGTTAAAAAAAGGAAAGTGAAATATTTTCATTCACCCAGAAAGAAGTCACAGCCAAGACAAAATGCACAAACAGCAACACTTCTATTGTTCATATAAGAACCGCTGCTGCTATCCAGGAGGGGTGGCGATGACGTTTCTAAGTCACAAGGAGCAGATACCCATCATTCGACTTCAACTACAGACTTGAGGGAGATGGGTAGTCAAGTCTTCATGCTGTCACCTTCCACACCATCTAAGCCACCTAGTTTCTCTGCCAGGTTCTAAGAGATTCATGCCAGTACACGTATACATAAGCACTGCTTTTCAGACACAGGAAGAAACCCTACTTCCCATTTACTTTACAAAGACTTCATAACCTAAAACTTCTGAAGATTGCATTAGCCACCTACCTGTATCTGGGAATGCAAATAATTTAAAACTCCATCTAACTTTAAAGTAGAGATGTTTAAGCTCCCGCCTTTAGGCAAATTGCAAAGTATTCAGTTACCAGGCAAATGAACTCTATATATTCTTTTAAAAGCTGTATCAACTGAAATTCAAATACACATTAATGAAAACCAAGTCAAACTTTGCTGCAACAGCTGTATTAGCAACTTTAGAATTGTAACACTGATACTCACAAACTTGGAATTGTTTGACTGTCTCCCCATTGGCTTATGGCTTGCTCTTCAAATCTTAAGGGTGAAGAACAGCATAAGTAGTACAAAAAAATCATTTCTTCAGAAGCAACTTCATCTACTGCCACAATCACACCTTTCTAATACAATCCTAAAGAGGAAGAGGTGTGTACACAGCATTTCTTATCACTTGAGGGGTAGGTATCTCTGATCTTAGTGCACAACAGGACTGTATTCACCATCAAAAACAAACTGCAGTCTGAGAAACAGCTCAGGGACATATGCATACCTGAAAGGCCTGCTTTCCCACACATTCTATGCTACTGAAAGTGTTCCTTTGAGTATACACAGCACTGAACAGGAAATTAGGTTTTATTCCTGGTTGTGCTGCTAATGTGAGGATAGCTGCCCTTCCCAGCAGCTCTGCTGCTGCTTTCTTCCAGCCACACCTCTCTGTCTTCCCCAGTGAGGAGCTACATCTCATCTGCTGCAATGTGGACCTGGTTATTACAGATGCATTCATGTAACGCCTTGAGATAGCTCACAGATTAACGGTAAATGACCTCAGATACCTTCATTTCTCCACATAATCCTTTTTTTCCACTTAAAATATAAATGCATTGAGATTCTTGCTTGAATGCAGCCCAGTTCAATTTCTTTACTTCATTTTCATTCTGGTGGTAATGGAACGGAGCATGTTTACAGCTCCCTTCACTGTGCCTGCCTGCGTTACTGCTTTTGACATACTTTTACCCTGGCAGCCTATTATCTGCAAAGCTCCGTATCCTAAGAAGCTAATGTCAGCATTATTTCAGTGCTGTGGAGAAGGAGCAAAACAACCACAACCAAAAAAGGATAATGACTGCCAGAAACATATGAATTGTCCTTATAAGCAACTAAAAGACTTCATAATAAACTGCATCTTCATCATATGCTGGGGATAAGACACAAGATACCCAAAGTCAGGAATGGAGCAACAACAGGACAAGTTAATCTTTTCATTTTTCAGAAAAGAGAGCAGACAGAACACACAGCAGATGCAAAATCCAACAGGCAGTACTTGGAAGCCGAGTCTATTCTGAGCTAATTTTCTTTGCAGCGTTAAAATCTGTAATTCATTCCACCACACCTATGACCTGAATTCCTGAACAGTTTTCATGATGTGTTGAAAAAATGCACAGTGAGGTGGTCTCAATTATAAATTAATAATGGGAGACAACACGTTTACACCTATGAAAGTAGTTGTGTTGCACTCAGCTCAATTTTTTCAAGCAAACTGAGAAAGGGAAACGCACTGCTTTGTAAAAGTACCAAGAAAGTGAAGCATTCATGCTTTGTTAAACTTTCCAGACACTTGAGGCTGTTTAAAATTATGATGCATGTTAAATATGAGCAGACTTATCATCCACGTGTTCTGAATGTAATGAACGTTTTGCAGTCCTGCACTTTCTACTTAAACACAAAACCTGCCCAAACAGTAAACGCATGTATGCCTTGCATAGGTCTACCAAAAAAGCCCTTAGCCATTTAAATATTCTGAAGTAACAAGTAACTCCTAATGTTAAATATATAGCTTTTTTTTGTTGATGATTGATTTTATAACTTCAGTTGCCCACAACAGTGGTTAGAGTAACACAGGCTCCCCACGGGAGGAGTCTGAGAGTCACAGGAACTTTGGACACTCTGCACTGGAAATTCTTGAATAAAAAGTTTCATCCCCGCTGAAAAAAATATAGGAAATTTTAGCAAAGATAACATCTACAACTACTTGTAACAGAGGGAGGGACTTTGAGCAAGAAGTCTCAGCACATTCTGCTATCACAGAAATAGAAATGTATACTTCAGCAGATCCTATGGGGACAAGGCTGCAGGCTCTAGAGAGAGAGTATGAATGAACAGCCAAAATAAGATACCCAAATCCTACCTGAAAACGTAGGGCTTGTTTCTTTACTTCCAAGCATTACTTCTGCAATATTGCAAATTACCCTGAATAATGGCACACAATTAAAGAGGTCACTGAAGGGAAATAACAAATCCTGGGTACTCCACCTTAAATGCTCTTTTTTGCCATCAGCTCAACTCTTACTGCTCCCATTTTTAAACAGGTTTCAAACTGGAGACCTCTGAGAGGAGTGGGGAACAGACCCTTCTGCAGAAATGCCATCAAGAAGGGGCCAATAACCTAAGCTCTAGATTTTTTTTCCTTTTATTTTTTTTTCCCTACAGCTTGTTTACTGGATTGTTAAACATTCTGGCAGCAAATGGAAGGGGGTGGGGAGGAAGACGAGCTGCCACATTTCTAAAATTAGCATCTACTGCCTCTGAGAAGCCTGTAGAGATTTAAAAAATTAGGTTTCTCTGCAAGATGCAGACGGACGTGGAGTTTAAGCTGAGTTACACAGTTAATATCTTACGCTCCGTTTTACACCAGAAAACTATTTCACTGTTCTTTCCCCTGTGCTCTTAGCTGTCGTTCTGACTATTACCACAAAACATAAAGTACATTTACACAAAGTAATTGTGTTCTTTTGTCCCATCACCCTGAAGCAGCTCCGAAACATCTTCCACTGGAGCTTGCCTGCAAAGTCACACATCGCTCTGTAGGACAGGTCACCCCCACTGCGCCGCCACAAGGGAGCTGTGAGGCTCCCAGCACACAGCGTGTTGCCCTGCATGGCGGCCGGTCCTCAGGTGCCCACTGTGCCCTGCTCACAGACAGCACTGTATCCTCTGCTGGTTTCTAACAGGTAAATATTCCTACCAGGAGCTGCTGCAGTTTATAACTGCTGTAATACACATGCACACACAGATACGGCCGTCACAGTACTAATTCTAATTCTGAAGAATTACGTAAAGCAATGCTGATTTTAAATAAACATATTGCCATTACAGCAGAATTTAAAATGACATTTGGTATTTGTTATTTATTAATAAAACCCAATCCTCTGTTAATACTCAAAAAAATATTACTTTCTTATCTCCAGAAGCAGAAATAATATCTTTATAAAACCAAGCTATACGAAGATTGCTCTTTGCAGGAACTCTTTTAAGTGGCAAGCAACATTCATATCAATTAAATGGTAAAATGCAGATCACAGCTTTCAAGCAAATTAAAACTGTATTAGCAGTAAATCACTTTTCAGCTCATTTCCCCAAGCAACAGTTCTGAGGGTCTGGCAGTTCTTGTCTGCATACTGTGCAGCACACGGCATGCAGCTCGGGCTTGTCTATGGTTCTTCAAGATGCTCCCTGTGGGGGTCAGCATCTGCCCGTGATGCCCATGCCCTCAAGGCTTTCTGGATAGAGAAAATGACAGCAACCCAGCCATACTCAGTCTGTGGCTCCCATCTTCAGGCCACCAGCAAAGGTCAGTTGCGGCTGTTACCCAATGTCAGAGCTGGTAAGGTCACTTCCCCCCAAGAGCCAGCCACACAGCGCATTTCAGCCCTCCAAACCTTCACACTCCATTATCAGCCTCCTGAATTACTCAACCTGCTGAGAACTTAGTCACAAAACAATTCTGTCTGAGCCTTTTATCTTCATATCTGTTTAGAGGATGCATACATGTTGAAGGAAATATTTATTTCTTTGTATAGAGATATTCATTTCCTTGTATAAACTCGAGAAGATCTCAGAAGACAAAAGGAACTCTCTCTAAACTTGCACCCAAGAGCCACTGACAGGGAAAAGTACTGAAAAATATTAATAACTTCATGCAGCAGCACAACAAACAGACGCTGCCGTGGAGTGTGGCATTTTATCATGTTGAATGACAGAATGAGAACATATTTTTTTCTCTCCAGAATTTGTGCACAGCCAACTTGTCCTGTAGCTTTGACCATGCAGCAGCAGCAGCTTTGAAAGGATGAAACTTAACGTCCTCAATTTTGGTTTAAATGTGACTGCACTTAATGGTGCTCATCATGATGCATAACATGTTAGGCAGAGTAACAGTGACCCACTGCTGCAGTGGGTTCTCAAAGGACAGTGAGCATCACTTCCAAACAGATCTCTAAAAATTTAGCAAACAGGGAGAATGCAGGATGCTGAGGCTGCTGAAGAGCACACAGAGGAAGAACATTCCAACAGTTCTTGCAGTAGCTGCAGACTTGGAAAAAACACAAAAACATGGAATCTGCTTTTGTCCTGATAACTTTGCATTAACCACACTGACCACCTCTACACTATGTATTAAAATACTCTTGTGTTGTAGATCCTTTTCAGAACAAAACAACTTTGCAGGGGTAAAATAAGTAAAAGAACAAGCGCAACTAAGCCAGCTGAAGTCCCACTCCTCTCCCAGTTCTTTAGCCAAAGAGCTATTCCATTGGAAGAGTGAAGTATGAGGAGAATTAGGCTAGCTAAATAACTCAGTTTGCCATGTGTAAAACAGAAGGCAGCAATTTTATACCTTAAAGCATCATTAACATTCTGAAGCCTGTGAGATGCTCTCAACTAGTTTTATAGGCTGTATTGCAACTAACCCAAGTCAAACACATACTAGGAATAGTTTTACTCCTCATCTGCTTTACATGCAGTACTGCCACGAGCTTTCCTACAGCACCTTGTGGCAGCACAGCTTTCCCTGGCACCTCACGCAAACCTACAACCACTCCACAGGCAAACATATTTTTTGTTCTATGAATGGGAATACGTAGAGTTTCCCATGGCACTTTCACAGCCTTTGAGTGAGGCTGGCCTTTTGAAGAGGATAAACCCTGTGGGTTGACTACAGCCTGCTTTGCATTCACAAACTTGACATAAAAGAATATCCTGGTAACAACATGAAGCAGCTGCTCTTGGTCTGAAATGTCCTATTAATTTGAATTTTAATTTGAAATGAAAAACAGGAAAATCTAACTTTCTGTAACTTTTCATGTTTGGTGGAGTTTATAGATCCAATGTAGGTGGTTTCATTCAAGTATCCCTGGTCATCTCTAGTTTAGATTTTCACTACAAAACTCTGCTGCATGTTGGAACCACCTTCAGATTTCACTGAAGATGTCAACAAAAAGCAGTCTTTTCAAGTACATCCTCACTAAAGATAGAAACATCTGCATAATCTCAAACCAAAACCCAACATGCAAAGAAGAGCATTCAACAGGCATTACTTCATGTCTCATCACATCCTAAGCATTGTGTTGTCCTACAGTTATCACAGACATGCTGCAAGTTTTAACGCCACACAGGAATTCAGTGCAAATAAGTCTCCAATATCCATATCTCTACATATACGACAGCTACACTGCAGGCAGCAGCACTGTTCTCAGCACCCAACATGCCTGCTCTGTCTCGTGCACCCCAGGGCCCAGTTCTGTTCACCAGGGAGCTGAGCATCCCTAAAGGTGACCAAAATCCTTTTCTTTTAAGAGCAGCCTGTGCTCCCAACAACCCAGCAAATTTAGTCTGCCCTCACCATCCACAGACCGTGGTTTGTTCCCTCTTGGTAATAAATTATTAACATCCCCCTATACACATCTGTTACTCAAATCACCAGCTAAATAATATATGAATAAATGAAGAGATTCCTCTTAGGGGAGAGAACTGTGGGGGACTAAACTTTGAATGATGTGCTACAGCAGCATGCATCAAAGCTTTACTATCAGGTTTGACCCCAGATGGCTTTTATTTTTTAAAAAGAGCTAGAACTAAACTTTTATGAACACAAATGGCTAAACAGCAGTTTGCCCAGGAAATTCATGGGGGAAACACAGAGCAAGAATGAAACCTTAAATTAAGTAAACCAGGAGAAGCAAAGGCCATCAAATGATCTTTTTTCTTTTCTTTTTTTTTTTCCTTGTTTTAATCATTCTTGCTGTGGCTGAAGTCCACAAATGAATTGTTTATGCATTTCTGGTGAAAACTGACAATTCCCACTAACAAATCTGATGTTCTGGTTAAAATAACTGATGCAATTTGAAAAATACAAAGCCTGAAAATCAAACAAAAGTTGAAAAATGTTGTTGTTCAAGGAAGCTTCTGATTCCACCCTACTTTTCTATAATACTAAGGTTATTCTAAAGACACTGACAGTCCTTGCCAGCATTCACCTAGTCAAACCAACCACACAACCATGCCTTGTAAAAGCCTAAACTTTGTCATTCCTAGTAGTGCATTATGAGACATCATGCATTTATAAACATGTGCAAATAATTTAGTTTCTGTTATGCAGATCTCTTACTGCCACTTCAGGCAAGAAGAATCTGCATTAAAATATATCTGCAAATCTGTATTTCAAAACACTGCATTTGGAAAGTGCAGAAAGTGAACACTACACTGCATTCGTCTGCATCTTTACATAAGACAGCCCTGAGGTATATCCCTGGAACAGCCAATTAAAGCTTGTTAGACCAACATTTGAATGAATCTGAAATGAACCAAAATTTCCCTAACAGATTAAAGGATGAAGAAAGTTCTTTATGTCATAAAGGGAAGGTAAGGGAAATTACTTCCATTCTTACACACCTTATATGATTACAGTAAAACAAATACTTGTGGATAATACCAGCTACATTGATTCCTTGGGCAGACTCTGGTGCCTCATCAGATATTTATCTGATCACTGGAAAGCATGTTGAATTCCATACCAGCATTATACAGATAAGCAATTTTTCTTTCTTCTATGTAGGTAAGTCAATCCTGGCAGCACTACTTTCAGTTTCACTCCACTGATGCATTAAGAGCTTCACTGCACTTACAGATCAGCAAGTCAGTCTAAGTCCACTTACTGTACTCATTATCTTCATTTTCTGTCCTTTTCTTGAGATGCACATTGTGTAAATCTCCTGACCTACGCCAAACAAGTTGAACTGTTACCTTTTAGAAGCTTGTGACAACAACCAGCACACCACAATTCCAAACTCCTCCAACTGGTGCAAACAGTCCTGTAGCAGAACACACGGAAAGGGCAGCTTTCTTCCTCTCAGAAATCTTCCCTGACAGAATTTCTACAAAGAAATCATTTCCTACTGGCAGTTACATGTATTGTACAAATTTGATAACCTCCTTTATCACACCGCATGGATGTTGCTGTAGAAATCCATGTGACTGTTCCATAAGAGTTGTTTGGGATTTTGGTTTTTTTGTTTTAACTTTTTTATCATCCTCAGTCGTTAAACGTGGCAAAACATAATGATGTAAGGATACTTCCACTGCAGCATTTCCCATGCACACAGTCCTTCTTCTGTCCATTTCCAGCACTCCCATGCCATCATACAATTCACTCAAACCTCTGACTTACAACTGGATCAGAATTTATTCGTTCCAATCCAAGAGGGAAATCCACATAGTCTGGATGTTACGTGAAATCAGTTAACAAGTTTCACTGAGAACTGAACACCAAACTGCACACAGCACAATTAGACAAGTTACCTGGACTCACTGTAGGAAATACAATCAGGGTTTAAACCAGATAGTAAAGAACCCAGCATAGGCTTTGTGGAGATATTTATCAGCAAAATCACTGACACCCAAATCATATTTATGTACCATCATGGCTATGGTACATAGCACAAAGAATGCAGGCTTTATTCCTATCCTACTTGTCTGCAAGCTGCCTGTGGAATCTAACATCTGGTATTTGAACTGTCAACAAAACAACTCTCACTGGAGGATTAATTTTAAGAATTGCAATAACACCGTGGCAAATGGATGCTAGAAGAGTAGGAAACATTATATAAAGCCCACAGAGAGAAGAAAACACAAGAATAGAACAGTTGCTCTGGAAAAACATCCCTAAGGTCACTTTTTGTGGACACAGAAAGAACACAGTGCTACAACCTGCAAAGCAGTAAGTGCACGTTCAGCAGAGCTTAGAATAAACTCCGATCTCCTCATTTGATATTTGCTGAGGACTTGGCATTGTACAGCACCTGAATGCCTGCAGGTGCTTTTAATAGTTAGATGTATTCCATGTGTTAGCTGTAATTTACTTGTCAGTCATTTACTTGACTAATTAACTACTTAAAATTGCTCATCACACACAATATCTGAAACGTTATAACCATCATTAAAGATGCGATAGAATTATCCTTAAGCAGAAGATAAAGAAACATCATCCTCTATGCAAATATACTTTGGCACAAAGCATACAATTGGAATATGCACATATAGAGCCACAAAAACACAACACCAGAGAGTAAATGTATGATTTAAATGGCTGATAGTGACATAAATGTACTATGTAAGCCAGGCAAAGATGAGTGACTATGCAATCAAAACTGATCAGCATAATCTACAAGAGCAAAACTACTGTATAATCACTGAGAGAATGCAGGTACATCAGAACTCTGTGTCAATTAGCATAAAGTTTTCTATTCCAGATAACGATTAATGACGTTATGAAATGGTATGTAAAGTACCACGCACTGCACGGTGGCGTAGTCCCTCTAATTTAAAAGCCAACGTTCCTTCTGTCAGCACAGCCTGCAAGGTACCCCCCACGTCTGTCGCTAATGAAAGTGCTTTGTAGGTAAGCACATTTCACACAATTATGCATTGCTGTACCTTCAACATTACTGTTTCCCTCATACAACATTACTACTTCCCTCCAGTTCATATTTCACTTCCAGTAAGTGGAATGGATTTTCATTTACTTAAGTCTTCCTATTCATCAGGATACTATGGCCATAATTAATAAAACATGCCTACTTAGAGATAAAAGAGCTTTTGAGTGACAGTGTGATGATAAGATTTTAACAAAATATTATCCTCTTAACAGTCACTGGCAGCTAAATTAATAATTCTGGACAAGTGAGAAGAAGAGGAAGAGTAATCACATGTTATAAGAGTACAACTGAAAAATAACCATGCCCAAAAGCACAAGTATAATTTATCCTCTAGCCAAAACAATCAGAGTATACAGTAAAAAGAATAAATCCACCTACTGTGCTTCTGTGCTGTGCTTCCTAAATCCATTGTCTTCTAGAGATAATATTTCTTTTTCCCAATTGCCTCTAGTAGAATGCAAAAATACTCAGGATTTTCCCTCCGTCATGCTCCCTCTTCTGCAAGTCTCTCTGTTTGTGTGAGAAGGCAGTTTAAATTTCATCCCATTTGTTAGCTCAGCCACTGAGGAATCACTGTCACTTTTCGGATGCTACAAGCTACTTCGCTGTAGATAACACCCGAGGAAATGTGGGAGAGAGAATAAGATTTTATCTAAACTGTTTTTTCGCTGGAACAATTAACTCTTCATTGGCTGATATCTCCTTCTTTCAGCTGACACAGAAGTGTCAGCTCCTCCTTGGCAACTGGAAATTCTTCATGACAGCTGGTTAATGCTCACGCTCCTTCTTTTTCAGATTTTCAATGCTTTTCTCTTCCACTGCTTATCAAGGGACTGCAGTCAGGCACCACCACAGCCATGACTGCTCACAGCCATTAGGTGTCCCTTTTCAATTAATCTGAAGTGACTAAGGATCACAAATTCCACAAACTTTCTAACTCTACTCTGATTCTTAGTCACTAAAAGCTAAAAATTCCAGAGATCTGTTGGAGAGATTTATTCTCCACAGACTCACGTTTGGTTACTCTTCAAGTAAAATTTATAACGCCTCTAATCCCAATAGCAAAAATAATTCAATGAAGTTATCTGCAACAAAATCAAATTTACTGCCTCCTTAAGAAAAAAAGCTGCTGCACTTGTCTACCACCTTTAACCTCAAATTTTTGAACAGCGAGAACCACTTCTGTTCCTTTGCTGTGAATTTACACTCATGAAAGAATGGAAGATTTTGCTCTCCATTTCTCAGTCACCCAGGAGAGCAAGAATTGCAAGAACAAAAACACAAACACATTTGTTAGCAGCACCTCTCATCATTAAAGGTAACATTCATATTCTTCAGCAACAGCAGCTGTACCAGTTCCTCACAAAGCTGCCTTTCTCAAGAAGATATCTTTTGCTATAGTGGCTTGACATTCCTGAACCTTAAGCATTGAAAGAAACATGGCTCCGCACTGCTGCAAGTAAGACTCAGTTCACTAGCAATGCAGTTAAAGAACCCTGACAGCAACCAAACAAAGCAGTTCCTCACAGTTACTACAGAAAACGACTATGAGCTGCTTCAGAAGAAAATCAGCCAGAAAGTTTTCTTTCTCTCAAGAATCAAAGTATTTAACTCCAGATAAGATTCTGATATGAACAAAGATAAAAGAAAAATCCCTGGTTTTAGATGTAGGACATTTAAATATTTGAAGATGTAAGCAATATCTAAGGCCAGACAGGTTTCACATTATCACAAAGATAAGCATGGCTTGGATTTTAAAAAGCCAATTACCCAACTCTAAATGCAAATCAAAGGCAGGCAACATACTGTGTTTTTAGACACAGTGTCTAATACCAGTTTGGGTGTATCTGCATTCAGTGACTTTTAGAGGGATTAAATTTACCTCAGCTACCAGCAGATACAAATTATTCACTTGCAAGAAAATGTAGGAGGGAGAGATTTCATTTTCAGTGTTTACAAGAACAGCATCCTTTTGTGAGCTGCCTTGTTTGACAGATTTAATGGTCATATCTTGAGAACTTCCCACAGATAATACCAGTGTAAAGGAACACTGCATTTTTCCCCAACCTTCAACAAAAACACAAGCTAAGATTTCATCCAAATGAATGAAAGAATACATTTTTCCATCATAGCATTCATTATAAAGATTTGGGTTTTGATCATTCTAGCTTTGCTCAATCCAGAACTCAGTTTACTCCATCTAAACATACTGCACATATTCTAACCATCTGACTGAGTATTATTTCTATATTTCATGAGTTTTTAAGAATCCAACTATAAAGAAGTATAACGGCCCTGCTGCCATAGACTCACATCCACTAAAAACCTTTATTCTGCTCACAAGCTGTTCCCTAGGCCATAACCAGGGGGATGCTGAGTTAGCCTTTACAGCTTGCAAGTCTTTTGCAGTATCCTAAGCAGATAAGTGTAAATCTTGGAATAAAACCATATGTATGTAAGCATAAGCAACTTTCTAGTCAGGTAAACCATGCAATTCTTCCTTTACCTGCTAGTAGATAAGAAATTCTTGGAATCTGAAGTGCTTCAAAGCAAGGTAGGATTGGTTTCTTGTTTGGACAGCCATTTTTGCATTCTTCCTACTCACGAGCCACTAGTTTCACCATTGGAAACCTCATCTTACTAACCACAAAGAATTCACAACTATTACTTCCCATTTTACAACTTAAATATAAAAACTGAACCAACTTCTTCAGAAATAGAAAACATGGATAGTTTACACCAGATCTGCAAGTTCCCAATCTTTGCTACTGTTGTTACTGAAGTATCAAGATCCATGTATGCAAAAGAAAAATGGATTTCTTTTTCTTCCTTCTGTGATCATTTCAGGACTCAAAGAGATGTAAATGTACTCATTAAAACTGCTGCTAAGGTGGCATACAATAACCACTATGTAATCAGAATGAAAGTTCTAAACAACAGCAGGCAAATAGTCTTACACAACTGCTCCTCAGAAGCTGTGTACATACAGGCACACACACAGCATTCTTCTCTGATTTTCACAGCAGTGCTGCTCATGTACAGTAGAAGAACCACATTTATGCATTTCCTGCCATTGTATTGTTAGTTAATAACTGAGTAGCAACCATGGAAATGGCATAGATATCCTCTCATTCCAAAGCCTCTCTTTTTCCTCTTTTGGACAGGTTTAGTGCTCAAGACGCCAGCTTAGCAGGTGTATTTCCATCCAGGAGATGGCAATGATGATACACAGACAGCCCTATCAGCAGCACTTTCCCTGCAGGTTCTGATGTGTGTATTGAAACAGTCCTATTTACTCTCTTGAACTGTCCCATTTTCTCTACAGGCTTACAAAATGTTTACATGCAACAAGAGATACTTATGAGAGAGCGAGGAAGTGATAAATCATTGAGGATGGAGATTTTGGACAGATAACTCGCTAACATTCAGGTGATCTACTTTTATGATCCACGTTCAACCATAAAGCCCTTTCTGAGCGCTAACATTTACATAAACATTTAACATGCTCATGGCTTTGCCTCAACAAACAATTCCACTTCTTCAACAAGTGATATCTATTAACATTTCAGTACTAGCTTGGATTAGACAACATTGTACTCTGCTAGCAAATTGTTCAGGTTCATATTCTAAGCCTAGGGTAAAGAGGCATTTAGTGCAAAAGTAGCTCTCCCCCTTTTACTACAGCTGAATGATTTCAGCAATGCCCAGCACAGAAAGGCAAGGCCAAGCCACAATATTCCTACTGACAACGGAGAGCAAGCAAGAAACCAGACCTCTGCTTTATGTACCTTTATGGCTCCTGTTGCTATTTCTTCTGGTTTCACTTACCTGCACAAAGCTCACAAAGTAAGGCTGTTACCAGGTCAAAGGATGTCTGAACTGGAGACAGCAAACTGAAGCAAGCTCCATTGCAGGTGTCAAATTCAACAGTATTTAGACTCCTGCTGCCAACAAATTTCAGTGGGAATGTCTGTGTCTAAACAGAAGATAGGAGACGAACCACCTTTCTCCATCTTGGCACAGATTCTGAGAACTACACTGCAATACTCTAGTAAAGCAGACAAGCAAAAACTCCAGTCAAAGAAGAACAGGAAAGAAATTAATCGAGAAAGCTTGATAGATTCACCAATGATTCAATCAATAACTGTTTAGGATTCTAAGGCTTAAAAAGCTCATTTGATCGAAGCTAATATTCTTATGGAAATAAATATTGATTTCTCAAAGATAACAGAAAGGAATATATGAAATGCACCTGCTGAAAGATGAAGCAACAATATTTAGTAATCGAAATGAAATGCAAAGACTTCATGCTGAGCCAAAAGTCTTCCTGGTACCTTCTGTCATGCGTGATTAGCAAAACTGTCCTGCATCAGGTGCAGTAGTGGATGGATGGATAAAAGGAAGACCACCGCTGCCCTCTAGCGTTAAAGGACAGTCAAATATGACCTTCTGAAACGCCAAATGCCTGAGGAACAGAAGTTAGTGCCGTCAGTACGAGACCTCAGAGCACTTCCAGGATGATGAGCAAGGATTCAGCTCGCACAGGATAACTGCAGAAAGCAACCCGCCTGTTTCGTTGTGCAGGAGCAGCAGATCCCATTTACAATCAAAATAAGTTGCATGACAGAGGAGGAAGTGAAGTTGCCAAAAACAGTCAAACAATAAGTTAGTGACAGAATCAGAACTACCCTTAGATATCCTCACTCGTGTCTTTGTTCCAACTGTCAATAGACTCATGATCACTTCAAATCAGTCAGCTGACACTGCACCAAAGGAGACAATAGTGAATTCTGCAAGCCTCACTTGTTCATTTATGCCTCTGCAGCACAAAGCAGAGTAAATGGCAGCTTGCAGTAAGCATTACACTACAGTCTCCATTCAAGAAGGAAAAAAGAGTATTGAAAATCATTATTTGAGAAAACACTAATTCTTGGTGTTAGAATTTTCTAGTATCCACAGCTGTACCAAATCAAGGAGGAGACTGCCACATTTAAATTGGATCACTTGAAATTAACAGCATGTCTTTCCAGATGTTATATTCAAACTGCATCAACAGAAAAGGAAAAAATTTTGTGGTCACTAACACAAGCAAAACTAGTAGAACGAAAGCATCAGTTCCTATTTCATTTTCAACTGATGGGCAACATCACAGCAATATATCTTTATATCAGAGCTACTCTCAAGCAGTTGACGCCAATTAATGTAATCTCACTTTTGTCTGCTCAACTAAATTGATATGCTAGAGGTTTCTGGGCAGAAGCACGTTAGAGCTGCATGTTAGAGCCACACGTTGAAGGCCATCTTAAGTACATCTCCAGGCTAATCTGATGTACTGTGTACTGAGCAAACAGGATTTTGCGTGTCTGTGCACAGCACTCTTTCATCAGTTTAGAAGGAAAAATTGAGTCTAGACATGCAAGAACATATTTTAAAAATAGGGGATTACTGAATTTTCCATGTATCTCCTTGATTTTGGAATTTCCCAATGCCACTACAATCTTGAATCGCTATTATAAAGCAAAATTACATGCAAGTTAAATGCATTCCACTCAGATTTACTTTTTACACAGCAATCTTATTCCTCATCTATACACACCTACACAGGGAAGGAGAATTCTGATTCTAAAAGAAGTAACAAGTTTTGAAAACTTCTTGTATCAACCGATAAGAAAAGTCAGAAAACCACAGATGAATGTCAAGAGTTTCAGGCCACCTGAGATAAGTATTGTTCAGAAGTAGACTGCAGGTAGCTGTGATGCTATGGGATCATGTTGTCAAATGAGGAGCCTTTACTTAACTGCATAGATTCACACCAAGTAGGGATGTAACTCTCCAGCCCTGTGCTTCCCAAATTTTCTTGGGGATACTCTCACTCAAATTAGAAAGCTGAAGGTGCCAACATTTGAAAGCATAAGCTTGATAAAGCTGAAATGTCATTTTTGAAAGCACAAGCTACTCAATCAAGACAACTAACAGCTGAAAAGTAGTAATATCACTTCTGCACTGTTTCTTTAGAATTTATCGTTACACTAAGGTGAAATAAGATAAAAGTTGTCACTGCAATATATGGCATTTAAACTGAGTCATACTAAGGGTTAATTGGAGAGAGAAGAACAAACTGAAGTGGGTGTTCTGAACAAGTCTGCTATGGGATTCCTGAGCAGGAGCCCAGCTTTTGTTTGGGTTCAGACCCACTTGCACAGGAATGCTGGAAGGGCTGCACAGGCACAATAAAGACTTTCTCTCCCTCCAGCTATTTCTGCCATCTCTGTGCACTTTGTCCTACATACACACTCTGACAGAGCTTTACGTACAGAATTATATAAAGGACAGCTCTTGTTCAAGAGGCACTAAATTTCTTTTTAATACAGCAGCAATACAAATATATTCAACTTCATTAATGCTAGCAAAAGCTATAGATATCACTTTGAACAGGAAGCCAGCAGAAATCAATCTTGCAATTGCTAGAAATTTGGCCAGAATTATGAAAATAGTTCCTGTGAGCACCCAGCTAAAAAAAGTGTTGTCTGCTTCATGACTGTTGGCAGTAGAAGGAAATATTTCAAGAAAGTAAGTCCTGTGTTGAATACATTAACTTCTAATTAGTGTCTTGGGCTAAATCAACTGTCTTGTTTTCAATGCAACCAAGCCCTCTTTCTCCCTCTTCAGATCCATCCTGTAGCACAAATTCATCTGCCACAGACATCAGTTACACAATTCCCTTCCTCCTACTCAATCTCCAATCAACACCTGATATGCAGAATCACATCTGTAATCTCCGGAGCTTCCTAAGATAAGAACTCATTCTCCTCTGAGCAAACTGTCAACACTCAAAAAAGACCAACAGCCAACAATAGTTGTTCTTTGAGCTCTGCATCTTAGATTGGTTCGGACAGATTCATGGCACAGAGCCACAACCTGAGGCAGTATAAATCCCTCCTCCCCAAATCAACTTCAAGAAGGATTTTCCAGAAGCACTTGAATCAAGGAACAAAAGCTGCAATCAATTCTGACAGTCTAGTCCTATGATGCTAATTCACTTTTTAAAAATATCTAGCCCAAAATGTTTTGCTGTGAGAAAGAGCTTGGGTTCTCCTTGCTCTTCCGACAGCCTTCATAACTACATTCTACAATTCCTCCTTGTTTTCCCAGAATTCAGAGATCCCCTTGGAATTCATCTGTTAAAAATTAAAGAGTAAAATATTTAGGAGCACCTGGTGCTGCTGAATAAAGGAGTCTGGTTGAAAGCCAAAAAAATCGCTGATAATCAACTCTACTGGTGTCACACACAGAAAAAAATACTGATGTGCTCTAAACGCAGTTACAGTGCTGCCATCATCTTCAAGAAAAATTACTTTGATAAGAGAAATATTCCCTCCCCCCCCCCCAAAAAAAAAAAAAAAAAGCTTCAGCATATCTTACTGCCCTTTAAAAGAAACACAGCACTCAGATACATGTATTTGCTCTAGCAAAGCTGCACAAGCTATGTTCTCAAGCTCTTGTAAGTTCCTTTCCTCTACAGTCTGTAAAGGCACCAACATCACAATACTCTGGTAAAGCCCCATCATCTGTCTTTTCAAAAGCAGATGAGCACATACATCTAAAGATGATTACTGATCTTTGAAAACATTAACCTTCATATATTCAGCAAACCAGCATTTCAAACAATCCCTACCATAAGGGATCAGCTGAAGTTCCAAAGGAATCACATGCACATTTCTATAAAATGCCCATCCCACTGAAGTCACAAGTCTGACAGTGATTCAGAGGCACTTTGTTACTGACACAAGCCCACATTCTTTGAAGATCTGGTAAATAAGAGGACAACTCTCCTTCAAATCTACCCGTGAATTTTGCCACATCCCAGCTTATTGCTACATTATTATTATTTGCAGCCACAGAAGACAATGCCTCAAGATTCTAATCAGCACAGTAGGTGGAGGCATTATTTATATTTTACGTTAACTCTGGAATGGAAGCACTTGAATAGGTGGGAAAACTGACATCTCAAAAACACTCTGATCATCTATTCAAGTACAAATGTCACCATTTACATGAAGATACAAGCCTGCTAGCATATCTTGGAGAATGCTGATAACAGTCAATCTGTTTGTTATCATGCAGTGAAAGGTTTCATAACATAGCTTGCAGTGCAGCAGGTACTTCTAGCCTTGTGCACACCACCAACTCCTGGACATTACAGGAACAGGTCAAACACGGGCCAGAGCACTGGCATCTCGTTTTTCTACACTTCAGTTAAGTTTTCATCATGCAAACTATACAACAAAATTTGAAATTCAGCCCCCTAATTTACAAGCACAATTCCCTCAAACAAATTACAGAAACTTAGCATTTCAATGTGAAATCTCAATGCCATACAAGAAATTGGGAGTAAAGCAAACATTTTCAAATACCAAACCATTAGGTGAGGCAAACTTTCACTTACCTACTGCGATGACGTTTGTAGAGAGGAAATGGAAACAGCTTTCATTATGGAGCATGAGTTCTCCTCTTTGTGTTAGATCTCCTGCCACAGATTTTGGAGAAGGCAGAGCCATCTCTAGCTTTCAGAGCAATCTAGCAACACTGCTTGCTCTTTCAGTTGAGTAATAAAAATCCGCAAAAAAAATAAAAAAATAAAATTTAGAGGATGTTGTTGGCTTATTCAAGAAATTACAGCATGTGCCTTCTGTGGAATTCCATTTTCAGGAGATTGTCCTGGTTTAACTCTGCAGACACGTATTCCACATGTTGAAGAGTAAAAAATACAGTGTCAGTGCAGACAGAGAATGACAACTGAGCTCAGCCCTGGTAGAATGGATGCGATGGTCCTTCCCAGCATGACACAAGTTCAGCAGTCAATCTTTCCAGGATCTCTAGCATGCCACAAACCTGGAGAAGACAAGATTTTTTAATAATGGAATTTGCTATAACTGTTCATTATACAAGATTTATTGCAGCAACATAGTTGGATTACATATAATGGACCCACTTCAGCAGCTGTTTATCACCAGATAGCTTCTTGCACAAGAGAAGGTGCTGACACCTCTTTCCCTCACCCTGGTATTTTCTATAATCATAGAAAATTATGCTGTTGCAGTAGCTTCTCCAGAAATCAAACTACTCTGGATTTCATTATGCATACATATATATTTACATAAGTATAAGTAAGTACACATAAGTATAAGTACACACAATTTATACACACATAGTAAGACATTTTGCAGAATTATTTAACGTATCAATGAAATCCCCAAAGAGCAGCTGGGGATTTGATTGCTGGATATTCACTCAGTTCGGGTTTTTGCCCTGTACAGCTCTCTTCTCTTACACACTGTCAAATGCCTACATACTTGTACCTCTTCAGACGTTGCCTGGCATTGTCCTTCCTCTTCCCACCTCTCTCTTGCTCACTGGTTACAAAAGACTCACATTTTCAAAATTTTCAGGCAGGTAACTTCCTCTGAGAAAGGAGGTCAAGGGCTCTCTCCAAAAACAGCAATCACACAAGGTAGAAACCTGGGATCCTTCCTTATGCTGTTAACTATGAATCTATGGGTGTCTTCTTCAGAGCATAATTACAAGCTGAGCTCTGAAACATTGCCCAAACATGTTTTGTTGTGAAAGCACAGATCCAGTTTGACGTTATTTTAGAAGAGACAGGGCAATGAGGCATCATTATTAACTTAGAATGTGTAGAAATTGGTGGAGGGGGAGCTATGTAGGAAAAGATGGTCAGAGATGACCCTGCCAGATTGAAGTACCTCTCCTTTTCTCTTTGGTCCCTCATTCAGCATCATTGGGAAGTCATTTCCTCTCTATGTTCATCTTTGCACCACGCCCCACCTTGTCCATTCTCTTGTCAGAAACTCCTCTTCCAGAGGTAACGTGGCAGCCAGTGAAGTGAGATCCATACACTGAGCCAAATGCATAACTTCATATACAGAACAATAATGATTAGCAATGCTAACACTGTGAAAATCCATCATCGCTAAAACCACTTATTTCCACGTTTTAATGGATAGTATCTTGAAGAGCACCCTGTGGTTCTGAAATAATTTGGGGCATATCAGCAGGTGAAATTTGTTTGGTAAAGAATGTTAGCTACAATCACAGCTGGAAACCAAAACACCACCACTCATGTAGTGTTGGTCCTACTTTAAGCAGAAGCCTGTCCTACCCCCTGAGGGCCTCTCAGGGCTGAATTATTCCAGGATCTGAAATTAATTTATTACTTGAAGTAGAAATGGCATATGACACATCATAGGAGTTAATGATCCTATAACCACAGGCCCTTATGGAGATAAAATTCAGAAGTATTTTTTGTTAATGGCTTCTGTAGGAACATCAAATATCCCAAAGCTAATAAGTTATCATACTCCTTTAATGGCACCATCTTATCTAGCACTGATGTCATTAAAGCACACAAATGTTGTAACAATACAGCAGCTGTTCTCTGATAGTAAGCAAAGTTTAAGACTAAAACTTCACACTGTTACATTTGTGGCTGCTATTCCCACACATTGCTTATGCTTTGCACCTATGCACATTTTTGCTGAAGACAGAGAATACACTGAGACAGAGCACAGACAGGGAAAGCTCTTAACGCACGATCCTGCCCTGTCCACTCCTACAGCTTCTCCTGTTACCTTCCAAAACAAAAGCTGAGTACAAGATCTTCCTTGCCTAACTGATCCATCCCACTCAATAAGTACCTTCAGAATTTCCTGAGCTTATCAAAACATGCAAGAAAGGTAGATTCACTACAGGGAAGAAGTTTAATAGCTAAAACAGGATGAATAAATGTAGACAAATATTCTGTATGCTTCCTTTCATTCCAGCCGCCCTTGGATCTATGGTGAGTTAGAAAAGTCCTAACACTTAAGTCTTTTGAACTTTAGGATAAAAGCAAAACCAGAAATCAGAAGGTAACTCAAGAGTTAAATCAGCAGGGGTCATACCAAGTATCCACGGAAAAAAGCCCAAAGAGCACTCACCTGCATTTCTGAAGTTACTCCACTGCATACACAGAGCAAGTACTTCTAGGTGAAGGTGACAGACACTTCCTCACAGCAAGTATCTGCTTTGGCAACTTGGGCACATTTTCCTCCTAACTACTATTCTGTATCCACCAGGCACAAAGTGTCCATCCTGGTACATCTGCATCACACGTCTAAACTTGAGACTAATCATGGAAGCCACAGCAGGACACGTGAAACTGTTCTAACACTGAGACAAGATCTATCCACTTCCTGTTCAGAAATTTGGACTGTTTGGTGGTTACATTGCCAGGCTCCTTCACCTCTTTCCCTCAGGGGTTATTTCAGAGGTCCTTCCTTTGTAGAAAGTTCAATCACTGTGACTCACTATATACCAAAAAACATCCATGAGAGTGAGGAAGACTTCACAGGAACAGATCTTTCTGCTGGTACGTACTGGCATCATTTCAGTGAAAGCAATCAAGCCACAATACGTTACATGAGGACGTGGCTCACTGAATATTTTGATGTCGAATCATGTCAAATTCATATCCTTTATTCTCTCCTGATCTGAAAGTGAAACTACTGTGAGTCACCTGATCATAAAATGCTTTTTCTGCAAAAGATGCTCATTCTCCACTCCATTACACACTTCAGAGCTTCTCCACGTCCTCAGAAATTCACCACTAACACCTCTTCAGAATACCTGGTTTGATTTTGGTTTTGTATTTGAGTTTTGTTCTGATTTTTTTTTTTCCTCTAAAGAAAAAGCCAAACCCAGCCCCAAAATAGCAAGCTGTATTTCCCTATAAGTCCAAGGCAGCCAACAGAAAAGCATACAACTCATCCTTAAAAATAATACAACAGGAAGCAAATCGGCATCTCAAAGCAAGAGTCAGTGGACGGACTCCATAGGAAGGTAAATGAAAGACTCAGCTTTGCCGGAAAATTTCTTGTGATAATTACATGATGAAAAACACTGGTGACATTCACTGAGAATACTTCATCTCTGCTATGCCAGCAAAAACTCTGGTCTCCAAGACCAGCACAGTTCATTGACAAAAGCCACAAAACGCACAAAAGAGCCACGCTGTACATGGGGAGACTGCATGAAGAAGACCAACTTAGGGCTCATTTAGAGAACCATTCTCTAAGTCAGATTTAATTGTGTCAGATTCCTTGTTCCCTTCAACGACAGGACCTCAGGACAGACATCACCCTGAGACAGAACACCCTGCATACAATGCGATCAATCCTTTAGCCAGCTTACATCAATGTAGTATTTAAAGTTTAATCCCAATAGATGTACTTTGGTGCTCAGAAAAGTATCACACCACACCAACTAGAACTCAGAAGAGCTCTAACATCTTCCCAGAACAAATTCAACAATACTGAAGATGAAACAGAAAAATTAAGCCATCACTTCAAACTCCATAGTTTGATCAGGAAGCAGAACAAAATATCTCACAATCTTATCAAACGGGGGGGGAAAAATAAAACATTAAAATCTGAGACTTGGAGTTTGCTTTTACACTCTACTGCAGTTCCACTATGACATGCTGTGCATTTTAAAGAATGTAACTTCATTCACTGAGCAATTCCATGAGAGATAACTTGCACGCCCAGGCAAGTTCCTTCACATCCAAAGCAACTGCAAAAGGAAAGAAGTCTGTTTCAGCCCTATGGAACAAGGGGGTAAGCCCACACCTTAGGGTGTGATACAGCATTCTTTTTCGCAAGGGACAGAGAAAGCAGAGAACAGAGCAAACTGGCACGAGATACAAACCCCTCTGGCAAAAAATAAAGCAGTTAAAAATATAAGAGGGAGCAGAGAAAAGGCAATCTAGAAAAAGGGAAACGGCAGTATTTTCCTGGCATCTTGATGAACTCACCTTATACCCAAAACACAGTCATTCCACTTAAAAGGAACACTTAACATTTGTCAGCTTTTTTTTCCCCTCTCCTTAAAGCTTGAATTATAGGAGCACATGCAGAAGAGCCCTGCGTTTTTGCCCAATGATGTAGCTGGATATTCCTTGTGCAAGTAAGGAGACCTATTCTTAAACCCAAAAAATATTTATTCCAGGTTCATACCAACTTTGTCATATGATTACTGCATTTACTTTACAAAGCTGAACTTAAAATTGCAACAATTTCTCTAAGCTATGTAGGGGATAGACTTATTTGTGATATTTCCTATTTATTTAGAGCTGTCAAAAAAAAACCCAACTATTTCACAATCTTTACTTGCTGCTAGCCAGTTCCCAAACCTACCTGAAATGACAAAGGAAACAGCACAAGGCACCCTACCATGTGCTAAGGAGAAATTTGCATCTCTTGTCAGTATGGAAAAGCTGATTTTTTTTATTAGAACACAAAAGAGAACTCAATTATCTATATCTCATCCAATAGCTTGGCTCAGAAGTACTTTGGAAGTTTCACACTACATATCACAAAACAAACAAACAAACAAACAAACCCAGAGAGGAATAGGGAGAGGAAGATTCCTGTTAGGAGACAGGCAGGAAGCTACTGCTGGGAAGAACAAGCTTTTGTTGCACATGGGAATTTGTGAGTCATATTAAAAGAGGAGAAACAGATTATGGGCTCTGATGCCATTTATGTTCAAGAGATTTATAATACTGATAACAGTAATGCTCCTAGTTACGTTAGCAGTCTTGGTAACTCTGTAGAAGCCCTACAATTTTTTATTTTTGCAACCTCATCCAAAGAGAAAGGAGTTTCTTTAAAGATCAGCACACGGCTTTTATTCGAGTTGCTTTACGTCTGTACCCCAGTTTATTGCTGTACTAATCAATCACTTGGATATTAAGGAATAACTTGTGCTGGAGGAGGCAGAGAGAAGGCAGCAGTAACTGATGTGTATTTAAGCGCCTTGAATGACAAATTGGGTCAGCACTGAATTCTCAGGATTGACAATTCAAAATTCATTTCCAATAACTACTCCTAGAACAGTGCTGACAAAACACCGCCCTGATGCATTTTCCTAATTCCACTGCCCATAAAGATCATCTTTCATCTTATGAAAGCCTGGTAAGTGGTTATTTTTATCAGCCTGGGTGAAGCGTTTCATCAGGTTTGCACAGTTGACAACATTTTCATTCACCACGTTAAGGAACCTGAGCAGAATCAAAAGTATGGTCTCTTTTCAAGCAGATCTTTCTTTGCACCACCCACTAAAGAACAGAAATTGAGATGGTGAAGTGACCACTGTATTTGTAAACTGCAAACAAGAAAAGCACGCTCATACTTGGACGCTTAAAGAGAAGCCTTTTTTTCCCCACCAAACATCCAAATTCATTTCTTTAATAAATTTATTTCATTCTTCATTATGACGAAGGAGTCCAGGAACCCCTCAATCCATTCCCAACCCTCCATTTCGAGAAACAGCAGCAACAAGAACAAACAGTGACTAATGAAGTGCCTTGAGGCAGCATGCCTTTAGCATCCAACCCAATAAATGACCAAGCACAGCTCTGCCCTGTTCACCACTTTACCATGGACTTTAACACTTAGCCAATAAATAACATTACATCCATAACTGCTCATCTCATTATGTACCTCTCTGAACTCATAGAAAACGAATAAAGAAGTAGGATGCTATATACAGTAGAAGATAACAAAAGTACTGAGTGGTTTAACAAAGGATGATCTAACACCAGTCACGGAATGCAATCTCTCTATCTAAAGCCACCAGCACCAAATCCACTAAGTGTTTTCCAAGTGGACATTACACAAACAGTACAACTTACCTTTAAGAAAGACTTATTCCAAGCCAATTGAGTTTAGGCAAGCCTTCCTGGCCATTTCAGCCATCTGACAACCTATCTCATGCTTTTTCTAAAAGCTCTGGCATGGCTCTCCTCAGCCAACTCCTTTTATGCAGCTGTCTGATCACATCTTTGACACACCAAATTAAACAGAGAATACATTTTACTCAGTTCTCATACCAACCCCACTAGGCAATATCAGCACATACCACATTTCCAGAATTCTCTGCTCTTCCCTCTCTTGCAGACTCTGCAGCTTCACCTTCTAAGCACCTCAATCATATGCTTTACTTTAACTTCCACTGCTCGCCCAAACTCCATTCCTTGCTCATTTATTTAAAATTAGCAGATAAAAATTCCATGCTGTTAGTCAAAGGCAGAGAAAAATTGGAGAAAATTCATTCCAGTGTCCACTGTCATTCTACACTTAATTTTCCTATTGCAAGAGGATACTAGGAAATTCTGGAAGCAGCTTGTGGAATGTGTGCGTAAGGGGTGGGGGCTGAAGGAGAGAAGTGGAGACAGGAGCTTCTTTTAAGTTCCTTTATAGTGACTAGTCCTGCAAGGAGGAGACATCCACTTAACATCAGATTCAATATAAAAAGTAGTATTGCAGGTTTCTGCATAAGGGCCCTTGGCAAACACCACCTGGAAGTGATGGGAACTGCATGCTTTCTGCAGCACTTACAATCTCTCCCACGAATATTAACATATAAAGCTCCTTCAACTTCCCACCTGATTTCCCTCTTAATTTCTGAGGCAGTCCAGAGCTCCACGACAGCTACACAGATGTAAGAAGATTCTCCAGGAGCCATTCCTTAATTAAATGGAAACAAGAGAGGCTGTGACAAAGAATAAAAATGCTGGGCCAGATCAGAAACATGTATACAAAATCAATCTCTAAAGTTGCATGCTGCATTTCTTCCTCAAAGAGAGCTGAGGATCTTACTCAGCTAACATTGCAAGTCCATGGACGAGGAAGCTGCCCTTCTTAAATGAATTCAACGGTTACTTCTACAACTTAACTCTTTCTTGCTTGAAATCCAACCTTGGATGGACCAAATTGTGAGTTCTCACAAATGCCATTTTGCACTTGAGGAAGTTATTCATGACAGGAAGCCTGAAGCATCATCTTCACATCCTTTCTATTTTCTCATCCCCTAGGTTAAAGCTTCAACATTTTGGTTTAATTCATATTAGCAAAAATGGAAATAAAATTCAGGTGTGGGCTTCAGCTACCACTGCTCCTTTGTGAGCTATTATGCCTCACACAGCACAACATAAACGAAGACTAAAAAAAAAACTGAAGCATCAGCTCTGCTTGATTGGAGGACTACAAGAATTTGTCAATAACGCAGACGCTCGCATGCAGTCTGCCAGATGGCAGCGGGCAGACGGGAACAGGAGAGGAAGTCAGAACTTCGCCTCAGCACGCGTAAAGATTTGTCACAGCCTGCAGTTTCACCAGTACCCAGCCAAAGTCTTTACTGTATACTTCTGTGCGCTGAAGGCAAGTGCTCCACCCCCAGCAAAACAGATTACACAATGGATTAAGAAGTCTGGAAATTCCCTACAGATTTGAAGTCTGGGTTCTAAGCAGTGAGGTGGACTTTGAATCGGATCCTCTCACAGAGAGGGTTCTCTACTTCTGCAACTAGATTTTATGCCTACCTTATCTATGGAAAGAACTAATTGTTCTCATTTATAAAGTACTATAACAAGCTTTCAGACTTCAATCACTTCCTTTAAAAACAGGAGGGAAGAGCAAAATTACAATTATTTTTTTATATTATTATATGACTTGATAAAAATATTGCAATAAAACCCTTTGAATCATTACAAGGAAAATAGAGCTCTACTGAGCCTATGAACAAAGTGCACAGGGGCAAAGTTTCTTTACTAGGCAGAACACAAAAAGCCAGAACCCTGCTTAATCCAAACACTGAAACAGAATTAATAACTGTTCTGTGCTGGCCTTCTGTATCTGGGGTGGGCAAGGTGGCTAGAAGTCAACTCACAGCTGGTATATGTTGTGACAGTATTTTGTTCCGTTTCGCTTCAGGTCCAGCCACAGACCAAATAAACCAATGTAAAAATAAAAAATTAAGAAAGTCAAATAAAGAATTTTCAAAGCAATCCAGCCAAGATTACCCCGTGTCAATACTCTTACCAGTATCCACTTCTACTGCCTGTATTCAATTTATAATGTATACAGAAAGCAGAAACCAAAGTTCTAAGCAACATAAATACAAGTATGCTGCAAATACACAGTAAATTCAGCCATCCCATTACACCTGCTTAGAAGAAATCAAACAGTACACGTAAGTTTCTGTAAGGATTTGAGGAGTTCTTCCATTCAGCTATCTGCCTACACAGTAATCAGCCATGTGCCTTCCTGGAGCATGACAAATGTGTTGCAGTAAATTCAGATGATCCTTACTCACTGGGAGACCCTCTTTTCTGAAAAATCTCTTCAGCCTCATCCTGTTTCCCTCACAAATGTACTTACACGGTCATTTTCCCAACTCTGGACAAACTAATGGAACTAATAGGAACAAATTACAGTGACATTCACAAGTAAGTTGGCCCCTTTTAATTATATTTAGTACCACAATCTGTATATTTTATTTTAAAAGCAGAGTAAATACTGCAGCAAACAATATAATTACATTAAGCTGCGAGAAGAATAGCTTTCCAGTGTTCTGAAATGGAATACAGACTTAAAAATGCATATGCTGTGTATCCTTTATTCCTAACCAAAATGTTTTTACAAGAAGAATTTCAATCTTACCTTGGCAGTTACAATTTGTTAACATTATCAACAATCTCCCACGGTAGAAAGGACTACCTGCAGCAACATTCATTCAGATGCTCTCTCAGACAATTTAGGATAAGTATGGAGCAGCTTTTAATTCAGCCTTATCTACAGAAATGCTGAATGCCACATTAGAAGAAATAAAGCCTTTCCAGATTAACGTATAAAGAGTCCGGCCATACAACACAAAGTTCTCATGTTTACAGAGCAAACAAAAACAAACCAAAAGCAAGGAATAACTGAAAACAACACTGCAGTCTCCAGGGCGTAGATTTCATAGGTTTTACACAAATTTATAGGCAAGTCATTTCATTAGTTTATTGCACTTCCTTGCCAACGATAAGGCTGGAGTTAACAAACAGTCAATGAGGTTTGCAGTCCTGAAGGACCTGTGGCTCCATAGGATGACAACTCCATGAGTTACAAGGACAAGCAAGGCTAAATTACATTTCTGGGACTAACAGAAGGATGAAACAAACTCACAAAAAAAAAAAAATCTCGGAATAAAGTTCTCCTGATTTTATGCAGGAAGACACATTTCAGGCAAACGATCAGGAAGGTTGATTCTTTGGGTGAAAAAGAACCAAGATACAACGCAACCAAAAAGAACCAAGACAGGACACAACTAGATCTAAATTAAATAGAAAACCGAGCTATCAGTGCAAATTTTTCTATGCCTGCTCATGGTCTCCAGTCTATAAACGCAACCTTCGGCACCTAGAAGCAGACAGCCCACCTCCTGAACAGCTCAGAGATGAGCAGGCAATTATTTGTTCTTCATACACTGGTACTGAGGTAATTGGTTTTGGGGAGGATGCAGCCACTTGGATAGCATACTATCTTTCCTGTGCTTGGATAACCAGTGTATCTCACCAGCAGTCGCCGACCTTCCTTCACAAATCTTCTGTCCTTCAGTTGGTCTAAACTGTTCCTTCATACATAACAGTTCCTTCTTAGCAGGCTAGAAAGAGCGTAATCTAGATAACATTTTTCTCCACTCAGTAAGAACAGAAAATGTCATTTAATAGACAAAACTTCAACCACAACAACTCAGATTCCAAAGACAGCAGCCCACGCATACCACAGCCAGCAGTGACCCCTACCCTGCTTCAGTTTTATTATTCAGCAGTAGAACCCACCTGTATCATGGAACAAAACACGCTTCTAGCACTTATCACCATCAGGATTTGGGGTATGCTTAAGATCTACATCTAAACTCTGCAGCCTGAGGCATTTACAGCACAGCCATCCTTGTTATCTGCCAATCTCTGCAATGCTAACTCACTTTTTTTTAATGCCAAAAAGAACTGAAAATTCCTTGTCCACAGTCCAAACCAATGACAAAAGAAATCCAGACCACAGGCATCCTTTCAACAGGTCACACACACCTTTCCAAGTCACGATTCACTACTCCTCCATCACAGAACCACAGAGGTTACATTACCTTCTGGTATTTTACTTAAATACCTAAAGTTGATTTTAAAATCGACTTCTCTCATTCAAGTCAGTTTTAATTTTGTCTCCATATTCCTGCAAGAGCTCAATGCTCGGGTCATCATTCTGCAATGAATGTGTTAGTCTCTTGTACTGAAGAGAACAGTCCAGTTCAAAAAGTCTGAACTGCTAATTTAAAATGCAGTTCCCCTCATTCCTACAAGCTCTGAAAAATCCATACATTTAGGACTAAGAGAATTCCAAGGTCCTACACGTTTTCGTGTAGGAAAGCAGAGAAAGCACGACTAGAATAAAACAAGCACTACACATGGTGCTCTTTCTATTCTCTCTCTTCAAGAAGAGGAAAGCACAAGAAACAACAAACTCTGTTGCAATCATAAAGCTATATACATTCCTGTGGTAGCATATCATAACATTTGCTGCTAATGTTAAGAGTGCACATAAGTGTTAAAAGCACACCAGAACATTCCTGACACAGAAGGCAGAAAATTGAAACAAAACAAACAAACAAACAACAAACCTTTGTCTTTCCTCTCTGGACTGTGCAGTCAACCTGTCCCAACTTCTTTCCATGTTACATCGGAACTTCCATGAGCATGACAAAAAAAAAAATGGAGGGGAGGGAACTGCAAAACCAGAGAGAGAAGGCTCCTCCCTGCGCTTTACATGTTGAGGGCTCTCAGCTAACTGATCACAAAGCAGCTTTTACAGCCCTTATTCAAACAGTTCGGCTCCAGGGTAACAAGTTCAAAGTGGGAGGAGGCAGAAAGAGTCAGAGGGCGGTAACAATCTTGAACAGACACTTAGCTGCTTTCATATCTGCAGAACCTGTTCTTCAGGTTGGAAACTGAAACATCTGCTTGTTGCCGCGTTTGAAAGCTGCGCTCCAAACCTCTTCCATAATACCAGCAGGTCTGCAGTGGCAAAACCAGGCTTAATAACACACAGACATGCAACATGTGGGAGGAAAAGTTAATCATTACTGCATGGTGCATTTGTTTTACGTTTTGGACTTCCTTGTATTAATGGCAGTAAAGCACTCACTCCCCTATCTGTTATAAGGAAGAGCTGAGAAGTGTGCAATGGAAACAAAGTCTGCACAGAAATTTCTGTCCCTCAGAACGATGTGAAGATCTTAGAGGAAGTAGAGAAGGCAAGAAAAGCGCTGAATGTCCATGTTTAAATTAGTGACTAAATATAAATCATTAAGTATACAACCTTGCCTACACCTTTGCTCATATGGGTTTAAGAAACTTCAAATGATGCTTTACTTATTGCAGCACTTACTCATTTTTCCCAATACAGGAAAATACCGCAGATGCTGTTTGCTAAACAAACAACCAGGACTCATCCTACACAGAGGTAAATTTCTTCGTGATGTTGCAATAACAATTAACTGCCCCAAAGCATATTAGAGCAGCTACATCGGATATGGAACATTTCCCTTCTTTCACTCAGGAGCATAACTTTCAGAACGTAGCAGAATCCGTTCAATTTGTCAGGAATAATCACATGCAGAAAAGTTAAACACATTTTAGCAGTTCTGGGAACAGAGTCTTGGCAGCTTGGGACCCAGGATGATGATAAGGAATAGTTAATATGTGAACTCAAAAAAAAAAATATTAGTAAATAATTAACAAAATGACCTCATGAAACTTTGTAGCAAGGAACAGATTGAATGGATGCAAAACCAAAGCAATTACCATAAATCAATTAAAATTGCTGGCAGTTTGGATTTATAAGCGTTGCTAAGGTTGGTTTGGGTTCTCTGTGGCAAAAACAGCCACTTACCAAAAAGCAGAAATAGACTCCACCACTCACATCGTCCTCCAAACCATGGGTTTATTTTCTCATTCTTCTTGGATCCACTTTGACTACCCCGTTTATTTTAAAGCTCTGCTATTATTTACTACAATAACAATTATTTAAGAAAAGAAAATCTGACCTTTGGAAGCCTCCAAAGCCTCGTCTTATCTTCAGCTTCACAAATGGTTTCCAATCTCCTAATTAAGAGCTCATTAGCCAGCATTTCAACTTTCAGGCTAAACTGACAGCTTCCTTGGCTTCTCCACCTGCAAAACCAAGAGAATCGTATGGAACAGCTTCAGCAAAACGGTGACAGAACACCTTGTAGACTCAAAAACCATATAATGAACACTAAGTTGGAATTCTCCCAAGCACTGTGACCAGCTATCAGCTTGGCTCAGCCAGTGCCACCAACAAAACACCCCTCTTTGTTCCCAGCTCCCCCTGGAATTCCTGTGTTCTAATGTTCTCACATGCAATCAGTTCAAGCCATCACTCCTCCATTGCAGATTGCCGCACAGCGCAGTGTGATCAAACTGCAGTCGGGATGCCTTCGCTGCACTGCATATGAAATATTGCAGCTGCAACCGTTTTTATGGGGAGAATGCCACCAAGACCCGTAATTCTAAATATCTTCATTTGTTCGTTGCTCTTCTTAACGATTGAGCTGTCAGGTACAAGGAATGATGGAACTTGGAGCAGAATCGAATCGAATCGCGCGGGGCTGTGAGGTGAACTCCAATTCTAAATGGGGCGATGGAAACCCGCTGGGCTGGCGCCTCAGGGCAGCTCCCCGGGGAGGGCGACGCAAACCGCTGTGCAAAGGAGGCGATCCGGGCAGTTTTCTGATACAGGAGCTCCCCCTGCTGGTTCACCAGAACAAACTTTCCAACACTTTTCCTTGATTGTATTGGTTGTAGAGCTACAGATGGAGCAATCTGTAGCAGCTGTTTTTAGGTCGCGTGCCCTTCTTTGCGTTACCAAACATATGTGGGACAGAACGCGTTATTGAAGCACGACATAAGATTCACCACAGCTTCACAGCCCGTATGGTGCAGTAAAACAGGCGAGCTGCATCGCTATGAGCAGAGCACTCAGCTCTGAGGCGGCGCGTGCCGTCACGGACACCGCTCACCTGAGGACAGCGCCCCCTTCAGCGGGAAGGCGGGAAGCGCAGCGCCAACGGTTGCCGAGCCGCGCGAGAACGAGGCGGGAACCACACCTGCCCTTCGGCTTCCCGCCCAGCCGCAGTGACGTCATCACTCTGCGCCGCGCCATGGCGCTAGGCCCCGCTGGGCCGGCTCGGCTGGTGCGCTGCGGGCAGAAGGACGAGCTGTACCGGAGCGGGCTGCGCAGCGGGGCCGGCACCGCGCTGCACGGGATCGCGGGTAACGTCACCCCTCCTGTGGATCCGTGCTGTACTGAGGTGACGCGGGGCGGGACGGCTCCATTCCTCAGGACGGTGCTGAGGGTTCCCGGCTGCGCGCTGCCTCACGGGGCCGGGCGGGGCTGGAAGCGCTGTCGGAGGAGAGCACGGATCAGTACGAATCTTACTTAAAATAACGATCCTGGTCTCTTAGGGGCTAAGAAGTGGCTGGAGTGGAGGAGGGAGATCGAGCTGCTCTCCGACGTCGCCTACTTCGCCCTCAGCACCCTGTCAGGTAACGCGCTGCGTGCTGTGCTGCCCTGCGGTGTTTCGGTGAACCCTGGCAGGCACGGATCTGCGGCCAGTGCTTGTCATTGAATAACTGTCAGAAGGCAGAGATCAAACCCAGCAGTAAATCCATACAATATGAATACAATATATCAATCTAGATACCTATGGTCTCCTGCCTTAAGCCTACAACCATTGCAGATACCCAGTGCTGGTGCAAATATGTTGCTCACCTCATTCAACCAAAAACAGTTATCTCTGGTTAAACTTTTAAACAGTTTAAACAGGTTAAACAGTTAAGCTTTGCAGCTGCTCTTCCTGAGCAGCCTGTTACCCCCCAGCCACACACTAAACTGCTTATTCTCTGTTACTCACATCTAGGCTATCAGACTCTGGGTGAAGAATATGTCAACATCATTCAAGTTGACTCAACCAAGAAAAGGGTGCCTTCTTTTCTTCGGCGGGCCATCTTCGTTTCTCTTCATACTGTAGTACCCTATTACTTAGAAAAGGGATTGCAGCACCTGGAACATGAATTGCAGATAGAAGATGATGGGGCTAGAACCTTGCAAAGCAACCCAGCACTTGGCTTGTCCAGTAGGACCTTAATACGAAACTGGATTCAGAAACAAGTCAGGGAGCTTACAGAAAAACAGAAGAAAACAATCCTGCAAGTTGTGTACATTCTTAAGCAATCCATTCCTTTGCTTCATCGACTACATCTGGCAGTGTTCTACATACATGGCACTTTTTATCACCTATCTAAAAGAATTGCAGGAATCAGATATGTAAGTGGATCTGTTAATTGTGTGAAAATCATGTGCGCTGCAGTATTTTGGCTTCCTTTGGGATGCAGTTTGCATAAAAAGAATATAGAATTTTGCTGATTATAATACAGCACAGACTGGGTGAGAAGGAGATAAGGGCAATTATGGGGGAAGGCATAATTTTGTAAAATTGAAGCAATTAAACATCTCTATTTGTGTGCATTTTGCAGCTGCACTTTGGAGGAGTACAAGGAGAAGATCAGAGCATTCGATCAAGTTACAAGTTCCTAGGAATAATTTCACTCTTCCATCTTCTTCTGACAATTGGTGTCCAGATATACAGCTTCCAACAAAAGCAGAGAGCAAGGCAGGAATGGAAACTGCACCGCAATCTAGCTCTCCAGAAGTATGTTCATTTTACTTAATTGGAAAGGTAGAAGCAATAGTGGGAAATGTAATGGCTTTCACAAACAGGGAGAGCGCTGGCATTACATTTTGACTTAAGATAGAACCTAATGTAGCATAACGTTGGACACGCTCACTTACTAAACGTCTTCGATTTCATGCCTTGCTTTTATGTGTGGGACTCTCACAGGAAGGGTTAACATTTGAAGGAAGGCTTTACAAGATTGCAAGAAATACCTATTAACACAAACAGGCCTCATAAAACTAATTAATACCTGTGTTGATTAGAAATACGATAAAGGAAAAAACTACTGGGCGCCAGTCCCGCTGCACTTTGTGTTTGGAGGAACGGAGACATGCAACAGCCACACCTTGTGGGCACCTGTTCTGCTGGGAATGCATCACCGAGTGGTGTAATACCAGAGTAAGTACAGTGGGACAAACAGCCCAGGAGTAAACATGATGAAATCTGTAGCTCGCTGTTGAAATGTTACCTTTTCCCTCCCTAAGACACCCAAAATCCTCCCAGAGGTTTGTGGGATCTGTATATTGTACTAGGATACAATACTATATGGTACTTTGATGAGGTAAATGAGATGTTTCTGATTCAGCCATTGAAATGCAATTGAATTAACTGGAGAAGTCAGGCACAGTCATAATAAAGACCCAAGCTATAATTCTGACTGCAAAGAACAGAACTGATCAATGATCTGATTTCCAGTACAACGGAATAAGTTACAAACTAATTAAGCTAACTTAAGACTATTTTTTTTTTGCATTACTGAAATAAACAACTTCCATCCATGAAGGCTTTCTATAGCTATCTTGGAATAAGGCATTATCCATTTATTTTATGAGTAAAAAATGTTTATTAAAAAAAAAAAAAAAAAGAGGTACTTACACATACAATCTTTGCCACAAGGCTTAGGCCAACACTGTAACTCTGATGCATTACTGTAGTACTTCAGATCTACTTAAATTTTCTGGCACTAATACTGATGTAGCTCTGGCAAAACAGAGTCAGGTAGTCTGATTCATTTAATGCTTTCCTAGCACAAACCAAGCTACCTTCCTTCCCACTGTACAGTTAGCAATTTTCAGTACCTCAGCTGTTGTTTCTGAAATATAAGGGAGGCAGCAGATGTTACAAAGTTCCAGCTGGATGTGCAAGTTCAATACACAATGACAGGGAACTCAAAGTTCACAAGACCTTCCTGCACAAAACAGAAGTTGAAATGAACTACTGGGTATAACTGAAGCTGGTACCTAGACAGGGCTCCTAAAACTCAAAGTGCCCTGGAATTATTTTGGGCAAAGTGATCAATAAAGAGATTAGCACTATGCAAGTTCTAATTCAGCTGTAAGCAGAAGTGGAATTAATGTAAGCATAAAGAAAAGTAATACCTCTGAAAAAGAGTATATGGCAGCATTGCTTGGCAATATTCAGGGGCAGCAGAACATGTGAAAAACATCTCAATGGCCATTTGAGATATTTCACCAGACTTCCTTGAAGGTAAAAATCTGAGAAGTCATTTCTCTTAAAGATTACGAAGTTTCTTCAACTAAAGATGTTGGAAGCTGTGTACAGCACCCGTGGATTTGAGGTCATATTTTAAACACATTTTAAACTCACCTCAAGCTGCAATTTGAGTGAGGTACCCTTTCAGAGCCTTACCTGGTTAAGCATGCAATGCAGACTGGAATAAAAAAAAAACCATGTAGTTATAGAAGCTTATTTTCTAGTTCTTGTTTAACATCGTTGGATTTTTTCTTTATTTTTAACCTTCTAAATAGAGAAATTTAGAATATCTCTTTGCTTTTTGTAGACAGAATGTCCACTGTGCAGAGAGAAGTTTCATCCTCAGAAGCTGATCTACCTACGCCACTATCAACTGTGAGGAAAAATCCATTACAAGGGCCTCTGCTCTCTTACCTTCATACAGAGTGGTCATACAGTTCAGGTTAGTCCAAGAATGAGACTTTATTGTAAAACTGGTAACTGCCTGCACAAGGTGGCACTTCATTCCTGTTGTACAAAATAAATCTATTTCTGCCTCTTTGTGTTTGTTGCTTTATGGTTCTTGACCATATTAAAAATGTCTTTCTGAAGTTGCTTAAAGAAGTGTGATAGCCTTCAAACAATGAAAGATTTAAGTCATTTTCTCTAAATTTGAGTAACACATCTTCCAGCCTTTCATAACATGCTTAAGGCATTACTAACATTCTACTATTTTTAAGACTCCCTTTAGGTAATTAACATTACAAGAGTCCATGCTATAGATTTCAGGGGAAAGCAAAAAGAAAAAACAACAAACAGTATCAGAGGATGTACACAAGTCCTCACTTCACTTGCAGTGGGACTTCTGGTGATAAAAGTATATCAACATTCAGTTTTCATAGTAAAGTTAACAATAAAGCAGCTTTCTTTGATTTGACAAAGCTTCCCTGATGAACAGAAGCAACAAATGCAAGCCCAAAGTAATATAGAATGTCTATTAATGAAATCAACATTGAGCTTTTAACCTCAAAACTCTACCATTATTACTACAAAGATTTTAATCAAGTATTCCAGACACTTAGGACTAGAGCAATGGAAGAAGTGTTTCAAAGTCACACATGCATATGTGTAACACGATGAAAAGTGCAACAGTGACAGCAGAACAGCAAGATCCCAGGCTACAGCAAGAGGCTTTGCTCAAATACAACAGCCATGGGCACAGAAACAAAGGAAAAGAAGCTGCTTACCTTCAAAAGGCCTCAGGTATGCAGGGATCTCCAGCAAGATCCCCTTGCCTCCACTGCCAGCCCTCAAAGGAGGACTGGGAAGGGGTGGATCCTGGCTCCAGCCCTTCTGATCACTCAGTACATTGCATGCACTTGAGCTCCCCTGGGCTGGCCCTGCCTTCCCACCAGGCTCCATCACAGGTGCAAGCTGTGATTTAGTATTTCTACTACAGGATACTAATAGTCAACTATGCCCAACTGTAACAAATTTGTTTTATATAACAGAGCCTACATTCTGTCTGCATGGCCTTTTCCATAGTCTAACACAGGGAAGAAGCTGATTTCAGCCACAGGCCTTCTACTCTGTTTATGGTAATAGGAACTATTTAGGCAGAGCCAGTATATGAGAGTATGAATGAGGAAGGATTCAGCAGCATTACCTCCTAAAGTTTACTTCCCTAAGTTATAATTAGTTCTGCTACACAAGCATTTAGAGCATCAGGGAAAAAATAAGATTGTCAGTTATTAACACACCATCTTATTTTTGCACAGTATGTGCAAGAGGAAGTTGATTCTATTTCTTCAATACAGGTGGAGAGGGAAATCCATGTGATCCACTGGCAGATCATGAGTTTGTTTCAATAAATCTTGCACAAATAGCACCAAACATGGGTTGGGAGGGGCAAGCTACAGGAAAAGCACTTCTTTTCACAGTTATTTGTATTGCAGAGATGTGAGCTAGTTAATTATTAAATTTTCAAGCATTATCATGAATCCTCAAATAAAATCAGATGAGTGTTTCTTTGCAACTATAAATCAAACAAAAAGTTACTGTGCAAGCACTTCAGCATTACCGTACAAAAGCTGATTTTCAGAGCTGCAATATCTTCCCCTTCTTACACTAGAAAAATTTCAGGCATCCCCATGTTTAAAACTGTAAAGAACCATGGCAGAAAAATGGTCCATATGACTCAAACATGTGCTAAGGAAACAACTGCATTATAAGCATTCTCCTTACCATGAAAAACAGTGAGGAAAGATAATCTGCACATAGAAACAAACAGGAATCAATCAGTGACTGGCAAGTCCCTGTGAAGCTGGTGAGCCAAGTTTTTCATGCATTCTGTAATGGTAATTCATCACTCCTCATTGATAAAAACAGAGCAAAGTTTAACAAAATGCTGTCAAACTTGCCTGGCCTTTGGAAGCTGAGAGTCACCTGAGGAATTACAGTCATCCTGATGTCATCCACAATATGTATTTGAAAACTGCTAACCCCACTGAATATTGAACAGCTAGCTATACATCCATTAATGAGAGGAAATCTGTTCTTACGCTGCCACTTAAGTTAGAAATCAGGTAAAGGTAAAAATCTAATTTGCAATGGCTGTTTTCCATATCTCATTGCTCAGGGGTCACTCCAATTGCTAACATTTAAAAAGAAATCATACAAATCTCCAACTCTTACCCACATATTCAGAAACTCCAGCAAACCTCCAAGTTCAGGCTTTCAGACTAAAGGGCAAAGAACTACAAGTGTCCATGATCTTTCTAGATGCAACGTTTCTGTAATTTGAAGTTAGATTAATTCCCACATTGATAAGGAAAACACAAGCTGACAAACAAAAACCAGGCCAACATCAACTGAAACTACCGTTCACTTTTCAAGGTTTGGAGAAGGCTGGATCCTAGGGCACCATGACTTCATTCAACAAAGTCATATAAAACTTTCCTATAAGATTTCCAATAAGGCATCAGTTGAAGTTGACACTGTTCTCCATTTAGAATCTTTGAAGAGCTAAACTTTATCTACCTTGTCCCAGTGAATGTTCCCTGAAGATCTAAAATAGGTCACATGAAGATAAATTCTTAGGGTAATCACTACTGCAAAGAATCCATAAATACTATTAGATCTTTCCATACGTATATTTATATATAAAGATAATAGAGAACAAGCCAAGGGGGACACTGTCTTTTAATAAATTTTGGAATTAAAAAGTCACTTAATAAAATTGCAGTTGTATCACATGAAAAAGTTTACATGCAGGTCATTTATCTGATTTTTTTTTTTTAAACTATAGAAAATGAAAATCTTTGCTAAAACTCACAAAGTTTGTCTCCTGTGGCCAGTTGGAGTATATTCTGAAGGGGCTGCACGGAGTTGGCTTAAGTTAATCAAGAAACCCTTAGGTATGAAAGAAAATCCAACTAAAACAATTAAAATATATATATTTATAATTCCAGGTCCTCAAAGGAAATTGGAATAGATTTTGAACAAAGCTTTGAGTCACCACGAAGGAACCCAATTTTAGCATCTTCTGGGAGGTGTAATGGTGAAACTGGCATTGAAACCTAACAGAAATGAGTTACTTTAGAAGCTGTGTGTGTTTTTCTCCCTACTGCAAAATCCTTACATTTGGAGATTTCTTTTTCTATTTATGACTCAGTAATATCATGCATTTAGCAAATTGGCATCTATTCAGATCTGCTGAATTTTTATATGAAAATAGCACATGGCCATGAAGCAGAAAACAGCATCATGTGTGCCACCTTTTTCCTACATGCATGCACAGCACTTCAGGGTGATACTGAGAAGAACTACATAAAAACATCAAACTCAAAGCCATTCATCTCTCCAGTGCAATGGATCCTGAAAGAAATCCGTTATCCCAAACCCAGGGGATTATCCAAAGTTTCTCCAACTCCTTACAAAAGATAAACTCAAAGCAAGTTGGTTAGAATGCCAGTTTCTTCAAGCAACTGATACTTCAGATAAAAGTAGCGAGATCCTCTTAAAATGAAACTTCAACTGCTTTGTCACAACTCAATCATTTTTATGAAGAAAAAAGGCATTGTTACAATGGCTCAAAAATCGTTCCTTTAGTTGTAAGCAGAATTGGTCAAAAGGTTGATTGCACCTTCTAGCTAGCAAAGGTCTTTCCCACATCTTCTTTCCCTTTGTATTTCCTCTTGCCGTGTGTGAAGGGTATATATCTGTACTTTATCATATGCTGTGAAGAAAAAAACACCAATTTTTAGAGACAAGAAATATAGATAATGTTTACAAAGAATGTTTCATAATACATCATATAACTGACAAAGTCCTCTAGGGAGAAAGTTCTACAGCACTTCAGAAGCTAACCATAAAGGTTAACTGGTTTAAAGAATGCTATGAGCCCGATTTTCACATTTGGTTACACTCAAACAACATAGAGAGCACAGTAAAGTTTGCTCATAAGGGGACTGCAGGGAACTCCTGCCACTTGGTTTACATTTGAGTAATGGTACTTCATCAAAATTCTGAGTGTCTGGAAAGAAAATGATTCTCCTTTTAAAACAACAAATATTAAGAATGCAATGCAGCAAACTGGACAGAGGTTGAAACAACACTGCACATTTTGACATCACAAATGCTATTCTCTGTTCTTAGCAAGTTACCTTGATTTGCCTCTTCATAGTGATACAAAACAGCATAATGAAGTACATCACAAGGATTGGCCAAAAAACAGGAACGTTGAAAGCCTCAAAGAATGTACATGCCATAGCAACCAGGATGCCTTTAGTGGCCGAGTGCCTTAAAAATAGCATTAACAATTAATCCTTCAACACCAGTCACCGTTAATTAATGCAGATATTTACACATTTCAGAAACAGAACGTGGGCAGACAGACCAACTCACCAGAATTTGAACTCTGGGAGCCTCCTAATGAAAGGCCGAAATTCTTCATTTTGCCTTGTAGGTAAGGAAGGACCATCATCTGAAGGAGAAAAAATAACAATCAACTCTCACTGTTACATAGATTCCAATTACTGTTGTGGCTTTAGTGTAACAGGGTTGGCTTCCCATTAAAAAAAAAAAATAATAAAAATAACAAAAATGAGTGCCAGGTCATTGAGTTATTGCAGGGAGAATTTAAGTCACGTACACCTCTGTCAAAACAAAGATTAACAAAATATGGAATTGTTCAAGACCGAAAAAAAAATCACTTTGGAGACCAATTTCATAGCAGTTTCTAATTTAAGCTGTATGGAGTTTTTGCAAGTTGAAGAATACAGTGTCAGACTGGAACTGCACAGCTTTACAGTATTATATCAGACAAAATGAGCCAGAAGTTTAATTAAGTTCAAAACTACTGCAGAATGAATTCACCATACCTGAATCTTCCATTAAAGAGGGATCTACCTTTGGCGACAAGAAAGCTATAAAGAGATTTAGATGGTAGATTCCCAAGGCATATGTCACAATGTACCAACCCTGAAGAAAGGGAGGAAACAAAGGAGAAAAGGTTAAAGACCTCCTGCACACCACTGTCAGATATTTTCAATCAAACAATTTGGTTTCTGCTTCCTTAATAAGTGCTTCTCCATGTCCTCACGTTCACAAGAGAGGTTTTCTTCTTAAAAACAAAGCAACAACAAAAAAACGTTTTCCACTATTTCCATCCTGATAGAAAACAAAGTTTTCATTTCAATTTACTTACATATTGACTAAGCTTATTGGAAGACCAGCAAAAACTTTAAATCTATCGTTCTTAATAAGCCAAACATTTCTTAAATTTCCCTACAGTAAACCTATTATGTTAATTACAACAAACCTTAACATGAGTGGCACACTGATGGATTTAATGAAAGCTTTTCTCGGACGCCTGGTTTCCATGTTCAAAATGCAGAATTCATAAAAGCAGCAAAAAGCAAGAAAGCAAGGCTTGCTTTGTTTGAAGCATCTTTGTAGGCTTCAGTCTCTTAAATATTCCTATTACCACTGCTCTGCACAGTTCTTGCACTCAATCTGCAATCTCCAGTTTTCTGAAATCACCATTCTCGAGCTCTACACTGAGCTGCAGACTGGCATGAGATGCAGGCATCTGATCAGTGCAGAAACAGCCTGCTGACGGCCTGCAGAAGTGCCAAAAAAGCAAATTTCTCAGTTTGCATGGCCAAAGGTAACCATGGGCTCCTGAACAAGTTACTCAGCTTTAAAAATAAACTTTAATGGCTATGAAGTTTTCAGAAATTTATTATGTAATTTCAACAGCAGTACTGCAGTGTTTCCACTTTACCATCAAATAAATAATCTTAAGCATTCACAAATTCTTTAGTCTGAAGGCAGGAGTTGAACACCAGCAAGAGCTTCCTCCTCAGACTACCTGATCCACCCTTAGTGCATTCTAATGACAAAATGTAATTCCTGAGATCCTCCTAACAGAAATAACAGAACACTAATGATGGCTGAAACTGACCAGTAAGCCCAGTTTTCCTACCTGCAGTAAATAAACTCTAATCATGTAGATAAAACTCAGACCCAAAGTTACGATCCATCGCACTGCAGTATATGGAGTAGATTTGTCTAACCAGGACTGGTAGATCTAGGAAGAAATACAGTAAGCAGCTGTAAAATATATGCTGCCCAGTGAATAAGGTGTATTTCAGGGCAGCATTAGAAACAGTAAGCATTTGGAAATACATTTTGGAAACAAGAGTAACATGAAACATTCTTATTACAATTAACTTTAATAATAAACATAAATCTTTGAGAATACAAGCTCTACATTTCCACAAAGGCCAGAGAACCCCAACTCCCAATACCTGGGGCATCAGAAAGAAACCCAGAATTTAAACCTTTTATTTTTATCTCCCTTAAGTTTACTTTCCTTAACACGATTATGACAGGGAACATAAAGCAACATTTTTTGATGATAAGAGCATATTTCCACTGTGATACATACATGATTAATACATACACATTAAAAATCCCATTAAACTACACATTAGAATATTTGTCTATTTTAAAAACATTTCAAATGAAATCTCCTGTACAGATTTCAGCATTTCAGCAGTTCATCCAACCTCAAACTCACTGAGGTGTGCATTGCTTTGCATTGAGTCCTGCTTCTAATGGAGTCAGAGAAATCCTAGAGAAAACCAACCTGCCCAAGTCTTGTGAAAAATCGATAGACCACAGAAGGCTTTCCATGAACAGACTCACCAATGCTGTCCCCTTCTGACATGGTTGCTGTGAAAATAAAACAACGCATAGGTAACATTTCAAACAAAAAGCTGAGTGCTGTGAAACTTCATACTACAGAACACTTTATGTTCTTACAGCCTTTTGGACAACCCTACTTGAAAAAAAGTATTCTTGGAGAAGACATTTATTCAAAAAGAAATTCTGTTCTAGAAGAAATTGTCAAGAAGGTAAAGAAAAGGGTATTTTACAAAGGCAAGAGAGGATCCAACCCATCTTAGGGAAGGAGAAACAAATCCACACAGACATGCAGGAATGAGCTCTGTTAGACATCACCTCGATAAGGCAGGAGCTGAGTTATAACATGTAAGCACTGATATGCACTGCAGCACCACCTCAGTGTCTGAACACAAAGAACAAAACCAAAATAAATATTTTTTTTTCAAGCTGTTTAAGACTTTCAAATATGGAATAACTAAAGAGCAAAGCATTTAGGTTCAGGACTTTGTACACAAGTGGTTACAGAAACAAACATTTGTCACAAGTACCCAAATGGAAACACTCCTAGCACGAATCAGTGAGTTTATCTAATGAACATGAAGAGCCCTGAAGTCACAGAATAGTTTTATGTATCACTAAAACTGTAAACAAAGAACAGGGCAATGATTCAGACCCCAGATAAAAACAATTCCCTTGGTATTCTTTTTTAAGGACATGTTCCTACTACTAATTCAAGATCTTTACTCTTGAGTTAAGCTCAACTAAGCTTTATCAGTCTACTGAAGATATAAAGCAAACAAAATGAAATTGATTCTAAAGAGAAACGCATCTGCCACATCATCAAAAGCAATCCCTGACATTACTTCCTGGAGTCCTCATCTGGGGGTGGGACTGCACACCTCCAGGACAGCTGGAGGACTTTCACCACGAATTAACATCTCCAGAGCCTCAGATGGCAGCACACATGAGTGAAACATCATTAATTCAGAAGAATATAGATTTAGATACTGCAGTGGAAAAACTGAGACTGAGGACAATCCGGGCAGTCAAAGAATCTTGAAGCTGAGTATTTCCTATAAACACCTGAAAACCAGATCCTATAGAATAAATAGAAAGCAGGAAAAAAGGAGTCCTGTTACACCTGAAAAGATAAAGGGAAAAGGATCACGAGGCTTCAAAAGATTCAGTCCATTTTAATTCTAGTTATGGCTAAAAAGAAAACAAAACCCAATGGAAACTCACACAAAGAAAGATACGGACATTTTAATTACAAAAAGGAAGTAATTATTATTCTGCCCATTCACTGCACTGCAGAAGGAAAAAATTACTCGGCACTATTAGCATCATTTTGTGCTTTATTTGGGGTGGGTTTGAATCATCCTGAGATATAAAATCACAACAAAAAAGAAATTCAATCTATTGATGACAGAATAACAATTTTCTAAACGTGGCAAACATCAAAACTCAAATCAATATTCACATCACAACACACCTGACTACTGCATGCTACAAGCAGACCTTGTAGACCACTCCAATTGTGCAACGACTGACCTACAGACCAAGCAACAAATCATGCCTACAAAGCTACCAATGGCTTTGAAATGGAATAGAGGTTTTGGTTGGTGTAAAGAGGCGCTGTATGTACAACCACGATTCTTCATCATCCATACAGCCCCCTCATGGCAGGCCAAGCAATGCAAGCAGCTAACACTGTCTCTCTGACTCAAAAGCACCCAGTGGGGTTTCTTTAAGTAACGCAGACTACAGCATCATGTGACAAAGAATTTGATTTAGCATCTCTCATCATTTTAAAATACGCACTTAAAGCACACCTGTAAGCCACAAGCATTGAGGAAAGTCACCTTTGGCAGTGGAGATGGTTTACAACTAAGAACCTAAGCCATACCTTATTGCTATATAGGATTAATTAAACCCAAACAGCAGCAATTTCAGAATCACAGAATGGCCCGGGGTTGGAAAGGACCTCAAAGATCATGAATCTGCAACCTCTCTGCTGCAGGCAGGGCCACCAACCTCCACGTTTAATATTAGACCAGGTTTTTCAATTCCTCTTTCACAATGAGTTACAGTAACTCTAAAGCCAGAAGGACATGCAAAGATAGATACAACAAACGGCAGTTTGCATCCAGCAGAGCACAGCCCAAACTGCCACTGAACAACTCCAAGCAGGTGAGCAGAACAACAAGGGCGTTTTTACCTCTGTTATTATGCTAATACCATCACAAACTTAATTGTACCCTCGAGTTCCTGAGGCCAAAAGTCACCTAAGCCACTTGTCCTAAAGTCGCATACAGTTACTGAACTTTCAGACAAACCTCTGACCACGATATAAGCTTAAGTGTAAAACGCCAAGGAAGCAAATCGCTAGCAGGATCACACCACAGTTTATGGCAGTTTCCTCATCGCTTCAAGAAAGTTACTTCATAAAGCAACGTCCTATAGTCGTGTGCCGGTGTCAGAACGAAGGACAGCCTCAGGACCGCCCCAATGTTAGAAACGGGACGTTCCCCCCCCGGCCGGCCCGCGCCCACCGCCCACCCACCGCTACACAGCAACAGCGCCAGGAACCGAGCCAGAAAAAAATAAAGTAAAAGCCAAAGGCGCTTCAGCTGGCAACGTCTGATACTGAGAGCAGCAGGAAGGACCCCTCAAAGAAAAAGCGGAGCCCGCTGAGGAGAGCCCGGCGGTGGCACCGAGACCCGGCAGAGCGATTACAGGCCCGGAGCGGCCCGGAACAGGATGCGGCACGGCAGCCCCAGCAGCTCGGCCTGTCTGTGCCTCCGCCCCCACGTGGCGCTACTACCGGCCGGCCCACAGCCCCCGGCCCGGGCCAGGCTCCTGACGCCGAGCCGCAGCTACTCACAGGCGGCTGAGCCGAATCCTGCCTTCCGACCCCCCTCCCCCCGCCTCCACAGCCCCAATATGGCGGCCACAGCGGGGGGCACATCCACTTCCGCTTCCGGGGCAAGAGAGGCGGGGAGAGGATTCAGAGCCGGCCTGCCATTGGTGGCCGCGGGAGCGTAATCTTTAACATCTGCGCAGGCGCAGCTCGCTCTGCTAGCGCTGAAGGGCGGCCCTTCTCGCCCCGCCCCTCTTCCTCTCAGCCAATGAGCGCCAGGCTGCTGCTGCCAGCGTGGAGGCGTCGGGAGCTGCACAGGCACGTGGCGGCGGAGCCGCTGCAGTTTGCTGTTTTCCCGCCTCAGCTGAGCGCGCGCGCTCGGTAATGCCTCAGAGAGCCTTGCCTCAGCCTGGCTGCCTCAGCCTGCAGCTTCAGCAGTTTGTGGAGTTAAAGTTAAAGTACTCGAGTTTTGTTTGTTAGTGGTCCATGCGGAGCTGAAAAGCAAGCAGATCTACCGAAGCGTTGGTGTTTTTGTACCTATCGTCATCCTCAAGTTTCTGTATGAAGTATGATAAATGATGGTAGGTAAATCTATTCCTCTAACCTTCGAGTTTAAAAATCTCTAACACACATACGCAGGAAAGTTTGGGATTAAAACGAATAGAACAAGATCAGAAATATTCCTTAGGCAAAGATACGGATGGCATAAAAAAAAATAAGCACAAGCGCTGCTGTGCATGTGATGAAACAATCCCAGCTAAAATCGTGCAGCAAAAACGCGAGCCGGCGATGCTCGGTGCAGCTGTGTGCAGTGCCGCTTTGTGCCGCTGGGTGGCGCTGCAGTTCGCGCTTTGAGGCCGAAGGCGGCCCTGCCTCGGGCCGGCGCTGCTTTAGGAGCTGCGCTGCCTCTGCTGCCGGGCGGCGCTGGGCTCCGTTTTGAAGAGGGTGCGTGCTTCAAAGCGAAATGAGGCTTTTGCAAAACAGAAAACAAACAAAAAAATAGAAGTCATTGGGGGTACTGATAACGTCATCCTGATGGTTTGTTTGGTGTGTATACAGAAAACAAGCTCAAGGCAGCTTTTTGATGCAAGTATGCATTCGTGTTTCAGGTATTCATTTGCAACATGTATTTAAACACAAGGCATAGGAATGCCAACAATAATATACTTCAAGGATAGTAATCACTTAAAACTTGAACTTAAAATACATAAAGTTATCAGACTGCTTATTTTCACAATTACCAGTCAGTTCTGATGCAGTAGAGGCAATTTGCTTTAATGATCTCTTAATGAAGAAATGACACAAAATGTAAGATAGGTCAGTCCTCGAGTGTGTGTACACTGACTTACTTTCCTGACAGATTGATGTGGTCATTGATAGGTCATTGTCAAAACCAACAAAAACCAAGGCATGGTTGCAGCAGAACGTGAGTTTTCAAAATATGGAGGTAAACAGCAAAAATGTGACAACTCATGAGAGGAGCTGTTATGGGCAGCATGGGGATGCAGTAGAAATGCTGAGTCACAGCTTGCACCAGTGATGGAGCACCTGGTGGGAAGGCAGGGCCAGCCCAGGGGAGCTCAGGTGCATGCAATGTACTGAGTGATCAGAAGGGCTGGAGCCAGGATCCACCCCTTCCCAGTCCTCATTTAAGGGCTGGCAGTGGAGGTGAGGGTCTCTTGGTGGATGCCTGTGTGCCTGAGGCCTTTTGAAAGTAAGCAGCTTTTTTTCCCTTATTGCTGTGCTCATAGTTGCTGTGTGATGAGCATACGGTCACTTGCTGTAGCCTAGGAAGTTGTTTCTGTACTGCTACACTTCCCATCCTGTTATATAGTTACAGGTGCAAACAGTCACAATGGAAATGTTAGAGGCTTGGTTTGGTGCCTTTAGAAAGTAGGGTACCAAGGGAGACTCAAAGACTTGGGAAATTCCCATCCTGCTTTGTCCACAAACCTCTACAGGTGAGATCTTAGAAGCTGTTTTGTACAGTTAGAGGTCTTGGTGAGCGTCAGGTTTTCTTGCTGATCATTCAGTGCTTCCGTGCTTTGTGCAAACGTTTCCATGCCTGAGAACTGTGTAAATGTAGGAATTCTAGGAAAGAAAAAACCCCACTTTTTCTAAACTGAAACAGTACCTTGGACATACTGAAGTAATTTTCTTGGAACAGAAAGAATGTGACCAAATCTTTAAAGCCCTGGGATATTTTAGCGTTCTTTTGTGGTATAGAATATGCTTGTCATGGCATGGGTGTTGAATTTATCTGTTTTTCCTCTCCAGTTTTAACTATTATTGTGAGATTTTTATCTTTTTGGAGAGGTAAATTATTAATAAATGGATGCTATTAATAGCATAATAACATGTTGATATGTCCGGTAAACAAGCAATAGTTATTACTGTTTACAGACAGGCCAATAATAACAACATCTCAGACTTATGCACTGCTTAATCTTTAAACTAATTTCACTTAAAGGAAAAATGTTATGAGAGCCAATGTAGGAGCTCTAACTGGTCAATGGGGGACCTAAATTAAAGCCAGCCAAAATAACCTGACTTAAAAACAAACCATCAGCACCAGCAATGATCTGCATTGCCTGGCTGTTTGTAGTGCCTTTGCATGCGTGCATCTGCATGGAAAATAAAGGGAAACAATAAAATGTAAACCAAGTTTGCAGAGGTTGCTGAGGTTAAAATATAGAGAGAGAGAGAGAGAGATTTTCCTCAAAAGTGTTTCCTTTCTGTGATTTCTCATTTCTGGCTGCTGCATCCATCCCGGTAAGCAGATGCTGTGTTCCATTCTGTCCCTGTTGCTGCTTCTTTGTGTGTTTTGGCTGTGTTTAGTTTGTCTTCTTTCCCAGAGGAAGGCCTGCTGTTTGATACACCTGTTAACAACACTAAACAGGTGGCTAGCCTTATGGGCTTCTTCACCTGCAGGCTTTCAGTTTTTTTCTGCCCTAGAATCCATGTGAGCTTTGGTATCTCTTTAGAAGAGCCAGAGTCACAGACACTGTGCAAATTATTTAAGTGCCTGGAATTTAAATTGGTCAGAATTACACTGCATAGTAGTGATGGGGACAAATAGGGTAGGTTTGGCTGTACGGTCTGACCTGCTGTCAGCTGAGGCTGCACCCAATTAACACAAACTTGTTACAAAGCTGAGCATGGTGCAGTCATCACTGGACTCTGTGAAGTACATTTATGGTGGGATTTCTGATCAGAGCCCTGCAAGTCTGCTGAAGGGCTGCAGCCCTGATAATGGAAGTGATTGATAAAAGCCTGAATTAGATGATATGGAAATCATAGGCTACTAAAGATGGGCAAGTCGAGTTTGAAATACAAACAATCATAATAAAATATGTAATAGCCACTAACTGAGAAATGGAAGCCACATCAATGACCTGGAAATTGCTTCCTGGAATAAAGTGTTCAGTGTCCCTTTTCTTTTTATTCACAGAGATTCCTTGGACAACTTGTTCTGCTATACAATGCTGGGTGTAACAAACGTTAATATTTTCAATTCTTAGAATAATGATGATGTATATCTACCAAATCAGTTACAGTTTGCAAATCTTGCTTAAGGAGAGACTATTCCAAGTAAAACCACGCGTGCATTTCCAACATTTAGTTACTCCTTAGCTGTTTCCTTAGATCTAGCTCTTTCAAAGTTGAAACCGATGGTGAACAAATTCCTAACATCTCAGTTTTGTGATGTGAAATGTGTCATGCTAATCTGATCAAGAGGGCTGGTGCAGAGCTTAATTAATGATGACCTTGTGCAGCTGTCGTTGACGAACTGCTTCTTATTTATTACTCAAAACATTTAAAGGAATTTTGAGTCTAGAACCACTACACGGTTATACGGGGTGTTTTTTCAGAATGAATTCCTTATTACTGAACCTTAGGTTTGGGGAATTTCTTTCTTCAATATCTAATATCTGATAACTTTGCTCTCATCACATATTATTCCTCAATAACTTCTTTGCCTGTTTTGGGCTCAATCAGTGGATTGCAGCGTATTTGTCCAGCATACTGTAGGTCAGAATGAGGGAACACAGAAAACACTAAAACTCAAAGGTTTTTGTTTTGTTTAAAGTAGAATTTCTCATTGTAGGGTTGTTTTAAACAACAAAACCCCCAGCATAATGCAGCCCATCACTGAAACCTTGTTCTCCGTTTCCTACTCTCCTGTTTGTGTGCTGGTAGCTCTTTTTCTGGAGGCCTCCATGTCACTCTGGTTGTTCACGCCTTTGTTTCTCTGCAGAAATGTGTGATGTATAGATAGTGCTTATGTGGACGTCAGCATTTCCAAACCTTGCATGTGTTGCATTGCTAAGCAACTTTTAGCAACACTTATCTCTCATCCTTATGCCATCTGGAAAAAAGGATTAGACAAGGAAATGTGCCAGAGAGAGACAAAGGCAAATCTAAGTAAGAGCTAGCTTAATTGCTTAAGAGAATGGGTGACATTAATAGTAGGCAATCACAGGAATTGATTGAAAGCAGAATGCCTTTACAGGTAGAGATAAGGGACAGCTGAGAAAGGTGTGTTATTCCCCTGCTGCCTTTTTATTCCCCAGAGGAAGCAGTGCACAGCTGAACCCTACTGTATGTTTTTGTACAGTGATGCAAGATGAAAACCCATATGACTTCAGTACCTCATTTAGTTCCAGTTACAGTGAGCTTTTTTTCCCCTCTTCCCAGTTATGTGCACTCATGACTGTAACTAGCTGACAGCCATTTAGAGTCTCTTTTACCAGGCAGAGAAGATTGTTAAAATGCCAAGCTTCTGTACATCAGTTACCAACTGCTGTCGTTGGGATACCTGCTGTAGATGCTTGCTTTAAGTAGTGGTAGAAGGAACAGACCAATGCAAATAGCATCACAAGTGCATTTCCAAAGAACTACTTTGCTGTGCTTTCATTTTTCAGCTTAAATCCCTGATTGCTAAGGCTGCAAACAGAGTGTTGGGAACTTCAGCCACAAACTGGAATTCTGATTGGGTTCACACAGATTTCAGAGTTATGGTAGCTCTTTATTTTGTATGTCTGCTGTTATCACACAAGAGGCCAGAAATCCAACTTAATAGAAGGATGTCCTTAGATTTTAAATTATTATTGTCATTACTAACAGTGGAGGAACTGTACTGAATGCCATTCAGCAATCACACAGCCACTCAGAACAACTGACATCTGTGATTGAGTTGTTCTTCCTATACCTGGACCTTTGTCTGTGCTTTGTCCATTTGCTGACAGGGCAGCTGCTGTCTTAGTGAAAATGTGGCTATAAATTCACCTTGGAATCACACCACGTTGGGTAAAAAAGGATCTGCTGAATAACTGTTCACCCTGATACTGTACAAGATTGAATGATTGCACGTAGCAGTTTAGGTTGTTAGGAACCTTAACTTGGTCACACCATAGCTTTTTATTGGTATTTGGCTTTGCAGCCTTAGGAATCTTCAAACTTGCATTTTGTAGAAAGGCTGCATCTTGGGTCAAATGCAGTGCAGGTTTAAATCAGTGAAGCTTTTTTGGAATTGTTTGGTACACTTTTTCACTTTTCACAATCTTTACAAGCAAAATAATGCAGAGTTCTGCTTGTGACAAAGCAGTTATTCTTTCTTGCCATGTAATTTAGTGCCATGTAATATATGAACTGCAGGACCTCACATAATAGTATCCCACAGTAACAAACGTTAGGCAAGAAGTGTTTGATTCTTCCCCCCATCTCCTTTTAGAGCAGTGCCACATAATCCTTGGTAGTTGTGTGGTCTCCCATTCAACTTCTCACAAAAATGTTGGAAGGCTATTTATAAAGAGCCTTGAGGGCCACCCACTTGGCTATTGAAAATCTGCTGAAATAATCCCTTCTTTATAATGTAGCTGTGTTGTAGTCAAAATTTAAAATCCATGTGTATTTCTGTTTAAAGGGGCAATGGAGAAATGACATGTTCAATGGACAGGGCACTATAATTCATTGTTCCAGTGACATCTGTGATGGACTGTGGATCAATGGCTGCGCTGCTGGTAAGTACATTCATTATGCTCTCCAGTTATTAACAAGACTTTGACATAATGCTTTGGTTGTCCTTCTTTTGATTCATATCATCTGACTGTAGTGCCTGGTATCCTCTGAGTGTTCCTCCTAGAACGTGTAGCTCTGTGGAGCAAGGGGGAGATGGCTGTTTGAGTGAGACCTCTGCTGAAGGGAGAGAGCTGTTCATTCAGAGTACGTGCAGAACTGCAGCGAGGTATCAAATGTTCTTGTAATGGCTTTTTATTGTTGTGATGAGGGAGTGTTTTTTTAATAATGTGAGCTTTCCGTTTTAAAGTGAAGGTGTTCTGGAGTTGGGAAGTTGGAAGGATAGCAAGAGAAACAACTTGGTATGTGAGCAGCTTGTACAAGAGGAATCCTAGTCCAAAGTGTTATTGGAAATAATGAATTTCTTGGCAGGTTGTAATTTGTGAGGCATAGAGCAGCAATGAATCTTATAATGCAAAGCTATGGACTCAGTGACTTACTAGAGACGCTTTCCAATCCATTTGACTTATGTATGAGGGGTTTGTGTATGAAACAGTAGTTAAAGCTTCAGTGCAGCTGAAGGTACTCAGATATGAATGCATCACGTAGAAGGACATGCTCTGAAAAACTTGAAATAAAGCATATATGCACATTCCCTTGGTGTCAAGCACCAAAATGTATGGAGTGGAAGAGTGCAGTGGCTTAGCTAGAGAATGTTTGCTTGTCAAAATGTTTACTTGTGGGATAGTAGCATTCTAAAAATTAAGTACTTAATGCAAAAAATAATAATAATCAGAAGGATATCATTAGTCTTATTCCCATCTTTAATATTAGGTTTACTTGTAATGTTAGACTCATACTTTCAGAACACAGTGAAAATGTTTGTTCTTAGAAGGATTTCCTGTGAAGGAGCTGCTGTGGGTTGCAGAAGGCTCGCGCTGCAGTGCTGCTTTAATCCAGTCAAAGTTGGTAGTAATCAAAATTCATAGCTATGTTCAAACCCTATAAAATGTTGTGATGGTCTGTTTTGTGATTAGTTAGCAGATGTTAACTTTAACAGGCCTTTTCTCTGGCACTGTAAGCAGAACAATAAGGAACTGAATGGGTCTTGAAGAACTCTCTACACAATCATGGCAGCATTCTCTTCAGATCTGAAGAGGAAATTTGTTCCATTCCTGTTCAGTGGATAGTTAGAAGACTTAATTTTCCCTTTTCTCAGCAATGCAATCATTTACATTCCGTGTTAAGATAGCACGATATTCCTGTTTATAATTAAAACTTAATAGTTTTTTAACCTTTTAAAAGTGTGTTTTTATGGAAGCCAAGGTTATTCACAGTTCTTCAGTTTAAAACAAATGTCTGGATACGTATTTCAGGCAGAATGGTAGCTTGGCTTTGCAAAAGCAAACAATGGAAATATTATTTACAATGCAGTATCTGGAAGAGTGAAAAATGTCTGTTTTTCTTCACAATTTGAGTAGGAGAAAAAGAAGAAACTGCCTTCATTAGAAGTAATGAATGTATATCTTTCCATCCTTCCGGGAAGACAGGTCAGCTTTCATGTCGTGATTGTCCAAGCCAAGTACAGATGGTGTTTGCACTGTCTTTGCAAGACATTAACCCTCCCAGGGAGCAGGCATTCTAGATACCATGGGCAGCAGTTTGTTCACATGTTTGCTAGCTTGCAGTTTTTCAACAATTTCATCAGTGAAAACCTTCAGTGATTTTTATCCATAGAATTGAACTGTTTAGTTGTTGAATTCATGACTTTCCCTTGAACAGGATTGCTTTCAATCTTGCAGCAGTTACATCAGGAGAGTGCTCAGTTAGGCAAAGCCTAATGGTGGGCATATGTTGTTGGAGAGGGAGCTCATAATATTATGGCTAATGCCTGTTTTCTGGTGTATGCCTACCTGTAAACTTATTATATTTGGACTTAAGATTTTAAAGCCTACCAGCACAAACAAAACCATCAGAGCTATTTTATTTCACAGTGGATTTGAGGTTATAAGCTGTCTTTTGACAGTTGCTGCATCTGGAAACTGGGAACTGAGATCTTTTGTCGTTAGGCATTCTGAATTTGCACTGATTGATTTACCAATCCTGAAGGGTAACACAGCTCCAGGACCTGGGTCTGACCTCCTGTGGGGAGGAAGGACTGCTGCAAGCAGCCAGTGTGATGTGTAAAGGTAATGGGTTGGTTAACTTCTACCTTTGAATGAACTGGAAAAAAGGTATCTTTACATAACATTAAAATAACTTGAAAATATAGGAAACTGCCTTTGTAATAAGAATGGATGGTTCTTAAGTGATTTAACACAGAATGCTGGTTTTCTGATAATAATTAAAAAAACAATGCATGTCATGAAATTTACTCCACTTCATAGGAGAAAACTACCCCTCTTTGGGTTTATTTTCAGTTATTTTTAATCAAGCAGAACATACTGCTGTGCAGTAAGGTCAAGAGGGCTCAAGCAGCAATTCCTACAGTCTCAATTAATTTAGCAAGGATTAAATGAGGCCTAAAACCAGAAATGCTCTGGAATCAGTACTTTTTCACCCTCCAACTGATGTTCAGAAGTATTGCTGTTACTTTACATACTTGTAGTAACAGATTTGTCAGGTGAAGGGGTACCACAAAAGCAGTTGTTTCAATGCCTTAGGGATCCCTAAGTGTCAGAAAAGAACCAACAAACAGAAATGTTGTAGGCAGGTCAGGTTTGTTTGGGATTGTCCTTTGCATGCATGTTTGTGATCCCTGATGATGACTAGTAGCTCACAAGGCTGCTTGGACAACAGAATTCAAATCTACTCTTAAGTATCTCCATTCTACGAGTGCTCGGGGTTCAGTGAGTAGGGCTTATCCTACTGTTTGCTGTGCTCAATTTGATTAAATGAAGTTTTAGATTCAGCAGTGGTTTAAAAACAATGATAATAACAAGGTGGTGTGGTGAGAAATTGTCTTTTACAGGAGCTCACGCACTGAGACCTGCATGAAAGTGGCAGTGGAAGAGTGACTGGTTTCACTGGAGCATGCAAGAGGCTGAGGATAAAGCTGCATGTTGTTACATGCAGTGGCTGGTTGTGTGCATGTCAGTGTTTTCAGTGAGAATGCATGTAAAAAAAACTTTTTTAGCACTGATGGGAGCATTAATTTTCTTCAAGGAGGGTTATGATAACTTAAATACAATGATGCTTCAGCTCTTAGTACTGAAACTCTTCACGTGATCAATAGAGGTAGCCTGAGGATCATCAAAGACTTGTTATTTTTCACTACAGATAATCTGCTAAAAAAAAAAGCTGGCCCAGCTCTCCTTCCTGAATGCACTGATAAAGATTCCAAAGGAACTGGATTATCTGAAATCTGGTATTTCGTATGTTCTCATGGGCGGGGAGAGCAGGGGGAACTGCAGACATAACTTGGTTTCTCCATTTTTTTGTTCAGTTTTGTTCTATCTGACCTGTTTCAACTAACAGTTTCTGCTTTTTTAGAAGGTATTTATTGTCACTTTGACTATTTTATCTCAAATTCCCTGGTAACTCATCCCTGTAATAATTACTGTACTTGGAATCTGCTTTCTAAATATGTGCTTCAGTTCTACTACTCAATAATGAAAAGATGATTTTAATGCAGCTCTAAAAAAAAAAAAGTTGAATGTTTCCTCAGCTGCCTCTATAGCAGCTAGAATGAAGTATCACTAATGCTTATCCCAGATCTCTGTTGTGTTGCCAAGGTTTTATGTGAACATTTTAAAACAAAAACCAAAAAACTTTGGCATCAGAAGCTCTCTTACAGGTACCTGTAGAAGTTATTCTGTTTATTTTGAGTCTTTATTTGTTGCATGAGCATAGTAATCTTGACAAATTAGAGCTGTACTTCATGCAAAAGATGGGAAGAAAAAATAAGCTTGGAAGGGAGAACGTGGAGCAACACCTTGACAGGAGCAGACTTAGCAGAAAGCGACTTCACCGTGCTCTGCTGCAGAACTGCACATAATCTGACACCAGAACCAACTTCTGTCAGCCCTCCACAGGTCCTTCCTTAATGCTGTCCTTCCTAGGTGTGTTTTGTAGCTTTTTTTGTTTGCTTTCTGGTCTTATTTCATATGGACCTTTCACTCTGCTGGAAAAACTGTTATTTCCAGGTGTCAAAATGATCACTGTCCTAAAAAACAGGAACAGGCACAAAAACTATCACCACCATCCATAAATATTTATTAGCTTTGAGGAGAGGGAACAAGTCCAGCAAATGAAACCTGCTCTGAGGCATGCTGTAACAAATGGAAGGCAGGGAGAAGAAAGCTGAAGGTGGGACCCTCAGTTGACTGTTTTCTTCAGGAAAAAAAATTCTGTTCAATAAAGCAAAGCCATCATCTTCTAAACTTGTAAACACGTGAAACTTCACAAAAAGGAATTAAGATTCAGTAGTTTTTAAGACTTTGATAATTTGTGTGAATGTGTGTTTAAATAATCAGATCTTATGGGTCTGACTGTACTGACAGTGACATGTTGAAATAGCAGCTATGTGACTGTCCTGTCTGTAATTTCTAATACACATCTGCCATTTCATTTCACAACAACAGGGCAGCAAAGTGATGATTAAAATGTTTGCTGATTTTGCAATTAGAAACCCTGGGCTAGTCCTAAACATGCTGATTCCATTAGACTTGCAAGGAGTGCTGGGGGATGTTGCACTAATTGTGATAAAAGGGGTCTCAGCATGTGTCAAGCACATCTATGTTAACTCAATTTAATGAGGCATCAATTTGAAGTTAGATCTAACTGTACAAGTCTCTTATCTGCTTTGCTTTACTGCTCCTTCTGAAGCCTGTGATACGTTTCCCTGTAATTATGTCATTCTCAGACCTGGTTAATTTGAGAAAGTAAAAAAAAAAAAAGATAAATTTTTGGGTGGTAAAGGAATGGAAAATTTCATAACAGTTCTTTCTTTGAGTTTATCTGGATCCAGAGTTCCTGCATGGCCATTTGTCTTGTCAACGAAAACAGAAAAGCAGAAAAAGACAACAGAGATAAAATTCTGACTGTTCCCAAATTTGTTTTCCTAATGCAGTCACTTCTTGCCAATGTCTCTTCTTCACCAACTTCAGCATCTTGGTCTTTAGTACAGTTAACGAACTGTTTAATTTCATTTTCATCTCTTCTGCTTCTATCTTCAGGCTGAATAAATATTAACAAAAAAGCTGTGAACCCAAACGTTACAAAAAAATCCAAACCCCCCCAGATCTTTAATTTCCCTGGGCAGCTACACAGGAGTAAAAGCCACTTCTGAAAATGTGTCCTGTTGGGATCTTTTGAGAAAGCTGTTTGTTATTCAGAGTTCAGCTGAATTCAGGAACTTCTACCATTCTTTACTTTGTCTACTGAAATATTTCTCTCTGATTTGCACAGTAAAATTAATGTGAGATTTTGGATCTGACCGCATAAAAGGGATCACTGATTAGCGTTCATTTAGGTATTCAGCTTAAGTAAATTAAAAAAAGTATTAATACAAAATTCTTTCTTTGAGTCTTCGGTTTGTTTTGAACTTTCAGATTGGCTGCTCTGTGTTTTGCTTAGAAGAAAAGCCAAGCTTACACATATGGAAGATTGCCAGATCCTCTAAACCCTATTTTGGTTAAATTACAGTACCCATATTTTGATAACAAAGCACAATGATTTCATATTCAAAAAGATTTTTATATTTAGTCTGTTAACCTTTTGTAATTCCCACCCACAGCTTTAGACTGTAGAACATTTTAATGCTAATTGTTGTCAGTAGGGTATCTGCCATGGCCCCTTGGTAATTTAAATCCATTGAATCGTAATGCAGGTGCTGATAATTGCAGAACTGTTATTGTTTGGCTTCAGAATGTGTCTCACAATTCTTTGCAAATTGGATTTAAGAACTCCTAAAAATCCCGTATTTGAAGACAAACTTGCATTGTTTTAATAATAATAAAAGGAAGAATTTTTTTCTCTCTCATCTTTGGATATTTTTATGTACTCTTAGTTTTAAAGCAGTCTTTGCTGTCAGATTGTGTTCAGCAGCTATTGTGAGCTCATAAAGATGTCTCTTAGCCCCATTGTTTCTGGATGTTTATAAGCAATCTTGTCTAGCAATTTTTGGAAAGTATGGTTGTTTGGTGCAGCATTGTAATCCAGTAAATATGATGTGGAAATGAAGGAAGAAAAGCTTTGTGTGCGAGCCCAGGTCGTCTGGGTGATTTGGGACAATACTTCCTCCAGTCTTACTTTTGTGGGATGAAATAATGGCATCACTTTGTCTTTAAGCATCCTCTGAGCTATGTTTTAGCCAATGGAATTCTGTCCTGTAGCCTTCGTGGAAAAATCTGTGTTTTCTAGCCATAAGAAAACAATATTCCATATTTTACTAGAATCTTCATTATGTTCTTCGTAAAAAAAAATCTCCATAATGCAGAGTTGATTATGCAATAACACTTTGTTTGGAATACACAATGTGCTAAAGTGCTGCCTGGGAAAATATTTTAAATACAGAGTAGTCATTACTTTTATTAAATGATTATAATTTTAGTAGGTTTGATGAACCCTCCCTCTGAGTGAAGGCTTTGTTTCCATAGAGCGCTTTAATATGGATGAGAGTGGTTCTCACGAGAAAAATCTTCCGTGAGCTGAAGTAAACTTAGGAAGGTAAATTTAGGGTCAAACATAAAAGCATTTTCTGGTTTCTGCTATTTGACATTTCTTGTTTCTTTCGGTTAAAAACAACTTAATTCAGTATGGATTGGGAACGGTCAAATTAAAAAGGTGTTCTGACCATTCGGAGAGAGTGACCAATGTAGTGAGAAATCACTGCTGGAAGCTTGAGCCCCAGGGTCCTGTCTGGGAGCGTGACTTTCTCAGCAGAACAGGTTTGGGGATGCAGGAAGGGCTGGGCTCTGTTCTTACTTGTGGTAGAACTTCATGGTGGAGATGCAGCTGTGTGACTGCTGGAGTCTCTAGTTGTGGTAATGCAGTGGTTACCTCAGGGGGCTCACATTAAGGTATTTCTGCAGGCATTTTTTGGTAACTGTTCATCTGCACCTAGCTGCTGAAGGCCTAGGGATACTTTTTAAAATGCTGGGTACGTCTTGAAATAATTTATCTTTTTTTGAAGCTTAAAAATGTGCAATTGTGAATTCTAGCAAAACATCTACGCAGGTTAAATTATCGACAGCTTTGTATTTCACATTTTGTAGTGAATGGTCAGATTTAATTGACTGAAAACTTCAATGGTGAGTAGCTGATTGGAGAAGAGTTCCTTCTCTGCTTGCTTGTTACTGCTGATTACTGTAGGTACAGATAGAACAGATATTTTTTTTTCAGTTAACAGTTGATTTTAATCTGTCTTTGTGATTTCATGTATTTCAAGCAGCAGTGAAGGCAAGCCATTTGTTAAATACATTGCCTGTGTTTTACATTAGGGATATTTGGGTTTTGCTGTTGGAAACATGCAGTGTGTTTCCCCTATGGAAAATCTGGCAGTCCAGTTGCATGTGGTTTATTATTGTTATTATTTTAACACCATTTTTTTAACGTTGGCTGTATTTTTAAAGCTGCACTGAGATAAACTATTGTTTTAGGGGATGTGCGTGTGTGTGCATTTAAATAACAGAGGGACTGAATTAATAGGATACTTGTTTTGGAACATCACCAGCTCACTGGGCAGGCTTTTTGCTGTAGAAGAACCAAATTAGTTGAGTAGTGTCAACAAGCAAGGTATGGATTCTCACCTTCAACGATCTTCTATAACACTACATGCACAATTCCAGGTGGTGAAGCCCTTTCAAGTGAGAGCTGATTGAGCCACTGGGGAATCTTCTGTGTCATGAGCAATTTTAATTGGAATAGTATTGAAATGATCCTCTCTAACCTGAGTTATTACAAATTGATTTAACATAAGTTAAATTTATTTTGCTTTCTGCTGAATAAGTCTTTGCTCCTCCCTTTTGTGCTAACGAGCAAAGCTCTTCGGTGAATTGACTTTAATACTAAAGACTAATGCAGTGTATCTGGTCACCTTTAAATGAGACACATCCATTACTCATAGGACCAATAACTTTTTTAAGAAGTTCACTTAAATGAAGATATTGCAGCATTTAGTCTGCTAATAACTATTTGTATTGTATTAATAAATATCACATCTGCAATACAGGGATACTGCCGTCTCATCTTCACTGAGTTTTATCTTCCTGACCTCACCCTCCCCACACACAACTTCTAGTTTGATGTCCTACACAGGTGATCAGTGTGCTGTAATTGAAATGATGGTATAAAGATAATTAATTGATTCTTCACTCGCACAGAGGTCAAGCTGCCCTATCTTCAATGGCTGTTGTGAAAGTAGTCATCCTGCTGGCACCGACTCCTCAAAGGTGGCGTGTGATCTTTGTCTTGCTGGCAGCCTAAATCACTGTAATTAAAAGTGACAAGAAGGGGGTATTTAGTGAGCGATTCTCTGGTGTAGTTCCTTTAGCTTTACTTTGAAAGCATGTGCAACTGGAATTGATAACCCTTGGTAGGTTGTGGGCTGTGTGGCGTGCACTATGTTTGCATCTGAGCCTTAGTGCTGTACTACCAGTAATGTGGAACACCAGGCATGTTACAGATGTTTATTAAAAATAGTGTTTCTGGGGTGAGTAACTTGGGATTCTGTCAGGCACCTTGAAGCCATTGATTCTAAACACCTTTCTTGGAACGGCTGCTCGTTTTGAGATTATTTCAGGTAAAGATTTGCATGAAGAATTCTTTTTAATGTTCCTGTGAAGGAGACTGAATTACTTGGTTTGTGTAGTGTAATAGGGAGGGATTAGATGATTCACTGCATGTTTTGTAGGCCTATCTGTGGCTCTTAAAATTTAAAAAGTTTGTGCCACGCAATTTCTAAGGAAGAGTTACCAATGAATTTAAGGTATAGTGATGCAATGATGGGATTCTCATTCATTGCCCAGAGAATAAATACAGCAAAAAAATGGATAGTATTGTCTGCACTGAGAAAATATGGGATGTCGTTCTAAAAATTTAGGTGTAGGTAAAATAACTGTTTACTGTCAATAAGGTTTTAATTTTTCACATATAAGAACAGAAATGCTTCAGATTTAAACAGTTTGAAGCAACTTCTGGTTTGAGATCATTTTATCTATTGAGTTGTACGTTCTCACTTCTACATCTTTTCGTGATTCGTTTGGCAGGGTTTGGTATAGGGAATACCAAGTTTGGTGACCAGGATCCAATTCTGTTTACAGAAATAAATAATAGGAAATCATGAGAGAATGCTAATATATGTAAATTAAAACTCCAGTGTTCAAGTGCTGATGATTTTGCATTTGTAGTTAACTTATGAATGCAAAGGAAAACACTAGCACATCATAAATTACACCGTTTTTGGCACTTTCCTTAAGCACTATAGAAATATGTAGGTATTTTTTCTGTAAAAAGAAGGCAAGAAGCCAAGTGGCAGGATATCTGCTGAGAAAGCTGAGAAGATGAGTCTCAGAGGAGAAAATGGGAGACAGCAGGTATGTGTGAGTCACTATTGCTCCTGCTCAGCTGGAGAATGCTGTCTGCTGAAAGCAGTTTTTCTCTGTACACCGCTCCTTGTTGGTGTGATTTGTGTAGAGAAGCGATGCCTTTTTCTCAGCTGACCACTCTAGCGTTCCGCTGCCTTTCATATTTTATGCCAGTTCATCTTTTACTGCTTTATAACCTCAGCTGGCTTGCAGAAGCAACATCTCTGTCATTCGGTGTGGAGACATTTGGTGGTCATAGCAGGAGGCCCTTGGGCAGTGAAGGCTGCCTTCAGTGGAAGAGAGCTTACAAATGCCAAGCTGCAGATTCTCTAGCTTTTGACAAAGCAAACACGACATCTACAGCTTTCTTGGGTTAAGATCATCCCTCCTGATACAACTGATTCCTGGAGCTGCACCAAAGCTAATTTTGGTAAATTGTTTCATATGTGTGTTAAAATAAAGGCAGAAGTAAAAAAAAAAAAAAAAAAAAAAAAAAAAAAAAAAAAAAAAAAAAAAAAAAATTCTAAACAGCATTATTTCATAAAAAAAAAAAAAAAGCAATTTTTTCATGGTGTTGCTAATATGTGAGTTACGAATACTCTTTTAGACAACATTAATTCTTTAACATTTAGCATTAAAACACTTTCAGTTGTTTTCTCAGAAGGATGCACGTGGAAGTAGACCTACTTATGTTCGGTGCTCTCATACAGATATTTTTGCTAGGTGACTAACTGGAAAAATATTTAAATACTTAAAAATAAACTGTCACTTCAAGTACAGTGAATAAACCGTCCTTTTTATGAGAGTCATTTGAAAACATAAATCCCAAGTATGTTTTCTCATAACCATTTAATTGAGATGCAACTCTGAAAGCGATACTGAATCTTTTCCATGATCCAGCCACAGATGTTCTTGCATTAAGGCTGTGGTATGAGACAACAATAAATGAAATTGCAGCTACTGCAGCAAGTATTAGGGGGAAATGAAAATTCCTGACTCAGAGGAGTAGGGCAATGACAGAAAGACTCCTCATTATAGATCTTTTCATATGAAGAAGAATGACTGGTAAATGAGGTTTGTGTGACACAAAGAGGATGGAAACAGTTGGACATTCATGCAGAAATTATGCTCAGTGTACAAAACAAACAGAAGAATGGGGAATACTGAATTTGCATTTCTTAACTAACTAAAAGAGTGTGGAGATGGCCTCTGAAGTGGATGGCAGATATCGTCAGCAAGAGGAAGGTATTATTTACCTTTGGCACTATTTACCTTGAGCATTATTTAGGTTTTAGTGAAGAGGACATTTTCTATAACCTGTTTATTGACAACTTTTTCTGGTGTTTGCTTTAGTTTACTCGCTGTACAGAAGCTTGCAGGCTTTCTGAAATGCTGATGAGCAGTTCTGTAACAATGAGCAATCTCCAGTATTTTTACCAGTTAATCCAATAGCAAAGTGTAAAGTAATTATGGTGGGATTTGCTGTTAGTCACACACAGGTGTAGTTATTTTGGCACCTAAGCAGGGCTGGTCCTGCTGTGATTCACAGTCTGCAGTGTACGAGACTGTTTGGTTTGTTTTACTTGAAGCAGTGTGAGAAATGCTGCCGATGTAGAGATGGAGGACAATGTGCACTGCTTAATAAACAAAGACTGAAGCACCAAACTGTTTGCAGCAATTTGAAAACTCTCACCAGTCTCATTTTCCCAACGTGACTGAGGAGTTCAACATGCTCCGTTTTGTTGTTGTTTCCCCCTTTGCTTTGAGCTGTGTTCCAGCCTCTTAAGGCAAGGTTGTTTCATTTTGCTGCTAAGTGCCCTTGGGAGGTACGAATTTCCCTGTCTCCCAGAGCTCCCATTGTCTGCCTTTGGGCCAAAGATGCTTCAGCATTTTTTCCGAGCACTTGAAGAAATAAAACTTCTTTGTGAGATGTTAAGGAGAGAGAAAGAAAGAAGGCTGTCTTTCAGTCAAGTGTACTTCCATACCGTATGTGTGTGCAAGGAGGGAGTCCACTCAAGGCACTTGAAATGATTTGCTTTATTTTAAATATTCATATAATTAAAGATCTCGAATAAGCTACATAATCAATACATACAGGAAGAAGATGACACTGGAATTTCAGACAGGTCATTTCATGTACTTGCAGCTGTCCACACGCTGGTCTTCACCACTATCCAGTAATTCGTTCAAATCTACACTGTCATAAATTGTCATTAATTAGCTTCACCTACAAGTCAGTCTCTGCCTACAGTGGCAGTCACTTCATTATCTTCTGGTATATTTCAAACAATAGAAATGATTGAAACAGGAACTCCTACATTTCTATGGAGATTAAGAACAGCACACCACCCTGTAATTTAGGCAGTCATGCAGCAGTTTGCATTTGCATTGGCAGAGTAGTGCAGATTGCATTGAATTACTTCATAAAAATATCTTCAGGTTCTGAAGTCATGACTTCATGTTTGGTTGTTGGTTTTTTTTTTTTTTTGTCTCTAAGTTCTCTGTCTGCATTGTTAATCAGGAGGGTGTTGCTTTAAAGCAATACAGCACATTCACAGAAGGATGTCCGTTTTCGGTGTCAGTGCAAAGACTGCTGTCAGGATTATTGGCCAGAATAGCGCATGAGGGGGAAAAAACAGGCAGCAGAAGTTTAAGAAACTTATTCAGTGCTCAGAGCTGGTAGAATTGCTTTAGAAGAACTTGTTTGGGGCCTAATTCTGCAGCTGTAACTCATGTCAGTGGTGCACTTTGTTTCAGGATTTTGAAGGAAAGGAATGTTTTCAGAACTGGATGTTTGTTGATAACAGGTCTACCAACTTCTAAGATGTATTTTGTTTTAGCTTTATAAAAACATTTGCTTTATACACAAGATAGTGTATTGTCATTTGAGATATATAACTTGTTATCAGCTCGTGATAGGGCAGAATACTGTAGCTGTGCTGAAGACTTGCTAGAAACCTCAGGGTAGCAGTAAGCCAAGTATTTCTGTTGCAATTTATACTTTGCAGATGCATTTTATGTGCATTTCCATTAAAATGTGTAGATCCTGGGTGCAAGTTGCAAGCAAGTAGGAAGTTGTTCTACCTGGTGCTTAGGACTCATTACTTTTTCATTACTTTTTAAAATACATAGATTGGTCTCAGATGTTGACGTAGAAGCAGCTTGGTATCTTTTCATAGCAAACTTCTCTAAGCATCAGTGTAGTCAGGTGGGCGGGAAATAAATTTAATATAATCTTGTAGTTTTATACTGATATCTTCCTTTCACATGGAGGATTCCTTAATTCACCCAGTCATTTGATTGATGCAGGAGAAATTCCTCACAGAACTCTGGAGTGTGATGGAGTTCTTGTGGATTCATGAAGAACATCAGTGAGCTGAGCAGGATGGGCTGGATTTAGTGTGTGAGGAATGGGGCTTTACCCAACGAGATATGAAAGTCGTGTATTAATCTTAGATTGGATTGGCTGGTGAGAAGATGGAAGAGGAAATGTCAACTTCCTTTATTACTTATTCTGAGCAATATTAATTACCTATTTTGTGATGAAAAAATGCAGCCACATGCAGAACCTAGCCAAGCACCATCCTTAATCCAATCAGCCTGATGTATGCAGAAAGTTTACAGAATGACCTTGTGTGTAATTACTCATTTGATGGCTGTTAGTAAATGGCACAAATGGAATCTGACATACATTATAACACATTAATGAATGCCTTCCTCCCTCCATCTTCTGCTGTACAGAAAAATGATTTTAATTAAGACTTCCGTGATTAGTCATTTAATCAGTCATTAGGCCAATACAGATGGAGTCAATTAATTTTTTTTACACTTGAATAGAGATTTGATGCTACTGCAAACCATACAATCTATTTTTTTAACATTGTATCATGGGCAATTGCCTTGATGTCTGTCTAGTAAGTGTACATTATTCTTGCAAAAAACTGGATAGCATTTACAGCACATCAACGATGACTTCTATAGGTGTGTTTTATTACTTGCTCTCCAGATTTCAATGAATTAGTTCAGTTCTGAATTTAGGCTGGTGGTTCTTGTTTTGAAGCGTTCTTCTGTTGTTTTTTGTTTTTTTTTTTAAAGAGCAGTAGGGCAGAGATGCCTTTGAAAGCTAAATGTATTCATCTGCTAATGAAGTATCGTCATTTGTAATAACAAAATGCATTTCAGCGCTAGCTTTTGTGCGAGAACTTGAAATCTCAGAATGGTTGTAGTTGGAATGGGACTACCAGATCCCCCAGCTGAGCCACTTGCCAAGGACTCACCCAGATGGCTGCTGAGTGTCCAGGGAGGGAGACATACTCTGTGATCTTATGCTCTGCGAGAAGAACAACTGCAAATGGAAGAGTGAGAGTTTTTGTGCAGAAAGCACGCGGTTGTCTGGTGCGTCTTGTTCGTACCTTAAATGGGGTTGAATAATTGCTACTGAGTGGTTAATCAGTAAGATCCTGATGTTAGATTAGCCAGTGACACTAGAGAAGATTGCAAAAAGAGTGACTTACGAGTCCATCTCTGATAAAATTAAATGATTAGAAAGGACAACTGAGTGCTGAGCAGTGTGACCTCTTAATGGGGAACAGAAAGGTGATTTGTATGCAGAGCTCCATGGAATGGAGGCTTGAAACAAGCAGAAGTGACCAGAAGAGATCCCTGCCACATGATCTGTTCACTCCAACTCCACTGTAAATTAAAAAACAAAGTAATTAAAATTTGCAGTAGCAAATGGGCTGAAGAGTCTGCTTGCAGCAAGTAGCTGTAGCACTTGTCCTGTCTGTGGGGCTGCAATGGGCTGTCCAGGCTTGTTAGAGCAGCTCCTCCCTGTGCCCCTCCTTGGTTCCCTTGTCAATTTAGTGCCCTACTGCAGGTATGCAAAGGAAAAGAAATAGATTGATTTGTGTCTTTTGTTTCTTAAGAAAGCTTTTAAGGCTTGAAAAATGAGCCCTGTCTTGTCTAGCCAAGGAATAATAAATAAAAGCAGGTGTGAGGTGTTGGAATTGAAAACAGCTGGATGTGACGGATGTGATCTGACTTCTCTAGAGCTTCAGTCTTTAATCCCTGTGGCTCAGTGTGAATATTTCCCTACTGAGGCAATGCAGAAATAATAAATAGAACACAGCATATGGAAGAGTTCCTAGACTGAGGAGGGAACAAACCTCCATTAACTCTCTTTATGCTGACTTTTCCTTCACTTTTATATACACCTCGGCAAGCTTCCATTATGCATGCTGCTAATCTTCAGTGTTTGCAGCGAGGCACGTTGTGCTATGACAAAAAACTATGTTGAAACTGGAGCCTACCTTAAGTCAGAGCTGTTTCTTGAAGACATACAGTGATCACCTCCACATTTTCAATGTGGCTTTTTCACGTGAATATTTCCCAATTAAACACTGAATCATCCCTGTAAATTGTCATCAAATTCCCCTCTGTGCCAGTAAAATGATCTAATGTTGCATTAATATATAGAACAGTCTGGCCTTATTCCCTTCTTGAATCTTGTTAAATCCTGACCCTTGTGATCTGCCTGAGGATGGGTTTGTCTGCTGAAAAAACTCTGCCATCTAATTTAGACAGTTCTGCACAAGAAATGTGCAAGTAGAGCAATTGAGTTGATTAAAGCTAATGTGATAACTGAGATGACATCAAATGATGCAACGACTCTGTTTAAGAAAGCAGCACTGAGAAGCAGGCTTGGTACAAGCCTATCCTATAAAGTGTCTTTCATTTAACCTGGGTTTTAAATGTGCTTTGTCTTGGAATAAATTGTTCAGCATCAATGTCAAGTAGTATAAAAGAAATAAAGAAATGCCGACTGAAGTAAATTGTTTGAGGGTTGTTTCTTTCATGTTTGTATTTGAAGAGTGGTGATAAGGTTTATTTGGGTCACACTTAGAAGCTGTCTTGCAGAGCAGACCATTTAGAAGAACGTTTTGGAACCCTGCTGTTTTGACATATATTCCAAGAAGGCTGTGCCTAAAGAAAATCATAGGAAATGCTGTGATAGAGTACCAAATCATTGGATTTATAATAGGGAACCAGTGGTGAGAATTCATTATACATTCACACCTGCAGATAAAGAGCATCTAAAATCAGAATTTTTATTCCACTCATCTTTGATCCTGATATTATTAGATGATATTAGCATCATCCTACGCCGTGTTCTGGAATTGGAGCAGTTATGAATTCCATCCATTAACTTTTTCATAGAAGTCATTCTTTCTGTACAGCAACTGCACCCCATATTTAGAGCAGTAGTTCTGGATAGTGAGACTCCTGTTCCTCGCATACAGGCTGGAAGTACCTACTGAAGGGCTGTAGCAGCCATCATCATCATGTGATGCTTTACAGTGCCACAAAGAGGTTACAAGAAAGCAGTAAGATCCATCACCTGGAAGTTTTAAATTGTACCCTGGGGAAAGTTGGAACAGGAATGCAAATTTTTGTCTATTGTTTTAAGGGAATTAATAGCTTGCTCAGATGAAGGCAATATTATTCAAAGCTTTACGGACAAGTACGGTACAAATGGTGTGAAAACAATTAAATACCTCACAGCAGTACCACAGAGCCACCAAGATATAAAGCATTCACTTTTTGGAGCCCCTCTTACGGAGCTGTGAGCTGGGGTGCCTTCATACAGGTGCAGCGTGCCTGTTTTCTTTCCCAGCTCAAGAGCTCGTTTGTGCAATTTTGAATGATTAACTGTGAAGACTTAAATCAAACTTGATGGCAGATTCTACAGCCCCTCCTGTGATATATTTGATCCATGGCTGCTGAAGTTCTAACAAAGAAAAAAGAAAATGATACTCCATTTCTAATTAAAGAAGTAATTTTCCTTTGCAAGTAGACTTTTTAGCTCAGCTGCAGCGTTAAGGATCAATGGGTTGTCAGATGTATGTCTTTTTAATAAATGCTAGCTGAGATGACATTAAAGTGATAGACTGATCACTGTAATCAATGCAATTCAAAATTGCTTTATGACTTAAATGAACTTGGTTCCTTTCTGTGATTCTCCTACAGTTAACATTGTATGAGCAATGAAGTACAAGGTTACATCCTCATTTGATGTAAAAAGTAATGATATAAAATTAAAATATTTCACGTGGGTGCAGGCTTTGCTGTTTAACTCCTATTTTTGTGCAGTTCAAAGGACCTCACTATGAAGTGTTATGGCAAAAAGCAATAGGAACAAAAAGTACACTTAAAGCAGAAGAAAACCATGCTAAGCTTCCCCCTCCCAGAAGGAAGAAGTAGTGGCCAAGGCGTATTAAGCTTTTTATTTGCTGTGAACGCTGACATCCCAAGATGCAAAAATTATTCAGCCCAAAGGCAGTCAGAATTCTTTCTTTGTATTTAAATGTGAATGTGTGGCTCATCTGTAAAGAAACAACTACGTGTATCTTGTGCAGTGGCTGTGTGCCGAATGCAAGCATAGGGTTATGTGAAATGATGCTGATGTGTTCCAGCCTCCTGTCAGTGCACCTGCCCTGGGCTCTGACAGGAAGGCTGCCCTGCTGCTGGTGCATTACGTGAAGATACAGGAGGGAAATGTGACACCAGAGAAGAGCCTAATTCTGAGCTAAGGAATCTTCACACACCATATTCTCTCGGTATAATCAGTGCCTTTAAAATCTACTTATGTGCAAAACTTTTGAACTCTTTTCTTGTTCCGGATTTATTTTTTCAAAACCCCAGAGGTTCTGTAAGAACTCCTAGGATCCTTGTAAACCCTTTTATTTCTCTTAAAGCTGGCAGACTGACAGGCTTTAGTTATTCTTAGTGCTAAATTATTTATCTTCCTTTTCCCTCCTAGCCCTGACTTCTGAATCTTTAACTTGACTCTTGGGATGTATCTGACGCTATTTTTTCTCCCATTTAATGTGAAGCAATTTTTATCTTTTAAACTTTTTTTATCGTTGAAATTGTAGGTGTGAAGTTTGAATGTGTAAGTACATTTAAGATGAGGTGACCATCTCAAATGGAATGATGTATCTAGGTCATACGGGTTATTTCATGTTTAATTGTATGCCATTCTCAAATGGCTTTGTAACACAGTGCAGTATGCAGTATATGTGACTGATTCAGGAGGTGCTTTTTATAATTATTTTTATGATTTTTAATGTACAATTTTTTGTCACAAGTATTTATGTCTTTTAGTTTCGTACATGTGGGTGATATCTGACCTATTCAGACAAACAAGGCAACATGGCTGATTAAAAAGAGCATAAAGGATCTGAACTTTACTATGGTATTGTTTTGATAGTGGCCAAACATATCACATGAAAGCTAACACAGCAAACATTTCAGGAGGAGGAAGAGTCCTGAACTGTCTTCTGAGCTAATAATAACAAGCTAATACCAACATATACATAAGCATTATTATGAGTAGCAATAATCTTATTCTACTCCTTAGGTGACATCCAAAGAATACAAGCTATAAAAGGATCAGCACCTCATAAAGAATTCTAAGGCATTGCAAGGGAAAGAGTTTTTTTTTTTTCCTTTCTATATTATCACGTTCATCAACTGAAATGCTGTAGAAACTGGTTTATAGTGTAATTTCAGGCATGGATGTATTGATCATGAATATTATGTCAATTGTTAAATCACTTCTAAGATTAGTAATAAGCCAGTCCAATCATCCTAAAACTATTTATTTTGAAACATATATCTTCAGTATCTTGAGTAACTGTCTGGTGTGTCGTGTTCCTGCAAGTTTAGGTACAATTTTAATTAGAATTCACTTGTTTCTGGCATTCTCCAGAACTGTTATTCATCTTGCCTATGGCTATAAACATGATTGTGGAAGCCTATTTTTCCTACTCTTAGCACCAAAAAATCAAGTCGTGTATGGAAGGAAGCATTCCTTGAAGTTTGTTATTAGCATAAATATAAATAACATGAGGTGTAAATAAAGGCATGTATCCATGCCCCAGTGTAGCAGAAATGCTGAGTCAAGCTTGCACCAGTGATGGAGCACCTGGTGGGAAGGCAGGGCCAGCCCAAGGGAGCTCAGGTGCATGCAATGTACTGAGTGATCAGAAGGGCTGGAGCCAGGATCCACCCCTTCCCAGCCCTCATTTAAGGGTTGGCAGTGGAGGCAGGGGGGTCTTGGTGGAGATCCCTGCATACCTGAGACCTTCCAAAGGTAAGCAGCTTCTTTTCTTTTATTTCTGTGCCCAGGGCTGTTGTATTTGAGCAAATTCTGTCTTGCTGCAGCTTTGGACCTTACTGCTCTGCTGTCATTGCTGTGCTTTCCATTGTGTTACACCCAGAGAAACAGGAGAAGTAGTGCAATTTGCTATCTGAAAATATTATGTCATCTCCTGAAGGCAGACCCTCAATTCACGCCAAACAATATCATTGAATTATGTCAGCAAAGCTGCACCTATTTGTTTAAGTCCTGGAACTGGTAATTACTGACCAAGCAGCACTAGATAAGCATTTCCTGAAAAGGCATTATGTGTATATATGTGTGTGTATATATATATATATATATATATATATATATATTTGATATATTTGTATTGATATATTAAAAGGATATTAACAGGCTTTGCGATTTCTTCAAAAACCAAAAAATAATTTATTATAAGGGTCATGCTTCCTTGATATTTGTGCTCCTGTGAGCTTTAACCATCATATACATACATGGATAAGAATAATGGAACGGAATAGTGTCCTGTGGTCAAAGAGGAGATTCTTTACAAAATAACAAACAAAAAATAGGAGGTATTCTTTAAGGGGTATGGTTAATTTCTCCCTTATTTGATGTTTGCAGCCCTGATTTTGGAAGTTTGCACTTCAGCTCTGCTACCCCATGTGAAAATGGTTCTGCCATTCCTCCCCAGCTTAAAGCTGAGAATCTCCATGCACGTGGATGTAAAATATGCAGTGTTCAAAATGCATCTTGTTCATCTTAAACTCTAATTCTGTATTTATTCATCTCAAATTACTGACAAGGAGGATCTCCCTATCTTGTAGGATTATTCAGATGGCATTGTGTGATGCTTTTCTGTTTTGTTTGTACCCATGTTAGCATTACACAGTAAAGAAAGTTCTGGTTTTGAAGTCAGTGACCTCTGAAGGATTTGGAACTCTGAAAGTTTCACTGGTGGAAAAATATCCGATATCACATTCTGGAAAGCCTATGGCTCGTTAACTTATGTCTATTAATGGCTGCAAAATTCATAAACCTTTACATAATGATTTTCTTTAAGTGCGGTATTATTAATTTTTATGGTAATTTTACTATTATTTATGATAGTCAAAAGAGTCTGTTGGAAAAAAAGATAATCACCCAGGGCTTCTAATTTGTAGATCCTTCTAGTGCCTTCTAGTAATTGTTGCAGGCTCTATTAAAGATTAAAGGGGTTACAGGATTTGACTTTATAAGGTGAAAGTAATTCTTTGAAGGGAAAGTTGTATTATTAGTAGTGATTGGAATTGATTACTCAAAGAACTGTAGTAATTCATTCATGCATTCTATTCAGTCTCTCTTTGAGCCTTTAAAACGTATCTATCTTAGTCTGTGGGATCCTACTTTCTTTCTATGTCTGCTTACCATTATGACAGCCTTTACATTCGCTCAAAAAACCAAAAATAAATATGAAACCTGTGATTAGAAACATTTCAGATGCTCACGTTAGAGGGTCAGTGCTGCTTATCTGATGATTGAGAACTTGTGTTAATAGCAGCAGCCTGAAATCCAGGTCTCACTGAAGATCCACACAGGAAGGTCAGACTGGGTGCTCCTTTAACATTATTTCCATTCTGTAGAATCTACCTCAAATTTCAGGGGCTCCACCTGTGGCTGTGTGCAGTGTGTGAGTGCCCTGCTGTTGTCTGAGTTTGGCCTGTCTGCTGAAGCAGAACAGTGGCTGTGTTCTCACCTGTTCCAGTGTTTTGAAAGCTGTCATTATTTTCCGGAAGATTTTAAACTCATAGGTGTGGATGTTATCAATTTCAGGACTATTTTAATGAGTCCTCAGCTGAACTTTCTCTGTTGCTTTGCAGAGGGTTGGTTGCCTGTTTGTCGGTCTCAGTCAGGGCAGCTTTTCATGGGAGCTGTGCATACATTGATGCTCATCCAGTTTTACATCTATCAGCAGGCACATAGGGACTATTAATGCTGCTCATGGGCATTAAAGGGAGATGTGTGTGCATACATGTGGGACTTGGCCTATTATTTTTATTATTACCTGAGATCTTTTGAGAGAGAGGATCCTAGAGATATGGTAGCTATTATTAAAATGTTATATTACCCTAAATCATTGTTTAAATCACCGCTGAGGTATCTCTGCTATTTTATCTGTATATTGTCTTGAGAGGTTGTTTCATATGCTAATGGATGATGCTCCTAAGTGGTAGCACAAGTTGTCATGCTGTCTACTCGATTACAGCTTTCTATTAGCAGATGTAACAGGTTTTGGCACTGGATTTGTGCAGTACTTTCCATACTTTGTTTTGCTTTTTGTTATGACTTTTTTCCTTTCGCTTCTCCCTGTTTATGTACTGAAATGTCTGGAGGAGGTTTTGCTTTACTCTTTCACCATTAAAAATGCCTTCTCCCCAATTTTCCCTCATTTCCTTCATGCTGCTATGTGCTTTAGGTCCATGATGTGTCCATTCTTGGGCCAGATGCTCTCACCTGCCTTTGAACTGAATTTTTCCAGGAAAAGAAAACAAAACTGAGAATGTTAAAACATGATCTTTGGAAGTTCTTGGTAACCCTGTGATAACTCCTCTCTGTGTGGTTATTAGCCTTTGAATTTCCTCCCTGTAAGGACAGTTTTGTACCTCTGTGGATGGGGAAACAGAAATGAGATTAAAGTAAAGCAAGGGGTTGCAGAGTAAAGTAATGCAAAGGATGCTGCCTTGGCAGTAGCATCCAGGAACTTTGACGTTTTTAGATCCTTGCAATGTGACTGAATGGTAGTTCTGTTCTTTTGCATCTCGCTTTCATGAGATCTTTCTGATTCTAACTATTACTGCATGCTATTATTTGACCTTAATAGAAAGTCCCTTGCTGTGGAAGAACTGATTTATCTACTAGTGTTGTAGATCTGTGGGCTCCATGGCATTGCTTGCTGCCTTCTCTGTAGGTAAATACACGCCTGCCTATTTCTTTATTAGTCAGAAAGAAGATGTATTGTGTCCATTATCAAATATATGATCAACTGCTATGTACTGACCAGAAGTTAAATCAAACTCAGTAATCAGGCTTTATCCTGCTCTGGACTTTCCAGATTTTCTCATTTGTCCTCTGAAATACGCTTCTTAATGAACAGGAAGCCTGGAGTATGCCGTCTCTGTGCCAGTAGGCCTCGTTAAATGACCATTTGTGAATTTGTTTTAAATTCCAGAATAATGAGCTGGGTTTGCTATTGATGTCATGGCAGCTCTCGGTACGAAGAATCAATCTTGCACTTTCGATTTGCTAAATCAAGTTTTAACAGTAATCCTTTTCTAGGTTAGCTAAATCTGAACAACCACATGCTCTAACATCACGTCTCTTGGGAAAGTGAGCTACACACACTGTCTTTTTTAGAAGTGGGATTCTCTTTCTTCTGATGTCGGTGCAGAATTCTCATTTCTGGATGTGTCACTGAACCCAGCGGGATCGTTAGCCCTCTTCCTGCTGCAGCGCACACAGCAGCTCAGTAAAACGAACAGAAAGTCCTGATCATTCTTTCCCCAGTGATATTTGTTGGATCATCTCTGAGGATTATGTGGACTGTACTTAGCGTCCAAGATTTCAGACTGTCATAATGTGAGGATAAATGAGCTGTCTTGGTATTTTTTAGTGTTTCTGTGGGTTGGTGCTGTTTGGTTTGTTTTTGTTTTTTTCCAGTGGAAACTGCATGCTGCTGTGTGTTGTTTGAACACTAAGTTTGAGAGTAGCAGGGGCTGACAGAGTTCTGCAAGAGGAGAATATTTAGTGCTTGGCCTTCATGTACAAAAGTGTTGTGTGGCAAAACTCTGCAAAAGTCCTGTTTTGAAAATTGTGGACGTATGATTTTAGTGATAGTTTGGATTCTGTTTTCATGTAAGCAGAAGGACTTTGCTGGAGACTAATATCCCAGAGTTGCTGGTGCAAAGCAACTGCTATCTGTTAGTGCTATTTCAAGATACATTTTTTTAATTTGATTTTTTTTTGACTCTTCTGCTGAGTACAGTCTTCATAGAGACGAAGTAATTTGAAGTTGAGAGTTTCTCCATAGCTTGGGAGCTGTGCAGAATGGATCATTCTTGCACTGAATACTTTAAGACTCCGTGTAAAGCAGGAGAAAGAACTGAAACGTTGTTAACACACAAGTTACACAGATACTCATGTATTGTCATGCTCTAAAGAGCATTTTAAAACAAGCAAACAATGGGAACGAACAGGAAAGTAACTAAAGATAAGCACTGCAGCTGGTTGTATGGGCATGGTGCAGCCAACATCAGTAGAGATGAGGCTATAGCACTGAAGTTGGAAAATAGCAGCCTCTCATTCAGTAGGCTTCTAGCACGGATAACTTTCTTAAGTGTCATTTTCAAATATGAGTTAAGATTGGGATTCTTGGCTTGCCAAATGCAAGCTGTCATCCTTTGTTTTCTGCTTAATTTCAGATTCTATGAATAAAAGAAAAATCAGAGACAAATACGTATCAGAGACAAGCAATAAATAATGTACCGTAATGGCCAGTGTTTGCTTGGAAACTGGGAGACAAATTGTTCCAGAGGCACAGTTTGCCACTGGTTAGTGCTTTTCTATAAGGCAGGGGTGCTGTGGTTGCCATGGCAAGGTGTGGGCTTCGTTACAAGCTCTATAAATAGTGCCATCGTTGGCCACGGTGCCAGGGGAGATCCTGTTCTGGGAGGTTTTATTTTGATCATGGTCAAAGAGTCTGATCTGCTGACTTACGTGATAAATGGGCCTAAAGTAACCCATCTTTGGATTTCTCCCCGATGGAAGTTTTTGCCATAGATACAGTGATTTTCTGATAAACCCTAAGCACTTCTGAACTCCTGCATTTCCATGATATGAATGAGTTTGGTCTGTCTCTTCAACCTTCTGGTTCACAGGCTATCCCTAACCTTAGGAGACCTCAATGATGCACACAGACCAGAACTGAAATTTAGAATATCTGACCTGGATTAAAAAAAAAAAAAAATTGCCAAATCTCTTATTGTCTAAATTTTCCTCTGTCATTTGTAAGAATGGCAGATGTGGATTTTCTGTCAGTTATGTCAGTGCAACAACCTGTGTAGGAAATTCTATAAATGTTTGTTATGGAAACATTTGGTTAATCACCCCCATAACGTGTTTAAAAACAGTCTGCCACATAATGCATGATACTGCATTACAGGCAGCCACGCCAGGAGAGGGTCCTGTTCTTTGCACATGAATTTGTCACAGAATGTGCTTGCTGGATAGCAGACATGGAATGATTCTGTCCTCTTCGAGTCCTGGTGAACAGTGGTGTAAACTTAACCCTTTGTGTTGATTTGTGGGATAGCATTGAAAATTGTATTTTTCTGTACACTCTTCTCTCTGTTGCATCACTTTTGATTCCAAAGTCCATTATCAGGGGTTGTAAATAAGTCTTGTCTGGACTGACTTGTCAGTAAGCATGACCCAAAGTTGCAAGGAACCTTCTTCCATTACTGTGAGGGGAGGTTGTGTGTGAAACAATTCCCTGAATTTCAGCATAATAATTACTTTAAATATAAAAGCCTTCCTCCCAGGCTTTCAGTTGCTCCAAGCAAAGCCTGGGTGATATGTGAAGGCTGAAGAGATTGTTGCACTCCTATAGGAGCAGTATGTGTGTAGCATCTTGGCTCTCTTGATGTTACAAATACATACATAGAGTTGGGCAGAATGGCAAATGGAGCTGCATGTGACTCCTGGGGACCTTGCTGAAGGAAATGGCTGAGATAATTAAGAGCTAAATCTGAAAAAACGGTGCTGAGGCCAGAGCAGTACAGATTTAGAAAGTTGTGAAGCATTTATTAGCCCTCGTCTTGTAGCTGAGTGAAATTTTCAAAGATGTTTCTTCTTCTGATGTTTCTTCATAGAAAATGTGCCCTCAGTGAGAGGAGCTTTTACACTTTGTGACAATAGCAGAGGGTTTAGTGCAGGAAAATAAGATGCATGAACAGATGAATTCCATATGGAAATAAATGCTTAGATTTGGCCTTGTTAGGAGCTTTGCCATCATGCGCTATGGCAAGAGGGTACCTGCAGTAACAATCTCCAAGCAGTAGTTTTGCCCATTTCTCCTTCTGATGCTGGAAGAACATGATGTGTATGGCAGTGAGATAAATTACTCTTTCTTATTTGTCAAAGAATTTGGTGTTGTTTCACACATTATGTTCAGATCATTGTTTTACTAAATTCCTTGGCTTCCCTTCAATTTCTTTCAAAATAAACAAAGCTCAAATGAAACTTTAGATGTTTATAGAAATACAGAAGTCAAATCAACGTTTTTCAACTCTTTGGACTTAGTCTGACAAAGCTGAAAGCGCAGGAAGCAACTGCAGTATAAATCTTTTCACTGGAACTGTCTGAATTGGATGTGAATTTGTGATTTCAGGAGTGCTCAGCGTTGGGTGATGCACGTTTTCTTACATAATGCTGAGTGACAGTTCTGGATATTGTTTTAAGAGCAGAAGCAGAGCAAATGTGTCATTTCCACCTTGGAAAGTTCACTGTAGTTTTGCTGTTGATGTTGCTAACCGCGCTGCTTGCCTGTGCTGGTACGGCTTAAACACCTCTTAATTAAGAGCTGGGCTGAGTTTTCCCAACCAGTGCAAGTATAGCTGAATTGCTACTAAAAGCCAATCAGTTTCCTCTGTTACTGAATCTCTGGTTAAGTAGTAGCAAACATTCATTGTGCGATTCTTTACCCCTTTGGATAGTGGGATCTTCAGCTAGCCATCCTCCCTGCAACGTCAGTGGAAGTATTGCATGAGGATTATGCTGTTAGGAGTTTCATAATATCTAACCATCATCCTTATGCCCCAGCTGTTGTTATGAGCTGTGTTCCCCCCCCTCCCTTTTCCATCACACTTAGGTTTAAAAAAAAAAAAAAAAAAAAAAAGTAAAAAAAAAGACTTATAGAACTGGCTATACCTGAAGGCCCTCTGCTCTAGAATGAGGTTTGTGTATGCTTTTTAATATTAAGCTGGGAAGTGAAGGATTGGAAAATGTTACAGCTGTGGTATGGGGATTTCTGAGAAGTGCAATGAAAGCTTTATCCATAACACTTCAAATATTGCCATTGTTAATGTATTCTGAGAGGGCCATATACCGACAGCAAGCTTCTAGGGTGTGCAGCCATAGAAATGCTGTCTCTTTGTTTTTCATTCTGTACAGGCAGTTTGGACAAGCAGTTGCTAAAGACCCTGTTTTAAAAAATGAGCTAACAGTGAACCTATCTGGAATATATTTTTGAAAAGTTTGGAGTGTGTCCATTAGCATGCAAGTACCAAGAAATATATCATAAAAGCCAGTTGGCCTCACAAACTATGAATCTAATACCAGTTAATAGTATCAAGTTGCAGTTGTTTTAGTGTTTTGTATGTAAGGGGTCAGAGTTCCAGCAAACATGTTCCTGGAGTTGCTGGCAGCTACAAGAGAGAGGCTGCTTTATTGCTCTTTCATAACTGTTCTGATTTCCATAGCCAAGAAACCACCATTAGAGTTTTTATTATTTTTAATTTAAAAAACACTTCAGAAAATACATTACACAAGGACACCTGCAGGAGCAGCAAAGTTCTGAAACTTTGGAAACGAATTCTGCTTTGGAAAGAAACATTATCTTTTATATGCTAAAAAAAAAATACAGATTTTCAAAACCTCTATTTATGGCTTTATAGCAGTGATAAATCTTATTTAATAAGCCATCTTTCTGCATAGTATCTGGTCACATCTCCACATGGCTTTTAAACCAAGAGCAATCTTTGCTTTTGTTGTCTTCACTCCCTTTTATTGCTTTTAAGAAATATTCTTATCCCAAACTTTAAGCACACACTCAGTTTCTAAAACATATCTGATGTTTTCCCCCTAAGTTTATCTCTTTAGTGAGTAGAGTCAGTAACTTTATAAGGGACTGCAGGTGTGATGGTCAGCTCTTCTGGTCACGTTTTGAGATGGAATTATAGACTCACAGAAATCAGATGGAGGAAAAAAAACCCTCTATTAGGTCATCCTGTCCATCTCTTCTGCCAGTTCAGAACTGCTTCCTGCATGTTCTCCAATGAGTTGTTAACTTCATTCTGGACAGTCCTCTTGAAAGGACTGCAAGTCTTTCCATTGATTCCCAGCAAGTCCATTCCACTTGTCTGTTTTCTGAGTCTTTTGTCAGGACCAGATTTCATCTGTTATTCCTGTAATGCAACTAATAACAATAACAGCAATTGGCATTTTTGTTCAGTAAATTATTTGAGTTTTGAGACCAAGCCTAAGTCTTCTGGTTTTGTTAAATGGCACCTAAGAACTTATGCAGTAAATTTCATTGGTTCTTGCATCCTCATCTCATGATTTCTGTGCTTTACAAATTGCTTTTAGGAATAGTTCTTGGTCTATGGTTCTTTCACAAACATCATTGAGGGTACCAGAGCTGAAATGGCAGCTGAACTGGTTAAGCACCAAACGTGGATTTTTATCTGTCCTAATAGGTTAAGTAAGTAGTTTTATCTGTTTGTGCCTCAGCTTGCAGTGTGAAAGTATTGTCAGAGGATAAAAGGACAGCAAAGTCTCCTTGCTCAGTAAGGCACTGCGAAGGTACAGGAAGCAAGCACACTGATGACCATCATTTAGTAACTTCATAGCACTTGAAAATGTAATCTCTGCATTCCCCTCTGCTGCTTAAATGCAAGATGAAAGATTTCACAATTGGTTGTGTGAGTACAGACTAACAGTTGATCGTTGCCCCTTATTCAAATGTTGAATATTGAAACACCTCCCCGCCTTTGTGTGAAGCAACACACGCTGGCTGTGCAGAGGTCGGTTGGTACCAAGCAGACTGTGTGAAAAGACTCCAATGCAGCAGATTTCTGTAAGGCATGGAGGAGCTGGGTTTGGGAGAAAACGGGCCTATGATTCTCTTGTTTCAGTCTGCAGCCATATGTTAATTTTCACATATTCTGTGAGTAGGGCAGAAATGCCTTCTCCATAGGGTATGCTAATGCTATGTGCATCACTTATGTGAATATAGGGCTCATCTGTCAGAGTTTTTCAGATAGGAAGAAAGCGCAGCTTATGCTTTGGAGAAGCAATGAGCGCAAACTGGAGGTACTTCATTTTCCAAAGAAGCCCTCAAGAATGTGATTAACTGGTGATGTGCAGGAGCCTGATCTCTGTGGTGCAGTCAGTGACGTGAGACCATGACCGGCATTTTGTCTGTGAAACTGCACATAGACAGAAAGGGAAGGAGAAAATTCTTTGATAAATCCAGACCTGTGCTGTTGCTCAGCAGCAACTGCATTTCATGTAATGTAAGCGGTGTGCTGTGGTGTAGGATGTGTTCTCCAGGAGGAGAGCTGGGTTTAGGGCATGTGCCACTCTGGATGTAGACAGGACTGGCCATGTTCTGTCATTCATATCAGATATTATCATAGTTCAGCCACGCTCAAGCTTGCAGGATAATGGAGCCAGGCAGTGGTGTTCCTGTATTTCCAGCTGAGTCATTCTTTAGGGAAAAAAAAAAAGCTTGATTGAGAAAAATCACTTTCTAGGCACTGATCTTGCAGCCTTACTCAGATGGTGACTACCTTTTCTTGATACGGGAAGGAGTGACAGTGCTTTAACTTCTTTTTTTCCCTTTTATTTTCCTAAACATTTAATGTAAGTAGCATTATTCTGATTGGTAGGAAAGTACAAATTTGACTAATAGAAGAGCTTTCCCTAATTTGCCGCAGTAGCTGAACCCTGAGCAATGAGCATCTGGTTTACTTTGGCTGTTTTTCAAAGCCCACAAATAGTTAAACGACCTCACAAAAAAATGAAAACATTTGTCTTCACTGTAACTGCAGTGTCTGCTCGGCAAGAACTTTTCTTTTAACCCTCTTTATGCTTTTTGAGATAGCTCAGTGTCTGTGACCGAGACCCAGCCTAAAGGGGATGTGAGGAACAAAGTGCATGGAAATAGCAAGGAGAAATAAGTTGTTCTGCTTCTGGATTTTAAAAATCAAAACCGTTTTCACTGTAACTTTTATTCTGATTTCTGTATCTTTTCTAAATAACGCATGTCAAAGGATGCAGAGAAGTGTTGAGGTTAAACTGGAAAAGCTCCTATATCTGCCTGGGGGACGAGGAGAATATCCGTGAGTGTGAGAGCTGCTGAGCCCTGGCTGTGTCCCAAGGCAGTGGGTATGGAGCTCTCGCTGTGCTTCCTGCCCTGGCTGGGGTCACCTCGCATGCCTTCTCCTTCTCCCCTTCTTCAAACTGCTTTGGGTTAACATCTGGAACATTTTTTTTCTAATCAACATAATTTCCTTAGCTAGAGGAGAGCATTCTTTTGATTGGGGAATTCCTGCAGTTTGAGATCAGCCAGAAAAAAAAGTCAGAGGCTCTTGGCTTTGCTTCCCTTCTCCCTCTTTTTTTTATTTCATGAAGAAGTGTGCCTGTAATTTCTGCAATCACTGCTCTGACTCCACAGAAGAACTCAGAATTCCTTAGAAGGATTAGCTGAACACAGCAAGTTCCAGGTTTTACTAGCAACCTTTGTTTATCCTCCGTTCTGTGTTCTTTCCATACAGAGAATTTTTGCTGCCTTAGACACAATTTTGTCCCAGTTTTTCCAGTTTTGTACTTGGCATGTAAGGATGAGAGAAAGATCTGAAAGGTAAATAATTGTGTTTCACTGATAAGGAAGGAACAGCTTTATTGGAATCATCTCAACTAGAGAAGACCTCAGCAACTGCTTCTCTCCCTTAAAACTGTATTTTTAAGGTCTTCTTTTTTTCTCACCCAAATTTTCATCTTTCTTGGTAACTTTTGGTGCAGCCGTGCTGTTTGTGGGGTTCTGTACTTCTGTACTGAGCTGGTGATCTGCGCTGTTTCTTGCCTTATTCTAGGAGTAGAATATAATGGTCTTGATAAAAATCAATTGAAAATGCATACACAGTGATACAAATAAAGCGTAAGGAGAGTTTTTCCCTTCTGCTGTATTGCAAGAGGTGATGCTGGCATTGCAGTTTGAGTCCCTTGAGGTCATTTGCCTTTAAGGACAGCTGCTGCCTCTCACTTTTTCCTGCAGTGCCTTTTCTTCCCCTTTAGGGTAGCAGTGAAGTTTTGAGATACAGACTGGTTTTGTGTGGGATTTTTGTGAGATGATTTTTTTTTTTAAGCCAGTACATTGTATAACTAATCCTATTACTAGTACCTTGAAAATCTATTGGTCTCATTTCCTCCTTCACGTTTATGTGCGTGTGCTTTTAAAATACATTTACAATTATAACAGCCTACAAAAAGCAAGGTATGCACAGTCACATTGAAAACACTGAGTTATATTCCAGTGGGAAACTGCCCAACATAATATTCTGCTCTAAAGCAAGTAATACCCAGCCATTAAGTTGTATTTCTTATCAGCAGGGTGCTATTGATATTAGAAGATGAGTGCATAAAAAGGAACATTCTGCAGTTTTCATCAACACGAATGCAGCAGCAGAGATGCAGCGTGCTGCATCCAGGCCTGCAGTGCTGGTGTTCAGAGGTTGCTGAAGCACTGGGAACTGGAGCACAGATTTTGAGGAGACTGGGCATGTCAGTCAGGTGTTTGTTTTTGGTGACCTTCCTATGAGCCATCTCTGCAGACAGCTTTAGCCGTGGCACCTGGGAGTCCAGCTGCTCACTGTGGTTGCTGTGTGCCATTGCTTGGCACCGTCTTGGTGAGGTTGGTGCTCTGCTGCTCTCCCTCTAAACTTTGACTCCTACCCACTTGCACAAGAAATTCAGAACCCTTGTGATTCAGTGATCAATCTCGTATAAGTGAAATGATCTTAATGTTTCTTTCCAAATGCCTTTTAGACTCAGTTCCTCCTTGGCTTTCCTTAATTTTGAAAAGCTGTTTTAAGTTTCTTGGCCTGATTTTTCACTCACATAGTTAATCTTCCCCCCGCTTCTGAGAAACTGCCAAATGTTTAAAATCTGCTTTGGTATTCCCTTGTAGAAAGGTTGCATTTACCAAAGTTCATCACTGCAAGCTATTTCTCATTTTTCAATGTATTTTTTGCTACAAGATCTTTTTAGCAAACAAAAAGAACTCCCATTTTACTATTACTTGCTGCTAGCAATACGAGCTGCCCTTGTACTCCTAGAGAATTCTCTACCCTAAGCACTGCTCTTGTTTGCAAATATTTCATCCAGTGCTGGGACTCTCTGGGCTTTTGCAGCCATTGGCTGCTTTTGCAGCTCATCAGATGTTATTAGACTGCGTGCTTTACGCAGATCACTCTGGAACTACTTAAAATGGGCTTGTTTCATATCTTAGTCAGCAAAATCTGTTTGTAACTTCAGGCTGATATTCAGAATTCCTTCCCTGGAAGGGGTGGTTCCTACTTCTGTCACAGCACTCATAGCTGACACTGCCAATGTAGTCTGCCCACTGTATGTTGATAGCTGCTTTGCCTTTTGCTGTAGTACACGTGGTGGTGAAACTCACATGGGCCCATGGATCAGGTGATCCCAAGACTTACTGCAAAGCACCAGCCAGAGATTGTGCCAAGGTACAGATTTAACTAAGAAGGGTATTTAGTGTGTAGGAATCTGGGCAAGGCAGATAGATTCTTCCATTGGATTTCATTGAAAACCTCATCGTCTGTCACTGATCATTTTGCAGCAGTAATGATTTATAGGTGGAAGTCTTCTTGTGTGAAGCACTGTTGCTGTCAGTTAATCTCTCTCCCATTGTATGTGGGTTTGTGCAAAAGGGAATTTGCTCAGCTTCTGCCTGCCAATGCATCCTGTGGAGCTGGCCATCTCCAGCAGCCAGCGCACAGTGCGTGCGTAATTTGCCTGGACAGCAGCTTGGCAGAGCACAGTCACAGCCCTTCTGTATACCTGCAGAATAAGTTACAGCCATACTTGCAAAACACCTTTTTTACAATAATACACTTCACTAGTTGCTCCTACTGAGCAGCCATTTATTCTACAGGCATATTCATTAGGATAATTGCGCTGTTTGGGGGATGTTCTGTTTTGTGAAACCTCCAGGTTATGGTTGGGTTTTGTTTTGTTTTGAATGAAGAGCATTTGCACACTATTAGTTTAATATTTTTAACTTCACTTGAACTTTAATTATTTGATTTGTGAAAGAGTATCTTTTTAGAGACCTGCATATAGTTTGATGGAAGCACGTGCTGTGCTATCAGCAAGGAGCATAGTTGGGATGTCACTATTGCTTCTGTGTTGTCTTTAACCTTTTGTTCTCAAGAGACAGCTTCTATTGTGAAAAAAATAGATCCTCAGGTTATCCCCATACATTATTAGGATGATGCATCCTCTGATTTTCGTTAGCAAGGTGTTCACTTACCAGCTATTCTTTCTAAGGTTTTGAAGTGGCACAGATTAATGTCTATTATTAAGGTCACAAATATTCAGCAAAATACTGCTCTTTCTCCCAAATGAAATAATTCTGAATTCTTTTGCAAATTCAGATTTCATGCACATCCAGGAGCCTGTTATTTAAGGGTTTGTTTGAAGGCTTTTTGTCTTTCATGGCATGTTTTCTTTCCTCTTACTTCACTTAGATCATTGGTTGTCTTGGAAATTGGAAGTTTTAGAAGTTTCTATTGAGCTGCCTGGGACTCAGTTATCAGCAACCAGTTGAGATTCTGCCTTAAAATGTGTTTTGCTTTTGGGCTGAGAGAATAAAAGAGAAATAAGTGTAGTATTTATGCTGCCCAAGCCAGCTCTTAGTGAATGCTTAACGTTTCACATTTGATTCTCGATCTGAGACTTGTGGCTTCTAAGCAATGTTTTGATTAAAAAGAAATAAAAAAAGTTTTGTTACTACTTGTCTCAAAATAAGAACCAATTGTATGTTTTAAAAACTGACTTCTGATTAGAGTGCTTACTTTCTGTATCTTTGTCTCAAGAGACATTAAGATGCATGCAATTTTTGACATAACTCGTCCTAACCTGAGTAACCAAAATTGAGTTTACCTAAAACTACCAGCAGTGTTTCTCACTGCATGCCCTATGATGCATAGTATACCCCTCCATATTTTTTATCTGCTATTATTATTATCTATTATTATCTATTATTTTTTTCCAAAAAATCTTCACTTAAAAAGAAATAAACTCACTTACTGAGTTTAATATTGTCTTTTTTTCTTCACTTCTTCATACATTCGTTTACATATGGCCCTTAAATAGCCTCACTGATGTGCTGGGGGAGCAGACCTAGGAATGGATTGAGTCTGGCACAGCCAAAGCTCTGCAGTCGCCTTCAGTTGCTGTAATGCAAAAATTCATCAGTGCTGATATGTAGCAACCAGACCTGGTTTCTAATTCTGCTGATTCCAGCATACATGGAGGCAATGTAGTGACAGTTAAAGTGTGTAGTCATGGGTTTGTTATGGTAATGTTGCATGCTGAAGGAAGCCCAGTTCTCTAATAACAATGTAGAACATCACTCCCTGTAATACATACGTGTTTCTGCTTGCGTTCCAAGTGTCACTGGGTGGGGCTGTAAGAAAAACCAAGAGCAGCTGTGGTGGTGAAGCAGGGTGAGTAAAAGTTTGAGTTATTGTTAACATATGTACCACTGTAATAAACCCCCAATTTGAGCACTTACATGAGCACAGCATATTGCTGAATAAACCCCCTCTGGATGCATTTGTATTCCAAAACATGTCATAAGGAAAGATTAACAATTTTGGAAAGGGATTGTTTCCTTGGGATGCAGATTTCATTTCCTTGCCTGGTATTCTTGGAAACCTTTCAAGAAGCTGAAAGCAAAATAATAGTAATAAAAAAATCTGTGTTAAAACCTGACCAATGTCTTGTTAATTAGCACAGCAATCAAGCCCAAAGGAGCAAAGTGCAAGCAAGGCAAAAAGTCATGGTCTTGGGAAGGCTGAGTTTTCTCTGTGAATTAGGCTAAAGAATTCTGGAGTTGATGCACTTTGGGAAGTTTGCAGTTTTACAGGAAAAAGTTTTGTTCTTGTAAGAGAATTTGCTTTATCTCTTGCTAAGAAACAATGTGAAGCAAGATTCTGGAAATAAAGAAATCTGACTGTGGCCCTTTGAGAAATGTGTAGGTCTTCCTGGTTTCACCTCTCAGTATTATCCTTCTGTCCAAATCCCATCTCAGCACTCATCCTCTGCAAGTCATGAAGACAAATCATGTAGTGACAATAGCCTGAATAATTTTGGGAGACAAAGGAATGAGAGCCAGATTTAAGCATAACTTGGAGAGGTGTCCTAACAGAGACCCCACAGTGAGAGTGAGATCTGAATCCTCTGCATTTGTAAATGAAGGCAAGAGATGAACTGATAGCAGTTTACTTGCTGATGGAGTCCAAGTGGAGGAAACATTCTATGAGTTCTATTGAGCTCTCAGCAGCTTTCTTAGATATATATTATTTTTTTTTTTATCACACCATCTGAGCTGTTACATCTTCATCCAAAGGCATTTTTAAATAATCTGCTAATGCTCAAAACTGGCTTTAAGTAGTAGCTTTCCAGCTCAGAGGATTCAGACGTGCATTAACCCTGATCCAGAACACACTGAAGCTCAGCAGATTTTAATGCAGCCCTTTGAATGATAAGAAAGAATGCACTAAATGGAGTAGCAGAGAGGATTTGGGCAGGCATGCTTGAACTCCAGCCCTATTTGTATACATAGCCTGTTCCATTTTCCAGTAATGATGCAGCTGCACTTTTGCTAGCAGCAGCACAGTCAAGCTACCTAGTAATTAATAGATATATATGAATTTTATTCCCTTTTGTTTCATAAGCCTTTATCTATTATTAACTAACTTATCATTCTTTAGTGAAATTGCATTTTTTCTCACTAAGTAGTTAGGTGGTCTGCAGATATTATTCATACTTTGTTTCCCCCAAACTGTTCTGTTTGTATCGTGGTGAAGTTGTCAGTTTTAAAGCAGTTGTGTATTACCAAATAGGCCTCTTTCTCAATACAAACACAATCAAATAAAATACTCAAATACCACCACTTTTTTAATACCAAGTTTATTTCTTTTCACTCGACAAAAAATCCACAGCATAAGATACAAAAGTTTTTGAGGCAGAAAATGATTTGCAAACAGGAATACGTTTATTTGAGTGTTTCTGGCAGCATGGAACCTTCAGCTGACAGCACAACGGTTGAAATCATTGTAATATTTTTTTTTCTTCGTCTTTCAAACGAAGTTTAACAAGTGATCATTGTTTTCTGTTCTGTGAGGAGCTCTAGCATGGTGAAGTACTCACATGGGTTAGGGGTTCAGCTACTTGATGACGAGATGGCAGTGTGGAAATCAGTGATGGGATCCTGTATCACAGCTCCTCCCCTGGGTCATCAATGTGATTCAGCTCTTGAGCTTCTGAGCTGGAAGCCTGAATCCTTACTTGTAAAATAAAGAACTCCTCTCTATCATCAGCAGTAAAACCTTGTTCCCCACCTGCAGAGTAACGCCAGGGGAAATGCAAGGGTTCATACTGTGCTAGCACCAATGAGAAGCATTTTCAGGAGTGTTATTCAAGGGTAAAAAAACTTCCAAACATAAGAGCAAATCAAAACTGAAATGTAGAAGAAGGGGAAGATAAAGAAGCTTACAAACGTGTATTATTTTTCCTATAAGTAACTACTCAGAGCAAGCATGTTTGTATTAAGCAGACTTATTTATTGTCCAATGTGAGCAACACAGAAGGAGGAGAAAAGATAGAGAAGTGCCTCATGAAGAGTACAGGAGCTGGGAATTGAGTTGATAGGAGACAGGAGGACAATATAAAGATGTGAATTCAGATTTGTCATTAGATGGAATAAACCTTTAGTGTGGCCTGTTAGCTATTGGAAGGCATCTGGTCAAATTACACATGGGTTAATTTTCCTAACTTCTCAGTGCTGTAGTGGTACACTGCAAGTATGCAGCATTACATTACCCTTAGGAAATAAATTCATCTATTTTCTGGGTGCAGTGCGTTTCCTAATCAGCAGCACTAGCATCCTGAAGTTAGAATAATTAGCAAGCTAAAGTAGTGTTGGACCTCATCAGTTCATAGATGAGAAAACAGCCCTAAAGGGAAATGCAGAGGTAATTGCTCTTTAACAGGTGATACTTTTCCCCCAGGGTTATAAAGCATCCTAAAAGATATGAGGGGAGTCTGTGATAAACTGGTTTATAGAACAAGTGAGTGCTGTTAAAGGCTGCAGCCTTCTGCCCCAAAGGTGGCTGAATATCAGCAGTGGGAGCAATGATTCTTCAGGTTTGTAAAACATGGGGTCCTCTTTGGGGATGTCAAAGCAAACAGTGAAAATCAGCTTGCTTTCTCGATCGTTGTTTTTCTTTTTATGTTCTGTTTCCATGCATGCTCCTCATTCTGCATCCACCTTCCTTGTCAGCAAGCAGAAGCTTTCATGTGTCTCACAGCTGCCTTCCTATCAGAGTGAAGATTTTATTTCATTCCTGAAAGCTCCCATTGTTTTCCACGAGGCCTGTGAAATAGTTACTTGCTGAGTGACAGTGAGTAGAAGGGCAGCTGGGCAAGCAGGGATGGTTCTCCCTGAGCCACTCACAGCTGTGCACTGGGGTGGCAGATGTGAGGGTTTAGCAGCCCCTTATCCCCTCAGGACAGAGCACAGGAAGCTGCTGTTGTCAGCCTAGATGAGCCCTGGCGTGGCAAACATGTTTCTAGGTCTCAATAACCTCCACCTTCTCAGAGTCTCGTGTGCTCTTTAATACAAATTTTGCTCAAAAATAACAGGGCTTTGATCCAGTTTACTGACTAAAAAAGAAAATGGTTATATGATGTGGAAAGGATGAATCAGAGGTGTTTGGGAATGTAGGCACAAACTGGGGAGTTCCTATAAGCAAATGGCTGGTAGCACATGTGATGCTTATCGGTTGGCACAGTAATGAACCAAAAGTTAGCTTTGGGTTTTCTCAGAGTTGGACTAATTACAGCGCAGGTGTATGTGCTAATCCACAAAGTAAAAGAGCTCTGAATATTACTTAAAACTCCTGTAATGAATAAAGAATACATTTGAAAGAAACAGTTCAAAGTTCCAAGGTCTTACAGTCAGAAATTACAGGCCAACAAGATAGGAACATGAAAGAGGCCAGAAGTTATTTTACATCTGCTTTGGAAATTCACAAAGTGGAGAACAGCTGAGAGCTTCCTTGAGTTGCACTCTTTATTTTCCTGGAGATGGAGTTTGTGGGAAAACAAGAGTTAGAAATTGAGCAGCTGCTAATGTTGATTAAATGCCTTTGTCATAATCATTGTGTTATGGCCTGTTGAGGGGTCCTGTGTTGGGAAAATTTGGGAGTGAACATTGCAGTGTTCAGTGTGCTTGCAGACTGCTCTGAACTGACACAGCTCGTGTAATGTGTGCCTTAAGAACGTCACACCTTCTCCCAATTCTACCAGGTGAAACTTTCCAACTCCTAAGAAGAGAATTAAAAGATTGTCAGAGTAGAAATTCAGAGTGTTTCTTAGAGATTACTGTGAAGACTTGCTTACACGTGATCAGCTTCTGTCCCAAAGACTCTCATAAATCATGCTGAGTAGCTGCTTTCAATTGATTTTGTGGATAAAAATGGGTTCAGGTTAATGATGACATGGCAGCTGAAGTACTGGAGTCAGGTGGTGGCTGTTCCTGAGTTACTATAGAGTCTTTGTATGGAACTGTAGAGAGCACACATCATATTTGCTGTGTTTTAAATTTAGCATAGAAGCCTGCAAAGCAACAGTGATTCTGAGATATTCATATGCTACAAGCATTAGAGGACAGATTAGCAGGGCCACAGTTAGTGGTACCAAAGGAGCAGGAACTAGGAAGGATTTGATTTTCATCAGTGCTTATAAATTAGTACAGGATTGGAAAGCGCAAAAGGGATGAGCAGAGCTGGAAGAAATCCATGAATGAGAAGACTTTCTGTACTTGCAAATTTTCTGCATGTTTTCTAATATGAACCCAGGGCAAATCTAAATAATATTAGCAGCAGTGATGGTTAACATTTTGGCACCTAAGATCCTCCTTTACTCTAATGAAAAATGCATAAACCACAACAACAAATACAAGACAGCATGCCAATGTGTGTAAATTGAATAGGTCCCGAATAAACTCCGCAGTAGTTCATTCTTTATCCTGTGCTTTCCGTAGAACCAGTTCTGCCACACATACAGCATTAAAAGAGGAGCTTAGCTATTCCTAGGCAATGCTTTAGGAAGTCAGGGATGTAATTGATATGTGTTAAGTGGATCCTAACCTCTAAGAAAAATTTCTTACTGCCTGCCATTTCCAGTGGACTGCCTTCTATAACCCCACCAATCATTATTAAACCACTATTAAAAGTATTTTCCATGAATGTTACGTAGGATTAAGAGTCATTATCTGTTCACTCAGTAGCTCACAGACCGTGCAGACCACTGACGTGACTTTTGAGAAGCCATGCTGAAGAATAGCATCCATTGCATTTTCTTTGTGCTGATTCTTGTAGTCAGAATGGAAGACTTCTGCATGCAAAAAAAGAGGACGCAGATTTATGATGAAGAAATGAGTATTGTGAGAAGTATCAGAAATGGATGAGAGTTTGAACGCTGTGCTATGTGATCTTTGCATTGCTGAGTTCCAGTAGCTCATCCTAGAATAGCACTGACATGGCCAGCATGAGGGCAGGGGGAAGGGCTCAGCCTGCCTGCATCTCATGTCATCGGTGCCAGATCTGCTAAAGCATGCTAATCAATGCTGTGATCTGGTGTTTGCAAGAGTTCAAGTGGAAGTACACCTGGGCAGCAGGCATGGCAGGAAAACACATTTCTCTGTGCTTTTCTATTGTGCTCTGTGCTTTATTCTGCCTTAACTACTAAGGAATAGAACCTCCTATGGTTGCTGAGGCAAATCTATTATCTCGTAAACTTTTTCAGCTTAAACTGCTGAAAAGAAAAATAAGACTGGTGCAAAAGATTAGGAGACTACAGCAATAAGTTAAGCTGTGGGGCTCACAGTGGGAAGATCATCAAATCTTTCTTTCCTGTGATGGCGTGTTCTTATTCTCCAGCAACAGGATATTTGATAAATGCTCTAAGGCAAAAATCTCCAGCTGTTCCCTCCTAGACAGAGGGATGCTCCAGAAACACAGGCAGTGGGTGGCCCAGATTCTGTCACTTTTGATACTGATGTTTTCAGGCGAGCAGGCTATGGCTAGCACCTGCTGTGGTGACTCACATATTGGTAGGTATATAAAGACACCACAAATGGCAAGCAGCAGTCTGTGGATCTTGGGGGTTCAGGGAGAGCCGGTGGGAGCAGCGCAAGCTGTCATTTGGCTTGGATTGGGAACAATTATATTTTCTGAAAGCTGGTCTTGGTTTTACACAGAGGGAGTTCCTGTTGGGAATGAATATCATTTGCATACTGCTTTACCCAGGCCATCATTATTTGAAATCTATAAATAAAATAGGACAAAAGGAGCTACCTGCGTGGAGCCTGAAAAGTGCTTTTAGGAAGGAGAGCATTTGCTCTCTAGACAGACAGAACTAATGGCAGCATTCATCCTTGTTTCCTTGAGACAAGTCATCCTCCAATACCCTGTTGTGTTCCCATGAGAGTAATTCTTGAAATCAGTATTTTTAGGAGACTGAGATTTCATCAGGACCAGACCTCACTGCTCTTTTGAACGCAATGCTAAACTGCTTCCGGCAGCCTGTCTCTTTTTGGGGCTTAAAATAAGGGACATTGACTGCTACAGCCCAAGCATCTGATCAGTTCAAAGGCAGGGCGTGGAGGTCAGGTATAGAACTGCTGTCCCTCAGGAAGCACAAACACCTTGCTGCAGCCACTTCCATGTGCACACGCACATGCAAACACTTCACAATCCTTTGCCTCTCCACAAAGCTATGTGCAGCCATAATACTTTTTGCCTACATGAAATCAAGCTGATATCTGTAAATGAACAGACAGCAACACGTGCAGCACTGCATAAACACATACCTGGTTCCAGACTCAGTCCATGTTCACTTTTGCCTCCTGCAAAACCACCCCCAGCTCAAAATAACCACATCTCAAGCTGACATTCAAATCTGTGTGTTCATGCCAATGAAAATACTTCCACAAATAAGCTATACAAGTACACCCATATATTGCAATAAAAATGCTCTTAAGCATATTTACATATTCTGCATGCGGGAACAAAAAATACACAAGCAGTGCGTATGTATACATATGTACACAAAAGACAGGAATCACTCAGCAGCTTTCATGTTTATGCTGGCATGAGAACGTCAGTCACTGAGCAGCCTGCCTCCAAACAGATGTTTGATTGTTTTTGGGTTGCGGTTTAATTGTTGGATAGTGTTCCAGCACTCAGAGGGGATCGAAAATACTCCAGGTCTGCAGCTGCAGCAAATGCCAGCCTTAAAACAAGGCGGATTCTGAAATCATTGCTCGGAGGGAAACTGCTTGCACAGGAAACCTTAGCCAAGTTCTGCATTAATACTACTTTGAAGTCAGAAAATTAATCTCTGCCATTAAAAAAAAAAAAAAAAGTTCTGTTTTTTCAGGGCCTTTGTGAGTTTATCTAACTCAAGCCAATTCCTTCCGGGCAACTGTGACAGTTTATTGACTTGCCTGGGCTTAGAGACTTTATTGGGTCTCTCTTCGTTTTCCAGAAAATCTTTCCTGGATTCTGTCCTGCACTTCAAGGCTCCTGGTGGAAGTGAGAAGCACCACTAGCCAGTCTCTTAGGTGCTAGTCAATATTTATTTCATTAATTATGTCACAATAATTAACCTTTGTCAAGAGGAATGAGTATTGCAAGAACATCTCTCTACCTGTCCAGCCATAGAGCGGCATTGTTGGATGTGCCACTGAGACTTTGAGAGTGATGGCAGAGGCAATGCTTCACCTTTAGCTTCAGGTTGTGGGAAGGAGGAAGCAGAAGGGAGCATGTAGGTGTTCTCTTGAGGTCTAGAAATGAGAGTCTGATAACTTGAATGAGGGGAAGGAGATGCTCAGAGAATCCTCCAAAGAAAAATTGACTGAGGATAATCAAAAATACTGTGTGTTTGTTCCACTGTTTTGGATTTGTTTAAAAAGATAATTGCATCACTGACTCTCTTGATTGGTAACATTTTTTGATGACAGTTTCTATGAAGTAGGCGGGTCAGTGTTGTGTCTGGTGTTATGAGGTATCCCTAAAAGCATCCTGCAATTACCTGCTGCAAAAAAAAAAAAAAAAGAAGCAGATTGGATCACAGTGCTATGTAAGGTCTGTTGTCTACTATGGAAATGTGGAACAGGTGACTATGAAATCCTTTAGGTTGAAAAAAAATATTTGCAAGTTCTTATGGCTGCTATACATATGAATGAATCCTCCTTTTTATAACATAAGAACTGTAGAATTAACTATTTTTTTCTCTGTACTTTTGAAATTGAGGGATACTTCCTGCACGACCATAGAGGAGAACTATTGGCCCAAGCTCAGAAACCAATTTTTTTAGTTTCATCTGGTGTTAAGCACTAGATGCAGTGGGACAGGTAATAAACATTTCCTTTGCTTGTAATATAATCGTAGACTATGCTTACAAAATATATCCTGAATATATAACCAAGAAAAGAGCAGAGAGATCCTATGCAAACAGCAATCTTCTGTAACGGCGTGTGTGGATTCCCCTGGTGCCTGATGCAGTGCTACCTTGACAACTCCAGCTCCAAAGCTGTAGATTTAATGGGTGTCAGGAGGAAGGTCTGGACCAGCGACTTAATTTAATGGCCCATCATAGCAAAATATGACATCATGGAAGTTACTTGGTCAGCCCCAGGTTAGGTCACCCTCAGCACAGCTGTCTCAACTAGATTCTCCATTGCAGACTTCCTCAGCTCTGAATTTTGGGCCCTGTTTGGTTTTTCTCACTGATATTTTTCCATTTCTACTCCTTTCCTTTCCCTGGAAAAAGAAGAACCACTGTAATTCCAAGATTTGTTCCAGTTTCAGAGAACTGCCACTCCTGCAGCGCTGGCCGGTCCAGATGGTGCTTCTTTCAGCTCACACGTATTCATCACAGGGCTGGAATTTTAAAGGTGAAAAGTCTGAGGTTCAAAGCTGTTTAAAATCTTCCTGATACACGTTTAGGGACAGCTGAAATCGGTGGTAGGCCTGCTTCAGAGCCTGTAATTTTTTTTTTTGTTTTGGAATTTCAATATAGATTGTTTTATCTTGCTCTAGATATTTAGATGATACCCCAATTTTCTGCGCTGAAATTCACTTGAGTGCACAGATAACAGTGGGTTACACTTACTTCAGACCATGACTAAGCCTTTTAATAAGAGCAATTATGTAGGTAGATGCAACTGCCAAAGAAAGATCTAAAGTAACAAAGACATAAAACCAAACATGCTAAAGCAGTCAAATATCTCAGGAGTCTTACCTGAACCCTTTTGCAATACAGGGATGGAAAGGCTGAGGAAAGATAATTGGTAACGAAGTAGAATTAGCTACCTGCATGTAACAAAAGGGACTTGCAAGCTTCATCCTATTCTGCAGGAAAGCCAAAAACTACAATCCAGGAAGCCAGGTTTTCAATTTCTTTTGAATTTACCATTAACAGTTTACCAGTGCCAAAAACCAACAACAGTTAAAACACAGAATGGAAAATACCTGGCAGAAGAAGAGTAATTTGTTATCTACTTTGTCCATTTTCTGGAAGGTGATTTCAGAGCAATGCAGAAGAGGCTGATCCTATTGTGTTGTCCCTCCTCGAGGGAAGGTTGGAGTGATTCACTGTGCTGGAACTCCAGCAGAACAGAACTGAGATGGGTCTCAGCCCTGTGTCTGATATATTTGTAATTGCCTGGAAGAATATTACAGTTCCTCTGTGGCTTTTCAGTATGGTGGTCTCCTAATACTGTGTAATAAAATATGTAGACAGATAGTTGGGCAGGCGAAGGATGAGTGGTCTATGAAGACTGAGCTCCTCTTCCTCTCCCATTCTGCTGGAGAGGAGCTGGGTGGAAGGAGCCCAGCCTGTGTTCAGAAGCCTGCTGAAGTTCTCGTTCTGCCACCTGGGACAAACTTTTAAGGGCTTTTAATTAGGAAAGAAGTTGAAGGAGTTAGTACAGTTTACCTAATTCAGTTCTATTCCACCTCTTAAGTGAGTTTAAGCTGCTAATCCACAATCCTAACATCATTCAAGTGTTGGCTTTTGTTTAGTGAAATAAGTTCAAATGAATTACAGTTCTTGAATAAGGCACCTTTTTCCTAGTCCAGAGAAAATATAAGGACTTAAAAAAAACTAAAACAAAAAGAAACACAACCAAGCACAAAAGGACCAAAGGAAGGCAGGACCAAGCTCAGATGGCTATGATTCAGGCACAGCTACTCTTCTTCCAGCTGCCTTCCTGAGAGCATGCCTTAAGAATAATAATGAAAAAAAGTCAAACAACATATGTGAGAATTCTGCTCCCTTGCCTTTTCATGTGGCTGATTGTTTAATTAAGCCAATCTTTCAAAGCAAAGGAAGAATAGGAACTGCATTCTTTCCTCCACAAACTCCCTACAGGTAGTCTTCCAGGGGCACGCGTGTTTTTAAAACAATTGCTTCTACTCCCAGGCTTGTTTTATGCTCTGCGTAGCCATCTCAAGCACGATTCCCCACATATCCAGCTCTTTGGGCCAGGATATTTCTTCTCCCCCTCCCAGTTTCTCCCTCCCTCCCCACCACTACCTAGTTTAGCCGTGCAGCACTGTTCCTTCAAAGTTTTCTGGAGGGAGGATCCTGCATCAGCTTGCCAAGCGCTGCTCTGCTGTGGTAACGCGATGGAGCATTAATGGGATCTGCTGCTCATGCCAAAGCCTCATCCAGAAGGGAGGTGTTGTGCATGTGCTGGCTGCAAGAGAGCTCAGGGAGGGAAGAGCTGAGTGATTTATGCCTTTTGCTTTGCAGCCCTACCCCAACCCTTTTAATTCTTTCCTGTTTGTTTTTCTCCCTCCTGTGGCAGCATTTAGTCATCTCACAGTGTCTTAGGGAAGGGAAGTGCAAGAGAAGGAAGGAGTGCTTTCCAGGAAGACACAGCATTCTTCCCAAAGTGGGCTATAGAAACTGTGGTTTAGCAGATCAAACCCTCAGGTCTGGGCTACTGCAAATGATGCTTACAACAAGTGCTGCTGTAAGAGAGGGGATACAGGCAGAGCTGTTCAGTCAGAGGTTTTTAGAAAACACAGCATTGGGACAAACAATTCTTTATTCTTTTGGGAAGTTTCCTTTGTTTTTACATGAAATTGATTTGAGATAAAGTAGCGTGGCAGAAATTTGGTGAAATGGATCTGAACTGTAAAGAACAGTGAAGGCATGAAGCAAGCTTAGAACAGAGCATGGATTAAAGCAAGCGTCCATCCTATGTTTAAATAATCCCAACCACCAGGAACAGGTGCCATGTGCCAATAATGGTAGGTCATATTCCTACTGTAACGTAGGGTGTGATCCAGCTTTTACTGATATAAAGATTCCCCTTGATATGCTAGTGTCCATGAGCCGAGGACTTCATTGGAACCTAATTAAAAACAGGTACAGATTCTTCTAGGATGAAGTTTCCAGTGCCTTTTCTCCAGCTCTGCTTAGGCCAACCATGCCAGAACCCCCAGTATGCTGAGCATCCCTGATGGTTCCGCCGTGCTTTAAAGCTATGTAAGGAAAACGTAGTCTTTAGGGGAGCCTGATATACGATTTTTTAAGAACAAACAAGAAACGTTCTCAGTGATCTAAGGTATAATTAACAGTGTTTGTATTGACACAAACGTTCTGTCAGATTTAAATGAATATAAATGGTTGTTCAAAAATAAAGGATTTTTTTTAAGAGCATAGTCTGCTCTAATGGGATCTAATAACTCTTAATAGTCTTCCATAAAAGTAATAGTGTACTTAAATCTCCACTTGGCAATAATCTGGGGCAGAAAAAAGTGCATTTTAAAAATGGGAACAGCTCAAGGCTGCGTGTTCCCAGCCAGCAACGACAAGCTGAAACAATACAAGGAATCCAGATAATGAAGCACATATGTCTTTCCAGTACCATGCGAGTCAACAGCTTCCTCATTTACGCAATCAGAAGGGGAAAAACAGTTCCCCATTAATCCCAGCACCTGAGGTGAAGGGGTGAGGGCTGCAGAGCTCAATAAGCCCTCATATTGGTGTTGAGTAAGATTCACAATAATGAACTCATGTTGTGCTTTGAATTCTTTTCCATCTCCTCTCTCTCCTTGGTATATGCATTTTCTAACCTGGGGATGCTGGGAGTGCAGATTAAAGCCAGCCCCAGAGGGTTATATAAACCAAATGAGGCACATGGCATGAGGCTGGGCATGAAACATAGGGCAGATTTGTATGAGAAAGTGTGTGTGTATATATATATATTATAATAAACCTATATATATATATATAAGTTTAAAATGGGGTGCCTTTGGCCAGGCCTTGAAGCAGTGTTTCTCAGCACAGTGCTGCTGTGCAAGGCACCCAAGGCTCCTGCTCACAGGCAAATGTCCTGTTTCTTTCTGGGAGGTACTTGAGTGCAAACTTGAGCATTTTGCATCTCAAATTTTGATTCACCTTTCATCTGTAACCAACTGAAAGCACTCTCAGATCTATTAGTCTAAAACAAAAGTGTGGCAACCTGTGGTAGGAGTATATTCAGGTGGATGAATTCCATTATATTTAGGTGAATGAATTCCATCTGAATTCAGACAGATTTTTTTCATACTGGGAGCAAGAATTCCCCCCAGACTGACTAATAGCAGATCCCATTATCTGCAAAGGCCAAAGGGGAAATAGACAAGTGAACGGTTTGGCTCTGAAATGAGGTGAACTAATTTGGAGAGGAATGAGCATTTCTGAGCATCTGGTGGCTGGGCTGACTGTGATAGCCTGGATAAACTGCAGGAAAAATGAGTGTTTGGCTTGTTTGGAAGTAGGCAGCAGTGGCCCCAGAGCTCCCTAGTGACTTGGAGCGTGTACAAGTTCTCTGTATTACCAAAGATTTAAATTTTCTTTGGCTAAGCTCTTCTTTCCTACGTAATGTGTTCACAGCACTGTTCAAAGCAGCAGTGAACAAAGCCTACTTAGGTGCACCGTCGCAGATGTTTCTCCCATTTGTGTGATCTGTGTGAGGCCGCTGTGGCTCTGTGATGTGTTATCTCCAGGATTAGTGATGGGCGAGTTGCAAAAGGTTTGAAGTTTGCAAATAGTTGATTTGGAGGAACTCCCACAGCAACGCAGTTTATTTGGATCTTATCAAAACCCTCCGTTCCTGGTGGATCTGTAGCAGCAGCCACTGAGTGGAACAGCAAAGGCAGCCCCAGCCCTGCCAGAGCAGAAGGGATGCAAGTTTGTCAAGTATACAAAGGGAAGAAAATCATTTCTGTCACTGCATGGAGAGATATTGGTTTAGAGAAGTATGTTCTGTGGGACCATGTGCTCATTTCTGAGAATCAGTTTGGATCTGATCTTAGTGAACAAAAAATAGCTATTAAGTCTTTTAAACGTTATCATTTCATTACCTGAAGTGGACTTGGATGTCTACTGGATTTTGCACGTATCAAAAAGTCAGGGAAAATGGAGTGGTTCGAAGTGAAGATCCTTCTTTGGAAAATGAAGGTTCTCTTTTTTTAAACTGGTTTACCAATTAAGTTTGCATATTGGGAGGTACATAAACAAGTAAAATGTGCATGTTTCTTGCGTGTTTATTAATCACAGAGCTGCTGTGTGATGAACTCAAGGGCAAGCTGAGAGGATTGAGAACAGTGGTGCTGAGCAGCGCTGTTTGTGTGACCATTACACCAGGATGGGTTACAGGAGTGGAGCCACAGCAGCACTGAGATTGCTGCTTCTGAACAGATCCATGGGAACATTTCTTTCAAGCTCTTTGCAGCTCTCCCTACCCTGACCTATTATTTAGAGTACGCACTGAATTCCACAATGACGACGAGGGCTATTTCTTAAATAACACCTGGATATTCAGCCTTTGTGTTCATGGGAATTACTCCTTGCGGAGCTTCAAAGTAGATGTCTGGGCTTGAACAAGGGGATAAATTATAACAGCAGGAACTCTCCCAGAGGAATCTTTTAGAGAGGTCCCTTGAATTAACAAGGATGAGGACACAGAAGCTGCTAATTAGTTACAGTGAAATGTTCTTCCCACGTATTTTTGTTTTCAGAAAAGTGATGGAGTGGAATTATGAAATGTGTAGCCTTGGTTGCTAGAATCAGCTGCCTTCTTTCTGAAAGCATTTTGTGAGAGAAGGGTAGAAGAACATAAGAAATAACAGGCTTTACTCTGGGAGTGCAAATTGCCATTTCTCATTTGTTGCTATTCTCTTGCTAAATCAGCTTGCATGCATAAAATCCACAATTTCAAAAGTTGTTGCTGTTAACTTTTGGTTTTCTGGAGGTAGCTGAGTGGCGAAAGATAAAAGCCTGAGATAGCTGTAAAAACAGAGAAGTCTTTAAGGAGAACTGATGTCTTTTCTGGACCAACGATGTATTACGATCAGAAGAAGCAGGCAAGTGATTTGGTGCACTGTGGAACCATGAGAGAAAGCGTTACTGATGGCACAGCTGCTTTCTTCTTCCCCCCAGTGAAATCATGTGGCCATGGGGTCTCCTCTCAGCCACTCCTCATCTGTAGCACTCCATCCAGCAGCCCCCACTTACATGTTCTTCCTGCAGCTGACTTCCACACCCTCCATTTCCTTGACCAGCCCCATCCATCCCTTTGCAAACAACCAGCTGGATGAAGGAGTGGATTTTTCATTCTCAGTAAATGTGATTTCTAGTGGACCATCAGGAAGAATGAGTGCCGTTACTGAAAATGGATTTGCAAAATTTGAAGTATTAGGAGGATGAGTTTCTTTCTGTCAGCTGGTAGCGTGAAGGAAAGCACTGCGTAGGAGGACAGGCAATGTCTCTGAAAACTGTTCAGCCTATTTATGGCCACAGAATAATGATTTCATAGCAAAATAATATAGAATTAGGAATTTCTCATTATCCTTCTGGTTTTGTTAGAAATACAGTGTTCGTTTAGTGTCAAACAAAATTAGAGACATTTTAAAAGTGATTATTATTAATCCCGCTCAGACTCAAGCGTTGGTAGCAGTGTATCGCCTTTCAATCTTGAAGTGCTTGAGTTTTTTACTTTGTTTTTCTTCCCATTTCACTGATTTCCTCTAAACCTCACCAATTGAATGTACGTCTGCACGCTTGCCGTTTTCTGTTGTCTCAGAAACAGAGAGAATGGTTTCAATACGTAAAATTATATTAGAATTGTTTTATGAATCAGAGCAATTTGTGTGCTCCTGGAAGCTCCCTTAAGCCATTTGTGTGGGAGTTTTACCATAGACATCAGTTGAAAAGGCTCAAAGTCAAACTCTGAAGAATTGTGCCTTAAGTTTTTAATAACATTCATTTAATTGCAAGTATTTATTGAAGTGATTGCACTATCTGGAAGTTAAAGCTAAAGAACAGTTTCTACAAGACCTTTTGGTGAATTACAGGTATGGATTACATCTGTATAATCATAAGGAGTGCACTCCATCAAGGGCTGCTTTTGCATATATTTACAATATAAGACATCACTTCCAGCTGTTCTGCTATGCTCTTGTTTGCCTCTGCCTATTTATGCAAGATATGGTAGGAACCAAAGAGGAAATTCATCTCTCGCCTGTACATCACAGGCATTCAGAGGAGAATCTTAAAGCACTGAGAATTAGCAGCATGTAACTTATAGACTGCACCAAGTCTGTAACCTTGTTGTACTTAGAAAAAGTAATTTCGTTTTGATTGCCTGTTGAAGAAGTCTGATTATTCTTTAAGAGTCACTTTGGAATGGAGCCTGAAGGTACAATATAAAATAATTGAATTGTGAAGTTCCAGCTGGTAACCTTGTCAGTAATTTGAACAAAGATCTTGTATCTGTAATTCAGGGAGTTTTAGATGTGAATATGAAGTGGATTCTACTAATACTTATGGAATTTGCCCCCTCCTTTTTTCCCCCTGCCACTGTAACTTCTGTTCTCACCAACAAGCTCATTTTAATTGAATTAACATACCAGTTGACTGTAGCATACTGGAATTAGAACTGTATGGTTGGCTCAGATTTATTTCATGCTATATCACAGTATGAACTTGAGGAATGATTTCCAGGAGACTAATTATCACATTATACTGAACTGCACTGTAATTACAATAAGTAGAGCAACAGGATTCTTTTTTATCTTTTCCAAGTTAGTTGTTGCAATTTTTGAGCCCCTTAATGAAACTTTAAAAAAAATAATTAAAAAAAAAAAAAAAGGAAAAGAAGAATGGCAGAATTGTCACTAATGTTCCCTAAGACGTGACAGAAATTCTTCTGGAGTATAAAATCCTATTGTGGCAGTGGCTGTGAGCGCTATGTCTATTGCAGTTCTAGGAGCTGCTGTCCCTGGGCCAACAGCTACCTTTCCAAATCCTAAATTGTTAATAACTACAATCACCACCTCAATGAGAAAACAGCATACTGAGGAATTTCAATTCAGTGCTATTTGCAATAATGAAGCATGTACACAGGCAGATTTTTTTTTTTTGCTAAAATCTGTATTCAGCTAGAAATAACCATATTGATCTTTCCTCGAAATTCAGATTGTACCTTTCTTATTGTAGAGGCAACTTCCAAACATGGAAATCAACTTTTTGCAGGCATTGGGATAAATGGCATGTTACTATGGCATTTTGGATGCCTTCTTATTTACTAAGCTTTTTAGCCTTGTGTGTTGCTAAGATGCAAGGCTGATGCACAAAACAACAGGCCATCCTTGTCGTAGATGATAAGGTCAAAGTACAAAGCCAGTAGGATGTAATCTTCCACAAATGGAATTGTTCTACTTAGACTTGAATCTTTTTAGTAGTATTAGAAGTAAATGGTTTCTGATCAAGCAGGAGACTGGTTACTAGTGACATCTACATTCACTGCTTTGATTTAATAGGTGGTGAATTTGCCAATTGGAAACATGCTAAAAACACATGCATGCATGTGCTTCTATTCTGTACACTCCTTGGCCACCTGCCACGAGCCACAGCAAGTGACACCAACACCTTGATTTACTGTCTCTGAGCAGCTATGTCTCATTTAATGAAATGCTTTAAAGAAGTGGTGCCAACCATTCCATGATGCTGTTATACCTCCCTCCTCTTTTGATAGCTCCCTTCTCATGTCCCAGCTGGTATTCCTTGGAGCTTTGCCTTTGGTAAACTGCCATATATTCTTTGCAAATATGCCACAGCTATTCACTTTTCCTTCTGCAAATGACTCGCATTAGCTTCTATTGTTGTTGCTTGTCACTGAGAATATAGTTCCTTCAACTCACTAGCTGCTATTATTTTTCTGTAGCAATTTTCCCTAGCCATTAAGATGCATTTTCTCCCAAATGTTATGAAAATAGATATTTTTTCATTTACTTTAAGTTTGTAAAGCTTATCCCATAGATAAATATATCCCACAGGAGTGACTGGAGAAAATGCAAGAGGTTTCTGTTGTTGTTCTTTTCCATCTGCAGTGCATTTTCTGCCCTTAAATTTGTGCGTGTGCCTTCCCCCTTTCTAGGAATACATGTGGGAAGTAACTGTTAAGGGGAAAAAAGGAGCATCTATTGATACACACAGATGTATTTGCAGAGAGAAGAGATAGTTTGGGGAATATCTGTGGATAATGTATTGTGCAGAAAGAATTGCCTATGCGTGCAGAAATGCAGTTGGGTAGAAGCGTGTTTGTACGCTTCCGTTCTGATTTACATCGATGTGATTCTTATGCCAGTTCATTTTTAAGCCCACATTATCATACAGGTTTCAGTCAATCTGGTTTGTTCTTTGCTGTGATGCTTCTTTTTTTATACCATTGTGGAATTTCAAATAGCAGTGGATGTACTTCTAGAAAGTCAGAGGTGTCTGTTCACCACTATGGGGTGACGATCCTTGTTCGGTCAGGCATAGCATGTGTACATTTGGATTCTGACACAGATCACCCATTTAAGTGTTCAAAACTGGAAATCTCACCAAACAAAATTCCTTAGAAGATTCATAGTATTTTTTATCAAGGTCTATAGATACAATGATAAGCTCATATTTCTCAGAGAATTTAAACTTTCTCTGTTAGCAAAGGCCTGTCCCAGCCCTCTCACAGTGTGAAAAATAGGGTAGCTTGGAGCAGGGTCTACATATGGATAAAGGGTCGTTTTTTCCCAGCTAGTTGCTAATGATCACTTTATGAATGCTAACAGCTTAAGAAGATTGGACAACACCAGGACTGTCACTGGTAGCCAAACAGCTGGGATACAATTCAGTGGAAGATCTGTTCATATTGTCTCCATCTATCCCTAGTGAGATTTCATCCCTCTGGAGCCCCACATTTCCTCACTGTTCCCTGCTGGTTGCACAGCAGCCCTCAGGAAAAAGTGCTGTAGCCAAAACTGGCCTTTATGGCACAGCCTTAAGCAGAGAGCACATGCAGTGTGCTTGCAGCATATCAGTTCTGCTGCAGTTCTGGCTGCATTGATTACTACTGCTTGTGCTATGAGTCACCTAACTTTCTGTTGTCACAGCAGTATGTATATTTTTAGGCTGTGGAAAAAAAAATAATGAGACCAAATATTTTATACGGATGGCATGATTTCAATTCCTGTCTTGAATATTTAAACATTGCATTGGTCAGGTAAAAGGCTGTTATTGCAGCTGAATAGAAAAGATAAAATACACCTACTGTGGTGTAGCAAAAAAAGATGCATTTTCTACTTAGATTAAGTAGGCACAAATTGGAAAGGAGGGAGATGGAACTATTTTTCACATAACCATAATTGTGTGCTAATTATATCATGGAATGAAAGCAATTGCCCAATTATAAGACAATGTATCACTCTATCACAGGCAGCGCTTTGAAGGTTTATGTACTTTAAATTACTGTGACATTCCCAAGGCTCTTCTGTTTACTCATTTGTCTCAACATCTTCTAGCAACAGAAGTACTATGACTAAAGCTATTAATTAATGCATTCCTTGTTTCTTTGCAGAAGTTACGGTGTCCTGTTCAGAATGAATTTATGCTGTTTTGTGAAGTAGCTTGATTTTCCCGTTGCACTGCTAATGACCACTCTGGGTTTGATAGCTCAGAACAGATGAGGGAGGTTTTCTTCTCAAATCTCCTCGCAAATGTTTGTTCTGTCAGCACATCCTCTGTATTACTGAACTTCTGTTCCACTCTGAATTTTAACACGATGCGCTTCCTAACCCCATGGTAGTACATTCTCCAACCATGCCAATGTCACTGTGTTGATGCCCAGAACGAGCAAAGGAAAATCTTACACCACTCAGCATTGCAGTGTGCCTAATAGGTCAACAGTGTTACTCTGGTGCTTGGAAGAGGATGGATCCTTCCACAGAACAGTCACCCTCAGGGCGTCCCTATCTGTAGCAGCAGCACAGGAAGAGGCAGGATCTCTTGAGCAAATGAATGTCAAGATTTCTGCGTGCTATTGGTCAAAAGCAAATTGTCAAACCCTGTGAATAAATCAATAGATTGTCAACATAGATCTCAGTGTGCGGGGAACCAGTTAATAAAAGGACTGCCACTTTCTATAGCATCTTCATTTCACAGAGAGATTTAAGGTGCAGCCCCAAGTACAGCACACTGCAATATGCCTTGCTGTCAAAGTAAAAACTGGGGAGTGTTGACTTATTCAGCAGTTTCACACAAGGACAGGCTTGACAGGTGGCACCAGAATGTGAGGTCTGTTTCAGATTCTTTCATTAATTTTTTTGCAAACTTTAGTGGCTTTTGAAAGGAACCATATTGACAACACTGGAGGCTGCTTTCTTCCATGTATCTGTAAAATACAAACGGGAAAGGGGAGAGCAATCTTACCTGTTTGTGGAACAGTTGGAGACTTCAGTTTTGGCTAAAGGGCATTGATACTCATGGCAGTTAAATAACACTGCAATCATAAAACTGAGTTAAAACATGAATGGCAGTCAGCCTTCACTGACTGCAGAAATCACAGAAGACTTCTCAGGCTATTACAGCCATTAATGTCCAGGGCTCACAGAGGTCAACTGCATCAGTCCAGAAACTCCTGTGGACTTAAAGGGATTTGAAATCAATCCTTAATATGGATTACCAGAAAATGCAAAGACAGCTTCAGAATGGCCAGCTGACAACAGCAACACCTGTCTAAATCTCTGATATTCCATTAAAATCCTATTCCTTGTTTAGAAGTGCACGAGGGGTTTCTGAACTGTTTCCACTTACTGTTAAAACAGCGAAGGAGAATCAAATAACACTATATAGACTCTTCATTAGAACTACTTACTGTAATTATTACTTATGGTGTCACTTTGTTCTACTTACCCTTTTCTGTTGTTTCTTTTTTTAAAGGTATTTGCATGATGTTATAGTTATTTATTTTGAAAATTTATCAAAACTTTTGGTGTCTTGTATTTTTTGTGAAACAAATGTTATGGATCTTGATGCAGTATGAAATGAGTGGCTGTCTGGGTCACAAAAGCCACTATTCAAAGTGCTAATAATTGGCACCTCAACATGCATTCCCAGCAGAGGCCAAGGACCAAATAGTTTTGGAGGTGGAATGACCATCTGCCTCTTCTTGGTGGTTGCTCATGGTTGACTGAGCAATGTCAGCAAAGCTTGTCTGCTTTGCCATTTTTGGGGACAAGTCAAGGATTTCTGTACTACCCATCTGGTACCTGATCCTGGCATTATATTCTTTTTCATTTTTAAGTTAATTTGTGTTCCTTCAACCATCTTCACTATGACAAAGAATTTAAATCCCCCACTGCTCAGGTTTCTGTAAGTGGCACATTAGATGGTGGAGATATAGGGGACAAATAGTCATACATTTGTTTTGCTTCCACAGGTGATGCTAGTGGCCTCCCCTGACGCAGTATGGCCTTGGTGTTTGTCATGTCTAAGATATGTAAGTAACCAAGAACTTGGTATCTTCCTTTCCTCTACTGTTTTGATATTAATGCTTTGGCACATAAAAAATGCCAACAGATGCCATCAAGTGTAAAGAGACAGGTGGTGTCAATGCGTCAGAAAAGGGACTTCCTCCAGAAAGATGGCACTTGCTGAGTTATGTAGGCTGCCCATGCAAATCCTTACCCATGTGACATCTCTCTCCTTGTGAGACAGCCCTAATGTCCTTGTGAGCAGGCAAAATGCCATTCTCAGCCCATGAACAGAAATGTATTCTAGGTATTTTATTAAAAAACCAGATTTCGTGTGATAGATTTACAAGCGATGCTTCATGTTTTCGTGCTGCGCGAGTGTATCAAATAGAAATCAACATAGAAATCAACGTGACATAATGGACTGGGTAAAGGTCTGAAAGTTAGATAACAACTTAATCTTTCATTTGTCACTGCTGTATGACTTTACTAAAGTGGCTGCATCCTCAGTTTATCGTTACCATCTGCAAAGAAGTTTTGCAGGCACATTTCCCAAGGCCTTTGTTTTTTGTATTATGCAGCTCATGTTCTCACATTAAAACTAGAGCATAGAAAAATACTTCCTCTTACCTCTTTCATAATTTGTTTCACATTATGACCAGACAAGCTGTGAGCCCAGACCTTTTCTTTTTGGCATCAAAATCCTTAGACAGATAATAGGATTAATTCTCTAATACGGGTAGACAGCTTAATGAAACACCTAATCCCCAGAAAATGCAAATAAATAATCTGTTAGTTTTTTTGTTCTTCAGCACTACTGACCTTTTCTATAACTCACTGTTATTACTGTTCCAGTTTGTTAGTTCACGGTTCTGAAATCCAGAGTGGAAGGGATGGTTCTCTATTTTTGCTCACTTTTGAATCAAGTAGCACAATTGCCATCCTTATAACAAACGAGAGCAAACGTAGGGGATCATACTTTCATTTTAAACTTACTGACTGCTGCCAGATCAATCTTTATAGGCCATGTTCTACTTCTCCTCCTCCTCTCTCCTGAAGATGATCCCCATAACCTGTGCAGTCTACCCTGTCACTTCAATGATGGATTCACATGATGGGAATGTGTTTTGACTGGCATAACCAAAAGTGTTACTCACATGTTCCACTTAACTGAAATGCATCTTTTCACAAGGGAGAGGAGGGCTCATGTCTTTGATTCCAGATGTATGAGCTTCTAGTAAAATGACAGCAGAGGGCTGTGGTTTCATCCCTTCTTATACTTTGATCTGAGAGGTGTCCTACCAGACGTTTTGAGACCAACATGTTAAGTGGCCAGAGTGAATTATTTACATACCCCATAACTGAGTGCTCAAATATGGGTAATATTCCAGATATTCTATCTGGAAACCAATCTGTTTGCCATCTCTTACCATCCTCACTTAGTCTTTTCTGAGTTCCAGGGGTAAACTTGGTTCTCAGTTTTTACATTCTTTACAACTACTGATTGCTTGAAGCTAATGGGGAGGTTGCAGGAAATACAATTAATGGCAGAACTTGCCTGCTGCAGCTTCTCAGAGAGATAAAGGGCACTTCTCTATTCCTTTCCCAGTGATGCTGTAATCTGTTGCTAAGGCAGTGGCTGTGCTGTAACACAGTGTTCTCCCTCTCATTGTATTTAGGAGCAGGTGGAGCAGAAATTGCTTGTTTTCCACACAAATAGCTATAGAACAAATGTACCAAAGGAAATGGGGGGGGGGAAGATCCACAACATAGCTATGTTCTATAGCTATTAATAGGAAAATAAAAGATGTGAGAACATGCCATATCTGAATAGTGAATATATAAATAAAGCTGATCATTGAGCACCTTCTCAGTGTGAGGCAATCCAATTCATAGAGCATCAGACTAAACACTGAGAAATTGTTATTTTATTCTTAGCTTCTACACTAGCTTGCTGAATGGTTTTAGCCAAGGTGTTTTTTGGCTCTGTGCCTTGGTTTTTCCATCCATAAAGACAGTTGCTGATTCTCTGTAAAGATGCGTGAGAGATGGTGAAGAAAAATACTGGTTGACATATGGATTTTATTGTCACAAGAGGTAGGGATTTGGCAAAGGACTGGGAAGAGCTATTACTAAAGATGAGTTCAGAAGGACTTTAGTAAAAGCAAGAAAACTCTCCAAAGGAAAAGTGATTCAGTGTGGAGGCTGCTTGTGTTCCTGTTTTGTATAATTTTACAAGGCCAAAGAAGAAGAATCCAAGCCCTCTCAAGTCCATTTACATCACTGTGCTGTAGCTGCAGACGTTGTTACCTTGACATTAATGTACAACCATTCACAGTGCTGGCTTTAGCACAGCACGTTTTGCCATCTATCAGACACATTGCGCTGCAGAGGAAAACAAAGGCAGATGAAGTGAGAAGTGGGAGTCATGAATCATTTAAAAAGAAACAGCACACACAGAGCCCACTGCAAAAAGCGTGAAGGCATCACCATTCAGAGCCCTGCCAGGAGGGCAGAGGGCAGCCAGCATGGCTCAGGGTGGGGAGAGGGAAGGCACGTGCTGCATGGGGCTGAGACAGCGCCTGCTTCGTGAGCCATCCCCAGAACCTGAAAATAGAACATCTACAGCTCAGTGCAGCCATCACACATGCTGAGCTGATAGGGGTTCACTCACACGTGCACACACCAATGCGTACCCATGCTGTAGGCAGAGAGAATTCTCTCTTGTGAACCTCTATTATCTATTTTGCGTATTCTGGAGGCCTGATTCTTATTTCAGTCTCCAGGCTTTTACACTGGTATGGCTTCAGTGAAGCTGCTCTTGATTTTTATGCTGTTGAAACTCTTAATGCAAGAGGGGGATAAAGCCTTTAATATGTGGTGAGAGGTACCGTGGTTCCACATGCAGTGTATATACATAAGGGTGAAAAAGAAAGGCAGGTTCAATTACTAAAATGATTCAGTTGCTTTAGCGTTCTGTAGGAGCAAAGAGAAAAAAAAAATCACTTAATGCAAGAAAAAAAACCACACAACAACAACAAAAAAACCAACCTGTCAAGACAACATTTTTAACACTTACACCAGACAAACTGTTGGATTTTAAATTGGCAAACAGTCTGTTATGACAGTCCTTTGATGGAGCAATTCATAGAAAGAAAACTATCAGGAAAACTCCGCTCTAAGCAAGTGGTGCTTCTACTCAAGAAGATGATGCCACTCAAATCCAGATCAAAAAAGAGTCACAGCAATAGAAGACTTCACAGTGAGATTTGTGTGGGTAGAACCAATCGCAGAGTAGCATCTGAAAGGCAAGAGCAGGCTTCTGAGCCTTGGTGGTGCAGAGAGGTACTGAACTGTGCTGTGTGTGCAATCAGTGCTGTATCCTTGCTGGCTCCTGGCTGGCGTTTCAGCACTGCGCCATCTCCAGTTCTCATAACAACAGAGGCAACCATTCTTCATTCAGCAACCATTTTCTTCTACCAGAATGATCCATTCTGCATTCTAGAGCCCAGAGGTCTTACTGAGGTAGCCTTGAATATTGCTGAACTTAGAGTAGCCCAAAGTAATCAGTATCACACAGAGCTGCTGAAGGCTTCTGCCTCTTCTTGGTGCTGCCTCAGTATGTCCTCCCCCGCGACAGTCTGGGGCTGCATTCCTCAACCTGTGTACAATGGACTCTGTAATGCAAGAGAGGAGGAATCCTATTTCCTTTTCTTAAAATAACTTCAGGTATTTTGGGATTTCATTGGCAAAAATCAGTATTGCCGATCTTATCCTAATAAAGGCACAAGGCTGTACTTCAGAATCATGAGTGGCATAATCATGACTTTAAAAATAGAACACTTTTTAATAAAGGCTGAGGTATTCAGATGACATTCAGGCAGCTGCATCTTCAAGCAAAATAGCACATATTATGGTATTGCTAATAAAATTTTAAGTACTGGCAACACGGTACTTCATGCAATCACAGTCTTCAGAATTTGTATTCACTACTTGAATTGCTTTGAGCTGACACATCACGTTGCATGGAAGTACATCTAACACAGACTCTAGTTTGTGATCTAGTGGTTACGTAGTGACTGTGGCACTCGCTCCAGTGTCAGGCTCCAGTTTTGCACACCCAGCTTTTCTCTTTCCATCCCAGGCTGTGTTACATTGAGGACACCCACCGTCCTCCTCAGCTGTAGGCCAGCCTGAGACTGCAGACCAGAACGCATCTTGATTCTTCAGTTAGGTCAGGGTTGTGTCCAGAATGCCAAATCTCCCACTGCAGTGCTTGCTAGGAGCACAGAGACCTTCCCCAAAATGCAGTGCATTTTCTAGAATTACATACTGTGCTTTGCAGCCCTAGCTTTCCATCAGGAGTGATAGCACTGCCTGACAGCACAGAAATGTTCAGAAAATTCAAGATTTTGAAGTACTTTCAGATCTAATCAGAAGTGCTACAGAGTGTTGTTAATTATGGTTAATTTGTTCGTTGACTAGATGAACATAATTTTTAGCGTGAGTTTCTCTGATAACAATGATAATGAGAACTAAATAGGTATCTTAATGTGATTTTCTGTGATTGTCAATAAGAAATTCACTTGCCATGTGTTTCCAGTAAAGTGTGCATAAATTTAGCTATCAGAGCAAAGAATATTCAACTAGAAATACTGGAACAAAAGCTTTAACTAATGCTTGTAATCATAGTATTTTCTTAATGAGTGACAGGTGCTCTTGTTTATGTGCTGCTTTTGCAAGCCCTCCTTTTTCATTCGAGTAGGTTCAATTCACAAAAACCTGCACTGATGTTGCAGTCAAACAAGTGGTTTGGGAAAAGAAAGAACTTCCAAAATTCCTGTTGGGCTCTACTTTTCTCTTTAAACTTTTTCTCTTTGCTGAACAGCAGCAAGAGTGCTTAAACTTTAAATCACTTAAATGGATGCTACACCTACAGCTGGATGAATAATTCAGTTCCCAGTCACCGTCTGACTTTGATAGGAACAGGAGGGAGAGTCCCTGAGGGTCTGATTGTGTGAGCAGAGGGGGAGGGGAAAGCTAATTAATTACACATTTACAGTGGGGAATACTTAAAAAAAAATATCCACTTAAGTAGTGTTTTTTGTTACATACTGCTGATCACAGCTGAGAGCATAGTATCAAGGCAACCATACTCTTGAAAACTTAACTCCTCAAGGGCTGTTAACAAGAGATTGAAATTCTAAAACAATCAGCAACAACAAAAGCCCACCAACAAAACAGGGTTATGTTTTGTTAGATAGATTCTTCATCTGAAGAATGATTCATCACCTGCTGATGTCAGATTCGTTATTGATGCAACTGCAATGTGAATTTCTTTTCTTCTCCGTGTTATTTTCAGAGATTTTCTCTCTGAAAGCAGTGCTGAGCTGGCTGCATCTCCTGGAGCGTTAAGGCAACATGGTAGTATTACCATTGACACCAATGCAAATTATTTTTCTTTTGGCACTGGAAAGATTTGTGCTGCCAAGAGAACTATCTCTAGATTAAGCTTTTTTTAAATACTGTAAACTATTTTGGTAGCAGCAAATTACTGTTGCTTGGTGGTACGTGATCTCTGACTATTTTTAATGCCCGTGTGACAGAGCTGCAGCTTCTCTCCAGTGAGAACAGTCATTTTCTGAAGGAATCAGGGCCTCTTTTATAGCAAAACCATTTCCATTCTCTGCACTGCAAACAAGAACTGCAGTAGTAATTGATTTTCTCAAATAGCGCTGGAATTATCTCTGATAAAAACCTACCAATTCACCAACAATTTTTAATGACTGCTTTTGTTCCATATTCCCATGTGGGTTTATAATTCCTTGTCATGTTCTGCTCTAAAATTGAACAATAAGGCTTCAAAAAACCTGCTTTATTTCATCCCAGAGTAGGTCATGGCATAGCATGCGTTTAAGATGGCAATTACTGAGCACTGCATTTTGAGGCATTCCTATCTCCAGCGGGCAAAACCAGTTGGGAATCCATTGTTGTAGGTCTGCATCCCTTGCACCACATCCTCAGTTATTAGTTGCTTAGGAATATGAGTGATACTGAGGAAAGAAGAATTCTGCTCTGGTAACATTCAACGCTTGTGTAAAACCTGTTTCCATCTTCTCCCTTTGAATTCCACTCAAGGAAATGTTGCTGCTCTCTGACTTGGGTTCCCCATTTGCAAAGTGGAGTCAATATAATTTATTCACTGTTACATTATTTCTAATTATCTGATGTCATAGGATAGGAAGTTTCCACTACTTTGTACTTTAGCAGAGTGGTATCCTACTGAGGATACTAGCTGGGGATAATTATTAACTGGGAAGCCAAATCTATGAACTGAATGATGAGGTAGGGGTCTCTTGTTTCTCACATGCAAACTTGACTCCTTTAGATAAGTATTCTGCCACAGATTCTGGGATCCTGGGCAAACCTTAGTGGATAACATTCCTTGTGGCTGGTTTAGCTTGAGTGAGAACAATCTATCTTTTGCTACTAGGCACAATAGGTAGCAGTCAGTTGAGGTTTTAGGAGATGCCATATCATAAAAGTTTATAACAACGTTCAGAGTAATTTAGTTCTGGATTAAAATACAGCTGGCAGGAGAGATGGGCAATTAGGTATTCTTTAATATAGATAGGGGATGTATTCTTCCTCCTGGTTATTATTGTCAATACCTATTATTTCAGAGCTGCTGGACACGAGCATGCCTCGCTATGGCCGAGCTTCCACAATGAGGTCACCTGCAGATTGGAAGTACAGCTGTTTCCCTTGCCTTCATTTTTAATTCATAGGATTGTTGTGTTGTTTTATTTTTTTTTATCTGCTGTTTATTCTGCAAGCCCCTTTTGGGCACATTGATGCCTCCAGCATGCTTTGTATGCCAGGGAATTATGGGTCCAGAGATTCTGCAAATCTGCATCCCAGCCAAAGCCTTTGAAAGCTGCTTCTTTTGAATGCCATGCATTTGGCTCGCACCCCTCCACTCTCTCTCTCTCTCCCCCCCTTCCCTCCTTTCTCTCTCCTCTCTCTCCCACTCTCTTCTTTCCTTTCCTCCTCTCTTCCCCCTTCCCACTTCTCCTCCCTTCTCTCTCCTTCCCTTTTTACCCTCCTTCCCTTCTCTCCCTTTTTCCCTTTTTCTCACCTAGCAGTCCTCTCAGTAATGATGGGAAATTACACTGCGTGGTGAACTTGGCTGGAGGAGCAGAGGAGTGCTTTTCACTCTGCAAAAGATGAGCTGGAAGCCTTTCTGCATAACGATCAGGAGTATTCACTGCAGCCTGCACACTAATGTCTGTAAGATTGCACGCACTCTAGAAATCCCCCCTGAGCACTCCCAGGATGCCAGACAGCTTGAGAAGGTGTTCTGCCACCCAGCTCCTCTATTAGCACCCTGCAATGCCCACTCATTGCTCCATCAGCAGGGTTTACATCCTTTCCCTTCTAGCTCCCTTTTCCTGACACACTATTTTATTTTTAAATATTAAAGCCCTCTGGGTTTCCCTCGTAAATCAGTGTGTGAAGTGCTGGTTCCTTGTAGCTGGAGGCTGCTTTCCCCCTCTGATGGACTGTAAGCAGTTTTTCTAAACCCGTCTCTTCCTCCCATCTCTCCTCCTGTCGTGTCCCCCCACCCCCCGCCTGAGCGCAGTGAGCTCAGCTGCACATAATGACATCCAATCTGTTCAGGAAAAGAAGGGGAAAAAAAAAAAAGCAGGAGGGGGAGAATATTTCCCTTTGATTTATACAGAAGCTGAGTTGGCAAAGAGCTCAGCTCGGAGGTGGGTGGAAGGGGAACCAAAAAGCAAATTTGTGATGCACGGGCACAGTCCCCCCCGGGGTGGTGCCAACCAGAGCAGCCAAGACTGGTGGAGCAGCTCTGCAGGTTCCCCGCGTGCACCCAAAGCACTTCCTTCCCTGCGTGCTCCTATCGCCATGCAAACACACACCCACAGTCTGGGGTTAATTTAATTTTAAAATGACATTAGAGATAACACAGGCCAGCTCATTAGCACTAGGCAAAACACGTGGATCCCTGTGTAAACACAGCACGGTTTCTGCTCAGGGAGAGGGGAGTTGGGCCACAACCGAGGGCTGTATCATACATTCAGTCTGAGCTGGGGTCAGCTCTCAGATCAGAAAGATGTGATCCAGGTAGGAGGAGAAGGGGATTAAAGAAATACAAAGAAAGAAAGAAAAAGAGTCTTATGCTGCAATTGAGGCATTGTAGTGTGGTTTTCTGGCAAAAATCGTAATATTGGGTCCATGAAGCCATATTAGTGCATGTAATAGTTCTTTCTACCTATATTTTTAGTTCACGGAACACAATGCACAGAAAGAAACTAAGAAGAGCCTTAGTTCTGTATTTGAATGTTTGAGGACTGGTCACGGTACAAGGACAGCAAGAGGTACAGGCAGGACACATGGGCTGGTTCCTTCAAATCCTAACCAAGCAGTGTGTTTGGACTCAGCGATCCTTGGGGTCGTTTACAACCAAACTGTCCTAGTTCTGATTCTCACATCTTGTCTCCAGCATGAGGTACCACACAACTACTCTGAAATACTTCAACTCTGATCTGTTCTGTCCTTTCCAGTTTTATATCTGTCCTAAACTCGCACACAGAATTTCGTAATGCTCATAAATTTTGACCTGAAATAGGCCTGAACTCCCACACTTGGACAGAGGTGCTGCACCATTTCATTACAATACTGGGTGTATTTCATGGGCAGAACAGAAAAATACTTCACAAACCCAGCCATGATTTACCACGCATAACTGCAGTGAAACTGATACTGGCTTGTTTAAAGTTTTGCAGGAAGGCAGGATGGTGGCAGAAGACAAAGTGCTGCTGACCCCAGCTGTGAATGAGAACGGGTGCCTGTTTTATGGGGAAGTCTCCATCGATTCTGATTGTCTGAATATATTCCAGTTAAAGTGCAGCCTAGTCTGAGGGCCAGGGGGAGTGATAAACACTGGCAAGCAAACTTGATGTCGACAGCAGAATCCAGATTGCAATAGAAATTAAATGTGTGTGTCTGTTGTTATTAGAGATTTAACCAGATGACCTGGCAGTAATTAACGGGGAGCTAAATTGAGAAGGTCTGCCTCCCATTGGAGACCCAGCCCTGAAACCTAGCCATTCTGAGCACAGGTCTGCTGCATACAAGAACCTGGTGAGATGTGACTCCACGTCTGCCAGAGATGGTCTCCAGGGAGAGAGGAGTGCGTGTGTGCCAGGAAGCAATGTGCATTGCAGGGTTGTTTGTGACCCACTGTAAGGATGTAACACCAGAAATCTTGCTGGCTGGGCTTTTCCTTGGCTCAGACCCATCCGCAGACACAAAGCCAAGCAAAAACCAGGGCAGTCAGCTTGAGCTGTGCTCATCTGTCCACAGTCACTGTCAAAGGTTAAAAGACTGGGCTGAATTGATCAGGACAGGCACAGGAACGCAGTTCCTCTTGCATGCGTAATCCTCATGTTTGTCTTCTGAGTGCCTCTGCTCCAAAGGACCCAGAAAATTCCACTGCATTTCAATAATTAAATTCATAACCTCAGGAAAAATGAGCTTTTTTTTTTTTAATCCTTCTAGATAGATCACCAAGGCATCAAGGTGATAGTTTTCCTAGGATGTAAGAGACAGACTATGGAAGAGAACACTGACTTTCTGTCCCTGTTCAGCAACACGTGTTCAATTCATTGTGTTTTTAATAGTATTTGAAGAGCTGTGGGTCAGAGCCCAAGATCTTGATGACAAGGCAGGTAAACACAGTTAAGCAGATGTTGTGTGCTTTGTTCTGGACAGTTCAGGACAATAAATTGTATGTTACTGCTAGGTAGGATGGGGACTGACATAAATCCATACAGTGATATACAATAATTAAATAAAACCCATTTTATAGGTTTCATTTAGTTAATAGCATTAGAACAGTACAGAGGATTCAAACAAATGGATACACCAATAATCCTGGTTGGCTTTTGAGAGAGTAGTGGTCTGCAAGCTCAGTACTTAGTCACAGTTGCTCAGTCTACCTCCATTTGTCCTCCACAGACTCCTGTGGGACCCAAAACAATCACAGTCAGGTGGCCCATGGCCAGAATTGCTGCAAAACTGAATCACTAAGACAATGCCCTTCTATTTTACTTCTCGTAAGGGGTAACTAGTCTCAGCACTCCTCTGGATGAGAATTAAAACCTAAACTCTCACCTCAACTCTCAGAGCCTCTTCCTCTGAACAACATCTCAGGCTTCTGCTATCTCCTTCAGTTTCTGGGTGAAAATGAATTAATTTCCTCTGTATGTGTGCATGCACATCTGAAATAAACAGATTAATATTCTGGTAATTAAATTGTTACCCCTTCCTTCCCTGCCTCAGAAGCATCTTGTTGCCATCTCCCTCCAGCTGAACAGTAAGCCAGAATGAAATGTCTGATTCCTGGTAAGCGCTGTCAGCACAGCAGCTGGGAGAAGAATATCTGAGGGAAATGCACAAGTGCACTGGCATTTATTTATTTCCTGGGGATATTTATATAGGATAGACCTCAGAGCACAAGTGCACTAGATGCTTCTGTCAACTAAGGAGGAGAAATGGGACTGCAAGGCAGACTGCACTGTGTGGTCCTTGCCCTCAAAGTCCCTTTCAGTTTCCACATGTAGGCCCCAAGGTCTGCAGGCTGCTGTGATTGAATCCCTGAGTTTGCAGCTCATGGGAGGCAAAGAAACGTGCAACATGCAAGGTTGACACTGTGGTCATTGATTTGATTATTTGTTAGTTCTCAGGTGCGTGGTTCCCCAGGATCACTTGGCTCATTGTGCCCTATTTTCCATAACTGGGAAAATATTAATAAGCAGTTATGAACATAAAATTCTGATAGATGCTCACAATCTCGTAATCACTCTTGGAATGCCTCTCTGTAATTGGTTTTACTGTAAAGAGACACCAGTGTGCAAGGTGAGCTGATGCAGTGGAGGAGAAACAGTGATGAAGCTGTTCCAAGCAGCAGTCTGTTTATCTAAGGGTCTTAGGGTTGCTGCTTCCTAAATCTGCACCGACTTCAGTGGAGTTCTATGGAGATGATTAGTCCCTCCGTTCATTTGCATAGTTCTAGTTGAGTAAGTAATTATTTCTGCCAGTGAAATACATAGGATCTCTTGTGATTTTGAAGCTCCAGAACCAAATATATCAACCAATTGCAAAGAACTTCCAATATGTGTAATTGGGTGTCTCATACTTCTTACAGCAAGCATGTTCTCTTTGGTGGCATTAGAGCACACGGTGCTGGACTCTGATAGCCTTCCCCTGCCATTTCTTCAGTGCATGCTCTCAAGCAAGCAACGCTCCCTGTCTGTTTCATGGTCTTTTGTGTTTCTCACTATAGTCCCTGGCTGTCTCACAATCTGTAGCGTATTTCCCTAATCCTTATTCTCATCAAGTAGGAGAGCATTGTTCTTCCAGCATTTTAGATAGGAATCTGACACCCAGGAAAGCTAAATCAGTTGGCAGAGCTCATATGGAAAATCTGTGTTGACAAAGGAGAGTGAACACAGTTTTCCCAGCTGCTGCATTAGTGTTGTAATCATTGCACCAGCTTTCACTGGGCTTCGCTAGGCAGCTCTCACACTTCAGCAACAGAGATGCCAGAATAGAATTTTTTTTTTGTATATTTTATGGTTTTTGAATGCTTCAGATTGCTTGCACCATGTTCTCTATAGATAATCATTGACAACAAAAATGCTACCCATACATATTGCTAATTATTTATGTTTCAATTAGGTCAGTTTCTTCTTCACAAACAGGTTTCTTTTATATGAGAGAGATAAACCTCTAGGTAGGTATAGCCCCCTTTATTTGGTAAGGTTTTTATCTTGATGACTGGAAAAAAACCAGGAGCATCCCAGTGTTATTACATTGTTTAGTAATCCTCATGCTACTGTGGAAACAGCACTCCTCATCCTACTTGTTTTTTCTTCACAGCTGATGTGCACCAAATTGTTTCTGTAATTGACATAATCTCTATTCTGTTCTTATTAGATTATTCCCCACCTACAAATATTCCTCATAGGTCTTCATCCATGAAATGACCTGCTATAATACAAACCATCCCAGGGAGCCCACTGGAACTGGTACTTACATGAGTAAGCCTTATAGCAATTGATCCCAAGCTATTTAGACTTTAGTCACTTCAGTTACATTCCAGTCCTACAGGGAGGCAGGATGACTGCATACAGCAGAACAGGCTAGGAACATTTGATTCACCACCACAGATTCTTCTGCCCATCTCTGCCTATTTGATTTAAAAATATATACATGCCAAGGGGCTTGATACGTCTCTTGTGCCCCATTTAGCATCTGCTGAGCATCCCAGAGCAGCCTGCAGTGTAACACGAGTCACTGGAGGATAGATTTGATAGAGGGAAAAAACAAAGCAATTGATACCCTCAGGCTCCAGAAGTCTTCAGACTGATTCCTGCTGACTACAGGCAACAAAGCAATTTATGGCAACATGGTTGAAAGTTTCTTTTATTTCAAAGCTGCTAAACCTTTCCTGGCACATAAAATCACTTTTCATAAGGCAAACCCAGGGAGCTTGCTGGGTTCCCCAGGTCTCAGCCCCAGGAAGTTTTTAACTGGAGTCAAAAAAGGCATTAAGCGCTGGGGAGGAATCAGGGTGACATAAAACAGAAATTTAGGGTTTAACACAGGGCCATGAGGAGCTTAGTAAAGATGAGGCTTTTTTTTTTCTTTTTCTTTCCCCTGTGTGTGTTTCCTCTCTGCCATTTCTGTTCTGCCAGACCTTCAGCGTAGCTCTTTCCCTGGAAATGGCCTGTGATGTCCAATGAATGAAGTGCACTCTGCAGATGGAAGCTGAGCTGTTTGAAAGCGGGTGTTTGGAAAGTGGTAGCCAGATTATTTTATTTTAAGGCTCTATTGCAGCAAAAGGCAGGAAAACAGACAGGGGGAGAGGAGTGAGTGGTTCACTGGCACTGATTGTCTACCACAGCAGGTTCAGCACTGAAATCTGAGTGACTTCTCTCTCCAGATGGTTGGTGGGAGCTGACTACCCAGATCTTTGCATAGCATGCTCCATAATGAAAACGTATGGCATCACTTGCTATCTTTTAAAAGCTCTTTTCTTCAACCCAAGTATAGCTCACTGTATGATGGATCCCTTCTTTGCCTGATGCAGAAAAAAATGGATATCTGTTGTATGCCTATGCAGGGACTCCTACCTAGGAAATCCTTCATTTTGATACAGACTAGCTGATACTTTTACAACTGCATGAGCCTACAGTAATGTCATACTCTCCTTTTGATGTGCCACTGCTGCTCTCTTCACTTCTATCACTGAGGCTTATTTGGCTTCTAACTCATGTTATGATTCTGGAGAACACAGAGGATTTACATTAAATAAAAAAAATCTGAACACGCTACTACACTGATTCTAGAAAAACAGCAATATAGATTGACCAATTCTGTGAGAACTGAGAAATTCAGATAATCTCAAGAATATATTTTTGTATGCTCACAAAACAAAAGTTACTCTAAAGAAGGTAAATGGACTTACCAAGGCATTGACCTTCAAAATGATGGGGAGCCAACATTTCCATGTATTACAGGATGTATACCAGGGCCTGGCTTTTCTAGAAGTGCAGTATAATGGTCCTTGCCCAAGAGTACACAATGATTTTGCACAGAATGAGGAACAGAACTTTACTCTTCTGAGTTACGGTGCTCAAACCAAACTACTTCTCTCAGTGTCATACAACTGAGAAACAAGTTGGATGTTCTTTGCTCCTGGATACAGTGACCTTGGTTGTGATTTTCTCAGCTGTGTCAGGTTATTTTTCCACACAAATCATGAGACAAAGTTGGGGTAATTTGGGTTCTACCCAATCGTCTCCAGGCAAAAAGAAGTCTAAGTTCCTCGAGAGCCATTCTCACGCTCTGGTTAACCTCAGCTTATGTGCTACACACAAAATGCATAATGCACTGGATTGCTCTTGTTTCTTCCTCTTTTTGTTGTCCATCTAAATATGGCAAGATCTGGGAAATGCAATCAATGAGAAGAATATACAGGAAATAGGAGCCATAAACAAGAAAGATTGGTTGAGTCTCAGCGAGGTCTGGAGTACAGTTGCTGAAACCAATCACTGGTGACCCTGAAAGATCTGAAGCTAAACAGAATGCTTTCAAGATGGAAATGTGCAACAAAGATGGCAGAGATGAGCTGGTAATGGTCTCATCTTTCCTTTTGTAGGCTTTCCTCCACATGTAGCTTTAAAATAACAGCAGCATGTTGGACGTGCAAGAGGACATGCCTGAGAGTGAGGAAACCTTTATCTCCTGTGAGACCCACAATGTGACTTTGCCTTTCTAAACCTGGAGAACTGTATTTTAAGAGATTCCAATTGTTAGAGCTGAAGGCACATTATCAGAATGATTCAGTTTCCATTTCAGGACTCATAAATATATATCTTTAAAAGCTATTACTTGATGCAACGGGGATGTGCTATGCAGGAGACACTGTTCTTCCCAGCCTTAAAAATCTACGAGTCCGCAGCATCCAGATAATCAGCATCCAGAAGTTTCAGGTTTTATCAGTTAGCACAACATGAAAACAGCATTGTAATCAAGAAACAGAGGGTAGAACGAGGATGTAAGTTATAGATCTCAATGAGAGGTACGTGGTCTTGAATGTTTGAAAATCCAGATATTTTTCATAGAAGTTAGAATGAAAACAGAGAGGTCTGGATTCTGACTTTTGGTGTGATTCTAAACTTGGTTGAAAATTTTGGCTTTTGGTTATCTCATTGGGTTTTTTGTTTTTTTTTCTTTTAGACTTTTGAAGAAATTGACAGTGAATGCCAAAGTTTGCTTTACCTTATTATAGTTAGTTATTTAAACCATAAAGTCACCAAGTAAAACATCCATTATTTTCACCAGCAAGAGGCAGTGATCAAGCAGGTGCCTGCAGCTTGAGGTGGGTTGAAGCAGTGGTACATCAGTGACTGGGTGTTCCAGGTTTTGTGTGCCAGGCTCTTACGATCCCTTTGCAGTTCTGCCTCTTTTTGCTGTTTGATCTCTGGCAAGTTACATCCCTTTCCTGTCTCGATCTTCACAGCAGTGAAATGCAAAGTACATGCGTCAGAAATGGTGTAACCAGGCCAGCAGAGTTTAACATCAATAAAGTGGCTGGTGGGCAGAGCTCACCCCCAGGCAGCAGCTGTGGCTGCCAGGCAGAGGCAGTGAGGCATGCTGCAGAACTGGGCTGAGGACCTCACAAAGCTCAGCAGAGGGGAGTGCAAATTGTTCCTGCACCTGGGGAAGAATAACCTCAGGCACCAGCACATGCTGGGCTGACCGGCTGCAGAGCAGCTTTGCAGAAAGAACCTCGGGGTTCTGATGGGCACTGAGCTGACCAGGAGCCAGCAACACATCTCACAGGAAGGAAGAGCTCGAGTCTTAACGTTAATTTCAGTGGCAATAAGAGCACGTTCCAAGGTGTCAGGGTTGCAGAAAGCTCTTTATCTCGTAAGGCTTCTGGGCACCTTTTACTGGAATTAACAGTTAGGTTTTTTTCCCTTCAGATATTCTCCAGCCTTTGCAAAGGAAACTGCAGTAACAAATCAGATTCTGCAGCAACACTTTTTAAGTCCCGAAGCAAAATTCAGCAGTTTTATAGGGACAGTATAAGAGGGAATGGGGCGGGGGAAGTGGGGTGGGAAGTATTTATAATCCCTTTAATATTTTAAAATTTAATTATTTCCAAATTGGGTTAGCGAGACTGACAAGAATACTGCATCTAAAGCATGGAGCCCAGAGGCAGCATTGGAAAATGAGAGGAGAAATTAATAATAAAAAGAAACCTATTGCTTCAAGGCAGCAGACTGGAACACTGACATTCCATTACTCCGTCTGTCTGCTGAATTCATTTAGCATCTGTGGCCTAAATAGGCTAGTTTTAAAGTGGCATGTTCCAGATTTTATGTTTAGGGCTGCTGGAAGGGGGTGGGGATTGCCAGAGGATTTTTCTTCATCGAAAGCTGCCTCAGGAAAGCACATCAGATTTGTAGTTAATAGGGTAGAGTAATGCAAGCCTCTTAGCAGTTGTAGATAATACAGTATCTTGGAGTGTTCTGTAATGCCTTACAGGATAGGGGCTGCATCTAGCTTCTGGACAACCACAGTTAGCTTCTGGAGCTCAGTGCTGGAGCAGCAGTGTTGAGCCTTCTGCTGAGCACAGAACTGAAGCCCATCTGCAAGGCATGCCATCAGCCCATTAGCCATCACTGCAGTGCAGCCGCTCCTGACATCTCTGAACTCAAAGTATTAAAAGTCTGGATTTTCAAACTGTGAGCCAAAACACAGCATTGTCCAGCAGCATCACAGTCCTTAACAGGTTCTGTTTCAGCAGTGCCACCCACGACCTGCAACATGCAGTTTCTTCCTCAGGATGCTCCTTTTCAGCTGCTAACTCCAGTGACTCTTGTGTGCATTTTGTAAGATCTGAGATCTGAAGCCTGAGGCGGGCTGTCTGTAGCAGCACAGAGAACTTCCAGGCATGTACTGGAGGCAAGGTAGATGGCTTGACAGCAGCCTGGAAGGGAGGGAGAAGCATGATTCTCCATCATCTCCTAGAAACCTACAAGTGTTTCACTTCTGGGCATTTTCTGAAACATCTGGATACAAGGAGGATAAAAGGTACCAGTGTAACCTCCCAGTAAGATCAATTGCTCAAAGTTTTCTGTGTATTTCTAATCTTCTTTGGCTTCCTTCCCAAGATCATAGAAACAGATCTGTGAAGTTCCTTGGAGTAGAATACAACATATTCTGCATATTTCTACTTTATGCAATAATCTTAGATTGTCTTCTCCCTAATTTATCATCAAATTACACAGAAAGGAAAAACAGGAATTTTATGGAAAGTCATATACAAGCTGTTAAAATTGTCTTTTTCTCCTCATCATCACAGTTCTTCACTCTCAATGTGGGTTTTTTCAAAAGTTTTTGTCAAGTTTAATGGAGCTTAGCCAGCAGATGGAAGTCATGATAAAGCTTCAAACGATTTTCTTGTTGCAGTCTCCCATGAAACATGGCCACGCTTATTTATTTCAAGCATTTAGGGTCTTATCCAGCAAGATTCTCAGAGCTACCTACAAAGTCAAATTCTTGAACTACCCCCCAGCTAGATGAGCCCCTTTGGACCTGATTAACCAAGCATCTTAGAGAATCAGTTCGTACTTCCTCATCTGTTTACCCCAGGCATTGCACTGTGCACATTACCAGTAACCAGGACAACATCAAAGTTGGACCAGAGTCTTCAGTCATAGTCTCTAGGACTATGACAGAAACAGTTTATTGTTATGTGGTTGTGAGAAGCCTTGAGAATTGGTTTTGGACCTGGAGAATCTGTCGCCCTGCTGCTGCTGCTTGTGTTCTGCTTTTAATTTCCTTGCCTTCTCATCGACCAGAGTTCTGCAGACCTCTGTAGTACTCATAATAAAGGGCTTAATGAGGTGACAAGAAGAACATTTAAAGGGTTAAGACCTTTAAAAATAATGGAAAACATCTATGACCCCAAACATGGTACACTTGACATGGTACACTCACTGTTCTTTAGGGATTTATCTCCATCACAAAAGAAATGTAGTGTTGATAGAGAACTTAATTTCAATTATCGTTATTTCAAAGAAGGAGAATTATAGTTACAAGTCATCAGAGTTTGGGGTTGGTTTTTTTTTTCCAGTTTTCATTGAATTCTTTCTCCTTTGAGCACACATCTATTTTTCCAAATCAGCCTTTTCTAGTAAACATCATTCTTTCTTTATCCAGTCACATCTCATCACTGCCTTTCCTTTTTCCTCCTTGTAGATGAATAATTCCCAATTAGATTTCTACCCAAAATTATCCAAGCTTGTTTGTTGTCTTCTTATTCATTTTACTTATGTATCTTAATAGCAGCATCTGCTTTATCTGTATTGATAATGAACGCTTAGGGCTTATCTATTACTCTGCAATCACAGAAAAGCTAGAACAAGAAGACTTATTGTTGGTAAGCATATTCATACTAATGTTAGAAATGTGTTTACTGATGATAATAACAATAACATTAAAAAAAAATCATTGGTTGTAGTGATTTCACTGATTTGGATTTATCTGTGAAAAAGCAAAAACAGCTACAGAAGTAATCTAAACCTGATGTAAACCCTAATAACTGCTGAACACATCAGTTTACCATTAGGTGGTGTTTTAATAGTTTGCATCAAAATGCTTGGACACTTGCACCCTTCTGTAAAATGATATCAAGATGACAGAAGAAAAAAAAGGCAAAATGTTATATTCTAAATAGCAGGCATATCCAGTGCTGCTGTGATTTACCCTGTGGTGAGAGGGATCCTACCATCAGCCGGCATATTACTGCTAGAGCATCTCAGAGGTCCCAGCACAGCCTTTCTGCACTGAATGCAAATCCAAACAACCTCTGTAGGGTGGTGACCCCCAAGATCCCTGCTTAGCCAAAATCCTGTAAAGCCATGCAGGCAAAAGTTGAACGTTTAAAAAAAAAATACAGAAATAAGCTGCAAAAACTACCTTTCTAAATAATTTCAAACATCAGAATAGCTTATTAAGATAAAAGTGATCATGAAAGTATTTTCTATTACATGCTTTAAAACTCATCTTTAGTTTAGATCACTGCTGGCTCCACTCAGTGCTTTGAAAAGTTCCATCTCTTTAAAAACTTTCCTTTGGGGATCAGCTTAGTTCGTTTTTCTGCAGAGAAGCAATGCCCTCCCCCAGGTTGTTTCTTGACTGAAGTAATTGCTATGACTCCTCAGGTCCCAGACAACCAACAGCTAATTAGTTCAAATTAAGTTCTCTCACAGGTGCTTCTGAAGTTGCCATTTGGAAGCAGCAGTTTCTCCTGAAAGGTGGAGAAGGCAACACCAAAGTTCAGAGAGGAGAAGCAGCATGAGATCAGTCCTGTGGTGGCTTTGCTTTTTGCTTGAGCGAGGTATGTTTGGGGAATCCTTTTTTGCTTTTGGAAATGTGATTGCTTGATGTGGGCTTCACCCCGTTTCAAATGTAAAATCAGATAAGGGAGATCTTGGAGTAATCAGTGTGTGTGAGCTCTGCTGAAGAGCAGCTCGGTGAGTACGTGGCACTGGGGTTTTACCACAAAGTAAGCCAGAGAGGATCAGTCCCAGCAGATTGCTGGCCTCCCCTGATTCACCTTGTGGTAACCCTGCAGCCATGTCCTCCTTCAGCAGTCGTGTGTGCTTGGTGGATTGAGTTGGGGTGAACTTTTGAGTTGCCTGAGAACTTCTTGGTGCTGAGCCTGACCCTTCTGTGATGCTGGCTTTCTAATGGTGTAGCTGCTGCATTCTTGAAGTTGTCTCTCATCACTGAATGAAGGGAGAGATCGTGTCTTTTACTTGCTTTAGCCTGCTGCTTTACATGGGAGGCAGGAGGGACTTGCAGAAACATACTTATGGCATTATAAAGAGGAAAAGCATATAAATCTGGTGTATGAGTAAAAGCAGAAGAAAAACTGCAAGTTTTAATGCATTTCCCAACTGTCTTTATTTCTGTTTGTCTGCCTTTAGTGGTGATGTCAGTTGTGCTATCTTTTTAATACTATATGGTGTTCTTTAGTAACAAAAATGCCCAATTCTGGACTTGTAAGGTGTGATGGCTGCTGCTCTCTCTGCTTGCATAATGTTATTGCAGGGCCTGTTGCACTAGATTTCAGTCTGTGGAAATTGTATGAGCTAAAATAATGCTTTTTTATTATAGGTTTTGGAAAATAAGTGTAAGTAAAATGCAAGTGATATTCATCCCTTCCCAAACTAGTGCCAGAATTGCATCACCTGCTCCCCCACACAGGTGGCACTGAGGCTTGCTTGTTTGTACTGACACAGCTGGGAAGAATAACCCTCAGTGGTGGTTGCTGCAGAGTGGGGCTGTTTAACCCCAACTATGCAGGGAATCAGATGAAATGGCCCTGAAGGTGCTCTCTAGACTTCTTGTCTGTGAATCCAGCATGCTCCTTGCTCTCAGTAGCTGCTGTAAGCACAGCACTTGGCTTAGGCTACACGAGCCTTTTGCATGTTAGGTTAGATACGCAGGCGCCTCTGGAGGGAACAGAAAGCTTCATGGCTGTGTATTTTCTGGATTGTAAGTATTTTCTCCTTTTGCCACCTATGAGCTCCACCAAAACATACATGTTAGCAGACATAAATAAAAACTGAATGTATTTCCCAAAGCATTAAGGTAGGGCAAGCTGTGACAGCTGAGCACCGTTAATCTCAAATATGCTCAGACCCAGGCTTACCTTAGAGGAGAAAAAAAAATCTCAGGGTGCTCAAGAATTCTGACATATAGTCATGGATGAGGCCTCACCTTAGCCACTCTGTAGACCTGCATAGTATTTGATTGAGTAGTGCAATTTTTCCATCTTATGATCATGAAAAATAAAAAAATAAAAAATTAAAAACCTGAATAAATTTTGAAGTGTCTGGAAATTCAGGGATTGTACTTCTTTACAACAGATTGTGTATCAGATATTCACCAAAGATTAGCTAAACCTCCCTGAGCATCTTGCCTTTGAAGGGATTCTTCTGTTGGCTGTTTAGCAACTTCGTGCCATAGATGAAGTTAAGATAACTTTGTTCTATAGCATTTGGGACTGTGTCTTACAGCTGCAATAGTAAAGCTGTTATATGTATGCTTGCGGAGTTCTGCCTTCAATTAAATGCTTCAAATAAAGTAATGTTAACCCCTACTTAACAAATGGAAAAACAAACATGGCCATTAAAAAGGACTTGCTCAAGGTCACAGCAGATGAAAAGCAGAAATAGCATTTAGTTTTCGTGATTCTGTCATGATATTATCCAGACTACGCTGCTGCTGCACGTGTGTCTTCTATTGCAATTGAATGTTGGTAGGGTTCTTAGCTTCAACAAGTAACTGATGAAACCTCAGACAGCTGTAATCATCAAAGCATTAAAAGACTTGTTTGCCAAGCAGAAATATGTTTAAACAGCTCGCATTAGATAACTGAGATCAAGCAGGAGCAGCAGATAGGTTGTTAGTAATGATGGAAGATAAACATGAGTCGGCTAAGTAGAGGATATGTTTGTTATGTCACGCAAGTGAAATAGATACCTCACTTATATGGTGGTTTTTAAGGCAGCAAATTGCTACTAGAAATTGTATTCTGTTCTGTCACTCTTGTTTCTGTGTTGTGCTGCCTTCTCATATGGTATAATACTTAGTTATGAGAAGGAGGACATATGGAGAACGCAGCTATGCAATCTAACTCTTGGGGTGAAAATTATACGACGCTTTTCCCTGTTATTTATATGATTCATTTGATATTACAGGCTTCACTTATATGATTATTTCTACTGACTCTTGGTACTTGATTCAGTTGGTTAAAGACAGATTGAGGAGAGTAAGTGTTTCAGTTTGCAGGCTTCTCTTAAAGACGTGGTGTTCCTCCATCTTTGCTGTTGGGTTATGCCAAGCACAGGCTTTGCTCAGGCAAGGATAGGCATGTTTAGAATGGAATTGTGTGCAATGTTTCATCGCATACATATGTCCAAAATCCTGAAGAAAAAAAAAAAGACTTTAATAACTGGGAGAATATTTACTAGTTCCCCTCTTCTATCCATGAATGTAGGGTATGGTTACTAGAATTCAAATGCATAGGCCTCAGTGGCAAAGGAAGCATAACCATTCTTAAAAGGGAGGTGGGGGGAGGAAGGAAGGAAGCTTTAATATATGAATATTGTGGTTTAAGTTACCCTGTATATCACAATTTATTATTAGCCCAAAAGCAAAATATTTTCCCCCTTTTTCTATTTTTTAAAATCCAGGAATATCTCTTTCTAGTGATATAACTCAGCTACTTCTCATCTTGAGTGTGTGTAGATTCTGAGCCTTAAACCTATCACTTTCCTCAGGCTGCAAAATTCCTAACTTTGTATTCAGGCCAGTGCCGTTTTGTGAATAAAGTGCCACACTTTCTGTGGGAGGAAGAAGACAGAAAAAATGTTGTGGCAGGTGGCTTAAAATAAATAAGAATAAAACAAGCTGTGTTTGAAACTGCTTGCAGCTTTGAAATGTATGAAGCAGTCTCTGCAAACCAGGGTTGCTGTGGAGAACACTTGTGGGAAGGTCAGTTGCAATCATCATATGGTTTTGCAATTTTTTTTTTGCCTGGATATTCTTACCAACAACACAGCGTGTGAGCATTTACATCCTCAATGCATACTGATACTCAAACTAGCCTCTACATACCTCACCAAGACCTTAATTGTAAATCCAGAAATAGGGTATGTCTCATAGACCTGCGTGCTGAATATAATGCACTCGAGACTAGAATTTGGCCTTAAAGCTGCAGTCTTACTTAAGTTTTGCTCAGCTTGGATTATAATTTTAGTAATGTGAATAAGAAACTGTGCAGATGCTAACCAGATGTTAATATCAAACTAGTTCAGCATGTTTCCATGTCATAACTACAGCGTTACTATGGTGATAACAGATTCACTAGAGGTTTCATTTAATAAAGCAGGACTGCCTGTTATATCTATACAGTTACCATAGTTTTAGTCACACAGTTGTGCTGCTTTTGACTCATTTGATGGCGTTGCCACTGAGCTTTTGGTTTCCCTTGTAAATCTACTTCTTTAGAGATAAATTTGCTATGTAAGCAGATCTAGTATATTGTTTTGAATGACCTCTATTCTCTTGTGTGACAAAAAAAAAATGAATATGAAACTAAAGCTTAGAGGCTTTATTTTTTTTTTCATTTATGCTGCATTTAACTTCAATGTCAATGATATTTGGGCCCAAGACTTCCCAGGAATGCCTAGAGAGGTGGAATAAGGGAAGGATCTAAACTGCCTTTCAGATGTATTTGCAAGTGGCAGAAAAGGGCACTCAGTGTTATTGCCACCCATCCACGCACCCAGGTAATAGATTTACACGTTGTTATTTTAAGCTAATAGATTACAGATATTTAGGGCCAAGTTCTGCCCAAAGTTTGGAATTTCCAACTCAATAGATTTGTGGTGTTGGTCTGAAAGCACAGCAGGAGAGCTGCCTGTACTTCATTCTTGCATTTTGGTTCCCATCTCCCTTGCCCTGTGTCCTGACTAATCATTTACAATCTACAGGGCAGCGACCATCACTGTGAGAGGAGAAATCAAGTGAGTTTTCACTTGCAGCACTCAGTACAAGACACAGGGAAAGCTGGGTCCCAATTCAGGCAGTTTCTTCACTGATCTCAGTCCAACTGTTCCTTTTCTAAGTAGCAAAAAGCTTTGTAGCTTTTTATGGTGCCAGATCTTCTTAACCCTCTAGTTCCATTTACACTGCTGCTGTTGCACGAAATTGAGGGCAGTGTGTAGGTCAGAACTGGGAACTCATCTGTTTTCTATGAGACCAAGAGGAGCTTTTGGCTTTTTTTTTTTTTTTTTTGCCTAAATAATAGAAGTAATAATAACAATAATTAATAACCATAATGATAGTGATAACCTTCCAGCTGAACACGTGCAATTTGTATTGCCTCAGCATTATTCCCAGGCACAGCCTCATTGATATGCGGAGCGCTGCCATGTCTGTCACTGCTCTGTGCACTTCGGGTCTGGAATCCTTGGGGAGCCTCACAGCTGTCAAATTGACTTCCATCATTTCTCTCTGAGCTGAGAGACAAATTATCCAGCCAGCCAAGGGTTCACAATGCAACCTGCGATCTCTAAGTGATAAAACACCACATCCCGGGTCAGACAAATAGTTTGGCCTGTGAGGAGGACGAGTCGGGCTGGCAGTACTGATGCTGTCTGCTTCTCAGTGTCCCTTTTTTTTTTATTTTTTCGGAGCTTTAATAAATCGAAAACGAGGTTTTCATGGTGAGTCACAGACGCTGCGGGCTGAGCTGTGATGAGGGAGCGCCGCGAGGCTCAGCCCGGCAGGCGCAGCCCCAGCCGAGGTTCGGAGCAGGGGCTGCAGCTGAGGTTCTCGCAGCTTGCTGCACGTGCTGAGCACGCGGGTGCAAAGAAGCCTGGAAAGCCGCGAGGCAGCGGACGGCCTCCATGCACAGAGATGGGGCGTGCCTGGGAGCGCTGCTCGGGGCACCATCCTGCGATGCAAGTGCTGACCCGAGCTTTCTAGGATCCGGCTCTTTTTTTTTTTTTTTAATTTTTATCTTGCATTCGCTTGGTTTTGAAACACGCAGCTGCTTAAAATGGCGGTGGGGCGCGCGTGGCAGCGCTGCGGCTCCGTGGGTTCTTCAGCGAGGGGCGGCTTTGCCCCGCGGGCCTGTGGCACTGCCTGCACTGCCCGCCAGGGGGCGCAGCCGAAGCGGGCACGGGGGCTCGCCTCCGCTCTGCCGGCAGGGAGCAGGCGGCAGCCCGGGGCCCGCGTAGGGGCAGCTCCGCGCCCGGCGCTGCTCCGCCTCCGTGCTTCGCCTTGGCGGGAGCCGCCGGGCAGCGCGCTGCTGAACGCCTCGCGCCTGAGGAGGCTCGGCATCTCGCTGAGGGAGCGGCCCGACACCAGGCTGGGCTGGCGGTCTCCTGCCCGGAGCTGCTCCGCTCCCGCCGGAAGCAGCATCGCTTGTCTTGTCTAACGAGGATGTCTTCTTGCTGCTGCTGAGGGGCGTGAGGATGGAAGAAAGGCTGCAGCTGTGTTTGGAAGCTGATCGTGCAGGGAAAGCTGTATGAAAGTAGCTGAGCCGTTTAAAAAAAAAAAAAGGAAATCTCGGTTGCATTTGCATTCAGTTCTAAGAGCAGCAGAGCCAACTGTAAAGCAGGAACTTCCTTCTCTGAAAAGTCTGGGTGGTGCCAGGGTGAGGAGGGAGCACCCACAGAGTGCCCAGAGGAGCTCAGAGCAGCTGCTGGGCAGCACAGCAGCGCTGACCTGGTCCTCTGCTGGCATCAGAGCAGGGCTGGGAAGTGAAGCAGCAGGGCAGGTTGGCGGAGTGTGCTGGCATCCATGTTTGGGTTGCTTTAGAGGCAGGCTGTGTGGTTTTGTGTCAAAAAAGGGCAGTTCTGCAGCCACTTGTGTCTTCCCCTAAAGCTGAGGTTGCCACTGTACCTGAAGTGAGGTAGGGATCTTAAAGCGTGATGTAAGAAAGCTTAGACCCTCAAGCAAACTATCCAGCATAAATTCCTTTGTCCTTGCTCGCCTCATCCTCATAGGCCTTTCCTAGGTAGTTGAGATCCAGAAAAACAAGCACCTCCAAATCCCTAATGGGAGGGAACACAGCATCTCAATTTCTTAAGGCAGCCGTCACGGGGACAACAGTAGGTGCCTTTATCCAGGAGTTTTGCTTTTCCCCAGAGCATGTGTGAGGTCAAGAGTTGAGCTCAAATGAAAACATCTAGTGAAAAACCAGCACTTAATGGTAGCCTACACTTTCAAAGTAGCTCAAATTACACAGAATTTTCATGTCCAGGTTTCATAAAGCTTGGAAAACTACGTATGATGTTGCACAAACAAGCATGCAGAAAAAAGAAAACCCCACCTAGACATTCCCAAATCTAGAGAGCACTTTTAAAACTTTCCTTTAAATTTGCTTAGAATGCTTGAATAGTAGGAGAGATGCATGAGTCATTCTCTCTCTGTCTCTCTCTAGAACAGGAAAGCTAGCAGAGGGTGGAGGCAAGTCAGCACATAGTGTGGTACGCTTTAAAATACCAGCTAAAATGACTAGGCTGAAGAAGTAGGAGGGCTGATATTAGTCACACGCTGTTACACAGTTCAGAAGATAAAAGACAGAAGGAATTACCGGACAGGCAGATGCCAATTGGCCCAACGTTTTTACAACCTGAATCTTCGCTTCAGATCTCTTAATTCTTTCTTCAGAAAGCCTCTTTTTGCCTTACACTGTGAGTGTGGACGTTTATCTTGGCTAAACAGAGAAAATGGTAAAGGTTACCACGTAGTATCAGCACCATGCACCCGTGGTCATTTTGCTCAAGCCCTTTGCTGCCTGTCTTGCTGGACAAGCACAGCAGTTGTTTCAATATTCCTGTTCCATGTGAGTTATTATGGAAAGTGAGGATCTGTGTAGGAAGAGCCAAGATCACGGAGAGATGTCTGATATGATTTCCTTCCCTGCTGCAAGCAATTCAGTGTTAGCTATTTATCTGCACAGTGAAATAATATATTCTGCTTTTCTCAGGCCCTGTTCTTTCACCATTCTTGGCATTTACAAGGTTATATGGAGTTGGCGTACCTTGCAGAGAATTAGACTGCATTTTTTGTGGTGACCGCAATCCACTGGCCAAGAACTTGGATGGAAGCAATACATCACGCTTTGTGATTGCAGTAGTAAGAGAAATTAACTTGGTTCAAGAAAAAGGACAGTTGAATGTGTGAACTTCCCAGTTACAATGGGAGAAAACCTCCAAAGCAGCTGAAAGCTTTTTGGACCATCTGGAGTCCATTTAAAGTCACAGGAGTCTAACATTGAATATTTACTTTTCTTCAGTGTCTGCAACTGAAGGATTTTCAAGAGCTTTACAAACTTGATTTCACCTCTGCGTGCCCATCTTGCTCCCTCAGTGCATGTGAAGCTATTATTAAATCTATTTTATAGGCAGAACTCAGGATAAGGGGACGGGCAAAATTGGCAAGAAATAGCTGGACTCACAGGCACTGGTTGAGCTCAGGAGCTATCTGGGTGAATTTGTGTGAGCTGCTTGTCCGTGTTACCTTTCAATAGATTGCTAAAAATGCGGAAGCCACAGAAATGCAAATGACACAGCATGAGATCTTGTCTTGTCCTGCTGTATGGCTGAGATGCTTCCAAATGCCTACAAGGCTCCGTGCTCATCCCGTCTCTCCCACATGACCATGATCCATTTTCAGTGGGTTTTACATCTAAACTGCAAGACTGTGCTGTGCTGAGCAGCTCTGGAGGTCAGTCCTTTTTGAGATGAATTCTGAGCTGATACTGGTGGCAAGACAGGTAGGAGGTCCCTGGTTTCCTAAGTCTTGCTGGAGTTATGTTCATCTGCTTATTGGTTTGTGGTTGGTTTGTTGTTTTTTTTTTCCCCAAACATGTGGAGAATTTTGTGCTTGGTTGTCTTTGATAGATACAACAGTGTGCTGATCAGGCCCTCAGCTTGTGCCTGTGGAGGCTTGCAGGATCTGGTCTCTTTATGTAGCTCAGATTTAACAGAAGGTGTTTCATTAAATAGCCCAGATCTTGTCTCTGTACTACTGCTATATCTCTCTGTAGTACAGCTGATAATCTTATATATCACATTTAACCAAGCCAAAAATAAAACCTGCAACAGACCTTCCCAGTTGTCTGTGACTATCTAAGAAATATATCTATCCATCAGTCCTGTGAGCTGTTTTGGATTTAGTCTTACACAGATTTCAGCCTGTTTGACGTGCAAGTGTTTTCCCAGTACCGCTGTTAGAGAAATGATGTAGATGTCAGCTATAGCACTTGTTTTCTTTAAAAAGAGGGAAGAAAAATCACCATCATTTTCTCTTATATTCTGAAATTAATTACTAGCGTTGTGCCATTCCTCTACCCTAATTGGATGGCTGGAAGGTGTATTAACAACTGTCAAGAGTTCTCAAGTGAGTAAAATACTAAAGCTTATGAAAGATTTTACAAGTGTGCTGTATTAACTGGTGTTGTATCATTTAACTTGGTGGAGTATCCGAAGTAGTTCACTCCAGAGTAGTTCATCCTCTCCACTTGTTAACATGCTGTGTCGGCTGGCCATGGCTTACTTAAGGTATGGATTGATGCTGCTTTTCGCAGTGAAACTTGGCTTACTGAGTACATTTGTTTGCTTTTCTCATGTATTTTCTTTTCATGTGAACCATCCAGCCCTTTTGTTTCGAGGAAAGTTCAGATTTGAAGTCTGCCTTTTATATGCCAGTTCTGCAGCCTGGAGCAAAAGAAGGCGGCACACGCATCTCAGCTGACACTATGAAATCTGTCTCTCTTGGCATGCAGAATCCGCACCTACAGTCAATTGGTGATGCCCTTGGTGCCTGTTCAGGGCTAATAATCCAGGCTGCAGTGTTACAGGTTCCCTCAGTTTATCAGAATTTTGCTTAAAAGTGCAAAAGATGGTAAGCTGTTTTCGTTCACGAACCTTTCCTCTTAGCGTTTGGAATGGCAGCTTTGTTACTTGCTTTGAAATACATTTTCCTTTTCTCTGCACAGGAAATATTCCCAGCTTTTCCATTTCACAAGCTGTTTTTAAAGGCAAAACCAAAAGTGTTTGGATGCCAAGAGAAGTGCACCCAGCAGTAAAAGAAAAATATGTCACTGGATTAGGTAGTGTGTACCCATTTGTGTGCAGAACCAAGATGAGTGATTTAGCAGTGAGATCATGAGGCCTTCAGGAGGAAGCAAGGAGAACTGAGATGGGGATTGCTGTAGTATCTGTGCTGTGTTTACTGTTCCACGAGCTTGATGGTCAGAATAGAGCAATAGAGTTTGTGTTTATGGCAAAGTGACAAAGCAGGGAGAAGTTCTGGGGCACACTTGCTGTGTTTTGAGGGTGTGCTTCATTTGTCAGGGAACACGCTGGTTTTGCCCCCAAAATGACGCCGTCGTTTGGAGTTGATGTGAAAAAATTGTTCATAATTTTTGGTAGTGAACCGTGAATGTACACCGCTGTATTTGTGAAGGGATTACAGAAAGAATTGAACTGTCGCGAGTTGCTGCTTCCAGTTTGAAATTCCTGGCTCTTAATTCAGAACTTGACCTCCTGAAATTCCAGAAACCTTTCAGGCAGCTGTTCACTATTTAATTTTATAAGCGTACCCCTGTTTTAATTTCTGGTTGGAGAGCACTTCTTTAAGGAGTTACTTTTCAGTATTCTGAGCTGAGATTGGTGTGGTTTGTCTCTGGTTCTCCATGCTCTGCAGATCGCTCACAAAAACGACAGATATGTTGAAAGTGAGCACTGTTGTATGCTCAGCACGTTTCCAACACAAACCCATGCAGGTAGTGCTGGGGAGGTCTGTGCTGAGCTTTCCCTGCAGTCAGTGACCAGGTGCTTAAGCCTCTGGATGCTATTCCTAGCATCTTATTTCCTCACCAGACATAAAATAGGTCACTTTGTGTCTTTGAATTCTATAGTGGATCAGCGTGGGTGACCTCACAGCAGCATCCTACGATCTGGCATGGTAGGTTGGAGCAGCAACAATTTCTTCACAGCATGAACTTGCCACTGCCCTGCCTGGTTTTCTTTGAAGTAGGTCAAGCCTATGAACTGCTAAGGCTCTGTGTACCTCTCATGTATTATATCATTCTGCCCCCATAATGTGGAGTACAGAGATCACCTGCTTCATTCTGTCTGAGCAGTAGCAGCTTCCGTGCAGAAAACACAGATACTGCATGTTGGGTCTAAATCAGAGCGTCGTGCTTCAGCTGTCAGTGGAAGTGATTTTTATTTGAAGTCAGTAAACGTTGGATCCTTTACCTTGTTTGTGCATGCATGTGTGCGCACGATTTTTGGTCTCAGGCATACTTTTGGGTGGAAATACAATAATTGCCAGCAAAAGTTACTCATTCATTCTAAAGAATGTTCAGAATTTAAACTAGGACTGCTTTAGAGATTATATTCTTTATCTTGTGTCTGGCAGGCTCCTACACCTTGACCACAACATCTATACTTCATGTGTTTGTTTCTGACACAGTGATAATGTTATTGTAGAACTGTTTTGTACTGTTCTGGCATGTTTGGGTTTGCACATCACCAAAGGCTTTGCTAGTGTTAAGTACAGTCATTTGAAATCATTGTCCAGGTGTCCAAAGGGGCACAGATAGAAATACAAAAGCAATAGAAAACTTTTTTTTTTTCTCTTTCCCATTTCCTTGATGTCTCATGGTTTGGCTAAGACCTTTCTGTTTTTCCCTTTGAGTTCCTACCACACAGCTTTTTACATAGACCTCTTTGGAACTGTTCTTTGATTCCTAGGCTATTTAAGCCAGATTCCTATTCATTTTTTCCTGGCAGCAGCTACTTCACAGCAAGTACATTAATTACAATTTGTGCTTGTCAAAGTCTGTGCCTTCAATTTTTGTGTTAGCAGAATCAATCTTTTTTTCTAACCCAACTATGCAATCGCAGTGCAGCCACAGAGACAATGTGCATGTTAAGATGCAAAGAACAAAGTGTCACCTTGGGAGCATCATTGTAAGCCTCATTGAGCTGATATGTCCTTATACAGGCGCACAATTTGCACTAGTGCAGTTCACCAACATCTGCCTTATTGAACTCAGAAATTACTGTTTTGTACTTAAAACTGTACAAACTGAAATAGAATTCTCCAAGTCAATTGCTGTCAGACTGACGTGCCCACTGAAAAGTTTTGCATGCTCATAAGATGGGTGGAATAGAAGAGCGCTGCCCTCGTATTGTTGATTGTTCTAGCCCACTGCCAAACCTTTCAAATTCCTAATTTACCTTTTGTATACTTTTTGCACTGTTTGTTTGTTTGTTTTAAATTCAGATCCTGCTTAATAGCATTGTTTGTCCACTTTAAGCAAACAACCCAAAGGAAAACTATAGAAGCAAAATCCCTGTGCAGTTACATCCTGGGGCCTTCATGGAGCATCTGCCACTGCCTTTTATTTTTGTTCCCTTTTAAATAAGGACTTGGCTTTCATGTCTTTGGGTTGGATTTTTAAGCTAAAAAAAAGGTAAAAGCGAAGTGTTACTGCTGGTTTGTTTCATCTTTACTCATAGTGAGAGAAAGCTGATTTTCCTGGGAAAACAGGTATTCCCAAGGTTCAGTACTGAGTGTTGGATGAGAACCCTAAAGAAGCATGTACAAGTTTGTCACTGATACGGATGGGAATGTGTCCGAGATCCTCAGCAGCTGGTCTCCTCCTTTATTAACGATATAGCAAAATTAGCTATTACATAAAGGTTTGTCATTGCACGCATTTTTAAGGAGGGGATATAAAATCTTCTCCATTTTACTGACTGAGGAAGTTAAGACCCAGAGAACGGAAGTGATTATTCACAGAGACGGAGGGGATATTTAGTCCCAATTTCTATATAATAGACCGTGCAGAGCATGTAACAGGCCCTGAAATAACCGTCACATTGCAGAGATGCATGTGTTGCTTTCCACTGCAAAGACAGAAGATATCCATTGCTTTTCTTTTTAACCAACTCCACGATCCCTCTTTTCTTTTTGCTCTAATTTTTTTTTTTTTTTTTTTTTTAGCTAGTATCTTGAAGTGATAGGATAGATGATTTGTTGCCAGCAAAACGTTGGTGAATCACTTAAACACTAGAAGTAGTGTGGTCAGTGGTCAGGCTGTAAGGTCTTCCATAGCAGTCCATCAGTCACGATGGAACAGGAAGCACGCAGCTGTTTGCTTGGACATTGCCACTGAATGCTTGTGATAGCAGGTGAAACTGGGGCTTCTGGCAACGTGGGGAGCTTAGCCTGCTACAGCAAAGGTGCTGAAGAGGAAATGGTGCTAGGAATATGGTGTCACTGGAGCCAGGAACACAGAAGCCCCGTTATTTGCTCTCTAACTTCAGGTCTCAGGCCACTTCTTTGAAAGTGCAATACCAGCACTCGGCAGAGGGCTGATAATGTGTTGCCACAGCAGCACGACTTGTCCCTGTTGACGTTCTGGTGCAAAACACTAAAGGGAAACATCTTAAAGCAGACTGGCTCGGAGCAGCTAGGTGAATTCAATCTCTTCTGAACCCTCTTGCCTCCTCAGGGCCCTTATACAGCATGAGGACACCGAGCCAAATGCTTACAGGCCTCTTGGGCAGTTTGTGTCTTTTCTGCTTGTGTGACACGAGGAAGTTCAATGGACCTGGTCTTGTCAGACTAAAGCCAGCTTTGTATTTCCTTAGCTCAATATTTGCTGAGGTCCAGGAGAGCTGCCTGCACCTTGTGGTCCTCGGCACTTAGTCTGCTGAATTCAGGAGGGTTCTTGCCATTAACTTTTCTAGAATTCTGAAATCATCTGTGCTTTCTGTCCATGGATACTGAAGTGGGCAACCATCAGTAAGCACAGCAATGGTTAAGAGGCCATCTTCCCATGTGCTGTAAATCAAGACTGCCACAGTCAAAGTCAGAAATTGGGATGGCTGGAGGAGGGGGGAGAGGCAGAAAGCTTGGGAATCTTGCAGCTGTTTTCACGTCTTTTCTCCAGCAGAATTTCTTCAATTAGAAGCAAGGATTTTATGCAGGAAAACGGGAGAAATCAGATTGCACAAATGCTTTTTTCTTTTTTTTTTTCTTTTTTTCCCCAGGAGCTGCCATAAGTTGCATTATTGAGTGTTATTTTATTCCTCTCCTCTCTCTCTACGGAACTGCAAAAGTGACAGTGCTTTAAATGGAAAGATTTGCAGCAAGCCATCAGTCATTGTGCATGGAGGATATATCTCCTGGTTTAGTCTTGCTCTTGCTTCCATAAATCAGCATAGCTAAAATATTTGTGGTTGTCTGTAGGAGATTTATGCAGGTGGGAGATTAGAGTCAGTCTGTCATTTTTGTGGGGGAAGTGAGAGATGGAACGGGCTGGGGAATGCTGGCTTGCAGGAAGGAAGGATTTATAATAATGTCAGTGGATATTTAGAGGTTCCATGGAGACAATTAGCAAAAAGTGTATGTATGTCTCTGTGTGTACGTGTCTACACATCTGATTTGGAAGCAGTTGTTCCTCTGCATCATTTTTGAGTTAATCTAGTTGGAGAGTGACATTATACGGAGGCATTCCTTTTCTCAGATCTACATTCAGTCTGACTGGAGTACATGTAGTGGTTTTTCTTAGGTCTGAAGTGTTGTGTATGTGGCTTATGCCTTGCTTTTGCTAGCATGTGCTTATCTTGCAAATGTGTTGCATTAGTGATCGCCAGGTTAAAATAGGCTGTCTGTTGTCGTACGGTGACTGGACGTGAGCTTTGCTACTATTGCTAATAATTATGACCCAGTGAGTTTCTTTGAGTAGAGGATGGAGGTGAAGGAGGGACATGAGTAATACATGCTCTAATATTGGCACCAAATTCAGGTCAGCTTTTCAGGTGGTTGTAACACTGACTCCACTGACCCTAATGATGTTTTGCTGGTTCACAGCAGTTCTGAGTGCGGCCCACTGACTGCACTGGAGGCACTGATTTACACAAGCTGACATCCCAACACTTCATTTCTGTGCAGCACAAGTGGCCCACCTGGAGTGCTGAGGATGGAAGGTCTCTGCCTGTTAATCATTCCTGTGTTATCTGAGCACTGTGTGAAGGTCATTGCTGCAGCTTCTGTTTCGCCTTGTTGCTGATGAGATCTACCTTGTTTCTAAGTACTTTCCAGGCTAGGCAAACTTCAGTGGGTAGGGATGGACGCTGCAGAGCCCCAACATCTTGTAAAGAGATTCTGGTAATCTTAAGAGTTTGTGAAATATAATAGAAATTCTCTAGACTTCTCACTCCTTTTCTATGACAGTGTGTTTCTGATTTTCCAAATACCTCTGTTGATTTTCCAAATACCTCTGTTTTGTGCCCTCTGACCTCAGTTTTTTGGGGGTTTGGTTTGGTTTTTTTTGGTGGTATTTTGTTGTTGTTTTCTAAAAAAACCTGTAGTGCAAGACAAGCAGCAAGCAGCCTGCCTTCAGAGCACAGCCTAGGGAGAACTGCACGGTGCCAGCAGACATCCTGCTCAAGTTTCTTTAGGATTTGAGGAAGGAGCAAACTCCACCTGCAGAGCTCCCCAGGTCAGCTTACTGAGCAGTCTCAGGTCTGACCAGGTGAGAACCCCGCATGCTGAACCAAGTGAAGATCCCCAATGCTTTACTAGGAGAAGAGGGATATCCTGTTAGTGCTGTTTAGGAGTAGTAATTTAAAAACAAAAACAACAACACAGAAGGTAAATCCTACTTTGTTGAAGTAGCATTGCTGTGCTTTGTCACTATACTACTAAACCTAAGTGAAAATAATGTTCAGGAACATGTGTAATATGAAGGTACTGGTGGTTAGATCAGCCTTTTTTCCTGTTAGCCGTCTTTGCCAAGACCCTATAAATCTTTGCAGTTGTAGAGACAGCCTAAAAAAGCTGCTAACGTTTTCAACTACAGAGCATAACACTGAATAAGGATAGCTGAAAATTTTCTGTCAAAACTGTGTTTAATGGAAAGTGGAGTTTTGATAAAATAGCATTTTCACCAAAAATATCTGCTTTCCATGGAGAATGTTAGTTCTTCAGTATAATATTTTGACAGAAAATTTGAAGTCTTGGGCTGAAGTATGTACAGCTGTTCGAGTCCGTCTAGTGCCATTCATATTTCTTCACCTCTTCAGATCTGAGGTATTTTGCCAACTCTGATTCTTAACATTGTGACACTTGGGATTTTTCTTCCTGCCCATCTCTGGAGTCATGACATGGGTCCTTTGGCTTTTCCTCTCCAAGCACTGAGTTCTTATGGCTTCTGAGGTTAGAGAAGAAAATCCTTATAAACGCAAGCACACCAGGAACTGGAAATTAGAGGAAGCAAATGAAAAATTCATTTTCTTCTTCCAAATGACTCTCAAGATCTTTCAGTTATTTAAAAAATTATTTTTCTGAATTGAAAGCGTTTCACAGTCTGACTAAAGATTTTGAATAACTTGAAGTTGGCAGTGCTTTCTCACATGAATGAGCTGAGAGAGAATGAGCTGGACTGGGGCTGCACAAACTTTGATATGGCAGGGATGGCTGTGCATTTATCCTGTGACGTCTGGCACAGCTTTTTCTCCGCTCCATATTCTGTTCAGTCAATAGTTTAAAATCCCTCTAAGGCTACTGTTGTCACAGTGCCAGGCCCTGGTTCACCTGTCCTGATGGTGGTATTCGTTTTAGGTCATTTAACACATGTTGCTCTCTATGCTGACTAAATTAAATCAAGATAGGAACCGCTGTACTGGGTCAGGCAGAAGGTTTGTCTCTCCTAATATCCTGCCTCAGGGAACTGCCAGCATGGTGTCCCAGGAAAAGAGGATGAGATCAGCCCAAACGCATGGTGCTGATGTTTGTTTTCCTTTACTAGTGATTCCTCGCATTCTGTTTGCATTTCTGAACATCGCTGATGGTTTTTATGATGATGATTTAATGGAACTTTGTTACAAACCTAAGGTGTATCTGCGTGGCAGCTGGAATTGGTTTGTCTCGGTGTGTTAAAATTACACCTTTGTTGCACTGATCAAAAGAGACAAAGAGGATGAAAGAGGTGAAAAGGAGGAAAAGAGAAGCCTCAGAGCTGTGGGCAGGAAGCATTGCTGTGGTTGTGCTTTCACTAGCAGAGACGCTTGACGTTCCTCATCATAGTTCGTTTTAATTCACGCTTTAAGATCTCTTTTAAATTCCAGAGTTAAAATCTTCTGCCAGTGGTGTTTGCATTTCATCTACAAGCTGTCTTTCTTAAGTACTGTGGTTGTCATTGTTCATTCCAGAATAATAGTGCATCGAATGAGGGTGTCAGATAGCTGTCTGATGAACGTACAGCTTTCTGGCAAGTGAGAAATGTGCGTGTTCCAAACTGGACCAAAAATCTCTTTTTGGCAATACTGTTACTGTAATGTTCATTTCTGCCATAATTAAGCCTTTCGTTTTTATTTTGCATTGGGTCCTTTGTTCAGAAGATAACGTCCAAGTAGCAAAACGTTATTCTAGTAAGCATCTGGAAATCTTAGACTGTGTCCATGCTAGTAAAACCAGGGATGCCTGGGAATGTTCCCAGGAATGTTCTTCAAATGTGGAATACGATACTACACTACTGAAGCAATGGAATGCTTCTGGGCAGAGCTTTGGCCCATGCCAGCTAATGTTTTTCTGAACTGTTCCCAGGTACGGGTTGGAGTGGGAAACCATTCCCAACGAGCAGCTTATCTGCAGGCACCCCGCGTGAGAGAGCTTTCTGATACAGGCAGGAGCCATTCTCTGTCAGCTGCCCTTAATGTGTTTGGGAGCGTTCTCGCACACGTTTCATTTATTAGTGTAAGTATCTGTTACACCAAGTTAAAATCTGGCTGTCCCCCTCTCCCCCACCCCTTTTTGTGTGTCATCTTTTTAAAGAACGTGCTGGTGCCACTGAGCACATTCCAGGAAGTTGTTTACATGATGTTTATTTGAAATTACTCTCCAGTGTGTGTCACTGTAGTTGATTCCATGTTCAGTGATTTCCTTTGATCAGACAGAATATATCAATTAAAAATGGTGTTTATGGGCATGAACTTCATGCAGCAGTGTGTGTGAATATGTTACAAACTTCTGAACTGTTTTCATTATGTTGTATTGGCTGTAAAGAAGGATCAAAGATGTACTTTAGGACAGCTTTTGTATGTAGTAGGAAGTTCCAACCCCGGAGTAGTATGGTTTGGGGAGGTAATCCAACTAAAGAAACACTATAGATTCATTCTTATCTGTTTGAGGGTCCAGGAATAGTGGCTGATGTAAAATTCAGGCACTTCTGACATAGACATCAAATAACTCAAAATTCAGTTGATTTGTCAACGGGGCTCAGAAATGAGTGCTTTGGGTTCCAGGATGGGAATTCAGGCGTTGGCTCCGTGTTACTTTCTGACAGCGTCTTTAACAGCCAACAGAGAAGGGGTTGTAAATGGGCCCAAGTGATTCTGGTGAGCACCTGAGCATTTAGAGTGTGCAGTGTCTCAGTAATAGGGCAAAGCTGCAATGTGAAATGTGTAATTGAGGCATGGAAGATATAAATGCTATAATGACGGGAGCTGCACGCTTGCAGAAGGTTTTCCTCTGTGACTGCAAGCAGCTTTGCAGCTCCTTTAAAACAAGACATCAAGCAGGTGCCAGTTTGCTGGTTTCCATGGGGACTGTTACTCTGATGTGCAGTATTGTGGCCTCAGCAATCAGTTGAGGACTGGTACAAATGAAATTGGTAAAGAGCTGAGTCTGACCCTGCACTGAGACCTGCAAAGCCTGTTCTTATCTGATAGACAGCAAATCTTGCCCTTGGCTTGGCTCAGTTGATGTTTTGTGCAGAGTCCCCAGCCACTAAAAGCTTCTGGTCATGGAGAGGCTGTTGTCCTCACCTGAGCTCTTGGGATTTTCCTACTGAGTCACAGGCAAAGGGAGAGGCATTAGCAGCTACAGAATTCAGAGCCCATTAATATCCATGCAGCCCCTTCCAGTTGCTTCATTGGGCTCCAGGTCAGCCCACAGAACAGGACATCAAACATCCGTGCTTCCACAACAGAATCCAGGGCTCATCAAAGAGAATTTCCCAGATTTATTTGTAACCAAATTTTTGCATTGTTTGAGATAAAATAGTTGTCAAGTGTTTTATAAGCCTGCCTGGTAAATTTTACCCATGTGTTGGGGAATTCCCTGCAGGGGGTGGTAAATGTTGAGGAAAGAGCTATAATGTAATTGTGAAAGCATGAGAAACCATAGAAGGTTTTTCAAATGAATTTTCAGCTTCGTTCACAGCTTGGCTGAAGAGCAGCTGTGGGAAACAAACCCCCTGCGAACTGAAACCACTGAGTCTAGCTCAGAGTCACAATTCTTCTGCTAAGCAGGGAATTTAAGCATTTTGGTGTTGGGGGGAAATGAAACTGGCCCTTGCTCTATTTTGCTGGGTGAGAACTCAGCCTTGCTGTAGGGTTTGGACTTCATTACAGACCAAGTGTTCAAGAGACAGGAAGAAGAAACGGTTATTTTAAATTTTCTCGTGCCCTGAGACAGGGAAATATTCTTGTTTGAAATTTCAGAACTAATCATCAATGACTTAATTTAGAGAGACCTCGAGTATTAGTTTCGAAAGCGTTGGGTCCCTGAGCTGCCTCTGAGTCAGCTGGAGAGCCATGGGTGTTCAGCACACGGGGTGCGAACAAAGACTGCTTTGTTTTTGGGCCGCTCTGAGCTACTGCCCTTCTTGAACCTGGTATCTGCAGAGGTGTATCCTGAGCACCTACTGACTGAACGGGACGTGGAGACGTGGTCAATATCACCTTCTCTTCAGCTCTCGAAACGGGAGGCTTTATATCTCACAGGTCAGTCGTGCATTTACCGTGAGGTAAAAATGCGTAACCTGTGGATGCAGCAAAGAGCAGCTGGAAGGTGGTTGCCCTGACGTGGTGTTCTCCACCAGACTGCGGTAGCAACCCACCAGTGCAGGAGCAGATTGAGATCAGCATCACCACAGACCTGTGGTTCACCTTATTGTTGGTAAGCCATCTGATGGGCCAAGTTTGACGCAGGTTATTGCTATACAGAAAGTGGATGTGTGTGTGTTCCTCCTGTGCCATAATGCTGACTGGAGAAGGAAAGTGTCATCTGAAACACTGGTACTGTATAATAAATTTGATTGTGCTTTAAAATCAGTGCCACGAGGATCCAGATTTTCAGAGGTGCTTTACTGCCCAATGATTTAAATCAGAGTGAGGCATCTGTCTATCTTTTGAAGGTCTATGACCTTATTATATTGGCAATTAAAAGATAAAGAGGTGGTGGTGTTGTTAAGTCTGCTTGTCGTTCTGATAACTTCATCTTCTGTGTCTGCCCTCCAAGGCCTCCTCAACTTTCATCTCAAAAGCACAAAGTTCTCTGAATGAATTTCCATTTGTTGTCGGGCAGATCAGCAGCATCCATGTCGTATCCACCTGCTGCACTGCCTTCATTGACGCATGCAGTCTGTGTGGCTGAGACTTTATCAGATTAGCACTTATCAAACTGCACAGACGCACCCTGGACTCTATTCTTGTATTTCCAGGGTTACGTTGTAGTTTAGTCTGTCCCACAGGTTAACAGTCTTCATTCAGGAAAGGGTTTAAGCACGTACTTAGGCGTGTGAAGCACCCCATTCAGTGGTAATATGACTGCAATCAGCTACCAAGGCATGTATTTAGTGGAAGGAGTAAGTGGGTCCTATTCTCTTGCTCTCCAACCTGAGTTGCTCAATATTTCTCTAATCACTGATGTAACTGAGGCTGACAGCTATCCATCAACAGTGCAATCCTTGTGTGTGTGCTTGCAGAGGTGACAGACATTCAGCCCCAGGAGGGGAAGATTTCACTGTTTTCTTCCAATTTGCTAGCCAGATTGTTTTGGGGAAGGGAAAAAAAGAAGTGCTGGAAGGTTGGCTATAGTTACATGTGACAGTGAATCAAAAAGAACTAATGCTTTGGTTGTTCAGTAAGGAGTCCTGGCTGACTTCACAGTATTGTCTGCAGTTCTTTGAATCATGGAGGGTGTGAGCCTGTCACAGGTCCTTCGGGGGCTTGTAGCTATTTCTGCCTTAGAAATGTGGTTAATCTTTGAGCTGCAGGGATCCTTGGACCGATCTCCAGTGTGGTCACCCAGATAACAGCCATTACACATAGTGATGCATTATACAGCATTTCAATTCATAGATGTTTTGTAAATGATTAATAGTTGCTTTAGTAAATAATTATTAACCCTAGCATGTTTAGTACCCCGACCTGTAAAATGTTTATGACATCTGCAAATAGTTTATTGCCTCCATATAAACTGCTTATAACTGGGTGCTCCGTGTGACTGAGTGCAGGCTGGCAGAGCAGAGATGGGCTCTGACCTGTTACCGAGATCCTCTCTGTTCTCATGGCGTAGCATGGAGCTGAGGACACTGTCTGGCTCTGTGACCAGAGGAGGAAATTGTCTCCCTTTGCACTTGGGCTATTTGCTGTACGTTATCTAGAACTTGTCAGGGCCCTTTGGTCTCTGACACAGATGGGATTTATCTGGGGAGCACAGATGAGTTGCTGTTATTTGAGTGCCGGCCGGAGCAAGTGCTGCCTGCTTCAGTGCTGGGAGGCACTGCGTGGTTACGTTTCCATCACTGTGTGAGGTGGCACTGGGAGGATCAGTTCCTTACTATCTCACTGTCTTTCATCATCCAACCACTTTGTTTGACGTAACTATCTAGATTATGCATCGTTTGAGGCGGCGTCTGAACTTCATACTCTGTCTGATCCTCTAAATTCTACTCAACTCAACAATATACCAAATATGAATAACAGAGAATACAAATACCTGTAGTGTAATTGTGATAAGCACGTTTTACTTTATTCTTCTCTTTCGTCTTGCATTTAATGATGCTTTTGTGTCTGGCTTGGAGCTCCTGCGTTTCCTCCATTTGGATTGGCTTCTGGTGTGAAGTTTAGCAGCTGTACCTTTTATCCATGTGTTCTCTCTCACTGCTGTGTATGTGAAACTGCAGCTTTCTGGATGACAGACAGTTTCTTACGTGGTTACATCAGCCAGAAAACTTCAATACCAGATAGGAATCTGTGCCGCTGTTGTCTGGGTCTGGAAGGGCCTGTGCTCCATCCATCCAACAGCAAAGCTCTGAGGGGCAGAAGGATTCTGTAGTGCTCAGTTAAACCCCCCAGCATCCTGGTGTTTGTGTTGGCTGGTCATGGGCTCTTTTCCTTCTATAGATCCAATCATGATGCGTCGTGTCTCTTTGGATTCTAACGAAGCAGGATCTGAGTTGAATCTGAAGTAAAAGGACAGGCTTTCTGGGACACTCAGGAGCTGGGACTTGTATTGCTGGTAAGAATGTGCAGTCCTGCAGCTTCTCAAGCATTTCTAGAGAGCTTTCGTGCAAAACTTAGTTGGGTTTAGTTTGGTTTATTCTTGTTCTTGTGTGTGTTGTTGTTTTTGTTTGTTAGTTGTGTTTGAAAGGCGCCTCTTTCAGCCTAGGTGACTTCTGAGACTCAGCATGGATGTTTTGGGCATCACAGAATCTATGAGAGTTAGAGAGCTGCCAGAATTATTATTTTTTTCCCCACTGATGGGTTTACATTCAATAAGTATCTGGATTGTTTTGCTGTGGAATCCTCAGAGGATGGGGACCAGGAAGAAAGAAGAGGTTGTCAGCAATTCTGTGTTTCTTGGTGCCATTAATTTAGCACCTGTGTGAGATTTAGCATGGTAATTCCTTAAATCTTAGCACGCTGCTCACAGAGGTAGGATGTCATAAAGGTGTCTGGTAAACAGATGTTACATTCTTTATAAGCTGTTAGGAAAGTGTGCATCATTCTGAATGAATAGGGAGGCATCTGCAAATACTTGGGAGATCTTTTTCACTTTGGTAGCTGCGGCTTTGGTGATCTACAGGTACAAGCAGAGCGTGATGTACAGTGATAACAGCATCTTTTATTAAACCAATAATTGATTAATGGAAATGTGGGAAAATTAGCACCCTTACATTTGTGTTTTGTTCGATGAAATGTGAAGGGTTTTCTGCTGAAGCCACGCTAGAAGGCTATGAGATCCAAAACAAACTCAGGGCTCTCGCCTGAGCTCCCAGAACTGCTCTGAGGTTTGAAAGAGACACGTGCAGGGAGAAAGGGAGCTCCCAGCATGGCTGTAGTGCAGTGTCCCATGCTGCAGCACATAGACCCAGTGGGGTGAGCTGGGTGGGGGTTTCCACTGTGAGTAAAACTCTTCCTTCTTGGATATAATTCAGCCTCCTTCGTTACACCATCTCTGGGATGGTTCATCCTTTTTCCACGTAGCTATCCATCATTTTTTGACACAGAAATTGCTATGACAAAACGCTGAAAGCTTTCGCTCTGGGCTATTTTTAATCTACTGTAGGTGAAAGATCAAAACACGTTTTTGGAAGATTTATATGCTGTAGCCTTGTGCTGTGCTGGATAGGATAAACAGGAGTTGACAAACTACAGGACAGGAGATTTAAACCATTGACCTCTGACACTGAGTCATCACAACTGTATGTTATGGCATTTATGCTTGGGAGCTGAAGGCTTTGCTCTAAGGGATTCTCATAAATGATTAGTAGGGGTATGGAAACAGTTCTTATTCAGTCTTTAAGTTTTATTGTGGCAATCAGTAGTTAAATCTCCTTTCAGGCCCTTGTGGATTTTAGTGCAGAGTATTCGTGAGCAATTTTTGAGTGTAGCTCATGTGCAGCAACACTTCTCTGTTTCTTGGAAAAGGTGTAACTATTTAATGACAGTTCAGCTGGAGCAGACTCACCGCTTTTAGCTGATCCTTTTACAGCCCACTCTCTCAGGCTACTTCCCCATCTCTGAACTATGTCCATTTTTGAAACAAAAGCCTTGATAAAGCAAAAAAAAACCAACCCTCCCCCTCCCCCCCCCAAAAAACAACAAAAAACAACAACCAAAAAAACCACATTAGTATGTATGGAATGCTGTTTTCAAACGAAGTATGCCTCAGTATCCTGCTGAAGTAAGTCCCAGATTTGTGCAGTGCACTGTAATGCAGGAGGAAGCATGTAACTGCTGCTCTGCCTATAGGTCAGGAGTCGTCTAAAACACCTCCAAGCCTTCTTAGGATGCAGGGTTGAATGAAGAAGAGAGGGCAAAGCTGCTGGCATGGAAAGTGCATTGAAAGGTGGTGGTGATGGGAAGGACAGCTTTGTGACAGCCGTTGGCAGTCACCACGCTGGAGCTTTTTTGGTGTAGAAGGTCACAGCACTTTGTTGCCCTTATTGCTGTCTGAGGTTTTTGGGCAATTGTAGCTGGCTAGCTGACCCTCTGGGTTTACATACAGGCTCTGTGCAGTGTTGAGGACTGGTGGTGATGTTCAGAACGCGTGCTTCTTAAATTATACATCATTATGAGGAGCACATAGCCAATTAGTACATGGATTTGTTCTGCTTGTGCAAATCTTTTCTTGGGCTAAGGAAGTGTCATACAGAGACTTGGCTGAAGAAAAAAAGAAAATAGTTTAATCTTAAAAGGTAATTGTCATCCTCCAGCTAATGATAAGCAATATTACAGCCTGCATATCAGCTGTAATTAAGCGGAGAGACACAACAAGGTGTATGTTACACAGAGATAACACGGTGTTTAGGAGCCAGTGACCTGCAAAGCACATTATCTCCCAGCTGCACAAGCCCCACAGCCCGTGTGTACATGTGAGCCAGCAAATCCACTGTCCCCTCTTCCCCTGCCTTCGCTCTGCTTTCTAAGGTGCAAAAAACTGTGAAGGATATTCCTATTTCTTGTTGTGTCTCATGATGCTTTTTTAAAAAACTCTTTTTACATACATACATACATACATACATACATACATGCAAGTCAACTTCTGTATGTGTAAGAAGCCAGGGCGAAAGATTCTGAGGAGGCATTCATTGGAGTTGTGGGAAATCACTTAAAATGGGGCCCATCAGTGCTTTGTGAGACACGTAGGTGTGCAGCATGCAGGGAAGGATTCTCACTGATGATGCAAGTACCAGACTGACAGTAACTCTTAATTTGCTCCAAGAAAGATTTCGTGGTGTTCTCAAAGATAGAAGAGGGAGTTTTCAGCTGGAACATCATGTTAGATGAATCTTGTTTTAAAGTAGCATTGATTTTTGGTTAGAATTAAGGACTGGAAGTGTGAAGCTTGTACTGCTTGTACTCAGCATGAAAATCTTTCCTATCAAGATGCCATTTCTATGTAAATGTCCTCAATAGACTGACTAAACCATGATCCTGCATGAATGACTGAATTGAAACCAGGGCTGACAGTGTGGGGTAAGCACTGATAAAAAGCACCTCAAGAAAGGGAATGAGGACATCTAAGTCCTGTTAGTTTGAGGAGGAAAACACACAGCTTCTGTTAGGTAGCACAGGAACCCCTTAGTGTAGAACTGGTGTTGGAGGAAGGAACCTTGGAGAATGATAGCTCCCAACAGCAACAGAAAACAGGTGAGCTGGGATGACGTTGGTTTTGTCCTGCTAAGTGTGATCAGTTTGCTGAAGGAAAGGGGGAGGGATGGGAGCCTTTCGTACAGTCTCACCTCTGAGGAAGGCCACATGCATATCTTTGCTAGGTTTCATTGGCATGTTCCTGGTGCAGGATGAATGCCTATGAGCATGTGAGGTTTCATTTTGGAACAAGTGGATATATGAGACTTCCTCCTTATATTTTTCACACTAAATTGTGCAAGGCAGAAAACTTTGTTGATCCAGAAAAATGGAAGGATAGTTGTCTTGTAGCTGGAGCCATTCTGTACATTGTCAGATGCAGAGAAAGGTTCTTTGGACTTAAATAGCACTTAGCCTGTCTGGATGCTGGTTTCAATTGGACATCCTAGATATTACTGTAATAAAAATGTAAATAAAGGAAGTTAGGCTTGATATAAGAGCAGAGAGACAAAGCAGAGGCACTAGGAACAGCTGTCTGTTCCTCAGAGCCCTTCTACTGGGTGAGACTGTTTCTGATTACAGCTGCAGCACTGTAAATGCCTGCTAGATGTCTGGTGATAATCCATTGAAAGCAATTACAAGGCATCCGTCACCAGCAGGGTCTGAGCCACAGGCCTCTTATCTGGGAAAATTGATGGAAGAGAAAGAGGCAGTGGGGGAAGAAATCAATGCCTTTCACCAATGTTATCTGCCAAATTGAATTAAGCAGCGTGGGATCCCAGCTTTATACACTGTGAGAGTCAGAACTTAAAGAATCTGTTTATAGTGAGCTCGATGGTGGGCAAGGCAGGTGAGGGATGGACGCTTTCACTTACCTGCAGTTCCATCCATGCCTCCTAACATCAGCAGCACTTCTGTGTGCAGAAGAAGTCCAGAACTCAACATACAGAACGCTTAACCTCACGGCACCGCTTCCAGATGTGAACCTCGTGTCTTCTTGAGGTCAGAACGTACCATTCCAGTTCTATTCTAATGGAGTGTAGAGAAGGCAACTATGATGATGATACAAGCAGAGGTACAATAACTAGTTCTGTTTCTAAGCATGCAATGAAACTATTGCTTAAAAATGATCTGTTTATTGAACCTTTTGGCAGTGCACTTGTGGTATGTAGAATGTAATCCAGGACTGAGAGCTATAGAAAGTCATCAAGTCTGGAGTTCATGGGCAGGGGCACGCTGCAGATGGTGGGGTTTTTTAGTTGCTTTTTGAGCCCGCGGGGTTGGGAGGGTGCAGGGTTAGGATGGCTGACTGGAAGTGGCCCAAGGGATGTTCCATAGTGTCTGACATGTGGAAGGAGCTTTGGAGGGGGTGGGACTTCATCTCTTCTGCTGCTCGGGGGTAGCTGGGCATCAGTTGTGGGGTGGTGAGCAAGTGCTTGTGCATCCATCTCTCCAGATAGTCTTAGCTATTTTCCTCCTCCTTTATCTTAGTAAATATTTTATCTCAACCCACGAGTTCTGCTTTTATTTATTTATTTATTTTAATTATTCTTTCCCCCATCCCACTGGGAAGAGGGGAAGTGAGTGAACGGCTGCGTGGAGCTCAGCCACCTGCTGGGTTAATCCAGCAGATGAAGTGTGCAGATCTTATTTATTTATCTCTTTATTTTAACAAATCTTTGCAGCAGTAACCCTGATTTTTCCTTTGGTCTTTGTAAGTTCAGTAATTTTTCTGTGGTTTCTTCCTGTCCTGCCCGTGTGATGGTGGTGGTTGTTGTAGCTCATACGAACGACAGAGACAAGAGTAGTCATTAGTGATAAGAGATGGAAAGGCCAGAGAACTGAGCTACCAGGCCAGAATAGGCTTTGGGGAATTATTTAGGAGCATGAAATTCTCAAGCTTCCAGATTAAGGAGCTGACTCAGCAGACAACAAATACAAAAGTAAATCCAAGAAGATGAGCCAAGAAAACCCACGGATACTGTACAGAACAATTCAACTCAATCAGTTCAGCACAGAGATCTGTGGAAGCTTTTTTTCCTCCCCAACACAAGTCTGTGAGAATTTGCATTGCAGTCAGGTATACTTAAAGTGCACATAAGCCATCTAATAAAAATTCCACTGGAGTGTACGTCACACAGCTGGGTTTTATTATATTTGTGCTCTCTTCCCACTGACAGTGCCTTTATAACTGGATTACTCACATATCATCATTAACTGTGACACTCCTGGGTTTTTACTGCTTCCCTGGTTCCTATCATCTTCTGCAAGTTTTATCCCTTCCTTGCAGATGTGCCAAGATGTATTTCTTTAATATCTTTTCAGCAGATGAACATGGGAGCACATAAAAAGTGTGGTTTGGACACCGTGGGCAGCAACAAGAGCTGTCTTCATTTCTGTCCCAAATCCCTATCAAACCTCTGCCCTGTATGTGCGCTGAGTTTTCCCTTTGCTCCATCTGTTAGGTATAAATAAGGGTTGGAAAGGAGCGAGACACAGTGCTGAGCTCTTGTTTCTGGTTTTGATATTTCATGGCCATTTTTACCATTTGTCCTCCATCCAAGTGCTTTCGTCGAATACATGCACCATGTTTGCAATTGGTGGCTTTAGGAACGTGTGACTTTGCCCTGTATTTTAGAGAGCAGTCCCCTTGCTCTGGTTACTGTGTGCAAGTGGATATTTCGAGTGATACAGTGATGAAACTATCCTGGTACCTCTTGAACTGCAGCTGTGTGGGCAGAGGCAGGTTGCCAAAGGAAAAGACTACAGAAGTCCAGGAAAGGTGAGGAAATGGAGAGAAAGCAAAGCTTTGCATGGGCGAGCGAGTATCCTGGACACCTCCATTTCTTGCTGCCTGCTAAGAAACTGACAGGCACCTAACTTGATGGTGTTGGAAAATGCACTTGTTCTCAGCGTGGCCCCAGCTGTGTGTCTCAACTCACAAACCTCTTCTGAACGCCTCATTTAGGATGTGACGTTAAACTGGCATCCTTGTTACAGCTAGCAAATCAGCAGCTATGGATTTCTCTTAATCATTTTCGTTTCTGTATGTAAGCAAATTAGTATTTAAAATAATAATAAAAAAAAGATAGTAATTGTGTGTATTACTTTGGGTTTTGCCAACATTGACCTGTGTCTCCATGGTCTTCTACTACAGCAGCCATGTATTCATCCTCCCTCCAAAGGACGTGAACTCAGAACTGCGGAGGAGGCGAACGATCTGCAGGGGTCTGCTCCATGCGTTGGTGCCTGTGATGTGGGTCAGTGCAGTGAAAGCTCCTGGAGTGCAGAGCAGCCAGATGAATTTGGGATAGCTGCGTAGGGATAGTCCAAGAATAAGGACAATGTCCAACAGCACTGGGAGCTGGATGCAGACATCTGAGACTGCCGTATGTGCGGCCAGGCCTGACTTCCAAGTTAGCCTCAGCTAACTTCAGAAAATGAAACAAACACGATTTACTCCCAGATTTATTTGAAAACTGTCTTGAGTTTGATGTCCTTATCTGAGCTGGGAACCTGGCTCTAACCCAGGACTGCATCACAACAGTTCTGTCTCAGTGCTGGGCGATGGGTGAGCTTGAAGCTTCCTGCTCTGGAAGGTAACTCTGTCTTGTCCTTCTCTACTTGCATAATAATTTTGAATTATTGCTACACTGTTCTTTATCAGTGTAGTAGGATCCTTTCAATCTGTGTCTAGGTTAATTTACTGATTTGCAGTGCAATGGTAAATGAGGTTGAGGACTGTCACTCTATTCCTAAAGGAAGGAATTCTGCTGTGTCCTGTTGAGAAATTGAGCTGGGAGTGTGACTGCTGGTTGTGCCCACTGCTAATGTCCAGGTGGTAGAAACAGGAAATAAACCAACACCTTAGAAAACAAGGCCAGATGAGTCAGAAATAAGAAGTACCATTTTTTTTTTAAGCTTCCTTTGATCATTCTCTGGCTTTTCCACTGTTTTACAAGGGCACATTAAGAAATGTACCAGAGCTGTGGAAATTCTGCAGCCATTTCTCAGAAAACCATGAGAGAATTACTTTAACATATGTTTCCATCTCCTGCTTTTTGCATTTTTCCCCTCTTGTATTTCTTTTTCTTTGACCTGGTACAAACTTTTATGCGCTTACACGTCTCCTCTTCAAAGGAAATGTACTGAATCCACTGTTAGGATTTTCCTGCAAAGAGGTGCGCATCATTTCTAATTGAATTCCTTTCTTCTATCAGTATTGCCACGTGCAGACCTGAGAATGCCTGCCTAAGTGGTGCCTCAGAGCCTCATGGCAGGGCTGGCTGGTGCTCTGGTTGCTTGTGGGCCTGAGAGCGTTTAAAGCAGTCAGCCTTTTTTTCTTTTTTTGGATGCTAAAAAAGATAAACCATGGCAGGAAATCCGAGCTTCCCTCCAGCATCTATGACAATTTAATGCCACTTCCACCCATAGGCAGAAGGGGTTTTGTGTTTTTTTTTAGGGTGTGTGGGTGTGTAGCAGATGAATGCATGGCTACATTGCATGATCTCAAAACTGGAACACAAGGAATTGGCTTGCAGGCTAAAAAAGTTTGCTGTTTGACAGAATATGACTCGTCCAGATCTATATGCACGCATGCAATAAATATACATATAGTATTATTAGCACATAATAATAAATTGTTCTGTCATCAGACTTGTGAGGTGGCTCATGCCATGTGAAGACATCTGGCCCATGTTAGTCACGAGCTTTGTGTTTGTTTCTCCGCAGCTACAACAGCCTGAGCCAAGCAGCCCCACAGGGAACCTGCTGAGGGCGCAGAGCTCGTGCTCAGCCCTCACCTCTTCCACACCTCTCCTTCAGCACAAGGCAGAGCACATCTCCAGCCTGCAGATCTCCAGGTGAGTCTGGCGTTCTGTTAGCACTGCTGCTGCCCAGGGATGTCTGTTTGATCTGCTGGGTCTGAGAGGCTCAAGGAAAGGAAGCACAGCTGGCACTGGTGCCTGCCCAGGCCAGGCAGTGTTTGGTGTTGGTGCTGTTACCTCTGCTGCTGCTCTAGGTAAATATATTGTCACCTGGGAAACTGTCACAAGGGAAATGACAATCTGAACGAGTTGTGTGTGTGCGTTTGCATAGCAGAGTTTCTGCCTGTTGTAGTGTTTAAATTAGACTGCTTTGATAAGTCCTGACTTCTCACACACAGATCCCTCACACCTTTCCAGACACCTCTCACGTCTCTGACATCTGTCCTGAACAATGAGGGCCCAGCTGCAAGCAGAAAAAACTCAAAAACCATTGCATATCTATTTATTTTTTTCTGGACAAACAATTTTATTTTAGGTAATGCGTCTATACACTGTACATTCAGTCACTGTGGTATATAAGCATAGCTATTTTCATACATAATCTCATAAAGTCCTTTATTTTACAATATTATCTGCTTCGAGGGGAGGGGATGTGGAAAAGGGGGTGGAAAAGGACTATCAAGGTACACAGCGAAATAGATAAATATGCCAAGCTTTTTTCTTATTTTTTTTTTAAATCAGGCATTTATAAACAAGAAAGCATACATTACTTACATAAAAATAGTTCTAGAATAGTAGAGTAAGTCATAATATTGTCATTAGCAGCAGCATAGGAGAGACCAGGATAACAAAAATGTGCTGAAATGCTATTGGCTATTATAAATGTATAGATTTATTTTTCTTCAATTGAAAAAATGTCATTTCTGTGATTTTTCATTAAAAAAAAAAAAGAAATAAAAGAAAAAAAACCCAAAACAATAACAAAAAAACCAAACCAACAAAAAAGTCTTAAAACATCTGGGCTGATTCTGAGGGGAGGGCAGAACAGAAAGAGAAATCAATCTTTTGGTAATAAAATACTTTACAGTGAAAACATGGACAAATAAAATGCAAATGATGGAGGGAGGTTAAACCCACATTGAAACTCGCAAAAAGATTTTTTGTGGTTTTGTTTTTCCTAACAGACAGCAAAGGTTCTTCTTAGTTAAAAACACAACTCATAAAACAAGACAGCTACCAGGTAAGAAAGAGTTTTGAAAAAGTAAACACCATATACACTTATAATACAACAGTGTAAAATGAAAAAAAGTATTTACATGTTGAATTTACTGTTAAGTTTTTTTTACATTGGCTAGTTCTGTTTGAAAAGCAGAATATTATGTTATACTATTAGCTGCTCCAAAGATATGAATGTTATTGCTGTTGGTTTTTTTTTTCCCTTCGTTAAGTCTTCTTTCAGTAATAGAAACAATGCGTGATTAAACTGAATATACAAGTAATATATTTTTAATTACAGGGAGAGTCAACAGCCTGTGTGAAACACCTCTTCTCCCTTTTAACTTCGTAAAGGAAACTAGAGAGCAGATGGAGTGAGAAATGGCCTCTACAGTTCCTACACCTGCGGACTGAGCAGTGAGTGAGAGCTGCCCCACGGCAGGGCAGCAGACACAGAAATTACACACAGAACCCCTCACCTCAACACCTCCAGCACGGCTTCCCCTGAAGGCTCCCCCCGCTTGGAGAGACGTTTTTAGAAAGTGTCTCTATGGCTTCATACTGACAGAATTACTGTAAAAATAAATTACATACACAGGAATTCTGAATTAGAAAATAATTATTTCTGCAGAACGTATCAAGATTTCACTGCAAAAGCATACTTAGGAAAGACACACAATGATTTACAGTTCCTATCCTGTAAAAACTCCCCTGTCAATTAACTGCTGGTGGAAAGGGGTTGCTGTCAGCCTCTGTGCACCTTATTCAATCACAATGATTTGTAAACCTGATTTTGCAGACGTTTTTTACTAGGGTGTTTCCATTCCCTAGAATCAAACGCTAATAAGTCTTAACTTCAAATGCTGTGATTTAGTCACGTTTTACACTTCATTGTAAGACATGGCAAAAGAAGAAGCCGTGCTTTTCTAACAATAGTACATAATTCATAATGTAATTCATTTTAGAAAGATTTCTTGCAAATCTCATCTGATCTATGTGAGAAACAAAGATGATGATGGTGGTTTGACAGCTAAGAAAAATGTTTCTTATTAATTTTTTTTTTTTCTTCGAGGAAAAAAAAAAGCAGAATTCATTGATGTTGGAGGGTAAAAGCATCATATGCACAGAAGTTGTGGCAGTGAGTCACTATCCTTCCTGAGACACGAAATAAATAGTGCCATGTGCTACAGGTCAGTGGGCGCCGCTCCTGGAAGGAAAAGCAAAGGGAGAGGGCTGTGCTGCCCATGAGTGGGTGAGTCACAGAAAACAACAGTATCTGAAAAGGCAGATTTCAGGAATCTGATATTGGGGTGAGAACAGATGTGTTCTATGTGTAATTTCTTGACACGGCAGCAAAACGTAGCAAACGGGAGACTTCTGAAATGCACAATGATCAACTAAAGCTAAAATTGTTCAGTTTCCCTTGAAGAAATCAGTGAATAATACAGATCTGGAAATCATAAGGCTGAGAACATTTTTATGCATACTGCATAACAAAATAAACCCTTTACATAAGACAGTAATAATGCCCATTAATGAATATACATATGGCAGAGATTTTAATTCCATGCATATGATTTAATAATTGCAGAGAAAAAAAAAAAAAAAACATACAAAGAAGCAAAAAAAAAAACAAAACAAAAACCCACATTAAAAAAACCCAACAACGTTGCCTAAGCATAATCAAAATCCTTTTGCATTGCACTTTAGAAGAGGAGTTCTGCATCCAGCCTCAGGCTCCAGCATCCCACGCACAGGGCCAAGCCCTGCACAACCAGGCAGGTTTGTGTCATTTATTTGCTGTCACTGTTTCTTGCTCCCAACAGTTCTACATTGTCCCAGTAATTCTACTCCTTTCATATTTCTTCTTTTTGTACCTAAAACGTATATATGAACTTCTCTGTTAATGCTCACAGTTACTATAATGGTTATTATAATGGTTTCAAGCAAACAGCTCTTGTTTAAAACAAACAAACAACAACAAAAAACAAACAACAACAAAAAACCCTCTAATGTACTGTAAGTAAATACTGTAATTTTAGGATTGGAAGCCGCTTTCTGTCTACAGGGAAATAATTTTTAAGCTTACATAGTTTGCATTAATGTCCAAAAGCAAATAAAGATTACTGGAAATACATTTCTTTGTTTAGAATAACTTCTGGGTATGATGATGCATAGGAATTTTTTTTTTTTCTTTTTATTCTTAAAGTTTAAAAAAAAAAAAAAAAAAAAGTCAGCATTGCCTATAGAAGATGCTGAGAGGAAAAATGAGCTGGAAGGCACAACTGCAGCCCCAGATCAACTTTTCACTGAGCTTGAGTGTATCAGAGGTGAGTGTGTGTGGGTGAAAATAACTTCTCTGTCATTCAGTAAAGCACCAACTGAATTTGAGCACTTCCCAGCCTCGACAGACACAGCTGTGAAACCCTTTGTGCTTGGTAGCGTTCTGTACCCACTGAGTTCCCCTTCTGCACACATGGAAATGACGGTGCGTGGTGGAAATGGTGGTGATGATTTTAACATCTGCAGAGTAGAATCGAGAATGCTTAACTTGTAAACTTCCAAAATTTGGAATAAAATGCAGAGTAATGTTCTGACAAAGTGCAGTTTAAAAAAAATTAACGACGACGACAATGACAGTAAGAGTAAGACAAAGTGATGCTATGCTGCATTTTTATTCCGGGGCTGCGGCTTGGATCCCAAAATTAAAGTAATTTCTATTTTTAAAAACAGAAGTTTTTCTTTTAAAAAAGATGTAGGCTTATTCACAGCAGCAAAAGTGTCGTTCTTCTGTTCTGCAGTATCCAGTAATGCGATGTTGCACTCTCCTTGGGCACAGAAATCCTGACAAACAGTTCAGAATAAAAGTAGGTAAATACTGAATTCTATGGTAAGATGGTGCAACAAAGATGAGTCTTCCAGAGAACCGAAAGCTGATGCGAAGATTTCAGAATGACTTCAAAACACATCTTCTGCTTTATTTCTCAACCAACTTAACAGATCATCCATTTCCTTCCTTTACTTCTTTCTTTTCCTAAAGCTGAAGTGCTCTTGGATGAAGTGCGTCTTTTGAACACATCGATTAATGAGATTAATGAGATTAATTTCTGTAGAAAATATGGTGTGATTTGAAACACTGAAGGCTGTAAGGCTGGGTTTGTAATTCTGAAGCGTCCATCTTCTCTTCCTGCCCCCCCACACCCTTACAATCCTGCATCTTCCTTTCTTCTTGTGTTCAGGACAGGAAATGAAGGTGATTGTTTCTAAGGAAAAAATCAACTTTGAAAAGCACTCTGAAATTCTCATACAACCACAGGACAGGATTAAAACTGTGATGGCTTCCTAAACGGCTGGAAAACTGCTAATGAAATGGCATCATCACCAAAGGGCTTCTGCGTTAAGAATCCCAAAGCCTTTAATGAGTCATAAAAATTGTGCATCGAAGGTTTTTGTTTTGCTTTTAAAGGTTCATTATAAAAAATCTTGTTAATTTTTTTAATACCAAGTCTGTGTAATGAATTACTTTAAATAGCTTATAAGAAAAGTTTGTTTTTAAATTCCAAAATGTTCCGACAGGCAGAAGGGCAACATAAAAACACTGCCATGCTTGCCTTTTTCTCTGATTCTAGTTGGACGATGCTGCTTGCTTGGAGTTTGCCAGTAGAAAATTTGCTGTGGACTTAAAAGTATTTTGTTTATAAACACTTTGTGTTTTATAGGCACAGTAAGATGTTGTGCTATATGGATTGGAAAAAAAAAACAAAAGAGGCGTAATTCAGTGCTTCTGTTATAAAGAGTAACATTTGCCTTCCAACTAATAAGAATCCGTATTCATAGATCTGTGTGTCAGGACACCACTACTCACACATGCACTTACACACGTACCCCACACATCCTCCCTTACTGTGCATATTTGTCATTCTGTCTGTCTGAGACGACGTGGTGGTTTAATTCTCAATGTTGCTCGTTGTGTTTTCACTGCTGGATTGACTGCTTGATTTAGGCCACAGCTGTTCCTGAAGTTCCTTGACTACTTTTTCCAAGTGTTCTCGAGCCTCCCTCTCATGCATCAGGTCAGCTCGGAGCTGCTCCCTGTCAGCCTCTGCGTGCTGAAGCTTAACCTGTAGGTCCTCAATCTGGAGAAAAGAAAAACCAGACGTGAAACTACCAAAGTGGAGGTAAGGAAAAGAATTCTCTTTTTCCCTACTTTGTTTCCATACGCTATTCTGCAATTATCCAAGTGCATTACACAAACTGTTTAGCTTAGAAATTCTTAAATACTTCTGATGTATTTTTGTATCAGCTGCAGTACCCTCACAAATAGGAACCTGTTAAACTTCTCCCATTAAACATGGGGAACTGCAAAGAGGCACCTGTGGATTTTCAAAGCTCTGTTCAGCCTGTGAGGAATTCTACTTATCTGCACTTGTTGCCTTGGTTTTTTGGGGTTTTTTTTTCCTGCTAAAGTGGAAGTGAGCTGCAGGTAACGCCCAGAGCAGCCGTTCTCAATCTGGTTATGTTTAGTCTGGACACCTCTTATCAGTGAGACATCCTGTGATGCTGGAGAGGAAGCCCACATCATTTCCTGCTTCTGGTCTCCAGTTAGACGTGTCTCACAGTGGTAACAAGTGAACCACTCCCCTTCCCGTTATTGAGAGCCTGGGTTAGACAAATTTCTGATTTCTATTGCTTTTTCTTTTCCTTTTTCCTTCTTCCTTAAAGTAACCACATCAAGTATTTGTATCTTGTGCTTTGGGCATAGCAATGCCTTCATAAAGTGTGTGCACCTACCAGCAGGCACAGCAGAAACACAGCTACAGTAAATGTGATCTAGAAGAACTCCCTTTACCATTAGCACAGGTGCAGGCAAGTTAAGCGAATGTATGATGATACTGTGTGGCAGCTGCACGTGGTACACATCTCCTGTGTGCAGCAGTTTAAATTTAGGCAAGTGTGCCCCATTTTCCTGAAACTTTCTGTGGCTAACTCCTGGCTCATGCCTCTTATTTACGATGCAGCAAGGAAATGGCCTTAAGGCTGTCATCTGAAATCTCTATCAAGGCCAGGGGCTCTCTGTATGTGAGGTGTGGGTTGTGAATATGGGACCATGTTCTTCTGTAGGAAATGTATTACTGGGGAACTGGGATTCTTTTTTTTGGAGGAAGGGGAAGGCAGGGCACGCAGTGGATTGCTTTTCAGTGCTGTTTCTCAGGGCAGCCTCCTGGATTTCCTTTCTAACTCAGCTTAGCCTGCTGGGCTGGGTTATTTCAGAGGTTGAACAGTGAACTGCCTTGCATCCCACATGTCCTGCAACAGCAAGACACAACAAGGTGATTTAAGGACGTGAAGCCTGAGCTCTTGGGTCACTGCTGGACTTTGGTTGCTTTAAATAAACAGTAAAATAATTTCTTATATAAGAATCTAGTGAAGAAAGGGCAGGGAAGGATTTTTAATTCAAAGCTTTAAGCATACACCTTACATGTAATGGCATGTTCCTGCATTCCAGGAACTATCCTGAAGTGACTGCCTATTGTGTACTGTACTGAAATGGATCTCTAAGCACTGGCACAGCCAACAGAGTATTAGTGGAACTGAAGTAATGTCTTAGTCTTGTTGTCTTAGTTGCCCGTAAACAGTAATTTTTAACAGACAAATGTGTGAAGTTCAGGGCAGAACTCACCTGAACTGAAGTTCAGGCAAGTTAGTAAGCCCTGAATTAGGACCAGGGATGTAAATTGACACGATAGGGACACAGACATTATATAGATAAGAGCTGGACTTCATCAAATTAGACAAAATGAGGCCAGTTGGCATCTGAGAAAATACAGACACAATCTAGTGCTGAGAAGTGCACAGTCAGTGGGTTTGCTTGCTGTCAGTGTTGAGGTCTTACCTGGGCAGAGTACTTGGCCCGAAGCCTGCCAGCTTCACAACCCTTGTCGCAAACCCGGATCTGCCTGGCTTGTTCCAGCTCCCTCTTTAGCCGTATCCGAGACTCGTTGGCTTCCTTCATTTTCTTCTCATTCTCAGCTCTCAGACGCTCAATCTCTTTCCTCAAGTTGCGCTTTGCCTCTGTTGCTTCTCTCAGTTTCTCCTTCTTTGCCACTCTTAGGAACTCCAGCTCCTACAACACACCAGCAGTAAACGTGAGAACTGAGGGGCAGAGGCTGAATTAGTGCAAATGCCATATTTAACTGAAGACAGCAAAGAGGCACAACGTGGTGATATGTGCTGTTTGTGAATGTTCTTTGTGTGCAGCAAAGCTGAACAAGGAAACTTATTGCTTGCTGAAGAAATCCATAGGCAGATCCATTTTGTCAACCCCCACCAGAATACTTTGGGTAAGCCTGAGAAAAAGCAAATTGTGAATATTCCTTCTAATGGAAAGGAACTCTGTTCTGCTGTTGGTAAGCGGTGTGCAGCCCTACCTCTCCTGGCTCCCAGCCAGCAGGCTGCTCTGTCACAGCTCTTGGGAAATCCCAGGCTAAAACCTTCAACTGAGTGCAGACTGTGCTTTGCTTTGCTCTGGGAACTGCCACCTCTCTCAGAAGTTGTCAAAAAGTTGTTAGAAGACGAGTCCCTCAGCATGCTTTGAAAAACATGGCTGACCAAAGGCCAGTCTCCCAAATGGTTAAATTAGGAACTTTTTTTTTTCTTTTTTTTTTTCAGAAGCAGCATTTCCTCCCTGTCAGACACAACCCTCACAGCAGCATGTTTCTGTTAAGTACCACTGCAGTCGGGTCATGGGAAATTCACTCTTCTGACAATCTCACTTCCTATCCAGGCCATTGTTAGCTCAGCCCTGCCTCTGGAAGCATGCACAAATGTATTTGCTCTGTATGTGGAACTGGAAGCCCACAGCTGCCCAAATGGAAAAGGATGGTTAGGATAAGTTCTTCTACCATGTGCTGGATTTAATGCCTCAAAGCTCAGTTCTGCTGCTTCATCACTTACTTACCTGATATAACTCCTATTTTACTTTAACTATACACTGTGTATGTAGTTAACAAGTTTAGCAGTTAGCTTCAAGTATATATACTTAAATACTTCTAAACATTTTTAATTTTAAATGCATAACATGAAGCAGATTCACTGAAATGCAAAGGAATGAAGTGATTGATTTTGCACAAAGTGATGAAGAACAAAAAAAGCAGCTCTGTGGAAAAGACAGTGCTCAGTCTCCCTTCTCCAGGACCTGGCTTGCAGCTTGCACAGAACAAGCCATCTGCACATAAGAAGTATTCAGCACAGGGAGCTCTGCTGTAACAAAGCTCTGCAAGAATCTGAGTGGGTAAATTTCATTACAACTCTGTGATCCTATCTATGCACTTCACAATCTGACTTTTTCACCTCCTCTTACTTGCTAGTAGAAAATCTCGACTCTGAGTTGTTTGTTTTTCCAGTTTTTAACACAGCAGTGATGTTGCACACAAATTATGTCCCTGAGCTGCTGTCCTCCGTTTCGTTCCTCAAAGAAAAGCCAGACTGCATCCACCTGCTCTTGACCAATGGTACAGATACCAGTGCTCTGTCTCCTGGGCCCTGCTTTACAGCTGACACCCCACAGCTATCTCATGGATTACACTTCTAGCTTGGTTCCAGCTCCACAAACAATATTCAAAGAGGACAGGCAAAGCTTCTAATCTGGTGCTCTCTTGCATTCCTATGTCCTAATTCTGCTCTATCTCCAATAAAATAGAAGTTCACCCACCATTCTGTGCAGCCACTGTGATTTGATAATGGCCACGTTATCTCCAACTTTTTTTGTCTGACTACTTCCTGATGCACCTGGGATTTACAGAAATAAGGAGTTTCTCCACTGGATGAAGCAGGAGAGCTGCAGTTCAGTTCTTCATGAGAGCTTGGGCAGGCGTCTCCCAAGAACCCCTCCCTCCAGCAGCTGGGCAATGGCAGGACTTTTGAAAATCTTTTAAACTATGAGTAAAAGCTCCAAAATGACAGAGATGTTTCTAGTTCAGTGAAATTAAAATAAAATAAACTGTGCTGGGATAGAAGATTTTTTCAGTAAAAGAAAAATGTTGATTTTGGTAACCATGGATTTATCCTCTAAAGCAAAAACAGGTGGCAAGCTTAAAAAAAAAAGTAAGAATGGTTCCTGTATACTTTGGTTTCCCAGCTGAATTTACGAAACGTTCTCCAGTAAAGGCTGTTGCTATTTGGGAAAAATGAGGCAATTCTTTCTAACATGAGACAACTTAATGGTTTCTATCTGGAAGAGCATCTGCAGACAGCGATAAGAGAAAGCTATTCTTCAACGTTACCTGATGTAGGCTGCGTTTGGCTTGCAAGGCAGCATTTAGCTTCTCTTCCTGCTTCACTCTCATTTTAACAACTTCATGGAGGAATTTTTCTTTGGCTTCTTTTGTATCTAGGCCACTGTCCAGGGCCTGCCTTAGGTGCTCCAGCTCAGCTTCCAACCCACTGCTGTGAGAGTCAGAATGTGCTGCAACCTCATATGAACTGTTGACTGGGACTGGGGCTTGCATCCCAGGTGAGCTCATGTCCTTTGCAGAGCTGGATGAAGTAAAGGATGGGGAGGAGAGCGAGGATAAGGAGGAGGTGACTGAAAAATAGAAACATCTAAAATTAATATTAAAAAAATGTAGAAAACAAACGTAACTCAAAATATGCTGAGCCCCATTTCTACAGAGGAGACAGTCAGCAGTCAATGAAAAAATGGAAGAAAGAAAATACTCGTTTTATACTTTGAAGTGTGATGAAAATGCAAACCTGGGTATCTTAGAGAACCAACTTATTTGCTTGAATTGTGATTTTGTCTTACATCACAAATCTACATGATCCTGACATTTTCAGTGGGCAGACCCTCTTACTTTGCCAAAACTGTACACAGCAGGTATGGACTGAACATACTGAGATCAGCAGCAGGATTCTCTAAAGGATACATTGGAAAGGCAACAGTAGTATCTTCATCCTTCACTGAGGGGCCCAAGATGTCAGTACTGTCTAAGAGCATTCCAGCTCCTGATCCCTGCCTTATGTGTTGAGCTGCATGGATGTAGTTCTGAAACTACAACTGCACTCTCTGGCTGACATAAAATTCCATGCTTAGAAGTGTGTGTGCATTGCTGTGGGTTACGTGTTCATACACCACAAAGACTTTGCTCTGAACTACACATCCATTATGTTCACCTCTGCACAACACTTACCTGCTTTAACTAAAGGCTGTCTGTTTTAATGAAAATCTCTTGGTTTGTGGACCCCTGTGGTTCAGATATTTTTTGCTGATGCACCTCTGTTCCTGCCCCAGGAGAACACTCCCTCAATTTACATTCCATTCTCATTTTTCACTATTACAAACTTTTCATTAGTACCAAAGACTGTATCTTAATGTGCCATTGAGGTATCAGGCCTCCAGAATCATGTTGGAACGCAACGGAGTTGTGCGTTGTGAGCCAACTCCTGGAGGTTAACCAGAGGAAAACAGCGCACAAATAAAACAAGGCAGATACACACTTACATTCCTCCCTGGTTTCTACTTCAATTTCTGCTTCTGATTCCTTATCCTCTTCAGGCGCAGTAACAGTGGCCACTGGCTCTGGGACAGCCGGGGTCTCTGCAGCATGTTTCCTTTTCCGTGGCTGTGCGGCGCTGCTGGGCGGCTCGCTGCTGCGGGACACCACTGTGGCACAGGGTGGATTGCTCACAACTTTCTGTTGGGCAGGAGGTGCGAGGGCCACGTTGGGAGCCACAGCATTCTCAAAGCTTTTGTAGGAGTAAAAACTGCTTGAGAGGGGGAGGCAAAAGGAAGGAGAAAAGAGTCATATTCCTGACTTTAAAAGCCTTCCCAATCCATGTGTTACACTGAAACTGCAAGACTGACTGAGTGATGGTGAAGTTCCACCGATTCACACCAGCTAAGAATCTGGCTATTTGTTAAGTACTCGATTAAATGTGGAGGGGATTTTTACTGCTAACTCCCATCCAGGTCAGGAGGGATCATGTACTCTGAGTACCAAGCTCTCCCAGAGTCTAAAAATGATGCTGTTTCCTCACAGTCTTTGTGCATTATTGATTTTCCTAACTGGACTTCTTTACTTCTGTCTATCCATAAATGTTTTGTAAGCTTGGAAACAGCTTCCCTGCAAAGGCCACAGCAGACAAGAAGTGTATCCTTGTGCACCTTTGCTTTCTTGACACAGAATGCATCTGAGTACTTGCACATAAAACCACATTAAAAAATAACTATGTTAAAGAAATAATACTGTAACATTAAATAGAAAGAATGTAGCAGGAAAGGCATCAAAGATGGCCTTGCAGCTTCAACTCAGCATGTACAATACAAAGTATCTTCAGTTACCTATTAAAACAGGGGAATTTGCTGAAGGTCTAAGTATTTTTTCTCCAGACTTGAGGTGCCCAAAGGCCTACTCTGATATTTGCTCAGCCCTTCTCTCCCAGCCTACTTCAACAATTCTGTTTAAAGGCAAGGATATGATGGTAGGCCTCTTTTTTTTTTCCCTATTTTTTTTAAATAAACCCCCACACCATCTGAGAAACTTGTTCATCGCAGCAGCAAAACTTTTCTCCCCAACATCACTACAACACCTGGCAACTTCCATCAAACTTTCCGAAGAAACCACTACCCTGAGGCAGAAATCTGGCACCAAGGGTTTTCAGACTGAAAGCTATGAAGGCTGGCAAGGGAACGTGTGACTGCCCTGATGCTTTCTGTGACACCAGCAGCCCCTCCTGTTACGGATGGTGACTCACTCTTGCAGCAGCTCAATCATGCTGCTACTCAAGAGCAGCTAACAGCACCAGCTTGCTTTCTGACAGGGCTCACACCAGGAGTTTCCCCCGGGCTCTGCTGCCCAACATGCTGCCATGAGCTCCCCCAGCCACGTGCCATCCATGGGCAGGCTGTGCTGCTGTCCTCACACCTCCGTCCTCTTCTGCCAGCACAGGAGGGGCACAGCAGGGCTGGCAGCCTGTTGACCAGGCAGTGCTTCAGCAGTCACCTGGAAATGGCTGGCTGCTTCCTACCAACTGTCCCAAGAGAGGAACTCAGTCTTTCTTTACACAGCCTGAGAACTTCTGATAACTGCTCCCCAAAATCATCTGAAGTTCATGGAAGCAGCCATCATTTCAGATTTTTATGGTACATTTCACCTAAGGGAGCCTACTTAACAAACACGATTAATGAGTGCACACAACACCAATAATATTTTTGTTTCCTTTCTGCTAACTAAAACACTGCAGCTGCAAATACTTTTTATTCCAATACTGGTGAGGTAACAACTAACAAACAATGCAATACAGCTAACAGAAAGCAACTTGCTCACCAATTACTCTCTACAGTTGCCATCCCCATTCCTCCCTCAGCTCCTTACCTGTCTCGGATCAATGCAGGAAGATGGCTTGAGAGCTCTTTCTCATTTGCTGATACAGCAGGGGACCAGGGCCGGAAAGCTGAGAGGCGCTGACGGGGATGGACACAGCCAATGCTCTGGGAAGGAGGAGAACAAAAAATAAGTACAAACCATCTTTAAAAAGAATTATTCCCAACAGGGCACTAATAATTTGGTTAAGTACATGTTCTCTTATCTCTAAAGCTGCTCCCCCACTGGCTAAGGCCTACTGGCTTAGCGGGTTCCACTGGAAGAGGTAACTCTACCAATGAGAAAGCCCACGTTTTTTTCTTTGCCAACAACTTATCCATGGTTTGCACAGACCACATGAGGCTCCTGAGTTTCAGGATTCTTGTACCTCAAAGGCATGAAGGAATTGCTTACTCCATCAGCACAATCAAGGTCAGTGAACACTGGAAGATGGCAAGGAAATTGGGAGGACCGCATAGCTCAATGCTTGCTAGGAAAAGGATAGAAATGTGATTAATTTAGAAAGCCTGGGCAAGGTCTTTCTCACATTAACTCTTCTGGTTTTATTAGAGGGATGTTACACGCTAATTTTCTCTTTTGATTACAAAATACTCAGCAATCACCTTATTAGATGAACTGGATAAGGACCGTAACCAACTGGACTGCTTTTCCTTCTCAGTAGAAGCTGGAGATTGGGAAGCAGAGTCATCTATTTTGGTTTTCTTGGAAGCAGGAGGATCTGAAGGGACCTAAAGAGAAAAAATCAAAGACAGTTATTAATTCTGCAATCAGTTTAGAAACAAGATATAAAGTAAAAGCAAATTTTGTATCTGAATGTAAGAAACATCACTTTTTCCTGCATTTTTAATTCTTAGGAACAACAGAGGAGTGAAAACATGGGACAGGCACAAATTACAACATAACGTGGTTTCATTCCTCCATTTAAAACACCAGGTAAAGCGTAGGTGGTGCAGGAGTGACAGGCAGAAATGTGAGACATTCACACCATGTTGCAAAGAAGTATCTGCCTTTTATTATTTTTGTATGCAGAAAGGTAAGTTTTAATGTGGTTGCTGAACTGGAAAGATTATTTTAAACGAGAACAGAACAGACTTTGTTATTCTGTTTGCAGTGGTTGTTATGCCGATGACTTCACTACCCCACAGCTGCAGTGGATTCTGGGGGTGCTGCCAAGAGCTGCTTTGCCTTTTCCACAAGTGGCTCAGCTTGGCCCATAAATCATCCCCAAGCATAAGAAAGCCCTTTGGCAAGCAAAACCCCTTTCCTTCAACACTGTGAAGGAATAAAATTCCTATAGTCCCAGAGTGGCTTGCAAAAAAATTGGTAACTACTGGTTTAACTGGTGCACTGGGGACACCAGCTTGAAGCCCTGCCAGTACAAACTCGTCTGCCGGCAAGGAGGGAGAAGGTTCTGGACCTTGCTCTGCACCATGGCTACAAATCACAAGAGCAATACACTGCCTCGCTTTCTCTTCCATCTTCTCGTCTTTCTTCTCGCAGTTCTGAGCTCTGTGTTTCCATCAGTCTGAGTGAGGTGGCAGAGCCATGCTGAAGAACCACCAGTAGCTCATCTTTGCGTTACATTTTCCCAGCCCAACATTCAGTTTTTGTACACAAGCAGTTATGCTCCTTTTACAGACACACCTGTATGGCAAAATTTTGAGAGCCCAGAATGCTTCAAGGAGAGGATTGGATGGTGATAGAAGGTTAGGACCTCACTGGTCAGCATCTCGCTTTCTGAAAACCAGTCTTTTCAAGGCATCTTAAGCTGGGAATTCTGAGACTGCTTCTCCAAATTGTTATTCACACCTGAAAATGGTGACTTTACCCAAATACACGAGGAACTGAAGCAGTGTTGCTAAACTGCACTGATTCAGACTCCCAGCTGACTTCCAGGCCCATGAAACCAGAGCAATTCCATCCCTTCTGCACACCTTAATTAGGAGGAAATTTTGACATGTACGAGAACAGCCTGCTCCTTGCATGGAAGCAGGGCAGCAGTGTGAATATCCAGCTCATGCCAGTTCATCTGGCAGCACGCACACTCCTAGGGCTTCTATAGCCCAGTGTGCATAGCAACATAATCAAACCAAGTCTGGAGGTTTTAGTAAAACATTCCCTGGCACTCTGGAGCTCGGGGCAGCTTTCCATATGTAGCAGATGAAGTAGAATGACATGGGTGTGTATATGTGTAACCGCAAGTACAAAATTAGCCCGTACCAGTGCTAAATGCCAGCTTCGATGGATTTGCAAAGAATTCTTGCAGCACAGCCTCAGGCTCACTTAGGGTTGACTCCGGCACCTCCCATCCAACCCAACCGAGAGAAGGCATTTCTGAGTGCTTTTTGTAGAAATCACAGGACAATGCACTGGAACAGATCTGTTTCTTGCTTTCAGAGATGCTGTCTGTGCAGAATTAGTGACAGCATTCGAAAGGTATTTGGCAAGTGACTGCCGATCCCAGCCCTATCCACTGGGGATGGTGAGCGGCGTGGGGAGGGGAGCAGCGCTGGAGGGCGGGGAGGAGGAAGGGGGCTTGGAATGGGAACGGCAACAGGTGGTGGGGCTCACAGAGCCTCCTTCCCCCCACCCGCTGCCTTCGTGCCCCTCGGCACCTCCCAGTTGGAGCCGGACCCGGACTCGTCCCCGCACCGAGCGTCAAGCAGCGGCTCAGGGAGAGGCGGGTTCAGAAGGGGCTGGAGGGGAGAGATTTAACTAGAATGATCTCATTTGCATCTTTAAAGAAATCGTGCCTCCTCTCCAGCTTTCTCCACCGTCACCCTTCTTTTCTCTTAAATCGAGGCTGACATCCGAGGTTCAGGAGGGCTCAGAGCACAAAAAAAGCAGCAGACGTGGGAAGGATGCTTAACCTTTTGTTGCCAGGAGCCAGCACCGATCTGACAGCGTGGGATGCTGCGAGGAGTAAAGCAGTAAATGTGTGCATGGGGAGAAACGGTTTTACCCTCCCCACAAAGAGATGAAAACAAGGTGAAAAAACGGGGAAAGGAGACAGGTGCTCAACAGGGCACACAGCTCCAACACTCATCTCCCATCGCAGGGCTCAGCAGCACTGCTAACAAACTGGTGCTGTGTGGCACAGCTCACCAATGGGACTCAGTCACACCTGAGCTGCTGTGATGACCTCGCACACTTTTCTTTCCACTCTGCCCCGTTCTATCTATGCACATCTCACATCCTGCACCTCACGCTTAAAACAATCTTTGGGTTCCATTTCAGCAGTGCCAAAATTCTCGCTTTCACATGCTATGAAACGCTCAGGCAATCCATGCTGCTGCTCCTCCAAACACGGAGGTCGGTGTCCAGGAGCCTCAGTCACAGGAGGGGTCGCTGCCCCACTGCACTGCCTGCTGCACACCCCATCCCACGGATGCACTTCACACAACTTTCTGCCATCTTTTGTAAATGGCTCATCAAAAACTTCAAACCAAACCCTGCAAAACCAGAATAAATATTTCCTTATTTTCTTCCTTGATTTCTCTTCCATTCCAAGCAACTTGGGGACTTGTTACTAACCAGGCTTTTATTTGGCAATCTGAAATCCATAGAGAAAAGAAACTCACTGATAGAAAGTGGGCCCAGAAATATAATATGAAGCGTTTCCTTAAGCTTTCAGACTGTTGTTTTCTAAAGCAAATGACATTTTGAGGGGGAAAAACATATGGAAAGATTTATAATATTCCCTAATTTTTATTATTATTTTTAAAGTAAATTCCAAAGGGAAACTTGGGCATGTGAACTTCAATGTTATCCCTTTTAAGACAAACTGATACTAAGCAGCCTAATTTGGCCTCCAGCCAACCAGGGCCACGTTGGACATGTCAGATCAAATTTTCTGGTTCAATTCAGTAATACAGTAACAAAGCACGAAACCAGCAGAAAGCATTTCTGACCCCGTACCTCTCTGACTGCCTTCCTGGCACACACTATCAGGGTGGAAGTGGCTGACCAGGAGGCACAGCCAGCTCAGCGGGTGAGAGAAGGCAAAGCTGGGCCCAGAAAAAAATGCTTTGCTTTGGTGATTTGGGCTGTTCACGGATGTGATTGCTGGTGCCTGTGGATTTACCAAATACACTCCCGAAGCAATCTGCTGCCTTCCCCTACCTTATTTCCAGCTCTGCAGGGGCTGGGCTGGGTGCCTGGCTCGTGTTCTCTGAGCCCTTCTCTCCTGGCTCTGCTGCACTCAGCGACTGCCGCATCTTCGGGCCGCTCTGTGCTGCGAGCTGCCATCCACTAGGGGATAAGCTAAGACCACTGAGAACAGGACAGTGCTCCCCTGGGAAGGAGCTGAGTGCCAGCCAAATGCTGCAGAATGGCCAAGTCAGTGGAACCACACAGAACACCACGGGCTCGCTGCCACCCAGCCTGGCTGACTCCTGTGCTCACTGGCTGGAAATGATGTTCCCGCATCAGAAGTCCCCACGTAGCGTCCTTATAAAGGTTTGTCCATCCTCACCGTTGATTTGATGTCCTCAAAAGCTATCCCAATACACAGAACTCTGTATTTCAGTCTCTCAAGAAAAAGAATTTGGGAAATATCTAGAAGCTGAAGAACTCAATTTCGTATTTCTACCTCTCGTGGAAGTCAGAAGCATCTCAACTGAAAACCCTACCGCTAAAAAAGCCTGCAAACCCAGAATAGGCAAAATAAAAACTGGGCTCTCAATCTATAGATAGATGCTGTCATTTGTTCAAGCTATCGCTTCTGCTAGGAGTTCACGCAAACAGCTGAGTTCGGTTACACCAGGAGGAAGGGTGGGGCTTCCTGCCTCCTCTGATGCTCGCCTGGCTGTGAAAATCAAGCAGCTTTCTCATTAGGGGCACAAACCACAAGACCAGACGCCGGTCTGATACAATGTGCAGAAACCCCAGAGATAGACTGCTTGGGTTCAAAACGTGTCAGACATCCGAAGAACACATTAAAAATGAAAGAGCAGCGCTTGTGGTGAGCACACGGAATGCCCTGCTGGCACCTGGGTGCCACAGCCCTGCTTGTGGCACAGCCTGAGCTCACCAGGTCTGTGCCTGAGGGCCCAGGGTCTCCCACTGACCCTGTGAGTCTCTGCTGAACCGTTACCTGCTTGCTCTTTGGTGTGCTTCTCCTGTCCTGCTCTGGACCACCTCAGCTCAGATTTTACCCCAAGGGAACATGAAATTGAGGCAAAGTCCTGAAACAGCAACTATCCTCCAGAGCAGTGCAGGCCCTGCTGCAATGAACACACCTGCACCAGAGGTTGTGCCAATTATGAAGGGCCAACCTACCACCTGTTATCAGTCTAATGTTACTTTTTGGGTGAGCTGGACAAGACAGGTGGTTTAGTAGAGGACACGGGCAGAGCGCGCGCAAAGAAGGGCTTGGGACCCCAAGTTTTGCTACCAGTTGAGCCTCCCCTAGGAAGCTAACTCTAATTCTGTTCCACTTCAAAAAATGTGTCAAGAATAAAACGCTAGACAGTAAAAATATTCCAGTCAAAAGAACAGAGGGCTTCCCAATATCCCATTTTTCATAGCTCTGGTGATGCACATGCTCCCACTTTGCCCCTCCATTTGGGGACACACAATCACAGGCAGCAGTCACCTCACCTCTCTCCAGAGCACATCTGTCAGGCACAGCACAGAGTGTGAGCCTGCCTGGAGCCCAGCTTCCCCTGACCTCGTGCTGCCCATCCCAAAGGGAGATCTTGTGCACAGGGCAGCTCGTACTGCTCTGGCAACAAGGTGAACGCAGCTGCCCAGCTGTCAGACAGGGTGCTGTGGACACAGGCAGGGAGTCTTAGGAATGTGTGGAGATACAGCATGCTCATCGTAAACAACTGGAAACTGGGTTATTCTCACACCAAACTAACTTCAGCATATTCTTCTTTGTACTACACCAAATTCAGATAAAAGATAACTTACTCATTCTATGCAGAAGACAACATTTTGGGATTTATCTGCATCTCTCCCAAGAAAAACCACACAGATACACACCTCACTAAAGGGAGCATCAGCAAACCACTCATGCTGGTTTCAGACCCCGGCTGCCCTCTGAGCACACAGCCCACCCCTCAAGGCAGGCCTGGCAGCACTGCTGCAGCCCTCAGCCCCAGCACCACACTGCTGTGCTGTCTGCACACAGCCTGCCCCACTCACGCAGTAGGACTCACTGTGCCCTAGGCAATTCAGCTTAACCCGTTTTTGTCATCAGACATTAAGCTGAGTATCCCTGGGCTGTTAACTCCGGGGCCCAAGGAGAAGTTCCCTGCAAAACCAGCCATCTCCCTTTCTCGCCATTCTCACAGCTTGATGAGAAAGAAATTCAAATCTCAGGCCTGACAGTCAAATGGAAGAAGAGACAATTCAATCACATGGAACTGAGCGGTAGAAAGGTGGAAACATTTTCGGAGTGGCAGGGGAAGGAAGGAAAACCAAAACAACATCCTCTGTACCACAGAAGTGTCTTCAGAGAGCACTCCTTCCCTTCAAACGCTGTGAAACCACCCAGTTTCTTCAACCCTACAAGTTTCCAAATCTACAATCGCTGAGTTTTTCCACAGCCACTCTTTGACTCTCTTCAGCAGCTGCTCAACAAAATGGGTATTTCCCAAAGTGTTCCTGATCCCCAAGTGCTTGAGCTGGGAAGCGGGGTTCCATGGAGGCACAGGGAGTGAGGTCGAGGCCCATGCCAGGTATGAGCACAGCGTCAGCATCCCGAATCTGCAGCTAAGTCCACTGAAAACAACACTGCTCTGATTTTCTCTCTTCCTTTTCTACTTTTATTTGTTTTGAAGAGACATCTGAAAAGATAGCTGATTATTTGCTAAGCAATGTACTTGGGTTTTGGCTCTTGGTTGGAGCAACTGGAAGCCTCTTTTCCACTGGCTAAGAGCTTGTTTTGCCCTTCCAGTGGAAACTAGAAGTTATGGCTTGAAAAGAATTCCCTGCCCTGTGGTTTAAAACAAAACAAAAACTTCAGCTCCCACTTCCCCAGCTGAGCTGAGCCAGCAGCAGGGAGCGGCGCAAGGAGGTCGGGACTGGAGAGGAAAAGGGCCCCAATCCCTGCCTGCTGCTGGCAGCGCGCCCCGGAGCAGAGGAAAGGGGCTGGCAGAGGGCAGCACGCAGCAGGGCTGTGCCTGCACACAACCAGGCAGTGCTGGCAGCTGGAAGGAGCCCCGCGTCCGGCCCCTCTCGTAACTGAGGCCGAGGGGAGCTCTGCCATCAGATTCAGCAAGGAAAATCAGAATTTCCTCTACAAACAGGTTTTGCTTTGCCCAGTCCTTGCTGAATTGTTTGTGGGGTCATGGTTCTGGAAATTAAAAAGCCCTCTGTGGATGAAATTTTCTCTTGGTGTTTTCTTTGAAATGAAACCAGCATCTCTTGCTGTAACTGCACTGAGGTTTCAGCTTCAAGCTCTCTCCAAGGCCTCGGTTCCTGTGCTGCAGAGACATGTCCACTCTGCCCGCCAAGAATCTCATTTTAATTTCAAATGTTACATAAAAGGGCAAGCATTCCCCCCGAGGTTTCCACTAATACCGGCCCCACCAGGCACTGCTCTCCCTCCAACACCAGCTGATGCACGACAGACCAGACGGTGCCAAACCCCACAGAGGGCTGACAGAAAGCACCAAGCTCCTGGCAGCACCTGGGCAGCAGCCAACTCCAGGTGCTCAATTCGGATCCCCAGTGCCATAGGTTTTATGGCCGTTGGTAGGACGTGTTGTTATATTACACGCTGGGTACAAAGACCCATCCTGCCAGAATCGAGCGTCCTTGCAGCACAGCTTCTCCCAGACAGCCCCAAGCACCGGGCAGCGCTTGTTGTACAACATATTCTGACAATTCAGTCGGAAAAGCAGCCACCAGCCCCGTCCCCACTAAGCCCAGATCTGCCCTGCTGCAGACGCCTGGCACGTGTGCACTCGCATGTGGCACCGGGGGGACAGGGCCTGCTGCCAGCCCGCGCCAGGGCCGGCCGTCTGACACGTCGTGACAAATTACTTCTAAGGCTGCAGAGCCAGCGGAGCGCAGCAGACGCAGCCCTGCTCGTCTGCACCGCGCTCTGTGCTTCCCTGTGGTTATTTATAGGGCCTTTACTGACAACCTGCTCTGCCTCCCCGCCCTTCTTCCACGTCCCAAAAAGGCATTCTGTCAGCAGACCCAGTTTGGTGTCGTTGCAGGAACCAGAAATACACGAGAATAAGAAGTAGGAGACACCTGGGTTCTTCTGGCTGCACAACAGCAGCACTGCCCAAGGGCTGCAGTAGTTTATTTTTCACTTGTGTTTAATCTGTTGGAGGCTGCTTCAGGAAAGCTTCAGACTTTTGAGTAAGAGGCAGCCTGTGTCACATCACGGGACGGAGCACAAGAACACCTGCAGTCAGCTGTAACACTCCTGGGCAGTGGCAGTGATGTTCACGCAGAGCCCAAGCTGCCCGTTCTGATGCCCCAGCCTGCATTAAGCATATGGGTGAAAGTAGACTGTCAATTCATTGATCACGGATTAATAGTTCCAAATCCTATTAAGGATGAGACAAAGTGCAATGGAAACCTATAGTGCTGGTGAAAAACCGGTGCAAGGCCCCATTTATCTCCCTGGTTCCTGCAGGAACTGCTCCCAGCAGCATCTGATGAAGACAACTGCATTTTTTGACTGAAGGAGCTGAGCAGCAACCACAGAGTTAAGGACACTCAGGTGCAAATGGGTTTAGGTGAGTTAGATCCTCAACACATTCAAAATCATGAAGAAGGAGGTCTTTTTCTTGGTGCCTTTTCCATCAAGACAGGCCATTTCTATAAATACACAATTTCTGAGGCCTATATTTTCACCACCCATATATATAGAAAATAGAAAAAATTAATTCTTTGCTTACAAAATGTTTTGAAAGCTACAGACAGGCAGATGCTTCCTTAAGTCCCGACAACTAACGTGCTCTACAATTCAAAGAAATTCACAAGAAGCTCATCTACTTTAAGTAACAGTTATTACTTCTGAAACCTCCCCAGAGCTCTGAGGATAAAGGCAGACAACCAATTACCGTCTTAGACTTCCAAAGCTTCTTTTGCTGCCTTCAGAAATAAGCATCACGCGCTACGGGCACCAGATGTGGAGTCGAGGGGTGAGGGCAGAGAGCAGACGGCCCTTCAGCTCACCCTGCCCAGCAAACCCATGCTGCACATCCTCCTGCCAGAGCGGCTTTGCCTGGGAGAAGCCCTTCAGCTCCGCAGGGTGAGCAGTCCATCCAGAGCTCATTTTAGTTGGAGCATTTTCCACGCAGGACAGATAGGAAAGGACTCGTGCTCTTTAGCAGGGCGGTCGCCACGCTCACCAACATGGCAGACTGAGCCTTTAGCAAATCGCCTCATTCCATACGCAACAAATTGGACCCCATTTTTATAATTCTGAGAAAACTCACCTTTTGACCGCAGGTAAGAGCTCTGAAGGGAAATGCCCTTAGTGTATGTGCAGATGTTTATAGGTAGAGTCACAATGTATTTCAACAACTTCATTTTGTATAACCAAAGGAGGCAGTAAAAGATAATCTGAAGGGGAAAATGGGAGGGGATCGGGATGGACAGGAGGTGAAAATCTGGGGCACCACAAGAAGGCTTTCAGCTCTTGTGTAACGTGACAGATTTTAAGCCTTTAGGGGGAGAACTGGCTAAGCAATATTGCAGTGCAGCGTGACTGCGCAGCCACATGGGTTGTGTCTGCTATGACTATTAATAGGATGGGAGATTAGAGAGGTCTGACTACGTACGGCCTCTATCTACCACTGCAATTCCTGCTTTGTCTCTGCTCCCTCAGTGCCACAGAGGCTGGCTGGGATGCCAGAATGGGGTCTGCGCCACCAGCATGGGCTGCCCAGGGCATCTGCTGGCCCCAGGTCATCCTCCAGATCTGCCAAAGCACCCAACCTCTCCTTCACATCTATTTAAACTTATCAGGCTTTAAGCACAGTTTTAAGTGCTTAAGTGCACTGCAGAACTTAGGGCTTGGTTGGCACACACACGGTGAGTCCTGTCTGTCGTGCCCAGGTAATGCACACGAACACCCACCAGGCACAACCAGCACTGATTTTTCCCCCTCACTTCTCACTTCTGTGTTACAATGTGAGTTCTATTCCACATCCTTCTCTGTGTGTGTAATGTGTCTGACCCCTATAAAGACGGTCAAATAAATATCTGGTGACCTCACAAGTATGAAAATAAGCTTATTTGAAACAAAAAGTATATCTTCAGGGGGTTTGGCAGTAACTTTCAATTATTTTTAATTGCCTGGAAAATTAAAGTAAGAAAATAGTGTGGTATAAATGTTAGGGAACATTATTAAGTAGTTTTCATAATATCTTAGCCGTAGCTTAATAGACAAAAACGGTTTTTTAAGCCTTCATCATCTGTTCAATATGAATGGACTGTCTGTTCCCATACCTCCTCAAGGGGCAACTGCACTGAAATATCTCATGATAGAAACCAGACTCAGTTTGACCCGGTAGGCAACGAGAACTCCGCAGAACCTCCACAATTAGGGTTTAATTACAAACCACCATAGAGTCTGGCCTGCAGCCTGAGACCAGAAACACGAGGAAAGGAGTTCAGAGAAGGTTTGGAGCCACAAGCACTGACCTCCCTTCCCCCATTTCCCTTTTTTCCTTTCCTTGCACCATGGGATGGGCTTTTCTCTTCTTATCACCAACACAACTGACATGCGAATTGCAAAGTAAGCAAGATTTCCAAGGCAACAGTCTAAGCCTGCCTTTCTTCCTTCTTGGGGAATTGTGCCATCACAAGTCTCTGACATTCCATCAAACACATCACGGGAATCAAGTGAAATGAAATTCAGCCCTGGTATCATGATGGCTTCAAAGTCTCTGATTTTATTTTCTTTTCTTTGTCAGAAACTTTCAAGCCTCAGTCCCAGGTGTGAGCTGTAGTTTACTGATGAAGCCTATAATGCAGAGAATGAAAAGACACCATAGCAGCCCAGCCAAAACGAAGCAAAACCTCACATAAGCCCCCGTTGTGGCCTTCCGTATTCTGAGAAGAGCAGAACTGTGCTACACTAGTGGTGAAAGTTGTGGTATAAATCAGCAATAAATGCCTGACCCTCAAATCTTAGGTCACAGCAAATCCTGAATTAGGCCCTCACTCTATCAAAGCAAACACAGCACCATCCCTGGGGCAGGAGGATGATCAGAGCTGGGTGATGGGAACACAAACAGCAGGCGCACGGGGTCTGTGCTCAAGCCTGTTCTCACACAGCCTGTGTGCAATGACCTTCAGTGAGAAAACTTCAGGGAAAGAGATGGTGTGCAGCCACCTGGAGCAGGAATGGGTGATCTTCTAATGGCCGAGGCTGAAACAAGGGAGGGTCAGGCACAGAAGGGATCCTGATAACACAGGGCTGCATCCCCCATGGGGAACCAGATGGACCACCAGTCGTTTTCAGAAAGACAAATCTAGGCAACAATTCCTGTGCTGCTGGTCTTTGCAGTGCTGCTGAATGTTCCTGGATGACTCAACATGCATGCACACCACATGCTAGACTGTGGCACTCACTGAGAGCTACCTGCACTTGATGCATGCACAGTTACTGTTCCTACAGAGAGCCAAGAATGACGACTATGAAAAACAAAGCAAGACAAAACAAAGGAAATGAGTCTCTAAAAGACTCTCTCTTGTGTAATGTTCTTGAATCTGATTTCATGCAAAAGGTAACAGACCGGTAATGGAAATGCAAGCAGACAATGTATCCCAGCATCACACGCTGTGCCAGCACAAGCAGTCACAAGCAACAAGACACTAAACTACATTTTACCAATTCCACCACCAAATCTTTAACCTATCTCATCTTAAGGATACCTCTGTTCCATTTTTCTCAGATGAGACCTAAACAAAAGAGGTTAACTTCAAGGTTTAATGGAATATGCCTACATCAGTCGAAGCCCAAGACCTGCACGGGAAGCAGAGCAATGCAGTATCACAAAGGTCACCACCCAGCAGGGCAAGGCTCGGGATGGGAATTATTAACTCAAAGGCAAAAGCAGGCCTGAGAATGTGACACACCATGCAGAAATCGAGCAACAGTGGGCAAAAAAGGCCTGGTGGAGATACATTTTGCCTCCCCATGTCTTCTCAAGGAAGAAAATAACAACCTGCTGGTATAAATGCACCATCCTGCCTACTGTAAGCTCAGTTTGGAAAGTGCAGATCAGCCTGGTAACACTGTTCTCTACAAGGCCAAGTTTAGTCAAATTCCGTAAGAAAAAGGCTGAGCCATTACTGTACAGAAACAAGATTCTGAAAATGGAACACAGTGTTAGCACAATGGAGATAAAGCAGCAAATTTCAGGAAGGGGGAAGGAAGGTTATTTAAAACACAGAATAGAATCCCAAACCTTTATTAAAGAATACAGATTAATTCTGTGGGAGAGAAGTTTATCATTCGCGCTGCTGCTGCTGAAGTGGGAGGAAGGAACTGCGGGAAGCCAGGCAAATAATGTCTGGCTCAGCTGTTAGGGTAGCAGCTGTCCTGAAATCCTCATTGGAGGGAACAAGCCAGGAGGTCAGGGAAGTCATGATTATTTGGAAAGAAGAAGGAAAACAATAGGTTGGGGCCCTCTGTCTTCTTGCCTTTCTCATGTCTTTTGTTAGCTGCTGACTTGCCAGGATAGCTGGCTCGCTGTGTTCCAGGCAGAGCTGGGGTTTGGCCTTGTTCATGCCTCTTCTCACAACTTCCTCATTAAAGAAAAAAAAAAAGACCCCCAGCTCTCTGTGTGGCCAGGTATCACTGTGAGGCTTGGAGGCTCCAAATGCTTCAGCAATCATCGGCAGAACTCAGCCCACGACGGGGCCAGTCCCTTGGAAGTCTTAATTTTCACTCTACCCTGAAAATGGTTTCTAGTTTTAAAGGATTTTTTCTCTCATCCCTCTCCCACCCACCTCCCCTTTTTTTTTCTCCTCCATGCAGTTCTACTGCTGATCCACAGACGAAGGATTTTTGTTGGGTACCACCACCGTCGTTAGTCGGATACTTCTTGTGTTTTAACACTGGTAAAGAGACCTGTGCACAGACTTGAATAATGTCTTGAAAGAAGATGGAGAATTTAATAAGAGGGCAGATGGATTGAAAGAAGATTAAAAATTCATTTGATCCCCATCTCCCAGGGAAGTACCTCCTCCCTTTCTCCATCCTACACACACCTGATTCCTGACCCCATATTAAAAGGCAGAAGGCACAAGAATAAAAACCTAACAAAATCCAGGTTATGTTTTATGCTCGGGATGGGTTTAATCTGTTTGTGCGGGAGATGAAGCCACAGTACAGTTACATGATTCCATTTGGATATTCACCATCAACAGACTTGAAATATCCTGTTGCAAAGCAGTGCTATGTGATTTACAACATCACCATGCTATTTGTGAGAGCTAAAGCTTTTATTTTTTCTAATGGTATTTGGCTTGGCTTGTTTTTTTGACCTGCTGCTGCTCCCAGGTTCAACAGGAGACATGTTTCTGTAAGCTGATTTCTCTGTGGCTGAGGGTTTAATCAGGTCAAAGTAGCGATTAAAACCCGCACTATAACCACAACCTTAAAGGGATAGCTGTAAGGTTAAGCCTTCCCCCGCTCCCCATCAAAATCAGAAGTGATGCTGCATCTGTCTCTGGCAAACAGAAGCACCTTACCATTTGCTGCCTTCTGGGTTGCCTTTCCTCTGAATAAGGTGTAGAACTATGGGTAAACATTCAGAGATCAAAATATGCAAATGGATTAAGGGCTGTACTTAATGTGAATGCACTAACACTGTCAAGACACCCCTGAAGGTGGGCTTTCTGACACCCACTCCACTCCAACACACACACTGCAGGTTTCCAGCACAGCTACCTCAGCCCTGTCAGTGCTCCCAACATTCTTTCCTCCAGTTTTCCACTTGCTATGTTGTAGGTCTGCGGTTCTTCTCATCCATCCAAAGACAGCACGATAGCATGCTTGGAGTGGTGAGAAACGGAGTAAGAAATGTAAAAGCAGCCTTTCCACAGCTCTACGCAGCGGTCACAAACATTAAGGCCAAAACCACTTTTCTAATGACAACTAATTTCAGAAATCAGGCCTTGCTTTCAAGCAGCCTCAATCATGGCCTGTATGAAGAGCCAACGAGCCGTGCCACCACGTGCACCAGCCCTGTTCCCATCTTCACTTCACACAATAAAAGCAGGCCTAGTGACTCCACCAGGGAACCCAGAGCTCAGGAGGAAGGCTGTGAGATGCTGGCTCCTAATCCTAACCACCAGAAATCACTGGCAGCACTGATGGGTATTCTTTTCAGAGATGGAGAGCAACAGCAGCTTCCAATCTTAATGGAAGACCTGCACCAAATGTACAAAGGATGCTCTGAAAAGCATTCCGCTGGAAGGCAGCATTTAGGTGGTAAGCCTGCTGCTTCTGTCTGTCCTCGCTCGTATCGCTGCAACACCTTCCAGATACCAACTCTCTTCCAGTATGTGGGATAGCATCTTCTTCCAAGCTATTCTTGACACCCTACTCCCACTCCCTTTCTGTGTTTTTAACCATTTTAAGGCTGACTTGGGTCATGACTAATAGGATTAGATACTAAAATCATGTGCTGCTAGCAATACTGCTGTGGAGCTGTCAGGACCCATGTGGAATGCAAGTGGTGGAGCTTTAAGATGGGTGGAAAAGCATTCACACTAACATCTTCTTTCTTCCCCTTCTTAATATCAAAGCTGGGCAAAAATCCCACAAGAGAAACCTCAACTTTACTCTTTCTGTAGTTCATTTCTAGCTGTTGGAAACTACATGCTCAACTCACGGATAAAATAAAACAGAAGGAAGAGAAACCCCTCCTTACTTCTGATGCTTGCAGAATGATCTGTTTATCTGCTTCAGGGCAAGAAGAGCTCTCTAATAGTTACAAAGGCCAGGATTACTGCGCTCTATTCCTGGCTCTGGTACTGATGCTATTTGAATATCTTCACGTAAATCAAGTAAACGCAAGTGCTTCATTAAACCACATCAGTGTAAATAGCATCAGAGCCTCTACATACTGGTCTTCGCCTTAAAAGCACAATGCTTAAGCATTTTTCCTCCCAGACCTCTTCTCTCAGCTGGCCAAGATTTGTTAACATCCCAGGCTCCACCTGCACACCTCACACACATCACATTCATTTTCTGTACTACTTTCAACTCATTGTTGCCAAAATGTGCTACCTGTAAATGCCTGAAACAGCATCGAAAGTGCAGATCACAAACTCAGCTGTCCTTGTGTGAAAGTGGCAAGTCACACAGTCCTGAAGGCTTTTACCACCCTGACTGCATGCGTGCATCACTGTACCTGCTACAGCTGTGCCTCCAGCCATCCTGCAGCTCCGTTACCGCATCCCCACAAGGTTGCAGCCCCGCAGCCCAGCAGGGCTGTCTGGCACGAGGCTGTCGTGCAGCTGCACCACACGTACCCCTCCCTCCTCTCCTCCTTCCCTAGAAGGAACTCTACAAATCCATCTCTGGGAGAGAAAGGGAACGCCAGCATGCTCTGTAAAGTCACAGCGCTTCCAAGCGCAGTGCTGAGGCTGCAGTTCTCCTGTCCTCTACTTCCACTTTCTCTCACGTCAGATCACATTAAAGTAACAATCAATTTTTCTGTCTGGCTCGTTCCCGCGCCGCACAAGCACCACCTCTCTCCCCCCAGCCTTCAGAGGCAGGGAAGCCTGGCTGAGAGCCCAACATTCATCAATAAGCCAGCTCCATGGCTGGTGGAACAACCTGGCAGCAGCGTGTCTTCTTTCTTCTTTTTATTGGCTTATAATCAAGCCTCACACCTGCTAAGCATGATTACAACAAAGATTAAAATTTGCAGAGGTGCAAAATAAAAATAGCAGACATACAACCTGGGCAAGGACAAGGCTGTCCAAGCAGCCAAGGTTTAACCTGAGAGACTGAGCACAATTAACCCCTTCTTACGGCCCCAGCATCATGCTTAGTTTTAAATAAAAGCATTTCAAACAGTCGAGGAGGCACTGTGCAGCACTGCCCATTGAGTTCTGTAGCTGCAGCCCATTATAATGACAGCAGTGTACTAATGACTCTGATGCTCATTAGAAGCTAAGGGCAAAATCCTGTGTTCACATCTCCAGGCACACAGAGATGAATCTGTGCCTCCTCACTCTGCAGGAACACCTCTATCACTGCACTTTTTCCTTTACCAGGCGTAAACCAGTTCCACAAGCAGAAACGTTTCACCAATATTTTGTAAAGAAAATAAAAACTAAATACAACACATTGAAATTTTCACTGTTACCACTGCATTGCCGAAAATACAAATACTGGTTAAGGAGAAGAAGCAATCTTCTTCAGCTTGGGCTTTTCCCTGAGGATAACAAGTGCCCTTCTCCTGGCCTCACTCCTCCCATTGCCCACAGCCCCAAAGCGCAGCCGTGCTGGCAGCCTCGAGGCAGCTGACAGCCAGCCCTGAAAAGGATTGCTGGGCTCAGCAGGACCATTTCCCACCACCAACGCAGGGTTTGGATCAGAGGATAGGCACCAGACTGCTGCTCCACAAGCTGCAGGCCCCCTGCTCCAACACAAAGCTCCAGCAGCACAGGTACCAGGCAGAGCAGCCCCTGGTGCCCTCCCAGGCTCAGTCTTCCTCCTAAAGGGCTGGCGCTGGACCCAGGGCCGCTGTCCTCAAACCTTGCTGGTGACGACACTGAATGCAGGTGTCTGTGGAAATAAAGAGCAAGCACCAAGTCTCCTGGGAGGACGGCCTGTGAGGAGGAGGGGAATTATTGTGGTTTAGAAAAGGGTAGGGGCTGGTAGAGAGAAATGCTATAAAAGCACCATGACGACAGAGGAGGGTGATGGAAAGGTCAGCCTCTTTCAATAATGCTCCTTTTTTTCCTTGTCCAAATGAAACACTTGGCCACGTCCATCGGCAGAGTTCAGCCGGAGGTAAATGGCCAGACCTGGGGCCATAAAGCGTCTGGGGACACTGGGATGTGCTGCCCCACGCGGGGGGGTTCACCAGCACTCCTCTGCCTCTGTGCCCACAAAGGCGACCGCCGCAGCAAAGGGCTCTGAAATTGCTCTGAACAAAAGGTGCTGCTGTGTGCATTGCAGGCAGAGCCGGACTGTGGCTCCTATTTACCTCTGACAAACACCTCCTGATGCCCAGAGCCTATCACAAAGGGCTGAGGGAGGGAAAAAGAAGGTATTTTCAATAATGAAACAGTGATTAATCCTGATAGGCATGCAGCCCTTAGAACTACTTTTCAGCTGCTAGTGGTAGGTGGTCAAATTATACCTTTCCATCACATTTCCCTCTATTGCACATCTCCTCGGTACATTTTCTCATGAAACGCTGTAAGGAATCAGAACAATTAAACCTAACCACTGAGTAATTCCCACTCCTTTTTTCCCTCTAATATGAAATCACTCTTTCTAGTGCGGTACTGAAGTGCTTTAGGAAAATAGACGTAAGCTGTGGAGTCGCAGCTCAGTATTAATGCACAAAAATGGTGCATTACAACAAGAGATGCGATACAAAGATTTATTGTTCGGTGGTAGTGGGTGCCATGGCCAGCTGAACCGTTATTCCATGTTTTCTGCTGTGTGTGACAAGTGGAAAAGCTTCCAGGAGAAAAAAAAAGAAACATTACTGTGCAGCAAATGTTTTAAAAATTACACAAACAAGGCATTTCCTGCCTACCACAACCTTCCTTAGGGCTGAGAGTTTTGTTACAGACAACGGAGCCTTCAAACTGATTTGTTAAGAGCACAGGAGTGCCGGCACATGGGCAGTGTATGGAAGGAGCTGTAGAGCCCCAATAAACTCTGGGCAGCTTTCCATCCAGTGCTGGGTTCCTTCACCACCAGAGGATCCGTGGGAGCAGCTGCTGCTGACCCCCAGCCCTGCAGCATCGTGTTGGGCACCCAATGCAGGGCAGGCTCACACCACTCCTTCAGAAACACTCCTGCTGGGGGAGATGGGGTTTGTTTGCTTTAGAAAAGGAGAGGGGGTGGAACAGTGTGATCATTTCTCACTTCTACTGATTAAGTTGCTTTCTATTCTATTTATCACTTGTTTTTTAATGCGGTTCCCTTCACACGATCCTTTGGAATAATAAAATGGAGTAGTTCCTTCCCACCCAAGTTAGATTCTAGTAAGCACAACCTGGAAATAAACAGAGAATATGCAGGAAATAAAAACTCCATGTTTTTTTTCTCAGAAGGTAACCTTCAGCCTCTCCATGGCAAGTTCTCTGCCACACTCATCCCTGGCACTATCAGCCCTCCGGTCACCTACAAGCATGCAGGGGCCCAGCCAGCTGGGCAAGGGGCAATAAAGGGACTCCTGGTTCCCTGCTGCCTTAAGGATCAATGACACAAAAAGACTTCGCTTTTCCATTCCTCCAAGAATGAGAGGAAACACTAAACATAAAAATGAAATGGGGTGTGGTGGTTATTCCGCTTGTAAAGCTTATTCACTAGGAACCTGAGTAAACCAAAAAGGAATGTTCTGTAAGAATATGAGGGTTGTACAGCTGTGCTTACAGATCACAAACTGTTTTTCAGCTCTTCTGAGTTTTTCTATTAAAAAAGCTTCACAAAGTGTCTGGGAGGCTTCCCTCCCTTTATGCTTTGTATGCCATCAGTGAGTGCATTTGCATGCATCTTTTTCGTGAGTACAAACGTTACAATTTCATAGCACACAACTGCTGCAGGAGGAGCAGGCTCAAAGTACCGAAAGAATGACATTAAAGTGGAGTGTTTGGATGTACCAACCAAAAATAAAGGAAAAAACAAAACGCAAGGAACGAGCAGAACTCTGCAGGCAATAATTATAACAGTACCTCTCTGCCTTTCCCAGTGCTCCACAGCATGACTCACTGGCTGCTAACAACGCCTGTAAGACAGGAAGTGCCACTGTGACTGCACAGTGAGCGGGGAAACCGAGGCAGAGAACAGGGATGTACATGTCCAAGGTCGTGTCCCAAGGCACAGCCACAACACCGACGGGCATCTCCTGAGCCCAGCCTTGTACCCTCCTCCTCTGCAGCGAGGCTCCCTTGAGCTGACAAACCGCTAATGTAAGCTGCACAGGTTGCTGATATCCTTTCAGTAGCATCCACTCTGTTATGACTTCGTGAAGAGATCACCAGAATGGAAAAGAATTTGAGCTGTTAAATTACATAAGTGTGTAGTCACCACCTAGCAATGGAGAAAAAAAGGGCTGGATATTTTCAGTTACAACTAGATTTTCTAACCAGATGGCCAGAAGAACTGACGTCACTCACATTCCAAATTACAGAGCTGCTTGAAAGCAGCTCCAGCGTTAAGGACGCAACCAGGCCTCCATTCTAAGCCGGTTTCCAAGCCCCACTCTGTGAAGATACCAGAAGGGCTTCTGCTGTCATTTCTGTTACCGCTGGTGAGAATCTGCTTCTTCTGGGACACACACTTGTCCCAAGCTCCCTCAGGGCTGCCCACAGCTCCTACACCTGGACAAAGTCCCAGTCCAGCAAGGCATCAAGCGCAGGTTTCACATCCAGCCCAGCCCTCAGAATATGGCTTAGCATTTCCTGGGTCCAGTCCTCAGAAATCCCCACCTGGGAAGTATTCTGACCTTCACTGACACCCTGTCAGTATGGGGGAGGGAGCACACAAAGGCCTGAGGTTTTCAAAGTCAGCTTCAACATAGAATCAGATGAAATACTTTGATTCTGCTATATTTTTTGCTGATTTTTTGTTGTTTCTATTTGTTTGTTTTGCTTTTAAATGTAAGAGTGAAAAGTCATTAAGAAAGCAGCAGGAACTCTGCAGCACTGGAAGCTGGAGTGAATTCAAATGCAAGAACCCCCCATCCCAGCTAAGAAAAATGTCTGAACAAGTTCCAAAATCACATCACTCACTGGCTGGACATTCTCCCACCTTTGGTGAAATCCAATACATGAGGGGCCCACAAAACACTTTTAAACCAACCCATTTCCAACCCGTTTCAGACTTACAGGAGAACAAGAGAGAAAAGCAGAAAGATCTGAAACCACAACACATTGCATTTTTGTACTACAGCCCTTTAAGAATCAGGAAAGTAACCTCACTTTACAACACTATTCCTGAGATGTGATACTGTTACAGTTCAGGACAGCTGCCCACACCTGCACTAACAGCAGCACAGTACCCAGATATTGCACACCCAGCTGTGACACGGCCCACAACATCCCTCTGCCTCCCAGCATTGCTCACAGGGTGCAAGGCAGCTTCTGAGCACTGGCATTACCAATTCTTGTTATTTTTCTGTTCGCTGCAGTAATATCGTAAGACCACCCACCAGGAGTCTGTAATTAACACGTGTTTGCAAAGTATTCTGAGATCCTCCGCCGGAATTGCAAAGCACTATCACTATTTGCATGTACCCAAAAAGGAGCAACAGGAATCAGCTATTTCCACTGGCTATTTTCCTTAAAGACAAACAAGAGGAATGTTAGCAGAAGTGATCTAATTGTTGCAAAATACACGATTATGAAGGTGGTAAGGGAAAGAGCTAGAAAAAATAATGGGAGGAAAAGAAGTTCTAACATTTCTAGCAAGAGGTGTAATTCTCTGTGCAAAATAAGCCCAGTATTAGTTGTGTCTGGAAGCTGGCACATGAAAGCCTGCCAAGTTTCCATGCAAAATAAAACCTTTTATTTGTTCAAATGTCTCCATCTCTCTCTCTTTCCACGCAAACGATTCATGGTTCAGCATGGTAGGGTAAATTATACATTATAGCTCAATTCTGCTGAAAAGTGCTAAGGAGGGATCAAAATTTGAGGGGGGAAGGGAGGAAGGAAGGAAGGGAACGTTGGATAAAGTAACAAGAAAGAAAAAAAGAAAGGAATTCAGGCAACTTTTGGAAAGCTGAGAAAGGGTAGGACGTGCTGCTGCTCACAGCTTTAGAAGAAAAGCCAAATAAAACAGAATGGGGAATGAAAGAATTCAGAGATGTACAATACCAGCCCTAAGCTACAAACGGAGATGCACTCGGGGCACAGCGCACCCCACAGCTCCCCAGCAAGCACTGGGCAGAGCTCCCACCCCACTCCTACAGTTTGGGATCTGCATCCCCCAGGAAAGGAGTGGTGGTAACCTCATGACAAAACACTATTGCAAATATAAGCTATCCGCGAGGGGAGAAGAAAACCCCAGCTACAGTATTCCATTATTTCCTTTTCCATAGTAACTATTTGTTGTAAGGCCACTGGAACAATGGGCGTGTGCTGGGGCTGCAGGGGCTGCAGGGGCTGCAGGGGCTGCAGGGGCTGTAGGGGCTGCAGGGGCTGCAGGGGCTGCAGGGGCTGCAGGGGCTGTAGGGGCTGCAGGGGCTGTAGGGGCTGCAGGGGCTGCAGGGGCTGCAGGGGCTGCAGGGGCTGTAGGGGCTGTAGGGGCTGCAGGGGCTGCAGGGGCTGCAGGGGCTGCAGGGGCTGCAGGGGCTGTAGGGGCTGCAGGGGCTGCAGGGGCTGCAGGGGCTGCAGGGGCTGTAGGGGCTGTAGGGGCTGTAGGGGCTGCAGGGGCTGCAGGGGCTGTAGGGGCTGCAGGGGCTGTAGCAACTGGCCATGCAGGCCCAGGGCACCCCCAGCCCCGCTGCCCCCAGCACACAGGCCAGGCCAAGCAGGCACAGCGTGGGCTGCCACTGCCCTTTCCTCCCACAGACCTCTGCTACAGAGACACTCATCACTGATCTACTGATGAGAAGCCAGGCTTAACTATTTCTTTCACCAAAGTGTTTCCTAGCACGAGCCACAGACAGAACAGCAATTAGCAAAACCTCTCAGAAGGCCGAGTGAGTCACTGCGATAGCCTAATTAAGCACTGCTGTGTCTCCTTCACCTTCAGAAGGGAACAAGATATAAAGCAACAATCTTTTTTTTTTTTTTTTTTGTCTTATTCAACATGGTTCAGTGCTTCAGTTCCAGTCTTACCTGAAACCACATCTCCTCACACAGGGGTTCCACTGCAGCAGGACCTCACGGATCTCTGGCTGACGGTTACAGGAGCCACAAATCCCACCAGTGACAAACCAACCTTCAGACGTCTCACACGGAGCTTCACCAACAGCATACATAAGGAGGTTTGCAGTGTATCAAATTATTTTTCCAACCAACTAATTTACTCTCACTGAACGAAAGCATAGTGTCTAAGGGTGAATTTTCAGACTGTACCCCTAAAAAAAGAAAGTACATCTTGCTCACTTCTGTCCTATTTCCACCAAAGCAGCTGTATGTACACTACAGGCACAAATAACTCCATGGAGAAAACCACTGCCTTATTTATAAACACCAGAAGCCACACGTATACCTGAACTTACTCGTTGTCTCACACGGTCGGACTTGAATAGCTCTAAAATAGCTCTTTCTTTGGTGAAAGCTGGCTGTTAATTGCAAACCTAATGTTTTGTGGACTGAGACAATTCTATAAACTTAGGAACTCTCCAAGGAACACACTGGGATTAAATAATGCTCTTGCAGTCATTAAAGGTTCTCTACTTCTCCATGCCCTGGGCCTCCCTGCACTGACAGGGATTTTATTGCACATCAGTTGTCCCGGAAAATTGATTATCTATCATTATCAAGGAAGGTGAAGAAGGGTTGTTTGACTGGAATCATTAAAGATCCATAGGATTTGCTATAAAGTGAATAATTACTCCGTTGTTTTCTGAGTTCTTCTTCAAATTCCCTTCCCCGGCTCTACGAAAAGCCCATAAAAAAATACAAAAGTAAAATATTTGCCTCTGACAGCAACTTCTCAGTATTTGCGCTGTATACAGAATTCATCTACTAAGCATGAAGCAAACTTAATTAGTGTGGAAAACTGATTCAACCTGAGCAGATAAAACATTCTAGGGTCCTGCTTGTACTGAGTTAACTCAGTATAAACTCAGCAGGCAAGTGGAAAAACGATCCCATGACCATCAAGAAAGGACTTCATGGCTTTTCTGCACAAGATCTGCCACCAAATAAACTTTGAACTCTGGGGCTCATGCAGTAAGTGCTGGGCCAATAAAATGCCTGAATTCCTGCATTATTTCCACTATAGTTTATTTATTTAATGACAAAGACTATCACAGCTTGGCAAACCCTGCTCAGTTCAGCATTTTGCCAAATTTGGGCTTTAAGAAAACCAGACCCAGAAGACAGAGTCACGTAGCCATTGACTACAGTCACCCCCAGAAAAAGGGAATCATTCTCCTTGAGTAGAATAATAGCACTTTATTATCCACACATCTCAAGCCATTATCCTAACAGGTAATTATTATCATCACCAGCACTTCACACACGCAGCCTGTAGATAAGTGAAGCAACCTGCCACGTGGCACAGCCAGCAACAGAAGAAGGCTGCCTGAAACCAAGCTTGGTAACTTCATCCTCAGGGCCGCAGCAAACACACAACCCGTTTCCCTCTAAATCATGTGCGGTCTGTGGAGACGAGTCAAGTCCTTGAAAGAGTGAATATTCCAGACATACAGACAAAATAAACAGCCTTACAACCCAAACATCCAGCACAATTAGACTAAATTGTTGATCATTCCAACAGCCTGAAAAGAATAGATGATGAAGAAACATCTGTGTAAATTAAAAGGATACTTACAGCCAGAGGAGCCTTATTTGAGATCTCAGGATGCACTATAAACACTCAAAGCAGTATTCCTAGAGCCTGTGCTAACTGTGAGACAGCTGTTACACATTTATATTCTGTCAATATAGTTTACCATTGCTATTCAGACTTACAGTAAGGTTGCAAGCGCTTATATTATAAACAAACTTTTGGAGAAACAAATGTTTCTGCCCCAGTTCAATGTGAACAGCTGGAATGATGGAATGCACAGATAACATGGGAAGTGAAAGAAAGCAAAGTAGGAGTTATTATTTTTACTACATAACTGATGTGCTTTGGAACTCATCTTTAAAACAACCAGCAGCAGCAAAACACAACCTCCAAAAAGTCTGATTCTCCAATCACTTCTGTTCTTCCCTGAATACAAACCATTTTACTTCACAATGCACCTATTACAGAAAAAGTTCAGGGCACAATCTTCCAATCTGTAGAAGAATCTCTGTGGAAGATGCCTGGACTGCTACATGCACACTGTTGTATGGATATGCCACCTCTGCACACAAGAAAAGCTTTCATTAGATGGAATTTTCCTGCTTGAGGTTACTCATGAAGCCGCCACACAGCTCTATGTGAAACGTGGCTCTGCTCTCACACCTACATGGCTGCACTGGGTGCAGGCAGTTGGTATGGTTTACATTTATATACTCACATTTAGCATTCTGAGGAACAACCAGGCTGCACAGCAACTATCTCAACTACTGCTATGCTACTGCCCTGCAACGCACCCGTAATCACAACGTAAGATCAGAAAGGGTCACACTGCTATTAGCACAGAAAGAAATGCCAACAAATGAGTGCTGAGGTGATGTCAGTGGAGACATTCCAGATTTACAGAACTGTCACAGTGAACAACGTTTGAAACTTGGGCAAAAAAAATCGGACTATTCACTTGCACAGATGATCATCCGTGACCACAAGCACCCAGAAGTGGGAGAGGATTCAAATTAAGTTCAATTCTTTCAACTATCTCACCAGCACTCTCGTTTGACACAAACCTGGAGCAATTCCAAACTCTCGTTGAGAAGAAAAAACTAATTACAATGACTAGCTGAAACTTAACAGTGACAAACCGACCGACGCAATAGGAAGGATGCTGGTCTGCACTGCTCTCAGGTCTTTGCAATGGGAGGTTTAACCCAGTTGGTTAGCTGTAGTTAAGCTTAAGCTGAAGTTCTGTTGTTTTTTTTCACAACTATCTTTTTAACAAGGTCTCTTTGTTAATTACGTACCCATACGCAGTTTACAAACTGAGTCAGGGGAGACATTTTGTGCCATTCTTGATAACAGTTCAGTAAAGACTCAAACACCTATTTAGCACTCAATCTATGAGTCAACACTTAGCACACCGACTCTCTAAGCTGCTGGTTTTTTTCCTATGGCAACCACCATAATTATTTAAATGAAAACAGTCTTAAAAAAAGAAAAGGAGGGAACGGGATTAAATCTCTGCCAGCTCCGTTTCTTCTACGATCAAATTAAAAATAACAAACCATAGTTACTAGATGGTGTACAGTCATCTACAGTCTTCTTTAGGTCATACAGAAACGCATGGGAAAGCAAGAAGAGACAATGCTGGGAAAGGACAAAATCGAGCTCATTTCATGTGCTCTATAATCTCTTCGTTTTCCGTACCAGCTGTGGCTCAGAATGCTGATGCATGTGTCTCTTGAAAGTTAACATTTAACAGAGATTTCAGGTCTACCGAATTCCAAGAAATAAAAATAAACTCTTGTCCTGCTTCAGCTGCCAGCTGAGGCCAGTGTTTATGGAGGGGAGCGTGAGGAACCAAGGAGATTTTGGGGAGGCAAAGCTCCATTGGACTCACTGCTTTGTGCCCACTGCATCCCCGCCATCTCTGGACCCACCGCTGCTTTTCTCTGCATCTACCTGCCTCCCTACCAAACTTTTCCGGCCACTCATTATTAGTGGAGTAATTACAAATAATCATGTTTGTTGTGGTAATATACAAGGGTAAACTGCACAGCCTCCTTGCTGTGTCAGGTGCTATTCAGATGCCACACCTCAGCCCCACACACACCAGCTCTGCAGCCTGCCTGTCACTGTGTAACTGCACGCCTTCATCTATTCACCCAGGGCCAGGCTGATGAAATAAGGAGGATTACAACAGAAAAGTCTCACCCTCCAGACCGTGTTGCAATTAAGATATTTGTAACTGCCCTCCCTGCAGCCACCACCTGAACTGTCAAAATAAAAGGGCAAATGTGGTTGTTTACTATAAGCTTAGATCTCCTTCTAAATCCAACCCCTACCTGGAGAAAATCCTCATTTCCAAACTTCTTTCAATCCTGAGCTTTTATGCAGCTAAAAAGCTAGAGATTGTCTTTAACACACAACATTCTGGTGGACGTTTTTTTTTTTTCTTCTTTTTTTTGAAAGCATCTTTTTGCTGTAAAAACAACATACAAAATGAAGCATGACCTGTGAGTTCCTTCTGAGAAGATGTTATGCAAATAGGTGTGCTTACAGTACAGATTTTGTTCCTGGACTTCTCATGATTTCTAATTCTAATGATTTCCATTTCTAATGGAAAATGAGGAAGCAAGAAGAGCCCAGAATGTGACGCAGTTATCAGCACAGGAAGGTCTGCACACCCCAGAAGTACTGATTTCTCTTAAAGGCAGAGATACCAAACTTTTCTGAGTCAGCACTTGTAGAGTTACCGTTAGGTCCTAAAAAGAGGGAAATTCCTCACGATGAGGAAGAACCAAATAATCTGCTGTGTGATGGGGGATTCTGCTTTGGCCATATCTTCTTATGTATACTCTTCGACTGTTTCTGGTGGCAATAAAACCAAAACTTAACAGAAAAGAAAAAACACAAATTTTGCCTGGTTTCTACACAAAACCATCAACTGCCCCCAGGCTTCCCTGAAACCTGGCTAAAGGTCTGCTCAAAAAACAAGTTCCCAAACCTCAGTGATCCTGGTCCCACTTCCAAGTGCTGTCATGGCACCTGATGACTCTACAGGCTGCCTGTGCGATGTGGCAGAGAGCGAGCAGCTCTGATACTGCTTCAGGCTGTTTCATGAGTGAAACAGGCAGGGGTCTCAGCTCTCACCATACAGCTGCCCAAAGCCACCAGATGGAGGATCAGATCCTGCCAGCCTGCTGGATCTCCCTGAATACAGAGAGCATTTACAAGAACAGGAGAAGCACATCCGGCTGGAGAAGTTCTGCCTCAGTAAGGCCAGAGATGCAGTTTCAGAATCCATCCAAACACACAGCTGTGAAACGTTATATTTAAAAGGTGACAAATCTCAAGGGAAGGGAGTCCAGAGTATTATTCTGAGGGCAGATAATTTCTTCGTGATTTGTTCTGCTTTCTTCTGCATCCTGATCAGAACATGTAATGCATGTAGTGCTTTGCCACATTACAGGAAGCTACAAGAACTCCCTAGAGCCAAGATCTCAAGAGACATCTTCCAAACCAGGCAGATGGAGAGCAGTACTATAAAGCCCATTCCCTGCCATTAGCAGAAACCTTGCAGGGGCTTTTATCTGATGCCGGAGGTTGCTACTGAAACTGTATCTAAGTAGCTGACAATGCTGAGGGAAACAAGTGCAGATGGGGGGAGAGGGGCGGCAGTTTGAAATCGCTCCTGGAAGAGTGGCACAAAGCTTGTTGATGGACTTAAAGCCTAAGAAAAGCTGGAGCTACACACACGAAATGCGAGCTCCACTACCCTCTAATCGTGCAGCCCATCCGGAGGCTTGGCAGAGCACAGCACACAGCTCCCTGTGATCTACCATGGGTGAGCCCTCATCTGCTTCCCACAGCACAGAACACCCCAGCTGGTCTTGGCTAACCATAGCAGTGGCTTTGGGATCAGAAACTACCCTGCTGAAAGCACATCTTGGGTAAAGACATGTGGATTTCAGTCTGGCTTTGCAAGCCTGGGAAGACAAAACCCACCCTAACAATTCAACACTGGGAGGAGGGGGCAGAGTCAGGCTTTCACCCTCTGAGCACACTAGGATCACAGGATCACATTTCTTCCCCACCCCATCCCTCCCCCCGACACTTTCTTCTTCTCCTTTTTTAATACTCTTTCAGGTCTGGCAACCCGTATGTTTTTTTTTCCTCCATAGAAACCGACATAACAGCGAGTTCGAGCCAGCCTTCAGCTCCACAAACACAGCCTGGCCCAGGGCAGGCTCAAGAGAAACACAGAGACATGGAAAGAAATGTCCAGGATAGCCAGAGGCTGCCAAGCACATCTGATCCTTGAAGGTATTGTTCCGAACTGCTCAGGACAGAGGCAGCAGTCCCATCCGCCCCGTCCTGCAAGCAGCAGAATGCTCTGCCCTCCTCAGATACAGCTTTTTAGCAACAAAAATGGTGTAACTTTTGGCTTTTTGTCTGCCTTTTGCAGCTAGCAGGAGAATGAACGCTTCCAGAAGGAGGGGAATCAGGTATCCACACTGCTTTGGGCTTTGAGGGTCTTCTGCAACATGAACCAGACCACAGGGTAGTGAAGTCTTCACGTAAAAACCGAACGGTTCATTCACTTTTCTTTGCAAACAGAATTTGCACAAAAGAACGGACATAAATACATTCTGTTCCCTATTAAAAAGGCATCTGTGGTATGGGATAAATACAAAAACAACACTCCAAAAGGTTTCCAGGGAGGAATGAACAGTAGTGGCAATGGTAGGCCAGCAGACTGCTGGTCTAAAAGCAATGAAAAGCTTTGCTCCCACAATCTCTTTGAGCAACCTCCAGGCCTTACCTGCCCTGGCCATGAGTGAGAAGGAAAAGGAAACAAGACCGCCTTGAGGAGCAGCTGCACAGGGCCTCCACGAGCAATGCCTGCAGCCCAATGGACTTCCAGGTTTTCTCCCATCTACCACTAAAAAAGCAACACGTTCCTGGAGAAGGACTAGCAGTGGCAGCAGCTGCTGAGCGCTGCTGTGCACTGTGAGCAATCCCCATTACTTTAACTTGTCCTTTCCCTCAGCTAGGGCAAGGCTGCCCAAATGGGACTGCCTTGGGAAGCCCTGGAAATTTCCCTAGAACGTTCTGACTCCCTCTTAGCACAGAAAAACTCACTGCTCACCTAGTTCTGTTCACACAGCACTGCTGACATGTTTGCTCTTGCAGACAGGACATTTCTTCAGAGGTTTTTGTACCAACAGGCAACAAGGAGGCCTGCTGTGGATGGCACTGCCCTTACTCTGAAGATGCTCACACAGCTCTGAAGCTTCTAGCTGGACTCAAACAACACCACGGTCCAACCCAAACATGGTAAATATTTATCTCTTATAGTAAATATTTATCTGTTCCTTCCCCTTCCCACTTTCCCTTAGAGTACAAAGGAGAGCTGAATGAGAGAGGTCAAAGGTTTTTACGTGGATTGTACCCACTGACATGAGCACAGTATCTAATTTTGCAGCTTTTACTGCCTCAAGTTATCTTTAGATTAAGATCAATCTTGCAATTAGAAGAACAATTTCACCTTTTCACATAATTCATACACTTGCTATTCTCCTACCTTCACCAAGCTACATGTGCCAATAAAAATAACAGCTCACTCCAAAATAGAGACAACACAGAAGAAGCCTGTGAAGACTGAGTGAAACCCAATTCTTTTTGGAGCTCCATTTTAGCTCTTCAGTGCACAGTGGCCCACGGTGAACTTCACAGTCCATCCCACCAGACATCAGCACTCTGTTGCCTTTGAAGCATTTCTGAAGCACCACTGTCAGAGCCTGTATGGAGCACAACACATGCTGTCCCTGCCTTCAACAAGCCTCTTGAAGCTACGTATCAAAAAGAACACTGTAAATCACCAACTGACCTGAAACTGTTGTTCTATTTGGGTCATGTATTTCTAATACAGCTTAGAGCAACGGCTGCAGCTAACAAATAATAACAGAGGTGAGGGGATGTGACACAGAGGGCATCACTCTTTGAACAAAAGCTTATGAGCAGAGCTCAAGGATGCCCAGAACAACCTGGGATGATTCGCTGCCTTCACACTACTGCACGGTACTGGGAAGTTCAGCCTCCATCCTGATGTGTAACAGCAGACACTCTGGAACCTGTCTGGCATGTTTTCATGCATCTATTAAATGAGCACAATGGTATTATGAAACTACCCATCACAAATAATTAAGAACAAATCTGAATATGATAGAAAGAATAAAGTGCACAGAACTGCACTAAATAAGCAGCAGTTTGTCATAGTTCACAACATAGCAGCACACATCATTCACGTATAACTTTGCATACAAAGTGCATGAAGTACAACAGACACTGTTAGCCAATACTCTGCGTTTGGAGCAGAAGACTTGTGAGGACACAGCAGTTTGCAAGTACTTGCAAAATTGCAAGTAAGAACAAAACCCAGCTCTCCTAAAATCAGTGCTACAGCCCACCACACACAAGAACAATTCAGATGTGCTGCTGTTAGATGGTTCTCCTTTATCTAAGCAAGAACAGCTTACACTGCAAGAGCAGAAGTGTGTTTCCAATGTTAAAATGAAGGTTCTGAGTGGAGAGACTGTAAACAGATACCTTACTGGGTACTGATCCGCTCCACTACTATTTGGCATTTCATACAAAAAATACGGATACAATAGACTGAGGCAGAAGAGGAGAACAACCAAGCACTAAGTGGAAGAGGTGACTTATCAGAGTTTAGGACTCTTTTTAGTATGCTTGGTTTGCTTTTCAAAATCAAAAGATTTTGAAAAGGTCACAGCAAGCAAACTCCCAACCTTCCACTGCTACTATTACTGCTCTGCAATAGCAGGTAAGAAAAACAGCATGGCTACAGAGCATGGAAACGCCAAGTGAAAACAATTCCTGCAACCACAGGAGGCCAGCTTGGAGCTCCCTCAGTGGTGTAGGAACGGCTGGCCTCTCTTGGACACCCCCAAGGCAGAGAGGGACAGCAGAGTACACTGCAGAAGGCTTGTTTGCAGAGAGATAAAGGAATCCAGTCTTTTGGAGAGAAGGAAAGGGGCTGCGACTGCTCACTGCCAACCACATTATCCTGTAGGCTGCGAAAACAGCATGTTCCAGACAAGTTTGGTGACTCCTGCTTTTGTGGGCTCCTTCAGGGCAAATGATGATTCAGCCCTGGAAAGGAGGAAGCTTCAACACTCACTTCCCCTCCTTGCTCAGAGGAGAAGGCCAGGAGGACCTCCAGGGAAGCTGGCATTCCTCCAGACCCCATCTGCTCCTCCATGCTGCTCGAGAAGGAACGCTGATAATAGGTAAAGGCAGCAACTGCAGATCTGGGTCTCTTTGTGGTAAGTCACAGTGGGGATTCCCCTCAATGTACTGCCACATGATTTCTAGAAAGATACCTCTCAGTGACCCTACATCGAGTGTGACTGGGATCAATCCAGCTGAGCTAAGCTGCAGCCCTCACTGTACCTCACCAGCACATACATCACCTCCTCATGTGAGAGAGAAGATGCTTCTCCTGCACCACTGCCATTCTACTCCCATTTTCCCTCTTGCCTGCTGTTCCTCTGTGACCCTTGCACAGTCACACATTTGGTTGGAGTCCAGAATGCAACTGCACCAGCAATAAACAACTTGTGTCAAGATTTTATTCCCCCCACCCTTCCCTGTCCTGTGTATTTTGTCTGAGACTGTGGTTCAAAACACCCAGACAGCATTACTGCAACCCGTCTTTTTTACACACTGTGCAGACTGTCTCCTCAGCATGATACATTTTTAATAGGTTTTCTAAACGCAGACAACCAGGCTGCTAATGACAAGCTTTTTTTTTTCTCCCTCCTCCTTTTAAAACCTCTTTTTTTTTTTTTCACAAGGTAAGCTGCTGCAGAGCTTTGATGTCTCACTGCAACTTACTCCAAGGAACACCTTTTATATGGCAAGCAATTGCAAAACACACAGCACTCGAGCTGCTAAGACTGGAACGTTTACCACCAGGAGGATCTCAGTCTTTGCTTGCTGCTTCCATTAGGTCCAGCACCAGTTTTATACTCTCCCAAGTCTGTTCTATTTGAACATAAGGGAACAAAAGAGCTCAGGATGCTGGGCATGGAACCAACAACTGCGATAAACTCCAAATTTAGCATGCTACAAGCAGAGCCTGCTCCTCTTGAAACACTTGGACAATCTGGGGAGAACTCCTCCTCCTCGCTGGGCTCAGATGCAGATGACAAATCACACTATCTGGTTAGAACACCTTTCATCTTCTGTCCTATCTACATCTCTCTTCTTCACAACTAATCCCTCTGCTTTCCCAGCACCTCGTAAATTGTAAGGCTATCCTTGCACTGATCGAGCTACGAAGTTTCTTGAAAAGAGGCTGATTTTGCACTGCAGTGTGTGCACACCAGGTGTGACAGAGAGGTTACTAAAGCACCACCAAGCAGAGGACAGCCTGCAGAAAGCAGGAGGCTGCGGCAGGACACAGAGGTGTGTGGTGAGATAAGCACAGCACGGACAGGCAGGCAGACACTCCTTGCTATAAAATAAAAAGGCATCGCCCTTCTTAAGCCTTTCTAAACTGATTGCAACTACAACCTTTAAAAGTCAAGCTATAATTTAGCCCCGCAAAGAAATCTGCATGTAAATAAAAACCAGGAGCACTGATGTCACTAACTTCTTTTCCCCCTGCTTTTCCAAAAACGGAACTTTCAAAATGGGCCAAAATTCAAGAGAAAAGGCTCTACTGTCTCCAGAGCTAAAATGTACCAGTTTGACTTGGCAGCTGAACAACTTTCCACTGATTTGATGCTTTCCCCCTCCTCGAATTCTCCCATCCAAATGCAGCTGGAAATGTCGTTAGAGAAAAGAAGAGGCATTTCCTGTGCGGTTCCCCCTCCCCCTGCCACATTCTTGGCACAAAAGGAAAGGGAAAAGCTAGAGACAGTGTGCATAGGAGGGAGAAAGAGCGGCAGTGTGGAGAGATTTCTGGCTGCTTACCAAAAAATATTGAACAGAAATCGTGCAAATCAAGAGGGACAATTTACCCCCTTTCTCTGCTGCTTTGCTACCCGGTTGCTGAAGCATTGGTTCGGTATGGAACAGCAGGCAGAGAACTGGGAATGGCACTGCATCCTGCAAAGGAGGCTCTCCAGATACTATGGAGTCCCTAGAGAAGAGATCAAGGATGCTTCCCACAACCAGCCACACACAGCTTAGCGACTTACACCTTCAATCCAGCTGCATTAAATTCCCTCAGTGGTCCAAATGCATATCAAACATATAGGAAATCAAAAACAAAAGAAAAAAAAAAAACAACAAAGCTTGGTTTAATGCTATATAGCCCATATTTGATTGCTTTTTTTAATACCAACATCATGACATTTGAAAAACTGGCCAAAGAGCAAACATTTTTTGAAAGGCAACAACTGAGGTTTTTCATATGACAAGTTTCAAGCATCCTGTTTTTCAGAGTGTGTATTCAGCACTTTATGAAAATTAAATCCCTGTAAGGTATCCAAATCCCAGCACTCTAAGGGCTTGACACTTCTAGAAACAGTCTGAAGAGCCCCAAATGTTCTGTGACGCTGCCCAGTCATTTTGCACTTCTGCGCGCTGCAAAAAGCAGCCATTGTCCCGGCTCCAGAATTCATGATGCCACTCCCAATCTGCTCTGAACATGCAGTGTTCTTTGTGAAAACGATCCCACAGCATGAGCTGTAAGCTGGGGTACTGCAGGCTGACTTCCCCTGGTTTCACTTAGTCGCTCTCCTCCAGAACGGATAAAGCCTTCACAAAGGTTGAGTCAATTTAAACATTCAGTTTGCTTCTTGAGCTGTGAATTAAATGCATTCTTTGGTGGCTGGGTAGGGATGGGTGACTCAGTCTGTATAAACATTAACCGACTATAAAGCTAATGGGAAAAAGAAATATGGAAGGAGAGAAACAGAATCATATTTAACTTCTTGTTTCAGCTAGCAGCAAAGCCAGATGAGGTTGGTGCACAATGCCTTGCATGCGCTCAGTATCACTCCGGCTGTTTTCCTAGGCAACCTGTCCTCCCCTACCTTCAAGATTCTTTTAAGTCTCAGCCTCAAATCCACATCCATGCAGGGAAGGGAACACAGAAAGGGTGTGGCCTAATTACTTCCTTCTTTGTTCAGCAATCACATAGCAGTGAGAGGCTATCTATATCCTTTCTTCCTCCTTGGCAGAGAGAAAGAATTCACAGTTCACAGATAAGACCTTGCTTTAAAAACTTTAAATTTATCCTGCTCTTCCTGTATTAATACTGCAGAAGTTTTCACGTATCTCAGGCAAAGGCACAGTGTTACAAATACGTGCACACACCAGCAATTTCTGTCCCCAGAAGTTTACAACCCCAATAAGAAAGATCACAGATGTAGGTTGGGCTAACAGAGGATTTAAGGGACAAAGGAATGCAATTTCTGTGTCGTGAGTCCCACCTCTACTGGAGGGGCTGCATGACACTGCTGTCCTCAGGTTAGACACGCACCACGCAAATGGGCCACCGACAGCCCCAACAACAGCCTGCCAGGCTGCCTGCCTGCCCAACACAACTAGGAATGTCCTACCTGGAGCTGGACTGCCCCCAGGTACGAATAAGAGGCACAGAAACAGCGTAATGACGTGCTAAATTGGTACCAGCACCTTTGTAAACACCGCCCTACTGCTCCGAGGGCACTAACCTTTCCTTATCTGTAAATGGCTACACAGCTCGGAGACACCACGATAACACGCACTTGGCAGGCGGCACCGGGAGCTTTTTAATGCTGTTGGACTTCGGGATGGTTCAGAGGGTCAGCTCTGACTGCTGTGTTTCACCAGCACGTGTCACAATCATCCCCGTGTCCCATTAGAGGGGGAGAGAGGTGGTCCTCAGGAAATCAGCTTCGCTCGAGAACAGCTGTTAATTTTCCCATTTACGCGCTCGGAAGCTGGTGACGGACCGCACAGTGCATTCTAAATTGCATTCAAATTGCATTAAATCTCTTTACGGCAGCATAAAGGAGCTTCAAAGTAAACAAAAAGGGCCCCATAAGAATAGATGGCAAACAAATGGCTTCTGTAATGGTGCAAGCTCTGCTGAGCCCGACCACGGGTGTAAGAACACGCTCTGCTTGTGCCTGCACAGCCCAAGAACGCACCTATGCCAAGAGACAATAAGGCTGCTGGTTCTAACCAACCAACAAAAGCAGCTCACTTTGAGATGACTGCTGAGGATCCTGCTTGCACAAGTCCACTTCTCTATGGATGCATCATCCAAACCCCATATATATCGCCTTCTTAATTAATACCTGTAATGCTTGAAAACAAATTCAACAGAGGCAAGAGGCCAAAGCCACAAGCTAGATTATGGAGAGCAACTAACAAAGGCCATCTTGGCCTCATCTTCCTCCACTAAACCCAACGGTGTTCCAAACAAATTGTATTTGACCAGTGTACATATGCCTTAATATACATAGGACAAACTATAGGAAAGCTCAATAAGGCAGACTTCCTATGTATTTTTCTGACGTCTCATGTGGGCATGCATTAATCCTCTCAGAGTATAAGGAAAGCCACTGTGACAATTTCATATGGTCCTCCATACATCAAGGCAACCATTACAGCTTTCAATATAGGAAAGGAATGTTCGGAACCAAAGCAAAAACAAGTTATTCTCATTAAACAGAGGTGATTTACTTATCTCCCCCTTGCCCACATTCTCCCCAGTGCTGCAGCATGCACAGGGGGCACACAGGCAATAAGAGCAGCATTCATCTACAGCTTGGTATCCTTCTAGAAAAGGAAGTGAAAATGCAGTAACATGGAAGGAAGCTTAAATTAATGCTGCAGATCAACAAGAGCTGCACCACGCTAGCTGGCTGTCTCTTTTGGCTCCAACTTGCAGTATGTTCAAGCAAACTCTTTCTCAGCCATGCCAAGAACATGTAAGTCGCTTTCTTTTCCGGATGTCCTTCTTCTCTCCTTCCCTGCACGATAAAGGAGAAGGTGTCCATCCTCTAACACCAACCAGGGGCTGACACAAAACCTACAGCAAGCCCTGTTCAGCACACATGAGTGGCAGAGGGAGAAGTGAGGCACAAGGCTGGAACAGGAGCAAGCAGATTCCCGGCTGCATTGATTCCACCAGCAAACTGCAGCTGTTCCCCTGTGCTTCACTTCACCCAGAGGAAAACTAGGGATGATGGTGACCTGCCATAGTAAACCATTGACCTGTGCAATATGTAAGGCTTAAAAATTATGATGAACAACTTAATTTTTGAACTTGCTTCAGAGCCTGACATTCCATAACCCATAAATTCACTGCTGATTAATGAAACCCATGGGCACCATTCCCAACTGACCCCAGCAGGACGTGCTTCAGCCAAGCGCTCCATTAACGAAGCTGATCCATGCAGGTTCATTACGTTAACGCAGCTCTTCCTTCTGAAGCTGCTAGCATTCACCAGATCACCAGTGTGGTTGGATTAAGTTAGCAAACCATGGTTGAATATTTGTGGTCACACCAAGTAAGTGAAGAAAGGTGGCTAAACTCAAGGGAAGTAGGGTGAATGGAGAAGAGGAGGAATAAAATCTGTGAACTTTTCAAATTTTCTTTGCAAGAGCAGCCACGCTTAATTTGTTCTCTGAAAAATGAGGCAAAATACCCTTCTTTTTATTGGCGAATCTCAGTGGTGACAACCAGATGTGTTGGAATTTACCAAGCAGCAACATCCACATGGAAATAAACACGGCAGTTTTGTCGGGATGTTTATCCCTGGTGCGTGAACATCACTGCCAACTACACTTGGATACTCCCAGCTGTTATCACCAGCATTCTGTGATGCAGGACTGGAAGGATGGAAACTTCCGAGCTGCCAGTCCGTTATCAAATGGCAATGGATCTTTCTTCAGATGTGAATTACCAGCCGTTTTACACCCAGCTACTCAGATTGCTGCACCAGGTAGACGAGGAGCGACAGCCGACGGCCCTCAGGCCAGTCAACACCCCTTGGTGACAGCCAGCCAACACGACACAGCCTGCCTCCTGTCTGAGCTGCTCTTCCCAGGCCCCTCTGCCTCCCCGGCACTCTGTGCTCGCTGCCTCAGCTTCCTCCCAGGGTCGGCGTGGCGAGCCCCAGGAATGGGGCCAATTCCATGGGGGAGCAGGTGGTGGCCAGGTGGAACTATGGGAAAGAGATGAAATTTCCTCTATTCTGGATGATCTGCTCTCTCTGCACTGAGATCATACTTATAAAACAGGTGCTGCTGCACCATATGTCTCGGAAAAAGTCACACTAAGCAAATTCTATCCTGTAACAGAAGAATCCCTTTTTCTTTAGGTATCAAAACCCTGAGCCTCTGGGTTGCTTACATACAGGTTGCCAGGAACATAATGTGCATCAATGAATCTTACAGTTGGGTTTACATAATGATATTTAGTCCATTACTCCCTTTCTGTATGAAAGATAAGAAGAGCTCAGACTGCAGCAGTATCATATTAACACAGCACTGAGAAATACACACATCTCTTCTGGTTCTGACTGCTTCTTTTTCATACCCTTCAAGACACTGAGCAGAAAAGCGATCCAAAAAAACTCTCATACATAATTATGTTAAACTTTATTAGGAAGCCATTAAAGAATTACAGGGGTTGTCAGAAAGGCCTAGCAGAAACACTTAAGTTATCTGCCTACTGTCCTCTCTTTCACCCCTACTCTTGGCCCTTCCTTTGGAGATGAGTATCTTGCACAAACAAAATTACCTTTGATTGCAACAGCTGAATTTCTCAAAGCAGTGAAAAGAAGCTTGCTGACTACAGGGAACAGGTTGCCACAGACATAAACATAGGATAGCAGACAAGAAAAACAAGTTTTAATTAAAGCTGCTTCTATATAATCAATTTTCCTTTTCGTATCAAGCAGTCCTAATACAAGTCTAAAGAGCCTGATACATCTGACACACAGCAATGTGTGAAAAGTGCCATCCTGAAAAGTGCTGAACACCTTCAAATCCAAGAGCCTGCACAGCACAGCTACAGGAGGAACAGAGCTTGTGACACCGCAGGATGGAACAGCAAGAACATTTCTGCCTGGCTTTCAAGGCTACAGATGAAAACACAAGGGCAGTAACACCGCTGCAGCACTCCCAGAGGCCCCAGCAAAGGCTCAAGGGATGCCTATGCTTTCTGTTGGTCACACCGTACAGCACTCATCCTCCCAAAAAAAGTTTGTATTTAGCCTTAATATTGATGGCAGAAGGCGTAGAAGCCAAGGTGGCTTGTTCCATGTCCCACAAGGATCAGATGCAACATGATGTGTTGCTCCTGTGTCCCTAACCCTGTTATCTCTATTGCCCAAATCACAGTGGCCAGAAGCAGTAACTAATTATTCTTAAACGGAATCTAAGGGCCTAACTTTTTACATCAAATGTTCTAAGTTTAATTTAAGTAATCTGAGAGAAGAATTTGGGGCTATTTTTAACCAATGCCTGTTGCTGCTTTTTATGTATATACACTAAGTGGACAGCCATTGCTAGTATCATTTTACATTATGTTGGTGCATAACTGGATAGATGGACTTCATATATATATGCACATGCACGTCAATACACTCTCTCGCCGTCAGTATCTCATGTACGTATTTTAACACGTATGCCAAAGAATAATCATATGCAGAAGGAGCCTAGGCATATCGCATATCATCCTTCCCCTGTTTTAAACAATTTCCTTTAAAGCCATCATCTACCTCAATCTTTAGAGACTTATAATTTGTCGTGGAATCAGAAGAGAGAAATTAATCCAGAGCATCATAAAAAAAGAGCAAGCACGAAGAAATGAAAGCTGCAATTCAAGGTCTGGGCAGTTTTGGTGGGGGGGCAGAAGCCAACGGGATCGAGCCTTTAATCCCAGAGGAGCAGCACTGCTCCCTTCCTAGCTCCCTCCCGACACCCCCAACCCTTTTTCCAAGTGCACACAGTGCCTGTAAAAATTCCTGCGTGCTATTTGCAGGCAAGGTCACTGTGAAAGGGCATGGCTGGCAGCCAGGGTGTTTTTCAGCCGAGCTGCAGGGAGGGGAGGGGAGGCTCAGGAACTCAATTAGAAGTTTCTCCAGTCTAGCCAGGAGGCTGGGAGCCCAGACTGCGGCTGTTCCGTCCTGCGCGCAGCCGCCCCGTCTGCCCGGCTCACCGCCGCGCCAGGGCTGACGCATTTCGCAGGCATCCTCAGAGCCGCAGCAGGGAGGCCCGGGAACGAGAGGCAGCTCGGCCTCCACGGCCTGGTAAATCCGCGTGTGGTTTTCCGGAATGACACACCGGCATGCGAGACACGCGTCACGTGGCCTTCAGTAGGCATCTGGGCTCCGTCCAGCGGCACTGACGGCGCCCCGGGTACCTGTGCAGATGCTACGCAAAAGCGACGCTCGGTGACGAGCCTGCCCAGAGATCTGTTAGTCGCGCACAGCTGCCAGCATGCTCTTGTCCGGCCAGCACAGCCGCTCCTTTGTCATTCAGCGACAAGCGGGGTCATCCCCATCAAGCAGCTCGGTAATTCTCTGAGCCTTGTTTGTCTCAGGGCAGAGGAGCACCGCGCAGGGCTCGGGGCACGCACGGCGCATTTGAAATACAGTAGAATGTCACCCAAGGGGAACCTTTGCCCTAAAATTGTCGCGCAATTTCCCTGGCTGGGACCGCGGCCAAGGCAAACCCATTCACCAGCACTGCATGACTTCCTCCTGTGCCTTCGGGACAGGCAACCCCCTGCCAGTGGTTTAAAGGCGCATTTGCATGGCAGAGGCTTTCAACTTCTGCATTTCTGCGTATTCAGGCGCGCATGTGCTCCACCCCAACCTTTACCTTGAGCTTCTGTGGGGTTCTGACCTGAATGTTCAGCCTATAGACCAGCAGCAAAGGCTGCTACGCTGGTAGTGAGGTTCCAGCACTGCGACCTGCTGCCACAGCACCTGAAAACAGAACATTAAAGCAGAGCCTTTGGATCCTACAGATGCAGGGCCTGCTGCTTTCCTAAAAGCCGTGGGCCCACCCTTCACACAGAAGGCTACTCACTTCCCATTACTGCCCATCCCTTCCTCTATGCTAGCTCTCTAGTTACATGTTCTAACTGGAATCAATCTGGCACATCACCTGGGGAATGGAACGGCACGCTTAATCACCACGGAGGGGTTCATATATAGACATTCTGAATGTGCATCCATATACAGACACACACATTCTCCTAAGCATTCATTTTGCCTGCTGAAATATGATGAGTTTCAACCTTCAGAACAATAGAGTAAATGAAACCCTGCACCAATAGGATTCTTGCCTGAAAAGAGAGCAGCAATTCGGGAATTATGCACGACGAATCCTCTGCTAACAGATGCACATAACAGGCCAGAAAATCCAGAAGCTCAAATTTGTTCTACACTGTAAGGCATTTTGCAGGCAGATTCTGATCTCAGCAAAGCTCCTATTGCTCCCCTGGAGCAAATGCATACCAGTGTACCTGAAATTACAATCCATTTTCTTAAGTTTTAAGGTCATGTCACCTTAGATTTTTTGATAAAGAAGGCTGAGTAGTGCTTGCCTGAGAATAAATGCAGCCAGTCCTCAGAGGTGCTGTTGCATGCCAAGTGGAGGAAGTGATTAAAAATTAATGCAAGCTAGGAGATACAGAAACCTGAAAGGGTGTGCCCATAAAACACACTTTCAATCTGTCTCATCAGCAAAAGAAAAAAGAAATCAGATTCTTATAATACCAGCCTTTTGGGAAGTGGTTGGGGCATGAACTCGGTGTGTACCAGTTCAGATGAAGGAACTCCCAGCAGCACACATTGGGTGGGTGCTGCCTGGGCAGGGATGGTGGTGGCAGCAGCACTGCTGCCATGTGCCTTCCTCAGGGCAGGCAGGGAGAGCTGTCCTTGCACTGTTTGCTTCTGGCTATTTTTTTTTTATTGCTGTTTGTTTAAAATACATCATTAGACAACCTTGAAAGAATACAGAATGTTTCTCAAGGCTGCAAGGCATAGAAACCATAATATGTGTGCAACAGGAAACAGCCAGACAGCGACAGCTTTCCAGGAAGTCGGGGCAGTTACACCGTTTTACCTGCAGACACCAACCCATGTTTAGGGTTCCTGGTCGGTGGGAAACTACACCTGAGGTACCACTAGGAGCACCTGACACAGCCCGATAAATGCAGGCTTATCCTCAGACTGGAAATGCAATAATCTTCCCCAGAGTAAGCAGTCCTGTTTGGAAATTTCATGGCTATTTGGGTTTTAGTAATTTAATTAGCAGATATGGTCTCTTGTTTGGTTTCCTGGAAACAGCAGGATTCAGTCTTATTCTCCTAGACAGACTGAACAGTTTACCCAGGAAAGGTTAATTTTTGGCATGGGGAAAAAGAACAAAAACAAAAAAAAAAAGAGGTAGAAGGAGGTATCCAGTTCATTGGATTAGCGGTAATATTCACAATTAAGCTTCTTGAGACTTCACAGAGAGCCTGGGCTGCTCTCCTTTCCCAGCCTCCTCACTTTCTCTACCCAATACTAAAAATCCCAGTCACTGCATTAACAAGCTCAGACTGCTTCTGTTCTTCCCAGTAAAGGGTCTTAACCTGTGACCTTTGCCATTTTCAAGCCCTCTTGACTCCTCCATGCACCATCATCTGCCCCGGGACTTCCATTTTTTATTGCTGCCTCTGCATTGCTGGTGGGATAATGGAAGCTGGGGATGAAGAACAACAAGGGGAGATGCTAAGATGCTCAGCGCACGGCTTTGCTTATGACAGAGATCCCAGGCTGTGGCAGGAATCCCTCACTGTTGGAACTGCCGCTGCAGGAAGGCCAGCAGTGGGACACGACCTGCACAGAGCTGCACCCCGGCACTGCTGTTATTAAAAATAAATTAATTGCTCCTGCAGCATCATCAGCAGGCCGCCCACAGAACCAGCAGGGCCAAACATGACAGGTTCTAACAAACATCCTTCGACCGCCAGGAGGGCATCCCCAGCACAGGCACAAAAACCCAAACAGAAGACAGCACTCGCAAGAGAGAGAAGAGAAAAATAATAACCAGAGGAACGGTTCCCCTTATCAGCAGAGGAATGGTCCCCTCACTGTTTCCCCTCCTTAGCACAGCGCACTCTACTTTTCTTAATTATTCCTGATGTTCATTGTAGGTTGCATCATTTTGGAACACCGATGGTATCATTTTTAAAACTCCAGTTGCCATGGCAGCACAGAATGTGGCTCTTAAATGTACTCTGCTTGCACATTCCTCTGACAAGAGGCTGCTTTTTTCTCTCTCTCTCTCTTTTTTTTTTTTTTTTTTAAGCAACTCTTCTGAGAAGCATGATATAATGACAAAAATCCTTGAGAATAAGCATATGAAGAAAATGGTGGCTTCAAAAAAAGATGGAGGGGGGTGGGCAGACACTGGGCTGAAAACAGAGCCAGAGGACACTTTTCTTTTGAAGGCAGAAGCTGGGCAGTGCATTTGGGATGGTCCCAGAAGGCTGTAAATCCAGGCATACCGAGCCGCTTCCTTAGTGGTCGCCTTTACAGCACTGTATTCAGCCTTTGTTTCCCTTTGTAAGGCCTTATGGCGATCTGACTGCTCAAACCCAACTTTAAACCTCGAGCAGCTCTCAGCAGCAGCAGGTGACACGGCGCAGGGTGCAGCGCAGCAGGCAGGAGCTCCTTACCTTGGCCGCTGCTGCCATGGGCTGCAGGCTGGGCAGCAACCAGGCCCTGGTAAAGCAGAACCCACTCGTCCGGTGCCCACGGAGCCTGGGGACATCACTTCCAGCATGACAGAGAAGTCTTCTCTGGAGCTTGGGACCCGTGGAAAGCAGGGATAGCCAGCCATCGACATCTGCTTGGCACCAGCAAGGACCTGGTACTAACAGAAGTGACCTATACCCAGGAGTTCTGCCATCACTGCCCTATAAAGGTGCTGCGTAACACTCCGGTATTTTTCTGGTCTTGTCTCCACTTCAAAGTCCTTTCATTCGGAATCTCGTAAGCAAGAGTTTTAGCTCAAATTAGCAATCCCTAATTGAAAAGGGATGGAGGAACAGAGTATTTTTAGCACCTCATTGGACTGTCCTTAAATACCAGTAGTGGGGTTTGAGGCTTAGTTTAAATAAGAATGCTGACTTGTAGGCAATTCTCCAACTTTATTCACTAAAATCAGGGGTTGCACCTCTTTCATAAGAACTGCTGCACTCCCTGCTTTCCAGAAGCCCTAAAAGAAGCAAGCTGGTGAAGCCTGCTTTTTGAAATACTTCTTCCCTTCTGGCTTTCACTAGCAGCAAGAGTGAAAATTTAAATTAAAATCAATTTCTCCAAATGTTCAGTGCAGTCTAGTTTTGGCACAAGCACTCAAGTCATTTTATCCTTCTCTAAGAAGCAGCCTATCAAAAAAGATAACCCTCTAAGTGCTTCACAGAAGCCTATAGCAGCATTATCTCCATTTTTGCAGATAGGTTAACACAGAGGCAAGGATTTTGAGTCCATCACTCAGCAACAGAGAGAAATAGAAGGCAATTGTTCTGACCTTCACGCTCGTGCCCAGTTCTTAATATCGCAACATACTCAGACCATAAGAAAATAAAAGATGTCCTAGGTCAGAAAATGAGCTGGAATGATGCAAAAAAGAAAGATAGTGTGTAAATGAGAATTAGAATGACATAGCAATCTCCTGATCTTAATAAGGTCATGAGATACTGTTCCATGCAGAACAACCATGTAACAGCCAGTTCTGCCTGTAACGCTGCTTTAGAAATGGTCAGGAAAAAAGTATGTGATTTTACACGCCTTCATTTCCGGGGGCAACAGAGAGGTTCAACCAAATTCTGATTTTCAACGTTTGCCCAGCCTTTACTTTCTTAAAAAGCTGGGTTCTCAGGCTGTCTCCTGTAGTCATCCCAAATTCACAAGGCGCTTTTGGAAATGAAAGAAAGTTACAGGACTTAAAATTAACGCAATCTCATTTCTTTTCCTGCAGATTTTCAAATAGCCAGTAATTCCACATTTCAAACACCCCAGGATGCAACCAGTGACCATTACATTTAATATAAGCTACGATCCAAGGAAACGTCTCACCTTATTTCTGCATTCCAATCCAGAATATTTTTTTCTGTTTTCTAAACTCTCGTCAAAGAAATACTTCTCATATAACAGACATGGAATACCATCAGTCTTGTTTGTTCATTTAAAGAATCCAAGTTTGAATCCAAGAAAACAAGACTTGCACAAACCTACACATTCCCGTGTTTTTCCACACAGGCAACTTCTTGAGAAGAAAACTTGGGAGGAGGCAACCACAACAGTCATGGCAAGGAAAGCGAGTTAACGTGCAAACTAAATAATAGGCCTCTGCTGATAAAATATCAAACACAGAGTCCCGACTGAGGCAGATTTTTCCATGCTGATGTTCAAATACTTCCGTCTGAACTCCGCTTTCATTCTGTGCCGCTCTTCCCCACATCCCTGCTTGTGCAGAGCAGGTTGCTCCCAGCTTGCTGCTGCCCAGCTGCATGGGATTGGTGTCCTGATATGTTGGGATGCTGCAGGCACCTGCCCTGCTTTCTTACCTGCTGCACGAGCACTGCGCTGTCTTTGCCAAACTGTTGCTGGCCAGAAGAAAACAAATTCCCCAATGCCACTCAGCACAAACATGATGTTAAAAAAATAAATGTTTGATTCTCTCCAGGCCACTTTTAACACAACTGCAGATCCAAATGTAACACTGTAAATGCTGAAATATACTGGAATGGAGGGAGGTGACAGAGTAAGGAGCGAATGTAAAAATTATATAAGAATCTCCTAAGTTTCATAAACCTGAGTTAAATACGCAGCCTCATATGAACACTTTTTGATTTATTTTTTTAAAACATTTCTGCTTTATGTGCTTCAAAGAGCAAGAATAAAACTGCACACCTTCTTTGCCATCTTCTCTGGTGTAACATCCTACTTTCTTTATTTGAGCAACTTTACCAGGAGGAGCAGTGTCCTGACTCAGACAGACAGCTGATGCTGCTTTTATTGGTGGAGATTAAGGCATAAACTGGATTGTGCCCTGAGTTCACAGTTCAGCCTTATCTATGGAATCCTTCCCCTCTTTACACATTCCAAGGGTTCTTGCAACTTCAAGTCACTCGAGCCTATAATGTTAACCCCTAAATACACTTTCACAAACTTGCTTATAGGAAAAGAAGGTTTGGAAATTGTTTGATGACATTTTAGAATGCACCGGTTTGTATGAACAGAATAATTTTCACTTCCTTCAAAACAATCTGCATGTCCTTTTCTGCCTATGCTATCTAATGCAAATCACTCTGCTTTCAGTTGCACACAGATACAGAGAAGGCACTTGTCATTGGATACAGCACGATGAAAAAAGCCAATAATCTTGTAACTAGTCATGCAGCCCACAGGGACCCCTCCCTGTGACCCTTCATTTTTCAAATTTCCTCTGAAAGTGCAGCTGGGAATCAGATCTGTCCCGTGTTCAAGCACTGACAGGCAGATCTGATGTGATCTGAATGTTGCAATATTATAATTTCACAGAACATAATGCAGTGTGCTTGCAATGGTATTTCTTCTATTTGCGAACTACTGTAGCCTGGCAGCCAAGCTGAGGGAAACGGGAGAGCATTTCGGTTGGTTCTACAGTGTAGATACCATTGCTTGGGAGGTTTTCCTTTCTCCACCCACCCCATGTGTCCATCAGTTTTCTTTGGTCCTACCAACCTTCTCCTGAGAGGGAACATCTATCTGTTATACCTGGCACAGCGGGGAAGACTTTCAGTTTCTCCAGTAATACAAATAATCCGTGAATAAAGTCATCCGCAAGGATTGAATGATATTGTGGAAGACTGTATGATGTACCAAAATACACAGAAGTGCTCTCAGCTTTTGACGTGGTTTTGGTTTGGCCAACCACAAACAGATATTTGCTTCCTCACTTCTGAAAACCGCTTCCAAAGATCTCTGGCTTTCTCAGAAGGTGAGATACCAGCAGGGCTCCACTGAGGTCATCCTGCCCTCAGCACACTCTGCACATGTCCAGCATTTTGTGACAAAAAGGGAACAGCTTGAAAGCAGCCAGGATGCCAAAGTCTGGCAGCAAACGCTGGTAAGGCAGCAGCTCATCTGGTTCTGAAGTCCAGCACCCCGGGTTCAGCCCAAGCCCATCCACCCCAGCCCTAAAGGAAAGGGAGACTTCAGGAGGGAAGTCAAGATCTGACAAGCTTTAAGTTGGTCCCATTTGCATTGGGGAAAGAAATAGATATGTTTTAAATATTTCTGACTTAGTGTCTTTATATGAGATATGAAATTCGAGCACACAGAAAACAAAGCTCCATCTGGTAGCGGTAAACCCCAGAAAAGCCCATATGACAAGCCCTGTGGTCTGAAGTCAACTGATGTGAGGCCACGTTCCTCCAGCAAACAGGTTACTGTGAAAAGCCAAAATACCACACTAGGACGCTACAGGGATGGGACGGTACATGCCTCTCCTCTCCTGGACACTGCTTTCAAACGGCATCTCAGCAAAAGCTTTTCAGTGCCATCTTCAAAGCACAACTTTATGAAAAAGGAAAGCCAACTTTTCTAATAAACGAGACTGAGGTTTCCCTATGAGAAGAGAGGGCAAAAATTACAACTGCAACTGCAGTGTAAGCCCTCTGCTTTTGTTAGAAAACAGAAGCAAAAATAATGCATTGCTGCTTGTCCCATTTTCGACCCCACTATTTCCCCTACACTCAGGCTGTTAATTCCAGGCAGCTGTGAAGTGTCTCAATTGCTTTGGGTTTTAAAGTTTTTGTCTTGTTTTAAAGTTAAGGTAAATACTCAGCATCCTTTAAAGAATAAAAATGTTTAAAAGGCTGATAGCCAGGGTTATTTATAGAACTTTCAAATGGGCTTGTAAGAAAGAGAAAGAATGACTACTTCTCCTAAAAAAAACATCCAAGAGCCATAAAGAAAGAGATAACACCCCTGACCTGTCTGATGCCCTGGCCAGGACTGATGGTGGTCATGAAATGGGACTCCTGAGAACTAAACTGGAGGCAATAAACACGCACACACAAAAGAGCTGTGACCTTTTGAGCCCTGCATCCATACAAAGTTACCAGACACCACAGCTCTGCAGGGAAGGGATACCTGGCCCCATGCAGCCGCTGTTCCCCACTCCTGGTTCTTGCAGTCTGGTAGGAGGTGCTGAGTTTCCAAACCGGGCCCGGACAGCCAGACTACAGGCTGCTATTTTCTTAATAAAATACATGTGATATAAACACCAGGTTGGACGCCAAGACAAACGCTAAAATGAACAGCCCACAAACAAGTCAATTAACAGGGGAAGATTCACACTTGACTGGATTACCCCAGAAGTTATCCAAGTAGAATGTGAGTGGACTATTTCAGCTATCTGACATGGGCTATCACATGCACTCCTCTCTGCCCTGCAGCACCATCCCATCGGCTGTGGCTGTGCCAGCAGAGCTCGTGAGCAAGCAGATGGTCCTGATGGTCCTGCAGCAATTGAGGAGGAACCGTTTCCTCCTGACCACTTTCACACTCACCCCCAACTGACAGGCACTAAATCCTGACAGAAATCACTCACGCCTGCTTCATCTGCCCACCTGCATAGCAGCTCCTAACTGCAAAACGTAGATGTGTCAGCCCATTTCCCACAGATCACCATTCTAGCCTTGCATTTTACAAGAAATTGCGTGCCCCATACTTCTACCGTGCTTTAATAAACGTTCAGACCAGCCTTTCATGCTCAGCATTTGATTGATAGCAATTAGTTGGCACTGACAGAGATATTGCTTGATGTGACAGACCAAGAAAACACAGCAATTTATGCCAAGAAAACGTGTTCAAAAAAAAAAAAGTGGTGTGTCTAAAGCTCTAACAGTGTTCTGCAGTAACACACAAAAAAGTAAATACAATGAGAAGATTCAGTATAAAAGAAGAGAAAGTAACGCCTCACTGCATTGGTGCAATTGGATGTAGTAACAAGATGGGTATTTCTTTAATTTATCACTGTATTAAGAATATCAGGGCAAAATTCAGTTTTATGCTAACTAGGCAACTTCATGGTGCTGTATTTTCACCGTCACACTTACGACCACTTCCTGCTAGGCCAAGTCATTCAAATTACGTGATTCTGTGTGCCAATAGTGGTGTTAAATAGCCAGCAGAAAAAGACAGTTCAATTGTCATGCGTGTCAGGAGCCTGGCATACACTCAGCTGGAGATATAAACTTCCTTTTTAAAGGAGAGCAATTAAACTGTGCGTGAGGAAAGGAACACTGACGTCATTCCTATACTGAAAAGCTGCACTAGTTTCAAACCAAACTCAGCTCAATGGACACATATTTTGCATTTAATTTTCAGATGTTTCTAACAGGCAGATGTAAACTAGACCATCTTTACCAGGTCTGCTTGCACACACACACCAAGCATGGCTGCACTGACTCAGGGGCAGGAGTTAAAATTCACCAGCTACATTACAAGCAATACAAGTCTTCCATGTGGACAAGGCACATGGTGGATCCCACATGTGCAGGATCTCAGGGCCTGCTTCTACCAACTGCTGAATGCTTCACGTGTACACAGAGCCCACTCTGAGCTTCAGTGTCAGCTGGGATGCTAACCAATACTATTTTCACCTCTTGGCCAAACAAACAACAACAAAACCAGAAACTTGATTTAAGGTAGACTTCACAGTTCCTGTTATCTCAAGCTGTTACACTTAATAGTACACAGTACACTTTCTTCCTTTTCTTTGCTCACACTCCTTATATCCCATAAAAGCATTAAAATTAGTGTGATGAAGTATTTCAACCATCATCCTAAAACACAGACTGCAGTGCAGCTTTTATGAGCACAATAAACAGGGAAAAATTTTTTAAAGAAAATACAGTAAAAAAGATAGCATTTTTTTTAAGGTAAAGGTACTGGAAGTTCCCTCACATATGGGAAAAAGGGGAAGAAACAAAGGGAGATGTTTTTCATATACCACATACAACTGGGGATTCGCTGCCACAAGATCCCGCAGATGCCAACGCTTCTAAAAGCTCCAAAAGCAGTCAGAGGAATTTGCATAAGAAAAATCCATTAAGATGTAGTAAGAAGGGTTGAGTTCTGGATCTGCATGCAGTACCCCAGAAAGATATGCTAGGAAGGTACTGGATGAAGGTACTGGATGTTTGCCTTCGTATTACACTGTACCTGGTGCACCTTCCTCAGCACTCAAGAAACAGTACACCAAATCAAACTCTGATCTCCTCTAACGAAACAGTTCTTGAGTAACCACTGCTGAAACAAGAAGAACACAGTTTTGCAATGCTATCTGAATCAAAGCACATTGCCACGCTCAGAGCAGGGCTGTGACGTTCTGGGATGCCACAGACAATCAGGGAGGTATTTTCCCTGACGGCATAACTGAGTAACAGCAGGGAGGGCAAGGTCATTTTTCTGAAGATGTGCCTGCAGTACTCAAGTGCTGCCCTCCAGACACTTCACATGCCATATTCCAGCGCTCTTCAACTAGAGATACTTTTGCCACGTGGTCAGCATGCAAGTCACACGTGCTTCTAAGCAAGCAGCAACATTGTGCAGGCCATGCACCACTCACCAACCATACGCTCTGGTGCCACAGGCACAGCACCTGAAGATCAAACTCATTCCCTGGGTGGGCACGCTTTCGTGTGCTAACACTGAAGGAAATATTAACACAAGGAAAGCCATCACAGATTGCCACTTTGAACCGAAAAGAACATTTGGTTTCTTCTGGCTAGGATGGACAGGAACTGCGTCAGTTTTCCTTCATCTGCAGGCAATCGCGTCTCTATTGTGAAACGAAGGAAATGGCACTGGAAGCAGATGGACTACCTGTAGCCCTTGTTATCAAAGTCCTTGCTTCTGTGTGTGACAGCCCTTTAAAACAAGCTAAATCGTGACAGTTTATGCCAGAGCAGGATGTAAACTTGCGCACATTTAGTAACAGCTCCTAGTTCCCTCACTGGTAATGCAGGGTGAGTAAAGAGAGTGCTTTGCATGAGGACAGGCAGAACTGCTGGACAGGAAAAACCCACTTGGCCACCCAAGAATGTTGTGACTGGCTGTCTGTGTGGATGAAGGTAGGTTTCTGTGGTTTTCCGGCAGACAGTTGTGAGTGACACAATGCTACGAAACCAGCCCTCCTTCTTCCCCTTCCTGTCTTGTGACCTTTGGTACCAGTTCTTAGGCTTTACTGTACAGAAGAATCTAGCTTTTAATTGGAAACACAAAATAACAGCCTTAACTCAAGGCAGTGTTATTTTCTGAAAAATGCTGTGGAGGTTTTCCTCGCCTACCAAAACATCTCTTGATTCTTGCAAACATTAACAGAAGTATAGTTTTGCCAATCACTGCTTCAACCTTCCTACCAGTATGTCTAGATGAACACACGTTGTGTGAAAGAAGTTTCACTTATATTCATTAACCATATTTCACCGAGCCAAACTTCTGTTAGAAGTTAGACCCCAAGTCCCCCTTTAAGGTTCAAATTCTGGAAAGCACTGCTGGTCAGGTCAGATCTGTATTCTAATGAGAAGCATGTTTAAAGCCCATTGTAAATCTGACTGATTTTAAGTCCCTCGGAGAATTCTCCAAAGCAACTTCTACTATTATGTCATGTAAATTGGGATTTTTAAGTATGCATTTCTAATCTTCCATGCATCATTAAGAAACCCTTCAGCCTTCAAAGATTCCCCACTACTGAGTTCGGAGTACAAACCCCCCCCTCCCCCAATGAGCACTGAGTTTAGGCAGCAATATTTTAATTTCCACATCACCCGGATCTGCTGCATTTAGGCAAAACTGTGCTTACAGTTCCAGCTTCCAGATCCAGCCTGTGACAGGCAAAGCTCTCAAGATGGCAGCAACAACTGGACATTCCAATGAGAAAAGCATGAGACAGACAAAGCTCAGATAGCGCCAAGCCATCCCCTAAGCACACTGCTTACCCTCGGCCCACGGAGCTCTAACAATGGGAGTGACGCTGTGCATAGATTTTATGGTATTTAGAGCTCCTCAGCAGGACACTACATTGAGCATAAACTGGTCGTTTTAATAAAAATCGCTTGGCAACCGGGGTTTTGTATAATACAAACATTTCTACATAAAAACCCAAGGTAGCTTTCTCCATGTGATTACAGCCGGGCCGCAGTAACGAAGACCAGATGTGCATTCTGCATTCCAGCACATTTGTTAATCTGGAGGCTCTGTGTTGTGAGGGGGGTTAGAACAGTTCACAGAATGATTCACTTTAACCAGGTCTGACTGCTTCAGAACAGCATTTATTCAAATGTTTCAGACATTTCTAAGTTTTTGTTGTTGTTACAATACCCTGCACCTCATTCTGCCTGCCCACTGATTGTGCCTCGGGCGTAGCAGCACACATTCACAGTTACTCATACTCCTCATTTTCATTATGAGAAGAAGAATCAGGCCCAATGGTCACGGCATTCTTTTGATGCACAAAGCGGATCTGTGATCCCTGCCACATCTGGCAAACGGGAAGTTCCAGCCTTAACACGAGGTGGGTGCAGCACTGGTGAGCAGCTGAGCAGGAGCTACAACCTCACACAGAACACAGGTCGGCAGAAGAGCAGCCTCACAGAGCTGTGCCAACTTTTCCTTTCCTACATTATACCTCACAGCTCCACCAGCTCTGCTGCATCACCTGCCCGTAATCCCACTTGTTTCTGTCAATGCTCCCCACACATTGCTCTATTGGCAATGCTTCTGTTCTTCTCAGACCAGCTCGCATGCTGCTCTGAACAGCAGTTCCTGAAATCTTCATCTGGTTGCTTTCCTCCAAGGTCTGGTACAGTGGCGTAACAACCTTTTATAAGCTACTAATTGTGTTCAGGAAAAAAGGTAACTGGACAGCCTGCACTTGCCAGTTCATTACCTGGGAGGCTGCCTGGCTGCTGCATCTCACTGCAGCATCTCGCACAGTTAAGCTGTGTTTAATTTCTCTGCTCCCCATCTGAGGCTGCGCTAGGCAGTCTACCTCATACAACAGATATCATGGGGTACCAACAGGGCCAGCACTGCCCAGGATCCCCATCGTGGTACGGCTCCCCATAATACCCACATCCCACCTTTTGGAAGGAAAAAACATGCAGGGGGAACAGCCTGAACTTTTGACCCCTACTACAGACACCCAACCAGAACAGAGAGCAGCCATAAAGGTGTCTGTGTTAGGGCCCCGAGCTCATGACAATCGTCTGCAGCTTGTTTCCTCACCATCCTCCTCCAAAAAACGTTGATGACTTGTTTTATGATTGCCAGATGGTGGGCTCACCGCCTGCGAACCTTCCTCCCACCCTGCTGACTGCCTGACCCCACATAAAACCAAGGGGCCGAGCCCTGCTCTGCCCGTCCCACTGCAGGAGGATGCTGAGCCCTTCCAACCTCAAAGCTGATCCCATTTGTATCACTGTGGTTTCAATTGTGCAAGGAATTCACGCCCAGCTTTAGAAGCAGGAGCAGGTTTGCTATTTGTAAGACTCGTACTGGACCGAAAGTATACAATCTCTTTAGCAGGCGGCCAGGAGAGCAGCTTCTCCCACTGCCCCAGGCCCTGTGCTCACAGTGAGGCAGGGATGATACCACACATCAGCTGCCATCTTGTTCTGCCCTAACTTTCTGGCTCCTTTTCCCCCAGCTCCTCTTTCTTGCTCAACTCACAAGCACACCACAACAACATCTGCTGCCATTTCAGAGCCACCGGCTGGGCTGGATGGATGCTCAGGAGGGGCATCCCTACACACCAGTTCATAAGAGGTTTTTTCATTCTCGCACCAGCCCATGGCAGTTTACTCCAAAAGCAGAGGAATTTGGCCTTACTCAGTTAGTTCATTCCCTTTTCCTTCCATTCTTCCCTCTGCCATCTTAACCGATAAAACCACAAAGTTCACAACCTCGCTGTCCGAGGATTCCCCTCAGATATGGTGTCCTCCCCCACATCAGCGATAAACAAGATTTACAGGGATGCTGACCACATAATCCTCTAATTTCCCCCCCAACATACCAACACGCCATAAAGTTTAGTGTGCCCCCCTTTCTGTTGTTGTTTACAATACAATCCTGTTTTAGCTTCTGTCTTGAATAGCTATCACGAAGGTCAGTTAGATCTAATTGCTCTGGGTGCCTCCTAATGACCGCAAATAGCGCCTTTTTAATGAGCAGGGAAGGAGGAGAAAGGAAGAAAACAAAAAGAATTCAGCCTTTCAAAACCAGAGAAAGCCACAACTCCGCTCTTCTCTCAATTACACACATCTTTAACTTCTGTGAACTTTACAAGGAAACGCTCAGGCAGGAGCTCAGAAGGCACCTTTATTTTTTCTATCTATATTTAATCAGGCTGGATTTCGCCCTCATGCGCTCAGCTGGACTGCAGTGCTTCCAGCTCTCCAGGGCAGCAGGGCCATAAAGCAGCGGTGCAGATTCACCCATGCTAGCAGTAAGCCAACAATTACACAGCCAAATGAGCACCCACGCTCGACTCAGGTAGAATTTCTTATCCACTTCTGTTCAGGCTCATCAGTTAAGCCTTAATTTTCTTGTCTGCTTTCATCCTGGCCTGCTATAATTCTCAACCAACACGCTGTCCCAGAAGACCTTGCAGTGCTCACTACTTCTATTTCCCTTGTGCCCTGATCTTACCCTGCTAAATAACAAGCCCAGATGGCAGCAGGCATCCTCAAGATAACACAGAATACATCGGAGTCTTTAACAAATAACAACAACAATAAATCTCTCCCCAAAAACTGACACACTGTGTTTGTATGCTTAAGACAGCTTCAAACATATTTCTGTATATTTTACAAAACAGAATTGAAACGGCCAATAACTCATGAATGAGTCCCAAAAATAAATCAGTTCAATGATCTGTGTAGTCCAATATTCAGTAATGACCACGACCAGAGAACATGAAGACAGCTTTCCCAATGGTTCCCTTGGGAATCCTGCTAATCTCTTCATCTGGAGGTGGACACTGTTCTGGAAAGGAAAATCTGTTGGCCTTAAAATTAGTCTTGAATTCTTTGGGAAATCCAGCTTTGTCTTTGTATTTCCCCCTTTCCTGCTTCCAGAGCATGGAAAGGTTTCTAATTCTGTTCCCACAACAGTTTTTTTAAATTCATTTCCATGACAAGGATTCATGATATTGACCATTCTGTGCTCTTACTACTTGTTATATAAGAATAGAAAAGGAAATTCCTATGATGTCTATTTTTTGTTCTTGTTTTTTCTGATTCTTGTTTTTACATGCAGGATTTTGTGGTTTTTTTTTCCCCTAGCATCTGGCCAGCAGAAGGGCTGAAACATCCCTCCTACTCCATGCATGTAACTGACATCCCAGCACTAAACAAAGAGCACATGAATTCTTCCAGTAGTGCCAAAAACTCAGATACCAGAAAATGCTTATAAAAATGAAGGAAGTTATTTACTGATTTAACATGCAATGTTAACATTCTGCTTATAAGTTAACACCAGGAGGGGGGGAAAAAAAAAAGATGAATGTCTTTTATTAATTAACAATGTGCTGGGAAACCTTCTGAGAGAGGGGCATGTGGAATGTGGATACCAAAAGGATCAATGTCTTAAAAAGAGGTCAGGAATTTACACGTGCATCCCTATTTTTTTCTTCAGCAAAGTAAAGGGACATCCAGAATCCAGTCCAAATTAGAAAAAACACTGCCCAGTCAAATTAGTTCCTTCTGCACTCGAGGAAAGGAATATGAAATTAAGGCTTCCTGAACAGCAAGACACACTAAGCTGATTTACACTCCATTCTTGCTAAAACTAAGAGGTTCAGTTTCTCCTTTGACGTCTTCTCTATAAGCACCATTCATTAAGTTCTAGTTTGCAAAGAACATGTATGTTGAAAGCCTTCATAACATGCAATGCCATTTACTCTTCCCATGCAAAGCTGAAATAAAATTTGAGGGAGGAACCAGAGTTAAACAGAGCCTCCATACAATAAATACTGTATATGGGAAAGAACATTGTGATCTGTCAATCTAGTGCTATTTAATTGTCCCCTGTAATTTATGTTTCCAAGTAACTCTGCTTTGAATGCAGCTCAGAGCTATTTTGATAGCCATCCAAACTTTTATATTTCTTCTCCTGCACTGAGGTTTGGCTTCTGGGTTTTCTACTTCTATAAAGAGATTCCATGCTACCAAACAAGACCCTGCTTCATCTTTTTGTGTAAGTCTTCCCTACATCTCACCAGGCCAAGTGTGGCACATGGATTTTCTTTAAGGTCTATTTTTCTTCTGCTACTGACTCGAGCAGCTCCTGATCCAGCTGCCTGCTGCAGTGCTGGGGGAAGGAGGAATTCCTAGTGCTGCATTTGCTCTCTCACCTGTCAAGACAGTACAGCATTTCCAAAGTCCATATGCAGCCACTCAAACGAGTAAAAGAAAAACAAACAAACAAACCACCACCAAAGCAGTACACAAATCAGGCACTTACTGAGAAAATGAAGGCAGGCTCAGAGGCAGCACATCAAAGGTGCCACAGAGGGGAAAGAAACGACTGCTTCAAGCAAAAGCAGAGCTGTACACTGCTTAAGATAAACGAGTCACACATGAAGCCTTCAGAATTTTTTAGGTTCACAAAATTCTGGAGAAATGCTATCTGCTTAATAGCTTACTGGCTACAGCTGCATGCCAGTCCTGGCAAAGCACCCTAAGGAGCACCCTAAGGAACAAAGCTGGTCTTAAGGTGAGTCGCTCCTAACTATGGTCTAGGTGTTCCTGACTTACATGAACAGTGTGAGCTGCTCAAAAAAAAAACACAAACAACTTAGAACTCCAGTTGACTTCATGTGTCAATCTATATGGCAAGGAACCATAATAGAGCTTGCAGGGTAGAGTTCTGATGCTGTTCACATGTAACATAAAATTACATATGCTTCTGACCAGTCCCAACTGCCTTCTAAGGAAGGGCAATGACTTACTTTGTGGCCCATTAAGGGAAAAACCTACATCCCAACAGACAGGAGATCTCAGATACAAAGCTTCCTTTATATGCTTGTTAACTGGGATCGCCAAAGCAAAATGGCATAACATCTATTTTTACACCTGGGAAACGACTGAGAGGAAGAAGAGAAGAAGCAAAGCTGAGAGAGAAGCTGCATCTGGTTGTGCACTACAGAAAACACCTCTTAAAAACATGTTTCTTCTCACAATTTTTAATAACATGTATATATATATAATCTAAATAATGCAAACAGTATGCATTATCTCAGGTTCTCTTATCTTAGCGGATCTCTGAAGCATCTGTGTATTTCATTTTCTACTAAAATTGTAATTTTAGAAGAATCCGTAGAAATTTAGCACACAGAAATAAAGATGTAATCTTCATTATTTATACACAGTTATAAAAATATGCCAGCACTGACATATAAAGGAGAGTTGAGAGCTACGCTGTCTCCAGCACAGAATTGCCCCAGAAGCACTGGAAATACAGTTGAAGAGAAAATCTTTTTGTCACAGGTCTGGTTTGGGCTCTTTCTCAAATCTTCCTTAGGTTTCTCATCCTCTTTCTAACCCCAGAGACAGTAGAGCTGACTGCCAGCTCCATGCAGGCAGGGTCATACCCTGTGATATCCCATCAAACCATGTACTCTTTCTAGCAACTATCACTTTCATTGTGGCTCATCTTGGGTGTTCCACACAAGACCCCACAGTGTCACAGTATCACCAGGATGCTTGCTTTCATCACATTTGGTTCAGTTTCCAGATACACGAAGAACACATAAAAACACTAACAATTGCCTGATAGGGAAACACGAGTGAAGTGGCCGTTAAATAACTTCAGCAGCATGCAGGAAACATTTCCTATGACGATGATTTAGAGTGATTTTGGGAAGCTCTGTTTGGATGTTCTCCTGGAAGTATTCCAAAGCTGAAAACCCCGAAACTGAAAGGGACAGGAGAGGCAGGAAGAGAGAATATCTGTCCTTAACTAGCACTGTACTGACCAAAGCTACCAAAAACAAAGTACTAGCAGCGTCTAAGGAGGGAGCTGAGCTGCAGACCAGCTCCCAGCACTACCCTCAGCTGATTTAAGGCTGCACCAGGTCACTGGAAGCTGGCAGATCAACGTCCTCATCGACTCACCATTCCCTCTGGGCACTCGCCCTGCAGTTTGCTGCCTCAAAACAGAGGCTGGTGGTCATGACACCCAGCTTTTATTTGCAAGTCTGGAGCCACAATAGAGAGGTCAGAACTCGAGGCAAGAGGCGAGGACTCCTTGCTCCAGGCTGTGTGCCAGGGGAAGAGCTGAGCGTGCCCCCAGAGTACAGCACAGCCTGGGTGCTGGGGTTCTTACTGAAGGTCCCCAGATAACATCTTGCGTGGCCAAAGACAAGCCACCAGGTCGTTCCCTATCTCAGTTTACTCCTCTCTGACACAGATAAAATAAAAGTCTTTGTCACAGGGTCACACAATGGCTGTTTAACATATGTAAATGATTCCAATAGGCTCGGGCAAGCTACGAAGGAAAGGCAGAGCACTGCTGGTGGTACTGTTGGAGCCGCAGTGCTGACAGCGTGTGATGTCACTGGGGCAGCAAATCTAAATGCTGAGCACACAGAAGTCTCTTTAAATGCAAAAGCAAAGCACTGTGAAAGGATTGTATTCCTAATCAGCCTCCTGTCAAGCCCTGGCTTCCATTTGCCCTTAAATCCCAGCGCGGCAGCATGATGTGTGTGCGTGAAAGTGCCTGCGTGCCTGGCCTCTTCTTTTGAAAAAAGAATCTAACAAATCCTTCCAGACAGCGTTTGAGAGGAGAGGAGGCACCACCAGATCAAAACAGCCGCCTGAAGTGACCCCTGTTCTGCCTCAGAGACAGTTGCATAAGCTTTGTGCGGGAGTGGGAGCTGGCAGGAATGCAGCATGACAGAACGGGAAGCTGAGGCCAGCAGGTTGGGTTCAGCTGCTCACAGGCAGGTACTTCTGCAGCCCGGCCCCTGGAACAGCAGCACTGCCAGCCACCCTCCCTACACACAGAGGTGCCACCACAAGCATCAGCTCCAGATAAATGCTGCAGAAAGATGAAGCAGCACCTTCTGATCACATCTGTGTAAAAATGGAACGTGCTGGACTAAGAGTTGCTGAGACTTTGGTTTGCTCTCTGGGTACCTCACAGTCCTAATGGAATGTGGCAAAGGGCATTCTGAAGACCTAAGTGCTCTTTATCCTACAGCCACCCAAAATAGCATCTTGTGATGTACTTGTGAAATTCTGAAGAAGCCACACAAAAGCCTGGAAGCCACGGGCTGTGGAAAATGGAGCACAGCAATGCAACTTATGATCACACAGACCATGGGAACACACACAGGAGAAGAAAGGAGACATTCATTCTCTAGATGAGTAGTGAATGAGTCTGGGAACTTCATGTTTAGGAGAGCTCTAAAAGAGGGACTTTTAAAGGAAGGGCATGGGCTTTCCCAGCCCTGACCAGCCACCAGTAAATGGCTGTCTGTTTTTTTCACTGCTACTGACATCACACTGCTTGAGAGCCTTAAACATCCATCAGTATCTGACTTGAATTGCAAGCTGCTCCCAGAAGATACGAGGGCACAGATGAAAGACTGTTGAAGACTTCTGAAAGCTTTGGTCAAGGATCTACGCTGTAATTTAATTAACAGTTCAGCATCCAACACGCGACTACAGCCAACTCTGATACTTTAAGTCTTCACTTCCTTGGAGAACCATCTATAAACATTCCAGAAGAGAGACCTCCTCTTCCTTACAGATCCTTCCCAGACAAGGTCACTGTGCTTTCTCTCCTCATTCTCCTTACAATAAAAGGTTTTCCCTTCCTTACAGGAAGTTTTCTTTCCCTGAGGATGTTCCTAGGAAGAACGAGTGCCGCTGCACCACTGCCCACCTGAATTAGCATCTAATGCTCCCAAAACACAATGCAGGAGATCACAGCACTTCTGGAAATGTTGCACAACTTACTGCTGAATCCAGAATGCTTACAGGAACAGGCCAAAAAGTATTTCAGTCTTTTCAAGTAGGTTTCACTTGAACCTGCTGACCACTCCTTTTGAAGAGGAAAGAGCAAAATATGGCAATAAAAGAGTGGGAGGAGAAAAAGTTCTGCAAAAGCAGAACTAGCTCTTTGAATGTGCATTCAGGTAGTTCTGCTTTTGCTTGCTCAAATGGAAAACTAATAGAAAAACAGACACAAACAATACGAACAACTTCTGTGACATTTCTCAAATGGGCTTTTTTTCCCCCTCCCTCCTTCTCACCCATTTTCATTTCAGTGCTCCTGACAGCACCACTACTCAGCTACAGAAATCACGATACATACACTCCCTGTTTCTCACAGGGCTACAGAGGCTCACTGGTATGAGTTTACAATTGCCAGAGATTAAATGGAAGTTACAGCTTTTTTCTTCAAAGGTTCTATGTCATATTACTTTTCTCATATCAAATTTTGCTTTGCCAAAAGATATCTAAAATTTCAACCGTATCAACATGCAGAAATAGGAGTTGGAAGCTTTGTTTCACTTACCACCTTATTTGAACTGATGATGCATTACATCACTACAGCCATTCCACAAAACAAAGCAATTCCATAAAAAGAAGCCAAAAAACTTGATACACCTTGCTCTGTAATCAGCTCTTCATAAGCATGCTCATTCACATCAGCAGAAATAAAAGACAACAGAGGACAAAATGTGGGCAATCACTGCTAAAGCCTAAGAATTTGAAAAAAGTTATTTGCACCTCTGAATATTGGTAATTTTGAAATGCCTGAGTTTGGCACTTCCAGAAATCCAGGCCAATGTAAGGCATGTCCAGCCATACACACAAACTCACTGGGGTCATTTGAAAATCACAGGCAATGAGCAAATTATGCTCTAGTTATGTCAGTGTACATCCCAAATCAGCGGAGTTACACGGGCTTTTCACTGAGAGCAGTCTCTGCCCTATTTACTGTAACAACCACACACAAAGCACAAATGACATCTTACTGGCAACTGAGCTGAATGAGAACATGCCTAGCATGGTTAGCATTTAACACTACAGACACACGTGAACGCATGTATTTCAGAATCACTGTTGTTTTCCTTTCCCTTTAAAGGGAAGGAACTCCCCACACCCACCCCTGCAACCCTCTGCACCTCATTTCCATCTGGCTGACGCTGCAGTACCGCTGAACCTCCAGCTGGATCCCACAGCATTGTCTTGAACATTTTGTTCCGGCGGAGCTGAACTCTAGGAGACTCACGGTTCTAAACAAAAATCACAAGGCTTTATGTACAAGAGCAGCCTCTCAATAACAGCCCGTGCCCCTGGTACCGTGGCGGACAGGCTGGAAATAGGGTCGGCTCATGGAAGGAGGCCAGTTGTTGTGCTGTGGGGCTTTTTGTTTTGGTTTTCAGACACTGCTGCTTTTCACATAGCGCAAACAGGGAAGACTCTTTCTTTCCCAAATGCGAGAAGGGTAGCTCAGTATCTCTGCAAGCCTTCCCAGACTGTGGTGTGAGGGCGGGAGCCACCTCTCACATACTGCTATAGCAACAAAATGTTTTTCAAGCATGATTGGTTGAAATTGGTAAGTGAATTAAGACCCCACAGCACTGTAGTTAGTTCCATATATCAGCATTTTCCCCTTCCTTCAGTGAAGGACGGGAGGACCTCTGGCCACAGCAGAAGCCAAGCCACAGGGGTGACCTGGGAGGCTCGAAGGCTCCACTGCTGCCATCCTTGGTGCCTGCAGCCCAGGCTCTGGTTGAGCACGAGATCAGTCCCAGCCTGGCTCGCACACAGCACGGTGCCTGGAGAAGCAGCTCCCCCCTCCTCCCCCACCCAGGGCACGGAGCAGAGCTGAGCCCTGCTGCAAGGGTTAACAGAGCAGGCTGCTCCCATACCTCGCCCTCATCAAACATGGCAAGAGGCCTCCCATGCTGGAAACTCCTATGACCCAGTTAAAAAAGACAATGACCCAATTTCATTATGACAGGAATGAAGCTTTTCTAATTTTCTCCAGCGAGAGCTGTCTCAACTAAACAATTCAATTCCATTAGAAGTAGCCCTTTCACAGTGCAGAAATTTGCAAAATGCACTTTTATTGCCACAGCCTTACCCTTTTACAGCACATTCATGCCAGCATTTATTCAAATGCTTTACAAATTAAGAAAACACATTTTATATAGAGTAATTCCCCACACTCAAATTCCCCTCTTGTTTTCAAACATAAGGATTCCAACATCAAACCCAGATAAGATCTCCCCAGGTATTGTTATGAGCGATGAATGCAGACTGCTTCGGGTGGCTGGAACTCCCTTTGTCACTCCAGCAAAAAGGTCACAGAGAAGTGCCATGAGGTGGCTATGGGCATGTTGGAATGCACCCACTTCACAAAAAGATGCATTCGATGAAAGCTGTGTGACAAGACCTTTGCATAGGAGAATCAGGTGCTAAGTGACACGCATATCTCACTGTAAGTACGAATATGACAACGTGAAAAGTCAGCCACAAATGCAGAGAGGAAGTGCTAATCAGTGTGCTTGTGTTTAAAACAAGGAAACACAGCATTTGCCTAGTGTGAAACTTATAGATTATCGCAGAAAGTTTCGATTTAGACAAATCCTCAACCTGGAGCCCTCCTGATGATGCATTTTCAAATGAATTACTTGCATAAAGACTTTGCAAATCCCTCCTTGCAATACAAAGCAGAGCATGAGTAAGGAAAAAGAGAGTGAGGGTCAAGGCAGGCAAAGGAGCAGGCTAACCCCACCTCTCAATCCCCACCGGCTGTGCCACAGCTACTGTTCAGCACAGGTCACCCCACTGCAGCCATCGGACCCGACTGGATTTCAGCTGCACTGGGGGTAAAGGAGCACGCATGGAGCCACAAACAAACAGCAAAACTCCCCTGAACCTCAAAATGAAGTTACTGGATTCTGGGAAGCAACTTTTGCCTCTCATGCTTAATCCATCCTACACTGGTTTCTTTCTTCATGTCACAAGCTTGCTTTTTATTTAATTATACTCAAAGCGTGTGCAGGAAATACGGTGAGATTTCAGAAACAACTGTTAACACCTTGCCCAAAACTAAAGGATGGCAGAATAGGAGAAAGAGGCATAGGCGTTGATTTAAAGCACAGCTTTTGACAGGTTTCTCTCTGACCTGGACCTGCCTTGCCAACTCAACGGACTAAAATCTAAGCTTGCTGGCTCCAGGCAGGGACAGAAGATGCTACTTGATAGCTGTCATTAGGCAACTGGGACAGAAGATGCTGCTTGATAGCTGTCATCATACAATTGACTCAAGTCACCTGAGAAGACCTAGGACCTAGAAGGCTGGAACGTTTACTGTAAAGCACTTTGTACTCACATGTGTATTTTTCAACAACTGTAAACTCAAACATGAAGTTCTCTAACAGTCAGATGGAAGCTTTTTCATTTATTTAATTTTAAACAGACAAGATGACTTAAAGAGTGAAACACTGGAAGAGATTAGGAGCAACACCCACAAAACGTTAAGAAATAACCCACTCAATCTTTACATGGCATCTCAGAACATCAGTAGGTTGGACATCCCTGCCTGGGCAGCAGCGGCACCACATACTGGCGCATCAGGACAAGCTGAGGTCACAGCCATACTGAGTCACCCTGAGCTCGCTTTCAGCCTCAGAACCCTACAGTTTGCATGCAGAGCACGTAAGGCAGGCTTACGGTCATATATATATGTTTCAGTTTCTGCCAAGGAAAATGATCCCTCTTCAGCAGTGCTGCCCTTTCCCCATTTCACGTAAAAGATGAAGTGAGACGAAGTGAGACAAGGCTCACACTCTCCTGGCCTTTCCTTGCCTAAGTGGATGCCTCCCAGCTATGCCCACTCATCCACAGCAGCACAGCTGCACCACAGGACTGATTAAAAGAGGAAGTTTTCCTTGACACCACCAGTGACACCCTGGAGACCGCACTTGTGCAATCTCCACAGTGTGGTCGGTTCCCTTGCCACAAGCTCAGGATTCAAAAATAAAACAACAGCACAATATTTTGTCATTATTTCCTCCTTTCTCCATCGCAAGAAGAGCTGTGTTTTAGGATCTCACAAAGAGCCTACAGAAAAATAATACTTCTGGTTTGACGGGAGCCTTTCCAGACCCCATGTCCCAAATGCCAGCAACAAGACAAAGTCAGAAAAAAAACAGAGAGCTACTTAGAGAAGGAGAAATGGGGTTCACTTTCTCTTCTGAGAACATCAACAGCTTCTGAGGATAACGCTCCTAATCTCTTCCATCTCTTCCATTACATAAATTCACAGCAACCGCAAGCTTGCAATGAGTTGAGTGAGGCCTAAGGTGAGGTAACGTCCCAGTGCCTTTCATACATATTCATAAAAAAAACAACACTCAGCAATAACAACATAATCCTGTATGCATGTAAAACAATCCACAGAAATCCTCTCAACAGCCCTGCTGGGCAGGGAGGTAAACGCTGCTGTTTCACAGAAAAGTGAAGTAACTCGCCCAAGGTCACCCCTCTAAATGGTGTCAAGAGCTGGGACTATAAAACAGTTCTCTTGACTCAGTCTCCTGCCCTGCCCACTAAAGCAGTATTAGCTCCTTGCACCTTGGTAATAACAAGGGGAGGACAGTTCCTTCCCCACCACCTATGAACAAATTATACCTAGCAAACACCAAGTAATTTGAGAGGAGGAATGAATGAACTCCTGTGTAGTTAATTCCAGGAGCGGATCCAGTCCAGGCCTGCCCAAGAACAGAAAGAAATTCTTTCACATGCATGGGAGAGAAGAAAGGAAGAAAGAGAGAGAAAGACAACAGTTACGTGCTAAAATCAGAGTAAAGCTCAATAATCTCTGAATAGGAGATAAAACAGACTGACCACCCTGGAAACTGAGTTGCCTAAATAAGGATGTAATTTTTCAAGCACACAAATTGATTGCTAACCTGGCTTACCCTGCAGAACCTCTAAGGTGTGCTTGTGGCTTTAAATATTTTCTTGTTGCTGCTTTGAAGGCAAGAACAGACATGATCTCCAAAGCATCCGCTGATATGTGGCTGAAGGGAGGGTGGAGGAGGAGGAGGAGAACACTGTAGCTAGCTGAGAACTGTCAGATCGTATTTGCCATCAAGGAATGCCATTTCCCAATGCCTGAGTTTAACTCTGGAATGAGATGCACGCTGCTGCTGACCCCTCTGCTGACATTCTATAGATTCCCTTATCTCATCAGCCCCTGAGCATCCCATCCTCACTCCTCCGCGTTCATGTTCCCAAACTGTCAATCTCCCTGCAATGACTCACAAGGTTCTGAACCCACCATTCGCCTCTACGAGTCTTACTATTTTTTCATACGTGTCCTTCTGGTTTAGATTGAGAGGTGTCTCATTCTTCTTAAAAGCTAAAAACAAAATTAAAAAGAATCACTGAGAGCAATATGCCCTCAGCACAACAGCCTCCCTAAGAGCACTGCACACTTCAAAGAAAAACACAAGAATCTAATTCTGTTCTTCAGTTATAGTGCTATAAATTAGGAATAATTCTACTCAAGTTAAACAAGCCACAATCATTATAAAAACCACTGTGAGCAAAAGCAAAGCTGGGCCTGAGTCTGTGGGCAGATTTCAGGAGCGACAAAGCATTACAAAATACACAGCAAGGGTATATTAAAGTTTAGCTCAGCTTTGCAGATTCTCTACGTATTCCCCTTACAACCCAGCTATAAACACTTTCTTTAGCTATGCTATAATCCTCACCATTATATAGGACAACTGTTTATGCATTGCTGCTGAGATATCCAGAAGCAGTGGTGCAACCACCAGCTGTGTCACTGACACAGTTCTGAAGAAGGTGGAGTGGTTTGAGATGGATGCCAACCAAGATTCTGACAAAGGCTTCACCTGCTGTACCCACATCCCTTGAGGACAGCCTCAGTTCTTTCCCTTCTGTCACCTCAACTCTGAATACCCCATATTAAACCAAAGCCTTGCTCAATACTGCACTTTTTCAGCTGCAACAATTCAGTAACCAGTAAAGGAACTGTGTTAGTGCCCTCCCATCAAATATTGCAGGGAGAAAAGAATAAAATAAGACTGACCTCCTCATATTTATATAGCTGCTTTGGTGTTCCTTAAGCTACTAAGTGGCTTGAGCAAAAGGGTTAAAGAAAACCTGACGTTATTTTTTCATAGAGCATAGATCCAAACACAAACATGCACATATCCATACGTTATTCAATTTGCTGGTTTAATCAGCAAGTACCAGTGACTCAATTAGCCTCTTAGCAGTGCCTAAAAGCCACTAATTCAGCCCGCTGGCTGCTGCAGCATACATACCCCAGCTTGTCCCTTTAGATTTAGCAGTAACAGCACAACTATTCTTCTCATGACAGCACCAGGGGCCCAGACAGTCTCCCTCTCTCTCTTTTTCTCTGTTCTGCCAACCACACAGAAAGAAAAGACCCCAGGGCTGAGTGTGTGTGAGCGGCGAGTAGGAGGCAAAAGGAAGAGGGAGACACTATTGCTATTCATTTTAGAGCTTCATCCACCAAAAGCCTTAAAAAAAAAAAAAAAAAAAAAAAAAAAAAGAAAAGGAAGAAAGAAGGAAAGAAGGAAAGAAAAATACTTTCACAGTAGCTCATGGTTTAGAGCAACAGCTAATAAGGTGTTAAAGAAAAGATACTGGCCTAATCTTTAGCAGCTACAGCCGCTACACAAAGGTTTCACAAATGACAGAAGCTGGGGCTGAAGCAGCACTGCTTGATTCCATCTCATCCTCGCTCTCACCATCACAAGTCTGTTCCCTGGACTGTCAGTACTTCAGGATAAAGCACTAACATGTACACCATCATTTTATCTGAAACTTTCATACCTTTGGCAATCTCAAATAATGCAACGCCAGTGAACGAAGCCGCCAACCCACCTTGACTGGCTTATTCTGCACACTCAACAGCACATTTGTTCAGTTAATTTTTGTAACTCCCCTTTATAGAATGACTAATTCAGGCAGATTGATTCCCTGGTGAGCTGTTGCACATTGTGCAGCCATAAAAGCACCAGTGACAGACAGAGAAGGTGACAGAACAGTAGGCTGGTGTTAGGGCAGAAGCCAAAAGGAGTTTTGGCAGCAAGTAGGTATATGTCAAATTAAAGTGACCAAGCAATCCAGCTTCAAAAGTATTGACTCAGTATGAACAAAATGTGCTGTCAAAACACAACGTGTCAGAACGAAGCCCATCAGATCTATTCTACTTGATGACTATACAGAGAATTACAGGTCAGAAGAAATACAGGAGATCCCAGAGGAGGAAAAAAACACTGTACTAATTAACTCACAATGTGGAAAACAGAGCATTCTTACCCAGAAAACAGAGCCAAAAGACATAGGAGCTCTTCCCTCTCTTCTTCTTAATCTTTCTCGACACTTAAATATCAAAGTTTATTAATTCATGTTCAAAGTGGAGTCACTCTTATGTTTCAGAGCCACAACGCTTGCATTATGGCTTTAAATCCCTCCCATCAGCTTCCCTGCTGACACTCACTTGGCATCTTAAGAACGTGCAGGAACCTGGGAATAATGCAACTGTATTTCTAACGTAAAATGAAACAACTGGAAAAGAAAAAGAAACCACTTTCAAGCACTAGACAGTAAACAGACCTTGCACTCCTACTCCCCTTTCCACATTAATATTCAACAGCTTAAAATAAAGATGCACAAAAAACAGGGAATCCATAGAATTAATTAAACTTTCAGCATTTCATTTCAGCAGTCTCTGATTTCCCAGCTGCACTGAGGTCAGAGAAAAGATGAGCATCACACCGAGCTGTCAGAGCTCAGGTCGGGCAATCGCAGGTTGTTCCTGGAATTGGATGGGGCTGAGGAGAATCAGTGCCTTCATTAATGGAAACAAACCAACCTGTCCCCAGCAAACAAAGGCATATGCTCAGCTAGCATAAATCAGCATTTCTTAGCAGAAGCCATCAAACCTACACAGTACAGCTGCAGGTAAATAGTAGAGAGAAAAAAAAAAAAAGTCAGTTTCCTCTTCTCATAGGAAACACTACCACAGCCCTGGATTGGAGAGATGATTAATGGATACAGCTCTGTACGTCCTTCACACCTATCACACCAAAAAATGGCACAGACACCAAGCTGAATGTTATCACCTCGATACAAACGGACTATTCCTGAAGTGACACCGGCACAGCTCCTACTTCCACCTGCACAAAAGCCCAAGCCAGCTTTCCTGTACAAAACGAGGGGAAACTGTTGTCACCGAGGGGAACTCCATGGGAAGAGTGCTTAGGGACAATATCCTGCTCAGTGAATCCTAGGAGTGAAGCCCAGCTTCTGAAAACAGTCACAGAGTTGCAGGCAGTGGCTCTGGGCTGCAGTATCCCCTCACCACGGCCCTCCTCCTTTCACTGCTGACCCCCTGCACGCTCATAAAGCCAGCTGCTCCCAGGGCACCCCAGGCACAGACTGCTGCCTCTCTTACAACTTGGGCTTTAGGAAAACAATAGGACAGGCAGATCTTTGTAGGATTTTTTTTTTAAATCACCAGAGCCCAGCCACCCAGGGTGTAGGTAAACGTCACTGTGAGATGTGCCCCTTTCAGAAGCTGGGACAGAAGCTAAGAGCTGCCGCCTGATCCTCGTCAAAGCGGCATTTCCCTAAATACTCCAGCAAGCAGCCAGAGAGCTGCTCTACCCAAAGGAGGAGATCACAACCAGACAGAACGAAAACCAAGAATGTTCAAAAACGTTATCTTGAGTAGGTGATGTTACTGCAGCTTATGGACATTTTGTCTTCCCTTGTCAGAAAAGCTGGCTTGCTAATTTATGGGCAGAGTGGGAAAAGCAGAGGGAAACAGACAGACACAGAATACTTAAAACAGGACTCAGAATGGAGACAAAGCTCCCCTTTCACCTCCTGCTGCTATTTACCATCTGGGATCCTGAAAAGGGGGTGATGGGTAGCTTTGTGATAGGTTTGGCAAGGGGCAGGACATTTAGGATTTTCTATGTGTAACGAGGTCATGTGTCAGCGCCTTCACAGCACATGGGAACACAGTCCAAAAGGAGGTTCAACAAAAGGGCTGCCCTGGCCAAACAGGAAAGATATTCTATTAAAAATAGAACAGCGGTAACACGGGTTCTTAATAAGATTAATAACAAATTTGAATGAAACGCCTCCAGAAACTATCTTGGAAAAGCACAGAAAGAAATAAGGAATTAATACATCCCATTATTTTTACAGGTATAAAGAAGTTTCTAAATCACAACATCTCTGCTTCTGCTTGGAAACCAAACAGGCCAGGAGATCCCATGTTTGCTGTTAACTTTTGCTTCCTTGGCCCACTAACAGTGAGATCAGGAAGTGGGACCAGGACAGGACTGCAGAAAATGCAGAGTGGCTCCTTGTTGAAAAGCAGCAGCGCTCTGCATTATAGTGCTGAGATCCCATTGAGGATATGGCAAAGACTGAACTCCTACATGTCAGAAGTGTAACATTTTTCTGCATTTCTAACACTGCTTTGTTTCACAAAAGCACTTCATAAAAAGCAGATGCATGAAACACAGAGCACTGGCTTAGAAATGCCTCTCCTGCTTTTATAAAAAGAATTATTAATGGGGTGAGTTCCTTAACACTCCGTACCACAGTGACTCTCTAAACAGGGTCCTTCAATCAAATGCTGCAGCCTTTTGCCCAGCCTGGATGGCTGCTGACTGAAGTGATTTTAACTGCACCGCTGCTACAGCCAGTATCTGTGCATTTGTTAAATTATTTAAATCTATCCAAGATGCAGAGATGCAGGAAATCGTCACTAAAACTAATGCAGCAGTTTCTTATCCATCTCTCTCAAAAAGCCTTGGTTGGTAAAAACCCCATTTTCCAGTTTAAAAGCTTTAAAGTGAAGTTGCCACTACTCGATCATCAACCCTACAGTGAAACTAAAGATTGTAGTAGAAGTAGAAGATAAATGAGGAAAATTTCTATGTGTGGTGACAAAGTTAAGGCAAATAATAAAGAAATACTTTAAAACAATGCATGAGGAGTACCTGTGATGCATTGTGATGCATTGGACTGTAAGTGCAAATGTTGTTCTTGTTCCTTCCTAGCCTCTCATCTGTGCATGTACACACACACACACAACTGCAGCCAATGAGCAGCAAAAGGAATTGCAGCCAGCGTTCTGCTCTTATACACCAAAACAGATGGAAGACTTTCAGTCCACCACAGAAAGGCTTTTCAGCGTACCAGAGTTCACAGTGGTTCAGTCCTACAGCAGGAGTCCAGTTCAGTAAAAACTCTGCTGCCCCAGAAGCCACGCTATCTACCATCCTAAGGAATGGCTGCTGGAGCCTCCCAGCACCAGATGTACAAATGAGAAATTGCTCATTTAGCAAACCTTGGCACCCAGCACTCTCCATCCTGGATCTCCTGCATACTCCTGCTGTGACTTTTCCAAACAACAGAAACAAGCTGCAGTTGACCGTAATGGGCATCGGGTCCTTCAGCGCACCACGGGATCGCTGCCTGCACACTACAGCTGCTCCAAGAAACAAGCCTTGGGGCTGCTCCATAATGGCAGATCTGCATGTAATAACATTAGCTTCTTCACCTCCTTCACTTATCACCTGACCACTGCCTAGAGATGCTTTTGAAGACAGACAAGACAGATGTTTCTCTAAATTTTTCTCTGGACTTCCACGTGAAGTGCAACGTGTGAAATGATATAGCTGTAACATCTAAAATCCTGCAGCTGGGAGCTCAGAGGAAGCTCTCTGTACCAAACCAGCATCTTCCAAACCAAATGCTGCATTACAGCATGGTGCTTCACGGCTAAATATCCTACAGACCTCTCATGAGCTACCATTCCCATTTGTTCATGCACATTCATGGCAGCATCCTGATATATGGCAACTAGGCAGAGGAGGTGGGGAGCAAGGAAGAGAGAAATACCTACAGGCTGTGCATGGAAGCTCTCCACAGCCATCATGCCCGAATGACAACAGATGATAAACTTTACTTTGCAATTCAGATCCACCTCTGATGTATCTGCTATCACTGGGATAATTGTTATTTGAAAACAGGTAGCAGGTATCCAAACAGCAGATCTGTACCCAGTTATACTCAATTTACAGTGCGCCAGGAGCCTCAGCTGGGCCATCTGCTGCGCTGAGCCAGAGGAAAGTGCAGTCATGTACTCATATCTGTCTGAAGTGCATTAACGTGATGTTAAGGGAGGAAGTCACAGAAATCAATCCATCTTCTTCTCAATTCTCCTCTTATTCCCGCCATCACCTCCGCGTTTTGAGAAGCCAAACAAGGCCACAAGACACCACCACCCCGACAGGTGACTCAGAAAGGCAGGGATGGCCTTGGCAGTACTGCCTGAGTAAACGTGCCCCTCTCACATGCACAGGCACCTCTAATAAAAAGATGGGGGCACAAAAACCAGCCCTAGTTCTGCACTGTCACAAACCTGTTTCTTGTAACACTGAGTTACTTCCATCACTGCAGCCACACTGACACAGCAACGTGCTGACGTTCTGCAGCCGTGCAGAAAAGCCACTTGTTTCAAGTTCTGTCTGGACAAAAGAGACCATTTGATATAACGCACTGCAACTACACGGGGCAGTTAGACAGATACCACAACACTGGTATCATCTAGCTACAAGAGCAGGAACAACAGACAGCCTTTCACTCCAAATTTTTAGCACAAAAATCCTATTTTTTTTTTAAGTATTGTTCTGAAACAATAAACATAGCTTTGCTTTCTCTGCACAGCTTCGAAAAGACCCTTACAACTGAAGGGACACACACACAGCAGTACAAAGGTCAGACATGCTGGGCAATACTCACTATTTGAAAATGTTACCAAAAAAAATATCACAGTTTCGATAGTTCTGAGGAAAAAAAATTAGCAAATTTGCAACAAAACTGTTAAGTAATTAAAGCAAGACACTTCACACATGAACTTAAACTGCTAATTAAATCCCCCCTGCTTAATTGACTAGATTTGCATATCATTCAGTGAGGAATGGGAATGGCTCGGGCATTACACAAGCCCTTCCTTGTACAGAAGACAGCTAAGAAATAAACCAAGAGTAATAGGAAAAAGCAGTGTCAACTTTGGAAAGGAATAGAAGTTTTCAACTAACAGCATCAAAACATGGCAACTAATTCCGAGCAGTTGCTATTTTAACAGTAATATTCATTTCTGCAAGATCAACTAGAGTCAAGGAAAACATGCAAAGATCTGCCATCGGCATTGCTAACAAATGACCAAAAGTGCAGAGGACAAAACCAGTCCTCCAAAGTCTGCCCCAAGGATGCCCAATAAATATCACTGCCTTCCATACTTTTTGCATCACTGCAACTTTTTCATCTGATCCTCAATGGAGAAACATCAATGCAGAAAAAAGAAACAGCTTCAGCCCTCCACTCACCATTTGTTGCACAGACTTTACTGCTCCCAACTGAAGCAACGTTATGGTAACACTGGAACAACTACGTTACTTTTTTCTTTTGCTAAATATTTATTTGGCTCAGTAGGAGAAACGTAACTGAAATCAAATTACACACAGCTGATACTGATGTGAAGGACCAAAGAACGGTGGCCATCCCTCAATTCCAACCTTAGGGAAGCATACATCACAACAGACATCTGTGAGCTCGTGACTGCTGTGGAGGTTGGTACCACCTCAGTTCATTGCGTGCTCCGTTCACAGGGACCTACCATAAGGAGACATTTATTTCTTTCCTTCAGCTGGAATTAAAAAAAAAGTTCCACCTTTATCTCATTTTTAAAAGGTTTCTCCCCAACAAAGCCAGCAACTCCTCTGGCAGCCCGGGACACGGATGGTTTTGTTAAATAGGTTTCCATGTGTTTTTTGTTGTTTTTTTCCCCCAGTTCATTGCGCTTTGCATATGAAACAGGACATCTCCCCGCCCTCCTCCCCCATCCCCTCCTAATCCAGAAGGGACCTCACTTCCTCCCTCTTGAACAAGCAGCTCATTCAGCAAAAGGGAAATCCCAAGATGCACTCGGGCTGAAAGCCTACAGAAGGAGCTTGGAGGGGGAAAAAAGAACACAAACAAACAGAACCCCTCCACCCCACCAAAAGTGAGACATGTGTCCCAAACAGCACGAAGAGCAACTGAGCTGCTCGCTGCGAATTCACTCCTGCAAAGCACTCCTTCAGGACACGGCTCTGCCACCCCAGTTTCTTAAAAGCTTTCCATGGTAGCAATTCAGTTTTGGTCCTACCGTAACACAGCCCAAAGGAGAAAACCAGACTGTGAAATGCCAAACAAAAACCTCTCCACCAAAACCAAAAGGACGGGAAGCCAGTTCAGCCAATCTGCATGGCTACTGAAGCAGACTTTGGAGGGGGAATTTGGAGCAACCCAGTTCTTACTTCGCAATTATCATTATTTTTTTAAAGAAAATTTAAAAAATATAGATACTTTATTTTTAAGAAGTTTGTCCACACATCTCTCTGTTTTCCTGGGACCCAATGCTCACTTTGTGGTATGTGAACCATCTGCACATCAAGTAACAAGTCTGAAGGGAGGCTAGTAAGGACAAGAGCTTAATTCATGAAAAACTCTCACACAAAAAAATACAGCAACATAAATGTAAGGGTTTTCACATCTGTCATGATGAGATCCAGCTGCTCTGTAAGGAGAGCATGAATGAGCATCCCTCTCAGAAACAAAGAAAGAAATGAAGTTTGATTCGCGTGAATCGACTGAAATCAAATCAAGTTGCAACAAGAGAAAGCTGCACTGATAAATTCGTCCAGTTAATGAGGACAACTTGGATAAATTCCTACATTTTCACGTGGCAAATCTCCGTGCAATGTGACCCTCACAGTATGACCAAAGCACTCACCATCACACTCAGGGTCTTCTGAAGAAGCTCCTGCTTCCTTCATTTACTTGAATCACTTCCTGGCATGGTTTGCACAGCACACAGCTATACTGACGTCATGTGTTACTCTCACTGCACACCGTGCAAATAAGCTGATTAAAGACCCTCGAGGTCTAGACCAGAGTAACTTTAGATGTTATCTTCTGTACAATAGCAGAAGTTGAACGTCGCCCACGTGCTTACAATACATCTGCAGTAACAGCACTCAGGGATGTAACAGTGCTTGCACGCTGCTCAGTGTCGAGACCAGGGTTAAGATGCTCCTGCCATAACTCCTGTGCGTTCTGTCCCTTCCAGGCAGCACTAACACAGCTTCTCCTACAGCTACACGTGAACTGAGGAAGCTTTACAAAGTACACCAAAATGAATTTATTTGCAGTTTTGGTCTGGTTGATTTCTTATAATTAACATGTGGGTTATCCTCTTGTTCACAGAATTAGAAGTTATTGTCAGAAAAGAACCCTCAGCTGGGAACACAGATGGGACAATGACCAGGCTGGCCTAACAGTGATCTGCTCAACGTGTGAGAGCACAGCTCACACTGCAGCTCTTTCCCACTCCTCCAGTGCAGCATTCATGTGTCACAATACTAGGAAAAAGATATGTAACATTTTTCATCCTGAGCACTGAACTTCTATACTCCAAATAAAATAAAGAGGAGCGTGACAATCTGTACAAATGCAAATGTCCCAAATGCCAAGACTAACATTTCTAAAACCTAATTCAACTCTTTCATTTCTTAGCTGCAGGCCGTTTACTGCCACTCCTTTTTTCCACCCAAACAAAAGACGAAAGGGATGACTCAAAGCAACTTGAATTTCAAGCTAAAGCCACAAAGCACTGAATGCCTGATCTTTAATATTAAACAGGTGTGCAGATGATATTCATTCAAGTCTCATCATGGCTAGGTTAATTCAAAAAAAAAAAAAGACCAAATGTACCTAAAAGACACGGGTTGGTTAACGCTGTAAGTAACACTGCAAGTGACATGGGAACAAGGAAACATCAATAATGGACACAATGCTGCAGGCTCTCCCAGCAGCTCCAACCCCGCTCTGAGCGCATGTAGCGAACAGAGTATTGCTAAGTCATACCAGCATGGGTGAGAATCCGCTCCCACTGAATTAACTGAAACTGCTAGTGGGGAGTTCAGAAAGGGGAACCATTCAGTAAATTAATTAATTAATTTTAAAACTTCCAGGAAACTCCATTATCTTCCAACTCCGCTCAGTTTATCAACTGTGGAGTGACAGGATTTTAGAAGCTTGGAATTCTTCAATAACAGCAGTGTAAATTGGAAATCTAGAACACCAAGGTTCTAGGTTACTGGAATCAGACCACACTGCAGCCTTAGCATTGGCTGTTTTCTGTCCTATTACTCTGCAGCTATAAATACATAAAAACTATCTGTGTTATTCCAGAGGTTTCTTTTTTGCTTATTTGTCAAATCAAATAGTAGACCTAGCCAAAGTTAATATTTAGAGGGTTTTTTTTTTTTTGCTTTTTTTTTTAATTATTTGAAGTAATTTGCTGCCTGTTATTGGTACTACTACAGTCCCTGTTTTAGCAAGCAGCAGGATCCCTGTGCAACCGATAGACTTTAATACTCAACAGAATTAATTTGGTTAGCTGCATCCTGAAAAAAGCATCAACAAGCATTATGCACTCAGTCCAAGACACTCAGCACTCCGCTATTACATAATGGCAGCAAGGACCGTCCCCATCCCATTCCTGCAATCTGATCTGCATGGGCAGCTCTTCAGATCTGTGCAGCTCCCCACTGAAAGCGATGAGGGCTGCACGCAGGGGTCAGTGCCAGATTTGGGGCTGCAGGGCCGGTCACACAGCCGCACACAGAAGCTCACGTTAAGCCAAGAGGTTACTTTGGCCTCCTGACAGTCAATGTCCACACATGAGCAGAGCTGTTTTCTTCTCCTGCATGAAGTGTTACAAAACAGCTTAACTGTGCTGAAAACCAGCAGCAGAGCTTTTGCTAAATGGTCAGAGATCACTGGGAGCAGCATTACAGAAATATTTTAGACTCTCGTCTTCGCTATCAGAATTGGGAAGTTTTACTGTCCTTGTTTTCTGTTTAATGGTAACAAAGGCATCATCTTCTTATAAAAGGAGAAAAGTAAAGACAGAAAACAGGTGTTACTGTTTCTGATTTTAACAGTATCATTGGCACCTATAACTTTTTTTTTTTCTTTTTGCAAATATGCATCAAAACTCTGCAGCTCCCTCCCCAGAAGCTCCCAAGCTGTGTGCCTGGTGCCTGCACCTGGGTAAGCCAGACCTGCACAGACCTTGCAGTAGGCAGAAGGGGCTCCAAAAAAAATGCGGGTTATGGCACTGGAAGGATAGGAAATGTTTTTCTTCCAACCCTAACAGATGTTGTCCAATTAAGGATGCAAATAAATCACCCTCTGCATTGTGAGTCAGAAAACACATACATAAAAGCTCTCTAAATACATTTCAGTTTAAACTTGCATAATTCTCCCAGCGGAGAAATCATCTTAAACTTATGTAATCCTTCGAAAGAGACATTATTACAGACAACTCCGTGCCACTAAGAAACAAAGAAGACATCTCTAGAAAAGAGGTGCACCCACACAATTGATTATATGCATGCAGAGGAGCAGGGGGAAGGCTGGAAGAGCAAAGCCCAGAGCCTGCTGCTTCCACAGAGACTGAGCTGTAACCCAGCTCAAGGAGCTGCTCCCCTTTCACCAGCCAGAACTGTCTGTTATACTTAACCCAGACTTCCTAACACTTGATAACCTGTCTGCTATTTCAATGCCCTTACTCAACATTTCAGACAGACATTACACAAACTGGCTGGTGAAAAGGGTTGAGAAACCAACAAGCAATCCAAGTCAATGACCTTATTCTATAAAACGATGCCACTGGCTGAATGGAGGATGAACAAAGCACAGGGGTACGCGTCCTCTGAACCTTCCCTAGAACAACTTAAGACAAGCTGCAGTCTCCATCTTGTTTTTATGTTGCTGCTGGCTTTTAATCATTAAAACCCAAGCAATTCTTGTGCTTCCAATTCAAAGATGTTCACGCCAAAGCAGAAACAGTTGTGATTTAAAAAAAATAAGTCACATTTTCTATGAAGCATATGCAAAGGTAACTGCATATCAATCAATAAGCAACAAAGCCAGGAACCAGGTTATCGATCAGCTCCTCTGCTGTTTATCTCCAGTACCACAGAATGATGCTGCAGTTTCTACACATGCACAGAATCTCTGCCCACATGCACGTTACCCCTGACTCTAAGCAGAGCTATTTAAACAGCCAGAACACTGCTTGACACATGCAAGTGTAGCAGAACACGTCTCATGCCAACAATAATCCCAACACGCAGCACAACAGGTTGTTTTAACACGCACCCAGTGCTCAGAGCAACCCAAATACAAGTGAGAGCAACCAATCCTCAGGTGGAGCCAATGATAAAAGACCCACAGGCAGGAATTCCCACTGCCTCCCAGAAGAGCTCTGCGCACCAAACGCTGGCAGGATCAGGACCTGAATTTGTACCTGTTTTTGCTACCTCACCCAACCAAAGGTCAAAGCAACAATTTGAGTTGAGTGCACAGGGGCCGCTGTGTCAGCCAGCACGTTTGCCCAATATGGGCAAACTGAGGCATGTTCAAAGAGCTGCACCTGATGCAATTTTGAGGCCAAGTTTATAGTCCTCAAACTTGCATCAAGGAAAATAAAGCTGACCCTCATTTCAGCTTTAGAGATCTCGAAGGCAGTAGAAAAAATAAACTAAAAAATAAAGACTGACGAATCCTAAATACGGGAAAAAGAAAAAGCCCAACCTGATAGATACCTACAGCAACTTGAAAGCACAGTCTTACACATGTGAGCAGCAAACAAAACCTTTTCAGTCTGAAGCCAGGAACCAGTTTGCAGCTCAGGAACCACCGCTCTGTTCAGTACAGTCGGCCAGGATCAGAGCATCACCAAAACAACACAGCAGCACGAAGCTACAGGCTCACAATCACCTTCAGCACAGGCCATGAATGCTGGGTCTCACCACAAACTCACCAAATCTACCCTGTGTTGGCATCACTGTACCCTGGCTCAGAATCTGTTGCTCAACCCCGTGGCTGCCTGCACTGCCAGGCAAGGCACAGGAAGGAGCCTGATCCATAGACAGCTCTCTGCGGTTTGTGGGTGAACTGGTTCCAATTACTGAGCTGCTGATTGCTGTAGTGAGAACTGCAGAACCAGCCCAGAACAACCCGAGATGAATTTCTACAGTGGCAACGAAGACAACGAAACGTGAAAAGCATAAGACTAGACAAGGTGTATATAAGGGAGCAATGGAATGGAGAACATCCATTCGGAGCAATCCTGCTTCTTCATAATTATTTTGCAAAGAAAAAACATTACAACAGCTTGTTTCCCACTCCCCAGAATGACAAATACTGACTACGTTAGAAATTGAGCAGAACAGCATTAAAAATAAAAATGTGGTGCCTATTTATTATTAACACATATATTATAATTGACAAATTTAAAAGAAAAGTGTGTTATATTACTACATTTTAAAGTAATGCTTCCTTTATGTGAAAATCAATTTGATTTAAGTGCTCTATGGCCACTCAGATGAAATAGATCAGCTGAGTAATTGATAATATTCTACTGATAGATTCCCTACAACTCGGATTGAGTTACTTTGTCTGTGTGTTCTTCCAAGAGCCTCCTGTTGGACGTAGCGACTCTTCCATCAGAGCTCCCTCTAAATAAAAATGACTCTGGAGTTCAGTGTTGTGGGGTTGTTTCTTTGTTTTTGTTTTTTTAAATTTAATCAAGCTTTCTGGGTCCAAGTGCTTTGCATTGAGACACATTCCTAGTATGATGGCAAAGCAGTTGGGCTGGCTGAGCCAGCAGGGTGAATTCCAACCACCAGCTATCCCCAGAGCCAGCCCACTGCTCACTGCAGTCAGCACAGGGAACCCCTGACCTTCAGCAACACATGCTGGCTAACAGACAAACCTGACGTGAACTTTCAGTCAGAACAGATGACAGACCTTCCTCAAATCCCCAAGCTTTGCTCAGCCTCAAGCACTCAGACGCAGCCCCCAAGCTCCCCGTCGCAGCAGTGCCAAGCGAGGTGTATTTAAGGTACCAGCAGCTGCCAGGATTTCACCCGCTGCATTGTCTAGACATGCTCTGAGCAGCCTCGCACAGACGCCTCCAGATGCTTTTACAACACTGGTGTCAACACTCATCTCAGCAAATAAAAGCACACCCTCATCGGTCAGCCAGCTCCAGCCAGTGATATCCGTGTTCATCTCCTGGCAGCCGCACCAGGTGTTACAGGCTCTGAGCACATCCAAAAAACACACTGTTTTTACATGCATCTTCAAAGCACGCTACTGTTTTGGGCAGAACATCCACCCAAGCCCAAAACTACAGCAATGGAGAAGCAAGTGAGACAGCCCAGACAGTGAAAGGAGCAGCAGACGTTCTAATATTTTAGGCAGTGATTTTCTAAAGAAGAGATTTTCTATAATTCCCTCCCTAATTCAGTAGGACTGAACTCAAGAAACTGTTAATTTTGGGGCGAGAGAGGCCACAGCTGACTCAACATCTCTACACTGCTATGTGCAGCACACTCTTTGTCTCGCACACATGCACGTACCTGCTCGATCTCAACATCTGTAAAACTGTTTGTACTCTTGGGAGAAAAATGCTGACGTCTGCTCAAACAGTGACACCTCCTCAGTGCTGCAGGACTGTGCTCAAGGTTGGCATCCTTTTTCAAGTCCTATTGCTAAGCTGTACAATGACTCCAAGTTTAAATCACTCCTTGCAAGCTTCAACATTTTTGTTATAGTCTTCAAAATTGTTACTGGATAATTCTTAATATAATTCTTAAACATTAGGCAAGTGAACAAATTACTTCTTTGCTGCATGGAAAAACACCTGAAGCAACAGTTCTCAGGCAACATTTTTAACAGTATTTGTTGAGGCAGTTTGTACAGAATAAATCCAGCTGTCTGAACACCAATACCTGCAAAAAAATACCAGAATCCCTCTGCTCTACACACTATGGGATACATACCATTAACAACTCAAGAAGTTTACTACTGCTAGAAGGCAGGACTTTGAAATACACAAAGATATGCATTTAAGATTTACTACTGCAACATTTCAAGTGGGCACAAAATGCAGCGTAGCAACCACCACACAGCAACTAAAAGGCCACAGCTCCCTTAGAACTCACTCAGTCCCCCCGTTTCACTTCCAGCAGTTTCTGTTCTTTGATTTGGCTGCACACTTGACCTGGCTAAACCTCACTCCAGCTGAGAAAGCTGCATGTTGTGGCAGCGCTGGGCTGGGAGGCATTGTGAAATGAAGTGGGAGGCCTTACGTGCTTGGTTGTGTGTCAGTATCAGAATGTTGCTTCTAGCTTCCAGCTACTTCATAGAAGTGCTGCTGGGACATGAACCGTGGGAACACGGCGGTGCCTGCATGTGTGGGTGTGTTCACACATGTGCAAGGGAAGCTCTTGTATTTTCTGAGTGTCTGATCATACACAGTTTTGCTAAAAATACAGATGTCTGGCACACAGGTAGGAGATATGAAAGCGCTGTCAAACGTTGCTCAGTTCAATATTTAAAAAAAAAAGTTCAAAAGAGACAGAGCCAAACGCACCCTCCTTTACTGGAAACAGCAACCAAAGAGCCTTCAGGCCTGCTTTTTGAACTAATCCAATTGTAGGAGACATGCTGATGTTAAAAAGCAGTGATGTATTGCACTAAAGAGGAAAGAGAATATGATAGATGTACCAAGGCCCTATCTGTACCAGCAAGTGAACACAACAAGCACCAGCAGCTGAGCTCAAGAAAAGTGCATTGGCACTGCTGATGCATTTCCAGGACCCTGTTTTGCAACCCCGTCAGGTTACTCACATTGTGAATCTCTCTAAATTCCCCCAGCACGTTACAGCTGTGCTCCATGGCAGTAAAGGCAGACGCAATGTGTGACAGGCAGGGAGGGAGGACACCCACAAAAGTAAGAGTAGTGCTGGTACGTGGGGACTCTGAAAGCCCAGGCAGAGATCACAGCTGAGAAACCGCATCAGCACACGAGAAAGTGGAAACCCAGCAAAGGATACAAAGGAAAACTGAGAGCTTACAATATGGCCCACAACAGAAAGAGCTTCAGGAAGTGGCAGGAAGGTGAAGGAGCTTATGGGAAGTAAATCATTTATCCACGGATTAACAGGGAGGATATAACAATCTGATTTTTAAAAGAGGGTAAGGAAAGTGGCTGAGCCACCTACGGATGGTTCCCCTCTGCTGGGGCTCTCGTCACAACTCATCCCAGCTTTGGTTAGGACCCTTTGCTGACTTCACTGCACTACAGATGTAGATTAAAGCTGCTTCTGCAAGCGGCAAGACCAGAAAAAGCTCATCTGGTTCAACCAACCATGCTGAGAGACAATGTATCTATGTATCTATTTCTCAGTACAGATAAATAGATGGATAGATATGCACAATGGCTGCTCGATGCAAATACATGGTGGGAAGTAAGCATCTAGGCAAAGCTATGCCTTGTAGCAGTGCTTTAAAACCACCCAACAGAGGGGGGGCTGGGGAAGGAAAAAAGGCAGTTTGGCCAGTATGCCAAATCTGCAGTGGGGGCTCATGCCAGCCCAGCTCCTGCATTTAGAAGTCAATCCCTTAAAAGGCAGAGCTGTGCTAGCAAAAGCCTACATACCTCATCACAGAAACCTCACGAAGACACAAAATGGTCTAAAAACTCACTGCTTCTTAACCAGCCACAGCAAAGGGCAGCTGCATCCCAAGCTGCAACGCACTGGCAGAACCCAGGGAAAGCACAACACTGTACAACATACACAAATTAATCGGGAAAATTATTTTAGAAAGCCTCTTGCACATAGAAGACAGCATCTGACACAGCATTATGGCATACAACACACACAGACACCTCTGCATAAAGCAGAACAAAGCAACACAGAGATCTACATCAAAAAGGAAGACCACCACAAAGACACATATGCTTCACCCTTTCATCCACAGAGACAGACAGACACAGAGCCCAGCAGACACACACAACCCACACAGAGACTGACAGCGATTAACAGTAACACACAGAGGCAGACACAGGATCATCCTTTCATTTCCTTACTAGGCATCTAAACTTTACTCCAGTGTTACTTGCCCCTGGCCACAGTCTACCAACCTTACAGCCTGATTAAATCTCGCCGTAATTATCCACACACTCTGCTAGCGCAAATGACCTTAGCATATGATATCCGTTGGCTAAACCCTATGGAAAAAGACTACAGAAAAAGGAAGGATAATCGTTCAAAACTCCACCAGTGATGTCAGGGCCTCGTGAAGAGTGTGCCACATGAATAAGAGCCGAGAAGACAACTCGAGAGCCTGGAAACTCAAAGGCGTCCTGCACAGGATGTGTGCTATCCTGTCATCTGAGCACACACAACCACACCGTCCTTCCCACTCCCAAGTGAACCTACACAGGACACTTTTAACATTTTATTCCGACACTTTTGCAAAATTGTTTCAAAAACACCCAGTTATGATTTTCTTGTCTAATTTTTGGCGTCTCCTGCTAGGTACTATCAGATACCCTGAAGTCACTCTCTAAGAAGAGCTGCAAGCAAATGTTGGAGGGCAGGCGGAAAAGAGTGCTTGCCATGTTCTGAGCCAGGACTGCTAAGGGGTCACCACAAGTGTAAGGCAATGCCAAAACTTTGCAGTCTTGTCTCGTTCTCCACCCGCGTCCTCACCTGGGGCACCGGATAAATCACACAACAGAAAGTGCCATAAGAGCCTTGTAAGAAAAGAAATGCAGACCTCTAAAAGCGTTCATTTAAATCACACTGTGGAAATGACCAACCCAGGCGCACAATCTCCTCCCAGAAGGAAGAAAGTGGGGATTCTTTTATTTAGTTTCCCAGAGCACGCCCAAGAAAATTCACCGCGCAGGCTGAAAGACGTCTCCGCCGCCGGAGCCCTTTTCTCCTCTCGCAGACATTCATGCGCATCTTCCCCAGCATCCCCTTAGCACATGACTGACGGAGAATAGACAAGCCATTAAAAACACATCCACCTCCAGCCACGGAGATAATGGGGCTCATTACAGCCCCGCTTTGTCACAGCGGCTCTGACACTCCGGCTGGAGGAAAGAGGGAGGGGACAAGGACCGAAACGGGGGTAAGCAGAAGAGCAGGGGAGAAACTGGACTTGGAGAGAGAGAATCCTAGAGGCAGAAACGCGGAGCCCAACCAAACGGATTGGCCAGGCCCCTCGGGCCAGCTGGACTGCCTGCTGCACTGCGTGCGGGGGGCTGAAAACCTCCCTGGTTTGCTTTTTGTTGTTTAATAAAAGCCATATTTAGTCTGACCGTGTATCTGCACGTCTAAACAGGTATTTGGGAAGTTAACCAAGAATTTCACCTAACATTCTCAGAAGGCTTTCGAAGTTCCTTTTCTTTTTATGTGATTGCCCTTCCGCTCCAGACACACAAAACCGAAGAAAACTTCCAAGATCTCTGATGGAGGAGGCAGAATCCGCCCCCAAACCTGCAGGCCAGACTGCTCCGGTTTGCTTTCACCTCCCTCCGGGGGGCTGAGAAGGGGCAGAAGCTGCCCCCCCCCCCCGCTGCCCACCCGTGGCACCGCGCCTTTCGCCCACACAGCGGGAATGGCGGGGCCTGCAGGCAGCCCAGGCTGAAAGAAGAACACCGGGCACCTGGAAATACGCTCGGGCTGTCCGGCCTCGGGACAGCGGGGCACAACGCAGCGAGCTGCTGCAGCTGGCCCTTCAGATCCATTCACTGAACGTACACATAATCCGATATACAAAAGCCTGTCTTGCTGGGATCTGGGATCCCCTAAAAGCAGAGACTTCTCTGCTCCCATTCTGCACTTCACTGAACACCAGTAACCTGCATCGCTGTCAGGAATTTTCTCAGCAGCCACATTTTATTCCAGCTCAAGCATTTAAACGGCTCAGCCCCTGCCTCCATCCCTGGAGGCATGCAGTCGAAAAGAAAATTGCATGCATTTGTGTCTGGGGCAATCAGAGTTATTTTCCCCTCCTTTCTTCCTCGTCTTGACCTCCAGTGAAGCTCCTGGCACCCCAAATCACTTCCTGCTGAAATGGGGCAGCGTGATGGGTTTCAAAGATCAGGTTCCGTGTACAACACGATATACAAACATATATATAGTATCACTGAACTCCAGCTCCTGTGCTCAGAACGCAACGAGAGGAAAAAGGAAAAAAAGGAGCCATGTCGAACGCTGGTCGTCTGCATGAACGCACACGTGGTGAGAATTAAGAATGCGATTAGATTGCTAAACGACTCTAAAAGGAAAACAGTTGGTAACAAATTGAGTACATCTATGGACGTCATCGAAAATCCCTCTTCTCTTTCTCTCCCCCCTACTCCTTCTTAAAATAAGAATTTAAGGCATCACTTACCCTGGGGGCTTTCCTCTTGTATTTGTTGTTATAGTCAAATTTTTCTTTCATTTCATCTAAGAGCTGGCCCAGCCTAGCTTTCTCCTCTTTCCCAGTGTAATCCTGGCTGAGGAGGATGTAGGACCTCCAGTTTGCAGAGTCAAAGCCCCAGTGGCAAGTCCTGTTTTCCAAGGATTTGTGAGAGTGGACCACAAATTTGTGAGGCGGGTACATGAGCCTGCAGTCCAAGCACTGGATGCAGGCTGCGCTGGGGTTACTGTAAAGCTCTGGTACCAGGAGTCCCTTACACTTCCCAAAGCACTCATGGTACACCTTGAAGCTCTTCTCTGTAAGCTCCAGCTCGATCGTGCTAGAGAATTCCTTCTTGCAGTGGGGAGGATAGGTGCCACCGTAAAGCAAGGCATTACAAAGCCTCTCAGCATCAGTTTTAGTGATCAGCCCGCAAGAGGGGGCAGAGAAGGGCAAGATGCCCATGACTTTGAGGATCTCCAGCTGGTCAGCGGTGCATCTGGAGCAGTAAATGTGTAGCTCATCGCACACCGAATTGATCTGCTGCAGGGAGAAGTCCCTGAGCACCGAGTTCAGGATCTGGGGCAAGCAAAGGCGCTTCTCCCCACCCACCACGAAGCAGGAGATGGTTTCCCCTTCCAGGATGGTCTCGCACCTCTCAGTGGATCTGTCCGAGGGCATGAAGAATGGACCAGGCATCACTGGGGGGGGCTGGATAGGGGGCAGATGCAGCACAGGTTCCGCCGGGTCTTTGCCATTGTCTTTCTTGTACATCTCCTGTGCCCATCGCGCTGAGAAAGCAGCAGGGCCACCCAGGGAGCTCATAGAGCTCAGATGAAACTGTTCCAAGGTCTTCTGCAGTCCTGGATGAGGCTGGAAGCTGCTTCTACTTACAGTCTCCATTTTTTAGTTTCTATTCCCAAAACAAACAACAAAAATCCCCAGTTATCTTCCACGCTGGTACAAATCCACTTAAGGGATTTTTTCTTTTTTTAAACAAAACAACCACCCACCCTTGTTTTCTCCCCTTCCCACTCAGGTTTAGCAATCCACAGACGGCGAGGAAATAAATCCTTCTCGGACGCGTCTCTTTCTCCTTTCCGTTCTGTCGCTCCGTCACAATCTCTCGCCGTGCCCGGCCCCGACGCCGCCCGGCCGGAGCGCAGAGTCACGTCGAAGCGAGGTCCTCATCCGAGCCGGCGGCCGCAGGCAGCGCGCACTGCCAGCCCCGGAACGCCGGTCCGAACCGCGCTCCGGACACCGCGGGTTAAATACGCGCTGGCGGCTGCTGCTTCTCTGCAGCGATCCCGCTCGTGTCCATATCCACCAGGAAGAAGGAGCGGGGGAGGAAAGTAAAAAGCGGGAGGAGGAAGGCGGCTCGGTGCGGGGAAGGAGCAACGCGGAATAGAATTAAAAGGCCCCAATCTCCGACACTTCCAAAGCGGCGCGGGGCTGCGGGCGGGCTGCCTTCCCCGCGCGGTCCCTTCGCTCGATCCGGGCGGGCTCCCCGGCGCCGCGCTCCCCTTTCTTCCTTTCTTCCTCTCGCTCTCAGCGTGCCGTGGGGAGCCGCGGTAACAGCGCGCACATCCTCCCAGCTCCTCTTTCCAGCAGAGACTGAGAGTGCCTGAGAGCTGAGCTAATGCGGGCTGGCTCAGCCTCCCTCACTCCTCCTCCTCCTCCCCCCTTCTGTTTGTTGGTGTCTGCCTCAGTCATTGAATCCCGGCCAAGAATGTGACCAACTCCCCAGGCCGGGCTCTTCCAGGAACAGCGGCCGCCTCCCCCCTCCCGCGCGGCTGCTGCACGGGCAGGCGCAGCTCAGCCTGGGGCGGCCGCGCCGGGGGGAGGGAGAACTGCTGGGTTCACAGAGCGGCGCGCCGCGAAGGAGGGGCGGGAGCGCGCGGGCTCGTTCCTCTCGTCGTTTTATTTCTGGACAACAGTTAAAAAAAATAAATAAAGGGAACAAACGGCAGCGCGCGTATCCAGCGCGCACGCGAAGCGCGAGAGCACCACCTAAGCCCCGCCGCCGCTAAACCTACTTGCGGCAAGCGAGTTTAACGCGGAGGCGCAGCAGCGGCGATGCCACACGTGCAAGCAGCGCAGCGCGGGGTCCGGCGCCAGCCGCGCTCCGCGCTCACGCGGCGAGCACCGGGCGTGGAGCCGCCGCCACAGCGCGGGGGCGGCGCGCTCGGCTCCCGGGGGCCGCCAGCCGCGACCCGGGGGCCGCCGGCGCAGCTCCGGGTGAGGCGGTCACCGCTGCGCCAAATGGCGGCGCCCGGAGGGCCGCGGTCGGGCCGAAGCCGCGGTTCCGCGCAGGGAACGGCGCCCCCTGCTGGCAGCCCGCGGAACGCAGCCGGAGCGCCGCCCCAGCGCCCGCTCGTCCTCTCTTACACGGCCCGAGGGAGCAGAACGGCTGGAGCGTTCCGACTAACGCTGAAATACAGACGTAAAACACACGCCCGACAGCTTAGCTCTGTTACCAACGAACCTCACGCTAAAAGAAAAGGCTGGAAAGCAGTTCCACGTACACACAACTAAGATATTTCTGATGCAAGAGCGACTTGAAGCACTGCTCATAGCCTTGCTTCGTGATGCAGTGAGCGCCTGCTCTCCAATGGAAGAGCTCTACCACCGTGGTATAAATGAAGATAAACCCCAGTAAACTAAAAAAGTGAAGCAAATCCATGGTCTTCCAAACAATTACAAGAGCAAACAAAAAACCTCACCAAACCAAACAGGCTGAGGTTCAGCCAGGATCGATGCGGGCAAGGATCGCACCGAGCTCAGACACTATTTGTGTTCCTGTGCCCTGAAGTCCCCTTCAAAGGGAAAAAGGTGTCACAGCTCCGAGCCCAGCACTGCCTCACACAGGAGCCCAGTGCCAGCTGCAAGCATCACAGAGCAGCAGCGAGTAGGGAGGAACCACGCACCATCAGCTGTGTCTCCACACCCCAAGTGCAGAGAACTCCAGGTTGGTGCTTGCACACAGCAACAGATGCCCCATTAGGGATATGGCATCCAAAAGGGTTTCTATCTGAAGTACTCAGAGCAGCTAATTCATGCCCTACATGGATTTGTTTCAGTCTTTGTTGTTGTTTTAAACTCACTGAAATATAAACACGCAGATAGACCCAAACATCAAGTATAGGGAATCCAGTTGTGCTAGGAGTAAAATTACTGTTTGCAGGAAGTCTGCTTAGTAATGGGAAAGCCTCTTAGTTCTGGGTGCTGGGTTTTTTTGCACTCCTTTACACTTCAGGAAGAAAGGACAGTAGTAACTGCAGCTCATTTTAGGTGTTGGGTTGTTGGTTTTTTTCCTCTCCAAATGACTCTTTAATGCAAGTAAGTTACTGAATCAAGCAACAGATGAGTGATTAATTAATGGGGGTGTGATCCATAAATGGAATTCCTGAAGCAGAGGGGACTACCAAAAAGGCAGGAAGGATGGTCTGGTGGTTAAGACTAAACTCAGGACATCTGGGGTCCATTCCCAGGTCTCCCACAGACTTCCTGCTGCCTTGGGCAAGTTGCTCAGTTCCTGCGTGCCTCAGTTTCTATGTCTGCTGCTCTCAGATGGTAACTGATTAAGGGAGCAGCTTCTGAACCTAAATCCATAAAGCAACAGAAACCAGTTTGCAAACCAAGCAGTAACAGCAAAGCTTGTATTTCCTCGTACCCCAGACTTTGCAGGACTACAAAGTGGGGCAGAAGGGGGGAGCAATGAGCTCTGTCACCAGGGATTAAGGTGGCAATGCTCTCTGAAGCCTCTGCCACCCCGATGATGGATTATGAGTGCTGTGCATCTTAAAATCCTATTAATCTTTCCCCCAGTAACTGTTTGCCTTGCTTCAGCTCCAAACCCCTATAGCTGAAGAAAGGAGAAGGAAAAAATATCTCAGAGAAGGGCCCCAACACCACACTGTTTTTCTCACTCTCTCCCTCTTCTCCTCCCCCTCTCCATTGGCTTCAAGGCCAACAGCTCCTGGAACACAAACACTTGTAAACTTCTGAACCACACAGCCCTGTGGTGGGTGGGTGTTTGCTCCCTGCCTGCCAGTTCCAATCCACCCACAGATTCCAAAGGCCCAGAACAAAAAGCAGACTCCATTTTCCATATTTAACAGGCAGTTCACTTCCCCCCACACCTCCACATTGCCTTCGTTTTGAAGAACTCAATGCTTCTCACGAGTATCTTGTCCCACCCTCTACATGTTTCCAGAGTACAGCACACCATGTTTATGTATACTTTTTACACGCTCACATGAGAGGTATTTTCTAAACAAATCCACCACAGTCCCCCTGTGGTTTTAGATGTCTACTTAGGAAGACCTGGGGACTGTAGAGGACAGCGTTGCAAATTGCAGCTGTTGACAAACTGTTTGGGAAGAACCAGTTGTGAAGAAGGAAAGAAAGTGAAAAAGGAAAGCATTTGTACAAATGTGACGCATCAAAACTCCTACTGTAGCTTATGTTAGATGGCAAATTCATTAAAGCAGCAAGTATCTAATTTCTCCATGTTTGCGTTGTACATACTTAGTTCTAATTGTGACACACAGCTACTAAAGTAAGACCATTTCTATGCAGCTAGGATATTATTTCCTCCCCTCCTCTCCTTCAGAGAGCCTCCACAAAAGGGGAGTCTTTCCACTGATATTTCCCTTACAGTGGAACAGGGGAATGCCAAACTATCCACAACCTGCAGAATAGGTTTCATACGCTCTGCTGACAAAGAAATATCCAAGATTCATGCAGTCTTTCTCAACTTTGTGTTTTGTTGTTTTGTTTTTTTTAAATCAACAGATTCAGCTCACAGAAAATTATTTCACAAATGCACATCAGCTTTTTACCTTTTTAGCAAGAACAGATGTTTAAACATTAGTTTTTAAAAAGAGACCACATTTTGTTGCTGTGTTTCTCCTAGAAATGCACTGAAATAAGAGAATTTTAAAACATCAAGAAGTCACAAGAAAAAAAAAAAATCACAAATCAATGACATCAAGAAAAAATTCACTGTCTGAGAAGGGCAGCATTAGATTCACATCAAAACAGGATTTTCTCTCCCTTTTTTTTTTTCTAATTAATGGAAAAAATAACCATGCAACCTCTTTCAGGCCTGAGCTTAATGAAACAGCTGGGACTTCTATGGTATTCACCACATACCAGGTCCCACCATTTTCTAGGTAAACCTTGGAATGCTGCATAGCAAAATTCTCTCCTTACATTATACTTCATACAGACTGATTACAGGCTTGACTTGTGTTCTGACAGCTTATTTACAACGTACAGCGCAAGGGAGGGCAATGATATTGCTTTCTACCAAGACACAAACACATTCATAAAGGTATTCATGAGAATACAGTTTAGATGATACATGAACAAGCGACTCACCCTTTGTGAAGGTCAGTGAAGTCCCAAGAAGGGGCAACCTCTAAATGGAGATCCTACTCCCTCAGCTGCTAACCCTTAAACGAGAGTGAGGAGGGGTGGATCCAGGGTTCATTACTTGCACCTGTGTGCCCTGGGTTAGCCACACCTTCTCACCTGGTACTCAATCACTGGTTCAAGCTGTGTCTGCACAATCCCCATACATGAGATTACTGTTAGATTTTACTGTGCTCCAAGTAGTGGCAAGATCCAGTCCAGCAGTGGTAAAAATGAAACTGGTAATTGTGAGACTGTATATGGGGAAGGTGGTTTATAGATAGATGTGTAAGTAGTGGCCACTCCGCAGAGGAAGACAAGTGTTTTGTCTCTCTCTGTAACCCAAGGTAGGAATGTTTGTACTTTGAACAAAGTAAAGAAAACAAAAGATCTTACCTTTCTCCCTTTTGGCATCCATGATCTGCATGCAGAATGCTGCTCCTCTCCTGGGTCTTGCTTCTCTTCTCTCTGCAGAACAGATTGGTTTAATATCTGTTCTTTTAGTTGATGACAGCTAATTACGTTACATTTTATGGGCTTAGTTCAGCTAACTGATCATGCTTTATCGTGTTCATAGCACCTTCTAACACCACTAGGCAGAGAATCCAGTATAAGACTCCAGTATATAAGACTCAGCTTTGTAGCTCAAGTTCAAAACTAACTTTTTTTTTTTTTTTTTTGTCCAGAAGTCCCTGGTCCTGGCCAGGAGAGCACGAGCACAGCACAGCAGGCTATTCAGAAAAGCTGTCTGGCTACTGAACTTAAGAACTGACTTAATTCTTCATGAAGTTTGACTAATGGGCATACAATCATCAAACATCCTAGGAAGTACAGGAGAGGGAAGAGGTTGTTAAAAGCACATGAAAGATTTCTCCATCTTTTAGAATTTTCTCACTCCCCGTTGCTACTGCCAACAAAAAAAAATAATTTACTGGAAAGTCAGACGCAGAGAAGGACACACAAGCTGGAACTCTTGGGATTCCCAAAGGAGCTTCACAGAACAGCCCTGGGTCGCTCAGGACTGCACAGGCATTTTATCATTTATATTGACACATAATCTTTCCTTTCTCAGCACACCCAGCAAACCACGTATATACAGCCAACAGAGAAAGAGATATAAAAACCAAGACAAAACCTTATTCCTATTAAAAAAAAAATAAAGTAAAAAAGCACTTAATTCAACTGTTACACAGTCACTGTCACTGCTCTGGGGAAAAAAAAATCAACACATTTCAGACAAAGTTCAGCGTAAGACTTATGCAAAGCACCTCGTCGAGTCTGTCCCCAAACAGCCGGTATCAAAGGAAACGAGCATGCCAACCTTGTGCTCCAGGAGCTGCTGATTAGCAAAGCCTCAGGTTTGAGCTTCACCGAAACAAAGTAGGTTAACTCCCCTCTCTTGCCCTCCTACATACACTCGATCATGCAGAGAAGCTGTGGGAATACTGATTTGATCTGCTGCAGCTGCTGTGATGAGTGGAAGGGTAACAGAGCTGGGTTCTACAGCTGCATGTACCAACTTGCACAATGGTACAATTAATAATGCTTCATTTCCATCTCACCTGAAACCCACATGCAACTTTAAGGCCAAACATTTCCTTCCCAATAGCCTATCGCATACTCTAAACATCTGCTTATCTTTTGGTAAGTTCTTCCATCTTTAAGATCGTTTCTCATCGTCACAGTATCCGTAGTTTGCAAATAATGTTTATATGCTAAAGTGCACCTTTCTCAGAAAGACTCTGTGCGACCTTATGTGCAAGCAGGGTTATCATAACTGCTTCTGACTGTAGTCTGTTTTCTTGCGTTCCTTGGTGTGTGTTTTCCAACAGCTTAAAATCCAAAACCATAGTGGGGAATGAGCCCCATAGTCTGCTTGAAATTTATGATATCTAACGTCTGTTGAAAAGTGATCTTCTATCTGCTGATCTGACACATGAACCTGCAATTTATTTTCAAGGCCTGAGTCTCCTATAAATAACACGTACAGCACTAGGCACTCTATGGGCATAAGTGCTTGCTTCATCACTTCAGTAATTCAGAACATACTGTCCTAAAACCTGGAATTTCTACACCTCTCCCCCAAATTCTCAAGAGTTGAGCCCATATTTCTTTTATTTATGGACTTTCTGAATGAACCTGTGATTAAAGCCCATGCACACCTCATTAGCATAATGTGATTTTTCTAACAAGCATGTAATAAAAAAGAAACATTCATACTGTCATTTTACAGATGTGGAACTGAGGAACAGAGATAATGTACAATTGGCTTAAGGCCATCCCGCAGATTTTTAATCAGAACCCAAATCTTTTATCAAATTCAAATCAAGTGATTTAACTTAATGACTACTTTTTTCTAACAAACCTCCACTGATATTCCTAGAACTATTCACAGATTAAATTTATGTGAGAAGAAAATCCAACACAAGTGTCTGTGACTCAACGTTGCCCCATTCTATTTTTCAGGAAGACACTCTTTAGGTGCTAGACAGACTGGTTCTTACATAAAGCATTTTCATTTCAAATTTCTTCATTTTTTTAGTTGGCTATCCCAGAAAAGAGAAGTATAAAGGGCTGCGAAAGGAGATGTTAAAGCAGCAAGCAGTTCTCAGTGTTACAGCAGGACATTTCAGCAACCTACCCCCTTCTGGCTGCATAGAGCAGAAAGCCAATTGGGTGTTTGAGCATGACTTGCAAGATAACTGTTCAAATGAGCTTGCACTGGAGACTTTCAGTGAGTTTCACTTCTATTTCCAACAGTCTCACACTTTCAATTTTCCCTACATCTACGTGCATACTACCAACAAGAATTTGGTTGGATCTGTGTGTGTTGTGTGGCATTTGACAAAAGAAATGGTCTCTGAAATAAGTGGGGTTTATGATTGTTTTAAGAGAGCAATGAACTCATGTTCATAGGGCTGTAGGTACAATATTAGCATTTGAAAACAAATGACTGAGGGGTAACAGGAAAGGCTGGCCTTGCTTGGATTTCCCTTTTTCATGTACACCCTTTCAAAAACTTTCTGCTAGCTTTCTTTTCCGCATGTGGCAGGCCTGAGAATGGCCCTCTCTTCTTCCTGCTACCCATGGTGTAATGCAAAGCCCACGCTGAAGCAATGATCATGCCTGTGCCGTGCACGCTGCAGCATTACCACTAGGACCTAAAATCCATCAGCTAACATGCCAGCTGGCACCCTTCCCTCCCCTCTGCTTTCTTTCCCTGAGCAGGAGAAACCATTCATTGCCTTCTGGGGCTAGCACTGGACCCACACTGTTCCTAGTAATGAATGCAACCTGTTCTAACGAATGTGAAGCTTATTTGTGAGTGCAAAGCTGCACTCAATTGCCTGACATTTCACATTTCTCACCATAAATCTGGGTAACACTTTATTTTAATTACTGGGACATTTTCTAACTTTTATTGTTTCTGGCAAACACAGGCAAAATGAGCTCATTCATTATATAAGGTATGCAAGCTATTTCTTCAGGGGAAATTGTGTTCTATATCATTCTGGCCATCCAAAAAGACGCCACTCACCTCACTTCTAGATGTCAGTAACTACACAAAGGTTGGGAATAATTAACTAATCTGACAGAGACCTTGTAAGATGATAAATCCATCCGTCCATCCGTCCATCTTTCCGCATCTCCAACACACTTATTAACTGGAGTAACTAAGAGGCAATACATCTCGTGCCTTACTTAACATCTCCAATCCAAAAGGGGTGTAGAGACCCTTAGATGCCACAGAGGAAGTTCCAAATAGCAAATCTCAGACCCTGATTTGACTTTTCCAAGGCAGTTTCGATCTAAATGCATTACAAAGATCAGTACAAGGAACAGCAGGCTGATAAAGCCAACAAACACCGCAGTGCTCTGGAAGATGCTGCAAATTAACAACTGTGCACCAGAGACTGCTGTCAGGGCCCTGGAGAGAATAAAAGGATTTTACAAATATATTGAAGCTTCAACGTAACAATCCCTTTCTTTCCCCACAGCAAAGTCCTGTAACTTCACTACAACGAGCAGCACAATAGATTGGAGAGATGGAACTCCTCTAGCTCTCCAAGGTCAGATCAGTAGAGCTGCAGAAAATGACACTCAGCATCTCTGGGCCTATTTGCCCCACAGCAATCAGTGCTGAATTTCAGATGGAGTCCCAGCAAAGATCAAGTTTAGTCTGTCGCTATATAATAATGATTTAGGGGCAAGATGCAGTAGGTGCTGAACACCCTGCAGGCAATACAACTTCTGGTTTGTAAAAGCAGGCCATAACTTTTCAATTAGTGAATTCAGACTGGACTGGAGAGATGCTAACTCAGGCGACTTCTTCTGACCATTGTTTGAGTGCTGGAAATTGACTCCTGCCCTTGGACTTTCCCCTTGTCTGCGCATTACAGTCCTTCCTCAGACTGTACCTTCCTTGTTCGTAGTGCTGAGCCTGAGATGATGGAATTGGCCATTTGCCCAGGTGGAGAAGAAAAAAAATCATCTGCTGTAATGGAACGGCTTTCTGACTTTTCTGAATGCAGTAAGTGAAAATCCCATGCAGATACAGCATAGCATGCTTAATGACTCACGCTCCAGATTTTCACCAGGGAAAAATTTAAGGTCTGCACTCAAAGTTAAAAGATGGAATTTTTTATAAAACTTCCATTGTGATATGTTACCATCTGTTCTGAAATTAACAACAACAACAAAAAATCCAAGTCAATTGGCCTACTTGTTACTTTCTTTTTCTTAAGAGCTTTCTGTTTCATAGATAAGAATCTCAGTGGGAGGGATACAAGTGTATACAATTCAGTACCCAAAAGCCTAATTGCTCACTGGCTTTGGGCAAATTTAAATCCTGTGAAGTAAACTATTGTATATGTCGTGGCCATTTTCTCAGGCGGTGATGGGCCATGTTTTCTATCAGTCAGGGAGTGAGTGAATGTTGTCCCCATAAGCATGTGTGCACACATGTGCTCCACCCCACAGAGTGCACAGCCTCCAAGTCTTCTGGTGAGACAGTTCTTCAAAAAAAGGGTTCTGTCTTCCTTGGGAGCCAAACCACAATTTGTGTGAGTTGTGTGTAACAACACAAAGTTCCAAATTGTCATTGGAGGAAAAAAAGAGAAACAGTAGTCAGCAATTTTCACATCTTTTGTTTCTCCTTCATTCTTTCTAATGGCTCATAAGAATATGTAAATTTTTTCTGCCTGTCTTTAAGCAAGAACATTTATTTCCTTCTTTTCAGAGGACTGAATTCTTGGAACTCATACCATTTTCATTTGGCTATTTTTACCCGCCCTGCTTCTTCCTGTATCCATGGAGTTTCATCAAAACATTGAATTCCAGTCTCTAATGACATAACCTTCCCCTTTCCTTCCTGTTCTCATGTCACCTCTCATTTTCTCACCAGCTCCATAGGCTTCTCTGATTTTTTAGACATTTTCTGCTCTGCACTTCTTATTTTCATTACTTACTTTGCAACAGTTGGGAGTGCTAACAAGCCATGAACTTCTGCATAAACAAGAAAACCAACTGCCTCAGCTAAAGAGAACAGCTTCTCTTCCTCCGTGCTCTGGGGTAAAAATCTGACTTCAAAGGGATGATTCTGTCTTACATCAGCATCAACCAGGAATAATTCATCTATAATCACTATGTGAGAGCCTGTTCTGCTGTGTTTTGGTATAAATCAGCAATAGCAAAATAAAGAGAATGACTGTAATTTGAAGTTGAGACAAAGGAACTATGAAGTACACCTGACAACTTCCTTGACTGTATTTAGCAGTTAAGTGGGACAGACAGCACGTGCTATTCTATTCAGCTCCTGTCTGCAGCTTCTCAACGGATTAATGCTAGCAAAACGTGTGTCAGAGTCTGGCCTACAAGGTCTCTCCACATGCATACTGCACTTTGCTACAGCTGGGTATTTCCGCAAGACAGAGTTCTTTGGGTGTGTGATTTTAAAGGCAAAAGTAGGAGCAGCAATCTGGTATGAATATTCCTTGTCCTAGGAAAAAAAAACCTGATCTGCAAATGGAATTCATTTACTGATTTGCAGAACAATGAAGTCAAGCAACAAACGATATTAAAAAATATACTCACAAGTGTTTTTGCAGGAGACAGAGGTGTTTATGAACCAAAAAAAGAGGTGTAGAACTTACAATTGCTCTAGGGCAAATTTTAACTGCTTTGCCTTCCTTATTAGATTTCTCATTCATAAAAATATCGTTAGCTGACTTAGCAGTCATTGCACCACATGGGATTTTAGGTGCTTCTAACCATCTGTACTTTTTTTTTTTTTTCACATTTCTCCAATTAATTTGTCTAATTTTATCTCTTTGTCTAAATAATTAGAGTTATCTGGAACATCAAGACAAACCTTGATCTCAGCAGGAGTATGGATAGGACGTTTGCTCAGAAGCAAAGAATATCAGCTCGAGGCTACCACAAAGTCCAGTGCCACTCTCACTGGCAGTGCTAACAAAAATCCTGTCTTGATCCTGGCACTTTTCCCTAAGCTGGATCCTGAAGTTTCCAGTCAGATTTGCTCTCTGGACACAACATATTCTGAATCAGAGTAACAGCACTACGTTAATCAATTTGAGCTCCATGCTGACAATCTGCCAGGAATCTAAAGCCTTTACATAAAACTGCACTCTGTAGGGTGCCACGTGTCCCACATTTCCATCAAATGCAATGGCTGAGCACCCTGTAGGATTAGAACGTTAACTTGAATAGTTATATCCACCCATAACTTCCATGTGGAAATGCACTACAGAAAGGCATATACAGGGTAGCATATCTCCACTTCTAAAGATCAGGGTTATTTACCAGCTGAGGGAGAAAATCATGCCTAACCTCAATCTAAGAATTTCAGCAATCCTCCAACAGGGTTTCAAAGCATGTACAAACGTTGCAGTGTACTGACAGAAGAAAATAATTAAAAATTAAAAATTAAAAAACGTGAGTCAAAAGGAAGAAACAATGTAATTCTCTCAGAAAAACGTGGAAGGTCTGGATAGAAGCACAGATTTCCTGTACTTTTAACCAGTTGTGAGTGCACTGTCTCATCAGCCCACGCACGAGATGGAAACTCATCAGTATCAAGGATCATTATGCAAGAAAGAAGATACAAGACTGGTAAGACACATTCATCCAGCAACTCGCTTAAGCCACAATTCAGAGCAGGAAGTTTCACAAACTTTCAATTCCCACACCAGGTTAAATCAATCTAAATCAAATACACTTAAAAGATAAAGCTATGAATGGAAAATAAGTCTCTTTGTGCCACCCACTACCAGAAGGTTTATTGTTTGGTTGTTTTTTTTTCTCGAAAACTGTTTCCCACTTGAACATTACTTGTATTTAGAAGTCCAGGCATTGGATTATTTTCTGTGGGGAGAAGTGAGTAATTTGCACTATTAGCTACACTAAGAAAGGTGTGAGGTGGCAGGGAGGGGAGGAGAGAGATAGCCAGTATGGGTTAAAGTTCCTTTATGGGGTAGCATAACACTCAAAAATCCCACAGGAACAAGCATTCTTACATGTCTTAAACCAGGCCTTATTTCCAATTCTCTTCCTCTCTCAAAAACTCACTCCTCCGTTCCACAATAATCTTGGGAAGAGGCCTATATGTCATCAAACGTTTCTGCTGATGTTTTTCAGCACAGCAGTTGCTGCCATGTGCGCCATGCAGTGCCCACTGCCCTGTGTCTGACATCGGCCATGGCTGGCTGCCTCACACAGGAGCTCAAGACACTTCAGAAGGCACCAGTCCAAACCCAAGTTCCTCCTCCACCACCAAGAGTTCTCTCGGTGCTTCTCAGTGTTACTGTGACAAATCTGGGTACTCTTGCTAGCCAGAAACATTTCAGCCTTTTCTGAATCCTTGCAAGCTCTCTGCTGCATGTCCTACAGCACTTTCTTGTATATTTATAGGCAAATATATGATTCTTTTCTCTTTTTCAGAGAAGTACATAGATGAAGCATAAATATATATATTTATCTCAGTAAGAGAAAAGAATCATGTCTTTATACATAGGATATTTGATGAGCTCAAGGCTGTGATCCACATAGGAAGGGAACTGCAGCAAGAACCATCCATTTCCTCACTCCCTTTGTCTGCGCATTTATTACCAATGAAGGATGGGATGTCAGACATGACAAATCCTTTGGCCACACAGCAGGTCTGGTTCTGGCAGCACGAGGAGGACTTCACTTCTACAGTGTTTTAACAGTGTGTTTCAGTGCTTCGACAAACTTCCAAGAACCACCAAGAAAAGCAAAGGAATAAGCAATATTCAAACTCAGTAGGCTAAGCTCTCTCTGAGAGCTATGAGAGAGAAACTGAGCTACCGAGGAAAACAATTAGGACCAATTGCATTCATTATTGAGGCAGAACACATCTGAGACCATGTAAGTGTTTATTTATGGGTCAGTTAAAAATAACCCTATAGAAAACAACCATTACATTGCTACTAGCACACACTCGATTCAAAATAGCAATTAAAGTTTCTCATTTCATTTGCTAGGCACTGAGCACAACAGTCCTCACCAAAAGCGAGCTTACAAAAGCTTGGACAAGAAAAGGATTACTTGACATACATATCAAAATGTCAACAAAATATGTTGTGCACTCCATTCCCGAGAGTGATTTCATTATTTTTTTTCCAATAGCAGCAATTCCACAAGTGCTTACAAATCACAAGAAAGAAATCAAATGGAAGCAATTGTGAAACTGCTCCATCTATTTTTCATCATCCACATGGAAAAACACACTAAAGGAGTGCTAAGTGCACACTTGAAAAAAACAGAGATCAAATCCTAAACTTATTTTCTTTCATAATCTTATGGAGCCACAGTATGTTCTGAGTGTGCAAGTTCTATGGTAGCACTGTCTCTTTAAAGTTGGAATGTAACTTGTATTTTTTACCACAAGAAATAGTGCAGCCTCCCATGTTCTTACTGGGAAGTTTTCTTGGGAAAACATCCATTTCCAGAGCATTGCTTTTACACTTTCTGATCAGTGGTCACATGGCTCTTAGAATGTTTTAATGGTATTTTTACTCCATGAACGTTTGCAAGAATTTAATCCAGTCTATTTCTTGCAGTATCTCCTCTTAGGGATCATTATAGCATTCTGACATTTTATAATGAAAATCATTGCTCATTTCTATATTTTCATCTCAGTTGCAATATTCAAAACAAGACTAATTGTCCATTTTTCGCCCTAAGAACTTTCTGAAATTGCTGCTGCACAATAAAACAATTTATAGTATAAGCTACCAGAATAGCTTTAACCTGTCCACTGCACTTGGTCCTTACTCAGAATGATCTGACTCTAAATTTATGTCAATTATTGAATTTAATTGCAGTGATATCTTGTCAAGTAATTTACCTTTATTGTGTAAGGTAATGCTGATGAGTTTGAGAAGTGTGAGAGTGGCACAGAGGTGCAACGACTCACATGAAGTCAGCCACAAGGACAGCTTCAGGGTCAGTGGCAAAAGCAGGTTTCCTGAATCAAAGACCAAACTCTTCTTTGCCCACGTCAGATTAAAATACAACACTGTAGACTAATTAGAAGCATCTGGCTTTAAATCACTATTTGTTTTTATTGCCACTTAAACTAAAGACACATTCCAAGAGGATTCTGGTAGACATATCACCTGTTGTCCTTCCAAAAGTCCTTTGCTTAATACTGAGTGAGGGAAGTGGTAAAGCTTCTTCTTAGCTGTTTATAAAGGAAATCAGAAGATCCTTTGATAAGATGGTATCTGCTTTCCTTCCGCTCACTGTATTCACTGTGAAATAGGGGAATTTTAGCTTTTGTTCCCTGTCCTACACAGTAGTCAAAGGCTCTAAGCAGGACCTCTCTAGGGCACAAGGTGAGGCTGTTACTCCTCGTTGTTCTTTGTAGCATTGGAGATACTTCTACAGCACATCCAATATGTATCTTACGACAATTGTTACCAGAAGGTTTCAATTTCAATTTCAATCTCTCTCCCCCAGTAAATAAGTTACAGAAAGAAGACGACTGACAGCACTTGACAACATTGAGCGTGGTGCCAGAATCCAAACCAATGAAGATGCTGCTTCTTGAATGTGACAAAACGCTTATTTTAAGCATACTGAGACAATAAAGTGCTGATTAACAGGCAGCTTTTTCTTCTGCAAAACTTACAAGCATGTTGGCTTGTCCTAAATAGAGAAGATGCTGAAGGTTATGCCGTCACAAGTGTAAAAACAGCTCCGCACTCAAATAATGAAAGCCAGCTTTGAGCTGACGGCATTGCCTCCAGTAACAGTCTGCCTTCCGCTACGTGGAGGACTGGCCCTATTTTGCTGACAGATTTTTCTGAACTCATTCAGAATAAACACGTGTAATGTTTCTCAGACACACCTACATAATCTGTACTGTTACCTTATCCTGGTACGAATGAGTGTACTGATTTTTCAGGGACTGTTAGTGAGTGATCACTTCAGACTGAGCTAGAAATTGTGATACTCTACCAAGATCCTTTCACACATATTCACACGTTACTACCATGTTCTGCAGAAATTAATATAAAGGGAGCTGAAAATAATACTCACCCACAGAGTCTATAAATAAGCACCAAAATTTCCCCTCCTCGTTTCTGATTTTTGTTTCCCCTCAGGTGATGACACCGTGCTCCTTTCTGGCTCTCCTGAAACACATCATGTGCTCTGGGTCACAGACTGCTCTGGGAAACTTGTTTATGCAGAGTTATTGTCTCGGAATGTATTGTGAGATACACATTAAGGGTCCTTACATTTAAATATGCATAAATAAAATAGGAACTATAGGCGTAAGTATAGTATGCATTAATTACAGTAAGTTCGTTTTCAGCTGCACTACTATAAAGAAATACACTTCTTCAGAGGTTTTTTTTTTTTTTTGGTGTAACAGATTCTGTTTAGTTTAGACCTGCAGCTCAGCCCATTTCAGACTTCTACAAACAAAACAATTAAAACAGCAGAAGCTTATTGAATATTGGTTGCTTCAGACAACTCAATTTAATGCAGACTTGTTTTATGCAAACATAGGAATTTTAAGAGTACTAGCTTCTTAGAATTGGCAAAAAGGTAATAATTCAGCAGGAGCAGAAACTATCTGTAGTTCCTGCCAAGTGGACGAGCTTTCCCACAAGAGGACAAAGGGAGAAGAGTCCAGATGAAACTAATTGATGATGAGTAGTAACAATCCTATGGAGTTCTGGGGCAATTTGATACTTCTGTACTATTGATCTGTCCTCAGGCATATGCTTTATGAACAAATAAATCTTCCATAAACACTTAATGAGGCAAGTAGTTTCCATCCCACATATGAAAAAAGCAGGGTCGGTAGGTGTGAACACAGATGGAGGTGGTTCTGGAAGTGAAATGAAAAGGTGGAGTCCTGGGATTATGCTCAACTCTTCTGTTCTGCAGTAGTTAATTTAGAAGTCTTGCTGAAGGGAGGGGAGTCTGACCAGTTTTTCATTACATGCTGTGGACATGTGCATGCAACCCCTGACACAAAGCATCCCCAACCTGCTCTAAGACCTACCTGAGTGCACACAGTACAGCTCGTGCCCACAGGACTGGAGCAGGAATCCACAGTGATGATTCTGTGCTCGGAGGGCACATTGCACCCCATAGGAAGGATGTCACGCTGCCAGATGTGTGCTCCATTACATTCTTCTAGTCCTGAAGGAAAAACACTTTAAATTCATACATATAATATTCTTGTTAATGTGAGACAGGAGACTGGCAACATGCCAGTACCAGAGCCAGGAGATGGAAAAAACAGCAAACTAGTAGAGTCTCCCAATGTGAAGCAGACAGATCTATTGTAAGCTGTCTCCATCCTTGGGGTTGGATGGCCCAGGATGATTTGCGAGCACAATATTTACAACTAACACACATGAAATACATTATGGGTAGAAATAAATCTCCTAACATGCAGAGAGAACAGTTAAGATAAAAGAATGCATATGGTAAACTAGGTGAATGTCATTAGAAGCGTGGCACTAAAGCCAGAGCACGTCTTTGGGGCAAAGGATACTGCATGTTTGCACTAATGTTTATCAGTACACTGGAAGACAAGATGTTAGGAGAAGACTTTTCCTTATTAGTAGTAATTTTTTTCTAGTGAATTTAAAGCTGCTGATGAAAGACATGGTGACAAAAACATCTGCAAGTAAAACACTGCTACAAAGGAGTGTTAGTCTTGTGCCTGCTTCATGAACAGGTACAGGTACAGTCCAAAACCAGACTAATTTTTAACTCACTCATGAAGGGAGCAGCAGCGTGAAGCTCCAGTTACACAGCAATACTGCTTGGAGGTGACGTGTCTACGTCATTTTTTTTGCTGCTTTATTTGTTAGTGTTTTGTGTGGGGGGGGGGTTGTCATTGTCATTTGGTGTTTTTTTATTTAAAGTAGTCTAAATGGTTTTGATTTACAGATGCTGGGAGGAGCAAACATCTACATCATCTTTGACAAGGTGCCACAGTTCTGTTACAACAAGATATAATCTGAGCAGAATGACCTTTCATATTGACAATGTCACAAGATTGTTTTATGCCCAATGAACTGAAACTATGTAAATAAACCAAGCTCAGGTTAGCCTGAGTCCAATATGACATCTGGAGAAGAGAAACCATAGCTCTACTGTATGTTACCATCAAGTCTTCCAAATTAGTCCCAGTTTGCATTTCTATCAAGTCAAGCACTAATGAAGGACAGAAGAATAAGTATCAAAAAGGAAGGAATTTAGGAAGGAACATCCTGAGTATTTGCAAGGATTTTCTGTAATGGAGCACAGCACAGCACTGCACCACTGGAGCACAACCACAATGCTCTCAGTGAGAAGATCCATAGTTGCCTTAATGGCTTTGACTATACCTTCAGATTTAATAGGATTTCTAAACCAGCTATCCTTAATAATACAAAATAATCACCAAATTACATAAACCTATTTTCCACGTTTATTTTTACCAAGAAATGCTTTTCTGTTCAATTATATTCTATTTAAAGTTGATTTAATACGCTGTTCTAGTACCAACATGCCACATTAACTGGTACTGGCATTTTTGCCCCACTGCTTTGTGGTTTCATGCCCATAAAAAAGACATGTGATCTGCTGTAATTACTGCAGCTATTACTTATGGATTTTTTTATTTATTTATTTTTTTTTTTTTTGGTGGAGCCCTTAAGTACATTGATTTCAAAGGATGCACAGAAAACAGGACAAATTCAAATGGCTATAGGCCACAATATTGAGATACACGTTAAAAAACAAAACAAAACAAAACAAAGAACAGAGAAATGTGAAAACCTCAAGACATTTTTGATCCAATTTCAGAGCCAAAATCCTTTAAAATGTGGGCAGATTATACAACTCCCTCAGCAGAATCCTAGGCTGGGCCACAGAACCCAGGGCTCCATGCCATCAAACCTAATCTTTGTTTGAGATCTGAAACATTCTCTCCAACAGTTTTCAGTCACATTGCAAAATTGTAGAGGAAGATGAAAGGCAGATTCTCCCCGCCTCTCTCACACTAACCCCAGGGCCTAGAAACATCAGGACTTGATTTAACCAAACGCACAGTGGGCCAGAAAAATGATGAGTGATACCAGGACGTGACTGAGACACAGAAGACTTTATCTGATCCACAGTTTTCCATTGGATCTACTCAGAACCTTAAGCAAACCGAGCCCAAATTACGATCTTAGCACAAATTAAAGTGGTATGTTCAGAGAGCCACTTATTTTTACTGAACTGCAGTAGTTTCAATACTGCTGTTACTTGTACCTTGAGGTCATTGTGCAGGCTCCTTGACAATTTGGTTTAGGTTGTCTAAATGAAGCTAAATGACTCTTACCATCTCCAGTTGCTGATGACAGTGATGACTGTATGCACCTTTTTCTCTCTGTTTACTTCAGTCCATCGGCCAGGAGCAAAGCAATCCTCCTCCAGCACACCTCCCTCAAGTAGGACGCAGGGAGAACAGCAAACAAACAAACAGGAAAAGAAAACATCACTCGCAGCACCTTTTCATGTAATAGTAACAGCCTTTTGGTGCCATCATCAGCTATGGCATTTCATTCACACAGAACACTTGTGGGCACATCACATATGTTTTTCCACTCAACGTATTTTTAAATGTTTCCCAGGCAACTGTTTCAATACAATATGCCTCCTTGGCAACCTGGTACCCACAAATGCCATGCCACTCTCCCCAGCCCTCTTTTTTAGGTCTTCCTGTCTCGGCACATAAATGTCACATGGCTGGATTTTGTACGTACAGCCACACAGGTCCTGAACCTGTTCCTACTCTTTGAATGGGAAGGCTGAATGGAAAAGATAAGCTGCTCACTCATCTGTGCACATCAACAAATTCAAGTTCCGGTGCGGTACTGGAGGAAGCAGGTTCCAAAGCCAGTGACTTTTCATTGGAGGCTACGTCACCTAGCACTAAAATTAGGGAGAGCTTACATAACTGTCTCCATTCAGCTGATTTTCTCAAGAAATGGCAATGGGCTCACACTTCTCAGAATGAAACTGCACGTCATCATTATTCTCCTGCCTGTGCTAAAGGAAATCTTTCACAGCTTTCTTAATTTTGTGGCTTGAATTGTAATACGTCCCATCAATGAAAGTAGTCAGAATTTCCCATCTCTCTGCAGACAGCTGTCTGTACTGTGTGAGCCCATAAGGCTGAGTTTCTCTTCCCAGCGCCGCATTTGCTGCTGCTGGGCTGCAGAGGACAGAATGCTGGAGTCCCATCGCTGCAGGAGTTCTCACTGATGTTTTACTACATGTACTTCAGCTCCCTGTGCTATCTTTAGGGACATTTTCTGTACAGCATTTAGCAGAACGGACATGCTCATTCTAGAGTGAAGTCACAGCATGTTTGACAAGAACAAAATTTATCAACACCTACTCCTTAACCAAGTGTGAGTTAGAACAAGTAATCACAACATACTAACCTTTCAATTTTCTAGCAAAGCACTGTTTATTCTTAACGTTATCCTCTGATCCTGGAGCTATTGCTACAGAACCAAAGATATCTAAAAGGACCAAAACTATCTGACAGCATCAGTTGTCATAAAAAATAAATAAAAGTTTTAACAACTGTGTGGGCTTTAGCCTCAAAGTGGTTTGTTAACAAGATAGTAGCTCATGCATACAATTATATCATTCCCTGAGAGAAACCTTGCAGAGACCACGGTGCCACTTCTTCGTCGAATACTCCACAACAATAGCTGAAAATTACAATTTGTCCAGGCTATCAAACGCCTGACACTCCAAATTCTACACCGGCAGCAAAAATCTCCTCCCTGTCTGTGAGCTGTTGTATCTGTAATAGAGACCCTGCATTACCAGGCTTTCTAATTCTTCCCAAATGCAGAAGCTCTCATTCAATGTTGCAGCTGTTGGGTAGGAAATCAGAAATAGCAGAAGGCGGATTAGTTGATAATGTACCAGTTCTTCCCCAGCAAATGCTGCCACCTGCGTTTTACACTCTCCTCTTTCCCTCAGCCCAAGAAAAGATCGCTTGGTTTGTTTGGCAGGCTTAAATGATTGTGGAATTGCAAAAGGATTAGAATTTGTTATAATAGCCCCTTCTTCCTGAGAGCAAAAGTTAAAACTGAGGCCCAATTTACAGCAAGAATCGGGAAACATGTAAGTAAAGATTAAGCATGTGCAGCTCGATGAGCCTCTACAGGGAGTAGATAACTGCACATGCTGGCACTCCATTTACAAGGAAATCCCTAAAGATAATCTGTAGAAGCATTCTAGCTTCCAAAAGCTCAAATCCTTCGACCATTGGCTCAACTCCAGTTAAGGCTGCTGCTGATAAAGACTTGTCTTTGCATTTCCATGAGAACTTTTGTGTAAGATCACAAAACAACTGCAGTTATTGAATTAAGGAAGACTCAAAGTCAAGAGAGAAGTAATGGGATTTCCATGCCAGTTGAGGAAACTATAGCATGATCTCACCCAGCATGGCAGAACCAGGAGCAGGTCCTTTTTCACTCTTCACCTTTATGCTACGGCAAGTCCATTTTTAATTCCGGAAAGATACAAATTAAAAATCATCAGCTACACCAGTAATTTCCACTATTCCTTTCATTATATTCTGTCACTTGTCATCCTTGCCGCACAATAATTAATTTTTAAGCTCACCCGTAACAAAGCTGTTGCAAACGTTCTAATGCACGAGTCATAGTACCACACAGCAACACCTGCAGCATGAAAAACAGCCAACACTTCTGATGACCATACCTAACAGCACCAACCTGCGAGTGCAACGCATGCTTTAGGAGGAGAGGATTGCCCAGCTACATTGCAAGGGGTCACAAGATGGGTAAAACACTGACAGACATCACAGGAACAAAGGAAGGAACTGCGGTGTGAGCAATCATTCCTGTAGATGCACCCAGGAATACGCACAGGCGCCTGCAGACGCGAGCTCAGCCAAAAAGCTCTCATTGCCCCCCGGATTTTCTTCAAGCAGGATTTCTGTGCTGTTTGCTGCCGCCACGCGGTGGCTATTAGTAGTGTAACATCATTCACAGCCTTAATGAAGGCCAGCAAATAAAATCAGACCTCACTGCCCTTGTCACGGCATTTCCAGCCGCTCACACGGCTGAGCCCCTCTTTCCACCTACTCTTTATTTCCTGCTGCTGTTCTTTGCTGTCTGCTGCCATCACTGCGGTCCTTCCTGCAGCCCTAAAGCTCCATATTCAGCACTCCAAACAGAATCACAGAATGGCCGGGGTTGGAAGGGACTTCAAGGATGATGAATCTCCAGCCCCCCTGCCACACGCAGGGCCACCAACCTCCCCATTTCACACCAGCCCAGGCTGCCCAGGGCCCCATCCAACCCGGCCTTGAACACCTCCAGGGATGGACGGGGCATCCACAGCCTCTCTGGGCAGCTGTTCCAGCACCTCACCACTCTCATAGCAAAGAACTTCCCCTGATATCCAACCTAAATCTTCCCTCCCTCAACTTTAAACCATTTCTATCAACTTCAAACCATTTCTTAAAACCACTTCTCACCTGGTTCTGCCTGGGATGCTGATAGTGCCTGCCCTGCCAGGGTGGAAAGGAAAACCAGGGTGGAACCTCATCTCCTCTCTCAGGGAAGCAGCTTCTAAATGGCGGCAGAAGCAAAAAGCATCACAGTTACTTCTGGGGTGCTGCAGCAGATGAGAAAAACACTCAAAACCGTCCTGCCAGAAGAACTGATCAGCATCGCTTTTTCTGGAGAAGGAATCAGATCTGAGATGTACTCTTAATCTACTTTAATACTTAAGTTTGCAGCTGTTGGCTGCAGCCCCGCACGGCAGCACGCAGCACTTTGTTGAGGGCACAAAGACCCACGCAGGGTTTTGCTGTGAGCCGTTCCCTCACAGCTGCGCAGAGCGGGAGGCGGCCGCTCCAACCCCCGCGTTGACCAGAACGCTTCAAAAACACAACTTATTACTGAGGAGATAGCTTTCCAACCCGAGCTGTTAACTCGCTACGGGCCGAGCAGCGCCCATCACGCGGCGGGGCGACGCCTCCCCGCTCAGCCCGCCTCCCTCACCGTTCAGCCGGCGCAGCTCTGAGGGCGGAGTCGCCCAACGGCCGCGCTGAGGCGGCGCCTTTTCCGCCCAACGGTCGAGCGCGCGCAGCGCCGCCTCCTCAATCGTCCCCGCGCGTGCCGCTGCCATGGCTGAGGAAGGAGCTGCCAAGCTGCGCCTCAAGGCCAGGAAGGCGCCAACAGCCTGCGGCCGGGAGCGCCAGTGAGTGCGGGCAGGGCGGGGAAGGGCTCCGCGAAAGGGGCCTGGCGTGGGGAGGCGTTTCTCGCCTTCACGGAGGGCGGAAGCGGCAGCACCGCCTCACGCGGCCGCGGGCAGCGCCTCGGGCGCCGTTGCGTCTCCAGCACGTTGTGCGGTTGTGTTTGAGGTCCCTTCATAAAGCACACGAGGTCTTATTAAAACTTGAAATGCACCAAACTTACGGCGCGCCGGGCCCTGCGCCTTCTGCCTTTGCCTTCGCGGGACTGGTGAGGAAAGCTGATGCGTGAAAATGAAGCTGGCTTTCTTCAGAGCAGGAAGAGTTTCTCTTTCCCAGCCCTCGGGTAAGGGAGGATGGAGGAAAGGAGGTCCTGCGGTCAGAGGTGGCCCTTCCAAAACCTCCTCAGGTGTTCCTGAGAATCGTCCTCATCATTCAGCATCGCCTCAGGGCTGCCAGCCCAGAAAACGCTTCAGCCAGAAGCGAGAAGAGCAGAGCGCAATTCCCACTGACAATCCTTCCTCTTCCAATTGGCTCGATACAACCCTGCGCGCATAAAACCCTTATTATGCTTACTTTATGGTTAATCCTTTCTAATGCCTTCCTAGGAAGGATTAGATAGAGTTGTTTAGAAAGCTAATCAGTAATTTCAGATTGCCACGTGGGAGCAGCCGAGCACACACAGGAAGCGTTGCCTTCCTCAATGCACACAATGATTCCGTGCTCAGCAGGTACCACGTTTGGTCTTTGAGAAGAAAACAGCAGCTACACTTCACTGTACCACTCAGAAATGAAGACAAAAATAAGTGCCTATATCTCATTTGTTATAAGTAGAATGTAATTGTTTTACTGGATGATTTGGAAAACAAGGGTAGACTGCAAAATGAGCTTACAGACAAAATAATTTCTCCTTGTTCTAGAAGAAGCTTGCTGTAGGCTAGACAAAGGTTCCCTTGATAAACAAACGGCACAATAAACAGCTGAACTTTTTTCCTCCACAGGGAGTCTCACTTCTTTTAAACTGTGAGAAGTCTGCATTGGTTTACTTATTCCTACTGACAAATAGCTTTTAAGTGCCTCTCTGTGATTTTACATGCCAAAATTGTCAAATATAATGCTACCTTCAGCACACAGTGCTGCTTGATCAACAGTAAATAGGTAAAAAGGGAATTCTGTGCAGTGCAAATGGAAGAGGCATGCCAGTCTGCAATCACAAAACCCCTACCTTGTGCTTAGCCAGGAACAGAGGAGGTCAGCTTGCTTAGCCATTGTGTTGGGCTGAAATAGGTTAATATACCATCAGCTAGCGGACATTTGATTTTAGAACATCTGTTGCTAAAGCAACAGCTAGGAACATAAATGTTTTAGGAAACCTCAGCACTACGCTAGATGAATTAAGAGGCAGAATAATAGCTATGTATTTTTTTTCCCTCTCTCCCCACCCCCACTACTGGAACTCCCTTGCTTTTCAGAGCATCGACTGACAGAAGTTCCTGGTTTGAAAAAAATGATTTAAATGAGTGTGAAAAAACATGGAGCTTGCTACTGAGGAACATCAGTCAAGATTTACAATGCACAAGTTGGCAAACAGTGCCCTATTTTCCAGAGTTCTTCAGAAAGGTAAAGGAAGTGCATTGTATGCTGTTTGTCTTCGCTTTGTGCCATGCTTACAGTACTGACAGTCTGAATGAGGGTATCAGAGACAACGCTCTGAAATGACTTTTAAATAGATGATTTGCAGCTCTTTACTCTACATACATTGCAGGGAACTAAGAACAATTCCTGCAAAGAGGTTCTCTGTGCAGGCATAAGTACCAGCACGTCCCTAAAGGAAGGGAATGGGAAAACGTAAATGGTAATAGACTAATTACACAGTATCAGGTATTACACTGCTCCATTACTGAATACAATCTTAAAATACAAGACACTGCACTTGTAAAGCAGATCTTTTTTCTCCCCCTAAACAACAGCAGGTGAGTGTTCTCTGTGGGACATACAAGAACATCCTATTTGTGTTCAGTGGGAATTATTTAGAAATGTTAAGACACTTCTAGGAAGTTGTTAATTGCTTTGCAAGTGCTGGAGATAGATGTAAATAAGATGCTCATTGCTTCCAATGTAGTTTAGCTTTCTGTCTTTTTAGTATGTCCAGCTTTGTTTTTAGTGTATGGATTTGTTCTGAAGACATTGTGGGTATGTCACAGAGCTCTGAGGAAGAGAGTCTACAAAACCAAGAAGTTTTCAAAGTTGGAATGAAAGACTTCCACTGGACATCATTTCCAGCCTTTCACAGGGAACAGAATTTTAAACCAGAAGATTTTAGCTCCCCTCAGCTAATAGAAACACAGATGGAGCATTTACATGAAGAATGGGACCAAGAAGATGAACTGAAAAGTTTACCTTCTACATCTGAGCAAAGATGCTGTAAAACTAATACAGATCCAAAAAACATGGCCTGGGAAGACACGAGAGGTTTTTCCAAGGCAGATACAGATCTCAAGCCATCTAAAGACACTCAGCATAAAACTTCTACATGCTACCTGGCATCGTCACAAAGAGCTGTAAAAGCTCCAAGCGTTCAACAGCATTGCAGAGGGACTGTGCAGAACAGCAAGGAGAACAGAAAACAAGAGAAAAGAGAGCTTCAAGCACAAATGCATCAAAGCAGTACTTCATTTGGTGAGACCAGAAGCGCGCCTGCAGAAAGGAAACCTCTGGGGAGCATGGCTGGAAATGAGAGCTGCAAGGAGAATTCTGGACATCAGAGTGAAGGATCTTCAACTCTTGACAGCTGCCCAATGTGTCTGATTCGTTTCAATGAAACGTGAGTCTCCTATTTCTCTGTGCTGTCTTCCATCTATACAAAAAGCAATACTTCTGGCTACATTCTATGTGATGTTATGAAAATCAAGTAGGCAAAATTTTTACTTGGCTTTTTAATGGCAGAATTCAGCCCTCCATTACTCTCTAACTACCTCTATTAAAAAATCTCCCTTCCAGCAATTTAGCACCTACTCTACAATTTACTGTACAATGTGAGTTATGTTTTTTCTTGAAATAACACCACTTACTAGCATTTAGGTTTTTGCAGTTGCTGAAAGCTAGTACGGCTCTGAACAGGTCCTCGAACACCGCAGGCTATGTCTGCCAAATGCTGTCCTTCTCTGAAAGGCTGAATGAGACAAAAGAATGGCTTCATCAACGAGATTTTACAGGAATTGAGAGGAGGGGAGGAGTGGCATAAATGGAGTTGTTTGGCTCTATCTCACCAAGTTCTTTTTGTTTGCAGGCTGTCACAATTGGATATCGATGGCCATCTTGCTAGATGCTTATCTGAAAGCACAGACGATATCGTGTGGTAGATCCAGAATAATGAAGAGCAAAGGGACAAAGTCAAGTATGAACCTTTCTCTAAGGAGGAGGAAAGATGTGTCAAGGAAACATGTCCTTGTCTCAAACTTCCTGAAATATCATCTGTCAGGAACTGAGAAGGTCAAGTGCCACCTGCCTGTTGTTTGGGATGGTTTTAAGTCCTCCCATACGTAACCAAAATAGCTGAGACAAGCACGTGCAGCTGCCTTCACGGAACGTGAAAGAGCACAGCAGACCAGTATCTGAACTTCTGTCTCAGCAAACCTTTCTTCTGGACCTCAAGAGCCAGCAGTTCAGATGCGAGCCAAGTCCATTGAATAAACAGACTACAGCATTGAAGTACAGGCATAATTCTGCAGGTTTTTTAATTTACAATAAGGTCGCTTTAAAAAGTGCAAGTTGGACATAGCTCAGTTTACTGATAAATAATAACAATTAACTTTTTCATTAAAGTCTTTAATAGATGTGCAAGAATATAAATGATCTTAGCTGTTATGGATTAGTATACCATCTTCTGCACAAATAAAACTGGTCAAAGATCCCAACTAATTAATTATACAAAACTACAAGAACATATTTACTGTTTTACAATCATTATATTAGCTAGAATTTTCATTTACTATTTCAAATAAGACAACTATATATCATAACCAGATCCATTTGCAATATATTAGGATTTTTTTAAACCACACATTACATCCTTCATTTTCTTTTATTTATAAAACAAGTACTTTATATAAAAAATTTCCCCTTCATTATGAACAGAACATTATTCATACACTTGCACATGAGCAACCAAACTTGTATCCAGCAAACTATTTGGCAACACAGCAACATTGTAAATGCCTGTAAGTTTTTAAATAAATCAAGTATTCTTTACAATGTTTGTTCAGCAGATACGTCTCTGTTCTGCCTTCCCTCCCTCCCAAAAATGTTCTGGCCACCCAGGAACACGGTTAAAAAACAAAAACCAACAAATCACATTTATACTCTTTCAAGTTCTATGCCTCAGCACATCAGAGGACAGCTTCATCTGCCCCGTTTCCTTTCATGAGCTGCCTGCAGTCGCTAGTGTAGCTATTGATCAGCTGTTTAACCAGGGGAACTGAAACAAAAAGTTTTCAGGGTAAACAAAGCAGTTGGCAAGGAGAAGGAAAAAATAATTTGAAAATGACAGATTTAAAAGATTTTGTCTTCTAGATAAAGTATCTAAAATCCAGGCATTTGAGGCAAGTACTTCTTACTGGTTAAATTATTTAGTGCTGATTAAAATACATCTTGCTTAATACAAAAAGCTACAGTCAACTGAGAGAAACCCACAACTTAGATCTGGATGGGATTAATAGAACTAAACCACACATCTGCATAATTGTTGCTAATGAAGGGATACAAAATGTGGACTGTTAATGGTTAATTGAAAGTTTTAAACAATGTTTTGGCAGTCTCATCCTAGCACCTCATGACTTGGATGTGAATCCAAAAGATGTCATGTTCAGCACCTAATGCAATGCTGTACCCTGAGAAAACCAGATGTTAATACAAAGAAAGTGAGAGTGTTGCATTTTGTCCTGCAGTTTACACCAAATTAGGCGAGATGACATGGCACAGGGTTTCTCAATATTTCCTGTTTTGTATTTACAACCCACACCATATAGCAAACCAAAAACCCAGCAAAAAGAAATAGTGCCTCACGTTGTTACTTTAGAGGCAGGTGAGTCCTCACAAGCGTCTGACATTTCAGATAGCAATGCACACCAATTCCCATACGTAGTGACAGAGCTTTTCCAAGCTGGTAACTGACCTGGATGGAACACACACCTTTCCCCACCTTCCCTGTCCCCCAGCCCACCCCCAGTTTCTACAGGAAGGGGTTTGACAGTTACTGTTGCGTACCCAAGTTCTTGGCTATGCTTTGTTCTTCAATTAAGAAGAAGTTACTACTTGGATGCAAACCATTTTTACCAAAACATCCCATTCTTTTATGTAGAATGATTAGTTTATTAATATGCACTGAGCAATCGTAAGCAGACAGTTTATCATAAGCAGGAGGTGTGCTTTATCAGGAAAGCTGACTGCTATGGTTATTCTAGATTCACTACTTAAACTTTAAGGCTATGCTTTATTATTAATGCTTCCTCTCTGTTTCTGAGTATTCGTGCTGTTGATGAGAACACTTTCCAAAGATCTGGTACACAATATCACTGTAGGTGTAGGCACTGCTTCAATATTTCCAGAAATCCTTCCTGTGCAAATTTAGTTTTCTTCAATTGATACATTTTGGTAGATTTGGAATTTAAAACAACAGATTTGGAAACTGATACTGTACAATTTAACCCGGAATTAATATTGCTGAGTCACTCCACATGTCAAATTCTACAAAGAAACAAGTGAACATTAGGTTGCAGCTGTGAACCATGTTTATATGTAAATGATTACTTGAATATTAACAAGCAGAACTTACCAGGTTTAAGAACGCTCCAAATATGTAACAACTCTTCAATGCAGTTTATCCATTTAGGCACTTAAATCTTGTACCCAAACTTATGTTTTGATTGCTAATAAAACACAACTCCTTTTAAATACATCTGAGACGTTTAGACAGGTACCACTTGTGAAAAAAGGCATCAAAAATAAGCTTCAACACCACCGTAATATATTTTATTCTTCAGGATGTTACACTAATATTCTTCAACTGGAACTCATTGCATCAAATGTTTGTAGAAAGCGTGCAGTTCTCAAACTTGTCCAGAAACTCCTTTCCCAGAGATGCAATGAGTGTTTCAATCCTTCATGAAATAGGCACAAAATGCAAATTCCTTCATTAATGAAGCCAGTTGTGTCAGTGCCCAGAATTTAAGAATAACTTAGTGGTGGTAAGACACCCACCAAAATCATTATTCTCTTCTTTGATTTTCAGCAGCAATTTTTTTTTTTTAAATCATTGGTCTCCATCCAGAATCTTACAGTTCCCAGCCTCGCATGCATATACTGTAGGTAAGTATAAATTTAAGGTCATTCACATCGTCCACAGCAAAGATGCCTTTCCCTCATACTGTTTCTTCTGTTGACAGCAACAATGGATTAATATATTCAAATCCTTCAAATTCTGACTGGTCTATTCGTTTTATTATATCTCTGAAAAACAAAAAACAAATGTCATTTTACTGGTTGCAGGTAGTGGTGTTGCTGTATCTGTTTTCCTCAGGTAACAGCAGAATACCTACAGGAAGCTGTGTCACAGACATACAGAAGCATCAACAAATGGGACAAAAGGTTGGGACACCTCTGAAGATGTGTTTCGTACTCAGGGTTCATCCCATTCACAGGGCCAACCTAGGATTGCAGCAGGCACCTTAATACAAAGAGGCTCTGAAATGCCACTGTCTTTCACAAGAGTTCAGCTTTGTTGTGTAGCAGCAAGGAAGAAGGGAAGCACACAGAAGCATACAAGGCTGGAATGTGCCTGCTAACAGTTACTACATGCAACAGCCTCTTGCACAGATGGCACACAACTGCATGCAGCACTTCAGGCAGTATCTGGTAAATTAGGAATAGTAAATCCATTACTAAATGCCCAGTTCCAAAAACAGTACTTCAGAATCGGCTTTATTAGGCACCCAAAAAGAGCCACAGATCGATCTGGGCACACCTTCATTAACCAGCTCTGCAGAATCCAGTTACAACTCTAGAACACAACAAATTGGTTTTCTTCAAATGTGAACAAGGCAGCAGGCTGCAGATGTTTGGAAAACAAATGCAGTATAGTCTACAGCACAGGGCTTCTAGCCTAATGAGGAAAAAGCAAGCAGAGGAAATTAAAAATACTGAAAATAAAAAGCAAGTGTATGAAGTAGAAGCAAAGCTTTCCTGCTGTCTCACAGTAAAGCTCTCCTGAAAAAATTCTTGCTGCACTGCAATTTCAATATTATTTGTCTCACATTTTTGGGAAAGCTCAGCATTTCCTGATTCACTTTTGATCTGCACCAAAATGCCAGACCAGCAGCAAATAGCCTCACTGTACTTGTGACAAAACAGCACCACGCAATAATGCTTCACACACAAGCGACAGCTACAAGAACGCTTCTTCTGATGTTTGCCCTGTACTGCACAGAGCTTCTCCTCGTCCTTCCAGACATCAGTCAAGCTTCAACTTGAACTGCTAGCACTTCTGTAAATACCCCGAACTGTGTACAGTTACTTTAGTAGAGTTTGGACAATCTAAGATCCAAACTGCCTGGGTTCGAACTAAATGTTGCTGCTGAGCAAGCACGTGCCCAACAGTAAATTAATGAGGTGTTCTGACCAACTTAGGGATTATGAGCAATTTTCTAATATACAGAAAGTAAGGTAAGTTGTAGAATATTTGAAGACATTGACTATGTACTAAAGCTAAGTACATATTTAAAAATCACTATGAGAAAACAACTTTTATAACTTAAGATAAATTTATGTGTGACTGCATTCAGGGAAAAAGAAAGCTTACTCATCATCTGGGGTTAGCTGCACAGGTTCACTGGTGAACTGCGTATCAAAGTTGTCCAGACCATAATCATCTGTGATCTGAGGCTGGAATGGAGGGGTTGTTTGCTTCTTTTCCAGCTAGGAAAAAATACAATGGGAGAGGAAGAAAAGTTACAGATATTTAGTAATTTGTAAACTCCCTAAAAATAACATAAATTGGCTTGAAAGTACATGTGTAACTATAGTTACTTATTTCTACATTTTAATATTGGTGGAAGGTACAAACATGCTAGTAAGTTTTTTTCTGGTAGACTGACACTGAATGGTACATGCTTCTGGATTATATCTAAAGGGCAGCAAAAGGATAACAACTGGAGAAATAATCAGAAATTACCTTCAAACTTGAATAATAGAAAGCTGTTTCTCAAGTCTCTCACCATATAAATTAAGAAAAAAACCTGTTGCTCTGTAAATCTGGCTCAAGATTTAAAATTGACAGCACATTCCAGAAGTTTTCCATTCAAGCCAAGAAGCCTCCCAGAATCTCTCACATTTTCCCCCCCTCCTATAAGTGTCTCTAAAGCTGCCTCTTGCAAAGGCATTTACATCAAGACATCCAGACTTACTGGTTAATGTTAGCTCCAGCACAAAACAGAACTGTAAGCAGCTAACATCCCCTTCAATGGCTACTCATTAAAAGCAAGAGCCATCATAATAGCTAAAGCAACCCAGAAATTCATTTTGCAATTAAAATGCATCTTTAAGTGTATTTACACACAATCCTTCCTGCTATGAGAACACAAAGCCACTGTTTATCTGCCATATCAAGGACTGCCAAAACACGCGAAAAAACCACTTGATTCAAATAATGCTGCTCTAATCATTAAGAACCTTCTCTCATTTGCTGCTGCAGCAGTGTGCTCAACAGAAGCTACAGTTTATTTATTAAGGCAAATCCCTGCTATCACCCAGAGTCGTAAGACTGCTCTTATCACAGCTCTGAGTGACACAGGAGCTGCTGACAGGTTGTGATGTGTTGAAATCTATCCACAGCAGTTAAAAACAGGAATTTCCCCTTGCTTAGCTTGTTCCAAGGGGAAGTCATGGACGGGTGTTTTGACTTCCAAAAGCAGGAGGATGCCCACACACATCTACCCTGCTTTGTGAGCAGGTCGCCAACCACAGTGAGATGCTGCAAGACCCGGCCAACTAATCACATATTGCCTGAAATACAAACTAGCACTACCACAGTAATACAGTGGAAGTAATGCAGAACGTCTCCCCATTGAAGCACTGTAGAGTAAGAAGCATCCGAAGTTTTAATAAATCAAGTTTTTGTAGGATTGTCTATAAGCAGTTCTAATGGATTTGTATACTTCTTGCACGGTTCTTTAAGGTATCGTACATCAAATATTTGTGGACAGAATTCATCATGACGATATCTGACAGCATAGTCTAAAGTAACGACAGCAACAAAAACAAAGTGCTCTCACTGCTTTGTAAGAGAAAAGACAAAAACAAATTAAATAGGTTTCCATTCACACTGAAACACAAAATGCTGTAACCAAGGCAGCACTAGCTGCCCTCTTCCCAGCTCTACCACGTGGCAAACACTCGTTCTAATTCCTGCATAAGACACAGCCCAAGCAGCAGCCAAGTCAGTACTACTGCTCAACTCCTCCACACGAGCAAACAAGCCATTCCAAAGCATTACAGTCTGGAAAATCAGTGAGGTAAACAATACCAACTAACACCAAAGGCAAGAACTTAAATCATCAGAACACGGTGTGAACTGAGGAGTGTTGTGCACGCACAGCCAGAGCAGTGAATGTTTCCAGCACGCAGTTCTAAGCATCCGTGGCATTTCAAAGAGGTCACATCATTAATGCCACGTGATGTTATTTCTCTGCCCTGCAAACACACATTTCATGGGAAGGTAACCAACCAAATTCTAATGCCTACAGTTATTGATATGCTGAGGCTATGACTTAAACTGAAACAAATACATAATTTAGGGATGCAATGCAAAGGTAACAAAGTATTTATGCTAGAGAAAAATGATGCATAAAAAAGCGTAACATTTTCTAAAATGTGAAACATCTACACATCTCTAACACCTCACTAATCAGAAACGTTAAGAAAATAAGAAAACTAAGCAAATAAAGACAAAAATGAAGAGCACCTGTCATTCCAAGTAAGTGATTCTACCGATTAACAACAGATAGCAAAAATCTTCATAGGCAGATTCGCCATGATGAGAACTGATGAGCTTAATTATCAAATGCACCAAGTACAAGGATATCATACAAATTAGCTCACATTAATGCAAACAAGTTTTCCTACATACTCTAAAGGTTACGCTGCTGTTAGTCTGTCTTTAAGGAAGCTACTGCAATGATTTCAGAAATTGACCCAGATCAGTGCCTCAGGAAAAAGCAAGTCTCAAGTTCTGGCCTTCCCAAACCCCACGCATCACTGACCACAGCTTTGCCAGAGCTCTTCCACACCCAGCCCTTCCTCCACCTCTCTCCCACGCTCTGTGTCCACCTCAGCTCATTATAGCCAGGAAATAGAGGTAGTAAACTGCTGAACTCCGTCTGGGAAGCCACTCTTGAGAGACAGAACTTACTGTTTTTAAATATTCACTTGAATCTCTCAACTTTCTATTACAAACCAATAATACTGCCATCAGGTCCCATGCTCTGGTTTTATTTTATGATCACACTGTGGCATTTGTTAACCACATATCACAGTGAGAAAATGTTTCATTAGAAAGCCAACTTCAAAAGGATAAGCAGTGTGCCAATTACAAAGCCAGGCACAGCAAGTGATGGGAGTGGCAGTTCAGTGTGCTGAGTGAAGCACATCATGAATCAAGCTCCTCCATCCATCACTAATGATTTATGGATGTCAGTAAATTTCTTCTACTTTGTAAAAACAATTCTTGCAGCAACATTTCAGAGACATTACTGAGCGTTAACAAAACTGAAATTATTTGCTCCTGAACTGCCAATTTACAAGTTAGCTATAATCAGCACTGTTAAACATAACAGATAACCATATCTTATCGGTGTTCTAGTTATCATCACCTAAGATGGCAATTCTACAAAATGTTTGCTTAGTTGGCATGCTGCTTTTGTTCAAAGCTCCTTTAATTCAAAGAGGCTCTGTGTACACATCACAGAACTGCATTCAGAAATGGACTGAAGTCACTACCTGCCTGCAGAAGGAAGTGTCAGCAAGGATTCTGGGGTAAGATTGCAAAAGAAATTGTGATAATGCTATTCTTCAGCGTTGGCACATGTCTATCTTAACATCCTCTGTGGGTACTTACAACATATGCTGGCATTACTACTTTCAGCTATATATATTTATAGCTACATTGTCTGTGCTTTCATAGTTGTCTGAAATAGCCTCCTAACAGTAGAGATTTTCCACGTATGATGCACTTCACAGTGGCTTTCCCATTTAACATTACTGGATTACATTTTAATTGGAAGAACAAATGGTAAATGAGTGCAGACTTCCAGTACTGGAAACACACTATGTTTATCGCTCACCCTGGGTTTCTTTAATGGGTCATCTAAGCAGAAATTACAGAACTTGAAACAGGACCAGCATTCCAGTTATGTGCTTTGGAAAAATACACAAGAACAACCTCAGCTGTATCAAATGAGAGGTACAGAACTTCCTGCATGGATCCCCCTGTAATTGAGATGGAGCAAGATGGAGCAGAATTGGGGACAAGATGCCCAGTGGCAGGGTAAGAATTTAGCCTATATTATGATCCATAATTACATTATCACTGAAAATTTTCTTGTTGGGTAGAATGCTAACAGGCATGCAGCTGATTAAATAGATTTCTAGTTGTTTCAGAGTTCAGTTCCAGCTAAATGAATTATTCCTGCCTTCTCTGGACTGTGGAGGTAGTTTTTCTTTAAATTAAAGAAAATATACTCCAATTACTTTCCCCCATTCTGTTAAGGAATTTATCACCACAGAAGTTAGTACTTAACAGCTGTGGTAAAAAGCATTATGTTACAGGCAGCTTCCTAACCACTAATTGAGCTACACATCTATATGCTCTGTGTTTCTACTCATGCTACAGGGCATAAAAGTGACCAACACATGAATTAGAAGGAAGTTATTTATCCTTAGGAGAAACATTGTAGGCTATGAGCAGTTGGAACCATTTTTACCTTCCTCTGAAGCTTCTGGTAACGGCTTTGATAGAGACAGGCTACCAGACTTGATCATTACTCTGATCTGTTAAGGCCTACGTGGTACATACACTTTGGGTTAAGCTTTGCTGGCCACTGGAGGTCACCGTTCCTCTAGAGAAACATCAGATACAAAATCAACATTCAAAGCTCCCCTTGGAACAGAACTAACGACGCTAATGGAAAAGCAAACAGCACTGTTTGTTTTCATGCAACATCCTCAGTGACAACAGCATTAAATGAGAAAGCAGTAAGATTGTCTTAATATATATTTCTGTATGAAGATTGAAAAACTAGATTTCGTTTTCATTGCAATAATATTCCGTGATACACCCAGCTTTCTCCCTGGCTCCAGCCTCTTCACACACCTGGATGGACGGCTGAATCACACCGAGGGAAGGGAAGCATTCTTATTTTCTACACCAAGGCCTGTAGGTTCTCTTAAGGTCTTGTTCAGTCTTAAGTAGTTGTATTCTATATTAAATAGCATTCTCTGATCCTATCCGTTCTATGATTCGTTTCGGTAATGTTCTTTGAAGAGGTTTCTCACTCGAGTTATTACACCCATGATGTCCACAGGTTATCAACTGAAACTGCACATAAGGAGGCCTCTGTGCTGCCTGCATATCAAGAACAGTAACATGGACTTGAGAGCTGAAATGTATTGTCACTGTATTCTGAAATCAAGTAAAGTTTCACATCTGCCACAAAATCCTCTCCCGACCATCTGACTTCAGGCTCCTCTTTGCCTCACAGATCATATACAAATTACTGCCACTTTAAAATAATTCAAAATGCAAACACAACCTTCTCCCATGTGAAACAGAAGTTTACACAGAGTGTGTTGGCTCCCAGAATCTCATTCCAATATATTTTATAGGTCAATTTCACAAGGAAAAATTGAAGGTTTTCAGGCGTTTTGAAGCAACACAAACAACAAGAAGCCACACTGACATGAATTACACTGAGACCAGAAATGCATTCCTATTTTTGCAACCTTTTCCATAATTACTAACATAAGCAGCCTACAAATTCAATGATTCTAAATGCCATTCGAGAGAAATGTCAGAATACTTAAGTATAACTTATTACAAGTTAAGCAGTGAACACCAATATAGTTAGTGCTCCACATTTAAAAATAGAGATCCAAAAATAATTCAGCCATTTAAGCTTGCTGTTCTAACTTGGTACAGCGTAGTCAAGACTGGAAAAACTCCTACACAGATGCAGAATGCAGCAATAGAAGAAAGAGGAGGACAGTGTATTTCTCTTCCTGAGGAACAGCATTTGTATGCAATTACAGGAGACTCATCTAGTCTACTTAAAGCTCCTGATACACCACCAATCAAATGAAAACATCTGAAATGCAGTTAAGATTCACATCTCTAGAGACTCTGATGAACACTCAACTAGAAATCTACAGCTAACAGGTAAAACTTGCAATTAAGAAGTATAAGCAAAGGCTGTATTTAGTAGGAAGGGAAACACACCAGATGAACTGCAACACTTGAACAGAGTAAATGACCTGAAGTAGCCCTTAACCTTCAAGTCAGAGGAACAGAGACTAAATTTGTTCTAATTTTCAGTAACACCAACCCCCACACTGTAACCCTAAAATTTATATTCTGTTACAATATCCAAAACAAAAAAGCCAGCCATGCTGCCATCACCATAATCTGACAAGACAATGCGAACGATGAGTTGATACTGCTGTGCAAAACGTAGCCATAACTGCTTCTGCACACAGCAGTAGCCATGGCTTTGTAGCACTTCTTCAATATGTAATGGATAAACACTGTAAAAATAGGTACTTTGTGCTGAAACAATTAGAAAGGTTGTGTTGGTGCTTCCCCGAATGCTGTTATACCATGCTGCATACAGAGTGAGTAATCTAATATGTTCCTAACCAACCACACACAACTCAGATGACCAAGACTGAAAACAACACTTACAGAGGTTTTACATGTTATCCTAAATACATTTCCCAATACTAAAAGCATAGCTTAGCTTTTTTCCTGACATCTTCGATCCTCCTGAGCAGTGCTGTCCTAATTATCTTGCAAAATTGTACAGAAATCCACCCCAGTTTATTAGTGTTTTTAATTAGATATTTAATACCAAGGCTTTCAACCAAAAAGTAGGTAGAAAACCAAAATTAAGTAAACTCAGCATGATCAAGAAGTAATAGTTCCAATTAAGAAGTATTTATACAAACAAAGACAACAGATCCAAGAGTCTTCTGCACCTCTCAGAAAAACTCTGCAAAACAGAAACCCTGCAGTGCATGGCATTTATTTTCTAACACAAACTGCAGTCAAGTTGCATGATAGCTACCACTGGGTAGCTAACATAATGGAACACAGCACGTAGGTGAAGGGAGAACAGAGAACGAGCCACGGCTGTGACAGAAGTAGACATCCTTGTAATGATGGTACAAACAGCTCCGTGAACGGCAGGTACTTTAAAACACTGGCTCCTAATGCAGTGAATGTCTTCTCTGAATGCCTGAACAGCAGGCCTGGAAGCAACACTCATATGGCTCTCATCTGAAGCTCTTTCACATCATTACAGGCACTGCTGCTTGCCTGCTTCCGTATTTTGTGGAGACTTCCCAGGACTATGAAAACAATACGTGCCTATATTCTCAATATTCAACTAAAGCATTAAAAATGTAATGCTGGTAAGGAAGAGTTCCTGACTTCTTTTTGGCTGTGTCAATAAATGCAACAACGCAGTTCCTATGGTGATTTTCTATGAAGCAGAGGCAGTTACTGAGTAACAGAAGCTTTTACAAAACTAGCTTCAATAAATATTTATGCATCCAAACCTACAGACACGCACGTTGTCTGCTCCATCCTAAGCTAAACATTTCCATTATTACACCAGATACAGAGAAAAACAAGAAGAAATATTCAGAGAATTATTTCAAATAGCTACAAAACTTTCACACTTTTTTTTTTTTTAAAGAAAAAGATGCAATCCTTCTCTGCCTTAAATGTTACTTCACTCTTACCTACTTGAATAATCCTCCTCATTTTAAAATGTACATAATTTGTTTTTTCAATAATGTATTACAAGTAGACCACAAATGCTTTGTGCATGTGAAGCATCTCACCTGCCATGGCTGTGCTTTAACTGGTTCTGTGGCACTTTCCCTGCTCTTGTTCATTCAGTTAAATAGCAACCTTCCCTCCCTTCGAGGCAGAAAGGTTTCTAACCAGGGAAATTAAGCACTGCTCAATAATACACGCTGCCTTTCTCTGTTAGGACTGTGTGAAATGACCACCAGAAGAGTACAACCACAGGCACCTTGCATCTCTGCTGGCTAAATTAACAAGAAACTAACAAGATTCCTTTTGAAGGCACAAACAGAAGTAATGATTTTTACCAGATCCCAGTCTATGCTGCGGAAAAACGTGTGAGACTTGATATCAGAAAACCCTGTTTGTGGCTGACAACCAAGCCTTTCCTTGGGATCCTGCAAAAAGCACAGAAACACGCTGTTACACACTGAGTCAGTTACAGCCCACATCTGTATCACCAACCCCATCTGTATCACCAGCATTCTCCACTGCTACACAAACAGCTGTTAACATGCACATGCTACGGCTACCAAAGCACCTTCATTCTCTTTGGAGTTCATATAAAAGCTCTATTTAACCAAGTATTTTACAACTTCTGACAATACTAATTAGACTTAGTAATATATAATTCATATTCTTTCCCCCCCATTTGAATGATGATGGTTCTATGGATTTCAATGAACTTAATTCAGTGAACATTAAGTGCTACAGATAAGAGCTTATAAATGTCTGTAGCAACTTCTAACTAAGGGCAGGCTTTTGAATCAAGTCTGATGTGGGAGTTCTTCAGAACTAACAAGTTGTGTGGTGGTGGTTTGGTTGGTCTTTTTTAAATCATACAGGATGCCAAGGTTTTACAGATTTTCTTAATAGTAAGCAGATTAACTTCTTAACCGTATTCCTTTCAACAGGAAGCTGACTTCCAGATATTAGATGCTAAAAATAAGAGAATGTCATTTACCTTGTTTAAAAATCCTTTTAACACATGGGAGGCCTTGACAGAAAGAAACCTTGGAATCCGGATTGGCTTCTCAAGGATAACTGTTACAGGTTTAAAAACAGTAATACTGTTGGTTTTGTTTGTTTTGTTACATTGACCATTATTTCAACACAAACACTACATTGTTCAGATATGTTACCAATTGAAAAATGGGAACATTTGGTACTTTTGGAAACTAACATACATTTTTGAACATAAGGAGTTACAGTAATACAGACTATTGCAGCAAAACTTCAAGATTTCAGAAAAAAATGTTAGCTACATGATCTTTTTATTTGTAGCACGAACAGGGAATAAAACATTTTGTGTCCTCAGCATAAGTAAAAGTTTGCTTTTAAGCAATAATTCGTAATTCCATGCAATCTTATTTGGCTTCACTTCTGTTCTTTGATATGCTTTTATCATCTGTAGAAAGGTTCCTAATTCCAGGCTGTTTCATCACAGTTCAATAAAATAAATACCTAGGATGAAACCTTAAAAATACTTCATATACTGTAGACCTGCTAGCAGCTGCGAGATGAGAAAAGGAAAAGAGAAGGCAATTCCAAGTATCCTACTGCAACTGTTGATTTTCATTATCTCTCCCCCAAGAGAAATGATAGAAGAAAAAACCATACCTTGGAAGAGGTAATCTTCAGTGTTCATGTCTGGATTGTCAGTAATGATATCAAACGGAGACCTTCCTGCCATCATTTCAAACATCAATACACCAAGAGCCCACCAGTCCACGCTGAACCCTGCCAATATTTACACAGTAGATTTTAAGCTGCTTTTCCAATTTCAGGGTTCTCTCATAACGTGAAGATTAATGGTCTGGTTCTACATGACCAGTATCAAGGGATGAGACTTGACAGGAATTTGGATCATGACAGCAACCCGTACAGATTGTGTGTCTGTACACAACCCAACCTACTGAGCAGATCAGTTTATAACAACACAGTGGTTAAGATTATGGTTTTGATTCTGCATAAACAATGAACTTTGTCACAGCATTCCATAACCTTGCCTGGGGAACAATAGCAGTTGGGATGTCAAGTACATCAAGGGTTGAGGCTTGATTTGAGTAACACTGCACTGTTCAGGGAAAGTAGGATTTAAAACCAGCCAAAATGAACGACTTCTGAACTTAAAAGGTTGTTTTTCTCTTGCAAACTTACACAATATAACATGCATTTAAATTTCCTCAACATACAATGGCACAAAAGTGAGGAAATCCTGTAACAACAGTACTTGAACAAAGCTATGACTCTTAACTTGGATTTGTGCTCAGTTGTAACACCAAATTGCTCAGTCTCAGCTTACCATATTCTTCGCCCCTTAGGATTTCTGGTGCAATGTAATTTGGTGTTCCACAGAAAGTGCTCGTAGTGTCACCAGGGCCCAGTCCTTCCTACATACATAAAGCAGTTTAAAGAATTAGAAGTTTACCTCTACTTTGAAGGTAGAAAACTGAACATTAGAAATGAACTTAGTCAAGGTTAACTCCTCTCCAGCAAAGTGATCGGCATAAAAAACATGAAGGAAGAAGTCACAAATCTGGTCCTATGCTTCAGCTGCTTTGCAGCATTGAGATGCTATTTCACAACCAATTCTGGGCTCAGTAACACTGGTGTTAAGCAAAGGGTAACTTCTGTCAGTTTCCCCTTGATATCACTAGGTACAGTGTTGGACTTAAAAGCTTAACCAGAGAAATACACTACTGAGTGACAAAGAGAAGAGAAGAGAAAAGAAATCTAAGAACATTTTACCTTGCACATGCCATAATCTGTTAATTTGATATGACCCTCTGCATCTAAAAGAACATTGTCTAGTTTTAAATCTCTGTAGATTATGCCTCTTTCATGTAGGAAGTTCAGAGCAATACAAATTTCAGCAGCATAAAACCTGAAAAAGAGAAAAATCTTAAAAACTGTACAAAACCAGTTTGTTTCTGTGAACAGGATACTGAAAGGAAGCTGCATTTGTTCACAAAGGTATCGAACTCATATTGTAAAACCATTCCTCTACGAATGGCAAATGTAATTTTAAATTCTATTAATCATCTATCAACATATCAAAGAAATGTTAACTGAACGTGAAGCAGTAAATACAAATCCATGGAAATGGTTTGCTAATTATCAAAAATCACATCTAAAAAAGTTGACATTTCTTACCATAGCACAACACTCTAATCTTTACAAATAACCTCTGTTTCCCCTTGTCTATTCATATTCTCTTACAGAACAAGCTTCCTAAAGAATCTCATACAACATGAAATAACCGAAGGAAAACCACGACAGCTGGATTAGTGAAATACCTTGCATGTTCTTCAGGAAGTTTTCTCTGCCGTTGCATATGAAACATAAGGTCTCCTCCATTTACATACTCTATGACAAGAAATAATCTGAAAGTATACAATAAAATTAATGGCTTCCAAGCGAGTTCTCAGTAGGAAGAAAACTACTGCTATTCTTCCAATTTGAGCCATTTTCACTTCCACTCTTGAATCTGACTTGCATGTTTCTTATGGTTACCACAATTACTTGAGATTAGGAAAGAAGCCAAAAGAATCCTTGTTGGACCCATATCAGCAGGAGCACATCCTTTATTTGAAAGCAAAGAAAAATGAAGAAAAGCCAGACTAAACAGGAAGAGGACATTTCACTTAATTGTCCACTATTGTGAAAACTGTGGTACTACCAGAAACAGTACGAAAGACAGCAGTGTTTGATTAATATTATGGGCAGGAAATCCCTGCATTTTGCTCCACACTGCACTAAGTTACACCCTCTGAACTGGCCTTGGTGAAGCAATGGAACCCTTCCACAGCTTTCTGGCTGCCATGGCAGTGGTTGCACTTCCTTTACGAGAAGCAGTTAGTCCAATGATGACTGTAATTTCAGATCTTTCTTACCGACTCGTTGTTTGAAAGCAGGAATGTAAACCAACCAGGAATGGGTTGCTGGATGCCTGTTCAAACACATGTTTCTCTGTCTGCACCCAATCAATATCCTGAAATAGAACAATTGAACAATCAGAACTTCTACCAGATAACCACCGCCAACACTCCCAGAAAATAAATTGTTTACATCTAACCTCCCTTGTATACAGTGTTCTCACACGTCCTTAAGAAAGGCTAAGAAACCAAAACTGGAGGAAAATAGAAAACACCTCAGCTCCATTATTCAATGTATTTAAATAACTGAGCTTCATTTGCTCATCTGATACTTGAAATTCACTCAATGCAGTTACCAAGCTGTGATGAGTTTGTCCAACCAAAATCACTCTCAGTATTATCACAGACTGCCTTTAATACATCAACAGAAGTTCTAACTACACACTGCAATACAAGAATGTAACAAAATTTCACTGATAACAGTGAAGCATTTGTACCAAAATACCAAAATTCAGATCCATAAGAAAGCATTTAATCATTTTTCTTATAATCATAAGAAATTAAAATGTATGGACAAGTGGTTCTAGCAGTAGATACAGGACATTACACAGACCACACTCTGCTCTATGAACATTCAGCAGCACCCTGCCAAAAATAAGGAATGCAAGTAATAAGAATTCTCTATTTCTGACAGGTACTTCCAGCTCTCCAGCCAATCTGAAGATAACCAAGACAGCTGCTGAGAATTCAGGCCTTCCTGTCAAGAACAACTGGTGAAGAACCATATGAAGGGAAACAAAGACTTCAACTCCAGGACAACCCGTCTGGCTGAGTAACTGAAGTCTCAAAGGGAATCAAGAACATTTACCAACAAAACCAAATCTGAAAGGTTTGCGTTTAAACACTCCTCAAGAAGTTACATTCCAGACTGGTAAATGTGGGCCCAGATATGAACACCAAATTCCATTTTGAAGAAACACGATTATTTCTTGTTTTAACGAATAATTTCTCCTTTTGGAGATCCCAAACTAAGCTCATCATATTTGTACATTCATACAACACAGCAGTGCTACATTAGTAAGCTAACATTAACAGGATCAAGCCTAGAAAAATTCATATTCTTCCAATATCTTCTGGTATCACAGCTCACACAGCTCTTCATACGTGCTGCCACTCCTGCACAAGCATGTCACACTGCAGAGTGCCACCAAAGCTGGCAGCCTGACAACGTATGGCATCGTTCTGCAAGGTCTCTCAGAGCACTGTCTGAGCAGGGCTGTGAACCCATCCCCCACTCCTTTACTTAACATGGCACATCCCAGCTCTGTGGCACTGCAGGTGGTTCAAACCTCCCTTCCTTCTTTGCTGGGATTCGCTCTATCTATTCCATCTTCTTTTAAGTGAACTAAGTGCAAGGATTAGCACACTTGTTTGAACATTCTTCACACGCATTCCACCAAATTTATGAGTTTTATCAAAATGAGAGACATTTCAAATTGAATCTTGATGCTACACTTTAAGCAGACAGTGACAGGTGACTTCAAAAGCCAGTAAAACTCCTACGACAGAACTGTTTTCTAAGCCTTCTGCTGCCTTCTCATTTGAATGGTGTTTGACAAACAGCACTACGTTTCCAAAACACGCAGTGGAATGCAGTCACAGGCTTACCTCATCATCGTGGACCAATTCTTTTTTCACTACTTTCATCGCATAGATTTGATCATTCTTTTTTAACCGAACTAGAAGAACTTTGGCATAGCTTCCACGTCCAATAACTCTGATTAAATCAAAGTCCTGTAGCCCAAGCCCCTGAGAAATCTTAATTCCATCCATTCCATCAATGACTGGTTTGATATCCTGTATAAAAAAAGAAACAAGTAGTTAACTGTTATGAAAGTATCTTCTCTTTCTAGCATCTACCACAGCCAAAAGGTCTTTAACCACTGGACAGAGCTCACTGAGTTTACATGCTGTTGTCACTGTCACACAGATCTGAATGGCTGATAATAACTTCTTTAGAAATATTTTGTTGATGTTTGTTTTGCTCTCTTGTTCTTGCTCTAGTTGTTCAATGAATCATATAAGTACTCCCTACTGGAAAACAGAAGGCATTGCTTTTAGAAGTGACATTTTAGTCATCCTTAAACTTCAGGCTATGTTGATTTATACTTCACACTGAGCAAAGACCATCTTTTATATTCTGAGATGTGAGAACTGGCTGAAAATATTCTGCCACAAAGAATGCTGTTTTTAAATTCTAAAAGATAAACTTGATCTTAACTATCTGCTGGAATTATGTGATATAACACTACAGATTAAGCAGTTAAAGATTCCCATCCACAACACATTTTGACTTTCCAAATTTCACCAGGATACACAATGCTTTGACACACTTCTATTGCCTATTTTTATCTGACCTCATGCTACAGTACTTGCAGACAGATCAGTGTTCTGCTGAACCAACTATTTATATCAAGAATCTTGATCTAGGATTGACTGCTATTAGAAGAGATTGCTGTGAGCTTAAAGAGTCTATTCAACAAAGCTACCAGAATACCACATCCTCTTTGCAGACACCTGAAATTATTTTAGTTAAGCTCAAAAGCAAGACGGGAAAGTCAGATCATTGTAATTCAGAAGAGCATCCATCAAAATTTAAACAGTGTATACCTGAGCACTGCCATAGCAGAAACCACAGACAACAACAACTCATGTCTTGGCATCTCTGAATTTGAGACAAATTCTAAAGGCACATGATGGAAAATAAGGCAGTCACTTACCCAAGAGCAAGAGCTACTCAAGTGTAAATTAATAGTAGTGACAAGTATTGTAGTGGAGGTAGAGGAAAGAAGGTACAGGTTTGTTTAGAAGCAGGATAACAAATCAGCTGCTACAGTTCTGTAAAATGCATTTAATTCAAATATGCCAGAAGCATTTTTAAAATCCTTTTGAATTCAACTCCTTTAAGGGAATAACAGTATGAAGAGATTGTGTCAGAGCCTCTACAAAAGCCGAAAAAAATGGCTTAAGTACATGGTACTTCACTTGTATTTCCACAGGAGCTCTCTGTAAATTATTACTTATCCAGAGAGCTGGATAGGTAATGTACTACCAGATTGAGCCAACTCTCTTAATGTTAGCCTGCAGAGGTAGCCCTAGGGTGAGAAGGGGTGTGCATCCATTAGAGAGGGCAGACAACAATGTCAAAGCCACTGCATGCTGTAAGAACCCATACAGCCAGTCTGCTGAACCAGTATTGTTTCAGCGTGAATGCAGGGGATAAAGCCTCTCTCTCACATCATGACTCAGATGACAAGAGCTGTATACAGAAGAAATCAGAAGGATCCAACGTGCTTTAAAATCATTTTCAGAAAGAAAATTCAGAGTTCTTATTTAAGTGGTAGCAGAGAAAACAGCCAAAATACAATTTGCTATTTGATAAAAGGTGTGTGATTAAGAACACGTAGAATTGAATTACAGAAGTCATTTTGCAACGTACCTCAGAGTCATCTTTAATGCTGTCATGCTTCCGGTTTGAGGGAATGTAAGGAACTGGAAAACATGTCAAACAGAAGCAGTGTGATTAAGGCCTTACTGGGAATAATTCAAAAAGTGATAAATTGTAAGATAATTCAGTATTTAAGGGCTAGCAGTTTGCTATAAATACTGTGGGACAGTTGATCATGTTTTTCTACTCTATTCTTCCAGTCTTGACAGTAGCTCCTAACCAAGGGCACTGCAAATAACCAACTCTGAGACAGCCAGGAACTCATCAGTGAACACTAGGCAGGATAAATGAGCCCCAGACCCAGAACAGGTTAAACCACGGAAGCACTGATCTAGAGGAATAATCCCAATTCCACACAATTTAGGAAGCCTTCAGAAAGTCTCAGAGGTGCACTTACCTTAACACTGTAGGTCAGATCTGCTGTTGCCAGCAGATTCACACTTAAATTCATATTATGGAATGGTTTCAAAACATGAGTGGAGGATAAACATGAATCAGATGACATGCTTAAAGGAAACTCATTGTAATCAACTTGTTAATGAGCAAAGTTCATGGGACAAAACTAGAGCTCATCAGCCCCAAGTAACCTTTTGAGAAAACAGGCACACTGGAAAGTGGGCTGTGTGTAGCAACTACTCCGGTCCATAGATGCACTCTACCACACCACACTTGCAAGTATGAAGAGAACTTTACCTAGAGAGCTTACTTAACTCTTCAGTCATGAACACAGAAAAGACAATTGCAACCTCTAATAACAAGGTTAAAGATTTCATCCTGTGAGGGATATCAGAGGAGGCAAAGTTACCAATGAACAAAAGATTTTAAAGCAACAAAGACATTCACAGATTTTCAGAGCACAATACTGTAACTATACCACAAATGAGGAAGAACAGGAATTCCATCTTAACAGAAGAATACTCACTTCCATCATTTTCTTCTGAAGGGAGGTCAACTTCATCATTTTTATCACCTAACTGAGGTTCCTGGGAAGGCATGACCGAATCCTTTGGAGACAGACAAATCACACAGGAAAACAACATCAGCTCATACAGATCCTCTTAGGCCACAACGTCTTGCCAAATAACTGCAACAAGAACCCTACATTTGTAGCTTCAAGAAAAAAACCTGGATTTCCAGAAAGTATTTCAGAATATTAACACACTGCAGTTGTCCTTTCTAACTACAACAGATGCCCACTCACCTCCCAAATGTGAAATTAGTATACTGTACTGTAAAGTTCAAACTAATTCTTCTCAAGTCTTCTCTGAGTCTTTTATGTGGAACTGTAACAAATTAAATACGTGTCCAAATGATATTGTGCACTCATTTTAGAGCAGAGGCATATTCTTTCACTCATTATGCAAAGGTATCAAATGACTTGATAAGTTATCACAATACCAAGTGATATTATGTTATGTTTGGACACTGGTCTCATCCACAACTCATTATGAATCATGTAGGATGACTCCAGCACATACAGGAACACTTACAAATAAACTGCAAGTAATCTAATAATGTCAAGTTAAGTTGTATCTAACACCAGCGAGGAAAAAAATAATGGTTTAAGCTTCCAGTTAGCAAAAAGAATGATGCAAAAAATAAGTAAAGCACTGGTTAAAATCTCTGCTGAGAATATGGAAGGGTTAACTTCAGGGACACAGATTAACATCTAAAACCTGGAAAGACGGTAGGGATGCCACTAGAAAAGCAAAAAGTCTTGGAGAAACAGATGGCAAAACCCAGCACAGAGGTGCCAACAAGATCTAAGCGAGTGTCTTAGTTCTTAAAACATTCCCATAGGCTTTGGGAAACAAACGCTAGGATTGTCAGTGACAGCCCTTTATCTATTTGTAAGATGAAATATTGTCTACAGGAAAAGTCAAAAATCAAGTTTGCTCACACACTTGGTCACATCTCAAGTTTTCTTTTCTCACTTTCCTGCTCACAATCTAAAGGCTTATCCTCTGTGGGCATTTTGGAAAGTGAAAATCAATTAACACCAAATGTTATGAATCTACAGCCATACACAGTGTTTAATTACTTCGGATGCACATCTAGAATTAGCAGAACAGGGCACAGTAAGACATACCAGTTCTAGACAGAACACAAACTTCAACACAAACTCACCATATGCCTTTTGCAGGTCAGTGGAACAAGTATGTGACAACGTTTATGGACCAACAATTTGCAGTTGATACACTTGTAGCCTTGCCTGCTGAGACCCCATATCCTTTCACTGCACTGGCCACAGTATGCTCTCTAGAAAGTAGAATGCACATTATCAATTCCATTATCAATTCCCTCCTGTAGGCTAGCAGAGAGAGCTCACCCTACCACTTCTATTCACTTCCTAATCGATGTGTAAAAAAGTATCATAACAGGCAAAAAATGATACAGGACTCCACAAATCAAAATATGAAGACTGCCCTACATCTGCATTTATATACTTCTCAGGCAGAACATACGTAGAAACTCTGGAAAACATAATTAAAAATCTTATCTATCAAGTCTGATTTAAAACCTCTGCACGTTGCATTATTTAATATCTGAAATATATGGCCTTTTTCTCCATGTCTGGAAATGGCATCTGAATAAATTAAATCAAAATGAGGAACAAAGTAGTAAGTCAGACATTCTGCTGCTGACTTCAACAAGGCACCTCTTTAAGTAGTTTTTCCACTGTATGTGTGCTGTGGTCATTTTATACACTTTGCCCAAACTGTCAAATTGCAAACAGATCCTTTTAAGCCAAAAAGTGACCTACCTTCAGTTATCTCCCTATACACAGCACACAGGTTGCCAAATGGTGACTTGCTTACTATTTGCTGTCTGCAGACTCTCTCCTGTCATTACTGCAGTGGGGCAACAACGCTGCCCACCATCCTGCTCAGGCAGCCCTGCACTCGTTCCCCATTTCAGGCTTAGAACTCTGCAACTGTCCCAAAGCCACAGAACAGTACAAGTCTGTTCCTCCCAGCAAACTGCAGTTAGTGTGGTTATTCAGATCCTCAGACTAATGAATCATACATGGTGCCCTGCCCAAAAGCATTAAACTACTACGAATCCTTTCCAGTAGTATAATGATCAGAGACTGGATGCTTTTTGAAAAGAAACTGCTCTCTCTATCGCCTCTCATATCTTAATAGCTGTAGAAAACGAAGTTTAATTACATTCCATTTAGCTATGTAGCTACTCCCTGACTGGGAGAAATCCAAGCTATGCTGTCCAGGGGAAAACAAACAAGAGAAAGTGCCAGGGCTGTAAGCCTTGGACATCTGCAGCCGCTTCTTTCAAAAACCCTGCTGCACCAGACTGCCCTCAGTACCCTCGTATGGGTTTGGCAGCAGTGATATTGAAGGCTAAATAAAATGTTCCTACAGCTTGGAAACAGCATACGAGAAAATCTCATTTCGTTCGGTTAGATACAGGCAAGCAGGAAAAAAGAAGACAAAAGGGCAACTGTCAGATTCTGTGAGTAATACAAGGATCCCTCGTGCCTGCCCAAAATGCATACAGCCATAGAAATAACAGTGGGCTTTCACATCATGTTCAGCAAGATGATAATCAACAATATTGTAGTCTAATCACTTAAACGCTCAAAAGTGTTCATTTACTTCAATTAACTGAGGGAGTTTTAAACAGTTACTGCAAGAAGTGAATGAATTCATAAATTCATACTGCAATCCTGAAAATTCAGTTAAAATTTGATATCCAGTTCAAAAATGCACACGTTACTATGAAATACGACACTGAAATTTACAGGCAATCATGAGTTGAAATTCACATCAACTAGTTATTACTAGCTTCAGTTCGATTTATGCTGTGCTCTGCCTTAAGAAGGTTTAATTTCTACAGGAATGGTTATAGCAAAGTCAAATAAGTATGCTAACAGTTTCCAATTCATCATGTGTTTATTCATCATTAGCCCAATTTCTACAAAAGTTCATTATTTATATTAGTAACAGTAGATTGTTAAGATGGCATGTATGCATCCACAATTAAGTGTTTTAACTCTGTACCAAAGGTACAAAGCAAATAAAATTTATGGAATGTTTCATACCACAAATTACAAAAATAAGATAGGAACAGTACAGTGCACAAACACTTGCTCCAATTCAGATAAATAACCTGTCTTTCACATAGACACCAATAAAATAATGACTTTGAAGGGCCTTTTTTCCTGCTATTAAAATGCAGATTTGGGATAAAGAACACTAAGGAAGAAAAGCATCCAGGCAGTAGTACAAATTTCACAGAGTTCTGCTGAAAAAGACAGTTAACTCACCTCACTGTTCTGTTTTGTATCCAGTTCCCCAAAGTGTACATGACATTTGTATGTGCTGCAATACTTTGACATAATGGGATAAAAGTCAAGGAGGAGCCTCACCCTTAAAGCTACATTCACTAGCTCATGTGGATTAAGTCAGATTCTTAATGCACTTGTATTTTAGCTCAACACAGATTTTTTTCTCTTAATTAGATTACGTAATGCCACCAATTCAAAACAGTTCAAGCTAACATCAAGAGCTGTAATACCTAAAAATAACAATATATACTGACGGCAAAAGCTCACGCAGCAATCAGGCAGCTTAATCTCTATGGGTTGATTGAGCCCACGAGTTTAAATATTCACAGAAACAGCTTTTAGAGACTTTAAAAATAATTGCCTCCAATCAGACTCATAGACCCAGCCTTCCGATTTTTCTGACCCGAATAACGCTGCACAGACTGAAAAGCCACATCAATAAGCATCTTGCTTTTCCTTTTATTTTTTCCACCACTCAAATACAGAGAGCACGGACTGAGAAAACAATTACCACAGAGCATTACCAAAACCCTACATTTTATACAACAGTACTCACTCTGTTAAAACGTTTGGCTTGAAACAAATGCCCATTCACTCGGTACAGCTTCCTCCATCTTCTGGCTCCACGTCGGTAGATTGATTCTAAGAAAGAAATTAAGAAGGTGTAAAGCAGCAGCATGGTTGCACAGCAATAGCAGACACGCTACGGTAAGCAAGTTGTGACTTAAAACAATCTTGCTTTTCTAAATAGCAACGCACAGCTAAGATCCCTGCCGGTTTATTTTTTTTAAGGCAGCCTTAAATGACAGCTTCTGCAGGAGGTGCTCTCAGGCTGCCTCTCCCTTTTTTACATCTCTGTCTCTTTTTCTTCACATGATCCTAATCTTGTTTCCTGCCTGCGTGCTGTTCAAGCTCAGGTGAGGAGGAAGGACGGGTGACAGTTAAAGGAACAGCTTCCTGCAGGGAAACTGCCGTGTGGATCCCACCACAGCAACCTCAGACACACACATGAGAAGGAGCCTGGTGCTACGAACACTGCGCAGCTAAAGAGTTGAAGATGTCACAGATCTGCAGCATTGCTTTACTTGACCTCAGTTTTATCTTGGTTAGTAAATGCTATCCAAAACTGTTTATTCCATTATGGAAACGGCTCGAGCGCAGGGCCGCAATTATTTCGAATACAGTCCAAACATGACAACAATAAATAATTTAAACTGCTTAAGACAGATCTTTCAAGAAGCCAAGCAAAACAGCACTGAGCATCTACTCCAATTCCATTTTGTTGCCACTTTCCACATATACATGTGCAATGTTTGCCTGGCTCTTTAGAGAGTTTGATATTAAGTACAAAGTATTGAAAAATTCATTGTGCAGCACCAGTCCTGCTGAGCTGCTCACAGCTGCACGGCGACACAGAACAGGTCCTCAATGCGAGCAGCACTGAGCTGCCCAGAGCAGCAGCACCAGTGGGTCCTGGCAGGGAAACACATGGGGAAGAGATGGACTGGGGAGCTGTGAGCAATTTCAGCAGTCACGTGAAAGCTGGCACTGCAGCCTTGCTAACAAGCAGCCAAACTGGAAGTCTATCATAGCATGATCCTAACTGCTGAATTATTAAGAGGTTCAAATACATAAGTTCACACATTATGAGCAAACCTCAAGTTGAAAACCTATTTTTGACAGTGAGGCACACGCAACATCTCCTTAAACATTTCCAGGAAATGCATCTTGCAGCGTTTTCACTGGTAACACAGCACCATACAGCTTCCAAAGAAAAATAAGCAGCTAAAATACTTCTTAGATAGCACTGCTTTAAAATCATCTTCAGTAATACGAGTAACATTTTCCTATACAAAGCTCTAGCAGAATGCCTTTTCAAACACACTATTTATACTAGCTATAATGCAACTTAAAGCAGCTGGCAGCTTGTACAGGATATTTTTTATCCACTTCATACATGAAACATTAGCAAGTAAACCAGTGTCATAGGGAATGATATAGAGAACTACACAGCCTTGGAAGCACAAACAGCTCCCATTGAGAAGGTAATAATAATAAGATGCACACTTTTATGAGACCTTACAAATGGCAACGTGGGCTGTAATTTTTATCTAGGTCATTGCTAGGACCAATGAAAGCAAGCTTCCCTATATGTGACTCTAAGTGTATTAGGGTCCAATCATGCTTTCTATAACCAAACCTCTGGACTTCAGGTTACAGTTAAAACCACAGAAAATCCAATAACACAATTGTAGTCTTTGCTATCAAGGTAAAAACAACCTTTAGATCCTTTTACTCAAAATTCAAAACAAGTTTAATGTTGCTTTGTGAAATGCTACTATCCTCTGTAATTAGCTACAAATCTTCCTGATACAACTGCAAAATATACCATACACAAACATCAATCTGAAACCGTCCCACCATTCATAGGATGACTTTTCACCAAGAAGAAAAAACTTCTAAGATTTTCTCCAGGATAGCTAATGGATTCATTAGACAAAGCACCATATGGAGACAACTCATACATCTGTGCTCTGAGCAGCAGCTTATCACCAGCACGAGGAATAGTAAGTGACGGGTAAGTTAACGAGCAGCTCGTGTTGATGAAGTCTGTAAATAAAGGAGCAAGTCACTTCCCTAATTAATGATAAATATTAAATTCAAAGTCAGGATTTCATATCATATTCTTAGGAGGCAGCACTCTAACAGCAGCTAACTTAATACAGCTTCATTTAAGTACAATGCCCTCCCCCACCCCATTTCTTTGGGACGACGGCCACTGATTCAGTGTGGGGTCGATTCCCACTCCCTGTCTGTTACATCCCAAACTTTACATACCTCCAAGATCACAGTTTTGGAATAGAGACCTTATTTTCAAGTTCAGATTAAAGAAATAAAAATTCAGCTGAATGAGTACTTCACCCAACTGCCTGTACATTGAAAACAGTGTGAAACAACTGTCACTGCTGAGCAGCTCTTCCCTCTGTCATCAAGCTCTACGTCTACATCACTAACAGGAATGCCTGTAAATATATTTGATAGCTGTTTTGTTTGCACTCTACATGTATTTTTCACCACCTCTTCAAGTCAAAAGAAGAAAGAAACAAAATGTTTTAAATCGTGGATATAAACTGATGAGTGATTTAAGAAGTCTGCTGTTCGCTCTTCACTCTAAATTGATTCAGCTACAGCAGATGCTTCCCCATTCAAGATTGGTCCCATCAGGACATACCAGAAACTGGGAGGGGGTTGAACACTGCTTTTAAGCAATACAACTTGGAAAAACAGAGATAAACAGAAGAAAGTGCAATTATTTTTCAGATGACAATACACTTTTCCAGCATTACAGGATAAAAGAAATGGAAAACACAGGCCCAGCCTTTCCCTAGGCCCAAAACATAGTTTTTCCCATCCAAAGCAGCTTGACAAAGCTTGTACTTTCCAGAACGCATAAGAGAATTCATCAGCTGTCTGAAAAGTGTGCCTTGTACCAACCAACAGCAATAGGAGAGCCACAAACATTTTATTTCCCCTGCATTTGGATTTTATAAATGCTTTTTATGAGTCCAAAATCTGCTTTTATGCAAACTATAATGAAATCTTTTACCATAATAAGCACAGAGATAATTTGCTACCACTGCAAATCACTTCTCAGAGATTAATGCAAGTTGTTTATAGGCCAATTACATGGCCTGCCAGCTGGACACTATGAGAATGCCCACTTTTTGTTTTGTTCTTTTAATGTTTTGCTGAGCAGACAAGCGAGCATTCTTTTAAAACCAACTCAGAAATCAGAACTATGAAACAGATACTGGTATTTCAGATGGACTCTCAGGGAGATAATTCTGCATAAAGATAGAATAAATTTAGTGAAAGCAAACTCTAAACGAGTTGGATGTATGTTGCTCACATCTCTGCTACTTAATATTTCTCCAACAGTTGCACTGAAACAATAAAACCACTTTCTAAAGCACGTAACAGACATGCATTGTATGGTGTTAACAGGCCTTTCCTTTTGCTACCACTAAGCTGCTATGTTCTACTGACATTCTTTTTCAGAAGCTGTGAAGACTAAGTATGAAGCATTCTCCATTCAAGAAACTGCAAGCATTACTGAAATGGACAAGGTGCCATCTATTTTATTTACAACTAGCTAGTATTTAGGAAACAAAACCTCTTCTTTTTATCTCCTTTCCAACAGACAGCAAGTTCAAAAGGCTCAGCCAACACCCAATTCAGCACTGCTGGGCACAAAACCTGCCCTCCATGCATACTGATTTCTCATGCACGATCTCTCCGCTGCCCATCTTCAGATGCTCCTCTTGAAGTGGCTGATAAGTCAGACTTAACAGGACACTGGCATACAATAAAAACAGAACTAATATATCATTTTTAATGCAGTTGTGTGCCTCTTTAGTTCAACCACACCCATTAATGCCTTGTGTGTGTTCTTGGTCTGAATGTTTAAAAGCTCATCTGAATGGTTACTGGAAAAAAAAAAAAAAAATCAGGACCGCCTCATCATTAAAATCACTGTTGGCATTAAAAATGACATTCTTCAAAAAGAAACACAACATCAAGAAATAAAATGCTCAAATAATACTTAAGCTTCCCTCAGGAATTCTCTTTCCCTGTGATCAACAGATGGACAATCAATCGAAAATATCAAGCATGAGGCCTGAGAAGCACCTTGTGTGGAAGCTTATGATGCATGCTAGCAGAACCAGCAGGATAGCTGCTTTAGCTATCAACAAACAGAAGGTGTCTAAGGAACTGCAACTCTTGAGCAACAGAAAATTATCAACTGATACTCAAATAGTTATGTAAACATTTGGAAGCAAACAGTTTATAGAATTATTTCTTGGAAACAGTGATGGAATTGTAGCCCTGCAATTACCATGGCCTGCAAGAGCAGGAGATACTCAGCATGGTTCTGGCAAGCAAAAACAACAAAACAGGACTTAAAAAAAATCCCATAATCAGATATAGCAAAGATGATGATTTTAAATGGTCCAGTCTGCATTAACATTGTGTGTAAGAATGTAATATGGTTACTACGTCAAGTGCAATTAGAACAACCACGGCTGCCACAGCCACGTGCCTGCTTACATCCAATATGGGCAATGCACAAGAACAGGTAATTAGAACTTGTGCCTTGCTGAAGGTAATATTCAGTTAGGCAGGCAGTGTACCTGCATTACACTCAACAGTTCAGCTGAATTTCTTAAAGACTGCTGTAAGAATAGTTTAATGCATTGACAAAGTCGCCAAAATGGATAAATCTGAGTCCAGAGTAGGATTTCCCCAGACACTGTTAGAAAGGCTACTGCAGGTTTGGTGATCAACTTACTTCCATACTAAATTCTAGAACAACTGTGAAATCACCACATTATTTGAATACAATTCTCTTTTTTACTTGTGAGACTTGGCATTAATCAAACAACCACTAAGAAGTTTTCTTCCGGTGCCCATCAGATTACTTGACTCGCATTCAAGTTATAAGCATCCACACTTATTTGATTTGGTCATCACTTAAATTGCAGAATTGTTAAAGAAAACTCAATTTCAGTACCTGGTGGTTTAACATTTATTTCAAATTCACAAGGCTCGCATCAGGTGGCTCCACAACGCCCTTGAAACAACAACTTGACGCCCATAGTCTCAGTGCTAAGACACACTGAGTCAGGCTGCTTACCTTCATAGCATGATTTCATTACTTCAGCTTATGATCTGCTCTGAAAAACAGTTCTACTTCCCTTCCAAATATTTACATTACCCCAGTATTAGCAGAAATTCAGTTTTGATGTTACTCCACAAAGGCGTATTTATCTTCTCTAATATATCAGACTGTTAAGTGCACTTCTCTGAATTCCTTCCAATTTAATCTGCTAATACTATATCCAGAGAAGTGCAGAAGATCTCAGTACAAGGGGATATTATTGCCTTGCAGCAGGACCAACACTCCATATCTATCTCTTGCTAGTCTGACAGACTGGACACATCTTCATTTCAGAGCACCTAATTCTGCTTTGTATTAGGAAAAAAGCAAGCTGAAATTAGAGCGGCCAAAATCATCATGTCACAAATTGAGATCTTCCAGTTGTGCTCAATTTCCATCATTCCACAGGTAAGACTCATCCCAGAGGTTCTCCAACTTGTACCTGCATTCCCTCTAAGCCCCCACATACAATACACAGATAAAACATGTTATTCTTGTGAAATGCATGTGTAAGAACTCAGAGCTAGCAGCATTAGAGTGTGTCACTAATCTTATTATCAATACTTAGTAACAGTAGCTAAATAAAAAATGAGTAGTTTCAGAAGTTAATCACTGGACCTTTCATATTCTGAATTAAATGAATACATGCTAACAGCTAACTGAATCAGTCTTCAGCTTAATTGTTTTATAATGCAGAGGATTACCTTTACTCTAGAAAGCAACCTTCCATCCCAGAGCTTCTCATCCTTACAGAGAAAGAAGTGCACAAGATAGCCTTATGCACCCGCCTGCTCCTCTGCTCTGTTAATGCAAAGCTAGTGTTAAACACAAAGAAAACATGTTAAAATCTCTCAAATTCACCATGGTATTTGTCTTCCTACTTTTGGAAGGAAGCTCTCCATTCATCCCACAAAGGCAAGGAATACAATTACAACAGGTCTGCAATGCTTACGTTCTGCTTCCCACCAAAACCCCTTCTGATCTCTATGGTGTTCCCCATTACCTCTGTGTACTGAGAGAACTGCTTTATAAAGCCCCATTAATCCAGTTATTTTAACAACTCTTGAGCAACACTGAGATAACTCATAGCCCTACTTTTAATAACATCAATAGCACCTTGAAATTAATGGAACAGGTCCAATCCCTAACCTACTGTTTTGCACTCTACGAGAATTTTATCACTGCCCGAGTTCTTCCTTTCTTTACAGTCCCTATGGGTAAGAATGGTTCTTTTATCAGAGCTGACCATCTAAAGAATAAGGAATCCTGCACCAGTCACAGGGGATCTGTACCTGCTTTACTTAGGAAAGCAAGAGATAACCTAAATTACGGAGGAGTCACATCATAGTGTTGTTATAGTTATTATAATGTTATTACAAAAGTGGACATTAAACATTAAACCCAAGGTTTTGCTTTCAAATATTTTCTGGTTTCCCTCTAAGTATATCCCCTGCTAATTAACAAAGGACAAACGCTTACAGAACTAGTAACACAACATCAGAATTACAGACCAGCTGCTTTCTAGTCAATATGCAGCATCCCAATTTTTCATTTTTCACTATCCATTTTTCATTATCTTCCCCCTGTGGTTTAAGGACTGAACTGCACAGTCTGCTCAGTACTTAACTCTTGCACTGACAGCATTATTAGATTTTCACACGCCCTCTCTGTGAAGCCGCCCTTGCAGCATGCCCAAAGCTAGCTGTTTTCCTTATGTGCTTCAGAAGACCTACGTGCCACGCAGACCTGAGCTGACAGCAAGCCTTCAGTGACGAACCAACAACTACTGTTACTCATACACAGCTTCACTTCTGGAATGCTCCCCATTGCCAGTAAGCAGGACTGGCAAACCCCTCACAAAACCTGGTTATCCATCCAGCAACTCAGAATTCCCAGAGACAAAGGCTGAGGAGCCCATCTAGCTGCCCTGCCAGCCTCTGCAGGGACTTGTGGCCCAGAACACCTCATTTTGAAAACTATGACAAACAGTCCCCAATACAGCAACATATTATTAACACTGAACGTATTATTTCAGATGTTACACATAAAATGGTTATTTTAAGTTACTGAAACAGAACAGCCTAACAAAGCTTTAACAGTTTCACCCATGCCTGCCAGTTCCAACAGCCTTACCTTCAGCCAATTCAGTTACCCGAATGCCTGTGCATCCAAAGCAGACTGCTCACCTCATGGGAACAAGCATATGGATCAGAGTACGAGCAGCAGCACAGGGCATGGAGCTAGGCAGCACGTTACAGATAAGTTTCCCAAAACTAAGCAATGTCTTTCCTACATGACCAAACTGCAATCTGAGCAATAGGCAGAGAGGGGTTGGAGAAAAAATAAAAACGTAAGGTATTGGTCACAACACCTTAAAAACCTGCTCACATATGCCTTGCTCTAATATATTTTAGTTTACAGTTTGTTATTTAGTACAGAAGCATCTCCTAAGACATCCAATATTTTGAAGTCAGAAGACACCAAAATCCACGAGCTGACGCATGCTGTGTAATTTCTTACTTCCATATCCCAAAAGGAGGCCTAGCACTTTTTCCACTACTGGGTGTTTCGTTACTAAGAAAAACACTGGAATTATTTTAGAACCAGAAACATGATGAGATTCCAAGCAAAACAGACACTTAGCTAGAACTCTGTGTTCAGTGACTTCTCCTGTCTCATGACCTGAACGTATGTATTTCAGACACCACATGAAAGATCAAGCAGTACACAGAAAGAGAACAGAGGGAGAGATTTCAGGTATTCTTGAGAAACTATGACACAGCTATTTTTGATTCCTAAGCAACTACATACCCTACATTAAAAATAGTACAGAACCTCCTCTGTCAGTTCAATTACTGAAAACCAGGAGGGGTTTACAAGCAGTTCCCAAATTGATTAATTACCCAGCACAATCCAAGCTATGTCTTCAGAATACTCTCTGTGGTCGCTATAGTTCCTTTCTTCATTGGGGAATGAAATTGGTTCACGTGCTCTGAATAATCTAATCCCTGCTCCCAATACAGTAACAAATGAAGGGGAAAAACCTGCCTCATGAACTAGAAAAATATTTACAGGCCACGTTACTCTAGCAGGAAGCTTTTGGGGGCTGTTTGGTAGTATTAGAATACAAAGCAAAAAAAACAAAAAACAACAAACATCCTTACCTACAATAACTCGAGACAATAACCAGGTTAGTGCAATACCTTTTCTCAACCCTATGATGAAATTTTAAGAAAGGTAGCATGGGAAAAAATGAAGTGAAATACCTAATGCTAAAATACCGTGCAGATAAACAAAGAGCATAACAGGCATCCACAGCTATGTAAGCATTACAAAAAAGGAAAGGCCAGCAAAAATCAGATGGAAGTATTAGATAATAATAATGCTAATCTACTGTCGTACCAATGCCAGAAGTACTCATACATTCAAAACGTTTATTCTATTTCATAAAAAGATATAAGGGTTCTTTACCCTGCATTCTTCTAAGGAAATCAACAGCAAAACAATCCTCGCATTCGTTAACTTCAGTTACTCAAACTAGATGCATTTTAACATTAAATAAACACATCAATTTGCTCAGATGTAAGAATACAGAGGTGTGCTAGCACAGTTTATTCTCGTAGCATTAGAGACCAACTAAGCCCTAATTCAGAATAAACATTTCCTCAATTAAGCAACCCATCTAAGACAATTCACTACATACAATTCAACAAAACGACCGCAAAACACGGTGCTTCTAAAAACATTCATCTTTAAATCAGTAATCTTAAAACAAGCAGGCCCTGATCACATACCGTCAGGGTTTTTTGGATACATTTCCTTCATTAATCTCCCTCAGCAGCAGCAGCAGCATCACTCACTCTTCTGTCCTTTTCCTCCTAAAACACGTCCCCTGAGTCTCTTCACCGCGATTTTACCAGCGTTTCTGAGGTCTCTCCACCACATCCCTACGCGCAGGAGGCAGCAGAAATCTCTGCATTTCTCACAATCTATGGCTGCAAAGGAGGCTGGTAGGCAAAGCAACTACATCGTAACCGAAACGCTGACTTCTATTATCTGCTGCACCACACACACTGCATCAATGGCCTGAATTCATAACAGCAATCACAATGACACGTAAAATCTATATAAAAGGCATGCATTACTCACTGGGTTTTATTCTTTAGCTTCTTCAGCATGTAATTCTTTATGCTCTACAATGCAGTAGGTATGAAATGAAACATTTTCCCTTTATTCCACTGATGCCGCTGTTTGAATACCATTAGACACCAAGGACAATAGGCAGGATCAGCTCGGACATTAAGAGCAAATATTTAATGGAAGACTGGTTCCCCTCGTCTCTCCCTTTCACATCTCTGCCTCATGTATCCAGGCACGGGTGGTACTGGCTCCCTTGGGAGGCTGTAGCTAGCAGCTGAGGCACAGACTAAAACACGGCATGGATGTCAAGGAGCTGATGTCACAAAAACAAGTATTTCTCTGATAAAACCAGCAATGCTGTTAGGGAAGTCTGACAAATCAATAGGAACTGTTCAGCTAAACGTGCTTTGTTCTACAACGTGCTGCAGCACCAAGAGGAATAAATCACATCAAGATCTGTTGGCATAAATAAGCTGAGACTACAATAATTAGCAAAGCTGCCAATCAGAAACATGCGTGCATCAGGACGGCCCTCGCTTACAAGCACAGACAAGAAATAAACATTTCAGAAACAGCCCTGTTTAACACTGATGCCAAAATGATAGCTCGCTTATACTCCACAAGTATTTTTAGATGTAGCAGGCTGGTGGAGAAGTCCCCCATTTTTATCAGGGAACTCCAGGACCGACCAAGGACTGAGGCTCAGCAGCTGCCAGGAACGCCTCTGAGCCGCATCCAGTGCCTGCTAAGGGCTGCAGGCACTGCAGAAGCTCTGCCACCACCTCCAGCAGCACTGCCATTCCCAGCCAGGGATGCCCTGCCTCACTGAAGGTAGGTGCTGTTTCTACAGCAGCAGCTGTACATCCATAGGAGGAGCTAAGCCAAGGAGGGGGGAACAATTCAGGAGCAAAAGAAACAGAGACTGTACAAATCTGACTCTGAAGAATCTGCAGTTATTCCACATTGCAGACAGCATCACAACAATAAAAAAGGAGCTTCCAGCACAGAAAGAACTTCTCCTACACCACGTGACTGAAATTTCAGTGGTATTTGCATTCCTTATTTTATTAATGGATTACATGTGTTTATTTCAGGCATTACAGGCTGGCACAATCTCAAAGCCACATCAGTTTCACAAAGTTTGTGGACGGCCAGCAATTTTATTACTAGATTTCAACATAAACACAAAATACTCAGTAGACATTTCTACGCTCTTACTCCAAAGGATTGTTCTGAAGCAACTGGAAAGACAACTGCAATTCCACTCAATATCTGCAATTCAGAAGGTCACAACACGACCAGGTGCAGTTACCCCACAACCTAATGCAAACAGGTTTGAACAATATATTACAAACAAAATGACTTAGCAGTTCAATAATGCTCCTTAGAAGAAGTTTTACTCCAAACTATCTGCAGCTCTGTAACACACAGAATATGTGCTCACTGACTGCTAGTTTAAGTAGAAGCCATTCTGGACAGTGACTAATTAACTGTTTAGTTACCCCTGGAAGTGTCTTGAGACAAACTTAGAAGCTCCTTCTATAGTATAAGCAGGATGCTCTGGAAAGGAATTTCTTACAAGTGTAACTATATGATAAAACCAATAAAAGAACAGTTTGAAACATGCTGTACATTTCTAAGCAAAGGACACTGAGCCATGTTAACTTCCCAGTTCCCATTAAGCACAGAACAAACAGCTGAGCACAAAGTCATATTTTTTAATCAGGTATTTTGTTTAGGTGTACTTCTGGAGCATGAGAAGTTAAAGTACTACTGAGATCATCTACTTCCCTTGCATGGCCTTTAAACAAACAATATCATCTGAACCAGGAGCATTTCCATACAGCCCAAGAGCAAAGCAGATCTTCGCTGTACATGTGTAAGTAATAAGCAGTAATGCTGAGTGCATTAGCATACTCTAAATTAGCACCAGTACAGCTTAACAGCTCTGCTGTAAAAACAGTTTGAAAATATTTACAACCAGGCCACAATAACAGATTTCCACGTAGGTCCCACAGATGCAAAGAAGCAACAGGCTCTGAATTCATCCCTTAATTGAGAAACCAGACCACAAGTCACTTACCAAGTACATCCTAGAGAACAGCCAACAGTTCAACGTGACCTGAAAACCCTACAGATGGAACATGCAGGTCACCTGTGCCATGCTAATTGATGCTTCTCTAGCTCATCTGGTGGCTTGCAATAATTAAAAACATCTACAAATCACTATCAAAACCACTTTTCTTCTAAATATCCACATCTCTAACGAGAACATTAAATCACAACAAACTTCATTATGCTGCATGATTTGTACAGAGATCTCTCCTGTTAGCTTACTCTTTTTTGATAGCAGAGTGTTTTTCCCTTCCATTCTTAGCCATGGAGATCAAAGAAGGGATTCAGGGTTTGTCCTCCTGTGCACATTGACACTTTCCCAGCTCAGAGTTCAAGCTATAACACTTCCAGGTCCCAGAATAAAGCAGTGTTCCTTTCTTGGAAGCATGCTGAGAGAACATTTAAACCTACAGAGTTCAAATCACTCCTTCCAGAACAACGATGAAGCTAAACCTGAAAATATTTTCCCATACTTCCAACCTGTTAATCTAAATTGGAAAGTGCCAGCATGGTTAAGCCTACGCATTCTTAACATGCAGTAAAATAGAACTACAGCCCTCACTTAAAATTTAACTCATGGGCAGCAAGTACAGAAATTAAGTCACGTTCACCTGTGCATTCAGCAGAGTGTGATATAACAAAAACTGGCCACCCATTCTTTTGGTCAAAACTTGAGCACAACTAATAGAAAACCATTGAGTTAAGGCACAGAAGAGCATTAAACAATGCACAGAAACTCCAGGTAGATGAAAATAGTGTATTAAACATCAACAAACGCTTGCCTGGTCAACCTAAAGGCCACTGATATCTTTCTTTTCCTTCTGTAAGATTGAAACATTTCACAAAAAATTTTTTGAACATTTCTCTTCAGCACAGAGAACAGTTATTTTCTCTAATTGGCTTAACAAGTAAAGCAGATATTGCAATGCACATTTACCTTTTTCTACTAGATTAGACATCTATACTAATCATCTACTCAATCTGTCTGTTTTTCACACTCAACCTTTAGATCACTGCAGTTTAAATGTACAAGTTCACACCATGTAATATCTCTGCATTTATTCCACCTTACTCCATCTAAATTTCAGTAAGAGCTGTCAGCAGAACTATCATTGGTACATTGGTATTACTTCTCTAACTGAAAATATCATTCATGGCCACTGAGCACAGCACTGCACATTTTTACTTGGTCTGTCAGTGCAGACCCTGGTCAGCTCTGTGCACTGCTGGTTCCAGGATGGACTATTTACCTCCTCTTGTATCTTCCAAACATGGAACAGCAAAGGTCCTCCAGCCCTTCAGAAGGCTTTCACTCCAAGTGACCATCACCTGTTAACTCTGTCACCCATTTTGCACATTCCTCTCTCAGCATTTACAAAGATGTTGACTAACAAACTGATTAATTTCCTCCATAACAAAAAGTGATTACATAGCTACTTAATCATTTCAACCCTGTGCAGATTAAGTCACTGAAATACAAGTAGACCATATGAAATACACCTCCTTCCTCTGGAGGTTTATCCACCTTCCGAATGACTTCAATAACTAAATAAACCTTTTGCAAAAAATAAAAATAAAAAATACTGCATTTCACTCTTATGTACATCAATTTGTTTTCCTAAAAGTTAAGAAACAAAAGAAATGCAAAAGCAAGGACCACATTAAATCCTGGCTTCTTTTCCTCCCAGCTACTGGAAACCAGTGTTAATCCTTAGAAACATTAAGATACTACTGTAAAATTGCTCTAGTAATGTTAACATATTGAACAAATACAAGAACATAAATACAGCTTATGAAAAGCTTTCAAATTTTTTTTTTTTTGTACAGTTGACAAAATACAAGCTCCAATTTGACAGCATTGTGGTACTCACTGTCTTCTCCTGGGCAAGGCATGCCGGGTTTCTCTGGAATACTTGGGAAAACTAGAAAAAAAACAGTAAGTCTTTAAGTGGAAAGATTCTCAGCAGTGAGAATCTCACCTGACTTTTGAAAGCATTTACTCAAAACCAAAACTTTGACAGCCATTAAGTAGCATTCCTTCATAAAACACAATCACAAAGCACTGCCCACATCTACAGATCTGGGCTTCAGAACTCCAAGCCTGCTCCACTGTGCCAGCTTTGAACCCCACAGCCAACAGAACACTTCAGCCTTACAGCACCAAAGCACAGGGTACCCCAGGAACATACAGAAGAATGCTATTTGACAGGCAGAAGTTGTTCTAATCTCACATTTCTGAAGCTGTTATGTTTACCAACAAATAAATACAAGGTCTCAAACTCTATAATACTCACCATGAATGATCAGCCCTTCCTCTCTGTTCTGGCAATACAAACGGAAGGCTTCTTCCAATTCCATCTGAGATGAGATGGTACATGGGTCACCTGGGGAGAAAAGCAAGACATGCAAATTTATGACTGAAATATAGAGTAGGCTACTTCAGCCAGTGCCAGCCCATGGACTGCTTTTCTGTCAGTAATTTGAAATTAATCAGGCACTTTGATCACATACAGAACATAAGAACCATTTCTTCTGCTCCTATTTTCACCCCAACTAAGCAGACAGAAGCGCACTGTGCTGGTCCAATACAAGTGAGTCGATGCTTGAACATCTTAACATGTGGCAGAGGGAAAAAAGATCACTTCAGAGTGCCCTGAAAATGTTAAATTTACCTTTCGTTATCCGGCCTGTCACGTTACTGCAGTGTACAAAGCTGAGGTAGAACAACACAGCTCAGGCTATAAAGGTGCACGCAGATTTGAGACTCTTTTGTTAGACTTAGAGAAGCAATCTGTGACTGAATTGTAACAAATAAATACAGGTGGAAGTTATGAATACATACTTCTGGCCTTTCCTATGAATGTTTTCTGCACCCACACACTTCATTAGTGCAGAACAAGCTTTTAAATCCACTCAGAAAGGCAACAGCAACACATTAGCCTCAACTGCATACCTAAACAGCCTAATAAAACAAAAAAATAAACTAAATGGAGACATAAGCATTACAGAACACTGAAGCCTCAGCTCAAGCACTGTATCTTGTCCACATCTTACATAAGGAAAATACATGGAAGCACAAGTATTCACACCATCATACAGGAGTGCACTTAATGGACACTAAGGCATCAAACCAAGCTTTACAAGAAGAAAAGCAACTGTGGATGACAGTAATTAATCAAAAGCAAGTTTGTGACAATTTAGTGACAAGAACGAGCAGGAAGATTTTTCTCCTGTAAAGAAAATTCTTTGTGCTCACAGCCCCCAGCTGCACCCTCCAAAAAAAACCCAACCCACAGATCAGGTAATACAAATACTGCAACAGTAGCACCAGCAAAAACCCACCCTCAACAAAACCCGATCTTCTGTGCTACCTGAATCTCCCTGGCATTAGCTATCATGCAGTTCAACAAGCTACACACACGCAATATCCTGTGGGCACTTATCAAGTTAGTTTTTATGAGACTGCTGCACACAGCAATGAAACAAACTGAAATCAGTATGGCTGTCTGTATCTTTTTTGTCAGTCCTAAGATGAAGCTGAGTGCCAGTGCAATTGTATAACCAGGAGGCAGCTGTTTACAACCTACTGGCTAAGAGATCCAACCATAAAAGTTACAGCTGCGTCACACCTGAGAGTCATAAGCAGGTATCTGAGTTACTAAAAAAGCAAGCAGGTAGCAAAGGCACACAATGCCAAGCACTTCCATCCCGCTCCTACTCACAGCAACCAGAAGGCTCTATCTAACTTAAGGCTGTAGAGAAATGCCACATTGTGCAGCAAGGAGAAATACTGAAAACCATCTCACATGACCAGGAGATTTCAGAGCCTACAGGAAGGGTAAAGAAAAGGTAAATTTCCCACAACTTTTTTTTTTTTAAAAAAAAAAAAGAAACACACTGATAAAATCCTTTACACACAAGAATAACCCAGAGCAAGATCTGCCAACACCAACCTCCCCTGCAGGAAGAAAGAAAGCAACAGAGACTTGCACAACAAATCATTCCTACACAACTTTCTGATCTCCATGCTTACACTATTAAAAGCTTACACTTACAAAAGCTTACACTATTGCTGCCCACACAAAGTTTTTCCCCCGGGTTTTCTTTTTCTGGACATGTCATCTTACATACACTGAGATTTTTCCTCACACCAGACTGGTGAACCAGTTCATTTCTGACAAATTCAAGTCATTTTATTTCATGCTTGGTCAGTAGATGATCTTAGAGGTCTTTTCCAACCTTCATGATTCTCTGACTGTGCTTTACAACGGGATACTAACAGTCCAGGACAGCCACAGAACAAAATCACTTATAATGGGAATTTTCAACACCCATCTTGCACAAAACAAAGAAATTCAAAAGATAATATCAGAAGACTGTTATTAAAACTGCATGACTTCTCAAAGGCCCGCTCTAGAGGCAAATCACAACAATTCAGAAGATACAAGTCACCTTGCTGAATGGAGAATTCTGAGGGATATGGCATCAGTACCACAAATGTCTGAAGTTCATGTGTACCTTGGCATTCAGCATCCAAGTATGTAATAGTAAAATATTCAAGTTCAACAGAGCCTTCACTTTGTAGAACTGAGTCCAGTTGTAGTACAATCCTGACACTGAGTCACATTTTACATGCAATCAGCAGGGGACGTAACCCTGTTTTATAAAGCAGTTTAAATAAAAGCAACCCCCCAACATGAATGGCTTTTATTTAAGTTCGTTCAGTGCCTCCGTTTGTACCATAACACACCAAAAAAAGGACAACTACCAAGTAGTATTTCAGTACAGTACCTTCATCATCAATCCACTTGAGGGTAATTGGCTGCTCCTGTTGCAGACTACACATCTCACGCACTTCATCACAAAGCTCATCATAGCTTATGGATGCATCCAAGTTAGTTATCAGGATGTCTCTGCATGACATGAAATCAAACTCTTGTCAGACTTATCTGTATAACACTGTGTGTTCCAACAATCCCATCTACGGATTTCAATCTGCAACACCACGCTACACAATCAGAATTCTTCATCTGAAATGCTGCCACTAACATACATGAGCAACAATAAATTGACAGAATGCAATGAGAAGCATACACGTTTCCCTTCTTCTGCTATCTATGTATACATCTATACTGCACGATGGTATGAAGGGTCACACCCAGAAACACACATACCTGCAGCCCTGGGACCTCAGAGACAGACTGAACATTGTGCTCTCTGTAACTTCCTCGTGCTTAGATTTATTGGATTTCTAAGTGATACCACCATTTACTATTGCTTCCTGTTGTTATATAACTGAACATACTACCAATTTCTATAAAGTTCTTTTAGCAGCCACCCAAATGAACTCAGACCTACTTCTGAAGTTGTTCAGCTTTGGGCTTGATGTGGAAGAGGCCACATCTCCACACTGCTCTAGAATTCTACACTCAGAACGCTGAGTTACTTGGCATTGACCTGGTAAGTAAATTCAACAAGAAAGCACCTCATTTTCAATTAAGTTTAGTGAAATTACTTTCATAATTACATTTAATTAGAAGCCCTTTCTTACACCACAGTATTAAAAACCACAGTGGCAACGTTTGCTTATTTGAGGAGGAAAACATCAGAGAAGATTACTGAGGCTACTGCTATCACGTGCCTGTAATTTCAAGCTAAACACTTCAAGTCTGAAGATTTACTTCAACCAAACATTTAACTCCTCAAATGACTTAAAACTTTGGCTTTAGAGAAAAACAAGGCAGATCAAAGCAACGTTAACTCACACGGTCCTCATAGTGGCAGTAAATCAATTAGGTTAAATCTGTCTGAAAAACCAAATTTCATGCTGAAGCAATAAGTAAGGCTTCCTGACTCTGTCAACAAGTGACTGAAGCCATAAGGACCATGACTTGATTTACTGTCTCAAATCAGAGCTGCCAAAATAAGCACTGCAGAGATAACGGAAGCAGCTGTGTGTTAACACCCCATTGCATTACCCAAACTGCTGGGAAGGGAAATAAGGGGAAGCAGATATCAAAAATAAAAAGCAGACTAACAGATAACATGCAAAAGTTTACTGCTGGTGTTTATCCACCACAGGAATACACATTTGCTTAATCTTCAGGTGTTTAATTTAGTACAAACAGATCCTCAAGCAGCTTGAAGAGGTTCATCTGACTCCACTGTTAGCATCAGAAGCAATTAAGATTAACTTTTCATATTTATCTAAATAATTCCAGTAACTTTACACCACTCACGCACGTTTTCCCCAATTCAAGGCCAATCTATCAGCTCCTTCCTCCAACCAACACACGGCAGGAATCTGGATGGTATTTTAATCACTCTACTTAATTACCAGACATAAACTACAGGACACCAGAGTTATTCTGTTACCAGATCAGACCGCAGACAGGAGTCAAAGTTTGGGAGGATACAACAGACAGAAAACACCCAGACTCACCCACTGTAGTGCGCCTTTACCCTGATGATGTCTTTGTTCAAATTGCCTTTCGAGCCCATCCTGCTGGGCATGGTCCGCGTTCAGCACACCGCCTGAGCTCACAGACGCTCTTTCAGCACACGAAGCTCTCGGTCCCGGAGCTCCGCAGGTGATGGCGCAGCTGTGCACAGCAGGCACGGTCAGCACAGCGGCAGCCCCGCACGCAAACGATGTGAAACGCTCCGAGCGCGGCGCTCACGCCAATTTGAGGCTATTTTTCTTCCCCCAGCCCGCTGCTCCGCACGCCGTTCTGACAGGAGGCAGCGCACACACGGAACAGCTTTCGGTTCACCTTCGCTTCCAATTTCCCCGATAAAAGCACGAAGAAAAGCTCTAACAGCCCCAATAAGTTTTCTCCGCCGCTTCAACCCCTTCGCCCCGAGTTCCCGCACGCTCCTCCCCCCCTTCCTCCTCACCCCCACCTGTTTACCACACAGCCCCGCCCTGTCGGGGCCCAACCAGGCGGGCTCTGCCGCCCGCCTCCTGTTGTTCGGAGCTCCCCGCGCCCTGCGGGCCCCCGGCCGCGGCCCGCCCCGCCCCACCGGGACCCGGCTCGCCCCGCCGCGGCCTGAAGTTGTGTAAAGTCCCGTCAGGAAGTTCGGAGCCAACTTTCACGCCTCGCCACCCACCCGGCTCACAGCTCCCGGGACGCGGCGGCAGTCGCTGCCTCACGGAGCGGCGCGCGGCAAAGCTCGCCCCGCGCTCCCCTCAGCCGCCCCGCCGCCCCCCCGCCCGCCGGCTCCAGTAGCAACGGCGCCACCGCGCCGAACATGGCGGACTAAGAGGACTAACCCCCACAGCCAATAGGATGCCTCCCGCTTTACCTGTCAGCCAATAGCGAGCTTCGGCTCACCTGGAGCCAATCCCCAAAAGGCTACCTTCTACCTACCGCCAATCGTAGGCCAGGAACCATTACCTGGGAGAGTAGTGGTTTCCCGACCAATCAAAAGCCAGGATAGAACCGAGAGCCGAACACCTGCAGCCAATCAAAGAAGCACGCGGCGGGCGTACCCCTCCCTGCGCTGAGGTGACGGGTATGGCGCAAAGGAGGCGGTAGGTGGCGATCTCTTCGCGGTGGAGCCGTCCCACCCAGCTCCCCTCGGGTACTGTGCCTCTGTAGCACCTCCGCGCTTCGAGCCGCGGCAGCGCTTGGCAGGAGGCGGGCTCAGACCGGTGAGAAGCAATGAGTGCGAGCGACACCGCGCCGGGAGGGCTATGAGCGCCTCCTGGGCGCCCTCACGGGGCACGGCGGGCAGCTCGGGCAGCCGCGGCTCAGAGCGTGAGGGGCGTGAGGGGAAGGGCGGGCGGCCGTCTGAGGGGAAGCGCGGGAGGCTGAGCTGAGCGGCGGGCAAGCGACGGCTCAGAAAGTACGACAGAGAAAGCAGGGTTCCATTCGCTGCTCTGGCACTTCGTGCTTCATTGCTGTTAATTTAACAGAGCATGCCTAGGATTAATTATGAGAGAGGAGGGCCTCCTTAATTTGCAGACTTTTAATGAGGCGTGTCGGGCGCAGGTTCGTTCAGGACATCCGGAGCGGCGGGTCCTGTGTTTAATTTCCCCTCCTTTTGCTCATCGCACCGGTGTTTCCGACAGGAACACGCGCAACACCCGCGTGCTTCCAGCAGGTGGCGCAAGGCCCCCAGGCAGCGCTCAGCCGAAGGCAGCTGAGCTGCGCGGAGCTGCGCTCTCCAGCGTTCTTCTAACCGTGGCTCCTTACAAATTCCAACAGAAAGATACAGCTGTGGTGTTTAGGTCTGATGATGGAGTTGCAGGACCTGCGGGTTTTTCTGTCTTTTCCTTGGTGAAATCGGTTCTTTCAGGTACAAAGTCTTTGTGTGAGCCGTACGAGATTAACAAAAAAAAAAAAAAAAAAGGTAAAAAAATCCAATCCTTCATCCTTTCAAATGTTTGAATTAAGACACCGTTATGACAAATAGTTCCTAAAAACCTTTTTTTTTGGCGGGGGGGGGAAGTACCTTTTGGTATGACTTTTACCTTAATATAAGGAGAAGATTGCTGTCCTGTTTTTACTTCAACTAGTGCCTCAAATCTTCAGATATTTTAGGACCGCCAACTTTCTGAGCTTTTAGGGATTTAGTAGGGATCAGAACTGATGGTTTCAGGCTATGAACAAAACAACAGGACAAGAGGACAGAAAGCTGCTATCTTCACACAGACGTGAAGTGTGAGTAATCAGTTCTGTGTCACTCAAGAATCAAAATGCACCTCCGCAGAATTTCTTCTTTAGCAAATCAAAGCAGCTGCGCCTGCAGACAGACAACAGGCTGCCTCCAGCCTACTGACTCTCTTCTTCCAAAGAAACAGCCAGGCTGTATTTTCTGTTGAAATTGATGGCAGTGGAATCATTGGATCCAGTAGGGGCAAGTATGGGCTAAATAACCCTGGGTTTGGATTAAAAAAATATTAGGGAAAACACCAATATATTTTAACATAAACTGGAAGAAGGCATATATCCTGCTTGACACCAGAAATCACTGTGGTTGTTCTTTATTGATTTTCTCACTTGTTGGTTAGCCTCTTAAAATAGACAAAATGAATGATTTTTCAAGGCTGCTTTAAGACAATCTCCTTACTTGTCTCTTTCATGCAAAATGGAAGCACCCAGAAGCTAACTCACTTATCTTGACCTGGAGTTTCAGGAAGGATTCTATGGGTAGACCAAGCTACATGCATTTAAAATAAATTAAACCAAACCTGTATGCTTCTATATTTATTTTTCCAAGATATTTCGACAGCCCGTCTCTGTGGAAACATATTTTTAACCTGTCTCCCTTTTGCGTGTGAACACCAGCAGACAGTGTACTGTAAATCTTTTTTCTCACTGCATACCCTGATCCTAATCCTTCAGAAACAAATTCCCCTTCTGGAAGGTGACAGTGAAAGTGTAGAAGAAAGGAAATGAGTGTTTCTGCCACTGAAGACTTGGAACTGTTGATTCAGAGCATGGAAGAAAATGATAAAAAAAAATTTAAATCAAAAAAACAAACCCTGGGGATCAAATTTTCACCTTGGTTCTTCTAGAGTCTTATTTTGTTTTGCTTTTCTTGGGCCAGACTAATTAAGCTTTTCTGAATTCTCATTGTTGGTCCAGCCACCATTCAGTTGGAATGAAAGGCGATCGCTCTTAATGCGGTGTATTCCACATCCTGAAAGTGTCTGATGAATCCCTCACTGAGAGTGCCCAGAAACACCACTGGAGGCAATCTAAACGTACTTGTAGCAGACTTGTTAAATGTTTGTTCTTTGTAAAGGAGAAGTTCACTTTAAAAGTATGATATGTGATATCGTGTACAAAATATATGAAGAATCCTTCTGGCTTCCAAATATTCAAGCTCATGTATGTGTATATATATTAGTTGTACATATAACCTGGAAAGATAAGGGCTGGGAAATCCTACGTAGGTATCTAAAAACTATGGTAGGATGTACAGAAATAGATCTTGTGTGTTTGTCTCACTCTGAAAGAAACAGCGACAAAGGAAGAACAGCCTGGATGGAGTGTTGTGCCAGATGTTTTACAGATTACTCTGTATTCCATCGTTCAATCTTTATTTAATCTTAGAGGACTGTGGTAATTCTAATTCTGGCATAACCCAGTGGACTATGTGTTTGTGTGCAGCTTCCAGCCATGTCTGTTCCCAGCTGGCCAATTATTCATTATATTGTAAAGAAAAATGTCCTCTTCACCCCATCTGGTTACCCGGTGCATGAAAATTGAGGACTTCATGATATTTATGCTAGCAAAGGTAATTCCAGTACTCTTTTCATCTCAGGAAAAGGTGAAGGTATGTAGGAGATCCATGACAGGCTTTATACCAAAAGATGGAGGCTGGACCTGTGGGCAGAGAAGTCTTTGCTTCAATAGCATTAGTCACTGCTGTGCGTTGGTTGGTCCTACATCTGCAGCGACCAGAAGTTTTTAGATACCTGAGAGATCAGGAACGTTTGGAGCTCTTTTTTTGGACCACCGTTTTGCTGAACAGGGAACTCCAGTAACATCTGATCAGCTCTGTTGGTGCTGTGTTTTCTGACAGAGCGCACTTTGCTGTCTGCTCGGATTTGTTTTTAACTGTGCATGACTTAGTAAAAGGAATAGCCATGACATAAAGCTTGTATAAGGAGAGGACAGATCCTTAATGCATTATGTAACCATGAGCTTAGGTCTTCAAAGTCTTTTCATTTAAGACACAAGCTACAACAGCAGAAAGAGGCAGTGGCTTGCATTTCAGCTGCCAAATTTTTCCAAATAGATACACATCCATTGCCAGAATTGTTCAGTCTTATTAGGAAGAGCTAGCTAGGTGTGCTTGTAACACGTTGCACACAGTGTTACTGTATCATCAAACAACCTTTGCAAGTGTTTTAAGCCTTACAACCAAGAGAGCGCAGGGGAGACCGAGGTTTTTATTTTAATAAATATCCTACGAAACTTTCATTAATCATTTGTTATCTGTTCTGCTGCACAGGCAGATCCGCACGGGGTGCTGTTTTCCTCTTAATGTGAAGTGCTTTCTTAGGTTAATGACTGAATATTTAAAATGAGAGTGTTCATATTAAGTGCTTTGTTGTACCAACAGCAGAAGCCTCATTGAGTTAAATTGGTTTCGCTACATTATCTGTTGGATTAGGAACCCTGTTAAGAACTGATGTGAGAGCTTTTACTTTACCTTGAATAAATGCTTCCTTCTTGCCCAGAAACAGGACAGGCTTATCTGTATATTAACCTTTTAACAGTGCTGTCACTGCAAGCATGTCTTTCAAACTAATGGTGCAACGCCTTGTTCTTCTTGTGCCTTGTTTCTTTTCAACCTCTTTAGGTAGCAACAGCTATTTTTTAATATAAATTCAGTAGTCTGCAGAAGAGCCCCACAGAAAGCACTCATGAGTACAGAATGGTCCTTTCTCTTCTGTTGTCGAGGCCAAATGAGAGTTTTATGAGCCTCTGGGTGCTGAAAAGGCAAGACTTCATTATGGGATGAAATCCCTGAGGTTATTTTGATTTTCCTTGTAATGTCTTTTATCTTTCGGTTCAGTAGCTGGAATGTCTGCTTTGTCCATTTTATGGGAGCTACAACTTCTGTACAAACTATGCTTTATTCACACTTCACATTGAGAATGATTACATTAATACGTATCCCTCTTTCCTTCTCACAGACACACCAGGATTTTAGAGCAGTACTCTACTTTGATGAAAGGAATACAAATTCTTCCAGGTACAGCCCTCATATATATATTATATATGTATTTCCTTCCTGATATTAGCACAACCCATCCAAAGCTTGCTAGCTTTCCAGTGACATCAGATTTAGCTTATTTATTTCTGTTTATTAAGTGTGCCATAAAAATAGAGTTGATTAGGGCATTGTCCTCAGATATTAATAATATATAATGGTTTTCAAATGTGAAAAAAAAAATCAAAAATGTGGAACAATCTCAAATGTACAGAAGCTTCAGTTTTATTCAAAATTCCAATAATGACACAGTACTCCTGTACTAACATCCCTCCTGTAAAAGAATCTGGAAGGCATCTGTTTTATTTCTGGCTGTGGAAACACATTTCAAAAACTGTAACTTCACAATGGAGTTGTTCTGCCTTGTGCTGCTCTGCAACTGCAGCAGCAGGGACGCCTGTTCTCCCCTCTGAGTCACCTCATTCCTGGAGTGGACACAGCTGCCACATGTATTCTCACATTCTGACTTCCTGAAATATCCTGAGGTTTCCCCCTCCTTTTTTTTTATGCTTTTTTATGTGACAGCCTAGCATTCTGGTTTTGGTTTTGGTGTTCTTTGTTTTGTTTTGTCCTGGGTGGTGGTTTTGGTGGTTTTTGTTGTTAGGTTTGTGGGTTTTTTTGAGGGAAAGACCGTAGCCACCCTTTACCTTGATCAGTCACAAATAGCTGTGCAGCTTGAAGGTCTGCAAACAAATACAGAACAATGCATTGAATAAACCTTATGAAGAAGCCAGCAGGGTGTGCAGCCAGTGACTGGCACCCAGGTGGAGAAGCAGCTAATTTTGTCCAATAACCCTCTGTGATCACCTCAGTTGACTTCAGGGTAAGGACTTGTGTCAGGTGCACAACTGCAGACTCTTACTGCTGAAGTAATTAGATTAGACATTGCCTTTAGAATGTATGCAGCCACTTTCTCACTAATTACCCTGAATAACCAGCTGCTGTACACTTTGAGTGCACGTATCTAGTTGGAGCCTGACAGTTTCTGTGTCTCTCAAAAGGATTTTGCTTCTGTAGATCTCAAAGGCTTAGTAAAGAAATCAGTATAATTATACCCGTCTTGCAGATGATGCAATGAAATGACTCCAGGAAGGTTCATCCTCACATCAGTGGCAAGAACTTAGTGCAAAATCCAGGTGTCTCAGTCCAGGGCCAGACTGATGAGAACTTTCTGGAAAAAACATAGCTGGGTGATGGTTTGCACCTTCCAGCACATGGCTGAAAATGTTTCCAGTAGAACAGAAATAATCCACGTGATCCTCAGCCTGACTTACGATGGGATCATAGTTCATATCATAGCTCACTTCAGGATCATTAATTTTTCTTCAGTGCATTCTCTTACTTAGCTGATATTGAGCAAATCTCTTTTGAAGTCATAAATTTGCCTTAAAATGCTCTTTCAGTTCTGGTCATATGAAATTGAGCCGTGTGTCACAGATAGGTAAGGTGGGAGGGATACGTGAGCCAATGCTTGTTTCCTCCTCCTTGCAATTCCATCAGCCATGCCCATCTTCCAAGCCCAGCACTGCTCTTCTCTCATTTACATCTTGTGTCCTATTTCATCTTGCACCTCCCCATGCTCCCTTCCACAGCTTTCAGCCATCTCCTTAGCCTCACTCATTCCCTCCTTCTCTCATGTAATATTTTCTGTTGCATCTTCTTTCTCTAGGTTTGGAACAACCTTATCTTTCAAGGCACCAGAATCCCCCCAAAAAGGAAGAAAAAAAAAATCCCAAAAAGTGCCTTAAATACTTCTGTTGTTTTAATCTATATCCCAATCTATTTACTGTGCTTTTTTGATAGAGATTAACTATGAAACTTGTATTTGCTGTGAATACTGCCTTCATTTGCCGGATCCCTGGAGTTACTCACAGAACAAAGTGTTATTTGTATGAGCATGGTGGGAGGATCCAGTCTTGAGTTGAGCGTGTGTCTGAGTTCTCATACATTTCACTGTCAAACAGGGAAGTGAAGAAGCCTAACATTATGTCAGCCATAGAATAAAAACTGCAAAAATATCCAAAGCGACCGAATGACTTAAAGCCATTTATGACACCTTTGAACTTCGCTCAGCTATTTCGTGCCAGGTGCAACAAGGAGATTTTCAGAGGCACGTAGGGCAGACTGCCACTGAAACTCATATAGGAAATTCTAAAATCCTTCCTGAAAATGGAGTTTGAGTTCCTTCATTACCAAGCTCCTCTGAAATTGTTAGTGATCCAATGCAGAAAGGCTGAGCTTTCCCTGTTTCTGAACCACTTTTGCCTGTGCTGGGGCCCACTGAAGTACCAAAGGTTACTATGCTCGAGTGTTAAATCTTTCATTAGCTTAGATCTGAAATGTAATGCTGTCATTATTAACAATTCAGTAGAACTCCATGTAGTGTATTTTATTTCATGCTGTGACTAAGAGCACTGAAATGTTTTCAATACTTTATCTAAGACAAAGGAAAATTCAATAAACCCCCACTCGCTTCTATTTTTACTTTTACCATGGGATTTTTGTGATTAAAATTGCCAACTTTGCCACTTGCATTGAAGTTAGACCATTCCACAGAAAATCACTTGTGTGGAAGCTGGGAATTAGCTGTTCCACTATGAAAAACGAAATGCTCTGAGCATGAGAGGCTAAACCTTCATTACTTACCAATGCTTCAGGTGGAGAAAGAACATGGTAGTTCAAGACTTAAACTTCTGCTGTTATGTACATATGAAATGTTTTCTCATGGTAAGAGAGGAAACAAAAGGAGCTGGGATTGTTGAGCAGAGTACAGTCCTTAATGTATCAAATCAGATTGGTAACAAACTGTTTTTCTTGCTGCTTTAGTAGGAATTGATTGCAGGAGTTTCTTGACTAGAAATGCCTCAAGGTCACTGGAAAATATTTTGAGAAGAGATGGCACAGTACAGTTTCAGCAAGGACTGTTTAGTGTGTAGGTACTGTTCAATTCTTGGCTCTTCACAAAGTTCTGGGCTTTTTACATAGTGTAGGCAACCCAGTATATAACATTGACTGCTGCAAAGGCTGCTGGGAACACTGCTCTGGCATATATATCGATGGTGTCAGCATCAATGGGCTTAAAGAGGGATTTCAGACCACTCTTTTTATCCAGTTTCATCTCTTGCTGCCGTTTAGTCTCTCCAGTCTCTATTTCTATTGTGCCATATGATCCAGGCAGACTTCTGGGCATTCGGTGGTGCCTGTTGGAAATGGCCAGCTCCTGGTTCACACCAGCGATGGAGAGGGAGAACAGAACAATGGCATTCTTCACGTTTATCTGCAAAGGAAAGAGGAAAATATATAACAGCAATTTATAGCAATTTGTACTTCATCCAAACTATCTGTGATGCTGACATGGTGAAATATATGCGAGAGTGATAAATGGTATTTATTGTTTGCTTTGGCAAACAATAGAAAGGCCTCTGAAAGCTTCTGTGCTACCACATCTGAGCTCTAAATATGTTTCTGAAGTACAAGTCTTGAGACAGACTTTACATCTCTTCTTATTTGTTCTCCTTTATTCTCTATTTCCCATCTTAAATACAGCAACCAATCATGCAAGGCTGTGTTGCAGTCGTAGTGCTAACTGAGCACTGACAATTACATTCAATTGTTTGCTATAATAACAAAAGTATCAGAGAATTGGAAAGGGTGTTAGATAATGTAATGTAGGCTCTGTTTTCCCATGAAGAGCTGCACCTGATGGCCCTTCAAGGTCCATTCCAACCTGGGCTGTTCTATAATAGCATTTCTATAAAAAGAATTTACTTCCATAAGGAGAAAACTTTGCAATGCAGAGCCATTGCTTTTGCAAATCTTTTCACACTACTTGGCTTACTGACCTCTCCACTCTGCCTTCTCGCTTTGATCTTGTTCTTCTGCTTTTTCATGTAGTCAGCATTGAAATGTGCAAAAGCGTATTCTACCAGTGCAGCGAAGACAAACACGTAGCATATCCAGAAGTAAACATCAAGTGCCTTGATGGCAGATGCTCGTGGAAGCGAAGAGCGGGCACTGACCATCAGTGTAGTCATTGTAAGAACAGTGGTTATGCCTGCAGCGTGGTATGAGAAAGCTCCTTTAGGTCTCATAACACACCTTCATGAGCGCGTTTACCAATCTGAAACTGAGGAATACTTTTCACAGCAGAAGACCCTTAATAGTATGGTTTCTGTTTTTCCAAATGGGATTTAAAGAAATTGTAAGGACGTACATTTGCATGACTAAGGCAGCTTTGAACATCTTATCTTTGGTTTTCTTCTAGTTCTGGATTAAAACCAGAAGACTTACACTCAAAAACTTTTGGGTCTGGACTTGCAGCCCTTACTCAGGCAAGCAGACTAACAAGCTTTAGGAGCATCTTTTTGTCATGGTTTCAGTTTCTCCAGATCAGTTCTTTTATAGGACTGCCTCACCTTCGCTATTGCTTTTAGCCATCTTTAGTGGCCCGTGTTCTTTATTGAGGTAACTGTTTTGATAGCATGGCAGAAATTAAAGCAGGCAGGAAATATTTTAAAGGACACTCTCTTCCGCACACTTAAACACAGTATTCATAAATGCATCTGAATGGAAAACAAGACATTAGAGAGCATAGTTACACCATCAACATACCCTTTCCTGTTAGATCCCCGTTCTGTCCGTCTTACCTAAGGACACCCTGGCAGGCACAGCTGACTGGCTGATCCAGAAGGACACCCAGGACATGGCCACGAGCAAGATAGAAGGGACGTAGGACTGAATGATGTAAACACCTCGATTTCGTCGGAGGTGGAAGTGGAGACTCAGCCTGGGAAACTGCCCTGCTGACAGAAAGTGAGCTGCAGCTCAACTGATAGGCAGAAGAACATTTCCTACAGAGATGCAGATTTATGTTCTCAAACAACATTCTTTTGGCCAGGGATCACAACAAGCTTTCATGAATCTTTTTTGATTAGTCCTCATAAACTCTGCATGAGGGTTTATGCAGTTCTCATCAGCACAGTTAGCTAAGAATAGGTCAAATGATTTGTCTCAGGTCATATCAATGCCAGATCTGAAAATAAAATCATGAGTCTTCTCAAATAACAGTATTGCTTCAAAATGTGTACTGTCTTATCATCTGCTGTAGAAAGTCCTCCAGATACTAAATTTAGATTTTTTAAAAGGCCAAGTTAATTTCAAACTCAAAAAAGAGCTTAGAGGAGATGTGCAGCATAAATGAGGATCTGAGTACATGAAAGAGGATGAAAAATCAGCAGGAAAAAAATGACTCCAATCTTTTACAAACATTGCAATAAAGCCAGTGATGTACGTACACACCACTGACTTCTACTGGGTGGAATTAGAATGATTTGACTGTACGTCATAAGCCTCGTAACATGAGGTCTAATGGAAATTTTCCTTATCCAAAGTTGCAAATTAGGTCAGGAAAATTTGAGTTATACCTTATCAAGCACTGTCTGACTATTCCACACAGTATTTTCTCAAGCATATAGAGCTGAAGAACATAATATGCTATAGTGACTACCTGAAAGCAAAAGGTTACCATTTTTTGCAAACATGAGCTACAGAAAATTCATGTTAGAAACCTGACAGATTGTTTAAATTAGTTACTGAGGAGGAGGGATTCTCTATTATAGAAATAGATTTTCCTGTATGAAAAGAATAACAGATACTGTCCCTGAATTGAAGACAGATCCTGTTACCAGATTTGAAGTTCATCAGTTCTGTTGTAAACTGGTAGTTAGTAATTGTGAATTGAGCAAGCTGCAGCTTATCCAGCCCATGGATCTCATCCTGGTTTTCTGACCAGTGGTAGACGATGTCCTCTGAAGAGTAACCATCTGCCAAAAGAAAGCAGATTAAATGCAAAGCATGGGGAAGAAATTAAGAACCCAGAGGGCTCACTGGGGAAGTGCTGTAATTCCTCTGCTACACTGATTTTCATTGGTCCCATTGCAAACATGCTGTGATTCACTCCAGATAATTCACTATCCTGGCAACATCAGTGTTTCCAGGATCCCATCAGGGGTGGCTTTCCTACAGGGAGAATAATCCGAGTTGATTTGCACTGACTAACAGTATGTGGTATGGCACAGTGCACTTCAGTGTCATGAGAAATGCCCATGTGCCTGCTCACAGGAGCAGAATAACTGCTGTTGTAGTGCTCAAACGAGGCTACCTGCTCCAGTTAGAGAACAGCAGCACAGCACAGACCCGTGTCCATCCTCAAATCAAGTCACTAGCTTCACAATCACCATGTATATCAGGCTATTAATTGCTGTAGTTTGGCATGGGTGCCAGCTGGAAGAGGCACAGGGTACCAGGGTAGGAGAGAAGGATGGGAGATGCATGAATGAATTTATGTAACATGCAAATCCGTAGGAAATCAATCTTTGCTGGTGTTGTTGTTAATGCACAACTTGCTGCAAAACCACCTTGTTTCTTTAAGGAGTCTTGCTTCTTACTTGTTTGTTGCACTGACATCAAAATCCTCAAATTCAATTAGAAAAACTCAACCACCACCAAAATTCCCTGCAGAAGGAAAGAACTGATTGCTGGTTCAGTGTCTGCTGCCTCTACAGTTGGTGATTACATAAGTAAAACTGTAGATTGCTATTTTTGACAGGATAAAATGGTATTGTGGTTAATTGCCTAGAAAACAAAGTCAGGGCTAAAAAATGAAAAACAGAATCTTAAATCAATAGGGCAAATGAATCTTAATGTATATATGAATAAATGAATCTTAAATCAATGGGGCAGTGCTTCTGCTTAGAAACCACTACTCATATACCTAGAGCCCCGAGCTCCTCTAGGTTTCAAAAATATGCATTCATTCTTCACTCACCTTTTTGAGCACAAATGAATTTAAGCCATTCTCTGAAATGTTCTGATTGATTTTTGTGTAACAGATGGCTATGCAAAGGTTAGGCACAATCACATTCATTAAAAATAGGGAAATCTTTCTTTTTCCTGTGTTTTTGGGGGTTTTTGTAGTCATTTTTCACAAAGCAAAAATAGCACACCAAATTTTGCCCATGGGCTTCTTTACATCTTGCTGGACTTGATGGAAACCTCAGTAATGCTAATGAAAAGACTGTCACAGTGCCACTAGGCTTTACATAAAACACAAAGTTCTGGGCATTTGTTTTCAGCAGGACTGCAGGTTGTTCAGCTTCACTGAATTAAATCCCACATCTTTAAACTGGAGCTGAACGAGTCCATCTCTGGCACATAGAGTAAGGGATGTGTTTTGTACCCTTTCTTTCTAAACGCATTACATTTCACTGATTAAAGCAGAATCACTCCAGCGAGTTCCCTCAAGCTAAGAACCATACATGCAGGCTTCAAGCAAAATACAGGTTAGATGAAGTGCTGCACTCAGCCCTTACAGCTCTCCAAGTCCAACATGCATTCCTGCTCATCCATCGGGTACTTGGAGAGGTCCATGTCACATGCCACTGTTGAGGTAATCCTGTCCAAAGCAAAATGAACACCAGTTAGTGGCGTGCAGACAGAGCTGTGGACTTGCATTTTCCTCGGAATTCAGAGACTGAATGGAAAGTGTTGAAAACTTAACATTACAAGAGACATAACACTAACATAACATTAACAAGAGAAAAACATTTTCTTTGATTTAAATTAATAATTATTTTAAGAAATTTTCCAGGGGAAAAAAAAAAAAGAGCGGTTACTTTTATGGTCTGTTCAGCAGGTGAACACATGGCAGAGGACAGTGACCCCCCGCCCTGCTTACCTTATGCTGTATAAGATGACTCCATCTGGCTGGAGCCTGATCAGTTTGTTTTCCACAGTCACGTCATGGAACCAGGCAGACTTGGCGTTCACTATGAAAGTATCTGGCAACCACAGCTTGTCCACAAAGCGGCTGTCCAGCCCCAGGGTCTCATTGGTGTGGTTGTAGGACAGGCGGTCGTCCCGCCAGCTCTGGTGCAGAAATACTGTCATGGTGTATTCCTGTGACAGGGAAATCCCAGTTAGCAAGAGACGCTAAACAAAGAGGGTAAAGCCTCAGGACTTGGTCAAAAATAACTGAATTGGTTTAGAAATGTCCCCTGTGCACACAGGTATTTTTATCCTCTGCCGTAGAACTGTCCGTGCGTTTTAATTTGTCGTATGCTTTTACCTTGGGTGGTCCCAAGGTATCAAAGAATTACTCAGAGTCAGTGGTACAGATACATGTCAGGGGAATTGCATCTGTTGTGCTGGGGAAAGCTGTTCAGTTATCTCTGGAAGCACTGCCTTTGGTTTTGGAGGATTTTTGTAGCAAAACTAAAAAAAAAAAATCAGGTGAAGTTTTATTGGTAGTAATGGGAAAGGATGGAGGGAAAGTTCTGGATTTCAAATTCAATCTGTTGTGTTTCAGGAATGCAATTAATTCATACAATGGTTGGTTGTGAGATTTCTAAGTTGTTATATTCCATTGCTTTACTGAAAGGTCTTCATGTGGAAAGGAGGCACATCTCACAACCAATGCTCCCCTTGGCTTTTCGAGGGAAGTTTGTGTGGTGAGAAGGAATGTGAACAGCAGTTGGAGCTGAGGCTTAAAATCAGGCTGTTAGTGTGCAGAAGTCTCAGTGACTTACACCTATCTAGAGTCTTTTCCTTGCCAACTTCTGCCCAAACAGAATCTGCCTGTGTCTTAAGATGCAAAGTTTGTTCTCTGTGGTATCTTCTGACAGTCTTTCCACTCCAGACACACAAAGGATCACCTGTCTCTATTTCACCTTCTGCACCTGCTGTCACTGCACTGCAGACATTCCCAACTAAGTGTAACCCAACGTACCATGTTCACTTCTGAGATGTGGTCAATGCTGGCTACTTCAATTGCAAGAGCAACGTTAACAGGAGGACCTGAGAAAACAAGTTTGAATGACATGATTTACATCATAGCAAGATGAGTATGGAGATGACCAAAGGCTGTTGACTTTTGTATCAGTGATAAAATCAATCAGTGATAAAGGAAATGAAATTCAGTCACAACTACTGAAACTTATGTGATCTCTCCCAGAAAACATGACATCTTGTTTCAGACGCTGTGTCTTCAAGCAAACAGAAATTACTGCCACAATGTGAGCCAAAATGACTTCAATTTAGGTATCAGTGGTTTAAGAACTGTAGCAGCAAGAAGGCTGCAGTGCTAATTTGTGTTTCAAATGGCAAAATAAACACATTGTTTGCTACTGTTTCCAGAATCCAAGTATAAGATTAACACAACTCTTGAATCAGAGGATGAAGTTCAGAGAAACATCAGAGGATAAAATAATCGTAAGAAATAAAAGGCATAACTCTCAGTTTCTCACCTCCAATCCCAGGCCTGAAATTACGTGCGTAGCCTTTCATCAGATCATCCAGGTTGGGTAACCAGGATATTTCGATGTTGGAGCCTATGTAATCTCCAATGTCAGTCATAGCTCTAGGTAAAGAGAATTGGAATCTTTTAAAACTTGCCCACATTTACAGACATGAAAATAACAGCAAATGGAGACATTGTCCTCTTCTACTCCCTGACCACAGGCAGTCAAACCAGTAAGCATGAGAGGCACTTCAGAAGAGCAGTGTTGTTTATGGTAGAAGAGCATTTCAGATTTTTCTGTTTAAATCAAAACCTATTCCAGGAAATCCTGTGGCTCCTGTCTGCAATAAAAGTAGTTACTTTCAAAAGTATTTTTTTTTCTTGAAGAGAAGAGTTTTAGAAATGCAAGGAAAGCATAAGGAAAACCAGGATAGTTTGTATACTGCATGAAATGCAGCTATCTGGGTAGCTGGATTGAGTGGAGAAAGTAAGGACTGAGGAAGGATGGATCTTTTCAAATGTGATGAGAAAAAGTGTAAAAACTTCTGAACTGGAATTTGGATTGAACATCTTTGATGCTGTGAAAAGCGCTCAGGTAGTGAAAAAGCAATGCTAAGTAGAAGGTGTGTGGATACCTGTGTGATGCACAGACATGGACTAAAAGGAATTTCAAAAGTGAAAACAGCGAACCATTGAAATGCATCCCTGCAGTCTTAAGAAATGCTGTAGATATTCCATAATCTCTTACAAACAAGGCAAGCTCAAATTCTCTTCGAAACTGAGCTGGCAGGCTTCATTTGCAGCAGATCTGCGCCTGCTCACATAATCCCTCTTGCCAGTGCTGTGATCGACACAGAAGGAATAGATAAACAGAGGACTGTGACAACGTCTGCCACAACTGTTTGCAAAGAATTGCCAGTGGCTGGGAGAGGCATCTGAGTGCAGGTACTGAATCAGAGCTGTTTGAGCACTGTTTGAGCATCTCCACCTGAGGCCAGCAGTAAATTTGAGAGATCCATGTCACCAGTAACAGAGGAGAAGCTTGTTAAACATCGACGAAAGACTGCAGAGTAATACAGCATAAGTATATTCTGCCTTGTACTTACATAATTTTCTTAGAGTGTTCATGTGACATTGACCCAAATAAAGCACGTGCTTTTTCTCTCCAAAAGTCCGGGCGCTCAGCTCTGCAGTGCCATTACTTCTAGCTCTTCTGAGTAAGGATCAGAGCCATATAATTTGGAATAAAATTTAAACAAAGGCTTTGAAGATTTGTAATAGAGGGGGTCATGTTTCTTCTGTTCTGTATCACATCTCACCAACCACATAAATGCTTCTTTTCACATTAGGTACACGGGTGCACCCCCAGATAACTGATCTATGCTCAGTCACTTGCTATGAGGTAATGGCATCCTAAGGACTGCCAGGAGCCTCGTCTTTTTTATTCAAAAAGCATTTACAGTGTGCAGCAATTACCCTGTGTCAGTATTCTCTTGTAATGGCATTTTGGAGAGTCAGAAAGCTAAAAGGAAGTTAAAATGACAGAGTTGGGTTAAAAAACTGTGGGCCATAGCTTGCAGTGTTTTAAGCAGATTACTATCTAGAGGGAGTTTTACTTAAATATCCATGACACAATTAAAAAGAATCTGGTTTCTATTATTAATAAAGCCTTAAGGTCAGATCAGTGTAACAAATCTGTTGAATTTAGTAGAGCTATATGCACTTAAACCAGTGGGAGTCACAGAAGTGTTACAGAAGTTACAGAAGTGTTTACCCAGATCCAGTGCTTTAAAGTGACAAGAAGGATGGTGGGAGAATTTCATTCATCATTCACAAGCAGTGGGGATTACATATGGCCTTGAATATCGTTCATGTTTTTTACCTGAAGAAGGAAGTCCAGCTAGAAGATATTCTTTGGAAGGGATTAACTTTTTGTAACGTAAGCAGTAAGGATTAAAAGGAAGGAAACCACTAATAGTGGAATTAGCAAATTTGCGTCCTAATGTAGGCTGCTGTCAAACTTGTTTTAGTAAGAAAAGGAATTTGTAAAAGTGAGCTGTTGGCTTGTAAAATCCACGGGATGTAACAGCTCAACAAACTTATCTTTACGTTGCACCAGGGCAGAGCTGGATCCCAGGTGGCTGCACAGCATTCTCATGTGTACTGAAGGCACTCGGGAAGGCATTCTCAGATCTGGAGCTGAGGGAGATGGTTGTTATCTCAACTCTTTCGACACATCTCATTTCAAGCAGGGAATATATTTTCATCCGTACAAATGTGGGGTTTCAGCACTGTGAGAAGTTCCACAGAGCTGGTTGTTAACAGCAGAAAAAAATTAGTTCCTTATATAGTAGGCAAAGGAGAGAGGAAATCACTACTGGTAGACCTGGAAATACTGCAAAGTTCTTCTTTGCCTAACAAAATTGTCCTTGTCACAGGTTGGGAAAGCAGCTCTAAGCAGCAGATCTCAAACGAGCAGAGAAACTCATCTCCTTTAAAGCTAAGTATTCTCTGTTTAGAATCAAAATACATATATACTAGAATCCTTCTTTTTGAAGCTGACATCTATCTCCCAGCTGCTATGGGACTGAGATATTCTATTCATCTGGACTGAGCTGGAGAAGCATCAGTCAACTTGGACAGCGTGTCTTGTTAGAGGCTTCAGGCAAGTGAGATATTAGCCTGTCTTCACTGCCTTCTGGAACACGGCTTGAAAATGGTTGCTAGATATTTATCAACTTTACTAGAAAAAATCAGGACTTAAACTGAACAAAGGAAAGAGGCAACCTGTATATTCTGTGTGAATAAGTGCATTACAATGGCTCAGTAAGATACAACATTAGTAATACTGCTTTTGCACAGCAGTGCCAGTAGCTCTAGCAGCAGTGCAGAAAGCTCAGCAGCATCTCTGCTTGTGGCCAACAAGATACTCATCTCAGATCACACTTGCAGGGACAGTGCTGTAACCTTGTGGCAAAGACATACTGCAGTGGGATGAGGAAAATCACTTTTTGCATCTCCCACTGCTTCTTTAAGCCTGCTATCCTGACTGATTCCACCTGGGACAGTGGCACAGTCACTATGATCTGAAAGATCTTATGATTTGAAAGATGTAAATATCAGTTTGGCTGATAGTAAGGACTGGGGTGGAGTGTATCTCCTTTTCTGTGAGATAATCTTCTGGGGCACGTGGCCCTGATGTCACCACCACTCAAGAAAACTTCTTTCTTGAGAAAAAGACAAGGAATCTCCAGCAAGGTCAGCAAACAGTCTGGCTTCTGTCAAGCTCCAGGATTATCCAGGGCACCGTGTGTATCCTTCCCATCTGCCATTCCTGACTCTAAGTGAGGCTCGCTGTAAATATGTTCTGTATTTTGAAATGTAATTGAAAAGGCATTAGGCTTAATTCACGGCAACCTCTGAACATCAAAGCTCCATCAAAGCGCTAAAACTCTGTGAGTTTTAAGCGACAGAAAACAGACTGCTCTGCATGCATTCACGTGATACAGCTCCTCCATTTCCATGACTGGAAGTAAAAGACTGAGGAGGTTACCCTGCAGGAGAACAACTGTATGCAAACATATAAAAGCCATTTAATATTGTAGGATCCTAAATATGAAAGACACACCTATTTTTAATTAGAGATTCATTATGAGGCTTCTATTATTGCAGCATACCAAGCTCTGATAAAACAGCCTTTCCCCACAGAGCTGGCAATCAGAAATGCCAAATTTCTTGCCACTTGTCACGCCTCAAGCAGACCCAAAATCTTTTCCAAAAACGTTCACCTGCAAACAGCACTGGCATAAGGAGAATGTGCTGACTGAGGTTGAATCAGGCTCATTCAAAAAGCACAAGACAGAATTGCTCCAAATGCAGCTCTGTTAAGCACTCTCACAGGGTACTCAAACACAGGAAGCAGGCTGTGTGCGTTCCCCTCTCCTCTGCCAAACCTCAGCATCCCTTTAACAGGTAGCTCTGCCTTTGGGAACATCTCATGTGGTGCCACCACGTTCAGAATTCTCTGAGATTCCTCTTCTCTTGCTCTGTGCTCCCAGCTGTGCAGCTGCCCATCGCACAGGGAATTCCGCGCCTTTGGACGTCCTCTGTCACCAGAACCATGAATCAAATCACGCTTAGTCAACAAAATCAGAGCAGTAAAAATGTATCTTTGATAGCACAGCCTGTTATTATAAAACCACGGTATCAGTAAGGCACTGCTCCCTGTAAAACCAATAAATCATATGCCGGGACTCCAATAAGGAAAAATAAGGAAGTTAATGTGCTGCTTGGGCTCCTCCAAGAATTATTATTTCGTGCATCAAAAGCCGCCTATGTGAGTAATTTTAGTGATGCAAAGGTAAAAATCTGTTTTAATCCCATGTAATAAACTCATCAAAAGGACACTTGCAAGCAAGATTACTTGCTATAGGATTAAAGAAGGTTCTGCCATAGCCGTGCTAAACCCTGAATCATCAGAAAACTGCTGTACTGAACAGAGCAGCTTTCTTTGAATATTGAATGTCTTACACTTGGGCATATTTGGAAAACTACTGCAAACTGAACAGCTCGAAATTCGAAAGCTAGACTTTGCCTTCCTGTGCTCTGTGCCATGAGTCTGTATATTGCTAACAAACAACATCACTGTGGAACTGCAGGAAGAAAACCAAGAAACAGGCAATTAACTCAGCATAATTTATCTAAAAAATTACAGGTTGCACATATCCTGGCAGTTACTGTGCCTGGAAACAGATCACGAAGACAGAAGCTGAGAAGACTGACTGCTTCTTTTTTTTTTTTAATATCCAAACACTACTTTTCAACAGAAATCCTCAGTCCTTGTCCGAGTTCAGACAGTTTGGGATCACTGAAATGACAGGCCAGATCTCCATGCCTTTTGGTCATAAGAAATCTTCTCTGCCTCTGGCACCACATTGCTGGCTGCACGGAGGTTTGGAGGCATGGCCAAGGTCGTGGGATGCACCACTGTGTCAGCCCTGGACAAGGGCAGCTGACACTTCCTCTGATGTGAGGTCCCTTTCCTTCCCAATGGAGAATGATAAGATCTCGCTAATTAATCCCAAAGGCCATGACTGCATCGTTAGTTCGTACACCGCTCTGAAGTTATTAACAATGTCTACGATACAGAAGTGGGAAGACCCCTTAAATATCACAGCCACGCGTGCTCTGGGTGATGTAGGCATGTTTTTGCATGCAGCAAGTCCTTTTTAACTCCCCCTCTGCTTTCATTGCATAATCCGGCAAGCTTTTTCCAAATCCAGCCTCCAGATCAGAGAATATATAGAGAACATAGCTGGTTGCCTAGCTAACACCTTCTGACTGACTGCGACTGCGAATCGCAAACATTCAGCTTTGCAATTTATTATTTAAAAAAACGGCGTTCCTCAAACTTTTCCTGAGCTGCTCACCAGCCCCATCCCTTCCCCCGGAGCCCGCAGGAGCGCTGACCGCCGTCCCGGCCGCAGCCCCGCTGTGCGCGCCGCGCTCCGAACGGCTGCTGGGGCGCTCGGGGCTGCACCGCGCGGTGCGGAGCCGTCGCCAAAAGGATCGCCCGTAATTTAGAGCGCGTGCCGCCAGCAGAACTCTTCCCCAAGCGTCCCGTTCGAAGCACGCCCCACCGTTAACCCAACAAACCGCTGCTCGGCCGCCCCGCGTCCTCCCGTCCGTGCCGCCCCGTTCCCGCTGTGCGCCGCAGCCCCGGGGCAGCAAAGGAGGGAATGGGAAGGGATTACCTGATGCACCTGTGCTGCTGGGTGCACAGCAGGACCAAGGCAGGAAAAACCCAGGTGAGAAATTCCATTTTACTCCCACGTATTAGACCGCGGCGCACAAAACCGAGGCTCCCCGGCTCCTTGGGCAGCTCCGAAGCTCCGCCGGTGTTGCCATCCTTCCTGCGGCAAGTTGAGGCTCAGTTTCAGCGCCGTATCGCCGCCGGGCAGCGTTGACAGCCCCCGCCGTCTCGTCGCTCCGCTCCGCTGCGCTCCCGTGTCCCGCTCGGTGCCGCCCGGCCCGGGGCCGCCCTGCCGGTTCCGTCCCGCCCGGGAGATCCGGATGGGGGCAGCGGGATCGGCTCAGCAGCGCCGCGCTCCTCCTCCGCCTGGCCGCTCAGCGGGCTGCCGAAAATAGCCCCTGCAATTACAGCTCCATCCCACCCAGCGCGGGAGAAAGAGAACTAAAAGTGCTGCCGAGGCTGCGGGCATGTCCCGTGCAAATCGCTGCCGGGAGGAGAACGAGGAGCCCGGGCTGCACGCGGGATGGAGGTTGCGGTAGAGCCGCCCCCGCCGCCGCCCCCTCGGCCGCGCTGAGCTGCAGCTCCGGCCCTTTCCCCGCGGAGCTGCGCGGATTGCGGGTGGGAGCTGCGCCCGGGACGGGAGAAGCCGCGATCTCTGCGCTCTTTGAAAGCCGTCCCCGACCGCAGGTGCGACGCCGAAAGCGGCGGAGCCCAGGCTGTGCGAACTTCTGCCTCAGCGCTTTCGGCGCTCCGGAGCGAACGCCTGAGCTCAGCGGGCGGCAGCTGACACCGCTGTGCGGCCCAACCCGGCCGCGTTTCGGGACCGGGCGGCACCGGCCGCGCTGCCGGGGGCTGCGGGTTCAGCCCGAAGGTCGGACGCGACCTTCTCCTCCATCTTCGCTCTTTTCTTCTCTCCTCCTCCTCTGCTTTTTGCTGCTGTTCAGTCCAGAATGGCAATTTTAAAACCAACCCACAAAGGAAGCACTGTGTAGGAGACATTTTAAAGAAATTGTATTGTAAAGCGAAAATGAACGCGTGGATCCTTTAATCAAATGAAAGGATGCCCGCTGGGTTTGTAAAGTGCTTGGTTTACCCTTTGTAGGGCTGGCTTTTTCTTACTGACGAATACCATCAACCTAAATGGCAGCAAAGGCACGACTCGTTGAGGGCAACAACAGAGGTGACTGGGAGGAACAGCTGTGCACATCTATATGTTGTACACAGCACACACACATCAGAAATGTGTAAGAATGAGCTGGGGTTTTGTTTGAGAACTTTTCTTTGCACACCACATTAGGTCACACCTGCCCCCAACACACCAGGAGGACAAGACCTACATGTCAGCTCTAACAGCTGGACTGTTTGTTAAAACTGGTTTGTTGGAGGAGGGAAACCAAAAGATCAGTAATGGAACCTACAGGATGAGATACAGAACAGAAAGATTTTGTCTCTCTGTGAAGCAGAGCAGATTTACACCTTTCAGGATATTTTCAGTTGACATTTTCTCCAGCTCCTCAGGCTGACGTTCAGTGAGCTGTGTACCTTCTCTGAGAATTCCTTGGTGCTGCTTTTCTCTGGCTAGACAGCTGTCATCAAACCTACCAGTAAAAAATGAACACACGTTTCTGTGCCTCCAGAATACATCAGTTAAAAAAGCAAAATGGACACGTAGACTTGTGGACACGCAGAGTCACTTTGTATGGTAGATATCTGTGTGAGCCTATAGGAAAACCACAACAGTGTAGGCTCTAAAGGGAAAGATACTGCTAAGAGTTTGACCATTGCAACAAGTGCAAACAGAACAGCATCCCCTAGAAAAATCACTGCTGCGTTCCTCCACAACTGCTCTTCCAGTGCCCATCGACTTGGGGTCCATGGAGAAAGCTCTGTGCTTCTGGCAGCAAAGTGACTGCTCACAAAACCTCCAGTGGCATTGTGATGGGAAAGTGTTTGCCTTCAGGACTGCGATCATTTTCTGGATAATTTCTGATAATCCAGGTGTATTATCAGGGTTTTGATTACGCCCATTCACTTGACCAGGAATGTATGTTGCTGGCATCACTGAGTGAGCCGGCCTCATGCTGAGACTTGGATGGATGAGAGGAACCTACACGGCCAATCTCCCAGCAGCACAGCGCAGTGGTTTAACAAAGTCCTGGGTTCTTTCCACAGGACTCAATTAGCCACCACTGCATGTCTGTGCTTCAGAAATGGAGATGTTCTAAGACCTGTTTGCACAAAACCCTAAAATAAACGTGGAACTTCCTTCAAACAAGCACACCACATTTGATGCAATGGGCCACAATTAGATCGGCTCTGTTACACAGAAGACCAATGCGTGGTCACTGGGCCATGTTTTCAGTTGATTCTGCAGTCAAATAGAAATTTCAGCATAAAAGTCTGCCATATAGAGAAATACATGGATTTACACCCCCACTCAACAGGAGTAATTCCTATTAGCCAAAGGAAAAAGAGGATAAAATAATAATGATACGTATATTTAATTTCCTACAATTATAGCAGAATATCCCAAACTCTTTAGAGTCAATGGCAGATTAAAATTGCTCAAGAGGGAGATTAAAAAACAATTAAAATTGCTATTAAAGCATCAAAACAAAACAAGTAAGCTCCCCTCAATCTTTCTCATCTAATCCTCTTGAAAATAATTGAAGCTTTCCTTTAGGTACTGGCTTAGAACTGTCAAATAGTCTCACAAAGAGGCCCCAACAGCCATTTCTCCTTAAGCCTTTTGTCACTCTGTTGACTCGCCATCACTCCTCCATCCTTATGGCTGCAGGCACAGCTTTTCTGGGAGTGCTTCTGCCTTCTGCCCTCACACACGGAGCTCAGGTGGATCAGCGTCCTCACGGTGGCCCAGAGCTGCAGCCACAGCCGCTGCCTCCTTCACACCACGTGCAGACAGGGATGGTTGGCTCTGCTGCCAGCCATGCCAAGAGCTTGCATCGCCATACCGAAGTCTTACAGGCAAGAAATGCACCCCACAGATCATTAGCTGAATTCTCCCACGATTCCACATGAACGGCTCGTGGAAGACTGTTGTGGCAACGTCGCCAAATGTCTCTGGAAACACAAATTACACACATATGCCTATTTTTATAAATGAGATTTGGAAATATCCGCAGCAATCATATGGTGGGAATATTTAGCTTCTTTCAGAGGTTGCACAGAAATGATTCCTCGCACTGGATGGATGTCCCACGGCCCCAGCTCTGAGATGCACGGCTGGTATTTAAGGACTGGACAAGCACAGCATTACAGTTACTCTCAGTAAGGCTTCCATCGATATTCTGCTGATATTTACACTCAGACATTGCTCTGTGTTGTAGAGCAGAGATGGAGAAATCGTTTTACATAATCTGAGCCGCACTGAAAAAAAATAAGATTGCATTATTGGCATGTCTTGCTGCCAAACAGCTAGAAACCTCCATAGAGGAGCTGCTGTCACCTTGGAAACGTTCGGGAGGAAAAACCGACCGCCTGAAGAGCAGCTTGGAGCCACGCAGCGTCCAGCCCTCCAGCAGCACTCCAGTGCCCAGTTGGTGCTACAGAACTTCACCAAAACGCCTCTCAGTTTGGGACTTCAGCAGTAGGATTTCAATTCATTCGTGCTCACTTCTCACACGTTATCACCCACAACTGTGCCTACGGGACCTGGGCATCAGGGAGTGCCTCTGTACACCTCCTGGAGCTTGCAGTGGGGGTGGATCCAGATTCCCAGTGGGTGCAATGGGAATCGAGAGAGAGGAGCTTGTCTGGGGAACTGTAACTCGGCACCTTCACAGGGACTGCCGATGGCTTCTCTCACGTGCACGTGAGGGCAGAACGCTGGCCCTGGTGACAAAGGTTCACCAACACGCACTGCACTCACAGTTGATACGAAGGTACCAATTAGCCGTCATTTTTTGACTCAAGCCGGTTCCGTTCACAGGAAGCTTAGAGGTCACGCTTGTCTTTATTGATTGCTGAGGCTGATCCTGGGATGTCGTCGCTCTGAAAATGAGCCGAGCAGCGTGGAGCAGCCATGCACACCCACCGCGGCGCATCCCACGCGGGCTGACCGCCTCCAGCGGCAGCGGCTCGCCGTCCCTCCGTTCCCCCGGCGCCGCGTGGTTCGCTCCGTTGCCGGGGCAGCAGCCGGACGTCCTTCCGTCGGTCCTTCCGCCGCGTCCCGGGCCGCGGGGCTTCGGCAGCGCTCGGGATGCTCCGGGCACACCGCTCGTGTGGGGGGTTTGTTCTTCGTGCAGCTCCGCTTTGCCTTTAAGGTGGCTCTGGTTTAGCTCGGTATATCCCATACTTCGCACTCCACTGCGTACCTCTCGTTCCCTAACCAGATAAAAATGCTTTCTTCTGGGCTTCTTTTATTAATAAGCCAATTACTGTACATACAAAAACGCTTTGGCAGCGTCCTTACTTCTCCACAAGAGATCTGTGGAAGTTAACGCTCAATTTGTGGCTGCACCCTGTCGCTACATATACCTTAAGCGCTCACCGAACGCTGCCGATTTATCTCCTGACACAGGCACCAACTTGAAGGCTTCCTGGAGATCTCTGTGTACTCACCGACTCTCAGCCGTCTCCATGTCAGCCCGCTTGCTGTGACGGAACCGCCGGCATGGCAGGCAGTGAGCACGGGGGTGGAGGAGAGGAACCAACTCTCATCTCATTTCTGGAAGAGGAAGGAAACGGTGCAGCAGCTCAGAGCTCTGACCTGAAAGAACACGAGGAAGGTGAACGTGAGAAACCACAGCCGTAACTTGCAGAATGCTGGGGTTAACTTCCTGTCTATGATGGAACAGTATGGTTCTAGGGGCAGTGTGATATTCCAAACCAATGAAATGATCCCAGTCGTTTTCTTCTTAGCATTTCACTGTAACAGGTATAGCTACTTCAAACTTAAACCATTCTTTTTTCTTTAGCAGTGAATTCCCTACTTAATCTGTGCAGCATTTTGACTCAGACTTAATGATGGTGAAAACCAGTGTTTGACTGTAGGGACTCAGTTCAGCCTCTCAGACCTCAGCAGCTGCTGCCAGGGGGGGGCTCACCTTTGGTGAAGGCCTCTGTGCCTGCAGGGGGGCACAGGTTTCCACCCCCATGTTGGATCCCCCATGGCACCAGCTGCCTATGAGCAGGTGACTGACTTCTGTGTCAGAACACGTGCTCAGTTACATCATGAATCAACTGATCTACTGTTTAACATTGCCATGCATCATTTAGTGCTGAATACTGACCTCCGCATTAAAAAGCTGTACTTAGATTATTTTCTTACTGTCATTTTCCTTATTACTCAAATACACAATAATGCATACATAATTCATATTGAATAATGCTTAATGAATACTTATAGGATTCCATCCTCACTGCAGGCTGGAGTAATGAGGTGTAGAGCAGGGTGTTAGTGTAATGTGAACACACTGCAGGCTGTTGGCATTTTCCTGCTTTGGTTTCCAGGTGTACAGCAGCAGCCTTGTGTGGCTGACTTTTAATAAACACTGCAGTAATGCTATAAAATGTAATCTCTGATCCTCCACATACTTTGACTTGGCAGCAGGTAAGTTAGTGCTCTGCATTTTGAAGCTCAAAGTCTCTCCAGTAAACTGGAGTTTTAATTTCTATTAGAATACAAGCTTGAGGAAGATTTGTCTGACTGTGGCAAGATGGGGAACGAGGTCACTTCTGAAGAAGCTGGAGACAAGTCTGAACATAGCAGGTAAATAATTCATGGCTTTGTTAGCAGCTCCAGTAATGACTTCCTTTGTAGTGGTGATTTGCCTTTTCAAGAGGAGGTTTGGTTAACTCAGTTACACGTTTTTTGTCAGGTGAGCCCTAGGCAATATGCATACATACAACACGTGGTTGCACCACATTCATATGGGCTTATCAGACCTCAAAAGAGCATTTATTAGCCTGGGTGGTGCTACACCAAGCAAAGCCAGCCAATGCTCTGTGATAATGTGCTGTGTTACATTCAAATCCCTCTGTACTTACAGAGCAACAGGAATTACTGGAAGAAGGGAATAATAGCAGTGTTGGATTGTAGGTTTCTGAACAGAGTTTTGTACCACTGCATACAGTCGATTAGCACAGAACTGGTGTGATGATAGCCTGGTACTACTTTGGTTTTACAAGTAGGTGGTAGAGTGAATTTATTCCTGGAGAAATAAATTTGCATGTAGCAAAGGTCATGCATGGAAAATAATTCAGTGGTTTGAATGGGGCTTTAAGTAGCTGCTTCTCTCTTCACAAATGAGAAAGCACAGTTTGGCCTGTTTGACTGCTGATCTGTGCCCTGCAGTGTCCTGACACAGGGTTGCAAGGCATGATGAAAAGCTGGAATGCTGTTTATTAACATATGTATGTGGGAAGTTGCATAGCACATATGCCTGCTGCCAGTAAATGTTGACAGTGTTACCATTATCAGCAGAGAAACTCAAAATACACCAAAGTGATTAAAAAAGCCAACAAAAAAAAAAATCACCAAATAACACCCCCACCCATCTTCTGATTTCTTCTCTCTGTATGTTTAAATAGACAAAAAAGTGAGAGCTCACTCGAGATGAACAGTTCTACACAATGTTTTAAACTAGTTTAGAATGTTCCCTTCAGTTTTAAAGTAATGTTCAGGAAAAGTAAAACCTGAAAACCATGGGTGTGATCAAGAGGCTCAGACATTTAAAACCAAAGGTATTTGGTAGAGATATTGAAGCAATAAATGTGAGTACGAACACTCAGTATTAGATACTTAAGACTAAAAATCTTGGCTTAAATGCATGTACTTAAGATTTCTGTACAGATCACCATTGCTTTTTCCTGACTTACACTGCTCACATTCACAGCATTTTGCTGGAATGAGTTAAACCAAAATGCACTCACAAATGCATAAATGATTGTGCAAACTTTGCAGAGCTTTTCAACTTCTTGTTGTGTTTTCATGCTCATCATTTATTTCAATTCAAAGGGACAGTTTGGAACATTGCCTGGACAACATTACAAGCAGTCAGGCTCTGAAGTCTGCAGATAGAATTTGCTTATTTGCTTTACCCAGGAACCTAAAAGAGCTCAGCTACATCGCCAAAGAAAAGGAACTTGTGGTCCAGAAAACCAGGTCAGTGTTGAAGGAAACAAAGGCCATCACCATAAATGCACCATCAAATACTGGGATGCTGTACCTGTTACATGTTTATAGCATGTATGGATTTGTCATGAGAGTTATGTGATGCTAACACTTGCTTGATTTGATGAATCCAATACATTCCAAGTCCCTTGTAAAGGATTACAGATAAAAATGGAAAGCTAAAACACTAATAACAATGCTAAAGAATAGAGTGCTGGTCTGGAATAATTAGACACTAACTCCTCTCTGTTATATTGGCACAGTTCTGCTGCTTCAACAATCAGTTAGAAAAATTAAATGGAAAATTCATTATAAATATTTTCTTAACTGTAATGGAAATGTTACATTGCAGTCAGTGAAGTCAGCTGCAAACTTCAAAACATGCACCTGCTATGAGCAGTTTGCTGTGCTAAGGTGCATAATCCATGAACACACAGATGCTATAATTACAAAATGAACAAGAAAGTTTAGTAAGCAGAATACTACACCAGAAAGGGAATAGACAGAGTGCTCACCCTTGTCCTGGGCTCACTGTAAAGTTCCAAAGGAGGGATCTCCAGAAAGAAACCCTTCCTCCCTGCTAGTCAGCTCTTAAATGGGTTGAGGAGAGATGCAGCCAGACTCCACCCCTTCCAGCAGCACAGGTGAATTGCCTGCACCTGTGCTCCCAGGTGATCAATCAGTTCAGCAGCTCCCATACATCAGATAAAAGGACTTTCTCTAGCAGAAGATGGATCTGTAGAGCGATAATGTTAAAAATGCTGTTTTCTTTTTCTTTGATAACATGAAGTCAGACTGAACTATGGTTACTTTTCTGGATTTTTAGAGAAAATACTCGAAATAAACATGGGCTTCTCAAGAACCTCATTGTAAAGTCTTAGAGAAAAAGCAGTGGGGAGGTGGGGTGTTTGAGGAATCCCAACAATCTTCTCCTTCAGAAGGAAAAGTTTCATGGTTGAGGGAACTTAAAATGTAAATGATGTGTTTATTTGTTTCAGAGATGAGCTGAGTGCCTGCCAGCTGCGGATCGCAACACTAGAAAAGCAGCTGGAGAACGTAGACATTGAGACAGAGGAGGAGAAGGAGGCTGGCAATGTGTAGGTAGAGAATATTTCTGGGTGCCAAAGATACAGGCATCCACTGTGTTTATCTGGGTGTAATAAATGCGTTTGCTTTTTTCACCTTGCTGTGTTGTTGACAGTGAGCAGAATTTTTCAGCACACGCATTGAAGATGTTCAAAGGTCAATGAAACCCAATGGAGTTACATCTTAGCTGAGAACAGCCATAGCTTGGAAGGCTGTTCTGACAGGAGTGCTGTTCTGCGTGCTCAGAGCAAAGCTCTCGTTTCTGTCTTGGTGAATGCTAACGCTGCAGTTGCTTTTCACGTGGTTTGGGATTTTCAGCAACAGCTTTTCCCCTTGAAATAAATAATGGTTTGTTAGCATGGACACCCCTGACCTCTGTGCTTTCAGGCCTGGGGTTCTGTCAGTTAAATCAGAGTGCAGAAGGAGGTGGAGACTTAGGAATGGATAGGAAAGAGGCATATTTCTAAAGGAGCATCCAGCAACAACAAGTTATTAGTCAGCCTAGCTCACTGCTGTCAGTTATGTTTATCAGTCCCCCAGTAAATTCTGTTCATTATGATCAACCAACGCCGGTGTGCCATGTCAGTTTTGGAGGTGATGCTTTTTTCCTAACAATTACAACCAGGATTTATATGTATGCTTTTTTTTTTTAATTAATTGTTTTATGTTGTGAAATGCACCAATGCCTTTCAGGAGCAGCTCTGCATGCAGGAGCTGTTCTGAAACACTTGTGAGGAAGTGGGAGGCAATTTACTGTACTCCTCACATTTGGTTTAAATAGAAAGAAGTGGGTGGCTTGTGTACCAGGAGCCAATGCATTGTGAACAAACTTTGCAGCTGCATTTTATGACCTGTGTTATTCTTCGATAAGAAGAATCTTGGTGCATCAGCAGATGACAGAATAACCCAGGTGGGTTAATTGCCAAAGTAGAATAACTGATTAAACAAAAATGAGTTTAATGCTAATCAGAGTTCTGTGGCAGGTATTAGACTCCCTGTTCAGGATCTTAGAGAGACTCTTATTAAGAAAAACCAACAAAGACAGAAAGGCATTGTGTGAGGTTTTTATACTTATGACAAGTCAAATTGTGAGGTCTAGAAATGTGGAAAATAGCAATTTTCACAGTCTATTATATTTAGCAAATTAATAGTGAAGACTTGATAAGTTCCTGGCTTACAAAGCTCAATCTTTATCACTTTATAGCAATAATGAAAATACTGTCTGCCACAAGCAGTATTGAAGCCTTACAAAAATTGTGAAATCCAAGTAATAACTTCAGGTAGAAGATCCACTTCCAATGTTCGCTTCCAAAGATGGAATTTATGTTGAATAAATTCCATCTGTTGTCTATTGATTCTGCAGTGTGCTGTGCAGTCATTTTCCTGGGTAGAGAAGCCCAAGGAAAATAAAGAGCTGCGCTGTTACACTGCTGCTGTAGCCAAAGTGCACGGGGTATCGTAGTGCCATTCTAAAGGTGAAATCAATGCAGGTCCTCTAGGTTTGCTTATACTTACTAATGCTTCTTTTATCAGTGTAAGAAATAATCACTTGGAGCCACCTGCCAGTGCTTTGAAAGCAAACACTCCTGTGTAAGTATTGACAACTTTGTAGCAGTTCATAGAAAGCTGCACTGCTGACCAACAAACGGACACTTAGGGAGCTGAATAAGAGAGTCTGTATAAATTGATGTCATTCTAACACATAACTCTCACCCCCCAAACTATTATTTATTGTTGCTGACTTTGTTTGGAAGGAGTTTTCGATTTTTTTTAACATTAATTAGTTCCAATTTCTTTCTAATTGTCTCTTTTTTATGTACCAGCCCAGCCGTGTTCCGCCTACAGGCAATGCATAGGCGACTGTGCACTGAGCTGGAGGGTGAGAAGAATTTGGAGCTGAAAATTGCTTTGACACTGAAAGAAAACATGTAAGTGATGGAATGAGAAAACTGTGTGATGGGAGTCAGTCTGTATTATTTTCTTCCTGTGCTGTTTAATGGATCCCAAAGTTAATCTCTGCGGAAACCGTTAGTAAATATTGAACTACATAATTTGAGGACTGCTATGGTTTACTGCAAAGCAAAGGATCTTGAGAGTAACTTTTAGCCTCAACAATTAATTGCTTGGGAAATTGGTTGCTGTGGCTCAGATCCTGAGTTAATTTTGCACCAATAAATGAAATTTAAATCCCAGTTTAATTGGAAAATAGGATGGACTAGAGTAGATCCATCTACAATAGCAATGAATAAGCATAAATACTTCTAATTTATGCCTCAGTTGTGAAAGCAACTCATACTTTGTTTTAAAGGCTTGAGATGTGGCAGATAGAAACCCAGCAGGGAAAATATGAAATCCTCCACAAACAACTTCAAAAAGATGAGGAGGAGCTAGAGATGCAATACCAGGACCAAGCAGAAGTGCGGATTCGGAAGGAAAAAATAGCAGCACTGAAAGCAGAAGAAAATCAGCTGTCTTTAAAAAAGTAAGTGGGGCTCTGTTTCCTTTCCCTCTGTCACTTGTAGCCAATTCATTATTTCCTGTGTTGAGAAGATTAGCTAATGGAAGTAATCATGGCATTGTATTTCCGAGCTGGATTTTGGCTCTGAAATATTTGTGTGAGGAAATAGAATTAAAGTAAGAATTTCCCCCAGTCTTGTCACTGTTCAGATGAGGATTTCTGACATGATTAACTTGCTAAAGACAAAAACTGTGAATGCTTTTTGTCTAAGGAATTTAAATGTATCAGGTCAGACTAAGTGCACGTGTCTGCATTGCTGCTGGGTGCCAGGACATTCTTAGGATCTTCTCATTGAAACTTGGAGAGAAAAAGGATCCCAGGTTATCAGTTTGTAGCTTTTGTGAAGACAAGAGACTGTACAGGGGGGGAGAAAATACTGTCCCCATTTCAAGACATACAGATACACTCCCTCCCCACCATTCGATATCATTTCCTTAGTTAAACCACAGATAATCATTTCCTTAGTGCTGTTGGCTTGCCTGTCTTTCACAGAAAAGAAGAGAAAGCCCAGAAAGGATACGAAAAAAGGCGTAAAAAAATGCTTGAAGATGCCAAAAGGAACCACAAAAAAGCAGTCTACTTCCTGAGAAAAAGCATGGCAAGGTAATCATTAGCTCCTGTTTTATTTCCCAGCACTGTACATTCTCAGTATGCAGTGCTCTATTCTGTACTCTTTGAAAAGTAATCATTTTTCTGCTAGATTATGTCCTGGTATTGCACTTGGAAATCTGCTACAATGCCAATGCTCTGAAGCTCTCAAATCTTACTTGGCACAAAAGTGCATGAAAAAAGAAAATCCACCTCCTGTCTTCAGATTCCTTGCAGCTGAAGGGACCATTCTTTGATGGGCTGCACGGAGCTCTGACCACGTGTAGGCACTGATAGTCCTTTACAGCTCTTCCCTATATGTGTGAGACAGCACAGCTGAATTCCAGGTTGGAAACTGGCCTTTCTGCATTACCTCTGAGATGCAGTAAAACAGCCTTCTTGCTGTCTGGTGACAGTGACTCAAGAGGGCATTTCTGTGTGCTCCTGTTTCTTATGGTGGGTGGTAAAATGAGTATTGCCTTCCTAACTCCATGTTCATACAATTACTGTGATATTAAATTATTTTGTTACTCAAGGAACTGAGCATTTGTTACTTTTACTTGTATGTTAGGACTTAATTGAAAAAGTGATTGAAATAATTGTACTGCTTTTATGGTGTTTTATGTTTTTCCTTAGATAACATGTACAAACTTAACAGTAATTAAGATTAACAAACTGAACCAAATCAGTTGATCTTTTTTGCTCAGTATCTTACTGGCTTTTTTTTTCAGTTCACCACTATATTAACTGGGATACTCACAGACTTGATTCATGCTCAAACATATTTCAAGGTTTTGAATTTCTGGCGTTTGTTTTCAGTGTGGTTTGCTTGTCTCAAGTTCAATATGTCATTGTCTAGATATCAATTTCATGATCAACATCTGAATTCTTACTTTGTTTTAGCAACTAGACAAATAATGTGAAATGCATTTCTGAGTTCAAAACATACAAAAGAAAGTTGTTGAGCAAACTGGTTGGAAGCTGTGGGCACACATGTAATCAGAGGTACTGTATGTAGAAGTTCTACCTCAGTTCTACCTCATCCACCCAGTATTATTGTGAACAGAGACACGCAGGAGATGTTAGGTGACTTTACACAATTACTGTTTGTCTGGTTAAACATTCTAATACTAAAAGCTTTCCAGGATATAAGCTGAAAGATTTCACTGTGCTTGCAGAATTCATGAGAAGAATGCAAAGGAAGAAGCGAAAACTCAGGAGCATATGGAGAGAAGGATACAAGCTGTGCTCTCCCTGAAAAACAGCATAACTTCCAATAGGGTACTGCTGCTGTGGCTGAGCTGGGGAATGAAGAAATTGACTTGTTAGATTGCTACTGCTAGCTTTTAGTGAAAGTAATTCCAGTTTTCACTGCAGAATGGGTGTGTGATGCTGCCATTCCGTAGAGCAAATCTCTTTTTAAATGGAGGAGAATCTAACTACAGGACATAATGGTATTAGATTTGTATGGACAGATTTTTGACACTTCTCCTTAAGGAGCTTTTTGTGCACATTCTAGCTGCTATGGCATGGTAGCTTTCTTGAAAGCAGTGCACACTACAAGCAATCCTCCAAAAATATGGCTGAAGTATTTCCAGTTATTTAGATGTCAAAATGAGAAATACTTCATGTGGAGAAAACACATAGAAAAAAGCAGTTACTTAAGTGTCTACATAATGTAAAGTAAGAATTTCTGAGGTAAGCTACTTCCCTCATCCGTTTGTGTTCTGTAGAATATGAGGAAATGATTTTAATTTAATACTGATCTGATGAGAGCTGTAAATATTCTGTAAACATTGCTTCACTGAAGAATATTTTGGAGAAAAACTAGAAGGGGAAAGAATTAGTGCTGATTGTCAGAGCTTCCGGCATCTCCAGCACACACAAACTACTGACAACTTGCTTGACTGTTGTGTATATTAAAGACAGTGAGCTGTATTTCAGGTAAAGCTACCACAAATTAGATAAGGAGACCAGAGTCCCTCTTCCATTTTCTTTAATGCATGAATCAAATACGAAGCTGTGGTTTGTTTGGCTCCATAGGAAAAACTCCAGGCTCTCCAGGCTTGGAACCAAGCAGTGGTCTCTGAGGCAAAGAAACAGGAGATGACAATGAGGGAGGCTATCCTGGCAGAAGGAGGCAATGTTGCCAAGGAAATTTTACTCCATAAACGTCTGCTGCAGCATGAAAAGGAGAAAGAGTAAGTATTTGTTTTTATATTGTGCTCTCATTGCTCACTGGTGTTCATGCAGGAGTATTTTGGATCTCTTCATTGGATTCCAAAAGCATAACATATATGGTGCTGTCTCAAGAGAGTGACCTCATTCTTATACTCTGGAAGTGTGAAATTCATACAGCCAGTTTTAAGTGACTTGAAATTCTAGCTTATGTATTATTCAGAGAACCAAAGTTTGGAGCCTGTGTTCTGATTTCAGCAAGGAGGATAAACCACCCCAGGAGGGCAATTCAGTAAACCTAAACCTAATGCTTGAAGTAGCAGCGCTCCTGCATTTCCTCAGCACTCTCTGTGCAGTGCAGTTACAGCAGCAACAGTGCAGTCTCCTTCCTGCTGCTTTGATATGGACAGAGGTGTGCCTGTATCTCTACTCTGGTGCAGAGTTAATTATTGTTTCTAACCACGTACGAAGATGAATCTGAGTCAAGGTGTTAAATGGAAGGCGGTTGAGGTATGAGTTTCTGCATGCTGGCTCTTCTAACCTATAGCGAATATTAAAAGAGTTGATAAGCAAAGGTTCAATCAGTTTTGATAAATAAGGCTTCACCCTTGATAGCTGCATAATACAGCTATCACTGACAGCATTCTAAAAATCCCATTAATAGAATAACTAGTTGGTAGAGATCTGCAGGAAATATCTAACTTTTAGAAGTTGACCCTTTTTGCCTCTTTCTTTCTCCTTGCTTGCCTTCTCCCTCTCACTGTTTCCCTTTGCAGGCACAAGGGAGGCAGTTTGTTAGTCTTAATGTTAGCTGGGACACGACTGCACTTTCACAGCAGTTCTTTTCTAATTTCAGTACCGCTCCACCAGGCGCCTGAGGAACTGCTGAATTACCCCCCAGGGCTCTACCTTTCTCCCTTTATATGAAGGGATACTCTCTGTTTTCTCAGAGCACATTTTAGCCTGAATAAATCTTTATGAATTGCCTGCAAAAAAATTAACTCTTTAGTCATTAAAGCCTCTAACTTAATTTGTACATTGCCTATGAGTAGAATTACCTTTCATGTTCATTACGTGTGGCCTTACCTTTAATCCTTTTTTGCTTTATTACAACCTACTTGATTTCAGATAGCCAACTGTCATCAACTTCTAAAACACTCAAATGGAATATGTTTAGTCTAAATATACTTGCCCTCTGAATCCCATTGTGTCTTGACACAAATTACTGCTGCTCCCAATTTGAAGACTTGACGTTGAGCTTAAAGGCTCAAAAAATGAACTGTAATGTTATTAATGAACAACTTGGTTTAACGTTTCTTATAACATCTCCTTACAGAGCTTTTAGAGAACAGCAAAAATCAAGAAAAATTGAGATCGTATCTAAAATTCTGCAAGAAAAAGCTTCCATTTTCAAGCAGAAAAATCAGCAGTCCTGTACTGAGGCAATTAAGAGTGGTGGTAAATGTACAGATTCTTTACTGTGGAGAAAGAAAACATGGCGCTACATTGAGAAGACCTGCAAACATCCAGCTGGGGCACCACAGGTAAACAAACAGAAACATCTCTAGGTTTATTTTCTACTGAAGCTGTAGGAAAGTGAATTTTGGCTGTACCTCTGAACAGCACGGGCTGCAGCCAAACACCAGATAGTGCAGCTAGTGGAGAGTCACACCTCCATCAGCCCGTCAGATCTCTTGATGACCATTAGTCTCCCTATTTTTGATGGTTGGTACTTTCATTCAGGACAGTTGCTGCTTGGTATGGATGTTTTTTTGTTTCCATTTGTATTTTTAAGGGTATTTGTAAGAAGTGTACATTGTAATGTACATTGTAAGACACATGAATCACAACTGACCCCAAGAGCACTAAAATTACCTTCACCCCCAAGTAAGGATTCGGATCAGACTGTCAGCACAAGAGAAATGTTTTCAACATATCAGAATGGAGACCACAGTGTTTTCATGACAACAGATTTGTTTGGGTTTCTTTCATGTATTTGTTTTGTTTTAATTGATCTGCACAATATTACAGGCAGTACTTGCCTGGAAAGCAGAGGTGGGATGAACTGAATCCCTTGAGGAAGCCTGTGTCTGCCTGCAATCCTTAGGTATTTAAAGAAAGGGAGAGAAGGTTTGTGCAAATAGTCATAACATAACAAAGCAAGAAAGTCCTTGGTCATCATGCAGTAGATATAACAAAAAAATGTACAAAACCCAAAAATGTACACAGTCACTATTCACAAGCCCACCCTCCTATGGAGTACAGTTATCATCCTATAGATGCTCATTACTGCAATATTGTCTGAGTTGTCATTTGAAGAAGGGATTGGCTTAAGCTGTCATCTTCAGCCTTGCAGCTTTATAGACCAGTCACTCTGTATTAAAAGATATCCTTGGAAACTGTTAACTGCTCATGCATCTGCCCTCCAGTAATTTCAAATTTCCAAATTTATTTTCTCTCACAGAAGTCGTGGTGCTCTCCATCAGTTTGTTCCCCAGCTGGTGAGAGAACTGCTTCTGTAGGAAAGTGTTCTGAAAAAGTCCCCCACGATGTGCTCTGTGAAAGTGATGAGGATGAGGAGGAGAGGGACGAGATCCCAGCAGAACCAGAGCTCCCAGGACTATTGAATCAGGAATGTGACTTGCACAAGGTAAAATCTGTGATGATTCCTCTTAAAAATAGGAAAAAAAAAAAAAAAAAAAAAAAAAAAGATGTGGATATGTGTATTTGTCCTATTGTTACATTGAAGTCTATAATGTTCTGGAATTATTCATGGAAGTCTCTAAATGGATTAGAAAAGTTTCGGTTCCCTCTCTAGTAGTTGTACGTATCTGAAGAAATGACACTGGCAGGTGCTGTTCTGTGAATGCAGCTTAAAATCACCAATTATCTATTCTGCAGTTAACATGTCATTACTGCATAGATACAGAGATTCAGATGTGAGAATATCAGAGGGTAATTGTTGTTTGACTCTGTCATCAGTGTTTTCTCTTCAGGAGAAAACAAAACTTCAATTGTAGTTTGGAGATATGTGCAGACACATCGCATCGTGTTCACTTGTTTGTTGGAGTTAAAAACACAAAACCCTGAGAAAGCTGAACATGACTTTTTGTTGTGTTGGAAACACAGATTGCTTTATGTGGATTGCTTTATTTTGTCCCAAACTAGACACAGTGAAGCATAATTTTTATCAAATATTCTGTAATCTGTAAAGAAGTAAATAGTGCCTAGGAATTGTATGGCTAAGATCGTGCACACTATTCCAAAGCATGCTCCCATACTCTACTTTTTTCAGATGTAGGCCTTTAAAAGCAGACTTGAGAATCAGTCAGAAAGCAGTGTGTCAGTAAATATCATGTGCTGTATGAAAGAAGCACTGGACCATAACAAATGTTAGTGAAGTTAGCTGATTTTCTCTAAATGGTTGCTCAAGAAGTGGAATATAACCCCTTCACTGCCATTAAAACAGAATCTTCTAATGCTGGATGTTGTAGGCTAGAGAACAAACTGATTTGTTCACATAGAAGTTGGGAGGCTGAGTTTAATCTGGAGAATAATGAAGGTTGGCCAGAGACTGAGATTCTATTCTATATCCGTAGGCATTTCTACTTTGTTCTGGAGATCCTGTGATCACAGTGATTTACTGCCACCATGTTTTTTATTGATGTTCCCTGTTAGATATCCAAAGAGGAAATGGATACAAAGCATCTGGCTACAAGGACAACGAAAACAGAGATTTTACAGGAAAAGAAGGAGGAATTCCAAACTAGAATTTTTCATAAGGGAACAGTGTCTGGTCATGAACAGCAAGGACGAACTTTCTATACTAAACCAAGTTGTGTTCATTTCAAGGTTAGTGGTCACTGCACACAGATCTGTAAAGATGATGGATGTTTCTGCTAGACTCATATACTGATGTCTTGATCAAAATGCTGTGGCACAGAAAAGATCCTTGTTGGCTGCTGTGGGTTAGCACTAACAGACAGCTAAGGGCCACAGAACCCCTCACTCACTCTCTGCTCCCAAGTAGCAGGAGAGGAGGAAAATTTTCAGTAAAGATTCCAGCCTGCAAATGACTATAATATTATACTTACATTAGGAAGAAAGTGAGCTTATCAGTTTATCCCTGCGTTGTAATTAACAAGCACACTGTCAGAAAGTACACTGCTGTGCCAAAACTGCTTGTTCTGTCGTTACTTGTGTAAATGTTGCTTCCTGTAATTGACACCTCCTGATATGTTTGGTATTTCAAGGATTTCGATGTTGGTAAAATCTACAAAAAGAAGATAGTTTTGATAAATGCATCCTACAGCATTAACTGCTGCAAACCAGTGGGAATCAGTGAATGGCTGAAGGACTTCATCAGCATTCAGTATGTAAAACTATCTGTAGATGAGTTTCTTGCTTTACATTTGTATCAGAACAGGAGACATAACTCAGTTCTATAGTAAAACTAAACAATTTTCATTAGATACATCTGAACTATTGTATTGCATTCTTTTATAATGAGGAAAGAAAATGTCTTAGAGCAGAAAAGAAACTTGAAGGCTGAGCTGCACATCATTGGTTTATGTAGTGGTGTAGCAAGGGCCCAGTCCCTAGTATGGGAAAAGCAGCGTGCACACAGTGCCAGTGCTTCTTTGAGGTATTGCTGGAAATAGGAGCTATTCCTTCAGGCCCTTCTTAGGAGAAACTGCCAGTGACCTGCTCTGAAGCTCAGTGTACTGAAGCTCATTTGCCTACTTGCATTCTGAGCTCGTGTTTTCTGAAAAGTATTTCCTTCTCCATTTCAGTTTGAAAATGTTTCATCTTTGTTGATTTTTAATTCTGTTTTGATAAAACTGTGATTAATGCACATGTTCTGTGTTACAGTGGGGCCCGGCTTCCTAGGTATCCCCCTGGCTAATAACATTCAGTTGTGTATTTTGTCTAGCCTGTTTTTGTCAGGCAGAATAGGGCTCTAGTTGTGCCTCAGTAATTTCATTTGGAGTGCAGCTGTGAGACTTCTTGTCTTCTGATGGGCATTTTGTTTGCATCACAGACACCATGAAATGAGGCATTGAAGTGACTGGCATTTTCTATTCAAGATGATTTTGATACAGCCTGCAGCAAGCAGCACGTTCTCTGATCACTTGCAGCAACCTTCTTTTTTCCTCTTTGTTTCTATTTGGATAGTGGGATGTTACAGATCCATGGTTAAAACTGACAATGGCAGACTGCTTCCCAGGTGTTAGAACAGGTGATCGGTCCGCTCCATTTTAACCATGTTATTGAGCCACAGCTCCACCAGTTGCCTTGTTTGTGAACACGAATTCTATCCTTTTCTTACAAGACTTTCTGAATAAAACCTCAACAAATCAATCTTTGTTGTTTTACAGTTGCACCGGGGTTCTGTGGCTTTTCCTTAATCTGTCCCTCATTCTGACTTTCCAGATAAATAAATTAAGCTAAATGGAAAAATATATAAATATTCTTTGCTGTTCCTACCAGAATCAGAACAGGGGGTTTCATACATTCACACGTCTTTAACTGGGAGTTTTATGCTGCTTCTCTACACAGGTTTGACCCGCCTGGTAAAATGTCTGCTGGAATGTCCTGTGAAGTGGGGGTAACCTTTAAGCCTGTGGTAAGTGCACCTCAGTGGTAACTTTGTCAAATAGGCTGAATCTTTGCCAATGACATGGCTGGGGGGATTGTGTTTGTTTTTTAGGTAAATGAAAATCTGGAAGGAGAAGTCATGTTTATGGCCCAAACAGGATCCTTCTCAGTTCCACTGAAATGTACAGCCAAGACGTGCATTGTAAGTGACTGTTTAAAGTCAGAGTAACAGCAGAAAATGCAAGACAGCATAAACGTTATTGCAAATATTTACCAAGAGGTAGGCAGGAGAGCGCCCACAGCTGGCAATTATTGGACACTGTCTTTGAATTGAGAACTTAAAAGTCCTGTTCTTGAAAAAGTGCACACTCATTTGATGGACATCACTGACTATCTAGGACAGTAGTAATTATTGGTTTCTCTTCTCACAGCTGGCACTAGATAAAGTGCTTGTTGACTTTGGCACTCAAGTGGTGGGAGAGACAATTTCACAAACTGTCAGCCTGACAAACACTGGAGCTTTGGGAACAAGATTCAAGGTTCAGACATCAGCAGGTGACAGCAGTAGATGTGGAGCAACAGCAGGATCTTCTACTACCAGAACAGTAGGTTCAACAGCATCACCCTAAATTAATCAATCCCATTTATAACGTGAAACAGTTACAAGAAAACACATCTCATTTGCAGCTCCTTGATGAAGTTGGAGCTGGATACAAGCTCAGTGATCAATCAAAGTGATCAGATCAGTAGAAATTACTTTTTCCCAAATATTTTTATTAGGTTACTCAACCATACAGTAACTCTGCTCCTGAGAGGAAAGATAACAATAGTTCCGTAACATCTGTGCTTGAAAAGAAAGAACAAATTTGTCCTGATGGTAGTGAAAAACCAACCTGCTGTGTAGCCCAGGTGGAGCAGCAGAGGACTGAGACAAGTTCTACAGGTGAGCTGATTCTGAGAAACTGCAAGTGCAAGCTTCCCAGACTTAACCAAATTAAGTAGTTCATCATGCTAGTAGCAGTGTTACATCTCTTTGTATGCTGCCTCAACTCCAAGTCCTCCAGAGCTCAAAAAAAAAAAAAGACTAAAAATAATGTACTGGCACCATTATATCAAAATCAACAGAGAATCTTGATCCTCATAAGTGATCAACAATTCAGCTTCAGAAGAATAGAGAAACCAACTAGCTTACAGAGACTGCAAAAATGTTATCATTTTTGTCTCAGCAACCAAATTCCCACCCCTCAAAAGAGAAATCCACATGACAGGTTTATTTTTATAGTCTTTAATTCTAGTAACAAGAAAACAGAAAGATGAACCTCACAAGGCTTCCTTCTCATTCCTAGTGTTTACTGTGTACTTTAAAAGATCCAATACTGTAGAAGAAACACTTCTTCAAAATACGTGTTGAATATTCTTGTGTATATCGATCATTTCCATGGCAGGAAACCAAACGTTCTGGACAAGGTGGTGGGTTCTTTTTTTTCCCCTGGAATCTCTGGAGTGAAAGTGATTAATGGAATCACTGTACCTGCCTCCATAGAATTACTTATCTCTAAATCTGTTTACAGACCAGAGAGGTCGTGGAGTTACCTCCTCTGGAGCTATTGAAAACCTGCATGCTCACAGCGCTGTGTGATGAGCAGGGGGATTTAGGTCACATCATCTCCAGAGGTCTCTTCCACCCTCAGCCATTTTCAGGCTTTTTTTTTGCTTGCTGCTCTTTTTGATGCACACATCCAGCATTTTGTGGGTCTGTTAGTGTTGTTTTTTTCTTTCAGAACAACTTGCTCAAGATGCATTCAATCTCAGTTCAGATAAAGACACAAACAATGCACATCATTTAACGGAACGCTCACCTGAAGAAACACCAATTGAAATTATGCTGGGAAAGGTAATGAATGCCCTGAAATACTACAAGATTTTCAGTAGTCTAAGCCGCCTACATCAAGTGAATTGCTTTCACTCTGCTGGCAAATGTTGAAGTACATAATCAGTTTCAACCCTAGTGGAATCCACTGTTTTTACAGTTAATCAAAGAACCATAGAATGTCTTGGGCTGGAAAGCATCTCAAAGATCATCTAGTTCCACCAGCACTGCTGTGGGCAGGGTTGCCAACCACTACATCAGCCTAACGTCAGGCTGCCCAGGGCCCATCCAACCTGGGCAGCCTGTTCCAGCACCTCACCACTCTTTGAGTGAAAAATTTCTCCAGCATCTAATCTAAATCTCCTCTCTTTTAGTTTAAAACCATTTAGTTTATGTCCTTAAAATGAAATATATATTTGCCTCTTCCTTCAGTCCATAAAGGGTCTGTGAGCTGGAGGAGACTTGCATTTCTCACAATTTCACTTTCCTTTTTGTCAGATTGATTATTCTCCTGTCATTCCTTTTTTTATGCAACATCTAGTGACAACACGAAAGGCAGGGCAGGAAGAATGTGCCACATTAAATAATGCAGAGATAAGAGTTCAGAGAGTAGTTCTTAGTATTTATGGCTTCTACCTGTGTGTGAAAGAGCACTGAATTCAGTGGTGCAGATCTTTGAATGGTAGCACAAAGCATCTTCTTGGTGTATTTGTTACACCAATATGAATTATTCACCAGTATGATGGAAACTCTTTGGTAAAATACGTAATCTACCTGTCAGAAAAGTCTTGCAGTAAAAAGGAACTCTCTCAATAAGATTCTGACCATGTCTGCCTGTGAAACCACACCATCCCAAGCTTTTTCCCCCAAAACAAACCTTGTAAAGACCACTCATCCATTTTTCCCTGTCATAGTTCATTCAGTCTAGTGAGAAATTAGGCATAGTGGTGTGCTTGTACACTATGAGCACATACAGCTTCACTTCCATACATTTTTGTAGCCAACCACACTAAGAGAGGTTCTGATTAAAAATGTGTTACTTCCTGTTTAGGTTACTGAAGGTGAAATTGGACCCTTCAGCTCAGTCAAACTTCAGGTTATATTTATGCCATCCATCCCTGGGGACGTACGGGCAGAGTTTGTGATTGTGTTTGACAACACAGACTGCAAACCAGTGAGTGATTTTGTGTAAGACTTGCTTCAAAGACTGTTGAAACTCTCCTTCTGCTTCTACCAAGAATTACAAGAGCGCAAATCCTGCACTAAAAGCAGGAGAAATGGGCAGAGGACAAATAGGTTTACAGACATAAGAAATAACAATGAGGTAACCTATGATAAACAGTAAGAAGCCTTGTAAATCAGGGCCCTTCTTTCTGATGGACTGTGGTTGTTAAACCTGTAGATTCTCTCATATCACAGCTGTTTATCAGACACCCTGCTGGAAAACATCTATTGTCCTGTATATAAACCTGAAATTCTTTTCTTCTGTTCCCAACCCATGCAGTTTATTTTCTTTCTGATATATCAGCACTGGAATTATTTAGCACGAAGTAGTGAAACTGATGTGTGAAGGCTGGGACAGATGACAACTTCAGTTACCATTTCAGCAGACTTTAATTCTGCATTTCATTGGAAGCCAAATTCTGCCTGGGAACACTTCACAGAAGCTTGCCAAAAATAAAAAAATTAAAAAAAAAAAAGAAAAAAAGAAAAAGGAAGAAAAAGGAAGAAAATCTTCCAAGCTCAGTAGGCCAGTCTTGGCTCTCCCCACAGTCTACAGATGGAATAGTCTACAAAAGAAACTGCAGATGCATACTGCACATTCCTGTGGGTACCCTTTCTTTCAGCTCTGGCAGGGAAGGATCATTTTTGTCCAAATCTGAGCTATGTAGCTGCTGAAATTTAGACTCGAGGTCATTATGTGGAATATAGCACCACACTGCCCTTTTGTATAAACATGCTGCAGTCTCCTGGCTTTCTGAATGCTTGCACATTCACTTAACTCTTCAACTACTTATTTCCAATTTCTTGGGCAGCACATTATTCCTTCACATTCTCTGGAAAGGAGTCCAAACTAAAAGATAATTCATTTCTGTTCTGGTACACAGTAAGATCTAGGTTTTATTTTATAAATTCTATAGCTTTGTTTAATTAAGGTACCTTTAACAAGTACATATTTTAGCTGTAGGTTATAGCTGTTTAGATCAGAAACAATTTGAGACTAACAAAAATAAGTATACTCTTGGTTTGTATTAACAGCTGTACTTCAGTGCCATTGGAGTCTCTATTGACGTGCCAGTTTGGGTGCCCAATCCCAACATTGATTTAAAAATCTGTATGTATGACAGACTTTACCAGGACTGCGTTGTCATCCAGAGCAGGTGAGCTGCCTTCCACAGCTGACTGATGAGATCTTAAGTCACCAGGCGATACCTCGGGGTCTGTTGTACCAGAGACATCTGGGTATCACAGCAGGCTGAAGAACAGTTTTGCTCTTTTTATTTTGCCTTGGTGTTCCAGTAGGACATCCTGATTACAAGCCTTCCCAGTTTACACTACTGTGGAAATTAGACTTGGGTATGCTGCTATCCTGGATTCCCAAGAGCAGCAATAGTTGTGAAGTGTATGAGTTAATACACACCTTCTAACGTTCTATTATGTGAACTCTTACTCTACTAATTGCCTTCAGGTCTACCTTGGATATCTTTACCTAATGCAAACATTATGAAACACTTAGCATTCCTATTTCACCAATCTGCATATCTTAGATTCTATTTAAACAAGATTGGGGTGGTTTTGTGGGAGGGTGGGGGAGACTGGTTCTGGAGAAGGCAACCATTCTAAACCTCTTACCAGAACTACAGACTGCACAGATTCTTCACAGTTGGAAAGAAATGAGTAAAGCTGTTATCTCAAAAATTCAGCCTACAGATATGAGAAGCACAAGTTATGTAAGGGGTTTTACTTGGTGAAGATAACCCAGGGATAAAAGTTACAAGCATAGAAGAAAAATAACTATCCTAATGAAAACTAAAGATTTCAAAGGGCTCCAAATATAGAAGCTGTCAAATTGCTTAGGCCAAAATTTCTTAACTGAGAAAACTTTATCAACTTCCCCTAAATTATAAGCACTTCATATGTATTATGCTGTCTTTAGCACCTTGGCAAATCAAGTTTTCAATTTATCACCCCCACCTCCTTTGTTAGGAAAAATTGTCTCTGTTACACAGTCACCAGTGCTGAAATTTCAAGTATCACACGCGCAAGAATGTTCTGTCTCAAAATCTGCCAAAGTAAATAAATGGAATCATTCCGTTAGATGCAGTGCCTGGCAGATCTCTTCCTCCACTGGCCACTACGGTTTTTCTGTTGCTTGTATCAGAAAGTTTTCAAGTTAGGTAAATAGCTCTGGTACTTGAGCTCTCCCAGCCAGCTCTGTAGCATTACTAAATATTAACTTTTTTCTTTCTGGTCACATAGAATACAGTGATTGGGAAGCATAGATGTGCAGCATAAAGGGTGAAAGCATTTCACCAGAATCCTCTCAGATATAAATCACTTTGACAAGTAATTTCACTGGCAAGTTATAATCTGCACTGACTTAAAGAACTACTATGTAGTTCTCTTAGATTGTCAACAGTCAGCAATCCTTCCAAGCTCCCAGCACCTCACGCTGCAATTGTTGATTTAGAGCAGGCCATCTGGACTGACAGCTTGTAAACCAGTCCAAGAGAAGGAAAAAGACGAGAGAAATGTTTGTAAATTGATTGGCAATTCTACACGCAGGCATAAAATTCCAAAGCAGGGTATGGTTTGTGGCTATCACCCTATTGCAGTGTGGCCAGAATTCAGAAAACAGGGAGATGCTCACACGGTGTTTAGATATTCTTGGCCCCACGCAGCAGTTGCTGGTCTTCATTTTTCTGCTTCTCAGACAGAAGGCAGAGTAAGTTTTTCATTGCTACATTCTGCCTGCTGCCAGTCGTTACTGAACAGAGTTCCTGCCTCACCAGAGGACTGTGCCTTCTCCTTGAGCAGGCTCTGCGCTGCAGTCAGCACCAGTCAGATGCCTCAAACACTGCACGAGTCATTTCTACTGGTTCAGATAGAGAGGATGTATTTTAGCAGCAAATAATTAGCTGGTATTTCACAATAATTTGGCTTTGACTTTCCACTGACCTGACTTATCACTGCGCTGCACTTTGATAATTATGTTCCAATCAGCTGTGTACATTTGCCTGAAATACAGCTGGGTTTACTTACAGTAATTCCAAAATCTTGTTTTCTATACTTAACTTAAAAGAATGCAAGTGTGTGATTTTGCTGTAGCAGTTTCAGTTGCCCTTCATTTTCAAAGGAAGCTTGCAATAGTTATAATTGTAATGTAGAGCAGAGATGCAAGAAGGGGAGGGAGGAACAAACTGCAAGAGTAAATGTTGCCGAGATGGCAGCACCAGTAGCCCTTGATGCCACTTGAGCTCATCTGATCTGTTTGCAGAGCAAAAACTACGCTGCATTTGAAGTTTGAAGTATGCAAAGAATTGAGCAAACACATGAAGCTGCTTCCAAAAACAGGTTACATTCAACCTCGGTCATCCTTCAGTGTGCAGTTGAAGTTTCTGCCCAGGTAACCCAACAGCATTAATATTTTTGCCATTTAAATAACATCAGTAGGAGGCTGTCAGTGCAAAATCTGAGCAAATCAAGTATTTTTTCCTTCCTTCACCTGATGTCTGTAGCAGGCTGGATTTCACACTGCTGGTGTCAGCTCAGTCCTACTCTCCCTTCTCCCTCTTTAAAAGATGCCAGATGCACAAAGAGGAAATTAACTTGGATCGCATACCTACTAGGAAGTGCTTTTCCTGCAGTGACAGCAGCAGTGTCAAAATCCTAGCAGTTGCACTCCTGCTAGACTGCTTCCATTTCTGTGGGGAAGCTATTCTTACACACAAGAGAAGTTCTCTAGGCAGGTGGCTACTTCACGGATCAGTGATTAAATCATTTCTGGACAAGCACTCCTGTCTTGGTAGGTAAGGTAGGAACGGCTGGACTTCCTGTACATATCTTACCCAGGTACATTTTCCCTAAAATGTGAACACAATGATTTTGAATTTCATGTAGGAATTCATATAACATCTTCAGGGATGCTAAAAGCCTTATCCCAGCAAGTTTTGTCTTTTCTACTTCACAATATGTCTGTGTATAAACATAATTCAGTCACAGAAACAAAGAATGCCATTTTTTTCATAGTTATATATTTGGATTTTCACTGATGTGCTCAGCATCTCTGTAAATCAGACCCAATTCCAAAACGAGAGACTAAGCATTGGCATCAGAGTCCTCAGCAGGTTATTTAGCATTCAAGGAACTAGAAGTATTTACACTTCTTCCAACATATCAAATCCTATCAGGTCGCTGTAACAATAACCACTATCATGACATTCTTCCATTCCTAAATTTCAGATGCTGCAACGCACTGTTATACTTACTGAGTGGATAGAAGCATAGCTTGGATTTAGAAAATTAATCTGCCTTTTGAAAAATGAGGAAGCTTCAGAAAGGAGATTTGAAGAGATTAAGGCTTTTCTGACACACAAAATAAGTATCTGGCTGTTTCAGTATATAGATCATTTTAAAAGGCCTAACACACTGGTGAGTGTGTATGACAGAAGATGAGCTTGCTCCAAGCTGATGTTAAGTACTGAGCTAGTGACACATTTCTGTAAATGCCTGCTCATCGACTTAAGCTCAGTTTCCTCAGGAGAAAAAAGAGCTCTATTAAAAGCAACACAAGTAAAAAGAAACACTCATTCAGCGAGGCTAAGTGAGCAGATAAGATGACTGAAGGCTTGGGAAGCTCCCCCAGGTATTCCGTGCACACTGAAATGCATGGTCAGATGTTACAGTGCTCACATAACTATCTGGGTGCTAGAAGCAAAGACCTATTTTCTGCTCATTTGAAGGCAAATTCTCTAATCTGCTGACTTTCAGCATTCCCAAATACAGCATCTTCTCCTTTTTTTTTTGTATTTGGAAGTAGTCCTGCAGATGCTGGCAGTCTAAATCTGATTGGTCTCTCATGCTTTTCCTTAATGGCTTTAAAGCACGAAGATGCTGTTTTCAGAAAACGGTCCAAAGGATTTCAGTGTCTCTTCCCCAGGGCACAACAGCTACTTTAGAACTGTGTACTTATGGTGACAATTATTATGTTTTCCCCCAGGATCATTTTGTAACACGTGAATTCCTTCTGCTATTCTAATGTCCTGTGACAAAGTGGAAGCTGATACTTTATTCCTACTTTATTTTTATCTCTGTGTTCTATTTTTGAACAAGTTAGCAATCACATCTCAGGCTTGCAAAATAAAAGCCAGCAACATCTCAGATCAGTATGATGATCGTGAGTGGGTGCTATTTATTTTTTAACTATCCTTTAATAATACATTAAAAAATTGCAAGCAATTCCAATAGTAGTAGTAGGAATATTATCACTGTGAAGTCCTAAAAACAGGAAGCAACTCGCTCTGGTGCTGTAAGACACCATAAATAGACCAGCAGAGCTAAAAATGTTAGCTTTTGTATTGTCTTGGCTTGACGCTCTGAAATTAAGCTTACGATAGCAAGATGCTGCAGCAACAGAGCACACGCCTGTTACTTGTAAATGACTAATCTGGTACATCATCAGACACCACTGGTCTCCAAGTGTGTTTCACCTTATTGATGTCTTGGTGCTGTGTGATCCAACTGGTACTGCCTCAATTTACTGGTAATTAATTAGCATGGATGTCAAAAGGAAACGACTGGCCAGGATGGGTTGATTATGTGCTCTGGCTGCAGCAAAGATGCTGAAGCCTGGTATTATGCTTAGAAGGTAAACTTGAAATTGTTCAGAGTTGTAAATGACTGTGTTTATAAGAAAGCATAAATGGCTGCAGTTTTCTGTAAATAGCTCCCTTAAATTCCCGCGTGCCCCAAATCCCATCTTCAAATAAATAAAAAGAATCTGTCATTAATAAACACGGTCACTGATTCTAACCTCATTGCTGGACATCCCTGCAATCCATGCACCCCTGCTCAGAGCAGGCTGCCTGGATGTGTGCCATCCTATAGGAAATCTGTGACAACTCTACAACATTTCTCATTTGTGAAATTTTATCTTTTTGGATTAAAGGCAGAATTTCATAGGTCACTGTAATTTCTGGATGGTATTTTCTTCTGCCATTCTCCCTGATACTTGTATATGTAAGGCTTACAATATTTTAGTTAGAGCTAACATCATGGAAGCACTGGAGCTGATGTTTAACCAACTCTGTATGTGAATACTCTGTAACATAAATGTGATGTGAAAAGTAAAAGCTGTAAAGAATGAACTTTTAGACCTTAAGTAACAGATATGTTTTTTCCTTTGGTTCAGAAACATATCCATCAAAAGTTTATTAATCCCCTTAGCTCGAAAAGGGTCACAATATTTTTATGAAGCTGAATGTAACTTTTTTTAATTTCAGGCACTCCCTCCCCGAAGACGCAGGGAGCTGTTTTAATGAAGAGACAGGTGTTCTGGAAGCGCCAGTGATGATACAGATTGCAGATAATGTTAGTTGCTGTGGGTTTTTTGTCCTGTGGATCTATTATTTTAGCTTATGTTCACTCAGTGATACCTAACTGTAGCAGCAATGCTGAGTCATGGCTGGCAGTGATGGAGCACCTGGCAGGGCCAGCCCAGGGGAGCTCAGGTGCATGCAATGCACTGAGTGATTGGAAGGGCTGGAGCCAGGATCCACCCTTTCCCAGCCCTCATTTAAGGGCTGGCAGTGGAGGTCAGGGGGTTTTGCTGGAGATCCTGTGTGCTTGAGGTCTTTGGAAGGTAAGCAGCTTCTTTTCCTTTGTTTCTGTGCCCATGGCTGTTGCAATTGAGCAAGTCCACATTTACTGCTGTATGAGATTTTGCTGCTCTGCTGTCATTGCTGTGCTTTTCATCACAGTGCAGTGTTACAACTAACCTTGCTTTACAACTGAAGTCCTATGGTAACAGCAAAAGCTGTTCTCAGTGATTATATAGATTCCATGATGTTTTTTTCTTGTCAGCATGTTTACAACACAGACAACTTAATCCTTTGTAATTAGTGTTCACTTATTACCTTCTAGTCTCTTCTGTAGCAGAGCTCTTGCATTCCACAGTGCAATTTCTTCATTCTTCTTTCTACTGTTGTAATGTGTTCTTAGAATCCACGTTTTCTGGAAATGCAGATGTGATTCCATTATAACATACAGAATTTCAGATGACTAAAAGGGTGGTTTTTGGCAATTTTGCTTCCTAAAGAGCTATTTATTATTGCTTATTTTTGAAGAACGATGAGGCTGAAGTTCAAGGTAAATATGTTACGTTTCCATTTGTGGCTCTCAAACAATATAGTAGAGCAGCTTGTTTTGTGGTTATCTTTTCTGATGACGTTTCACTTAAATTCTTCCCACACGATGCTGTGGATAGAGGTTTATATCCTTTGCTTTTGGATTTGTTTCAGACTAAACAAATTAATTTTACTGTCCATGCAATTGTTACTACTTCTGACTTGGAAATCAGTCCAGCAGAAATCAATTTTGGGTACTGCACCATCTATGAAGCTGTAAGGACAAATGTCACGCTAACCAACAAGTCCATCTTGCCACAGGAGTTTGGATTTTTGAGACTCCCAGAGGTAGGTTGTTATCCTGAATGCACCTCTTCTTGTATTATAATAAATCTAATTATTTAGGAATTGTATTTCAGTGCAAGAATGAATAAATCAGAACTGGTTTCTGGAAACCAGTGGAAGTATTAATCCTGATTAATTCTGAAGGCTGGGGCCACTGGATGATTTTTCTTCTCAATTCTTGAGTAAATGAAAGTTGTTTAAGCTTCACAATAGCATGATGACTGTAATAGGGAACAGCTTGGCATATTGGGGTTGGAGCTAGAAGGAATGTGACTTTTTATTAAATGTTGTCCCTTTCTCTGCTGTTTCAGCAATTAAAATCAAGTAGTTAGAATATTTAAAAGGCTTTTTTAAAATACAGCTGCACTTTTCAGGATGTGTTTCACGATTAAACTGTGATGGGAAGACGTTCCTGAATCATTACTGACTCATAAACACAGAACAATACACATATGTAGATGCTGAACTCGTGTCCTCGTCATCATGGTACCTGCACAACACAAGAATCCCCTCTTCAAGTGCAGAGGGAAGCAGTTGAGATTTTTATCATGCTTCATTCAGTTATCCATGAAAAGAATAAATAAGCATCATTGGAGGAAGGTGATTACTATTGATGGTAACAACCTAAGGGAAGAGATTCTGCTGAAATATGAGTTCATGGGTTTAAATTTCTGCTTTTCAAGCTACCATAAGAATAATAAAGCACACGTCAGTCAGATCCTAGGCACTGTAACTCAAATGAAAGCTTCTTGATTTGGTTTCCTGACATTTGTGGATTTAATAACAACATTTGTATCTAACTTTCTGAATTTATTATTGTAGTAATTTAATTAAATAAGTAATATAGCTTTATTTGATAACTTATTATCCTAACAACTATTTCTTATCTTGCTACTTTAAAGTTTGTTGAAATTCAGCCTAATGATGGATTTGGAGTTCTTCTTCCTCTTGAAAGTCTGACATTGCACGTAGTCTTTAAAGCCAACAAGGCAAAAGAGTACAGCTTTGAACTGACCTGCAAGTCAGAGCTTAATAGGTATGTGAAGAAACTGCTTGAGCAACATGTAGTTCAGAAGTCATAATCACACTTAATTTCTACCATTCACGTAAGCCTGTCCAGTAACAAAATCCCCCTCACTATGAAGAGGTGAGGCTAGGATAGAGCTGTGAGGCAGGTATGGATTCAGCTGACAAGAGTTGTTCGTTGCCATCAGTTTCATCCTTAGTCTGTGTCTCATTTGCAAGCTGCTAGCTTGCTTCAGGTGTTAGCCTGCAACGTTTTGCTTGCTTTTTCAGTAGAATTACTGAAGTTTTTCTTAATTATTAGGGCTTTTTTTTTTTGTCAGAAATGCTTCATGCATTAAGCTATGCTACTAAAATAATGATGACAAAAAATATGATTAGACTGGATGTATTTCTTCATAGAGGAAGAATTCAAGTATGGTTCATTAAAAACAGTATTATTTTCCATCTTTATGTGAAATTTCCATTGTAAGCTTGAGAAATTCTTCTTAAATAGGGACTACAAGATCAGTTTCCTATTTTTGGGGCTGATGAAGAGACTATTTTATGCTGAAACAATTTATCATGTGTTTATTTTTAGACAATTCAAGTTGTCATGCAGAGCAGTTGGAGTCCACCCACCTCTTGAATTGTCTCATTCCTTAGTTCAGTTTGCTGCAACAGCTCTAAATGATGTGTCTACAGCAACACTGTATGTGATGAATTCCCATGTGAGTGCCAACCTCTTTACTCACGCAGTCCCAAGAATTGGCAGTGGGGAAATTGCCCCTGTTGGACCCACTTCATTTGAATTCTACGTGCCAGAAGACTGTCCTGTGACAATCATGCCTTCTGTTGGAACTGTGTTGCCTGGGAAGGTATGTTCATTTTGAATGTCAAGTGTTCAAACACATCTTTTGATCATCTACATCCCTGCAAGTTCTGTCACTTGCAAATGATGTTGAAAACAAATTATTACCGTAGTTGGAAGACTTCACCTGAAATAGTTATAATTGGACTTAAGGTTAACCATCAAGTCTAGTTTGTGGGAGCTGTCACCAAGTGTTCTTTCCCCAGTGCTATCACTATGACTTATTTGAGGAAAGTTTAGATACCAAAAGTGATGGCCATGTAATACCAGCCCACTGGGATGCAGTGGACTTCAGAAAAGCTGAAAGTGACCTTATTAAGTTTGTCTCGTTATGGGAGAAAAAATGTTTTGCTGTCAGATATATGCTCCTATCAAGCTCTGTAGGTATAACACATGTATGAGGGATGAATTCTGCCTATCATTCTTGTGTATGTTCCCTCTTTCCCAGAAAAGCTTGATTCAAGTGTCCTTCAGACCAACATTGTCAGATCAGCTAATCAGAGAAGAGGCAGCTCTGAGGCTTTGTGAAGCAGCTGCAACAGGGGCAGAAATACAAGTAAGGAATGCTAAGAAGCAGCACGTGCTGTTGGTCTATTACTTCCAGATATTTGTTTCTCTAGATGGTATTTTTATCACAAAATTATTTCCACGTTGAAGTCCAAACTCCTGATTGCTGTAAGACCTGCCTTACAGCACTGCTGTACAGGAGGGCACTGCTGCACCTATTGCTCAGTGAACAGACTGCACATCAATTTTACTTCACTACCACATTTTCATTTTTATAGGGTTTTATTAACAGTTAGCTTATGTCAGCACTGTGGTTTGCTTTGATTATGAGGTCAATAGCTAAAATTGCCCATTTTATCTGAATGTTATTAGAACTGTTTGTAACAACTACTGCATCTGTGATCTGTTACCACAATTCTGTTACCTTGCTTCATACCCTGCAGGGTGCTGCCTCTCAGATTATCCTTGGGCCAGGGACTGAATATTTGTAAACGAATGCCTTGATCGCATTGTATGTGGTTGGTATTAGTGTGCAAGTTTGCTGTGTGTTTGCAGAAAAGGAAGACGGATGAAAAGAGAGAGGGAAAAAGATTAAGTATTCCCATTTCCAGACGGCAGTCTTCCAGACAGGTTGTAAGGACTGGGAGTGCTAAATACCTGAGTTCTTCATATAAATCTGAGCAACCAGAATCCAAAGAGATAAAGTCTGAGTAAGTCAGCAAAAGCATCTTCTATTAACTAAACAAATTTTCTTTATAAATCTGCTGAACCTACATGTGGAGAAAAAGCCAAACTGTAGTGAAGAAATAACTTCAGTTCTATTGCAAATGCTGCTTCCAAAATTAGCACTGCTTTTACGCCACGCAGCTGTAACCTCTCATGTGAGGCAAAGAATCCTTTTATATGCACCAGAGAAATAGAAGACTTCAAAGAATCTATCAGAAAGCACGAGCTGTGGCTGCCCTGGTAGATGTGGCTGGGGATGCAAGTGTATCATTTTAAGGGGCAGCTCCGCAGCTGAACCTTGCTGCCAGTGGAAATGACTGAACAGTGCACCTTTTCTAAACAGGTCTGACTGAGCTGTACGAATTCAGCCCAGCTGGAAGCTGTCCATTCTGGTGTACTGAGTGATTTAGTGTCACTGCTATGCTGTATTTTGAATGTCTAACAAAGAAAATATAAGTGCAAACTGTTCAGTGGGTATCTTTTGATATTTTTTTTCTCTTCCTTTCTCTCTGACTTGCTAAGATTATTGTTATTCCTGGCTTTTCTAGCTCAGAGGCTTACATAGCAGCGCAGACATTCCTGACAAGGAATTTCAGAGGAAGGTTTGAAAAATACACCATACCATGCTTTGTTGCAAGTGGAGATATTGATGAGAAGAGAGGCTTGGAAAGTCTAAGCTTCAGGTACTCCCCACACACACAACCTGAAGTGAGATCTTTGCAATACTTCTTATTTCAGAAGGTTTGCAGGGAAGTGGTAGGCAGGTTAATTTATTCCTTTGGTTTATTTTCAGAATTGCTTCATAGGTCAGTGGTAGAAATGCATGCTCACAGCCTGCTGGTTGGGTAAGAATCTAACATGCAAGTAGGAAAGCAGCTCAGAGAACAATTGTGTGAAAAATGTCATAGCTTGATGTCCTCCATCTTTCTGTGGAGGCAACACGCACAAAAATCAGCCACTAGAAATTGTTTTCTTTTGTAATACCAGCTTAATGATACTGTTGTGTGAACAGAACAGGAAAAGATTTCTGATAATTGCTTTTTTGTCTGTATAATTTTAGAACAAATATCCTTTTACTGTCTCCCCAGCCCTTATAACACCTTGTATTTGGAGCTGCATTGTCCAGCTGTAGCACCATCTGTTGTGGTCACTTCAGATAATGGAAGAAACACGGTCGATTTTGGTAATGTGGCAGTAGGTATGAAATCTGAATTCAAACACTGACCTTTTTTTCTGTCTTTAATTTCTTCTGGCTGTAGTTTTGCATTTTCTTTTTATACTTAGTGGATTTTTTTGAATGTCGGTATAGAAATTAGCCCTGTGAAAGGTAATCAGGTGGAAAATCAGGAGCCTATCTGGACCTCTGAGGCATGGAAAAAGCTAACTTGATACTGAAATGTGGAATCAGGAGCTGGGCAATACTGTCCAAATTTGAAGCTTTAAATGGACTCTATTTGTTAGCCATGGAAGTGGAATGAATGTTTGACATGGGTAGAAACATGACTGAAATGAATTGATTGTGTAGGGAGTAAGCTTCATCATGCTTTTAAATTTCATTTTCATTCATGACAGGCCAAACAATACTGAAGCAAACTACGTTACAAAATATCTCCCCAGAAAAGCTGGAAGTATCCTTTTTCAGAGTTAATCTGTCATTCAGGTGCTGTTCATTTTGAGCCTTATCTGTAGGAACAGTTCAGCACTCAAGCAGGAGATTCCTCGAGTCTCGCTCTGAAATCTGGTGACACAAGAAGTGCATTACCAAGAATATTTAACCAATTTATCCTTCTTTTCTCTTCATTATTGATCTCTCACATTTGTTTGGAGATGGATGGTTTACACTTTTTTTTTTTGCCAGAACAATGCTTACAAGCTGCTCTTCTCTCTTTTCCCATTGCTTGTTCATAAACTTTTTTCCTTGAGTTGCACTTGTTTAGCTACGATTCTCAGTTCTGAATCCCAGTGGTCCCTTCCTGTTGGTCAGACCAGTTAGGATGCTTGAGCCAGGTGAAATCAGAACCATCGTCATCTCTTTTACTCCAAATGAGGACAAATTGGTGAGTAAGGAGATGTGGGGTAAAAGAGGGAGACATGAAGGGCCACATCATATATATGTTCTGCTGACTAGGCGTGTCTGTATAATAAGAAAACTCTGGCTGTGCACAGCCCCTTTTCAACATCTGGATCGTTGTGCACTAAATGCAGAAGTTCTGTAGTAACAGCCGCTGGGGGTGCAGGGCAGGAGGGTTGGGGTGGCTGGTGGGGAGGCTGACCTGGAAGCCAGGCAGTGTTGCTGAGGGTTGTGGGGGTGTTTCCTTCAGCAAACGGGCTGATACAGACATCTCCTTGGCAGTTCTTTGAAATGCTGCACGTCCAGACTGTAAAAAACAACTTGCCACTACGGATCACTGGTTATGGGGTGATGCCATCAATGGTTTGCTCTGTGGAAGAAGTACTTGATATGGGCTATGTCCTAACCGGAGAGAAGGCGACGTCCACGTTCCAGGTAAAACCCTCAGTACTGAACCAAGGAAGCATATCAACAGTTTCTATAGGTAGGATGAAGAGTTCTATAGTTCCCAGACTGGTGGAACACAAGCTATAGACAAAAGAGCGGAGCTTTAAAGGCATATCTGGCAGAATGAGTTGGGCTGAAGGTAACAGGACTGTGCAGAGAGGACTGTGTTAGCTGGTTCTGTGCTGCCTGCAGGGTTCTGCCTATGTAATATATAGGGATGTGCTACCTTCTATAGAAGAGAAAGGGCCTGTTTCAACTCTTCTGTAGATCTAGCCAGTACGTAGAGTGTATACAATACTGTAGTAACACTGCAACATAAATTCAGCCAGTTTACAAAATACAGCTCCTACAGGACTGAAATCTATTTACTTCATAAAAATGCTGTTGTATAAATTCATGTTATCAGATACAGAACACTTCCACGCTGACCCTGCAGTGCTCCATTCATCTGGATTCATTTTCATCCACAAGGGAGAAACATCAGCAGAGGATTCCATCCTTTCTTATGTCCTCTTTGCAAGGAGCAGAGATTGCTGGTAACTTTCACACAGTATCTAATAGCAGCAATGCTTTGTCATGTTAGACTTATACAACTCTGTCAAAACCTGGGGCCTCACATGGCTGAAATTAAAGGCACAGTTTTGTCTCCCCTACAGGAGCTGTACTGAATCTGTCAGTGTAGGTAGCTGTAAGTCTATGCAGCCTGAGCAGATATTCAGAAGGAGGCACCAGTGTTTGAATCTAAATAAGCCCATAGAGTGTTTTTAAATTAGAGAGCATATTCTGGGATGTCCTTCCCTGTAAGAAAGATGTGGAAGGATATAGGAAGGGTTTGATGATGCCTCTTCAGCTCCACTGGAGATTAATGCATCAAACTGATAAATGGACTTATCTAGAATTTGTAATGCTCTGTTTTGCTGCAGAACCATTTATCAGATTTCATTTTCTTATAACAAAAATGAAATGGGTTTAAAATACATGTAGAACTAAAACTGAACTGTCCTCCTATCTTACACACGTCCTGGTTTTCATTTACCAGGATCACAGAACTACAATGGTTTAAGCGTGTTCAGTGTCCTTCCTACAGAAGGAGAAATTCTTGCTGGAGAAAGCCAGGACTTTTCTGTTACTTTCAGTCCTGAGCGTGAAGGTCTGTACTACTCTGAGTGTCTCAAGGTTGTGCTCTTTGGCAAGGTAAGGCCACCAAGATTTTATCAGTACGGATCTTAGTAGGGGTTGTAAATAATTGTATCTAGTGGACAGGATTTATAGGCTGAAACGCTGCCCTTATCAGATTAACTGATAGAAATAGGAAATGGCAGGCTTGGGGCCCACTGGCTTTCTCCAGGTTTTAAATATTCAGTTTCTCATTTATGACAATTGTAACTTCAGTCCTGTGCTCAGCATGAGCACTGTGAGGTGATGGGAGCTAGCTTGCTGCCATGCTGCTGAGCACTGCTCCAGCTGGGCTCTCTGCAAGTAGTAGTTAATTGTAGAAGGGAGCAGAGCTATGCAGCACAGTGCAAACTGGCAGGTGCACCAAGTACCAGGAAGCTGCTTCTGCATTCTCTCAGCATGAGGGATGAGGCTTCCATCTGTAGAGCAGCAGTTGAGCTTAGATGGAGCCCAAATCAGGACACACAAGCTGGCAGCATGGCAGGTAGCTTTATGCTACGGTCCAAAAGAGGCTAACCAAAAGTTAAGGAAGGGTGACCACTAATGACCATCAGCATGCACTGCAAACTGCGTGGAAATATAGTGACTAAATAAGTACTGTTTCTCTCCTTCCATGTTTTGTAGATTATATTTTGGAATTGCAGGTAAAAAGAAAATCAGAATAAAATGAATAAAGGCTGGTTCAACTTTACTAACTTTAAGCTGAGTTTGGCAGCAGATAAGTTTTGCTTCTTTTAGTGGCTTTAGTGTAAATAGTTATTCCAGTCCCTTCTGAGGCACACGGCCCAAGAATGAAAGCTTTAAAACAAAAGTGCTTGAGCAGACAAGACAAGGGGAAAGTACAGAATTCTTGTGCTAGTGTCTGGTGCCTCCTGGCACTGAGGGTAAGCAGATGATACTGTTCTTAAGCAACTGAGGCTGTTGTGTGTTCCAGTTACACTGGTGCTTAAGCTGTAACCTGTATCCAAAATATTCTTGTCCCATATAGAAGACTGCCCATGTTCTCCAGCTTAAAGGTGCAGCAAGAGATCATCCCATGTTTGTGGAAGGTGGAATTCCACTAGATGTGCCCATTGAGTCCTTGGCTGTAACATCACCTCTGTCATCAAAGAAAGCACTAAAAGAAGGTAGTGTGCTGCCACTTCGTTTTTTGCAGAACAGTGAGCTGTAAGCCATAGGCACGTTCCTTGTCTTTTGAGAGAAAGTATGCTAAGGATAACCTTTTCACAGGGAGAACAAGAAAGATTTATGGTATAACCTATATTCATAACCCCCCTCCAAATCTGTCTGAAACTTTCTCTTCAGGTTTTATCTGAATTCTAATGCAGTTGAATCCTAATGAAGATCATATGTCTTTGCAACTTACCTTGTAAATATCTACTGTAATTTAATACTAATACAGAGAACTAAGCTGTATTGATTTTTCTGCCACTTCTCTGGCATGCACTAAATATTTACAAAATTGTTTCATGTGGTTAGCATATACTGGATTTTCCTGATTCTGCTGCTATGGAATAGACATGCTTTCAGGGGTTTGAACTTATTCTCAAAGTTTACATGATTCATGTTTCTTTAGAGCTGCAAGAACCAGTGAAGTCCATTCTCCTGCTTCTGGAGCACGTGGAGGGAGAGAATGCCCTACTGCCAGCAGCGACGGAACTGAAAGTTGGAGCTATACAGACAGCTCAGTTTGCATCTAAGAAGGTGAAGAAAATGCAGTCTTATATGAGATGCTGTTAAAAATACTGGTAGAGAGCAAGTGGTTATGAGTGCCTTCTGTCAAGAACTCGTTCTCCAAATTAAAAATGACTCTCATATTTTTCTAAAAAACTTTACACAAAAACATTGGTGAAAGAAAATAAAAGATGGATTTTCAGGGGTTGATAAGAGGCATTAGCATTATCAGGTTAAATTAGTTACTTTTAATAATTTACTTCTCTAATTCTGAAATACAACAGTTTGAGCACAGAACTGAATTGCAGTTCTGAGCCTCGTACTAAAATGAGGATCATTGTTTTATGATTTCTTGTGACAGTGAACAAGATGGCTGTTTTCAGTTTCAAATGGCAGAAGTAGCTTGGCAAACAGCGGGGCTCCATGTAGTATCCTGGCAAATTAAGTGAACAAATGGCTATTATGTATAAAGAGATTGAGTTGACTGTGATGGAGGCGTGTTGTGTTTCTTGCAGAATGTGGAGTTCAGTTTTGATAACCTGTCACACCTCCAGAAGAAGGGATTTGCTATTGAACCTGTGAAGGGAAAAGTTGATCGTGGTCATGTAAAACGCATCAGCGTTTGTTGGGTGCCACCTGCTGACTTTGATGTAAGTAACAGTTGCACATGGCTGCTTAAACCGCCAGCACTGCAGCTGTGTTTTCACTGACTTAAAGGATCAATACAAAAGCTGCTTTGACACATTAAGATGCAGGAACAAAAGCCAGTAACTATACGTATGATTTGAAGGCTTTCTGTCTCATCTTTGACTTCCATTCATCTGTGTGATGAGACCAAGCATTAGTCACTGGCACTTCAGAGGACTTAAAATAAATTCTTACAGACCACTGCATTGTACAGAGCCAAAATACTGCTCCTGTTCACCAAAGGATACTGCTTTGTTCGCATCCATGAAGTGACTTTCTTAATGCTCCTTTTCTAAGGAAACCAGCAGTCCTGCTGATAGACAACTGTGTTTCCATGGATCATTCTGCCACAGTTTCACATTTCTTTTAAAGCCTGGGTACCTTTTCTTTTGGTATATTCCTAGAAGTCAGTGGGACCTGTTTCATTTCTGCTTTATGAACTGCTTAATGAACCTTGTTTCCCTGGCATCTCCTGCTTTTTTTGTATTGCAGTCTTAGTACAATTTCAAAACAGCCCTAAGGCTGTAACTGCCCTTTCAAATTAATCTCCTTGGGTACTTGTGGAGACTGAAAGAATCCACTCTGCTAATTTTTGTTGTCAGCAGTGTGTGGGACGGCAGAATGAGCGGCCTAATCCAAAATTAAAGGGATGCTGTCATTGCTTGGAAAGAAGGCAGTAAAGATCCTGGCACGACATACAAGGCTGACATCGTTCCTCTTGGCAACCACTAGTTGTTACACAAGACTGAATGCTAAATCATGGCTAACGGGGTTCACTTCTTTCCTAACCCTCACTGCAGCATGCTCTGTTGCTGCCTTGCCCAGTTGTCATGGGTGCAATGTGGTGGCAGCATCCGTAGTGCTCTGTGGATAGAGCACTTAGTCTTCGTTGTTTACTGCAGTGTGAACGTTGTGCAAAGACAGGAAGCAATCAACCAAGAGGAAAAAGAGGTGACTTATGGCTATAAGGGGTGCATCTTACACCTGAGCTGAAAAACAGTTTAGAATTTGATTGACTCATCTTTTCAAATCTACAAAAGAAATAGGCTGATTTTGTGTGTGTTTTTTTTTCTTTGTAGGCCAGTGCCCCCCTGGTTGAGACAGCCTTCCTGAACTTAAAAGGTGACATAAAGGAATCTTACCGAATCCTCTTTGTGGCAACAGTTATATCTGCTCCCACTGGCTGAGGGCCTGAAGCTATGTGGAAAGTGAACATTTAATATTTGGGAAATCACTGGATCTCAGTTGGAACCTGGGAAGATTCTGAAACTGTTGCAAACATGTGAGGGGAGGAGGAAAGCAGAAAGGATTAGACTGACCTGGTGATGCTAACATTGTAGTATGTATAGGGAAGAATAAATGAGAGGCACCAAGTAGATACATGTCTGTTAATTGCAGTGTCTCCCAAAGGCAGGAATATCTTTTACCTCTAAATGGGTGAGTTTCAAACAATGTCTGCTTCAAACTTCATATGCATTTGAATGGCTGAAGTGGTTTTCTTTTTTTGTTTTTCCTACTAAGACCAGAATAAAGCACTTTATTTTAAGCCTCCTCCTGCTAGTTTGGGCAATCATTTCTACAATACAGCGTGAAATCTTCATGATCAAGAAGAGATGGTGACCATACTGTCTACTAATCGCTGTCTATGATTAGACACCAGATCATGGCTGCCCAGGAATCTTATTTTCAACATTGTTTTTCATTTGAATTCTAACTAAGAACAGATTCCTGCTGGTTACTGGGGAAGCTGAAGTGCCTCATAGGTTTAACTTGGGTCAAGAAGTGGTATCTGGTTCAGGGGAGAGTACAGAACCAGTTCAAGATAGGGAACAAGAGACCATGGAGTCAGCAAAGATCTGGAGCATAGGAATCCCTTAAGTCTTGCATTATCTTTCATGAATCACAGCCTGTGATAAAGCTTCCTGACCACTACTCCAAAACCCTGTGTCACTTGTGTAGTTGTTAAAATTGCTCATTTAGCTTAGCAGTAAGAAAACAGAACTAGATCACTTGTAAATGTCACTATGGTAAACACCTCATGTTTGCCCAACTACGAGGAGCTTGACGTGGCACTTCTAGCCTTCATGTAACTTATCTCTTGAAATCTCTTGAAGAAACAAATAATTCTGTTCAACACTTTACCTCCAAAGCAGGTTAGCAAGAATTACTGTACGTGGGTGTTAAAATTGCCAGGAACTGCTACACATGTAACATCAAAACAGAAATGTAAGTTCACAAGACTTCAGTAGGGATGGGGCCCGCACTGTGAGGAAGATACAAAAATGTGTTGTCAGAAATACACTGAGTTTTCCAGAAGCTTAAGTTTTCTCTTTCTCTAACTGTACTCCTGAACATCATGCTTTTACACTGAGTGTTGCAACTGTGGATTGCTCTTGGATCGCCAGATGTGAACTCTTGAACTTTCAGAAAAGTTTGGATCTAAATGTAGATATACTTCTTGGTTCTAATCCAGCTGTAGTTTAATAGAATTTAAAAGAATGCCATTTACATCCATTTTATATTCCTTAAAAGCTACATTAAGATAGAAAGTGAGAGAGTAAGTGTGTGTCATGGGTATGTGTTCTCTTATCCAGTGACTTCAGAGATTGCTCCACACTTATGAATGGTGCTTTTTCTAAATGAGCTGCAGTCCCATGACCCTGGTTGGTCCTGTAGGAAAATATTTCAGTCAACAGCACATGACATAACTGATAGAGCAAAGCCAGTGACTGCCAGCAAGAGGGAAAGCTGCTCAACTCGGTACTTCCATGCTATCAGGTCTGCTGTTGCTCTTTATTGCTTCTTACAAAAGAAACTTCTGCCTGCAGGAGTCCAGATGTATTTCCTCCTGTTTCAGTAAAATCTCAGGGAAAAAAAAACCACCTGTATTTTGTCATGCTATAAGTCCTGTCAGAGCTCTCAATAAGATGTTCTTCTTTTAGTTGTTCTTCCCCTTTGTTCTCCAGTTGAAATCTTTCACAACCCAGTTAGCTTCCCTGCTTTATAGGGACTTTAACTTTTGTAGTTATTTTTTTTTGTTACTTACCCAGGCTTATGACCACCCTCGTTCTGATCATCTGCATAGTGGCTAGTTGTCCTGATTTCAGCTGGGACAGTTGGTTTTCTTCAGTGTCTGGTATGATTGTGTTTTGCCTTCTAAAGAAACAGTGTTGATAACACACTGATGATTCAGTTGTTGCTGAGTGGCGCCGCACAGAGCCAAAGACATTTCAGTTTTTCAGCATCCTGTTCTGTCCTGCCCACGAGGTGCCAGGGGCACAAGGAGTTGGGAGGAGCCGGAACCAGGGCAGCTGACCTCATCTGGCCCAAGGGATATTGCATGCCATATGACAGCACGCCAAAAACTATAAAACTGAGGGAAACAGGCTGGGGGTCAGCTGCTCCTCGGGCATCACTTGGTGAGTAGTGAGCAACTGTGTTGTGCTTCACTTGATTTGTAAATATGTATAGATGTTGTTATTGTTGCTGTTACTCCTCTCTTTCTTTTCTTAGTATATACTCTTCATCTCAACTCTGCCTTTTTTTTTCCCCAGTTCTCTCCTGCATCCCACTGGGAGAGGTGAGGAGGGAGAAAAAGGCTGAGCAGTGCTCAGCTGCTGCCTGGTTTATGCCCCAGCACTCACATTACACTTTTCTGCCATGCAACTGACCTCTGCTGTACCACTGCTTCCACGGCAACTTTAAGTCACCTTCAGCTCTGATGCAGAAATACTCCTTCCTTCATATGGGTACAGTTGTCTTTTGATGCATGTTTTCTTCCTTCCTGATGATGGCGAAACAAGCAAGGGGAGCTTCTTAATGCTCTGAGTATGTGTGATCCACCTAAAATAAAATGGCTAGGGTAGGAAGGGACCTCAAGGATGATGAATCTCCAACCCCCTGCCACACACAGGGCCACCAATCCTCACATTTCACACCAGCCTAGGCTGCCCAGGGCCCCGTCCAACCTGGCCTTGAACACCTCCAGGGATGGACGGGGCATCCACAGCTTCTGTGGGCAGCTGTTCCAGCACCTCGCCACTCTCATAGCAAAGAATTTATCCAACGTAAACCTTCCCTCCCTCAACTTCAAACCGTTTCCTCTTGTCCTGCAGTTATCAACCCTTTCGAAGAGTCTCCAGCCGGGCTCCTTTTGTATCACGTTCCCAACTTCACGGCTTTCCTTGTGCCCGGCCATCCCGAATCACAGCCCCACGGCGGCTGCAAGAGCGGCGCCGGCATCCCGGGAACCCCGGAGCGCGTAAGAGGAGCCCGGAGGGGCCCTTCTGGGGGAGCCCCGCAGGAAATCACGGCGCTGCGGGGGCCCGGCTGGCTCGGCCCCGCCTCGGCTCCTCCCCGCGGCGGGCGGCTCGGCTCGGCTCGCAGCGGTACGGAGCCGGGCGGCGGTGCGGGACGGAGTGCCGAGGGGCCGCTCGTACGCAGCGCTGCGCGGGGCGGGGTGGGGCGGCTCCACTGGGGCGATCCGTGCGTTGTTCCCCCCGCAGCGCAGCGGCCTGGGCGCGGAGCCGCTCGTCCTTGGGCAGCGCCGCGGCGCTCGGCCCGCCACCTGCTGCGGGACACGGCGGCTGTCCGTCTGGTTTCCTGATCCCTTTTTTCCCCCCCCTTTCGTAGGCACTGCTTTGCTCTTCTGGGGATAGCAGGAAGGACTCTGACCAGTGAGTAATCGAAATTTTTCAAATGTCCGTTTCCCAGTCTGTTCCCTTTCTGATCGAGTGACAGTACCGGGGCAGAAGGAAGATTTACTCGCGGCCATGCGCTGCTGCCCGGTTTGTCTCCCGGCTCCGGGCCGTGACTTGGCTGCCCTTGCTACACGCACGGAGCTGCACAGCGCTCTTCTTCCTAAGGACTCGGAAGTGTCAGCTGCTGGGAGTCAGCCGACAGGCTCCTCTCCGGGGCCAAAAGCACCGCTCTGCATCAAATCCATTCCAAGTCTCCACTTGGAGTACTGCCGCGTCTGAAATGTGTTACAGCTGATCTGCTTCTTATCTTGTGTTTTTTTTGTACTGCGAGAAGATCTGAGTAAGATATTCCTGGTTGTACTGCAACTATGAAAAAGCAATTTAAAAATAAGCGGGGGAAGTGGGAAGTTGTCTTAGGCTGGGATTGTCAGACAGCTGCTTCACGGAGGGTAACATGAAAGAACTATTTTGTAGTGCCTTGGGAATCCAGCGTGTGTAGCTGTCTCTCCATGAAAGCACTTGTTCACCCAGAGCCCCACTTTTACAGTGGGGTTTGCGTGTTCTTAGCTGGAGTAACGCTGCAGCTATGAAGAGCAGTCCTCTGAAATGAGATCTGATGGATTTTTGTTCCGTATTCCTATTAATTGCTTCCCTTTTCACACCTCAGAAATCACATGAAATTGATTCCCTGCCATGTATTGGCCGTTTGAGTGCGGATTTTAAAATCAGTGAATTATCACCTTTCTTCACAGATGCCCTCAGAACATGTCTAATTGGACAAGTCTGTGGTATGTCTGGTAAGTTTATTATTAATCTCACTCAGTAAATCGACACACAGTGAGCAGGAGTTGCAGTAAGGTAAAGGGAACACTCCTCTCAGTCAGGATGGGTGGAAAGGGCTGCTCAGGGAAAGCTGCCAGGGGAATGCATGGCAGATGGGATGGCAGAGGAGATAAGGTGTCAGGCAGAGCACAGCATTCATCTGGGGGTCTGTCATCTTTCCATTCCGAGTACACCAGAGTTCAGCTGTAGACCTTGTTTGTTCTTCCTAAATAAACAACTTGGGACACAATGGCAGCTGCACAGAACGGACTTGTTAGGACTTGGCACTGCCTCAAGTGCAGTCCTCAGTGCTCTCCCTTTTATGGGACAAGAGGCTGTGAGCTTATGGTGTTGATTTTTCATTCTGATCTCAAGCTGAATGAAAGAATAATAGTAAGTGAGAGGCAACGGTCTTGCCGCAAGTGTTTGTTTCTTTCCTAAAACATGCACTCTATGTATCCTAATGTTATTTTTACAGCTTGTATTCTGTCACTTAACACAGTAATTTTTATAGTAACAGACTGAATTGATTAGTTTTAATCATCATTCAGTGTGAGCTAATTTGCTATTCTTTGCGTTCTTAGAACATGCTGATACAGGACTGTTTAAAAATACATATGGTTGCATAAAATATTTTAAGGCTTCTGTAATTAGGCAGAGTTAAAATTGTGAAAGCTAATGAGCTTGTGCTGGGATACCTCTCCTGAGGCGATTTCAGCCTTCCTCCAAGGGAAGCAGTCTGTGAAGGCTGGTAGTGCGAGGCAATACCCACTGGCTAGAGATGAGGTCACACTCCTTGCACTGCAGGAATGTTTCACTGCAAAGTTCCAGCAGGGCAGCGTGTACTTCTCACACACAGGAGAGCCAAGACCTGTAGGCCACCTGCACTGTATTCAGAGGGTCTGTGTGTTTCTTCTGTCTACCTCCATTCCTGACTGTAATAAGAGAAAATGAGGTTTTATTCCAGACTTGTAGGTACTCATTCTTAGCACCAGAAGACGCAGAGTGCAGGACTTCCTCAAAATTTCTATCTTGTACAAAAATCAGTGTTCCTTCATTTCAGTTCAGAGTTTTCCTTTCTCAGCAAAAACGGTCCTCTAGGTCCATTTTAAGTGTGCCTCCACTCATATTACTTTGTTGCACCATATCTAGAGACAATTGTTGCATTTTCAAGGCAAAGTGGTTTTGCAAGGTTATACTTGCATTTCCTTTTGGCTTTCATTGCAAATAAGCTGAATATACAACCCAAGATCATTAACGTTACAGAATCTGTAAGCCAGAAAGGATGGTACCAGTAGTCAGAGTGCTTCCAGTTCTGATTGTGATTCAACTTTGTAATTCTGGATCCAGGACCAGGAGGTTTGACCTGTCTTTCAACCATTTACTGTGCAATTATAGCTGGCTCTGGAAGAAGTAAAACATAACTGATGACATTACGGTGTTCTCCACCCTCTCTAAGGTTAATCTTGCTGACTGTGTTCATGCTCCTGCTCTGTGGGATCACAGCAAGCTGCAAGAAGTTCTGCTGCCGGAAGAAGAGGCCTCCAGTTCAACCCTTCCCTCGGCACCCCTATGATCTGACTGTTGTTGCTATCGACAGCGACAGCACCGCTCACAGCACCATCACCTGTAGGTATCCTCTGGGTTACACCTGCTCTGTCAGGAGCTTTACAACAGCAGCTGATGGCAATATGTGCAGAATTTGTTCTTCTGACAGTGTTGTGTTTTTGTTTTTTTTTTTGAGAATGTATAGATTCCATCATGGATAATTCTATAGTGCTAGCTTTTAGTAGTGTGCATTTATTCTGCAAGCAAAAGGCAAACTATAATTTCTTGGAGAAGAATGGGATTTGCCCTTTATATATCAGGGTTCCATGCAATTGTTGATCTTTTTTCCTTTCGTTTCTTTTCTTCACAGCATATAGCTCATTCCAGTACCCTCCGAGTGCCCCTATCCCTTCAATATTTGTGGGTATGGATAGGAGCCCTGTATCCCCTCCAGCTTACAGTCCCTACGCAATGGATTTGCCACCTTCTTATGATGAAGCCGTCCAAATGGGTAAACAACACATTGAAGTAGCACTGGTCAGCCAGAAACTCAGCGACATCCCAGGACAGGTGATGTCAGGAGGGCAGAATCCCATCCAGAATTCACCTGACATAATTGACAGAGATCTAGCAACACAGCCAAATTCAGAAGATGAAACACAAGAACAGCCTCAGCTCTAGCTCATTTTGGATGGGGAGCAAAGAAATGGAAGGACTATGAAAGTTAAAGAGGAAAAGAAGAATTTGGTCTTGTAAGACAAAGTTATGATGGAAAGATGATTATCCTAACAGATCGTGATAAAGGGCAGCAGTTTAAGAGCGCCTATAAAGGTGGGACATGGATGCTTCTTCATCTCCTGTTTAAGAAAAAACAACTCCCTGTGCCCAGCAGAAGACCACGGGGATATTGCCATCATGGAAACAGTCGGTACAAGAAGCAAGTTGCTCCTGAACAGAGCTTTCCCAAACTGGAGTTGAAAGTAGAATCCTACAAACTCTCACTAGAGAGTCAGTGATACTCTGTCTCTCTACAGTTTCTTTTATTTTGAGAACTTTAACTCAGTTAGCTCAGCAAACTGCCGGGGTGCTAAATTTGTCACTACATAATGACATGTGTTCTTAAACTGAAGAATGACTGCAAACAAGGACAGGAAAGTGTTTGGAGGAAAACGCGTTACTTTATGTTTCACAGCTACAGACAAGGAGTGGAACAGATAAGAGAGATTATTTTTGTTGGTCATAAGACTTGAAGGGATTGGTTTTGAGTCGTTTTTTTCTTTAAATCTATTTTCAAGATGAGCTGGCTTGCGTGTGGGATCTTTTTGCTACTTCTTTCTGCCACTTGCACTACAAATTAGTCCCAAGGAGATTTCCATACTTGGTTGAGTATTAGTAATGTGTTCCAATATTCATGTTCTTTGCTGATTGAGCACAGTGGGTTTGAAATACAGCAGGAATTGGAAATATCAATTGTTTTAGATGCAGAAATTATATAATAATTTCAGAAGAACATGACACTACCATCATGAGAACTCATGTGACGTCTCACCTGGTGGATTATCAGTGTGAACTTGACAAGCAGTTAACTACATGGTAGTTTTCCCTTATTTTTAAAGGCTGAAGTAAATAAGAAGATAACACACATAGCATCAGTTTAAGGTTTATGGAGAAACTGTGATACCTTGTAACTGACCACAAAGAGCTAATTATATTGCCTGAAAATATCAGCATCAAGTTCATAATTATTTTCTGCAGTGCGAATCTCTCCCAAGTACATTTCTTCCCATCGTGGTAACATTTGCTTGCACTAAACAGGAAAATCCTGGGGAATTTCAAAGCAGTCTTGCAACCATGAGATACCTCTTGTCACCCTTTCATGTGTAAAAATCAAGATTTAACAGTGGCTTCACAGGCAATTCTTTATGCCACCACATTACGTTTGTATCTGTCTTTCTGGTTGTACCACAGAAGAGGGCTAATTCCTCTTCTGAGTCATTATGTGCACACTAACAAATATGTTTTGAAAGCTTAATGTAAGAAATGTAGCATGGTGTCTATGTTAATTATAGCTATGAGGAAACCCAGGACACACTAAAGACTCAGCAGACATGAAATTAGAGAGAGAGACTAGGAGGGAAATGTCAAAACCAAAAATCTTGTATGTAAAACAATAAATGTAATTAATTTTTAACAGAGATTACATTTCTATCTCACAAAGATCTTTAGCAAATTTTGCCTAGCTCGCGGTTAGCCAACATGTTATCTCTATATTTCTTGTGTTCTGTACTGTCTGTCACGGTGGTAAATATATGTATGGATTACTCTAACTTCCCATTTTTTGTTTCTCAGCACAGCAATCAGTGGGCTAAAAGACTGAACTCTCTAATACTGCTAGAGAGACAAGGCAGAGCACTCTTGCTGTTAGTAGACAAGAATATAAAATGAGGTGAATGAAAAAACGGTGGCTGACACAAGAGGGCAGTCCTTCGCTTTTCAGTGAATTGCCGTGTGTGATCACTGGGAACTGCTCAGCGGTAGCGCCAAGAGGCAAGGTTCCGAGCCTGGGCTCCGACCACCTCTGCAGAGAGGCTACTTTGCAGTGCAAGGATTGAGTTTGCTAGAGGAAAAAAGGGGAATAAAATCACAAGGGTTTGAGTTCCTTCCCCTGCATGTTTTTGCTTTTACAATGCTTCTGTCATGTGAGCTCTCAGAAATTCCTGACAGACTACCTACCATGCTGCAAGGAGACCCATTCCCTTTGCTCATATTTGCTGCTAGGCACAGTATCAAAACACCAGATACCCATGGAGGGTATTGTAAGACTCTTGCCTGACAATGTGGTTCATTAATTCAAAATAAACTATTTCCTTGACCCAATCAACACACAGGAACGCAGGATTTTCTTTAAACATTTAGTATTTAAAGATTAAAAGCAGCTCAGTCTGCTCCTCACGTTTTCAGTAGTGATGTCTGAGCCCTCGATCTGAATTCTCACCGCTGATAACCAAAGCTCCCCCCGCCCCTGTCTGCAAGGAGGCAGATTATTCCCCTGACAACTGCGTGTTATTTGCAGCTCCACTTAACCCATTTCATTTGCTCAAGAGAACTGCATGAAATATATCTCTCCAGATATAAAGATCATAAATAAAGGCAAAGCAGAGAAAGATGATTTCTTGTTAATGGCTATAAAAATAGGTTTGAGAGAGATTCTATTCAACCTGCATTTTTGTGATGCACCTGTAAAAGGATAGTAAGATTTCTTAGCCTTAATGAGAGGTAAGTTACAATGAACTTAGCTTTGATTAATGTTTTAAAACTCACTAATTAAATCTAGGAGTTTAGAATTGAGATTACTGTTCCACTGCTTTCCATACAAATTTCCGTTTTAACCTTTGCTTTGTGTTCTTTCTAGCTCTGTTTATCTCTCTGTGTGAGATCTGACTTCATGATCCTACAAAACTCTGTTGATGGTTGATGCCACTTAGTGAGGTTCAAACAGGATACCTTCAAAAGCTCCCAACCTACATAGGCGTGGTGTTCTTTGTTTCTACCCTATCGAGGTTGTAAAGGGGATCCAATGGATAGGATGTTCTGTAATTGTTCTTATGTATGTTGACAGGGTTCCTGGTTTTGTCAGTGAAAGCACTTCTTGCTTCTATAATTGCATTCTACACGACTTGAAAAAAATAAAACTCAGCTGCAGAAAAAGAGCCCAGCTTACATTTGGTTTTATTACTCTTAACCACGTGTCTAACCACATGTCCTTTCTCACTTGTTTCCAAACAGCCTTGATATGTCTCAACGTCTGGCTCTCTGAGAGCCATCAAAGAGAAAATAGAAGGGGGTGCATGGGAATTAATTCAGTGACAATTGATGTCTATGTACATCAAGCTTATAGCCAGTTCTTAAAGTATTCTGAAGCTTTAAAACAAGACATTATAAAGGATACTGTTTACTAGTGCTGCAGCAATGCTGAAGGTTTCCATTCCCAGCCAAGGGAATCGACCTGCAGCTGCCTGTGTGTATGCTATTGTGACGTGTTTAGAAGCCTGCAGGGTGACCTCCACAAAGCTACTTCCTCTCTCCTGTCTCTTTTTCTTCACCTTTCCTGTTGATCTGTTTAAAGCATGTATCCTTTGGAATGGGAAATCCTCCCCACAGTGCCTACCACAGTGGAAATGTGGTCACAGAGGGTCCCACAAGCTCAGCTGGATGGAGGACTTAAGAATTCTGATTTGTCAGTCTAGCATTTACACCATTACTAGATCTGCTAAACTCTGATTACATCCACAGAAGCTTTGTGACATCTCTAAGGGAAAAGCTCCTCTCCGTAATTAACTGAAGTGCACATCTATTGTGAATTGAATCTGGTGCTCATCTGGCACTGTTCAACATGTAATTCTTCTCCCATTTGTCCATAATAATTGCTTTGGCAGCTATTTTCTGTTATTTGCTGGCTGTGTGCAAGAGCTCATGATGGGGAGATGCACTGTTGGAGCAAGGCAGTGCTTACATCACTGGCAGCAGCTTGCAGTCTTGTTTCTCCTCTCGCACACACATGCGCTCACCATGAGCCCTTGTGCTCAGAAAGAAAATTCAGGCTTGCAAGTAAATTGCCTCAATAATTTATAGGCTTTATAGCCCAGAGCAAATTATACCTTGGCTCTGTGCTGAAATTCAGGCTGCAAATCCCTTTATAGCCAAGCTCGTTAACAATATAAGTAAAGTGGTACATCTATGGTGGCTCTTATGATCAATGCATTAGAATCTTCAGAGAGTATTAAGTGGTAAAGCAGCAGCATCCAGAGCAAAGCATCAATAGGGTCTGGATGCAGTACGACAGAAAAGCCATTTCTTTTTCTGCCTTGCACTTGCCTTTGTCTGTCTTGCTGCCCTCCGAATACCATTTGTTCACCATGCAGCATGTGCTATGCTCCCAATCAATAAAACAGATCTTGCTGTCCTGAGGGCTGCTTTACTGCATTAAGCAGTGAGTGTGGAGTACGTAGGTCAGGAATTCCTGCAGGTGCAGTGATCTCTGTTACACCATCCTATAGTGTCTGTGACTTGGCCCGAGGAGAAGGGGAAGGAGATAGATTGACAGGCCTTTATCCTAAGGATGGATGCATCTCTGGGGAATGTCCCCACACATCTTATTCCACCTAGCCTGCAGTCTGCCTTCTTCCACCAGATGGTATCAGTGAGCCTAACTGACCTATGTGCATGTCAATTTTTCAGATGCTTGACCTCACAGAATTTAATTAAGAATATTTGGAAGAAAAAATGTCCTTTCCTTTATTCTCCATTGGTCAAATAGAGAGCAATTGTGGAATTACAGAACAGCTGAGTTTAGGAGGGACTCTGAACACCACCTAGTCAAACACTGCTCACAGCAGGGTCAACATGCTCTGGAGCTTGTCTAATATGGTTTTGAATTATCCAAGGACAGATTACACAACCTCTCTGAGCAACCTGTTCTAATGTCTGACCACTCTTACAGTAAAAGCAGCATATTGAATGTTTGAGTGAAGTTTCCTCCATTTCAGTTTCTTGCTGCTGCTTCTTGCCCTGTCAGTGGGTACCTATTGAGAAGTCCACCTATTTTTAAGCTTTCCCATCTGGTATTTATACACATTGATGAGATCTCTCCTGAGTCTTCTCTTCCTGAGGCTAAATAACCCCAGCTTGCTCATGCTCTCATTTTATGTCAGATGCTTCAATCCTTTAATCATCAAAATATTTAATAACATCTTCTTTCCAATTTGCCTGGATCCTCAATCATTCACGAATTTCACCTGAATTTAACTGTGACATTAAATATATTTGTGCTGAATGTAGGCCTAGAATAAACAGTTGCATAAAGCAAACCATGAGAAGCATCACATGAGTGATATTCCTAATCATCCTATTTACCCCTCACATTGTGCTGGCAGGCTGTATGCTCTGCTGATGCTACCTATGCAATGTTTTTCACTGTGCTACTTAGACTGACATTGCATCATCTCATACAGTGAGAGTTCAGCACAGGCTTGTAATTAGAGTGGTCAGCTCAGTGTGCTGCTGATTTGTGCCCCAGTGGTGAGAAAACAGGCAAAACTAAATCAGAAAAGGAGCAGAGGAGATGCTTGTACGTGAGCTGATTAATCAGAAATAGATGAGCTGCTTGAAAGCAGGAAAATAAATACAATCCACCTATTGCTTTGCATGGTGCTTCTGGGTAGAAGATGCTATGCAGGTATTCCCTCCTGTGGGAGATTACGTTAGAGAAATACAGGAAATCACCTGGATTTAAAAATGAACATAAGGAATAACACTGTTCTAGCTCTGAAAATGAAGACTTCTTTTCTCTAGATTCTCTCATTGTCAACAAGAAAGCTGTTTCATCAGAGCATGCCCTCGTTCCCACAGCTTTCAAGCAAAATGATTGCTTTTTGGTTTAAAAAAAAAAATTGGCCTCATTTTCTTACATGAATTATAGCTAGCAATACCAGAAAATGATTGCTTGGTGCCATGCCCTAATTAATAAACAAATAAACCTAAATTTCTTATTGATTCCTACCTCTCTCTTTTCCAATGCATCTCTCTATTTTATGTGTGAAACTTAAAATCCAAAATCTCTGTGCTTTAACCAGCATAGCAAAAAGGCTGAGTCAAGCTTGCACCAGTGATGGAGCACCTGGTGGGAAGGCAGGGCCAGCCCAGGGGAGCTCAGGTGCATGCAATGTATGAGTGATCAGAACGGCTGGAGCCAGGATCCACCCCTTCCCAGCTCTCCTTTAAGGGTTGGCAGTGTACATAAGGGGATCCTAGTGGAGGCTCCTGTATACCTGAGGTCTTCTGAAGGTAAGTAGCTTCTTTTCTTTTCTTTTCTTTTGTTTCTGTGCCCATGACTGCTGTATTTCAGCAAGCCCACACTTGTTACAGCCTAGAACCTTCTTCTCTGCTGTTGTGCTTTCCATCACATTAAAAACCAGTGAGATGCTAAGTAACATTAAATCAATAATGAAGTAATAGGGCTCAAGATTAGGATAACTTGAGAACTCATGGGATTCATTTGGTGATATCTTTTATCCCTTTGTAATTATAAAATGCAAATGTGTATGTATAGCCATTTAGTTTAAAGTTCTGTTTTCCACAGCTCTTCTTACTTTTTCCCTCCCCTAATTGTCTGCTCAGAATTGATTCTGTAAGCTGGCCATTTGGTGCCCATTTCTGTTGTAACTCAGCTTGTGCTCATGATTAATCCAGAAGACCAAATTAGTTGCTTCACAAATCCGAAACAACATTGAGAGAAATGAAACTACAAAGAGGGAGTTTCTTATAAAGCTGGAGGTGGGGTGGGAGAAGAAAGAGGCAACTACTAAGTCCAAGAACTAGTCAGATTGTTTCTGGTAGGGATTTACAAAGAACACAAATCCATGCTTGCAGTCATGGATGCACAAGGATCTTTCTTTCTGGCAAGTAATCCAGTACTGCATGTCTGCAGTTCTAGTGATTCATATTTTATGCTGTTTTTGCATTGTTTCGAATTCAGGGACGGCTCCAGTATAAAAACTCTGGCACAGGAAGTTCAGCTTCCTCTCCAGATTTCCTTCCTCTACCTTTTTACATGCAGAGCTGCAGGGAAGATATCTGAGCCTTTCCTGTACTGAGTGACTGTAGAATGGTTTGCATTTACACCCAACACCTTCATATACAGTGCTGAAGAAAGGCAGTATGGAAGACAAAGTGGTTCTTAATGACAAGGAATGACAAATATTCCTGATGGTTGACTTGCACTTTGTAACTGCCCACAAAGCTGGGCCTCATCCTTAAAAGAAACAATATAGAAGAGTGGTAAAAGCATCTACTTTTGCCCTTCAGTCCCACTTCTATGAAAATCTTAGTGATGACAGTGGGTATTTAGCTGTAATAGAAACATACCACAAATACAGAGGAAGAAAAACGATGAAAACCAAACCTTCAAACCTTCAGTCAAAACTGAAGCTGTTACTGTTTTTAATAGGCTAATCTCAACTCCTAGATTTTACCTAAGTTTTGGTGTCCTTTAAAATCAACTTGCTAGGCTGAGGGCCCAGCCAGTCTGAACCTCAGACCAAAAATGTACAAAAAAGAGCAGACACGACAAAGAAACCCCATCAACAATCCGAACAGGATTATGGCTGAGTTCTGGAAGTGCACGTTAAGTATGCTAGGAGAAAGACAATGCAGAAAGTGTGATGCAATATTAAAAACCTCTGAGCTAGGTCTGTACAAACTGGCACTACCTTGTGGTGTATGTGTGCACGTGAAGATCCCTGCTAGGATCACAGAGGTAATACAGCCATGGTATGAAGCACTTACGCATTGCTAGGTCAAGTAGAGCAGTACATTGATGTAGCTCACAATGCTTTCCGTTCTAAAGTCTGCCTATTGAGCTGTCTCTGGGATGTGAGGCTGTGCTACTCGTGCTTTACAGTGCTTTATACATTGTATATATTCCCTACAAGAATGATTTCTGAGTATTTAAAAAAAAAAAAAAAAAAAAAAAAAAGCCCAGCATGCTGCATTTACAGAATAGAATAAACTCTACCAAACATGGCTTATTCTATCACCAACCGATTTCCAGAGCACAACATTGTGCTGGGGAGAAGAACAGTAGCAGCACCTGCTTCAGTACCTTTTGCTAGCATAGCGAGAGCAGACACCAGCACAGCTGCAGTGAGAGCATGGGGAGAGGCCTGAGCAACTAATTGCTCATCATGTGATCCAGGACGCAGGCTGTTCCTAGCAGACACAAGAGGAGGAGGACAGGAAGAGCTGTAGCTCTTTTACCACCACACAGCCCTGCCTGAATCTCTGTTCCTAAGACCTCTCTCCAGTTCTGCAAATGCTTTATGTATGCAGGCAGAAGCAAGCACACAGGCCTGACTTCAGCTGTTATTCAGGCTAAGCAAGCATGGTATTGAAAATAAACTAATGCAGTCCATATAGATAAAGTAGAACAGTGCATGTAAATCATATCTGACAGCCTTCTTATGAGATGTGTTACCAATGCTCAGCCTTCCACAAGACCGGCAGAAAGCTGAAATCTGAAAGCATGAGCAGAGGACTCAGCTCAGTGCCAAATGCAATTGCCTGTTTTGGGAAGCAGCGACCATGTAGAATCCATACCATGTCCCCCCCTTACTCATGCATATGTATGAGAACCTACTGAGCTTCAGTCATAGCCAGACACTCACAGTAACAGATTAATAATTAATAAGCAGCTGTATGGTCACTAACAAATGCCAAAGGGTGATATTCTATTTAGCTGTGCATTTGCTGACCAGTGCACATCAGTAAACATCGTGCTTTTAGCTTAGACCCCAACATTAATTTTGGCAGTGCAAAAACACAAAGTGTCATTCGTTGTTTGTTTACCTATTTGTCATTTGATCTTGTTTGTTTTGGGAACTCCTGTGAGGATTAAAAGCCCCAGTATAGAACTGTGGGAGATGAAAAAGTGGAACCAGCTAACCCAATGATAACAACAAATGGAAATGCAAAAATCAACTCTCATTCGAAATGGTGTGAAATACATTTGCTTTTTAGGTTTCTAATAGTATGAGCTGCTGCTGATTGAAGCTGTTTTTTTAAGGTGTCCTTTTTTTTTTTTCCCCCTTTTGGGTGCTCTTTTAAAACAGTTTGCAAGCTAAATTATTATTAGGTGTGCTGTGATGGTAGCCCATAATGCACATGACTAAGAAATTAAGTCCAAGATACAAACACTGAGAAATGAAACAATTTCATCCCTTATTTTAAAACACTAAAATCAAAGAAAATAAAACTACTCTTTAAAATACTACCTGGTAATCAAAGCAGGAAGTTCACTTATTTGAAATTGTCAACATATATTATTTTTGTATTTTTCATTAGGTGATGGATACCATATTGATATGTCAGCATTCTATAGTGCTGTTTTCCTGGTTTGTTTGCTGGTTTTTTTTAGCTCTAAACCCTTCAGGGTTCACTGAAGTTCAGGTGGGATTTTGCTTACTTGGAGGCTTTGGTGCTTAACCTCAAAATTGGAAACACCAACAATTCTTGAGATTGTTCTTCTGCTGTTATATATATGTAAACAGCACAAAGGAAAGGCTAGGATAGTGCTTGTGAAATGCATAGTGTGGAAAGGTCTACGTTGTATATAAAAAGCAAAACATCCCTCATCTTTACTACAAGTGTTGTCAAAAGAGTAATTTCTTTAAGAAGTACAAGTCATGACTTCAAAATGATTTTCTTTCTTCTATGGTTTTCAACACAGGGTTTTGTATTTAGCTGAATAATGGATACTGGGGAGAAGGTGGAATGAAAGGAGAAAGTCATGTTACTGCTTTACTTTTTTCCTTTTTAAAGAAGAAACAAACTATGCATGTTCCTTCTTATCCAGCACTGAATAACTGAAGTTGCCCACTTTATGGGCAGTACAGCTGCAGCGTGTGCCCATCTTTCTTCTCTTTAACAGGATTTATTCTGGTACTACAGGTTAAGAGCTTCTATGTTTGATTGTTTTCACAACCAGCCCAAGCATTCAGGCAGGCACAGTGAAATAATGGCTGTGTTAAGACAAAGGGCATGTCGTATGTTCAAGTAACTCAGAATCTTTCCCGGACCCTTGGCATACCATCGCTTGGCTTCAGAAAATCAGTCTTTACTAATAAGGCAACTGCTTCCACCAGTTCCCCTGGGTAGTGGCCTGAGAGATGTTTCACTTTACGTGTGTTTTGTTTTGTTTTGTTGCTTGGAAACCTGAATTTTATAAGCACATCTTTCTCTAACAGGTGCTCACAAGGAAAGGTTTTGCAGAATCAGGATCTTGTTTGGATGATTGGTTTGAGATCTGGGATGTTTACTATAACAGAATTTAGAGGTCAGCAGAAAGTTACTTTTTTTTATAAGTTAGGCTCACACTCATGTACAAAGGAGGTTATTTTTTAGAGATAGAAGAAAGCCAGCCTTTGTTTCAAATCTTCTTTCTTAGCAGCAGCTGAATAGCACAGTAGATACGAGTCCTGCATTATAACACTTAACTCCTTTAGCTTCCCCGCTTCATCTCCTCCCGTGATCTTCATGAATTTCTCATACTAATTCTCTCTCCTCCAGTGAGTGAGGAAATGCAATGCAATAGGGACTTCTCCTGGAATCACACACCACTGAGCCTGCTCAGCCTGTGGTTTGATATACTCAGTATGAACTTTTCCTTCTGTGTTTTCCATGCACTGTTTTCCTGCCCAAGACTGCTGTAGCACAGTACATGCACCCAAACCCACGTGCCTTGGGACCTGATGACCAGTGACTCTTACTGCTTCTTTCCTAACTTGATTTCCTGACCTGCCTGTTTTGTATCTTCAGTTCATAAAGCTCTTAGGGCCAGTAAGCAGCCAGCCAGGCAAATTGTCATGCAATCTATAAATAAGCTCTATACACCTTATATAACATCCACACAGATTTTTCTGGAGCTGTTTCTGAAACAATAAGATTGCATACATTTTTTATCTTTTACTGAGTGGTTGGCGGAACTCAGCTGCCAATTTTGCTTGACAGGGATGATAGAAGCCTACCTCCTTCTTCAGACTGTAATTTGCTCAATTCCAGCATCCTTTCCCAAATAAATGCTTACTTTTGAAGTACAGGATGTAACCATTATTGAATCTACTCATTTTATTATCTCTTGCAATTAAATGAATGACTACTGAAATTCTAAGCATGCCTTATCCCTTTCATGTATCACAGATAGGCTTTGTTTGGCTAAGCATAGATTCTCCAAAGACAGCAATACAAGTCCCTTACTCCAAATATTTTTGTCTTATGAATGCAGCTTTGTTTTCTGGAGTCTGCAGGAGCACTGATGCTTTACTGCAGCTGCAGCAATGGGAAAAAAAGGTATAGAGCTCTCTAAGAAGCAACACCCTGATCAATAATTCCAGTCTTTGATAAGCTGCTTCACTGTGACACCTGAGCCCACTTTATGGAACTGCTATGTCAAGGACAGAAGAATGTTCTATAGGAATCTGACACGTTAGCTAGATAAGCAAATTCTTTTTCGTACTTGAAGGTATTTCCCAAAGGCAAACTTCACTGCAGATCTGACGCATCTGACCTCATGGAAAGTTTAGTAGCCAGGCTGAATTCTCAATGTGGTTTCTAAATCCCCAGCATCTCCAGGATACCAGTTGTTTTTCTCCTAGTTGCCCAATGAGACAATTATTCCCTTGAGGAAAGTCCCTTTAAAGGGGAAAATACTAGGCTGTAAGCTTTTACTCAAACTGCTTCATCTGCATTAATGCTACCGAAATGTCACTGAAAAGATTATTTATGTGAAGGAAGACACAGAGGGATGAGTTGGTTGCATGTATGCTTATATCTATAGATACACTGTAGAACCTGATCTGAACAGAATAATAACAATGCCCTTTGTGGCTATTTTAGCTGCAGGAGAGGGATCCATACAGGAACACAATTTCACTTGTTTGTTAATGTCTGTGCCCTTACTAATTAACATCTTCCTCAGTTTTGAAGGGCCTGTGTTTGTTATATGACAAGAGACTTTTGGAAAAAATTGTTTTCATATATCCTATATGTTTTATTTTCTATAGTCTCTTTTGTTCCTAGCAATATTTGCTGTGTTTCAAACCAGTGCAACACCAGCTATGTTTGTTTCATGCTATTAAGGATACTGAAAAATATCCATCTGCCAAGGTAGGGCAGCTCTACAGACTTTTTGACATGCTCCAGCTCCAAAGGACTTCTAAGAAACTGAGTTATGGCTTGCTAAGCTTAAAGATATCAGTTTAGCTTCCCCCCACCCCCTTATAATTCATACTTGAATATGAATGAAAAACAGAACAAGCACAAAAAACCCTACCCCATCCTTCTGGCTCTCTCTGCTCTCTCTAAATAGGTTTGTTCAAACAGCAAGGGGCTGGGGAAGGAGAGAGGGGCAGAGACAAGAAGGGAATTTGGAAGTATACAACTGGGTTTGGACCAACCTTGAGACGCACGTACATGTTTCAAGGTTGGAAGCTGAATGCAGAGGAAAATTCAGAACAGCTTACTCCCAGATGACAAATTCTGTTACTTTGTAGAACAAGTATAAATATAGGTTGCAAAATTACATACTTGGATCGCACTGAAAGATTGTATCACAGTATAAAATTATGGCACTGACTGCAAGGAATGCTAGATCCAGGTTCAAGCAGCACTACCATTCTCACTTTATTCTGCAAACTGCTGGGTAGTAGCAGCTAAGTAATTTTACATGGATATGCATCAATTTCCTATGTCTAAAACAAGAGTAGTGACATATTTTGGCCTTAGGAAATGCTGAAAGATATGCTACATGTAACAGTCACCTCCAGGAAGTAGGCAATAATTTTTTATGATTCTTGAAGTCAGAGATGCATAAAGCATTGACCTTAATTGGGTCACAGGGCAACAGGAACTGAACAGAGTTTTCTGCTGGAAATAAAACTGCCTCAACCAGAATTAATACAAAACCAGAAAACATATACTGCCTTTTGGGACATGTTCACCAGTGTGTACTGCCTCGTGTAACTTACTCTGGCTCTGTCAAGAATTAGAATATACTGTTGCTATCGATTTGTTTATTATATTCACAATAATAAATATGCACACTGATGGAGCAGAATGAAATCTATAGGAATAGTGCAGGCCTTCACAGCTGTTCTCCTTAGCTCACAGACATGGATTTTCTTTTTCCCAAAGGATTTCAGAGTGAGTGCAAACACTGTATCAGCTTCATTTCATTTTCTATGAATCTCTGCTTTTTTTTTTTTTTTTTTTTTTTACATGGTTCTGAAATCAAAGGACACAAATGCAGGCAAAATACCCTGGAATGGGAGATAGCGTGATTCTGGAATATGAGGCGCTCTTCTGAGTTATTTTGGGTAAATCCATTAGAAACACTCACCTAGGAAGTAGCAAATGGAGAAGTAGGCTAAAAATATCTATATTTACCACTTCTCAAGTATTTTTATACCCTCTGAGGTGCTCTGTAATTTTGATAGGTGCTGAGTTTTTGCCTTTCTCTAGAAAGTCTAATTTATAGCTGATTGGTGATGGTTATACTTTCAGAGTCCAGAAGTGTCTGAAGTTCTAAGAATCACGCAGTATGTTTATTCATACAATGTGTATGTTCTGATTATAATAATGCAGTAACAATTCTGTTTTAATGCAAAATTGTGTTAGATTCTAAGAAATTCCTAAAAATGCTGACAAAATATTCAGTAAAACATGAATATAATACATTTATAAACAGTACGCAAGGCAATTTCACTTGCAAATAAAACTTGTACTTCAGTAATACTTTGGGGACCGAGTTACATCCTTGCTCTTCTTGTTTAACAAGAACATCTCTCAGGACTACGTGATATCTGTCCTTTCTGCTTTTGGACAAGATTTCTTATTGCTGAAGTGTAGGGAAAGCAATTGTTATTAACTGTCACACTGATCGATGCCCAGTTTGAATTCTTCCAAGCACTGTGGCATTATTAAATCATAACTTTACTGTTTTTAAACAATGCAGTAAGAATTTGCAAGGCAAATCACTTTACAAGAGGACTTGATTAGCAAAGGGAAACTAACTAACTTTAAGATGGAGTTTCCACATCTTCCAAGGGACATCACACGGTATGGTTACTTGTCGTGTGATCTACTGAACTCAAAACTCTGCTATCCCTTCCAGCTCTTTATTTCTAATTCTTTAGTGTTAAAGGCAGAGCCATATGTTTGACAGAGTGTAGCTGAGACTCCTGAAGCACTTCATTAACACAATCTGTCAAGTACGTAATCAAGGTTATTACCTCTGCAGCAGAATGTCTGAGCAGGACGCACGGCTGCCTGGGCCCGTTTCATGGTGCAGCATCCTGCAGGCATAAGACAGAGTTTTACAGATCTGATGACTGTGATGTGAAAAGAACAGCGTGTAAGAAACATCCCAGGACTCCCATTCCTTGGAAATTCTCCATCCTTCTTATGTGTTTCAAGACCATCTTAGATCAGGGAAGAAACACGGTGGTTTTTGACAGTCAAGATTCCTAACTCTGCATTTCACTGATGTTTTAAAGCCTCTCAGTAACCCTCGTTTCTATCAGTTGATAGCAGTCGCATACGTGTAAGAGTGAAAGCAGAGCCTGGAGGCTGAAAGCCAGAAAGCAGGTTTGATGTGTATGCAGATACTGGAGCTCCTTAAGCAGACATCCTGTAAGCAGATAACCTGTGAATTGGTAGAAATATGAAACTGTGTGGCACGATTGCTCTCCATCTGAAAGTTTCTCAGTAATACGTGCTGGGATGAACACTTTAACTACTTCTTTTCTGATCTACAAATGGCTTGAAACAATGATTTTTCACGGCTTCACCAGCGTGCTGTGGTGTGCTGAAACACGCAGGTTTAGAATGACAGAACAGTCTGCAAAAACAGGTGTCCTGGTGACACACCAACTATGACAGATGAGTAGTTTTGTCATTCTGTTGGAAACAACTGAAAAAAACATACAAAGTAGTGAATCTTCCTAAAGACTTACCTAATTTGGCATGCTCTCAGTAAAGGGGTTAATATAAAAATGATTGAGAAAAAGCTGGAAGACAGTTTGCAACTATGGAGCAACCTGCTTACAGGAGGTTTTCTTTAGATCTAAATCAAGTTTCTTAATGAAAACCACTATTTTTGCTTCAGTAGGCCTAGTCCTAGCACGTAAGGAAGCTCCTATGAGAAGTGAGCTATTTTGTGAACTTGTGAGTTACAGTTCCCACCTATTTTGGATATTTTAATTTGCTGTATTCACTAAAAAGCAGATTTCTTTGGCTGATTACATGTATTTGGTCATCAATGTATTACCAGCCAATTTTAGCTTTTTTTTAAATTTATTTTAGAGGTAAAAAATACTGCTTGTAGCTAAAGTGATACCAAAGAGAAATTCACACATTCAATAATACTGATAAGTATTTGAAACTTTTTTTCACTTTGAATCGTATATAATGCACGCACAGTGGTATCCAGGACAAGGCTGTGTGAAGACAACAGAATGAAACACTGTGCTGTGCAATGTTTCTCTTCTGGAACTTTAAAATGAAGAACTGATCAGTCTGGTCGGATTTACAGGAAAAGAAACCAACCACAGAACCAAATAAAAAATTCACCCTGTGTCAAACAACCCTCCACCCTGTAAGCAACCATTTCCAATCATCATAAGCTCTCTTCATACCAGTAGCAGAACTGCGTTGTCAATCAAAGTTTTCATGAAGATGAGACATAATTAAATCTCTGGGTCTGAAGCAGGCACCACTGCAACAGCTGTGTTTTTACCAAAGGATAGGTGTGGTGACAGAACGAGTTGTCACTCAGCAGGTATAATCCCATTTGGCCTTTCACAATTCCTTACCCAAATTGCACAGATTTAAAGAGTTGGCATAGTGCAAACCTGGGGACAAGAGACTTTGTTCAGCTCTGACATGATAGAGAATGCATAAAAAGTGTAGTGCAAAAATCACTAGATTTCTAGGATAGGATATGATCTGGATATGTATTTTAATTTAAAAAGGGAAACAGGCATTCAAATTGTGCCGTTACTAGAAGCATATAGGAGAATTATAAAGGAGAATAGTAGTGTTTGTACGATAACATATGTGCAATGGGGAAAGAAATACATTATTATGTTATAGTTAATAACGTTTCCACGTCACCACTCAAAGGCAGAAAATGTGATTTACTCTTAGTTATGAACTTCAGAACTCCATTATTGCTCATTACACAGATTTCTTCTGGATCACGCAGCTTTACCTGAAATTTCCACAAATTCTCCTAGGACGTATAAATCTTTCTTGGTAAAATAAAGCCTTTTAAAGAATCCTTTATGTATTATGCTTCTTTTCTTTCTTTCTTTCATTTTTTTTTAACTTAAATATAGCAGGGTGGTGCATAACTGTTTTTGAAATCTCTAGAATACTTTGAAAGCATCTGTAACTTCTCGTTCTCTAAGCAGTTAAATTCAATCCATATTTTGCAGAATGCTAAACCAATCTCTATCCAGTCTCAGGAACATTTATAGACATAAAACCTATGGAACCTCTGGTATGCAGGTTGTGAGGGGCTAATTCTTGGCCACCGTGCGCACCATTATTTGTGGGGATATATTAGAAGTTATATTCCTGTGGTGATAGAACAGCATCAATTTGGGGCTATAGTTGGAGAGCCCTTTATTCTAATTTCAGTATTTTTCTTCTTTTGTAGATCTCAGGGCAAAGAACTAGAGCCTTTGCTCAGCACACGGCATACTTCAGCATTTGATTATTATAAAACAAAGGCTTAATCACACCAGGATTGGACCGTTATTCGTAACAGACACCCTGAATAACAGCTCACTCACTTCCTTACAGTTTAATTGACAAACCTCTCAATAATTACAGGTAATCATACCCGCCTTCCCCAAAAACGTGATGGCAAGTAGAAGTTCAAATTTGCTCAGGCAGCAAGGCTATCTCCTCTCTGCTCAACTTTACAAAGTATAAACAAATATGGGGGAAAAAAGAGATATAGATGTGCTTGATAGGAAAAAAAAAACAAAAAAAAAAGATGCAATGTGTACTCACTTTCCATCAATAAGTAATGAAGTTTAAATGCGTGAGTGCTGTTGTGATTCCATCTTGTGAACATCTCTCCTGCATAGGCTGGGGGAAGTCTGCTCTGTAACACAGAAATTGGATTTTTTTGGTTTTGTTTTTGTGGTGGTTTTGGGTTTTTTTTACTTGCTCTTTTCTGCAATGCCTTACAGAGAGATGGGCGTTCGTGGGAGGAATATGAAAATCGGGGAAGAAACAAACCCTGAGGATTTTAGCCACGCAAAAAAACCTTTCTGATATGAATTCATAAATAATAGATAATAAAAACCAGGAAGTTGTAAGCTGAATGTGCTGTACCACATTCTGAAATCTCTGAGGGAAATACTGTGACACAACGGGGGTTCACTGCTTCCCAGGCGCCTTTCCGAGCCCCTTCCCCTGCCATTATGCTTAACAGCCGCCAATTCTTACACTCAATGTCCTTTTAACCGCAGTAAAACGGTATCTGCCGTTCCTTCAAACCCTGTTCTCTCCGCTTAAAAAAAAAAAACAACAAAAAACAGCCCTGTTTTTGCTCCGTTTTCCCGCCGTTTACACACCCCGTTTGCCTCAAGCCGGCTCCTAAACGCGGAGCCGTGAGGGGCGGCCTGGGCGCGGCAGCATGGCGCGGAGGGGCAGAAAGCGAAACCCGCCCGCGCCCTTTGTTCGCGCTGCGGGGAGGAACCAGAGCGAGGCGGGCGGGAGGAGGCCGGCAGTCGCTCGAATCGCCCCTTCCTGACAGTAGAGCCTTCCGCGCGGCCGCCGCCCGACTGACCGAGCGCTGCCCGACTGAGCGCCGCATCGCAGCGCGCGCCTCAGAGGCGCAGGCGCGCCTTTCCCGCCCGAGCAGCGGCGGCCGCCGTCGAGGCGGCGAGGCCCAGGGCGCAGCAACCCTAATCGCCACCGCCCGTGGGGGAGCGGGGCGGGGCCGGGGGCCGGCAGCGGGGCGGAGCGGGGAGCCGAGCCGAGCCGGGGTTTCCCGGCCGGGCAGTCACGGGCGGGGCGGAGGGGGGGGGAGGTTAACCGCGCCCAGGCTCTCGCTTCCCGATGGCTGCGGGGAGCTGAACGGGGCCCGAGTGTACGAGGAGGAGCCGAGACCTGCTAGCACCCCCGCCCCGCTCCGTCGCTCCTTCCGAGTCTACGCCCCGGCCCGAGCCGCTGCCTCTGGAGCGCAGCGCGGGCGGCTTCCCCCTCCCCTCCGCCGCCGCCGCCCCTTCCCCACCTCAGGCCGGCGGGGACGCGGGCAGGAGCCGCGGGCGACGGCCGGAGCGGCCCTGTTGATGAGCAGCGGCCGGAAGGGCAGGTAACCGTGTGAGGGGGCAGAAAGGGCGGCGGGCGGGGCGGCACGGCCGCACAGCAGCCTTTTGGCGTTCCTCTCTCCCCCGCAGGGCTCGCCGAGCCCCCCGTCCTCAGCGCGGCCCCACCCTGAGGCCATCTTCCCTCAGCGCTCCGCTCCATCCCTGGTTCCTTCTTCCTCTGCGTGGCTGCGCCCTTCCACCCCGCTCCCCTCCCCCCGTTCTTCCCCATTGCTGCCGCACTTCTCTTTTCCCTCCTTCCTCCCGTTTTCCGCCTCTCTCTCCCCTCTCCTCTTCGCCCCTTCTGCCGTCTCCTCAGCTCTGGGCGGGAAGGGCGGCGTGGCGCCCTCAGCATGGCGGGGTGGATCGACCCCCCCCCCCCCCCAACCGCCCTTCGAGCCTCCCCTAAAAAAGAAGCGTGTTTGGAGCCGGGAGAGGAGGAGGTGGAAAAAATAAAGAAAGAAAGAAAGGAGAAAAAAAAAAAAAAAAAAAAAAAGGAAGGTGGGGGTGGCACCAAGGGAGGGGAGCTTGGGATTTTTGCGGGGTTCCATTTTTAATGGTCGTTAGGGCCGTAGCGCCTTGTGTTAGAGGGGCTGGAGGTGGGGAACGGTGAGTTTCCAGAGGAATCGAACCGGAGGGAGGAACGCTGGGAGAGAGAGTGAAGAAAAAGGAGCTGTGGTGTGGCTGCTGTAATGGTGGAAAGCTGACGGAGAGAGGAGGGTGAGGCACACGAGGGGTGAGACGGCTCCAGCCCTGCGTGTGGGGTCCTTTGGGGGGGGGGTGGACGGGAGGGGACGGGCAGAAAACGTTTTGTTCCCGTTAAAATGGGAACGAGGATGCGTTTTGTTGGCACGTCGTCGTCCCCCCGCTCTGCATATCGCTGTGCCTCTAGCAGCCGTCAGGAAGATCATGGAGGGTGTTTCCTGCGAGAGGAAAAAGGAGCTTTTTCTCCTTGAAGATGTTAAGAGTGCCGTTTCTGCTCCCGGTTTATTATTATTGAGGTGGTTTTGATTCTTTATTTGTTTCGTCGTCTTTTTAACCCGTCTAATAGGGTTTTTAAATGAGAGGATTGTTATTTCTACAGCTTTGTGTGAAATTCTCCTGATGGTGTGAAGTACGTTTAAAAAAAAAAAAAAAGCCGTTTTAATTAAAGAAATAATCTTATCCAGAAGGAAATCAGAATGATATAAAAGATGTCAATTTGTTATTCCCAAAGGAGATCTGGAATATTAACAAATGTGATGTTTCGTATTATTCTCCAGTCAGAGGTGGGACTGGTTTAAAATAAGGCATCCTTATGCCACGTTATTATGCATTGTCCCCACAGCAGAAAATAGGAGAAAAGGATTGAATGCGAGGGGTCCTGGGGACAGCTCTGGGGAATTGGTGGCTCAGCTGGGAGAGGCGATGGAAGAGCAGAAAATCAAAGGTTTTACTGCCCCTAATCGTGAGACTGATCCCGTATTTTAAGCTGATCTGCCAGCCACAAGGATGTGTGCATCGAGACAAAACGCTGCCGATGTGTGTGAAAGGCATGCAGAAAACGCAGACGCTCTTCAGCTCTCAATTTGTTTGAAACATGACATCTTAAAGGACTTTTCCCCCCTGTGTGCCTTAGGAGAGGAGAAAGAGAAGGGAAGATAATAGTGTGGTTGTTTTGGTGGCTGCCGATTAACCAGGGTGTGTGTTTGATTTTCTTTTCGCCGTGAATGAATGGATCTTTCTGTGCCTGGGCCCAGTAGCTGCAACAAGATGGCGTTTGCAGCAAGGCAGCTCTCATTTTTCAACTCCTCCTCACCACAGCTTGGCCAAACTCGATCTTATTTCGTAATTGTATTTAGATTTACTTTCTCGTTCGGTTTGTTTGCTTCTTTTTTTTGAGGGGTGAGGGTAGGAGGTGCATTTGGGAGATTATTGCAAGAAATCGGTGAGTTTTTGTTTTATTTTTTTCATTTTTGTGAGCCTTTCCAGATAGGAACTGGGTGGGAGGAGTAAATAGTTTTAGTGAAATGTTCACATCGGCTGTTCGTGGACAAAGAGGTGACACAATTTTGAGGTTTTTGTTGTTCTGTTGTGTTTGTTTGTTTGTTTTTAACCTTGCAGTGCCTGCTTAATACCATCAAAATGTTCTTTATTTTTCCTAAGCCTGTTGCTGAAAAAATGGTATTTTAAACCTAGAAGACAGGTATGCAAAGGCTTTCCTGCCAGGGCAGTGTGCTGCTGCTGAGTCCTGCTGGCCAGGTAACAACCAGGTCTCCTGCAGGCGGTTCCCTTCATGCAACGTAGAAATCTCCCACCTCCCTCAGTGCTCGTGGTGGGTGGAGGCTTTTTAGGCTGTTTTTGGCCCAAATTTGTTGCCATACTTCTGTATGTATGTTCTTATTTTTATTCTTAAGAGCAAGAAAGGCTATAGAGATACTAAAACAATTCTGTGTCTCTGAGATACTGTATTGTAAGATATTATAGAGCTTTATGAAATTATAGTTTTGCAGTTGATAATTTTGGTGAGATTTCAGCATGCTTCCAAGCTTCTTAACTTTGGCAACCTAAATAAAATAGCTTGGTTAGTATTTGGTATAGAATCCTAGAATGGCCTAGGTTGAAAAGGACCAGAATGATCATCTAGTTTTAGCCCCCCTGCTATGTGCAGGGTTGCCAACCACCAGACCAGGCTTCCCAAAGAATATATATACTGGGCTCAGGCTTAAAATAATACAGAACCCAGTAGGAAAAAAGAAGAAATGTCTGTTTTGTCTCCTGGATTCAGATGACCTCCAAACCCTTGGTAACATCAAGCTTCCTAGTAGTGTTTGTCTTTGACTTGATGTATAAACCAGTGGTTTATTACTTTACTGAACAGCTGTAGCTCTGCTGTCCTTCATACAGAAAGAAGGCCCACTTTGCAGCTGGGGGTTGTGTGGTTGTTTCCTTTGTGGTGGTGTTTGTTAGGGGGTAATAATGAAAGGTGAAATCATCCAAATGCATATTGCTCCTGTGGTGTGTCAGGAATGAAAAATTAATCAGAATGCTTCTCCAGTAGACTGGTAGTTCCATTGCTTGGCACTTCTAAGGTGCTGATGTACTTGAAATAAACTGTGTGGGTTTTTTTGGTAGTAGTACTTTGGCCTTTCAGCATGGGATTGGAAAGGGTAGAAGGAAGTGAGATCTCATCTTAGGATAAATTACATGTATGCAAGTTTGGTCCTCGCACAGCTGCTAGGTCAGTACATAGCAGGCATCCTGCCATGGCATTTCTGACAATGTGCAAATCCAGGATTCCACAGTAAATCCTAGGAGATGAAAATCTGAAAATGTTGTATTTAGACTTAATGAGAATTTATCTGTATGTGTAAGTAACAAATACAATTTAGTTTCAGGTTAATGAAGAAGTAATGTCGAACTTTGTGTAGCTGTATTCTTAATATCATCCAACAATAAGCATTCTACAGCTATTAAAACTTGAAACTGGAACAATTAAAACTAATATCTTGAGAATAAGAAAATGTTTCAATTAATGCAATTACTTCTGAGATCGTTTAATTATAGTAGCTATATATTTCTTGTGTTTTTAGGATGCTTTTTCTTGAAATGAAGCAGGCTGATGTCACTGCAGTACGTCATACCAGGAAGTCGTGGTGCTTGGAGGCTTCGGTTTGGTCATGTGGGAAACAACTCAGTGTTAACTGTTTCTTCTTAGGAGTTGTGGTTTCTCAATCATAGTGTGAAATGAGATGCAGTTCATATGGAACTGATGCTGCTTTTGCAGATTCTTATGCCTACTGCTTTAGTTAGGAACACTGAGAAAGCATTGCATTTATTTAGTTCTGTAGTTGCTGCAGTAGGAAAGTGGAGCTCCTCGCTGCCTGGGAGAACAGCAGTAGATTTGTCTCCTGTATGTCAGGCTTGGCTCGTGCTGTAGTCACTGAATTGGATTAAATTCTTACTGTCCGTGGATTTTGGCTCTCAGCATTAGTGGATTGGTAATTGATATTCTCAATTTTAATATCCACTTTTAGCCATATGGCAGACCGTATTGTTTCAAGAAGTCCATTTAGCGCTGGTTTGTTACCACTAAGTTGAAAAGAGAAATCCTGCTTTCAAGTGGTTGAATTATGCTTTGGCAAATCTTCTTTGGAGTCTCTAATGCCTGTGTTCGTGGCAGTATGTAGGATTGTTGTTTTTTTTGTTTTGTTTTGTTTTTTTACAGTGTTTTACTGCTCATGTTGGGAAAAAATATCTGTACCCTTGAATGAGATTTTAAATGTTAAATATGATTGAAAATAAGATGGAATTTTTTAAGGGAGTCTCTTGATTGCTCAAAGTGCCACCTCAGAATGGAAAGAGTGCATTGTACATTCAAAATGTCTTTTTCTTCCCACTGCTCATGTTGTAGTTTGTATTAGTCAAGGTCACCGTAAAAAACAAAAATACCCCCAAGCCCCTATTCTTCTATTTAGCACAGGATCTCAATGTATTATTTCTTCCCAAGGTGTCTGTGTGCTAGGGATCTGTGTGCCTGGATTTGTTTCTCACTGAACAGAAACATACACAGAATCCATAGGCAACTGAGCCAGCTGGTAGTTCAGCAGAATGTTAAGGGGCTTTTAAAAGCACTGGGCTGACTGCTAGCAGCACCTTTACTTGAAATGCCCAATCAACATGAGTTTCTAAGTAAGGCTTCTTAGGACAAAAATGCCAACGTTCCAGAATAGGTTTTCTAGCAGAATATCACATTCTTAGTGAAGCACCAGAAGACTTCAACCATCTTTTGATGCTGAAGCCTTCTAAGGAAGTCACACATTCTAAAAAAAATACTTTGGAAGGGGACTTTAAGATCAGATATTTTATTGATGTTTTCTTAACAGTTGGCCTGTTAAGTTTTGTTCTTTACAATGAATAACTTGTGCATCTATTTATTTGTATTGAATGTATTTATCTATTAGGTTTACTGAAGTGGCACAGCATGTGCTGTGATGTCAGATTCTTGAAATACAATGCAATGTTTCTGATTGCATGGAAGACTGCATTTGAAACCTTGAGCATACTGGGTGGAAAGGAAGAGGTTTGCTCTCCCCAGTGTGGTCTTAGGCACCCAGGGCTGGTTCTTCTTTGAGCCCAGTTGGAGAGTAATGACTTCAGAATGTTCATCTGCCATCTGGATGCAGCCAAGACCTGGTGCACTACCTGTGTCTTTTGCACAGCATCACTGGGATACTCTATGCAACTGCCCAGAAGATTAAGTGTAAGCAAAAGTACATCTACAGGGATGCTATGGAAGTGTAAGCTGTAGTGTGTCTTGGAAGTAACTCTAAATTCTATCTGGGATTTTTATTGCTGTCCTAAACGTAGGTTATTTAGTTATTAAATAAGGACCCTGCCACAAAATGTTACACACTGACTGGTTATTGAAATTACAGTTCATTGGAAGGTGAGTGGGAAAGAAGAGGACACAGGAGAAAAGTGCTTGAGAAAGCAGCTGTTGAGCAAATTCTTCAGTTATGTAGCAAGATTTAAGCCCTGTGAAAGTGGATGCAAGTAACTGTAGCCAGTTTAAAATAGCCTTCCTTCCAGAAGACCTGTCTATGGATTAACAGGTAGGTTAGCCTTGTAAGCCCAGCGGTGGTAATTATCCATGGCTGCAACCCTAGGAGAAATGCAAGGTTATGCAAATAAGCACAGCCCTTCGTGTTGGTGGTCAGAAGTAATCCCTGTATCTCCAAGTCAGTGTAGTCTTACAGTGTGCGTATAAATGCTGCTGTGGGTCAGCTGGCATTGGGAACGTGCTCATAAGCTTGAACCTTGTTTTGCTTGTGGGCAGGCTGAATCTGTATTGGTTGATACCAAGAGCTCAGAGATTTCATACTGACTGGAATATTCAGGTAAATTTGCTTTGAAATTCTTTTCTTTCTGAGTGTTTTTAGCTTGGGGATTGTTGAAAATGATGTTTTTGTCTGTTATCTCAGATTTAGAAAGAAAAGAACTGTAGTGTCTGTTGATTTGGTGGGATTGAGGGACAAAACGTGATCTGTGTCTTGGCAGTTTTGGAATCCTAAGGTATTGATGGAAGTGAGTCTGAGGACCTAAAGAAGGTGATCTGGGGGAGCTTCAAGGATGTGAGGTATGAGGTAGCTCTGTGGCTGTGATGATGGTAAAGAATGACTACATCTTCAAATTGCTTTCATTGTTGGTATTTAGAATTTTTAGTTCTAAAGTGAAGGGAAAGAATGATTAAAAATGTAACTGCTGTTTTAATGAGAAATACTATTCATTGCTATAAGTTGTTTCCTTGAAACTGCTTCATTAAAATTGTGTTTATATTTGATTAGTTAGGATTTCAGGCTGCCAAATCATTGCAGTTTCTAAAGGTTCTCCATGTAGTAGAAAAATACCCTTTATGTGTTTTAAAGAATAATTGAATTTTAGATAGCTAAAAACTTTGGCTTTTTCCTGCATGTTCCTGTACTGGCCAGAGAAACAGGGAGGTTCATTTAAAACTTCTTGCCAATGTTAATTGTGTTTTCTCACGTGAGAGTATCATTTTACTGTCGTCCTGGGGATTGCAGCAATGCCTGCCAGCTCTCCCCAAAAAAGAGAAAATATTGATTATCCATAACTGGAGGTATCAGATCATTTTTTGTAGTTTGATATGATGGATTACAATATTAAAAGCTACGTATGGGATTCTGACACTATTTGCAGCTTTTTTTAAATCTTCCTTCTAGAAAAAAGGGTAAAAACAAAAAATCTGAGGTTGGGAGACTCCTGCATGCAGTCTTTCAGACTGATTTTGGATGCAATGTTTTACCAGCTCATGTATCATTTGTTACAAGGCTTTGTTCATCCTTGGGCAAAGCGTAAGCTGAAAGCTGTTTGATTTTTGTGAAATTCTGAAACCAATTTCCAACTCTTCTGAAAGAACAACTTGTAATTCTTTACGTGAGTAGAAACTGGAATAGAAGCACCTGGTGTTAGCGGTGTGCAAGGTACTGTCATGACTTTCTCATTCTTACCGGAACGTCTGTGGTAACGCAGGGTACGGTTACTGGGCTTCCTTTGCTGAGCAGGCTGTTAAGCCTATAAATGTTTTGGGAGATTATGCAGTACGCTTGTGTCTATCCAGATGTCACGCCTTGCAACCTGCTGCCTGAATATCGGTGTCCTTCTGTAACTGGCAGGGAATGCAGCTTCTGAAAGCGGAGGAATTGAGCTGCCCCAGTACGTTCTGTTTTAAAATCAGAATGCTTTGTGTTCAGTGGAGCTGCTGGGGCTATTGTAGGTATTTATGTGTTGTAGAGAAGCAAGTGAGGGCTGGGATGCAAGTCAAAGCCCCACGGTTGAAAATGGACAGAAGATGGTTTGAATGTGCTTTTTTTGTTGGTTGTTTTTTTTTTTTTTTCTTTTTTTTGGTTCTTGGTTGCCTTTGTGAATTTTGCTATTAAAGGTAAGTAGAAATGTTCACTTCGTGAATAGCATTAACATGAAGTCTTCAAATTTATTTCTAATCTGTGTATAATAATATTAATTTCTAGTGGAGTCTTCATAGTGAAAATCAGTGCAGTGAGTGTTCTGCCATGTATAGAATTAATTCTGCTCCTTTTAAGTTTAATTGTTGAGCTGATGCATCTGAGTTAACACCAAATGATTCAAGGTATGTGCTGGATATTGAACACAGCAATACTTGAATCTCAAAATATAAGTTATGTCAACTGTTACGTAGCACGTAAAACGTCATGACTTACAGCTGCGTAATGCAAGACTCAGCACAGGTTTTGTTTTCAGTAAATAAAACAATACCACTCAATGAAGCAGGCCTGTATGTGTGTGCTGAGGTGGAATCTGGTTGTGATCCTGCTGGATTTCTCCAGTTCCTAGAACTGTCTTTTCCAGTTAGCCAAAGAAACGTGTTTGGAGAGTGGTGGTGGTGGTGGTTTTTTCTGTTTGTCTAGAAAAACAAAGTAGACGTGATAGTCTGCTGCAACCTTTGGTACTCCAAATAAGATTATAGTGTACTAATTAAAGAACTCTCTTTGTTGGAACATATGTTTGGCATTCCTGTCGCATGCTCTTTGTGAATTGGTAGAACATTGAAGATGCAGGCAGATATGTTACTGTCTGTGTCGTGAGGGAGTTGTCTGTATGGAGATCAGGAACGATTCGCTTGGTGCTTGAGGTAATTTGATTGTGCCCCAGGTTGTGTAGTCCTGCACTTTGGCTGCAGGTTGACTAAGATGCTATCTGGTTAGTGGCGCACTGGTCTGCTGTGCCTGAAAACTTGGATTTAGAATTGCATTTCTTGTTTATCCAAACCTATAATGGATGGTCAGATTTTTGTGGATGAACGATGAAGAAATACAGAATTTTCAGTTGTACAGCAAATGAACTGATTTTTAATTGTATACATTGAGACCACAGTCTGCGTTACTCAAAGAGAAATCTTCAAACTGTAATAGTCATTGACTTCTACTGTGATTGCCTGGAGTAAAGAAAAGACGTATTTTAAGTATGGTAGAGTTCTTCAGAACGTTTTGGAAATCTAATTAAAGTCCTTTAGTCATGAGAAGAAGCCCAGTAATCCTCGTACTTGCTTTTAGTCTGACTTCTTCCCTTAACTCAGATGGCAGAATTCATGATAAATTAGGTTGTGCAGTGTTACTTCTTTGCTGCTCTGGGAATTGATCACAAAGCATTAAGCTGCATCACGAAGCTAGCAGTGTCGATGTGTTTACCTGGATGCTTACCTGGGGGAATTCCAAACTTGCTTCAGTTTGTTCCGATTTCGCAGTCTAAATTATCCAGTAGTATCTTTTGTTTCTTTTCTTTTATATCCTTGCAGTTGTGAGTTAAAGTCGGAAGGGATCGCTCTGGGGAAGGCAGGTATTGCTGCCCTCTGTCGCAAAAGGTAGCGTAGACATCCGCTGTTCTGCTGCCTTGCCAGTTCATAATCTTGCATGTGAAGCAAACCAGGATGGCAAATGGTTTACTGCCAGGCACTGTGCTGTAAAACTGTGATAGATCAGCTCCTAGTTAATGAGCAGCTCAGCTCTTACGGAAGATGACGGAACTTAGAAGCAAGCGGAGAGGGAAGCTGGAGCTGGAAACAACTACGGCTTTGTTGTTTGCAAGGCAGTCCTTAATATTCTGTATAGGGCCTGGCCTCAGACAGGCCTCTCCTTTTCTGTTTTTAAAGGACCCCAGTGATTGATACGTTGCCTGTTACAGTTAATGTGTTTTCTTTTGTAAAAACAAACTCAAAAATGCCTTCCCCATCATCCCCCCCACCCAAAAACCCACATCGTTCTGCACAACAGTAGTATTGGATGGCTGGCTCCACATAAATGTGTTTTGGTTTTGGTTTTTTTTTGAGTATTTTGTCTTTACTTTGATCACCAGATATGTGTCAGGAGGAATACAGCTGATACACAAAGAGTAATGCCAGAGGTTTTATGAGGGTTAATGCGGTGCTGTAGAGCGAGTAATGTCCAAGTGTGAAAGCAAGTATTTCCTGTTGTACCTTTGTGCTTTTTCTTGTGGTACTGTCACTGGGTTGTACTGAAGTTTACATTCCATGTCACATTAAGCATTGTTGCATTGTCTGGTCTCAGATACCCCTCCGCTGCCTGATGGCTCTGAGGTCTCCTGTGTTACTCTACTTTCCAGTCCATCAACCTTGTTTTTGGTCTTCCTGCTCTTTATCTGAACTGGTTTCGTATCAGCAGTGCATATCAAAACACAGCAATTGCTGGGAGAAATCCATGAGCACTAGGAGGTATAAATTATTGCAATGAGAACTAATGGAACTGCTTGCACATTGACTAAAGATGGATTATGTTGATTGCAGGGCTAGGGAACAACGTATTGCTCAATCTATTTTTGTTTAAAAAAAAAAAAAAGATTAAGGAAATCATGCCATATTTTAATCCCTGTGTTGTCTTTTATCTGCTGTATGCATAAAATACCTATAAAATACTTCTTGTTGCTTTAAGGACCACTGAAATACTTTTCTTCCTTCATGGTGTAGCATAACTTCATTCCAATGATGCTCTACTTATCCATTCCTCAGGCTCAGTATCAATCCATAAGTGAATTACCACGTTGTTGTGGCAGTTACAGTGGTTATTTGTAACTATGAAGTAGGCAGGTCAGAACTCAGCTGCGATAGCTGGCCAGTTTGGTAAAATTGGTGCAGTTCACTGATCGATGTGTTGCTCTTTGGAAAGAATAGCATGCAGATAATATTGAACAAAACAGTAGAAACTAACATACTGGCTTTTGACGTAGTTAAAAAAATATTGAAAACTGTCATTTTTGTTCTTAGAATTATTTAACTTCCTATTCCAGCAATTTACCAAGAAATTCACATTGAAGTGTTTTAAATGTGAATTTCTTTGTGAATGAGACAGAAAAGTTGCAATTAGAAAGTTTTTTGACTTGAATTCCTGAGGTTCAAATAGTTATTAATATTTTAACTACTTCAACCTTTCTTAAGAAGGATGTGCTTGCAATAGTCCCCTTGTTTTTATTGAATTCTCTGCTATTCCTAGAGTTGAGATTTTTAGTAATACACATAGCTTGCAGAGGAATTTGGGAAGGATTAATCAAGTGACCTGTTACAGCCCAGACTTTTATGCTTAAATATTACATCAGTATGATTTTTTTTTTAAATGTAGGTCACGGGATTAGCATCAGGAAATGTGAGTACTTTGGCAGCAGGGATGCTATGCTGTCTTCCATGAAGGCAGCTTTTATTCACTGTTGGGGGCAGAAGGAGTCAGCCATGAGCTGCAGAGCTGTGTGTTCTGAGTGTCCCTGCCGTGATTTCATTGCTGTTCTCTGCTGAGCAGTATTCTATTTTCAGGGAATGGCAAACTGTCGTAAAGGTTTATTTTCAAACATAGGGAACGATGAGTCCTCAGGTATTAGAAAATCTGGGTATGCAAGCAAAAGCTGGTGGTTTATGCAAAGCAGGTCCAGTTGGAGATGGGTGATTGCTCAGTAGATGTTCTGTGTGGCCTTGCTGCGTGATAATAGCCTCTGGCACACAGGATTTTGCACATGAGGTTAACTTCTAAACTTCTGAAATACGGGTTTGTACTCCGAGTTCTGAACTAAAAGAATGATCTCTTGAAGGGTATTCTGTAAGATGTGTTATTGTTCCTTTGAGTTTCTAGCTATCTGATAAAACTGCTCAGGTTGAAAGTGAGGACTGATCAGTCAAACTGTGAGGATAATTTCTGTATGTACAGAATAGCCCTGAAACGCTGCTTCAAATTTCAGACTTCTAATTACTGTTTCCCAGTGGCATAGCTGGAACTCCATGTCACTGGCAGTGGTTTGGGAAGGCTGTGTAATCCCTTGGGCTTTTAGACAGCTGATTATTACTGCAGAACAGTCTGTAGGCTGTAAGAAATAATTGTTAGAAGTAATTTTATAAGGTAACTAACTTGCCAGTCCTGGTTCAGCTGATGTTATAGCTGCCATGTACCTTGATGTCTAGTGTGGTGCTAAGTGTTGGTTGGTAGCTGGAACACAGCATCTGCACCTTGAACTAGTAAATGTCTGCCTGCATACAGCCATCCTTGCTGAGTGTAGGATCTGTCCCTTTCAGATGACTGTTGCTTTCCAGAAAGTTGAAAGTGGAAGGTGCTGCTCTGAACTTCCTAATGCCAAGGAGGTTAATTTTCGTCTCAGTTTTACACTGGACAAAGTAGCAAATACTTGATAGTGGTTCTTAAACGTGTAACTGTATTGAGGTCTGGGGTGTTTTCTTTCATCCTTCCCTCTTCTCTCCTGCTTTCACCAACCTTCAGGAAAAACAACCATAGTTTCTTCTGTAGAAGTTCTTCAGGCATGGAGACTTATAGTCTGGTGGGTGTTGGAGCTGAGATCAAGTTTCAGGTTAAGTTTTTGCCTCAATATGACTGCTTAATATATTCAATTCAGAAGCATCTTAGATCAACAACAGTAAGAGCACATGCTTGTAGTAGGGAAGCTTTACCTGGAAGCGGTGGTGCTTTTGCCTTCGGAGAGTTACTGTAATTTTGTATTTTTAGTCTGGGCTGCCATGCCTTATTGGTGCAGAATGCTGTGGGCATGGGGACGCTGGTTGTACAGCCGTTGGTAGGGCTGGCTGACTTCCAGGTGCTTTGGTGTCATGGTTTAACCACTTGAGCCATGCTTCAAGTATTCTGTGGTCCTTCCTGTTCTCTCCTGTTTTAGAAATCCCCCTTCTTGATGGTGAGAACCTCAAACTCTCAGCTGAGCAGGGCTATACGAGCTGATTAAGGCAGAGTGTGTATTGAGTTCATTACAATAAGGATTTTTTGCTGAGCCAGTACTGTGAAGGAATGTAGTGGCCTGTAATTTTCATATTGCTTTTACCAGGCTACGTTTTATCTAAAAATGGAAAACTGTGGCAATTCAAATCTTTCTTAAGTGGTTTGTCTACTTTTGTTCCTAAACAAGCTCCATCTGTAATGCAGAAGCAAAGCTATCTCAGTGCCAGGCTTGCATTCTGCAGGCACCATAGGATGCTTCCAGCACACCTGGCTGAAAATGGAACCTGCTTTTGGAAACAAACTGAAGTTTCTAGAGAAGTTTGCTGTTATGCTTCATGACTCTTCCTGCAGGCTGGTTAAAACACTTGGTTTTGTTTTGTTTTTCTTCTTCTTTTTTGCAGAAAGCATAAGAATTCTGCAGCACCTCTCCTGCATTAATGAGGGTGCAGCACAGGGCAATAATGATGTGTGTTCTAGCCTTTGCACTTGTGTATTCTGTGTGTGGTTAGCATTCCAGTGTAATTTTACTTGTTGACTTTTCAAGGAATTCTGTCAGAATTTCACTGCATTTCGTGATGTCTGCGCTGTGGGTACATCTTTCTGTCACAACCTCTGGATGTTGAACATTGCTGTTTCTTTTTTTTTCCCCAGACCTTATAATGGTGATATCAGATGTGTTTGCTTCCTCAAGGGTGTGGGGAGGGAGGAGAAATTTGGCTTTTAAGTGTGAGTTATTGTTTTATGTTCGAAAGTGTGTTGTGGCATTAATGAGCAAAACTGCTTACACTGTGGTTTCATAATCGCAGCACTAAACGGTTCATCTATAAATGGGCTTGGATGAGGATGACCCATATCCTAAGTAGCTTAACCTCCATACCAGACACTGAAGTAGTTTGAAAATTTTCCAGCTAACAGAGAACTCTAAAGTCATAAACTCGCATTTCATCTAAGCTCTGCAGTTCAAAATATATGAAGCTGCAGGCTGACGTTGTGATTTAAGTTGGCTTGGCTTTGTTACATTCCTGCTTTATGCTTAGAGCAATCTTTCACTGTTTTGATGCAGTGGTTTTGAAGGTGTGTATTCAGGTGTCCATTGGCATCACTCATAGCCCAGGTTGTGCTGTAAGGTAGAGACAGATCACAGAACGTCAGAATAGGAGCATTTCAAACCGTGGAGTGAATTATAATCATTACTATGTGCTGTTAAAGAAATAGGAAGTCGTAAAACTTCTTGAAGTCTTTTCTACTTGTTGTGAAGTCCATCTGTGTGTTAGATCATTACCGTTTTCCAGAATGGAAGTGTGTGAGTTATTTGTCATTTTTAATCCTTTTACGTCCTTAGTATCTGTGGTGATCAGTTGTAACCCTTCTAGAAAGAAAAGTGGTGTGCTCTCACTGGAGCTTGTTAGTAGGAGGTTTATGTAACTTCTTTTGATGAAATAGATACCTTGATATTGAACTGTACTTAGAAAGCAAGCGCACATCAGAAACACTATTGAGCAGAAATAATTTCAGGGCTTAGAGAATGGAGATGTTTTGAGGGGTGCTGTATAGCACAGAAAATTCCAGTCTTGTGAGTGAGACCGTTCTGTTCTAACCATGAGCTCTGCAGGATTTTGGTGTTGCTAGGGAGAGAACAACTGATCTGAGGGCTCCGAGAGTTTTCTTAACAAATGTTAAACTTGTTGAGATGAGCAAGTCTTCAGGTGATGTCAGCAATGTTGTTGAAGCAGTGCCCCTCTCCTTCATGAAGAAAAACCAGTTGTTCCCATTATGTTAGCAAAAGAAGTCTATGCTTTGGTAGCTGAATTTCTGCTGAATTTGGTACAAAATTTATGTTGTTTCTTAATAATTACATTGATTTTGATGTTTCTCTTTCCAGAATTTTCATGTTTGACAGCAGAAGTTGGCTTTCTACTGTAGTGAGAGAAAATGTAAGTAGAAGAATGAGGTAGTTCCTTTTTTTCTAGTTTTTGAGAAACTAATGCTAACTTTAAAAAGTGGCTAACCAGCTTTAGTTGTGTTAGTCAATGCAAGTCTAAAATACCGATTTTCTACTTTAGTATTTGGATTCGTATGTCAACAGGAAGGATTTAAAAATGGTCAGGGAACTTGCTAAATAATAGATGTTAGTGCCTGCCTTCCTTCAGAAATGGAACTCGTGAAGCAGAGGGAGACCATAGATGAAACTGTTTCATCTCAGTGGGGCAGGGAAGTAAAAGGAAAAAAAAAAAAATTAGGAGAGTTATTCTCATGAATGAGAAATTACTTCCCAGCCATGCTGGGACAAACGAGGCCACGTTTCCTGTGCACAGAGGAGCTCGTCATGCTGCACTTTCAGTGTTTTTGGTATTATTTAAGTAGATGTTCTGTGCAATCATAATTGTCACTAATATTTTTTTGGATAAGTGAAACTTTATTACTTTCCAGGCTCTAACTTGAAGTGTTTCTACCTCTTGTGAAGCCAGTTAGTATGTGATTAGTTGTGTGAGAAGCATTTTCTCAGTTAAATTTGTTATTTCTGCCTACTATATACTAGCTATTTTTGCAGAAAGCAAACTATCCCCCATGCTCTTTCTCTAAAGGCATTTCCTGAGGTGTTCTCAATTACTTGCCTTGGTCAACCCTAGATATCATCTGTGTTCCTTTTTTTTTGGAGGTGCAGATGCTGGAACTGAACTCAGTGTTCCAGGTCTAGAGAAATCATTGCTTTAGACAGCATCGCTGTGATGTTGCCAGTATTTTCTGTCCTATTTTTTGTGTAAACTGTTGTTCTGTTTTAACCAGCACGGTGTATTAAGCAGGTAAGTCTTTGAGCTATTCCTCACGTGTCTTAGTATGGTTTTTTCGCTTCAAATAAAGGTTCTCTCACAGAATCCCATCCATTTCTCACGTTGTGTCCCTGTATACCTTCCTGTGATCGGTGGCCTCAAATTCTTTGTGTCTGTAGATGTGTGCTTCACAATCTGGAGGCACCTTCGAATCCTTTTTTTAAAGTGTTTTTGGGAAGAGCACACAAGTTTGTCCTGCAGGCAATTAACAGTCTTACTTATTGAGAGTCAAATAAGAATCAGTGTGCACTTCTGTTTAAGTAACAAGAAAAAGCAGCTTTCCAAAGTCAGCATGATATAAAAACACTGGAACTACCAGTGGATTCTGTATAATTCCTTTGTCATTGTGAAAATGTATGAGCTGCTGTACATGTTACTAATAGGATTTGTAGTATCTGATAGATTAGCACAGCTTCTTTTAATCAGATGACCTGCTATGAGACTGTTGGGTAGGCATAATGTGGAGCCTTTCTTACAGCTGTACATTTTGGACTCCTGTTTTTGCAAATTATGCCTGTTTTTTTCTGACTGTTCCTTACACACTGGAATGATGTGTATTACCACGAAAGGTATTGAGGGAACAAATAGGGAATAGTCTGTTCATTTGGGAGAAAGGTGATTTAGCTGACCTGCTTGTGAAATGGCTGCATTCAGGAGTTATTTTAACAACAAGAATGTAAGCTCTCTGTGTTTGCCTGACTTAGCATCACCAGTGGCTTGATGGGATTACTTTACTTATGGAGAGCAGCAACAAAACTTCACCATCGAGGGATAGAACATTCTACAAATACTTGGCTGAGCCTTGAAAAGTGTGTGTTCTCCTTTAAGCTGTGGAGGTTATTCACAGGCTGTTTAGGAGAGAAGCAGGCTCTTATCTTTTCTCTAGAATTGTATGGAAAAATGAAATAATGAATTATTTATTAAATTTTGCCTCATTGCTCTGGTCAGATGAGAGAATCGTGCTGAAATTGCTCAGTGATATGTTTGAATGAGGTCTGTTGTAGTTCAGTATAGGTAAGCATTAGTCTACATGCAGAAATGATGTTATTAATGAGAGTTCAAATAATTAGGCCTCACTGTATAGAGAGTTTGAACATTGGAAGGGATATTCAGTATCTAGTATTGAAATGGGTGGACTTGAGTTCTTAGCACTTTAACTGTTGTCCTTCACTGTTTTCCAGGCTGTGAGCTTCATCTTTAAATTAGGGTTGCTCTACTGGGATCCTGAGTACATTTGCATTTGCAGGAAGTATTGGGAAGTTTTATAGATTTCATAAACTTTCTATTCATATTTCAAAGATTCTGTGTAGAGTTGTTTAATATATAAATGTCTGCCTAGACATAAATCTTCTCTGTCTTCTGTGGCACAAAGGGAAATGAAAATGGAAGTCAAGATGAGTGACATGACAAATTCTTCTAACATGGTTTAATTGCAGAACTATCACATATGGAGATTAACAAGTTAGCTGTTGTCAGTGCTTGTTTTTCTTAGCTGGGAAAGAGGGAAACAGTGTTTTATTCTTCTATGAGTAACTGGTAAGAAGAGATTAGAGACCTGGGTCATTTGAAGTAGTGAAGAATAGTCAACTGCCTTGCAAGTAGGTGTATTATTGTCCCTAGCAAGAAGAGTATTATCTACAAGGTATACTTGTCAACAAGATTAGGGGGAATTAGGCTTAGAGCAGTGGCACTTAAGCACATCAGCCTGTGGAAAGGTCTTGAGTGAGTTCAGCAAAGTGAACGTGTTATTCTTGAGAAGCTGCCTTCAGGAGCACAGTAACACATTCACAGGGAAGTGAGGTAAGCTTGAGCTTGACTGCTACCTATTTCATCACAGCTGTGCTGGTAATTTGAGGAAAGGAGTGTGGAGCTTGATTAGTGACTTTGACTTAGAAATGAAATGACTTGCTTCAAAACACCAGAAATAGAAGTATTATCCTTATTAAACTTGAAGTTTTTCCTAGAAACCTAGAACGTACTTCAGTGCCTTTTTAGCATGCCAAGGAACAAAAAGGTATTATTATATGATATTAAATTGTGCTTGCTTCTGATGAGCCTACATATAATATATTGAAGTTTCTGCTACTTCAAGTTCCTGTCCAGTATAATTTCTTTGCCTTAGCTGTTCTTGTTCTTGATGAGAGTGTGTGATGTGTTGCGGTGATGTTGGTTTCTTTGTTTTTGGTTTGCTGGTTGCAGTACCAGTAAGTTCTGCTTACTTACAGTGCAGCTGAGAAGTTCAGATGCTACTGAAAGGTGTTTTTTTTTCCCCACAGGTTCATGTTTTTGGCACAGGATTAATTGCGTAAGACTTGATGTAAAAGAAATAGGGAAACAGCCGAGTCAGCTGGTTGGTTAACCCATATATTTTACAGACCCGTAAATCTTTCAGAACACTCCTATATTTTGAAGCTCTTGGCTTCATTAGGATTTTCATTTCCTGAGTGTTAGTGAGTTCAGTCAAGTTGACAGGAATCAGAACTTCCTGTTGATGTTCAAGCAACAAAGACTACAAAGGGAATGTGGAAATGTGGTTTAAACAATTCCCATTGATGCTGTGTCAGAAATGCGGTTCAGAGTTTGGACTTGCTTGAAATGCAGAAGGGCTGACTTGGAACACCAAGTGTAAAAGTATTTATTTTTGTTCTGTTTTTTTCTGTATATATGGTATTACAGGCTGGCAAGACACTGAGAGTTATAAACATTTAGCTATTGATTTTCATGCAGCAAATACTGAAGCATGAGTTCTGGCAAGCTATTGATAGTCAAGTTCCATAGAAGCCTTAATAGTTACAGTTCTGTTCCTTGGACTCGCTGCTGTCTGCAGTAGTGGACACTTATCTTGTGTGTGGGTGTAAAGGCTTCGTAGGGATGGTAAATCATCTTGAGATTATTCATTAAAAGGAAGATGTCCCTGAAACCTAAGTGAATGGCTGCCTTTTTGCAAGGAGTTCATGAGTAAAGTGTTTAAGGAGCTGAGGTATGCAGTAAACAGAGTATGTTGTGTGTTATATACATATGTCTGGCTAAAAGCAGTCATGAAAAGACTGAAGGTTGTGTTCTGATCATAGTTTTAATTCTTTTTGAAGATGTTTGGGCTGTTCTTCCCTTCTATCACCTTCTGTGAAGTGGGAATTGGAAAGAAATTGAAGCAGAGTGCTGAAGCAGAGCACTATTTTCAGTTTGATGTGAGAGTTGGGAATAGAGCTTCTCTTCAGTAACAGGGCAACAGAGAGTTATGGCACGAGACTTGTGACAGTCTCCTGGGGGTGGTACTTGTGTGAGGGGAGCCATGTCTCTGCTGAAGTTACCATGGTGCCCTGTAAACCGAAGAACAACCGACTTCCTTGCAGCTTCTTACATGTCTGAATCAGTGTTGCTGCTTGTGTTACCACTGGTCAAAAAACCTTAATGCAGTTGTGCTGCTTCATCTGGCTTTGTCATTTGCAGCAGCACCTTCCAGTATGAGCTATCTTAAGCTATAAAACACAAGCATGAAATGAGCTCGTATGATTTAAACTCTGGATCATTTGCATACATGCAGGAATGAAACTACAAGGTTTGGTTTCTGTGCATTGAATTTTTTATGTGACTTTTTCTAGCGGTAGTATTCTTAGAATTGTGGACTTGCTAAGGTTGGAAAAGACCTCTGTGATCACCCAGCCCAACCATCTGCATATCACCACTATTTCCCACCAAAGCATGTCCCTCACTACAACATCTAAATGTTGCTTGAACTCCTCCAGGGATGGTGAATCCACTGCCTACCTGGGCAGCCTGTTCCAGTGTGTGACCACTCCTTTTGGAGAAGAAATTTCTCCTAACATCCAAGCTGAATCTCCCCTGCTGCAACTTGAGGCCGTTCCCTTTAGTCCTATCACTAGTTACGTTGAAGAGGCCGACCCCCAGATCACCACAGTATCCCTTCAGAGAGTTATAGCAAGCAATAGGATCTCCCTGCTGCCTCCTCTTCTCCACGCTGAATAATCCCCGTTCCCTCAGGTGTTCCTTGTAAGACTTGTGCTCCAGGCCCCTTACTGGCTGCGTTGCCCTTCTCTGAACGCACTCCTTCAGCCTCTTCTTATTCCATACATAGAAGTTCTGCTTCGTTTAAATGCAAGAGAATTCTGTTGTGTCACACAAGTTCTGGTAAGAATAAATGGGCACTATTTTAAGCTGTATGCTACACAATGACATACCTGCGTTGACTGACATTAGATTATTCACCCTATTATATTTTTAAATAAAGCTGTATGTAAATCTTCAGTGTAATTACCTGTAGCTCTGCAGCTGGAATTCGGTGTCCTAAATCTTTATCTTAATCCTATCGTTGAGTTGCTGTGTCCTTGAGCAGAACATTTGAGGTTTGGATTGTAATTTCTTTCTCTGAAATAGAAGCGATACCATCTGAAGTTCCTTGTACTCTGCCTGGAGAGGTTGGTATTTGCTTAGTGGGAATTGGGCTATATATTAACTTAGAGAAGGGCGGAAATAGAATCAGATATTAAGAAGCTAAAAGATCTGAAAATTTAATGAAGTTTATTTTTAAGAACATTTTTGAGAGTTTCTTAATTCCTTGGGGAGTAGTGCATACTACTGCATAGTTTGACCGGACCGCAGCTGGAGAAACTGCTGACTGCGCTTAAAAATTGCAGGGAGACCCAACTGTGGAGTGATTTGTCTTACGTGTAGAAAGAACAATAGATCTTGAGAAAGAGAAGAGCACTGAAAGGAAGGAAAGGTGGTTAGAGGATAATGAAAGTCTGGGCAGGTCTTTTCTTAACTGGATTTTGGGCTAAGCTGAACAAGCAATCTTAAAGGGCTTAAAGATGACCCTGGAGCCAGAAGAGAGAAAGAGACCTGGTTTCACACTGAAGAAGAGGGCTTTAAAGTTATGAGTGGAGATTTTGAGTCAGAAACTATGTGAAATTCCTTCTTTAAAATACACCAGGTATAAACTTGTAAGCGATGACATGACAAGATGAGACACTTAAGTTCCTTGAGGTCATCAGTTTAGAATACTAGCTATTACAATAAGAGAGAGCATAGAGTTGGGTCTGGTTATGTGGAATTGTTCTCTTTAGAGTGTCAAAGCTCTATAGACCATCAGAAATTATCCTCGTCTTTCCCCCTGGGAAGGGCTGCTTCAGAGCTCTGGGGAAAACAAAGCCAAACCCCTCATGCTTGCCAAGATAAATAAGCTGATTAAATCTTAATGAGATAATATGTAAAGCTGGTAGCAAAGCATTTGCATTATTTAATAATAAAGGGTCAGTTCTGGCAAATAAAGTGTTCTCAACCACCGGTAGTGTGTTCTGTGTGTTTTTAATGACCTGCAGGTGCTTTACATAGTATTTGGAAATGAGTCTAATATGTTGTTCTCCAGCAAAGGGCGAACTTCGTTAATGAGTTTCTTTAGCATCTTACATTTACATTGTATGCAGAAGTTCTTTGGTTAAATTCAGCTGTACCTCGACTTCTTTCATGCTAGTGAAAATGCCAGCGTGGAAATGCCGGCATATTTCTAGAACAGACTTCTAATCATGAGCAATATGCTTGATGGCAAATACCTATATGTCATTATAATAGAGAACAGCCCATTTGTTGAGGAGCTGTATGCAGAATGGTGGAGGGCGTTCGGTGATAATTGTTTCACTGAGGCTTCATTTTTGGCCACAGAGTGCAGTGACTGTATTGATGTGTTAATGGCTGGAAATCCAGGTGTTGTAGTGGAGACATGGCTTTAGCAGCACTTGTTTGAACTCCTTTTCTTAACCTAATGTTGAAAAAATGTTAATTTTATTCTGACATATATATCAATGCTGGAATCCTTTCTGGGAAATCTCAGGGGACACGTTAACAATTGTCCAGAAAAAACTCAACAACACTTGTGAATGTTCTGTCCAGATAATAGAACACACTTTTCATAACTGCTGTGTTTCAGACAGAGTTCATAAAGGGCCTTTTGACAGCATTTTGCATTTGCCTGGCAGTATCTAAATATTTTAAGTTCTAATTTTATGTCCTGTGGAGGTGTTCTGGCTTTCCTGTCTAACCTTAATATGAATTGCTGGAAGAGTCATTCTTGGGAAATTGGAGTTTATAAAAAAAAACAAAAACAAACTAAATCCAAAAAACACTAATGAAAGAAAAGGTGCAAAAAAAGAGACCTGGAGGAGAAGGAATAAGTCCAAGTCTCGGATTGTCTGCTCAGTTAATTTTAATCTATGACTTCTGCTAATTCTTCTGTTACTGCTTGTCTTTCAGATTTCTGGTTGTTTGAGAGGTGGCAGCAGAGGACACCTTTAGCACAGGAAAATGAGTGAGCTCGACCAGTTACGCCAGGAGGCTGAGCAACTGAAAAACCAAATCAGAGTATGTATTTCACCAGTGGGTCTTGAAGTTTACAGAAAAGATGTGTGTGTCTTGAAGATGGCAAAGATGGACAGAAATGTGATGCATTATGCTTTTTTCCACAGTGTCAGAGTTAACGTAATGAAGTTCACGTATATGCACCTTTACTCAAGTAAATCCACAACATGGATAAGATTGGATTCGATCAAGATGAATGGTTACTGAAGTTTTTCTGAGCCAGTGTTTCCATTTATCTTTCAGTGTGTGTTTCACTTGCTCTTTTCAAGTGTAGTTTTGAGGAGCCTGAGAACATATTTGGGGCATTAAGTTGGTTCCAGATAATGACCTTGTACTGAATAAGTAGTCAAGGGGTAATTCAGAAACATGTGTTTAGTTTCCAGTAACTCTGAGAGAACAGGCTAAGGAATGAAGATGATTAAAACTTCCTGAGTGTGGTTAAAGGTTTACATAAACTGCATCTGTGAACTGTTTTGTGAATTGGCAGTGTTCAGGTGAAGACTATAGGAGTCAGTATGTTGTTCTGAATGAATGGCGTGTCTGTTCTTCTGTTACTGAGTAAAAGGAGGAGAGCAGTCTGTTTGTTTAAGGATAGAATGTAGTCCAAATGACATTTGTTTTAGATTTAATTTAAAAAATGTATTATGAAGCCCAACGTGAACTGGAGTGTAGTCAGTATTGTAATTCCTTGTGGAGGGAAATGTAACATGTGCAGAACACAGTTTGATCTGTTCTTTCAGGATGAATTCAGTGACTATAAATGACTTTAATGCAGGCCTATTCTAAATGTTCATTGATGCTGAGATTCACAGGGACTTTGCAGAGGTCTTATGCTTTAGCAGGAAGGACATCAAAGACAGAACAGAACAGCTGAAACTCCCCTGTCTTATTCAATTTGGTCTCCCTGTATTTTTTTTTAAAGACAAAAAAACCTTCTATCTTGTAAGCTTAAAAAAAAACAGCCAACAAACCTCCTCTAGAAAGTGAAACAAAAACCTATTGGTTGTTTTTGTGCACGATAAGTTAAGATGTTCAAGATAAACTCTGTGAAACGCAGGCTGTGACAGGGATTTTGTTTAGTAGACTCTGGCTAAAGTTACATTTCATTTGCTTTACCATCCCTTCTTGTGTATTCCTTCCATTAGTCTCCATCACCTGTTCTCTAAATATTCAGCCATACTTGGTAATGATTGAATTTTGCACAGACCTGAAAAGAGGCACTGTGAAGTTTTTCTACTTCTGTCCTCATTCTGAAGAGGTGGTCTTTTAATCTGGGAGTTAAAACTAAGTAAAGGTTTGCCTGCCTCAGATTAAGTTAACAGTACTTGTCTTCATTGTTCCATCTCTGTTTGAAGCATTATTTATCATTTTTAATGTATAGGAAGTTGTGTTTTTTTCACAGCTTTCTGGCCAGCCAGCACACAGGAAATACCTAAACTGACTGTAAAGCTTAGATTTGTCTCTACTACTGCACACTGCCAGTCTCTAACTCCACAGAAGGAATCTCTGTGCGCTCTGTTACGATACTTGCTAGTCTGGATATATTGTTCCAGCCCCTTCAGACATAAAAGCTGCCTAGAAAAAGAAAGTAGAGTGTACTACTGCATGAAAGCGTGTGAAGTGCGGCTGTTACAGAGTAGTGTTTGTGCTGGAATGAGCATAAACAGATTTATTAGTATGACAGTTGGCTTTTGGTGCTTTTAGTCTTCATTTAATGCTTGTATAATTTTTTTTTTTTCCAAGGGACTAAGCAGAACACTGGTTACATCTTAAACTAAATTCTGTTACCAGAACTCCTACACTCTCGTGTGGGCGCACACATCCACACAGGCTGCGTGGTTACCTGTGCTTTTTAAGCAAAGCTCAGCCAGGTACTACTAACTGATAACGGGTAAACTGTGTGTGCTTCACAGGAGTGAATTGAAAAGGTTTGGCCAGTTATTTTCCCTACTTGCTAGCTCAGGATAATTCTCCAAATTTGGTTTTCCAAGGTGGAAAAAATCCACTGAGTCTCAACGATAAGCCTTAAAATATTTCCTTTGGCAGATAGTTCTATTACCCAGTATTTCTTACAGCTAAAGTTAAGTTCTCTAGCTTATGTTTTCGTTTTCCAAGCTGTGTTCTTTCTACTTAATTGTATGGTCAGAATTTTTTTTTCATATCTTCATGTTTTTCAGCTACTAGGTGTAGTTTTGTTTTCTCCTAGAAGTTGCATGTACTTCTCTTACCTCTGCAATGAAAATCTTCATGTAACTAAAGGAGCTGAGTCCCTTTGAGTGATTTTGTCCAAACAATGTATTAGCGTAGGACAATTTGTTAACTGAAAAATAGTTTGTATGTAACTAGCTTGATTAATGAACACATCTCATGCCTTACTTTGTCCTGAACGTGGTGGAAGTTGCCTGTCATTACGGCTGGAATCTTTTGCCGGATGTGATGTTTCATGACAAGGAAATTTCAAGTGCTCAGCGTGTTTTGACAGCAGCCTGTCATGTTACGTTCATGCTGCAGTTACGATGGGTCCCTTCTGAATAACAAACCAAAATGCTTTCTAAACATTATTTTGTGACAACTTGATTAACTTGACAATGCCAAGATTGAACAGAACTTCTTCTGAGTTCTCTAACTGTTCTATTGCAGGATGCTAGGAAAGCGTGTGCAGATGCCACCTTGGCTCAGGTAAGCAGTCAAGAGTTTAACATGAACTACAAAAGCATGTTCCCTTTACAGAAAGAAAATGTGCTGTAAAAAGGTACATCTGAGTGGATTTTTTTGTATTTATTTTTTTAATTTTGCCTTCAGGTGTTTTTTTCAAGAAACATATGTGGTACTGATGTTGAGTTTCTGAGAGCAGTAACCTGGAGCAGTACTTTCTTGAAGAAATCACTCAGGGCTGATCGCTGCTGAAGGGAGCTGTTGATGTTTTGCTGCAGATGTGGTAGCAGCACAGTTGTGTTACTGGGACTCTCAGAACCCTGAGACCTCTGAGGTTTACCTACTTATGCATCGATGCCCATACTTTAGAACCTGGGTTGATACCTCTGCTGTGCTGTCCTGTTTTTATTTTGTGAACTTGGGAGAGGGAAACTTGTATTCTGTCACCTCTTGGGGATGATGTGGTAGGTACATATGAATGTACTGATCTTGTGATCTTATTTTTAGGCACAGTGCTGCATATTTTCCAGGATGAAAGCGTGCAAATAAATAAATAAATAAATGTGGAGGGAGCAAAAGCAAAAAATTTTTGTATTACTAGCAAGGAATGTGTCCATGATGAGGATTTTTGTGTCATGGAAGTGCTCTTTTCACAGCGCTGATGGCCTTTGAAAAGAAGCAGACACTTGCTCAAATGTTCTTGCTAAATAATTCTGTAACAAGGAGACATGAGAAATATGCAGACAGTATCCATAAAACAAACTTGCATACTTTTGGATTTGTTGAGATGTGTTCTTATATTACTGGAAATGTGTGCTGAGCTGGGTTTTTTATTGTTTTTATTTTTAACGAGTACTTTTCTTCAGAGTGGAGAAATTATTGATATTAAACTTAGCTGCATAAGGACAGCTAAACTAATTACTTCCTTATGTTGCTATTTACTCACTCCAGAGACTGCTTTTATCTTCCAAAAGTTAAATAAAACAGGAATAATATGATTCTAGTTTTCCAGTATTTGGAAGAGAAGGTCATCTGGATCTGGAACTGAGTTATTCATCCATCTTTCAAAAGCGGAGGCATTGTCTAAAGGCTGAAATAGTGCACTCCATTTCCTGTCTATGAGGGGAAAAAAAAACAGCTAACAAAATGATGGTTTCTTGAAAGCAAGTACTGCTCCAAATGAAGTTATTCTTAGACATTTAAAAAAGAAAATGGTCAATATTAAAAAAAAAAAAAAAAAAAAAGAAGTAGGACTTCTTGGTTTGCATTGCGGTGCTTAAGGAAATGTCTGTGTACGATGGTTTGTTTTGTTCTGTGGAGCTGTGAAGTGAAAGATTCAATGGATGGTACCATTCCTGTTTCAGATCACAGCCAATATTGACCCGGTGGGGAGAATTCAGATGCGCACCAGGAGAACGCTCCGGGGACACCTGGCCAAAATTTATGCAATGCACTGGGGGACTGATTCCAGGTGGGTTCACTGTGCTGTGGGAAGTTGGGTGCATCCAACTGTTATTTTCCTGTTCTGCCACAAGGATCCACTCGTTCAAAAAGAGTGTAGGCAGCCGAGAGAACTTGGAACTACTCAGTGTAACTTCTTTTCTTCCTGCTATGTGTGGTTTTGTCATCAGAATCTAAATTTATTTTTAAAATGGGGTTTGGTCTGTTTGGCAAAAGTGCATTGTGACAACTGTAAGATAGAAGCTGGGTTTAAAAAAAAAAAAAAAAGCAAAAAAAAAAAAAACAATAAAACACCACCAAGACAACAAAGCACTTCAGTGAGTGCATTGTGTTTGGCCAGAGGAAGAGTCATGGCACAAATCTGAGTACCTTGTTCAACTATTTTCTCTGAAATTATTTGTAAAAGGAAAAGACTGAGGAGAGGTGCTTTATGGCAGTGTTCCAATATACCTTTGAGCATACTAAAAGTACGTAAAAGAGCTCTGAGCAGTTAACTAATGCCTTATGTGTCTAACAATTTCTAAGTGGAAAGTGTGGATTTAAACTTAAAAAAAAAAAAAAAAAAAATTCTTCCTAAAGTTCTCCTTTCCATGAGCGACATCTTTGCTCTGTTTTTTTCCCCATTGTATTTCAGTGCTGACATCCATTCAGTTTTTTGGGACTTAGAACTGTAATTTCTGTTCTAAAAACAGGAAAACAGAAAACAAGTAGACGGTGCAGATTGTCACTCATTGAATCTGAAGCCTATGTACAGAACACAAACTCACTGATTCCACACAAGTTTTCTGCCTCAGTTTTCAAGCTTGTTACCTATCTAGAGATTTTCTGAATTATGAATGTGTGGACACGTTGATCATCTACTACATATTTCCATAATATTTCACATTCAAAATGGATGATTCCAAAATAATTTCTTCAGTGCTGGTAGCTTGAATTGAGTAATGACATGCTGCACTTAAATGGTACCTTAGTTTTGACAGTATAGGCAATTCTATTGGAATACATTCCTTCTTGTCTTCCTTCAATGGCTGAATTTACCACTTGTTTCCTTTTCAGGCTTCTAGTTAGTGCCTCCCAGGATGGCAAACTTATAATTTGGGACAGCTATACTACAAACAAGGTAAGGTTAACTGTTAAGTTGATAATTAATGCAAAGGAGAGAAGTACTCTCTGTCAACCAAAGCAATGTGGACATAAGCCTAAATCTTGATTTCTCCAGTAAGAAATGTAGCATTGTCTTAAGTGTTTTGTGTGTGAAAACGTGCACTGCAAACAGATGAAGACAAAGAGGAAGTTAGTTAAATATTAAGTCTTTGTTTGCTGTGGGCTTCAAAGTAGGGTTTAAGTGGCTCTGAGAGTAACAATTTCCTCGCTAGTTCATTCATAACATAGCATCTAAGCCTGGAATTGGCAGTTCTGCTGACCTGTAAGTGGAAGTCGATGTTTTCCTGAACCTACTGCAAACTATTAGTAATCAGAGCACTGAAATAATTTGATTTTTTCTCAAAATTGCTGATTAAGCTGAATTCAGGAAAGGCAAACCTGAGGTTTTAATTCCGTGTTTACTTGATCTGGCAAGCTATGTATTTTCTTGTCCTTTTGATGAAAAGATGTGCTGCTAGAAAGGGGGAGAGATGAAAACCTGCTGATGCTGAATTATTGAGTTGTTCTGCAGATGAAGTGCTGAATGCATTTGTTTCAGGTGCATGCTATTCCCCTGCGTTCGTCTTGGGTCATGACTTGTGCATATGCGCCTTCTGGAAACTACGTGGCTTGTGGTGGTCTCGATAACATCTGTTCCATTTATAACTTGAAAACTCGTGAAGGGAATGTACGTGTCAGCCGTGAGCTAGCTGGGCATACAGGTGAGTACGTAGCCAGAGGGCCTGAGTTAGGGAGGCACACAGTGAAATCTTTTTTTTTTAACATATAGCATTTAGTTTTGTTGGAAGGTCATCTTAACTGCCTGCTGTAGGGTGACAATTAATTGTTTCAACTCTTTTCTGCATGAATCCCTCTACTATGTTTTGTTCTGTTTGGTTTTTTTGTAATTTAGGAGCTAAATAATGGTAAATAAAGCTGCTCCGTAATTTTCCCTCTTGCTTCTAGCTTCCCCTAGCTTCAGTAAGGTAGTCCCAAAGCAGAATCTATCCTGGTTTGGTTAAGACACTTCACTAAATTTCTTCTGTGTTTAGATCAGTTTGCTGTGATACTGATGTATCCTTATGCTATTGTAATGGTTTAATTAGACACGGTCAGTAAAGAGCCAGAATATTTTTGTCTAAATTTTCAGAGGTTTCTCTATAAAAATTCTGTTGTAGTTTAGGCTTCTGTAGTAGTTCTTCCTGCATCTTCCAAGAGGAGGAGGAAGTGTGTAAGTCAGTATGCAGCGTGCAGAGTGATCTCTGATTTTATTCTTTGGCTTTGTGTGTTGCTTCCAGGATACTTGTCATGCTGTCGTTTCTTGGATGATAATCAAATTGTTACCAGCTCTGGTGACACCACTTGGTAAGCAGTAAAACTCTGACATGATTGTTAGTAATGACTTCTTAGGCTTCAAGTCTGTTGAAATAAACTTCTTCATAAAGGTGGTAGTCATCCAGAATTTTGAACAAGGTTGGTAATTGCTTGTAAGTCACATTTTTGCTAGTAATGGAAGACTTGAGCTTTCAAGGCTTTAACCTTTGGCTGTTCAGTTAAGCATGTGTTCTCAATTGACCTAATTGTTTGTGATAAAATGATATGTAGACTTTTTTTTGTATAATTTGCCTTTCAGAAATAAGTGACTTTTCTCAAAACACTTTAGTATTCAGTATTAATTACAGTTTTCTTTACAAAGTCATATTTAGATGTTTTTAATACGAAAAGCTCCTAGAAAATATTCTACACTGACAGCAGGCACAGCTTTTTTCCTTGAGGTGGATGTGGGTGTATGTCTTAATAAAAACTGGCTTTGGAATGAGAGAAGGCCTCAATCTTCTTTTCATTAGTTTTTGTATTATATCTGCTGCTTAAAATCAATACAGATCTCCCAGGCAGCAGTTCTTACAGCAAAGGTTGTCTAATAAATAGTTCTCCTACACAGTGTCAGTCTCTTTGAAGACCCATTTGTTTGTCCACTGATTCTGAGTAACTAATGAATGTAGACATTTTGTTTTTATATCAAAGTGTTCCTAAATGTAATTTATAAGAAAAAAAAGGATCTCTTAAAACAAGGCTCATACGAGACAATGTAGCTGTTCTCAGGAGTTATCATAATTCCTTGACAGTTGTTTGGATAATGCTTTGTCCACCTGGCATCAGCCAAGCTATGAGAAGAATGACAAAGTGCAGTGACCTTCTGTTTGCGTAGTACAGATCTGCTGCTGAGGGATCTGCTTTATTGGGAAGTTAAAAGTGAAGGGATGATAGTGCTATTTCATCATTTTATACTCCTTGATTGTCAGAGTAGCAGTGATTTTGCTGTGTTGGGAAAGCAATGCAATTTTAAAATGTTAGACATAATTTACAAAGTCACACATCCTCAGTGAGTTTTTAAGAGTGGGAAAAGCTGACTTGAATTTTGCTGTCATTTACCACTGCTGCTTTATGTGTTGGACAATAAGAAGGGCACAGAAGACAGGACTGTAAATAGGTTTTTAATTGTACCTTTTGATTATTCTTTCAAGCGCTCTCTGGGACATAGAAACTGGTCAGCAGACAACTACCTTTACTGGGCACACTGGAGATGTCATGAGTTTGTCTCTGGCTCCTGATGCTCGGTGTTTTGTTTCCGGTGCCTGCGATGCCTCTGCCAAACTGTGGGATGTTAGAGAAGGAATGTGTCGGCAAACCTTCACTGGCCATGAGTCGGACATCAACGCCATCTGTGTGAGTGTCAGCGCGAGCAAGGACAGGGGATTTCAGTTTGTTTGGTTATGTTGGTCTCAGCTTTTAAGCGTGCACTGTATGCTGTAATATTATGGAATGCTTTCTCTTAATGTTTTCTGCATCAAGTCCTGCTTGGGAGCAAGGGTGAACTTCTATTCCAGATGTACAGCTTTTGGATACTCCTGAGACAATGGGCTTTATGCCTGGAATGCCAGATGAAAAACATTTTGTATGTTTGGAACTTTTCTGACTTCACAGCATAACGTATTTTGCAGCTTTTGAGTAACTTGCCCGTTTTATCAGCCACTCTTTATATTAATTTGCTTCTTTTTTCTTTTTTCCCCATTCTTTTCTGCCCTCTGCTGAAGTTCTTCCCCAATGGCAATGCGTTTGCCACAGGCTCGGATGATGCTACATGCAGGCTTTTTGATCTTCGGGCTGATCAGGAACTTATGGTTTATTCACATGATAACATCATCTGTGGCATCACCTCTGTAGCATTTTCCAAGAGCGGTCGTCTCCTCCTAGCTGGTTATGATGACTTCAACTGCAATGTTTGGGATACGCTGAAAGCTGATAGAGCAGGTAAACATATTTTTAAATATGAAAAGCAGAGTTTTGGGGATTGGAGCTGTCTTTTTAGACATAGAAATTGTTTTGCTTGTGATCTGTAGAAAGCAATGCAACATACTGTCCACCTCCTCTGTGGAGGGCTTACAGTTGCCTGACATCAGTATTGGCACAGTAGCTTATAGAAATACTGCAAGCTGGAAGTTGACAGCGTTTGACAGTCTGTCTGATGTTTCATATTTCACTGAACAGTGGCATTGATTTTTATGATATTATAATTAAGCAGCAATTTCTGGTCACTGATTTGTAAAGGAATCATTCTAAAAAGTTTTTCTTTAAAAATCCACTGCTTAGTTATTATGTGTAAACTTTTAAAGTTGTTTTTAAACTATTAATGGAAAATAGCCCTCAGCACGTGCTGATAAAAGGATCATGAGAGATGTTCCCACGTCAGTCACTGTAACTGCTTTGTTAGAGATTCTGCTGCTCATTACTGTGGCTGTTAAGGTGAAAGAATGATCTTGCATGAAATTTATTTGAAGCAGAGACTTCAGAAGCAAACAGGAAACAAAACGATTTTGCAGATTACCTTTTGAGAAAGTAAATATGATTTCTTTCTATACAAAAGTTAAGTCAATTTAACTGGAGTTCTTTAAGAACAAGGCTTCTCTTAGGGGGGAAAAAAAGGAGGAAAAAGTATGAGTTACGCCACAAATATTTGATGCTTTGTCCTCATCCCCTGTTCTGCAATGACCTACTCTGCTATTGAGTATGGTGTTCCTAAGATGTCTAGGTCCGTTTTAAAAGCAAACAGGAAACACCAGCCAAGCAGAATTCCTCTGCACGTGGAGCTGAAGGATTAGCTGCAGGTACTTGGTGCGAATTGTTGCTTTGAGAGGAGGATGTACTAAAGATCTAAACAAATACATGATTCTGGACTATGCCCAAGTAATTTTTGTTGGATTTCTTGATTTCTCTCTGTCAGCTTTGTTTTATCACACAGATTTCAGTTTTTTCTTCTAGAATTCATGGTAGTTTTTTGTTAAATAGAAAATACAGTGCATGTGCTCATGGCATGTTTGCTGAACTTAAACTGCTTTAAGTTTACTGCTTGTTGAAGTGATCTGAGCAGAACTTCTACTTCTGTACTGCCTGATATTGTCAGGAATATCTTAGCTCAGTGCAGTGGGCTGAGTAGAGATTGAGCATAAATAGTTGTTCCGTTAAGTTAAATGTAACAGAGAAGAATGTTGGCTTCTGTATCTTTGCTATTTAGTGTCCCAGTTATTTTTTTAATAGTACTATAATTGATATTCAGATCTCCGTATTGGCAAAAGCTATGTAGGTGTTGAAGTCTTGTAAGTGCTTGTAAACATCGCCAGTTAAAGATAGATGGAGAACATTTCAGTTTTCAGAACATATTTCAGCTTCTTTTTTGTGGGTTAAAATTCTGTAAAATCAAATGGATGTTTATCACTGTGGAGAGGAAATGCTAGCAGCGATGGTTGCACTTATTACTATGACACTGCTGACAGGATTCTCAAAGCAGTGAAATCACAACTTGAATCAGTAAGGTCATGACTTGAGGAATATACAAGTAGAATTTTGGAGCCAAGCATTTTCTGCATTACTTCCTTGTGAACCCACACAAGTTTGTGCTTCAGAAAGCAAAAGCATTCAAAAATCGAAACCATACGTGTTGAGAATTCTTGAAGGAAGAGACTGAGTAATTGTGGTGTGGCAGCCTCACTGTTACTGAGCAGAAATAAGGAAGCATCAGAGCAGTGTGACAGGTTTGTTGCGTATTCTTATTTCCAGGTGTCCTTGCTGGTCATGATAACCGTGTCAGTTGCTTAGGTGTGACTGATGATGGTATGGCAGTGGCAACAGGATCATGGGACAGCTTCCTCAAGATCTGGAACTGAAGTAAGTAGGCATCAAACTAATTAACTCTGTCTTTATGTGGTACTCAGTGCTTTTTCACGGGTCCAAACAGTACTCTTCTACTGATGCTGCAAGCATATAATTCAAGTTAGGAAAGCCACTGGGGGGAAAAACAGTTTCTTGTGGGTTTTCTTGTTTGTGTGTTTTTAGAAGGCTGTTTCTTTAATGTATGCAGTAATGTTTCTGTGGTAAACTGCTCTTACTTTTCTGGGAGGGATGACTGGTATGGTCTTTAGAGTCTGGGTTGGCAAATAAATGGCAATCTTAAAACCAGTGAGATAATGGCTGAATGCATCAGTGGGTAGTGAGAACGAAACTTGAAACTTGACTACAATTAATCTAAGTGCAGCTCCTAATCCATCTTTCTGTGTGTTAGAAGAGTGGCGGACTCCGTGACTGGAAGAAGTTTCCAACGATTGAAAATTAAAAATGATAGCATATTCAATCCAACTATACTAACTTGGACCCCCCATCCTCCCCAACTTCAAAGGGCAAGATCTTTTCCGTCTCCTGTTGCTGAAATTGAAGAGCACAATTACCTTTCCAAGAAGAATTTCTGTGTTGTAAGCAAAATGAAATAGTGCATTCCTTTTGGGACCATTTCTTTTTTTTTTTTGTCTTGAGAATTTAAAAATCAAACACTATCATAAAAGCATGACCAGAAAATAAACTTGAGCATAATTGTGAAACAGTTAGCTTTCACTGTAGTTTCCAAGTTGAAGTTAAGGACTTTATCTCACACACTTGCAAATTTTAAAGTCATGTTTGTAGCGGGATTTTTTTCAAGTTTCCTTTTTAAATACATTTGTTTATGTATTTAATTGAGCAAAACAAGGGAGTCCTAGCCCAGAGCATCTGGGGGTTGTTAACGATGTAAATTTAGTCCCTACTTTTTTTATTTTATTTTCTAGTATCACAGATAATTGTTGCACAAACCTTGGCATATATAGGATAACGTTAAGCAGTAAGGTAACCAAGCACATGCTGTTCAAGGTAATGAATGCTTGTTTAAAGAATCCTTTCACGTTTTATGGATAACAAATGCAATCCTTGGTCCCTCCTACCCCCTCTTTTCACCACACTGATTTTTTTTTTTTAATCTGTTTTGGTTTTGTCCACTTGAAAGGGCAGTTTATATATCCTAACACTATCCTGTAGTCTCAACAACCAGGAATCTCTGTTTTCAAAAGAGACCTATCCTACACTTGGGTATTGAGTCAATTCTTTGTGTATGAAATGATGTACAAATCAATGTTTTGAAAATAATGATCTTGAACTTTCTAAGTTAAACAAAAAAAAAACCTTTTTTGATTGTTTGCCATATTGGGTGGGTTTACTCTTAGAATCGCATGCTGTAGAAATGCTAAAAAGTGCATATTGGACTAAGTCCTTAGATGTTTTTTTCTTTGAAAAAATAACCTGTTTAAAAACTGTAACCATTGTTGCTGTATTCATTTATTGTTGCTACTCTGTGCATAAATCTATGAAGAACTCAAGTAAAAAGCTATGCACGTTTTGGAGTAGCATGGTAAGTCACTTTTTTTTTAAAAAAACAAAAAGAAAAGAGAAACAGCCTGTTCAAACAATCGCTGTCAAAGATTTTGGGGTGTGGGAGGAGGGAACCTAAACCATCTTCTTTATAAAATCAGTTCCTCACAGCCAGTTCCTCTTGTAGGATGAGTCCTTTGCATCTGATTAGAATCATTTTTGTAACAAGCAGGTTTTCCTGGCTTTCTTTTCAAATAAAATGTTAAAAGCAGCAGTGTTTGGACAGCGGATTGTTCTGTTAAACTTTCCTATCTTCTCACTGTATCCAGAAATGCTCCTTCCTAGCAGCAGTAGTAGCTTTTCTCCATTTTGTTTTTTCTGCAACATTCTGTACAAAAATGTGCTGTAATTGTGCGTTAGGCCTGGATTTGGCATAAAAGATGAATTCCTTCTTTCTCTCTTTCATGAAACTACTCTGTAGAGCTTTTTCCACACCCTGTATCCCTCTTCACCTTTTGTATTTAATTTTAAAGTCAGTGTACTTCAAGAAAGCTGGATGCAAGATAGATACTATATTAAAATGTAATGTTATTTAAGATGTAATAAAGCAGTTTGACATGAGTTTTGACTGATCTGTTTTGCAGCTTATTGTTCTACGTACCAAACTGCTTCTGGCAGAAGAACTTGAGTTATGGAATATAATCTGAGAGGTCAAAACATGTCTTTAATTGCTCGGTATTTTAATTAGGTAATGTATGTGCTGTGTTTGAAAGGTCTAAATTGTATACATGTGAAAAAGATGCAGGACTCGGTGTTTTTGGTGTTTTTAGTGCTAAAAACAGTTGCAAGATGAACTAAAACCTCCGTGTTTTTGGTTAACAGATGGTATCTAAAAGTTGCCAGCAATATTTGAAAATATATATGTGAACGTGATACATGGCAATGCAGAATTTACTGATACAGTATGTGTATGGAGTTCAGTGGCTACAGGCATTTTTCTTCCTCCATTCTTAATTATTTAGGATGGTCTTATTGCTAGGCCTTCTCAAGAGCTTAATTAAAACAGTTGGCACTCCCTTAGCTCAGATTCCAAAGAAAAACAGCTGATGTGATTTGCATTGGTATACATCACAAAAATGTTCTGTGGAATATATATTGAATGTAATGCCTGAAGGAGGAAATCAGAGAGCAGAATGGTTAGTAACTTCTTAAACTTTTGTGCCCTTTGATAGGAAAAGAATTGAGTGGAACATCTTATGTTACTGCCATGTGAGGATCTGGCCAGATAAGCTGTATTGTCAGTGTTAGCTGTCCTTACTGTAGGTATTGAGAAGGGTAAGTAGTTGTCATTTTAATGCTCAGTAAGAATAAAGTCTGGACAAAACAGCACCGTATCTAGAAAACTCTTTTTCTGTACCCACAGAAGTAAAGTTCTGCAGCAACTCTTTAGAGATGCTGAAATGCAGTTGGTTTAGCAACTTGATATTGGTCCACTTAAGACCCCCCCCTTTTTTTTTTTTTTTCTTTTTTTTTTTTGTGGGTAAAATTTCTTTTGATAATCTGACTCAAATTAGAACAGATTTTCATTCATTTCACACCAACGAAGACAAATTCCAATGTGAAGTCCTGATTTCATTCCAAACATGGATATTCACAGCCCTGATAGAGAAGTATTAGAGTTTAAGTATGGAAGAAATGCTGGTGGCTTTACTTAACTACAAGTCGTAACTATGAGCTTTGGGTTTTGGGACTGTATAACACTGGTAAGTTGCTTATGGCTGGAAATGCTTAAATGTTACAATTCAAAGAGTCTCTTCCAACTTCAGATGGTATAGCTGGCTTTCCACTCACATGGAATATTCTTGTTACAATTGATGTTTTGTATGTGAGTTTGTCTAGTCTGTAATAAAATCAGTGCAGATGTTACGGTATTACTTTGCTTAATCTCCATCCATACACTAAATTACTGTTTATTACCTGCTTGGTAATGCCTTTGCTTGGCAGTAAGATATCGAGGTAGCAATCCTGTGTCAGGAGGCTGATGTCATGTGATTGATTTGAAATGCTGGCAGGTGAAGATTTCTTTATTACAGGCAATGCATCTGTTAAACACAAAGCTTTACACTGTATTGCTTAGATGTCTTTTTCTGTGCTTAGTAATTCAGAGAGCTGTAACTCAAGAGAAAAGATTTTAATTTAAAAATCATCCTGGGATATGGTTCCAAAAGAGTAGCATCACGCTGCTGCTGGCACATTCCTAGAGCAAGGTTTTATAAGTTGAGGATTGTGTTTGAAAATGCTTCATCTCTGCCTGGCCTCAGTGACAGCTTCTGTAGTTCCTTATTCACTGTGGGCTCTGGAGCCCACACAAGGGGATGAATAAAATATGTAAGAAACACAAAGGGATGTGGAATGGTGGCTTTGCAGTGAAATAGAGAGTAAAACTAACAAGGTGTGAGAAGCATGTTAGGTGACAAAGGTAGCAGGACCAATGAATGAGTATTTGGGTAATGAATAGATGCAGAGAAAAGTCACAGTTGTCTGGCCATGGCTTGGAAAGAATGATGCAGTAGAAATGGGCATCCATGGAACTGTGTACCTCAGGCAGCTGAGGGCAAGAAGTCAAATGGAGGAAGAGATGTCAGGTTTTGCAGTCTCAGTAGCTGGAGTTCAGAATGCTGTGTTCCCAGTGGGCCTTTAATTTGTCAGTGAATTGATGCATTTTGAAAGATCTGAGGAACTGTTGCTTGTAGATTGGAGTTGTACAGTTGAAGTGTTGACCATTGTGAAGTGCTTTGGAGTGCATGTTTAAAATCAGCTGTGAATCACTCTTAAAATTACTGATTGAATCATGCTCTGTAAGAGCTAAAGATAGATTGATCTGGTTTCTGGGAAGTGACAGAGTAAATAAAGAATAACAAAACTTGTCACCCTTGCTGAGTTGTGTAACTAGGTCTGAAAGAAATCAGGATTGTGTATGGTATCTCAGTTAATGCTGTTTTTAGGGTAGGTGCAGTCCTGAATTCAGATATGGGTTGAAGGGACTACAAAAATGAAGTAATGAACAAGTCTGAACAGCAGTAAGTAATTCTCAGGTAGCAATGCTCTGTTTTTCTCCCCTTTCTATAGTCTTCAGTAAGGTTGCTTTTGCTTTAGATGTCAAACTAGTCATTGGATCTGAACTACAGTGGTCATTTTGTGTAAGTATTGTAATCCAAGGTGTAATAATAATCCTGAAGTGTGATAGGTTGAATTTTTCTGCTTCAGACCTGTGAGAGAAAGGGAGGAAGAAGAGCTGGAGGAAGTTTAGAAAGATGATATCAGTTGCATTGTTCTAGAGCTGGGATGCTTGGCCTGTTCCCACGTCACTCCTGCTCTGAAAAGTGCTGCCCCGTGGAAGTTTGCTATATGTTTGATGATGGACAAACTTGCATCCAAATGACAGCTGCTTGCATGCTGTCAGATTGGCTCTTTTCATTTTTATCTTCATAGGTGCTTTGTTCTTTCTGTGTGAAAAGTTCATTTGGTAGAGGTAGAGAAATTAAAATTGTCTGATGTTAATTCAGGCAGGGTCTACTAGCGAGCTTTGGTTTCAACTGCGATTTCAGAAATAATGGATGGAGATTATGACGAGCCTCAGTAATTTTCTGCTTCCCCCCTGCCTCCCCCGTGTACTCCTTAGCACCTGCTTAACATTTTTGACATCCCTTGTCACAGATCTACTCCCAAGTGCTTGTTCTTTTCAGCTTTCCTCCTCTGCTTTTAGGTAGGTTTTGGGATCTGGAGTTTCTAATGAAGAAATAGTGATTGACAAGGTATTTTTGCTGAGGTGGGGCTAAGATGATGTCCATTTCTAGCAGCATAATGAAGCATCTTTCTGCTGTAAAAGAAAACTGGGAAGTGTGTTGTTTGTATATCAGATGGAACTCTCCTAAGTTCCAAGTCCTTGTTTAAGGGGGGGAAAAAACCACAGAACTACAGAACTGTAATATTTGACTTTTGTTTCTCTTTGCAAAATAAGGATTCTGTGTTGAGTGAAGAGCAAGTAGGCAGCAGCAAATCCTTTTCTATACTGGTTGGTACTTGAAGTGAGTCATACAGAGATAATATGTAACTACATATATTTATCTAAACTTTCACTGTCTTTGACTGTAGCTCCTTATCTTTTTTTAGTGATGTACTTCCTGTGCTACTGTAAAGAAAATGGAGACAAGGACCAACAGGAATAATCATGCTTGATATCTGACTCCCTGAAGCTGGTGCTTTTGCTTTTTGCCAATGAATAATCCAGTGAGAAGAACCAGACAGGATTTAGAGTGAGTGGTAGGCACTATATGACATATAAAGCTTAAGTAATCTATAAGTGAAAGTTTTAGTGCTATTTTTTCTTCATACGTTGAAAATGCTGAAAACCCTGATAGCATCTAGAAAACATAGAAGTGGCGTAGATAGTTTACCTCTGCACACAGGATTGTACTTCTTAGGTAATATACCAATACACTTTTCATTTTTATATACCTTCTGAAAGCTAGCAGAAATGTTTCTAAGAGGTTCTAAAGTTTTACCAGTCACAAACAAGTAGTCTTACACAGTGATAAAATCGTCGCTGCTCTTAGGCATTAAGAGTTCTTTAGCTGTGGACCCTTCTCTGTGAAAGTGCAAATCTTGTTGATGCACTTACCTGTTTTGATGGTGTCTTCAAGGTCTAGACATTCTGCTTCTCTACCTGTAATGAGAGGTAGTGTAGTTTGCCTGGTTATTTTAAATATGATCTGTAGCTGGGGCTATCAGTCTGCACTCAGATCATGTAGGGAAAGCTTGGAAATGAAAAGCCTCAAACGGTATCTTTCATCTCACTTTCTTCAGAAGGAAGAAAGACAGATGAAGTTCACCTGCTGCCAACATGAGACTAAAAAGTTCATGGCATTTGCAGGTGCTCAAGGCCATCCATTTTCCCCAGCCATTGAAAATTTTCTGGTTTGTATTTTGTGTTTAAGCATTAACTGTTTCACATTTGTTTCTTGTATGTGAGTGGAGAAATCATCAGGTTAGTCTGTGAGTCCCACTGAGATGCCAGTTCCACTCTCCCTCTTGCCATTCCAACTGTTCTGCAGTGCATAGGAACTGTGTAACCATTAAATAGCTGCTGTTCTTTGTCTAGTGGGGGTCTGAGCTCTTGAATAAATAATAAGTATGAAAGGAGTGACAGCTCAGGGAGTGATGGGCACCAGTTTGCACTAATGAGAGATCTGGGAGCTTTTCCAAGAATGACTGCATTATTTAATTGAATAATTCTATATTCCATCTACTGCTAGCATCAGATGTGTAGTTAACCCATTCTGAACAGCTTTACGGTACTTGTCCCAGATTCATGCTGTGAAGTAACATCAAAGAATTGTCTGAAGTATGTGAGGATGCTGAATTATAAAGCAGAGCCAAAGAGCTGAGAAAATGGTGAGGAACTCAGATGGTAGCCCTGTTTTCCTTGGTGGTGTTTGAGAGACTTTTAATACTTTATAGCATGGAAATTCAGCTCTGTGGTGGAAGACAAGCCCATAAAGCAGTTGTCCAGGCTTCCTGAAAGGTTATGTAACTTGGCAGCTGCATTGCATCTGAAAGTTGCTTAGATCTTTCCTTCCTTCCCCCTTCCATGTCACAAAGCCAGCAGCTTTCATTACTCTCCTGCTATTTAGGATCCATTGGTGAAATATTCTGCAAGCGATTCTAGTTTGTACCTCTCTGTTTTCAGAAAGATTATCTTAACTGCAGCAGATTGAAATAAAAAGATTTGTGATCCTGCTGGAAAGCATGTGCATTAAGAACTAATTCATGGTAGTGCCATGCATTATTTAGGGGCTTTGCTTGCATGAGTGATCAAATTCAGACTCTTCAGCTGCTGGAAATTGAGGATTATGCTGTATGTAAACCTCAAATACTGCTTTTCCTAGGCTTGTATGACATCTGACTTCTGATCAGATAGTCATAACTGTATAATTAACTACTAGGTTAATTATTTCCAAGCAGTTCGATTTTTGGTCACTTATATTGAAATTTTGGTTTCAATATGATGTTTGAATGTGCACAAATTTTCTGATTTATTTTATGAAAGGGAGTGAATGTCAGATAAAAGGGAATTAGACTCTCAATCAAAGAGACTTAGGGGAGGGGTTTTTTAGCTATGAAGTTCACATTGTATTGCTTTGACAGGCAGAATCCAGTAAAACTATATCTTGATTCCCTTTGTAGCTTCACAAAAAAAAAAATATTATTATTTAATATCACGTAACTGGTTGTTAGCAGAATGTTAGCTTGAAATGTGGGGAAAAAATCACAGGTTGGACGTGAAGATCAGGAGGCTTATTCCACAAATCACTCCAGTGAACACAGACTGGGGAACAGTCTGGCCAACTGGTGGATTTCCTTCCACATCATCTTCTGCAAGATATCTTCCTACCGTGAGCGTGAAAGCCATCCTCACTAAACCCATGGTGTCGTCTAGGATGGTCTAGCAACAGAATGAAATAGGCTTTGTGTAAATCTGATGTCTGCTGGTTCAGAGTATCAAACCTCAGTTTATAGTGCCATCTGGTGCTAATGTCTGGCTTAGCCTGGGGACTTGTCTCACCATCCATAATGCTTTGCGAGAGAAAGGCGCTCAAGGTCAGGATGTGGCCCAAGGAATCAGAACGGCAGCTGCTGTTCCGCGCTGTGGAGGCTGCTGTGCTGTGCATGGGGCAGCTTGGGATGATTTGAAATACTGCAATGTGGTCATACTCGTGGCATTGCCTCGTGGGAACGTGCGTGCCTTTGCTTTGCAGTGAGGTAAATTCATGAAATATTTTTATGCCCTACCCAAGGTGTGATGAGCAACCTGGGAACACGTGTAATACAGCATTGAGGAACACGCAGGTCTGCCCCAGGAAATGCACCCCCCTGCATGCTTTTAGAGAGCCCTGTGTTTTGCAGCGATGTGGGAATACATGATCCCTGCTACCATCAGATAATGCTGTTACAGACAGCACTGTCTTGTAGAACCTAGAATACAAAGTGCTAGTCCTTGCACAGGTGTATAATGAGATGATACCATTTATTCTGTGCTGTCCATCTCTACAGCCAACATGTAACAGTACAGCAAAGCCGACCTTCTGCATGTTCTGAACTGGACTGACCTAAAATAAACCCCAGGAAACTGGGGAAAAACACCCAGAAAACTCACTCACTCTGTCTGAGTACCACTCTGCTGTCTCAGAGGTTGTGTAAGCAGGGTTACTGAGTTTAATAATTCACCTTTTGAACTTGAATCTTGAGATTTTTGAGCTTAATTTGTATGTTAGAGACCTTTGCTCCATCTCGTAAACACTAGGAGGCACTGCTTGTTCAGTGTTTTAACTACAAGAGTGAGCAGTTTTTACTGCGTCTTCCTTTCTGGTTACTGGGATTTAGTATTCACTGCTCCCTGCACACCTGTTTGTTTTGTTTTTAAATATGGGGTATTTTGTAGATACATTTTCCTTTTGTGCGAGGGGAAAAGGCGGCTTTCACCTCTCTGTGCCTTTCTGAGAAGCAGAATAAAGGTTTTGAATGGGAAGGTTTTCAAATGCATCTGTTATCTGTGCATCTGCAAAATAGAAGGGAATTGAATACATGAAAAGAATGTTAATAATGCTGGGGTGTCGAGAATTCTAATGCAAATGATCCAGCAGTTGGCAGAGGCTAGCCTGCTTTCATTTCTGTTTTGGACAGAAGGATGCATTGTAAGGCTTCTATCCAGAATTAATCCCCACCTTATACTGAAGCTTTTGAATACCAAACTTTTTTCACCTGCGTCTGTGTTGCACCAGTTGTATCAACTGTTCTTGGGGGTGAGGGGTAAATCACAGCAATACCAGGGCTCTAGATAGATTTCTTGTGCTATTAGGTGGACAGCAAAACCTAGAGCTTAAGGGAACAAGGAAAAGTGATTACAAGAAAAAAAGAGGACAAGTTACCATTTAACTCAAGGGACTTCCTTTTTTATTTCTCCTTTAAACTGTGTGTAGTACAGGAATGCCTTCTGTAAGTGGTCTGATAAGCCAGCCGCTACAAAGCAGTGCTCACTTCAAAAGACTTGAGAGTCATGTGTAGTAAAAAGATATCCATACCTTGGGTGATGATGGACCTAAGAAAACCATTTGTTTTAATTCGTAAAGAATTAATGAGCATCAGCTGTAATGCAGTAAGGAATGCCCATGTTTGCCGTGCATTGTATGAATGCTAAGTACTTTAGTTAGTGTGTGTTCAGATTTTGTTGTAGCAACCTAACCATAACAATCTTTCAGTTACCTTCTCTTTTGAAAAAACAGCACATAGCATCTCTTGTATGTATAGTACCTAGACAAGAAAAAATTGCAGTGTAATGCTTTCACTTGGTGACCTTTGGTAGTGACAAGAAAAGGGTTTGGCCATTTTGCTTTGTGTCTTGCCTTTGCGCCTTGCATAATGGTCTCCATATGTCAGTGTGACTGGTAATCCGTGACAACAAAATGGAACTGAATGTAGAGGAATCATCTTACTCTATTTCTTTCCTTCTGCTTGTGACTCTTCTCAAAGGTTGGGCAGCTACACAAGCTTCAAATGAACTTCTTCCATTATTGCCATACCGTGTTTATCTTATTTGTTTGACTTGGATAGTTCCTGACAAGTAAAGGACTCAGAACAAACAGCACCACCCCACTTTCAAGAGTGAACTGGTAGATGAAATTGAACTTCTAATCTTTCAGTTTGCTTTAGTGATGGGCTCTGTTAAGTGGGTAGCTTAGGTAATACAAACAAGTCAGTTTCCTTGAAATACTGCAGTTACTGAGGTAGGATTTCTCTCCTGTGTTCTTATTACAAATGTTGCAGGCACTGGTGGTTTGCATTCAAGGAGGAATGTTGCTTAGATGTCACCACTCAGGGTGAAAGTATCTAATGGAAAACCAGAGGAATTTTTCCCTAGAGTTCCCATTAGTTTTCCAGTTGGAATTGCAGAATTAATTTTATCAAGTGTGAAAATCTAGTTCAGCAAAGGTTTAAGTGATGTTTGACTTGGGAAGGATCTTGTAGGACAGGTGGTGGCCTGGTCTGCCCATCTAACAGTGGCTGGGCCTGGAATTTGACAACTAGCACTGCAGCAGCTTTTGTGCCTTTCCCAGATCTGTGAACGGTAAAATGTGGTGTAATAAATAGATCTCTTTTTTTTTAATTAAATGTTTGTATTAGAGGAACAACATCTTGGTAACACACCAGTTCTACATGGACTGAATGCTTCTCAGGCACGTGCAGAGAGAGTTCCTGTATCAGTGAGATTACAGTCTTGAGGAGATTGAAAAAGAAGGAAGTAGTTCTGTTTACTCTGAAGGCGGAAAAACAGACACTGAGTCACACAGGGACAGACAGAAGCACCTCCCAAAACCCCAGGTTGTAATCCAAGCCTTTCTCTGTAGTTCTTGTTCCTTTATATCTTGTGTGATAGGAGGTAAGTCCTGGGTGTCTGTTTTCATCTAGAGCAAGATTGAATTGCATGATTGTTTACATTGTTTTATTTTCATATGGAGAACAATATGGAGGTGGAAGAATCTTTGCTTGGGGTAGTTCTTAATGGTGATGAATACAAAATCAAGGACTTTGCATCAGTTTTCTCAGGACTGATGACTTCCAGCCCAGGTATAATTCAGATGGCACGTAGAATTCAAGCCAAATCATTGCTTATTAAGATGGGACAGTTGTCTTCACTGATCAGACTAAGTAAAAAGCTTCCAGTTTCGGATGTTGCTCAACACTGTGCCAGCTCAGTGCTGGTAGGAAATTTCAGGGGCAGTCCAAAGAGGTGGGTTAAATCAACCCACTGTGAACATGTGTCTCCACAGAGGAGATGCTTTTAGCTACAAACTCATCCCAGTCAGTTTGTCACATGGTTAGCAGGCCATCCAAAATGCATTCACATAACTTTTGTTCTGCCATCGAATTTCTCCTTAAACTTCCTTAAGAACATTTTCTACTGAATAATGCTTTAGAAAGAAAAAAAAAAAAAAAAAAAGGCTTAAATGTCTTCAAAAGCTTTAAGAAATCAGTAATCTCTATTAACTGGAGCCAGTGTACTTAGAACAAACATGTATGTCTTTTTGTTTTTCTAGTTAACTTCTGTATACAGCAACAGTGCTGAAATGTTGACCTTTCACAACTCAGAGTTTGCATGTTTCCCTGTTGCCATGCTCTTTACATGTCAGATTTCTCCTACATCTCTCCACTCCCTTTTACCTAAGCTTTCTTTACTGGCTGCCAACAGCTCTCAGTTCTATCCTTGCGTTACCAAAGGCAGTCTGTATTGTCAAGTGGATTGAGTGTGGGGCTACATGCCAGCATTCCTGATTGCTTATCTCAGCTATGGCACAGATTTGTCAGCCCTTGTGCAATTCAATTAATCTAGTTCCCAGTCTTTAAAATGAGGATGAGGACACTTACGTAACTATTGGAGATGTTTGTAATCAGCCCGAATAGTGAATGCCAAGCTGTGGCGTGCATTTCTCTATACTTATATCAATGGCTTCGTAATTTCACACTATTGATAACTGCTTATTTGTCACATTCATACAGCACTGTTTTCACCAGAATTTTAACGTTTCTGGTACATTTTTTTATTTCTTCTGAGGTTTGAGAGGTGAGAACAACTTTGTCAGAGTGAACTGTGCTATTCTGATCACATTCTCAGGGAGAGCATGCTCAGAAGTGACAGAAGACTCTTCTATTTCTCATGACACTTTGGTCTGCATAGGAGGGAAGAGATGTTAGCAATCTCTCTCTTATATCCATCCAGATCAGCAAGTAGAGCTATCATAGTTGCTGGTGAACCCGATCAGCTTGGAGCTGCTGTTGTAACTGTAGCTCTTTTGTAAATAGGGTAGGCTCAGCTGATTAGGGCTCTTATCTGATCTTCACTGGTTAATGAGGATAAGTGTTCATCAGGTCTGGAGTTTGTGCCTCTTACAAAATATTGAGCGCCTGCATGATGCTACTCTTCTTAGGGGAAAAAAACCTGCCACTTTATCTGTTAAGCATTTCAGTCTGTATGTTTGTGGGAAACAGTTCTCGTGGTGCTTTTGTCCTTTCATCTTTATTTGGACAAATTCACCCCCAAAGCCAATTCACTTACTCTTCAATTAGCTTTTGGAGTCACTAATTGGGTATGGACAGGCATGGGTAACAAAGGCACTGTGGCTGAGCACGGTTCTGTGTGGTGGAACATATTCTGCTGCTGCGTTTGAGATAAATGTCTTGACTCTATGGATCTTAGTGCTGCATTCCTTCCTAGCACCACGTTCAGTTGTTCCTTTGCAGTTTGAACATGCCTTTTAAGCACCTGAAGGCTTTGGAGTCTCCAAGATATTGACTTCATAGAATTGTGTATTGTTTCATCCACTCCTTGCATAGGGGGCCCTTAAGGTGCTTCAGAAGGAGGAGTCAAGAGAAAATTTGACTCAAAATAGCGTACTTCCTAAAAAGTGCTGTAGGATTTCCCCTTATCTAGCAACTACTTCCTCTTTTTCAAGTTCTTCCTTCTGACTATTGCTTCTTCCTTTACTGACTATCACTTCTGTAACTCCCTGCTTTCCTGGAAACATGCATTATGAAAAAAAAAAAAAAAGGAAGAGGGAAAAATCCCAAATTACTGCATTCTCACAGGGCATAATTTGTTCTTACTTTAAGTTTGCTGCAATCTACGTTCTAGTGAGAGACAGGTATCAGTGTGCGACTGTGAAGGATTGCTTATGTTGGCATAAAGTTTGTGACAAAGTTCTGATGACTTCAGGATCATCAGCTGGGGCTGACGGAACTGGTCAGAGTAAATACTGCAATCATCACTTGTTGATTTTTGTTTCATTTCTCCCTTGCTGAAAATCAGGTTCTGTATTAAGGACAATGGAAAATGGTTTCCTGCTTTTCAGGAGCTTCTCTCTCTGGTTGAGTGATTCTAGCGTCAAAAGGGAACGTGCATTCTTATGCAGGGATTTTGTCAGAAGGAATCTTTAACCACCGCGGTAAGAAACAGACACAAGTGTGTGCCAGCTGTGTGCTGGATGGGTGTGGGTGACGTGTGAGCAGCAGAGGCTGGGGTGGCAGTGTCTGTGCCATTGGGGCCGAGCCCCACCTGAGGGGAGGCTGCTGGACAAGTTAGTGTCACTCTGTCCTTTTTTAGCAGCCTTCTAGTGAAGAGTAACTCCAGTTCCACATAGTTTTCAAGTCTAAAAGTTATTAGTTCTCCCTGCCCCATCTGTGTGAGCTTTGTGCCATGTGAAACACGGCTCGCATTAGGATCTCAGCTCGGTTGTAGAACTGCGACCGTGGACGGCCGAGGCCGTCGAGCCTTGCTGAATGCCGCAGAGTTAATTAAATTTAGTTAATTTAATTAAGTGCCCGCTGGAAGCCCTCGCCACCCCGTACAGCGGCAATGCCGCCTCCTAGTGCGCATGCGCGGTGACACCCTCACTGTGCGCGGGCGCACGGCCCCAGCCTAACTCGCGCGCCGCGCATGCGCGCCGCCCCGCCCCGCCCCCGGGGCCGACTCTGCTGAGGAGGCGGGGAGAGGACGATGGAGGCGCGCAGGGTCCGCCGGCCCCGCTCAGTGCTTGGGGGCAGCCGTTGCCGCCGCCACCACCGTTACCACCCCCACCGCCGCGGTCGGCGCCTCGGCCTCTGAGGGAGCAGCGGGCGGGCAAGCAGCCGGGCGGGCGGTGAGTGCGGGGCGCTGAGGCGGACGGGCGGCCGCGCCGGGGGGAGCCCCCGGGGACAGGCGGGCCGCGGCCTCCCGCGGGGCTGCGTGCCGGGGCCGGGCCGCTCGGGAACCGCGGTGCACGCATCCCGCCCGCTTGCCGGGCCCGTTCTCCTTAGGGGAGGCTCTCGGAAAGCCGTCCGCGGGCGATAGGCGTACGGATAACTCCCGAGAACCCGGCGTTGTGCGAGCGGGGCGAGGTGGGTGCGCCCCGCTTTGAGCGCGAGCGGTGAGGAGGCGGGAGTTTCCCGAAGGTAACAGGTGGGAGGGCGCAGCCTGGAGCCTGAGGTGTATGTGGGGCCGCGGGGTCCGAAAACGAAGAGTTAACAGACGAACTTGTTTGCCCCGGGTGCGAGACACGTGACAGTCGTACTATCTCTTCTTTTTTCTTTCTTTCTTTTTTTTTTTTTTTTTTTTTTTTTTGGTAGTTTCACTGCTGTTTATTTTTTTCTGTCAGAGACTGAAAAAATGGAAGTGCTGTCTGCTCCATGCAGTGCTGCCTGCTTTCACTGCCTGGCGGGAGGGTTTGTGCCTCAGAGATGGACTTGTATGCATGTGAGCTCCATTGGAGTGATTTCTGAAGTAAAACATCATCGTTATAGAACCTAATCTACAGAATTAGAGCATTAAGCAGAGAGGGGATCAGTAGCAAGGCACAGCAAGTGTGGTGATGCCCCGTTCCTGGAGGTGTTCAGGGCCAGGTTGAATGGGGCCCTGGGCAGCCTGGGCTGGTTTTAAATGTGGAGGTTGGTGGCCCTGAGTGTGGCAGGGGGTTGGAGATTCATCATCCTCGAGGTCCCTTCCAACCCTGTGATTCTGTGGTGTTTGGATGCAGCGTTGTCCTTTCTTGCTATCACACAAATGTTGATAGTTAGGAGTTTTCAACAGCTGATGCAACCCTAAGAAACTAGCAGAATTGCTGCAGCCTTGGAGCCCTATAAAAGCAGTGTTTGGTTGGGATGGGCCCTGTGGTAACCCTCTGCTGTGATGGTTTAGGGCCGTGCATTTGACAGAGGGAAACTTCCTCACAAAACAGTCGCTGACCAGCAAAGCTCAACAAAAGGTTGAAAGTTCTCAGTGATTTGCAGTATTACGTTCCTTGTAGCTCTTTGGAAAGGCATGTTTGTGTGCTATTGCCTGTTATCTAACAGCAGAGAAGATCACGGTTTAAGATGTGTCTGCATAGCTCTTGGCCAACAGGATGTGGGTTACATCTGAATGGAGGTTTAGTAAAATTGCTTCAGACTTGTTTTTTAACCAGGATTCTTGCAGTAGATGTGGAGTGTGATTCCTTAATAATAGTCTAACAGGGCAGTAAAACATCTGGGATGTTCTGCTGTTCTTTCCTCCCATCTGAAGTTGGTTTCACAAAACCTCTCTGAAGCTGTGGTTTGTGACCATTTGTGAGATACATGACATTAAAAAAGAAACAGCTGGAGACTGAGAGAGAGGTGACTCAACTTGCTATTGCATATCACAATTTTAAACATTGAAGTGTTAACTTGCAATTGTCTTTTATTCTAGAATGCTGAACTCCTAAATCTTTTCTGTTTTTCTTAATTTGGGGCATGACTTTGAGCAGAGCAGCCTCTCTGCTAGTTTGTTGACTCGTGCTTTGTGTTTTTGGATCCAGTCCTGGGAGTTGGTCTGTGATGGGTTTGCCCTTATGTCAGATTGCTTATTTAATGAAGGTCTTATGAGGGGATGTTAATTAAACAGAACGTGGTGTAAGAGGCAGTTTAAAACGTTCTGAATCAGAAAGCATTACATGGGAGGAATATCAAGTTCTTAGGCTGCATGCAGCAGTAGATCTGTGCAACGTCTTACTCCTAGTTTTATTTTCTTTACTGATGGCATCTGTCAGATGAAGATTTTTCAAACAAACAGACCTTATTTATGGCTTTTGAAATACGCTGCTGTTTTTTGTGTCTCTCAGTTAAGGATGATATCCCGGCACAGGCTGGATGCACAGCAATTGCAGTTACAGAAAAAAAGTAACTTTGCATGAGTTTCTTTCACAGGTTTTGAATTTCCACATACTTTGCTGCAAGGATATGGAGCTATGTGAGTATCCCTGAGGTAGATGAAGCTGTATGAGTAAATTTGAGAGGTAAATTTGTAGGGGATTGGCAAGAGACGATGAGAGATTGCTCACTGCTGATTTGCACTCAGTATTTCTGGAACAGCTGAGAAGCTGGCATTGAGAACTAACAAAAGATGTAGTTAAACTTAGCTATTGAGTATCATTATCTAGGTTAATTCTGTGCAGACAGGGTTTCTTTTGGAAATACCTCATTGCTGATTTTGGTAATAAATAGCTTGTTGGTATCTGTTTGCTTTCTCCCCCTCTACCAGTTCCAGTGGCTGTTTTTTTTTTTTTTTTTTCCTATCCAGATTATTCTTGTGGGGGAGATCTGTGCCATGGATGAGGAATTATCTCTGGCATTTTTGTTGGTTCTAAGAAATTGAATGTATTTACTCACAGGGATTAACTTTGGCTCACTATAAACATACTAGTTATGGTTTATATTAGCTAAAAGCGTAGTGTGCTGGCAAAGACTGCTGAGATCTGTAACTCCTTACTAATCAGTAAGGAAGCAATGTCTGTGGAAGTCTGGGTATGTAAAGATGCTTGAGAAGCCTGTTTGGTCCCTGTGATGAGATGCACTGAACACAAGGGTTATCTGTTTGCTATAGTGATTTCTGGCTATAAAGAATAGTCCTGGGAGTTAAAAGTACAAATTATGGTACTGGATTTTTTGTTAGGTGTGTTGGATTGATAGGCCTGAAATGGCAAGTGCACTGCAAATGTGAGTGCTACAAACAGAAGGAGGATTAGAATCTAGTTCATTATTTGACTGTGAAAAGTATTCATTAGAATCCTGGTTGTCTGTGGGGAAGAAATATCAGAAAAGGCTCATTCATCTCTATCTTGAATCTCTGAAATTCAGTAATTAAAATAAAAACTGTTGAACGGGGCATTTCCCAAGTCGTGGTCACTGGTGGTGCCAAGCAAGGTGTAACCAGCAACCAAACACTGATATCTTTACAAGTGCAGGATCTTATCAATTATTACTGGTTGGGTCTAACTGCAGCTCCTGGTGACCACGTTGTCTCGGGGTGAACCTGATCTGCTGCGAGAGCTGTGCTGTGCTCTGCTGCCATTAGGTGATTACTGTGTCTGATCCAGTAACCAGCCGGTATTCCTAAGCGATTCTTCTCTTCTTGATGCTGTTGTTGCGTAGAAGTTGAGATACTGTGAAGCACAGTGCTTGTTAAATTGTTGATGTTTCTCCTTTTGTGTTAACCTTGCAGACAAATATTCTGAGTGTTCTCTGTTGTCAAAGTCTGTTTTAACAGTTACAGTAACTGTTCTGTACATGATACAGTGTGCCGAAAGCTGGTTGAGAAACATCTGCAAATGTCTACTGAGCCAATGTTTTTCCCTGGCTTGAATAATTTGAGGAACATACTGTTCCTGGAGGCTTCATCTGAGATGGGATTTGTTCACAGTTCGGTGTTTCTTTATACACTGGAAGTTGCCTTCTACTTTTATTGTGAGAAATTTTCTACTTAGTTCAAATAACGATGCAAACTTAAGTAAGGGATTCCTATTACTTTTGTAATACTGAAGTATTCATGCGTTGTGTTGCTTTTTACTCCTGCAGAATTGGAGTCTGCCAGCTGTTCATTGTCCTGTCCTTGTGCTGACTGCTGTGGGATGAAATATTTGGTGCTTATCAGGTTTCATTTTCTTTGGTTTGGACCATCTCTCCACTTTGTCACAGATGGTTCGAGATCTTCAGTGTTCTGCTCTGGTTTGGTTTTATCTCTTCTCAGCTTGGTATTAATCTCAGTTCTGTGGAGGACTGAAGTTTATTAAAGTTACACTGTTCAATTATTTTTTCACTGTGACATTTTTTTTCCTTTGTAGCTTGATGTAGTTTATTTTTTGTTGTTTCTTTGAGATATGCATTGATTAATAGGAGATTTTGTAGACTTTTCTGAATCTTGATTCCTAGCAAATATTTAATGCCCTTCTGCCTCTTTAGTCTTTAACATATATCTGTTTTTCTGGATGTAGCTGGAAGTGTGATGGTCTTGAACTAATAGTCCTCAACAGTTTTACGTGGAGACTCTTGTAAATCTAGGAGCACTGGAGTTTCAGCTCTGGTCTGTTTTTCCTTCCAGTGTCTTGTGATGACCTCAAAGAACTTCTCAACTGCCCAGATCTTGTTGAGAAGTGTCCACCAAACAGCATCAATTCATGCCTAAGAGCTCCACTAGCTTTGTTAATACTGGGATTTTTCTTCTCTCCCTTACCTGTCTCTTTTCCCCTGATGTTTTTCCACAGGAATTAAATTTTTCCCTCTCTGAGGTTCTTTCACTTCCAGTATGGAGATGAATCGGGAGAAGCTGTGTACCAGTAAGGCTGATGTGAGCTCGGATTCTGCGTATCATTGCTCAGCGTGTCATGATGATGAGGAGTGGAGCAGTACGAGCCGGGGGCGAGCCAAGTCACGAAGCTTGTCTGCTTCCCCAGCCCTAGGAAGCACCAAAGAATTCCGGTATGGCTTCTGTTTCTTCCCAGTTGCAAGAAAAATGGAAGAAATTTCAATATCCAGATCTTAGTTTTTACTTTTGGTTTTATATACCTGCAGTCTTGCTTTGAAGGTAACCTTAAAATGCACTTCAAAATGTTGTTAGTCCAAAGGGAAGTCAGGAAGGGGAAGGCTGGGGCTACACCAAGATCAGACCTGTAATCAAAATGGTACAGCTGTCCAAGCTGATATCTGCAGAGCTTGCAGTCTCAAAAAAAATAGCAGAGGCACACCTGCAGTTTTTTGTAAATGCTCTGACTGGAGCCGTAGTGCTGTGTACTGAAGGCTGTGTGAGAATTAGGGTTATATTGTAACATGAGGCAGCACAAATAAGCAGGTGCTTGCAAATCTAATCACAACACTGAGAAACGCCCATTTTTTCACTGAGCCAAATTCCTGGTGCATTTGCAATGCCCTTCGTCATGTGGACAGCTTGGATGGAACTTTTGATTTGGTGATCTTTGGACCTGTTGTAAAGGCTGGGTGGTGTGCTGTGCTAACAGTGAGTCTTGATGGCAGCAGAACTTTACCTTACTTGTATTGTGATCCAGCTTAAGGTTGAAGCATGGACAGAATCGCAAAGGAGTTGCTCAACAGATGAAATTCTCTTCCAGAGTTACTGCTTTGCTGGCAGGACTGCTGTTGCAAGGCAGCGGTGATGTGGGTGAGACCTGAAGATCCTGGGGAAGCTTTGTGGTGAAAGGAGGTGTAATAAAAGCCTTTCACTCAAGAGATTAATACTTAGAAATACTTGCTTTGCATAAGTAGCTCAGCTGATACATTGTATTTGGGAAATATTCACAAAGGACTGTACTGTTCTAGCTGCTATGTTATGTGTCACAGCCAATAGGTAAGTCTTTACATTAAAATTCTGCTGTGGAATGTCTTTTTCCTGCTCTGCTTAAATCTTCAGATGTGGATATTTGATGCCTCTTTGTAGGACAGGAGTTTAGCTAAAGAGTGACATGAAATAAGTACCTCTGGGTAAAAAGGACAAAAAAGGCAGTTAGTGGTGGAGGAGTGGAGCAAAATGTGGCAGGTGATTTTACCAGAGTATTGTTTAACTGTCCTAATTTCACATGTAACTGTTCTTAAATAGATTAAATATCTCTAATAACGTGCATATTTTCACATATTTCTCTTTTAATATAAATAAGGTAAACTTTTAACATGCTTAAATAACAGCTGTATGTGTCTGGAAAAAATGTTTGAACGTAAGTTAAACAAAACTTTAATGTATTTGTTATGGGACATTAAATAACGTTAATTATCATAATTAAAATCTTACACAAACATGTTTTCTTAGACATGGAAAAAATATTATGACTTGAATCTGTCGTCTGTTTTTGATTTTCTGTAGAAATCTGATGTGTGGGATTTCATAGCACAAGTGAGTCATCAGGCCAGGCTGAGCTACTGCACAGTATGCACTATAATAGGCAGAGCAGCAGTGATTTATTACTAGCAAGGAATAGGTTAATTACCAGTTCCTGTGTTAATTCAATTAAGCACAGGAAAGGCATATTTCCCACTTGATTTTAATGGAATAATTCTAATAGCATTTACTCGTTTCAACATGACGCAATGGGTTTTACTCCCATGTACAGATTTGCTGCAGGAGGAGGGAGCTGGGTAAGGCAGAACAGCTCTGACTTGCTCCTCATCATCTCATCCTACAGCCAGCAGCAGTCCTGTGTTCTGGGTGGCATTTAAGTCTGAGGATAAATGACCCTACAGATCTAATCACTTTAAAGATTAATACTGTATTAACTGTCATTAAATACATGAAAAAATACTGATTTTTCTCCATACTCAAAGAAATTGTTAAAGATCTGAGGCATTGGTTTCTAAGAAGGTTTGGTGTTATCTTGTAGATTTGTGTTGTAATTTATTTGATGAACTTTAAGTTTTGTCTTCTCTTTTTCCCTGGAATTTGAGATCTCTTGGAAACGAGATCTTGGATGTGTCGTGGCATTTCTGCTTTGCTTCACCATTGGCACTAAGGCTCATAGTTTGTAGGTGGTTCTTGAAAATTACTTGAAAATTACTTGAAAACCAGGCATTTTGTACCTTCCTGTTTGTTCCTCTTCTCCCCTATTGCTGGAGCTTCTAATTCAGGTTCAGCGCTTAAGAAAACTGTAAAATATTCTGACTACTGCAAAACATGCCCCTTGGCACTCATTAGGGAGTGATCAAGGTGCACTTCCTTGTTAGCAAGTTGGCATTTCTGATATACACTGGGAGAGGTAACGTTACTGTGCAATCCCAAAGTGCTATCATAAAAGCAAGGTGTGCTGAGCGCACTCTGTTAGCAGCGTGCTGCTTCCACTGGCAGCGCAGGCTGTGTGCTCCACCAGCTTGCTATGTGGTCTGTTTCTTTATGTGATGGAATTCATGCGTGCCTCTGAACGATAGAAGCCAAAAATGCCTGAGCTGTGCTTCCTGGCATTGTTTTCTCTTGATTAAAAAAGCGCATTAGTCTCAGGTTGGGATGTCTTTGTACCTTTCAGGGGATTCAATTAACCTCGCGAGCACTCCTCTGCTCAAATGGCTGAGCTTATGAGCCTGGTCTTTCTTAATAGTTGACTTTGGTAAATTTGGTCAGTAGCGATTGATTTCTTGTTTGTAAATTTCTGTGCTACCTTAAATGTGTAGACAAAATATTTTTGGTTATCTCTCACGTAGCATTTTTCCTTTTTGCTGTAGTGAGACCTTGAAAATAGTTTGTTTTTATAATTTGGAATTTATCTACAGGGTTTTTTTGTGTCCATGAGAGGCCAACATACTGTTCTGGTCTGTAATGTCAAGGAGATTTGTGACTAAACAGAAACTTTGACATGTTTGACATGAGTTCACAGAACCACCTTGATCTGAGGCTGTGGTCTTTGTGCACAGTGAAGTTTAAATGAATACAAGAAAAATAGATACTGGTACTGTGCTTGGGTTTAGAGCATGCTTGCCTCAGGAGGGCATGAACTGCGAGTGTGGCTTCAATTATAAAGTCTCTGTCAAGGAGGGAGATACAGGAGTTAAAATTTAGCTTTGAAATGTATGAGCTAATGTGTATAAAATTATATTGGCTAGTCACCCACCAATGGAAGTTTAAGAAATGGACTTTGTCCTTCATTGCCTACTGCGGCTCTTTCAAAGATGTTTGGTTTGGTTTTGGTGCTTGGGGAGCTAATTATCCCTAGCTGCCATCACCTTTATGTATTTCTTAACTTCAGGAGGACACGCTCCTTGCATGGACCATGCCCAGTGACCACGTTTGGACCAAAGGCCTGTATGCTGCAAAATCCTAAAACGATTATGTAAGTACCTGTCAAGCGACTGCCGTTATTCTTATTCCACGTGAAGGAAGATCAGCTTGATTTCCTGCTACTCGTCCCAACTCAGTGTTGTTGTGCTGGGATCTGTATTGCAAAAATTGACTTGCAGTTCAGATCGCACGTTGCCTTAATCTGCATGCTGAAAGGGCTGGTAGGATATAATCAGTATTTCTCTATGGTTTTATAGTAGTTTTGCCAGTTGGAATACTTCTCACAGGGCAACAGACATCAATCAGTGGAATGAATGCCCTTTTAACGTTATTAATTCATGCAGTGTTCTGATGATTCAAATGGAGTTTTTTCTCAGCACAACGGATCTATTTTAAGAAAAAAAATGAAGCATTTTGTATTTAAAATAAATAGAACAGAGCATGCAAATAGTTTGAAGTACTGGGGTTTTGTTTACATGTATTTTGCATAATCTGCAGTTCCTAAAATGTGGTCAACAATGGCAACAATAACAAAGCCTTTCCAACACAGCTGACAGTAAATTCCACGTATCAAACTCCCATATAGCAATCTAATTATGATGCTGAGAAGCTGCTGGTACCATTTTCTTTATTCCATAAAGAAAATTGTTTCTCAGCTACAGAAGGACAGAAATTATTATGGAAAATGTGAAAAAAGGTGGAGGAATGGCTGTGTGCACTATGCAGTCTCATCCAAGGGAAGCTTTCTGTTTGAATGAGTGGTTTGGATTTTAATATTTCGTCTGTGATGCTTTCAGTGTATGAATATAAGGCAAGGGATTTTTAGTCTCTGCTGGTAAAGTTACAGTGGAAATAAGGCTTTTTTCAGCAGATACGCAAACAGTTGTGTCCTTTTGTAAATTTCTATTTTATTGATTTGGCTTTCAGTTAAACTTAAGGTATTTGAATTCAGTATTTCTTCGCTTAGATCTTTCCCTAAGTCGCAGTGATTTTCTCAAAACACAGCAGTGGTGGCGCAGTGTTTCCTGCAGAGGTGTGGCGGAAGTCTTGCAGTACATGGGGATCTGAACTTCCTTCTTTCTGCCTCTTCTGAAGTTGGCGACTTCGTATGCAGCAGTTCACCTGCAAACCCAGCCTGCATTGCATGTTTACCCACCTGATTGTGCTGCATATGCTCCTCCCTGTGGGCTGAGCCAGCTTTGCACCATATAATGGCAGTGTCAAGATCAGTTGAGCACAGAGGCTGTAGGCGATACTGAACACACTGCCTGCCAGGGACAAGGCTGTGCAGTGTGCAAATAGCTGTGGAGGTTGGGGCACCCTCAGGTCGTCAGAGGAAAGGACTATTTGAAAACCGAGTTATAAATTACTGTTTTTACTACTTTAAAGGTTTTGTTTGTTTGTTTTATGGCTTCTAAAAACAGCCGTATCCTTTTTGGTTGTTTTTTTCCTTTTCTACAGCCACTGGTAATATTAAACTCTTCACTGGAGGGAAATGTAACAGAAAATCTTTTTATGTAAGGGCGTCAGTTAATCAGGGTCTCTTTAAGTCACAGTGTTGAGCTCTGCTGTCTGAAGGCTGTGAATTTTCTGAAGTGAATTTTCTAAATGTGAAGCTTCAACTTTTTCTTGTGACTGTTGGGAAGATTTAGCTGGATGGGATTTTTTTTTTTTTTTTTTTTGAGGCAGAAGTTTCTTAAGAATCAGTAAAAACCTCAGCACAGCCTGGTTTTTTTTGGAGCTGTTGTCTTTGCCTGACTTCTGGAAACGAACATGAAGGTCTTAAAGCATGTTGTGAACAATTTTTCAGTTAGAGCTACATGGAATTGGTGAGTACAGCTAAAGTAGGCAGATTGTCTTTTTGTTGGAAGGAAATCTGTTAGTTCCGGGCTCATTAGGTGAAAAGCAGTGCTGCAATCTTTAGTTCTCTGCCAGCTTTTACAAGGCAGTCTGATTGTGCTGAAATGTATTTTCGGCGTGGTTTCCATGCACGTGTTTTTTGCCTTTGAGCAGTATTTAGATTTGAGGAATTTGATCTTATAAAATGTTTTCTGAACAAAATTATGCTAGTCTACAGTTTCTGCTCTATGTAGAATGTGAACATTTTTCATAACAGCAAAATGAGCAGGTTATTCCACCTCCGTTACCATCATCTGTTTTGCATTAACTCTTGAAGTACTAAATCCAAATCTCTAAATTTGGCTGTTCAGCATGGATACTAATCTACTTTGCTTTACGGATTATATCTGCACCTTATGGAAAAGGATGAGATTTCATTGTATGCAAAATATAGCAGTAAAATTGTGTAGCTCAGCAGCGGATCCAAATGAAGAAGGAAAATACATCTGTGTGTTCCTAAATAATGGTGTGTGTTACAGAGCAACATGAAGCTGAGTGAGTTTTTCTGATAGGAAGAACTGCTACAGACTTCCTAGAGTAGAGGTTATGTACACTTTGTTGTAGTGTTGAGGCTTCCCTTGAGGATGTAGTACAGATATGTGTCTTAATTATTGAAATATGTGCCCTTTTCTGGGGATACTGTAGTTTTGAATTCATTCTTATTTTTTAAAAATTGCAATTTGTTTCTGCATCTGCAGACTTCAGGCTGTACTGGGAAAACCGTGACTGGATACTGAAATCAGTGAAATCTTGGTGGAGGAAAGTATTTATTGGTTTCACGAGGGGAGAAGGCATCATTAGAATTATATCCTTCTCTGTATTGTCTCAGCAGTGTGTGGGATAAGATGTATGTTTTTACCTGGCCAAAATGATGTCAAAGCAAAAGGTAGTAACAAATTTTTGTAAATCTACGGGCGCTGCAGTGCATCTCTGCCCCTTCTTTCAGTTACTCAGTGCTTTGTCCTCTGTTTTTCCTTTATAGTGACATTTTCTGATTTAAAAAGATGATGTTTTTAACCTAACAATCCTGAAGGTTTGTGTTACATTCTGTTCTCTTCTCTAGGCACATTCAGGATCCAGCAAGCCAGCGGTTGACATGGAACAAACCTCCCAAGAGTGTCCTTGTTATTAAAAAAATACGTGATGCCAGTCTGCTGCAGCCTTTTAAGGAGCTCTGTGTGTATCTTACTGAGGTAACAGAATCTAAATTCGGGGTTTTTTTAACCATGATGAGAAATCTTACATCTAAATTATTTTCAGTTATTGATTCTGTTAAATGTGAAATCTGTAGAGCTACGTAGTGCAAACAAATCATCAGCACAAACAGGATTGCACTGGAAGTATTAAAACTTGTTTCAGAGGAACAGTACTTGCAGGGAAAGTCAAAGCTGTTTCCTTCATACTGTGTGCAGATCTGAATTGTGAGACATAGGACAGCAAATGTAATACTTAGAGCCTCGAGTGAGCAGAAATGTTTACTGTATCATGTAATTCCAGTTCCAGAGCTGATTTTTATGTATCAGATGGCCTATGTATGCTGCACATTTCTGGTTAGAGCTAAGCCACATGTGGTGTATTAAGAATAATAGTGAAAGAAACTCCTGCAACCCAAAGATGCAGATCACTTCAATAAAAATAATGTGTTTTTGTGTTTTTAACTGATTCAAATTATGGAGGGAATCAAATACTTCGATACTTAAGAGGTTGTTAACAAGCTGATCTTACCTCCTTTTAGGAAAACAACATGATAGTGTATGTAGAAAAAAAAGTATTGGAAGACCCTGCTATTGCAAATGATGATAATTTTGGACCAGTGAAGAAGAAATTTTGTACCTTTCGAGAAGGTATGGTAACGAATCCTTGAAAATAAAGTTGAGGCATAGCCTTTATTTGTCTTAATGTCTCCTTGGTACCGGATCAAGGTTGTGAAACCAATCTGTCTCTTGCAAACTGTTGTTAATCTTAACTTGTAGTGTTTTTTTGGCATGGTGCACATATCTTACATCTGGAATTTGACCTTTGACAGAACATGATTCAGAACTTGTATTTAAATATATCTTCCAGATTATGATGATATCTCCAATCAAATAGACTTTATCATATGCCTGGGAGGAGATGGGACCTTGCTTTATGCTTCTTCGCTCTTCCAGGTTGGTCTATTTTAGAAATAGGCTTAAAGGCCTCTTTTCTTTTTTAAAATATTTGAAGATAATTTTTTCTGTTGTTGTCAGAAACTGTTTCATTGTTGATTCCTTTTTTTAATCAAGCATGTTTTACCCTGTACCTTCTGAAAACAGCGCGTATGAGCTGCTTAATTTAATTATTAGTTTTTATTATGAACAGTTGAAGTTATGTTAATAGTCAAAGTATTTACAGGCAATTAGTTGAAGTATGAATTGCTTTTATTCAGTAGCTTTTAAATTCTTTTCTTTATTGATAGGGTAGTGTACCTCCAGTTATGGCTTTTCATCTGGGATCCCTTGGATTTCTTACTCCATTTAATTTTGAGAATTTTCAGTCCCAAGTCACTCAGGTTATAGAAGGTAAATTTAAGGAGACAAGGTGTGGTGTTTCTTCTTGTTACATTTTCTGTAGCTTTTTCCAAGACTGGTTAATTTTCTTAACCAACTCATTTAGGTAGTCCCGTAGTCACAAGCAACTTACACTTAACTAACAAAAGCATTGTGTTGCCCCTTTCAATTTCTGCTCTCTGTGCTCTTTTGTAAAGAAAAATGGATAAGAAATAACTTTGTCCTAGGAGGAGTAAGCAAGTAACAGAAGACAGCTGGGAAGTGTTTGGTAGTTTGTTCCTCTAAGCAGTGCAGTGCTTGAAGAGTGAAAAGTCAGGCAACACTTGAAACAATTGAAGAAATGTTTTGTTTCTTTGATAGGAGATGGATTTAAATTCAAAGTAAATTTCTGAAAAATATATATAAAATTCTCACACTACTGGAATGTTTTCTTTCAGTGTGTTTGTAATGCCCTTGCTTTCTCTAAACTAAGCCACAGTCTCAGTGAGGATCACATGAGCCTAAGTGTTTTCTAATGTTGATGATATCCATGTGAAACTTAAACATTCTTTTAAATTGTAAGGGAAGAGAGGAAGATTCAGATTTGATTTGATTTTTGCTCATGAATACTGAAAATCTGTTTCGAGCTTTGCCTAGATATAGACAGTGCTCTTGTGAATGATGCTGGGATCATTGCACAGGGGATAGGTGGATGGTATTTGATACAGATTGGTAGTCATTTCCTTTTTGTTTACTATAGTAGCATATCATTCTTGTGTACTTTCTCCTGTATCTCAATTCTAGGCAATGCAGCTCTTGTTCTGCGAAGCAGGCTGAAAGTGAAAGTGGTAAAAGAGCACAGAGAGAAGCTGACGGTACAGAATGGCATAGAAGAAAATGGAGTCGTGCCTACAAATATAGAGAAAGAAGTGGGCAAGCAAATTATGCAATATCAGGTCAGTGTTCCAAAAAAGCCAGAACCTCAAAAAAAACCCCTGATACATGCTCTGTAATTTGCTGGATGTGTGCTTTGTCATCACTTTACCATTTCCTTACAGTAGCCCAGTAGTGTGGGAGAGATGTGCTACGTACACCATGTTGGTACAGTACACAGCACGTGCACTAAGTCATGAGAAAATGATGCACCTCGTTACTTTCTGCAGCCATCAGTGCTAATATTGTCATTTCCTACATTGATATTTTACTTCTACTTTGTAAATAAATATGTAGCTCGGAAAAGCTTAAAGACTTTATAAGCAGAAAGGAAAACCCCACACATTACTAGTAACTGTCTTCTGGTAATACTCTGAATTCTTAACATCCCATAATTAGATAAATAAAAATCCTTCAACTGACAACAAAATTTGACAGGTACTAAATCAGGGTGAATTTTTCCAAGATCTGGAAAGCATGTTTCTGCTTGTCATTTAATCCATTCCCAAGTCAACAGTGGTGATATTTGATGTTATGGCAGGTCCTAAATGAAGTTGTGGTGGATCGTGGTCCTTCTTCTTACCTTTCCAATGTAGATGTCTTTCTAGATGGACACCTGATAACAACAGTGCAAGGAGATGGTGAGTTTGCTTCTTGAGCTAAACTGCTTCTCACTTCATTTGTAGACTGCTGTAATTATTACTGAATGCTGTTTTTTTCACATGGAAACTAAATCTCAAGCTTGAGTCCACTGAGGTTGCAAAGAATAGGAAGGTCTTGCATTGTGGAATGCATAAGTTATCAAGGAATCATTCAGTGTTGAAAGCTTTCTGTTTGTGGACTCATGAAAGCAAGTGGCAACTTCTTTGGGTATAATGTTAGATGAAGGAATAAGAAATAGCTCAGAAGATATCTGGAATTTGTTGAATGATTGAAATCTTGTAAGAGATATAATAGAGAAGTTCATCTTAAAAGCTGCTAACCTGTAATTCTTACAGACAAATGAATGTTTCTGTTACCAAAAAAAGTGTAACCTGGGATTTAGAAATTTATGCAACTTATGTGAGCTCATAGGACAAACATTCCAGGCCAGGATTAGAAGAGTTTCTGATTTGTGTGCTTCACAGAAGAGCTGCAGGTTAATACAAGCTGATGTTGTCTCTGCTTCATTTTCATTAACAGTGGTGTTTCTTAGATTTTTTTTTTCCCAATATAACAGCACTGGTTCTGATGTTAAACTAAGTGAACTTTTTGCTTCTTTCACAGGAGTCATTGTCTCCACACCGACTGGTAGCACTGCATACGCAGCTGCTGCAGGAGCTTCTATGATTCACCCAAATGTTCCTGCAATAATGATCACCCCAATCTGCCCTCACTCATTGTCTTTCAGACCTATTGTTGTTCCTGCTGGAGTGGAACTCAAGGTTAGCTTTTATTAGTTCTCTTTTCAAATTAAAAACTTCTGTAATAACCGTGCAAACCTGGCCAAAATGGACGAGTTTAGGAACTGCTGTGTATCTCCTGTGTTCTTTCATTTGGACCAGATCAAGTCTGGGTGAAAGAATAGGTCTTTGCTTAAAATAATATGCCTGCTAGGAGAAGACTTCACTTTGCTTTCTTTTGTGTAAGCTTCTGCAAATTTGAAGTATGTTTGTATTCTGACAAAGAAAATACTAGATCATTTTTGCTAAAGTGCATTTAAACCCAATAGAATTTGAATGAAATTACTTTCAACAACAAATATTTCAGATTTTGAGTAAATAAAGATACTCACTGATTGTTTTTGTTAAGGCTGTCATGTAGGAGGGGGAAAAAAAAGCCTGTAAAACCTGAATATGGAGTTGACTTAATGTAAATTCTGTACTCAGAAATATAGATTTGGGAGCTGAAGTTCAGTTTTTCTCTTTCAGATTATGCTCTCCCCGGATGCCAGGAATACAGCATGGGTTTCATTTGATGGAAGGAAGAGACAGGAGATATGCCATGGAGACAGGTAAGATCTTCCTAGATTGTAGCATTTCTTTAGAAGTGCAAGAAGTACTGATTCATACACTTGTCTCAGAACTGTTGAATTTCTTCTGTTATTTTAAATCTTTGAAAGCAAATGAATTAGTAAGACTGAAGCATGTAATACTTGGCAAGGAGGATGGACATCTTCAGAAATTTCTGTAGATTTGTCTAGAAGATCTTAGCTTAAGATGTAAACTAGCAAGTGTTGGTATAAGCAGTGGCTTTGAACGATGCCGTATGGTTTAAGCCATGTTAGCTTCGTGAATGGCAGTGGCCATTTGCAGTTCTATTAATATTGAGTGAGCAGAATGCAATTGTTATGTGAAAAACGTGGTGACTCGTTGCAAAGGGAGGTGATTTAAGGCCTCTGTGACAGAGGTAGGGATATTTCTTCTCTTCCTGTTTGACACTGTCTTGAATTGATTGAAAGATCTGTGGAACAGATCAAGAGACTGATGGGGCTTCAAGCATCACATTTGGCATTTGGTCCTTTGTTAGAAGCAAGACTTCATAGTCATGTTGCATATTGCTGAAACTTGAAATTTCAAGGCCAAGGCGGTGGCTTAAATGTTCCCTTGCCTCAGTGCTGCGTGTGTGAAGGCCATGCAGGATGTCAAGGAGTGGGTTCTCACTGTATCAAAAAACTATTGTCCACGCTGTTGTTTTATTGCTTGTTTACACTCTGTTTAGATGTGCATGTAAATTGGTTTCTGATTTCACCCAGTTTGCTGAACGTAGCACTAGGTTGGCTAGTGAATAAGAGAGAGAGAGATTAAAATGCTCTTTGTTGCCACTGACTGACCTGAGGTATTCCTGTGTTGTTGCAGTATTAGCATCACTACCTCTTGCTATCCCCTTCCTTCGATCTGTTTCCGAGATCCTGTGAGCGACTGGTTTGAGAGCTTGGCTGAGTGTTTACACTGGAATGTTCGGAAGAAGCAAAATAACTTTGCTGTTGAAGAAGAAGAATTTTGAGTGTCTACATCTAATGACTCTGGGAATGGAAAGTGGCAGTATCCCTTCTACATGCTTGATTTGTTTTGTTTTATAAGTTTTTGCTGACAGGTGTGGTTGCCATCTCAGACACATACGCAGTGCTATACTTTATATCAGTCTGATCTGCTGATGGTTGGAAATTGTTTTGCTACTTCCTATCCAGCAGGAATAGAATGGAAGAAGTGAGGTTATGATTGCTGTAATCCAGTTTGAATTTTCTTTAAACGAGCAATTGGAAAATGGGTTATTTCTGATTGGTATGGACTGCATCTTGGATGTGATTGTAACATATAACTTACCACTAACGTGGTAGGCTGTATGTAGATATGTAATAGAAAAATGGCAGTAGGAAAGAGGCATTAAAATAGTCTGTTTACTTTGGTATGTATGTAATTCCATTTGTTAAGAATTCTATGCACATGAAGGCTCTACAGAAATTGGCTTGAAAAAAGAAGTGCTTTACTCTTTTATCTGGCTTAGATACAACTTGCCCAGAACACCTCTCCATCAAAACAGTGCTTAACATACTTTCTTCTTTCTTGCAAGTGTGACAAAAACTGTGAATAAGGAACTCCTATCACGAATGTTTTTATTAATAGACAAATCTAGGGGAAAAAAAAGGTTTATATAAGATAGATATCTATCTTGTGTCCAAGAAGAATGTTTTTTGAGTAGATGGAACTAGGGAAAAGAACTCCACACATTTATATATGTAAATAACACATGTGCAAACACATGCATACGCACAGTGCCCATTTGTCTGAACAGTGTTTGACCCTTTGCTGTCAGCACTGCGTAAATATCACCAACAAACAGCATGGACAAGCATTTAGCTTGGGCTGAGTTGATTATTTCAGTCATCTTCACTTTTCTTGCTGAGCTCTTGTTTGTAGCTCTGCAGTTCCTGTTGGGGGGAAACATTAGCGTGCTTATTTTTGTTTGATGCTCTGGAACAAATGGTAACATTAGGGACTGTATAATGATAGTGATAAAAAATAATAGTGAAAAAAGCTCCAGATATTTGAGAGGAATCTGGAATACTGTATTGCCTAGTGCTGCTGTTGTCTTGAAGACAACAGTGTCCTGTACTAGGCCTGAATGCCCTCAAATTCCACAGGTATTTTCCAGTTCTGGGTGCTCAGTAATACAGTCAGGGATACTGCATTGGTAGGCTGATAAATGGGAGGACACATTCCCAGCAGAGTAACAATGGTGCCTTCAGCACACTCAAGATATTCTAAGTCTCGTATGTACTTTTTTAAGATGCTTTCAAATGTTTCTAACTTCTCTATGTACATATTTTATTGTATGTGCTTTTATGAAAAAGAACAACAGCAACCTAGTTTGGGAAAAAAAAAAAAGAAGGGTTTGTACTGTAATTTAACTGAAAAACTCAAACCCACGTATAATGTTTACATTTATGTTCTCTGTGGTGCAGTCTCATGGTCACACATCTGAACTTCAGCATTTTCGCGTCGTTGCTGCATTGGCCGTTGAAGGAATGGACGTGATCAGTTGAATTTAAGCCTGTGTCATTGCACTGTGGGAGAGGGAATTTCTTACTGAACGAGGTGGGATTTCCTTGAAGGTGGAGCGAGAAGCAATGATAACTTTTCATGGTTGTTTTATGTCGTACACGTGGTCCAAAGTGGTAGTGGGAAATGTATTGATTCCCAAACTCTGCCTAACGTGCTGTGCTCTGATGGTTCAAATAATGTCTCTTATGTTGTGGATGCTGCCCTAGTCTGTCTAATTTTATTAATCGAGATGAGAGCACTTTTCCATAAAAGAGGAGCAACCTTTAGTTAATGAGAAAAATCACAATGAAATGATGTTAATATAAATTCAGTTTGTAAATTTTGTAGGATAGAATATTGGTTTACTTTGGTCTAAACAGAAGAATTTTGTGATAACCTGGAGAATGTCAAGATTAGCTTTTGACATTTATCTTTCACTTGAATCTGCAGTAATTGTTTTATCACTGTTTTGATGCTGCTTACGGGTTTTCTAGGTGGGGTATTCAGTTATTAAATAGCTGTTTACTTTTTGAGCTGTGGAATCATCCAACTTTTTGCTTTGAAACTATTCTTTTATTTAATCATGCAATAACTGAGAGGAGGCACAGGGTATAGTGGCTATAAAAGTCTATTGTTTAATGACAAATGAGCAGAATACCAGGCACACGAGGAAGGTGGAAATCATTTGGTAAAGGTGAGGTAAAATTAATGAGCCTTATCTATCTTATTTTTTTTGTGAAGATGAAACTATATTCAGCACTTTTTATTTATGCTTTTATAATAGTAAAGCTTTCATTGATTAAACTGCAGAACTTTAATTTGCAGAGTGCACATTCATGAGCTGCAGACAAAACGTAGCTAACTACTTTCTCTAAATTAGATCTGCTGGAGTTGTCCTTAAATTTATCACATACTGCAATGGAATTGCTGGCTTTGAGGCTTCTGCAGTTTTGCTATACAACTTTTCCTGCTTGGTAACGATGTTACTTGGATCCCTGCTCAGCCTAGTAGAGCTACAGTCACTGACCACAGGAAAGTAAGTCATGAGATGGCTTCAGTCTGTTGCTTTTTCTTCAGGAAAACACCTTTGATTATAATTATGCTAGCTTCATATAAAAACACAAAAGAAATTGTGTTAATATGTTACAAATTATCTAACTGTACAAAGTCCCTTTTCAAGGCCCTTAATCTGCAAACCAGCAATTTGCAAGCAGGCTAGTAAAGTTTGATCAGCACTCAAGGATTTTGCATTATTTAAGTGCTTCAAGTGTGGGTGTTGTGTTCTAACTACATCTGAATGTGCTAAAAGCTCTAATGCAGACTTGGTAATATTGGCAATAAGAGTAGCTTACTGAACTGGTTTAAACTGTGACAGTAGAACAGAGTTTTGCTGATTATGAATGGTATTTCTAATAGAGGGGTTGGAAATATCACTGTACCTATCAACCCTTTCCAGACTACAAAGGGCCAAAATGGAAGCTTGGAAATTGATGTGTTTAAAAAACAAGAACAACAACGAAGTCACTCTCTATTAAACTTTAAAAACCAATGTAGTACGGTGTAAAGCAGAGTGTACTTAATTTTTAAGAGGAAAAATTCTGTTACATATTGTTAATGCTTTGAAACTTGTTTTAAATATTGCTGAAAACAAATATTTTTCAATCCTTTCAATAAAATCTTTTTGTAAAGTTGAACTTGTTTAACAGAATTTTGACTTCTGAGGACAGTAAGTTAGGTGCACACAATTACTTGCTTGGAAGACAAATATTCAGTGTGGGGTTTTGGTGCATTGTCTCATGGCACAGTAGCTTCTGTTTTCTAGACGTATGTAAGGCTGCTGTGATTGTGTCTGTCTGATGCAAGACTTTTCCCAAAAGTTTCAAAATAAAAGCTTCCGGATTTGCTGTGCAAGTTTAAAAAATAAATAAAATAAAAAATCTTCCCTCCAGCTAATTGGGCTTCATTAACTAATTTTATGAAGGTCCAAAAGTAGAAAAGTGAGTGAGGAAATAGACATGGGCAATAATCTGAGATAATCTCAGATATCTGGATATATAATGAACTTGAGTGAAATTGTAGTTTAAATGCCCATTCTGTCCTCTCCTTTGCATGCTGTGATCAAGTTCCAGACACTTTTTCCATAAAACTTATGGCTGACAATTATGATTAAATGTTCTTTCATGATTTCATAATGTAATCTGTAACCTATTCCAACAACTGATGCAGGCCAAATGATTGACAAACGTATGGAGATATCATATACAGGTAAATATAGCAGCTTTTAAATGGAATTTATTTGCTATCTGAGGTGCTTTAGCAAGAGTTTTCCATCTTATGCTTGGCTAGCTACAAGCTCTTCCAGTCTATAGCCAAAAAGATAAGCCACCATTTCTGTGACAATGGCACTCTATTGCCTATGCAGGAGGCAGGGAAATAGCAGTGCCATTATTTTGCAATGAGGACAAAAAAAAGCATGGTACAAGCCTTCTTTTTTCAGGTAGTTTTGGCCAAGTAAAGACCTTCTGCAAAAAATAAGTATTCCCTTATTGCTACTGCTGTGGGCAAGACCTGCTGCATGCTGGCTTATTTTAGAAAAGTACTGAATATGCTTAATTGTTTTCCTCCATTTCAGCAACAATACATAGTCACATTTGGACTTGTGGAATGAAGTCACAGCCATCAGCTGGTACTCTCGTGCTTTCTCTTGAAAGTGCCAGCTGTGTGCAGGCTGACCATAGACCATTAACCTCTTCGTGTCTCCGTTGTGCTGCCTATAAAATGTGTTTTTTGCCAGTATTTTTCCCATCCTAGTCTCAGCTCTTTATACAAGTCTTGAGATCCTCCCTACAAATTTCCCTACAAAGCTACAACAGACTATTTCAGCTACTTCATCCAGTGCGGTTCACAGCACACAGGAGTCGCAGTTTCAAGCTCTTCCATCTTCATTTGTAAAGCAGCTTTCCATTGAGCTCATCGCATTAATTTAAGAAAAAATAACCCATACCCAAACTGTGTTTAAACTTTATTAAAAAATACATAACCAGTAGCTAAAGGTTGCAATCAGTAAAATACCAAACTTTTAAATTGCAATAGTAGAGACTTAATACAACAGTCACCTGTTGTTGTGAAATGGCACAGTGGTTAGATACGTTAGAGGGCGTGAAATGACCTTGTGTAGATTTGATGTGAGCTGAGATTTAAAAAAATATCATGAAGTATTGGTAAGTCAGGGCAGGAACAAGAGCTCTAGCTATCATGTTGGGGATAAGCAGTCACACAGACACAGTGGATATCAGAGAATGCAGCTGTTGTCTAAACAGCTCGTGGAAGTCATACATGAGCTGCAGAACAGAAAGCATGTACTGTGGAGCTCTTAGGACCTCTGCTCGGTGACAGGTCTGAGCTGAGAAATGGAGGCAGGGCTCTCCACTTCCAGCCTCACTAAGTAAAGACTGGCGTGCAAATTCTTATGTTGGAGCATCATCAAAATGAGCATTTATATTAACGATGTGCCCCACTCACATGTGTGTTGTGAACCTCCCGCAGCTCAAAGCAACATCAGGAACGTGAGTGAAAGCTGCAGTGTCCTGTCAGCAGAACCCACTGAGCGTGAGAGGATTATTCTTGTTTTCATGAGCATACTTTGCTTTATAAGCTGTTACCAGCTGCACTGCTGTAATCCCATAGCATGAAACAATCTAAGAAATGTGAAGATGCTTTTCAAAGAAACTTCTTCTGTCTTTGTGAAACAGAGCCATTATCTTACGTTCCAAATGCATGCACTTGATCAGAACTTCTCAGCTATGCTTTCACTCTGTAAGAGCTGCAGTTAGGATGCAAAGGGGATGCTCAGGAGTCGATCCTTCCATAGGAAGAAAACACTGGGAAGAAAGGAAGAGGCAGATCAGTCAAAAACAACGCCCATCTGCATTTATGTCCTCCTTTTATAAGAGATAGGTAGTTTCAGACTGGTGGCTATCTAGGTCCCTTTATCCCTCTTATTTTAGACATTTACACTGCATGATAAAGAAGAATTGCATCTATTTAGTATAGAGGATACTTTTTCCCCACAGATCTGTTTTTCTGGATGGCAGCAGTTCTTGTGTGGATTTAACAAATATCAATTTTCTTCAAGGAGATATCACACATATTTGATCCAAGCTGCTGATGGCTGCAGCAATAAAGACCTGCCTTTTATCATGACTATTCCTAACTATTTTCCTGGCCTGGCAAGCTCTCTACTTCATTGTGAGTCCAACAGGCCACAGACTTCTTAGTTAAGTTAACCTTTTTGAGTACTTACTTCTTTCTCTTAGTCCTTGCCCAAAGCCACGGTAGACGTGAATCAATGCCCAAAACAAAACAGATTTTATTGCAACAGAAATGCAAGAGCCAGTAATGAAAGCAGCCTCTAAAGTGTAAGAATTCCCTCTGCCCCACTCTTTTATCACCTGTAGGAAAATAAAGATGCAACAATCAAAAACCTGGAACTCATAAAATACAATCGATCACTAAGTTTCTGGAAGAAGTCATGTGATAAGTGACTGTATTACAGCTTTATCTGATAGAGTTTTACTATGTATGCCAGTGCCCTCATTTGCTAGGCACTCTTAGGTATTGCTATGCAAAACCATAAGTAGATCTAGCTATTTTCAAATTGCTATGTTATTCTTATCTGTGTTTTCATTCCTAACTGCAATACAAACGTAACCACCAAAGTCAGTGTGTGGTCATTTTGTGCTTTTCCAAATCAAAGAGGTCTGTACATAATTGGAAGAACCTGATTTGACTTCAGCCTTTAATAAAACCACAAGGATTGCAGCCAATGGACTTTTGTCAGCGTCTGGAAGTGAAGTATGAGAAACAAAGTACTGGCTGCTAATAGCATTTGGCCCTTCCCATGATGGATAATCAGCTTTACCCTTTCTTCTTCCTTGCCTCTTTTCCCACGTGTTGTGGGAGCTGTTGGGCTGCTCCAGTGATAAGTGCTTTATCACTATTATAGTGCCAAAAAATGCTCAACACTGAGCTTTGTTGAGCTTACAGTGTCTCCTGTTTTGCCTACATGTAGATCAGCATCTGGGATACTATGTAAGATATTCTTTAAAATATGACTTCAGACCCTGCAGCTGGTCAAACAGTGGTACCACTGTGAGGGAGAGGAAGTATTTCAGAAGAACTATGTACCTTGTGTTGGAAGATTTTCTTTTGTCTTTCTCTAATCATTCCAGATACCTTGCCAGCTGCAGTGAGTTCCAAAGCCTCTCCCTTTAACTAAGTAGTTCAGGAGCAATTTGACACGATTCCTGTCTGGAAAGTACATTCCAAAGATGCTGGACATGGCTGCTGCTCTCATTGATTCTAAAATGAGCTACAATGAGGATGTATGCTCAGGAAGGGGACACCATGTTTTGCACCCAAGGATCCAGTAACAAAGCAGAGGCTTCCAGCCTTGTTCCCAGTTATCAAGCAAGGAAGTCTGATGGATTACCGTGTAAAGCAGGTAGATGAGAAAAACTACTTCAGGTACGTTCTGACAGAGAAAAATCCACACTAGAGGCTTCAGTTCTTTTAAAATCTGTAAAATAAGACCAGATATATACAAATCCTTACATTAAACTGAAAGTTCTCATTCATCTTTAAAGAAGTTGCCCCAGTAAAGGACCACTCCTCTTTTTGGTGTTGTTCCCAAGGATCTGAGGTCTGTGCAGTCTGTGTCTGCATATCCATCTTTGCAGTAATTTGGAGGACAGTTGACAATTTCAATTAACCTTGTCATAGAGGTAGAAATATTGAAGATACTGTCATCCTGTCTGTATGTTCCACAGATGTCAAGGACTGAAAATAAAAGTATGTCCCTCAGAAAGGAGTAATGATAGCTTGAGGTGGTTCACCTTCACACTCAGGGGACAGACACAGATCTATATTAAACCTTGGTATTGTTGGTGTTCTCGTTCTCTATTGGGATCCATTCTAGATCCCTTCCACTTAGCAATATTATGCAGAAAGGGACAGTTGTCACTTGCTAGCTTGTGATTGCTGCTCGAGGGCAGGAACTTCTAGATTCAGAAGTTGATTATCCTGGATAGCATAGCTGTTGGCTTCACACTTACCGCGATGATGCTAACGGTCACTTTCAGGCAAGCCCAGAGAATCCCTGTTGCTGAAATGATGTTATGTAGAAGGGTGATCTCGTGGAGGCTTATCAGCAGAATACACAAGCAGAGCTGAAAGAGAAGAGGCAAAGATTTGCTGACATTTTTAGCGTGAGACTGTATATCTCACCAAAATACTTGACACCAAAAAACACCTGGAAAATTACCATTATCAGGCTAAGCTTACCTAGCAGGTAAGATACAGACAGAATTGCTTTAGGTAGCCCTCAGTTCAGTTCAGCTAGCTGTAATTCTAAGATATTCTCAACAGGATGAGAAAATGGAACCTGGAAGAAGAGTTCTATACCTGTGCCTGAAGATCAAAGGTCAGCATGGAAAAACAGAGATTCAGCATGAAGTATTGTGACTGTAGGCTTTCTAGAGCACCACCCACTCGAAAGGCCATCATGCTTTGACTCTGAATAAGGATGATGGCACAGATGACATCAAAGGAGCCAACCAAGAGGATGAGAATGAAGCGGGCCTGATGAGAAAGAGAAATAAGCATGTGACTGGTCATGCTGAAACAGTGATAGTTCTATCTTTAAATCTTCTAACTACAAATGAAGGAATAAAAGGGTAAGAAGAACTGAACTACTTATTAATAGCATTTAAAATAAAAAAGTTGAACATGACAGTTTGCACACCGTTAAGTGGCAGAAAGTGTAGCCTGATCAAGCATTTGGTGCAAGCACCTGGTACTAAGTGTAAACTCACATCAGTTGTTTTGGCCTACGTTACCCTCAAGGAGAAAGACAGCTGAAGTGGTAAGATGTCCTTCATAATTACATTGATATGAGAATGTTTAAACTAGTAAGCATTATTTTATTCTGGCTCAGTAATTTTGCTCAGGAAGCAGAAGTTACTGTTACAAGCAGAAGAGTAATCACTTACTTTTACTAAAATCTCCTTAACTGTGCATCTTCTAGACCAGATTTTGCTGGTTTACTTGTTTATCCTTGTTTAATACATAAACTGAAAGCTAGGACACATACCTCAAAAGTAATTTGCATCTCTAATGCCTGTTTCTTATTGACCATTAACTCTGCTGAAGACGTTTAACTAATTGTTAATTGATCAGCAGTTGAACAGGAAAATTCTGCGTTGCTGTAATCTTGACTGTAATCTCTTCTATAAAAAAATATTTGTAGATGACTACAGGGAAGAAGGAATCTCCTCACATTTGTGATAAGTATGCAAACATGAAAGGGAAGCACGGCAGGGGAAAGTTCAACTACTGAAGTAGTAACACGGTACATTCCTTCTTTACATTTTGTTACGGAAGGCAAACAAGTCACCTGGATGGGCAGTACCTGCCTTAACACTATCTTTTTGTTTCCTTGCATCAGGTTATCACTCTTAAAAACACAATGTTGCTTTTGTGGATGTTAGGAGTTGCTAGTGGCTGTGTCCTTGCATACAGACCTGACATTCCAGTTCCATTCAGTCGAATTTATGTGACTTTGGGCCAGTGATTTCATAGGTGAAAATCTGATGCAGAGTAAGTAAACCGATGGCAACACATTCTGCAGTAATTCTGTGTAAGTAATGTCATTTGATACTGATGTTACTTTCAGGTACTTGCATAAAGAAACCCATAGAACTGTACAATTTGTCATTGTGGAGATGTGCATTTTGTTATTCAGTGGTAGGAATAATTTGGCCTGATTTTCTGTTTCCAGTGCCCTTACCACAGGTGCCTTGCCTTTCTAAGATTTTTACATCCAAGATTTAGAGTAAAGCAAAGTTAATTAAAACCAGGAGACTAACCAGGAGTTTTGGCTTTTGCTCAGCAGGAAGAACTGTGAAATTGATAATGGAACGAAACATCACTAGCAGGATGGAAAGAACAAAGACAATGAGCTCCTGGCGGTTCTCCTGCAGGATTCCTCTAGTGACATAGTACACACAGAACACTGGGAAGGAGAAGGAGAAGTCAGTTAGCAGGTGAGCACAGAGTGGTGCTATTTGTCAGTGCACGTGATCCAGATGACAAAGTGGAATTATCAAGATTGTGCAACTTAGATTCCTTAATCAAAAGCATATCTTCATTCTCAACAAGGAGCCTGCATCCGATTCTTCAGATGCTGTGAGTGCTCCTGTGTGTAGCATACAAAGAATGAAATAATTCACTGGACTTTTAAATCACTTCTGAGGAAATGGTTTGAAAATAGCAACTATCCAAACTAACCAGCAGCTGTGGTATCCTTTATTGGATTAGAACTACACTGTTCAACATATATGTTGAGTATATGCAAATGAAATTAAGTAACGGTATTTTATTAAAGAACTGAAATTACAGAATCCTTCCAGTGACAGCAATTCCAGTGACTAGTCAGGAAGGTACTGCTCACACACATACCTCCACAGGATTGTTTTCATGGCTCTGACCCCCTGCACAAGCTTTAACCCACCAAACTATAGTCCAGAAAGGAACTGATTCAGGAAAGTTCTGAGGTGATGTTCTTATGAAATACATCAAGCTACATACCTTAGTATTCTATTCTGCAACCACCACACACATAAGGAAGAGGCTTTCCTTGCACAAAGACGGGCTGTTCCTATCTAGGTCACTCCTGCAAACATGAGCTCATTCTTACCATAGACAAAGTAACAGTTTTTTTCTGTTTTCCCAGAGTTGTACTTCCTGGACTCAGCACATGGGATAAAAATGTCAGCCTGGGACCTGGGTCATAAAAGTTTTCAAAGTAACATAATAACTTCAGTTGCTCAAACAAACTTTACGGTAAGTTTACTTCCTTTTCTGCTATTATTATAGTAATTGAGATGAAAAAAATGGTCAGCAAATAAAAGAATGGATCTTGTGATTTTTTTTTTGTGTGCTTATGACCTCAGGAAGACCTGAAGATGTCAGACAGTATTTCCTTGTTTTATAAGTTCACCTGCTAAAACAGAAGTCTGTACAAATAATTTGGAAACAAACATTTTCCTGACCACTGTTTGCAGAGATGGCACAGGAACATTTCTGAGACAAATAAAGGACATCCCTTTGTTTTCAAAAAGGGAAGGTTTAACAAATTAAATCCAACCTCTTGAATTAACTTTCTAGTGCTCTGTTTGTGCTGACCTAAACCAGAGGTGTGTGGCAGGTGTGCAATTCTCCCTCTGTGCTCATTGCATTCCTTAGTTCCTACTTTGGCACTGCTGTGTTTTAAAGCACAGTGAGTGTGTTTCTTACCAACTCCAACTAACTGTATAAGAGAAATGGTGAAATCTTCCTCAGTCTGTCGAACGAGTGTCTCTATGGTCAGCCCTATAACACTGAGCAGAGACAAAATAGTCACGCAGAAGTAGATCTTCACAGGAAATGACAGCTCTGAACAAGGCTTGATCTGTAAAGGAAGAGAACGTTTAAACTTGTGATGCCGTTTGACCTATTTGCTGTCCCTAAGAAATGCATTAAAGCAAATGGGCTGATGGACAACCAGGGCAGGGTTCCCCTGGGAGAAGGGGAAGAGAAACATTTTGCAATAGAACTGAAACTGCAAAAGTGCTGAGGGAGTGAGAACTCCAACTCCATCTGATGAGTGATCTCAGCCTCGATTTTTCGGGTTCATCCCTGCAAAACTGTATTCTGCTTTTCTCACAGCACTCTAATTTCGTCTCCTAGAATCAAGTCTTGCAATACCCAGATATAAACCTATCAAAGCAGTAACGTTCAGCAAGTAACCTCCTGGGGACCCACGCTAAGATTTTTACTTTTAGAAGATCATAGAGAAACAGTCACACTTGAAAGCATGCAAAAGATTTGAATGAGCTGTTTTTTTCTGTGCAGCCTAAATCCTGGAGAGAGATGAACTGGTGGTGAATGGCACCATGCTCAGAACGACTTGGATTTCCCTTGGCAGTGGCACATGGCCCTGGAGAGTCACCTGCAGGCAGAGGTCAGCTATGGCACTGTTACTGAGCTACCATCTTACATTAGTCACATTGCTGCTATACAAAACATCCTTATACACAAAGTCTTTCCATGCACCGCATTGATAACACGGTTTAATTTAACCAAACCAACTGAAAGTAATTGAGAAAGTGCTGCTTGCTTTGGAGCGAGGCTGGCCTTCACTCAATGGGGGCAGTGCTTGTTTAGTACCGGGCTTGATCTGCAGCCATAAACACACGGCAGCAGCTATGAAAAGCAGCCAAGGAACGAGCTCCAGCCAAACCACACGCGAAGGAACCGCGGGTAGCCCTGGGTCTGACCGAACGACTGTAATTAACACATTTTCTCCTGCGGGAAGGACCTGACCGCCACGAACCGCCCGGCTACTCACGGGGCCGCAGGGCGTGGGGACGAGCTCCCGGTGCCGCGGGGTGAGGTTGGGCAGCGCGGGGCCGCTGTAGGGAGAGAGAAGCAAAGCGGCGTCACGGCGGGGCGCAACCACAGCCGCGCCGCTCCGCGCCCACAGCCGCGCCGCTACCTCTCACCTCTCCTCGGCGGGCTCCATGCCGGCCGCGCCGCCCTCCGCTAACGGCAGCTACATGGCTGCGGCGGCTGAGCCGCGCCGCGCAGCGCCCGCCCTTCCGGGGCGGCGGGACGTCACTTCCCGCACGGCGCGGGGCGGCTGGGCACGGCTGGGTGCCGGGCTCTATGCGGGGCCGCCCCTCGGCCCGCTCCCGCCCGCGGCTTTGGGCGGCGGCCGCCCGGGCTGTGCCGCACGCGGGAGGGCGGCTCGGTACGGCGGGCGGAGCGCTGCTGACCGGCCGGCAGTGAGCGCAGCCTCCTTCCCTTTCATTTCGAACCCTCTGGGATGAGGGCGGGCGGAAGGGAGGCGGGAGGCTGCCGCTGCTGCTGCTCCCTGCTCGGGGCGGCCGCGGGGGTCGCGAGGGGCGGGCGGAGTGCCGCTGGTGTGCGGGAAAACGTTCGGCTGTTTGTGAGCGTTTCTTTGCGCGAGAGACGTTAGTAGCTCTGAGATGGTGTTCGCGGTCTGTACGCCTTTGTGCTTTGTTGTCGTTCAGTGAAATAACGTCGGCTGCTCGCTCGGATGCTGAGCTGCCAAGGGCACGTGGGCGTGTCTGCATCCCGGCCTCTCCTCGCTGCCCGACTAAGCTCGGTTTCAGAAGTGGCCGCTTCTAGCGTTCCTGCTCCTCGCGTTTTTTTGTGGATACCAACAAAAGAAGACATCCATCTTAATGCACAGACAAAGCCGCGGTTCTTCCCACCCCTCCTTCCTAACGCCTTGTCTTTCTGCCAGATGCTGGTCGTGCTGAAGCCCCAAGCTCTGCCCGTCCAACGAACGCTATCGGGAGCTGCTGGGTGACGTGTAACAGCGATGGGCAGAATGTGCTCCACTGCTGACAGCACAGCGAGAGCTTCTGACTAACAGGTACCTGCACTGAGGGCAGCTGCATCACCAAGGAGTTCTGCATCCAAACACGTGGCTGTGTGCCACCCCAGCATCTGTGGTGCTGGAAATGTTATCTTTCATGTTTGCAATAAATTGTATCCAGGCATAGTAGGTGCAGCTTTAAAAAAAGAAAAAGGTCATATTTCCTCTCATTAAGTTGTGTTTCCTCACATTACTGCATTTTTCCTTGTCGCTGTATGTGTTATCTTTAAATAATTTTAGTTTTTCAGTTCTAAGGGAAGATATTTTAAACAATTAGCTGCTACTCATCAGTCAAAATTTGATGCTCTCAAAGGTTATCTTTTCACCTTTACTACAACACTTTTTTTTTTTTCATTAGTAATGTAGTCTAAAATGGGAGAAGATAGAAGGAAGAGTTTAAAATGCACTGCATGCTGTTCATTCTTGTGAGCTGGAAGATTCCATGTTGTGTGTAATCCAACAGAAACAGTCTACCAGCTACTGCCACGTTTTCATCTATTGGTAAACATCAGCTGCTGGTTGCTCTTATGGGAGGAGGATTGAATTGCTTCCAGATGGAAAGCTCTTCCAGCCAATTTAAAGCTTTCCAGCTGATGTAAGACAGCAGGTCAGTAATTCAGAGGTGTGGTTTTATTCTTCTTATTGCTTTTCTGCTTCCACTAGTGGAATTGGGGATATCAAATATGATAATGTGGTGCTGCCCAGGGTGGGGGTTTTGTTGGGCTTAATTGTTTTTGTTTTTACTTGAGCAATGTAAATAGGAAAAAAAAAAGCTAAGTTTTGGTAATGAACTGTTCTGAATGTATAGTGATTCTTCTGTTGTTTGTTTCTCATGAAAGCTTGGAAGAGGAGAAATCAAAGATCAGGTTGTTGGAACAAATCCCCATACAGCCTATTTATTTCACGTGGGCTGGTTTTGTTGTACGTGGGGTAAACATGAATATATGGTTGAGCACAAGCTTGCAGAAGCATTGTACCTCAATGTGTTGGCTTGATTTCCTGCTAAAACGGAAAAGGATAAGGTGATGGGGTGGAAATGGTCCCTATGTGGCTGTAATAAGAGAAATAGCTTACACTAGGAGTGGAAAACTTCAGTGTAAAGCAGGATATGGGAATGAATGGCACAATGTATTTAACTCTTAGTACATCTTTGTATCAAACATTACAAAATCGTGAAGAAAAAAACGGATGCTGTTCATATGTTAGCAAAATCAGGGCAGGTGCATAAGGTCTTGTTAGAACCTTGCTATTTTTGCTTGCCATTAATTATTTCCTGTGCTGCCATTCTTTGATTCACTGTGGTATTACAGTCTTATTTCAGAGAGCTTTACTAAGCTGTTCAGTGATCAGCTGCCCCCAGTAATTGCTTTTTAACTGTGCAAGGCCTTCCATACAGCCCATCCAAGAAATGTGCTTTTGGATTTGTCAGCTCTCATTTCTTCTACTGCTTCCTTATCTAGGAACAAAAGATGACTCATCATTTTAGAATCATCTGATTAATTCTGATTGCTTTTGCTCATAAAACACAGTCTGTAAAATAGAAAGCACTTAATTCTGATCATATGTTTTAATAATGCAGTTAAGCTTCTCAGGTTCCCTTTCTTTCTTTGCACATTATTAGCATTATGATGCCAAAGGTTGTTTAACTTGAGAAAAGTAAAGGTCATTGTCAAGTTAGCAGTACAAAATGCATTCTGAAAGAGAGGGTAGTGAGGTCTTTTTTATCTTTCAGAATGAATGTGATATTTTTGTAGTACTGGATTGATGTGTGCTGCTATATTTGGTTTTCTTTCTTTCTCTTTTTTTTTTTTTCCATTCTTAGGTAAAAAAAAATGGAATAGAGCACATGAAGAGGCATCTAAAGTTGATTTTCATACAGGATGTTACTTGGAGGACCAAATACACTTTTGGAGACCACTGGAGATGAAAGATTGATCACATGATATTTTTCTTCTCTCCACGTGCTGTTCCCTACGAAGTCAGTGTTGCTTTGTGTTAAGGACAGGCAGTTGTGTTGTGTCACTATGTCGACTGTGACGAGTGCTGAGACGCCGGAGGAACCCAACCCTCCTCTCCTTGAAGAAAAGCCAAAGGGAAAATCACTATTTAATTTGGGCTCGCTCTTTGCTAACAGGAGTGAAAAATTTGTGATTGCTAGGAGTGATAGTGTGCCAGAAGAGAACGTTCTGAAAATAACTATCACAGAGACCACGGTCATCGAGTCAGACTTGGGCATCTGGAACTCTCATGCTCTCATCTACCTCACTTTGTGGTTTTTCTTCAGCTTTTGCACTCTTTTTCTTAACAAATACATCCTTTCCTTACTGGAAGGAGAACCCAGCATGCTAGGTAACCCTGCTTTTCTTTTATGCTTCAGTTCCAGTAAAATATTTGATTATATCAGATCCTTGCATGTAAAGTTCCCTTTAGCTGAACAATTTGCTCCCTCAGAAGGACCAAGTTAGGAGATGTGGGGGTGGATCTTGGGGCTGAGAACCTGTGTGTGTGATCACAGCCTGCCTTCTCTCCTCTCATCTATCCACATGGAGGACAGGAGCTGTGAGAGTGTTTAGAGAACAAAAAATGTAATTAAATGTTCACTTTTCTGTGCCAGAGGGCAGTGTGGGCTCTTGAAAAATATAATAAAATTGAGTCAGTTGTTGACAGTCTCTAGTGCTGATTAACTTGTTTGATTAACAGTTTTTATGTAAAAGTGCAGAAGCTGCCCTCTGTGACATCTGTTATTCACTGGGCTTATTTTTCCTTATTTGTTTTAATAAGAGAACTTAAAAAATTCTATCTGTGGACTGAGTTATCTGATTTATTCTGCTGCCTTGCTGGTGGGTGCAAAAGTAAAGAGCTGTGAGAATTCATCAAGCCTAGAGTCACTACAGACCAGTTTGTTTACAAAATTCTCTCATGCTGCTTATTATGTGGCGTTCCCATCATCACCTGACATTTTTTCCCATCTCTCTAGGTGCTGTTCAAATGCTTTCAACCACCTTTATTGGTTGTATAAAAATGTTTGTTCCATGCTGCTTGTACCAGCACAAAACACGCATCTCTTACCCACCCAATTTCATCATGATAATGCTGTTTGTTGGACTGATGAGGTAAACCTTTAATTGGAGTTCTATCCTTTTGGCTCATGGCATTTTTCTGGTCAGAAGCACTGTTCTTATGCTCTCTTCCCTCTCTTTCTTGCTTTCACAGAGCATAGCTGTTAAAGCTTTGTTGTATCTTCTGCTTAATCTCTTGTGTTTTTCAATTTCAGATTTGCAACAGTGGTCTTAGGGCTCGTCAGCTTGAAAAATGTGGCAGTTTCATTTGCAGAGACAGTTAAAAGTTCTGCACCTATTTTTACTGTTATCATGTCTCGGATGATATTGGGGGAATACACTGGTGAGCACTTCAGTATTTATGTTTCCTTTTAAAAATACTTGTTTTGTGTCATGCTGTCACTTGTTGGGCTGTGGGCAGGGAGATGTCACTGACGTATGGCAGACAGTTTCAAGCAGCTGGAAGAATCATTCTGATAGAACAGTAAATCTGATCAAATTATTTCTCCTTTGAAATAAAGGAGTTGTGGGGAAACTAAAACTTAAAGCTGTGTTGTCTCATGTTTGGCATTAGGAGTATAGTAATTGGAGTTAATTTGTTATTTCTTTCCATTTGCAGGATTGCTGGTTAATCTCTCTCTCATTCCAGTTATGGGTGGGCTAGCTCTGTGTACAGCTACTGAAATAAGCTTCAACATTCTAGGTTTCTCGGCAGCTTTATCTACTAATATAATGGACTGGTAAGTCCTAGCAGCTGTTCTGTGTGTGGAATAAAGGAGTTATGTTTCTTATAGATTGAGTAAAGTCATTGCTTGTAGTTCTTTCTGTCTTTGGAACTAGGAAAATGACAAGTTTTTTATTTTGATATTTCCATAGACAATAAACTAAGTCAAGTGATCATGGATTCCTTTTTGCTGTGAGTTTGCTTAAACATTGTGTTTTTGTTTCTTTACCAGTCTGCAGAATGTCTTTTCCAAAAAATTACTCAGTGGAGATAAATACAGATTTTCGTAAGTATTTAAAACATTTCAGGTTGGATTATGGATTGACTTTAGGCTGCATAAGAAAACCATGCATTTGTGATTATATTGGACTAAGCTGCTGTGAACTTCATCAACTCAGTAAATGTGAATTTTACTGCAGGATTTTACAGCTGGTTTGGGTCTTGAAAACTTTGGCCTTTTATCTTCAGTTTGGCTTGGCCAACACAGAACACAGAATGCAAGAGATTGCTGAGTTTGTTGTCTGCAAAGCTTAGTAGTTTGCTTTTTGTTAGCATTTCTTGATGTCTACCAATACCACAATGAGGTTTTTATGTAAATCTGATGCATCTCTCTTCAGCTCTGTGAAATAAGGAACTCTTAACCATTTTTTGTTTGTCTTTTTGTAGGGCCCCAGAGCTTCAGTTCTATACAAGTGCTGCTGCAGTGGTTATGCTTATTCCAGCTTGGATATTTTTCATGGTAATTTGAATTTGCTAGTGCAAATTTATATGTTACTTGTGAGCTTTGCTTTTAATTCGCCCCATTTTACTTCAAGCACTTCATCACCAGAGCTTTGTCTTTTGTTTGCATGACCTGGAGAAACAGTAAAAGCAATAGCTTAGCAGAGATGTGAGATGGCAGCTGGCCCAGAAAGCCTGAGTTTATTTCAGAGTTTTAGAGAGAAATTACTTTGTCTGTCTACATAAATGCATTCAAAATTGTAGTTAAAGACTTGAACTACGAATCTTAAGAATCTGCTGACTTTTTGCCAATGTTCATGTGGCATGCAGGAATACAAACTCTCTGAAAGCAAAATTGTGCTGAAGTAAGTCTAATGTGCATTCTGACATTTCATTGCCTTGCATCAGTGCTTGGAAAGATCTCACTGGCAGTCTGAATGCAGTCAGATCCAAGAGGGCTTCTTCATCTTTTGGGGGGAAACTTTGGAGGACGTGAATGTCCTTTATGTTTCAGATCTTGTTATGCTGATGTTTAAATGTAAAACTAATATCTGGTTATAATAATAAAGGCTATGTTGGTTTTTAGGTTTGGTTATAAGCTAAACTCTTAAGAGCCTCTATTTTGCATTTAGGATGTTCCAGTGATTGGGAAAAGTGGAAGGAGTTTTAGCTACAACCAAGATGTAGTTGTACTTCTCTTAATAGATGGAGTCTTGTTCCACCTGCAAAGTGTTACAGCCTATGCCCTGATGGGAAAAATTTCTCCTGTGACTTTCAGGTAAAACTTCATTTCCGTGCTTATGTTTATTTTTCTCACTCAATATTTCTGCTTAGAAACCAAGTAGTAAGAGTACTGTGCAAAGAAATGAGTAAATGCACAAATGTGTGAAATGTTAGAACAAATTTTTTCACATCCGCATCATGAAAAGCTTTTGGACTGGTTGCTCAAAGTGTGAGAAGAGCAGCATTTGGCACGTGCTGTTGAAGCTGGGAACAGGTGCTGACATTTGCTGTGGTGATAATAAGGCAATACCTACAGATAGCTAATTGCAGTACAGAAAATGGTCAGTCAGCTCTGTACAACTGTTTCTGAGGCGTGACACCAGCACGACAAGCTACACTTTCTGTAATACTTGTGTCTTTTGAACATGGCTCCTCCTTTGTTGTCAGTTATGGGCAGCTTCGTTAGGCTCCTGCACAATTCTGGTGCTGTGATGAATACTCTATAACCTGAGCAGTAACAGCACATCAGAAATGGCACTTATGTTGGTGGTGTTGTGTTGATATTGTCTGAGTGTCTGTTTTAGATAAAAATGAACTGCTAATGCAAATAGCATGCAAATGCATGGTTAAAAATAACAAAGAAACCAAACTCTGAGGTGACTTACTAAGTCTACAGTAAAATGTCTTTGAAGATATTAGTGCCAGTAGACGAGCACTGTGGCTAGAGGATTACTGAACTAGGAAAAGTGGAATCTGATTGGTATTTAAAAGCTAGCAAAAGAGATCTCCTAAATGAGGACATGATTGTGTGTTCCTACACTCCATACAGGAGAGATTTCTTTGGCCTTAACTTCTGAAATTCCTTTCCAGTGTTGCCAGTACTGTGAAGCACGCACTGTCAATCTGGCTAAGTATTATTGTGTTTGGTAACAAAATCACAAGCCTCTCAGCCATTGGGACTGTTCTAGTGACGGTGGGAGTTCTGCTTTACAACAAGGCAAAGCAGCATCAGCAAGAAACTATACACAGCCTGGCAGCTGCAGCCCCACAGCCTGCACCAAGTACAGCTGAAGATACTGAGCCACTGATTGCCAAGGATTTGAAACCATATGATTGATATGACCACTTATTCGTACAACATTGTACAACTCAAAGGGACTCCTGCCAGAAGTGACTGTTTCTGTGACTGTTGATGCTGATGTGGTTCCTTTGAGGTTCACAGCAAGTCAGGCCTGGGACTTGAAGCAGAAAGAGAACGATGACAAGAACCCAGGAAGCCTTGATTTTTCTGAGAAACTGAAATAGCAGAGGGCCTGGTGTTATTTAATGTGGTGAACGTGGGCTTTTTGATCTCTTGACTGCAAAAAAAACCACACAAGCCTATATTAGAGAAAGAACTTTGGTGTCTTGTAGGAAAATTCTTGCTTCCTCCTTGCCCAGGAAAACAATGTGAAAACTTTGGCCCGTCACTGTATTTGGCTTTCTTGCAGTGGAATGAAATTTCAAAGTGTTATTACTGTATGCTGCATCCTCCATTATCTGTTTGTGTTGCAGAGCTGGAAGAAGGAACCCCTCCCTTCCCCAGCTCATGTCTCAGCAAATGGCTTATTTTGGTAAAGCCCTCGTTAAAGTAAATTACAGACATGAGTCCATGTCTCAAAGCACAATGAGCCACTATTTCCAACTACAAAACTAGCAGTAGATAGTCTTTTTTTTTTTTTTTTTTTTTTGCTGAAACTCAAAAGGGAAATCTTTCATCCTGGTTATGTATTTACAGTATTGAAATGCAAGTGCACAGACAGCTGTACTGTATAAACAGTGCTGAAGTACATATTTGCAGTTGCTTGCAGATTATCACCAAAACCTGTGATTTTGGTGTGATAAGTCAGGATATCTGTATTTCTATCAGAAACCATTTTAATATCTGAATTTCCTGCATTTTGTTATGTATTTTTTAATGAGGAATTGAGCTTTTATTTTGTAGCATTGTTTGTAGGACTGCAATGAAAGCACTGCCTTTCAGAAACTCAGGGTTATTACCCTATGTACAAAATATTTCTGACATTTCCAGTTATGTGAGGAATCTTGGGGGTATCTGACAAAGCTGGAAGGGGACCACGAGCTGAGGCTAATCTGAGAATTCTTCCTTTTTTGGAGAAGTTACATTTCGTGGCTGACTGGAGGTTAAAAGCCAACTTCTTGCCTTCCCTTTAAGGAAACCTGAAATTTTATTCATTTGTTTTTGCAAATCGAGCACGTGTACCTACAGAACCCATCACGTGGGCTTTTTGATAACAAAATTAACAAAATGAGCTGATTTTTAATAATTTCCTGTTTTGAAAGAGTGTAGCTTGGTGTTAAGAGCCTGGATTTAAGCGTTCTTTAGGGTAAAATACAATTTCTAATAGGAAGTTGCATGCGGAGTTCTTTGGACATTTCAGCTCCTGCTCACGCTTCCCATGTGAGGTATTCCATGAGCTTGAGTTCCTGGGGAAGGCAAATGTGTCCCCAGGGCAGGCAGTGTGGGGGAGCCTGGCCTCAGGATCAGTTTGAGCAGCAGCTCAGGTTTATCCCTGGCTGTGGATGTTTGCTTTGAGCAGAAGGGAAATGTCCATTTTTTTCATCATTGTGTGATGTCTGTTCTGTTGCGTGGTTTTGGTGCGTTGTCACTGCTCATATTGCTTGCAAAAAAAAAACAACAAAAACAAAAAGCTGTGGTCTGTGAAATGGAGATCTGAGAACTGTTTTTCAAGTTTTTCTTTATGCTTTTCAAGAATCTGTGTATTTGGCACAAAACGTTGTTTTGCAGCATGTTTTTACTCTTGTGGGAGAGCTGAGATGTGAGCGGCTCTCTGGTCACCTAACAGCCTTCATGCAGTGCCCTCCACCACCACAGCTTTGTCTTGGGAAGCTGGCAGACTTTGTGTTTCCTATTAATGGAGAACATCTGTGGAGCTACACAGCTGGGAAGGACTTGGGAACTGTAACTCCTACCAGGTGCCCCTGGTTACTAGCAGCAGCTGGAGCCCTACCTGTTGTGGCAGTGTGACAGTTTAGGTGTGCTGGGGTTGTTTGCACTGTTGCTTTCCTCCTGTACTTTTCAGTGCAGACTCTTTGGTCTCTGTTTTTACCAGACTGGGCAAATCTGGCTCTTCTTCCAGCCGTTCTTCTTAGCTCTTCCTTCTACTGAACCAACAAGGACCACTCTGTTCCATGCTAAGCATTCCTTACAGCCTTATGCTTGAGCTGTCTGCCTTTTAAATGCTTTTGCGTTTGAAGTCCTGGAAAATTCCTCCCCAGAAGCACCTGTATCAGAGCCTATAGATCCCACCCATCATCCAAAAGGAGCAGACTGCTTTGCACACCACTTTGGGGCTGCCTGGATTAAGAAGCAGGCCCTGAGCAGGTGAAACTTCAAAACCAGCTCTCTAGTTCTCATCCCTCGTTGGAAACAGTGCAAACTTCATGTTTTCATGAGCAAGGCACCATCCACGCAGTGGAGGGCACCCACAGTCACAACGCAGTGGCATTGCTTTGGTGGATGGATGTGCAGCTCTGCCCTGGCACATCACACAGTGCCTGAATACTTCGTTAACACGGCACTGCTAATAACTGGGATTCCTGCAGGTTTGACACACAGCCCTCCGAGGCTGGCGTTATTTCAGCACTGAGCAAACTTCACTTTGGGAAGCAGAGCACAGCGTGGCAGAGCTTTGCTGCTTATGTCCAGCCGGCAGCACTGGTTGACAGAAGGAGCTTAACACTGCTGGAACAACGCCGCTCCCGGCGAAAAGGACGGACGACGCCGTATCTCTACGTAGCGCTCGTAACGCGGCTCGTGAGCTCCGGTCGCGGTTGAGTCCCGAGCGCTGAACGGGTCGGGCTCCAGCTGCCGGCACCGCGCCGTGACAGCCGTCAGCTCTGCACTCACGCATCGGGAACGAATAATAAACCGGCTCGCTGTGGTCGGCGCTCTTTCCTACGCCGTTAAGGCCGAGCCGTTGGATCGCCGCGGTGCCGGCGACGGGGCGCGGATCCGAACGGCGACCACCGGGAACGGCTCCGCACCGCCGCGCAGTGCGCGTGACGTCATCAGCCGGCGGCGGAAGTGACGCTTTGTGCGGCGCTGCCCGTCGGTGTCCGGTCGCGGCGGCGGTGAGCGGGCCGGCGGGGCGCGGTGCGGGGCGGGGGGAGGCCGGGGCCGGGCGGCGGTGCGGGGCCGCGGGCGTCGGGTTGAGGCGGGGCCGGACGGGGCGCTGCGGGGGGATCCGTGTGCGATCCGTGTGCGGGGAAGGAGTTGGTGCGGCGCGTTGATTAAAGCAGGAAGCGCCGCGTTTCCGTAACGTCTCGTTCTTTTTTTTCTTTTTCTTTTCTTTTTTTTTTCCTTTTTTTTTTTTTTCCAGAGCTTTTTTTTTTTTTTTTTTTTTTTTTTAATGGTTTTTGGAACTCCAATGGGTGATGAAAAGGATTCTTGGAAAGTGAAAACCTTGGATGAAATCCTTCAGGAAAAGAAACGAAGGAAGGAGCAAGAAGAGAAAGCAGAGATAAAGCGCATGAAAAACGTGAGTGCCAGACTGGGGCGGCGCTGCTCAGTGCTGCCGTGCCTGAACGAGCGTGGTTTGGTTTACCTGCCCTTTGTGTGTTCCTGTCCCAGTCGGATGATAGGGATTCAAAGCGGGATTCTCTTGAAGAGGGGGAGCTGAGAGATCACCGCATGGAGATCACGATCCGCAATTCACCGTACCGCAGGGAGGACTCCATGGAGGACAGGTACTGCCTGCGGTGCGATGCTCCCTGAGTGCACCTGGGGGTTAAAAACCCTGTGCTGAGTGCTCTGAAGCACTACAGGGGAAAGCAGAACTTTCTGAGATGTTTGAGGTTCCCTCCTGGCTGTGCCAAGTGCCAGGAGGCTCTTGGTTCAGGCATAACAGTGCATTCTGAGCCCGTTTTGGCCACTGCACAGTAACACGATGTTTTGGTTAAGGTACTGGTTTAGCACCCGACTCGGTGATGTTTGTAGTATAGCCTTAATGCTTTAGTTCAGGGGTATTGTGGAAAATAGGAAAATGAGTGTTGGGTTTTTGTTTTTTTTTTCAAAAGGGATAAAAGAGAAAGTAGTGTTCAGTCTGTTAAATCATAGAATCACAAGGTTGGAAGCAACCTGTAAGATCGTCTAGTGCAAAACCATCCTCCCATCAGCACAGCTACCACAAGCACTAAACCACATCTTGCAGCTCCTCATCCAGGCTCCTCTTGAACACTACCAGGGACAGTGACTCTCCACCTCCCTGTGCAGCCATTCCAGTGCCTGACCACTCAGAGAGAAAGCATTCTTCCTTATGTCTAATCTAAACCTCCTCTAGTTCACCTTGCGGCCGTTTCCTCGGGTCCTGTTTGTTGCCTGGGAGAAGAGGCCGGTGCATTTAACCTCCCTGAGCTTATCAGTTTGTGTCTTTATTGTAGAGGAGAAGAAGATGATTCCTTGGCTATAAAACCACCACAGCAAATGTCACGGAAAGAAAAAACCCACCATAGAAAAGATGAGAAGAGGAAAGAGAAACGGAGACACCGCAGTCATTCAGCAGAAGGTGGTGTTACACCTTGTTCACACTTCCGGTAGCTTCTCAAGGTTGCACTGAATGGGCACTGTATAGAGAGGAAATAAGAATTGCAGACCAGAGAAAACATATCAGATGGATATGATAAAATAAGTGAAATTTGCTTTCTTTTTTTTTCCTCTTTAATTGTGTCCAGTGCCCCTTTAAGAGCGATAGATGCTTGAGAGGACGGCAGCCTCTCTGGGACAGGGACACAGAGTTTGCTTTTACTCTTGCAACTCTGTGATGCTTCACTGCAGCCTCACAGAGTCAGGGAGATGAGCTGTGGTATTTGTAGCTGAACGGAAAAGAACAAATACCATTTCCATGTAACTAAGAGAGCACAAAGTTTAGAAACATCCGCTTTGTCTTCCTGTTACTTGCAATCTTCTTTCCGATTTAACACAAGTGTTTGAGCTCTTACAATTACTTGTTTAATGCCCTTTCAGATCAGGATGTTTCCATCAAGGAAAGAACAGAGAGCATAGGAATATGCTGTCATAGGTGTTGTCCTTTCTACTTATTTGAAAATAGGAGTGCAAAATATTTTGAATGGTAACTCTGCAGAATTCATTTTTGCCTGTTCAGGGAAACATGCCAGAGTGAAGGAGAAAGAACGGGAGCACGAGCGTAGGAAGAGGCATAGAGAAGAGCAGGATAAGGCCCGACGAGAGTGGGAAAGGCAGAAACGGAGAGAAATGGCGAGGGAGCATTCCAGGAGGGAGAGGTACATCGTTCTCTGCAACGAAATTGAATTGCCCTGTACTCAGCTACAGAAAAACAGTTCTCTTCTACTTTGTAAGTTAAGTTTGTACTGAACTGCAGCTTAACAAAAAATAACCAATTATTTTCTAGAGATCGCCTGGAGCAACTTGAGAGAGAACGAGAGAGAAAAATCAGAGAGCAGCAGAAAGAACAAAGGGAGCAAAAAGAGCGTGAAAGGAGAGCTGAAGAAAGGCGTAAGGAGCGGGAAGCCAGAAGAGAAGGTGATTATTGGTGTCTAAAAGATGTTTGGATTTGCCATCTGCCGCAGTGGTGGAATTGGGGGTAGAGAAAGCTTTTTCACTTAGGTCAATGCCAGAACTTATAAAAATAATAAAATGGGGTGGGATGTCTATCTGGGAAAGAAATCTTTGAAGTTCTACACAGGGAAATAAAACAACGTCGGATGCCGGGAGTGTGCTGGCTTTTGGGCTGGTCGGTAAGTCTTTGTTTGCCTGGCTTCCTTCAGAAACAAGATCTGTGTCATCGCTGTAGTCTTTGTGTGTGTATGTTTGTCATGAATGCAGTTGCACTCCTTGGCTGAGTCTAAGCCAGTCTGGTAGAGACTGAAGTCTCAACATAAGCGTAGTAAAGTTCTGGGAAATAAGTGGCATGGGGATGGGGATAGATGGTGTGAGTCCTCCAGCTGTGGATAAGGCCGATCTCTTGCCATCTGGGTTCAGATCATTGTTGTTTAAAGGACTTCTGTTTGTTCTGGCTGTCAGAGGTAAAAATCAGACCCAGCATCTGTGCTCAATTACAAAGATTGCTCGAGGGTAGCAGAAGTCATTGTACTTGTTGCTGTTCTTTCTAGTTCTAGTTATGCTGAACTGCTCCTTTTTGTGCTTGATATTTACACTGGTTTTGGTCTCAATTAATCTAGCCTTCTGTTTTAGCTCTTTATTGCTCTGAATGTTCTGTCAGCTTCTTCTAACCCTTAGCTGTTTTTACTTCTTCGTGCATCTCCCTGGTTTGTCCACTTCTCTCTTGCCTTAACACTGTAGGTTTGGGTTGTGTGCTGTGTGTAGCACAGGGGGCATCTTGCATCTGCTTGCTAAGTATGGCAGCACCTTCCTGCCATACTGTTTGGTCCAAACCCACATAGCATTGCTATGAGGGAAATCACAGTCCTTTGCTCTCCTAGACGCAGTTAGGTTCTGCTTTCGCCCCTCCCCATTACCATTTGTTCTGTAAGGAAAAAGGAAAAAATATGCAGAGCAGGTGGTTGTGGTAGACTGAAGTATTCTAATTAGGGCAGGGACATTTAACGATTTTTGTTTTGGTTTTGTTTTCACTAGTTTCTGCACACCATAGAACAGTGAGGGAAGAATATGGAGACAAAGTGAAAATGAGACCCTGGAGTCGCAGCCCATTACGACAGCAGAGAGACAAGCCTGAGCAAGCAGATAGCAGGAAACCAGGTAGCATTTGCCACCTCAGTGTCTTTGCCTGGGGGCTAGCAGCTGTTCTGGGGTAGAGTTGAATTTTTAGTATTAAACGTTTACATCCCTGGAACCATACAGAAAGTGTTGTCTGCTTCAGCTGTGGTGGCATAATTCTGGAATTGTTGAGAAGGGTGGCACATGCACTGTTACTAAAGCAATTGCTGGTTTTATTCCTTTGCAGATTGAAAAGGGATTGTTTGTACTAACTCCAGTTGGATTTGTTCTTAGGAAATAAGTTACCTTAAGGGCCACCTTACAGGGAACTATCTAGTTTAAGTGTCACTAATTGCTGTACTGTAGAAGAAGAGCAGTGCTTAAGGCAGTGTTCCAATTAGTGAGTTTTGTTTTCTAAGGTAGAAAATGGTCCTTTCTGTACAAAGAAGGTCCCAACTGTGGTGGAGAGCCTGCACAATTGGCATAAAAATGTCATTGGTTAAAGAAGAAAAGCTCTGTGTCTGCTTTGTTAAAGTGTGTAGCTGTGAAAATTGTTGTAATGCGCAGTGCAATCAGCTGAGATTCCAGGCAGAGGCAGGCAGTGATCCTTTGGCCTTATGGTCTGATCAATCCACATTTATTTGCACATGCTGTTTCACAATGATGGACTGCAGTAGAAACACTGATTGCAAGCGCTGTGTGAGTGTACATTAGTGGGACTCTGTGTTGTGGTCATGTTTGTTATCATGTTACACTTGTCTTTTTTAATACATTTCTTGCAGAGAGGTGTGGGCACATGTCATGTTTTAAATTAAAAAGCCAGCATTGCACATGTTTGGCTGTTGATCTGGTATCACTGCAGTTCAGGGAAACTGTTTGGCTTTTGAGCACACTGTGAAATGTTATGGTTGCTCAGAGTATATATATGCATATGAGCATTCAGCACCTATTTAATAGCTAGAGAATGTAGATATCTGGGTATTCAGGCTTAAAAATAAAAATGAAATTCAGTTGGCACCTTGGTTTTGATTCTTATGGTCTCAACAGTGAAAGAAGAAAAACCAGAGGAAAGAGACCCTCTTTCAGACTTGCAAGACATCAGTGACAGTGAGAGAAAAACAAGCTCAGCTGAGTCTTCATCAGGTAATTCAATGCATTTAGCAGATTGTACAGATGTCTGTTGAGGAAACACTGTTATTAGATAGCAGATGTCATTGATCTCGTTCCACGTGTTACTGTTCCTCAGCGGAGTCTGGGTCAGGCTCAGAAGAAGAGGAAGAAGAGTCGAGCAGTGAAGGATCTGAGGAAGAGGGAGAAGAAGAGGAGGAGGAGGAGGAGGAGACAGGCAGCAATTCTGAGGAGGTGTCAGAGCAGTCAGCAGGTGAGTAACAGAACACAGGTCCCAGCGTGGGCCGGTGGGGTCTTCTGGCTTTACTTTATTTCTCATTCTGTGTTGTTTTATTTGAATGTTTTCCTTTTCTCTTAGTCTAGGATAGGCTGAGACCTCACAGGTCAAGATAACTATAAAGAAAAAAACAAGTACAAGTCATATTCTATCCTTTTATATAGAGGTAATACCAATTATTTGTCTAAGACGCCGGATTAGAAAACTGAAAGCCATGTTTGTCTTCATAAGTAGTGTAACACTAACAGTTTAAATATTCCTGTGTTGCACAGTAACAAGTACTCTGTAGAGAGCACTCTGCGTGGGGGTGGTGAAATACAAATCTCTCTGCTATTTTGAATAGTTTCAGTTGCAAATACCAGATTTTTTTTATCACGCTTGTTACAAATATTTGAACAAATCATACTTCTAAAAAAGGGTTAGTTAAAAATTCTCAGAGCCATTCTTACAATTATTTAGTAAAGGAAAAGTCACAACAGGCTGCTCTGGCTGGGTGTATTTCTTTAAAATGAAGCAGAATGACCAAGCACAAAACATTCAGTGGTCTCCCAACTGGTGCTGTTGAGTTTGAAGAAGCTTTTGTTTTCCAAACGAAGCAGCAGATGTGATGTCACTAAACTGGACAGTGGTGCAGAAGGCATGATGAATGAGGAAAGTGGATAGTGGTCTGCATTGCAAGGAACTACAGAAGGGTTGAGTTGATTCAGCTGAACTTGATTCTGTCTTGCAGAAGAGGTGAGCGAAGAAGAAATGAGTGAAGAGGAAGAACGAGAGAATGGAAACCACATCCCAGTTGGTACAATGCAAATACTGAATATATCAATTGACTCTGTTTTTCAGTCAGATCTAGTTCTGAAAGTATTTTAAATCTGTTTAAAATCGATTTGTTGGTGCAGTTTCGCCATGGTTGTGAGGCACCGTGCATTTTAGAGCTGTTATGTCAGAATCAGAACTCTGTTCCAGGGTCTGTATGTAGGAATGAGATCCCAGTCTAATGAGACTTACTAGGTCCCTTCTTTTTTTATTCTCTTAGTGTAAAGACTTATTTTTCTGACATGCTGTGTTCATTTGAAAATTGTGTGTGCCTGACATTAACCTGGGGTTTTCATCTCCACCAAGAGGAGAAATCAGGCTTTTCATTGGTCTTCAAGTTGCATATCTTCTATCTCATAGCGATGTTTTTCACTTCCCTATTTGTCCAGTGCTGAACTTAACTCTGTTCCAAAGGACTCCCTCTTTCCATGTCTGATTCTGACTTTTAAAGTTACAGAGTCGAGGTTTGATCGCGATTCAGCAGGCAGTGAGGTTGAGGAAGAAGAGGTGGGGGAGGGCAGCCCTCAGTCCAACGCCATGACGGAAGGAGACTATGTTCCTGACTCACCTGCTTCTTCCCCTATTGAACTGAAACAGGAGCTTCCTAAATATCTTCCTGCCCTTCAGGTAGGGGATCACTTGAAGGATGCTTGGAAGTGTTCCCTGCAAATGGGTTTCATTAAAATGGGAAACGTGTTTGCAGTAGCATTTATGCGTGAGTTGATGGGCTGAATGTGTCTTGTTGACTCATTACTGCTCACACTTGTGTGTGAAATATGTACTTCTCTTGGTTAGTTGTAACTAAACCTGTGAAGTAGGTTTTTCTTAAGTCTTGTTAAACAAACGATTGCAGTGCTCCTGCAGGCGTTGAGGAGTGAATGTTCTCACTGTTTTCTCAGGGGTGTCGCAGTGTGGAGGAGTTTCAGTGCTTGAACAGGATTGAAGAGGGAACATACGGCGTGGTGTACAGAGCAAAAGACAAAAAGACTGGTTCGTATTATCTGCATGGCATTAAATAAGTATTATGTCCTAAATGGCATCTAGTGTGAGAAACGTCTCGCTGAGGATCTGTGTTACTGTGACAGCTATTGTTGCTCATGGGGATTGGTTGAATTTTGGAAGCTGTGATTTGGTAAACTTTCTTATTTGCATGTTCTGGAAACGGCAGAATCAGCCCTCTGCAGTACTGCCCTAATTATTTTGCTGTGTGGAAGCAGTTATGTTCAGGTGGTGTGCATGCATGTGGCATCTGGTGTGTTGTGCACTTCTGCAGACTATTCTGTTGCTTTACAAATTCCAACAAACGTCTTAGTAACTTCACAGGAAATGCAGAAGGAGGTCTGGGGTAGAGTGAGAAGTACAGCTTGGGGTTCTCGTCACACAGGTTGCATTTTAAGTACAAAACTGATGTCTGTTCTGTATCAGCCTTCTTCTGCCTTAACAAAGGGGAAAGCTGAAATAATTTTTCTTCTAGCCAGTTTCTGCTTTTGTCACATGTATAGGTTCAGATCTGCAGTTGTATGCAAATTGTGGTTCTGCATCTCACACTAATGGACAGAATCTCTAAAATGCTTTGTTCCTTTTCAGGAATAATGTCTGCTATTTAATAGGATATGGATTTTGACATAAGCGTTTTGCTCGCAGCTGTTTGAGTTCAGAATTAATTTCTGTATTGGTCATGACACTGTAGAACTGCTTAACTTGATTTCAGTTGCTGGTCCATTAGGCAATTATTTCTGGTTTGTGCTTTGCTGCAGCTAACGTGGATTGGTCGGTTGGTTTGAAGTGTGTGCCACTAGGTGCCCCTCTAAGCACAGCCACTGGTGAGAGAATTCATAGAAGCAGTGTTTGTGTGCCATGAGGGCATGCAGCACTACGTTGCTGTGGAAGAAATGTCATATACACAAGTGGATTCATATTTTTATCTGGTCTGTAATGATACGTGTCTTGTGGAAGTGACTGCATTTCCTAGAAGGAGTGCAGGAGCCAACAGCGGGTCTCTCGTTGTCCATGCTCAAGTGGAAGAAATACTTGGTTGGATGCTGTAGCAGAAATGGTGACAGTAATGCAGCTTTCCTGGTCCCTTGGAAAAAAATAATGTGAGATACAATCTGTTCTTTTGGCTGTGACCTCAGTTTCCCCCCCAGTGTTACAGTCCAGCAGGCTGGTCGCTGCAACAGGGAGCGGAGGCACAGTAAATTAAATATCTGCAATTTTAAATAGAGGTGGCAGATGGTGAGGAGAGCCTGTGACAAGAACTGTGTTCCAGAGCAGACTTGGACAGTAACAGTGGTTATTCTCAGGTCCAGCTGACAAGCTGTGATGTTGGCAGTGGGGTTAAATTCTGGTTCTCTCTGTTTCTGTTTGTTTTAGAATTACGTGACCTTTTGATCTCCTCTGGGGTGGTTTTTCTGACATCACTCACTTACTGGATAACTGCCATCAGCTCCTTTTTCTCTTCTGCATCTTCCTTGAGGCCCGCCCTGAGGCTGACATGGCCATTACAGTAACATGCAGAAGCAGATGCATTGAAATAAATGGCTTGGGTAACGCTTTGAGTAGCACTTGGGGTTTCAGTTGGGTCTTTAAGGAAAGGTGAAGTGTGTGTGAGACATTTCCATCCCATCTCCCAAACTCAGGGGAGGAAATCAGTGTTGAATAAGCTTTATCTGTAGTGTCTTTCCAGGTGAGTTATGTTAGGATACACTAAAACCCCTGATGCAGTTTTTGAATTGTTACTGTGGGTTTTCTTATCTTTCCTTAAACTTGGCAATATTTTTTTGGTCTGCTTTGGTTTTCACTCTGTTAACGCAGACTGATTCTGCTGATGTCTCAAGTAATGGTTTTCATTCAGATACATCAAAGTAGTAGGAGTACACTGGGAGACCTCTTGGCATGTATTTTATTAGCTGTGTGATGGGCTAAAAATTCTCTTTTCCTTGCAGATGAAATCGTGGCTCTGAAGCGACTGAAGATGGAGAAGGAAAAGGAAGGCTTCCCCATTACTTCTCTCAGAGAAATAAATACTATTCTGAAAGCACAGCACCTAAATATCGTCACTGTCAGAGTAAGACCAGCAACCTTCCATTTCCAAAGATTTTTGTTCCTGAAATGTTGCCTCTTGGCTTTTAAAATGCCTTGTAAAAACATCAGCATTCCTAGCAGAGCTTGTTAATATACCACCCATAAAATAAACAGGCGGTGTTTGTCTCTAAAAATTGGATGTTTTGCAAAAATAAGCTGTGTTTTGATCACTTGTTTTTGTGTTTTAGGAAATCGTTGTAGGTAGTAATATGGATAAAATCTATATTGTTATGAACTACGTAGAACATGATCTCAAGAGTCTGATGGAAACAATGAAGCAACCATTTCTACCAGGTACTGTTTGCCACAGTCTCCCCTACTTGTCTGAAATGGAAAACTGACCTAGAAAGACCCCATTCCCTTTGGGCTGCACTGACATCAGTGGACTGGCTTGTATGATGACGTGCATTGCCTTGGAATGTCCTCTGAGTGTTCTTTGGAAGGGAGACGACTGCTTTCTCTCTGTCCAATTTGATTCTACTGATAGAGGTTAAGAGAGGAAGGTCAGCTGGCAGTGCTGGTACGTACAGTGATGATAGGCTGATGAATCCAGCTGGCATGCTCAGGGTGAGACTGAGGTTCAGATGTGAAATGGAGAGGGGAGTTTTCCCTGTGAACACTGCGTTTTATTTTTGGCCAGTTCCTATGTTGAGAAGCATTAATTTCTGAGCGTTATTTGGGTGCATTCCAGCTATCCAGATTCATTTTACTATGCTGGCAGCTCTTTGGATCTGTTTTTGTTCTGTGACACATTTTTACACCATACTCCTTAGTGTGTTTTTAACTTGACATCTCATTCTTTCCCCCCCAGTTCCGTCCTTGTTCTCTAATTAGAAATAACAACAGCTGAAGGCAGATTTCTTACTTTAAATGTATTTGGCTTTTTTTTTTAATCGCTTCAGGTGAAGTGAAAACCTTGATGATCCAGTTACTACGAGGAGTCAAGCATCTTCATGACAACTGGATTCTTCACCGGGACTTGAAAACTTCCAACCTGCTGCTCAGTCATTCAGGAATTTTGAAAGTAAGAACTATGTGACACACAGCACGCTTATGAGAAATTTAGTATTGCAGTTACACTGCATGACAGTGATGTTAAGAGCTGGGCAGAATGTTCTGCATTAATCTTGAAGTGCATGAAGTTCCTCAAACATACAGTCGTAAGACAGTGAACGTTGTAATAGATGGAGACTGCCTTGCCACAGCTCTTGAGATTTATACTAGAATGTGACTAATAAGCATGGTCTGTGAGTGCTGAATTCCTTATGGCACAATTGGAAGGCAGAACGGTGTTCTCTTCCTACTGATGCATGACAGTGCCATTAACCTTGTCTGTATCAACGTCTGTGTGGCTGTTTTTTGAATGCCAGAGGCCAGCAGTAGCCAGAATGGCCAGCATGTACTGGTGCTGTCCATAGGTTTGCTCAATGCTGATAACATTACTGATAACTGATTTTCATCCAGGTTGGAGATTTTGGATTGGCCCGAGAATATGGATCTCCTCTGAAGCCTTACACACCAGTGGTGGTGACACTTTGGTACAGGGCTCCGGAGTTGTTGCTTGGAGCCAAGGTATGCCTCTCTATTCTTCTGGGAGCTAAAGGATTGACTTTTCAGACTAACTTCATCTTATAATTCATGAACAATTCATAGAAGTGTGCTTGATTCTTTATGCTGATTTAGCAGTGGAAATTCTGAAACTTCAATTTTAGTTTTCCCAATAACAAATCTAAAAAGGTTTCGTCTTCCTCAGAGGATGGATGGGTGGGTCTAAAATTTCTGACAAAAAGAGCAGAACAGAGGACTGTGAACCTTCTGTCAATGTTCCCTTCTGGTCACCTGTTCTGTCACTGAAATCACTGGGCTTCTGGGAGTTCCATTGCCAAGAACCACACAAAAAAATCCCCAAAACATTGCACTATCGCTACAATACCTCCTTAAATTATTTCACTGGCTTTATATTCTTTCTTTGCAGGAATATTCAACAGCGATAGACATGTGGTCAGTGGGGTGCATCTTTGGAGAACTCCTGACTCAGAAACCGCTGTTTCCAGGGAAGTCAGAAATTGATCAGATTAACAAAGTTTTTAAGGTAACATTTATAAAACCTTTCCATTCTAACTGGCTGGTTTTAGAGGCAGTTAAATTACAGCAGTAAGAAAATAGAAATGCTTGTTACTCTTTGATAGATATTCAACCTTAATAAAAGGCTCACTACTTTGATTTTCTGTTTTACATTATCAATGATAGGCTAAAATAATGTATTGTATATTGTCTGTTTTCTCTGGATTTCTATCAATTCCTGTAGCTAAATAATGAATAAGCAGAAGGGCTGCACTCTAGAATGGGTTTATTAAGGAGACATTTTAATCTATAGGATCTGGGTACTCCAAGTGAAAAAATCTGGCCTGGTTACAATGAGCTGCCAGCTGTAAAGAAGATGACGTTCACAGAATATCCCTACAACAATCTACGCAAGAGATTTGGAGCACTCCTCTCTGATCAGGGCTTTGATCTGATGAACAAGTAAGTGCCAGCTCCTGCAGTCCTTGGGAAATTGTGTTGTTTGTTACACTTGTTGTAAAACATGACTGATTTCTGAAGATTTTATATCTTTTAGGCTAACGTTTTTCTTCTTTCTGCACGGCCGTCTCTCTTATCTTCCCTCTAATTCATTGTCTGCCTGAATTCTTTTCAGCTTTTTGACGTACTACCCGGCCAGAAGAATTACTGCTGAGGATGGTTTGAAGCACGAGTATTTCCGTGAGACTCCCCTTCCTATTGACCCCTCCATGTTTCCTACATGGCCGGCCAAAAGTGAACAACAAAGGGTGAAACGTGGCACCAGCCCCCGCCCGCCCGAGGGAGGCCTTGGGTACAGTCAGTTGGTGAGCATCACTGACTTCCCCTGTCCTAAAACAAAGCCAAACCTGCTCCTTTTCCAGTGTTTGGAAAAGAATCTGTCACATACGAGGCTGGTGTTCTTTCATGTGTGGGAATTGGACTGCCAGTTTTGAAGAAAAAGCTGGCCGAAAAACAGCCGCTTAGAAGTAGGACGTGGTACAATCTCAAGTGCCTTAATTATTATCAGCTCTTTATTGACAGTTCCATGTCTCAGCATAGGTGAATTGACACTGCACAGCTATTGTGCCTGCTGCAGTACCAACAGAAAGAGCACGAATAACAGTCTGCACTGAACTCAGCTACAGTGCCACTAAATCAAGTCTTTACTTACCATCTCCTACAGCTCCTTCATGTTTTGTTTTGTTCTTTGTTTCTACTTTTTTAAAATCAGTTTTAGGCATGATTTCTGTGTTGCAGAGGTGAATGTGTGTGCACAGGCACTGACAGATGAACTGTGTATGTTTTCCACAGGGCGACGATGATCTGAAAGACACCGGTTTTCATCTGACCACCACGAATCAAGGAGCATCTGCTGCTGGGCCCGGGTTCAGCCTCAAGTTTTAAACTCAGTGAGAAGAGGGGGAAAAAAAGAGAACCGTTCACGTGAGTGGATTTCTGAGTGCCCCAGTTCTGTTCTTCACATCAGGGAAACTAGATGGTTTTCACCGGGGTAAAGTCAGATGTCATCCCAGATTCAAAGACTTTCTCTGGGTGTGGAGTTTAACTGCTGCATTCCATTAGAGGACTGGAATTAACAGGAAAAGCCAAGGATCGTTATAAAATTTGACAGAGGAAAACTTGAAGTACAATCCTTGATCCCCTTTTTTTTCTTTTTTTTTTGGTTCTTTTCTCCTTGTAAATTTGTAGAATTAAAATGCATTTTTGATTGTTTAACAGCGTGAAGGATGTCATTTCCTCACATGCAGCAAACGTGGATGTTGGTGGCATTAAGTCTTCTAGAGTGGAAATGTGAGGATTTATTTTTTTGTTTAATTTCTCTTTCCTCCCCCCATCTGTGCTGATGTTGTTGTAGTTGCTGTCAGTCCAGCAAAAGAACTTTCCTTTTTTTTTTAAGTAAGTTCTTTGTGTCTGAGTGTAGTTGCTTGGTCAAGAAATCATATTGTTTAAGTTGCTTCTCTCCTGTTGTGTACCTTGGAGAAAGCTAAGCTGGGTGGGGCTCAACACCCACTGACATTTTTGAGTGAACTACTGGGTTGATGTGTTGTATAAATGTATTTACAATGGCACTGGAGCAAAAAGTGTACTATATTGTTTTATAATTCAAAAAAAATTAATATTGAAGCTTTATTTTCTAGAGAACCTTCTTTTAAAAATGTCCTTTTTCCACAAAAATAACAACATTTCATTTTACTGGTTGTAAATTGCCCTATTCCAGTCTTTCCTCATAAGTGTCTTCTGAGTCTCTGATTTACAATGCTATCATCCTTTTCTGGGAACAGGAAGATTTGGAAAATACTGGGGTGTTCATGCAGTCAGAACTGGGCACCAGTCCCACTAACAGGCGTAGTGATGAGCATCCACTGCATTGGAAGAGACTTGTGGTGGTGGTGCTGGTTTTGTTTTCATTGAGTGAAGGCCTTGGACCTGCTCTTGGGAGCTACCAGAATTGTACATTTTCAGAGCTGGTTTTTTTGTGTGTGTGTTGATGAAGCACTGTTTTCTCATTAGGCCTGGTTGTGGTGCTCTGATGGAGAAACAGTTTTTCTGCTGGTTTACTAACCGTAGCAACGCATGGTTTTAGCAAAGTTTGGGTAGGGGTGAAGATCAGAAGCTTATTTATTTGTACTGAAGGATGTGAGAAGTGAAAAGTGGACAAAAAAGCTGAAATACTAATGATAGATATTTACTGGAACAGGTGCATCATTGCCCGTTGGAAAGCATTTGTTCCAACCTGGGCTAACAAATCTGGACCTCTGAATCTAATAGGAGTTATTTGCTTTTAATCAAACAACAAGTTATGCAAAGGCAAGTAAAGTGAAAACATTTCCAGGACTGTTTCACCAGGAACAGCACTATGGAACTCAATTACTTTGAAATTGTGTCATCTTAAATAACTGATTTCAACCAGGGAAAATCTGCAAAGATTCATCTTTTAAACAACATGGAGGTTCCAGTGCATAAGTGTGTGGTAATCACAGCCTTGTTGTAGGTTAGGGATTTATTTTGTTGTTGGCTTACTGCAATTTTTATTTTTATAAAATGAAAGTGTATGCCAAGAGAAAGTGAGTTTTGTTGCTTACCTTGAGGGTATCACCATATCTGTCAGGTGTTTTCCATACTAATTTCCAGCAAATGGAAGCTGTCATGCCGTGGTCCTGGGCAGGAGATGGAGAGGTTTTTTTTGGTTGGCTTCTTTACAGAAATTCCTCTTTCTCTTTTTTTTTTTTCCTGAGTTCCTTGAAGATGTTGTTGGTTTGAAATTGCAGCCAGAACAGATGTGCACAGCAGTGCTGGGCCGTGCCATCTGTGTCATGGAACACTGGGTGCAGTGCAGAGCTGTCTCATGGCCTGCTGTCTTAAACTGTGACTTTTTTCCTTGGTTTCTTTTTCCACTGGCCTTGAGGTCAGCTCAGTTTTGGAAGGTGACTCCTTACAGGACATTCGTGGGGCAAAGCAGGTCCTTAGCTGCATCTCCAGCAAGGACAGTGCCTGCCACAAGCACAGGTGGAGGTAAACAGGATTTGGAGAAACAGCACAAAAGTCAGTTATCATAAATGGTATGTATACAAAACTGTTAAGTTGTGAAATGAAGAACTTTGGATCTGCCCTAGGATTGAGCATCCTTGCAGTTGAAGTGCTGACATCCCCTTGTGAGAGCTATTGAAGGCTCAGCTCACTGTTCTTGTTTCGTTTCTCCAAATCCAAAAGACAGAGCTGTTTTAAGATGCTTGGATCCACGTGGTGTTGCACTGCTCTGTTAAATGGAGATGTGCTAAGTTCATGCTAGATATCTGCCAGTAAAATTACTGTTATTGCAATTGTACCAAACTGTTCTTATTAGTTTCTTACTTTTCCCTTGTGCTTTTGCTGTCCTGGTACAGAGCTCCTCCTAGAATGCTGACCTATTCTGCAATACATGAGATGCTTAAGGTAGGAAGAAACGTGTTTGAAGAGATTAAGACAGCAACTAAAAATGGACGAACCTAAGCAGAGAATGATGTAGGCTGCCTTAATACTGGATAAGGATCTTTCAGGTACCCATTAAATACAATGACTGTCAGGGTTTGTAACTGCACATCTGAATTCCCAGCTGATAGATGTTTGAGTGCACTGGGCTTTGCCCAGGAAACAAATGCTGCTTCTCTTCTGGATGTGGTGCATCCACCTCGCCTGTTAATGACTGGGTGTGATGATGGAAATGATCTTACCTCTGTTGAAGGGGTCAAGAAGCTTACTGATCAGACACCAAAAGGATGAGTTATGAGGAGCTGCAGATGGAAGTAGATAGTATGCTGGGCTAAGATTACACAGACAATAAATACACACCACAGGAAAGTAGTTGGGGGGTGGAAGGGAGATATTCTGTGCATAGCTGAACTGAGTATGTCAAAGTGTGAAATGGAGTAATTTGGGTTTGTTGTGACCCTATATTTTCCTTCTGCCCACTAGAAGAAAAAGTAATTCTTTTTTTAACGTTCTTATACACCTACATGTCGTGATATAAAAAAGATAAAAAACCACTTACAGCGCATTTACTGGTCATTCTCTTTCCACAATACCTCTGATTCCATTGCAACATAGCTGAGCCATCAGTCTGTTCATCCATGTGTTTGCTGAAGGGTTATGTTCTCGTTTTTCAGCAGTCCACTGATCCAGGTTAACTGCAAAATCTTACACTTGATTTTTTTTTTTAAATTTCTTTTTTAATTCTCTGTACAACACATGCTTGATGAATTCTTTACCTTTAAAACTAATTTGGAAGAGTTGTTTTATCCAGTAACAAAGTCCCAGAGTCTCTCTTGCTCGAGGTATTGAAGCAGCTGATTTAGGAGTTCATTTGCACTACTGGCGTTTAAATACAAAATGCTTAAGCCAGATTGTGAATTTGAAATAGAGAAGCTCTCATGCCAGAGCCCTTGTTAATGTCTCAGTCTGATCCTCCAGGAATAAGTGGTCAAGATTCTTTCTTTTTTCTTTACTATACAAGTGTAAGTTCCTTCATTAATTGCATTTGCAATGATGCTCATGTGATCCTCATTTAAGGATAAGTAACCTGGATATGAGTATTCCAGAAGCTCCTTATCTTTATACCAGCTGTCGTAAGAAAAATAATAGAAATTAAACTATAAAATATTCAGTACATGCAGCACGTGCATTGTCCTTCTCTTTGCTGTTAAGCTGTGCTTGAGGCAGGCACTGCAGCACGGACGGACTTGCACAGTAAGATTTAACCTCATTGATTTCACCTGGATGGTGGCAGTAATAACATGGTGTACTATCCTGAATCTTGCTGAAAACAAGTAGGAATTTGGTTCCTGAGTCTAAACTAACCCCTGGACTTGGACATATTTCTCTCAAGTTTAGATGCATCTAGAAGTAACTCATAACTTTATCCATGCTCATAACTTTATCCATTCAATTCATGGTTAATTCTTAGTAAAGACAGTAGGTTTTTTTGCAGAATACAGCCCAGGGACTTTGACAGAGGTAAGAATTATCCTTATGCTATATATGTGTATTGGATTTTATCTTTCTTCTGCTGAGCTTACATCTGATAGATCTGCTTCTGAAATAAATGCTTCACAGTGTTATAAACAGTATTTGCACATTCCCTTCCCACAGTTAGTCTGCCACCCCTCCTTCTACTCAGGAGTGCCAAATCAAAGACAGCCACATGTTCCAAAAGCTGAACTGCACTCTCATGTACTTTGTTTTGCCATACTTCCTTATTCTTTCTCCTTTGGGGTATTTATGCTGCAGAGTATTCTAAAAGACTGGAATAAATGACAGAGCACTTACTAAACTTTGCCTTTTTTATGGATGATCTTCTGTCCACAGCGGAAGGTGACATTCCTGCCTTCAGAAACAGTCTTGGTTTTTGTCCTTGGAGGTGGCAGAGTAGGAGGAACTGTTGGAAATGGGAATTCTGTCCACCAGAAAAAGAAAGTGCAATAGTTAACATATCTCATTATCAAGCTTGAGTCATCCCAAAACACTTCCACAGAATTATGTTATAATCTAAGTAATCTTAAGGTTATTTGTTAAAAAATGACTCTAATTGAACAGCTCTGGGATGCACATTTAACACTGTTCTATTTGCATATGAACACACTTCATGTGCATGGAGGAACAGTTCAGTTTATGAACATTCTCCTGCAATGCATGTACTTGTAGCTGCAAATTTTTGTAAAAATACCTCTGTTCTGGAGAGGGAAGTACTAGTTACCTGGTGCATCAGGACAGCAGGCTTTTATCTGAAGCTTAATTCCACAGCTGCAGTAATCTGAGGTGATAATGCATCAGTCCCTTACCTGAATGCATAAAACTGAGGCTAGGTAAGGTGTTTAACATACTGTATCCCTCCTTTTCTTGGAGCAGCTCGAGTCCAGCTGTGCCTGAGATTTCATTTGGCTAGTTCTTGTCCCATCACTGCAGCAGCTACTGTAGTGCCAGGCCTTTGATTTGGCTGAGATGTACAGGAGGATATCTGTGCTACACTTCTCCTTAGAACTGGGTGCAGCCAAGTCACTTGCAGCCTCTGGCCTCTAGTGTAGAGTTAAGATCCTGCCTATCCCTGCAGCAAAGGCTGCTTAGCTTTACCTCCTCCCTCCTGCAAGACCCACCAACATCCCAGAAGAAAAGTTGGGTACCGTAGCAGAAGTCACAGGTGAACGGACAGTGCTTTTTCATCAGCTTCTCACGTTTCTCACAGAAACCTTTTCGGGCCCACAGGGGGCACATAAACAGTCTGTCCTTGCATCCTGAAACAGAAGGAGACAATCCTCTGAGAAACAAACTGACATTTCACCCAGTTGAGATTGCTCAACATAAATGGTAGTGCGAAGACGAGAAGGAACCTAGGACTGGAAGTATAATAGGATGCCATTACTAGAAGAACAGGGAGCTACATACTGTGCTACTTCCATGCAGGAGCACCTTTATATCCTGCATAGAAAGGAATAAGATTCCTCCTGAGTGTGGCTCACTGGCATCAAGCTCTCATCTCAGCAAATGCTGAGTACCTAACAAAGAGCTCCGTGGGATTTGACTGGCACTTCAGGCAAATGTTCCTTATCAAGAGGAGCCCAGAGCACAGCCCTCATTTCCTTACCGTAAAGTCTGTGAATTCCCCAGACTTCATCTTGAGAGATGGTCTTTTTCCCAGTCAAAGTAGCATTGATGTGCATGAGAGCATTTGGGTTTTGGGAGTGCATGAGTCCTAAGGCATGCCCTATTTCGTGAGCTGCTACGTGCACCAGATCTGTAAGCCAGACACCTGGAAGAAAAATGGAAAAAAGCTAACTGCAGTGAAGTACATTTGCTAATCCCAGTGTAAAGCCAGAAGAAGAATTTTAGCACTTGGAAGGTGTGGTCTTATCAAAGGTTGCCAGTTTTAACTTCCCTGTAGCTATTTGGGTGTAAACGGTCAAGAAATTATTTATCCATGCTTCTAATTCCAAACAGCAGCTCTTGCCAGACTCAGAAGACTGCTCCAAAAGACCAGTGATTGAAATATGGAGCAATATGCCCGCTCTGGGCAGCTTGCTGCTGCTTTGTTCCCACAGCCCTGAGCTGGGACTGGAAACGACAGGGAGTGAGATTGCTGCAGTCTGAAAAAGCCTCTGATTGACTTTTGCTTACAGGGTTGAACTGACGTTTGTCAGCAGCACCCTGAAGCCTGCTTCCAGCAGAGCTGGGTTTTAACTGAAGGATGACTCACAAGAGGAGCTGTTACTGACACCTACCCTGATATCTTGCACAACTATAGGCCATAGGAATACTGCGCAATGCCTCTGTTAAATCCAACTGCGTATGGGAAGAAAGCATCTGAAGGAGGTGGCTTGCATACGTGCTTAATTTATCAGTACATTAAATAGGAATCCTTGGTGGATGTTTTTTGGCTCTTGCAGAGTCCTGCTGAACCTCACTGACGTGACTTGGAAGAACAGTACTTCCGTTGTACTTCGTTTCCAAATTTCTTTAAGCCAATAGCTGAGCTAGTTCAGCTTTGGGAAGAGAAGCAGTCATTATTAACAAGCATTAATAGTCAGCCTTACATTCACCTGCCTTTTGAAGGCAGAAGTGCTATTGCTGCTTTACAGAGGTGGCTGAACTGTATGCAAATCAACTGCATAACTATCTCCATGTAAATGAATGGAGTTACACTGCCATGAAGAAAGAATCTGTGGTAGAACTGGCACGTGGGACTAAGATGTAAATGCTGCTGGCGTTATTACTGATCCCTCTGAGACGTGTCTTACCTTTCTTCCAGCTGAACCGAGTATTTCCTAATATCCAGTACTCATGGTCATCAAAGTGGATTTCCCCATTGGGTGGGAAGAAGGCATGGGCAAGTTCCCCTGTTGTTCCATCAAAGCAGTGGTGAATGAGAGACTCCAGACAGTCTGTGTGATTGATGGAGTAGAAGCCTGCAAAAAGAGAAGCAGATTTAGTCTTTCTAGCAGGACAGACATCTGTAAACTTGTGGTTTACTAACACATCTCTTGCTGTATCCCAAATGTTTTCCAAGTTACACACATAACAGGAAAAATCAGTGCAAAACAATTGTATGGAACAAGGGTTGTGATGCAAACTGGAGCCAACTCTGCAAAGACCTCAGATTTGGAGCTGTCTTCAATGCACACAAACTAATCTACTTTGCAGAAAGGAACACTGAGCACTTCTTGCAACATCACAAGGAAACTTTGGGGTGTTTTTGGAGTGAAGTTGGACCCTGAGATGATAACCTCAGAGCATAATCATCGGACAGTGAGATGCTAACCCCAGAATGCAATCAATTTTAAACACAAATAAACGGAGAGCAACAGAATTGCAGCTGCTTGCTGTCCTTCTGCTAGCATCACAACAGCTTCACACTGCGGCCACTGGAATGGGGCCACCTGGAGCTCACAAGTGGCCGCAGGAGAAGCCCCTGACGGCACATCATGTGCTTGAAAGCAGCAGACTGAAGAGCAAATTGCGAAACAATGGAAAATCTGCTCGTTATTTCAATACTGTGGCCATCTGCACAAGAAATAATTATTGCACACAGGCCATAAATCCCAGGAAGAATTTACATCTGGGTTTGAGACTGAGCAGATAAGACCTCAGCACTAACATATTTCTAGGCTTGAGAAAGTCAGGAGGTAACTACTGTACAGTCATGGGGGAGGGCAAAAGGAAGAGGAGGAGAAAAGACAGTGCTTGAGCCACCCAGCAGAAGGGAGCCAGCTAGCACACACAGCAGTCCTGCAGTGCAGCAGGCCGAGCAGCCTCACCTATTTTCAGATCACTGGGTACGTGGCGTGGCACTTCTCTGAAGCTGAATGGTGAAACTTCACTCCACATTCGGAACGCAGCCGCCAGTCCCCTGCGTGTGTCCCTGGCATTTATGAGGTTTCTTGGGAAGGACAGGATTCTGTAATAACACAGAATAACATCAGGGAAATGCTGTCCCTGCCCCAACATCATCTGATGCTCTCTAGGCTTTATTAGACTATCACCCGCTGTAAAATGGTTTTAAGAGCTACCCAGTCACTGACGAAAGGATTGGCAATATCATGATTGATATCCATGCCCTCAACAAAACAAGAAAAAGTCAATGCAAGTCCATACTTGTAGGTCAGGTTGAAGTGGTCCCATTTCAAGTGTCCAGGTGTGATCGTGTATCGCTTTCTCCGTGCTGGAGGCCGAGGTGGAAAGGCTGGGCTGTGCAAAGCAGAGGCACTCACTTCACGGAGGCCAGGTGATGTGGCATCTTCCTTAAAAGAAAAAGAAGAGGTTGAAAAAGGTGGGGGAGACTGCAGGACTGAAGAATGTAGCAGTCAAACCAACCGATATGGGGCATTTGGGGGCAGGGGAGCACAACCAGTCCTCCCTCAGAGATGTCCAGGACAGAAGACTTCGCAAAGCATCCCTGCTCTGAGTGTGCTGAACAAAATCGAGATGGAGCAAAAGCAGGGCAGTACTGTGAGCAGCTCCTGGGGCATTGCTGAGTGCTGGATCAGAGATCAGCCTGTGGGTTCCCTGGAGCTGTTGCATAACTCCAGCATGGGGCACTGCTGCCACTCCTCTCCTGGAGCGCAGAGCAGAAATGAGACCTCGGCAGCTTCTGGCCACAGCGAGAGCTGCAGCTCTTCCTGAAAAGCTCTCATTTCCTTTTCACTTTGCTATTGCTCTCCAGCTTAACCACAGAAGAAATGAAATACTGAACAAATGCGTCAAACAGGCAACTCTTTGTGCTGAGAGCACTTTATGGAGCTGGACTGTGAATCTGAAATGCCTTCAAAGTAAACTGGAGCTCTGGAAACCCTGGAGTGTGTTTAAAGCCATCACATTTGGTGACACGCCTGACTCAAACTATACCAGTCTGTTAGTCCTGAGTAGCAGAGGTAAAAGAATGGGACCCAATAAGGTCCTCTGGAAGTTTACCTATTCTGCTTCCCCCTTTCAGCAATAAAACACCTACCGTCTCTGGCTCATCTTTGCTCCAGAGGCACCGTGGCAAGCACGAAGCAGGATGTACAGTGGCAGTGTTACAAAAGCAACACCAGTCTGAGTTAGCTCAGCCTCACAGCATATTCTACAGAAGGCAAGTTGTCTTCATTTCACAGATGGAACAGCTGAAGCTTTGAGAGGCAAAATAGCATCCCAGCAAACCAATGGCAAGGAGAAGAAGCAACAGCTGCCAGATGCTGCTCAAAGTGCTCCATGACTGCAGTCCTGACTGGTAGAGGGCTGAGGGACTGCATCCCAACAGGAGACTCCAACAGGAAACCAGTCTCCTCTGCTCACGTCTGAGCTGTACAGTTGCAACAGCACCGACACACACAGGCAGATACAGTCAGCAACCCTCTTCTGAACTACTCACCATGTGCAGTCAGGCCTCCATTAATTTACTTCATTGACTGTAATAAATGTAATTCTCTCTCTCTCTCTGATGCAGTTCCCCTCCAAAACTAAACAGAAGTGTAACTTTGTGACTTAGCACCAACTTACAGAGCCCTGAATATGTGATACAAGCGAGGGATGCTGCTTGCCAGGATCACCGTAAACACAAACAGCATGAAGGGGTGAAAGCATTTAAACGAATATTTTTTCTTTTTATAAAATTGAAAGCTAAAATGAAGATAAAGTGAAAATTAAGATCAGCTTCCAAGCATCCCAGTTCCAACCTGAATTCCAGTCTGTCCCAGTATATCTTAACGAAAGTCACAGCCATCTAACAGTTTCTGTAAGTCCAGCATTAACTCCCAGTTGAGATCTTAAACCACAAGCCCAGCATATGGAGTTCCTAGGAATCTCAGCTGCCACAGAAAGCAGAATCTATGCATGCCACATCACAGCAAGCTGGGAAAGCAGAGGTACTCAGGATAGCTGTGGCTCTGATCTCTGCAAGCTGTGTGCACATCCAGTTTTACTTAGATGAGTCAGTACCCCTTAGGATCCCTTGCAAAAATGGACTCAAACATACACAAATGTATCTGGTTGCCTTGACAGTTACTTACATATTGATTAGATTGCTTCCTGAATTTACCACTCTTGTAAAAAGAACACATGCACACACATTTGATATCCCCTCTCCCCTCCCAAGCTGTCCTGAGAATCAGATCCTTTCCCTACCTGACTTTCCTGAACTGCAGCTCCAGCTGGATCTCCTGCAATAGCCAGCAAAGCCACCACGGGGAATATGCATAGGAATCCCACAACGGTTCTATAGCCATTGCTCTTTTTATTGTCCTCTGAGAGAAAGCTCTTCTTTCTGTCAGCAGCAAGTTGTTCTATTTGATCCATGTTGTTCTTTAACACTTTCTAGAGGAGGTGAGACAGATACTCGGACATTCCCTTCGCAGAATGCATTGGTAATCCTTTTGCTCACAGATGCATCTGGAGCATTTCTGAGGAGTCCTGCAATCACTGCCAAAGCTGTGCAGAATCACTGGTTTCAAAAAGCTCTCGCTCTCTCCCTCTCAAAAAAAAAGGGGGGGGAAGAAAAAAAAAAAAAGAAAGCAGACTTTACATTAAGCTCCTTTCCAATGTGCCAAAGATTCTCTCGGCCTCTGCCAAACCGTATCAGATTACTGCAGCTGAAAGTTGGGCTGGCAGAGGAAAAGCAGCAAAGTGAAACAAGCTGGGATGGCCATGAACTCTCCTCTTTAACTGACTGTATAATCAACAGAGGACAAATCTGCAGTTGTCAGCTTTATGTAATGAAAAAATTGGGGGAGGGGGACAGAGAAAGGAATCCAGAAGCCAGCATCACGCCCATGGAATGCCTGATCAGGGATGCTTCATGGTAGAGGAGCTGTCATTTGTCAGAGGCTGTCCTCAGCAGAATGAAAAATGAGATGCTGTGCAAGAGCAGGCACGCTTTCTGCAGTCAGGAAATTTTGGTCATGGAGCTTACAAACTCAGATAAAAGCAACCATCAACTCCCCCATCCATGGAACTTGGCAGTTGACTCCTGCAAATTCCTTACGTACCTGGGAGCTACCTAACGAGGGGTTATGATGCTGAGACAGGCACAGGTTTCAGAATCACGCTGATCTGGGGGACCGCAGCTACAGCACCCCAGACAGACCCTTGCAGAAGCACGCAGTGAGTGCCTCTGCCTTCCATAAGGTTAGCAAGAGTCAGTGCTGATTGAAAGTGATCTCACCTTATGTTCTGTTCCATATGCCCTCTCCTCTCACCAGTGTCCAAGCATTTTGCCTCACATCTGCCTTGAAGTGGGGGCAGATTATTATTATGCTGCTATTATTATATACTGCTATTATCTGCATCTTATGGGTTAAGACCATAGCACAGTGTAGGAAAGATGACTTCCCTGAGTTCAAGCACGGAATCTTGCAGAGCTGGAATGCGAAGCCAGGTCTCTCAAGCGCCCAGTCAGTGCCTTACTGCTTCTGAACACGACTGGCACACCTGGGGATTAAAACCCAGACTGAGAGCTCACACAACCAAGTGCCCTGAGGGACCGAAGAATTTCCTTTGTCTCACTGTAAAGGAAGCAGAATTTTTTAAAGGTAGATGCCTCAGTTTGGATCTCCCCCAGAAGTTAGGAGCTACAACTGTAATAGATGTGCATTCTTGAGTCCTGTTTCTGAAGCCTCTTTCAGATGCTCCCTAGGAGCCACTGCTGCTCCACACAAAGGGAGTCCAAACTGCAGCTTTACCTTTGGCTCTTCCAATAGCTGAAAATACTCTGATTTATCAGGCTGCCTGACCCCCGAAACGACTGCTTTTGTTCAAGAGCGGAAAAGCACTGCTGTGACTTCAGAGTTCTCCTGAATTTTGCTAGTCCCAGGTCCTCAAATGTGGATATTTGGTTTGGACTACAGGCAAGAACTGTCAGCCTGACTATATTTGGTCAGAAAAAACATTCCTGGCTTTATTTTCTGCACAGTGTCTAAATGCAGTGGAACACATTACAGTGTGAGGAAATCCATATGGTGTAATGGGGAACAAGAGAGGAAGGCAAGGGGCAGAACTGGCTTTGGTTTATCTTCATGCTGTCAGAAGCAGTGAGAAGGACCTGGATATCATTTTTAGAGCTGGGATTTTCTATGCAGTCGGGGATGACTTATCTTGAGATCTCTGCATGCAATGAATGTCACACTAAGAAGTTATTTCTAAATGGCTGTCAGAAGGGAACAAATGCTGCACGAAACCCACAGCAGCCAGCAGGAGACCCTGGGGAACATAAAGGAGCAGATAATTTGCACAACACACCACACTTCCCTTGTTAAGGCACCGCAGTCTCAGTTTGCTCTTTTCAATCTTAATTCCTGCAATAGTGCGTATTATTCAGCATTGGAACAAACTGCTCCCAGCAGCTTCCCCCATCCTAAACAGAGAGCTCCTACACAGGGGTGGGGAAGACAGAAAGAAGGACCTTATCATGTCTGGTGACTTGGACTGAGAGCTGCAGTGTTTCATCTCCAGGGCACGGGTCCAAACTCAGGCCACAGGCAGGGGAGGGGGAATGCACACAGCTGAATGTGATTTACCACATATTGGCTCCTTGGTGGCCCATGTGAAAAGAATTAGCAAATCCTCGTATAGCTCTTATTTTAAAAAGAACTTAAATATTTATCCCTTCATCTCACAACTCGGAAAAAGAAATTCCTGCGTGGTTCCTGTGGGAATGGCAGTTAGAAGTTGTACTTTTTCAGTAGGTCACACGCTAAAAAGAGCTGTGACTGCTGCACCAGGAAGCAACGCTCCCCAGGGAGGAGGAGAATGAGAATGCCCTTCTAGTCCCCAGATATTCACCCTGTTCCTATCGTGCAGCCCCTTGCAATCAGCTGATATTCCTAGAAAAATCCATGGTCTGCTGAATAGCAAAAGAGCTGAAAACAAGGGCTTGCTCCAGCTGGCAAAGGAAATGGAATACTTTGCTCAAGTGTCAATCTGAAGCTGCAGCTCACAGAATTGCCTCTGCTGGCCTGACCCCGTGTTACCAAAGAGATGTGGTCCTGACCCCAGCTAGGAGCTCAGCATCCCACGCCTGGCCAGGCAGTGATCAGGACTTCAAGAAGGAAATGAAGGAGAATTTTTTCTTGATGTACAGATAATAGCATATGTCCATTAAGGAATAAGAATCACTTCCCTGGGTTCTGGGCTATTTCTCTTGTTGCCCTTTGCTAGGCTATGTTCATCAGTTGTAATCCATTTGTGGATGAACCCATCTTCCTCAAAACATGGGAACAGAACAGACTAGTGGGAAGAAAATCAAAGGAGTGATGGATTATTTTCTTGACTTTAGACAAGCTCTCTCCACTCCCACAGTCTCATGCTGTCTGTAAAATGTGGAGTTCTGGCCATGCTTCCAAAGGATGTGCTTTAGAAACTCTGTCTGAAAGAGATACTTCTGCACTGCAATACCGAAGCAGTACAGGGAAGGGAACAGAGGAAAAAGCTCTGGGCATACTATGAAAACCTGGATGGGGGTGAAAATGACACTCAAAGACTGAAAAGCATATTGGAAAAATAAATTAAAAACAAACAGCCTTGAGAAAACCAAACGGCTATAAATCCACAGAACCGAGTTTGGTTTTGACATTAAGAGGAGGAAAGAGCATCTGTACCAGAAAAAAAGAAATAAAGCAGTGTTATTTCATGGGTAAAGGAAGACTTTGCAAAAGGAAGGCTAACGAACACTGAAGACCAAAAAGAGAACCTTGCTCTACTGCAAGGAATTTTCCTTATCTAGACAGGCCTGAGAATCCAGTCTTCCAGGCTCAGATGCTGTGCTTCACATTGTGCTGCAGATATTAACGACGTTTCCAGAGAAGGAGCCTTCTGACCATGCCATGAGTTTTCCATTCTGTGAAGCTCCCTGGGAGGGGTGTGGAATTCCTTACGCAGTGCAGAGCACCTCCATGGCATCCTAACGCCCACCGCAGCCACAGCAAGGAGCCTCTGAGGGACAACAGAGCTCTTTTCTGCAGCAATTGCAAACCTCGCTGTTCTGCTTGACAGGATAACCCAGGGGCAATTCATTTCAGGGATGGCAAGGATACATCTATCTTCCTTTAACTGCAAAAATAAGGTGATATTAAAATACTTATGAAATGGGAAGCGTTCCCCAGCACTGGCTGCACTAAGAGTTTGCTCCAGTTTTAGCCAAGTCACCCAGTTGCACTGAATAAATCTTCTGTCTGCTCAGATGGAAGCTGTCCCCAGTGGCTGTTTGTATTCACTCAGAACACACTAAACCCATGCCTAAGGAAATGCTGCAAATACAGCTCTGCTTGGCTGTATCACGGCAGTGATGATAAATGGGGCAGAACCTCCAGATTATAGAAGGCCTAAGAATGGGTAAAGGGCTTCTGCTCCCTGCAAGCTCGTGTCCTTACTTTGCCCAGAATAATGGCAGGTTTACAGAATCAATTTTCCATGAAAATCCAACTGCATGAAAAGCCTGCTCATGAGACCAGCTGCCAACTCAAATACCAGTCTCCCAGCTGGATTAGCACACTACCTGCCAGGAAAAAATTAAGTGGCAGCATGCATAAAAAACTAACAAAGTGGTTAAATTTGTTACAAAGTGTTTCCTGAGGCTTTACTAAAACGGAATAAAGAGGGAGAGAAGCACATCAACTCCTTTGTATTGTAAAGGAAGCAAATAAATTCCTCTATAACAGGAGACTGACCGAGAAAGAGCATCTTCATTTAGAGACTGACCAGAGCAAAGAAATAAACTGTGTCCATTTGAAAACAATGGCCAAGACTGCATAAGCCAGTAGACATTTTCTATAAAGCGTCCACACCAGGAGTGCAAGTCAAAGCAAAAAGACACTGAGCACAGTCTGCTGCAGCACTGCGGTGGAAAACCTTGGGCATCCGTTCATTACGCCTTGCTCTGAGACAGTCAGAAGTACTGGACTGTAACATACAGTTTTCCCCTACTGCCCAAAGTGAGAGAACGTTTTGTAAATTTGGTACTTTTCACAGCCAGAGCTCTCAGAACTGGTCAGCAAATGCTGCAATGGATTCAAGTAATCCTAGGAATACTGTTACCAGTTTCAGTGTCATGAGAAGCATTCACAGCAACCATAAATACTGCAGAAAAATTGCAACCAGAAGAGCCCATTTAATGGAAAGAAAAACCATCTCCTGCTTTTGTAGGTCAGTTGAGAAATGCGAGCTGACATTTCAGTTAGGAGGATTACATAAAGCCCATTAGTTTTAGCATAAACCTGTCTCAGCTGCTGCCCCGTGTTTAAAGTTTTATCCCAGAAAGAAGCAAAATCTTTCCCTTTCAAAAGCAGCCCTGCTGCGAGGAACAGAGCTGCATTTTGGGAGGTGGCACAAGACCCACAGGAAACACGGAGCTCCACATCTGATTTCCCAAAGACCTTTCAGTCTTATTTGTGAGAGACCAATTAATAAGAAACATCACACACAATTATTTGCCATCTGTGCTGAATAGCTAATGGCTCTACTTGCCTTTTACTTTTTAAAGGAGCATTTACCTACTGCTGTGCCATCTCCGCACCTCTTCCCAACCCATTGCTGTCCTGCATCCAGTAACAACACCAACTGGTAGCAAGAGGCTAAAAGGCAGCAGTGCCTTCTCCCATCTTGCCCCTTTCCCTCTTCTGTCATCATCTCAGCCTAGATTCTTGGCTCCTTTCTTGCCTGCTACACATCTCTCCTCTTGTGCCTCAGATTTAAGCCTGTACTGAAGCAGAACTATTCTGCAGACTGGGATTATGGTACAGATTACACAAGTTAGCAATAAATCCAGTAACCATTTCTCCCAGCTTGGCACTCAGCTGGCCACACATCACTTTGATCCTGGCCCTACACACAGCCAGGCTTACAAGGAAAGACAAAGCAGCAGCATCCCCTCCTGCCCTCCAGACCCTCAGCCTCCCACAGGCTGATCCTGCCATTACAAAACACATACCTGGCACGTGGAGGCACCTGTTTGCCTTCTGCTTCTCTCTTGCTTTTTCTCTGTTGCGGTGCAGCAATTTCATCTTCCTAGTGAGAAGGAGGGAAGGGTCAAAATGTTGCTTAACAGCTCAACTTCTGCTCCTTGGGCACCAAAAGCAATCACAGCAAAAACAGGAAAGTAAAAGAACATAATCCTAACCTCAAAGTTATGTTTACAAACAATTTCTGTATTCTTTCAGCAGGCATAGCGTGCTTTGCAAAACTCTTATTTAGCAATACAGAGACTCAGAAAGCAACTCAATTTACTGCAACAGCTGTGCAACTTAGGAAGAATCTGCAGTCTTCCTACAGAGCTGTGCCAGAGGAGGCTCAAACTGCACATTAGGAAAAGCTTTGTTATCCTGAAGGTGGTCAAACAGGGGAACCATTCTAAGATAGTTTTCTTTTAAGGGGAATAAACACTCCATCAGCTTTCCAAAGAAGTAACAAAAAAACAAACCCAAGGAAGTGCTCCCTGCTGCTTTTTCCTGAATAAGCTGAAGTGTAATAGATGAGAATAACACAACAAGCACTGAACAGCATCCACCTCTGTGCCCTCCTCCTGAAGTGCCAGAACACACACATGCATTTAACATACACAATAAAGCATCAGTTGGTTTCACCTTCATTAAATCACATTTGGACGTGGAGTAGAGGCTTATAAAAGAACTGTATTTCAGAAAATACTTGGCACGTGGTGTGCAATACACATTCTGGAAAATTATTCATCTGTAGCAAACAGTGGCAGAGCTCTTATGTTACAGTGATGGTTCAGTCTCATGCTTGCAGCAAACAGCCTTGGTACCCTCCTCTTCCCTTGATACCCCACCACAGCACGGCAAAGACTTCAGGTCTTGTTTAATTGTGAGGAAGTTACTCCAGCACCAACTTCCAGGCAGGAAGTCAGTGAGCAGCTGTAACTCTGATCTTTACCAAAACTTCACCAAAGCCGATTGTGAAATTCAGCTCCAGCTTATTTGGGCCTTAAACATTGCCCAACTTAGGGCTAAATCTGACCATTTTTGTAGCTCTATGTCAGAAACACCATGAATGACAACACCTTATAAATGAGTATTTGGAGAAAGAGCATATGAACCAGAGACAATGAGACAAAGCTTTCTCACAGCACCAAGAAATCATGATGAAGTAACAGACATATCTGTAGCTACCATATATTGCACAAAGATTTCATTCATTCCAATATTTGCCATCTCTTTATGAGTGAAAAAAGATAGCAGAGGAACACAGTATTGGTGTTGGTTTTTTTCTTAAATAGTGCTTGCAAGGTATAACAAACAGCATCACTTGTGTATAATTGTGTCAGTAAGGAGATACACCACACACACAGACGTATACATACACACATGGCACACTAGCCCTACAGGATGCCACTTCTGCCAAGTTACTTTACAGGACAGATTCACCAGATAATATTTCTTCAGTCACACAGTTGGAAAACACAGTACAGCCAGATCCATATTTCAGCTACTGTTTGTACATTCATTTTAATGCTCAGGAAAATATAATTTTATTTTATTAAGTTCTGCTGCAAAACAAAGAAAAATGAAATCCTTCTCATTTCTTAATTATTACTCTATTTTCTTTACACTTCGATTGGAGCATTTAACACCTGCCTTTGGCGTTATGGTTAGAAAGCTCAGGAGTCTCTGAACACAGTTGTGCAAATAATAAAATATGGGAGAATGTCACTTAGAGAAGTTTTTGTTGTAACAACGTGTTTTCTCCGATCAGTGTTCACTACTTTATCTCTAAGGCACACACACACTGTCTCTAAGATCTCATCACATCCAGATTTGTCTGTCAGTCCAAATCTCGTTGAGCCTTGAAGCACCAGTTCAGAGAGCATGCTGTCTTAGGACATGACCTCCCTACCACTGGCAGGCACCAAGGACTGATGGCCACGACTGATCTCCTCTGGTATCTCCTTGCACAAAGTGCAAGCATTTGCTGTGCCTGCTGAGGTACCACATATATCCTTCTACAGCATCGCAAGGCTGCAAATCTGACACTGCAGGGCAGCAGACACAATGCAGTCACTGAAGCAGGAGGCCTCTGCAAACATCTGCACGTGGAAGTCTCTGGTCTGAAAGCCTCTTCTGCCTTCAGACAGTTCAGTGTTCTTTACTTTGTGTCTTTCCAATGGACAGGCAGCACAAGGTGAGGTGGCTGCCCTCCAGCACTGCTCCTCACCCTTATGACGCTGCAATGGAGGACGCTCCCTCCCCTCCACCTTCACCCAAGTCACGTTTCCCCCCTCTTTCACACTGGCTTTGCAGGAAGCCAGACCGAGCAGCGCTTTTCATCTGTAATGCAAACAAAAAGGATGTAAAGGAGGTGGGAACGGGAAGGGAAGCAAGTGTTTCCTTAGACAAAGATCTGAATCCTCTCCCGGATAGCCTGCCGGCAGATGGGGCACACAGTAAGAGCTGTGCTGCAGTCTGGGCAAGAGCCATGTCCGCACTGGAAGACCAGTTTGATTTGGTCATCGATGCAAATAGGGCAGGTGATGCGCTCCTCCATCTGCCGGTAGCGGTTCTGCAGCTCCTCCATCAGCTTCCTCTGATCTGTGGACTCAGAGCTTGGGCTGCACTCCACCTCGGTGCTGTCTGCAGGGGAGGGAGAGCAGGAAGAGTCAGTTGCTATTGTGCTCTGTCTCATGCAGTGTCTCCTTAACCAGACTGTCACTCAAAGAGGAGAAATTTGTTCAGATTAAAGTCACTTCAGTGAGCCTTATCCAGAGATTCTGCAAACACAAAGCCCAAGACGACGCTTTTTATGAACTGGCCAGTGGTGCTTTCCTCTGTTCTGTTGCTCAACTGTTGTTTTGTTTGTTTGTTTTTTTCCCTCTTTCAGTCTGCATGTTTCTTTTCTAAGAAGAAACCATGCTGTCTGATACTTCCTGCCTTGCTGCTTTGCAATATGTTGGTGTTACCTTTAAGTATAAGCTTTCAAAGCTGGTTGTGATGTTCTGCCATACAGTCTGGGAATCCTCACTGTGCTATCAGTACTATGTTCTTTCAATCTCCTTGATTACACTCTGGATTTCTTAAGTCTTTCAGGACACACAGGGTATAAAACAAGAAACCATTTGACATCGCTTACATCAACAGCTACACAAAGCAGAGTCCTAGAGTCAACACAACATACACAATTCTGTGAACCTTACAGAGATCCTTGGCTCTTAACCAGATGAAGTGAAAGAACCCCAGATACTGAACAACTGCCAGCTTTGGGAAACACTCCTCCCAGTTTCAGCTTAACATAGCTGCTGTTGAATCTTCTGCTCCTTACTCTTTGATTAGATAGCTCAACATTTCAATTTAGTTGTCCCTTTCCTCACCACTCTGGAATGATGCTATGGGTACCATATCCCCTTTTCTCCCTCACTCTTCCTGCAAAAAAAAAAAAAAAAAAAGCTACCCCTATTTCTTATGTTTTTGGTTTTTTTCCCCCCACTGAGAACCACTGACTGCTGCTGAACAAATGCTGTGAAGCACCTTTCCCAGTTCACTGCACTGAACAGTAGGCACAACAAACATACCTTGCTTGAGTTTTTTGGTTATTGTCACTTGACATTTGATGCACTTCTTCATTCTTCTGGAACATTCTACCAAAACGATAGAAGGAGTGATTACAATTAAGCCCAGTGGTGCAAGAACAATAGGGAGAAAATAGACTTGAGAACATCAGCTTTTAAATGGCCTGAGAACTCCCTGGATGGTTAAGAAATGGAAATGAGGACACTGCCTTATTTTTTTTTTGAGCTACACCCTTATCACTGCTTCAGTCTTTCCTATGCAGTAGCAAACACAACACAACTTCCCAATGCTCTGTGCTGCCAGAACTGCTGAGCTATGGGTGCAGTGCAGCTCTTTGTTCTTTGGAAGGATGCAGTCCTTATACAGTTCTTACCAAACTCCTCGTGATCAGAATGAAGGCACCTTAACAAGGTAACAAGCTTGCTGTTATGTTTGAGCAAGCTGCCATTAAAACATCTGAAACACAAATTGGTCACAACAGCCAGAGAAGGGGAAATCTTTCTCAGGAGGTTTTGATGGAGAAAGCACCACCAGTTACCACTGAAACATCTGACCTGCCTTCTGAATTACATACAGCATCTGTAAGCTCATGCCTGGGCTGCCTATCAGCAGCTGCTCAGATCACTTCGAGCCTACCACAGAAAGCTTGGACACTCCATCTACAGTGACAGTGCTGAAATCATGCTGGGATTGCTCCAGGTCACATACAGCTTTGCATCCCGACAGACCTTGATTTATGAGTCCAGACAGGGAGGCTATGTGGCAGAACAGGAAAGGAAAGCAGAACGGACTTACCCTCACAAACAATACTGTGCTGGCATGGGAAGAAATGGATGAGCAAGGCCAGCTCTGAGCAGACCAGGCACTCTGTGGGGACTGCCACACTTGAGACACTAAGATTGGTCATCGTATTGGGAGTGGTATGCACGCGGCGAAGGCTGCAGGTGATGGCTGAGCAGTCTGAAGAAACCTGCTGTTCCCTGCAACCAAAAACACGTAATCAAATTTGAGCCATATACTCCAGGCCCTTCTTCAGTGACCTGATAAAATCGTATTGATCCCTGGCAAACATTCCATGTGAGGACAAAGATGCAGATGCTCAGGTAGCACAAAGTTGTCAATCTTCATTGCACTAACGAGACCAACTCAGCCTCCTGTTGGGATTAGCACTGATCTTTCTACAAAGAAATGGAGAAAGCAGGCATGACTAACATTTACAGTGCCAGCAACTAACTCCAGGTGAAACAAGAAGTGCTCAGATTGACATCTAATGCCAGTGTTTTAGGGATGCTTCATCCTTCCTGGAATGGCAGCTTCATGCAGTGATACCACAGCAGTGTATCTAGACACCGTAGCTATTCCAGAGGGCATGGTTTACCTGAATTTCTGTGAGAAGTCTTTGATGATTTGGACAATCCTTCCATCTGTAATAAGGTCTAAAGGAGACTTTCCCCGATGGTTTGCATAATTAATATCTGCTCCTTCCTGTGCTAAGTAACATGCAATTGCAGTTCCAACATTCAGCTCTATGTTTCCAAGAAAGCCAGAAGCCTGCAGCTAAAATGCATTGAGAAACACTCTGTTAATAGGAGGAATCTGTTACGTAGCTGTATCAGATTTAAAACTGTAATCATCACACTGACAATCTGAGAGCACAGTTTTGCATTCACAAAATGCAAGATGATCCTTCAGTGTATAAACAGCAGATTCAAACCTTGTGTTCCAGGAACAAGCAGGCATAAAACTGGTCCTAACTGGCACTAATCATTACTAACCATGGTAAGGGGTATTCACTTCTTCAGTCAGCAGACAAGAATTACAGAGTGGATACTGAAAGAACAGCACATATCAGCTGATGGGCAGCTGGCATACGGAACCTGAACTGGCAGCTATTTAAACACAGCTTGTGTGCACACAATCCAAACTCATCTGAAGTCAAAAACCATTTTCTGCTGACATGAAGGACATGGCCTAGTATTCCTCATATATCCGTGAATATGGTGCAATGTAATTAAGTCCAGTTCAGGCTTTACAACAACACAGCTTTCATCATATATTGGTATGTCTCATCTTTTGCGTATCTGCAGATGAAGAGCAGCAACTGGGTGCTTGTGGTTAGCTAGCCTCTCATTTTCCATGCCATCAGACAGAAATGAATTTCTGTGGTTCTGGGACACGAATGAAACCCAAAGACTCTTGGCTCTGTGAGCAGATTCATGACCTTTCCCATGTCAAAGAAAGAAGCACGCTATGCTAGCAAAAACATGTTACAGGAAAAATTGGTGCATGACTATGGGAAGCTGCATGCTTCAAATCTGAGCATACTCTCAACAGATTTATTCTCTTATAAGCAAGACTGTTTGCTTCTATGCTCCTTAACAGAACAGACTTTGCACTATTTCACTGCCTTCCTTCACCCATTTAGTGTCCATTCCACAATCAAGCATTCTCCTGCCCTTGGTGCTGGAATTTCTCCTATTCCCAGCTCACCTTGGAGAAGAGGGACGACCCCATCTCCCCTTCACGCTTCTCCATCAGGACTGACATCAGCTGCTGCCGTTCCAAGGCAATGTGCATGGCTGTGTCCCCATCCTCATCTTCAGCATTTACATCGCTGCCTTCACTGACCAGCAGCTGCACCAGCCCTACATGTCCCTGGATGATAGCGAGGTGCAGAGGTGTTTGGTTCCGGCTGTTCTTGACATTGACATCACAGCGACCCTTGAAGAGAAGAATTGCATCAAACAAGAGGAGTTGTTGCTGCTGCTGAGTTTGACTGAAGAAGAGTGCTGCAGGTGTGCTTGCTGACGCCCCAACTCTCAACTCCATCTTCAGGGCAGAAATGTAAGCACTCCAAGAGAATGCTGTGTGAATCAGCCCCTGCACCTTGGCCGTATGACCAACACACCTCCACACCACACACAGCATTAACTCAGCACTGCTTAGGAGAAAGTATGGGATTTTGAGGGTGGAAAAGCTAGAGAATTTGTTGGCAGTTTTGTTTTGCTTCTTACCTCTTTGATGAGAATTTCTGCCACTTCTTTGTGATTATTGAGAGCAGCAAGGTGCAGGGCAGTGAAGCCATCTTCTTTTTTGGAGTCAACCAACTGTCGAGCCCTTGCTAGAATCTTCTTTATGGCTCTGCAGTGTTGGAGGTAAACCAGAGATGGAAGGTACTTTATCAAGAAGGAAAACAATGCAGAAGAAACAGGCCTGCCTCTTCTGATAGCAGTTATGAATGTTCTTTAAATTTAAACGAGCAGCACTGTGCTTGTTAAAACTGTGCCAGCAGATGCGATGCAGAACGCTCCTGCTATGTTGCAGACAGTTACAAGAATAAAACAATACATATGTATATTGATCATTTTTATCAGCACAATCACCACAGAGAACCACACTCCTTTCTAGTGCTGCTACACCTGCACGTATTTTCAGGGCAAATTCTGCCTTTGTCTTTCTTAGGTATTGGATGATTATTTATAACAGGTCTTTGCTAGCAGCTTTAATGAGGCAGAGCATTAGGTTTCTCAGCTGCCTTCAGATGTTGCACGCACTGCCAGGAAGCTTGCTGCATTGAAGTGGCACTGCCTGCTGGACTGTTTGCCACTGCCAGAAAACCAAGCTGCAGATACCTGCACAGATCTTCCAGTTCTTCTGAGGTCTGCCAAAAACTGTGTAGTTACATGGGTTGCTTTTCACTGTTCAGAGATACAGCTTACTCATTACACAGAGGGCAGAGAACAAAACACCTTGCTGTTATCTTCTTTCAATGCTGATAATAGTGAGGAATGCTCATTTCTTGTCTGACTCTTTTGAAACATTAAGTCTGTTTCTGGTTTCATGTGCCTTTAATATCTATAAGGCTCTATGCAGAGTTAGCTTCAAGAAACACAACAGAGGAGTGCAGGAAGCTGGAATTTAATGGACAGAATACTGCACTTGTATCAATTAAAATATCTCCGGTTGGGTGCAGCAAGTAAGATGATCTCAGCCTTGCCCTTCTTTGCCAAGAAACCATTTCTGCAGAGAATTAACATATTACCAGAACAACTACAAAGTAAAGAAGGGAGGAAAAGGAGAAGTCTCAGGTTCTTGGGTGATCATTCTTTTTTTTGCAAAAGCAGGCAGCGTACACAAAAACTGGCACCTGCCCCCCACCACAGGCACCACACGCACACAGCTTCTGCTTATATCCAAAGAATTACTGCTAGATCAAAGAATTCACTACATGAAGTCCCTGATAGGCAGTCAGTTCCTCCACCTCAATTAGGTGCTGCCCAGCTAGGGTTCACAGCTGTCTCAATAAGCATTTGGCAAGATTTTATCACCATCTAATCTCAGAGCCTAACCAATCTGTGTGTTTTTCCCAGGAACGCATGCCATTGTTCATTCACTTACAGCTTGTTGCCTTTTAGAGCAGAATAGTGGAGCAGATTGAAGCCTTGACAGTTCTGGACAGTGAAATCGATGTTGGGTACCTCAGTGAGAATCTCAATGATGACTTTGTAATCTGCAGTGATAGCATAATGCAGGGGGGTGTCTCCATGAGAATCCTATAAAAGAATACCAAAACAGAATACAGGTTACCTAGAAGTGTCCAATTAAGCACACTGTGCAAGACAGGAACATATGCAGTCTTCCAGGTCACATCAACTCCAGACCAAAAAGCACTGTCATGCTGAGCAGTTTCAGAGTTCTTGTGAACTCAGTTTCTCAGGGCTTGATATCAGCAGCTCAGCAGACAAATGTTCATATTCCTGACTTTGAGGGACTGATCCAGCACTGTCCAGTTCTAAGAGCATAGAAACAAGCCCTAAAAAACAGGCTGGATCCAACTCACCACCACTGTCCTTCAAGTTCCTCAGCGTTAGTTCTAACAACCTCATCAGTCCTGAGAGCAGGACAATCACAACATCACACATTAGGAGCAGATGAGCTCTCACTGGAAGCGAGCACAGCAGAGAGTACTACTGGTCTGAGCTAAGCAGATTTAAAATGACAAAGACATAGACCCAAAACTGGAATTTCTGAGCAGTGAATTTAGAAGCATGCTTCCCCAGTGCAGCACACAGTAATGTATTATAAAGAAAACTGTCTTCAAATTCTAAGCAACAAATGATGGAAGAGAAAAGCAGCAATTTCTCCCCCCAAAACAAAAAACATCATCACACAAGGAACACCAAAAGGGACCCGAAACTTACTGGGAGGTTGACATCACAGTTGAGTTCACAGAGGGCCTGCACCACTTCTGTAAAGCCTTGACTGACAGCAACATACAAAGCTGTGCACTTGGCATTGTTTAACAGGTCTGCACCAGCTCCTTTAGCAATAAGCACACGGGCAACATCAGCTTGGTTTCTGATTTAAAGGCAAGGAGTAAAACAGTCAATGCTGTGCAAACATACATCCTCCCTTCTTGCAAGCCAAACCTTCTTGGCATTTGCATCCTCTTAATAGCACTCCATCTCCTCTTAAATCACTCTGATTTAAATCAGCTAGTACCTCCCCCTCTCAATAGTAAATTCTTGGCTTACAACAGGCAAACCAAACTAATCCCAACCAACTTTTCCTCACACCCCAGAAAACATCACTGAAAGCTCCTTATCACTTGCTTTGATTCCTCACAAGTTTTGTAGCACAGAAACTGACTTAGCTGTGGATTGAATTAGCGTGTCTGTGGTCCTGAAGCTCGTGTGCCAATTTCTAATGACGTAAAGAAGTCTCCCCTCTTCACCTTCTCTCACACACTGCACACAGATGGTTCACGTTTATCTACGAGCTTCCTTTCTTTTAGCCCTTTCAGTCTTGTATCAAAGAGGGCAAGAAAAGATCTCCTACCCAAAAGCTGCATAGTGCAGTGCTGTATCCCCTTCTTCATCCCTCAGATTGACAGTGGCATGTGCCTGCAGCAAAATCTTCACAACATCCAGATGCCCCTGATAGGAGGCAATCTGGAGTGCAGTTCTGCCCTGGTTCTTGTTGTCAACCTGCAGGAAAGACAGAGACATAGCAAACAGCAAGGAAAGACCATGCCTTGAGTTCAGTCACTGCAGAACAGTGGTGTGCTCAAATACTCAGCAGAATCTGTGTCCTGGTGGCTCTGCTTTATGTAATCAACTACCAGGCTGACTTTCTCCCTAACTATTCTTAAAGGAGAAAAGGATAGCACATTTAGTCAAGAAGGGAGAAATAAGCAAACAGAGCTGGAAGCCAGGGCTCTGATTGCAGCACCGATGCCAAATCCCTCTATGCCTGCAAGCGGAATACTTCTTGACATTGCAGCCAACTATTCCTTTTCTAATTGGAAAATGCACGAGGAGATCAAATTGGCTTTGAAAATGCCAAGTCCCCATTGCTTAATGTTACTCCAGGTACTTTAGTGGGCACTGTGCTGGAGGGTAAATCAGTGTTGAGGTGCTGCAATGAGATTTCTCAAAAATTAAAGGGACTGAAGAATAAAAAGAGGCTGTATGAAAGGCAAGACAAAAAAAGGAAAGGGAGCTACTGAGATCAGCAGGAGGCTAAAGAGAAGAGATGAAGGAGCTGGCAGAACCTCAGCTGACTGGCAAGCAGAACAGCTTTCTTTTTCCTTGCAGCTGGTTCTATGCAGCAATCAGGAGAGCAGGACAGGCTAGGCTCCCCTTGATTCACTGGTGACTACGGGTGAGTTGCTCCACAAGGAGGCTTTAGAGACCACTGTGTTATTCTTACATTTACACAAGAAAGACAACACTGAAACTGGAAAGCCCTAGGCAAGCAATTCTAACTTGCACTATGAAGTGAGCCTTTCCTTGTTGCATGTCTCTTACACAAATAACAATACATTAATATCAGAATAGAAATAGAACATAAAATAGAAATTTAACAGAAATTAACAAAATATTCCTGACTCTTGGCACTTTCTTATCTGAAAACAATCACAGGTGTTCAGCTACTCCTATCTCCAGAACTCCCATTAACCTCAAAAATAAGGATGGAGATGGAACCTCCCAATAGACAGCTTGGAAAAGCAGCTGTGTAAGTAAATGGATCCTAACAGTTTGGCACACTGCAAGCATATGAATTGTTCCAGCAAGTCAAGTCCAGTTCCCTTCTCCAGTCAGACACCAGATAAGGACACTGCACAGACATGCACAGCATCAGAATCTGGGCAGCTTTTCTTTCCTGTTTCCAACAGTTCTATTTAGCAAGGTCATGTAAGGACAGATGCATTCAGTCACACACAACCTGCTGCTTTCTTCTCAGACAGGAGTCAGATTCCTGGACATCTTGCTATTGTCTCCATATATATATTTATGAAGCACTAATTCTACAGCTGCAATATCCATACAGGACACCTGAGAATATGTTATAAGGATGTAGCTCCAGTTCTGCTTTAATACCACACTCTGGCATCATACAACATGCACATTTTTAATCCTAAATTGCAGCACTGTATTGAATAATTTAATACAAGGTCTGAGAAATCTATCATTTTTCTCCTGCTCCTCCCCTCACACAAATACAAAATTTTTATGATCTCATTTTAAAGCACATCAGAAAGTAAACATTCAGGATGCCTCCAAAACTTGCCTTGTCTGGGTACTTCTGAAGAAGCTCCCGAACTTTGGCTGCATTGTTGAGTGCTGCCCAAATAACCAAACACCCTGCATGGTCTGATTCTGTCTTCTGAGACAACAGTTTCTCCAGCACAGTAATCAAAGTGCCTGGGTAGGAATAAGAAACAGCCACAGCTTAACAGCACCAAAGAGTATGTGTGGATATTCGTGTTGCATTTCTCAACCCCTGACAATCCAGACATCTCCATTCTCACTGTCTCACTTTTTGATTCCTTTGCATTCTCTGTTGTCATGAGATTTGCTTCCTCATCTCTCTGATAGGCTGTCAGGCAAGCTGGGTTAAACGTCCAGGACTGGTCTCCAACTGACACTCGCAGGTCTCCATCCCCATACACTTTGATCACTTTGCCAATGTGCCCTAGGGTCTGCAATTGAAAGAGTAATGATTTTTAAAAGGAAAGATGCAGCATGCTTTTTATCTCAGAACCAACGCAATGCTTCTAAGAGAGGTTTTGCAGGCAGAACCCCTGCAGTGTGAAAAGAAACACTAAACAAACACTCACAGACAGCTCCCACTTCAAGGATACCACAAGGTTCTCAGCAGTTTCTCTGTAACTGAACAGGGTTTCCCAGACACTTTACAAATGTTTGGGAAAAGCTGATGAAACAACAAACCAAGAACTGATAAAACTGGGATTAGGAAAAGGTTTCCTCTGTGCCTTTAACTACTCCTGGAGGACATCCATGTTCTTTAGCCATACTGGTCTGCTCTGACCAATTTTCCACACTCAAGCACTGCTTCATTCCCAAGAATCAGGAAGGGCTCAGGAGGATTTTGGTTGAAGAAACTTCTTATTTGACTTATTGATAGCCAAACCATTTGTCAGATTCCCCATCTACCCACTCCGCTTTGGGCTTTTTGATAGGATTATACTGCCAATAGCCAACAGCAATATTTCTGTCCCAGAAAGGTCAGGAATACTGCAGGGCAGTGTCACCATTACTAACTGCTGAGAAAAACTGAGGCAGTTGCTGGACTGTCCTGGAAGGGCTGCCTACTCACAGGTGCCATTTCGTCTGTCCACTCCCCATGACCAGGCTGGAATCGCTTCACTGTTTCCATATCATCAATCACTCGGACAACATCACCAACCCAAAAGGTGTTGAGCTGCAAGAAAAAGTCAAACTTAAGGGAGATTAAACAAAAAAAATATATGTATACATAAATATATATATATATGATACATATACCAGCCCCCACTCCCAGAAATCCCTACTGAACTATAAGTCCATCCACTTCAAAATAAGGCATCTCAAAACCTCAGTACAGCTACCGAGAAATCTGTAATCACTGCAAAATAAACACAGTCCAAGGGCTTGAGCATTTCTGTTTTAAGCCAAGTGCACACTGAAGTAGGGAAATATTTTGGGACAGAACAATTCTCTTCTTCAAAGCATTTATAAATAATACTAGAATGAAGTACTTGGAACTTTCCTTGGTCCATTCCTCACCATACCTGACACAACAGGAGACTTTAATACAGAAGTTCAACCTGTTGTTTAAAACAGAAAATCTCTGCTGTCTCTTTTCTGTAGCAATCCTTTCCCAGACACTGCCTCTGCTCACTAAGAAGGGATCACTGTCAGAACTCACAGACTAATTCTGCAGAAACTGTCCAACATGGGATCTTCTATCAGCACAGCTTTTTGCTTGATGTTTGTTTTTTTTTTGTACTGTGACCTCATTCAGGACTTTCACAATTTTGTATTCTTCCAGAAGCTCCCTTCATACTTATTAGCCTTGCTTCTAACAATCCACATTGCAAACTCTCATTCCCCTCAGGGAAGGCCAGGCCTATCAGCTTTAGAAATGCAGATACAAAATTAGAAGAGATAGATTAAAAGACTCAGGTCATCCAGAACAATTAGAGAGAGGCAAGAGAAAAAAAGATGGAAAAAATAGAACAACCTGAAGATATAAGGGAAAAAAAAAAAATCAAATAGAAATGAAGTGGACAAAGGCTCATCTGAGATGAAAAAGGTAGCTACAGAAAGCTGAATTATCATAAATCAATTGTTACCACTCTCACCAAAGGAAATTACAGCAGAATATCTCTTTGACACTTGAGATGCACTGTGTCCTAACACAGCAGGACAAGCTGACAGCTATTCCCTGCAGTATTTAACTCTGGCCAAGCTCACCTAGCAGTACGTACCTTCGTCAGAGCTCCAGGATGGAAAGTCCAGCGGGTTTCACTGTTGAACTGGACCCTCACATCTCCTCTGTCCGTGATTCTGTGCACAGTCCCTGTCTGGCCAATGAACTTTGGAGGGGAAAAAAAACAGAGGGAAATCCCTACATAAACTGCACTGCTTAACAGTGAGGAAAGCAGGCAGGACAGTAAGAATGCAAAAGGTAAAAACGCTTCAGAATACAGCACAAACTGCCCTCATCTTCGCAAGTGATAAAGGTGGGAAAGATTGCTATGGTGCAGTATGACACCAGCAAGGCATACTCCATTAATGTAACTGGCAAATTTATTCAGTAAGCTGTTATCATTTTGTTTGAATGTAAGCTCAGATCTAACAGTGATTCCAGTGTCCTATCACTACAGAATTCCTATTTGTGAACCATGGGACTTTCTATATTCTGCTTGCTTCCTAGCAAGCAGTTACTTCTGCAATCTGAGACAGTGACTGATAACGTGCTGAGAAAATAAAAGCAAGCTGTAGCATACCTCAGCCATTTTAGGATTCCAGCCCCCATGGCCCTCCTGCATCTCCCGCAAGATGTCGATGTCCAGCAGGCATTTCACTTTGTCCCCATGCTGGAATGGATGCCTGTCTGTGCTTTCTTTCCTCTGCAGCTCAGCTGGTTTTCCTAAAGAGAATGATACCACCCACATACGTGCAGATGCAGTCATAAACTCTGTCTTGCATGCCTTTGTAACATCGTTTGCACATTAACATAAGGTCTAATGGGTGTAAGGTAATGTAAAACCCTTTCTCCACTTGTGGAGCACACTGTACACTCTATGGGGCAGCACGATGTAGACAGATCAAAGACTTTGTTCTTCCTTGATAATGGTATGAATTAAACATGAGGTACTTCTAAGAAGACAATTTATTCCCTTCCCAGAAGAGAATGTGTTTGAATGATGCCTGTCCTGTTGTGTTAAACATCAGTGGCTGTCCTCAGCAACGCAGTCACCCAAACTGTTGTTCAGTGGGCACTCACACAGAGCTCAAAATGAGTTCTCTTCTCTTTGAATTGAAAAAGCTGACATTTGAATCGAATTCTTTGCTCTCAGATGCTGACATCCCCATAAGAATTTCATGAATCTTCACTATCATGACTCTGCCTTGACAGAAGACCTTTGGGGCTCCCCTGTGGGATACAGCTCTGGGCATCTGATGGTCTTATGTGACCTTACCATGGAGAGGACAAACAACTTGGCTAACCACCCTGAAGTAAAACAAATGCATATTTTCTAAAGCACACACTATGCAGAAGTTTCCTAAAACCAGAAGCTCACGTCCTGTTTTCCATGCAAAAAGGGTTTTACTGTCAGGAAATGGCAGTGCAAGTAACAATTTCTCAACAGAAGACCCGCACCCACACACCTAGTTTTGGGAGATGCTCTTTGTAGTAAAAGCCACCGGATGCCTCCACAGTGCATTTCAGGTCCACTTTTCCCTTGTGTCCAACTCGGTAGACATTTGTGGTACCATCAGACCATGTGACACTGGCCACACTACGTCCAGTCTCCACATCCCAGCCACGAATATCAACCACACGTCCAGTTTTACCTTCACCACCTGGTGGGAAGAAGAGAAAAAAAGTGTCCAGCTTGAATTTTCCCAGAGACCAAAAGACACCTGACTCTGAGATGCTTCCTGAGATAAAATGTAATTACATTTTTCCTAAGAAAACAGCAAGGTGAAAACCTGTCCATTCTTTAACTTCTCACCATGGAGCAGTAGCCCAAAGCCTAAAGTCAGTAGCTGGGGAGGATGAAATTCTGACAGATGTTGCTGCCAGGAAGGATTTCTGTAGGGCACTGCCACTGACCTGTTCTGCATGATGAACTGAAGCACACAGATCTGCATCAGCAGCAGCATCCTGCAGCCTGAAGCAGCGCCCTCCAACCAAGTGTTCTTCACAAGACAACCAACCAACAAGAACTCGTTCAGCAGCTCACACACCTTCCTCATACCTGGTGTGTCCCACCTTGATCTGCAGAAGGCACACCTTCTTAATTAAGGAACTCGACCTACTCAGTTTGACCAACTGCGAGAATCTCCATGTGAAGCTCACTGAAAGCCAGCCAGCCATTTGCTCTTGAATACAAATACGGAAAAGCTGAATCCTGTAGAAGTGTATGTTGTTCTCTTGGCCTACAGAAACACTGCCCAGCTAGGGAGCACAGAATCGTGGCACCACACTGTGGCAGAACAACAACACAATGCTCTAAGATCTGCCCAAAAACTTTAATCCTTCCGAAGCACTTGCGAGGTGGAGGAAGTTTGTTCTGGTGCTTCTCTTCACCTGCACAGCAGAAAAAAATACCACTGAAATAGTTCAGAACATGAAGATAGGTAAGTGAGAGAATAAATCTGTCCAGGCACGTGGCCATTCCCTCAACCAGGAGAGACAACTTGTTAGCAACACCAAATCTAGTGACAGGCAAACAAAACTTGCAGATTCACATCCTCCTTCTGCTGCCAAGGCACTGTGTGAACTTGGGCAAGTCCCAGCACTTGTCCAGTGCTGTCCCCCAAATGGGGTCAGCAACATCTGTATGTCTCACTGGGTTGACAGTGAGGTTCTAATTACCTCTAATTGTCTGCAGAGTCCATTCAAAGGAGCTGCCTTCCCCATCTAACTGCACACTGATCTAAAGAGGGTAATACAGACAAACTCATGGGCTTTACTGTGATCTCCCCTTCCCTGTACAGCTGTTTCTTAAGAGCACTAGCGTCCATTTCCATGATGCTAGGATTCAGATGGCAGCAAGGAAAAGGCTGAAATGACTGAAGAGTTGCAAATGTCCACTTTGAGAAGAGCTGAGCAAAAATTCTCATCATTTGGCAAGTTTCGCAGTCAACACTAAAAAGCAATCAGCTTCAGGCAACAGAATTATTTAAAAGCCACATGCAAATAAAAGATCATTCATTCAGAGTCCTCAACTAGATGCTACTGTTTTTAGCACAGACACACAAGGCCATGGTAATAAATACAAATGCTTAGCAGGACCCTGTGTTAGAGTTTACAAGGCCACGTATTATCACTGCTTATATGTTCCTTCCTTAAATGGAAACTGCTCTGCTATCAGGAAGCTAAGTTCTGAGCAGCAAACAGCATGTGGATGGGGACAGGTCAAAGAAGAGGCAGCATCAATGGAGAACAGTTGAGCACCTGGCCTTCTATTTCCTCTCACTTGTTTTGCACGCAGCACTGCTTTCAGGTCATGACCATCGCAACCAACACAAGTCTCAGACATGTAAATGTTGATCTGATCTCAAAATGATGGATAAGCTGGACTGAGCATAAGCCTCTTTTGCTCTCAGACTCCACAAGTAATCACATCCTCCACTGAACCACAGAGCTGCAATAAATAGCGGAACCTTTGGACTTACAACTTCATTATCAAGAGAAAAAAGAAGCTGTCAACAGGACAGTATGTACAAAACTCAGAGCAGAAACACACAGTACAACTGTCATAATCTTAAAGCACTACACAGAAATTGCTATCAGTGAGTTACAGTCATTATACCAAGCATTTTCAGCCCAAAGTTACAGTTCACACACAAAAATATAAACCATTCTCCAGCAACAACAGCAGAAATTCTTCATTAGTGCTCCACATCACACTTCAGAACAGTGACGACAAACAGTCTGTAGTGTCCAAATAAGAATATTCCAGAGCCTTCCAAGGGAAAAGGGAACACCATACACAAAGTCAGACAAACCCTAATTCCCACTGAGTGGAAGCTTTTTCAGGAGAGGATAGGTCTTTATTTCTTTGCAACATGGTGTACATTTACAGTTCTATATAAGATCTTCCAGGATGGATCCCATGAGTATTCACATCTATAACATGGGAACAGCAAAACTTCCCTCCCACACCCTGCGTGAATGCATAGAGTCTATGTCACAGATGCACTTCTAAACAAATACAATAAATAATATTTAATTTACTAAAGAACAGAGGCCTGCATCATCTGAACAGTTCCCCTAAGAGCTACTGCTCAGCACACGCATTTTCAATTAGCAATATGGCACAAACAAAGAGAAGGGGAAAAAAGTCTAACAGTCTTTTTATAGGACATCTCAAAAGCAGCTTACCATCCTGGTTACCCCATTCCCAGTCTGGGCCACGGACTACTTTAGCCCCCTGGAAAGTCCCTTTTAACGTGATGCGAGTCAGATTCTGTCGAGGACTCACTAGGACTCTGAAAAACAAAATAAGACAAAGCAAGTTTATTATCACTACTTAGACTTCATCAAGATCTGGTCCATGCTTACAACAAAGCTTGAGTTCTGAAAGACATGTAAAGCATGAAAGAAAGCAATTAAAAAAAATAATGGAGACTTTGCTACAAGTTGGTCTCACCAGGAAGGTCAGAACTCTTAGGTACTGTTGCATCGATAGCAGAAAGACAACCAGTGAGCAATAAACTGAGTTTCAGCAGCCCGAAAGCCCCACCGTGACTTTAGGGCAATGTCTGTGGGTGTTACTAGAGTGTACACTGCATGAAAGCTTTAATGGCTCAAGCAGTCTCTTAGCTCAGTTGCGAGGACTTCAGCACATTTCATAACTTAAGCTGCAGACTGCACAGCCTAATTCACTTTCTGAAAAGCAGAGCAGATTAGAGTAGTGTTATGGCTAGACTGTTTTGTTTCCAGGATAACAAAGACCTTTATCTACCCAGCAGTCTGCATCTCAAGCATACACACTGATCTTAAGGAAAAAAACAGAACTACCTACGTGATAGTAAACAGGGGGTCTGACGTCCTGTTAAAGCAGCTTCCAATTCCCATAGTGTTACAGCAACTCCTCTGCTGGTCTTTCTGCGTGCTGTTCCTAGTTTCTGTTCCTTAGCAGAAAGCTTTTTGTAGGATACCAAGTCACTAAAGCTCTCACAGACCTGCTTGGTTCGGTCTCCTAGGATACAATCTGCTTTTCTAGGTGACTGCAGAGGTGCTGCAATCCATACCCTTCACTCTCCATCTCGTCCTGACAGGTTCCCAGCAACTCCCAGCCACAGCAGCTGCTCTGCAGGGCAAGGGGGGGAGCCTACCAGGAATAGGGCTGGCCTCAGAATACTGTGTTCATTTCCCATCTAATGCCTCCAGAGAGAAGGTGGAGACTCAGAAGGATAAAAAGCTTATGCTTGAACTCGTTGTTTACTTATCCATCAAAAGCCTAAGTCTTTTACCTTTCTTAACTTGCTAACATATCTCCTACCTGTGCTTTACAACCCTTTGCATCCTAGTGTAATTAAAAAGAGGGAGATTATATCCACATGTTCTTCCAGTAATTTATTTTACATTGTCCAGACTGTAGCTCTACATGGGGAAGATAAAGACCATTTTTTTGAATGGTTGTGTCAGGTCTGCGCCTTAAGAAGGGATAAATTGCTACAGACTGGTTTCAAAACCAGCATGGATTTGTGTATTACGACTGAAACAGCTGAGGTACAACATGCTGTTTTCACTGCCTTGAAATGACAGTAGGAAGCAAGAGAGAAAATACCAGTGCACAAGAGCTCAATGCAGTTCCTGTTCTGCCACCAGCTTTGACCACATCATGCCATACCTCTACATCCCTGTCCTGAAACAGGGACAAGAACTCTTCCATTTTCTCTGCTTCTACTCAGCTTGCCTGAGCAGGGCCTATCTTTTGTGCTAAGAGATCCCCAGCTTTAACCCAGCTACCCTGAAGCTCTCTAAAACAAATGACAGCAGGGCAACACCATCTCCATGTAAGAAGCTCCACTCCCAATTCCACATAAATGTTAGAGGCAGCTCACCATAACTGCTGCCTCCCCTGGTCCCACTACAATGCTGACCGTGTCTTGAACCACGCTGCTGACCAGCAGCTCAGAAGAATGATACAAGGTCCAGATGCCCTGAGCCAACACATCTTAAGTTTTAATTAAATTCAGCATGTTTTCCTCCAAATGCTGGACAAGAGCCAAAGTTATCAGCGTGTTGCAGAAAAACCCAAGGGACAAAATTTAATGACTGCAATATTGCCTTTAATAACAATTTTAATTATTACAGCCATTCAAAGTCTGCAGTCATTTCTGTCCTACAAATTCCAATGATATTAAATTACTGTGGAGTCCAGAAGACACTTGGGAACGTGCTCTGTACAGAATGAAGCTATTCATCTCTTCAGCTCGCTGGGAACCACCCCCTGCTGATACTCTGCCTGTGCTCAATTTCCACTGAGGTGTTTACACAGCCTCCCACATCACTGAGAGCTATGCTAGGAAAATGGCATCATCCAGGCTTTACAGATAGAAGTTTAAGACCTAAACAACTCACTTACAGAAATTTAAACAGGCTGCTTTCAATCTGCAGTAGCAATTTAAGACCCTGCAGAAGTTGTAGCTGCTTCCTACCAGGCTCAGCTTATGGTTACTTTGTGAGGTAGCAGGCCATTAGTACTGTGTTAATTGGACCATCCCATATCTTCAGAGAAAGAGAGGGTGCACACCCACACTTCCTCTAGACTGTATAAAAAAAGCATAAAGATCCTGCAGAACCAACAGGTAAAACTGACACCAGCATAGGAAATTGCAGATTCTCTAATCCTCCCTAACAGTGCTTTCCTGAAGCACTTCCAGCAAAGGATAAAGGATGCTCTGACAGATGGCAAACGGGTGCCGACTGCTCCTGCATGAATCAGGCTAAGACAAGGATGCTGTCTGAGGGATCAGGATCACACAAACCTATTTCAAGAACTGTCTTCACCAAGAATTTCCATTTTCCATTTCCAATCCTATTGCCACCTCAAGGCACAGTCTGCACAAAACTAGCTGCAAGTCTGAGGCCTCTGTTTATCTGCTAAATCATGTTCTTTTTAAAGCTAAAATTCTACTCATTCATTAATAAGACTATAAATAAATTCATATAAATAAAATCATACTTAAACATTAAAAAACAGATTAGGAAACAAACTGACCAAGCAATGGTCAGATTCAGCTGAATGTTACACACCAAAGTTTCTTGTCCTCTGTGACACGGCATAAATAACACACCTTGAAGAGGCTGCCACAGTAAACAAACATGCATCCCCTTGACTGTCTAGTAATGAAATACCCAACAGCTGTCACTCAGCTCCAGTATTAGCTCAGGCTTTCATTATAAATGAACATAGAAGGAATGAAGAGTGGGCTGCTAAAGCTGCCTTCAGTGCACACACTTGCTCTTTTAATGGGTCTGAGTTAGCAGTCCAAGTGGTGAGCTAGACAGGACAAAACCTGGTGAGTTTTGTTTTGCTATCTTGCTTACAGAGCCTGACTTACCTTCCAATTATTAAGCATATAAAATTCAGCAAGTGGATAAAAGATCATTTTTAAAAAAAGCAGTGAAATTGAGTCATCCAGCCATTTAAATTGAGAAAGAGAGCCACTCTCAGAATTAACAGTCATAAGTTGCAAATCAAATAAGATCAATAAAGAATGCCAGCAATTGGCAGACGTCAGGAAAAGAAATTCAAATGGCAAAATCTACAAAACCAATTCCTGCCACCAGCAGTTCAAAGTAGGTCATTTAAGACCCAAAATAGCTTTCAGGTAAAAGTGTCTTCAAAACCTCTTTAGAAAACTAATTGGCAATGCTCTGCAGTGTCTGTCTGGACTTAAGGCCTCTTAACATCCTAGGATTAGTGAGCTGCTACAAACAGGTACTTGTTGGTCATGCCTATGTTTAGCTGCACAGGTGTCATGTGGTAGGGATGGCAGTGACAGTGCAGGTGGCAGCAGCTCAGTGCACAAGGCCATCACACTGCCATCCCTGCAGCTGTTCTGCCAAAGTTCTTGCCTTCCTATCACTGTGCTTGAGGTTGTTCATGTCCTCATTTCAGTAACCATAAGATCATGGTTACTGAAATCTAAGAGATCTCTCTGCTGTATTTCAGAGTCATTCAAACAACTGCAGGTGACAAGAACACCACAAGAAAAGCCAAACTCATACAGCAGTTACCTTGCTTTTAAATATGCAGCTTTTTTTTTTTTTAAGCCCTTGGGGAGCTGCCAAAGGCTCTCACTTCTACTTTATTGAGCAAAAAAAACCAAGAGATGAATGATCTAAGCAATAGTCTCTCCACAACACTGAGGCCTCAGTGATTCATAAGCAAGCAATTTTTGTTCTTCGAAAAGGATGCTGCACTGCCTAGGGCAATGTGTCTTTGCAGCTCAGACCTCACAGCATTGCTCAAGTGTGATCATCCCTACCAGCACTGCTGTTCGTTTCATGTATATACATATTTTTTTAAGCCAGAACATTCAATTCCTAATGCAATCTATGAACACCTGACCAACAAATCACAGAATTGTTTCTGCATTAAAACAAAGGTGTTCTTCCTTCCTGCTTCCACACAGAGTAATTTCTGAGTAAAACTGGTTTAGGAGGAGCTCCCTGTATGAAAGCTCCTGCACAAAGCCCACACGCATTGCAGTTACAGCGCAGTGTTCCACCATCCAGCTCAGTCAAATATGTGTAACAAAGAGCACTTCTGCCCAAACAGTTTCTCCAAAAGCTTAGTGACTGCCAAGAATAACAACCTGCACCTTTCATTCATCTTTGAAACTGCAGCTTTCCATAAACAGAAGCTTCCTCATCCTGGATTTCTCAATTCTGCCCCCCAGCACAGCTACACTCAACACCTGCCACTTAGAAAGTCAGGAAAGATGTCACCTAACAGAGTTACACCCACCTCTGCTTTTTACTCTCCCCTTCACCAAGTCTCCCAGAACCCATTCTGGCATCTGACAGGCTCACACTGTGTCCCCCATGTGTTTTGTAGCTTTGGGGATTGTTTTCTTAATTATTTTTATTAGTTGCCTGATAGTTCCTGCTAACATACAGCAATGTTTTAGTGAAAAATCACCTCCAGAGAGCCCAGCAGTGCTTAGATGATTCACAGCCAATATTCCAGAGCGGTGCTGCAGTGTACTGGCAAAGTCAGACAAGTCACACAGGACAATACTAGGTCTGGCAAGTTTACTGGCAGCCTTCCACACTCTCTTCTCACACTGACAGCAAGCAGCATACTACCTAATTTAAACAGCATCCTGGATAAGGTCAGATACAAAGCAAATTTTCTTTTCAAGTTTTATTTACATCTTTTGCCATCCAAGTTACTCAGAAAATGAAATAATTTCAGCAAAGGATGAGTTCTGAGGAAAAAAAAAAATCACCTAGCAAACTTGCCCAGCAATTTCCCTCTCTAAAAAAATTTTTTTTAAATTACAATAGTACACTGAGGTGTTCATCCCTAAACACTGTTCAGCCCAAAGTTGCAGCACCTCACAGATTTTCTTGAGTTTAGAACTCAAACAGCAGAAGCAAACAGACACCCCTGTGCAACCACCTAGAGTTAGCTATAATACTGAGTCAAAAATATACTCATATTTCCACTAAACACACAGTGGAAATCATGACGCTCATTTCCCAATAGGATCTGCCTGGATTGTGATATTAACACAAGCTCAGGAAACGGCCTAATCTGGTGGATAAACAGAAGCCTTAAAGCTCAGAGACTATCTCCAGAGACAGCACACCACCCAGCCAGTGGGCCTCCCCCTAAAGCATCACTTACGGCTGCGAGTGCGCCGTCTCATAGCGCTCAAAGGCATGCGACAGATCGTGCTTGTTGTTCATGTAACACTGTGTGCACAGGTCATAGTCGAAGCACATCTTGCACTTCCAGCGCATCCCTCGTATGCCATGCTTCTTGCAGCAGTCACAGATGATGTTGGGATGGCGGACGCCTAGCACACAAAAAGGAATGTAACTCGACATGAACTTCACAGAAACCAGGCTGACAAGGGCTGTTAGAACCATAGGAGCATATTTTAAGGGGGAAAAAAGCTCTGTATCTCACTGCTGCTCAACATCAGTCCACAAACAGTGGCAAAAAGCTCACATGCCAGCTAGCACGTGAGGCAAGTGACACACCTGCTACAGATGGCTTTACAGCACTAGAGTTTGTGCTCATTTCTGTGCCACACTTACCTATTTGTGCGTTATCATACAGAAGAAGGTCGTAAGCTCCTTGAAACCCAGTCCGATAGTTGGTTCTGTTGCCTTGATCCCACTGCACGACCACAGTCTTATCCGGGGTGGTGGGGCTGCCTGTCCGACCAATCTCAACCACAGTCCCAACGTTCCCTTCACCGCTGTCCTGGCTGCCCCACTTCCAGTCCACTCCACGAACTACCCGCATCCCAACCTGCATGCTGGCATAGGGGTCCAAGTCCATTGCTCTGCACAACAACCCTCAGAACTCCTTCATGGAAGGGGCCTTGGAGATGGACAGCATCAACAGCAACGCACCCAGCATCATCTGCTGCATTTTTAGCACACCTACAAAGACAACACAAAATTAAGTGACGTCATCCAATGCATCACAGCAACAACTTCTGTACCAAGGCAAGCAGATGCTATTCCAGGTCTTACCCTCGGTACACAAACTCATTAGCAGTTCAATTAGCAGGCCAGGAGGTTTTCTAGATTCCACTTCCTAAATGCAAACAACTCCAATCCCACCTTGAAGTATCCACCCCACCCTGCTGTAATCACCATCAAAAGAAACGCAGAGTAAAGAAATGACATTACTGAGATACATCTGACTACCTTCCATTTATATTAACTGCAGTTCAGCTGGTGATTTTAAAATGACAGCTGCATTTGGTGAGCAAATCAGAAGTCATGCTTCTTCATAGTATTAGGGTAAACTTAACACCAACCCTGCAAAAGTAATTCAATACATAAATGCAAGAAATTCCCCCCCCCAGCCCCACAAATGACCCAGGCTCCAGAATAGGTCTGACCTGCTGAATAGAAAAATCTGCATTTTATTTTAACAGGCACCTTGCAGCTTTAACACACATGGGAAGGATGTGTAAACTACTCAGACCATTCAGGCACAGAATCATCTGCATAAAAAGCCAAAGATTCATTGCAGAGCACTGGGTGTGAGGGGTATGAGCACCTGTGCTGCCATTTACCAGCGCTACCTACAGCAGGAACAAGAGGGGGGGCAGCAGATGTGCACTGCAGACGGGGATCAGTAGCAGCTCAGGACAGCCTTTCCTACTGTTGCCATGACAATCAGTAAATGAGGTGAACAGCACATGGATGCAGCACATCCACAACTTTCAAGTCAATCAAATTGATTGTCAAAGCCCAGCTTATAGCTTCACAGATCTCTTCACTAGAAGAAAACAGAAGAATACAGCTTTCAAGATTGAAGGCCAGAGCTGCTGCTCAGACTTCTGGAACAATCTGCTCTAACAACCTTTTAGCTCGACAGGAAGACCCAAAGACACGTGTAACATCCCCAGTTTCCTGAAATATGAAAAAAAGCAAACGACAAAATCAAAACTCGCAAGCAACAGAAGCACAGAGTGCCAAGAGCCAAACTTTGCCACTTCCAAACGTGCAGCCAATCTCAGCAAGTGCCACAGCACAGAGACAGCTCAGCCCGGGCTGACAAGCAGCTGATGAGCTGCTAGGACATGTACTCAGACGCAGCTGCAGCTCTGTGCCATGTGACATGCAGTTAACACTACCGCCTACCAATAAAGCAAGCGAAACCACTGAGGCCTAAAAATAAACTCTTCCTCCAGCCAAACATCCCCTTTTAAATGTATGGAGGAGTAATTTGATGCAAAAATCGAGTTTCTAACATGCAGAGAGCCTGATTTCTGTTCAGCCATAGCATCTCTCTAGCTTCAGGCTTTTTCTGCTGCACATCGCTGTGACATCCCAACACCTCTCACGCAAGCAGCACCAAAAGCAGATGTCCTTGTGAACTTCGTGGCATCTTCAGTTCTAATCATTACAAACAGACGCCTCGGGCAGCACTTTCATCTCCAATCCCTTTGTGGAGGTGGATGCAATATTGCTGAGTTTGAAGCACACCAGTATTCATCGCTTTTATGAAACTAAAGCCTCATGAGATTTGTACCATCTCTTCTTCCTTCAGACCTGAGATGAACAAAAAAGGTAAAAAAGACAAACATTTCCTATTTCATCCAAACGAGGGCTCCAACGGTATGTGGGAACAGCAGGCACAGAGCTCAGCAGTTGAGGGTGAAATCCTCCCCTTGGTGAACCCCAGGGGCCTGGGCAGCTCCTGCAGGCGCCAAGGTTTCATCCATAAATTTCATCCAGTCAGGGACATCAAATACCATAAAATAACATAACCAGGAGAAAACAGTCTGTCCTCTGCCTGACAAAACCAGGCACATCAGCACCGCCCAGAGCTCACTATCTGTTTGCACTGTGCTCATGGAGCCACTGTGCCACATAGCCACAGACCCACTCTTCCCCATAACCTTTTACCATGCAATGTGTAAGAAAACTTAAGCTTTTGCATCCTCAGCACAACTAAGAGATGGGTAAAGAAGCTTATTTTAATTAGAAGCGGATCCAAGGAGTTTTACATCCTGCTTTGAAGCCCATAACAGCACCCTGAGTTCTGTTCTCATAGAAGAGTGAAACAGCAGCAACAAAAACCACTAACCATGGGCTTGAGTTTATCAAATCGGCTTGCAGCAACTGGAAGTGAACTTGTGTCTCAGCTGTCTCCATGGCCTTTCACTCTCTGTGAAACAGAGCAGGCAGAAGGAGCCTCAGCAGCACAGTGAGTTCATGCTGATGGGCTGCTCCACTGAAAAGCATCAGAAAGAGTTGAAATGATTACAGGTGTAACAGAGTCATAACAATCAATAGCTGCAAGTGGCAGCAATCAGAGAAAAGATATGCAAACATTTACAGAGCACTGATAGGACAATGACCCTTTTGGGTCAGTGCTGATAAGGCCTTAACCAGTGGAACAAAAGTGTCCCAGCAAGATTGCAGCTGGGAGTTTTATTAGCAAATGCTTAGTTTGTGTTTTGCTTTTTGGTCCTCAACTCATCTCTCTCAGGAAGAAAAGATGCTGTTCACATGACAGGCCTCAGTGGCTTGCAGTTATTTTTGTGATGACAAGACAAAAGTCACTTGCTTTATCCTTCGTCATCTCAGTGCAGACTGGGCAAACCTCACCAAATGTTTACAGACATGTAATACAGACAGCCTGGAACAGAGCACATCAACACTGCCTGCATCAGCAGCAATCCCAGGTAACTGTACTGCAGCACAAGCAAGTAACCAAAATGGTGCTGACCATTCTTCAGGAGACAACTCAACAACAGGGCTCCAGGAGATGCACACTGTAACTTCAGTCATTTCACTGGGATTCTATGCAAGAACAGCAGCATGCAGGCCAGGCCCAGAAGGATCTATTCCCAACACAGTGGGAATGACCCTTTATGGCTTAGCAGGGCACACAGAGCACCTCACAGCTTTCATCTCCTCCCAGCTCCCAGGTGAGCCCAGCAGCCATCAGCCCCATTGCTGCAGCCGTGGCAGTGCCCCAGGTGTGCTGCACTGTGCAATGACTGCCCTGGCCCCCGGCTCCTCACCTCCCTGCTCTCCAGCTCCCATCTCTGGTCAGAGACTTTGGATTCTTCCAGGGTATTTCATTTGACACAACCTCAATTCACACCAGTTCAATACCCAGCTCTACCACTTGCAAGTCACTCTCTTTGGGTCTTCTCTTTTTACCTTCTGCAAAGTTCTGCTCTTACACAGTCTGTTCATACTGAGCCCCATATGGAAATACATGTTCTAATTCTCTCCCATTTCTTCAGAGCCACATTTACTATCTCAGCTCAGTCTCTTGTTTCCAACCAGCTTCCATACTACTACTGACAGGGTCAAATAAAACCCTAATAACCCACAAGTATATCTCTGGTATAATGGCTAATACTAAATTGTAATACATTAGAAAGATGTTTTGCTTTCAGAATGGCTGTTACAATGCCTTATTAATTTACAAACACTGGGTTGTAACACTGCCTTATAACACAGCACCAGGCCCTCTTCTTGATGTGGAAAAGCACTCAGCCAGCCTCATGTCATTGTTTATTGTTTTCCAGATCTCATTCCACAGCTCACACTCGCACAAAGAGCAGCACTGTCAGATCAGGTCTTGTTTATCCACTGAGACTAAAGGATGGGGCGGAGCTGCAAAGTTCGGCAAGCAGGAGTTGAACTGCCCTGTTTGCAGGAAGCACATTTTGCAGATCACAGAAAAAGTTCAGTAGATCAAAGCCAACCACTTCCAAGTCATAAAAAAAACATCAGTGATACCAGACTAAAGAAAAACAGGGATGGGTTCAATCCTGATAGCAATGCTTCTCTTTAAGTCAGCCATCTGATTCAGCTTAATTTTGCTATAGGCTGATCTCAGAACAACCATGCTCTAGCATAAATTGGTAGCTAAGCAGAATTTCAATGGAGCAGGCTGAAACCACACTCATCTTACCAGGAACCAACAGAAAGCACGAGGCATATTCTTCCTGCACTGTAACAGAGTGGTTCTTCTACTTTTCAAGCCCTACTGGTAAGGGCAGTGAACAGATGGCCAAGACAGTGAGCACACTCCAATTGAAATACAGTTTGCAAAGGATTTGGCTTTGTTTATATCCTGGGAGATGAAAGAAAGCTTAAGGCAACAGAGGCAACGCTGGAGGTGAAGGCAGTGAACGCTGCATCTCTCTCACCCAACACTGCTCTGTATGTTACTGAAGTGTAATGCAGCCCCACTTTGAGAAGGCAGTTTCCAAGTCCTGATCTTCAGTGGCTCAGACAAAGAGGGCAGAGAGAGCCAAGAAATATCACAGTGCCTGACCACAGCTCAGGAGACACAAGCTGCGAGCTGCCCCAGCACCACCAGATCTTCTGGATTAGAACCGTGGCACCATCTCAGCTGCTACATAGCAAATTTAACCAGCAGGAACTAGACTAAATTCATCAAATTCCTGCTTAGCCCACCAAAAGGGTTTGCAGAACTGGCTGAAGCACACAGCTTAATACCGCACTGCTAAGCCACAAGGCCTCGACAACACCTCATTTCACAGCTCACCACAGATCAGGATATTCTTCCTTGCGCTGACAGCATTGCTGTTTAATCCAAGTTTTGCAAAATGGCATCGCTGGCACAGAGCAGAAGAGAAGAGCAGATGATGCTTCCGTGGGTAAAGTATCACTATCAGCTAAATGAAGCCATCCTTACTGAAAGGCTATTCTCAGCAGAAAGAAAAATTAAAAATAGGGTAGCTGCTTTTTAAAACCTATCAACCATGAAAAAGCCCGAGTGAGGTCAAACCATTTCCATACCTCATGCCTCACCTGCTCCCAAAGTATATTTAACTGTATTACATAAACAGAACAAAGCAGGTCATTAATATGCCTTTGCTCAAGGATTAACATCTTGTCATTTCAACTTCACTGTAATTGTTTTGTGGAAGAGCAAGCGTGCATCCTGAAATACTGGGACACAGGGCGAGGAAACACTAAAAATAACTTGCTAGGCAATGTGCTTAAGGACAGTCCCACTGACTGCATTTCACCTCTGCAATCCACACTTGTCCTTTACAGACACCAGCCTGGTGATCCTTCTGTCTAAGCTGAACTCTGCATTCAGTTCATACTGATTGTATTCTAGCTGTTATGGTGAGATGAGAACGTTGCCTTTCCTTTCACTGCTGTAAGAGCAATGCTCTCTGTGGTCATCATGCCAATTTATTGTTTATTCTTCCAGCCAGATAAAGGATACTGGCTTAAAAGCAGCAGCAGCTTTGTTAATGTTTTGCTCAATAACAGTAATTTTGTGCAAATCCTTCTAAGGAAGCTTGACTCCTTGCCTTGAAAACCAAGCACTTATCTGCATCACCTCAATCCAAAAGGATCCAATTTCCTTAGTGTGAAATAATGAGTGAAAAAGAAAGTGACAGAGTGAGCCACACCACCTATCACCAGCAGCAGATATACAGCAGTATTCTTAATGAATCAGCTCAATGTTGACTAACATACTACACTGATGGAAACAAGAGTTGCAAGTAGGTCAATATTTACTTTAGCCCCTACAAATGAGAAAAGAATCTCCAGGAGACACCACAGGTCAACCAAAAATCAACAGCTGTCACTGCTTCCCGCAATAGGTGCTGCAGTGTACCACAGAGAGGTGGAAGATCTTCTGTCAAGTCAGGCGTGCCTGACATTCAGAGCTGTGTGTCACCATCAGCTAAATTCCACAAAACAATTTCTCTCCACTGAACACAAAAACTTCAGGCTTCAAATTGGTAGGATCAGTGCTCATCTGCTCATTGGAGAATTAGGAGTGATTATAAGTGAAAGTTCACACTGGGCATCTAGTGCATCTCTTATTACATCCCATAAGATAATTGCTCATGAGCCTGATGAAATTTCCTTCTGGCTTTTGATGAACTGTGCTCTCTCCAGGAGGGAGAAAAACATATCAGCTCCAGCCACTTGCTTTAATTGGACCTGACAGCTTGCAGATTGCTGCCTAAAGCCTTGAAAAGCTCAGTAGCTGAGCAAAATCCGCTTTTTCCTCAATAGCATATTTCATAAAACCAAATACAACTCATCCAGGGAAACTGAAAAATCTCCACTACTTACAGAACAAGCTCAACTCGTCTATTAGGAATGGCTCAGATGTAACCGTGCCTTGTAGCAAAGCATGGGCTCAGTCACCTCATGAAACTCCTTCCCAGCCCTATTTTCAACCACCTCAAAATGCAGAACCACACAAAAACATATCCCAAAGTCCAGAAATCGCTCCTTTCTTCCCATCTTGTTTATGCTCTCACTCAGTCATTGGTCTGATATATTTCTCAGAGGCAAGAGTATCTGGCCCAGAGCTGGTGGTGCTGAGCAGTTAGGTTTGTATGTCCTTCACACCAGCTGCCAAATCCTATTTTACCATGAAAGCAAGGATTCAATAACTTAAAAATTCACAGTCCTCTCATCTTCTTACACAACTGTCTCATCCGTCCAGAACGGCAGTTATTCTCCCTAAAAAGTCATTAACAACCAGAACACTGCCATTACTGCATGAGTAAGAATCAAGAGGAGGAGGAAGCACTGAGCTCAAGTTGATGGAGCTGAATAGTGGGCTGAGCAGTGACTTGGAGAAAACACATTGTTATGATTCTGTGATATAATTATTTGTAGGTTTGTTAGATTCAGGAGCCCTCAGTGGTGATTCAACAGGATCACAAACCACCTAAGAACAAAACTTCCTCCAACGTTTTAAAATGAAAAGAACCTTCCTGCATAGAGCAAGCTGCAGCATAAAGCCATCTGAACCTCTGCTGAGCCTTGATATCTCATCCTACCAACCTCCAGATTCCCCTTCAGGCTTTCAGAACAGTCAACATTGCACTCCTGCCATTTTCCAGCCTACAACTCGCCCTTTCTGTGCACTGGAAGCAGATCAAAAGGTTTAAGTCTAATCTATCCTGACATGCCTTTGGCTAGAGAGACATCAGCTGCGTAGGAGCAGAACGAATTGACTAGTAAGCTGTTACTTTCCTTCCTGGTACTCAATAAAGGTTTGCGGGTCAGTACATACACCAATTCCCTTACAATTCTGCACATTTTAAGAGCACAGATGTTATCTTTCAGCTCAGGACAGCTTTACAAATGGAAACTGGAGCCACGGTTATGGATGGAATGGGTGACAGAGCCAATAGAACATATATCCTCATTCTGTTCTCCAGAATCTGGCCCATATTAGTCACACAAGCAAAAAAAAATTAAAACAAATAAAGAAAAAAATAAGGAAGAATGTGGATCAAGGTCCAAGATCAAGCTATTTACCGTCCTGATAGCACAGATACAACTCCACTGCTGCTTCTTCCCACGTACAGCTGGTCTAAAGGCTAGGAGACTCACTCTCTATTCCTGGAAATTTCAAACAAAACTACAGCTCTCATTACGGAGGGAACAAAAACATTTAAATTCCGTAAGTTTCCCAAGGAACAGAATCTGCCCACTTTTGAGCAGATTTTGCCTCTCCCCATTCCAGCCTTGGTTATTTACCTGTCTGAAGTACAAACACACACCCAGCCCCTTCTGCAGCAGAAGAGCTCTCCAGTACTAATGGAGCAGTAATTTTGATAAGAATCAAAACAATAAAATAGGCAGAGCAGTTCCTTTACACTCCAAATACACAACAACAGGAGCTATGGGACTACAACGCGAGTCACCTGATACGCCATCTACTGCCATATTAATTGGCCACCTTCAGGAAGAACTTCATGAAGGGAAATGTCATTGGCCCAGCAGGAGTTAGCTGCACTAGACACAAAAGCAGACAGCTATAACTCAGAGCACAAAGCAAATCCCATAAAGGCATGCAGCTCACTAGCTCTGCCAATGCTATTGAAACCTTTTTTTTTTTTTAGATTTCTGCAATCAATATGACACAGATGTGCATTATTTACAGTAAACGAGGCCCTCATTTAATTCTTACTCAAGAAAGCAAATTCTAGAGTTGAGTGTCAGCAAGAAAATCAAACCAAATGCACACATTGCTTACAATACAGCTGAAGCATCTCCTTAAGTTTGTCCTCTGCTGTCACTGGTCTTTGTCAGTTCAGAAAAGATGACAAATATCATAGAAACATGCAAAGGGTAAAAAAAAAAAAAAAAAAAAAAGCCACATGTGCTTCAGTTCTGAGTTACATTCATAACACAGCATATGGCCCAGCAATAGAAAATGCCTAGCAGGATCAGTTGCAACGTTTCAGTCAGTTTTCTCTGTAGCAAGTGAGGACACGGCTGCAGTACCTGCTTCAGAGTAGGGAACAGTCACGTCCACAGCGTGGGACATTAGTGGGGCAGCTAGCACTGGTCACCCAGAGGAAAAGCAGCAAAAAATCAGCAGGAGCAGGCAGAGCCATCCCACGACAGGCTCAGCCGTAGCTGAACGCAGCAGAAAGAAAAGCAGCCACTGAGAGCTGACCTACCCCCAACCCAGTGCAAGAAAAAGGAAGAAAATTAACGGCCACAAACCTGGCAGAGAGGAGAGACAGCAAAATGCAGAGAGCCCTTCAGACAGCCGCTGTCCCTAATCGACGGCCGCGTTCGTGCCCCCTTCCCGCATTCATTCTCGGTGCAGGAGCTGGACGCCGACCCGCTCCGCCGGCCTGGGGAGAGAAGAAAACGGGAGCTCAGGCGGCAGCAGCAGCACACCCTGAGGGCAGCCCAGGACGGGCACCGACCCCGGCCCCACATCCGCGGCACCCGCTGCCGGTTCCCATAGGGCCGCAAGCCTCCCCGGCAGCCTGGCAGCCCCGCGGCGCTCCGTGCCCGCTCCCCGAGCCAGGCGCCCGCAGCCCCGGGCCCTGCACAGCCCCTCCGCCGCTCCTCAGGGCCGCGGCGCCGCCCAGGCCGCGAGGTAGCCGCACACCTCGCTGAGGTAACCCGAAGCCCGGAGGCGGAGCGGCCGAGGGAACTCCTCTGCCAGTCTGGCAGCTCCCTCCCAGCGCCCCTCTTACCAGGCCGAAGAGCCAGGCCAACCCCGCGGGTGCTGCAGCGGTGGCTCTCTTCTACCCCGCTCCCCCGGGGCCCCCAGCGCGCCCCGCCCAGGCCTCTCCCGCCGCGCTGACAGCCGCGGGGCACGCTGGGATATGTAGTTCTCCGAGAGCGCTGCTCCGCGACAGGGAGGCGCCGCTGACTACAAATCCCGTCAGGCAGCGCGCGCGGAGCCCCGCGGCATGGGCCGGGCCCGCCAAGCCTCGGGGTGCGCGCCAACGCCTCGCCTGAGGTGAACTGCGCGGGGCGGGAACGCGCTTTGGTCTGTGGTGAGTGTCAGCATTTGCTCCAAGCTGCGTTTATTTAAACGATTAAGTGTTAGATTTTAGGGCGAGTTAGCTCGCTTTAAGGGTGATGTGGGGACTCGGCGCCACCATTGGCGTGCTATTGGCTCTGCAGGTGCTCAGAACGGCTTTTCCTGCAAGATCACTGCAGGTGCTCTCGTGGATCTCCTGATCCTGGAGCAGAAACGCTCTCTCACACTGACACTCATCAGTTTGTTGATAACGGCGTGCACTCAGGAATAGGGCAGCATGACCATAAAGCACCATTCCTTTTCCTGCTCACCCGTGAATGCTACCCAGAGCCCTGCAGCTCCAAAGGGCTCTGCACAACAGGCACTGCTTACAACTTATAAAGACCAAAAAGACCAAAAATCTGAGGGAAAATCCACAGCATCCCAGATGCTGCCATTATAAAGACCTGCCCAAAGCCAAACTTCTCATGAACGATTTTCCAATCGTGTTGCAGGGAATCTCTTTTTGCCCACTGGATGCCGCTGTTACACAGAAAGAGTCGCAGGCTGCAGGCTTCTGCCCCAGGCACCTCACCTTACAGGCATGCAGGGCTATCCAAGCTGCATGGATTCAGCCCTGTTAACGAGCCTTTATTAGGAAATAACTCCACGTTTTGCAGCTCGCTGACGTGCACGTGAGCCTGTGATGTGAGTCTTGGGCCCTGCCTTGCCCACACGATGGCAATTCCAGCAGCAGAAATCTAGAGATGTTTTCTGAAGATGATTGAACAGGATTTTGGAACAAAATACACGCTGCTGGGGGGAAAACAGGCTGTGCAAGATGTGTCTTCAGGTCATATATAGGACGCGTTCCTCAGCAGCCATGTTCTGCCTATTTTGCATGCTTAATATCTGAATTTGCATGCAGAAAGACTGGCTCAGAATTATCTCCTTAAAAGCAAAGCCTGGAAATGGCACCTTTCCCTGATTCACATATTACAAATCTGTGCTCAGGTTATGATTACGCCTTGTGTTTATGCCTTCAGAGGCAATGACCTGGATAGAACAAAAAAGATATGTGAGGCTTCCACTCTTCAGTGAGAACTGCAGTATTTCAAACTCAGCTGAGTCTCAGAACAAGCCATAAACTGACCTACATCCAACTCTCAGCTTTGGGAATTAACTCTGAGGAAGTCCAATTCCACATCTAGGTCTCTCCTCTGAAGCAAATGGAAGCACAGCCTAATAGAATCCACACCCAAGGGGAATCCCTCTTTGTTCCTTGCCAACAACTTTTAGCACTAAAAAACAGCAATCCTGATTTCTTTAAACCACATTTCTTACTGGAGAAAGTATGACTTCAGGTCAATACAGATTTCAGGGTTTGAATCTTTGAGATTCTAAGAACTGAATGATTTCCTTTAATCCTGAGCCTTGGCCTTTTGGGAACTAGTCTAAACAACAGGAGATTTTAAATAAACCAAGAGTCTTTTCAAAGCTAATAGGTGTACATGTTAAAAGGCCTGTGTCTATCCTGGGATGCCATCTGTATCCAATAAACCTAAAAGCAAATAAGGCAACTGATAAATAACAGGCAAAGCACAAGTCCAGCTCTGTGTGACATGCAGGGGTGTAAATCTGATAACTCTTGAATTTGGTGGAGATTTTCCAGCTTTAAAATAGTGTAATTAACAGTTAATGTAGTATAATTGGCCTCTGACCATTAAATAAATTATTCAGGCAAGGAAGACCAAGGCAGTGATATTGTTTTTAACATTTTGCAGTGGGTATTTGAAAAAGTGATTGGAAGGGTTCCCAGCACACTGTGGAACTTGTCTGCATTCGTTTGTTTAAAAAGAATGTCTAGGGAAGGTGAAAGCCGCCTCTTTGGTTCAGAAGAGGACATGCTTACTTTGATTCATGCATTAAATATTAGCGCTGTGTGTGTTGGACCGTTCTACCCATAAATAAGGAGCAATACCATCAAAAATTGGGAACAGCACTGCTTGTTTCTGTTGACAACATGAGGACTCATCTGTGCCAGATTCTGTCTTGCTATTACACGGTCATTTTCACAAATACAAATGAAGTGCAAAATAGTACCGAGGAGCACGTAGCGTTCTAATCCCATATAGGCTGAAAGACGATGGAAGGAATGTGTCTTCGTTCTTTTGCTATGAACTGATGGACATGACAGGGTCCTTAAGAAAGTTAGCCCTTTCCCTGACTTCCACCCCACCCATTTCAGCAGATGCACACTTAGAAGCAAGAGGGAAAGCTGCATGATTAAAACAGGCAAATGGTCGTTCAGTTACTTAATCTAGCCTTAAAGTTGGAGGATTCCAAAATCAGAAATGTCTTCTCTTTTTAACATTTATTTGTCACACTGGATGAATGTGGCATATGGAATTCTGCAATGGAAGTCTGTCCATGCTGCTATAATTAGCTAGCAATGGTGACAGCAGGCAGCTTTGCCTCCTTATTATCTTAAGATTCTCAGTGCTGTATTATGCCATGAATTTCTACCACATCAGAATGCTAATGCACGAGAAAGCTTGTGAGTGCAGCATCCTGCAGCATCAACATAGCCTTCAATATCCCAAAGTGATCCCAAGTGTGACTGCAGTGAAGTCAGTGGGATTACATCAGCGATTAATCAAGATTTTGCCTTCTTTTCTCAGCCACAGAGTAGAGAAGGAAGCTAATCTTCCATTTTTCCTGCTTCTGCAATTACTTGAGCAACTTACTCGTGTACCTGTGATCAAGTTCTGCATGGCTGTAGATGAATATTTGGCACTGAATCTCCCTGCAAGGAGAACAAGGTTTTTATGCTTGTCTGGCTGTACTTAGTATGCTGTGTACACAGTCCTTGTATGAAATAGGCAGATTTGCAGCAGGAGAATTAAACCCTTTCGGAAAATTCTGTCACTTTCTAAAAGTAAACACGTGAAAAGCAAGCACACCCTTTCAATCCTTAACAAAAGCAGGCAGCCCATTGCAGGTCCAGGTTTAGAGATCACTGCAGACATTAGTTTTGCTCATCTGCAAACCAAGCCATGAAATCCTATTGCTGGTGCAGACACTGGGGAACTTGTCAGAAGGGACACTACATCTTTGCTACAGGAGCATCTGAGCAGGCAGATGAACAAGGAGCGAGGAAAGATGGGAGCAAACTGGAAGCTTTCAGAGGTAAAAAGCTTGAGTATCATCCTAATTGTCCAATGCTGTGTTCCTTGGGCACTCAGCAGTGCTCTTTTGAACCCACCATTAACAGTCCTTCATCTCGAGAAGAGGGCCTTGAACTTGTATGCACCAAAGGGGTTTTTCCCTTTTCTAAATCATACAAACAGAGCTTGGAGAGCTGCTTTCCATGAGGTTTGTTACTTGGTGTTACATAAGAATGAGAGCTTATGTGATTATAATTGCTTCTTGAGGTTGGGCTTGCAGGCAGTGCTGGCTAGAACATGCATTTTCGTGCGAGAGCCGAGTGCCTGCATGCCAAATGGGCTGTTTGTGTGTACAGCCACAGGATCTATGAGACTAACAGGCACTTGTGCAGATTTTATCTCCAAATATGGCCTCTGTTATTAGTGCAGGGAAGAAACAGGCAATAGTACTTTGATTCCTTTATGCTGCTCAGACAAGTAGAGCTGGAAATGCAGGCAGGTAGCAGTTCTGATATCTAGAGGTCTTTCTGTAACTGGTTTAATATCAGCTTGATTGTTGGCTGTGGAACTCTTCCATACACTAAACCAGAGTTGAGGTATGAATGGCCGTGGCCTCGAGGAGCTTATCCCCAAGCAGGCTTGGTAACCAAGATAGCTGGGCCAGCATGCCATACTGAGGCAAAAAGTGTGAAAAATACATGATGAGAAATGGCCCCATTGGTTCCCTATGGAACAATCTAATGGATCCGAATTAGAAGCTGTCACTTCTTGTTACAGGAAGGAAGGAATGGTTCAGCTTTCCCACCCTTGACTGTTGGAGAGGCTGAGATGAAGGCTGCTCCTGAGAGCAGTTTAATTTAAGGCTCTCATTTGCTAAATGTTTGTACCCCTCATTTCTTATACTGGACACCTGTTCATCCTATGCCCTCCAATATTTGAGCACTGATACTTTGAGTGTGTCTACCTGGATGTCAATTGCAAGTCCCATAAAGGATTTAGGGTTATAGAGTTGCTTAGTTGCATAAAAAGGGTTGTGGATGTTGCCAGTTTGACAGGTAGGTTTATAAATACAGCTGTGAAACTGCTCTCCCTAAACAATAAAGCCTCCCCCCTGTATCCTCCTAGCACAAAGGTACATTTCTTACAGGCATTTTTTTCCAGACAATTCTTGGCAGCATTTACATAACCTGGTTGAAAACACTCCTGCAGCCAATTAGATGCCTGCTCTGAAATCCAAAGCTCTGATTAAAGTGATGGACCATTCCAGGACTGTAATATCTGTACAGATGGTTAATATGCATGGCTTGCTCTCCAGGGGAAAAAAGTGGCTTGTTTTTTTTTTTTCACAAGTACCTACAGTTTGAGCTTTCCAATGGGAAGTGCTGTTTCGTTCAGATTATTATTTGAAAGCCATCATCAGATTAGAGGACGCAAAGGGAGATGATCAGATAATCCCTGAGGCACAAAAGGTTTTGATACGGATTTCAAGAGCGCTGTCACCTGTGGTCAGTTTTCACAGCTCAGGGTGCTTCTCCTCTGCACTTTCATAGGACACTCAGACTCAGTAGCTGTGCACCTCAAGAAATGTGGGGTGTTGTAGCAGTCTGTGAAAGGAAGGAGCTTCTGAGCTGGCTTCTCAAATGATGGGTGACCTACTGGTAAACCCTGATCTCGCTGGGTTTGTTTAGCTTTCCTTGAAAATTAGAAAACATCCTAGAGGAACAGAGAAGAACAGCTACTGCTGCTGTGGGCCCCGAGATCTCTCTATACGTAATGTGGAAGAACAGGACCAAAAGGAAGGATTTCTGGCTGCTGGGGATACGGGTTCTATTTACAGTCTGCTGGAACTCCAACAGCAGGCTGCACAGCTCAAACAGCACAAACACTGACAGAGCACGAGTGAGAAGCAAACCCTTTTGCTCTCTGCTGGGCTGCAGTTTCCCTGGCTCTGTATCTGGTGCAAAAATACAGAACTAAAACTGTAACTGAGTTTCTTACAATGGTAGAATAGTTAAAAGTGATAGATTGGAGTGACTTTATCAGTGGAAGTTCTCATATTGGCATTCCCTAATTCAGGATTTTAACCTTTTCCAGAGTCCTCTTTGTCAAAACCTCAAGAATCCCCAGCATTTCTCAGGCAGGAACCAGCACATGAGGAAGTAATTAATGAGAGCAGGGAAGGAAAAGAAAAAAAAAAAGAATGTGCTGAATAGATGCAAAGCTGAGACTCAAATCCCTCTTTCCCCAGGCTGCCTTCTCAGTCCTAAAGATGCAGACAAAAGACATTCCAGCTCCTGACAAACAGCCTGGGGAGATGCTGAAGCATCCATCAGCCCCACGGGACATTCCTGATTTCTGCAGAGGAGCATTTGGACTGAAGGCTGGCTGATGCACAGGGGCTGTGCAGTGTAGGTGGATACCTGAACCAGCAGCAAGATCCCATGGTGAAATGATCTGGCAGGCATAGGGTGAGTGAGCATCACATTAGAGGAGTTCTGCTTTTCAGAAAGGCCTGAGCACTAAATTTCAGCTATTTTGTGTTTGAGTGTTTCAATACAGAATGCTCAGTTAATTCCCTTTGTAAAAAGTGTGTTTTATTCTGGAAGCTGTGCACAAGTGAGGACGGTTCTCCAAATCTCCCACTTTCCTGTAGGCTGTTTTTCCCTCATGCTGGCACTCACCTCAAAAGATGTATCAATTCCATTGAAAGTGCTTGTGTATGGGAACTGCTGCGTCACGGCCTGAAGCTCTGATTGATCACCTGAGGTGAGCCATGAGCCAGCCAGAGGAGCACAGGTGAAGGCAATTCACCTGTCCTAGACCTATTTAAGAGCTGGCTACCAGTGGGGAAGGATCTCTTCTGGAGATCCTTTCTTCTGGTGCTTTCTGTAGGTGAGCCTAGCATACAGGTAAACCTTCCATTTGTTCTCCTTATTATCATAGTCTACTTCACCTAACTCTCTTGTTCTTTTTTGTGATTATAGCATCTTACTATCCATTGATTATACAGCTTGTGAAGAGTAACTTCAAAAACATAGTTGTTTTGGATAAATCATAACCTTCCAGGATGCTGTGCCTCTGTATCCCCATCTGCAGATTATGGAGACATTCTGCTGTTTCCCAGCAGTACCACAAAGCTCCTTTGATTAACATTTGTAAAACTGTTCCTGACTCTTAGATGGGAATTGCTGCTGAAGCATTAATTGTTATGATTTTTGCTTATTCTCCAGATGCCTGAAACATGGAACTTGGCAGAACTCCAGAGGAAGAGTCCTTCTGAGCTCAGATAAGGGACAAGCCAACTTGGCAGCTGGGCTGCTGGTGCAGGCAAGATTCATTACAAACCTGGGGGCTTCAGCTGAGCTCAGCACACAGCTGTGCTGTGCAGGAGGGCTGTTCTCTCCTGCCCCTGTCCAGCTGAGCATCATCACCTGCCTGGGTAAAACAGGTCGGATTCTGCCAGAAGGAAGCAGCCCATGTAGAATCATAGAACCAGTTGAGTTGGAAGGGACATTTAAAGGTCATCTAGTCCAACTTCCCTGCAATGAGCAGGGACACATAGTGTTAGATCAGGGTGCCCAGAGCCCCGGCCAGCCTACCCTTAAAAACCTTAAGGTTTCAAGGCTGTTTCCCTTGTTAACTAATGCCAGTGTCCCTCCTGATAGCAACAAGTGCCCACCACGTAGGCTTTGGGCTCCTCGGCTTGTTTATAAAGGGGAGGGGAAAGCAAACACGTGGGAGAAGTTGGTTTGAGTTGTTCCTGGGTGGGAGCAGGGATGTCTGCTTTACTGCTCGCAGTGGGCTCGGCAGGCGGCCGGGAGAGGTCGGGAGGGGCCGAGGACTCCGTGCCGGCTTTGGGGGCAGCGGGGGCACTCTCCCAGCCCCGGGACTTTCTCCCAGCCTCGGGACCTCCGCTTCCTCCCGGCAGCCGCAGGCGGGGAGGGAAGCAGAGGGGAGGGAGCAGCAGCGCTCCTCATCCCACGGCTTATTTTTTCCGGTCGGTGCTGGAGAGGGGGAGGTGGGACAACCCTCCCCTCCTCCTTCTGCAGCACATGGGAAGCAAAAGTTTCTCTGCTGCTGCTTCTCCTCCTCCTGGTCTCCCTCTGCCGGGTCCCCCCGGTCCGGACCCCGCCGAGGTTCGCTGCTGAAGGATGCGGCGCGGCTCGAACGGCGTTGGGCTGCGCTGCGCTCCGCCGGGCGATGAGGAGTAAACCGCTTTTGGAGCATCTTCCGCTTCTCCGAGGGCTGGGGAGGAGTGAAGGCGAGACTTGGATCGAATCTTGCAGAGAGTAACCTGAGGGATCTGTGGATTTCTGGAGCGAAGGAGCTGTTTGAGGGAGAAAAAAGAATCAGATGCTTTAGCAGCGCCAGGGAGGCAGCGCTGCATCGCTTTGCTTCAGCCCCACCATGGGCACGGGCATGTGTTCGAGGAGGCAGAAGGGGCTCCTGCAGACCGGGTTTTGCCTGCTGGCCGTGGCGTGCCTGGGCTCGGGAGCTTTCCTGTACCACCACTTGCAGCAGAAGGTGAGGAGTGCCGAAGCCCTTGCCCAGAAATACAAACAGCAGCAGGAAGCACTGTCTGCCCAGCTCCAAGGTGAGTGAGCGGCTGCGTGCGCCTGCTGAGCTTCCTTTGCTCCAGCACAGCCCAGCGATGAGTGGGGGGCCTTCGTGGAGTGAGGTTTGTCTTTTGGCTTTGAAGAGCTCTAAGATGATGCTTTCCCCTGTTTCTTCCCCCCCCCAGCTTTGCATCCTGGAGTTAAACGGCCTCGAGGCTGAATTGCTGCAACAGCAGTGATGGGAACAGCATTTTACTGGAGTGGGGAGTGCAGCATCACACCCATTTGCTTCTCTCTATAGTTCCCTTTGACCATAAAGGATAACCCTCCATCATTCTAAATGCGGAGCAGAAAAAATGCAAACAGGACCTGTGTAGGCAGGCTGTGAGTCCTGACTGCTCTCTGGACCCTAAAAGAGAACGAAGAGGCAAAAGGGGTCCATCAGTAGAGGTTGTCATCATATCGTCTCATCTGTTTCCTTTGGAAGGAAACAGACCCATTGCCATCTTCTGTAGAGATTGGTTTGTGGCTCTTGTCAGTCTGTTTGGGGCTGATTGGATGCTTGAAAAAAGAAAAAAAAAAAATCCACAGAAAACAGGGCAGGTGGTGAATGGGCTTCTCCAAGCTCCCTTACCAGGTACAGGCTGGTGAGCAGTGAGGGCAGGAAAACTCAATCCTCTGATGAGAGCTGCTGGAAAGCAAGCATGTTGTATATATTCCCATTGGTCTGCCTTGCTCAGAGCTGTCTGCCTGTGGGAGAATGATGCTGTAGCTGTGGAGATGTTCCGGTAGGGAAGGCTGAGGATGAGTTATGCTGTTCCACTGCTGAACTCTTTTCTTCTGCAGATCTGCATGCTTGATTCTTCCTGCCCATGCCAGAGCGACACTGCCAGCACCTCTTGCTGGGCTTGGGCTCTGGAGATAGCTTTGCTGAACTCACTGCAGAGGGGCTGGGTAGAAATCCACTCTTTGGTAGCCAGTGGTTGTGTGTAGTGCAGGAGGATGGTTGTTGTGGAGTGCTCACAGCACAGCTCTTATGTGGATGCGATGCTGCTGGCATGTGGTGCCTGTGCCCTGAGGTCAGGGACTCATTTAGGGCTTTTTTTCTCAGAGTGAGCAGGATTAGATTATGGCATTTAAATCCAGAGCTCTTCCTGGGACAAAAATCAAATGCAGGGTATCTGTTATGGCCTCTGTTCACACACAAAGTGACATTGTTTCTATCAGCTGCATGGTTGGAAATACCCCAGATTTGTGGCTCAAGATAGGTGGGCTCTGGGTTAAGCCTCTTCAGGTGGTTTTGTGTGCAGAGTCGTGATGCAAAATGAGTGCTGAACATAAGCTTTCTGTGCTCAGGGCTGTGCATTTCTACCTGTGAATTCAGGAAGGAAGATGTGATGTGTGCTGGTGTTATTTTGGATTTGTTGGGTTTTTTCAAAAGTATGTTTCCTTGGGAGACAATGTTGTGAATCAATCCAGCAAGTATATGGGTTTACTGCAATTATCTTACATTTCTTCTTGCTCTGCCATGAAGCATTCAGACACCTGCAGCTCTGGATGCGCTGCACAGCCCCTGCAGTCTCCTCCTGCATCCCGTGTTTGAGATGCAGATACCAGCAGGGCAGGAGCTGGCCCACATTCCTTTCTGGTACATCAGCATCTCTTGCTGCTTGCCCTGGAGAGGGGCTGGCTCCTTAAGCAGCAGCAGCCTCAGGGAACCCCATTTCTGTTGGCTGCAGCCAACTGCTGAGACAGGCTCATAGTATTTTTCCTCTCAAAATATGTTTGAATAGCAGTGCTGTCGCCTGTTGCTGGGGTTTCTAACCCTCTGCAAGTCCTCCGATTCCTAAATACAGTTGTTGCCATGGATACACTTTGTATTTTCAGAAGCCACTTGTCCAACAATTTTAAGAGTCAAAGATTCTTTTTTTTTATGATGTGGGAGAGGTGCTTGGCAGGTAGGAGCACACTGCATGCCTGGCTGTGGCTGGGAGCTGGCTGCCTGTGCCCTGGGGGCTCTTGTGCCCCACGCTGCCTTGGTGCATGGCTTCAACTGTCTTCTGCATCTGATTCATCTTTCCAGCTCTGCTAAAGGAAGATGTGTTGTTATGAGGTGGATTTTGGTGCTATTTATTTATTGTATTTACTATTATTCATACACCTGAGTGCAGTTAATGCTTCTGCCTCTGTAAATAAAGCTGGAAAGGGCATGGGTTGGGCTGATGGCAGCCTAAAGTGAAAAGGAGTGGAGGAAGGAGCAGAGCTGAATATCTGGATCTGTCTTGAACCAGCCATGCCTGTCCCTGGGGAATGGGCCTTATCTTCTCCTGCTCAGAATAAGAGCAAAGCTACTGATCTTGCTGTAGCGTAAAACACAGCATGCAAAAAGAAACCTCCTCCCTTCTCAGTGTAGTCCAGATGGCAACAAGGAGCAATCTGCTGGGCTTTTCTGTCCCTGTATCACCGGTGTTCCTGCTGGGTGAGGGTGAGGATGTGTCTGAGACCACGTGGAGGCTGCTTACCAGGTCCTGGGCACTGCTGGAAGTGCTGGGACATGGAGAACTCTGGGTGATTCTGGAGTTCAGTTGTCGGCTGTGATGTGATGGGATGGAGGCTGGCAGGAGTATTCAGTGCCTATAGCAAGGAGAGTAACTGAGAAGAGAGCTTTCTCTAGGTGATTAGCTGGAACTGCCTGTGAAGCTGGAATCACTCTCCTCCTGTCATGGGTCTCCTAAACTCTCCCTGGCAGATGTTTATCTCAGCACAGCTGAGCTAACAACCCCTTCACAGAGTCACCCAGCACTCAGAGATCTCGTAAAATGAGAACATGTCTGTGGAAGGCCTGGCCTGTTCTCCTTCCCCAAAGGCAGGACGCTGTGTGGGATTTCATTGTTTCAGCAGTTCAAGTTCTGCATTTTTAGCTCATTTGTCAGCAGGTGACAGTGCTTTAGTGCTGAGTTCTGGCTGGATTCCAGCCTAGTCTTAGGCACCAATCACCCTCCATTCCCTCTTATGATTGCAAATTGTTAAAGACTTCCTGGCTTCCTGTCTGCTGAAGCTATAAGTGCCATTTTGGCGTGCTGAGCTGTTGCTGGGTCCCACTACAGAGGTGAGCAGGAAGACAGCTTTATGCAGCAGCTGCTGAGCTCTGCAAAGCTCAGCCCTACTTCTCTAGTTTGTGCAGGCCTGGTGATATAGTGGGGGAGATAACAGCTCCTTTTCTGCTCCTTGGAAATTATCTCAGGGGCAACTGCAACTGCTTGGGTGTGATGGCCTGTCTGGGGGATGGCTCCTCACTCTGGGGTTGAACTGAGCTTGTCTCACCATGAGCCCAAGCTGGCAAGCCTGAAAGAAAGTCCTCGTCCCTGCAGTATCTAAAAGAAGTGTACTCCAGGAAGAGCCAGCTGGTCTGTCTTGTACTGCTGATGCTTGATTTCAGTCCAGGAAAAGTCACCATCTGGAAGTACTGAGGTTGCTCCACGGGGGACAGTAGGATGCTGAGGTATTTGGATTCAGCTGTGCTTTGAAACTGGGCCCTCAGTGTGTCAGCTGCTGCCCTACCTGGCTGAGTTTTGCCTCCAGGTGGCTTGGGAAAGAACTGAACTACTGAATTATCATCACCGACATCATTAGGTCCCAACCCCTTATTATTCCTGGCTTAAATTATCCCTCTTCCCTTTCCCTAATTTGCTCAGGCTCTCAATTGTTGCTGGAGATGACTGTAAATAGCAACGGATCTGTTGCTGGTAAACCAGAGTGTTGCAAAGATCCCAATCTTGGACCCAGCCAGTGTCATGATTTAGCTTAAAAGTCACTGAGTTAAACCAGCTGGAGTTTCTCTTTCTGGGCACAAGAGGCACTTCCAGCTGGGAAGGAAAACATCATTCATTGTGAGTCTCTTTAGTAAAGCCACCGGACTTGGATCTCTTGTGACCCAACGGAACACTCAGAACAGCAGCTCCCCAAAGTTCTGGAAGGAAGTGATGTGGGAGCACAGGCTGTGAGAGAGGCAAGTCAGTGTGCAAGATATTGGAGAGTGTTTCTTTCCACCACTTCATTCAATGCCGTGTTGGATTTGTGCGCCTGGCGCTCCTGTCGCTGTGCTGTGATCAGTCTCTGCTCTCTCCTTGCTCTGCCGGCAGGTTTGCTGAAGGCTTGGCAGTTATTTAAAGTGAGAAACAGCCAACTCACTCTGACATCTGGGTTTTGCTTCGCTTGCAGGGAGTCTGAAGGCTAAAACCCACACATGGTTATGAGACGTGACTGGTGCTGGGCTGCCATTTATCAGTGAATAGTTGTGAACTTCATAGTTGCTTGTTTGCAGAAGTGGAAGCTGAGGAGATGGGTGGCTAGAATTCCTTTCCTGGAGAGAAAAGATTGATGTGGCAACAAGATGCTTTTCTTTGGGTGGTTTTTGTTTTCCTTCAGCGTCTGCAAAGGTGTGAGACCTGCAGGTGGTAAGGTAGGGAGGACTATTCTGATCTAAGTTTGATCTTCGGCTTTGCAGTTCCTGGTTGAGCTGTAGTATTATTTATGAAAGTGTCCTGGCCTGACTTCTAGCATGTGTGATGATATCAATCCCATTGGTTCATTTTCACTGTGCAGCACCCATGGTGTGATTTGTCCCAGTGTCCTTGGTTTTGGAGGTGAGGTTTTACTGCCCCGGTGTCTGAATTGCTTGGAGCCCCACGCTGTTATGTGGCAGTCTCTGCACAGAGGGGATGGAGCAGCTTCTGGTTGCAGCTGAGTGCTGTGGCTCAAGGGTTGCTCTTTGTTACCATTCAGACATCAGAGTGCATTAAAATCATCATCCATCAGGAGGTTTCTCTGGCACTTCCATTTGTCATGTGGCCAATGCACAAAGCAGTCTCGTCCTTCTATCTTCTTGCTCCTCTGTGCGGAGCACAGATGCTCTTTTGTATCTAATGGGAGAGAGAGCTGCTGGCACACTCTTCCTTCATGTCCTTGAGGGCCAGTTAATGGTTGCAATGGAGAAAGAGAGAAAACATCTCTTGCATGCTGCTGGTGTGGAGCAGAAAGCTTGGCAGTCTCTGGTTATCTTAGTCCTAGTATTGGACTTGGCCCATAAACACATAGTTCAGCCACTGGCCACTACATCCAGCTCACAGCTTGGGTTCCTAAGTGAAACCTGAGTGCAGAGACAGGAAGAGCTGCGAAGCCCATTGGAAGCAAAAGAGGCCTGTTGCTCACATCTAATTGATTGGGCACTTGCTGGCCTGATCTGTGGGAGGACTTGAGGGCCAGGTGTGCCCCTGTGTGCATGACCTGCAGAATAATGTCTGGGAAGAAATGTCAGGGTTTAGCTCATGCTCTGCCTGTTTCTGCTTCCCCAGTTGTGTATGAGCACAGATCCCGACTGGAGCGATCCCTGCAGAAGGAGCGAGGGGAGCACAAGAAGACAAAGGAAGGTAAGTTGGCAGAGTGGTGGAGCAGCAGCCAGCTGACCTTCCAGCTGTGGGCAGATGCACGTGTGGCATCCAGAGGCCTTCAGCACAGTGTGTGTGTATGTTACTCAACACTCACCAGGCAGTAGTGAGCTGACTTGTCTATTGCCTGTGAGCTGGGGGGTGGGTTCTGTTCTCTCATATCCCTGCCTATATTCTCAGTCTAATCTGTGAGTGATGGCACCCACGATGTGGTGTCTGAGCACTCTAGAAGAGATGGCTATATCTGGTATTAGACTGCTTTTTCCTTGGAAATAGTAAACTTCTTAAAAGTGATCAGAAGATGCTGAGCTCTACAAGGGCTTGTTAACAATGTTGGCATCCCTGCACGTAGTGGTATGTGGACACTATGGACTGATGCATCTTCTAAAGCTGATGTACAAGATTAAACGTTCACAGGCAAGTCCTTGTAAATCCCTGCTCATTTAATTGTCTTCTCTTCCATTTCCAGATTTTTTAGTGTACAAATTAGAAGCTCAGGAAGCTCTCAACAAGGAGAAGGTAGGTACAGTTTATTCCTCGGGGCATGCATGTGTATTTGCATGGACACGTGAAAGAATGTTTTTTAGTACTACCATGCTTATAAGGCTGGGGCTGCTGTCTTGAAGATAACATGACAAGTGCAAGAAAAACTTTGGCTGACTTTATTTTGCAAGGCTGTTGGTGTTGGAAGATCTCTTTCACCTTCGGGAGAGACTGTTGTGCCAGAGCTATTGTGCTTATTCTCTTGTGAGATGGCACAGTGGAAGGCTTGATTGTCAGCTGTTGGTGTGGCAGGGAGTCCTGCGCTGCAGGCAATAAGAGTTCTTCTAAGAGAATTTCATGGTACAGAAGAGTCCCGGGGGAGCTGAATTCAATATATACTGCAGGGAGCATGGAGAACAAAGGCCATGAGCAAACCTATCCATTTTCTTTTCCAGGGCTAGACAAATGATTTCTACTGGCCTGTGAGTGGCAAAGTTGACAGGAAAATGTTGAAATGGAGTGTTCAGGATGTGCAGTGTACTCAGTACTGTTCATACTCTGCTGAGCTTTTGGCTTTTCTGAGACCTAATGGCACTATTGACTCTTATTTATTTTTCCCTAGCAAGACTCTATGAACAGATATGGGGCCCTCAGTTCCCAGCACAAGATCCTGAAGGTAAGATTTTGGTCTGGTTCCAATGCTCACTGTGTGCTGCAAGTTAGAAAGTGCCCTGGAAGGCAGGTGTGGGCTGTTCCTTACCACAGATGCCTGGGACAGACCATGGGCTTCCTGCAGCTAGTGCCAGCCCAGAGGGAGGAGGCCGCACTGTGGTGTTGATTCACGTTCCTTCCTGCCTATTCAGGTTGATGGGAGTTCTCTTATTTGTTCTGTTGGACTTTGCATCAGATTACAGCCTTGGTGTACACTTATTTCAATGGCAGTCTTTGTGCAGCTTATCACGCAGGAGTTTTGTTCAGGCTGTTCTTTTCTGTGTTCCTTAGCATGAAAATGGGCCTCTTTGCTGCAGCTTGCCTTTTTAGGATAGGAGGATGTTTGAGGCAACATAAGCAGCTCAGGTAGGAGTGCTCATAGCATTTTTTATCTTATCATGTGCTCTACCTGAACTGTATCATAACATTCAAGTTGGGTTTTGTTAGCACACTGCCACTGTGGTCTCTCGTTGCTGGTGACTTTCTTGATGTCTAAAGTTGGAGTGTTCCCAGCCCAATGGTGACTTAGTGCTGGGGCTCAGAGAGCAGGCTGACTTCCAGCAGCATTGTGCACCACTGAACAGAGCTGGACGCCCAGCTGCCTGCCTTTGGATCCCAGCCCTGAGAGGAGGGAAGTACAGCTCTCCTGGGCATTATCCAGCTCTGCAGACTCTGGGAACACTTCAGTCATTTTTGTCTTCACAGTAACTACAACATGAGCAGCGTGGTCCAGCTTGCTTTTCTCACAGGGACAGTGAGAGCACTTCATCCTGGCTCCCTTTCTCTTGCTTCCTTTTATTGGAATAAATTTTTCATCTATTTTGTGTAACTGCATTTACAGCTGCTGAAAGAAAGATGGGCCCTTGGGACTGAGGTCTGGTGGATTGCAGCCTCTCCCCTGGAAATGCTGCATGCAGCTCAGCTTGTAGCTAGCTATGGAGCTGTGAATAATATTTGGTTTTGGAGTATAGGTGAAAAATGCTTCCCACACAGATTATCCTCTTCACAAGGAATAGTGCTGCCAACTTGATCATTATTGAGGAAGCGAAAATGGATGACTGAGGATGTTTAGCATTGAATAGAAGCATCTAGCCCTGTTAAGGTGAATGTCCCAGATGTGACTAAAGAATTCCATGAAGCCACATCAGTATATCTGGCTTTTGTGTTTGTGGCCACTGTGCTGTACGTGGAGGTTTGCCTCCACAGGTAGCTCTGTTAGATAGCTCTAACACAGATAGCTCTCCAGTTGCCTTTTGCTGCTTAGAGAAGAAGGATCACGTTTACTTGACTCCTGAGCTGTCATTCTGATCTGTAGTGAAGGTACCTGTGTCTGATTAATGTCTACAACAGACAGACTGATCTCAGGGGCTTGGCTCTGTCCAAAAATAGCAGCTGGAGCAGTTGCCTGCTGGGGCCAGATTTCATCTCCTTATAACTTCTTTCACCCTCCTGAATGGAGGTGGAATTTTTTCTTTTTTTAACATCTTTCTGCAGAATGCCTCCTAGCACCCCCGGAATATGCAGGCAAGGAGGAGGGTGGCTTTAAACAAAGAATTGTTCACATGAGCTTCCTGAATCTGCAGGAACCTGGAAACTTGCAGTGAGGTGTGCCCTTCCTTTGCTTGTGGGCAAAGCATTCAACCACTGATCCTATTTTTGTATGGTGCAGCCCACAAAGCTGCCTTCTAAACTGTAGCAGAAATGTGTGGTTTTCAGGTTTTCATTCTCTCTCTCTCCTCCCATCTGTGCTTGTTTCCCCAGGCATGGTGGAGAGGTGCTGTGCCTGAATTGCAGCAGCTGTATCTTCTCAAACCCCATTGGGAATGTGGGATGCAAAGTCTCACTGGCAAAAGTCCATCCAGTTGAGACAAGGGGTTCCCTGTTTCACACAGATGAGCTGATTTCTGGCAGTGATGTGCAGGGTCACAGTGAAAGGTGATGGTGCACGGGCTCTGTGTTTGCACAGCAGGCACGTAACATGTTCCAGACCTGCTGTCCTGCAGCTACCAACTAGCTTAGCATTTTTAGGTGCCTGAAATGTGCATACATGAGTACAATTTGTGGGAATGAAGATACTCTGGGTGCTTAACAAGCTGGACCAGGACCAGGTGCTCTGGGTGACCTCGGCCAAGGCAATTCTCTCTCCTCAGTCTCCTGCTGCTATCAGAGGATGAATATTCATTCCCTCTTCTTCTGGGCCGTGAGCAGTCTGGGGACAGACATTATGCGTATCAGACACAATATGGGCCAGAAATTAATTGACCTGAGCTGATGAGGCTTAAGATTCCTTGAATTGCTTAGGGTTCTGTATTAAAACCAATTCTCACATGCTAGTGCTGGTGCTTCTCTGAGATGGTTAGCATCCAAATGATTTCAGGGGTCTGATTCCCCTTTGCTGCTCTTTACCCACAGTCTCTGAAAGCAAGAGCAGGAATCTTTTTCTTTTTTTTTTTTTTTTTTTTTAATTCTCTATTTTTCTTCCTGATCCTGTGATCTGATGAACCCAACACCCTCTTTGTTCTCTCTCTGGATCCCTTCCTTACTGAAGGCTTTTTCTTCTGTGTTGCATTTATTTTTGGAGCATAGTTTTTTCTTTTAGCTGAGGATAATTGCTCCAGGGGAGAATGCCCAGGACACAGACACTTTGTTTCACTGGGGATAAATGCCAGCATCGATAGCATCTAAATTAAAAAAAAAAAAAGGGAAAGAAAGGAAGAAAGACATTTGTTTCATGGAAAGGCCAATTGAAATTGCTGCCTGAGTTCTGAGGAGCTGCTGTGTGGAGAGGCCAGGGTTCACCTGTGAGCCAATCCATCTGCATATGTAATTGGTGTTGACAAACTGCATGTGGAAGTGTGTATGGGTTACCATGGGAACCTGAAAGGAGGTGAATTCTGGTTCAGTGGGTCTCAGCAGAAGGATATCTCAGTGTGTTGTGTTACTGGGCTCTGCAGAGGTGAGAGGAGGAGACAGAAGTGCATTGGAAAGCTGTTATCAGATGAGTTCTGGCCTGCTTCAAATATGGTCTGTGGTCTTGTGAGGGTCCTGTTATCCTGGTGTCTGATCCCCACGTTAACATGAGGAGCATGGGCCCACATCTGCACTGAGATGTGGCTCAGCTCCTGTAACACAATATAGATGGTGCTACCTGCACAGAAACATTCATCCTTGCAGGTAATGCTGCCCTTCAGCATCTCCAGGACTCTGGAAAGGACCTGGGACTTATGCAGCATTTCAGTGGTATTTGGTGTGATATCAGCAGAGCTGAGTGCTGAGGAGGAGTAGGAGTGTTCTTGGCTGTGTCCCAGAGTCCCCATCTCTCTTCCATGAAGCAGTGGACTTGCTCACACGCTTCTCTTCCATTTTAGTGGCTTCTGAGGAGACCTCCCTTCAATTTATTTGGCATTTTACATCCCTCCTACACTACAAAAAGAACACTTTTTTTCTGGCATGTTTGGTTACCTTATTGGAGGAACCAGAGGCTCTTCTGCCTCTTCTCCCCAAGCAACTCATTAAACAAGCTCTTAAGTAACACTTGACAACAGTTAGATTACTTTTCTCCTCCTTTGTTGTACTGACTTTGATGCTTTTTGTATTCAGAACCAGCACGAAGATGTCAAGAAGCAGCTGATTGACCTGCAGCTACAGCACAATAGCTTGAAACTTGAACATCGTAAGACTCTGGAGGCCCATAGCCAGAAGTATGCCCAACTCCAGCAGGAGAAGGATAGTGAAGTCACAAATCTGCAAGGTGAGTATGATGGAGATCCAAGAAAACACTGGGCAGGGAAAAGACTAAACGTCAGAGCTAGGGAGAGGGCAATGACTGTTCTTCAGGTCTCCCAATAGATGTTCAAACACTGTAGGAGAGCCTATGTGAGACAGTGAGCATGCAGTGCCAGCCCTGAGCACAGGCATGGGAGACCTGTACATGGGATTCAACCTCTCCTTGAAATAAGCAGCTGCCAGTGGACTAAGAAAATGAATTCTGCCACAGGAAAGAATAACACTCAGAAAAGCAATTGTGAAGACAGAAGCTAGTCAGGAAGGTCAGCTTAAGGCTGAGATATATTTATATTCTCTGCCTGCCTTAATGGGCAGCTGTTTATTTCATCCTATCTCTTTTCTGCGCTTCAAGCTCAAAAGCTACTAACTTTTCCCATAAAAGAAAGTACAGATGACTGTGGCATACAAAAGAGCAAGGAAGTCTCCTGAGAGGTGGCAGACACAGAACTAGCAGCGTTGCAAATACCTCGTTTTCTTTCCTTATGTTCCATAAATGCTTTCTATTTATAATATGTCCCAAGGAGAGGTGATGGAAGACGTGCCTTGTCGGCAGGTAGAATAAGAACGAGCAAGATCTGAGCAGAGGACATTGCTCCAAGTTGTTAGAGTGGAACTGAGGGATTTGTGCCAGGTTCAGTTATGAAAAGGAAACCTTTGCCCCAGGTGTGCTGGAAGAAGGCAGAAGTCCTCAGGGAAGCATGAGGGGCTGTTTTCAGCAGTGGAGCCAGGTTTAGCAGCTCCTCGTGGTCACCTCGTGCTTCAGAGGTTTGGGTAGCTTTCATGTTGCTGACAAAGCTATCGATGCACACGTGATGCAGGCTGTGGGATGATGCTCTTGTGCCATCCTACCCAATGGTTGTTTGTGCCCCATTCTTCTGAGTCTCTCCTTCTGGAAGTGGTTTTTGATTACTAATTGACAAGATATTAACATATGCTCTTGCCAAGCCTGCTGAAGCTTCCTGATGTTGCTAACAGGAGCCTTTTTAATCCTGTTTGCATCTCCCCCTTCCTGCTGCATTATGATCTATTTTCTCCTCAACTTTGTAAAAATTGCCATCTATTTATGCTGTGTTTCACACTCCAGCACAGCCTGTCCTCTGCTGCTCCCCCACTCTCATTTTGCACTTTCCACTTTTCCCTGCACAACCTGTTCTGAAGGCAGAGGATTGGGTTTGATCACTGCTGAGCTTGTGTTACAGATAACAGATAACCCCATTGTCACAATTGAAACTTTTGTCTTACTGAAGCCATTGATTAAAAAGCTGTGGTGATGTCATTCAGAGCAAGACTTCACATTTCTGCCTCTTATCTTGGCATGAAGGCTTTGATTTCCAGGTTCTCAACATGCTTTGAAGACCCGGATGTGACTGAGACATCAGCTCAGTGAAACTGCTTCATCTCTCCTACACCAGAGAAGCCTCTGGTTCTCTTGAAGGCTGGTGGAAGTCTACACCATGGCCAGAGATCTTAGCAGTAGCACTCCTGGAGCCTTCTTTGTTCCTGCTGTTGTTAACAGCCTTCACCACAAGGGAAGGACACAGCACACAACCTCAGTGGCACTGTCCTGTCCCAAGGATGGATGTTTAAGAAAGAGATACCACTGTAATAACAGCTCAGCCACTGTTGAGCTGCAGTCAAGCACGTGATTTGGCCTACAGCTCTGTCCTGTTATGGGGAGAACTTCCCTGCTTGTCAGGGCAGATGCAGCAATGCCTTTTTGCAGAGCAATCACTGTGTGCACAGTTATGGTGATATTTTGAGAAAGCTTCAGGCTCCAAAATAAGGCTGACATTTTTTGATGCTGTTTTTCTTTTCATTAGAGGGTACACAATTATCTGCAAGGCACTGAAACAGAAGTTTATTGTGTCTTGTCACTGAAGCACTAAGCATGCAAAGAGCTTGAAAGGACTCAGGTTTGGGAGCTGCAAGGCACAATCTTGCTACTTAACAGGATGGGAACGAGCATCCCTGGGGACTAAGTTGTCCTGTTTGCTTTCTGTATGTGGCCTGCATGGTTTTGTTTTGCTTACACTAGCCTTTCAAGGCTCAGCTTCTCTGTGCAGCTGGAGGGAAGCTCTGTATTGGATCTGCAGGGTGGATTCTGGAGCTCTGAGGTTTCAGTGGAATTTATGGTGAGGAAGAGACTCTGTGATTGCAGAAACAGCTCCTCAGATAAATGTGTTCTTCTCTTGCAGATACAGTCTTTAAACTCAGAGAGGAGAGCAAACTTCTTCGCAAGGCCCACCAAGAAGTTCACTCTCAACTACTTAACGCCCAGGTAATGGACACAGGGGCATCCAGGGCCACATGGGACAGCTGTACACTGGGGCCTTTGTGCACCATGAAACACTCTCTAAATAATAAACCTACTTAGCAGCTTTATTCCTCCATGGAAGCTGCCTATGACAGTGCTAGAGGAGCCATGTAGAGGGTTTCTGGACAAATAAAATTCTCCAACCTGGAATCTGTCCCAGTAGCTGAAAATAGATGAGCGTGAACCATCTTATTCTCAACCTTGGGATGCTTGCTATCACTTATCTGCATCGCAAATTCTTTCACCATAAATGATGACAAATTGCTTCTGCTTGTAAAAAAAAATTAACTGCAGAGTGATACACCAATGCAGAAGTGCCTCAACAAGCTTGTTGGGAGTACAAACAGGAAGGGTCTCCTTCCGTGTCTGCTTTTGAAGTACAGCATCAGACCTTGAAAAGTATCAGAGTTTTGTAAATAAGATGTCACAGCTCCATAATGGAAGAGCTGGAGTGAGGCTCTGTATGTGGAGGCCAGGGGCACAGGTGGAAGCAGTGTTAGAAGAGCATGGAGTTCACCTGGCATGGTGTTGTGCTCGTGCTCTGCAGGTTGTGTCAGCCTTTCCAGCACACTGCAGAAGTTCTGCCCCACCCAGTGCTGCTTAATCCTGCTGAGTACCATTGCATTGGGCACAGCTGGTAGGACCAATCCAAATTACCATGCTGCATTAGAGAAAGCAATCAGCACATCAAGTGTGCAAACTTGCAGATACTCTGAGTAGTATTTAAGAAAACTTGACTGGAGGTAATTAAGGCTGCCAAGCTGAGTGCTTGCAGACTGAAGAACATGATGGCAGCTTCTTTGCTGCCAGCCTTAATGCACGGCCCCTTCAGCACTGTGACCAATGGGAACAGCAGATTGCAAGAAACAGCTCACTGTCATTACTTGCCAAAAGTGGAAGTGAGCAAAGAGTAAAAGGATTTGCCCAGGGAGTGGGAGACAGAGCTCAGCTCCTTGCTCTGAAGGTACCAGACGGTTGTGTTACAAAGCCATGCTCCAGCCATCTGTCTGCTCTGCTATTTCTGCTTCCTTGGGAAGCAGTAGGGCTTGATCCAATGAGTTCAGAAAACACTTTGGATCTTTTTCGATAAGGAGCCTACTGTTAAGTCCTACAGTTTTCTGTTCCGTTTTCTGATCGTTTCTTTCTGGCATTTCATCAGTGCTTCAAACACCAAGGTGAAAGGGATCACATTGCCTTTGGTGGGGCTGGGTGCCACATGCGGGATCAAGGGCCCCACGGGCATGCAGCCTCTCCCAGCACAGCCATGCGTCCTTGTGGTCCCTCTGTGCCAGGTTCTCTTGTTGCTCTGGCTCTCTTCAGGCAGGGAATGGCTTACAGAGGAGCAATTTGCACTCTAGATACCACATATGTTCATCAGAGATGCAAATGTGTTCCACAAGCCCTACCCAGAGGACTGAGCCTGCAATAGCTGTCACATCAGTTGTTGTGCAAAGGTAAAATGTGGCACAGGATAATGGAGCACAGCTTGCTGGCATGGGATACCAGCAGCCTTCCAGCTCAGTTTCCTGTGACACAGGTTTGCTCCCATTTGGTTGTTCTGACTGGAAGCAGTCCCTTACCATGGCTACGTCCCCTGAACAGCTCTCTGCTTTTTGTCTTTTCCTCACTCTTTTTATTCTAGCTTTGGTGGATCTTTTTATTGACTTTTTATTTTGTTTCAATGTTTGCCTTAAGGTCAAATTTCAGGGGGAAGAACTGAAATCAACAAAGCCTGCTCAGGAATTAATTTCCTGCTAAACTTCCCTTGCTGCCTTTTCCTGCTCTACCCAGTCCCCATTCTGGTCCACTCCCAGGTACCTTGGCAAGCACATGAAAAGCTCTCTCCCCTTGCTTCCCTATAAATAAGGGGGGTAGGAATGGGGAGCTTTTCCTGAATAGCTTTTCCAAGTCCTACTTTTCAGGGTTGGAGCTGGAAGTGTGCTGCAGTAGAGAGAAAAAGGGTTGTGTTTGTTGAAGAGTCCAAGAGAATTGATTTTTCTTTTTTCTCACAAAGTAAATTGAATTGTCAAGTGGAATTATGCCAATTGTGTTCGTCTTGGAGGGGCTAACAATATCTACAGAGAGGTGCCTCTACAGAAGGAAAAAAAGCTGATGTGAATGTACGTGAGAAGAACAGGAGAGGGAGCCTACAAGAGCCATGATGAGGTTTTACTGTGCAAAAGGAGGAATTACATTAACAGCTTGTGCAGTAAATAGCATTGCTGAAAGCATTGCTGTTGTGTGTCACTGTTTCTAAGGTAAAAATATGCAGTAGAATAAGATGCGAGACTGGCAAAGGGGGATACAGGATATCTGTGAGATCTGGAAGGAAAGCTGAAGACTAATTTTAGTTTTCCATTGATGATTGTGGATTATCATCAGTCATGTGGCTGTGTTGTTTGTTTGTTTTTTTTGCAGTGTGTCTGAGCTGCACAACAGGCCTTCAGAACTTGGCAAGGAATTGTTCAACCCTGTTATTGTCATGTAAGGTTTCTCTTTATTTGTTGTTCCCTCAGACCCAGATGGAAGAGTTCAGACAGCTCAAGGAAGCTCTGCAGAAGATGCCAAGCTTCAAAGGAGGAGGAGGAGGGAAGGGGCAGCAGCAGCTCCAGGTGCTGAAGGAGCAGCCTCTGGATCCAGGCAACAGCCAACTGCAGCTCACGAGGCAGAAGGTGTGATGGTCCTGGGGAACTGGGAGCCTCTCCAGATGATCTAGGGCTTTTGAAAGGGGGATGAGCAGTCCTTTCCTCTGGAGCTCACTCTTGTCCTTTCTTCTCTGCAGGCTTTTCCAGTCAATCCGGAGCATCGCCCTGCCGGGAGCTCGCTGGCATCACAACTCTCTGGGGTTCGGAAGCAGGCAGACGGTCCTGTGCTGCAGGGCCGGAGCTCCAACAGCAACGATGGCCTCAGGTCCCAGGTGAACGTGGCCCTCACTCACCCGGCCCCTCTGCAAGATGCCAATTCACCACCAGAGGCTCCGCCGGCCTGGCCAGTAGGACACGGGGATGCTCGCATCATCCGATTCACCCGAACTGTGAACAGCCTGCCGAATGGAAGCCCAGTATGTTCTGCAGACCTGGGGTTTGTTTTTCCCTGAGAGCTCTATGGTCTGTGCACTGGGCAGGCCTGCTGAGTTTGTCTCACTTCACAAGCCTGTATAAAAAAAGAACAGCTTTCATTTCTCTCCAAAAAGGAAACCAGTTCACTGGGGAACCTTGCTTGCTTCCTGTGGCCTGCACTGAAATAGGAAGAGTTCACATGTGAATTCAGGGCTGTGAAGGGCCATGGGAATGCTTGGGAGTTGCTGTAAATTGTGTGGGTCCCTGCTAGGGAGCACAGCAAGGGACAGTAATGACAACGTGATAATTAACATATAGTTAAATCACAATGACATTAGCTATTATAATTGCAATTTTTTTTTTTGTAAGAGGTGGTTTTGCTGTTCCTTTTGTCTTGGCTACTTGAGATGAGGGGAGTCCAGATCTCATAGGACTTAAATCACTTCCTTTTGGCTGTGTGGAAGGGGAACGACCTCTCATACCAGGGGGTGGCTGGACAGGGCTGTCGATTTGTTCTGGGCCACTTCTGAGTCTGCTGTTCTCTAGAAAAAGATCTGCTGGCCCAAATGCAAGGGGAGAGGTCTGCAGGAATACAGTAAGATTAAGAGCTTGGGTACATCCTGAAAGCATTTGTGTGCCCTCTCTGCAGGACGTGAACATGGTGATGCGCATTCAGGTGAGCAGCCATGAGGAAAGCCAAGCTCCTGGATTGTTGCTGTCTGATCTGAAACAACCTTCTGCTGCTGAGAAAACCCAGGTGCCAGACAACCACCACTCAACAGGGAGCAAACCAGTGCAAATGCAAAGGTTGGTGATGCAAAGCCCCCTTCTGCTCTCCAAGACCTGTGATCCTAAGACTTCTGTATTTGGAATGGGATTAAAAAGCAAAAGCTTACGCCAGAAATGAAGACACAGACAGAATCCCCCAGAAAATGCAGGCTTTTGTCCCGTTTTCCTGCATAGTTGCTCTTGAGATGGTGTAGTTGATATCAACTTCAGCTTCATCTGGAGAAGGCAAACCAGTTTAACCATGTCTGGGGACCTGTTAGAATTTTCTGAGCCTAGCTAAAACCCTCAGTATTAAAGTTCCCTGTACCTTGAGGCTGTTTCTCCTCCTACTCACAGAGCATAAGGTGTTCTCCAGACCTGCTCCTGGGACAGATGTGGAGGGAAGCTGTGGGGAGGGCAGCTGCCTGGAAGGGGCTTTCAAAGGAGGGTGTGATGGTGTCCTGCCAGTATTGAGATGGGCAACTCCCACAGTTCTTGTGTTACTGCAGGTTATGGGAGTGCAGGCAGGGTTCAGGATCCTGTCATACTGTTTGCTGAACAGGTACAGGAGGAACTGCTTTCTGTCTCAGAAGTACTTACAGAAGACCAGGCTGCTTTGCAAAAGGAATAAAATGTCTTTCTGAGGCTGTAATTCATTGAATTCTGGCCAAAATCCAAAAACCAACTCTGAAAGTAGTGCTTCCTTGTGTGATTTATTTGTCCTCTGTGTGTGTTCAGGTAATAGCTGCTCAGTTTACTTGAGAGGGGAAAAAAAAAGAAAGAAAATTTAATTCCTGTTTCATCTGTAGGAGAAACTTCTGGTTTTCATTCCAAACTATCAGCCAGACTCCACTAGTGTCTTCTCTGCCCTGTATCTCTGTTCACTTAACCTGCAGACTTCTCAGGTCAGAGATTGTTCTCTGAAGACGGCTGGAGAAGTTTCCTCAGAGTGATGTCACACTGCTTTAGTAGGCAGCATCTGCACAAGCACACAGGGACAGCACAGATGTTGTGTTGCCTTCAGCTGAGGGCAAATGCTGAAGCTGGGGCAGCCGAGTGGCCTCTCTTTGGCTGCTCCAAGTCTAGAAAGGATGTTGTCACTGTTCTGTGAAGCACAACATGCAAACATTGGCCACGTTTTGATAAATGACATCTCAAAGGCAAAGAATATGGTATGCTTTTCCTTCCTGGATCTATCATCAAGAAATTATTGAGCAGCTGGAGGCTGTTGTTTACACTGTTATTTGTGGTATGAGTGCATAAGCCAGCTTCCTCAGAAGGTATGGATGCCAAGAGTAACACTGAATCACAGAAGAGGCCATGTGGCTGGTGCCAAGAACCCTTGCACAGGGCGGCTGAGACCAGCAGATTCCAGACAGACTCTGGATGGCCAGTCTGCGTGTTGATGGCTTTGTAACAGGGGAACCTGAGCTAAAGGCTGGGCTTCTTACTGCAGGTTTGTGTGGTGATAATATGCTGGGTTCAAAAAGCTGCTAAAGCTGAGGCGTTACATGAGGACAGACTTCTGCGTGCATTACGTGGTGTTGTTTGCTGTCTTTAAATGGCATTTTGAAGTTATCTCCTGCATATGCTGAGGTGAGGTCTGTTTTGTTTTGTGCCTTTGCTGCAGCTGGAAGGACATAGTCAGCAAAGTGAATGCCCAGATGGATGATGTGCACAGTTATCCCAAGAGCCTTCACCTCAACTCCAGGCCTGGGCAAGAGGCTCAGAAGGGAAGCTCACAGACATCCAGTCAGAAGAGAGGGCCAGAGAAACAAATGGGTGATCAGGAAGGGGAGAGGGAAAGGATGGATAACGAAGAGCTTGAAATGGGTATGGTTTCCCTAATCCTCTGCTGTACAGCACTAATATATTGCCAGCCAAGGCTGGAAGCTAGAAAAGCTTTCTGCATGTGTTTGAAGGAAGACTTGTAGCTTCCACAGAGATCTTGATATTGTCTGGGTAAAGCAATTAAATATTACAGCTACCCAGCCAGTGGGGAGCCAAATGGGCTTTGGGGTACAGCAGTCCAGTCTGAGAATATTGCTGAGGTGTGCTGCTGTGCTCAAAGGACTTGAATGCAGAAGGGAGGGAAGCTGGGAACTGAGGCTCCTGTGAGAATCTTACTGGAAACAATGACTTGCATCCTGTAAGCATTGTAAGGATTAGCAGATCAGTCTGTGTCACTGCTCTCTTTTTGTCTTTAATCCAGAGACTGTGCTGATAACTGTCCCTCTTTTTCGTAGATGCAGGAATGATTGAGAGGGAGAACTTGCATTCTCAGAAAGAGACTGTTGTTCAGGAGCCTATGGTAAGAAATACTGCCGTGCTGTTATCAGGATTCCTTCTTCTGAATAAAAATCCACTGTTCCACTTTAATCGGTGCTTTCCCAGAAGTCTTTATGACATGTAGCTCCAAACTTCTGTCTGCTTCTGGAGGGTTTTGGGGCTAAAACCATTAATTTGCTTGATTAAAGGTATAACTGGTGAAGTGCTGAGCCAACACTGGCTCTGTCTTCTTAGATTTCAATGTGCTTCTTCATCTCAGTTCCCCCACTTCAAAAAAAGCAGGCAAATGCAAATCTTTTAGCAGCAGGAATAATATGGCTGGCTGAGTATTTTCTCTGTAAAACTGAAGGTAATTTGCTGATGACTGACATGGGCACAGTGAACTGACAGTGCCAAACTTTTTAGATGGCTCGTACCTCTTTCATATGGTGTGGTGGGAGGGCAGCTGTTTTGGATTCAAGCTGAATGGGCAGAAAGGTGGAGGAGGTTGAAGCTCGAGAGAAGTATAGGAAGGGAACCACTGAATCCAAATTTGTGAATTTGGTGTTTGTAAAGCTTGTCAAATACAGAAGAGAGAACCTACTGTTAATATTTCTGGGAAAGCAGTCAGCTGCAAAACAGCCCTGCAACTATTTTGCTTTCTGTGCTGACAGTGAATTGATCTCCCAAGGAGAAACCAGCTCTAGAGAGAGAAACGAAGCCTGCAGCAAGATCCTTCTGTGCCTCCTATATAGCTTCATTACCACTCAAATGAAGAGAGCCTGAACTGCAAAGAGCAGATGAAAGATGAGATAGGACTAGAGAAAGGGGAAAAGGCAGGGGAATACTGCTAAGAGTAACCAGTGCTCTCTTCTGGATGAATGATATTCCTGTTCTCTTAATCATGTCATGATGGACCTTCCTCCTGAAATCTGTGTCAGCTCTGGCTGACAGCTTTTCCCAGATGGTGAGGGGGGGGCTCATCTTGGCCTCTGCATCCCATGTAGGTATCTTGTCTGGTACTCACAAGAGCCTTTTCTTGTCCAGATGCCAGATGATGCTGCAGATCCTGCCCAGGATCCCAATAACCAGGGTGAGGATGAGTTTGAGGAAGCTGAGCTGGAGAGACCTGACTTTGAAGAGAAGGTGGGAGGTTTGGAGAAGTTCAGGGAACCCAGTGCGAAAGAAGAGTCCAAGGAGAAGCCACTGAAGGTGACTGACATGAGGGCAGCAGCAGGGGGTAGGGAGAGACTGAGCTGTGAATGGGGGGAGGCAGGGAGCTTAAAGACTCAAAGGGAAACTTAATAATCCCATTGCAGGATGGGGCAAGCAGGAGAAACCTTTTCCCAAGGATCAATGGGTCGTACCAGAATTTGTTCTGGCCCTGTTGTTTCTGTTTGTCAAAGCCTTGTTGATCCTGGGCATGCAGCAAACTTGACAGCAGTGACAAGGTGCAGGAGTCCTGATTTCTTATTTGCCTGCTTGCAGGTGGAAGCTATTTATCTTTAAAGTGCTTCTTGCCATCTGAAGCCAGACTCTGCATCAGGGAAATGTTAGCTTGTTTTGACATGCAGCTGAGCATTGCTTGTTTTAAAAAGGAGTGTTTTATCTGTCAGGCTCTAAAATCATGATCAATAGTGAAGTTAAAAACAATAAATCCAAGCCAATGTAATCAAGGAGGAGAACAAAGACCTCTACAGTGGGAAGAAAAGCACAAGTGGACATGGGGTTGTTTCACTGCCTGATTTCTGAGCTGCAGTCTGGTGTCTTCCAGACCTGAAGCACCACTGCCAGAGAGCTTCTCCCTGCAGGGAATGGAAGTGGATTGGAGGAGAGCTAACAATGTCTGACCTTCTATTTTTCCCAGGATGCTGGAAGACCTGTCAAGCCCAAGGAGGACCCAATGGATGACTATCAAGATCAGGAGCAAGAAATTGTATGACACCAAGGTTTCCCTTCTTTGCTTCTCTAGTGAAATTGTTACCTGAGTGTGCTGGTAGCCAGGGGTTGAACACAACTCAGCTTTTCGGGAAGCAGATGTGAGCACTGCTTGCAGTTTTGTTTCTGCTCAATGGGGTGAATCTCCAGAACAAACCTGGATTCCACCCACATACCTATGGCTTCCAACAGCTCCGTGTCTTCCTTGTGTTAGGGACCCCAGAGAAGGGGAGCTCTCCTTGTCCTTTGTAAGAACCAGGCTTGTGCACTATGTGGACCTAAAGGTGCCTAGAGATGCTGTGCTGCCTGCTGCACATCGTGGGTGGAATTTGTTAGGCTAGTTTTAGAGTGATGGGGGTAGGGTATCTTCTCATGCAACAGGCCAAGGTGTTAAAATTGCACTGCAGTGCTAGTTTATTCAGTGTTCATTAAATGAACGTGGCTTGTTAATTCTACTTTTTGGTGCATTGCCAGTGTTACCTAAAGGTCCCCTGCAGAGCTGAATTCCTCCCTGTTTTCCTGGGTTTCCCAAGCTGGGCTGCTATGGCAGAACAGCTTTATTCAGAAGCAGCATGATGCTGTCTGTTAGGGTCTCTTTTCCAGCTGGACCTTGCTGATTTTCCTTCCTGGCTGTTCTCTTTGCACCCAGGAGGACCATGGCGGTGAGGTGGATGACAATGATGACCTCGAACTTGTCCAAGAGCAGAAGAACCATGCAGGCATCCAGGGAGCTGATGGCAAGAAGGATGACTACTACTGAGAGATGCTGAAGATGGATGCAGTGGGAATGAGAGGAGAGGAACTCCTCCCAGGAACTGGATGCTGTACTGTGCACAGCCCAGAACAAAGGCAGGAGGAGATGGCTGCCTTGGCAGGCACTGAGCATGGTGTTTGCAGGTATGCATCATATCTACGTGCGTGGGGCCACTGCCGCCTCTCTGGTGCATGGCATGGAAGTGCCCTCAGACTGTCTGAATGACTTTATTCTGCTGCTTCTAAAAGAAGCACCTGTTGATTGATCAAGTTCTTGACCCTCTTGTTTTCCTCATCCATCTCCTAGATTGAGAGTTGGTTGTTTTTTTTGCTGGCTGGGCAGGGGAGGGGTGCAGGACTACAAAAGGAGGGTGTCTGAGCTGATCCCTGGAGTTAATCAACTGATGGCTAATACAAAGGAATCTGTCTTATAAAATATTTTTCAGTAGTGTTTCTTTAAAACATCCTTTGCTCCCATCAGGGCAGGGTGGAGAGGAATTGTCTGGAGCAGTGTCAGAGTGATGGCTGGCCACGAGCACCAGCAGAAAGTACCACATGCCAGCTAACACAGTGTGTATGTGCATACGAAGGAGGAGATCCTCCTCCTAGCACAGGGATCCTTCCCTGTCGCCCCTTCTGCAGTTCTCTTTTCCGTGGCTGCCCTGCTGGGGTGGAAGAAGCACTTGATGGCACAGTCCCTGTGTTTGCCTGCACAGTCCTTTTGCTTCATACAGCATTTTGATGGTGTGGATACCCCCGAGTGGGACACCAACACGCAGCCAACAGCTTGTGGGTGAGCATCATGATAAAGCTCACAGGAGAGATCTTTGCTCCCTGTTTGCATTGGAATTTAAAGCCTTGTTTTGAGGAGTGTTTTGTGATACTTCCAGACAGTTGGGAAAACAACATTTATGTCCCACTGAATTTGGTCTTTTTCATTCAGGCAATGTTTTTTTTGTTTTTTTCCTCTTACAGTGCTTCTAATGGAGCTTGAAATGAACATGTCAGGGTTTTCTGGTTGCTCTGTTCTTATATTACTTGCTTTTTTACCAGTGCAATCTGAGCAAGTCAAACTCTGGGGTAATCTGGAGTGGTTCATGTGCTTGGGCTCTGCTTGTGTTACATGGAAGCAAGGAGAACTCTGCTTTTCCAGCTGCTGCCCTTTCCCCAGAGCTGCAGTCAGGGCAGCAGGGGGTGCTGCTGGCTGTGATGGAACTTTGGGGAAGCATCTTGTTGGGACCTCAAGGACCTGATTGCTGCTTTCTGAAACTGGGAGGGTGTAGCCATGCAGTGACACTAGGAGAACCTCAGTGCAGCAGTTTGCATCTCTGTTCCAAAAGCATGTGAGAAAACAGACCTCCTCATGGGAAGGCATGAGGCTTTTGGTAGGACGTGAGCTGAGAGCTCCTGGCTGCTAAGCTTTTTCTGCACCCACGCCTCACTTAGAAAGCTCACAGACCATTGGAGAAGACCAATGCTGCTGTAGGGGCTTTATGCTCATTGTATGGGTTGGTATCCCAGCTGGAGGCTGTGCAGGGGGTCCAGAAGAAGGTCTGTTAGCCCAGTGCCATAGCTGCTCACGTAACTGAGTTCACTGCAGAGCTGAAATGAGGTGTGAGATATCCAAAGTGACTTGCAATGATGAACACCCTGTTAGTGCTGTATGCTGTCAACCTTGCAATGTGACGCAATGCTGCTCAGCCTCCCCCATCTGCTATAAATAGCACCTTCAGGATGCATTAGCTGGAACTGCTGCTATGTGTGCAGATGCAGCCTCATCAGAAATGCTCCCAGTTCTCAGCTGGGCAGGCAGAATCTCACTGTTTCACAACGGATCAATGACCAACACAATCTGTGGTAAGAATTTGAAGTCTGAGTGCCCAGGCTGCCCCAGTGGGAGCCGTAGTGCAGCTGTGTGCTGAGCTACGTTCACCCCTGCTCCGTGCTTCTCCTAACCCGTGGCTGTCAGTGCAGAGGTTCAGACCTCACTGCAAGTGAATCAAGTGCTGGAAATAGAACCCTGATGGAAGGGAGACCACGTGCTGAGTCAGAGGCTGCAGGAGATAGCAACATTAGGAGGCAAAATCTCTGCTTATGCGTGTCTGGGATGAGTAATCCTCCAAGCTGACTCCGAGGGAACTATGGTAACTCATCCTAAATGTGAAGCTCCCTGCTAGGAGAATGCTTTAGTAACCATATGTTGCTCGCTGCCCTGAGCCGAGAGCAAAGCAGCTCTGCTCTAGGGACTGCCTGCCACAGCTGTGTGCAAGACTAAAATTGGTGCAGTGCTGCATGAGTTGTTAGCTGGGGGTGGTGAGCGCTTCCTTGCCTGGCCTCTAGCAAGTTGCCACCATTTCAGTACAAGTTCAGGGCTTCCTGTAACAGGAGACAACGAACACGGTGGGGGAGAACCAGAAAAGCAGCCAACCTGCAGTGTCAGGTCTGTCTGAAGGTGAAGAAAGCACCACGGCTGTTACTGACTTTGATACGCTGCCTGGGGCTTCACTGCTTAAAGCAAACAACAGTGTTTGCCCAAGTGGTGAACAGTTGAGGCAGTGTCTGAGAAGTCCTGGCTGGCTTCTATTGCAGACTGAGGCATGGAGGAAGGTCTGAGAACAGCTGAGAAAGCAAACAACCAGATGGAGGATTCGCATGAGGTCAGTGCTGGCAGACTGACTAAGCCAAAGCAAATGGTTTTTGTTGGTCTTACATAAAAAAATGATCTTTTGCCTGGAAATGTGGTGCGAGGCCAAAGGATGCAGTGCAGGATAAGGGCTAGTTCACCTGGCACACTTGCTGATTGTTTGATGCTTTGCTCTCTACTTGCCTTTGGATTCCAGCGACGTGATCGAGATGATTTCTGTAAAGAAATGCATTTCCAGGGCTCACATGATGACAAAGTGATTCGGCCACATCCTTAGTCAGATGATGAGAATTGATTGTGCATTCTGTGCCTTTACAAATAAAGGCACAGATTAGGAAAACATATGCCTATCAATTAGTTAAATTGTTAGGCTCATTATTCATTTACATGGCATTTTTAGGGCTTAAAATGTGACTAATGCTTTAATGAAGAGTTTTCTTGAAGGCATCCAATGTAGTTGGAGGAGAAAATGCCCTCAAGGCCTGCATAACGAAGGAGTGAGCTGTCTGCGCCTCCCTGAACCAAGAGCATCTTCCCACTTACATATATGTGTGTGTGTGAATTGTTTAAGAGAATGACACTTGTTTTTAACACGGACTGGTTAGAAACCAAATCCCAGCCCCATCTGTTGGCTCTCTCGACAGAAGAACTCAATGTGTTTCAAATCACGAGCGAGCACCATCGCAGCCTGGTGCCGGATCTAATTGATCACTGGAACAGCGATAGCTCTGGAGTGCCATCTGCTATTAGCAGGGCTCAGGGAGCCAAAGCTGGCGTGGTTTGGCTCCGTGTGTCTCCTGAACACCCGCACGCTTCTCAGGCAGAGCTGCCAGGTCTTCATCTGCCCATCCCAGCCGGAGCTTCCAGGTAAGTTGGCCTCAGCCACTGAGAAGCGCCTTCAGCAGCACAGCACCTCCTCGTGTCTGCCGAGGAGTCCTTTCCATCGCTGTCTTTTTCTGTGCTGCTCTTCATTTTAACAAGAGATTTCCAACAACTTTTGGCAGGGTAGCAGAAAACAAACGTTGAATTTGGCTTTTTTTTTTTTTTAAAAAAAAAAAAGCATAGCAGTCTATGGACTTCACAACCCCAAGCAGCTCACAGAGGAGAACTGTACCAGTGCAGGAGGAAGGCAGAGGTGCTGGACAGCTGTGCTCAACTTAGGCTGTTTGTCTCATCCATGGAAAGCCAAAGGCTGCTCTCTGGCACAACCCAGCCACCTTCCCATTCTGCAGGCTTTTGCCAGAAGATTTAAAGGTGCAGAGTGAGCTGTTCCAAAAAGCTGGAATCTGTGAGGCAGGAAGGGGGGACTGAATGAGCTGCCAGCTGTTTACCTGTTCATTAAAGAACCTGTTCATTAAGGAACGCTTCCCATGCTGTTGGTCACAGCTGGTTGTTAGATAGTTGAGGTTGGTCATTGGGTGAGGACTAAAGGCGAGTTCTAAACACCGTTCTGTACTAACAGCACAAACCATGCTGTCCTCCAGCAGGATTTATGGCTTTCCACAGGCTTTTTCAGTGGGTGAAAATTCCTGTCTTCTGAGCTATTTGAGAGTTCTTAGAACACTGTATAAAACCTGAGCAAAACACAAAGAAAATCTCCCCCCAGTTGCTGGTGTGGAATGAAAGCTGCAAAGTGGGAAAGCGAGGCCTTAATGCAGTTTTTATCATGTTTAAAGACTGCATAAAAACTGTTTAAGAATGTATTTATTCCTTTATTACTTGGAGAACTTTTGTTTCTACATTTAGACAAGTTTATGGTTCCAATATGAATGTTTTGGGTTGCCCAGTGAGCGTCTTGGCAGCGATGTGATGGCTGGGCTGGGGATGTTGTGCTACCATTGGGAAACGGCTTGTACAGGGTGAGCCAAAGAGCCCCTTTCCTTCTGCCTCAGCCTGCTGTGTGCCCCTTCCCACTATTTATCCCTGCTAGCGGCTGTGCCGTGCTGGAGGGGGAAGCCATCATTTCCTCGTGTCCCATCCTTGCTGAGCAATCTCCGAGTTGGAACACAGAACCGATTAAAAAAATAAACCCGAGGAAAAAAAATTAAAGCCAACAAATCCAAACCTGCCCCCCTCCTCTTTCCTCCGAGCCGGGGCAGCCTCCCGGCCCAGCTCCGAGCCCTGCCGCCCCCCGGAGCGCGGCGGCTGGAGATGCCCGCGCTCCCCCCGGCCCCGCCGCTGCCCGGCGGCGAGCGCTCCGCAGCCCAGCGAGAGTTAACGCCGGAGCCGCCTCTCCATTGGCGGCCGGCGCAGCGGCTGCGGAGCCCGCGCTTATAACGGGCGCGCGGGGCGGCCGCAGCCCCTCCGCCGGCACCGCGGCTCGGCTCCATGCGGCGGCGGCCGGCATGCCCCGCCTGCTGCCGGCCCTGCTCGCCCTGCTCTGCTTCGGGCCGCCGCCGCCCGCCCCGAGGGCTCCGCTCGCCGAGGCCGCGGCGCAGCCGGAGCCGGATGAGCCGTGGTGCCCCTACAAGGTGCGGCCCGAGGGCTCGGCGAGCGGGCGGCTGTGCTTCCGCAGACCGGCCCTGGGCTTCCAGTGCGCGGCGCGCTCCTGCCGCGCCCACCGCTCCCCGGGCGGCGCGCTGGTGGCCAACGTGCTGCGCAACGGCAGCGTGCTGCTGCAGTGGGCGCCGCCGCGTCCCGGCAACGGCCTGCGCGGCTTCGCGCTCAACTGCTCCTGGGACGGCACCTACACGCGCTTCCCCTGCGACGGCGTGGAGCTGGGCGCCGCCTGCCGCGACTACCTGCTGCCCGAGGCGCACGGCGGCGTGCGGTACCGCCTCTGCCTGCAGCCCCGCTACGCGCCGCCGCGCCCCGCGCCGCCCGCCCACTGCGTGGAGTTCCGCGTGGAGCCGGCCGCCATGCGGGACATCGTCGTAGCCATGACGGCCGTGGGGGGCTCCATCTGCGTCATGCTCGTCTTCATCTGCCTGCTGGTGGCCTACATCACCGAGAACCTGATGAGCCCCGCCGCGCCGCGCCGCGCCTAGCGCCGCTCCGCTCCTCCTGGCGCCGCTCTGCCCCGCCGTGCGGCCGCCGCTTCGGGGCCGGGGAGCCGCGCGGGGTCGGGGCGGGTTTGCTCAGGGCGTCGTCGGGAGCTTCGGTTGCTGTGGGTTCGTCCTTTCCAGACTTCCAGGAGTTGGGTTGTGGGTTGTTTGGGTTTTTTTTGTCTGTGTGTGTATTTGGAGCTCTTGTCACATAGGGCGGCTTTTCAGCTTGAGCCATACTGATTTCTGAAGTCGTAGGATCTCAGTGGATTAAAAATGAATCGTGGCAAAAATCCACAAGTGCCAGGAAATTTTCCATTTTAGAAGCAAGCGACAGATCCGGCCGAGGGGCTGCTAGAAGGCACTTAAGAACGTGCTTACTTTAAGCTTGTGCTTAAGTCTCATTGCTCCGGATGAGTTGGACTCGATCCTCGTGGATCCCATCCAGCTCGGGATGTTCGATGGCTCTCTGCTTCTAGATGCGTGCATGGTTTTGTTGTTTGTTTTTTCCCTGAGGGGGGAACGCCATTGAAACCTGCGAGGACAGACGCAGAGCAGCCGCCAGCCACACAGCCGTGTGACCCAGAGGCACTGAGATCTTCCATGGGTGCTGCCTCGTGCTCCTCGAGCAGCAGGGTTGTGGCACAGGGTGCCCCAGCAGCATCGTCCCCCTGAGAGCTGCACTAAAAAGAAATAAAACACAGTTTGTAGGAAAATTCCGCCTCGTTGCAGAGCATGAACTGATCTTGAGTCGCTGCTCTCTGAAATCCCCCCCACCCCTGTTTGTTTTAGGAACGCTGTGTGGAGCTGCACTAAGGGACACAAAACTCACTGATGTCGTAGCGGAGTGTTTAGAGCGTAGGAACACTCCTTGTGAACTGCTCACTCAATGCTGTAGTAAATAAGGTTTTAGCCATACTCAAGTATGAATTCTCTTGTGCCTTAGTGTTGAGATCCTGTCCCGTTTCTATCGGTGTATCTCTTCTGTAGTCCTCACACAGCTCTGCTGCTGGTCTCGTCTCAAACTGCTGTGTTGTTTTGTTTCTGAAAGCAAACTTTGCTGCTCATTACTTGAACTTCAATATAGACCTGAAGTAGTTCTGTTACCAGCTGTTGTGTTTAGTTTTCATTTAGTTTGTATGTGATAGAAGGTGACTTTATAGCACTTACACATACCGAAAGCAAAAGTAGAAAAACTCTTCTGTGATGGGGTATTGCAATCCAAATTCTTTGGTTCCGTGCGTGCTCTGTTTGTGTCGATGTGCATCACTGGCGAATCACCCGCGGGCTTTTCTTTTGTGGAATAGTTTGCAGAGTATAAACTTGCTGTTAGAGAGTAAATATAGAAAGTATATGCAACCCCTGATAAAACGCAGTTTTGGCACTAATCATAATCCCCTCGAAAACTTGAGAGCGGTCAGGAAGCTGAAGGTCTGTGTTTCACCAGGCAGAAATACCTGTTTGTCATCCCTGCTCTGTTTGCTTTCTCACACGCGGCTGAGATTTCACACTGCTCTCTATTTATTTGCCTGTGTACTTGATAGAAGCAGCCTGACTGTATCCAGCACGGCAGCAATGGAAGGACAGCATCTTTCATTGTCACCGAAGGACAGTGCCACTTATTTATTTATTTATGTTGTCCCTAAGGAAGCTGACTGCTCAAAGACAAGGCAATCCCATTTTAAGAGCACTAAGACTGATTGCTTCTAGTGGTTTAGCTCAGTGAATTTAAACACAGAGTGAATTTGGCTCCAAGGTCTCAGGTCAGTCTTTTCTGTAGCCAGTTCTGCACAGAGTGGCACTGATTTTGTACATCACTGTCAGCCAGCCTGACCGTTTTGGTCTTCATTTGCCAGATGTGAAAATTAACTGTATAACGAATGGGCTTTGTACCACGTTGGCATTGACCTTAATAAATGAAGAGAATAATGAAAAAATGGCATTTAATGGTTCAAGAATTGCTTTATTCGCAAAGTGAACAGACCTGGTTGTAACGGTACTGCACTGCCTGCTGGAAAATGGGGAAACAAAAACAGTTATAACACTTGATTTCTGTTTATTGGAGATTTAGACTGCAGGATCATGGGATAATTCAGGCTAGAAGGAATCCCTGGGGGCCATCTAATTCAACCTCCTGTTCAAAGTCATGCATGGAAACTCACCGAGCAAAAAACGCTTTCATCGGGGCAGCCTCGTGTCTTTGTTTTTTATGAGTGATCTCTATTCGACCTCTCCATGAGCTGCCCTCATTCCCAAATCCCTCTCAGTTTGCCAATTCAAGCTACTTGATATTTTGTGCAGCCAGCGCTGTTCGTTGCTGTAATGCTGATGTAAGGAAACCGAGGACCGAATTTAATGGATGGATTTGTGTGTGTCTGTTTTCCCTAAGACATCTCCCACTCACTGATGGGCTGCAGCTACCTGCTAAAACAGCACCTCTTGTATCTCCTGCGGGGAAGTTATTTGTAGTCATCTCACATCTTGATGCATCTGCCTCTGTGGATTGCATTGCAGCAGCCTGCTGGGCAGAGGGTAGACAGGCAAGTGCAAAAGACGTAGAACAAGAACGTAAATCCTGCTGGAAGAAATTCTGTGATTCTCTAAAGGATTGTTTTTATCAGCGTTTTTCTCCCCATGCATTACAGATGAGTTATGGGAAACAATATCTCCTAGCTTCTCTTTCATTTTCAGGGGATTAAGGTTTAATTGGACACGTCTCGGTGTCTGGAACAGATAATCAGAGTATTCCCTATTTCATTTTATGTGGCATTAAGTAAAATGTCTGCCAACTCATTAATAACTGGTAGGCTTGTTTATTGTGTTGTTTGGGTTTTTTTTACTCACGAGTGTAGAAATTTCTTGTTGGCAATAATGGCCAAGATTACACGCATATAGACTCGAAATTAATTTGCCTTCTTTGATTGCACAGTTAAAGAAAGCTTTATCCAGTACTTGCAGCAATTCCCAAAGCATGCAGAGCATCACACGGAGCTGTAATCAATGTCCAGTCCAGGCAGCAGTAAAGCAGCAGCAGCACGCTGATTTATAGCTGCTGTGGCTCTTACATCCCCAATGCTCCAGGAAAACGTGGGGATAACTTCTAACCCCACTTCTGTGGGCAAACACGGTCTCCCTGTTGTTACTATAACAGGACTTGGGTATTAAAAATACATATGGTACTTTCCTAGCTGGTATTTTATTGTATTTATCTGGTAATTTCCAGTACAGCTATCAGGCCATCTCCATTTGAGCAGGATTTAAAATGGAAGGTTAATATGCTTGTTAACAGGTTTTTGGTTTTTTTTTTTTCCTTCTTGTCCTGTGCTAAATGTGAGGAAAACAGCTGCTTAAATTGAAGCTGCTCAAGCTCAGCCTGACCCCAGCTTTGAATCTTCTGGAAGGAGCAGTCTGAGCCTCGGGCAAAGAATCTGTTTAATTCCATTAGGATGCTTTTTGTGGTACATAAAAGGGGAGGGCTGCTTGGTTTTGTTTGAAGGTGCAAGTGAAAGCTGGTGTTTTGCTTCCATGGAGACTCGGAGTTGAACTTACCAGACTGCAGCTTGCTGCTCTGTTTCGCTGTAGGAAGGGAGCTGGAAAAACCAAGGTAACTGTGTCACGTTTCCTGTTGAAGGCTCAGTGCTATAGCAATGGCTCGGGTGCATTTTCTTGGAGTCAGCCTGAGCAATAGCAAAACAGAACCCGGCTGGCATTGCTTTCAGCAGTATCCGTTTGAAGGCCATCCAGAGCTCTGAGCATAGAAGGAAAGGTGTAAAGAAACCACAGATTTACCTTCCTTCAACGAAGGTGTTTTGTTTTTTGTCCTGGGGAAGCTGTGAGGAGAGAGAGAGAGGAAAAAAGATTTTGGCGGGAAGCGGCGTGTGGAGAAGGGCGGGATGGGAAAAGGACGGGGAAGGGCTGAGGGGGGGGCGGTTCAGCCGGGAAATGCTGGGGGAGGAGCGGGAACTGCGAGGAGGAAAGGAAAGGAGGAAAGGAGGAAAGGCTGAAGCTGAGCGCTGAGGGGGCAGCGGCCCGTTGTGCGGGTCTGCGTCCCACGGCCCAGCTCCTCGCATCCATCGCAACATCGGGCTGCCACCTAGTGCTGGGAAAGAAGCGAGCCCGGAGCCTCTGCTTTTCAGGAAAAAAAAAAAAACAAAAAACGACAGACTTGAAATTAATTACAAATAAGACCGGTTGACGTTATGAAACCTCAACATCCTCCACACGTTTCTCCATCCCAGCTGGAAAATCTTTCGTGAGCCTGTTTTCAAGGCCGCAAAGGCAAACACTGGAAACAGTGGAAACCGAGGTGCCACAGCTGCCACTCACGAGCCCCCATGTTTCTGCGAAGCTGAATCAGACAGAAAGAAAAGAGAGACACGTTACACAGAGCAACTCAATGCTGACAATCACGTTGCTGACTCCCGCAACTCTTTCCTAATCCCTGGTTTACCAGCTCTGTACGCAGCCGGACCACAGCTCAGTGCCTGGCGGCGCTCTGCCGCCGCACCCCCAGCCCCTCTCTATGGTGTTGGCGGCGCTCTGGCACAGCACTCCGCCCCCTCTCTATGGTGCGGGCGGTGTCGCCCGCTGCGCGGTTGGCCGCTGCGGGGCGGCGCTGCCCTGCTGACACGTCCCGGCTCCGCCCGCCGCCGCGCCGCGGCCGCCATTTTGTACGAGCCGCCGGCGGGGCAGCGCAGGCTTGGGAGCCGCGGGGAACGAGCTGGGCTCTTCCCTGCGCCGCCATGCCTTCTTCGCCGCTCCGTGTGGCCGTGGTGTGCTCGAGCAACCAGAACCGCAGCATGGAGGCACACAATATCCTCAGGTAACCAGGCCCTGCACGAACGCCTCCTTCAGGCCGGGGGCGGCGAGGCCTGGCCTGTCGCCGGGCCCCGCCGTCGGCCTCCCGAGCCTTGTCGGCCGCCTTCAGTCGCGGGTTACCCCTCGGCACCGCATCAGGGCCTCCGATCGGGGCTTCGGGGCCTTCCTCAGGCTCTGGGGACAGCGAGGAGCGGCTGCGGCTTAAGGCCGTGCTGAGGGCCTGTGCCAGAGCCCTCTGGCCCACAGCCTGGGGACTCCGTTCTTGTTTGTGTCCTCTTTTCTCCGGCCCCTCCTCCAGGTGGGTTCGCTGGAGCAGTCCCAGCGATGGGGCCCGCACCTGCCAGCGGATCGTCGGACCCAGAGCTGCCAAACTTGAGCTGGTGCACAGACGGGCACGGAACAGCTTCTGTATCTCGTCATCGTGAAGCTTAATTGCATTCCCCCTCCCCCCATATGTATGAAGTCTGAAGCTACAGTAGATACTGAAAGGGAGTGTTTGCCCTGTGCAGGAAAACTGCATGAAGTATTTGATTCAGGATGTTGGACGTCTGAGTTTGTAAGAGTTTGTTTATTTAGCACGAAGAAGACTTTCAGGTTGGCTGAGTTCAAAAGGGGGCGATGGGAGGCAGAGATGACTGTTGGGCAGACCTGATCTGCCACAAGCTGTTTCTGAACCTTTCCTGTGCAACACAGGGACACGATTAAGGCCTTTTTTTTCTTTATTAAAGATATGTAAAGTTAGTATTCACATAAGGTGCCTTTTACTAGCACAGTCACTCAAGCAACGAAGTGTAAGTTATGTGGTACGTTTACAACCATGGAAGGAATAAATAATGGAAATACCTGGTCTGACAGCCATCTTACTGTGAGCATATGACGCTGTTAGTGTATGTGCTTGCATCATGTGTTACTTGAAGCAGTTCAGTGAAAACACAACATGACCAAAATGTGTTTTGATGAGTAATGGGGAACGGGTGGTGGTTTTTCTGTTGATAATCTTCTAACTGCATTGTCTGAATTGAATATTAACCAAAAGCTAAGTCCTCAAGGTGCAGGAGAGTTAATTTTTAATATTGAGCCTTTTTATTCCTCTCTGTTTTTACATAAAAAATGAGTCCCTTCCGTTGTGACTGATAATCTTGTGGCACATACTGCAGGGAAATGCTTTTTGGAAGCATCTTCTCCTTTAAGATTGTAATTAGGAAAAATAAAACGTCATTTTGTGGAGGCTCATGAGCAGTAACATCTCATGTAATTAGGATTAGCAAGAAAGGCATAAAGGGCAAAACAGCTGAACAGCTGATCTTGTTCTAAAGAAACAATTGGTCGTGCAGTGAGAACAGTCATTTGCCTTTAAACCTCAGAAGAAAAGTTTGCATTGGCTCCAACTCAATCTCTTGCATGTAAGGCAGTCTCTCAGTGCTGCTGTGTGTTGCACTGCACTTCTGAGAAAGCACGTGACTAAAAGAGGAAGAACAGTTGGGAAGAGTATTTAAAACAAAGGAGGTTTGTTATTGTAACTTCAAGGTAATTTGTGGAGGAATTGGGAAACTTGAAAGAACAGAAATACAGAAGAACCACAGGTGGCTGAAAACAAAGTCTGGAGTCCAGCCTTCAGTGTTGGCCCGTGGTCTCACAGCACTATCCTATGTGTTCTTTTTTATTAATATTTATGCTGGGTAATGTACCACAAAGAATATTTTTTGAGGTGTTCATCATGGTCGGTGAGTCTGACCTACATTGCTGCAGACATTTAGGATTCAGAACTAACTTCTCCAGTTCAGTGTGTTCATGAATTACGGTGTTTTCTTTCAGTCGCATTTTTGGGGTAGAAGTTACCTGAGTAATTGTCCTTATTCCAACATTCAATCTGTAGAGAAAAAACATCTGTATCAGTTGGCAAGGTGAGCTGTAAGGCCTGCCTAATGCTTACTAGAACTTGAACCTACCAGTTTGGCACTTGCTTTTACAGCAGAAACAATCTCAGAACTGTGTGCACGTCCTGCTGTTCTCTCATTGGGCTCAACGAAACAATATAATTAACCTTCATGCTTTGTACACCTCAGCAGTTTAACTTTGTGCTTTGTTCTTTTTTTAGCACCATTCCATATAATAAGAATTACTTTTTTTTTTTAATATAAACTTACTGTTCTGCTCAGCTGCAGTGGTTCATCCCAGAGGGTTTGCCATATCCCTGGCTTCTCAGATTGAATTTTGTGTTCATCCTTACTGCACTAAATACCTCTGTGCTATAGCTTGTACCTTTGAAAGGCAAATGTCTTTATGTATCTTTGTCACACTGAGTAATCCACCAGTTTCAGGGGTAACCTTGGTTCAGCCCAAGCTCCCATTTGCTTGGTGGTATTTCCTTTTATTTGTTTGTTTGGTTTTTTTAATACAGACCAGCTTTTAAACACTTTATTGTTCTAATCTTTCAGCAGGTGTCTTTAAAGTCAATACAGTTACCATCAGCACTGCTTAATGTTGAGACATTGAAACTGAGCTGAGAGGCAGAACAGTAAGGGCTATGCAGGGAGATGGAATCCTTCCCTAAAAGCTGTCAAACTGGATTTCAGTGTATAATCAATCCATGGTTCAGCTCTTACTCATCCTGGGAGTTTTGCTTTTACAGATATGACTTGTGCTTGACTCTTTTCCCCCACAGAATACACAGGCTTAGGCCATGATTCTCCTTCTAACTCTGAAGAGGAAGGTAGAAGGGTTACACTTAGCAGCAGGCCTTGTTAGGCAACTTCTGCATTTCCATTTGTGTATATTTGGTTGCACAGAGTTGGCCTTGAAAAAGAAATCATCGTTTCAGGCTCCTCAGCATATAGCAGGTGCTCTTACCAGAGCTTTGTGGTTGCAGGGCTTTATGGCACAGATATCCTGTCTCTGTCTCCATGCTTCAGTTTCTCTTTGTTATTCTGGCAGTGGAAGCTGGTAGGGTGTTTGTATGCACTTCAGTCCTCTTATTTTTTGGGAACTAAGTGCCCTAAGAACCTAAGGATATGAGTGTGAAATATCTCAGTAAACTCCTACAGGTTGCAACCCCAGCAGCCTGAACTTAAATTTCATGTTAGTGATGTGATTTATGGTTCAGCATTTTCCAAGTAGAAGAGCTTGAGTTACACCCTTGCAGTGCAGTGAAGGAGGTCAGTCATAACTCCTGCACTGAAACCTGTCAGCAGCCAAGTGCTGCCAAATGGGTATTGGAACTTGCGTCATTTAATTGAAGGAGTCTTGAATTGCCTCGTTAAATCCTTCAGAGGGAGGAAGTGCTTCAACACAGCACTTGAATTTGACAGCTTATCACTGATCAGTAAAGTAGGTGTTGCAGTACAGCGAGTTGTTGATGTTTTCAAGATTTTTGTCATCAAAATCAGTTAACAGTGCTTCCATTCCTGCTGTGTAATGGTGTGATTTTTATTTCTTTTAATTGCTTGAATGGCACAAGGTATTTTTCAAGTGATTTAGGAGGAGGACCCTTGCTAATTATTCTCCTTCTGGTAAAACTGAATAAAGTCATTATTTTTCACTTTTTTTTTCCTGGGTAGTTTTGCTACAGCAAAACCAACTGCTGTTTTGTAGAAGGTAATCATTGTTAAAAGGCCGAGCAACAGAAGAATAAAGACTTGATGATTCCCTAACCTAGATCTGTGCAGCTGCTCAACAAAAGCAGACTGTTGAGTAATGTGTGAGTGCAGGCAGCGTCATCGTCTTCCCCTCCCCTGTGTTGCAAGAAGAATGTTGAAACCTGCTCCAAATATGTCGTAACAGTCCACTGAATGCATAACTAATGTAAAAGCTGTGTGCTGGCAAGTGCCAGTGACGTAGCATGGAGTTATTCCAGGTGAGGTGTGCATTCCACCTCTCAGTGTTGAGCTTCGGATGCTTGAAGCCTCGATGAAGATTTGCTTTGATTGATAGGAGATGATGTGAGCTTCAGGAGCACTGCTGGCAGTTGGAGGTGAACTTCGTAATGTGTGTGACCAAAGTAGACCTATTTCAGAGCTTAATATTAAGGAAAAATTAGGAGGAAAGAAGACTGCAGATTTCCTAGTTGGTTTTTACACCCTTCTCTGTGTTTGGTGTCTGTTAATTCACTGAAATTCTAGGTGTGATCCTTGAAATGACAGAGGTTAAGCCATGGTCTTGACCTGGTTTAGAAGTCTAAAGCCAGAAGTTGCAGCCTTCTGGCCAGTAGTGACAGTGTTCTGCCATGTGATTTTCTCCGTTGGGCCGTATAGAACAACTCATCTCCATTATCCAAGAAAACAGATTGTAGTGCTGCTTAATGTTAACGTGGTTTGCTTAGGTGCATTTAGGCTAATTGGGGGAAAAACAACCCGACAAAACACAACACTATGGCATTACCTCCAAGACAGGCAGATTCCTGGCTCTTTCTGTTGAATTTTAGCTATTAAATATGTAGTTCTTCATAAGAATGGAATGAAGCTGTGCCTGGCTTAGCCAAGAGTTCTAGGTGCAAGCCAGCAAAATAGCTGTTCCACTTTGAAAGGTAATTACAGTGTGTTTCTCAGTCCACTTTAGAGATGCACCAGATACTGAAATGTTTGTAGGAAGCCAATTAAGGTATAATAGAGGTTTGGCAAAATAGAGAAGAACCATGGCTAAGTCAGCAGCTTTAGCAGAGTAGGTAAATATTTACCATTTGCTAATGTTTATTTCTTACTGCCCAAAATCGAGTAGAGTTCATGTGTTGCCAATCTAAAATATCTGAAAGCACACACAAAAATAAAAGGTGAAACGGTGTATGCATTAATTCTAAGAAAAAATACTGCAAAATGTGGCCACTGTTTGAGAAATGGTGTGCAAGTCTTGATTGTAACTGCAAGGAAATGCTTGTCTTGGGTCTCTGCCCCCAAGACTTTCCAATAACTAGAAAGAACTTGCTTAGGCAAGACTTGTGTGTTGGATCTCATGATGCAGATAACATCTGCTGGTAAAGTAGAACAATACTGTGTCTGGAAAAACAAACTTGCATTATAGAGTTAAGTAAGTAAATAACCACAAAGTTACCTTAGAAACCCTGCCTCCCTTTTTTTTTTTCTTTCACTGGTTATTGATTTGTTTTTGCTTTGAAGAACTGATGAATTTTTGCACTGATTCTGTGCTACAGTGGTGGAATGTGCTTGGATCCCTTTTCTCAGCTATAAAACCAATTAGCAGGGAGGAGGGAAAACCTCCATGGGTTGGGAGTTTATTTCCTGTACACTAAAGCAGTACACCTCAATCCCATGGGATTATCTTCCTCCATGTGTAGATGATGAAGTTCAGAAAGAGAATAAAAGAGGTGTTTGTTGGGGTAGGTGTGTCTGGAGATAACTGACTTCTATCAGCTGAATCACAAATCATTCCAAGGATGGTTGGTAGCAGAGCTGAGTGTAGCTGGCTTTGCTAAAGATCTTCAACTGTATGAAGGCTCTGTTCCTTCTGGCTGTAATCCTGTAGGAATGTCTGGGGTTTCTTTTAGTCACTGTTCATGGCCCTGTGTCTCTGTTTTAGTGCATGTTTTTTGAGGGGAGGAAAAGACACAAAAAAGCCTAGAAATTAATGAGTTGCTCCTATTAGCATTCTTTATTTTGGAGTAAGATAGGTTTTGGGTAACAGTTGTAGGTTAACTCAAGTTCTGTGCAAGTGATACTGAGATGGGATTTTTGTGTGTGCTGCTTCTCTTCAGGCCTCTGCCCACTTTTCTGCTGCGTTGTGAATCCAAGAACGTTGTAAACATAGTTGTAAATGTTGAAATATATTTGGACTATTGACTGTACTTCAGTGTTTAAAACTCATCCAGTCTAATTAATGCTTCCCTCCCCTCCCTCACTGTCTTTCAGCAAACGAGGATTCAGCGTCCGATCCTTTGGAACAGGAACTCACGTGAAACTGCCAGGACCAGCACCAGACAAACCAAATGTTTATGATTTCAAAACAACATATGATCAGATGTACAATGATCTGCTTAGGAAAGACAAAGAACTGTATCCCTATGGCATGGCCTTAAAAAAAAAAAAAAAAAATCCAATATGGTTCTCCTCAAAAGGTGTAGTTCATTATTTGGCATTATGCATCAGGAATATGTAGTTACTTAACTGACAAGCTTAGATGTTTTGAGTTGGTAGGAGGTTTTTTTGGAAGGGCCTCTAATGCTCCCTTCTAAATTGAGTTACAATGTACTCATTCAGAGCTCTTTTGTAGCACGTTAACATGTTTACCTCCTGGAGGAAAGCACACTCATCTGTCACAGGTTGTCCATTACTCCACAGCACTGTGGGTCGTGTTTCCCAGTGCAGGAACTGTTCCTGGTAACGGTCACGCCAAGAGCTGCTGCCTCAAGATTAAAATAGTGTTTAGTTCAAACTGACAGGTAAGGTTTACAATATACTTTCTGTGGGAGAGAAGATACTTGTCATTAAAGAACTCACTCTTCTCAACAAGAGCTACTTGATATGATCTATGCACCAAAGATTCCTACAGTATATTTTAAAGAATGGACATAGGAAAGCACAGTAACATACTTAATCCTGGGGAGCAGAGGAGATCAGGGTTATGCACACTACTTAGTTTGATTTTAAAACTTGTTGGTTTTTTTTTTATTATTATTATTTTTTACAAGAAGAAAGCCCATGTGATTACTTTGCACAATCAGGACACTTGTTCTAAGTACTCTTTTTTTTTTTTTTTCCTCTCTCAACAAAGGAGCTGTTTGGGGTTTTTTAAATTACTTTTTAAATATGAAAGAGGGAACTTACCATAGAGAAACTATCCACACACTGAATTTCTGCTGGAGAAATAGAACCTTCAGAAATGCCTGTTAAAAAAGGTTGAGCTGTTTGGTAAAGCTGTACAGCACAGTGAGTACTGTTTATACCTTGGAATATCTTTCTCCATAGTGCTCCACACAGATTATGTCCATTGCAGGGAATATTGCTTCTCTAATACTTAGTGGCTCTTTTTTCAAGAAATACTTTCTTAAATGTCTTTTTTTTCCCAAGTAACAGGAATAATAATCATTTTCAAATGCAGGACATAGTCTCAATGCATCATGTGTATAATATGCATTTTTTGTATCCCTCTGCTGATACAAGGGAAATCTTGCAAACGCATCTTACAGAGGTATGCCACATCTTGATTAAAAATGAGTTGTTTCAAAAGAAAAGTACCTGAATTGAGCCATAATTTTTCTCAGCACCTCCTTGCATTCTTTGCTGCTGCTGCACTGAATGTCTGAATATGGCACTGCTGTAAGAAAACCAGTCTGGTCTCTATTCAGCATATTTTGGAGCTGCCACATTTGTTTGGCTCTGTGCTGGAGATGATTGCTGTGCTCCCCAGCCTTACATTTAAAACTTTTCTGAAGAGAAAAGGAAGCAAGTTTAAACAACAACCATTGAAAGAGGGCATAAACAATTCCCTCTGTATCTTTGCACGTTTCTCAGATGCTGTAATATGAAGCTTTTAGAACAAAGGCAGTCAGTGCAGGAAGCACATGCACTTCCAAAAGTGGGTTTTGAGGGGGTAAAGACTTCCACAATAACCCAGACCAGGCACATTCTTGTCGTAGAGCTGTGGAGTAGTTTTTTTGTGAAAGTATCATATGGATTCTCAGTTAAAGTAGATTTTTGTTCTCACTGGATCATAGGGCTGAGAGGCATGCACACATAGGCTGCGGTAGGTGGGGAGGGCCTGCCCTTCTGAAGGGCTTGGGGCGTAATTGATACGGGAAGACTAATGTGTCGTTCCTAGAGCTTAGTTCACCCTGTTCCCCAACCTGCCATGTGTTTTGAAATGCTATGTCTCTGCCAGCTTGTTCCCATATTCCCATAATGGGGCACGAATTTGTGTGTTGCCTCATCTGGGAGTGATTTCCTTCCTCCAGTTCTGTAGGCCAGCAGGGATCCAAAGCATTAAGGACACCAGATGCTCAGTGAAATTGTGGCTGCAAGGGAACTTGGCACGTTGGCCAGACAAGGAAATGGCCCCTTGTTTCAGAAGGCTCTGATCTCAACCAGGAATGAGCTTCTGCAGTGCTGGACATCAGTCAGAGGAAGGTTTAAAAAGAACAAAAGTAAGAATGGATAAGAGTGAATAAAGATCACTGGAACTCTTACTAGTCACTTGGGGAAAGGAGGGAGAGCAGAACTCTCAAAAACACACTGTAGAGAGTAAAAGCACTGAGTCAAACCTGGAGCACAAGCTTGCATACCTAGAAGGCAAGGCACGTGCTGAGTTCAGAAGCGTGGGGATGAGGGATTAATGGAGCCAGGCATACGTGTTCGGTTGAGTAGGTGGTTGATTTATATATAGATAGAATGGAAGCAGGCCAGAACATTTTAAGATGTGGCAGTTGAACCTTACGGTTAAAGTAAGCGTTCCGTTCTACCGTTGCATTTTTAGAACATTGGTTTTAAACTTCCTGTACCCCAGGAAGGGGGGGCTGCAGCAGAGCTGTGCAGAGCTGTTCTGAGTAGTTTTTGAATGCTTAATACTCTTCATTTTGGGAAAAGAGTGAAGGGTTCTGCTGCTGATCGGTAGGAGATACCGTTGTCTGGGGTACATGCGTTGGTTTATGCGTGGGTAGTGTTGTGCTGCCTTGTATTTGCTTGTGTAACTGGACATCTCAGATAGGCCAGTGTGATTACTTGCCATTACAGCTCTGTGAAGGGATTTTAGAACTTATAGTTGTGATGGTGACTAGAAAGACAAAAGGAAAATGGAGGAAAATTGATGAGCTTTGCCATCAAGGGGAAGCAAGAGGATGAAACTTTCCAAAAGCCAAAATAAACATGCAACAGCAATTGCTTTTATGCCCAGGGGTAGGAACCATTCAAATGGGAACTTGATCAAAATTTGGCAGCAGTAGCTCCTGGGGCCTTTATTAGTGTTAACTAACTCCATGATTGACTGTTTTTTTTTCCTTTTTCTAAGTACTAAGAAGAAATGCAATTATTTCCTAATATATACCTATTTTAATATTGTTAGGATTTCTAGGCAGCTTGCATGATGTGACCTGTTCCTCTTTCCCATTTTTTTCTAATGTCCTCTTTTAATTTAACCAACTTCCTGACTGTAGATAGAATTCCAGTTCTCTCCATTGTAATGCAATACCGAATCAGGAGGGGATTTAAAAAAAGAAAGAACAACAACAACAAACAGCAAACCAAACACATACTTGGAAAAAATGTTGGGAATCAAGCACAAAAGCTGGTTTGGTGCCTCTCAGTCAAAGAGATAGGATTCTTTTCTGACCCAAAAATTCAAAACTGTTAGTATTACAGGTGAATGGGATGTAGATTTTTCTCTTTGAACTCTATGATCGGGGTGGCCATACAGTATTTCTTGTGCTATTGCTGAGTTTTCTTTGGTTTATAGTAGCCTTCCCATTCATAACAAGTGGAAACAGTTTCTCTTGTCATATGCAAACTGCTTTGCCAGCAAATATTCGTAGCACTGTAGACTCCACTTAGCGACCCTTAACCCTGCTTTATCCTGCAGTCTTCTGCCTGCTTTGCTCTTTGCTGTCTCAGCTGTTAAGGTGCATTGTAGAAGAACATCAGTGGAGGAGAATGTGGGGGCTCTGAAGCAAGCAGAGGCAATTCCAGAACTGGGGAAAAATCAGAAAAAAATCTGAAGCAGGTTCAAGTATGCATGAGATTTTCACAGGGAGCAACTGAAGAAAACTGGAATCTCTGTTTCCTGCTGGACTGTGAGGAATACCAGTGGAATTGTATTACTGAACTAATTGGTGCTGCTCTGGAACTGTACAGGTGTAGGATTCTGTGCCTTTCCCAAAACGTTCAGTTCTCCAGTGCCTGTGGAGAGAAATAAGCACAGTGGCAGAGGGCTGTGTCCAGCTGAGAAGAGAGCATCCAGGAGTGGTGAGGATATAGCAAGGAACCATTTTTCTCTCTGCAGAGAGGTAATGAAGGGCAGTGCTTTAAAACTGCAGTCATAGTGAGATGTTGCTGTATGAGGCATCTCTGGCAAAAAAAACAAATCTGCATTCCTCTCTTGGAGTCGAGTGTAGTGAAATCCAGTACTGGAAGCCAGATTTTTGGGAAGGCTTTCTCTGTACTCCCTTCATAGCAGTATGGAAGAAGGCAGTAAGTTTCTCGTGCAGATGATTGCAGCTCTATTGAAAGTTATTTGGCCTCAGTCACAACTGCTGAGCTCAGTGTTGTATCCTGCATGCATAGTGTGGGTGCGTTGCTGGGGGCTGTTCAGAGCAAGGAGTAAATTGCTGAGTGGTCCAGGTTCATAGCACCTTACAGATAAATGGGCTGTGTTTCTCTGTTCAGCCTACTTCAGTTGAGAAGTAAAATTGAAAAATAGTGTCTTAAGATACCTGATGAACGAAGGATCTGTAAGTATGTACTGGCCCAGGATTACATTGCCACCTTTTCTGAGTCAGTTGCAGTCAGTAGGTCTGTTCCAGCCTTGGCCTTAGTCCTTTAGAATACTCAACTTGTATAGCCAGGTTGTAGAGAATTCTTGCTCTTGAAATGATCAGTTTGCTCCAATGCATCTTAATGCTGGAGTAAGCTGGTATGGAGAAGCTAGTTAGTAAGGAGCAGCTTCATTCTACTTTCCTAGCCTGGTAAGTAAGAGAACAGCTGTTAGACTTGTGATAAAGTTTATTGAAAACATAAAGCAGATTTTTTTTCTGCACTGCAAATCAATCTGGACTTTTATTTTCTGGGGCTTCAGTATCACAGGATACCTTGAATCTCACTGCTTGGCTGTGTTTTCCCAATTGATACTTTTCTACCCTTTCCAGTGTACATCTGTGGCTTTGACTAATTCAGATTCACGTAGTTTAAACCCACTCTTCCTGGAGTAACTTGTCCTGTCTCATCTTCAGTCACTTTTTTACCATTGGTCTAGATAGATGATCGTAGTGATTTTTCCCACCTTTATGATTCCGTGACCTTTTTCTGACATTAGATAACCATTTTCCTCTTTTATTCAACTCCTTCTCTGAAGAGGCTGACAATTGCATTACAGTTAATTGGCTGTTTTTCTGCAGTTACTTTGTATTATTTTTCCTGCTTGGTTCCTCTCTGAACTGCTCAAACTACTCAAGAGCTCCTTTGGAAGTCTGGGAAACCTGTATGTTCTTATTCATTTTGGCTGATGGATGTCTATTTGACTGCTTGATAAAGAAGTGATGGAATTAGTTAATTACTGTGTTATTTGATTTGTTTTCCTCTTTCAGTTTGTTAAGCATCATAGAGCCCAACCTTGTTCTCTCAGTCAGGAGACTCACACAGCCTTGTCTGCAGGACAGCCTCTACTGGAAGAAATAGGAGGCAAACTTGTGGTTCTTAGGCAGTGCCAAGTAGCCAGTGCACTTGAGGTTGATGCTCTTTCATACCTGCAGTGGTTTGATATCCCCCTTGCGCCCTGAAAACCAAGCATGGTCTTGGTTTTGAACCCTGTAAATAATTGTGCAATTTACATGATACGTGGGTATAAAATAGAGGATGTCCCAGGAAGTTCTGAATTTATTTGTGTTGTAATAGAGCTCGAATTAATGTCTGCTTTTTCAAGAAATAGGTGATATAGGAAATAGATGATTATAGTGTAGCAGTACCAGAAATAAGATCCTTTTTCTTTGAAATGAGGTCATATCACTTTGTTTCTTGGTTTTCTTATTAACAAAGCAACTGGAACCAGATTGTAGCTGCTATAGGAAGTTTGCAGTGAAAACAAAAGGTGCAGCACAGAGTGGGGAAGGCAGCAGTGATTTTTTTTTCTTGTACAGTATTTCATCAGAATCAGTTTCAGGTCTTGCTACTGGAGTTATCACTTACTGAAAGGATCTGGGACTTTACTCAGTAAATTTTGGTTCTCTTTTATTTTTAACATGTCTGTAACTAAGTTGTTTTTGCCAGCCATGCTGTTTATGCTTCATCATGAAGTAGTGAAGAAACATGGTACTGGTACCCAAATATTCATGGACTGAGATGGTGGCTGTGCTGGTATTGATGGGGGAGAGCTGCTGGAAGAGAAGTTACAAATGTTTTCCTCTAAAACATTTGCCAGCTTTATTTTGAATACCGTTTATTCATTGCAGAAAGTCTTGCCACTTGAAACTCTAGAACGCATAACAATTAAGCAATAATTGATGATATTTCTGGATCAGTGAACCTACCTAATATATGGAGAATTTATGTTGGACCACTTTCCTGGAGGCTGTACAAAGCCACCGTGTGTTGCTTAGTGGGGAAAGAAAGCACAGCATGGACACGCAGGAGGACTAGTGAGCTCTGCAGAGCATCTGCGTCGCGCTCGGGGAGGCCGTGTAGCTCACTCTTGAGGATTCCTTATTTCGAGAGTAACTTACTCGAATGCCACTCCAGGTAAGCTCTTCATGCATGTGTTTCTCTTTTGTTTTCATTTGTTTTTCTTTCTGAATTTGGATCTGGTGAGCACTTGTCAGCTGCTGTTCTGAACTGGCATTCCAGGGGTCAGCGGAGCAGCTGCTGGATCCCTGTGTGACTGAAACCACTGCAGACTTCTCCTGAATGCAGTGCAATGTAAGGCTCATTTTCTTTCTTACACATCTTTCAAAGTACCTTGGTACACTTAGTGAACTGGAGGGTAAGGATGAGGATGCAGTGTTTAAACTGGATTTGAACAATCTGCTGAGAGGTGTTTTTGTGAGTCTATACACTTCTGACCATAAGCTGAGTTCCAATCCTTTTTTCTTCACAGAGGATCTTCAGATGAGAACACTTTGCATAAAATCTCAGGCATTTCAAAGGAAGCCATTTTTGGTATTTCCTAGCTCAGCTTGTGAAGAGACTGCTGTTAATTTTGGTTCCATCCACATTAAAAAAGGAAATATACGAAATTTATTAAAAATGTAAACAACAAATTTCCTCTACCTTTAAAGTTCCAGGGCATGATAGAAGCTACAGACACCTTTGTAGCTAAAGGTGCAGACTTCTTTGAGCATTTTGCCTTGCAGAGTGCTCTGCTAAAATTAGTGTGTGCAGTTAAGCACATCCCTCTGTACTTCAGTATCCTGCTTGTATCAGTGTGCTCAAACGCTTGCTGCAGAACTCATCCTGCATATCTTGCTCAGCATACTGTTCTTAAAAGTAGTCCTGCTGTCTTTATCAGTTGTGTCTTGGCTTTCCCAAATACATGAAATATATGAGATAGCTTAATTTATGTACATTTGGTAATGCTTTTGTTTTATCTGGTGTAAATTCCAGCTCTTCACTCTATTTAGCCAAAAATAAACGTTGAATTATACTGCACAAAGCAGTACAGCCGTGTAAATCAATCTGAGAAACGTCGCTGCAGGCCCTGCTTCTCTCAGGTGTTCACCAGAACGACTCATTTCTCTCACAAACCTTGTCTGTGCAGGTATTTCCAAGGGTTTTCCCCCTGCATCCGCCTGCTCCTCTCATGACACTTGCTGCTCATCTTTTGGAGCCTGGCATTAGTTTCTAAACCTGAGGAGCATCCAAAAGCAATCTGTGTTACTTAAGCACCCTCTTCTGTTTTCCCCCTGCTTGCCTCCTGGTCTTGATTTTGGCTTCTTTATCCCTTTGTTCCACATCCGCGTCACCTCGTGGCTCTGTCAGTAGTTGGAGGTACCTTGCTGAGATGACAGACCATTTTTTTAGGTTCTAGCAATTGAAATCAAACTCCACTTGGAATGCTGGTTGGATGCTGTGCATAATCAGGTGTTTGACTGTGCCATCAAGCAGGCCACATCTTTGAAGTCAGGTCTGCCTTTGATATTCTTGTTCTGATAGTCCCTTCGCGATGTCTGTCATAGCTCTCCTTCACACTTGGGATTTTATCCTTCCTTTCTTTTTCCCCTTTGAAAGCTAGTTTCAACCTCAGATACAGTTTCATCTGTTCAGAGCTGGTAAGTTGCTGTCTGGTACTCCAGGCCAAAGTAAGGTCTTAGTTCTCCCAGAGATGTGTGGGCACATAGCCCTCAGCTTCAGGACTCAGCCAGACTTGAGGAAAGCAGCATGGCCAGCACGTTGTTATTGGGCTTGGTGCTAGTGGTTACAGACCAGCTGCTGTGAGCTTGCTCAGAGGGATTTTATCTGTGCAACTTAGAAATGTTGACCTTTGAAATGTCACTTGCTTTTCATTGCTTACTCATTTCTCTGCAAGTTGTTAATGTGGGCACAAACATTATCAGAAATATTTAACCCAAATCAGAATTTGTTTCAGTTTTTGGACTGTGCGTTGCACAATACCACTAAAGGCTTATGAGCACACTCTCATCTGTACTAAAAATGCTGTTTCCTTGCCAAATGAAAGGCAGTGCATGTTCCAGATACAGAATGTAGACAGTTCTTGCAGCGATAATCGCTGCTGCCTGGAAAGCAGAAATGGTTGTGCAGGTGCTCTTTTGTTCCCCGTGAAAGAAAGTGATTTTGCAGGTGGAAGAAGGTTGGGTAGTCGTTCCCTCTGCAAGCACTTTGCCAAGCAGGGTGAACCATAATGCTCCACCTTCTTAACACAGATTTTAATAAATAAGTTGATATGGGAAAGACCTGCAACTGCCATTCAAGCTAGTGTTTGAGACTTCTGCTCCACTGCTATTCTTCTTCCTGAAGAATTGCAGTTTTTGAGTATGATGACAGCTGCACGAAAGTGAATAATCGACATGTCAGATTTGTTGGAAGATGCAGAAGCTTTGGCTGTCAGCCATTACTTCAGAGAGAGTTTTTCCTGAGAAGTGTGTGTACGTTTTATGAAATGGAATTTACCTGGTTATGTTTAATAGTTGGGTCTGTTTTGGGTGACTGATTACGCACTCCAAAATTTTCAGGTTATGCTACTGATGGGCTGCTTTATCAGCTTCTTCTAGAAGTTAACAGTGAAACTTATTGATACGTCAGTCATCAATGGGTTGTGTTTTGTTTTTATCCAAAGATTTTTTACTTTAGGCACTGTGTTGGCTTTCTCTTCTAAGTCATCTGCTAGATGTCTTGATACGACCTTGTTGGCTGCCCTCACACCAAGGGGAAGAAGGGGATGTTTCAGATCATGTTTGTTTTTTTTTAAATGGAGAATTTAAACAAGGTAGCTTAGGCAGCAAGTGCACTGGGTTCTTTTTCACTGACTGTCAAGGAAGACTTTCCTCAGTGAACTGGGATGTAGACATTCACTTGGAACCTTCAAAACATGCATGGTTGGATTCCTCTGAACTTCCTTTTAAGGTATGGAAAATACTTCTGAAAATGCATTGTTCACGTGCAATGAATGCCACTACAAAATTCAGCCCTGTTCAGCAACAGTGGTGAGTAACTTAAGTCTTAAAACTCAGCATCATGTCTTGAAACATCTTAGTGTAAAGAAATAGGCATTAAATTTTGTTTTGCTGTTTGCATTTCTTACGTGGTGCTGCTTGGTATGCAGGTGATATTTTACAGAGTTCTGAGATAGACATTGCTTATAAACATGCGAGTTAGGTGGGCTGAGATGGTGATCATTCCTGTCTGTCCTTCTCTGAATGTCAGGCTATGAGGCTGAGCTATTGAAACTTCCCTGCTGAGTTAATGGAGCATTCTTATTCCAGCTGGACGCTGAGCTCCACGGAGCAACAGCTTAATGGCTGTATCCACCTTTGCTTTAGTCCTTCCTGTTTTTCTGAATTTCTCAATTGAAATACTGGGGCTTTGTTTTACCTCAAAACTGAGTTGTTAAGTAGGAGGCTTCATCATCATAGATTCTGGGGGGAAAAAAATCCAGTAATATTTAGGCTCTTCAAGGCTGGTAGCTACTCTTAATTCTTAGTGCTCTGAGAAAAGCAACAGCAGTCTTGCACTGTGGCAGACACTGCACGTGTCTTCTGTTGCATAGTGTACCTCTTTCAGCCTTTGATCTTGGGATTTATCTAAGCCTCCTGTTCTTTTCTTTGATAATCTGTTGCTTTTTTTGTCGACCTCAAGTAGGAGCTATCTAAACGTAACCCATGATCATTTCTGTGCAGTCTAGTTGCTTTCTGTACCCTGTATTTTGCGATGTTTTGTGCTCTAACAAAAGTATCTGCTTTTATTTAATGCAAATAAAACGCATTTTTTGCATAACATTCTATAAGCTTGTTTGGTGGTTTAAAAAAAGCTCAATTTACAGCCAGTACTTCCTTGCAATCTTGTCTTACTTCTGAGGTTTGTTTCCTCTTAGTGTCCTCTTGTGGTTTTACTTGGGAGGTGTAGTTGACATAAAACACCGATGGCTGGAAGTGATGGGAGTTTGGACACAGGGTTAGGTGTGGCATGTGGATGGCTCTTCATATTTAGGAAGGGAAGGAATTTCTTGCTTATGAGAAGTCAGATCTGATGCGTTAGGTTATTTTAGTGCAGATGATGTACTGCTCTCTCAGGTGCTGACAGTCCACTTTGATGTATCAGGGGGATTAATCTCAGTATGTAGTTCTTAAGGGAATATACCATCTCTTATTCAGGAACAACTCTTTTTTTCAAGTACTGCCTACCCTTCAGAGAAAGTCTGTGTTCTGCTGTTTGGTGTGAAGAAGAGAATGCCTTGACTCCCTTTGGTTCTTCATGGATAGACAAAAATTTCTGAAAACAATCTTATTTTCTCCCCAAAAATAGTTAGCTTCCAAAATGGAGCTTGGAATAACTTGCTACCAAAGATGGCTGCACAGAGGAATCAGTGTTGTTGTTCACATGCAGAGATGGGGAGATAACACTGATGTTTGAATCACCGTGAACGAGACATAATGTGCTGACGTTTGCCTGAGCTCATGACAAGAATGAAGCTGGGTTATGATTGTGCATTGAAAACAGTCAGATCAGGTCCTCCTGCCTGCTGAAATGATGCTGTGCTGTTAGTTGGGTTTTTTTTTTCCTTCTTTTTCTGGTGAAAACAGGCTTCAGACCACCAAAAATGAAAGTGTCATCAACCTTAACTGCTTATTTCAATCTCCTTATATAGGCAGCTGAACCCTTTTGGGGGGACAAGTAGCTGTAAGTTGGCAGTGGAAAACTCGACTGTGTGAAGCAGAAAGCTTGGCTGTGTGGGTTTTCTGGATATGCGTAATTCTGTCTCCATGCTCAGGAAAGCTGGGGGACAGATGCCAGCAAAATCTTATCCTAGAAATGGAGGAAAAAAAAAAAAAAAAGAGAACTGAGATAAGTGTGTAGGATGTTGTGGGGTTTTGGTTTTTTTCCCCCTCCAATGACATGATGTAGAAATTAGGATTAGAGAACCCAGGAAGGGTGCACAGTCAAACTGTGGGCAGAGCGATGCAGCCAGATGTTGGCAAGTATCCTGAAAATGGCTGTTACAGTTCATTTTCATGCTTTGTACATAACCAGGCATCTCTAATAGTTGCACTGATGGGGTTTTTTTCCAAGCATAACAGACCCAAGGAGACTTACAGAGGTGCTGTGAGGAAGCTGTGGGTGCTGGTGTACAAGGGCTGTTTGATTTAGCTTGCGGCTATGGAGCACAATTCCTTAGTTATACAGGATGAAGTCTTTTGGGAAACAAGAAGGGCAGAAGGCTTGGGAGTGACCTGAAGAAAGGAAATGCAGCAGAAGTTGGTTCCCTGATAGAGAATTGACGATATGTATTTGTGAGAAAGCGTCATTGAATTTGTAATTCAAAGCAGATTTTTTTCTTCAGTCAAGTAGTTAGTGGGATGCTGTAGATACAGAAGAGCTGAGCATTTTTTCCATATAAAGCAGTCTCTTACATGGGTACGAGGATGACTTCAATTTTTAGTACTGTTCAAAAACTTGAGAGGATTTAGTGCTTTTGGAGGCTGTTTGTTTGAAAGCTGTTGAAGAACATCCTGAAGTGTGCAACTTAGCAGCTATGGATCTGGCTGCCTTGGGCACTAGGACTTGAGGGCGGCTGCAGGAAGGTGAACAGTGTGTAGTCTCTTGCTGCAAAAGATCAGGAGTGATTTCTGAGGGAGAGGTGAGGGGATGGGGGAAGATGCCTATTAAGTATGCAACCTTTTAAAAGGAAAATAAACCAAGATAATCTCTTGCATACATACTAGTAATGATGGATATATTATATATATATTTCTGCAGAATCCTTCTGTTATCTCAAGAAATCATAAACTGTTATCCTTAATGCTGTTTTAATTTAGAAATGTGTGCTTGGATGGCTGGAAATATCTGGTGCTTCAAAGCAAGGAAGAGATGCATCAGTTTCCAGATTTCTTTAGTTCAGACCTTCCTTGGTATTTATAATGGACCCGTAACATTTTGTCTTTGAAGAGTTTCAATGAACTGAGCAGATGTGTGACAGTCAGCTCTGGTGTGCCCCAAATGAAACTGCATAACCCAGAGAGCTGAGAAGGTGGGGATGCTGTGTGTGGGGATTAGTGCATGCTGTCTGAAGGAGGAGTGTGGAGTGTCTTCAGCCCCAAGGCTGTGGTGCTGTGGGCCGTGACTCAAGCGATTGCAGGACATTCCATTAACAAATGAGTCAGTCTGTGCTCTAAGCATTATGCAGGTAAGAGCAGTTGCCCAAGGAAAGGAGTCCCGAAGAACAAAGATCTAATGAGGGCCTCTTAAAGCTGCCTTTACTGTTGCACAAAGGACACCGACAGTGGCCTAAACCCAGTGGCTGTGTGAATTATCCTTGCTGTTGCACCTTTAGGAATCTGTTTAGTGGTCATTAATCTTAGTACTTGTAATCAAGGGGGGGGGGGAAAGAAGTATTTTAAAGATACCGTGCTTTTTAACTTGTATTCATCATTTGCTCAGAAACGTGACTTTTCTTAAAGTAAAGGTACTTAACTCAAGCAACTTCAGATACACACAGAATGGGATTTTACATATGTTGGACAGAAATAAGAGAATCAAGCCACGACCGGAGAGGTTCCAGAACTGCAAAGACGTTTTTGATTTGATCCTAACGTGTGAAGAAAGAGTCTATGATCAAGTAGTAGAAGGTAAGGACCCTGAGCTGATAAACGGGGTTAACTTTGAGTGCTTGTCTCCCTTGAACCCCTGCCAGCATCCTTCACAAGCCTGGGAACATCTGCTTTGCTGGAGCACCAGCATGGAGAAATGCTCACATGGATGGCATGTGCCAGGGAAGCGGCAACTGGAAGTGCTGGATGCAGACTGGAGCTTGGGGTGCCTTTTACATTCGAAGGCCACCCAACTACATCCCTATTGTACACGCAGTGACTGCTGCCTGTCTCCTCAGTCCTTGTTGATCATGTTGCAATGAGTGTAGAGCGCCCAACATTTGTGCTGCTGCAAGCTGAGCAATTTAGTGTCCTGAGTGCTTCAATGTAGCGTTTGAGAGGGATTGGTGAGTTACATGGGAAGTGCCTTAAGTTACATGGGATTGTAGGGGTGGATCTCCAGCTAAGATCAGCGTCTCCAATGGAAAGCAGCTGTTCTATGGCAGTGCTCTGAGGTAGGAGCATAGGTGAAGAGCAACCGCTCGCCAACCTCTCATGTTACGATAATGCTCTTTGTAACTGACCAGTGGCAGGAAGAAATCTAAAGAGCCATTTGGAAGCGCCTGATACGCAAAGGCGGCTCTTCAAAATGGCGGCTCTTCAAAATGGCAGCATCTCAAAATGGCGGCTCTTCAAAATGGCGGCACCTCAAAATGGCAGCCTCAGCAGGCACTGCTGAGCTGCACAGGGTTAGGAGAGAAACTGGGAACTTGAACTGTCAGGAGCCTTCCACAATCTGAATTCTTTGATTTCCCAAATCTGCCTCTTTTGAAATAAGACCGTGTTTGTTGTTTGTTTTTTTTCCTATCTAAAAAAAGCTAAATAAACCATTTTCTTATGAATACTGTGTAAAGCTCGATTTCATTCCACCCAACATTTTGCTGTTGTGTGTTTTGTTTTCAACTAGACTTAAATTCCAGAGAGCAAGAGACATGTCAGCCAGTGCATGTGATCAATGTGGACATTCAGGATAACCATGAGGAGGCAACGCTGGGTGCCTTCCTTATCTGTGAGCTCTGCCAGTGTGTAAGTAGAGAGGGCTCGTTGCCTTGGGTTCGTGTGACCCGACTGACTGCACAGGGGTCGGGGGTTGTATTCCTTAAAAGTGATGCAAATGGCAGAAATGAAGTGAAATTTATGTCAAGAGACCTAACTTAGCAAATCATTGCAGTTATTTTTGGAGCTGTTGGGCAAGCAGATGAATTGCGATGGAGCTGATGATTTGTGAAGTGAACAGTGCGTTTGTTCAAGACCAGTGTTAGCTGCCACAAAAAGCAGCATCTCAGAGCACTGGACTCGTTGGGCCCATGTTCACAACATTTGTTCATGGCTAAAATGTCTGTTTCTGAGACAGTTGTAACATGTGGGATTTAAACAGCAGAGCTGCGTTCTGAATCACTGTGTGCTTGAAAAGCATCCTGTGTAGGTGTATTTCATAGTGCCACCCTGTTGTGTGTATGATGTGGAAAACCTGGTGCCTCCTGTCTTCCACCTTCGATGTTCTTGGCCCTGCCTGTTGGAAGAAGGCTGGAAACAGTTGATGCAACTATCAAGAGAACAAAGGCTCTGTTTCACAACATGCAAGCCTGGTTACCTATTCTGGTGTGGCAACACATATATATATATTTTTTTACTCCTGCCTCTGTGATCTATTCTGGTCTCAAATACTTGCATCCTTTCCAGATCCAAAAATCCTAAGAGAATCCAAGGGACTTGAAATTTTAGCCATCTGTTCAGAGTGCTTGTAGCTGTTGTGAAGCTTCCATTTGTTACCCAGTGAGGATGGATGTTGCCTACTCAACAAAGGGCTCCTTCAGTGCCAGCTCAGTGGGTTGCAGAAGGAAGGTTGTGCAGATGAACACGATGCAGAGCACGTGTGGGTTTGGGAATGTTGGGAATCTCATTAAAGCACCCAGTGCTGCACAGTTGGGTGCTGCATGCTGATTTAGGTTTCACAGTGAGCCAAAAACGTCGAGTCGTTACCATTCTCTTAACTGCATTGTATCCTTGGAGCCTGGTTAATTAGTGTTCTTTTTTTTCTCATTTAGATACAGCACACAGAAGACATGGAAAATGAAATAGATGAGCTGTTACAGGAATTTGAAGAGAAAAGTGGAAGGACTTTTCTTCATACTGTCTGCTTTTATTAAAGCACATCTGTCTCCTAGGCCTTAATACAGATGAGAGAAGCATGTGTTTAAAGTTCTGATTATACTGTATTTTCCTGGAAAATGAATATTGATTTGTTTTGTTTTGTTCAAGACTCCTCTTCAGTGGTTGTTTTGGTTTCAGGTATTCTGTCACAGGCAGGCAGAGATACCAGTTGAATTGTACATATGCAAAGTATGCACAAAGGCCACCTATTTAAAAATGAAAATCAAGATTTCCTTTAAATCCTACTTCAATTGTTACGAGTAGGCTTTTAATTATAAAGAGAGTATTTCTTGAATATAAGTTTATAATGTATTTTTCCAGCTTAAAAGTTTATTTTATTTCAGTTGTGCTTTCTTTTTTTTTTTATTATTTTAATGTGACAGAATGGCTGAACTATGTGAAGATATGAATGGAGCGATGACAAATGAGTTATCTGTATATTATTAGATATAAGATTGGAAGCATCCAATAAAAATGAAAAACCTGCAAGTCTGTCTGTTTCTGAAATAGAAGCCAGGCAAGCTGTGAGTGCTCTGCAAGGTCTGGACGGGAGCTGGAAGAGCTGCTCTGGCCCTGGCTTGGAGGCACTGGTGTTTGGGCACATTCCCTTGGTGGTTGATCCTGTGTTGAACCCAACCCAACTGCTTTCTCCACGTGAATTTGGGCACCTCCACTAAATCTTTTTCGGGTCTTCATTGCTTTTGAATGACTGTATGTGAGACTGAAATATAAGGGTGGAACTGTAGCTGTCAGGGCCCAACTGTATATATGTCTTCTATAAGGAGGAAGGGGAGAAACTGCAAACTCCGCTGTTAATAGAAATGGTTTGAAGCTTTGTTAACTGAAATGTCTTTGAATGGAAATATTCTCTGCACATACAGCAATAATAAACGTGTTTGTCACAGCCTGCAATCCAGATGCTGACTATGTACATGTGAGCAGAGCAAAAGCTCTTTGTGCAAACCGGTAGGAATTAAAAGCACCAGCTTAAAAGTGAAGACAGACCAAATTATAGACGTTTCCAATGCGAGTGGTAAATCGCTGTTGCTTAAAGGCAAGAGGAGATCTTAAAAGCTGTTTTGTTAAAGGAAGCCGTGAAGGATTTGGAGCAAGTGAAGTCTGTGTGCTCTTTAGTGCTTTGAGAAGTGGAGACAACTTAAATGTGCCAGAAGTGAAGTGGCATGAAATGGAGCTTGGGCTCCTGGCTTCACGCCTGCCTTCTCACTGCCCTCTGGCAGCTCAAGGGAAGGCTCAGTGCTTTGGAAAGATGCTGATTTCCCTGTGCCTGAAGCCAATGCTGGGGGTTGGCTCTGATTTTTAGGGTGATGCTGCTCTTTGAAGTTGCTCGTCTCAAAGTCAGTTGATCCCAAAGGGATCCTGGGCATCCCTGCCCATTCCTTTCAGCCACCCTATGAGAAAGCCACAACCTGCTGGCTCACTCAGCGTTCTGGCCAGTGCCCAAATGGGTCAGAGCATCGTGCACGGGGTGCAGGAATGTTTTGTATCCCTCAAACACTTGCGCTGCTTTTCTTAGCTATGAAAAAAGAAAGAGGAAAAATCCTGCAGAAAATGAATGAAGAGAGCAGAATGCTTTGGGATGGGGAGTTGAAGCAGCAGCTCCCATACAGTTTGCAGGGTGGGTTTGTATGGGTTTGTCCTGTGCTGGTTTGTTTCAGGAGGCTCTGAGAAGGATTTCATTCAGCCTCCTCTGCTTTTCTGCTCCGTTGTCTGATGCCACAGCTTGTTGCCATGGGGATCCATACAGCCCGGGGAGGAGAAGGGTTCTGTAGGGACTGAACTGCTTCAGTTGATCCCTTTAAAGATGTATTTCAAGCAAGCATGGTGCTGAGTGTCTGGAGCAGAGTTCTCTGTGCGGCATCAGGACTGAAGCCTTCGCTCTTTGTTTCTGTGTCTGTAAATGTTCTCTATTTTCAGCTGAACTCATTCTATACAGAGCTCTTTGGGTTGTGCCTGCTGGGCACAATGCGCTTCTTGGTTTGGTTGATAGGAGATTTCTACTCTGAAAGAGAGCTTTCAGCTCTGCTCTGCTTTCCCATCGGGTCGGAACTGGATGATCTTTAAGGTCCCATCCAACCCCAAGCCATTTTTATGAGTCGATTCTGCTTTTCTTTCACCCAGGTGATGCTGTTGGGCTGTGTGTGGTGCAGGACAGCCCTTCCTCAGCCCTCAGTGTTGCTGGATGCACCAAGCTGAGGATCAATGAGTTACAGCCCAGCTAGGCAGACTATCCAGCTCCAACTTTTATTTCTATTGCACGTGGGAACTGAGGTGAAGGTGTTGGGAAAACAAGTGCTGGGACCAGCATGGGAGCACTGAAAGGAATGGGAATGCCTGGAGTCCCATCTCCCACTGTTGGGTGCTGAGCCTTGGGAGATTCTGTACCATGGGTGGGAGCAAAGCTGGGTGTAATGGGGTCTGTGCATGGAGAGCCTGGCTTAGCAAATGCTTCACATGTGTGGTTTCATTACAAAAAAAAAAAATCATCTGCAATGCAATCTGTGCTCTAATTTGAGGGCACCGTTTAGTGATTTTAATTGTGTGACAGTATTTTAGTATTTCCAATGCCCAGTAGTAGGTTAATGACTGTTCCTTGAAGAATGGAGTTTATATAACACAAGTCATTACATAAGGAGGCTGATCGTGGCCTGGGGAGCTGAAGGAAAACAAAAGATGCAAGAATGCAAACCCTCGAAGCAGCAAACGGTGGCCCCGAGTGCCAACAAGGTGATGATAACCTTGAGTGATGTGCTGTGGCTGCTGCCCATCCCTATCGCATGGTTTAACGGCACGACCGACCAAGCCAAACAAAAGTTGTTACCTGTTCACCGAGCTATTTTTTTGCAGGACGAACCCAAACGTGGCCCACAGCTCGACGATGTAAAACCATGCGAGAATCCAGAGCACGACCTTCCCTCGGATCGTGGGCTCGAGAGATGCTAGGATGTGGGACTTCGTGGCGTTTCTGCTCACCCGCATCGGCGCGGGGTGGGAATGCGGAGATGCGGGGCCGGGCCGGGACCCCCGCGGCTGCGGGGCGGCAGGGAGAGCATCGGGACCGCGTTCGGGCCGGGATGGGAGCGGGGAAGACCCGGGAGGGAGGAAGGGCGGGGTGGGGATGGTGCGGGACTGGAAATGCGGCCAAGCGCCGCTGCCGGGGCTCCGCTCGGGAAAACCGTGCGGCTGCCAGGCGGGGGGAAGCCCGGCAAGGGCAGGTCTGCAGCGCTGCCGCTCGAGATGAGCCGCTCCCGGAGCAGCGCGTCCCCGCCTTAGGTAAAGGGCCGCGGATGGGAGGGAGGGAAGGAGGGGAGGGAGCAGGGGAGGGGGCGGCCGGCCCGGCGGGGAGCAGCCCCCCACAGCCCGCCCAGCCGGAGCCGGAGCCCGAGGGGCTGCGGGCATTGCCCCGGGGCGGGAGGGGGGGAGGGGGGGAACAGCGGAGGGGGAGGACGGGGGGGGGAGGCGTGTTGTTTTTTGGGTGGATTTTTTTTTTTTTTTTTTTTTTTTTTTTTTTTGTGCCGATCGGGAGAGGTTGATTTTGGGGAGGGTCGGGAGAGAGGATGCAATGAGGCTCCCCCGGACTGGGTGATTTTTGTGGCTTGCCTCCTCCTCCCCCAGCCTCCCCCCGGCCTCGGCTGGCTCACTCTCCAGTTGCTGCATGCGGGGCTGTGCCGTGTGCCCGCTCCCGGAGCCGCCGTGGCGCACCTCCATCGGCCGACAGCCTTGAAGGGAACGCATTTTTTAGAGTATTCATCCCATTTTTAAGAGATATATATATATTATTTTTATCCTTACCTGTCACCTTCGTCTTAGGAAAAAAAAAAATAATAATAATATCTATCTACAAAATAACAACATAACCCTCCCCCAGCGGGCAGCCCGAGGCGCCCGGCACGGGGCAGTGCGGGTGTGAGCGCGGGGGGCGCCCCGCCGCCCCACCGCCCCCCGCCGCAGCGCAGCGCGATGCGCTCCGGGCTCCGCGCTGCGCAATAGCGCGGCCGCCGCTCGCAGATCGCGGGCTGGGGGCGGCCGGAGCCGATCGCTACCGATTCCCCGTTGATGTCCATGAATGCAAACACCATGATTTTCATGATCCTGGGCGCCTCTATCGTTATGGTAAGAGATTTTGCTTATTTCCCTCCCCTCCATTCCACCTCCCCCCCTTCCCCCCCCCCCCCAACCTCCCCTTTTTCCCTTCCCCGGCCCCGCGCGTCCCTGTGTGCTCGGTGTGTGTGTGTGCACGGTGTGTCTGCCCCGGGGAACACCAGCGATTATCTTCTATATGACCGCTTCAGTCTTTGGCAATCAAACTGGAGTCAATGTTTTATTCCATCATCCAGAGTTGACCAGATGCCTTGGTTATGGGCTCTTACAGGCAATAGCTTGCTTGATGGACATGAATGCGTTGCTGGACAGATTTCACAATTACATCCTACCGCATCTGAGAGGGGAAGACCGAGTTTGTCACTGCAACTGTGGCAGGTGAGTTAACCTGCGACGCCGGGCTCACCTGACCCAGCCCCTTCCACCCCACCTGGCTGGAGGAGGCCCTGTCTGCATTCTGGCCGTGTCTCAGCATCAACATGGGGGGGAGGGGGAAGGGTAGGTTTGTTTTTCTGCGAGAAGAGTTTGCCGTGGGCCTGCAAGTCCATTTTCCTTTGTGTGCATGCGTGTGTGCAGGCATCCGGCAGCCCTGGGGAGGAAAGGAACTTGGATTGAATTCCAACACTCCGTGTTTTGCCTTCGCAGACACTGGGCTGTGTGCTTTCCCTGGGGAGAAAGGGGGGGGGAGTTGTAGGCTGGATGCTGGTGAGGATGGAAGGGGTCGGGGTCTGGGCAGCCCTGCACCCAGGATGGAGTGCTGCTGCTGCTGAGGACGGTGTCACTTTGAGGCTCTGTGATTGTCAGTCAGCTTCCAATTCTCAGTGGCTTTTCTCCGGAGCCATCATGGTGCTGCACGGAGCACAGGCCTGGCGCTGGGGGACTTTGGGTGATGTCTTTGCTGCTTGCAAGTTTAGGGCTGCACAGTTTCCTGCCATGGCTGTTGGGCAGCGCTCGGTTCCCCCAAATGCAGCTCCTTGTTCCATGGGTGATGCTGAGGAACTGAGCTTTGGCTGTGGAGGTGAATTTTGCTTTTCTCCATGATCCATGTCCTGCAGCCCTGGCCACTGCTACCCCAGTCCACTTCCTCTGTCCTCCCAACCACTGCTTTCCTCTGGTGGCCCTGGATGGGAGCTGAGCAAACCTTCACACCTTGGGGTGTGCAAACCTTATCCAAAGCCACTGCTCATCCCATCCACCCTGCTTCGACCTATGGTTCCAGTAGCAGAACAGCAAGGAGGTACCTCCAGGGCTGAGCAGAGCCAGGCCAGAGCGATCTGAGAGCAGACCCCACACCCTGGCTCCTTGGGCACAACTTCACTACTGCCAGTTGGGAAGCAACGTCTATAGCGCCTTTCATTCTATTTGTCAGGGATTCTTTCTCTTGGGTAATTTTTTTGGAGACTTCTTGATGTTTTTTGCTTGTTTAAGAATCGTCCTCTGCCTCTTCAATCCGTTTTTGCTTGCCATGCCTGCATGCAGTGGTGGTGAAAATCAGCTGTTGGTAATGTACTTAAACACTGCCAGGTCCTGCTGGTGTCAGTGGCCGCGTTCCTTCTGCCCAAGCCCAAGGAGGGGGCAGGGCTGCAGATGGATGGGCCATGGCTCTGTCCTCAGATGGAGTCAGGTCATTTCTTAGAAAGTGTACAGCACAGCTTCCAAACTGTCAAGATGACAGGGAGCGAAAGGTGGAAGTTCACTGGTTGCCTTAGGTACGTGCAAGAGATGGATCTTGCCAACAAAACACAAAGCTGCCTTCACTCCTGAGTGAGGGTTTTTGTGCCCTGCGCTCCCTCTGGTTCAAGGGGTGGATGATGAAATGTGCCTCATGCTCTTTGCAGCTGCTTTCTGGGCTCAGCCCCGTGCACACAGCTGTGGCCCAGGCAGGGCATACCCTGGAGCTATGAAAGGTGGCATCTGGTCCTGGCAAAAGGCTCTGACTGTGCTGGTAACAAAAGGGAGCCTTGGAGAGAGGAACTGCCTGCAGTTCAGCGTGCAAGACTAAGGGAAGAGCTCAGGCTTCAGCTCCTGGCTGCCCTGTCCTGGGTTGCCTCGTTGGGGTCTCATGGTTGCATGGCTGGTGGGGAAGGGATGTGCCAACCCCTGTGCCTCTCTGTGATGGCCCATGCCTTGCATGGAGGTCCCAGGGCAGGTGAAAGGAGCGTGCTCTGCCTGCTGTCTCCTAAAACACCTTCTGCTAACGCTTGCCCTGTGGAGCTCTTGTCTCCTGCAGCTGAAGACTCTGCTCTGGTTTCCATGTTCCTGAGCACTGGCTGTGAGTAAGGAGAGTTGCTAGGGTTGAGAATTTTGGGGAAACAAAGCGGCCCATTGCTAGGGGCTGCTGAACCCTGACTATGCAGGGCTGCTTCAGACCAAAGCTCTTGGCACTTGATGGCAGAAGCAAGGTAGCAGTGCAGTGGGAGAAGTGTGATGTGGCCATGCTGGGTGCTTTTTAGGTTTGTTTGTCAGTAGGGAGCTGTGGCCACAGGAGGTCAGAGAGAGGTTTTGTGGTGCCAAGCATTCAGTGACTGCCACGGCTGCTTCATGGCCTTTCTCTTCTGGGACAGGTGGCCATATCTGAATTGCACTGATGGCTGTTTGGTGGGGGAGCAGAGGGCAGAGTCCTGCCAGTTGGGTGGGAAGGAAGCTGGTGTAATGATGGTGGATGGAGGGACAGCATCAGCAGAGCAGCAGGGTTGGCCCTGGCACCTGGAGATGTGGGCTGCTCCTCTCTCAGCATCTGCCTTCTTGCAGGAGGTAGAAGGGCTGAGAGCTACGTCTGAGAGCTCCTGCTGATGGCAGTGCAGGAATGTTGCTGCTGGATTGGATCCCTGGCACCCTCCGGCTCCAATATGGAAGTTATCCAGGCTGTCCACAGCCCCTCTGGTCCCCCTCCTTGGGCTGTCCCTGCTGCAGGAGACACAGGGCTGTGTAGGGCTGCAGAAACAAAGCACTGCCCCACTCCAGGTGCCTCTGTCCCAGCCAGGAAAGGGTCCTCTCTGGAAGCAGCAGGCTGGCAGCAGATCAGGAGCTGGGTGATGTCATGCAAAGGAAAATCACCAAAGGGCGTCCGTGGCGGCTGGGTGAGCTGGGGAGAGCAGATGACACCTGCATGGAGCACAGACCCATCAAAACAGCCCGGGGGCTCTGGAGTTTCCTGCCTGGGACAGGATGAGGAGCTCAGAAGCTCTGGTTGTGGTCTTCTCCTTGGCACCGACCTTCTGGGTGACCTTGGGTGAGTTTGTCCCTCCCAAGCAAAGATGCTGTGGCAAAAGCCAAGCACCAAAACCCATCATTTTTGCTCCGTTTCTTCCTTTTTTAACACTCTGAACAAATCCTTAATCCTCCATGCCTCCATACCCTCTGTGAACACACTGGGAGGCCAGGGATGCTCACTGTGCTGGAGACCACCAGGCCTTCCCTGGGCTCCCAGCAGCTGCTATAGCATGGAAGGTCCCAGGAAGACATTTTCACCATTGCAATGGAGCCATCCCTGTTGCTGCAGCCCAGCTTTGCTGGCCATGGCTGTGCCAGGAGCTGAGCTGCTTGGCACGTTTGGGGAGAGGCTGCAAGGTCAGGCAGAGATGCAGAACAGAGGCTCTGCGCCTCCTGCAGCCCCTGGGATCGGTGCACCTCAGTGCCCATCCTGGGGCTGTCCAGCAGCACAGGATAAGCTTTGTTCTCCCAAATCCTAAACAGCAGTGCTTTTTGAAGGGCTCCGGTGCTGTGGCTGGGCTGCAGCAGCCAGCAGGCTCACAAGGTCACTGGAAGGGACATTAGCGCTTTGGGCAGCTCCGTAGGGAGCATCCCAGGCGTGCTGGCCACAGCTCTGCTCCATCACGGCTGCACTCAGGGCTTCATGCATGGTTTGCTAAGGGGGGGGGAGATCTGTCCCCATCACAGGGCTGGGAAGGGGCAGGAGTGCTTGAGCCTGTTGTGCCACTGTCTCATCTCAGCTGGTGCTGCCTTGCTGGGGACAAAGCAGTGAATGCAATCCCTGCTTGCTTCAGGGGTGCAGGACTTGGTGCTCACCAACAGGACCTCACAAGTTCTTTGCTGCTTGGTACCACCAGTGGCTGCACGTGGCTGTGTTTCTGGGCACAAGGCTTGGCCTCTGGCATGGAGGCTCAGAGGTGATGCCTTCCCTCCCTGGATCTGGCTCCCAGAGCCATTCAGGCCACGTTCCAATTTCCAGTTCCCTAGGGCTGCAGTGGGGACCCAGGACCTCTGCATTCTATTAATAATTCTCCATACTGATGTGCTGATGCCTCCAAATTTCTTCAGCCATGTTCCCAAGGGCTTGAGCTGCCACCAGAAGGCTTTCAGGGGGCAGCCCCTCTTTCCCACCCCATCCCAGAGGCTCCACTCTGTACTGCTAAGCCAAACCAAAGCAGGAAAGTGCCAACAACTCTCCCAGGCTTTGCCCTTTTTGGGACACACTGAGCCCACATGAGTCTCTGTTTGGCCCTCATGAAGACAAGGGCTGTTTTCACTGGGATCCTGCGAGCGGAGCATCACTCGTGACACTATTTGGACATTTTCTCTCCATCAACCTGCATATGCAACCCAAATATGCAACTGGTGCATCCTCAGAGGCATGGCTGACCTCTGAACTCAGGGAGCGACCGCCGCAGCCCCGAATGTTGTTTATTGCATTACAGATGATGAGTTCAAGCAAGGGCAGCCTGTGTCAGCAATGCGACATGAGCTCTGGGCTGCAGGGTGCTGTGCTTTGCTCTTTGTATTCCTGGTTTTGAGCCCAGCAGTGTCGGTAGGGCTTCAGAGCCCCTGGCCATGGAAACAGATGCTGGTGGAAAACACGCCCTGCTCTTCTCCACTGATGCTTCTCCCCATTTCTGTTCCCCACGACAGGCACCACGTCCATTACGTCATTCCGTATGACGGGGATCAGTCTGTGGTGGATTCCTCAGAGAACTACTTTGTGACTGACAATGTAACCAAGCAAGAGATTGATCTGATGCTGGGACTGTTGCTGGGTTTTTGTATCAGCTGGTTTCTGGTGTGGATGGATGGGGTTCTCCACTACGCTGTGCGAGCCTGGAGAACCAGCCGGCGGTACGGTAAGTGTGGCCCTCAGCACATCCTTGGGCCAGATGGTGGGCTCTGGTGGCTCCATGTTGGCCATTGCCATGTCTATGCATGGAGATGAGGGCTCTGCTCCGGGTGCTGGCTGTGTGTCTGAGCAGAGTACTGATGAAATCTGGGTTTCTTTGCACCCCTGGTTTGCAGCCGGGAGCCTCGCATTGGTTGCAGGCTCAGGTACAGCCTGCATGGCTTTGGCACGCTGGCTTTCTGTGCTGCACTGCAGGAATGGAGCTGCTCCTTTAGGTGAGGGTGTTGTAGCACTGGCTGCCCAGGGAGGCTGTGCAGCCTCCATCCTTGGAGATGTCCAGGAGCCACCTGGCTGAGCTCCCGGTGCCCTTCTGGAGCAGGGTCCTTCCAAGTGAAGCAGAGGGCCCTGCCTGCAGGGCTGCAGTGCAGATGAGGCAGGAGAGCTCAGGTCTCGGCATCTCTGTAATATCACCCTTCTCCTTTCTGCCTTCCAGACAATTCCTGGTCTTGGATTCCAAAGTTTTGTAACTTAAAGGAGTTCAGAAAACGTCACCACAGGCAGTACGAGGAGGCGACTGGGAACATGGTGCACATCAAACAGAAGCTGTACCATAACGGGCATCCCAGCCCGCGGCACCTCTGAGGAACGCCTTCCCCTCCAGAGACTGCAGTGAGGTTTTAAAGAGGACTTTGCTCTTCTTCCGGGGGAACAGCTCCTACTTTTACATCTCTCTGGAAGCCAGCGAGGACATCATTTTACTTCTCCATCCCGTGTGTCCCCTGTGGCACACCATGATGCACAACTAAGCCAGTCCTGGATGCTACGCAGCCAAGACATTGCACTGTGTTCCACGTTTTATTGTCAGACTTGTGTACATATGTAAAAAAAACCAAACACCAAACAAACCAAAATCAGACAAAAACAACAAGAAAAAAAAACAAAACAAAACGAGAAAAGAGATTTGCATTATACTTTCAACCCCCCCTTTTCCTGGCATTCACAGCTGTCCTGCACATCCAGCTGCCCTGCAGGGAATGTTGGCTGAGGGTATGGAGGTGGGAGCACATGAAGAAGATGCAGTTTCTCATCTGAGTGCTAGAAGTCCCCCGTTTCTTTGGTCCTTTGGTTTGGTTTTGCTCTTCTCTGTTACTTCTGTTGCTAGAATGGTAGTAGGTTTGGACAGGGGCTGCTGCCAGACAGATGGGAGGGCAGCGACCCTTTGCTTTGGTTTGTGTTTTTGGGCATTGCTGTGGGGGAAGGAACACGTGATGGATTTGTTCTTCGTGTTGCTGCACATTGAAACCTGCCTTAAGCGAGCTGAGAAATCTTCCTAGCAGGGCAGCAGCTCTGTGAGGGATCAGCCCAAGCGATGGGGCTGGTGCTGTTACTCCTCTCTGCTGTTGAGAGGGTGGAGAATGGATGGGGCTGAGAGGTGTTACACCTGGCTCGTACCCTGATCCATTGCACTGCAGTGAGCTGGGCTTGGCCTGAAACCAAACTCATCTCCCAAAGCAGATGCGACAGGAGGGGCTGAAGTCAAAGCAATGGATGCTCCCGTGGGGGTTTTTTTGGTTTTGCTTCTGCTGGGCACAGCTTAGGCTGTGGGTTTCAGTGTTGCTATGATGCGTCTGAAGCCTCACTCCATACCCAGAGACCTTCGTGTCCCGCAGAGCAGCCGGGAGCGATGCTCGTGGGCAGGGATGTGCTGGGCTGGGAGCTGTGCTGTGAGCCAGGGAGGAGCTGAGAACCGAAGGTGGTGGCCCTGCAGCTGCCGTTGCTCCTTCGTTCCTTCTTTCGTGGTGAGCAGGCTTGTGTTTATATGGGAAAATGTCCAGAACTAAAGGATGCTGAGTGGTAGCAGGACTGTTGTTTTTTTTTCTGTGGCTTCCTTGACTCTGTCAATGGCCTCCTATTGGTTGCAATGTCAGAGGAGGGAAAATGGCACCGTGACCCCCAGCTTTTCTCCTCCCAAACCTGGCTTCTCCACCTCACCTTTTGGTTGCTTCCTGTGCCCAGGCCCAGTTCTGTTATTTATGAGCCCCAAAACAGGCCAAGGGCCAGCCACAGCTGCTCTCCCCAGTTCCTACCTTTGCTGTCCCATACTGCCTCTTGTCTTGGAGTCCCAGTTTCTGTCAGGTCCTCAATAGTTGCCCAGTCTGTACTTGTGTCTGTCTGCTTGACGTCTGTCATTAGGGACTTCTGCGATGCCCACAGCCTCCTGTTAGCATCCGGGGAGCGACGTTTCTTTTCCAAGACATGAGGTTTTGCAGCCTCCTTTTTGTGCTTGCCCATAGGGGCACAGCCTCCAGGGACAGAAGATGCCCACCTCCATGGGCTCAGAGCCAGGGGGCAGCTGGCCAAGATCTGCTTGCCCTTGTGCTACTTCTGGCACATCAATTGAGCTGTAACGTAGAACAGGTGGGGACCATTCAGCTCTGAGTTGAAAAGGGGGGTGACATTTTGCAGGGCAGAAAGTTTCACTGGGATGAGGACAAATATTGAGCCTTTGGAATAAGTTAAGGGGGAAAATTAACAAATAAAGAAACAGCCTATTTTAAAATAAACATTCTGCTTGGTGCCTCTCACAAAAGGGATTTAAAGCAGCGATCTCAACTCAGAATTGAACCTACTGGCTTTGCCCTTCTCTGAAATTCGGCTTTGGTTTGAAATATTAATTGTGAACCTTGCAGCTGGAGAGGGTGAGGTGGCAGCTGATTGTCTGATCCACACTGGGATTTCAGGATTCTGTTAGGCTCTGGAAGACAAAAAACCAATCCTGCATGGTGCACATCCCCATGGCTTAAGAACAGAAGGTTTTCTAATCTGCTGTGGCTGCAGCAATCACCACGTGAGCTTCACTTCTGTTTACACACAGTCAAAACGTGAAACAAAAAAAGAAAATACTCTCAGAGCAATTAAATTCACTAGGAACAATTCTCTGCTCTTGAAGCCATGGGAAGCAGCCCCTCTCTCGCAGAGCAGGACACACAGAGCCAGCAGGGTTCTCATCCTTATTGGTTCTTATCCTTAATAAACAAGGGGCAAAGCTCTTCTCCATGCAGCAAGGCCACTATCCAGGAGACACGGTCTGTGCAAGGGCAATGCCAGGCAAGCTCAGCAGTTGGACTGGATGATCTTAGGGGTTCTTTTCCAACCTGAATGTGAGAGACACGAAGCTCCATGGTCCTGAGCTCAGCTGGCTCTTTTGAACCCAGGGAGCTCCTGTAGATGTGACCCTATGGGATGTGCCCATTGCTCCATGCTTGGGGTGGGCATTCCCAGCACTGCAGTTGCTCGTTGCTCTGTCCCTACGAGGCTGCTGCTGTTTGGCTGTTTGAAGTCTGCTGTTGCTCTGTCTTCTTTCCCTGTGCATGTGTTCGTTTTGCTTCTGTCTGGGTGTGGGGGTGTTTTCTCCTCGTTCATTGTCTGAGATGTACTACTGTTGACTTGTTTGTTGTTCTCTGATCCAGTCTTCCCCTCCTCCCCTCCAAAAAAAAAAATCCCCAAAACAACCAACAAAACCAAACCAGACCACAACAAAAACAACAACAACCCAAAACCCAGCAACAGCCCCTCGTGAAAAGGGTCTGGGTGGGGAGAAAAGCAGTGGTGGCATGGAGGAGCAATCACAACAGGGTCAGGGCACTGCAGAATAGATGATGTGGGGTGCAGAACTGGACAAGTAGTGGGAGTGTGCTCCGTGTCCCAGTGCTCGGCCACCAGATGCTCTGAGGGAGGTTCCTGCAGCATTTGGTGGTGGAGGAATGTTGTGCTGCCTCAGGAGGGCTTATTTTTAGAGCAGAGACAGCTCTGCAAACTGTGCTTGCTGATCCTCCAGAGCTGGGATTGGTGCTGGAAACGTTCTCCCCGAGAGAAGTACATTGAATCCAGCCTGTGCCAGCCCTCCTCTGTTCCTACCACGTCCCTTCTTTGTAGGAGAGCCATGTGCTAATGAAGGCCATCTTGTCCAGTTGCTTCCTATCTGGAATCACTGTGGCCATGTGCTGTAGGAGGCCCAGAAGGGAGCCCAGACCCACATCCCAAGTTTCACACCATGGCAGGGTGGTCTTGGTGGCTCTCACTGCTGTTCTCTACCTCATTTTCCAGTTGCACGCAGCTGGGAGAAGAGAATATCCAGTCCCAAATGATTCTAAAGAGCTGCTGAGATGGTGAAGGGAGCAGAGCATCTCCCAGGAGAAGAGAAGGCTATTAGGGGGATTTCACCCATCTGTATGAGTACTTGAAGGGAAGGAGCAAAGCGGACAGAGCCAGGCTCTTCCCAGCAGTGCCAGGGATGGGACACAGGCAATGGAGCATCAGGAAGCACTTTGTGCATGGTGTAGGTGCTGGAGTGCTGGCACAGGTTGCCCAGAGGTTGTGGAGTCTTCTCTTTGGAGGGAGAAGGATGAGGTCATCCTGCTCCAGGCAGCACTGCTTGAGCAGGGGCTGGGTCCAGAGGTCCCCCCTAGCCTCAACCATGTAGAGATTCTGCAAAACACAAAGCTGTGCGGAGGGTGATAGGGAGCTGAAGCTTCCCTTCAGCCCACGAGCCAGTATATTGGTTTGCAGGAGGCACGAGCAAACAGCAGGAGCCCTCACTTACCTTGGGTACCATCTTGGAGGGCACAGGCAGGAGAGCCCTCGGGCAGTCCCACTCCAATGCCACCCTTCCCAGCCCAACTTCTATGATGGGAGAGCTTCAAAGGTAGAAACAGCCAACAGAAGCTCCCAGAGCATCTCTAGAGGTGAAAGACCAGAAGTGCTTCCATTATCATTGAGCAGAAGGAGAAAGACCTTTGGACCAGAGTGCATTCACCTCGACTACGCTGGTGGAGCAGACGTGTCTTCCAGCGATAGGGCAGTGCACAGGAGAGCAGGGCAGTGCAGCACAGGAGGAACCTGCCGGGATTGCCCTGCAGTGAGGACACAAGGCAGACCCCAGGGTGCTGCTTTCCCTGATTGTTAATCCTTCCTTTTTTTTTTTTTCCTGCATTCAAACCCGTTCTGCATGCATCAGACAGGAGAGGTGCAACTTGAGTTGATAACAACGGTGGGAGAGATTACCCTCTGCTCCGAGTCCAAGCCCTGAGCAGTCCCTACTGTGGTTGAAAAGCAATAATGGCCAATTTTCTATTAAACACACCTGCCTGTGCAGATGGCATTAGGGCTGCTGTGCCCAAGCTGAGGGACATCTCGGAGCACGTGGTGGGGGAGGCAGCAGGAAAAGCACACTGTGATTTTATTTGGGTCAACGAGCGAGCCTAATTCAGCCATTCCTTCCCTTCCAGCGATATGTTTGTACAGTAGGTAACCAGTTCTGCTCCTGAAACTAAGCCCACCCTTTGCTGTTTGTCAGTAAAATATTCTTTTTGCATGTTTTGCATCCGAGTGGTTTTTCTCACCCCTCCCTCCCCATTCTCTTTGCACTGAGCGATGCTGCTGGGATCAGAGCGAGGCTGGATTGGGGTGGGGGAGGCAGCTGTGCTCAGCCCTGAGCTGGGAATGAGAGAAAGAGGGCCACGCCATTCCCAGCCTCTGCATCAGGGCTGGGTGGAGAGATGCTGAGCACAGCAGTTCGGTGACAAAGTAAACGCTGGGCAGGATGGCAGTGAGGACAGATAGATGACCAGGCTGTAAATCTGCCTCCCAGCTGTAACACAGAGCGCAGGGGAGGCGGTTCAGCTGGCGGCGGTGCGATGGGGAGTGATGGATCACTTGCTCATCCATCTGCTCTTGGATTTGCTCTCCAATACAAAACACTGTTTTAATAAAGTGCTATTAGCTCATAATTCACTCTGTGCCAGGGGATGAGAGATAACCTCAGCCTGGGGTTGCCATTCCATCTCCATCCCCTCATGGGTGCCACCTCCATAGGGACAATGCTCATCCTGTGAGCCAATGGCAAAACCCAACCCTGCTGGGAGAGATGGGATGGAGAAGTTCATGGTTTCAACCCTGAGGAAAACAGGATATCCAAACCTACAGCTACAGCTGTGCCAAGCTGGCCAAGGCTGCGTGCAAAGTGCCTGAGTCCTCTGCAGCCATGCCACTGAGCATAGCATGAGGGGACTGGGTCCAAACCATGGGATTTCCATTGGGATTGGCTGGAACTGACCTCACCAGCTCCCAAAACACTGCCTGGGAAAAATGAAAGCCCTCAGGCTGGAGGAATGGAGAGCCATGGCACTGCTCCAGTGCAGTGAGAAGAGAGAAAAACAACAGGTTAGGAAGACTGAACCCAAGGAAAACAAGTTGTCCGCTCCTCACCTTACACGGTGCAACATCCCGACTCCTCAGTGCTCCCAAAGCATGGGATGCTCTTCTGCTCCACTCATGCAAGAGAAGCCTCGGGGCAACCAACGCCTGCACAGCTCAAAGTGTGCATCAGCAGCAGCACAAGCACCGGTGCCTGTGCAACCCTGTAGGAACCTGGTGTAATCTGAAGGAGGAATTGTATAATAAAAGAGCTGAGACAGCAACTGCACTGCCTGGCTTTAGGGCAGGGCTCTCCTCCTGTCTGTCTGTAGCAGCAGAAGTGCAATCAGCATAAAGACAAGACACGGTGCCTGGGCACGCAGTGGTGCTGCAGGACACACGGCCCTACAAAGCAGCAGCTCCTCAAATCCTCTCATTCTTTCTCTTGGCACTCAGAGGAAAGCAGAAGAGAACCACGCTGAGAGAAGCCAGCAGCCAAGGGCACTGCTCATCCCTGCTGTCCCACCATGCTGCCAGCTGCAGCCCCCAGCAGCCCCCGCTGCCCTCTGTGCTCCCAGGCTCGAGTCAGGGTGCATCTCTCAGCACTCGGCAGCAGCCACCAGCGAATTGGGCACAGCTGAGGCTGCTGTCAACTCCTGTCGGAGGAGAGAAGCTCAGCAAGGTACTCAAGGGCACAGATTTGGGTCAGACAAATGTGCTCGTGCTGTGTAGTTACAGGAGGGGACTCAGAGCAAAGCACAGAGTTCAAATCCAGTTCAAATTCAGGGCAAAAAAACCCACAAGGTTTTCCGACCTGCACACAGACAGACCAAATGTCGTCTGATCAAGACAGGCTTCTCTCCACGATTTGATGACAGAACATCTCTCTGCTGTTGCAGAAACGAAGTGAAAGACATGCAGAGTGAGAGCAGCTCCATGGCAGCAGTCAGGAGCCAGAGTCCCATCGCTGCCACCTGTGTGCCAGAGCCCTCCATGCGTGACAACAGGAGAGCAGTGATGCTGTGCAGAGATGCAAGCAGGGAGGAGTCACACCCTGGGCAGGACGTGGGGAAAAAGGTTGGAATTCTGGTGGAATGTAAACCTGATGGATTTATATACATGGGAGGAGAAGGTTTGGACAGCCCAAGGGGTCTTGCAGAGCTGGGTCACCAGGACATCCCAAATGGCCGAAAAAGATTTGGAGTTGGCCCTCTCTAACAGGACAGGTTGCACAGACTGACACAGCCACCAATGTTTGAGCAAGGGGGTCCTTTAATAGCATTATTTCTGCCTTATTTCAACCATTTTTCCTATTTCCATTGCATCCTTAAAACACGAAATGAAAGGCAGACTGAGGCAGCACTCCCTCCCCTTTCCCTTGCACCAAGGGGCACGTTTCTCACATGATTCCACCAAAAATCTGCCCAAAAAGACACTCCCCATTCTTCTCCTCTGCCCACATCCCCATCCACGCTGGTCTGCAGGTGCTTCTCACACCGGTGTTCCTTTGGGGAACAGTGGAGTTCTGACACCTCCTTTGCTCACTTCTGTGCCCTCTGCTTTCAGCCACTCCATCTTCTGCCTGTGCTGCTGCACAGCGTCAGCGACCCGAGCATCGATCATGGCCTCGGTCAGAACGCCGTCCTCTGACGCATAAGCAGCAGCCTGGGGAGGCAAAGGCAGAGGAAAGGCACACGTGAAGCCAATAAGGTAGAGAGGAAAAGGTGCATATGGTGATGGAGTATCTCCATCCAAGGCAACGGAAATGGTTTTAAATGGTTACAAGGGAGGACTAAGAGCAGTGTCAGGGTGAACACGGGCAACGCGGCATCTCTAAAATGGTGTGTGATGTGTGACCCTCTGGTTTTCCACCTGGAATCACCCCATATCGCTGCTGTGTTGCATCAAGTCCCATCCTGTCCTCATGTCCTGCATGGGAATTGTTTGAGTCACAGCCTGAACCAGCGATGGAGCACCTGGGGAAAGGACCGGGTCAGCCCTGGGAGCACAGGTGAAGGCAGTTCAGTGGTGTGATCAGAAAGGGTGGAGCCTGGCTGCACCTCTCTGAGACCTCACTTAAGGGCTGACTTCCACTGGGGAAGGAGCTCTGGTTGGAGATCTTTCCTTGGTGGGGCTTTCCTCTGCAGACCTGGAATCTTCTGATACAGGTAAGCAATTTTCTACCTTTCCTTTATAGTACTTTTCTATCATGCTGATCCTTCTGTCATTACACCTCTGGGGAAACACCTTTTTCTATCATACTGCTCTGTCCAATTGCTATGTGCCCCAGGAGGCTTTCCCTTACCTAATCCTCCAGTGGTTGTGAGGGTAAAAGCCATATGTGCCACTCTCCCCCAACTGTGCCAATGGGGTTGTCCTGCTGGTCTGCACACAAGGAATGTGGGAGCCCAGCAATGCAATGCAGCATACAGCTGCAGCCCAGAAGGAAGGGGAGGCTGCTGGCACTGCGAGCTGAGCATCTCATCTCCAAGGTAACAATGCAACCCTGAGCTGCAGACTTCTATATCTGCTGACTCCCTGTGCCAGTGCTCCCATAACACATTCCTGGTACAGCAATGCCACTAAGGCAGCCTGACACAGCCAGCTCCTCACCCCAAACCTCTGCCCACATCCCCCTCCTCCCTGCCTCTGCACAGCCCCTCAATCCGACTGTGGAAACTCCTGCAAAGCTGTGCAGTTCATGCTCTGTTGATTTTCTCAATGACTTTCTATTTATAGGAAGCCTCAGGCCCTTGTTGTCAAGAAAGCAAATGGGGGAAGCAGCTGTCCCTTCTGGGAGGAGTTGCATACATTGAGATGGTGCTGTGCTCATTTGTATTCATACCTCTGACTCCTGCCTGGACAGATTTTAACCCGTTTTAAGCCAACTATTTGTGTTTTGTAACTCTAACCCAAAACAACGTGTGTTGGTGCAAGGAGAAAGATGGAGCACAGATGACAAACACAGCCTGAACGACCCAGTGCTTCATTGCAGCCCAAATCCAAGTGTTTCCACTTGGCCTTGGTGCCTTTGAATCGCAGTTCTGATGAAAGCAGCCTGCTGAAAAATAAAATGGGCAAGATACCTCCGTTCTTATGATTAAGGCTTGGAAAAGTGGAGGGCTTCTGTGCTGATGCTTTATCTAAAGCTTATCGGCGGGTTTAAGGTCAGGATGCAAAACTAGGAAGCCTGCACATTACTGTAACAGATTCAAAGGGAACTCTGTAGTGTGTAAATGCATCTAATCCATACTGCATTCATCAAGGATTAGGTACAGGGAGTGGAAAAGAGCAAGGACAAAAGGGAAGGCAAAGTCTTTGGCAGAAGAGATTAAAATGGATTTCCAGCATGCAGACCATCAGCTGTGCCACAAACGACAGTATTCTCTTCAGTGCCAGCACTCACTCCCTGCTTTGCTGCACCTTATTTTTCCTGTTTGGAACATTCAGGACAAAGTGAGAGAGCATTAAAGCATACCTTCATTCAGATGGCATGCCCACCTTCCAGAGGAACTCCAATCAATGGAAGCTGCAGCTGCTCAGGCTCTCTTACCTTCATAGCAAAAGCACCTTTGTGGGAAATGCTGCAAGGCCGTGGGGCTGCAGAGCAGCTTTCTGCTGTCGTTCTGAGCTGCTCTTTGGGAAGAGCTGACTGCTGTGATGGTTTATCCCCCAACTACTTCAGAACCTGACCTTCTCCCAAACCACCTCTGGGTTTGGTTCTGTCCATGAGCCCAGGCAGGCTGGATAGAGCTGAGGTAAGAGTCTATGAGGTAAGTCCCAGCATTTCAAAATCCTATCACACCTTTCCTACAACTACCTGCTGCTTTCTGGGTTTCACTGCACAGAAGTTAAGGCTGAAGGACTGCAGGCAGCATCCCCCAGTCAGCTGGAGGTGATGGCAGGACAGCCCCTGTGAAACTGAACAGCACTTCAATGCAGATGAAGGCTGACACAGTGTCTCTCAGCTCTGCTGCCCAGACACGGGTTAAGGCTCTGCTCTGAGACACCTGTAGAGACAGAACGCTTCCAGACAGCAACACTGCAAATGACTGTTGGAGGAAAAAACTAATTAAGGAAAACATACACAGAAATGCGAGGTGAATTAAGCGACAGGCATATTGCAATTAAGCCTACACTTGGAGGATTAGCTCCAAGTCGCATCAGGTCACTGTAGGAAATAGCTGAAAACAAAAGGCAAACAAAACGCTCCCACCTAGCTCTGTGCTCCAGCACCAGCAAAGCAGTTTTCAGCAGGGCTTTGTGCTGTAATCTTCCCAGAATGGGTCAATTGAATCTATTTATTAGGCAGAGACCCGAGGCACGCTGCATCTCAGCAGCTGTCCTGATGAGCCTATCTGAAAGAGCACTGGAAGCTGTTTCAAGGCAGCTTTGAGGAACTTCTGAAGAGCAGCAGGCTCACAACATCTGCTGTTTATCAGCTCTGTAAGGTGTTCCCAAGATGAAAAGCAACTGTAAGAGATGCCTCATTTTCCCTTTTTCTTGGCTCTTTTTGCCCTTTATCTATTTCTCCTGCCAGACAGCCCCTGCACACCCTGACCTCAGATGTGCCAAGACAACAGTGTGGCTGCACTCAGCTCGCCTTGCCAAGCTATTTTTAATCTCTTTCAGCTCTCTGACCCAGTTCACAGCACAGCCATACAAAGAGGTGTAGCAGCACAATGGAAAGGATAGCAGAAAGGCAGGAATAGGAGGCAGGACTAACACTGCTAGAAATGCTATGTAGGCACAGTGCCTATATAGAAATAAGAAGTAGACAGAATTTCCAGCTCTATTTTCCAGTTAGCATCGTTCCTTCAATCACTCAAATTGTACTAAAAATACATTCAGATTGGAGCAAGGTGGAAGCATGCTTCAGTGTCCTGATGCTGGCGTACCTACAGGCAGCATCAGGCATCTCTTCTGCTAAGCCTCTTGAGCTGGAACATGAGCAACAGCCAGCGTGGTTTGGCCACACTTGTTCTTAAGGAACTTGCTTTGCTTTAATTCAATAGGGGGTTTCCCCACTGGTGATTCCAAGAGCTCTTCCTATTTAATGAGACAAGGAGTTACACAGACACTGACACCCACTTTAGAGCTAGTAGTGTTCTGGTATTGCTACCAGGGCATGATGACATTTTCCATGATCTGAGACTCCATCCAAAAAAAAATAAATCAATAAGCCTTATAGAAAGGGAGAAAGAAGCAGGAAGCCCAGTGAAATCCCACCTACCTGCCATGCCACAGCAAGCTGGGAGATCTCTCGGCCAGACATGCCCTCTGTCAGCCTGGCAATCTCTGAGCACTTTTTGCCGTAGTCAAACTGGGCCAGCTTCAAACGTCTAAAAGCAAAAGCACAAGGATTGCTTTATATGCATCCACGTGAGAAGAGGGGGCAAGGCAGAGGGAAGTTTGCATGAAGCAACTTGCGATCGACAATTGCACTCCTGAAGGGGAGCATCAGATTTTTCTTCGTTTTGGAAAAGGGAGCAGCTCCACCACTGCTGAGGACAACAGCAACAAGGAGAATCCTGCAGGGATACTCACTGTTTACCCTCTGTGGCTGGCTTCAGGACATGCCTATCAAAATACATCCTCACGAGCCGCTCTCGCTCTTCTAGCTGGGGCAGATCAAAGTTCACCATTTCATCTATTCGGTCATTGATAGCCCAGTCAAACTGCTCAGGCTGGTTGCTTGCTAAAACAAGCATAAACCTGGAAGTGTGAAACAGGAAAAGACTGAAAAGAGCCATAGAAAACTAAATAGAAACCAATTTGGACCTCAGGAACTGCTTTGGTCGAAGGCCCTTCATCACCTGACGTGCCTTAAAAACAGCTTTGTAACTGCATCTCAAGTGACATCCTACAGTACATAGCCTGAATATCAGCCCTTCTCAGGCTGTCTTTGCCATATAAGCCTAACTTATTGTTTTACCCACAATCACCCTCGAGTTGTGGATATCAAACATTTAGCAACATTTAGCACCCCCCACAGACCTCCCTGTCTGAGCCCTGAATGGACTCATCCCAGCAGGAGAGTAAGGAGAGCATGCTCCTGTTGGGTTTGTGTATGGCAAGGTCATTCTCCTGCAGCAGCTGGCAGGAGTTGCTTTGTTTTCCTCAGTCAAGACTGAGATTCCTGCTATCAGGTCTAATGTGTGCTCAATCAGAGGCACTCACAATGGTAATGCAATGTAAAGGCAGTGGATTAAACCAACTTCTGCCCCATGGTACAGCTGTGCCAGCTTCCAGGTCACATTGTTTTGGAGACAGAAGTCCTTTCTTTTGCTCTGGAATGTTGTGTCTTCCCAGTGCCAACTGCACTTTAATGCCTTAATTGATGTCAGCAGCTTAGCAGTGCGTTGTGATTTGAAATGGGCTTTTAACCACAGCTATTGAAACACTGATGTTCTTGTGGTCTATTTAAATCCAAGCCCACAGGGGGTTGTGTTCTCTGCTGTCATTTGTGCAGATAACTTAGATGGCCCAAGAGCCACACTGGCACAAAACTGCTCCTCTCTATTGACAGGAATTCTCCTCAAGACCCTGCAACGTTATAGATAAAGAATGGGTACACAACCTGATATTCAGACCTTCCCTTTGACATGTGGGTGAAAAGGATACCAGTGAGCTCCCGTTTATGGTTGTGGGATGCTTGATTGCCCAAATCAGCAGTAAGTCAGGTTAGAAACCAGCACATACGTACTTGTTGCTGTGCTGCCCTGTTCTGTGCAGGAATGCATTCAACGTCGCTCTGAGATCTTCACTGATTTTCTCCTGCAAAGATAAAACCCAAAGGAAGATCAGCTGCTTGGGACTTCAGACAGGTCACAGTTTAAGCAGCATTATTGACAACGTGAGCTTTGTTTTCGTCAAGGATTCTCCCAGCCATCTGCAAAGGTTTTTTGCAGGGAAGAATTCTCAGGTCAGCTTTGAGATGCTCACATCGTTGAGCTGCAAAAGGCTCATTTCTCATCTCTGCATCGCTTAATTGAGCAGCACAGCACCTTCCAGTTTTAATCTTTTGCCTGTTTAAGCTGGCTAATCACGTTAAACAAGTAGGCTGCAGGCTGGCTAACTGCAGTGTGCACAGATAATGACCAGAGAGAAAGCACTTACTGTGGCTCTCTTCCGCAGAAATGCATCTGCTTCATCCACGAATAGCAAGAGGCTGCAAAAAGAAAGCACTACACAGTAATAGGGACAGGTAAGTGAGGCTCACAAAGCTCCAAGATTCCCCTGTCTTGCTTCCAGACACCCACAGCAGTGACCAGCTGTATATCTAGCAGTGCTGCTGCGTTCCTGTCAAGTCAGAGCAGATATGTGAAATCTAGACCTGCTCCCCAGGTAGTGGAGAGTGCTTATTTTAGCATTCACTCCTATCCAGAGAAATGTGTGAGGCTGCAAGGCGTTTCAGCATCCAAGGAGCTGAGCTGATGGTGGCTCCTTCCTTATCCCATTCAAAACCTGAAGCCAGAGCCCTCCCCTGCACACTGCTTTGCTGTTTTGTTGGTTTCCCTTTCCAAACCACACTGGCAATAATGGAATGGTTTTACTACCTGTGGAGAAGTGAATTAATAAAGCCAATGAATAATTCAGGAAAATAAATTCACTTATAACCCAAGGGCAGTGCTCTTCCCAAGGGACTGAGTGTATAAAGATGTTTATCAATAACAGAACCAGCCTGCTCATAAAGCTGCCACAGCCTCTATTGCTTTCTTGTCCAGCTTCTTTCTCTCTTTCATAGCATTTGTCCAAGAGGTTTTAGGGCCTCTTAACATCTCATTCTCACATTCAACTCCAGTTTTTCTGAAAACTTTCTCAACTACAATCTCTGCAGAGAAGCATTTCCTGGTTTTGGCCAATAAAGGCAACACAGAACTTGCAAGCAGTTAAAACTGTTGGATATCCAGAATAAAGTCTGCTTAGATGTTTGCATGTTACTCAAGCTTAGAACACTCAAGTATGGACACAGCTAACCTTTGCCCATCACTTTTTTAAGACACTGATCTGAAGCGTATGAAGTTCTTATCAGACAGAAGTTTTTAACCAGGACAGAATAAATTCAGAGGCAGCCAGAGCTCTGAAAGAGAACTCTATGGTGGAAGCATCCAGCAGGTTGAGAGGAATGTAAAGAGTTTAGATCCTCAGGTCATTACTTGGCAGGTTTGTTTTATGAAGGGGAAATAGAAACATTTAGATGACAAATGCAGCAAGGATTGAAATAGACACTGCAAGATAGTGTCCATCTAAAGCAATCAGGGTACACATCAATCATCAATTTGTCGTGTTTGTCTACAGAACACCTGCAATCAAAATATAACACAAAAATCAGCAGGCACTCCCTACAAGTTCTCCATTTGGCTTTAATATCCTGGCTGGACAAAGATGCTCCTCAGCTGCATTTGGACTGCAAAAATCTATTTCCACCAGTACAAATTGACTACACTCTTAAGAAATCAAAGAGTGGAGCTTTTTAAAATACTGTAAGGCAAGAAAAATGCAAAAAATGCAAAATGCACTCATTCTAGGCAAGCTTTAGAGGATGGTGTTCTTGCTCAGCGCTGCCTCATCAACACAAGAGCATCACTCACACAGCAGTCTGAACTACATCACTGCAGTGAGTTTCTTCGAGCAAGAAACCACACTTAGGAGTCAGAGGAAGCTCTACTTACCCTCTCCTACTGGTGTTTGCCCAGTCAAACAGCTTATGTATGGCAGTCACTCCTTCCCGCCCCATAGGGGCAACATCACCACCCGTCATGATGGCGTAATCCATGCCCGAGTGCACAGCTAATTTCTGGAAGGGAACAAAAAGAGAGTTAAGAAACCTCTTTCACTGCAAGGCCATCCCGAAATCAGCCTGCCACAGCACGTGGCCACAGAGCAAAGGGCTTTGATGGAGCTCCTGCGGTGTGCTGGAAATGTCTCCCTTGAGTTGCAGGTAAAATATAAATATACCAATTCTCTGTGAATTGGTAACAAACTATGAGCCTGTCCATCAAGCAAGGTTGAGTAGATATAACTGAAGTTCACCCAGAACTTTTTAGGAGTCTTTGGCTCACACTGATCCAACTCTGGTTAGGCTGCCACGTCATCACAGCCTCGAGAAATCCCCCCTCTGCTTCAGCCCCAACTATTAAAATGGCTGATAGGCTCCTAGCTTCAAATTCCATTCCATCTCACTACCATGTCTCAGTGGTGAATAAGGCCACAGCCACCTGTGTCTGAAATAACAGACTGGGCTGGAATATGAAGCCAAGGGATGGAAAGATCTCTACCCTCCATTTCAGAAAGCAGCTCACGTAGCAGCCACCAACTGAGCCACGGGGACAGGCAGCAGCCTGAGCTAACACTCCATTAGCTGACCCAGAGCTGGCTATTTGCTTCTGCTGAGTAAAGGAAAGTCATCTGAAGGTTAAAATGAACAAGTCAAGCCACGTAGATAAGCATCAGCTCCAGCAAAACACACTCAGCTGAACCCAACCAATTATGTGCTGCTCAGCAGGAGGCAGGAAAAAAGAGCTACACTCTGCCCATTAAAACCACCCGGTTCCTGCTGCTCATGTTCAATGTTCTGCATCAGTCCAACGAAGCTGGGAGCTTTGACAGCTATTACATCCAAGTGTGTTTACATCTGCCTGAAGAACCCTGTCATGTAGCATAAATACTTAACACCACAGATCCACATGGCTTTGTTTTGCAGTAGTCAGAAGGCCACCATGCTATGACAGGTTGCCTTTCTGGAAAGCAGGGACAGCAAACTGCACAGTTGCTGCCATTAACGTAAGCACAGAAGTCACAGCTCAGAAAGCAATCTGCTTTTCAACGCAGCATTTTGTCCTCTCCAGAGCATATGCACAGGTACTCAGTCCTTTCCTCACTCTTACATCATCTTCCTTCTGATCCATCCCAATTATTTCTAGCTACCACCACCCCCTTGGAGCTCCCATCATATTGGAGAAGTATTAAATGCTTCTTCCCCTTTCTCCACTGCCTAACACTCAGCTCTTTTCTCCCTTCTCCTTACACTGTTGTTGTCACTTCCAAGTCCTGCCCTTCCCTATGGGATTCAGAAATCCAAATTAGCTGGCATACAATCAGAACTGGCAGCAAACACAACTGGACTACACATTTATTGTATTGACAGAGGCACAAAACTCATCTTGCATCAGAACGTCAAATTTGCTGCTGCTGAACAACCATATGGAACCTCACATGTACTGGACAAGCAGAGAAGAACAAGCCAAAAAACTGAAATCCCAATTCAAGCTGTATGAGAACTGTTGAGTCAGGGCATGAACCATTGATTGAGCACTTGGGGAAAGGACCCTGTCAGCCCTAGGAGCACAGGTGAAGGCAATTCAGCTGTGTGATCAGGAGTGAAGCCTGACTGCACCTCTCTGAGACCTCATTTAAGAGCTGACTGCCAGTAGGAAAGGATCTCTTTGTGGAGATCCCTCCTTGGTGAAGCTTTCCCCTATGAACCTGGAATCTTCTGGTACAGGTGAGCGATCTTCTTCCCTTCCTTTAGAGCAGATTTCTGTTGTGCTGGCCCTTCCATCATCACACCTTTGTTGTAACATTCTTCCCGCTGCACTGATTTGTCCAATTGCTACACAAGCCTGCTTGCAAACCACCCCTGTAGGGCATGTGCAAAATAAAACCATACTTTTCTTTCTCTTTCACTTGGGGATTAGTAAGTGACAGCAAGAAAGTCCCTATTTGGACAAGTGCATGTAATTAACAGAAGTGGAAATAAGACAGAAGGCTGGTGTTGCAATTTCCCAAGTCACAGTTGCCAACTGCCTTTTCCAGGTGGAAGTTCTTCTGCCTAAGCTTAGCTTAGAACCCAAGTGACTGTGTTAATTCAGAGCTGCTGCAGGTGGATGCTCTCTCCTCCCTTACCAATAGAGATGCAAAAACCCCAAGTTTAAACAATGGGTTTCAGACTACAGAAGATACTTAAGGCCTGCAGTTTCTGGAAGGCTTTGCAACACACAGGCAGTCAGAATGCTGGCAGGGCTTTACCTTGGCAAAAAGTGTCTTTCCAGTGCCAGGAGGGCCATACATCAGAATATTCCGGTATAGGCTTTTGTTCTTTTTTGTATTTCTTGTTGCTATGGCAATATCTCTCACACGTGCTTCTAATTGGGGCTGTAAGAGAAGAGTTATGTGTAAGGATTAGAAAGAACCAAGAGACCAGTATTGATCAGCTTCAGGGATCAGCAGCAGCATTTCTACAGTCTCAAGCTTGTAAGCCTTCACTTCAGCTACTTATTGCTTTGCAGCTGAGCTGTTTCCTCAGTATTCAGGATTTACTCAATTCCTAGTTCTGTCCACTTGACTGTGGGTCTCTTCCTTAAGCCAGGAAGCAGTGCAGCAACCATAAGTTCAGTAGTATTTCACAGATGAGATAAGTGGAGCTCTGAATATTAGCATGCTGACTGCAGAGAAAAGCTGCAGCCAAGCAAGCACTGAACTATGCTCTGTTCAGAGGAAAAAGAAGGTTAACAGAAATGTTAACCAGTGCTAGTGAAGCATCGGAGCTTATATGTAGTCTCAATGCTCTGCAGGTGCTAGAATTACTAGAATTACATCATTTGAAGTGCATGTAAGGAAACAGCTTTCCCTATTTAGATTCAGTAGTCATCCCTCAACAAATAAGACAGCAGAACACAGTACTCACACTGAGAACAACTCCTTCAAGGGCATCCTGAGCCTTACTGGTGAGACGCTTACCAACCTAGAAAGGAAAAATTCAATCACTGACATGTAGAAATTGGCCACAGCTTCCAAAGCTCAGAAACCACAAACTTAATACATTAAGACAATGAGATCAGCTCACCCACACAGCCTCTATTAGTACATTTATTCACAGGCAGATCCTTGCCTGACACAGAGCTGGAAAAGGAGTTCTGCATCCTCATAGCTGAGAGCAAGACAAAGACAGAGCCACACTCTACCTTGATAGGGTGCTTCAGTGCCTCCAGCACAGTAATGCGTGAGGTCTCTCTCACCAGAGAAGGTTTACCCAAACGTGCTTCTATGTAGCGTCCTGCTACTGCAGTGGCATTCTTGGCAGAGTAAACTCCCACAGCCAGCAGGGTTAGGCCTGCCACCTGGAAAGAAGAGGGGATGAGGATTAGAAAAAGCATTTGGAATTTTAAGAAGTACAGAGATTCCAGTTGATTTACTTGCCTTCCCTAATGAGGGCATGGGGTCAATGTAAATCACCAAATGAGTCAAGACATGCCACTGGAAAAGTGGCATCGTTCACCACAGATAACCATCAGAAGTGTATATCCTTTCAAGAAAGCACTGCAACAGGAGCACGTGCAAGTGAAGGCAAAGATGACCTTGGGAAACATCTCACAGAAACGCTTCCTAGAGCTCTTTTTGAACAGGAGACAAAGCTAATAAGTGTTTCAGTGACAGTAGAGGCCAAAACTTCCCACTACAGAGCAGGGAGCAAGAAAGGAATGGGCAAAGGTGCACCTGGTGTAGGACAATAATGTCAGACACAATGCAAAAGAATGGGTACTTGAGGCATTTCAACACTAAAACCACTGTGGGAATTGACACCACTGCACTACAGTGAGAGAAGAGGTTGTTTACAAACCCCAGAACATGAGACATTGCCATTAATTTGTCAGCAAAGCAGAAAGCCTCTGGCTTGCTCTCTGTGATTCCTGGTTGCTGCTCAGCACTCACTTGGCTCACATTAAAGCAAGCAGCCCTGCAGGCAGCTTTTCCCACCCTAGCTAGTTATCAGTGAAGACAAGGAGCTGCACTGACAATGCTAAGGACATTCCAATCAGAGCAAGCCCAGGTAGACAAAAGAGCAAGCTGCAATTGTTTTAAAAGTTTCTGCAACAAGTACAGATCAATGTCAAGAACCTCAAGGACGACAAGAAGGGCATAATTCAATAAACCACAAGGTGCCACCTGTTCAGTTCTACTCTGCTTAAGTGTGTGACATCACCTTTGTTTTGGATGGAGGAGTTCAGAACAGCAGGTTCAAGGGGCAAAGAGTAAGATCTCTGTACCTGGTTACTCCCACTTTGCAAGGATTTAGAACACAAGCAGCTCCACGTTTTTAGCAGCAGAAGGTATCCTGGCAGGGTTAATTTAGAGGAACTCAAAAATAGCTACCTACATCTTGCCTCATAGTCAGCATTACAGCATTTTTCAAAGCAACCCAAAATGTAAGAGTTCTGGCTGTGTTACCTCTTTTCCAAAAATATTTGTACTCTTAGATTTATTTATATATAAAGAAAAAGAAGTCCCAATTTCCCAAGACAAGAGCTGATCAGAAGCAAAAATGACCACAACACAAGAAACTGGTATCTGGGTCAAGAGAACATACAGCTAAAAGCAGTCATCTTCAAAGGGCTCCACATACTGCAAGCGCTCCAGGTACAGCCTGCAGATGACAAAAGGATGCACTGAAAGCATCCATTCCCCAGCACGCTTGGACAAAGCACCTTTTGTGCCAGCCTCTGTGTATAGAACTGCCTGGTGGAGCAGATGGTTGCCACTGATTTAAAGCAAATTGTCCATTTTAACGAGCCATGCTACTAAAAATACCTCAGTGCTGCACAGTTTTGCAGTGAGAAATGACATTACGTCAAACAGGAAGTAACTGCCATGGTCTTCTGTCCTGCAAGAAGATGCTGGGAGGTCTTTAATCAACTTATTTAGCACATGTAATGGGTCTAGAAGTACTCTCCAAGTTTCCAGCCTGTCCATCCTGAATAGGCACATTTGATAATGAAAGCATGCGTACAGATCCAAAATGCACTTCAGCTATGAGCTGCTCTGATGCCATTTTAAGAACCTTGGCAGCCCAATATAAAACAAGAGCTTTGCCAGGCTTTTTGTCTAGATGTGTCACAATCTTACCGTGGCTGTGACCTTATCCCAGTCTGTCACAAAGGCACGGAATCCTTCCCCAAAGAGCATCCCTGCTGTCCTATGGTGAAGAAACATCAAGATAGGCAGAAGAATTCTGAATGCTGGACTGAAACAATTTACAACACAGCTTCACATTCTATAACTATCTGCTTTAGAACCAGTCAAAACTCATTTTTAAATGCCCTCCTTTTATATTTTTATGGCATATATCCAGAAACTGAGAGAGCTTCGAGTTTTCAGAGTAACCGAGCCTCAGTTTTAATAAATATGGCTTGAAATCATCTGCTAGGAAAACTGTGTGAGACTCACAGCTCTATAAATACTCTTTCTGGTTCACACTCAGACTCCAAAGCACAAAGACAAACAGCTGAAAAAGGTTCTCCTCCATATAATCCCTATTATTCAATGTACAAAAGTGTCCAAAGCAACTCATCGTATTCCTCAGAGCTCAGAGGGATCAACAGCAAAGGCTTCCTACAAGGCAAAGGAAATGTGCACGAGAAGTAAGGCAGCCCACGTCCTTGTCTTGGCTTCACATACTTGAGGGACTCCAGCACTGTCTGGCGATGCTCTGCAGCTTTTAAGCGGATCTGCTCCCGGATGATGTCTGCATTCTCCCTCTCAGCCTTGGCACGGGCTCTTGCCTCTGCTTCAACACGCAGCATTTCGTTCTTATGCCGCAGCTCCATCTCGCGCTCTACTGTGGCTGTAAAGAAAAGAGAGCTCAATCTTTCAGGCTGGCTCAAGACGTTATCCCAGAGGGGGTGATCTGGGATGCAGAACTGCTACAGGAGCATTAACATTCACCTGGCAGGAGGATGAATGAGAAACCTAAGAACAACCCATGAGATGAGCACAGCCACCAGCCTCGATCTTCTGTGACACTGCACAAAATCGTGGCTGGACCATCCAGATCTTTGCTAGCAGCCTGGACACCTGGATGCTGGACAGACTGACTGCCCTGACAGCCGCATCTCCCGCAAGGCTCAGAATTGAGCCATGCTGAATTGTTGCCACAATACTACACCAGATGGCAGCAAGGAGCAGACAGACCGGCAGTCCAGGTATGTGCAGCAAGCAAAACAACACTCTGATCCTATTTGGTTACCTACAAGCTGCCTCATAGTCCTGCTGGAGCTCTACCGACCCACTGATTCTGGTAACTCCGTAACAGTGAAAAGAAACAAAGCCAGTGTCACACGAAAAGGTCATGACTGAGCTTGTATTTTCTACAGCAACAAATAAGTAGAGGTTAAGTGATGTTGTTTCAACCACTCTTTACATTAGCTATTTTGTTTCTCTTTCCTCCTCAAAATTGGTTGTATTTTAGGTTGCTCCAGCGTAGAATCAGGCTTTCACTGCAACATCAGGAGATGCTGGTAGTTTATTGAGAAATCCAAGTCCCACAGAGCAGCCATTTAGTAGTTCAATCACTTCTGAAACTGATCTTGCAAGCAATTGGTAGTTCCAGTGCTACTGGGCTTACATTGTTTGCCAATACGTCCCTAAAAGAGCACCAACCAACCTGAAGGAGTCAAAGATGAGTACAGAGTCTGATCTGCCTGCACACCTTAAGAGCTAAGGAAGAATTCTAACTTACCACGCCTCATGGCTTCCTGCTTCTGTACAGATTCTTCCTGCTTCCTCAGATTCTCTTCATTAGCAAGTTGCTGGAGGCAGAGATGACAGCAGAAGATGCATTCAAGTTTAAGAACTCAGTCAAGTAGGTATTTGTGTAAACTTAAGTTTATAAATCGTTGTCAAGAAGCTGGTCCACTAGGTTGAAGTGCATTCTTCCTCTCTCCATTTATCAGATTCATACTGATAATCCCACACAATTGGCCACCCAGTCCTAATTCCTGACCTTCCATTTGATGTCTGGTCAGAACCTAAGAGAAACTACTACAGTTTTGTTAGAGAAACAACCACACCTGCTGTCTCATCTGTTCGTCGTAGCGCTGCCGTGCCAACTTGTCCTGGTATTGGGCTCTCTGCATGAGACAAAATAAAATGATCAAAGAAAGGAGCATTCAGAATATAAAGATTAAGCACTTAAGAGAAAAAAGAACCAACAGCAACAAGACTGGGTACATGCAGGGGAAAAAAAAAAACAACAAAGCACAAACAACGCAAACCAATCAATCCAGGATCTGAAAAATGAATAGAGGAAAAAATATCCCCAGCTCTCTCCAAAAACTCGTCTATGCTGAGAAGTCTACCATGCCCAACCTCATTTTAAGGTATCACTGACATCAAAATGAAGACCAAGTGTACTCTGGTTCAAAAAGAGACTTGCTTTACTGGGATAAACATGCTTTCATGTTCTAAAACAAAGTACCTGGACCAGCAATTGCAGGCAACAGAAATGGCAAGATACACTGACTGTCAGATGAGTGGTGTTTCCAATTCATTTTCTTGTTCCTCACTAATCTGTCAGTTCTCCACTGCAACTGACAAATAAACCCACACCAGGTAAACTCAACAGAAAGTGGTCTGGGGGTCCCAATCCACCCATAAGGACTCTGCACAACAGCTGATATTATTTTCCATTCCAGATAGAGAGACACCAGTTATCTCAACAACTGCTCTTTGAAGCATGGCACATCAGAAGCAAATCACAAAGTTAGCTTTGACTTCCAGTGATGCCCTGTGAACTGCAGGAGTTTAGAAGCTGACTGAGGCACAGAAGTGGAGCCTGCTTCCTGAGCCAGCCCTGTTCAAAGTCCACACCTTAGAGGGACAAGAAACATGTGCCTATCCAGTGGTTTTAGCTACTTTTTAAATATATACAAGTGATTAGAATTCATCAGCCCCTTGCTTCCCTGTTCTCCACCATGTGAGCTGTTAGAACAAAAGCTAGCTTACACGTCCCTGATTTCACTATTATTGCCAATGCATTGACTCGTGCTAAAGTGTTATCAGTAAATACAACTACAAATTAAGCTTAACATCACACAGGCAGGGTAGAAGACAGGCTCAGCATGCATTGCTGCCCACCACACCACCAAAAACAATCAGTGCATTGTTTCCTTCCCCATGCAGGAGGACAGAGATAAGGGCTTCCATCAATGGGCTTCCCCTCATTCCCTTACTGCTTGATGCTGTTTTGTTTCCTCACTGAGTGTTTTTCGTCTCTCTTCTGCTTGTACCCGTATCTGCTCGTTCTTCAGTTGTTCTATGGCAGCTTCATACTCCTATAGTGAGATAACGATAACCACAAATGAGCTCAATGCACAACCCTACAGAGAAAAGACTGTGGCAGTTATGTTCCAAACGATGCATTTGTAATCATTTCACACTTCCCTGCATACAACCCTTGTAACTCCCTAAAAATGATGGCAATAGTGAGGGGTTACAAAGCCACCTATGGCAGAGACATTATCTGCACCTCACCTTCCAGAATCACAGGGGCTGCTCTGAAAGTAACACCTCCAGTTTTACGATGTTGGTCATAGGGCAGCAGGGGCTGAGACTTGTCACCATCATTCTGGTACATTTTGTCAGATGGCAACAGAGAGGCAGCCTGACATGGAAGTGTGTATGAAGCAACAATGTGACACTGAATTTCTCCACCAGGAACAAATGACATTCACTGACACTTGGTGACCAACCAGTACACATGAGCACAGTGAGGTGGCTCATTTCAGCAGTGATGACAGTGGGTCAACACCAGTGGTGCAGATTTTGATGAGCACAGCATGCAAGCTCTGGTGAAAAAACAGAGCTAATGGGGGTTGTATGGGAACTGTTGAGTCAGGGTATGAAGCATTGATTGAGCACCTGGGTGAAAGGACCGGGTCAGCCCTGGGAGGGCAGGTGAAGACAATTCAGCTGTGTGATCAGTAGGGGTGGAGCCTGGCTGCACCTCTCTGAGACCTCATTTAAGGGCTGACTGGCACGGGGAAGGATCTCTGGTTGGAGATCCTCTCTTGTGGAGTTTCCTTGCAAGCCTAGGTCTTCAGGGATAGGTGAGTACTTCCCCTTTGTAACACACTCCTATTTGTGTTAGTCCTTTTTGCTATTTCAACTCCTGTATTGCCTTTCCAACGTTAATCTTTCTGATTGTAACAGTAATGGTTATGATGAAAACTAGTGCTTTGTAGCTAAGAGTCTGCTCTATCAAATGGTGTTATCATGATCTTTGTATCTCTTGCAGTCTCCATGGAAATAAACAGAAGGCATTACCTTCACAGCAACCTACATACTTCTTTTTCAAAGGCAAGTATTGACCTCTTGCTAAAGTTAAATGACAGCTGACAAGAACACAGTGCCCAGGGCAGACTGCTGGGAAATGTGGTTACAATTCACAGTCCTGGCTGCTGCTGGTACTGGGCTGCCCACTCAGCAGTACCACACGCCCTGATGTACCTTCAGCTTGGTTTGCTGCTCCAGCTGCAGGGTCTGCTCTTGCATCTGGGCCAGGCTGAGCGCATCCTTTGCATGGCCTGCGACGGATAGAGGGAAGGGGCTGTTAACATCGCGGAGCGATTCCTTCCGGCACGAACCCACCCGCTGGAGCTGAGCCCTCGGGGCCCACCCTTCTGCTCCCCCCGCGCCCTGGAGGCTGCAGCTTCGAGACATCAAGCCCCGTCTGACGCTCCCGGCCCCGATCCTTCACGCACGGGACGCGTCCAGCTCCCTCGCCGCCTTGGCCGCCCGCTCCAGGCCCGTGGGGTCGAAGTTGCTCCATTTGTCCTTGGGCGTGCTGCGATCCCCCGCCCCTCCGCCGCCCGCTGGCCCGCCGCCACCACCCGGGCCTGGCGGCAGGGTCAACCCGGTCCCGCCCTGCCCCGCGTCGCCGCCGCCTCCCGCCGGGGTCGAGCCGCGGTTGATGCCGAAGAGCCAGGACATGGCGCCGCCCCGCCGCCGGCTGCACCGCGGGACCCACGCCGCGCTGAGCCACGCGCGCCGCCTCCGATTGGGCCGGGCGCAGGCGCCAGGGTGACGTCACGTGTCGAACACCAATCAGCGTTAAGCCGGAAGGATGAGAGGAAGGTAGGCCGGGATGGGCAGCGGGGAGGGACAAACTTTATTGAGACGCGCTCTGCCGTAGCAACGGAAGTGTTGTTGTGTTGCTAAGGGAGCGGGCCCAAAATGGCGGCCGGGAGCGTAACGGCGTGTAACAGCGCTGTGGATGTTTGAGGCCGTTACCTCGTACAGCCTTCTGGGTTTGCTGTGCCTTCTGGGTTTGCTGCTGGAGGCAGCCCTGTGTCCTCCAAGCACTCGTGTTTGTGGCTGGTATAGAAGTATGCTTTGCAAAAGCTGTCCCTAACTTCACTGTTTGTAGTGTGGAGGAACTCGAAGGAGTCAAAGGGGGGAAGAGGAAAAAGTGAGGCAATGAGCTTTATTGAGGCTGATGTCTTTCTGGCTATGTATTTGATTTTTGCAGGGTTGGGAATATAAACCAGATTGTGAAGTCGTAGGGAAAAATGCTTATTTTTAACCACTTAAAATCGAGGTGAATTCCAGCTTCTCATTCCCCTAAACTGATTTGTCTTTACTGCCCCCAAGAACAAAGGAGTCATTCAGTAGCTCTTGTATTTTTAATTGACTGTCTTCAAAAGGGTGCATTACATCTGGGGAGGAGGTCTTAATGCAGTAGTAAGCTATGCAGGGAGTTGTACTGAACAGTCTCTATCCTACAGCAAGAACGAACAAGATACTTTATTGCGTGAGAGATTCCAGAGGCTTTATCTTCCCCTCAGCACAGAGCCTCCATTAAGATTAATCAGTCACACATACACATTCCATAGGAGAACACAAATCATACGGAATCTTCTTATCGAGTTAATGAATGACTCACCTCCCTCCCATCCCTTCCTCCTGTGCGAGGAGCCCAAGGCGAATGTCCCACAAACCCGCGCGTGTTGAGTTCCACACTCAGCACTCCAGGTCAGAGACAAAGTTCCTCTCAGCTCCAGAAGGAATTGTTTGAAGGAGTCCATCAGCAGAGCTGTGGAGGGTTTGTGTGATGGACTGTCAGTGGATGGAGGCTCTCCAAGCACAGCTTTAAGAAAATGAATCTTTCATATGCAGACCAAACAAGCAACATATTTAAAACAGAGCAAGCATTAGTGAGGTGAGGTGTTCCCACTGATGCTGGTTTCAGTTACCAGAGATGTAGTTGTTTCTTTATAGCCATAAGTGCCAAACTTTGGAACTGGGCTTTTCATGTGGTTTTGTCACTAGCTGCTAGAATTGTCTTATTTTTCAACTCCTCTTTCTGAAGAGTAGCAATAGTGACAGCCAATTCAAGCATGAAGCCAGAGGGGAAGAACCAGATTTACTCATCTCCTGGAAAAAATAATAGTTCTTAAAATGAGCTAAAGCTTGGCACAGGGTAGGAGCCCAGGACAAGGAATCTTAAAAGAAATATATTTTAAGAGTGCAAAGGATAGAGCCAGGAATGATAGTGCTGAAGTCCGATGTCCCTTAATTAGCCATAGAACATGCTAATTAATCTCAATATAGCTGCTGTAGGACGCATATCTGACTTGCTGCAACTGATTGCAGGTATGCTGCAGTCATTTGGTGGTCACAATCCAGGCAGCACTGTGCTGTTGTGTTGTTTGAAAGTATGTTGAATGAGAGACCAAAATAACTGCTTTGTATGGCCGTGCAGTCTGGCCTTTCTTGACTTGCTGCTGCTCCTTGGGCTCAGCTAAGGGCTGAGAACAGTGTAACCTGCTGGGGAAGCAAAGTTCCAAGTTTCCAAGTTTTCTGCTCTCTCAGACTGCTATTAAATCCCAAAGCAAATGACTTGGGGGAGCTGAATCCTTCAGAGTCCATCTGGGATCTGTGTGTCACTGCAGCAGATGAATTTAACACCATTACCAGCACTGATAAAACTCAGGAATCCAGCAGGCAGACATGAACAAACTTCTCATAGTGCACCCAGCAACACTGCCCTGGGCTGGCACTGCTTTCTTGTTCCACTCCTCAGAGTTCACCAACAAAGTTTGCCATAAATCACCCTTCCCCCCCCCAGGAAAACTAGATTATTCATTTACTGCAAAATGTCTTTTACAACGTGTCTCCACGTCCAGGCCAAAGACCAAATGGGTATAAACCTCTTTTCTTCTTTTCAGAAGTCCTAGAGCCTTTGACCAGGTTTCCTCTGTGTACTGTATGTTCTCTGTACTTGTTATTTCTTTCTCCTTCTGCTTTCACCTTCCATCCCTGAGATGGTATACTTTGGGGATGCCTATTTTGAAACATGTATTAAATACACTGAATGAGTTGAAGGTAAGCTGTTTGTCAGTGGCTGTTGACAGCTTGCAATCTTTCTCTTAGTGCAGTGCCCAGAACAAAAGGCCAGTGCAGTAAACAGCTGCATCCTGAACATGCTCACAGGCTGCAAAAATACAACTGTGTCAACATTTAATAAATAGAGTACAGGAAATAAGCAAGCAATAGTGAGGATTCATCAGTTGCCTTTTGTTTGTTGTTTGTCAGGCAGGTTTATACAAGAGAGGGTACAGATTTGGCATCTAGCAGTGGGATTGTCAGCTCCATCCAGCTGAACCCCATCTTCAAGCTTTGCAAGAACTTGACTGAGGATGGCCCTCAGGCTTTGTAACCAGGACAGCTCAACAGACAGTGCAGGCTGGGACATGGTCTGTGAGCTTCCTGATTTCCTCTGTAGGTCCCTCCGTTTCATCCAAACCTTTGTTCCAAGCAAGATCTCCTGCTCTGTGGGGGATCAGTGCTCAGGTCTGTCATGCCCTCTGTCTGTGCTTGTACCCTGGGGCTTCTGTAGCTGGGAAGAACACAAAAAGCATGATGTCAGCTTTGTTTACCCGTTCTCCAAATCAGACTGAGTCATAGATCTGCTGACTCTGTGGTCATCATTGCCATCACTCTGGCCTCTTGGTGGGAAGAAGGCTGTGCTTCTGCTCTGTCACACAGCTGCTTCTTATCTCTTATTTCAGCCTATTGAGAATCCCTTTGTGTTTCATTATAGTAAGTGGCTTCTGGGTAGTGCAAGGAGGAAAGCAGATGTCATTGCCTTGGTAGCTGTGTTCAGTAGTTAGCTTGTCTCTCCCTTGTTGAAAGCCAGCTTTCATCAGCCTCCCCCCATCCTTTGTCATCCCAAATCACCACCAAAACCCCTGCATGCTTTTCCTCCTGCCTGTAACCGTAGTGCCACTAGGAGGAGCATTGCTCTTAAAAAAGAGAAGAAGAAAAGAAGAGCCAAGCTTAGGGCAATGTCCTTGGAGCGTTGGTAGCTGTGATGAAGCCCTGTTGATGAGCTGGCTGATGAGCACAGTATTTCAGCACAGCTCTGCAGGATCTCCAGCACCCACGTCCCCTTCAGGCTCAGGGATCTCCCTTGTGCCCTGACTCACCTGGCTGCATGTGCACCATGCGGCACAGCCCCTTGCCCGGCTGATCCTTGTACATGGACTTGACACACACTTTGTTTGTGGTGCCTGGGGCCATGTCTGTGAGGAGCACGCTGTGGATTTGTGGTGACACACTGATGAGTGATGAAGGGCCGGTTTGCCGCCGGCACCTGACTCGGTAACCAAGGACCTTCCCATCTGCAGCATCCCATGAAGCCTTCAGGGTGTTGGAGCCCAAGTCTTCAAAGCGAAGGTGCCTCACTTTGGAGCCCTCTAGAGAAAGAAGATCCTTGTAACTGTGGGCCTTTGCATGAAGCAGCTGTTGTAGCTTCATAGCAGCTCAGCCATATGCAGCCCATAAGAGCAGTCATACAGTGTGCGGCCAATTTGCTTTCAGTCATAAAATTACAGAACCAATTAAGGTTGGAAAAGACCTCTAAGATCTCCGAGCCCAACCCACCCCACCATGCCCACTGACTGTGTCCCTCAGTGCCACATGTCTATGGTTCTTGAGCACCCCTGGGGCAGTGACTCCCCACCATTTCCTAACATCCAATCTGCCCCTCCCGTGGTGCAACTTGAGGCCATTACCTTGAGCCCTAGGCTTTATGTATCTGCAACACCCTGATAGCATATCACGTGCTGCTCACCAGAAGCTGCAGTTCTCCTCCTCTCATCCAACCCCAGGAATCAGACTGTTATCAGGCCTCACCCAAAGGCAGATCTGTGCCCTATCAGCACAGTGCTCACCTTCCTGAGTGCATGCTTTGGCTGACAGCGATTTCTCCTTTCCTGAACTGTAGATCGCAGTCACTGTCACCAGATAGGTGGTGTTGGGTGCCAGATTCTCCACAACAGTGCTGTTGTGGGTGCCATCCACCTCCAGCAGCTGCGCTGAGTCCCCACGTAGTGGCCCATACAGGACCTGGTAGCTTGTCACACTGTCTGGTGTAGGTGCCCAGCTGACCTGGAAGCTGTGTGGCCTGGAGTCTGAGATGACAATCTGAGCTGGACTGATTTCCTCTGAAAGAAGCATGGAAAGATGGGAATGAGCATGCAGTTCATGGCATCAGGATGCTCTCAGAGGAGCACGATGGACCTGGCTTCCAGGAGGTGGAAGGTTTAGAAAGGCTGGCTGTGCTCAAGTGCTGCCCCAATCCCTCCCCTCACAAAGGATGCCCCAATGGTGTGCATCCCTGCCTGCAGAAGCACGTGACCTTCTCTAGCTGCACCTACAGTTCTTGCCTTCTTCCAGGGCTCTGCTTTCTGCCATATCCAATGATTTTTATGTTGGAAGGGCATCTTCTGACCCTGTACTAGGCAGTGCACAACTTGTTTCTAGGAGATCTGCCTGTATCGTGTCAGCAAAAAGATGCCTTCCCCTTGCTTTGTTCTGGCTTGACTGCAACCGTCTGCCTCCCCCCATCAGACCAGGCAGCATGCAGTACAGACTGCCCTGTCTTCCTCTCTATCTGGGAGGCTCAGCATGGCAGAACTTTCCTTGCATCATGGTTATGCACACTTTACCTGCCAGAGTGGTAACCCTTATTGTCTGGGGAGGGAAGTAGTGGACGTTGGATTCAGGAACGAGTGCCACCTCATATGTAGTTTCTGGAGCAAGATTGCTCAGCGTGAGGCTGGTGTGAGCCCCGGACACCTGCACTGTCCTCTTGGCTGCCAGGTCATCTGTTGGGGCATACTGCAGGGTGTAGTAACCGGTTTCTTGAGAGAGGAGTTGGGGCCACGTCAGACGGAAGCTACTTGATGTGATATCCACCACATGGAGCCGATTTGCTTGGATAACATCTGAGAGAGAGGCAAGAGCAAGAAATCAGTGATGGCAGTTGTACACAGGACATGGAACGCCAGAAATGCAGGCCCTTTGGATGGGAGATGTGACCTTTGGGGACACTGGATGACAGCTGAAGTGACCGAGGTGCAGCTGAGCTCCTCGATAACAATTCAATGAGCCAAAAGTTCACCAGTACAAACCCGAATTCTCAAAGCCATGCACAAAGCTTCAAAAATGCCAGGCACCTGGAAACTTTGCTTCTAACTGGTGGCAGCTAGAGATAGAAAGAAGCTCTGCTATGCCTGCACCAAGCAAGGCAGTCTCATTTTTTTTTCTCTGAGCTGTTGCTTGGCTGTGGGGTGGGCAGCAGCACTGCTCCCTCCCAGCACTGTGGACATGGGACTCTGCAGCCTCCTGTGAGCCCCACGGCTGGAACACAGAGGAGCCAGGAACAGAGGAAAGGTACTGGTGCCAAAAGCTCTGCCAAAGGCTCAGGGAACAGAAATGAATGAGTTTGGCTGCAGGGCATGGGGATGCTGCAAATAAATCGGGAAGATTGAAGTGATGGGATGCAGCACCCAAGGATGAGCTACGGCACGCCCAAGCACTTCTGCTGCCACACGACAGCTGCTCTGACCATTGAAGAAGGAGATAAATCCAAGAAAGTAGATGCTCATTGATTTCCTTCTCAGTCCCTCCGTGCTGGCAGGGGAATCAATGTGTAACCTCTGGCGCTGGACCAGGCAGTGCCCTCCTGGGAGCACTTGGACACAGCTCAGACACACTTGCCTCCTGCCTTGCGGGTGACTCACACAGGATGAGGGTGGACACAGAAGCACCATTTCACAGCAGTGAGCTTGTTGGCATCCCGTGAATGCTGGCGAGGTCAAGATTGGACTTGCAGGAGTGCTGCTGCTTTTATGATGTGCACAAGAAATGCAGTCAGGCAGCAGATGAACCCCTTCTGCCCTGGATCCATAATCCATTCTGCAGGAGATGCAGTGGGGTCCTGTGACAAAGCACCTCTGCTTCATGGCTTTACTTCCCTGCTTTAACGTGGATGGGGCAATATTTCCAATTCTGGAAAGGGAAACATGCTTCTCCATCACCAGAATGAACATTCAAGGTTTGGGATCATTTTCCTGGTCACTTGCTCACGGTCAGTGCTACGTGAGGGTGTTGGAGGAAAGGGAAGCAAGGCTCATTTCTCTGCAGCACTGATACATTCTCCTTTCATGACACTTTTATACCATGTGGATTCAGGGTGCACTAGAAGCTGAAACAGCTACTTGAAAGGAAACATTTGGGGTCTGCATGGCACCTGTAAGACAGAAGGTCCCATACTCAGATCGGACAGAGAAGAGAACGTGGCCCCTGGGTGTGATTTGTTAAATGGCAGTGGCTGAAAATTGGAAGAAACTGCTACACAGAGAGGATTCTGCACTAAGGGGTTACTTGGACACACCACAGACAGCTCTGTCTGACTCACACAGCAGAAATCAAGTGGGGAATTAAAACAGGACTTCCAACAGTGACAAAGCCTCCAGAAAATGAAAGTCTGCAAAGTCCCAGTTGCTTGCTCAGCTTTCCAAACAGATCCAAAGGCTGAGGCTGAACCCCTGCTTTGTGATCATGGATGCACACTGCAGTGGCACAGAGGACATGCACTGTGCAGCTCAGCATGCAGCGTTCCTGGCGCTGGTTTCCCAGCACTTATCCCTTGTCCCTCATTCTGGCTTTGGCTCTCTCCAGACTCTTTCCTAGGTGCTTTAAAACACTGGGCTGTTAGAAAGCAGCTCTCTGCCTGTTCTTGCTGTCTGTGCACTCACAGACGTGCCAGCAGCTGCCTTGCCGAGCCCAACAAACTGGGCTGGGAATTTCTTCCAAGGGCTGCACTGGCCAAGCTGCTCTGTAGATCTGGCAGATGCAGAACACGTTACAACAGGGGATTTGTGGAACAAAAACATTCCTGTGCTGAAATCTTAATTCTGAGAGCAACAACCATCATCGCTAATTGCTCGTGGTAAGAGAGCACTGACTGCCAGCTACTTGTAGGCAGGGGATGGGTGCCAGCACCCTGCCTGAGCCATAAAAGTGTGCAGGCAGAGCTTAGGGGCCAAAACCTACCCAGGCACACAGCTTTCGTACGTGCAGTGTGTTAACACGCTCCTGTGGAGCAGGAGATCTGTTGGTTTTAGGGGATTTTCAAGCTTGTCCTGCTGCAAGCTCCCCGAGACCGCAGCCCAGCCCCAGCATACCTAGCATAGCATCTCGCAGCTCCTTGGTGATGATGGGGAGATCATCCACGTCCACAAAGTGCAGGTGCTTCTCAGGAGGCTGGCTGGCAGCAGCAGACAACTCCAGGTAATTCCCCCGCCCTGTGCTGACAATGAAGACTGTCACTCCCATGTCCTTCAGGAGCTGCATGGGCTCAGAGATGTCATCACTGGAGAACCCATCCGTCACCCAAACCAGAACCTTGGGCACATCTGGCCGGGCACCAGCATCATTGCTGAAGAGCTTTTCCTTGGCAAAGGAGAGCGCTTTGCCTGTGTTGGTGTCACCCATGAGCTGTCGGGTGTCCCGGATGGCTTGCTGCACCGTCCCACGGGACAGGTACCGGTCAAAGGGGAACTCCATGGTGGGGGTCGTGCTGATGTGGATGATGCTGGTCTGGACATCGTTGGGGCCAAAGGTGAAAGGCCGCACGAGGTCCCACATGAATTTCTTGACCTTGGAGAATTCATAGTAGGAGACGCTGCCAGAGCTGTCCAGTAAGAAGAGGATGTCTCCCTCTGAATTGGAAATGGAGGGCTGAGGACCTAACGGGGGAAGAGAGAGGGGTGGTTAGAGAAATGGTGTAGAAATTGGGAAGACTTGGTTTTCTTGGGCCAGACCTCAGAATGCTGATCTCAGAAGCTTGCTGGGGAGAGACTTCAGCAGGCACCCTTTTTACTGCTGTTACTTGCAGAGAGAGGGCTCCTGGGCTTTGTACTCAGCCCTGCTAGCAGCTGCCTGGGAGCTTCTCATCCCATCACCCTGTGTTTGATGGCTTTGTTTGGACCTAGTGGTGTGGACAGCTGGGCTTTGCTGAACCCTCTGAGGTGCACTGAAGTTAGGGTATGCCCAAGGCTGTTCACTACCAACATACACAACAACAACAACAGAAAAACTATTGGGAACAAAAACTGGATCCTAAACCCTCTGAGATCCAAAAACCTGCATTGGGTTGGACTCTCCAGGAGCAGGGAGTGGCATTCCCCCTGCCTACAAATGAAATTGTTTTACAGTCCTATTTCAAGTTCAGGATCAGGAGTCAGAGTAGCTCCAAAAGCAAACCCACATGCCCTGGGTCCATCTCTTGCTGCTGAGAAAATGCCTTGGAGCTGTCTCAGTTTGCACTGACACCTCTTGTTAGTCAGCACCAGGCTGTTCCTGGGCACTTTCTTCTCACAGATGAAAGAAGACATGTTCCTGGTGCTGGGAACATGGATTTGGAATCTTTTTAGCCACCATTCTGCTTTCTGGCAGCTTTTGAGGTGTAAAAAGGGAGAAAAAAAAAACACAGAGCAGCGGTTGGTGCCAGCCTGCTTGGGCTGCTTTGACAGGGAAGGAATGGGGAACGCAGGGTTGCCAAGCGATGTGGGACCTGGGGCACTGATGGGCTCGGTGCAGCACACAATGGCTGAGTGCTGGAGCCGCGTGTGGGAGGCAAACCACAAGGCAGCAGACAGCTGAATGGATAGGCCTCTGCAAAATTAATTGCTGGGAGGAGATGGCTCCTGCAAAGAGCTCTGCCCCTGCAGAAGGCACGCCAAGGCAGGCCCTGAGACAAACGGGAGGAGCAGGGTCACAGAGCCCCTCCTGGGGACTGCTCCCAGATGAAGACACAAATGGCAAACCCAGGGCAGGAGTCAGGGGGTGCAGGGCACCATGTATGTGTCCTCAGGGTGGCACCTGGCACGGATCAGATGTGCAACGGTAACTTGAGCTCTGGCTCTGTCCCATGGCAAGAACATCGGTGTCCAGGTGTGAAAAACACGCTGCAATGAGCTTCTGCGCTGCTCCAGAGAGCAGAGCCACCCAGAGCCAGGCCCTTCACCTCCCTGCTGCATTACGTGCTGGCTGAGAGCACAGAGCCATACCAAACCCATGACGAAACAACTGGAGAAATGGAGAACGATGTTGCTCAGAGGTGACTAAGCCAGAGATGCCAAGAGGAGGCAGGAGCAGCTCACGTCCAGCTCTGCGTGACCCAGCACGACTCAACCCTGTGCAGACACACACACCCAGCAGCCTGGCACTCAGACCTGAGCAGAAAACACAAGCACAGCCTAGCCAGCTTTCTGCTTGCCCACGGCGACGTGCAGCTCCAGCAGCACGTCACACAGCACAGCCAAATCCATCACCTCCAGGTCCTTCGAGCTGCTGCTTCACCAAGGCATGCAACACCGGTTCTGCTGTGAGCTCCTGGCTGCGTGGAGCTGCAGCTTCTTGCTCTCCCCTCCACTGGAAGGGTATAAAGCCACTGACTTGGCTGCCAAGCTGTAGTGAGGGATTTTGGCAACACAGTGGCCTCTTCCCAGCAAAAAATCATCTATTTTAATTTCTCCCCTCTGTTCCCCATTATTTTGAGTGGCAGTGTTTGTTTCCTGAGTGTTGCAACAAGCAGCTGTGAAAGCTTCTGGTGCTGGCAAAGGACATTGCTCCCCCATGGCAAACAAGGTCACGCACGGAGAAACTTGGAGGTTTCCCCTGGGGAGCAGACAGTAAACTCCTGTCCTGCCAAAGTGAACTCCCCAGGGAAACAGGGTGGCAAGCCACATGGACACCTGCTAGGGGAGAAGGATGCTGATGGAGAGCCAAGAGCCAAACCCTTGTAATGGTGCTGCAGTGTGCCCTGCAGCTGTGGGCACAGCGAGGCGGGCGGAACGTCAGCATCCTGCGGACATGGGTTTCACCCATCAATGCTGGGAATAGCTGCGTGGGTTAGGAAGCACTGCAGGAAGGGCTGCAGTTTGACACCACCACGTCCTGCCTGGGGGGCAGAACGAACAGCCCAGCAGCCAATGGTCACCAACAGCAAGTTGTGCTGGTGGGCAGTTTGGTATTTCAGAGCTATCTGAAGGGGTTGTGATCCGTCATAATTCAGTTCCATCACTCAGCCCTGTGTAAGATGGGAATGAAGTCCTCTCTGTGAGACTTTTCTGCTAGAGAGGAGTCACAAAAACATCCTCACTGCAGTGATGCTGATTGTGGCTGGGCACACCACCATCCTTCCCTTCAGGCTTTCTGTTCCTTCATCTTTCTTGCTGTTCTTTGTCCTCCATCCAACACAAACATCTCCCCTATGCCAGAGGTGGGGCTTTGGGGATTTGTTACCAGCAAATCCCTGCCTTACGCAAGCAGCTGCTGTTTTCGAACTGTTTTCTCTCTTTACAGCAAAAAAAGGATCGGCTGCTTGGCCAGATGCCAAGCAGAGATTTCTCACTTTTGTGGGGCTCTTGGAGAAGGGACGTCCACAAAATCTCCTGTGCCATCAGCCCTGAGCACAGCCGGAGCCCGGGGAACAAGTGTTGGCAGCATCCTTTTGTCCCCCTCGGGCTGGTACTTGTCGATAGGCGTGGATCAGTTGTGCAAAGAAGGGTTTAGAAGGGATCAGTTGAGAGCAAAATGTCACCATGGAGTCCCAGCGCTGCTTATTTACACACTTGGCTTTTCCAAGAGGAAAACAGCCAGGCGTGTGCGTCCTGCTCTGAGATGCTGACAGGAGACATCCGCTCCAAGAGCTCCCCTCAGCTGGGACCTGAACACGTGCCATGTGCCTCATTTACGTGGGACTCAGTGCTCCTAGAGCAAAAAGGGTTCCACAGCCAGAAAAGATCGTGTCCTGTCTCTGTTAACTATGCCTTAAATTCCGCATTTGTCTTCCCTTGTGCTATTTGGCCACGCAAAGAAAATTCTTCTGCTGAGCTGAGTGTGCAGGGTGAGCAGCATTGTCTGCACCTTTCCTGGGGGCTCTCCGTTCAGCCCTGCTGGCTGCCCAGCAGCTCCCCGTCTTTGTCCCCTGAAGTTAATGAAGCTGCCTCCGCTCACATCCAGCCAAGACCCCAGGAAGCAGAGTTACGACCACGCATCCTCATGGCTCAATCACTTCCCCTCGCTGCGTGGTGATGGCACACCACAATGGCTCCAGACAGGAGCTCTGCCAGGCTGGCTGTTTGCTCAAGGTTGCTTTTGGGAGTGGCCGGAGGTGCCCACATAAAAGCTGCCGGGAAGCAGGCATGCTGCCCACCAGCAGGTTCTCTTCTAGTTTGCAGTTTGCAAGCCTAAAGTAAGCTGTCAGCAGTGCAACAGCATAACTGCCTCTGGGGCATGGCATGGGCAGGGACAGCCGCACAATTCCTGAGCCAGCCTGCACCTCCAGACCCTTCTCCACAGCTTGGGTCACCGGTGGGCAAAATCCATTCCCTGTAATGGGATCTGAGCAACAGTCACTGTCTGCTTTGCCTGCTAGGAGCAGAATTATCCTGTCCAGGCACAACAGAACTTTATGTCCCCTTTCACACTTCTCAGGTTCAAACTCCGGGGAAAACCAGCTGCAGCCAGCAGCAGTCCCAGAGCTGTTCCTTCTTTTACTGAGCACAAGGATCCCCCCAGTAACCATACCAGCAGTCCCTGCCCAGCTAACCAGAGAGAGACACTCATCCCCTCCGTGTCCCCCTTCCCGCTGTCGGCTCTGACACCACACCGCAGGCGTTCTCCCCGAGCAGCAGCCAAGAGAAAGCATTGCAAGGAGAAAACGTCAGGACTGAATTATACGAGGTTAGGCAGAGGACAACAGGACAGGTACAGTATCAATCGCTGCTTTCACTTCTCTTAACCAGGGTGCCCAGTACATGGGGAGCAGCGACTATCAGGACTCTCCTTCTTACTGCACTAAACTCTGCCAGCTTCTTTTCCAAGGGAGGTAAGTTTTCTTTCTAATGTAGCAATTTTAGAAACATTTTCCTTCACTTTGCCCTTACGCCAGCAGAGTAACACCCCAGGGGAACGGCAGAGCTATGGCAGCAGCGTCACTTCAGCTCAGCTCCTGTCCCAGCACGGTGGGGACCCCGCAGCACTCACCTTGGCCAGGTGCTTCCTGCCCCGCAGCGAGCTGCAGCCACACACCAAGCACCAGAGCTGCCTCGGCCAGCATAGCAAAGTCCAGTCCTGGGCAAACTACCTTAAATCCAAAAGCTCGGCTCTGTGAAGGCAGTCGAAAGGCTCAGCATCAGTCATATTACATGCAGCGATCCAGCAGAGCCCAGGGCAGCTTGTGAGCTGCTCATGCCTTGAGATCCGACAGCTCTTTCTTTCGCTGCGCCGTGGCACAATCTCTGAGTGCTGGAGGCAATTTTCCTTCCTCTCCACGTCCCCCTCGGCTGGGGATGGGGTGCACTGCCCTTTCGAGCTCTGCTTGCTGCTGGGGTTTGCTCGCAGGCAGCGGGCGTGCAGCTGGGCTGGGGTGAAAAATCTGTCCCGATAGATGAAACGCCGGCCCTGCGAGACACTGGCAGCAGTCCAGCTATGAGGGAAAAAAAAAAGAGAGAGAGAGAGAAGCTCAGTGAAATCCAAAGCTCTCTCTGCTCTGGAATGAACTAGAAGAAGGGAAAACGCGTATAGAGAGGAAAGAAAAAGTCGATGGGCCGGGGAGCGCGCCCTGCTCAGGGAATATTAGCTAATCCTTTGGGAGGAGGCTGTGGAGCACTCCTAAGGTCCTAGCGCTGCCTGCACAGCTCCAGCCCTGCCCCACACGGGGCTGCTCCTGCACAGCCCTCTGCCCACCTCCCTCTGGCCTCAGCTTCAGGCTGCGAGTCAAAGGGGGCTAAAGATAAGCCCATGACAAACGTCTTGCTGGATGGAGGGGCCAAAGAGCTTGGCTGAGGGCATGTGCCAAATAAAACTCCACCAGGTTTTCCCCTCTTGGGTACACAGCCTCTCTATATTCCCCCTAGATGGAGGAGTTTCTTGCCAATCAACAAAATCCCTGAGCAAACCCCACTTCCCTCCTCACTTCTGCCCTGCCACCGATGTCTCTGCCTTTGGCTCCTGCTCAGCAGGTGGAGGTGACAATATTCCCCTTCTCTTTTGTCCCCACTTTCTTGGTTCATCTTGGTTATGTAGATCAGTTTGGGAGCAGAGAGTTTGTGGTTTAACATGACATCCTCATCTCAGCTACAGCCCTCAGGGGTTACTGCTGCATGGAGCCCTGAGCTGCTCCTCTCTTGAATTATTACCACCCTACAGGGGATAGCAGTTTTCAAGGAAATAAAGCAAAATACAACGTTCAGCTAAGCCACACAGCCATCAGTGGAAAAAACATATTGCATATGGTGCTTCTGGACAGATCCAAGACATTACAAGCAGAGAAAAACTGGAAAATTACACTCAATTATGAAGAGACTCATCAGTGTCATCTCCTCTGACAGGGGGAGTGACCAACCAGACAGGATGAAAAGTAGCAGAGGAGGAAAGTTTAGAAGCCGGCGGGATTTCTTAAACCGGTGAGCCATATTTCCCCCAATTTGATTTTGTCTCTCCTGGGAACTATAAAGAAACGAAGAGGAATTATGAGCCAAGGAGCTGTGCAGGCTGGAAAAAATCATATCCAAACTCATCAAGCAAATGGAAAGTCAGGACAGGCCCAAGAAATCAGATCCAACTGGGAAGCCCCGGAGCCAGCCAGCTAGTTAAACGTCATGGGCACTTGTTTGTGCTTCTCCTCCCAGCCCCACCTCAGGCAGACAGGCTGGGTTTGGTACCCAGCTGCACCAGGAAGGAACGTTGTAGTATCAGGTTGTATGATACCCCATACCCGTGTGTCATGAACTTAGGGGAATGACTCAGCCTCACCCACTGATTCATGCAGGCTAGAATAATCTTCATCCCAGGGACACAGAAGAATTTGATACCCCTACTCTCATCCTCCACCATGTGACCTGACAGATCATAGGATGGCCTGAGTTGGAAGGGACCTTAAAACCCATTCCTTTCCCCCTGCTGTGGGCAGGATTGCTGGAATAGGCAGCACAGGGCCCATCCAGCATGGCCTCAGGCACCTCTGTGGACGGGGCACACGCACTGCTCTGGGGTGCATCCATCTGGGGTGCAGTGCTCCAGCTGGGGCTTCACAAGGACACGTAAATACCCTTGTCATGCTTGTCCAAGTCATTGTGGAAGGCATAACTTCCTTCATTAAAAATAAATATCAGCCCAGCATCATCTCTGCTAGAGCTCCTGTAAGTCCTTATGGTTAGCAGGGACAGGTGCTGCAGAGGTGCAGGTGCTCCAGCACAAGAGCTGTCTGGTTTTGGCCTCTTTTGAGGATCAGGTTGCACAAAGCAAGTCATGCCAAGAGCAGTGCTCCCACAGTTCCTCAGCTTCTCCATCCGGTCTGGATCCTACCATCACCAAGGCTCCTCTGGGCACCTTGTGCTATCAGCTGTCTCTCTAATTCTCAAATCCACATAGATCCATTATGCTGGTCCACATTCAGCTTGATTGCTGATGCTCATGGATGAGCACTCAGAACCCCTCGACTGGAGTTGGTGGGAATGCAGAGATGATTTCCTTGCATTACTCACTTCCCAAGAACACTTCCCATAGAAGAGTTGCTCATAATTTCCTTTTTTGTTTGTCATTTTTTCAATGTCAATGCCATTCAGTCTCACACCCTGCAGCCTGGAGAGATTTCAACCTTTATTTCCTTAGAAGTCTTGCTAGGATAAGAGGAAGCAGGAAAAAGCAGCCTGGAAAATCATTAGATCTCACACAATTTAACTTTATTTTTAAACTTTACTGTAAAGGACAGCTCTTGTTTCCAGTAAGGCTGGTGCTTGCGTATGCTGATGCACGCTGTGTTCTGGAGCCAGCAGCATCACCCTACTTTGATCCCACACAACTGTGGCCAGAATGGGGCTGCAGGGCTCAGCTTATGACCTCCATCTGTCATAACTCAACCAAAACTTACCGAGGGCAATTGTGATCATCTTCCTACCATGCCCAAGTGATAATCCAGCTCAGGAGTAGTTAAAACTTGTTAAAAAAAACAAAAGAAGTACCACCACCAACCAATCCCTACATTTTGATTGTCCACTCTTCCTTGTTTCAAGGGTTGATCGTAAATCACAGGGTCTGATTTGCATGGGCAGTGTATGGCAGAGCTCTGCCCGTGGGGAGTTTGGTGGTGGCTGCAGCTGCCAGGATAGATGCAATATCCTCTGAGGCAAATCACAGCTGGAACAAACAGGCGGTTTGGAACACAGCCTTTCTTCAGCTCTACATAAAAGCTTTTGTTTGGAGGGAGCTATCTATATATGGGAATTTGGAAATTCCCCATTTGGAAAGGAAGTGAAGCGGCCCTGTAAGCAATGGGAGAAGGATGGTATGAACTTCCCTGGACCCGCAGGTGGGCAGCAGCCAGGCTGGGCAGTGGGGGCTCAGGCTGTGTCACAGTGGAGGTCTCAGCAGCTCCAGGCTGCGTTTGTGCAGGGCATGAATTGGGAACTCTGCCGACCCCAGCAGTGCCACTGCAGCAGGATGGGTCCCTGTGCTGGCAGGTCTCAGTTAACACTGTGCCGTGCCATCTGCAGGTTCAAGTCAGCTCTTATTTCTGTTATGACTTTGGAGACAAACTACAAAAATAGTTCCCTCCCGGCACTCCCCAGCTGTATTTATCCACAGAAGTTACCCAGTGACTCCAGCAACTGTACAGCGAGACAAGATCTGGCTGATGCTTCTTCCCAAGCATCTTGAATCACAGAACTGCAGTCACTTCTAGGGTGAAGCACGGCACATTTTCAACCACATGCAGCAACATCACACCAAAACTTTGGAGATGGGAGAAAGTCACCGAAGGGTTTTACGCTAAGAGAACGCAGCTGCTCACATTGGAGCCATTGGAAAGGCCTCCTCCCATCACAAGCACTGCAGAAGTGGCTGTGGACCCTCAGGCAGCACCCAGAAGGAAGGAAACGCCGTGTGGGCCTTGCTGCTATTTCCCTCCAGCACCGTGTCACACCAGGACACAGTGTCCTAGTTTTCTGTTTCAGCTGCTTATGTGGAATGAAGGAATTTGTGGAACGAGCACACAGGTAGACACAGGCACATCACATGGCTAATGCAGAGAGGGACGATGTTCTCTGAGCAATTTTCTGTTCATGCCAGGGATCTGAGCCCCTCTGGCTCCTGCATGCCATGCGGTGCACTCCTCGGGCTGTTTGAGGCCCAGATAAGGCATGCTTGGATGGTTTGGAAGGAGTCAGCTTGTCACAAAGTACCAGCCCTCAGCTGGATCCCAGACACCAAAGTGACTGCACTGAACCTGTGGGTCATCACAGTGAACTAAAAGCCAGAACAAAAGGAGGCACTAATTGATGCCATCATTCATTTACCCTGAGAAGGAGGAGAAGTTAGGTCAAATGGAGAGGGGAAGGAGTGCTGTGCTGAGCAGCGGCCAGAGTCATGGCCAAGCTCAGGGTGCCTCTGCTGGGACAGATCTCAATGCACTCCATCCTTTCCCACTTTCCTAAGGGCATTTCCACCTGGAATTTGTTTCTGCAGTACTCCAGGCAGACACAGCATGCTGCTAGCTCCTTGCAGTGCCTCTTAGGAAGCATGTCACCACTGACCGAGGAGGGATGTGTTGGTTTGAGTCATACACATTTCAGAAGCAGAGACAGCAATTCTGGGTCTTTTCACTTGTAAAGGGCAACTTTTATCACTTTCCAATGAGATGACAGTGGTTGACTGGAACATCTGAATAACCCACTGAATGACATCTTGCTGATGAGGACAGCTTGGCTGACAGCAGGCTCCATGGTAGGTGGGGGAGCCGACCCCAGTCAATAACTGAACACCCACCAGCAGCAAGGAACCCACAGGTCAGAGCACAGATGCTTTGGGAGTGAAAGAAAGCCACATGCACAAGCAAAGCACAAGGAGTTCATTCACTGCTCCCATCAGAAGGCAGATGTTCGGCCTCTTCTTGGAAACTGGGGCCTCATGCAAGACATGCAGAGGTTACTTGGGAAGAGAAATGTCACAAACAAGAGTCCCCTCTTCCCTGTCCTTTCCCTGAGGGCAGCACAGTAAGGGGACCTTGATGCCAGCATGCAGCTGCCTTACCAGTGCTGTTTTAGTCACAAATCACAGCACCAGCTCCAGCCAACTGGGGCACACCACAGGATCTCCAAGTCCATGAGGAGCCCATGTAGGGCACAGAAGTGATGGGAGATGGGAGATGGGAGATGGCTGTTCTCCTTGCAGCTGTGCTATGGGACCCGACCCCGTGTAGCAGCCTGGCTCTCAGAGCTGCAGCTACGCCAGCTTTGTTTATGAGCTCACAAAATGACAACGAGTTCAACCAGCTCCTTGCTTTCGCCTCGCCTCTGCGATTTGCAGTGCTTTATATGCGTAGGAACAAGTGAGCTCATTTGCAGAGTTCCAGGAGCGGGTCAAAGAGCAACCTGATACAGAGGTGGAAAATAAGCAGGAGGGCTGGCTGCCAGAGCGTAGAGCAGAGCTGAAGCTCTTGGGCCTGACCTGAGTGTGCCAGCCCGCTCACCATCCGAATTTAGGGCACCTCTGACCCAGCCGTTTCACCTTTTCCTTTTTAGGAGAAGTTCTACACATCATCTATCCGACAGCTCACAGCTGGGAGCAGCTGCCTCACAGACCCATGGTAGTGAATGGGTAAAATAAGAAAAAACAGCAAAAAAAAAAAAACACTCCCACAAAAAACAGAAACAGAAGTGGCTCATTGCTCATTAAGAGGCTTCTGGATTTCTCTTGTAATGTAGGTCATGGATAGGCAGCACCTCTGGCACTGTCTCTCCCAGTTACAGAAGAGGGCCCACTTCTGCATGCAGCAGGCTGAGCAAATGGCTGCTGGGTTATTGTGGCAATTCTTCATCCTTCATGTAGTGTATCCTCATCCTCTCCCCATGCCAAGGGTGTCAGGGCTGTCCACATGTATCAGCTTCTCAGCCAGGGGGGAGCTGGCAGGAGAGAGCTCACTGCTTCACTGCTCCAATCCTGTTCTCTATGGCCACAACATCAAAATAAGGAGAGGAAGATGCAGATGTGCAACGACTGACTTCTGGAGTCTGAGACTGTACAAGAGCTACGTTCTGCATCCCTGGCTTGCAACCACGAGGTTGTATGAGAGCACGGCAACATCGATGGAACAGCACACAGCACTCGTGCCTGGTTGCACAGACTTCACTTTGCATGTGGAGTCATCTAGGGGTCCCCAGCAGAGATCTTCCAACACTTCAGATTCCTGCCTCATTTCCTCATACATTTTTCATTGCAATTTCCCCAGCTGGACCCAGACTGGGGTCTCATTTTGCATTCCTGGAACCAGAGAAGCTCTGAAACTTGGAGCCACCTTTAAGCAGTACAGATGAGGTATGGATGCAGCTGTCTGTTTTTAATCCAAAGACTATTCTACGCAGTGGAACTCTTTCCTTATTGCTCGATTCTTATCTGCTGACTCTATCCTGTCAGGAAAGCCCAGACAATTTGGAAAAAGCCAACTTTGAGAGAACCTCCTTAGAACTCTGTTTCCTGAGGAATTCCCAGCTACACAATAAGCTGTGACTTATAGAGCAGCCAGGTCTTGGCCTCTCTCAACAATTGTAGCCTCTTGACCTGTCAGCCCAGGGGAGAGGAGACGATCTGGAGCAATCTGCACACACGTACAAGAGCAGCCTGGAGAGCAGCCTGCACACCGTGAGACGCACGCTTGGCCATCATCCTGGGCCCGGGCTCCTGGTTTGACAGATGGGGGAAGCTGTCCAAGACATTGATGAACGGGCCTCCAAGCACCCATCAAGCTGCATCCAGTCACAACAGGAAGGGGAAGCGGCTTGTGGTTGTGAGTTCCTACCAGGAGGGACAGCCTGGCCCCCGCCTCACGCACAGCTGCAGGAGCGCCAGCCAAGCTGCACTCCCTGCTCCCAGCCTGGAATTCGGAGGATATCAAGGCCAATTTCCCATCAGACCCCATGCCAGGTGGCAGTCAGACCCTCTCTAGCCCAAGCTCTGCCAGCAGTCTTCTGCTGGGGACAGAAAATAAAAGGTACTGTTCAGATTATGCCTTTGTACAGCAGCCTTTGAGATACAAGAAGTTCGGTTTAAATGTAGGTGTTACCCAAAAACTGGTGTGCTGTGATTCAATGGGCTTGGCACATGTGTGGCTCCAGCAGAAAAGCTCAACCAGTCTTATCTAGCATAGGAACTTGCAGAGTCCCACTGTGGAGGGCATTTCTCCACTTCAGCTGAACTTCGGCTCCAGCACTTGGAATAAGGCTGCCTCTACAAGAAGTGTTGCAGAGGGCTCATTACTGCCCTTCTCAGTAGGGGGACAAAGCCATCTGAGCAGGAGCAAGGCTCCAAGGACAAAACAATCATCCTTTTTGTTGTAAGCCTAGCAAAGCAGCTGGGGAGAGAGTGGGAGGAGAGGGAACAACTCCTACCCAGTCTGCAGGGCTCCTCCAGCAACGCTGGGAGGTCCTGCACCCAGCGCATGGCTGGATCTGAGAAGTCATGTTATTCAGCCTGACCTTGTCAATGGCAAAAGCCAGAGTGAGATTGAAAGGGGAGAACAAGTTTGGAGTGATGAGAAGGGAAGGGGAAAAAGGAGTTCCATCCATCAGCAGGTTGCTATTTACAATGGAAAGAAGAGGTAGGACATAGGGGCTAGGTTGGAAATCCTGTTTCATAAACAAGACTATCCAGGATAAAGCCTGTCCAGGAAACATGCCTGAGGGACACAGGGGGCTCAGCTGGATTCTCTACTGCTGACAGCCATCCTCCCATCATGAGCCCTGCCAGCCTTGTACTCCTCCCACGTCAGGCTGGGGAAATAGTTGCAATTCCAGCAATCCATAAAGAAAGAGGTGACTTGATGCATGCAAAGCAAGCAGAACAATTCCCATTTATTTTGGGGATAAGAGGCTGTTGTTCTGCAGCTGGGTGCTGTAATGTCCGACCCATGGATAAAAGAGCAAATGCTTTCCTTGGAGACCACTGGTGCTATCGAGCTGGGATGTCCTGTCTGCTCTCCACCCCTCCTTGGAGGCTCCCAGCAGCAGCCTCTCTGTGTACAAAGCCAGGCTGGATGCCTCCCTGCAGCTGTTCTGAGAAGGCTGGTCCCAAGCTGGAGCCCAGAGGAGCATCTTTTGTACAGGAAGGCACATGGCTCACATTGGTATGAGCGTGAGACTGTGCAAGGGAGATTATGGCCACTGGCATCCCAGCCCTGCTGCTGCACATGGGCAGCTGCATAGCCCTGGGCCAGCATTCCTGGTAGGACAGGGCAGGGACAGAAGGGATGGCATGCAGTTCCCCACAAGAATTACAAAAACAAGCCTTCTTCAGCAATTTTTCACTGCAGAGCCGACTTCATCCACATCCATCCAAGCTGACTGCCAAATTTCCTGAAGCCTACATTGTCCACCCCCAGCAGAGATGGGACTGGGGCCAGGACCCCGGCAGATGAAGGTACAGTTTGAGCTTTCCTAGCGAGCTGTCCGTGCAGCACACTGCATAACCCCTCCAAACATCTGGCACATAGGCATGGGCAGCTCCCCACTGCTGAACGGGATATTTTGGGATCTAGGTCAGGAGAATTATTTCCAGCACTTGCAGCTGGAAACAGACCCAGAAAATGTGAAAACAAACTTGGTTGGAGGCAATTTGGTAGCCATCTGCAATGCTCTATCACTGCCTACTTCACAATGGGAAGAGAAATGAATTGTTTTCAGACCTGTTGATTGCATGGGTTTGCCTGCACTAATTAATTACTCTTGTAGGTATGGGTGGCATTAAGAAGTTATATTCCATCAACCTTGATGTCACAGCATTAGTCATGGCAGTTGGCAGTTCTACCTCCCTTCCACCCCATACTATTTCCAATGCCTAATAGAAACTCTCCTTAACCCCTGAATAGCTGCTGGGAAATGCTCTGCAAACCCCCCACATCCCAAAGTGCAGCACAAGCAAAGGAGCAGCACCCAGAGCTACATGCAAGCCTGGCTGCCCTTCCTGGCTGTGCAACCCTCTGCAAGTTCAGCTCAGCTCAGCTCTGCCAGTAATGAATTTACACTGCTGGCACTTTCCAGTTTGGATTTTTCACCTTCGTAGCATTACCCAGGTCTGGGCACACCCTTTAGCTCTACAGTTAGATCTTACATGCCATACGTTTTAGCAGCAAGTGACCCAAAGCTCTGCCCCCACGTGCACTGGATGTCTCCCACAGTGTGTGACTGGGGCATGGGACGCAGGACATGGGGAACTTGCAAAGTGCTGCAGCTATTTTGCACCAAGTTGCCTTGAAATAAGCGTGTTGGCCATCTCCCTGACTCACTCTTTCAGCTTTTTCAAACAAACACGCCTCCTCTTCTACCTCACAACCTGCTCAAGGGCCAGCCTTCCTCACAGAGTGTCTCACCCCCATCTGTTTCAGAAGATGCGTGAAGCAGCACCAAATACCTCCAAGTAATGCATTTATCCTGAGCTGAGATATGTGACTGCTCATCTTTCTTCCCATCAGGAGAGGAAAGAGGAATCAAAGAGGCATTGCTCAGGCTGGGGAGGAGCTGAAGCCCACTGCAGGGTTTTCAAACAGGTCATCCTTGTGGAAATCTGCCACTCTGTAAGCACTTGTAAGTCAAATCCTGGTTGCTACCGACAACACAAAACTTGGCCATTCCAGCTGTTGCTCTCCTTCCCAGCTGCAGCACTGAGCTGAAAAAGCAGTGAGGCAATACTCACCATCTCCACAGCCATTTTCCAGCCTTAGTGCTTGAAAAATGAGGACAGCCAAAGCTGCCCATTGAAAAATGGGATCGAGGCCGAACGAAGGGCAGGAGCCAGCATTCCAGGCAGATGTGGCCTCAGGTGCTGTTGCTGTGCTGCTGCAGGCATGTGGTTCCCCAGTTGCACACCCTGTTGTGTGCCCGTTGTGCAGACCCTACCCCATGTGTCCATGCTGCCTCCAGGCACGTGCCAGGGACATTGCTGCTCTGCTGCTTTCCCTGCAGAAGGCAGTCAGAGCATCCCTGCAGGGCAGCTGTCTCCTCTCTCCTCCCTGTGTGGGCTTCTTAGAGATGAAGATGGTGCATGGAACACGAAGAGCAGTGCTATAGGTGATAATGCATCTTGGATAACCCAGCAAAACTGTTATCTTTTCCTCACCATGTTACAGCTCTGATCCTAACTGGAATCAAACCTTTTCCAGGGTTTTAGATCGTAAAGAATTTGGTTTGGTAGGAAGCAAAGCAGCAGGCTGGATGGATTGCTTCTCTGTAAACCTGAAATGAAAACTTCTGTGGGCTGTGGACCAACAGGTCTCCTCTCCATGCTCCTATGAATTTTCAGACCTCTAAGCATCTGTAGCACAGCTGAGACCAGAAAGCAAATGCAGAAATGCAAGGCTCGGTGCAGGAGATAAGAACGCTCACACAGGAGATAAGGTGCTGCGAGTGGAAGGATTGTTTACTTCTCAGTGGCAGCAGACAGAGCTTTGGGGGTGAGCCAGGAAGGCGATGGAAAGGGATCCAGAGGGCTGAAAAGAGGTTTCTGCACGGAAGGGCTGGAAGCCAGCATGGGGCCAAGGTAACTACAGCGAAAATAGAAACCAAAAGGCCATTAAAGCTGAACAAATTAAAAGATGCAAGGTAGCAGAAAGTCAGAGCAGCAAAGGAGGCAGGTGGATCAGCCATCAGAGGAGGCTCTTCATCTGTCCCCATAAGGCAGGCAGACCCCAGCCCTCCTCCCAACTTGTGCCAAAGCAGCCTGGGTGCGTGAGCAGCCGAAACGCAGCACAGATTTGTGGCCTTCAGCAGCAAGAGGTTTGTGTCTGGGAGGAAGTCTGCTCCCCTGACTGCTATTTTTACCCCTGCTCATCTGGATAGGGGTCAGGGCTTGGTTTCCTCAGCTCTCAACTGCGTGCTTGGGAGACAAGGAGTGCAGGCACGATCGAAACTGGCGGCTGCTGAAAGCAGAGCGATGAACCAGACAGTGCTACCTCTTCCTGCCTCCCAGCCTGCCTCTTTATGTGTTGTTTGGTTTTTTTTTATTCTTTGCTTCTTATCTCTCCTTGTGTGTTCTATGTAAGCTATTGAAAAGCAAGTCCAGCCCTTCACATCCTGCCTGCTCCGTCCAAGGGGGCAAAGCACATCGGGCTCTCTGGTGTGACCCAGTGGTGCCTCCCAGTGCTTTGCTGAGCATCCCTCCGCAAGCACAGGGACACACACTGCAGCCAATTGTGTCCCCATGCTTCATTCTGCAAACACAGGTCTCCCTTCCCACCCGCTCCTTCAGCCCCTAGCTTTGCCAGCCCTGTCTCCTTGCGGTTTTCACTGTGTCTTATCTACTAGCATCCTCCCAGGGCAAGTTCTCACACCTTTACAGCCACTGGAGACAGACACGGGGGGTGCTGGGGGAGCTGTTATCTGGGTATCTATTGGCACCGACAATCCCTGCAGCTGCCAGCCCGTGCAGATGGGCAGAGCAGTCACTAACATGTTGGTGGGATTGCAACACTCCCCAGAGGCTCTAACATACGTAGCTGCCTGCTTGGTGCCACACAGATAAAAATGTGATGACAAAAGGGCAATTTTAGCGCATTGTTGGAATATTAAACCTACTGATGAGGATGAGCTGGAGCAGATCTGTGCTTCCAGGTGAGAAGGAGGAATAACCTGTGCTCAGCACCACTTCTGCTGTTATGGGGTCACAGAGGCAGCACCTGTGCATGGCTTGCTGCGTGGCTGGGCACCTCCTGCAGCTCCTGAAGGGTGGAGAATGCAGGGAATGAGCTCAGCAAGCACTTTTAGGGTCAGAGCCCTGGTGGCATGCTGAGCCCAGGCTTGGACTGAGGCCATGTGAGAACTTTGCAGGCTCACAATCAGGATGCAGAGCATCACCGAGTCCATCTGCATTACCTTCCACGTGCTTTGGGTGCAGCAAACCCAACAGACACATCCCCAGGCTCCAGTTTTCCTGCTTTCCTGCAGAACCCTTTACAAAGCTCCCCCTGGCACTGCCTGGGGAGCTGCAGAACAAGTCTGCGTTGTTTCTGGCTGCCTGAGCTGGGGGGAGGACAAGGCATGGGGGGAGAAAAAAACACAAATGCTGACCTTACCCAGCTGTGCTAAATGCTCTGGGCTTGTCATGGTTTGTGCATAATCCCTTGTCTCCATGCATAGGGTTAGGGAAGCTTGGCTTTTATTCCTCAAGCAGAAAAACAGCAACACTGAATTACATGGGGCAATATTTGCTGGCGTCAGTCCCCCAAAGCAAAGCTTTGCTTCTCAGAAACACTTGTGTTGGTGATGCCCAGGTGCCCCTCTTTGTCAGGACTGCCAGCTGTACAGTGACATCTTGCTCCCCAGCCCTGAAACAGTGCCGCTCTCCACTTCTCTTTTAGTTGGTGCTTTTTCCCCTGCAGACCTCTGAGTGATTGAGAGGTTTTTCTGGACAGCAGTCTCTAGCTCTCAAAGAGGACTGTGAAGTAGTTAGCAGCATCTGCCACGCTCACCCTTCCAGCCATTCTGTGCTGCTATTGATTCTGAGGGCTACGTAATTTATTTATTTTCATATTCTTCTGCAGCTCTTCCACAAAGAGCCCTTCAGCAACGCGTGCCTGACAGATGGCCTCAGAGCTCTGCTGTGTTTTAGCAGCTCTGCGTGCCCAGAGGCGCATTTAAACACACACAGCTTCCCAGCTGCCTCCCACTGCTCACTGCCACGTAAGGGACTGCTTTGCAGGGCACACTGGTGCTGGGACAGCTGGGTTACATCACTGCTTGCTTCCTTACCTGCACAGCATCTTCCATCAGGGACCTTCCCCAGGATAAGGGTGCAGCGTGACCTGTGCTGCAGGATCAGCTTGCTGGGTGCAAACCTTTGGCAGGCACCCACTGCTTATTTGCTCCTTAATTGTTTCCATTCATTCAGAGTTTTCCCAAGCTGGAAATCATCACTGGTGACCAGTTAGCTCCAAGAATGCGGAGGGCATTGCAGGAGAACAATGGACATTTCCCTGAAGACGCTCAAGTTACCATTAAGCAGTCAGAAATACAAATAAAGAGAGCAAAAGAAGCTATCCAGCATATATTTGAGTGGAATTGTATTACCATGCAGATCCCTAACAAGTTAACCTACAGAGATCTCGGGAGATGAGGAGAATGAGTGTATGGGAACTGCTGCATCACGGCCTGAAGCTCTGATTGATCACCTGAGGTGAGCTGTGGGTCAGCCAGAGGAGCACAGGTGAAGGCAATTCACCTGTCCTAGACCTATTTAAGAGCTGGCTACCAGTGGGGAAGGATCTCATCTGGAGATCTGCTCTGCTGGTGTTTTTTGTGGGTGAGCCTAGCATATGGGTAAGCCCTCCATTTATTCTCTCTTGTTATCTTAGTCTGCTTTGCCTAACTCTCTTGTTCTTTTTGTGATTATAGCATCTTAATATCCATTGATTATACACTTGGTGAGCCAGGCAGGCCAAATATACTAAAATTTACATCATGTCTTTTCTTTGGAATGCTTATAAATGGGTCAAGGGGGAGAACAATACTCCTCTAGAGAAAATGATTCCAGGGCAGATCTCAGGATCCCCCTATTATGAGTTAGCTGTTATCATTGAAAAATAGGGTCCCTTACATGTTATGGGCAATATCTCCCCATGTCGCATGGTGGATTGCTTTCAAGGACTTGGCAAGGATGTGCTCATCACTGAAGAAAGACAAGTGGCTGCCTCCATGGTGGCATGGCCACTATTAAGTGCCTTAAATCATGCAGATATAAGAAATAATACTTTAGAAAGTGAAAATCAACTTTTAAAAGACTGTATTGAAAAACTGGAGCATGAACTTGGTGTATTAACAGGAAATAAGCCAATTCTACATCTTCCCATAGGCCAAGTTCGTAACCTTTCAATAAACAATGACCAGACTCCTGAATCAACCAACTCTGTTGATCAGGAGAATAAAAACTCTCAGTTAGATCTTGAATATCCAATTCTGACTGATCCACTAGAAGTCTGTCCTGTCATTACCCAGAAAACAAAAAAAGTGCAGGACTGACCAGCAGGGGTGCTGCCTGCCCAGACTCATTTACATGTAATGGCCTGGCCATGCACAGCAACAGAATTAATGGCTTTAGTGCAGCAGTTGAACATGGGTCAGTCTGTCCTAAGCAATAGGCGAGCGCCGTTCCGAAGTGGAGCAGGGTTCCATGTGAACAGCAGCTCCCAAACGATGAGGCACATGGAGTCCATCTGGCAGAGGTGACACTGAGAGTGATGCCCTGAGCTCTTGGCAATGCACTGCTGCTCTGCCAGGAACAGCTGAGCCCTGCTGGGTACCAGTGCCAGCAATTCCCATTGGATCTGGTCCTCAGTGACCAGAGCCATGCTTGTGTGATTGGGATTTGTTCTTTATTTCAGGAGGCCTTTGAGCTTATTCATCCCTGACCCTTACGCTCTGGATAGATCAGAGAATGGGACATAAGGACCTGCATGACAGCAGCAGCTCTTCCTCCTGCCGCTTGTGGAAGCTGTTAGCATTCACTTCTGTCATATTAAATCCACATGTAATTTGTACATGAAGCTTCTATAAGCGCTCACGCACAGCAGGATGGCTTAGGATGCAGAACAGAGGGGTGAGACGATCCGCCCAGCACTGTGGGGCTGTATGGACCAGAGCAGCACAAGGGGGAACTGCCACAAAAAGGAGCTTCCCTCGTCTCTCCCTGGTTCATCCATCTGTCAGTATGGATCCCACCAGTAATTTGGTACAGAACATTGTCGGCAGCCTGCAAGCACCCTTGGTGTGTTGTTACATTTGTGAGGAATGAGCCCCCTTGCTGTGATGGCTCCATTCCTTTGGATTTTATTTTTCTGTCCCTTCTGTTAGCAATCAACTCGTGGTTTTGCTGTTTGCCTGCTTTCCACGTTGCAATCCACAAACACCCCCCAAAGCACCCATTGCAACAGCAACAGGACTACATTCTCACTTCCAAACAAACTAGGGAGTAGGGAACCCAAGCCAAAGATGCCCAAATTCCCCTTAGAGCATTCCAGAAACCTCAGCATTGCTGAGCCACAATCCTCACACCATCCTCATCCTCACCCCAAAACTCTACAGGCACAAAGCAGACACTTCTCTTGCAGCACAGCCAGACTCCCAGAAACCCAGGTGCTGCTGTCCATCCTTTGGCCTCCTTTGCTGCTTTTCTCCCATAGCCAGCTGCAAGCACCAATGCACACCTGCAGGGAAAGGGAAAAGCTCTTCCACAAAGGCATCAAGGAGCAGAGCTGGACCAGGTGATGCACAGCAGCATCTCTGAAATATCAGCCCCAATTCAGCACAAGTTGGGTTGTTAATGTTTTCTCTCTTTCTCTTCACCTTCACAGGATGAGAACTCACAGTTATACTGTGCTCATAGCTACCTGCCATAAATCCGGCACGAAGCAGCTGTCTCCTGTGATTCATGCTGGGGATGCATCCAGATCAAGGTAAGCTGCCTGCTTGGTACTCACTGTCGGTACCTTCAGCTCTTTCTGGGTATTTTTTTTTTTTTATCTTGGAAATGAACACTGAGAAAATGAATACTCCTGGCTCAAAACCCTTGTAGCCTCTTATCAGACCAGAGGCTTGATTTTAAAGAAAACAAGAAAATTGCCTTCCTCTCCAGAAGGATGCCAGGCTCAGCTGTGCTGAACTCCGGAACAAAGCCCATGTGAGGGTTTGAGGAGCACATGCACAGCACACACAGCAGCCTCCTGCAGGCCCAGTCCCCAGCTGGCACAGCTGCCCCAAGGCAGAAGACATCAAGGGTGCCTCTGTTCTAAGGACAGAGATCTCAGGGCTGCAGTCTCACTGCTGTGCTGTAGTCATGCTTTGCTGCACCAGGGCATCCCTGAGGTAGAGCTTACCCCAAGATCTGCTGTGATGCGGAGAAGTGGCTCCAGCTGAAAACAGAACGCAGGTGTTTCTTCCTTTATAGTCCAGGGAGTTCTCTGATGCATATGCACTGTATGATATTCTGCAAGATGCCCTACCAACCATATGGAGCTGTGTAAGGGGACTTCCAGCAGAGTTATTGGTCAGGTTCTGCACCTTGGGAAGTGATTTCAGGTTGCAAGTCAGACCAGGAAAAAAGCAAGACAGTTTAGTCTGTGCTCCCACCCTGCAGAGTCCTGTAACAATAGAAAAAGCCTTAAAATGCAAAAATCTGTGTTCCAACCATTCAGGCTATGGGCTGGAACAGTCTTGTTCACTCAGTACACAGAAGCATTCAGCAGTAATTTGAACTGTAAATGAGACATATCGGACCAGTTTCACCTGAAGCACTGTGAAAGTGATTTAGCTGGGACTGGTTTGCTTCAGCTGCCAGAATGGGCTAAATGGTGACAAGGGCTGGCAGAACACTCAGTTGTACATTCGGAGGGAGCCAGCAAAGCTGATATATTACACTGCTGGCCAACAGCACAGAGCTCTGCTGGAGTCCAGAGTTCAGCCTCTTACCATCGCAAAACAACACAATGGCCAAAGCCCCAACCAATGGCTCTAACTGCTCAAAGCTCCAGCTTTGATTCACATCCAGCTTTCCCTGTCCCCATCTGTTTGGTGGCTGGGCTGAGTACCAGCCCGTGCTACAGTCCAATCCACTTTCATCTGTAGCCATCACTGATTATTTGAGGATAGAACGAGAGTTTGCAATGGGCTGCAGCCAGCTGATTCCGGTGCAGCCTGTACTACGAGACAGAACAGAAACTCCTCCAGTGGAGATTCGGCATGATCTTTATTCACACATAGCAATGGCAATAGTTGGCAGCCAGGAAGAGCAGCGGGGGGAGCACGGAGCTTGCAGCAGTCGGCAGCACACAGCCCCACTGATGCCGTGCCTGAAACCATCAGGGCTTAAAGGGAAACATCACAACACAGCTGGGGATGACCTCTGGAGATCATCTGGTCCAAACCTACTCCAGCAGAACCACCTGGAGCTTACACCCAGCTGCCATACCTTCTCGCATCCACTCTTCGGATTGTGCAGCACTCATGCTACATCCAGGTGTCTCAGAACAAGGCACTGTCTCTGAAATCTCTTACCCAGCCCTGGAAGAGCCTGCAGTGACTCTGAGGCCACTGGAGATCTCCAGCTCGTCCTGCGAGGAGCCTTAAAATGGAGCTGAACAAAAACCACAGCAAAGGACAAAGAATGATTTGCAGGTTAATACCCACCAGCTATCACCAGACAAGCACACTTCAGATCAGCAGCTGGAAGGGGACAGACCCAAAGAACTGTGTATATCTGCAGCCAGCCCAACAACCTGGCTCGGGGACAGGAAAATAAGCATAGCACTGCTATAGGCTATGGGAAAGAGGGGTTGTTAACTGGGGAAGAACATCTGGTGTGTAGGAACTCTGCAGATCTCTAGCACTGCAGAAGCAATGACCTACAGAGGTTGGGGCTGCCCAGCACTGAGAAACCCCAGCTGCTTCCTTATGGCTGGATGCTTTCCCAGCAGCAGCCAAACCCAAGGAGACCTCTGTGACCATGCTGTCAAGACTGGAAATAGAGCTGCCATGAGCACAGCAGGTCCTGGAGGAATTCTGCTGCATGTTGTTTTTAACACCAAGGAGCTGCACTGACAATCTCTCCCTGGTGGTGAGCAGCAATCTACTATGATATAGACAAAGCTATAGGAGGTGGCTCATGACACTTCTCTTGCTCACAATGAGCGCTGCTCCGCAGAGGTCTCAGGGTGATGCTGGGAGGCGGCGGGGAGGGTGAGGATAGGGAGAAGGGCACGCTGGGTGGGATGGGGCCTCTGGCTCAGACCCAGGCCTTGACATGGGGGCTGCAGCCCCTGGCACAGCCGCACAGACCGCCCTCCTCATACCAGCGCCACTTCACGCCCTTGTACAGGGCCCGGCTGCACGGCTGGAAGCACATGAGGAGGCGAAGGCGCCTGGCCAGGCTGCAGTAGGTGGCCATGGCCACCACGATGAGGGGCGACATGATGACGAAGCCCAGGATGATGAGGGCCGAGGAGCTGTTGTCATCCAGGATGGTTCTGCAGTAGCGGGCAGTGGAGTGCAGCACCTGTGGGAACACAGGGAGTTTGTCACAGAGCAGCTGGTGGATAGGGGCAGGGACCAAAGCAGACTTGGTTTCAGTGCCTTCCCAATGAGGCACGGCTGCTCTTCCCTCTGCAGTCCTCAAGCGACATGATATGACTGACAACACTTTAATCAGGCTTTCAATTACTCGGGCATCGCCGTGAGACAAGAGTGCCACACTGCTCCTGAAGCAGGAAACCATCTTTATTAAGTTATCCATAATAGCACGCCTTAGCATTTGATATCTGGGAACCAAACAAAAAGGCCTCCCGCTGCTGCACCGACGTGGGTGGCACAACATGCTGGTAATTACAGCTAAGTAAATCAAATGCAGCAGAAATGTTGGGTCCTGCAGACAGATTGGTGGGCTGCAGATTCCCAAGCCTACTCTGTGCTCCATCTTCTGCACACCACCGTGTACATATTTGGATCTCTCAGCACTTCAACACCTGCTGAGAGGTCCTGCTCACCTTGTGCTGCTGTAGGGCACTCAGCACAGTGCTGGTTCGGGAGCTTACAGACCTGCTTTCCTGCTGGCAGCAGCAGCATGAGGCCAAGCCACTCACTGGTTCTGTGCTAACAAATGACATGGGCAGCCCTCACCCCCCCCCCCTCACCCCTCCAGCCTCCTTTCTTTTCTCTATATGCTTTCTGCAGTAGAAGCAGCACAATCACATTCAAAAAAAATAAATAAATCCATCTAATGGCTCTGCAGTGCAGAAATCAGCCTCTGGCTACGAGGAAGGCAGAGAACAGCAATAGCCTGAGGACAAAGGGCTGCTCTTGTCAAGCCATCCTGCAGCATTCCCCATCTACCTCTATTAAAAGATGAGTCTGAGTTAAAAGACTCCTTGCAGCTAACAGCACTTGCTTTCAGGACTGATGTACTCTGCTTTACTCAAAAACCTTTTGCTGCTCCTCAGAGCCCAGAGCCATCAAGCAGAGCCCTGCGTGTACAACGGGTAGTTTGGGGTCTTCCAAAAGGCCAGTGATCCCAATTGTCTCTTTGCGAAGACCAAGGGTCTGTGTGCTGAAACATTACCTCTCACTCCAGGATCTGCTCGCTCAGAGGTCCCAAGGATTTGGCTGACTAGATGGGATGCACGGATTTCATTAAGAAGGGTGGGGGAAAAAAAAACACTTCTCCTTTTATATTTCTCAGGTAAATATATAATTTTGAGAAGATTCAAAGTCTTCCCTTTGTTCCAATTTTGTGGAATGGGGTGGCCAACAGCATCTATTTTTGGAGCCTGTTCTCCCTCCTGGGAGGAAGTATTGCAGGGTTTGTTTTTTCCCTCCCCAAAGCAGGAAGAGAACCCTCCTAACGCTGGGTAACCTGCAAGAGAAACCAGATGGAGCTGCTCTAAGAGCTACTGCTGGTGAAATTGTTTCTTGCCATCCACTTAATCAACAGATTCCAACCATATTTATGGAAACATAAGAGGAAATTCATAGGAATTCTTGGAATAATGAAATTCAGAGGATAGCAACAACATGGAGCAGGCACAGCCAGAGCCCTTCCTGACCAAGCAAATATACTGGTTACAAGTGAGAAACTGTACAGAAACATCTGAATCTGTACACAGGCATTACAGACACTGCTAGGCTTTATTAATGCTGAATTATTTTTTAGGAAGATCAAATATGTCAATCACTGTGGAAAGGTTACTTAAACAGAAAGTAGCAAACACCACCAGAGCTCTTTTGCCCTTTAGTTTTCCCTACTCAAACTTCCATTCCAAATGGAGCAAACTTACTTACCCGAGAGTGGCACTGGAAGCCAAAGTAGACGACCACAATGGTGGGAAGCAACACGATGGTGAAGATAACAAGCATCAGGAGCAAGTTGATGAAAAAGACTAAGAGGTTCATGGTGGCTATCAGCAGAGCCCATGCCCAGCAGCCGCAGGTGCTCCGTGGCTCCCGGGGAAGGAGCTGATCATCCATGTCATACGGTGGGAGACCGGGATGCATCTTAGACTTGGCCAAGAGGCTTTCTGCTGCTAAGTCCTCGGTCTCCTGGTCAGCCATGTTGCAAGAATGCTGCTGATCAAACCCAAACCTTTTTCAAAGTGGTTCCTTTTGTTTTGGCCACAGATCTGCCTAGGCTTTTCCTAGCTCTTGCACATATGGACAAGAACACAGCCAGAGAGTGTAATGGAGCAAGGGAAGAATGATCTTTTGGCCACCTGCTTTCCCAGGACAAATTGTTCCTTCTTAGGTTGTTTTCCAGTAGTGTCCTGATCTCAGTTTTAAGGCAGCTTGGCAACAGCTATAGTTCTGCTTCTGAATCCATGGCACCCCTGAATTCCCGTTGTTCTTTCCAGGAGTCCGACTCCAAGAGGTCCCCACCAGTTGCTCTCAGCTTTGATAGGTAGCTCGGGTCAGGAGGGTACCTGGCTTCATCTTCCTCCTCCAACTCTTAGCACTGCTGTTTGCCAGCAACACCAGCACCTCCAGACAGGTCGTCGACTTTAAATCACCTTTCCGTGCTTCTCATCCCGTACCCATGGAAATATTCCTTCTCAACTCTCATCCAAACAAAGTGCCCGGGGATGATAACGAAGCAGAGCTGCCCTCCCCTCTGCCTTGATGGAGTCCTTGCCCACAGCAGGCAGAGATGGAAGCAGAGATGGGAGCAGTGTGTGGTCTCAGTGCTCTCTGCTCCCCGCTGTCACAGTGCTCCAATGCACGCAGTGCCTTCCTCAGAGCCTCGCAGCACTGCTCTGTTTACAGTGTGGCTTCTGAAGCTGCTTTCTGTGCCAGCCAATCACTTACATCTGCCTCACAAGTGATTTAGCACACAGCACCCAGGAGCCACACTCAAACCATACATTCCCAGGGCAAGATGGTCTCTTTCAAACTGAAATTATTATTCTGCCCGTGATCCATTTTCTACGTTTTCTCTCTAGATTAAAATGCCTTATAGTAATTGATAATAATCACTATATAGCTTAGAAACCTTCTGTTCTCTGCGCTCGCCACTGTTATTGTCTGCAGAGCACACTGATGTACTCTTGTGCTGAAGGCAGAGTAATGATCACTTATTCTACCTTCCTGATTTGATGAATGTTATTTAAGAAATCACTGCTATCTCTGCCTTTATGTCACCTTTCAGATGAATTCACTTGTGCAGGAGGAAGAAAACTTTCTTCCAGGAGGTGCACAGGTCTTACCAGAAGGCAGAGCTCAGCACAGCAGGAAAGCAATCCAGGAGTCCTATCTTCCATTCAGTGCTACTTCCTAGAGAAATTCTGCTCTAGGAAAGGGCTGAGAGACTGCTCAAGCTGTGTTTGTGGTGTTTGAATTGAAGGAAGGCTCGTTCAGGAAGCCTCCCAGTTCTCTCAGTACCTTCCCTCCTCAGGCTCAGGACTGTCAAATACTGTTTGTACAAAGCGAGACACCCTGAGACCATTTGCAGTCTGCCACACGTAATCAGCGCTGAAGTGTAGGCTTGAAGACTCAAGTGGATTGAAGAGAGGTGTGAGAAAATTGGTATTGATTTCAAATACCAGCAAGAATGAAGCCTTATGAAACAAGTAAGGAGTTTTAAAAACAGCTCGGCACCATCCACATTTGTTATGCAGTTCTCCTAGCTATTACAATTACTAGTTGATTCACTTACCACTTCATTATTTTTCTACGGCTCTTCTTGTTAAACCTATCCAGCATTCAGAAGTCTCAGGAGCTTCACCTCATGAACATCTAGTGATAAAAATTCCCCTAACCAGTCTGCACTTGAGCGCAGCTCACAAGTAAGGTGCAGCATCCATACTAAGAGCACAAACCCTCACAGCCAAAGAACACCTTGTTCTGTCCTTACCATTGACACACCCTGAAGAACAGCAAGGCAAGGTGAAATTGAGAAATCAGCCTGAGGGTCACAGCCTGTGTCTCACTTCCATGAGCACAGATTTGGTTCCTCAGGTCCTGGATGAATCTTCAGCTGCACATCTCTCACTGTCCTGCTTTGAGATACAAAGGGTCTTTTCAGGCCTAATTGCCAAAAGGTTTATTAATTATGCAAAATCCTAGCTTCCTTATGATGTTTTGGAAAGGAGGAAATGAAAAAGGGAGCCACTATCTCCAGTATAATCCTGTTTATTTATGAAGTGGCAAAAGAGTCATTTATTCCTGCAATACAGCAGGGAACAAACAACAGCAGGCACATTTCTGCACGCAAGCTAGTCCCATCTGTTCCTGAAGGGACACACTCTGCTTCCAGGGCATTCTCCAGCCATGTGCTTCTCCTCATTCCTTCCACAAAGTGTGTTTTCTCTGGACTGCCTTCCAGATCTCCCACGGACACAGTGGCCAGACAGAGCAAGGGAACTCACTTTGCTTCCTGTGCTCTGTACCATGCCTGTTTCACCCAAAGGGTTGAATGCTGGCCATTCCCCTGGTACGTTCCAACTGGCTGCGTTCCATGCTTGGTGTTTCCTAACTGCAGGGAAAACCCTTCACCTGGAGGCAGCAATAGGGGAGGACTTAGCATCACTTGGGAAACCCACTCTCCACACGAAGCACTGGGCAGCTGTGCTGCTCCTTACCAGGAATGACTTCAGCTAGATTCTTCTTGAGTCATTTTATTTGCTTAGCCGTAGTGCTGAAGGTGACATCTGTTTTGTTTGTTGTTATTTATTCCATCTGTTGAGCTCTCACAGCGAAGAAAAAATTAAAGCTGATGTGCCAGGTGAGGAGGGGAATGTTAAAAATAGGCTCTGCCATCAGCCTGCAGCTTGATTTGTTCCTTATCTAAGCTGATTATAAACTAACTTACCCAGGTTCTGAATTGTAAGTAAAAAAAAAAAACAAAAAAAGAAAACTGTCTGTCAAACCTGAAAATGGTCCTTTTCATTTCTGAATGTCAGGCACTGAAATATTTTTGAAAACTGTGCGATGTAATAAAAAACATTAAATCGATTTCAAAAGCACTTCAGCTGACAGATCGATTTCTATTTTAACAGAACTGCAAAGCCCAGGAGCACCTCTGTTTGGACAGCCACTTTCCTGGGAGGAAGAGAACAAACTGTGAAAACCTTCTAAGTGACTGCTAGGGAAACTTCTCTTCGAGCGCATCCTGGAATGATTTCCCAGCTGTGCCACGAGAGGATTTCTAAATCAGATTGGAAAAACACAAGGGTTGCAAATCTGCTTAGCATGTACGGTGTAGGGCACAGCGAAGACGTTTCATAAACACAGAATTCATTGTTCACATTCTTCAAAAGGCTCACGGTAGCAATGAATAATTTAAGATTGAGAGGGACAAAAGATCTGAAGCAAGAATGCTACCACGGGCTTGGAATAATACCTAGTACAAGCATTCAGGTTTTGCCCAGTGCAATTTCAGACGTGATATTCAAAGAGCAGTATGAGTACCCTTCCTTTCACACATGTGACAAGGGAAGTTGTTTGCTCTATCAGCTAGCAGGCCAGTGGCAAGGCTGAGAACAGAGCCTGCATGTGTTCTGTGTCTTTTCGGACCCATGAGTCAACATTTTTCAACGACCACAAATGAGCCTATCTCCTTTCTACTAATGAATTCATGTATGAGAGAAAGAGAGAGAAAGAGATGAAAAAATATAGGGAGGAATGACCTTTAAAACAGTCAGATTGTATGAAAAGCCCATTTTCATCTTGTTCTACCCATTTCCTCACCACTCTCTCAGGCTGAATGGCTCCTAGGGGAGAACGGAAGCCAATAGCTTTCCCTCAAGCTGCAAAATGTGAAATGTCTGCACAGACCTACCGAGACGTCCACAGGGAAATAACTACGGCATACATCCTGCATTCAGTTATTGCACAGGCCAGCCATGGTGGTAATAAAGCCCTGAATCTGTGCAGGAAAACAGATGGCATCGGATGTAATAAATATGACAAATGGCATGGAGGCTCCTGAAGAGTCACAGCATAGTGAATGGCTGCCAGCAGCTCCTGGTTCAAATATCTAGTATTTTTCAAGTCTAAGTTAAGCCCTCTAACTGGAGAAAGGATAAGACACGCACAGAGGGTGAAAAGCAAAAAAACAAATAGCCAGCAACAAGCCCTAGAGGAAATAAAATCAGATCAAGACTTAAGCCATGGCAAGACAGCAAACACTGTATCAGGCAACTCAAATCCTAACCCAAATCACTTCTGCTGTCTTGTGTTTGAGTTCCACAGGGTGGGAAAGGTGCCTTGGTGTAACTTAGGGAGCAGTTACTAACAGAAGCATCATTGCTTTGAAGTGCTCAGAGTGGTGTGCTAGTGTCAGTAGCTACCTCTAAGGGCAGACCCTCACTACTAAGCAACTTTTCTGCAGTCCATCACAACAGCCCCATCTTGTGGTTTGTCAGTTTGCAATTTTTCACTTTCACCATTTGTGGTGCACAAAACACAGCAAGATGGACCACCAGCACCGAGTTCTACATTACTTGCCCTCCTTATGGTAACTCACCACGTCTGGGCAGTGATTGGAACCCAGCATGCAGGAAGCCTTGCTCCAGCTGGGCTGAATGACTAACTCCAGTGCTAAGGATGGGTTAAAAGAACTTGCTAAACATGCAAACCCAAAATTAAACATAGACAGCGAGAGTTTTTGGGTTTGATCATTTAATTAAGATTTATTAAACTCACTTCAGCACAAACTGAATCATTCTTTTTAACGCCCATGCAAGAGACACACCCAGTGAAATCCCAATCTTGAACAGGTCAAGACGAAGCCAGCTGGGGCTGAAACCCTAAAATCCATCATTAAATGTGCACAGTGACATAGCAGCAGTGAAGGGGAACCATCAGACAGCTCCACATCCTTGTTATCCCAGAGGGGCAGCAGGGACTGGGACACATGGTGCAGCTGCGCCTGCTGCGGCCTAGTTTGGTCCAGTACAGCCTAGCCCAGCCTAGCCTGGTCTGGTGCAGCCTAGTTTGGTCTGGTGTGGCCTAGCCCGGTTCGGCGAGGCCTACTTTGATTCGGTGCGGCCTAGCCCAATTTGGCGCGGCCTAGTTTGGTCTGGTGCAGCCTAATTTGGTCCGGTGCGGCCTAGCCCGATTCGACGAGGCCTACTTTGGTCCGGCAAGGCCTAGCCCGGTTCAGCGCGGTCCAGCCCGGCCCGAACAAACGCGGCCTAGCCGAGTCCACAGCAGGCGGAAAGACCAGGGCCCTCCCCCTTAGTGCCCGCCCCGGAAGCCGGGGCGGTGTGGCGTTGCCGTGCCCTCGCGGGGAGATGGTGGTGCTGAGCTTACCGCTGTGGCTGCGCAGCCGCCTGACCGATCGCTTCTGGAGGGTGCAGGAGGTGCTCAAGTATGCTCGGGTGAGTGCGGCACGGCCCGGGTGCTCGTCCCCGTGGATCCCTGGAGGTGGCTGAAAAAGAATCAGCGTTTTGCGTGGCGCTGGTGTATGAATAGCGCTGGAGGCCTGGGGCTGCTTCAGCACACGTGAGGAGCAGGGGGTTCTGTGCCGGAGGGGTGAGCAGCACGGGAGAAGCAGCCTGCAAAGGCCGATCTGGGGGTTTGAACTGAAGTTCTGATAGCTGTACTTCGGCTGGGGAAGAGCCTTTTCCAAGGGCAGGCTGGCATCCTGGCGAGAGGTACGGCTTGCTGCAGAACGGAGCTGGGAAATGTTCAATTAAGTGATGGCAGCAGCAGTGCAAGTTATTTCGGATGACAGTTATTCCACTGACCATACGGCAATGTCCTGTCATGATGCAGAGGTGACAGTGCCAGCAGAGGGTCTTGTCCTATTCCTGCGGACAAAAGTGAGAGGGTAGCTCAGGAATGGGGATGAATGATAAAGATTTAGAGGTTGTTCAAAAGCATCAGTTGCCCTCAACCTGGAACCACAGCCTAAAGTGATGTCGGCTTTTCTCTCCCTCCTGCTGGAATGAAAGGTTTCATCCTGAACCAAATTTTCAGTTTTGAGTGGTAAAGTGATGAAAGAATATTTGCAGTATATGCAAGCTGCAGGCTTAGCTGATGGTTGTGTCTTGCAAACCCTGTTATGAAGGGGTTTGAAGTGCAGACAAGGATATATTAGCATTACTGAAGGATTTAATAGTCTTAAAGTTAACAAGAACATCTTGTTTTTATTTCAGCATTTTCGTGGAAGGAAGAATCGCTGCTATAAGTTGGCTGTACGAAATGTTACAAGAGCTTTTGTGAAGTCAACGAAGGCCAGAAAACAGAAGAAAAGGTTCCTAAGAGCGGTAAATAGCAAACTGTTATCTGTAAACATTGTAACAGGAAAAGCACAGAACTGATAGAGGCACTTTTCTCTGGGGGGAATTGTCTCTCAGAATGTGTTACCAACATGAAAAATGCTGTGAATTTAAGGTAGTAACCCCTCTGTGATCTGGAAAAGCTCACATTCATGGAGATGTATGTTGCACTGAGAAAAATGAAGGTCTGAATGTGTTAAAATTTACTAGATGTGAGCAGATCAACATCACAGAATGCTTATTTATATAATATTTTATCACCCAATATGTTAATTTTTACACTTTCAGCTCTGGATCACTAGGATCGAAGCAGCTTCTCTTGAACATGGTTTGAAATACTCAGCTTTCATAAGCAATCTGTTTAAGGTAAGGATGGTTCTTGAGTAATGTAGGTGTAGTTTGACAAAACAGGTCAAAAGGCAACAAAAGGTTGCTGGCTGCAACAGCAAGAAACTCAGTGTGCAGCTGCTACTTACCAGTCCTTGAAGAGAAAGAGTGGGGATGTCCAAATAGGAGCCTGAGCAGGCAGTACCAGCTTAGAGCATGGGTGGAAAAGCTCCCTCTGTCAGACTGAACTTCTACCAGCACTGTTCTCCTTCCTAGCAATGACATAAGCTGTGCTTATGAGAATTGTACTCGCTTGAGGCACTGAACTCTGCCCTGATCCTGTTTCTCTCAGTCTCCTTTTACTCTGGTAGACATCGTTGCTTCTAAGTGAAGGATATTTTTCTAAGGTTCTCTGTTAAAAGATTCAGAAGAAGCCAACATGCAGTTCTTCAGTTTAGAACGTGAGAGATTTGTTCTTTGCTTCTTAGTGTGTACTGGAAAGACTTTTGAGAAAGTCAGGACAGAAATTAGTGGCTTAAGGAGACACCCATGACTGAGTAATCATGTCTGACAGTTCTCTAGTTGTGCCAGAATTGTACAGTGTAGGAAAAAATGGTAATTTGCCTTAAAACCTCAGATAATTACTAGGCATTGCAGTGTTGTTGCTATTCCTAAAAATTACAGTACTTAACCAACAATTCGTCTTATACTTAGACCCAGGTGGAGCTGAATAGGAAAATGATTGCTGATTTGGCCATTTATGAGCCAAAGACATTCAAGTCCCTCGCTGCCTTAGCCCAGAGGAGGAGACAAGAAGGTATCCTCGCCGCCCTGGGAGACGGGAAGGAGCCAGAGGGGATATTTTCACGTATCGTGCACCACTATTAACATCCAGCACCTGCGGATGGGTGTCGTGAGCAGGAACTCGTAGTGCAGGGCAGACCTGCTCACAGGCTGAGGTCAGAGCTGTGGAACAACTCCGTGATGATTGTGGCAGGGTGGAAGGGCAGGGCGTGATGTTCGCGTGGGTGAGTTGTATTTTCCCCTGTTAACGTGAGATGTGTCAAGAACAGGAGTTTGGTGTCAGTGGTGACACCTGTAGGAGTTCTGATGTTAAGATGTCTATAGCGTGCGCATACCTGCTGTTAAAGACTTAATAAAGATACTTTTTTATTAACAATTTCCAATTATTAAATTGGAAAAAGAATCTGAGTCACTACTAGCATCGTAATAGGGGGAAAAAAAAAATACTTAATAGCTAAAAAACCCAACACCGTACAACCCTGCCCCAACAGAACCGCTGGCACCGGGACGCGCACTAGTCCGCCTGCTGCTGCTGGGCCCCTGCTAACGGCGGAAGCCCCGTAGCCGGAAGTCACATCGCCGGAAGCCCCGCCCACTCCGCTCTTCAAATTCCCAAGAGCTGCGTCACGCTGCCCGAAAGAGCGTCAGATGTCGCGGCGGCTCAACCAATCGCTGCCCACCGCTCCGTCGCGTTCCGCCAATAGGAAGTGGCCGGAAGTAGAAAGGGGCGGGGGAAGCGTTGAGGGCGAGGCGCCGCCCGGCGGAGAAGGAGAGCGCAGGCAGGCGAGGCGGCGGCACCACAAAATGGCGGCGGGGTCAGGCAGCGCGGCGGCCGTGGCGGCGGTAACGGGCGGCGGCCCCGCGGGGCCTCACGCTGTAGGCGTTACGGCGGGCGGCGCCGCAGCGGGGAGCGGCGCGCCGGTTCCAGGCCCCGGGGCCGTGCTGATCGGGGACCGGCTGTACTCGGGTGTGCTGATCACGCTGGAGAACTGCCTGCTGCCCGAGCACACGCTGCGCTTCACCCCGTCCATGAGCAGCGGCCTCGACCCCGATACGGAGACCGAGCTGCGCGTCACCGGCTGCGAGCTCATCCAGGCGGCCGGCATCCTGCTTCGCCTCCCGCAGGTAGGCCGCGGTCCGGGCCTGGGTGGGGCGCGCAGACCTCGCGGCGGCCCGGCCGGGTTAAGGGCTTGGAACGGCGCACCGTGAGGCCTCGAACGGCTCCGGGCCGCGCCGCAGGGCTCTCGCGGAAGGGATTGGGGGCGGCAGCAGGAAGCGCTGATGTAAGCGGGGGCGGGGACCCCGTTGGGCTTTGTTAAGGCCGGGCTCGGGGCTGGGGGTGCGCAGCCCTGGTGGGATTCGCTCGGAATGAGTTTCGCTGTGGGTTCAGAGCGAAGCTTCCCTGACTGCGGACTCCCAGGTACTCGAGTTGTAAGAGGAAAGCCGTGTTGGAGTCACGCTCCTTCCCCGCCCCTAAGGAAATACCCTGTGATGTTTTCTTTTGGTTTTGTTTGTTGTTTTTCTGGCAATGTTCGGCTTTTCTGAGTGCGGAGGTTTGGGGGCTTCAGATTGGTAATATTTGAGGTGATTTGATTTGCCACTGCAACAGCAATGCTCCTTTTCTTTAGATACTGCTTAACTAGCTCGTTTATTAGCTTTATTTTGGTGTTAAACCTGTTGCTAATCACTCAAAGTGTTGTTTTCTTGACCTGGGAATGGCTTTCTTAACACCTGTTATGACTGCTTCTTTCTTAGGTTGCTATGGCTACAGGACAGGTGCTATTTCAGCGTTTCTTCTATACCAAGTCTTTTGTGAAGCATTCCATGGAGGTAAGAAACAAACATGATGTGCATGGCTAGAAAAGTGACTTAGTTTTTACTCTGTTTCACCTGGTTGTCCACCTGGATGTGGTCAGAGCATTGGTAACTAACCTGCAGGCTTACAGACTGATGTAACTTTGCAAAGCTGCACGGTGTTTAGTGATTTCTGTGAAGTGTTTTCCTGTTTTTACCACTGTTTTCTCTTGTTGTCCCTCCTTAAGCTATTGAAGGAGATGAGCTTCCAATTTGAGCAAAGCATCAGTCTCTTGCAATACTTCTATTTCAGCACGTGTCAATGGCCTGTGTTCATCTGGCATCCAAAATCGAGGAGGCACCGAGGCGCATCAGGGATGTAATTAATGTGTTCCATCGCCTCCGACATCTGCGAGAGAAAAAGTAAGCTCAGGTTTGGAAATAATCTGAAATGTTTGCTTTTTGTTTCATTTATTCGACTTCGCTGGCTGATGTTGGTATCATTTTGTGTCTAATACATTGGAGACCGTGTTGAAAAGATCTCATTAAGGAGAAAAGGGGAGTTGACCAAGTTAAAATAAAGGTTTTTGGTGCTAGAAGTAGTGGTGGTGCATCTTAGCTTTACACAAACACAACTTAACATGCATAAATAACTCCTTGGGTTTAAGTTTGCCATTGAAATTTGACGTTGTCTTGCAGAAAGCCTGTACCTCTAATACTGGATCAAGAATACGTGAACTTGAAGAACCAAATTATTAAGGCAGAAAGAAGAGTTTTAAAGGAGTTGGGGTTTTGTGTTCATGTAAAGCATCCTCATAAGGTTTGTATTGTGTACATTAACTTTGTGCTCAGTTTCTTACATGATATAAATGCTTTGAGTTGGGTGCTTAATTCCATGGGAGCTGTGTGGTTTGTTCCTGAGAACAGTACGTAATTCAATGCAGCTAGCTACTCGTGACATCTTAATCATTCATTGTGCATTTGCACTCATTTGTTGACTAGTATAAACTTTTCCAATTAGTGTAGTTTCCATTCTCTTGCTTTCCTTTCAAACCTAGGAAAAACCTGCTGAATGCACCAGGGACACAAAACGTGTCGGGCTGTTCTTTGCAAATGTTGTTCTGCTTCCGTTGTTACTTATTGCAGCTAGCCATATTTTCTCCCAAGTTACAGCTAAAAAGGACTCGTGAGTTGTGTAGGAGAACATACCTAGCTTGAAGACGAGCCTTCTAGATGAATAGCATGATGACTGAGCTCAGAAGACGGAGAGCTAGGAAGGTCAGATCTGGTTGTGTGTCGACTCATGCCAGCTTCTGCACTGGAAAGCAGAGGTTGTGTGGGTCGATGTTGCAAACACCCATGTGGAGTGTTGTAGAACTTGAAAGGAAACTGGATGCCTCATGGATGTCCCTCTGAGATATATAGGTGGCTGTGAAGATTCTTGTTAATAACACAATAACCCATATCTTCCAGATAATCGTTATGTACCTTCAGGTATTAGAATGTGAACGTAACCAACACCTGGTCCAGACCTCATGGTAAGTTGATTTTCTTTGTTACGAGAGACCAGCAGGGGCAGTAGCAGAAATATGTCACTTGATGTATTCTGGGCAGCAGTGCTCAGAAGTGATTGTGGGCCACAGCAGACAGCTCCAGTGTTTCTTGGAGTGCCCAAACTGCTACCCAAATGTTGATCGGCCTCTTAAGTTTGAGGCTCTGTTTTAATGGTAAGGTAGCTTTCCGCCCTGACTTCTCACTACCCTCCTCTCTGCTTTCACCTTTCAGCTGAAGGGAAAACATTGAGTGGTTAAATGGTTCTCTTGGGATTTTGTTTGTTTCTTGTTCTCTGTAGAAAATTGTGTAGTCAGTGCGCTGCCAGGCTGGGAAATGGCCTTTCCCATTGCCTGAGTTTGATTACAGGTGCGTCAAAACATCTCAGCACAGATAAATTTCTCTTATCCCTATGGATAATGCGAGGTATCAGCTTCTAAGACTGGATAAGCACATTGTATTCCTGGTTACCGAGACACGTCCTCTGCCTTGTTGCTTTCATTACTGCAAAGATTTGCTTGGATATGGGAAGCTTATGAGAAATTCCAGGTCTTAAACGTAAACAAACAACGCTTTTAAGCAGCGATGCTTTTGAACCATGCCGTGGTTTAAAAATAGTGTGAATCCAAAGATCATATTTCTGCTGACTGAACTGTCTGGTACTGTGGCCTGTGTACAGAGAACCAGTTTTGACTTTTCTTTTCTGTACTCTTTTAATCAAAGGGTAGCCTCTGAGGGTAAGTGACTAAGACTTCTCCTCTGCTGCCCAAGCGCTATGGTGCAGGGATAGCTGCCGTCTTCAGTCAAACCAAAGCAGGCTCTCCAAAGAGAAGGCTGACTCTAGACAGGTGGTATGCACATGATAGTATAGTAACTGGCCAACTGCTTCTTGTGCTTAAAGTATAACTTATTTTTATCGTGTTTTTTTTTTTCTTCTTGACTGTTGTACGTTTTATAACTTGGTGGTTGATATTTCGAATGGTTTTTAATATTAAATTCTTATAACTGTTTTAAAAAATGTGTTTTTAATGATAAGAGCAAACGGAGGTAGGATTTCATACATCTCTATATGGTTTAACAGAATAAAAAACCTGAAATTTAATTTCAATCTGTAAATGAGAGAAATCATGTGATACTGATTTAGGACTTGAAAATCCATACTCCATATTATTCCAGTACTGTTGCATGTGGGTCCCTTCAACTTGGCATAACCTATGAAGCATTCAGATGTCAATTACATATTACTCATTTCCAGTTTTCTACTCTTTATCAAAGGAAGGAGGGGTAAGTGAGGAGGAGGGAGGAAATTACCCCATTTGAGAAACGTTTCTGATGCTGCAATGACACATCTGTGTGCTGATGCTTGTAGGTTCCAGTACTTGAAAACGGGTGGATATCCAGTACAGTTGTTGCCTTTATTTTTGCAATGTGCATTTTACAACGTTACCTTTTGGATTAATTAATACGTTGTGACAAGGATTCACTTCCTCACACACCTGATTCTGAGCCCACACAGAAAGCTTACAGTGACTGAGGTTGGAAGCAGTCAAGTTTTTCAACTTGGCAAGTTAGAAATGCATATATAAAGTTCTAATGTTTGAAGCACCACTCTTCTACTCTTGTTTGCTAAGAGGTTTCTTCCCTCATTTTGTGTTTGTGGTATAATATGAGTGGCTTTTAAAGGTCTTTTCTCCTAGAAAGATGAGTTGGTGGTTATGACTGCTCTGGGGCAGCAGTTGCTCTTGTCTAAAACAAGACAAGCAGAGCAGGTGGGAGTTTGACATCTAAAAGCTTCAGGTTCCTTTCAACTCTCCCATGTAAAATGGATGCAAGTGTCTAGACTGTGGTCTCTGGTTTTGGATGTCTTGGAGGCTGGTGAATCCTTGTATGATGGTACCCACATCATTAATAACGACTACTTTCAAAAAGCTTACTATATTGAGGATTTTGTTTTCTGTTGTTTTCCCCATCTGATGCTTTGCTTGACATGTGCTCAAAAATCTAGATCTTCTTAAGGGCTTCAACTGACAGATTCAGAGGAAGTTACTTTGTATTTAAGACTTTAGAAGAATAATTTTCAAGTGTACTGACTGGAATATTATATGCAATATTTTACAGTTTTCTCATTCTGTGAATATTCATTTTAAGCAACATTATTGACATTGGACAATTTGGAAATCGTGTTTCATGTGCCAAGGAGGAGATCTGCCTGAATACTGAGCATTCTCCTGAACTGATGTTCCCAGAGACCTTTCATCTGTGCCTGCTTTTTGCATCGAGAAGGATTCTGTTCAGGATGGAAAGCACTGCTTCCAGAGGAGAATGGATCCCCTGAATCTTCAGTGGAGGCTGACATGTGCTGAAGTGGACTTCATTTTCATGGGATAACTGCCACAGGAGCTGCTGCTTTTCAAACCATCTGGGCTCAGCCCTATTGCAGAGAAACATGTGAACCTAAAAGTCTGTAACTGAGTACTTCAGCTTATATTGTATGTTGTCTTCATGCAGATCCTCTCTAGTGCATGAGAGCAGGCCAGTAGAGATCCAGAAGGAAAAGTGAAGTTAAAAATGGTTCTCATCTCACAGCTGAGTTTTCAGCAGCCAGTCAGTCAAACTTAATTTCTATCACACATCCCTCCCCTTGAGGGATTTTTTCTTTCATTTTTTTAGTAAAATATTCAATTTTTTTCTTTTTTTCTTTTATTTTTTTTTTAGATCTATAGGAATGTAATATTGAAGTCTAGTTGAATGCAGAAAGAAGCAGTACTTGTAGAAGTAGGGGGAGGAGCGGGGGGAAGATGCAGAGGGGCATCAGGAGGGAAGATCTTGTGCTCTGCAACTCTGTTATCCTGTCTTTCAGGAATTACATGAATGATAGCCTGAGAACAGATGTCTTTGTAAGATTTCAGCCAGAAAGCATTGCCTGTGCATGTATATACCTTGCAGCTAGAACGTTGGAGGTGAGCCTATGGTTCCATTAACTTTGAGTTTGCTAGGTCTTCTAGTGGAAGCAAAAACTGAGTGTCTCTTCCCCTCCCTTTCAGATTCCACTTCCCAATCGTCCACATTGGTTTCTACTCTTTGGGACAACAGAAGAGGAGATACAAGAAATCTGCTTAAAAATTTTGCAGCTCTACACCAGGAAAAAGGTTTGTGTCTTTCATATCACGAGTCCCCTAAAGACAGCAAGTTGAAACACGAGTTGGAAAGCCTTACCCTGTTTGACACCAGCTGCAAGCTTGGTGTGTTATTGGAACAGCATGCTGGTGGTCACAGGGTCTGGGTCCTTGTCCTAGGAGTAAGTGAGAAGTCTAGTTTACAAAGTTGTGTTATAAGCAAGGCTCTTTGACCTTACAGGTTGATTTGTCTGACCTGGAAAGTAAAATAGAGAAGAAGAAATTAGCAATTGAAGAGGCAAAAGCACAAGCTAAAGGTCTGCTACCTGAAGGAGCCCCGGTACTGGATAACACGTCAGGGTTTTCCCCTCTACCTAAAAATGGTAAGCAGTGGTGGAGTTGTTTGGAATATTTTCTCATCTCCTGCTCTCACGGTAGAGTTTGAATAGTGTTGCAACTCTGAAATTCTTGAAGCAGATAAAGACTGAATTCAAGTTAGTCTAGAGGTAACTTAACTGTGTACTGGGAGAGATTTGCTTGTATGTGGTTTTGGCAGTAAACTTAATAGTCAATGTTGGCATGTTATACTAAAGAAATGCAGCACAGATATGAGTGGGAGCTTTGGTAAGTAATATTTCTGGGTGAGAGCTCTGAAGCTTGTGGTCTGCTACGTTCCAGATGATCGTGTCCTCAGTTTCTCTTGCTCGTTATTCCTCTCCTTTGTGAAGTGGCTTTGAAGGCAATGTGCTGCTATTGCAGTTAACTCCCTTGTGTGACAGTAATAACAGTATTTGGGTGGAAACGTTTCAGGTTAAATCCTGACTTGGGCTTCTTCAGATCCACTTTTGGGCAGGTGTGTGCTCTGGCACAGAGGGATGTACCTGAACAACACAGTAGGTGCAGTAGGGATTGTTAAAGCAAAATGAAAGCAGCGTGGGGAGAGGCTTCAATCCTTATCTCTTCCAGTTAGTACTCACATTTTCAAAACAAGGTAACAAAGGCTTCTTTTTCTAGAGTCTCCAAAAGAGGCTAAAGGAAATAAACCTTCCCCACTCCCTGTTCAAGCAATGAAGAATGCTAAAAGGAAAGCAGAAGGAGCGAAAAGAACTGGTTCCAATAGCCCAGTAAATGGGTAAGGTTTGCATAACAAAAACTTACCTCTTCCTCACTGTTACTTTAAACAAAACTCACTGTGTTTGTTGTCCCTGGCAGGGTTCAGAAAAGCAGGGAAAGCAGAAGTCGAAGTGGGAGTAGAGATCAGAGTTATTCAAGGTCACCATCCAGATCTGCATCCCCTAAGCACAGGTATGGAGTGCTGCTGCACTGAGGTGGTTGAAAGGTAACTTCAGGGAGTCCTGAGAAATAGAATCACACAGAATCACAAGGTTGGAAACGACCTGCAAGATCATCCAGTCCAACCACCCTCCCATTCCTATCAGTACCACAAGCACTAAACCATCTCTTGTAGCTCCTCATCCAGGCGCCTCTTGAACACTGCCAGGGACGGTGACTCCACCACCTCCCTGGGCAGCCATTGCAGTGCCTGACCACCCTTTGAGAGAAAAAGTTTCTCCTAATATCCAACCTGAACCTCCTCTGGTGCAACTTCTGGCCGTTTCCTTGGGTCCCACTATTTGCCTGGGAGAAGAGGCCAGACCCTTTTGCACCACAACCTCCCTTCAGGAAGTTGTAGAGTGCAATAAGGTCTCCCCTGAGCCTCCTCTTCTCCAGACTGAGGGTCTTCACGCAGACAGAGGGTCAGCTGTTTCCTGTGCTGACCTTTAGGAGCTGTTAATGAAGCAATGTAGAACCATTGGACTTACAAAGTCACGTCCTTGCTCTCCCTGTAGGAAAAGTGAAAGTTACTCCACGTCCAGCGGTTCCAAGTCCCACAGCCGCTCCCGGAGCCGCAGCGACTCTCCTCCCAGGCAATTCAACCACAGCTCGACTTACAAAGCTTCCAAGGTGAGAAGTTACAAGAAATCCAAAGACTATAAATACACAGCACACAAAGCCCGCAAATCACGCAGCAGGAGTTCGTCCCGATCCAGGAGCCGATCCCGGGAGCGCTCCGACCACTCGGGGAAGTACAAGAAGAAGAGTCACTACTACAGGAATCACAGGCACGAGCGTTCTCGGTCCTACGAGCGAGCAGCTCATCGTTACGACAGAGACCATCCTGGCCACAGCAGGCACAGGAGGTGAAGCTCTCACAGAGCTCTTTCCTTTGGAATTGGAGCAGCGGAGCCCTCCTTCCCCGTTTGGCCTTTGCTGCGTAGGGGTAACCTGGCTTGTAAACCACTTGGTCTCAGTAAAGTCTGTGTTACTGGTGATTCTGTGCTTGCTGTCATGTATCCAAAGGAAAGATGCTAACAGGATACAGTCACACAAAGGACTCCATCTGGTATCTGGCTCCGTGGCTGTTACGCTGGAGGTCAACTGCTAACTGCAGAGCTTGTCTGGATGCTCCTCTGCCTGCTCTTTAGTGATCTGCATACCGTAGCACGTAGAGTGTTGCTTGGGCCTTCCAGTTCTGCAGCAGGATCTGCATTCCTCAGCTGGAATGCTGTGTTGGACGGTCCTTGTGTGGAATTAGAAGGCCCAAGGAGGTTCACAAAAACCATTGGAGTGGCTTGGTGCTAACAAAGCTGTCTTTTCATACTGACTCAATTATGTTGAACAAGTGTAAGGTGACTTTTCTAGAACTGATGCCTATATTAGGTTATATATATGTGTATATATATTTTGCAGTGTTACAGTACAGTATGGGAATACGGCCTTACTAGCCTTTACACTTTATCCACAATGTAAATAAGCATTTGTTTAATACAGGTGAAAGATATATACAGAAAATTCAAAACTTGAACTCTATAAACAAAAAAAAAACTCGTGTAGAAAGTTCTGATAAATGTGAAAGTATTTAGCTCTGTGTATTGAGAGTAGTATATTTTTTATCTGTGCAATGCTGTGTGCAGGCCACCAGCTCATAAGACATTTCCTATATATACACACTTCAAGTGGTTTGAAATTCTTTACTCAGGATCTTTGATGCTCTGAAGAATTAGTAGTTTGTCAACCTGCATGCTTGTTGAGGAGAAGCCTTTTTAAAGCAGCCAAAACCCCACAGCCCAGTAGTATCAGTTCTAGTGGTATATCTGAGCTGTTACACTCGTGCTCCCTTATTTCATTAAAATATTTGATTTTATATTAACTAAACTTCATAGTAATTTCTTGAGAGCTCTGCCACTCTGCCTACTCATAAAGAAAGAAGAAATCTGGTGTTGAATTGAAGGGATGTAACAAATTGTAGAAGACTAATGGCTAACCTGAGTTGCTGTACTCTGAGCATAGATGCAGTAGATGCTGTGCTGGGGCCATCCTGGAGGGGTGGGCTGAAATCAGGTGCTCTTGTTCACACCTTACAAGCTGTCTGTAGCTCTTCCTAGGAGCCTTGCCTGCTTTTCATCATCTTTTCTGGAGGAACATGGGATTCATGAGAGGTTTCAGTGCTCCTAATGGGAGTTACTACTTTTACAGTACAGTTACCTGTCCTAAATGCATCATCACTCGCTTCAGTAGGCGACCCTGTTTCTTATTGTGGGGAAAGATTAATTATTCTCTGGACAGCTTGCAGTGGTAATTGTCATTCTGTGAGTCTCCACCTTGTTTCTGATTACATGTCAGCTGAGAAAAGGCAACAGAGTGAGACAGGCAGCTGATTCAGGAAGGGCTCTGGAGTTCCAACAGAATGCTGCTGTGGAATGTAATGAGGAAGTCAGAGTAGGAGAGGGATGGGAGTGAGAAGCTGTGCTGGCTGGTTCCAGCCAGAGTCGCTCCCTGTTTAATCTGTTCCTGCATCAGCAAACTCTATGCTTTATCTTGACCTCTGCACACAGATGGAAACTAATGTTTTCATACCTGGCTTGCCAAGTGATTCATTGAGTAGAAGTCAAAGTATTAAAGTAGTTAAGACTTATTGCAGTACAAAAAGTGACTTAGATCTATCCTTAAATGTCTCTAATAGAAACAAACAGAAGTGTTTTAATCCTTCCTACGTGTTTATTACTTGGAGGAAGTGTTTCCCTGCTCAATTACTTCCTTCTGCTCTGGATGCTTCCCAAAACACCACTTGCTCTGCTTCTGAGGTAGGCAGCAGAGAGGAGATGAAGGTTCACAGCTGCAGCTTCTTCCAGAATGACTCTTGGAGGAATTACCTGAGCTGAGTGTCACGTCTGCTGGCTATCAGTGTGGCTGCCATCCAGCACAGCCAAGGATAAAGGTAGGAGCTGGGCTATGTGCTACTTTCTATCTGAACACTGTGTCACTTTGCATAAAAATCAGCAGCTGTGCCTTAGGAGCTGTGCTTGTGTGCAGTGCTGAATAAATGGTGTCCCTTAGCCTGCAGAGGAAAAAAAAAAATAAGGGAGCAAGTGTGTGTATGTTTGTCCATTGAAGTGGTTTGGTTCCAAAACAAAAGGGATTATATCACAGCATTAAAGGACATCCTGTTCTAGGAGGGAACAACCTGTCTTCACCAGCAGAAAGCCTGAAACAGATAGCTACACAGAATGTCTTGGCAGGGAGGCAGGGGTTGTGAGAAGATGCTCAGAGCAGCTAGAGGAAGTGTAGAACAGAGCTGTTGCAATGCCAGGGCTGAGTCATAGGCAGGAGTAGGTGCACCTCCCTGAGCCAGGTGTGCCTGTCTCACCTCCTGGTGACGTGGCTGAGCCTAAGGACAAGCAGTGCTGCTTTACTTTGCTCCAAGACCACAGTGAAAGACTTCACCACGTGTGTTTAATAGCTCTAGGGAAGCTTACATGCAAGTAGTTTTACTGCCTCGACCGTGCTGAGGGCTCACAACTGCTGTGTGTCACAATTCCTGGATAGCAATGCCACGTGTTCATAACCTGCTGAAAACTTGGTTCCAGAGCTGGGATTTGAGCTCTTTGCAGTGGTCTCAGCTTAACAAGCGTTTTAATTAAATCCAGGTTTCTTACGTTAGCTTTTAGGTTAGGCCCCTGCAGTTGATATCAAAATAACTGATGCTGATTTACAAAAACCCACGGATCAGAACTTGGGTGTCCCCATGACTTAACGTGCAGCTGACACAGCTCAATTTCATCAACAGTGGCTCTGGTCCTCTTGTACACTGATGAGTAACTGGATAACAAGCATAGCTGCTCTCTAGGAGATTACAGAGCTGTGATTCATGAGGATCTGCTTGTCACCACTTCAGGAAGACTTGTTACGAGAACAGCTATGTTGGGAAAGTGTGAGAAGATGGGGGTGAGGTTCCACTTCTGCTGGGAGCTTCCCCTTTGCCCACCCAGCTCACTGCATGGGCCTCAGGAGCACGGCCAGCTGTGCTGCAGATGGGGCAGCTTCAGATCTTCCATTGGCTTTGGAAGATGATGGCAGCAGTTTGTGGTAGGATGGCTGTTCTTTGTGTTCAGCTTTCTAGAAGCTGTTCAGAGTGAACTCTGCTGACCCAAAGGCAGCGGATTAGAGATTGAAAGTCATTTAGACAGAGGGAGTGGTGGCTTTAAATGTTATTTTTTTTCTTGTTTGTCTACAGATCCACAGATCATAATAATGGCTTACAGTTCTGCAAACACTGCAGTTATCCTGATAATCAGCTGGAAAAAGTGCCAGAGACCTGCAAAAAAATGCACCCTGAAAGGTGACCAACAGGAGCTGTATGAATGGAGTTGACTCAAATGTAGAAGCAGCAGGTAGCAATTACTTAACAGTGTTGCTTCACCAGAAGAAAAAAAAACGTTCTCCCCATTGTGCTGTGATGCAACTGTTCCTTGAGTCGCCAGGCAACCCTTGTTTTTATTGTCCTTGAATGCGGGTGAGAAATTGCTAAGCGAAGCAAATCTGCATTTGGTGTCTGCATCTCAGGTTGAGCTAAACGGCATAACAAAATGGTGCCCTGTTAGACTGCGGGTGACGGAGCTGAAATCTTCCAGAGCTTCCAAATCTGATTCCTCCTGAAGGAACCAGCTGTTAGCAAGCAGAGTTTGGTTAAAAACCTTGGCAGAAAGAGCTGCGACGACCCCCATTGTCTTCAGTGAGATCTGACCCTTTCTGATGTCTAAATACAAATGAGTGAGAAGCTACTCGGAACCCATGGCTGTAGCCCTTTTGGTGAGAGTCAGCTGCAGTGCAGCATGTGGCTTTTGTCCCCTGCTCTGTAGCTCAGTGACCTTAAGCTGTGTCCTTTCCCCTCTGCCCCCTGGCAGCTCGGTGCAGCCCGTTCTGCTTGCTGCTTTTGATGGGCATTCTCAGACTTATCAGGAGAAAGAGCAATTTATGATGGATGTTGCCCTCGTGGTTTGTTTGTCAAGTGCTTTGCGTGTTTATGGTGCCATAAAAAGGCACAGCCATAATTAAACACAACATACTTTGTATTTAAAACTTTACCAGTGGACAAACTGTGAGTCTGTTAAACCTTGGCCTCCGTTTCCTTAATGCTCAGGAGCTGCTGTGCTGCAGGCAGGGAGCAGATGGGCTGTGCTGGCTGTAAGGAGTGTGTGCATCAGGTGTAAGTATCAGCCATGGCTTTCTGCAGTAACATTACAAGATAGTGCAAGGGATTTCTTATCCCTCAAGCCCTTAGACACAAAAGGTGGTGATTGAGATGCAAAAGGTGGTGATTGCAAGCAAAGCTTCTTGCTCAGGGCTTTTATCTTTGTGTAGAAGGCAGTGACTGATATGTGAGTACCATGCCCTTTTCTTGAGCTCTTCTACATCTCTTGCAACAGCATTTTTGTCTCATTCGAGGAAATGGGGCTGACTCATGGGTCTTTTGGGTTCTTGCAAGGAAGCTGAACTGCTTACTGTTCAGTAATCTTTGTTACTGAGTTTTCCAAGTATAAAGGGAGACGATGTTCCTGGCATGTATCAAAATGAACTTAATGATTTTAAAGCGTGACTTACAAAGCCTTTCGATGGAGAAATTAGAGCAGCGTAATACTAACAGATGGAACTGAAAGCCTTTGTATACAGCTGGGTGGATAAACGTGTGCGGGGAAAGCATTGCCTGAGCACTGAGGGTTTATAGCACAGGAGGAGCTTTCCCATAATGCAGAATCAATAGTCAGATCGTGCCGCTGCGGGCTGTACAGGCACCTATGGCAGCAAGCTGGGCTGGCCGGAGCTGGAGGTTGAGGTGGTGCCGGTTAGAAGCGCTTCTGTTCTGCCTTTCCCTCCGTGCTGGAGCAGAGATTTCACCGTTGTCCATCCTCGTGCAGCAGATGGGCAAACCTCCATCCTGGGGCGGGGAGCGAAGGGGATCCCGGTGCCGCCGGGCGGGGCGGAGGGGGGGGAAGGGGGGCGGATCCGGGGCTCGGTGCCGGCTGTGCGCCGTGCAGGTTTAAGAACCGCGTGGGGCTGCGGTGGGAACAGAGCGAGCCGAGCAGAGCAGCATGGCCCAGCCGCGCTGCCGCTCCGTGCTCATCACCGGCTGCAGCCGCGGCATCGGGCTGGGGTTGGTGAAGGGGCTCGCTGCCTCCGATCCCCCCCCGGAGGTCGTCTTCGCTACGTGCCGCTATCCCGATAAGGCGCAGGTAAGCGGGCTGGAGAGGGTAGGGGGGGATGCGGGATGGAGCCGGGGCTGCTGGGGGCTCCGAGAACGGAGGGACGATGAGTTGCTGCCCGCTGGGTGTCCGCTCCTGGGAGGGAGGAAGGCGGCAGAGCGGCTCGTCGGGCTCAGCTGGAGATGGGTGCTGCCCCAGGAGCCTTCGCACGGATATCCCTTACGGCTCCCCCGTGCCTTCTGCACTGTGCATCCGTTCTGTCTTTCCCCGTCTTTCCCCGTTCCATGCTGGACTTGCAACAAGTCCACAACCAACTTAAATACTGTCCTTAGGCAGGGATCGGTGCCTTCTGCCCGTTGCTGCTGCGTGTCGCTGGGGATTTCGTTTACCTGCCTTTTTCTCTGCAATATAGCAGCGGCTTATTCGCACCCCTCCTCCCCTCTTCTGTCCCCAGGCTGTTGTATGTAACTGCCAGACAACCCAACCTGCGGGGACAAGCTGATAGCAGGTTATCAGCCTGCTTCACCCCGTGCTGCTCCAGCCCGATCTTGGCAATCTGTGGTGAGCAGAACGCTGCCAGGGCAGCTCTGCACTCAAAGCATCATCCTCTGCCTTTCCCAGAAAAGATCTGGTGCTGCAGAGCTGGGAGAATCTGAGCTCTCAGCTCTGTGTCAGGACTCTGCCGTCCTGTGATCAGTGCCACAAACTCTGCTTCTTTCCCTCACACTGGGACAGGGCTGCCCAGGGAGAAGGGATTCCCCTGGCACACAGAGTGAAGGAGATCTCGCATGGCTGCTGCTTTGCTGTGAGTTTAATTCCTTACAGTGCAAGCTGTGATCTCACTGCTCTGCTACCAGACAACACAGAGCAACTTTTATTGCTTTGCTACACAAAAGCTGGGGCAGGGGCTCCTGTTGTTCCAGGATAGCACAGGGCAGGAATGGCTGCAGCCTGGCTGCTCAGCTCTGCAGCAGCTCTGTGTTGCTCTGTAGGTGCTTAGGAAAGTGAAGGAAGTCATCTTCCTTCTGTTCCTCAGCGTCAGAGCAGGCAAGGCAACACACACACTGTTTCTGAATGAAACTGCTGTGACACAGCGTGGGTGCAGGTTACCTTCATGCTGCGGGAGCTCCCGACCTGTACCTGTGGTTATGCTGTTTGCTGTGCCCTCCTTCAGGTCCCAGATGGATTTCCTACTGGTAATTGAATACTTAAATGTTGACACTGCAGGGACCGTCAGTGATTGAAGCCTTTTTGTGCAGGTGCTTGCTCTGAAGCTGCTTTTGCTGAGAGGTTCACCAACTGGCCCTCATGTCCAGCAGTGGTTTCCCATTGTGATGGTCTTGAATCAGTTGTATGAAAAAGCAACGTGGTTCTTTCAGTAGGAAGAGCTTCCCAAGAAGCATTATGCAGACCTCGAGCAAAAAGCCTGGTAGACAAAGGACAAAACAGCCTTCCTATAGTGTGGTGCGTGGAAAAGGCTGGGCAACTGCTTGCTTGCAGCAGGAGAAACCTGGAAAGTTTCTGGCAGCTGTGCCTGCTGGAGGCAGGAAGCTGGAGCAGGGCTGCATTCCTGTAACCCTGAGTTGGGATCCAGCAGGCCACAGGGCTGCATCCTTAATTTGGCTTGGTTTGTTTTAATTTTTGGGTTTTCCTGGAGCAGGAGTTGTCCTTGGGGGCTCAGGGTGGGTTTTTGTTCTTTGTCAGGACCTCTAAGCCATGTGCTGTGCTTTGGCAGCACATCAGTGGAGAGCTGCGCAGTCGGCTGAAAGCATATTTCTAACAGATGGGTTTGGAAACACCACAAGGAAGGGAAATCTTTACTGAAGGTATTGTAGTCTCCCTATTGCTATCTGTCTCATCTGCAATGCTAATGCTGGCACAAAGCCTCTGACCGCTGCTGGGGCAAGCAGTGATGTGTCTGAGCAGCAGTGATGTGTCTGAGCCCTGCAGTGGGTACAGCTGCCCAGCTCTGAGCTTGCAGTCAGCTTGAGCGGGTATGGTTAAAAAAGATGGGTAGTTCTTCTCCTTTTTCTCCCAGACGAGGCTTTTGCCTTCACTCTGCTGCCAGATCTTGAAATCCTGAAATGGAAAAAGCAGAAACGAAAAACAGCCTTTGAAAAATAATCGGCCAGATTTTAGAGGAGAAGTGATGAAGCGTGCTTAATGACTGGCCAACCCAGCACTCAAGGACAATACCCAGCAGCACATCCCCGCTAGGGGACTGAGCCAGAGGAGCTCTGAGCAGAGCGTGTGCTGTTCACAGCTGCATGCCAAGAGCATCCTCTAGGCAGCTCCCCAGGGACCCGACCTTGGATGAGGGGCTGGACAGGAGCCCGTCTGCTTGCTGCAGGGAGCAGCATCTCCTGTAGCCTGCTAACCCCGGGATAAGGCTGAACAGCTGCAAGCTTTTGCATGCGAGGCTGCTGGCAGCTGTAACAACTCCAGCTCTTGTGCTGCATACCTCCTAGGTGGCCTCCGCAGAACATTTGCCTAACAAATGGGCTAAGATCACAAGATAGCATGCAGCAGGCCTGCAGGCACATGGAGATAACCGCTGCTCCTCCCTGAAAAGTCCCGTGCTGGGCTCCTCCAGCCCAGCTTTGCTTCTGATCTGCCCTTCCTTGAGCTGCTCTGGTACTGAGAGCGGAGGCAGCTACAAATCTCTTCCAAAATAACCCTCGTGTCCCATCTTTGCACTCCAGATGGACAAAACCAGCTGAGCAATCTCTGGAGCAGTCCTCCAGCAACAAATCTGCTATATCAGGAAGAGGGTGTTCTCACAATCTTTCTAATTTTGGCTTACGGCAGCGGTTTGTACTTCCTACCGTGGATGTGGGGCAGTTGGCAGCAGCTTGGTGTGAATTCTTCCATAATCTGACAGCAAGTTGGCTGAGTGCTGTGATACTGGACAGCCCATCTCAGGGATACGTGGGCAAATCTTGGAGTGCTTTGGCTTGGTCTGGAGTGCCAGCAGGGCAGTGGGAAGGGGCACTGAGTCCCCTTTGCCTGACACAGCTGCCTTAGGCTGCTCTATTGCTTCCAATCAGTCCAGCACAGCAAGGCTCCTTTCAAGACTTGTAACCAGAGTGAATAATGCTGTCATAAAGAAGGCAAAGTAAATCCTGCTAAATGACAAAAGCAACACAACACTCTGATTGGAGCCTAACAACCCGTGCACTGATGGATCTGTATCTGGAGTCTCAGCGCCAGAGGATCCTGTTTAAATGGGAGCAGGCTGACTCCTTGTTAATCGTAATTAAAATCAGCAAGCAGGAAACAACAGATGTTAATCACAGCCTTAAGTTTTTTTCTCTTGGAATCCCTGAGAGCTGATTCTCATGGGTAGCTGTTTGGGTACCAAACACTCCTAGAGCTGCTGCACTAAACATGTGGGGCTGGTGTTGAGTGCTTTGCTTGTTTGCTTCGTTAGCTTGTTTGTTTTAAATCAGCTTTTGCAGCACCATAACTAAATATAAGTGGCTTCATCTGTTGGGGCTGCCATGGGCTTGTCCTGGCCCTCCTCTTTAGGCACAGAAGGGAGAAGAATGTGTTTTGCTGTGCTTTTTGGGTTTCCCATCTAGGCTTTCCACTCCTGTTCTCATTGAGTGCAGCAGAGCTCTGTACTTCTTGCAGCCCAAAGCTGTCCAAGATAAAGTTACGCCCAGAAGCTTCTTTTGTGAACCTTAAGCCACTCGAGTGGGAGTCATTATTAAACACAGTAATTAACTAAATGGAAAAACTATTGAATTTTAACTCTGGTCTGCATGCAGCCATTGCAGTGTTTATGCTCCAGGGAAGGAGAAATGCCACAGCCTTTGGAGTTCTGAACTGAAGATCTTGCTGGCTCACTTTGGAGCCCTCTCACTGGTTCTCACTGCACAGAACATCTCTGGCCTTTTAGCAGAGGTTTATCTGCTGCCTCACAGTTGTAGTTTGTTTCGGTCTGACAGGGAAGCAATCTGTCCATAAATAAATGAAAACAGCGTGGAAGCCAGAGCGCTTCTGGAGCTGATCATAATTGGTGCTGTCAAACTGAAGTACAGCAGACAGTCCAAAGCCACATAATTATTGCAGACCTTGACATGGCAGAACTATTCCTGTCCAGGGAAAGGAATGTCTGCTGGTTTTGTGCTTCTGGCTTCTTCCCCTTCCAAGCCCCACAGCAGCTGTAGGTTGGCTGCAGGGGGAGAGCAAGTTTACTAAACAAACTTGGAGAGAATCTTGCAGAACATCAACTGAGATAAAAAATGTGGTGTGTTACAACCTGATGAGGGGACATGGAGTCCCCAACCATCTCCAAGTGGCAGAGGAATACTCTTTCAAAAGCAGCCCCTTCCACCCCTGCTCCAGATGGGCTCCTGAAGAGGTGGATTTGCTTGAGCTGGGATGTTTGCCTGTGGCTGCTCAGCCCCTAAGAGTGGCTGGCAGCCTGCACTCCATCCATTAACATTTGTCCCCGCTTTCTGCATGGCACAGAAACCCAAGTGCTGCAGCTGGGGCTGTAAAATCCAGCATGCAAGCACCTTATCCAGGAGCAATATCAGCCCAGCACTGATTTCCTACAGGAACACTTCTTATTCCTCTCTTACTTTACTGCTGAGCATTAGCAGGCAGATGGCTGAATTATATCGCAGAGAGAACACCATTCTCCTGGACAGTTGTTGTGTACGTAACCGATTTCTTGTGTGCTCTACTTTCAGTTGCAAGAACTGAAGCTAACAAAAGTATTTGGTAATAGGATTTCAATGGGAAAACTGTTAGGATGCTTTTTCTGCAAGCTGCAGTGCCAAATGGCTTTTCTGAGAGTTTCTGTTGCTCTGACCTGATGTCTGGTACCAGCTAAGCATCAGGAGAAGTGCTTAACAGCAGTGAGGAATTACCAGCTTGGCATGCAGCCTGAGCACAATGGAGCCATCACCCAGAGCCACCTGAGCAAAGACCTTTGGTTAGACTGCAAATGCACCCTCTGTATTAATATGCTGAGAATTTACCATGCTGGTTTCTTGGCTAAGCAGGTGAAGAGCCCAGTTTCTTGGAGCAATCAGTCTTGCTCTCAAGGATGGAAGGCAAAGTAGTGCCACTGCTCTCAGTCCAGTTACAAAAGCAAACACCAATTCTGGAGGTGCAGGTCTCAAACTGCTTCATGTAACATACGCACAAAGAAGGTAATAGAAATAATTTCTTCTTCCTAGGAGCTCCAGCAGCTTAGCAAGCAATACAGCAATATCAAGCTCCTCCAGCTGGGTGAGTAAAGGGCTTAAATAGGAGCATGTTCAACCGAGTCAGGTGAGTGCATCTGAAGTCTCCTGCATGGTCAGTAGCCGTGCACGACCTCCAGCAGCTGGAAAGATCCCTAACTTCATTTTAAGATACCAACAGGGAATATAATCTGTGCAAATCTTCCGTGCATGGTCTCCATCCTTGTTTGCTGCCTAACTGTCCCTATTCACAGCCGTGTTTTAAGTTTGGTTTAGCACGTGCTGTGTAGCGACAGCATTTGAACCACGTTGCTGCTCACTGCGGCTGTTCTTGGCTCCTCTGTGTAGATGTGGTCTGTGAAAACAGCATCAAGAAAGTAGTCAAGGAAGTGGAAGAAATTGTGGGAGACAAAGGTCTGAACTGCCTCATCAACAACGCTGGCATCAATGTGCTTGCCTCCTTGGAAGATGTTACAGCAGAGACGATGCTCACCATCTACGAAACCAACACAGTCGCCCAGCTGATGGTCACTAAGGTAAGAAGTGGGAGAAGCATGCTTAATTGATGGCATTGCAGAGGCCCTGCCACTTGTGAGCTGGGCACGTAACCCAAGTGTTTATCGCCTTGGAACTGTGCCCCTAGGAGAGCAGCAATGGCTTTCCAACCAGTATCTTTCTCTTTATTTAAAACCAGTTGGTACGAGGTCATTTCAGTGGACAGCTTGGGCTGGGAGGTGAGCAGACTGCTGCTTACATTTGGATGTTATGGAAAGGTTTCCTACGGTCAGCTTGTCTTGATAGCCATCACCATCCAGTGCTGATGGAATAGAGTTGTACTGCAGGTTTTCACAGAGCAGAATTTGAGATGCCTTTAAATGGACCAAGAGCGAGGTGACCAAATTAAAACCAACTTTGTTTTTACAGGCTTTTCTACCCCTTCTGAGGAAGGCAGCTCAGCTGAGCACAGGAATGGGCTGCCACAGAGCTGCTATTATTAATATGTCCTCTCTTGCTGCCTCCATGCAACTCGTCCAGGCGAATGAGATGTTCCTCAAGGTCTACCCCTACAGGATAGCAAAGGTTTGGATGGTTCCTGGGCTGTGCTCATTGGGTGAGAACGGGTCTGTGAGTTAAAGGCCGCTCTGAGCTTAAGATGATCACAGCGTTAGTTCTGCCACATCCAGAGTCTGAGTCTGAATGAGTTGTCAGGATCAGACATGCAGTTTCTTCTGCACCACCTACTCGTAAGCTGTTAACAGGCTTGTTTTCCCTGATCAGAAGTAAAAAGCCTGAATGTTTGTGTTGTGATTGTTGCAGAAAAAGAGTCCTTACGTCAAGGTTATTTTTCACGAGCCCTTAGGAGTTTCAAATGTTATTTATCTTCCTTCGTAACTTAGTTTCATCTTTGAGCAATAAGTTTACCAGGTGGAGCTTCCACAGTGCTTCCCTTAGCTATATTTCTGAGAATGAGGGCCCCACAAAGCCTGGATAAGTTACCATCACGCTGCTATTGCTACTTGATTTGTCAGCAGGCATCTTGGAAAGGAATAGCCAGTTAGCTTGGCTTAAGGTCTTGCTGAAAGGGTGGTTGTAAAAAGCAGCATACTAATAGATGGTTTCCCCTCTTCTAGACTGCACTGAACATGATCACCAGATGTCTCGCTGCGGATTTGAAATCAGATGGAATTCTCTGCATTTCTCTGCATCCAGGCTGGGTTCAGACAGACATGGGTGGAAACATGGTTAGTGACACCTCTACATAAAGAGGAAAGCATAACTCCCTTGTTCCCACCCTTGACCCTGCTGCAAGTACACTTCCATGCTCTGCATAGGCACACTGTGCAACATGAAGAAGGTCCCACTTGATCCTATTGACTCCTTGATTGTATTTCCAGTTATACTTAGAAATAACTCAACTTCTATTTGCTCTCCAGGCTCCTTTGCAGGTGCAAGAGGCCATCCCTGGTATTCTTTCAGTTCTGGATCGTCTTGGTGAAAAAGAAAACGGTTCCTTCCTGGACTGGCAAGGGGAAACTCTACCGTGGTAGATGTGCATAGTATAGTACAGAAACAGCATGTTGGTCACTATTCAACTTGCATCAACTACTGTCTCCGTCTTCAGGGTACTCTTAGATTCTCATAGAAATAGCCAGTCTGATATCCACCCCCTCTCCAGGTATATTCAGAAAGGTTTACTCTTCCTTGATATCACTACTGCTCTGCTCTAACACTTCTGACAATACCACTGTGCTCTTAGTGATGGGTCTCTCCCAGAACCAGTTAACACTGATTAAAAAGTACAGGTTTTATCTGGGGCTGGTTTCACTTTGCTGATTTGGTTGTAGAAGCAGCCTGCCCTCAGACCTGCTCTGACAGCACGGGCTCTTAGAGCCTGCTATGGTGGGTGTGCTGGAGACACGTCTTGGTCCTCCAGTTTCCTCCAGACCTGACAAACTTTGTGGATTTGGTACTTCTGAGTGTCCTCAGGTTCACAGCTTTGCTTTTGTTCCCAGTGGGTGATTAGCATCCTGATCTTGGGGTGGGAACGTGGTTTTGTACATAGATTTCTGAAGCGTCTTCAATAAAGTCTCGTTTCAACACACTGTGTAATGAGCCGCTCCAGTTCATTCCTCTGAGTGCAGGTCTCTATTTTGCGACCACAGAGCCTTGCGCTCAGGCAGAAAGTCTAAACCTGAAGGAGACGGCAATGGCTGAACTGGTTTGAAACACCAAAAGCAGCCGGTGAAAAGATCTCGGTGTTCTGGCTGAGGGAAGGGTAAAAAGCAAGGCGTTCTTTGAAGTGCTGGGCTGGACTCGGCGCGGCTCCCCATGCCAGCTGATGAGACCTTTCATGCTGTGCCAAGACGGCGGTTCTCGTACCCAGAAAGACAAAAGGTTGAAGCAGGAGAAGCAGGCGTGGCTGTTCCTGGACAGCAGCCACCCGCAGATGCATCTCAGGGTGCAGAGGGAGGGGTGCCCGGCAGCCTTTCCTTGCTGCTTGTAACCGGGACGTGTTTCCCTGCTGCGGCTGTGCGAGCACGCCGTGTCTGACCTCTGTTTTGGGAGGTGCTGCCGCGCCCGGGCAGCTGAGCAAAGGGCTGCGCTTCCCTTCCCTGCTGGCTCTCCCTATCAGCGCACAAACAGCTCACTGACACAGGCTGCTGCTGTGGATCCGAGGAGGAATCTGGGCGCGAGCAGTGGAGAAAGAGAGGCTGAAGGAAGAATGGGGTCTGTGTGCAACAGCCTTCGTTCAGAGGCATTACAAATGTTTTTCATGGGCGCTTTGCAGCACGGCTCCCACGGCCGCCATTTCCCTGGGGCGCGCTCCGCACCACGGTTGTTCCGGAGGGCGCCGGTAGGGGGCGCTGTGTTGGCGGTCATCGGCAGGAGGCGCTGTGCTGGCGGGCACCGGAAGTTGGGGCGGAAGAGGGAGGCGATGGTGAGTGATGGCGGCCCGCCGGCCTGAGGAGAAGGCTTAGGGTTGGAGCTCGGGCCCCAGTTCGGGTATGGTGAGAACGGCGCCTCGGGAGCGGCCAGTCTCGCTGTTTGGGGGTTGCAGAGAGGCTTGGTCTCGGTACCGGCCCCTGGTGAGGTCGAGCAGCGGTGCGGTTCCTCACAGCAGCGTTCCTCGTTCCACTTTCTGCTGTGGTAATGATGCCGTAGTGCTGAGCTGGGCGGGAACGTGCGAGTGGGGCTTGGGATGGAGGTGCCTACTTTCTAAATCTGAAATAACAAAAGCTGCATTGGTTATTTCTGAAACTCATCTGCCTCAGTGTTTGTGGGCCTGTCACGTCCAGCAGAGTGGAACTGGTGAAACGGGAATTCTTGGAGGGTTGGGGTTACATTTCAAAGTGCTTTTTCAAGTAGCAATAACAGGTTTGCCTTACTGCATAAATGTTTTTACTTTAACAGTCAATACCAGGTCTGGGGGACTGAATGAAGTGGGGAAAAAAATGTTACTATCACAGCTGACTTCCCGGCTGCTGAAGGCTTCACGAGTTGCAGGTGAGTGGGTTTCTGTTTGTCTTTTGGGGTAATTGGGCTCCCAGGAATTTCTTCTCCAGCCAGCAGTGTGGGTGGGGGAGCTGTTGGTTGTGCTATGTATCCGTGGCTGTGCTGTCAGTACTATGGAGCTGCAGAGGGGGTTTCTTAGCAGCAGAGAACAGTTCACAACTATCCCGGATTAGCTGTACAGCTCACACAGTGAAATGCCATCAAATGTAATTTTAGCAGATGGGATTGTTGTAAAATGGTTGGGGTTAAAATAAAAAATAAGCCTTCTCTGCTTTTATGATGGGAATTTAATTGCTTGTATGCGGTTTCCTTTGTTGTTGTGACTGAGTTTTTTTAGCGCTGCTTGAGCTGTTGTGAAGATGTTTCTAGGGAATTCTGCCTCCTAAGTGCAATTCTTTTCTTCTCAAAGGGCACTTTCTGCCAAGGTCGGTGTCTTCCTTTCTTTGCTGTCATTCTACATCTGTGAACTATTGCACGCAGCCACCTAATAAGAATGGAGCCCAGCCTCAGCGGTGGCACGTGCTGGAGCCTGAACTGGAAGAGATGTTGGTCCCCAGAAAGCTTTCCATCAGCCCCTTAGAAAGCTGGCTGACAGTCACATACTCCCTTCCTAAAGCAGAGGTCAATAGAGCTCAGGAAGAAGTGGGCTCTGGGCCTCTCCAGAGGTATGTCTGTCCTCCATCTGATGAAGGAGCTGATGTGGAAGAAGGGGAAGGAACACCAACCAACACACTGCAGTGTAAGAACGTGTTGGAGATCCGCAGACGGAAAATGAATCGACACAAATACAAAAAGCTGCTGAAGAGAAGGAAGTTTGTGAGAAGGAGGATAAAGGAAGGGCGCAAGAAGAAACGGCAGGTGAGCTCAGCTTGAAGGGAGCATCTTGATGTAGGTGCACACCCTTTTTCAACTGCCCTTTGTTCAGGTGTTGGATTTTAGGTGGGATTAACGTAGGGAAAAATGGCAGCAGCTCGGAGAAATTCAGTCTAAGCCAATTCAGGATTTACTGGCCCAGTAGTGTTGGCTGATTTGATCTGTATTTTACCTCCTCAGAAGTTTACATTTCTGTGCTTGTAACCAGGTGTGTGTGACAGTTACCAGGTGTGAGTAACTCAGTAAAGATGCGTGACTAGTGGGGAAGAACTTGTGTTTGTGTGGAAGATTAATTCACATACCTATGTTACATCAGGAAGATCAGTTTAATCTTAATTTCCTACCCATCTTGCTTGTATCCTCACATGCTTTTACAGAGCTGCTGTAGGAAGAGACCACAATATTGACTTTATTGTTGTTTTTATTTAGAACCCTTTTCTTCCTTTAATAGAAAGGATGCATGAAGATGTTGGCCTTCACTCAAGTTGTGGCTGTTCTCATTCAGTGCTGCCTTTTGGCAGTCTGCTATGATATAGTTCAGATAATTCTTGGTTACTTTTCACCTTGCCTAGATGCCTCTTTAAATGGGATTCACTGTTCAGTTTCTGCACGCCTGTGGGAAGCTCTGTGATGAGAAATTCTCTTACAGTTTCACTCCCTATCCTCTCAGTTTTGCTATCACAGCATGTATGTAGATCCTCTTGGGGCACTCGGGCAGTGTCTGAATACTTGAGCGTTGCTTCTCAGGTGTTGCCATTTTCTCTCTTTCTTTTTCCTCTGTTTTAGGTAAAATTTGAGAAAGATTTGGAGCGCATCTGGAAAAGAGCTGGTTTGAAAAATCCTCCTGCAGGATGGCAAACACCCAAGATATTTCTGAAAAGTTCCAAGCATTAGAAATACTTGTAACGAGTTTTCACATGTAATTGTAATTAAAAGAAATATTTAAGTATGCAGGCTTCTCTTAACCTTTTTTCTGTGTGTGATAAGATTTGGAAGTCGCTTTCAGTCTCTGTGAGCTCTGGTGGGGTGGACTGGCTTCTGAGGAAGGGGAAAGTGAGCTCTCATGGGCTCTTGATCCTGCAGTGTACAGAAAAGCTAACCTGAAAATGCATTTGCTTTTACTGACTGGCTGCAGGAAGCTTGACTAAATCGAAACAGAAGAAAAAATATTGTGTGAACTGAAGGTACAAGGTAGTTTAATTTCAGTGCTGGAAGGACAGGTGACTCCAGGCATCGTGTAGGAAGGCTTTATGAGGCTGCCTGCTGGTGTCGCTAGATGGCAGTCAACTCAAAGCTTCTGAAACATGGCAGCGAATGCAGAAGTTGGCAGCTGGCTGGATCTGCATGTCGGTATTGTAAGGAAAGGGGGGCACTGGTGTCACACGTGGTTAAAAATGGATTATTCTTGGTGGAGAACTACCGACTTGCTGAGAACTACATTGGAGTCCTGTGGAAACAGGTGGCCAGCACGTTTAATAGATCCAAGCCATATGTTAACAGTAGGCAGTTTTTATCAGTTAACTCAAAAGGCATTTCTTTGTGCTTTAAATATGCTGCAGATGCTTTTTATCGAGAGCAGTGGGACTGGGTGAGCACAGCTGGAGTAAGATGGCCTTCTTCATTCACTGCTGCTACCTTCCCTTATTTATTTTAATACTGGGATAGTAATTAGAAAAGAAAATTACTGAAATAGTAATAATTGCAAGTCAACTTTTGTGCTATGACAGTGATTATATTAGGGGACTCCTGTGGTAAATTGCAAGTCTCCACTAAGCAAAGCAGCTTATTAAATGCTGTGCTGTTGAGTAGTCGCCCCGTCCTCCTAATGACAGTCTGTGACATGCAGTCATTACTTCTACATCTATTAGACATAATTAAGCAACCAGGTGTTGATGGAACTACTGTGTGATTTACAAAATGGTGACTTCTACCTGCATTCCTTTTTGCTGCAGTGCATCAAAGCACATCTTAGGATTTGTGCTTTCTTTATGTGGCAGATGCTGCAAAGGCCCCATCTTCATGGCATGAGTCAGGTAACGTGCACCAGGATTATATCAGGTTGCTTGAACTCTTTTGACCACAGGATGCAATTCTCAGCTCACTTCAGATGGAAGGAAGCTGAACCATGTTGCTGTAGGGGGAGCACTAGTGCATACTATACTACTCACAGTTTTGTTGTGAGTTGCTGTTCTGCCCCAAAATTTGTGTGTGCCAGTGTATCTGCACAGTTACCAAGTGTGTGCATACGTGTGTGTGTGTGGCTGCAGTAGAAAAAAGGCTGAAATAGAAAGGTTTGGCTTTAAGGCTCCTCCATCTCCTCGTTATTCTGCTGCTCTGAGAGGAAGTGGTTGAAAGTAAGCAGGTGATTGCTCAGGGAATTGCTGCTGTGTGTTGCAGAGATTGGAGATATCCAGTGGGGATGGAGATTTCATATTTGAGACTGCATGACAGCTCTTTGGCTGGAAAGATCCTTCAAAATTGGAATATGAAACCAATTATGCTCACACCCCCTAAATCTTGGATTGTGTAAACTTGAGTACAGACAGCAAACTCAGTTAGCAGAGGAGAAAACCCAGTTTGGTAGTTTTGTCACAGCTATCAGTTTGTGCTGACATGAGCTGGCTCCAAAGCAACTGATTTCAGAAGGGCTGAAAGTTCTGAAACTGGTTTCTCCAAACCAAAGCATCACATTGAAGATGGAAGCAGTGATGTTTTCCCTTTTGGAAAGGTCAGGACCCAGTAACATGATGACTGCAGGCTTCCAATGAATGTGTGACAGAAATACCATCTCCTCGTAGTACAAGAAAATAATGACTGCTGGCAAACTTGAGATTTTAGTCGTCTCCATGACCTCAGTAGTGATGATTCTCACCAGGGTAGGAATTAGATGCATTTTGAGGCGTATGCTCTGGAAAAAAGTGCATTGCTCAGTTGTATCTGTATGAATTCCTGAAGTTTTTTAGTTGTTTCTGGAAGTAGAAAGATTTTTGAATGTGCCACGACTCTGGGAAGCTCAGGTTCTTTTTGTATCTGTATTGCAGGTGTTGTTTTTCTTTCTTCCATTTGTAGTCTCAGGAGTGGCCTATGAGCAGGAGGAGCTGCTAGCCCAATGTTTCTGGGTACGTGGGGTACAAAACACCTTTCAGAGAGCGATTGGGCTTTGCTCCTGCTGTTACCTAACCGACTGAGATGGCTTGGGAATTCTTGAGCAGAAACAAGGAACCTTTGCTCTGGTGAGCTAAAGCATTAAAGGGGCACTGTTACAACGTTACCCAGCGTGAATTGATGTATGTATTTTGGCCTCTTTAACTGACCCTGTTCTTTTCAAAGTACAAAGCCAGCTCTGCTCTGGTGGATGTGAACCCCAGACCCTGTCTTCCAAAGGTAATATATTACCCTTGTCTACAGTCGCTCAGAATCTGGCTGAAGTGATCTTACTGATCTTGCAGACAGCACCTGTGGATAACTGAAATCACATCTTTACATCATTCATGCTGTTCTGCTGCTGGCATTTCTGTTCAGACTGTGAAAACATCCTGGTTTGGGTTTGCTGGGGCTGAGTCTGGCCAGTTACTCTCCAAAAATAACAGCATTCTGTGCTTTACCTGGAGCCTTTCACTCTGCAGAGCTCAAATGGTTCTGAAGAGTAGGTTTTGCTGTCTCTGCTGGTGTAGGAAAAAAAGAATTCAATAACTGTAGCTCTTGCAGACATCTGAGCTAGTTTTAAGCAGTGTGCTGGCTTAACTGTGGAGGCATCTATTCTTGCTTGCCTTTCCCTGTAAGACGGGGGAACAGAACTGAAACAAGGAGTTCTGTGAGTCATAGAACTTAAGAACATCTGATATTCCACTTCTTTCAATTCCCTGAAATAAGATTGAGTTCTGTAGTCGTGATCACTGTATGGTCACCAATGCATAGAGTCATAGAAGGTTGGAAAAGAACTCTATCATAATGAAGTCTAGATGTAAATCCATCCCCACCATGCCCCTCACTGCCAAAGCTGCCCTTTCTTGAACCCCTCCAGGGTCTGGGACTCCATCACTTCCTTGGACATCTTCATTGTGATGTGTTTCTAAATCCCACAAAACTGATAAGAGCTATAAAACTGTAAGACTTCTTGACTGCTCTGAAATATAGCCAGAACAGGGGGTACAAAGTAACAGGGAGGAGGTTGAATGGACAGTTGGGATCGTGTATCCATATGTGCCTTGTTTTCTTAGGAAATGTGTTAAAATCTTGTTTACAGTAAAAGCATAGCATTAAATACTGGTCAGAAATAACTGATTGTTGTTTTTACACTTGTCCAATAGGCAGAACTGGGTGCAGGTCAGGGAGGTGCTGTGCTGAAGGAGTTTCATTGCCTTTGGTGTGTTTAGGTCTGGAGAAGACTGGATGCTTTGGGAGCCTCCTGGCAGCTGCCAGCACTGTGCCACAGCTGCTGCAAGTGATTGGTTCAGGCAAGGATGTTGGGTGCCACATAAGGAGTTGGCATATCAGCTAAAACAACTGATAGCTTGGAAATTGTCAGGTTTATTTGAAAAGAACTGACAATTCACAGCAGGAAATGGTCAAATACAAAGATAAGCCATGATGGAGGAACGGGCCAAACTAAAAGGTAGTAAAAGTGGTTAGAACAGTTAAAGTCAGCAGTGTAACCACGTGTGAATGGCACTGTGTTACTCACCAACACTTTCCCCTGGGTGCTTTTGAGTCAGAGCTGTTTCCTCTTGTGACCAAAGGGTTTGCTGCCCTCAGCTCTGAGGCAGCTGGCTTCTCTTCATGGAACAGCCTGCTGGAGGCTGCCCAGCAGCAGAATCACCAAGCATGGCCTGAAGTCAAAATCTATGACTGGTCACCTGGACCTGGTAGGCCTTGGCTTGGCTTCCCTCACTATTCTTATTGTTTCAGTCACTGTACTGTCTTTTCTGTTGTTTTTTCTTAGGTCTGGATGAGCATCCTCCAGAGAACTGTCATGCTTAATTTTACTGGCTTATGATGTGGAAGAATGACGTGCATTAACAGCATCCTGCCATCTGTAAGAAATTGTGCTGTAGGCCCATCAGAAGGTAGGGCAGAGAGAAATGTGTCCTACTTCTGATAACATCACATGTTCCTTGGGGAAAGGAAGAGTGCTGTTGCCCTCGGGAAGGCAGGAAAACCTTTCTCTCACAAGTTCTTTATGCAAAAACCTGGGACTGTGAAAAGGAAGCAAGCAGAAAAGCCCCATATCATTATTTCTGCCTTGGGTGCAATACTATCTCTGTGATTTCTGATTACAGAGTGAGGCTGGGGAGTAGGAAGGAGAGCAAATAAAAACGTGTTTCTAGTTTTCAGAGTAGGGACAGCTGCTTCAGGAGTAGAGCTGCAAGTTTTAAGTAACTGGAACACCTATTTCTACCTTGTGCTTATGTTAAGGGGAGCTCTGAAATGGGTGATGCAGTACACGACTCAGGTGTCTGGATAGAAGCAGCAGTGCTGGTTCAGTCAGGTAGGTTTGTATGCAGGAACATTCTCAGGACAGCTAGTTTCTAAAGCAGCACCCTGTTTTGTTTAGTTAAAGTTCTGGGCACTTGGATTGATCTAGAGTAAATGCACAGTTTGCATAGATTACCCTTACAAGTTGGCCAAGCTCCATGTTTGTGCATCTAAATTTGGCACCAGGATTATATTGTGTTGCACAAAGGAACCTCCTTTCAGCCTAAGCATTTTTATTTGAAGTGAGATGGCCTGTGAACCTGAGGCAGATAACACAGCTCTCTGGGAAGCAACCTTTGAGCTCCCTTTCCAGAGTCAACCTCTTCATTTTTTCACTCTTTCCCAGTCATTTCTGATCTCAAAATAAGATGCTGAGCCTGAAATTGCACTGCTTAATTATTTTAGGCGGGTGCAACAGATGGGCTGCAATTACTGTGGGGACTGAAGTTCTCCTTTCCAAGCTCCTAGTGCCAGAATGCTGTTCCCATGTAGAGAGGGGACTGAGAGATGTGGTTGAGGCACAATGCTGGTGGTCAGAAAGGGGACACAAAGTGACACAAATAGCTGAATGTGCCCGTTTCCCTGAATGCTTTGAGAACTTCTTGGTTCTTCACAGAAATATGTGCTGTGTGCTTGTGGCTTTAGTTTTTCTCATGTTAGAGGAACCTCCACGTTGCCCATAGAGGAGATTGCTGGAGAGCTGCTCTGGAAAAGGTTCTCCGTTCAGTCATCTCCTGTGGCACTGAGTCAGCACTGCTTGTGAGTGATTGCTTTTAATTTGTTCTTGGTAGGTTCCTTGTCAGAGCCTGCTGTGAGTGAGCAGGAGGATGGGCAGTGACGTGGGATTTCAGAATGTTCTGTGTCCCATGGACCAGTTATTTCTCCCATCTCTCCCTCAGCTCCTCCTCCTTTTTGTGTAGGCTTAACAACTTCCCTGTGAAGTGCCTTGAGATCTGAAATGAAGCAGTGGCCTTTTTACACGGGGGTGCTACTGAATTGAAAAACGAGGCCCAAGGTCTGCCTGTCTGGTGCCTCTTTTTTTCTGAAATATGGAAAATTCTGGAGCTTTGTCTATAGAGATGAGTAACAGCTTGATGGAATGCTGCTTATCTCAGCTGCTGCCTTCTCTCACTTTTCTGAAGACAAACACACTGGCTAAATAAATGTTCAAAGGAGTGATGAGATCCCTCTGTTATTTCCTCCTGATTCTCAATGCTGTTTGCCATCTGCCAAATTGGACCAATTCTAAGTGTCTGTCCCCTGGAGGGGGCTTAGTGGTTTCAGGGCAGGTTTGAAAAAGTGAAGACTCCACAGAACCACAGCTCCCATGGGGCTGAGTCAGTCCCATGTCATAGGTTGGATGCCCTTCTGTCTCAGGCACTTGATATCAAGAAGTTAATGTTGGGGAGGTGGATTTTCTGCATAGATCTAAAAGGTTTAAGGGCACGGAGATGCAAGTGATAGCATCTCAGGGGCTCTAAACCCTTCCCCTGATTCCCAGCAGCACACAGTTGCTGGCTGCTGCTGTGAACCTTAGGGGAAGATGAACAGATGCATATACATGCACAGAGCCAGCTCTTGAAGTTATGATTGATGGTAACTCCAATTTAGATTTGCATGTTTTTCCATCCCCTCAGGAACTTCATGGTTCATGTGATTTTGAGCTAATATCAGTGTATTGAAGGCGCTGCTGGCTCTCCATAAGCTGAGAGATAGTTAGGTACTTTGTGTCTTCAAAAAAAGAAAACAAACCAATAACAACAATTTATTTTCCCTGCTGTGATGTGAAAAGAGGCAGCAGGTAGTAATGAGTGTGGTTCTCTTTGGGGAATCAGAGTGCTGCAAAAATCTGAGAGGTAAGAGGGATGCCATGGGCTGTTTTGAAGTTAAAAATTACAGTCCTACCCAAATGCATTCTGTCTCAGAGCTCTTTGTATCACTGAAGCTTTCCAGAGCAGAAAGACAGGGAAGATTTTGTCCGACTCTGCCCTTCAGTCTGCATCCTCATCAGTCTTCTGTGCAGGGAGCCCTCACATAGTGCCAGAGTTTTCTAGGCTCTCCGTGAGGACAGAGGCAGCACAGTCTACAGACAGAGGTACTAATGCAGCTGGTCTGGGCTGTATTCCTAATTCTGCCACTGGTCTGCTGTGCAAGCTTGGGTGAGTCATTTCCTTTTGTGCTGTGTGTCTCGCTGCTGCTCCTGACTGTTTAGACTGCAAACTTTTCCTATGAGGAGCTGCCTGTGCTGTGTACCCAGCCTGCCCTGTCAGCAAATGAGCACAAGTGTGGGGCCACCAACAGAAAGACCCTTGCAAACATTGAATGAGAGGCTGCTCTGTTTCTATTCTGATTTCCATGCTTGCTTGTTTGGTTTTTTTTCTGATTGAGGCTAGTGCTCAAGTGCTCCCTTCATCAGGTACCTCAGACAAAGCCTTGGCCTGCTGTGATTGAGGGGGATGCACTCAAATATCCTGAAAGAAAGAAAAGAAGAAAGACAATGAAACAATTCAGTGAAAACATATATTAATCTATGGGGATTTAATTAAGATTTAGCATAACTGCATCCGATTCAGGTGCTTGTTTGAAAGATTGTGAAACTTGACACTGATTCAAAAGCACTGTCAAAAGGATTTGTTGTTTACAGGTTTTTGACAGTGATTTTCACAGGCTGTGAATGGCATGAAGCACTGTATCTGTTGGCAAATCTGTTCAGCACCAAAAAAACCATCTGGCGAATCAGAGCTGTGTGAGATGAACAGGAAAGAAAAGGTGAAGGCAGGGAGACTCTCCCTACATTCATTTCTTTTAATGGCAGTGATAAATTAATGTCACTATTACCTAAAGCTTACTAGCAGTAGGATTCATGATCTGATAGGTCTTGAAGTGTTTGTGCAACTGGGGGTTTGATGAGAGAGAGACTCTGAGTGGATGTAAACAGAGCTCCATGATAGTTCGTAGAAGCTTGCAGATTTGGACCTGCTGGCTGTCTGCCTCTGATGGCTTTTGGGGCACAGAAATCCATTTGTCTTTTTTCCCCACACCAAACCCAGCCTTTTGGATTTTCATCTTCTGGAAGAATCGCCAAAGCACGTTTTTATCTTGGAAAAATAATCTTCAGTTTTCAGTCTGGAAAGAAACAAAAAAAAAATCAGTTGGTTTCCTGGGCAATTTCTCTGTTTTTGTAACTGGTTCATATTAATGGTTTTGAGATGAATCCCAGGAATCTGCAGCTGACAGCTTTCCAACAAAAAGGAGAGTTTAAATACAGTGGCATCCAAGATGCAGGATGACAGGAGTCTCTGAGCTGCAGAGGTAGGAAAGGATGCACACAGAGCTCTCACCCTCTTACCTGGGCACTCACACTTAGAGCAGCTCAGGAACACACAGGCATAGGCACACATTTCTGTTTGCTAAGAGCAGTTTGTTCTGTTTGTTTGGATGCTGGAGTTTCCTTAGTGCATATCAAGGTCTTTGCTTGGCAAAGAGCAAAGCTTAGTGCGTTAAGCAGAAGATCAAAATCCTCTCAAGATTCCATCTGCCTAAATACCTTACATACCTGGAAGGTCTCTGTTATTGCTGCATCACATTGCATCGAGGAGTTTGGCACATAGGGAGATGGAGCCTTTCAGTTGGAGAGCTGAGACAGGCAGAAGCTGAGGAATTGCCTGCAAATGACAGGGTAACACGTACTGCTCCTGGGCAGCCCTCTCATTTTGCTTCAGAAATGCTTGCACAGAGCATTGCAGAGGCTACAGCGTGGTGGGTTTGTGGATTCCATCTTTCTCTTTGCTGGAAATTGGTTGTTTGAGGGATACTTACAAGTGAAGCTATTGACTGTTACAAAACTGCTTTGTATGTACTTAGTAGGAGGGTGGCAGAGATCTGCTTTTCCTGCACTGTGCATTTGCCTCAGCTGTTGGTTTGGTGGTGGATGACACAGGCTGGGGATAAAGTGGTCTCCAGTGAAGTAAAACAAAGCAGAAAAGCATCTGGCCAAACTCTCAACTTGTCATCCTGAACACAGTCTTAGGAGAATGCAAATCAGGGGCACAAGCATTTCCCAGCTAGGGAACAGAGAATAAACATTGTATTGCTGGGTGTGTAAGAGAGATGCAGCTTGTTACATTGCTGGGATAATGATAGGCTTCACTTGACAGCCCTCTCATTGTGGTTGGCTCTCAGTTTTGTCCTTTTAGTTCACAGCTCTTGCTGCAAGTTGGATTATTTCAGCCTTGTTTATGGGTTTCATTGCAGCTGAAAGATTTATTTTAATAAGAAAAGCTTTGTAACCAAATGAAGCCCCCTGGGAAGTGCACACCCTCTGGTAATACATGTGGCTCTGTGTTACGTTGCTCTTTTCCATCAGCAGGCAGCTCTGAAGATTCCTCTGCCCCCAAACTGGAGCCCCCAACTGCAGTATCTCTGCCTCTCCCTCTTTTGCTGCTTCCATGCAGAACTCTGTGCTTTTGGTTTGGCAGGATCCATGCTGGTTTTGCCCCCGTACCTGTCAGCACTCCTTTCCCAAGCTGTAGCTTTCCCTGCTACTTCTCCTGTAAAAAATTATCCTTGTTTTTACTTTTGAGAAGAGCTGTTCCCTTTTCCTTTGGTTGTAGCCTGGTACAATAAGTTTCACATTTAGAGAAGATGTAGGGAAGTTGCTTGGTAATACAAACATGGAGCATTGATAGATCATGCATGTAAATCCTTGTGCTGTAATTTGTGTCTTTGTGTCAACAGAGCCTTAATCCTGGCATTCCTTTTCAGAGCATTACTTGTACTTACAGCTGTGAAAGTAGGGCAGAAGTGACTGCTTTTCCTCCTGCTTCCCAAGTTTAATGATTCTGAAAATGGCAAGAAAGGATGAAGGGCACCTCTTTGCATCAGACCTGATATTTGCTCAGCTTTCTGGACTGGTGCTCAGGCCAGATGTATTGGGAGGTCTTTCAGTGCAGCCTGCAGGCACGGAAAACAAAAATGTTCAAACAGAAGGGATCAGGAACAGCAAAGTGCCTGGCAGATGTGGCTTGCTCATTACTGCTTCCCACAAGCCAATTAATCTGCCTTTGGGCAGGGCTTTTTTCCACCTGAGTCACCAGCATTTCTAGGTGAAATAGGGATGACTGGAACAGAAGAGCCTTTCTGACCTGCAGTGAGCACGGCAGGTGCAGAGCTCCCAGAAGCAAAACCTCTTTTATACCTTCCCCACACAGGGATGAGCTGCTTGCTTTGGACAGGCTTTGTGGTGGGGCAGACGGCAGGCTGTGCTGCAGTGGGCAGTGAAGGGATGCTTCTTGTTTTGAGAATCAATACCCAAAATACCACTGCCTGACCAGAGTGCCTTAGCCTGACTTGCAAGGAGAATCGCATTAAACGCTCAGCACCTGATGGGGCAATTGGTGCAGCTGCATGCTGGGGATCTCTTTGGTGCAGCGAGGCTCTAGGAACACAGGGCAGACTGGAGACTGCACAGAATGAGTGAGAAAAGGGCAGGAATCTGTGTCCCTTTACTCCCCTCCTGAACCCCAGGGCTGTTCCTCCTTCCTTCCACTGTTTTCTTCGGGAGGCTGCAGTGGGTTTGGCCTGAACTTGGCTTCCTTCAGCCAGGAAATAGCCAATTCGTGACAGCAGCAACCACAGAGCTCTGCATCCATCCCAGCAGGCGGGCAAGAAGAGCCAGTAACCTCTGCAGTGCCAAGGGTGGGGGGCAGAGAGATGGGAAAACAACCTGAGGTTGCAGTGCTGGGAGGGATGGAGGGAAGGACGGGGTGCTGTGCTTGCAACCTGCACGATGGGAGCAGCTTCTTGTCTTCCTGCCAAACATTTCCCAGGCTCTGCTGTGATGGTGCAGCTGTCGGATCTGAGCCTCAGCCCTGCTGCCTGCCTGACAGGCTACAGGAAGGCTGCTGCTGCCCCCAAGCTGCTCTCAGCTTCTGTTGGTCAGTAAGGTGTTTGCTGTGATGCCTGGCAATTGGCAGCAAGTTTTAATTTTGGGGGTGCACAGGAGACTTTGCATGCAAGTGCTTATGGAATTCCCGTGCAAATATGTGAGGCTTGCAAAGAGTAAGCCTGTGTGTTTAGGTTGCAGTTGGGCTGGACGTGTGAGCATCCAGGCTATTGACACAGCTCATCTGGGGAGCGTGGGAACTTGCACTGTGACTATTTGTGTCAAATTACCCACAACTTCCCACTGAATAGAAATACGAGTTGAAATTTGCAGTGAAATTTCATGGGGTTCTTACCTGAAGATGATTTTAGAATGTTTCTCTGGAAACAAGTCGATTGTAATTTGGGTCTGTTTTGGTCAGTATGAAGGCATGCTGGGGTTAATGCAAGCTTTGTTCGTGGTCAAATTATTTAATAATGATAATAATAGCTCCAGTTTCTTGGAATGTCTTGGAAGCAGCTGGTTCCATTTGCTGCTGGAGAGGACACCACACTGGGTGAAGTTCTGGTCTGTTTTAGTCTGGCTGCTCCCAGTGCTACTCTTGTTGCAGAGCATTCAGATGTTTGTTTAGGTTCTGGTTGGAAGGATAATGCCCTCCTCTTCCCTTAAGCACAGCCCTCTCTGGGATAGGGTAAATAGATGGAACAGACCAATGTCAGCATGGAAAAATGCAAGTGGGGCAATTAAGTTTCTCTCCTTGAGTGCCATGGGAAGGTTTAGGTTTTATTTTTAAGCTCTCATATGAGAATCCCACGTATATTTAGCTCTGTTCTACAGATGGAATTGTAACATCACTCATAAGTGTCCCTTTCCCCCAAATTTTCCTCTTGATGACTAATTTGATTGTATAGTTAAATCTGCTAAACACTGCTAACCACAAACAACAGCAATCTTGCATTGTAATAAGAGAAGTTTGCTGCATTTTGACATCTGTTAGCAGCACCTGCACTGTCTCCTGAATGTCTAGGCATGTAATTTTCCTGCAAGTCTTGCATGAAAAGACTCTTTCAGGTTCATTTGATCACCTGCATAGGTGAGGCTGTTGGGATTGCTCAGGGGCAGATGGAGATGGAACCATGTGCTTGACCTAAAGCGATGCCTGAGCCTCTCAGAGCCATGGTGCCTCGTGGAGCTGGATGGTGACTAATCCAACTCAATGTATTTTACCAACTACAGCAAAGTAAACTGCATCCTCAGTGATGGAATTGTTCACCCGAGTTCTCTGTGTTCTGGTCTGACAGGAAATCCTGTTCCCCATGTTGCAGTGGGGCTCTGCTTGTGTTCTAGGCTTCTCTGCCTGCACTGCCCTGAGCTCCCACCTATCCAGTCTTCTGCCATGATTACCCTCTTGCTGGGATAGTTGCTGTTAAGTCCTTGATTACAAATCGCAGGGCAGGGGAGATGTTGTTTTCTAGGTTGTCTCCTGAGACTTGAGCTTAAAGTAAAACCATACAAAGAGACAAAGATCAAAAAACCACTGAAGGCAACAGAATAAATTGTCTGGAGCAGACAGCTGGACGAGTGTCAAACAAAGGAAGGAACAGCTGGATCAAGTAAAGCACAAGGAAAATTACTTTCATCCTCCGGGGAAGGGAGAAAGATTTGTTTCCAGAGCCCAGATCTGTGTGGGACCAACCATAGCCGATAAAAGTTTTACATCAAAGTCAGACAGGTCCCAGAGGGAGGGGAAGGAGAGGAGTGGGTGTTTGTAGTAACTGTGCAGGGAGTTGTGGGGAGGAAGGAGGTGGAGTGTGAGCGTGGGGGAGAGCAGTGGGGAGGTGGGGAGTTAGGACTTGTAGGTGGAGTAACTGCGGGATATGAGCTGCTGTCCACAGCTTTCTGGATGTAAATTGATGAGGTCATAGTGTTTTCCAGTTAGCAAAAAAAAAAAAAAGTTTTTTTTAAGTCTTCAACTTGTTTTTCAAGAGAGACGGAAACACGGAGAAGCTGAAGGAATGGAGCAACTAGCAAAACTCCTTCTGTGGCAGCTTTTGCTTCAGCAAAGTAAGCTCCTAGCTGGTCGGTGTGATGTTACTTGTTTCTGTTTCAGCTGCAGAGGATGGGGCTGGAGATGAGAGAGATTTTGAACTGTTATCTTTGTTAGATTTTGCTGAGGTTCCTTGTTTAGCTGGGTTTGGGTCTGCGAGAGGAAAGATTTATGGAGTTCTCAGGCTTTTTTGAGAGGAAGGGAAAGGATGGAGAAATACTTGAGGTTAAATACTGCTTCATTCAGCATGTTTGTGAAATTTATTTCTTCCTCTCAGTTACTTTAATTGTGAATTGAAAAGCAGTAAGCTTAAAGGAGAGTACTGTAAATCTTGGATAGTTTGAGTTACAAGTCCAAGGCTATTTCATACTTTTGAAGAGGCAGAAACAGCTGATATGTTTGTGCATTCAGGATTGGGGTGCAAATGTAAGTTTTTGTTCCTTGTCAGCATAAAGATAGATAGGAATTCACTTAGACATTAAGGTACAGGAGAGGGATGAGGGCAAGTATGATGGATGCACAGCAACACAGTGACTTGTACATTTTCCTGTACCACAGTTTTCTGTAGGAGCTGAAAATACATCCAGTGTCCCAAGAGCCTGATCCTAAACTGAGCAGAGAGACCTCAGTCAGTAATGCTTGGAAGGCAGGAGAAGACATGAGGATAAATTGTAAAAGCCAAGCAAATCTACCTTTGCAAGACCTTGAGGTCTAAGGAAGGCACCTGTGAGCAAGGAGGAATTGCAGCTCAAAGCACAGTATGGAAAGACCTCATTCCATGAGCTGATAGTAGGAAGTGAGGAGCTTTTTGGGGAGCAGTGACCCTTCTGCTTCTCACAGCCCTTAGTGAAAGGCTGTGGCTTTCCACCTGAGCCTCTTGAAATTCCTCAGTATACAGAGCTGAGTTCTCAGTTTGGTCCCTGCTTAATGTAGTGCTCATGTCACCAAATCATCCCCGATGTGGTGATGTCTAAAGGCAAGGGTTAGGAATGGAATCAGTCATAGGGACAGAAGGGTTATAGTGACTCAAAAAAGTAATGTGGGGGACTGGGTTAAACTGGGGGAAGGAGGAGAAGCACCAACCAGTCCAGCTGCTCCCCAGTGTGGCTGAGCATGCTAGCAGTGCCTGGGGCAGGAACAGCAGGTTGGGTTGCTGCACAGCACAGAGCCAGCAGTGTCCCACCACAGGATGGGTGATTCTCACGGACATCTTTGGGTGTATTTTGGAGAGAGAACTTGTCCATCTGCCAGGGAGCCGTGATGCTGAGTGCTGCTGTACCCACCCAGGTCAGGTTAGTGTAATGAGAGAAGGGAGGAAATCTGTGTCTCTGTGTTTGCTGAGATGATCCTGGTTGGAGAAGAACCACACCCTCAAGTGTTAATATCTTGCAAGGAGGAACAGCGCTGTGTTTGGAATGGCTCTGCAAACTATTCCACGGGCCCAGGGCCAACATCAAGTACACGAACCAGAAAAGGGTTTACAAAGCTGAGCTAATATCCGAGCTGTCTGCAAGGAAGTCAGGGCAGATCTGCACAGGATTCTGGCTGTGTGGTGGCCAAGGTGTGATTGCTTTCTTGTCCAGACAGGAGGCTTTTTCCTTGCTGCTGAGGCAGCACATTCTTGCTTTTTGCCAACTCGCAGCACGTTGCTACCTGCAGTGAGGTGCAGGGATGGTTGGGGCTGGGTGGGCGGCCAGCAGCTCCAGTGCAGGCATCCTTGAAAGCAGCATGCTCAGCTGGTGAGAAACTTGTCCCAGCAAGCTTTAAAACTAAACAAGTACAGAGACTTAGATAGAAGTCCAGTTTAAAGCCTGGCCTGGCCATCAGTTGGCTTTGTAGGGAAAACTTTGTTTAGACAAGGAACTTTATTGCTCGCCATCTTCCATCTCTGCCTAGGGATGGGCCCAGGTGGTGCTTCTGGCTAGTGATCTCTGTGTTAAAAAGTGGCTGCAACAGTAGTGCTGAGCTCATTTGTGTAGATGTCACCTCGATGTGACTGTGTCATAAACCATGATGGCTTCTTAGGCACTGTGTCAGCTCCCTGAAGAGTCAGGCTGGAGTCTCTGCCATTCTCCAAAAGCATTTGGAAATAGCTTGTTAGCACAAGCTTCTGTTTTTGAGGTAATTACGTAATAACTCAATGGAGACCATTAAATCTCCTGCAGAAGCAGTGGGGTTTATGGGAAAAATAAAGGAAGATGCTGTTCAGGCAGCTTATCCTGGCAGCAGTGGCAAAGCCCTCGCCGTGTCCCACGAAGCACATGTGCCACTTGGCGCTCAGGCTGCTGCCTACGGTGTTTGCTGTTCCTTTTTCTGTGCTCCTTCAGTGTGAGACAGGAACTTGGTGGTTTCATTAGCACAGGCTTTGCCTCTGCCAGCAGCTATCTCAGGGAAAAGAGGAGCTGTGCTCTTGTTCAGGCAAGACTCAGGGGGCAGATTGCTGTTTGAACTGCTCTGAGGACAGAGCCTTGAGATCCCCGAGCGTGTAAGATGTCTTTCAGAGCCTGAGGCTTTTACTTGTCGTTTGCTTGCAGTTTTTTGTGGCCTAATTCTTTACAATGAAAGTGGCAGGGATTCAAGCTGTAAGAGCTGGCCCTGCCTTTTACAAGGGATTAGGAAACTTGCAGGCTGCTTTCCTCTTCCTATGTTGTGGGAGCAGCTGGATACCTTGGGGATCCTACAGAGGGGCAGGCTGAGGCTGCAGAGAGAACAAGTCAGATAGCAGATAGATGTCTGTCTCTTTTTTTCTGAAGTATATCACACAGAGAGAGGTCAAAGTGATTATCCTCCACACAGAACTGCAAATTTAAAAATGAAAGCCACTGTTACCAGGTCTTAAGGTATTTGGTGGTTTTGAAGCTGCTGGAGCCCCATGAGCACAAAAGACTGAGCTTTCATTAGGTGCATAAATAACCCTCGATTTTATACTTGCAGATTGGGTAGTGACTCACCAATATAACTGCTTCCAGTCTGTCCCACTCCTGTAGCTCATAAGCTGTTAATTTTGCTGGTTTATGGCTATATTGCTGATTATCTTCAGTAGCAACTGTGGTACACAAACAATAACTTTGAAAGCAGGCCGGGGGGGCATGTCTTTCTCTGGAATGCACTTTGAGTCTCACATAGCAGAGCAAATCTCATATTGTATTTAACTACTGCTCTGTGTCCAGTTTATTAAAAACCAGTTGTTTTAAATTCCTTTTTCTCCAGGCACATAAGAGATCAGAGACATTCCAGATTCCTTTGATTTATAAGCTATTTCACTTACAGCCATCTCAAATAACTCAGTGTATGCATTCAGATTTCCAACACTGACAGGGAATCATCACAATCGGTTCTGCTTTCTTTGTGCTGTGGAGTTCCCATGGCTCTTGTAAAGCCTGCAACATGCCTTTTCCCTTCTGTCCCCTCTAGAGCTTCAGCTGCTGTGCTTCATCAGGCCAGCATCTTGCATGGGCTTTGTTCTAGTGACAGTCACCCAGGGCCATCTTTGTGTGGCAGCACCCAGCAAATCAAATTAGGAGGATGGTAAGAGGCAGGCAAGGCTTCAACAGATGCTCTTCCCTTTTCCTATAAAGAAGCAATGTCCCCTGGTCACCGAGGGGCACTCCTGGAAGGATGCTGGTGTTCTGCCAGCAGCCAACCTGGCCCTCCTGGGTGGGGCAGAGAGGGCTGGGTGGTCATTGCCATGCCAGCAGGGCCAGCACAGCGTGCACAAAGGTGCAGAAGCAGGACAGGCTGCTGAGCAGAGCACACTGGAAGGCTTAGAGGGATGTCTGTCAGATGTTAGGTTTATGGCGCTGCGTTTGGGCTCAGTGTTTTTTACATTAACGTGCAAGAGGAAAGGAGGGAAGTAAATGCATTCCTGTTGCTCAGCCAGAAGAGGATGTTTCTGCAGCACCGAATCAGCTTGCTGTCAATGAGCATTAAAGCAAAGCTCTGGAAGCACTGGCTGTGCAGCCAGCCAGCTCACTTGCTAGCACGCAAGCTGCCATGCGTGTTGTGATGCTGTGCTGTTCCCTTGTCACTCTGCAGATGCCACCAACTGTGGGCAGTGCTGGCAGAGGCTGGCAGCTTGTTGTATTTTGCCATCAGGTATTTTGCAGCCTATTAGCAGACATCATCAAATAATGGGATTATGATGTCTCAGTAGGATTCTTTTCTTATATCCAGAGCTGTATGGGCTCTGTCCAAAGAATTTGTTTTCTTTATGATGCTGAGATTACAGATGTAGAAAGAATTCCTTACATTTGGAGTGTCTTTTGAGCTGGCAGCTCAACAGAGAGCACTGCTCACTTTTGTTCTCTGGTGCCACTGCCCAGTATTTTGTGATAGGAAAAGAAACAGAGTATATTCTCAGCCCGTGCACTGATGGTGTTGTTAAAATAGCCCCGATCTGGAGTGAATTTCTTTTCTTTTGAAAGGAATAAATTCCAGGGCTGAAAAAAAATAAATAAAAAATGCAGCGTTTGTCAGGAGGACATTGTGCCTATGACATTAGCAGGACAAAACAGCTAATTATTCTGCTAGAACCCACTTGGACTTGACTGGTTAGAGAGATGAATGATGTCATTGTGTTGGGAATCCGATTCGTGCTCTCCAAGCGTGATGCCAGGAGACCTCTCAGACCCCTCCTACACAAAAAGCAGGAGGGATGGGGCCAGGGGGATGCAGAAACAAAGCCATCAGTTCGTTCTGATGAAGTTCTTCCTGCGTACATCTGAGTCACGCGGCTTGGAGAGAGTTGTGGTTGCTTCCAGAGCATTGATGGTCAACTGTGCAGACCAGGAATGTGAGCAGGAGGCACACATGACAGAGTGTGTGTGTGTGTGTGTGTGTGTGTCTGGCAGCAATGTGTGTCACAAGTGCAAAGCAGAACGGCCACACTGCATCACACTCAGCTTGACAGGTTGTCAAAGCATCCTGCAGCGTTCAGGGATTTTGATTCCCTGGATGGAATTAACCCCCTATCAGTTACATAGGGGTTGGATTTGAATGGTGAGCCCATGCCAGGGCTGTTGTTGGTTCTTATCCCTGCTGTTGACTGCCCTTTGTGGAAGGATAGAGCACTTATCTTTGTGTTAGAGAACTATTCCCAGGCAGCAAGCACCAAGCAAGGTCGCAGTCTCTGTGCTTAACCACAACACCTGTATTAAATAAGTGTGCTAACAACAAAGGGAGTAACAGATGGAATAACAACAGGAGATGGTGGCTGACCAGGAGTGCATTTGTTGTGTTTTGTTTTAGTTTGGTTTGGGTTTTTTTTTGCTTCTTTAATTTTTGACATTATTTTTTTTTCTGCTTCAACAGGTTCTGTTGTTTATTTATATTCAGGTGAGTGACATCTTTGTAATCTGCATGGGTTTCTGTCACCATAAGAAGAAATTTGGTGTTATGAAATCAGAGTCCATGTAATGGGGATTTCATGGGTAACTTCTGCCATGCACACCATGAGCTAGTGCCTCTAAACACTGGGCTATCTGAGCATTAGGATTAGGAAAGGGTAGGTATGACAGGTCAGATTTAGGATCCTGATAACAGACGTTTTTTGAATGAAATCAGTGATTTTTAAATAAAAATAATAATAATATTGTATTTCTCCATTAGAAAGCTCTGTGTTGGTCTTGAAAGTTACTTTTCTTCAGCTGGGTTTCTTTAGGGTGCAGAGATTGTAGGACAGGACCTAATCTCACTCTAGTCCCTCCTTTACGTGCCATTAATGTGATCACTTTATTCTTTCTTTGCTCCTTGCCCTCAGTGCCAGCTGATGCCTCCAACCCAGACAGCGTTGTAGTGTCAGTGTTAAACATCAGTGCAACCCGGGGCTCGCAGGCTGTCCTGCCATGCAAGAGTTACCGCATGGTGTGGACTCAGGACCGCCTGAACGACCGCCAGCGTGTGGTGCACTGGGATGTGTACAGCACCTACTATGGAGACAACAAGATGGAGAGGCTGTGTGACATGTACTCAGCAGGGGATCAGCGTGTCTACAGCTCCTACAACCAAGGGAGGATCTTAATGCCCCAGAATGCATTTACAGATGGCAACTTCTCACTGGTGATCAAAGGTACTAAACAGGATCTTTTTCTCTTTTATCCCTAAGCTTTGCAAAGGTCTTTTGGCTTCTGTGCAAGCATTTGCTGAATAGCACAAATGACAAAAGTAGTTGGCTCAGCATGAAACGTTCAACTTGTCCTCTCTTCTCTCTTATACTAGATGTTGCAGAGAGTGATGCAGGTATATATTCGTGTAATCTTCATCATCACTACTGCCACTTATATGAAACTGTGAAAATTCAACTAGATATCACTAAGAAAGGTAGGTGTTACAGCATGGTGTCCCTTTCTGCAAGGGCAAGACTGGCAGCTGAAGTCCAGTGGTCCCCAGGTCTGAGCTGAATTCACAGTGGGGCTTGTGTGCTGATTCATAGCAGGCATTGCATGCTATTCTGCTAGCATCAGAGAGCACTGTGGATGAAGGCTTTTTGCCCATGCCTGCTCTGTTGCAGCTCAGGACACAGGTGCAACAAGAATCTTGCAGTGTATCAGGAGGCAGCAGTGCTTACTATGTGGTTTTCTATTAGGTTCCCTGAATATCAGAAATTTTGATCAGTGTATGGTTTTATGAAAGCCCTTCCTCTCTTGGCCTGTGCCCAACTCTGCAAAGCCTTTTAATTGTACACTAGCCAGCTCAGTTAGCTAACTGGGCCGTCAGTTCTCCAGCAATAAAACATTCCTAGTAACAATCCATCATGAGTCCAGTTAGCCACAAAGATCTGCCTTGTAATGTGGATTGCTGAGCTTAGCTTGAGAAGCCTGTTGTTAAAAAACAAAACAAACAAACAAAAAACTTGAATCCAGCTCTGAAAGGAAGTTTCTAAGGGCTGTTGGTACCTCAGTGTGTGCCACCTGCACCTCGTAAGCACATGTGTAGGTTTAAATCAACCTACACATAGTGCACAAGTAAGGTTGCTGGGGCTGATGGTGCTGGGGAGCAGCTGAAATGCTGAGTTGTCTAAAAAGCTGATGGGATAGAAGTGCAGAAGTGCACCCCTGCTGCTGTTCTCACAGCTTCTATGCAGTAACAACACCCAGGCTGGCCTGTGAGCCCTGGACTGCTCATCTGTGTTTTGATTCCTCTGTTATTCCTTCTTCAACAACAAAACACAGAACAGTGTTCCTTGAACTTGTTCAGTAATTAGGGTATATGTGGGAAGGAAAGCATTTCCTGCTTGGAGAATGAGGCACAGCATATTGAAGATGGAGTCTGTTATTCTTATTGCATTCATGGTCTATTGAGAGAATGTTCTTCCTTCATTCTGAAGCAAGAGATGAATTCTTACTTTTAAGGAAAGGAAATGGCTGTGCTCAATGCACCCACCTGGGATGTGAAGATATGGGTGCCTTTGTTCACTGAGTGCTGAATTGAGTGTGAGTGAGGTACGTTACCCCTGTGGCACTTCAGGATCTTTGGAGAGGATGTGTTACAGGATTGCAGGGTCTGAGAGCAACCCGAGGTGTGCATGGGTGTCCTTCAGGAAATGAGTAAAGATGCACATGTTATCTCCACAGCCAAAGCAGCCAAAGAGTACTGGGATGGAGAGAAGGCTGTGATTGTTGCCTTGGAAGGCAGTACTGTGATGCTCCCTTGTGTCAACCGGAACCACATCTGGACCGAACGGCACAGCGAAGAGGAGCAGCAAGTGGTCCATTGGGACAGGCAGCCCCCAGGGGTTCCCCACGACCGCGCTGACCGCCTCATTGACCTCTATGCCTCTGGTGAGCGCCGCTCTTACGGGCCTCTCTTCATTCGGCAGAAGATGAACATCACTGACACAGCCTTTGCCCTGGGGGACTTTTCCCTGCGAATTTCTGAGCTGGAAAATGCAGACGAAGGCACTTATTCCTGCCACCTGCACCACCATTACTGCGGCCTGCATGAGCGCAGGATCTACCAGGTCTTTGTGACAGAGCCAGTGAGAGAGAAGAAGGTGGTGAACCTCACAACCCACAACACTGCCCCGGCCGTAGGTGAGTGGCTTCTGACAGTGCTTCTGACTGCAGGAGGGGAGGGAGTGTGGTCGAGGCAAACCTGTACCACAGACACCTCTGAACTGAAGGTGCCACTCGAAGCAGTGCTGGGGTTTTCCTGTATGATTTCTCCTATTTGAGCCGTGAGCAACTCCTGCCCTTAAAATCAGAGAATTAGATGAGGTCTTGCCTCCCTCCCTCACTACTAGTGCTGGAGCTCTAATGTGTATGCCGCATTCTTACTGAGCTGTTTCCATTGCAGTGGTGTACCTGGAGCTACAAAATATTAGTGAGAATTCTCTGGTGTTGCTTTAACACTGAGCTGCACCCAAAGTGGAGTGTGCCACCCACCAGGGCTGACTACCCTGCCTGCTGTACTGCAGTAACATCATGTCCTGCTGCTCTTTGCTCTGCTCTGCAGAGTTTAAACTCCCTAAAGCAAGCAAACTGTTTTTCTAACAGACTCCCTTTTCTGCTTGCTTTTATGAAACAGGAGAGGGTGTGGAGTAGGGGGTCTGTTCTGTGCTGCTTTTGCTGTTGCAACGTGCCCCTGTTTGCATAAGCATTTCCCACCCTGCTGCTCAGGGGTTCAGGCTGTGCCAGGTGCCAGACTCTGCAGAATCAACCACCAGGAATTTCCCTCCACCCTTCAGCTTTTTTTTTTTTTGCTTTTTTTTTTTAAAGCCAATTTTCACATTTTCCACTGCAGTGAGCTATCATTTGACAGCCTGTCCAAACCCCAAACCATCATGCTTCGTTCAGGCAGAAAAATAAAATCCCAAGTTTTAAAAAAAAAAAATGCATATATGAAAGTCCCTTAGGTATAGTTCCATATTAACATTTTAAAATAATCATTGTGGCTTAATGTTTATTGGCTGCTTACTACAGAATTTGGACGTTACTGCATAGTAATGGTGATAGGAGGACGGTTGGATGTTGATGATGATGTTGTAGATGATGTTGTAGTTCCTTCCCAACCTTGTGATTCTATGATTCATACGTTTTTAGATATGTCTATTCTTCTCTAGCAATTAGTTTTTCTTCAAGTCACAGAAGCCCAAACCTCCCCACTGGGACTAAGGCTGGTGGACAGAAATCCTGGCTGTACTGAAGAGGGGTTGGCCGTTGGGGCTGTGCTGACACAGGGACCAGAACACACAAGTATCAGTCTCCCTGCATCTGGCTCTTTTGCTACCCTTGAGCCCTATCTAAACCCACTGTGCAGATGGAAACTACGTCGTTGCCCACCCAGGAATCTTTCTCTCACTGTCCTGACTGTGGCTGAATGGTTACCCCCTGCCCAGCTGGCAGATCCTGCAGGGTTCTCTTGGTTTGGAAGCAGTGCCCCACTGCTGAAGGAATTTGCCTTCCTGAGAAAAGCCATTTTCACAACCAGCTTTGTCCCCTGGGGGCAGGGAAGGATCAGCTGGCCTGAGAGCAGTAGGCACAAAAATATGCTGAGTCGATGGGAACAGGGAAAGGAGCTGAGATTCTGGAGTGCCTTTTTGAAGCCCCTCGCTGATGGGCAGCCTGTTTGTGTATAGCAGCAAAGGCTGAGACACTGCTCCTCTGTGAAGAGCTGGGCAGAAATTTTCTGGGCTGTAAGTTAAAGCTAAAATGAAACATCAGGAGATAACAAAAGCAAAGCAATGAGGTTTTTTTTTTTCAGCGAGCAGCAATCGTTTCTGGCGTAATTCCAAGGCTCAGAGCTGTTTCCAGACAGGAAATTTCATCCTGTTTTGAACTATAAACATGAGTTCAATTCTGTTCCCAACTCCCAGCAGAAGAAATATGTCGTATGTCTACTAATTTAGTGTATTTTTACTCTGCATTTGTTTTGGAGCAAGTGATTGAAGAATAGCCTATCTTGCAGAACTGCTCTCAGTCCTTGCCAGCCTAGGAAAGAAAACGTGCCACGTACCCAGCAGCTGTGAGCTCTCATGGTGCAGCTCTCTCCATTTTTTCCAGCTGAAAGATCTGACCCTTCTACATTCTGATAAAGTAACGTGAAGGCATCTCTTCCAGTTTTTTGTTCCCCACCATCAAGACTTATTTTCCAGCAGTTAGATCATGTGAACGGAGTGGAGGCAGAAGGGAAAACCAAGCTGAGACATACTGAAGGATGCTGGTGATAGAATAAAGCTGCATCTCTGGTTTTGCACCTTGCCATTCTAGTGTCAGAATAAAGTTTCAGTTCAGATCCTACCCTCCCCTGCAGTACTGTGGGAAAGCAAAGGGCCAGGAACAGGATGCATTTAGGTCTGCTGGCTCCATGGCTGCTCCAGTGGCTACCATCTCATTATGGCAGCTGCTGAAGAAACCCTTCGTGAGGCAGAGGTTTGTTAAAGTAGAACTGTCACATACACTGTTTGCAGCTTTACAAGTGGCTTTTTTGGTTTGGTATTTCTTAGTGGTGAAAAATACATGCTTGCTTTGAGCAGGACAGCCAGCACAAAGCATCCAGCATCTGGAGATTTGTTGGTTAGCTTAACAAGCTGCTTGCCTGCTCTGCTGCCATGTAGGGTGAGGCTGGACAAAATCAGGGCTCTTGGTGCTGTATTTTTTGTGGGGAATATTTTGTTTCAGGACTCGGCCTATTTACAGTACTGCGCTGATGGAAATGAGCAGTTTCTAACATTTCCAAATGGCCTCAAAAGGAAAACCAGCTGTTGAAATAATGATGAACTTGCTGGCTTAGCTCGACTGCGACATTCTTGTTCGTGCTGATCAGTTCTGACCTTAACTGGTGCTGGAGATGTGGCTTTGCTTAAAGAGGAATACCAAAACACTGCTGGGGAAGGCTGTTCGTGATGGAGTACACTTAGCTGGACACAAAGCCATGTCTGATAACAAATGAGACCAGCTGACTCTCATCCCTATGACTACTTAATCCCAGTGTTAAAATCAGCGCTTATTACTGGCTGGCTTGCTTGAGGCAGGCTCACTTCAGAAGACATTGCTGAATGGCACCGTGGCTTTGGGGATGTTTTCCCAATCTTTCCCCTTATTCCCTCTGACTGGGGCTGAACTCCCAGGAGAACAGTGGTCAAAACCCCTTGCTGGTGCGCTCAGCTCTATTCTGAAGAGAAAAGCCTTCCATAGCACAGCGTGTCCTATGGCTTTGTGGTCTGTGCCTGGATTTATCCACTCCTCTGAGAGTCGCAAGCAGAGAAGTTGCTCTCTTTGTATGTGCAACGCATTGACCTATTTATTTGAGAGCTACAAAAATGTTCCACGTAAAAGTTTAGAGTTACCCTTTCCTGTGCTGAGGAACTGCAACGCTGCTGCACCCACAAGTGGAATGGAATCTTGGCTTTTCTTTGTGGGCTTTTATTTTATTGATTGATTTTTATTTGATTTCAAAGGGAACTCATTCTTTGGCATTGAAAATTCCTCCCACTCTGTAAATTACAACCTTTGGCCAGGAGTGGCTGCTTCATACTTCAGCTGTCTGGAGCCGAAGCGATGTGGTGTGTGCGTGTTGCAAGGGACCCAGAAGAGGGCTGTGCTACCCCAGAGCAATCCTAGGTTGTCTGTTGTGGCTTCTTGCTGGACTTGCTCTCTGCTGTAAACAAAAGCAATGCTCTGATAAGCAGGCAGCAGCATGGGAATGTGCAATGGCCACTGAACATGCTTTTCAGTTCCACGTCTGGACCCACCTGCAAACATGCTTTGCTTTGAATGCCAGCGACAATTATTGCCTCATATTCCTTTTTTCTCTGTTCTCAGATCCAAATGTTGTCAGGGGGCACAATGTGATCAACGTCATCATCCCTGAGAGCCGCATCCACTTCTTCCAGCAGCTGGGCTACGTCCTGGCAACGCTGCTGCTCTTCATTGTCCTGCTCATCATCGTTGTCTTCATCACCCGCAAGCGCAGGCAGAGAGGTGAGTGCTGGAAATCACCACCTCTGGAGTCCTGCTCCATGGCAGGAGAGGTGATTCTGCAATTATGTGCAGCACAGTGCTTACTGGAAGCATCACAGCAGAGAGGACTGAATAGCTGCTATGCGTTGCCGTTATCAGTGGTATGTGGGAGGTGTTGGTTGGATTGGATATAAATGCTCATTCTATTTCTCGTCCTTATTTAGGTTATGAATACAATGTGAAGAAATATGGAGAGTAAGTATCATGATAGAATCTGCTGTCTGTGAGTAGAATACGTAAGAACAAACTTATTGGTCTCTTGCCTCTGTCATTAGGAGCCTGAAACAGCTGAGGATCTGTTTATGAGAATGCAGCCACCTACAGCACAGACTGTTTGATAGAATTTCTTTGTTTAACACTCTAGTCATTTTTAGGGTGATGTTTCCAGGAAATACATGCTTGCTTCGTGGTTGAATATCAGGAAGCAAATTCCATGCTGCCAAGGTGTGGAAGGAGAGAATGGCTTGTAGGGATTGTTTGGCACCTCTGGTTATAACTTGGGAACTGATTCACAGATGGTGTTTATGTGAGATGTCATTGGGAGTTAGTGGTAAAGGGGTAATGCACAGATCTACTGTAGACTCTGCTGTGAAATGGACCTAAGCCAAGATGGTGTATCTGGGTTCCTTTGTGTTTTGTTACCTGTAGTAAAGTGGAAGAAATGGGAAAGTTCCAGAACAGATTGCTTCCCCAGTTTTCTAGACAATGGTCAGATTTGAGAGGGAAAAGAAGACACAGATTAACCAGAGATCTCTTGGTGTTAGTAGAAAAGACAGTGAAAGCAAGAGAGAGGAGAAACAGATTCCCTAATAAGTAGTATGATCCTGTGGAATCTGTTTGACAGGTTAAGGGCAAACAGAGGAAAAATATCCGTGTGCAGTGGCTGCCAAAGCTGTCATCTCTCTGTCATACTTTCTCCAGGGAAGCTTTGTAGAAACAGAAAAGGATTCTACAGGGATTACTGTGAAAATCACCAGCATTTAACAAAGAATTAAATCCTCTATGAGTTTTTTCAGCTGTCCTCCAGATGTATAGCCAGTAAACAATTTAAATTAATAAAAACAATTCAAAAGTTCTCGAGAAAGCTATTGTGAAAAAAAAAAAGTAAGAGGAGCCAGTTATTAAAGGATGTACCAATAACCATTTTTCACTCTTGTTGATTTTCCAGGAAGGATGTAAATCTGAAAGAATTTACAGTCGACACAACAGATCTGACTCAGTACAAAAGTGAAGACATCAGGCTGGGTATGTATCAGCTAGCAGCCATTCTCCAGACCTGTTCAAAACTTGTTGCAGCTAAGGACTTCTTAATGACATTTCTATGTTCATTTTGTAGTAATCTTTGTGGTTGTAAATGCACACTTAGGGGAATCACACCCCTAGTAAAGGTGCAGCCTTTTAAAGAGCAAGCTGACATGCTTTGGCTATCAAAATTGCTGCAGTGATGGCCCCAGCGAGCAAAAGGCAGATGTAAAAACTGAGGCAAGGAACAAAAGAGTAGCAGAGGGTGAGCTGCAAACCAGGGCAGCAGCAAACATAAATTGCTATCAGGATGGAAGAATCTGTGGTGCCTATGAGGAGCAGAGAGTTAAAGCATGATTAGTACCAGGAAAAAAATACAACCACCCTAAGATGTAGCCTGTTATTCTGTTGAGCAGTTGATTAACTCTATGAGTTACCCCTAAAGATCTGGAAATGATAGACCTAGGGTGCTTCAAGGAAGGGCTGATCCCTTGTAAAGCTTTGTTTTCTCTTAATGTTCTAATGGCTGTCTGAATTACATACATTCCTCCCTTATACAGATTACAAAAACAACATCCTGAAGGAGAAGGCTGAGCAAGCCAGAAGTTTCCCAGCAAAGAACATTGATTTAGACAAAGGTAATAATGACCTGCTTCACCCTAATTGGTGGCTGTAGGAACCTTCTGATGGGTTGGAGGAGGGAGGAGGGAAGAGCACAGTATAGCAGTGAGCTGACCAAGCCACAAGCAAATGAAGAATGGTAAACATCATGACAAATGGCAGCAGGAATGAGAAGCCAGTTCTTTTCCTATCCTTTCATCATGGAGCCACAAGATGCAAGTAGTGATTAGGCTTTTAAAAGCTTCTGACGTGACACAAATAGAATTTTTCTTTATTGGGAAAAGAATCCCTAGCAGGGTTGGAATAGTGCATTTTAGATTACAACCTCAGAGAGAGATGCATCTCAAAAATGTACTGGCATGGTCTTTGAGAAGAATCTGCTGTGCAGAAGAGTGTTTTGAGTTGAATTAATGTACGGGCAATAGGCAATCGCTGACTTTATCCAACAAAACAGCTCCTTCCCTCTAGGAGCTGAATTGCCTTTTGTTCACCCAGTCTAAATTCTGGATACTGTCAGTTTGCAGAGTTGCACTTATGACAAGCTGTGCTTTTAAGAAGGTTAGGTCCTGTGACTCCTTTCATACGATTTTAGAACATATTAAATGTGTCTGAAGTGGCATCAAGAAGAGAATGATCCCGAGAGTCCATGAGTTGCCTTGTATTTGCAGTTCCTGATGCAGCTCTCATGATACTTCACGTACATTCTGCAGAGATGATCTGTGTAAGAATTTGTATGCCATAAACCTCTGTGAGGTTTATGAAGAAGATACTGGGAATGTGGCTGACTGCAAATGGTCACTTGTAACTGTGTAACTAATTCCATATCACCGTGTGTTTCTTTGGATGGTTTAAAATTTCATTCCAGGTCTGATCTCCGTTTCAATTGCTTTCAGATTTCAGGAAGGAATATTGTAAATGAAGACATTCCCAAGCTGCTGGCTGGACCAGAAGCTTCAATCCAAGATAGATGGAAAAGAGATGCCTTTCATAATACCACGTCCCTCCAGTTACCATACATTTTTCATGTAGAGTTTCTCCCCAGTAAGCATGAGGGTATTTGCAAATGCTTTCTGAAAGAGTTAGGCCATCTGTCTTGCGTGCATTTATGATGGGTTTGGGTTTACTTTCCTTCTATTGTTCTCCCAGTCCTCCCTCCCATTTTCTTTCTGATATTATTGTTGTTTTTATGCATCAATGATTTTTATGAGCTGAATCAGCAGACCTTTTGCTTTGATGTTACTGCTTTAAATAAACCAACCTGCAACACCAATCTTAGCTATCATTATATCAGGCATTTTTTTCATGCAATGTACTCATTAGAAAAGTAATAGCAAAGCCTGATTGTGATCTCTCATATGCTGGTTGTACATTGAGAGGAAGAGTACTGTCACTTAGCACTTTATATATTCCAGGTACAAAGAATTGCTTATTCAGCCCTGCACAAATAACAATATAAATACCTCATCATACAAACAGGGAAATGTCAACATCCTCATTTTACAGGGGGAAGGGAGGCAGACAAATCTAGTTGCCACCAACATAGTGTTGGGATCAGCTCCAAAGAGCTCTGGGAGTCTAAATTTGTTTTTCTCACTCTAAGCTTGTCTGTTGATTTGTTTTTGTTTCAGTGCAAACCAAACCAAATTTGTCAGGAGCAGACACTTCCAGCTGCAGTTGGAGGTACAGTGCTGTAATGCCAGTGTCAGTTAGATCAGATCCAGAAATATTATGGACAGAGCTAAGCTCCTGTGTGGAATCTGGAGCATGATTTTCCTGCAGTCCTTGAGTGGATCCTTCCCACAAAGTTCTTGTGAGCTCATCACAGAAAAAGGTACGATTACAGCACAGTTAGACTAACTGTTGAAAAGAATAACTTCCACGAGCCAACCATGAGGAGCAAAACTAGCAATGCATTCCACCAAATAGCGTGTCAGGCACTGTTGTGGATCATGGTCCCCAAAAGAAGCAGCCAGGGAGGGATATAAGTTTACTCTTGTAGGTTTGGGCATTGTTCTGGGGAGCATAAGTGTGAGGCTGTGGGCTGAAGGGGAATTCTGCATCTAATTCTACTATATCAGGTGGGGGTGTCCAAACATTTGGAAGTCAGTAATTATGTGTTACACTACAAGCAAGGTAAAGTGTCAGGAAAGCCAGAAAATATTAACAGCTCCATACAGTCTCTCTGACTGCTTGAGATATGCTGTGGCACCATTCCCAAACCATGACACACCTGTGGTCCTTTTGTGCATGGATGAAAATAAGGTTTCCTGCAGTTGGGAGTGTGAAGGCAACAGCTTGTGTTCTCATGGAAGCGTGTAGCTGGCCAGGGATTGCCAGCTTACTCTTTGAGTGTCTGAAGAGAAGAGCAGAGGAAGGGATTGAGCATGGGTGAGGTGACCGGAGCTGGAGCAAGGTCTCTGGGATGTTGTGAGTGGTGGAAGTGTGAAGAGGAGCTTGTGTGGAACTACTGTGAGTATCAGGAGTGGTTTCAGGCTTGAAGCAGTGTTCTGCTTGCAGCTGCTGCCTCAGTGTGGATTTCTTCCTGTTGTGAAGAATCCTGAGATCTTTGCTGGTGATAAAGCAGCTGTCCAAGGAAGCATCTCCGTTTACCACCTAAACAATTGAGAATATCATCTGCTGCCTTCTACAGTGTGTGTCCTGGCAGTTACAGCCACTCTCACCACTTACCACACGTCAGTGCTATGTAATAGGGGTAGAGGTTTGGCCAAAATGGAAAGTGATGTCATGGTTGGGTGAAAGTACCTACTGCAGGCACACATACTGTAAAGGTCCAGGGCTTTTTTGAGAGCTATTCAATACTGTGGGCCTCCCAGACATAGGAATTCAAGTCTTGTGCAGACCCTTTCTTTCCACTGCTACCAACCTGGATGTCTGATTTACTGATGCTCATGCTACAGCTGAGCATATCCTGATCTTATGATTTGTTCAGTTCTCCTGCTGTTCTCCAGGCAATTTCTGTGATTTCTGCCTTTCTTTCCACTTCAAGATACGCTTGTACAAGAAAGTTCAGAGTAGGCAGACTGAAGACTGGTGGTAAGAAGGGCGTGGGGTTGGGCCCACGTCCTTATTTGCTTTCCCTTCTCCCAGGGTGTTCAGCCATTCCTAGGTTGCCTTTGGCAGGATCTGATTGGAACCCAGGCTGCATTCCTGCAGGTGTGTAAGGCTGCTCTGGTTATTCCATCAGGGTGGCACAGACTCAAATAATTGCCATTAATCTCTTTCTCCCTCCCTTTCATGTCTGTGAGTCAAAGGTTGGAGATCTTTACTTGCCAGTTCAAATTGCTTAGCACAGCTCATACAGACATCAGCTCAAAGTGGGGTTACTCATAAACTCCGTTTAAATATTTTATTGGACTTCTAGGCTGCAAAATAGCTTAAGGGGAAAGAAATGTATTTGTTCTCTGAAACAAGTGCTAGGAAGAACTTGATGAGTTCCTCATCCTCGCTTTGATCCCAAGTTTGAATTTGGATAATGGTCAGACAAAGCAGTATAACTTTGACTGATCAAAATGGGAGACCAGGTTGAGATCGTGGTCCTTTTTCATCAGGAGAGGCACGCGTTGTGTGATTGGGCTGAGGATCAGAACAGTGGTTTTTAAAAGCAGCCTGCCACATCCAGTGTGTAATTTACTAAGTTAAAATACTGGCTGAAGGAGATCCAGGCAAGATTGCTGGCTATCGACTGGTGTGTTTTCAAACTGTTGAAAGAAACCAGAAAACTGAGCCCTAAGCTGAAGAGGTTTTTATTTTTGTTTCTTAGTTCAGAGATTTAACAAGGGCTGTGTGCCCTCCACTACTGGTGGGAAGCCATCTTTTGCTTGTTTTGTGGTGGGGCTTTGTTTTGTGCTTGTTTTGTGGTAGGTGATGGTTGATGGTTGGACTTGATGACCCTGAAGGTCTTCTCCAACCTAAACGATTGTGATCTTGCACGTGGACATTAGGAGTGGATCTACAATCTGGATTGTAGGTGACCACTGGCTCAGGGACAGGACTGTGTTCTGTTCCCACCCTGCCAGAGGCTTGATGTGATTTTAGGCAGGTTGGCTTTCTCTCTCTCCCATCTCTCATCTCAGCCTTTCTCTCTGAGAAATGATTTTGTCTGAGTTACTTGAGACTTATGGTTTTCTTATGATTTTATCTATCTTGATAGGAAAACTGCAATGCAGGTGGGTTTTTTCCACTGATGCTCATGCTTGTCTTGGCTTTGTTACTCAGTCTGTCTTCTGTAAACTCATTCATTAGCAACTAACTGCGTTTGTTAATCACTCTAAGAATGCTGTAACCTGTAATATATGCTTTCCCTCATTTTATCTTTACATGATAATTTGCAGGAGAGAGTACGTGTGTGCAAATTGTAGGCTTAGATTAGTGAAGATGACATAATCATGATCTTAATTGGACGTAAATAGAGAGGAAGGAAAATAAGTACAGATGAAAGAGCGAAGGACCTGCATGGAGTCAGTGACTTGTAAAAAGGAGAAGAAAGTGAAAGAGCCCATTTCAGAGAGTCTGGGGAAAAAAATTTCTTTCCATAAGATGAGGTCTTAATTGAAGAGTCAAAGAGCTTAATTTGAATGGAAGCTCATGCAGCTGTGCAGGCAAACAGTGCGTGTTGCAGGTGGGGAAGGTTGGTTGTGACTTCTGCCAGTCTGATCCTCTGGACTAAGAGCATCAATAGCTGGAGCATGCTTTTTCAGTTCAATTATCTTTGAAATACATGCAGCTAGTGCATTTTAAGGCTGTTTCGTAATGCAAACCAAAGGGTGCTATGTGGGAACACTGGGATTTGTTCTCAGACACAGTTCTGATACAAAGTGCTGCAGCAAATGAGCCCTTGGAGTTCATTTGGCTGATACAAATGAAGTTCCAATGCACTTTTGTATTTCTGCAACTTGATGACGTAGAAACAGGGAAGAACTGAAGTGAGGAAACAGTCACACAATGTAGTGTTTGTTTGCCAGAAGATGCAGAAGGCCACTGGCATAACAGGCTGGAAATAGAGCCCTTTCTTTTCTGCTTCATACATGCAATGCTTCCTCTCAAGACTGTGGGGAAGACCTGGTCCGTGCATCTTGTTTCGTTCCTCATTGTTGCAGAATTAATTTTCATTATTATTGTTACTCAACTTTTACCATTTGTCCTTGCTGTGTAACTCTCCTAGCATTTAAGAAATAAAGGAGAACGTAATAGAGTTTCAATTACAGGTTGATTTTATTTCTTGCTTTCTGGAGATGCTGCCTCAGCTATCGCCAGCATTAGCTAATTCTTCCCAGTGTTCAATTTCAGAGCATCCTAAAGTGCTTGACAAAGTGCAGTTCTGATGCAGTGAGTTATTCCAGTGGTTTTAATATGGGACATTCGGCGATTTTGACTTGGGACATCATCATTTGTCTCAGATGTGGGGCTCACAGGTGAATTCTAGCTCTCCAGAATCGTGTGATGAACATTTCTGTGGCTGCACATGGAGTTGGAATCATTTATCACAGAGATGAAGGCTGGCAGCTCCTTCAGAGTACATAATTTTGCAGGACCAGAAGGGAAGATAACATATCCTGCTGGAATAGTTTATGGCACAGTTTTATAGTTCTCTCCCAGCCCAAATTCCTTCCTTGCAGAACTAACACCTTGCAAAGTTCCTGCTGTGCATTCTGTTCTTGGAGGGCTGCCACCCACTGAGTAGTATCCCAGCTGGTGACAGAGTTCTTTCAGGGACACTGATGGAGGCAGCTTGCATTGCAGTTTGGGTGGATAAAGCAGGGTGCAGGTGCACCTTGCTGAGAGCAAATGACAGCTGTTCTTGAGCAGGTGAAGCCAGGGACCACGTAAAATAAAGGTCTCATCCCAACTACTCTTCCTGGGACTGTTTTAGGACTTCACTGGTCATGGTTATAACCTGTGAGTTGGATCATTCATTGTTAGGTGAAGACAGATGAGGACTCTTGAGGAAAAAAAGATACTTTGGGCAGAGTGAGATCATCCTGGAGCTGGTCTCTGTTTTTTTCTGCTCCATGCATGCAATCCCACTCACCAGTCCCACTCTGTGTCTCTGTAGGCAGTGGGTCTGATGTTCCAGGAAAGCAGCTGGGTACAAGCAAAAGCTAATTTAGCAACCACAGGGCCTGCTCTGCAGACCACTGAAATTAAATATTTTCATTGTCTTCAAACTGTCCAAAATGAAGTCCAGATTGTCCCCATTTCCTTTCTGCTTTCAAAGTCTGGGGAGAGCCATTCCAGTGGAGAGGGACTTGTTTGTCGTTAGGAACAGATTTCTTAGGGGAAGAAGAAATACTGGGGAGCTGAGAGAAGCAGGATAGTGGTCTGACGAGACATTCCTAAGCAAAAAGCTCCATTGTTCCCTAGAGGTGAAGTTTCTAAACATGTGGCCCTCTGCCCATCAGCTGCTCTGAAGACAATTGTTGGGAAATTTTCCAAGCGTGGCTCTTTTCTTTGGGGAAAGAAAAAGAAAGTGCTGCAGCTGCTAAAAAGAGGTAGGAGAACCAGAAAATGGTCAAGGAAAGATTGAATGCTTTGTGTTTGAATCTGGAGGTGATGAATGCCAGCGGAGCTTACTGAACTGCAGGTCTCTTGCCTCCCTCTAGCGGTGCTTGCCCTTATTTCCTCCTGAATTGCATCAGGACCGCGTTGTGCGATGAGCTGACTGCCCCAGTTCAGCTGCACGGAGGGAGTATAAGAGGAAACAAAGCATAGGTCAGATCCACGAGCAAAATGGCTTGCAGTACATCCTGCTGCAGCATCTTAATTTTATGTGCATCAAACCTGGTTGGTTCCACTTCTCTTCCTCTTTTAAGCATCCTTTCCATGTTTAGTTCTCATTCTGCATCGGTGCTAATCTTGCTGATGTGAATACAGGGAGATGAAGGGTAGCTGCACGTCTGCAGGTCACTGTGATTCCAGTCTGGAAGGAATCTTCCCCAGCTCGTAGGTGTCATCACTTTGGTTCCACACAATCCACCCTGCTGCCCTCCTTGGACCATCAGCCCCTACAAGGGGATGGGGAGCATGCAGTGATGCTCACTCCACTGACTGTGCTGTGCCTCTGAAACAAACAAAACCAAAGGTCAGAAGAACAGTGGGAAAACTGCCAGCGATGACTCTTGAGATGAAATAATCCTCTAAGTGAAAGATTATTTTGTTCAGGTGGTTAAAAGATACAAGATCTCAGTGTGGGTTCAACTCACAGAGTGTCAGCGAGCTCAGAGCTTTTCTTTTTCTCGTATCTCTTTAAACAAATATGTATTTGCTAAGCACCCAGAGCATGATGAGCCTTTGGAATTCACTGAGACAAGCAGCCACCATCGCTCTAATTCAAAGGACCCCTTTTAAAAAGGCTTGGCTCTTCTCTGTGTGGTAATGAAGTGCACTGCTGTATAAATGAGGCAAAGGGTGAGCAGCTTTCATGCCTCAGGACACTATCTGCTCCCTGCAGGGGTCAGTGAGACTATTTGCTCTGTCACGGAGAGCACGGCACTAATAGCAAGAGATTTTATGCCTTCTATTTATTTTCCACTGAAGTGTTAAGCACTGAACTCTGCGAGAAGCGAGATATTAGCCCTGATGGACCAGTGGTTTGCTCAGGTGGCACATTCTGCATTCCCATGTACACTCTTTAATTGGATTAGCTTGTGGTTTGACTGTGACATGAAAGTGGGTTATCTCTTCTGTGCTTTATGGGGACGTGGAAGGCTTTTTGTGAGTCATAGATTCAGCCTCATCACGTTTGTTCCAAGGTAGTATTCTGACAATTATACGACTCATTATATTTTCAGTTGTCAAAAGAGAAAGCAAAGCCAATAGAGCAGGAGCAGAGGTTTTTTTTTTCCAGGTTTAATCTTTGTGCAAACACCACCAGCTCCTCTGAGGAATTCGGGAGGTCATTAAGTATGAACTGAAGAGACCAAAGGGCTGGATGGTTATACTTTGCCTGGATTTTGCACTGAAAATACCCCCAAAAGCTCAGTATATCAGAGCATATAGCTTGCACCACAGCTGTCGTGTAGTCATCCCAGAGAGCATTTCCCACTCTTGCCTGGAGCTTCCTGCTGCAGTCAGTATTTCTTTAGGGATTTTTGTATTGACAGTCAACAGTGTCTCCAACCTGTTTCTTCCTTCTCCCCTCCTTTATGATCCTCGTTATATATTCTTACAGCTTCATTTACAAATGCTTTATGTTAACTGGTTTTGCTCTCTCCAGCTCATTTCCCTGCTCCCCATTAGTCCAGGTAACAGAGAGTTGACAGCACACATAGCAGTACTGATGTACTGATTATCTGAATCCAAGCACCACCTTCATTTTCCATTACTGTAATGTAATTCTACTTAAATGACACCATAAATAGGAGCATAGGAAATAGGGATGTGTCTGATCTCCAAGCCTCTAAGAGCATCGACATGTTCTGCTGGTAAAAGAACCATCCCAGTGCCACAGGTAATTCAGTCACTGAGCTGTGATTTACTCCTTCAGAGAAAGCAGATGAATATTCTGAGGCGAGAATGTCCTCTTTCTTTGGAAGTGGGATAGAAAAGAGGTTGAAATTAGCTTGGGATTTTCCTGGAAAGGCTTTTTTTTTTAATGAGCAGATTCCTTGAAACCTGAATTGCTGTTCTGAAATCTTCACTTTCTGCCTGTCAGCATGGGGGATTTCTAGAAAGAATGGTGAACCCATCCCAAATCTATCAGCTGCACATCTGTCTCACCTGGCAGCAGTGAGAAGCGCTGTGAAATGTAGGAGATGAAGGGTCTGAAGCTCAGTCAGTGCTAAGCATTGCAGTGCAATCTGTCCCAGCAAGCTTCCTCCAGAGCAGCTATTAACAGCAAATTGTTCAGAGCCACAAATATCCCTTCTTTCTTATTAGCATAAGCTCTGGAGAAGCCAACTGCACTGTAGAAAATCTCATGATTGGCAGAGAGCCCAGAGAACCTACCTCAGCTCTCATGAAATACGAAGGGCAGAGGGAGTCCAAATTCTTGAGGTACTCAAAGGAGTGGAGTCTGTCTGCCACTGCGATGCAGTGGGAACTGTCACTCACAGATGTCTCATAGGCATCTTGCCCATCTCTTGTTGGAAGGAAGCCTCTGGTTGGAAGTTACGTCTGGTGAAGAGTATTGATTTAGGTGATAAAGATTAGAAACAGAATATATATGTATATATATATATATGGTAGCACAATAGGTGTGTGCTAGCATATCCTAGAATCATAGAATGGTCTGGATTGAAAAGGACCACAGTGCTCATCCAGTTCCAACCCCCTGCTGTGTGCAGGTCACCAACCAGCAGCCCAGGCTGCCCAGAGCCACATCCAGCCTGGCCTTGAATACCTGCAGGGATGGGGCATCCACAGCCTCCTTGGGCAACCTGTTGCAGTGCCTCACCACCCTCTGGGTGAAATATGCAGCTTTTCCAGCTGCCATGGCTACTGTGGGGCTGACACCATTGGTACAGTGGCTTACCTGGCATGGAATGGTGCAGTGGATTTACCTGGAAAGTGTTCAGTAATTCTTAGAGGCAGAAAGGTTCGGCCTGGAGAAAAGAAGGCTGCAGGCTGACCTCATTGCAACCATTCCTAAAGGTAGCCTACAAACAGGAGGAGAACCAACTCTTTGAAAGGGTAAATAACTGCAGGATGAGGGGAAATGGTTTGAAGTTGAGAGAGGGAAAATTGAGGTTGGATGTCAGGAGGAAATTCTTTACTGTGAGTGGTGAGGTGCTGGAACAGCTGCCCAGAGAGGCTGTGATGCCCCGTCCATCCCTGGAGGTGTTCAAGGCCGGGTTGGATGGGGCCCTGGGCAGCCTGGGCTGGTGCGAAATGTGGAGGTTGGTGGCCCTGCGTGTGGCAGGGGGCTGGAGATTCATCATCCTTGGGGTCCCTTCCAACCCTGGCCATTCTGTGATCCTGTGAAAGGGAGGGAGGAGAAGGGACTGACAGCATCAGGAAGCGCTCTTAGAGACACCTGTGCTCCCTACCCCTAAGTACCCAAAGATCGCAAGCAAAAATGCTTTTATTCCCCCCTTTTGGAACCATCGCTCCGCTCGCAGCCCCTCCCCGGGCCGCCCCGCTGCAGTGCTGCCGTGTCGGCGGGGGGCGGCGGGCGAGAGCCGGGCTGTGTGCGGGCCGAGAGGCAGCAGGAGGAGGAGGAGGAGAGGAGAAAGGGAGAGGAGGAGGAGGGCGGCTCGCCCGCTGCCCCCCCGCTGCCCGCCGGCCCCGGGGCTGGGTGCCGCGGCGGCCCCGCTGCCCAGCGCGGCGGGGGGCGGCGGGAGGATGCGCGCGGGGCGGGAGGCGGCGGCGGAGGCGGCGAAGGGCTGCCGTTCCCGGGTCGGGCAGCTAGAGAGCAGTGCAGGGAGCGGAATCCCGGCCCAGGAGCGTGGCGGCGGCGGCGGCGGCGGCCGGGCGCTACGAGCTGCCTTCCTGTGCGGGGCGGCCGCGGGCTGGAGGCGCTGAGCGGAGCCCCGGGCCGCCTCCCCGCAGCGCGCTGTTCGCCCGCCGCGCTGCCCTCTCCCATGGCGGAGACTAAAATCATTTATCACATCGACGAAGAGGAAACCCCTTATCTGGTGAAGCTGCCCGTCCCTCCGGAAAAAGTCACTTTAGCCGATTTTAAAAATGTCCTCAGCAACCGGCCCGTGCACAGCTACAAATTCTTCTTTAAATCCATGGATCAGGATTTCGGGTAAGCCGGCCGCCCAGGTGGCGATGCCGTTTCGGGGAGGTGAGGGGGTCGGGGGGGGTCCCGGTTGCTCCGTTCCGCCTTTCCCTCTGACAGCCCGGATGGGAGAGCACCTGCTGGGCTGGATGGAGGCGGGCGGGCGCTTCCCGCGATGAGGGGCTGCGGTTGGAAGCTCCGCTCAGCGCCCCGAGCCGCGCATTGCGGCACCCGCTGGGCTGGAGGCCCCGCCGGCGGCTGGCGGGGAAGGGGGGGGAGCGGCGGCCGCTAATATGGCGGCCCCGGCTCTGACAGCTCCCCGCCCGGCCGTTCGGAGGCCTCGGCTCGAGCGAGGCTCCGTGCTGAGGTCGGGGCCTGCAAAACGCGTCTCCTTTTGGGGCTGTGCTCGATGCCGGCTCGTGCTGCTTCTCCTCGCGGCTCTCCCAGCCCACCGGCTGCTGTCAGAGCTCCGGTGCCTTTCGGGCGGTGTTTGTGGCCGAGTTCCGCCGTTCTCCCTGCCCGCGTACCGGCCTTATCTACGGTCGATAAAAGAAAAGCGATAAAAAAAAGCCGTTCTGACAGCTCGTAACTTTCAAAACCCATTAAGCCCTTTGTAGCAAATCGCTTCTCTTTGTACTCGCGTCTGTCGCTGGCACGGCGATTTTTATTTCACGTATCAACGCCTCGCCAGCAGAAAAGCGCAGGTCTGTGGAATACTAACGCCAGAGCCGAGCAACGGAGGGGCTGGGTGGTGAAACACATCGCCCTGTTACGTCCCCTATCCCCGAGACCCAGAGATACCCCTTTTCTGCTCCATCCACCGCGGAATGTGGACGTTGTTTGTTGACACGTATTTCTGATGTGGCAATTCGTTAGCGTTGGCACGCCGCTGTAGGGATTGCTGGCATTGCTCGTGCGTTGACTTGTTGTTGATCGGGATTGTGAAAACACGCTTTGGGAAACAGCTACACGAAATGTTTGTTTTCAAAATACAGCTTTTGAAAATGCCTGTTCGTAAATTTCTCTCCTCCCCCCCCCCCCCCCCCCCCAAATGATGGGGACGTTTAGGAATCCTGGCTCGATGTTTTTGTGGTGCAGCCTCAATGAAGGATGATGGATTTGTTCAGGCAGCGTTTGTGTTCGTTGCCACTGCTTGCAGATGTTTGGGTGTGAGGGAGAGCGAAAGCGGTGCTGATGCTATTGGGTGTGCTGGTGGCATCCCTGGCACGTGTGGGCAGTAAATCCTGCGGTGGATTTGTCTCAAAACTTAAAGGGAGACGGGCTGTTCTCCTTGTCTTGCCCTAGAAATGGTGGAGGATGAAGGGCTGTCAATAGGTGGTTAGGCTTAGCACCGTAAATTCTGCTTCTCTCATTTAAACCGTGGTCTCAAATGTAACCGACCAAGACGGGGGCTTGTTTGTGAGGGATTATACAACATTAAGGTTGGAAATGATTACTAAGATAGTAAAATCCAACCCTACCTCCACTGTGCCCCACTGAACAGTGTCCCTCAATGCCACATCCAGGGACACCTCCAGTCATGGTGACTCCAGCACTTCATTGGGGGGTGGAGGATGACTGCGGACTGCGATGCAGTCAAGAGGTGTGAAACTGAATGTGAATCAGTTCAGCAGCAAATAGAGGTTTGTAACTTTGGGGCTAAAAAGGCTCGGAGGACCCCCATGGGATGCTGGCAGCTGAATGCATACGGAGGAGTACGCCCCTGACTTTGCTTGGGAGATTTGTGCTGGACCTCATGGTTCACCACAGGCTTACTGTGAACCCGTATGTCACCCTATATTATTAATTCCTGAATTTTCTCTAAGCTGTAGCAATCAGTTGTACATGAGCAATGCCACTGACTTTGTGGTGGTAGAGGCACACATCAGGGCCGGGTCACTTGTAGGATCGGGATGGTGTGTGAACCTGACTTGCGTTCCCACTGACATCTCTAACTGCCTTTTGACTTCCAGTAGAATTTTTACAGCTGAGTTATGATCCAAAATAGAATTGGATTTGTAATAAAAAAGCTAATGCACGATTTCACTGCGCTGACAACAGCACAACCACATCACAGCTCTTTCTCCTTCTGTGTCTGTAGGATGTATTCAGGGTTTTAGGATATCCTAAGAGCAAGCAGCACTTTTCCTTTCTCCCTTTTTCTTCTTCCTGCTGTCACCTTTTCAGTACCACAGAGCACCATCTTATCATGGGTTCATCTCTAATTCCCATGAAGACTGGCTGCTCTGCCCTCAGGATGAAGGTATGACCAAGGCTGCCATGATCCAATCTTCAAGAGTATTCCAACCAGCTTCAGTGTACACCACAGTCCAGGTGAAGGCTCTCACAGGTGCTGCTGCTGAGGCAGGAGCCCATCATCTGAAACAGCTGGAGGTAACCCACACCTCTGAAAGCTGTCAGTCGCATTTTGGTCTCTGTTTCACTTGTCAGCCAAACTGTTGTTGCTGGGATAATCTCAATTACCTGTGAAAATTAGAGAATTAGGAGGAATCCACTATCAGTCTCTGCAGTCTCAGCAAGCGTTAATGGTAAATTTGGGCTTTTCTCTTAATCTTATCTACAAGCTGACTTTCTTACTGTTGCAAATAGGTAATTATAGCTGCAGTCGTTACACCTGATTTCTGCCTTACCTGCTTGCAGATGCCCTCCAGAGAAGTGTGTTCTGTAAATGGCTCTTCAGCTGCAGTAACATTTTGGTTTTCAGTGCCCTCCTCGTCTGTCCCTGGTGTCACTGCATGCTGGCTGTGCAGAACTGTGATTTGGCACAAGCAGCACTGCTTGGCAGGGTGCTTCGTAAATCCCAGTATGGAGCAAAAAGTCATTCCTGTGTTAGGAAAGCAAATGTTTTCTTGGAGAAGTGGAGCCTCCTTGAGAAGCCAGTGATTGGGAACCAACGCAGCAACCCTGCACATGTTGTTGTAATTAAGGCCCGGCCTTTCCTGGATCCTGAAATAACGCAACAAATAATTGTGTTCAGAAACAGTGGATGTGTTGAATTGTTTCCAGCAGTGGAAGATAGAGTTGCTTACCATTGGGACAGAGCTGGATGTGGACGTGGAGCCATGTCAGGCTGTGCTGTGACAACAGAGCAGCGGTGAGTACCTGTGCTTCCAGCTGCCCTCCTTGGAAGGTGAGCTGAGGAAAGCTGCAGGAGTGGCAGGTTTCCTCCTGACTTCAGTTAGCCTTACAGCCTTAATGTTACCCTCTTGGTAAAGCTGTAGAAAATAGATCTAATGTGTAACTTTTTGGCTTTCCTGGCAGCGTTTCCTTGATAGAAAAACATCTTCCCATGCTGTTTTGTTTTCTGTCCTGATTTCTGTGCCACCTCTTGAGGGGATGGACCTGTCTGTGTTCTGCAAGCCCAGGCTTCCCTGTGGACTCTGTCCATAATGTCATATTGAGATGCAGAGCAGTTAGCTGTGTTCTCACTTGGACTTGACCCTTGGAAGTGCTTTGTAGTTTCTATTTCTGTTCTCATGAGTGGGAAGCTAAGCTGGAACGTCACGGGATTGGATTCATTAATGTGGTGGTATCTACCAAGAGGGAAATGTAGAGAAGGGGCTATTTGTGATGTGTGTTTTACGGGCAGGGAGCGCTGCTGTCGGCTGCCTTTGGTGCTCTCTTTCTTCCAGGGAAGGAGATGGGAGGTCACTTCCTACCACTGAAATTATTGATTCTGAGGTTACAGCTGCATGTCCTTGTAATGATGTATAATGCAATTTTGTTGATTCTTTGATGATTGAAAAATAACAGATAACGGATGCATCTTAAAGGAAGGCTATGGTTTGTGGCGCCGGGGCTGTCATGACTGCAGCTCTGACAGCTGCATAAACTGTGTAGGATCCAAGTGATTCATGATGAATCCGTGTGACAGATCCCATAATAGAAACACTGATCTGCCTGCTGTAAATATTTGGTATTTTCAGAGCTTTTCTTAATAGCACTGTTTTACACCATCATTCACTTCCAAAACCACAAAATTATAAATGCATGTTATTGGAGCATTCCCACCTTGGAGGCTTCGTTCTGTGGTTTTATCTGTAGGCAGTATAGGATGCTGTGCAGGAGATGCACAGGAAGGGCAGCTCCTTTGCACAAGTGGGTACAACGTGCTGCTGAATTTGGACCTTCTGCTCTCCTCCTCTCTGTTTGGGGAATCTGTCACAGTGCTGCTGGAGCAGAGCGAGCCACTCCTGTGCTCTGCAATCTCCATCCATCAAATTCCAAAGGAAGTCTGTCCTGCCATCCTTCTGGGTGAGGTTCAAGTCCTCATTCTTTCCATTGTGTGAACTAATATACTTTTCATTGTGCTTCTTTTGGGAGCACTTTGAGGAGTGGCTTTTTAGGCATTCCTTTGGCATCAACAAAAGAACTTCCTTTCTAACTGTACTTTTAGGTGCAGCTGTTTCTTGTGCAGAAATTGCTTTTCTTGGTACTCAGCATCTTGAAAACTAGTGATTGAAAGCAGCGGGAATCCAGCCTGGATGGGATTAAAATCTCTGTTTTTACCTTGCCCTTAAGGGAGATCTGACCAAGAGACAGGAATCACATTTGAGAAGTGTCTGATTGTAGGGATCTGGAATAGTTTAATCATTGGGAAAGCTTCTCGAGACAAGATATTGAAGGAGATACACTGGATGTGTCACCTAGAAAACAGCTTTGATCTGCATGTCAAATTCACAGAAGTCTGCACTCATGGAATATAACCAGGAAAGCCATTGTAAAATTCCTGCCAGCAAAGAAACATTGGGCAAAGGTGTGGAAGCCGAGTCTGAGCCACACTCCTGAAGGCTTTGGGGCTCAACTGTGAGCTTGGACAGCTGTTTTCCCCATTGGTTCAGGGCAGAAGTGGCTTTCAGGTGGGGATTTGCCTTTTAGCTGCACTCTCTTTAATGAGAAATTTTTGCTGGTGTTTCAGAGGGATCCTCCAAAGACTGAAGAGCAGCATGAAGAGGTGCGTCCCTCTGCTGCGATGGTGACAGGCTGTATTTTAGGTTGGTTGCAGGCAGTAGATTATCTTGTTTGGAACAGGATAAAAAGAAGGCAAGGGGTGCACATTTGCATTAGAAAACACGGAGCTGGTGGATTGATGTGCTAAAACTAACAGGTTGGGAAAGTGATCTTTGCAGCTCAGTGACAGAAGCATTGCTGCCAGCTGAAGGCCATGGCCAGGTTACCAACCTGAGTGATGGGCAGGTGGATGAGCAGGTAGGAGGTGCTGTGCCATGAACATTCAGCCTTGAGATACAAGTAAGGATCCCTTGATAATGCTCTGTGTGCTTGATTTCCCACGTGCATCTCTGCTTTCTGAGTCTCTTTTACCCTCAGTGTGACTGAGGGAAGAGGAGGGCTTAGGAAGGAGGAGCTCTGTGGAGGTAGAGATAACAGGGCCAGGTTTTGTGATGATTTGTGTCCTTTCAGGGTTAACCCTCTGCGTTTTCTCCCCCATTCCTTATCTCAGACTGCTTTGTTTGTAGATGCTGGGAGACATCTGAGGCACAGTCAGACTGGAGAGAAGCCAGCAGTTTACTGGGACATGGAGTTAAGGACTGGGGCTTCCACTAGTAATGCAGTCACATAATTAACCATATACGACTCTGCACATGCCTGTGGCATATTTATTGAAAGTATCTTTTGGATGGCAAGTGTGTTTGAACAGATGGAGCAGCAAATGGCATCCTTGGTGAGATGATTTTTTCCCCCCCTGTCTCCCCTTTTTGGCCACGGTTGCTGATCTGTAGGCTAAGAGGGAGGAGGAGGTGTGTAGGAGGAGGGAGCGGTTGCATAATAGTGCAAGTTGTCTGCAGGTCACGCTCGGGCAGCTGCTGTGTGTGATGGAGGTAGGGCAGAGCAAGGGGCGAATGCACAGCGTGTTGCTGAGCCCTGGGACCTCTGTGTCGTGGGGTAGCAGGTGCTGATCCCTGGTGAGCTCAACACGAGTCTGAGCTTCTCACTGGGTTTCAGCCAGCTTCCACGTGAGCTGTTCTGTCCCGTGAGCAATGCTGGTCTGAAAGTGAAGCTTGCAATGGTAGGAGCATGCCTTTTAGTACAGGATTTCCTCCAAAACAAAAAAAAAGAAAGACAAACCCCAACCAAGCTGTTAGGTGAAGTAGGTTGAGTTCAGAATTGCAGGGAATTTTATTTGTTCTTTAAGACTGCAAAAAGAACCAGCACAGGGATGTGTGGTCAGTGAAGGTTTCACCAGTACCTGCAGAAGGTTGGAGTGCTGTTAGTGGTGGAAGAAAACAGGACGTTGCACAGCTGAAGTACTGAGCTGAGACCTGGGAAATTGCAAAATAATTGCACTCAGCCCCAGCGTTAGGGTTGGACTCAGCTGAGCACTCAGACACACTGAGCATCAATTGAGGCCTCTGTTAGCTGCTGGCTTAATGAGGATAGTCTTTGCTTCTTTGGGGTTTTCCCATTTTCTTTGCTGAAATTCACAAACCTTTTTGTTTATACAGAGACCCTGCTCCTTATCCAGCACCTGGCTGTTTGCTGTTTGCTGCTTTGCTGTTTGCAGGCATCAGAAAGCACTGTTGTAATACAAATAAGAAAGATGCATACAAGAACACCATGCTAACAGACCCCAAAGGCCACAGCTTTTAACCACACTAGGTTAGCTTATGTGTATCATCAAACTGATGCTGATAGCTGTCTGCAGTACAAGCCATTGCTTATTTTAAAGTCCCAGCTGTAATGTGATCTAAATACTTAAAGCAGCCACTCTTTCTGCTGGAACCTGAGGACTGCTCTGCTCTGAGGGTGGAGTACGTTACATTTATTAAAGCTAATGCTATGAAAACATGCAAAAGGGTTACATCAGGTTTGGTCTGCTTCCTGTGGCTAGTGATCAGCAGCAGGACAAGTCAGAAAAACAAGTTTACTACTGTTCATTTAATGAACACCTCCCCAAAGCGAGAGCTCAGGTCTCTTCTTTCCAGAGCTCAGCCTTCAGCATGTGCACAGAGGCTGTACAGCTGTTGGAAGCATCAACCAGCTCTATAGGATGCGAGTTTGACACCTTATCTACAAGCTTGCTAATGAAAATATGTCTGTGAAGCAGGTTGAATTAAATGAGACTTATTAAGTAGTATTGTTTAATGATTATCACTGCTGTAGTCTGCTGCAGGAGCGTGAGCGGGCAGCCAGCACCAGAAGCAGACCCACATTCAGCATGGAGGAGTTGGCCATAAAAAGCAATGGAACAGATTCAAATTCTGAATTAAGGAATTCATTTACATGCAGTATTTCAGCCTGCAGAGATTTCCCTGGTAGATGAAGTGGGGCAGAGCTCACATAACTCACCATACCTTGTAGTCTTTAGAGCTGCTTGGTCCATTTTTAACATCTTTGGGGGAAGTGTGTAGGATGAATGTTTGCAATTACAGCAGGGAGTTGTGTTCGCAGCCTGCTCACCTGCCTTGTGAATGGGGAAACTGCAGCTTGTGTTCAGAAGGAGGCACCTCCTTTTGTGTTTGTAAAAGGGCAAGCTTGTTTTGGTTTGAACTTCAGCAGCACAGAGGTGGGTCTTTTCTCTCTGTGTTCGTGGAAAGCTGGAAAGGAGCAGCATTATCCTGGAAATTCAGAGTGGTGTAAGAGGTTCTGACATCCAGTCCTGCATGAAGCCAGGTTTAATTCCAAGTATCTTAAAGCCACGAAACCCTGAATCCCCTGTTTAGCCTTACACATGTATTGCTGCAGCTTGGCATCTAGCTTTTGGTTAAAATGCTTAATCTTAAAATGCTAAGATTTCAGGGTTTTGTTTGGGAAGAAAAGAAGAGCGAGGAAGCTGTTTGGGGAGCACCTGCTGAGCGCAGCCCTGCCCAGGGGATCCCAAGGTCAGCATTCCTTCAGCATCTCCACCTTTGAGCTGCAGGGACCCAAAGAGAACTTGAGAAGGCTCAGCGAGGTGGCAGTGTCCTTTTGGTGACCGATGGCTGCAGATAGGTGCAATCTGTGCTTGGTCCCAGGACATCCAACAGGGCCCTTCTCCTGGCAGGACTCAGCCTGCTGCCAGTCCTTTGTTGCCCTGTTGTGTTTTGTGGGGGTAGTTTGACTGTACTGAGTAATGGAGAAGAGGTGGATGCCCTCTGGTGATGGAGGACATGGCACAGATTGAAACAGATTGGTATTGCTTGGTCCTGTCCTTGTGTTGTGGTGTTTGTTTTAAAGCTTGCTTGTGCCTCTCTCAATTTACTCCTTTGTTTGCATTCTTTTCACATAGGGACTCCTCTGTTATTTACTAAAGCTGATGTCTGTAAACTGCTGCACTGTGCCTAGCAGCAGTCTTTTCTGGTACAGTTTATCAGGTAATTACTTGCCATATCAAGGACTGTTATCTTTTCTTTGGTTATATTATAGGTAAAGGAAGCAGCCTCGTGTTTTGCTAAACGTCTGCTTTCTGTGCTTTGATTGTGATATTACAGAATACCACCGGGGTGAGTAATTAAGCTGGTGTTGATCTGTAAATGAATCCTCTGCTCTGGCAGCCTGGAGTAAATGTCAGAGTGCTGTAGCTTGCCATTGCCAGCGTTTTGAAATCTCTATGTGTAGCTAATGAGAAAAACACACTTGGATCTAGTTGAAGCACAGATATTTGTGTTGAATTGTGCAGAGTTGCAGTATGTGTATGCAACCCCAGGCCCAAAGAACCAACTGTTTTCAGACAGGATGAACTGAGTAGGTGGGTGGAGAAAATGGAAAGGGGGAGCCCAATATTCTCAAAAATGTCTAATATCACTTTTAGTGTTTGTTTAATCAGTGTTTGCTTTCATTCACTTGGCTGGGGTTCTGGCTCTGGGCAGATGATTCAACTTGTCTGTTTTTCCTGTCGCAGCAAAACGTGTTGTTTTTTCACAACCATTCAGGGTAGGTCTAATTCTCCTTTCAGTGATGTTAGAAGAACCATTCCCAATCACCAGTTAATGTGCAGAAACACAGTCTTGTTTGCTTATTCGACTGTTCCAAGACAGGTTATTTTGCATCACATTTCTTTTGTTCAGAGATTGAGCGGTGAATGCTGGCAATGCTGCCTTTAGATTGGCCTGCATTGTTAGCTGGGCTCACAAAACTGGTGTGACAATTGGAAACTGAACGGTAATTGAATCAAATACCCATTGAAAAGCATGTTGTTGATGATAAAATATTTGGAAGTTGCAAGAATGTCCTTTCCCAATGGAACGACGCTCCGTGTCCATCTGTGGTCTCCAAACAGATCTGTGTGTTGCCCAGGGTGCAGATAGCAGCTCCCCATGCAGTGGTGGTGATGCATAAAAGATGCATACAAGAACACCATGCTAACAGACCACACTTCCCTGAGTGCAGCAGACCTGGTGAGAAAGCAGAACTGAAGAAGCACGAAGGAGGCAGCATCTGTTGGTAGTAACATGATTTCTCCGAGTTCATGGCAGCTCCAGCTGCTTCCTGACCCCCTTTTACTTGCAGATCTTACAAGAACAAACATTCCTCTCCTTACACACCCTCCAAAAATTGGCAGATGGGTGAACCTCTCCCAGAGCAAAATATGAAGAGGTCAGGTCTGTTGTCCTGAGCGAGTCAAGAGCTGCATCCAGCTGTCTCCTGAGGAGACCCTTTTAGGTATTAATGTTTCCTTGCTTACCCAAACATGAGAATAACCTTCAGGTAGAACTGAACCATTTGCACTGAAATTTTCATCAGTTTCTGGATGGAAACTGGCTTTTCTAGTGGAAGTACAGTGCTGTGTGAAAGCACATAAGCCATTTGTTAGCTATCCGTGCTGCTTCTATCTGTAACCATCTTTATTTTGCAGGATATTTTGTTCCAATTGCTTTGTCCTCTGTGTGCGTGTCTTTGGACGTAATGTGGTGAAAATATCCTCCTTTCTCAACTGCAAAATGCCAAATGGGTATCAGGAATATCACTGTTGAGGTAGAGAGCAGGGAGAGAGGATATGGGCATGCAGCTCTGGATTTTCCTGTGGCCTTCAACTCCATTCAGTGTCAAAGCTGAGAGAAGATTTTAAGTGTACATCATGTAGAAAACCTTTGATGTGTAGCTGTGCTTTTTCTACCTAGTTACTGCTTGCCTTTTAGCAAGGGGCATTTGGATTGGGCTGCCACTAGAATGGCATTTTCTAAATTAATTAAGCACCAACTGGTGGTTTAATGAGTATGTTGGGGAAGGATGTGACTGGTGATTTTGCTGATGCTGCTTTGGGGTCGCAGCTCTCAGTGCAGGCTGCTGGAACCCAGTCCTCCCATTTTCTGCTCTGGAGTTTAATTGACTGAGACAAGTTGCTGAGCAAACACAGAGGAATTTACAGTGCTTCAGGAAGGAATGACCTAAATATTTGCCCCATGGTTGTGTTGTGGGTTATCTCCATGCTGAGTGTAAGCCACTGACACGAGGGTTACTTTAGGAGATAATGATGGGTTTTGGTTCATTCTCTAGCCTTGGTTAGATGATACGTTATAGAAATCTTTTGCAAAGATATTCCAGCACGTCGATACCTAAAGTATTGCAGAGTGATAAGAAGTGCTTTCCACAGGTGCTTTTGACTGTATTTCTGTCTCTTTTGAACTAAAATATCTTTGCTTTTCTCACTGTCTCAAGAACTTTCAGTTTGCAATGTCTGCCATTTCAGCACTCATGAGTGTGAGCCCCAGCAGCTGCTTGGCTGAGGGTGTCTGTGCACATCGATGGATTTCATGGGGGGAAGAGATTCATTCATTCCAGACACGTGCCAGGGATGAAAACCCATCGATCTGAAAGAGCTCAAGTTTGTGATGTGATTGCAAACTGTGCTGAGTCACTCGTGGGGCTCACACCTCAGCTTTCTGTGAGGAGGATTCTGCACATAGGCTGCTGTGAGCTGCCTGGGGAGAGCGTGGCTGTGGGGTCGTTCATTGCAATGTGCCTCGTGGCCACCCAGGAAAACAACATTTGTCTGCAGCTCATTTTATGCTGTAAGGCAGTTAGCATAGCTGGTCTAACCCAGCCTCTTTCAATGGTGGGGTGGGGGGAAAGGTGACATTTCTTTCTCTTTCCTCTCACAATTTGCTCTGTCTCTTCACAGTTGCTGGTTCTGTGGTCCTGCTGAGTGGGCTTTGTTGCTGATGGTGCATTGTTTGGACCTGAGGGAATGTTAACTCATAACAAAAGCACAGGTTGCTGTTAGATACCTGACTGAGATTACAGCATTCCCCATGATAGCAAAATAGACAATCGTCTTCCGTCCTAACAAGCGTCCTGTGGCAGTCCTTACCCACAAAACAATGAAGCATTACTATGTGATCATAACTAGATGCTTGAAATACTCCATTAATTATCAGAATGTCTGCAGAGGGGCACTGATCATCACTGATGGCTTGCCTTGTGGCTTGCTGCAAAACAGAAGTGATAGCTTTGGTTTGCTTTTAAAGCACTAAAGGCCCTCTCATTGCTGCTTTCCCTCCTGCCAACCGCAGGAGGAGATCATAAAGGGATGGAGCTGTTATTTCTTTCTTCCAACAAAACCTTGTAGCTGTAGTTAAAAGCGTAAAGCGATAGGAAAAATATTTTGACTCTGTGTCAACTGAATATTACCTGTTCATTTCAGTAATAGTGATACAGATGATTAGAAAGAGCGACAAAGCAGACATGCCCCTGCTCTTCTGCTGCTGTCAGTCGGTGTCCCAGCCCTCTGGGTGTGGGTTGTGCGACCCACGGATGCTGCTGTCTTTGGGCCTTGCACTCCAGTGCAGATGCCAGGGCTGTGTGTCAGGGAGCTGCCATCTGCTCTGTAAGCAGAGCAAGCCAACTGCACCACAGCATATGGAAATTGGTATTCCAGAAGCCCTCGTTCACCAGCAAAATGCAGATGTTCATCACATTTCCCTTTGCGGATGGTGGTGCACTGGGAAATGCCTTGGTTGTGAGTATTGTGTGCTGCTTCAGTGGGCTTCCATGGAAGTTCCTGCAAGTGCAGATGGCACGTGATGAGCATTGCTGCAGACCACGGTGTGCTGTTAGCAGTGGGCTGTGGAGTGGGAAGTGTCTGGGTGTGCCAGGCTGGGGCTGCAGGGCCTCCATTTGCTGAGCCCATGGCATCTTTAAGTGCTTGCTTCCATAAGCGTTTCTAGCCAGAGGAGTTGATTCCATTTCTTTATACTCTACACAATTAAAGAGAAAAAGGCAAAACTTGGAATGCTCTCGTGTCAGAACAGATGTACTGCAAGTATCCTAGTCTAGGAAGGAATCCATCTTTGGCTAAACTGTGTGCATACCGGGAAGCAGGTCATGCTTTTATTTTTCCTGTTTGTCACCATTAACCAATAGTCAACCTGTTAGGACAGTTGGGAATCTGCCTTCAAAAACTGCCTTGAGTCTTTGCAGTGGAGCTGTGGAGTTTTCCCAGGGCAGCAATTTACCAACCTGTTCTTATGCAGCCCTTTCCATGACTCAAGATAGCTCTTTTGCTTGTGTTCCTTCCTCCATGCTCTGCCTGCACCCTAAGCAGTCAGGTTAAGAGCCTGTTGTCTCTGTGAGGTCTCTCACCAGCCTGGGGGCTGCAGCTGAAAGTCTCACAAGCTCTGTGGAGTGAACTTTCTTCTAGTCTTTCTATGGACAAGCCTCCTCATCTCCTTTCTTTCTCCTTCCCTTTGCAATGTGAAGAGAATGACTGCACGGACAAAGGCACTGGTTTGGGATTTGAGGTTTGACTGCTGTTTTTCTCTCTTCCATCTCCTTTGAATTTGACCTTGAGTAAATGATCCAACCCCTGATATTGCAACCAGTTAAACCCATGCCTCATTTAATACATGCACGTGTTGTACCTTTGGAGGAGACTGTAAGCACATTACAATTGTATGCCCAGGAATCTTGTAAATACAAGGCTTTCTCTTTTGAGTTTCAGTTCCCATTTGTAAGATCTTTTAAATAAGCTGAGTCTTGCTGCCAACTGACCCAAGCACTGAGTTTGCATGCACGGAAGCATACCAGTACAACTCATGGTATCTTATCAGATTTCTTTCCTTTTGTTTAGCTGGATGGCAGAGGCTCTCCCTCCCATCCCCACCCATTGCTGTTCAGTTGTTTCAACAGAAGCTCTTTGCAGTGACCAGCTCCCTGATCCTTCCACCTCCATCTGGGTGATGCCCACTGTTGAATTTGCTGTTGTGGTGGAGTTCTTAAAATTGCAGGGAAAAAAAAAATAATCATTTGCCGATGCAAAGACTTTTGGGGCTGCTGTCAAAATGTTTATTTCTCGTGACCTATTTTGGTTATAGACCCAAACTGACAAAAACTGAAAAAAAGACAAATGGAACAAAACTAAATGAGCCTGGAGGCTGCTGAGTACAGGGCTGAGGAGGCAGAAAGGACGTGTGACAACATTTGTCCTTATTAGGAAAGGGAGATGCAAAGAAGTGTCTGACACTAATTACATTTTGCTCTTAGCAGGAGAAGGAGCTGCACAGCAGCAGCAGGTGATGGCAGGATGCAGGTGCTGCAGAAAGCAGAGAAAACATGAATATGGAGGAGGCTGTGGGCCAGCTGTGTTGCTTTAACTGGAGATGAAGAGCTGCTCATCTGAGGGAGAGGCAGGATTCCTGGTGTCATGGGGAAAGCTGGGGGTATGTGGTCATCACAGATTGTCAAGTGCTATGCTTATAGATGTGCTTGACAAGTTCCTTCACTCAGCCTATGCAAAAACTCTCATTGGCTTCAGTGAGACTAGAAAATAAACCTGCAGTGGTACAATGTGCCTCCCAAAGAGCTTTGGATGCTTGGAATAAAGGTAAATATTGGACCTATTGCTTGTGTTGGACTGACAGTGGGTGTAGGATTTGTTTTGCAGTGTCTCATGCGGTGCGTCCTCATCAGCTTTGAATCAATGGCTTCCAAAGCAAGGTGAATATATTTGTTGTTCTCGGTGCTTTTTCAGGCCTTGAGCTTGTAAGAATGATCTGTAATGTAGCTGGGAGTCCTGTTCCCTGTGCGATATTAGATAGATGCATCTGAAGGAGAGCAATCAAACAGTTAATGCTGGAAAGCCTGCCTCTTCTGTCTTTCAAATTGTCCCAGCAGGGGTTGCGTTTCATGGTTGACATTAGCCATGCTGTTCCAGCTCCTGCTTCTTTCACATCCCGCTTTTCATCCCCCCTCCCTCCTTTTTTTTTTTTAATACATCTCTTATTCAGTGTGGTTAATAAGCAAATTTGTCATCTGCTTATTTTTGTCTTTGCTAACACACTTCCCTCCCTCCCCCCCCTTCCCTCTCAGTCCAAATTAACAGTGAGCCAGCGAATTGAAGATAATGCTACTGTGAATTATCCTTTGCTGCAGGGCAGCTTTGCATTTTTAGTGCCAGGCTGACTGCAGTTTGTGCTACCGAAACCAGGCAGTGCTGACAGAGCTGGGCCATTCCCCTGGCAGGAGGAAAGGAGGGATAGAGAGGCCATTCCTCAGCAGGTTGTTGTTGGGAGCATCTCCAGCTGCTCGTGGCCTTGGCCTACAAGTCCCCCAGGTGTACACAAGTGCTCCTTTCTTAGGGGGAAAGAACAAAGGGGTGAACATTACTCTCATCCTCCTGGTGTTGCCCTCCCCTACTGGTGCAGTGTGAGCTCCCTTGAGGAGAATCACTGCTGCTGTGTTCTGCTGCCATTCCTGCACGCAGCGGTTCGTCCGGCCGTGTGCTCTTTGTTTGGGCTGTGCATGTGAAGCCTTGGCTCCTTAAGGCTCTGCATCTCAACCTAAAAGCTGGGAAGGACCTGTTCCCTGGGCTAGGCACTTAATTGGTTCCTATTTGCTGCTAGCTTTTTCAGACCGCTGTAATTACCGTGGTGACACTGATGTGATAGGTGTGAGCCTGCAATGAAGCTGCCAGGTTTTTCAGCTGGTGGGGAAAGGAGTTGCATTGTGCTGTTGTTTGCTTTGGTAACCATTGAGCAGAAGGAAAGCTTTTCAGCTGGGTGAGGGCAGTTTAGGGAATTGAGACCAAAGTGCAGCTCAGTGTGTTTGGGAGCAGGGATCATTGTATTGTGCTGGCACTGGGGAACAGGCCAGAGATCTCCTGGGAGTGGTGAGGCTAAATCGTGATGCATGGGGATACATTGGCACAGGGTGGTAAAATGGCAAAGGGGAGAAATCCACAAAGGCGTAGCCCCTCTCCTTTTAAGGATGAGGTCTTGCTTTTTGTCCTCCAATGAAAGAGAAGAGGAATTAATGGGAAATGAGCGAGTAGAAATTGTAATTACTGATAGAGTGACTGTGGCCTGGAATACATTGGATACAAGAAGCAATTCGTGGCATAATTATTTAGCCAAGCCTGGCAAAGTGACCGTAGGCTGCTCCCAGTGATTGTGGACACGATTAGCTTTGACAACCTTGGGTCTGTCGCTCACATTCCAATAAAATGTGTTGCTTCAAATTAAGCAAAACCAGAACTTTTATCTTTTTTAGCTGTTAGAAACTTGTGGCTCCTATTATTCCTTTTTCCCTTTACCTGATGGCTGTTAGGAGTGATGGCAGAAGGGATTTGTCTGAGTTCCAAGCTGCTGCCAAAGCTCCCCACTCTATGTCCACTGCTAACTGGGGCACTGCGAGCTCCCAGCAGCAGATTGAGCATCATAATTAGGAGCTGTATATGTTTGATTTCTTTGGACTAATGTTATATAGATCAGGAATTGGCTTTGTAATGGCACACGACTGGAACATGTGCAAACACTCATGGCATTACATTAATGTAAATGACAGTGGGTCCTTCTTTTCTCTATAAGCTAAGTGTTGCCTAATGAAACCATTGTCAGACATCTGTCCTTTGAGGTTTGTTTTCCACTTTACTGATCTTTGTTTCCCTGGATGAATGTTTAATAAATACACAGCTAACAGCAGAACTAAGGAGTGAGGAAGGTCTGTAGAAAGTTCAGTGCTGGCACTCTGCTGAAGGTGCTGCCCTTGTGAGCCACAGCTTTGGTACTTGCTGACAGCAAGGGGAGAATACTGTGGAGAGAAGAGAGATATTAAGATGTTTTGAGTGTACTGACGTAAGTAAAGCTCTGCATGATTAATTGAATTTTGTTATGAGTTATTTGCACAGAATTGCCAGCCTAAAGATAATTATAAGAGCAGTGATAGTTTGACAGATTGCATGAATGACTCCATTCTGACTGGGTTTGCTGTAGTGGGAACAGTTATGCAGAAAGTTTCACTTCTTTCTCACCCATAGTATCTCTCTTTTTTTAAAGCTTCTTTTCCTCTATAGACTCCAGGGATCACTAATTAGGATATCATCCTGTTAGTTGGTAGCTGCTGGTAAGTGTAGCAGAGATAGGACTTGGCCCCAGCAGAGTGGTCACCAGCACTGCTGGGGCTGCCCTTACCTGGCTCAGCCAAGCTTTGTGCCGTGCTCAGGGAAAGCAGAATGGCACAGCAGAGTTTTACTCTGAGAGATGCTGCCTGTATCCTTCTGCAGAAATAGGAGCTGGACAGCTCAAGAAGCTTTTCAGATTTTATGGTGTGGGTTGGCGAGTTGGAGCTGTTCAGCCACTTTTTGTAGGTTAGTAGCAAAAGCAGCAACAAGATCAGACTCAGCACTTCACCTGCTGCAGCTTTCCCATGTTTGTTCATGTTGAGCCCATGGGAAGTTTGACCTGTGAAAAACTGCTGTGTGCTGTGGGTTGTGGCTTAGCTGGCAAATGGGATTTTGGTGCTTGCAAACAGTGCAATAGGAATTTGGGCTCTTCTCATTAGTTTCAACCTGATACGGCAGCAGCTTTTGCTTCTCAGATAGGATTTGGAAAGAGATCTTTGGTCCTGCTTTGTGTCTGAGGGTTGGGCACATCCTCCAGTCTAGAGAAACGAGCTTCTCCATCCATTGAAATTAAGACAGTAAAGGCAGGAGTGCCTTCTGGTTACAAACTAAAATGGTGGCTGGATTATTTGTTGCTTTTCTTTTTCCTTCTTGTTCAGTTCCTGGTGAAATTCCTCTCTGGAGCTGCAGTGCTAACCCAGCTCAGAAGGACCCCGTGTCAGCCCTGCAGTGCTCTGCCTCGTCCTGCAGCTGCAATCAGCCTTTCATCTCACCTTTTAGACGATGGTTTTCCCTGCAGAATCTTATCTCATACTGTATGGTGCCAGGATAATGAGAGCCTACTTTTTGTTTCACAGGGCTTTAAATAAATAAAGTAATTGGCCCTGTGTTCCCCCCCTCTCTTCCATACTAATGCTCTGAGCTTTGTTTACTGGTAAATTAAGGCAAGGTTCCATTGCGTTCTATGTTTAAACCTACAAATACTCATTTAGAAGTCAAATGTACCGGGGCTTGGGCAGGTTGGGAATGAAAGCTTTGCATTTTGCTTGCTGTCCCTTCTGCATATGGAAGAGATTCAGTTCCGTCCCTGTGATGCATGAACTCTGAGCAGCTTTTATCTCGCTTTTCTCAGCAGTCTCTGAAACGACTCCTGAAGGAGGTGGGGAACCAAAAGGGCAGAGCTGGGCAGCCCAGGAACAAGCAGCTCCTGCATCAGGATGCTCTGCCAATTGCTGGGCACTCCTTAACATGGGCACAGTGTCAGACATCCATTCCCATTTTGGAGTGCTTGCATGTCCCACCCTGACTTAGAAAGTGCTAGCTTATCTTGGTGAGCAATCGCCATCCCATATGGGCACACCTCTAAAGACTGGATTTTGTGACAAATTGCAGCTCTCTTTTTTTGATTCCTGACCAAACTTGTAGGCCCAGTTCCTCTTTGAAGTTGGGGTGTAGGTGGAATCTTGAATGGAAAAGGTCTGATCCAGCTTCTCATTACACTACCAGCTCATCTCGCTACATTGCAGTCCCACCAAAATGTTAGAGGCTGTATTTGTTCCTAAGGGGAAAAGGGCTTGGAAGGGGTACCAACAAGGGCAACTTTGTCTTGTGATCTGCATTCCAGAACACTTTGGCCATGGAGACCATCCAGGATGCTGCGTGATGGATAGCTGCAGCAGCCACAGGGTGGATTTACATTGTACCATTCCTGGGCTGCCTTGGGGACTCGGTGAGAAACTGTGCATCAGATTGATCTGTGTGTTGTTTTAAGGCTGCAAGGGACCAGCAAAGCTTTCTGCACAGCTCTGTGGGAGATTTGTCCCTTTGCACGTGGTGTGGAGGTGAGCACAGAGCTGGGAGCCTCCACCTTGCTGTCCCTGTGCAGCAGGTGTACGACCTGTGCTCCTCACCACACATCCCTGGCATGTACCAAAAGACCTGATGAGAATAAACGCAATGATTTTCACCACAAGGGTGAGCAGAATTATGCCATTTCATTAAAACATGTCTAGACAAATAACCTAGGGGAGAGAGATATTATCTCTAGTGAGCCTTTGAGGTTTCTGCATGGGGACCATACTAAATAAACTCATGAATAGCTGCTTTTCTCTCCCAGGTACCTGGAGCCTGGGAGTACTGGAGCCACATATGTATAACCTGATTGGCTTTAGCTCCTCGTTAGCAGTTAGGTGAGCCTGCCTGTAAGTCACTGTTCTGTGAGGTATTGATTAGCACTTGTGGATATTTTTTGATTTAGCTTTATTATTATAATGAGTCGCTTTCAAGAGCACACAAAAGGAGCATGTCACAGATGAATAAGAATTGATTCTTATCATGACTTGCTCTGGTGTGTGTTTAGCATTTCTTGTTCTTGTGTTGGTTGACAGCTGACAGCACAATTGCACTTTCATTGAAAATGAATGGAGTACTTGTAATGAGAGGTCTGGAGCTGCTGGCTTGTCCCGTGGTGACACAGAGCAGTTGATACAACACATTACCAAAAGCAGTTGATACAACATTACCAAAATCTGTTTCTTTCACACAAGAATATTTTATCCGTTTTATCTGATACTGGAGCTGCCCAGAACCTTACATGCCATGCAGTCTCTTGCTGCCCATCAGTGGGGCTAAGAGCTGTTGATGATAAGCCATGAAAAGCCTCATGAACCTCATCTTTCAGCTCTCGGGGCTGGCTGGCCTGGGTTGGAAACTGCAGTGAATTGGGGTGCAGCTCTCTGTGTGCAAGGTGGTGGTGGCCTGGCTTCAGCTGCAGAGCTTCACTGCAGGCTGCATCCCTGCCTGGGCACTGCATGAGTGTCATCCACCAGCACTGTTTGGAGAGTGAGTTTTAAAGATAATTGCACCCTGGGGAAAGCAAAATCCAAGCCAACTGTTTCCAATGGGCATTCCACAACCAGCTTGCTGCTGGCCGTAGGCTCTCTTTAACAGTGTTTTTCCTAGGTTGTTTTCAAGAACTGCTTAATTTTATGGGGGATGGTTAAATGATTATTTATTATTTGTAACTAAGGCAGGGGAGTTGGACTTGGAAATGTGGGTTTGCTTCATGATTTTGCTGACTTGTCCCTTTGTATTGTGACTTCTTTGTCTTCGTGGCAGAGCTGACGATTTGTGTCTGTCATTTGGGACAGCTGCAAGAATAGATTGATTCATTAACACTGGTGAGACAGTAATACAGTCAGATAACTTACTAAATAATGTGACTTTTTCTTCTCATCCTAGTTGTGATACACTTTTTGCCTTCACTTGTGCCAAACACAGCCCAGTCACAGCCCTGGGATGCATGAGAACCTCAGTGTCAGTGAGGATGGTGACTGTCAATATGATTTGTATCACTTCTCATTATACTGCGTGCCTTCAGATCAGCCCTTTTGGTATGGAATGAGCCCTGAAAGACAAATTATGTAGTCATGTTTGATGAAGCTTAAAAGATGTTGCAGTACATCATCTTCTATTTATGATCTGCCAAAACAGTTGGCTTAAGGACTGTGAGGTTGCTTGCTCTTTTCATTTATAAGCTTTTTCTGCTGATTGACTTATCATCCCCTCCTTCCAGTCAACTCTGTCACTGAGTTTATGTAGTTTTGCATTAGGTGCCAATGCACATTCTTCTTTCTTACTATATCTTCAGATATATTCATATATGGCTAATACACTCAGAGGCTAACAAATAGGGTTTGTTTTTTTACGTACATTAACTGATGTCTTACAACATAGAACTGCTGCCAGGCAGAATTGAGGGGTTGATTTGACACATCTTCAGAAAGAGCTTCTTCCAAAAGAGCTTTAACAACACTTCCTTATGGCTACTGAAGTCAGCAGAGCTTCTGCCAAGCCACCAGCTGGCACTGGTGGAGTGCAGACCTCCTACTGTAGCTCTGGCTGTTGGTCCACGTGCAGATATCAGTCAAACTGCATAAGAAGCCAGGGGCTTCTGAAGGTGAGATTGCTTTTGAGTGGGCTTAGCTTCCAGGTCTGCCAAAGCAGGTAGCAGAACATTACGACTTTCCTTAGTATTAACTCATTGCAGGTGTGGGCTTAGGATTACTTATCGTTTTACTGATTTAAACACCTCCTCTGGAAAACTGCTGCTTCATAAATACAGGCTCAAGTTGCCCAGAGATGGAATCTTCATACCTGGAGATGCTCAGAACTGGAAGAGATGTGGTCCTGGGCAGTGAGACCTGCACTGGGCAGGAGGTGGCACTGGGTGACCTCTGGTGTTCTCTTCTGACCTGCATGATTCCATGATGCTACAAACCAGAGCTGATGTCTGAACAATCGCTTACCTTCACTGTGGTCATTGGAGTCAGTGAACATACAGAACAAATGGCTTAATTACTTCACCTGCTCTCTGAGGGTCTCCTAGCAAGTAATGAAAAGTAGTGAATGAAACTGCTTTCCTCCATCTCCCATCAATAAAGGACGGTAAGAAAGAGTTAAGGAAAGACTTGATTAGGATCACAGTGACAGAATGGGATTAATCTGCTGCTAAGGTTCTATTCGATGTGCTCTTTGTGGCATGGTACTTATTAACCTGGAGTGATAAATGACACTGCGGCTTCATGCAGTGGTTCTGGCAAAGAGAAGCAAAAACTGCTCTGCTGTTTGTGCTTTCCAGGCTCAGAACCTGTGTGGACCATGAGCAAATGGCAGCTGCCTGGTTAGCCTCACTCTTCTGAGTGGGCAGGAACAAACCTGCTAGCTCAGTGAGTCTTAGTAAGTCTCCCATAGGTGTGCATGATAGCAGTGCAGGTGTCTGCAATGCTATCAAACCAGTGTTTAATAGCTAATTGTCTGCAGGGTTACTGATTGCGGGTTTGTGGGGTCCAGTTGGGGTTCTTAGGAAGGAGTCAGTGTATCTTCTGTGGCAGCAAACGGCTTGGCAGAGGGATGAGAGCAAGGGTAAGCCTGAACAACCCTTGGTCCTAGGGCTAAAATCCTCTTTGGAGGAAAGAAGGCAGCAGGGTGCAGGGAGGTGATGCTGCGAGCCTGTCGCCAAAGCAGGTGAGGTGCTGGGAGGTGGTGAAAGCTGGATTTGGTGAAGGCAAAAGCATCTTTTAGTGCAGGAGGCTGGGAGCAGTGCCAGAAGATCCAGACACAATTCCAGGAAGCAAAAGGAAGGAGGGGCTGTTACCAGCAGTGATTGTTTCGTTTAGTAATTAGTCCTGAATTCTCCTCTAAGGCAAATAAAGCAGAGGATGTGAGCTTCTGAGAGCTCCCCCCTCCTCTTCCCTGCACATCCACACCCTTTCTTGCACGTTCTCTTTCTCAAGTCTGTGTTCACTCAGGTTTGATGGTAAGGAGCTCTGGGTAGTGTTTGTTGCTCTCTTTGCTCTGACTCTGAGTAGTTCCTAACTTGATTTAAGCAGAAGATTGCATATGCTGGAACAGGGATGCACACATCTCAATCTTGCCAGCAGCTGCATGGAGGAAACAAGCATCCCCTTTTTTGCAGGGAATCTCCAGCTGTGTGTGAGCAGGGGATGTGTTTCGTGCTGTCAGGTGGTTCTTGCTGACAGATCAGGTGCATCACCTCATCTTCCTTGTGCTGCTGATTTGAGTGGTTCCAGATTACAAAGTTCTGCTCAGACTGAAGCATGTGACTGCCTCCGTTTGTAGCCCTTTGCTCCCTTCTCCCCTTCCTGAGAGCTGGAAGGAGCTGCTGCTTTAGTGCAAGTCACCATTTGCAGAACGGTGCTACTTGAAATTAGTGGCTGCTGCTGCATTGGATGTTCTTGGCACTGCTCCTTGCTACCCAAAGCAAGCTGGGATTACAGTCTGTCCTCCTCTTGCCTCATAGCTCCAGGCTATATTTAGTAGTTGGAGTTGCAACAGATCTGAAGTCGTTCCCCTTAGCTGCAGCAGAAAGCTGATGCCGTGGCAGGGAGCACTGAGGGGGGGTGGCTGGTTCTCCATCAGGAGGACAACTGGAGCAGCCTGTGCAGCACTGCAGGGAATCCCCACTGCTGTATGTGTCAGGTGCAAAAGGGCCCCCAGCACCTCACAGCCAGCGTCTTCTCAGTCTTACTCCTTGCGTCTTACAGCAGAACTTCTGCTTCTGGTTGTCACTTGCACTTGGTTGGTGTGTCCTTATCTTTATATTTAAAAAAAAAAGAATGCTGTCATTCCAAACATGCAGCTGTCAAGATAAAATGATTGCAGCATCTTTTTCTCCAGTCCCATTATTGGATCTTTATTGAACGCTCTCTGCAGGACTCTGAAACACAAAAGGTAACATCTGGATTTCAGACTGGGGCTGGAGATCTGTGCCAAGCTGAAATCCTCTGTCTGCACACAGCTTGCAGCTCTGGAATTACAGGTGTGAGAGCTTCCCTGAATTCTCAGAGCTGCTTAAAGCACTGAGTGCTGCTCTTAATTGCCTCTGTAGAGTCGAGTTATAAACAACTAAAATCAGTGCTGAAATTTCATGATCTGTTCCTTATTGCCAAAAGGTGAAGGGGGGGAGGACAGATGCTCTAGGGATTAAATGAATATTTTAAAGCATTTTTTCCCAATAGTAGGAGCAGGGTGAAGGCTGCCTAATATTGAACTGCAAGCCATTAACACTGCAGATACCTGCAGAGAGAGAGAAGGATGTTTTAAACAAAAAAAAATTAAAAGTGAAAGAATTAGTGGTGTTCTTTATCCCTAATTTTCCAAGAGAAGTCATTGAAAAGAAACTGTTTGCTCTGATCTCCTCTCTCCTCCTTCCTTTATGGTTCCTGTTTCCTTTCTCATTATCTGCTCCCCTTCTATGCACACTCAGTTACTTCGTGGCCGTTGTGGTTTTCTCTACGCAGCAACAAGAAAGACAAAAACATAAATAAAGGAAAATGTGGTTGGGGAACCGCAGCCTTGCGTTGGGTCGGAGAGACTTTGGGTTGGCTTCTTTAAAGCTGAGAGATTGTCAGAAGCAAATGGCCTCCATTACCCTGAGGTGGGCTGGGGAGTGCAAGAAAGAAAAGCTCCAATAGCCCTCCTGGAGGACTCGTGTCAGACATTTGCTTTTGTTTTTCTTAGCAGCTGTAAAAGTGGCAATAAAACGGCGTGCAAATAAACTTTTTTGTGGAGTTTCCTTCCACCCGAGGGAGGCTGTTGGGAGCAGACAGCTGAGCTCTGCGGTGCTGGGGAGAAGCCAAGCTGGAGTCTGTGGTGTAGCAAACGAATGCATTCTCTTAATGCCTCATTAGTGAGTGTGTACACCTTCTGCCTCGGCTGGTGTGGCAGGAAAGCCCAGCACAGTGCTGTCTGTGGGCTGACAAGCCCTGAGGTTCCTTACCATTGCCTTGGTAGCCCAGACCAGCGTCTAATTCTGGTGTGATGTCATTTCAACCTCTTGACTTTCTTTCTCTTGCTGTTGTTTTTCTGGCAGGGTGGTGAAGGAGGAGATCTCGGATGACAATGCAAAGCTGCCCTGCTTCAATGGAAGGGTGGTGTCCTGGGTAAGTCAGCCTGTGTCTGTGTGCCTGCTGTCTGCAATGGGCACAGCAGCAAGGGGGGGTGATGGTGGCAAGGGCTTCTCTTCCCTCTGCTGAACCATCAGCTGAAGCCTGGCCTGTGTTACCAATTCCACATTGCTTTGTCCATACACACATCCATCAAATTGCGGTGCTTGTCTGCATCTGTTTGCTGCTAAATGTAGGGGAGATCTTACTGTGAGTTAATTGTTCACAGTTTGGTGCACTTTAATATGCTGTTCACTGGGATGGAGCAGTTAATTGCATCCATCTATTTTAGGGCAAGCAAAGTTGGTTTTTACCTTTTAGAAAGACCACGTTTGGGGCAGGGTTGTTTCCTTGTTCAATTACCAGCATGATGGATCCCAATCTTCCTTGTCAGAATATGTGCATCAGCTAGTGGCAGATAGCTTGGGATTCTTTCACAAGCCATCAGTGGTATTTGTCATCCTCAGTGTAAATTATTGCAATGCATGGATGTACATTTCTCATCCAGACAACACACTTAAAATTGAAACATTAAGTGCATCCAATACAGCTTAGCTGTCTCCTCCCCCCAGCTCCTCTCTTCCCTGATGCAGTGACTACTTTGAAGTTCTCAAGATGACTGATGTTGAGAAATTTGAGTTTCATCTTTTTTAATAACGTTTGAATCCTTCTATTTGTCATAGGTGGGCACTTTGATCTTAGTGTCATATGCAGGACTGATTTCCATAGGAGGAAAGCATTCAAAGAAGGGTCTGCAAGACTTCAGTTGCTGCTTACTTTTGCTGCCCTGGAACTCAGTGCACGGTTAGATTAGCATTAAATTGGAGTCAGTGCTCCTCATTAGGTATTTAGACCTCTTCCACATCCCACCTGTGTCCCACTTGTTCTCCTCTGCATCTCATCCTTTTGATTTTGGAATGGGTTATTTCAATTGAATAAATAACACGGGACAGAGGGTTGCTGCTTACTAGATTTATAGATTGCCTTTTCCCTGGTTGACTTTTTTGTTGTTTTTTCAGTGATACAGAGACTATCATTGGTTATATGGCAGAGTCCTTCATCTAGAACTTCATAGTGTTAACACAAACATATCCTATTTCCTTCCAGGTTCAGTGAAGACAGAAGGGAGGAGTTTGGAACTCCATGTAGCAGGGAAAAAGTAACCATCCTTACAATGCTGTATTTGAGATTTCCCTTGTCCCAGATTGCAGGACCAAGAAAATGCACAAAACATTGCTTCTTGGATGTAATTAGTTGGTCTCAGAGAAGGCAGGCTTGCACCCTGTTGTGACTGGTGTCTCATTGTTGTGTTTTGCCATTTGTTGTCAGAAATCTCACGCAGTTTGTTCTGGACTTAGGGCAGAGTAGGTATTTCTGTGCCAAAATAACAGCTCGTGCCTGGGGTTGCCATCAATCTCTGGCCTGATGAATTTGCTTTCAGTGTTGCAGTAGGAAAGGATGAAGCTTGCTGTTGATACAGATCTTCCCTTCTCATTAGCATAGTGTTTTAATTTTGCTGCATGCAGCTCTAGACGTAGCACCCTAACTTCCCCTCCCCGCTTCCTTTCCCTTTGGCCAAGTGTGTTAAATCACACAGCGCCCTTCAGTGTAGTTCAGGATGCTGAGCAGCAACACAGGCACTCATCAGCTTTTCCCACTGCCTGTTTTGCTTTGGACATTTTGCCCTCCTGCCCTTTTCCTCGTTTCCTTGCCACAGCCTGCCCTCCTGATGAACTTTATCTCCAGAGCCTTTCAGTGCACTCCTGCTCTAACAGTGGCTGTGGTTCTCCTTGCTTCGTAGAAGCACTGAACAAGACGTTTGTGTATTTCCACAGAAGCAGATTTCACTTTTTACAGGGCAGTGAGCAGTCCATCTTTATGCCACCTGAGCAAAATGCAGTGATTTTAGGGGTGTGTGATGTGCACTCAGGTGCTCCAGGCCTCTTTGGACAGGCAGTGTGTGCTCAGTTGTGGCTGCTCTGCAGAGACAACAGATGTGAGCTGCAGAGCCCTCACTAAGCAGCTCTCTGGAGCTCTGCTGGAGCCTTGGGACAGGGTGTGTGTTCTGCCTTTCATTAGTGTTCATGCAAGAACCACGACATAATTTGTCACATGCAAATGAACACTGTCTGACAGTATGGATCTAAATTGGGTTTCAGCTCTGCGCTGCTGTGCAGCCTGTGTGGTTTGGGTTCTGCACTCTGTGAACATGAGATGCAGGAATGATCCCAAACTTTCAGTTCCAATTGCAACTGACTTGCAAACAACATTGCTTTTCATTCAGTGCATCTGATCAGATGTTACAGAAAGGCTGTAAGGAGTGTTTGAAGATTCAAGGCAAAGTGAAAGAACATGGAAACCAAAACCAAACTGTGTGTTTGGTGGAGTACAAGTGTTGGAATTGTCTGTGGCTATTAGGAGCTGCTTCCTCCCGTTCTTTGTAATTACTGGCAGGCGTGCAGATGCTGCTTGGCACCAGCGTGGGCTTGTGTGACTTATGGCTGGAGATGGAATCAGGTTTGGGGAGAAAGAGGCGAGAAGGTAAAATTCAAGTGTAAAACGTTTTTCCATTCTCCTTGCTGAGAGCAGGGCCAGCTCGTGGTGGAAGCTGGGAATGAAGAAGGAGTTGGCTGGTGGCCACAGCCGGGTCTGAGCCAGCTGCCTGCCCCTGCCAGCCCTTCTTTAGGAAGGCTTTGTGACATCTGGGAGCAGTTCCCTGGCTGGCTGCTGGGGATGTGCACCATCTATTGGCTGGCAGTGATGTCAGAGCCTTCTTCCTCTTTTTTTTTCCCTCTATTAGCTAGGTGCCAACAGATAATGCTTGTCCTGTGTGTATGTAAGCTTTTAGGCACTGTGTTTGCACTTAGAGCTGGGGGATAGAAGCATTATGCCTTCTCCCACACTAAGAACTCAGGAGCAGTAGAAGCACTAAGTGATGCTCAGCAAAGTGCATTGTTGCCTTTTGACATGTAATTGAGGCCATGATTGAAGATCAGTGTGAACAGATTCTGGTTGGTTTCTGATGTTTAAAATGAAGGGATTTCGGGGTCTTTTTCTTCACAGGTCATACGTGCCCACATTCATCTGCTCACGGACTGGAACAGAGTGCTAGGGCTTCTATGGGAAAGAGGAGGTGGGAAAGGAGCAGATAGTTGGCAGGAAGAGAGGGGAACTTGAAGGACAGTGGAAAGAATGTGGCAGATGAGGGGAGGCTGCAAATCTCTGGGATGTGAGGGTCTTCTCTTTGCAAAAGTAAGGCTGGATGGTTCTGCTCTGCTGTGCATGGGAACTCTGAAGTTAGGTGCAGGTGTCTGTGATTTTACAGGAAATGCTCCCAACCTGTAGCTGAGCACAGCACTGTGAAGTTACTGTCACAAATACCAGTGGCTCTTCTTGTGTATTCAGCAGCTACTTTCAGTCCCTCACTCCCCTCTATGGTAAGAGGGGTACTGAGAGCTGCTGCTGCTCCCAGTAGCAGAGGCAGTTCAAATAATGTAATTTCCATGCTCACGTACTGCTTGGTGTTTAGGCAGATGAGATGTGAGAGCAGGGCTCACCACTGTTCACTCCTTCCCCTTCCCAGACTGGTTCTCTTTTGACATATTCAGCCATGAGTGTTGGCTGGGCTGGTTCCTTGAGCTGCCTTCGTGTCTGAGCAGGTTTGTTGTGCTGGGTGGCTGCGGAGTGCAGGCTGCTATAAAAGGCAGCCTTCTCCATAATTAAGGTAAAAGCATAAGCAAATATGGTGTGGTGGAGAAAAAGGGAAACGGAGAGAGGTGAAGCAATGGGTTCAAGCACTCAGTGCAGCACGGTGGTAGCAGTGATGAGAGGAACCTGACACTGTGAGCTCCCTGGCTTGGTGGCACTGCTTGGGAGCGTCAGCTTTGTTTGCATTTCAGAGTCCGGGTGCCTTCCTGCAAGTGCTGTGGTGGGATGGCATTGGTAGAGCAAACAGCACTCAGTGTGATGGAATGAACTGAATCAACAGTTGCAATTAGTTCCACACTGCTTTATTAACTTCCTCCATGTGAACCACACAGAAGTCATCCACGTTTCCCATTGAAATGCAGCCCTTTGGGGTGCAGCCCAGCAGCTGTTGCACAGCCTGAGCAGCGGCAGCACAGTGTAAGCAAAGAAGTGGAATAAAATGCTGCTGCCAGTCAGAGCTGCAGGGTGAAATCCATTTATCAGGGCTGGATCCTGGCTGTGAGGCTGGGGTTTGCACTGCTTTATTATAATTATTTAGAATTGTGGAATCATAGAGTCGTTAAGGTTGGAAAAGATCTCTAAGATCATCCAGTCCAACCATCAGCCCACCACCACCACCACATGCACTGCACCATTCACTGCTTAGGAAGAATGCACCTTCCAAAATGGTGGGGAGCAAGTCAAATCAAAAAGCATCATCTAGAATTACAGGTGAGCTTCCACATGTGTTTGATTGAATCATAGAATCGTTTGAGTTCTCATGGAAGCACAGGGAGAAGTCTGTGTGTCCCACAGCACATCTTCTCTGTTTTAAATAGTACAGTATGGGAGCATTTTATTCCTTCCATAGCATCCCAAAGGAGAGTTTATCATGAAGCTCATAGGATCCTAAACAATCTAAGGAGCATTCCCTTTGTTAGTGGAGAACAATAAGAACCTGATTGTTCTAGAACTAATCTTTGATAGATGAACCAAACAGGCATGCTGGATGGAGATGGTCTTTCTGTCCTGAATTTACTGCCAGTGAGATTGAGTATAGGAAGTGTCTGGTGTGACATGTCCATCTCTGTGACTGATTATTCCACAGCCTTCCTTGTAGTAATTGGGATGTTGGTAGGAAATAAAAATTATATTTCCAGCACTGGTCTTTATGGGGAGGATTTACAGCCTTCTGTGGGGCTCACAGGAGCTTTGTGCATCCTAGCTGATAATGTTTTCACTTTGAGGTTGAATGTAATATGATTTTATGAAGGGTTGGCAGGAATTTGTGCAGGTGGACACTGAGCACTTCTTCTCTTCTTGTCTCTCATAAATACTCACAAAGTGTGTAGCAAAGCAGCGACCCCCAGGCACGTGTCAGGACGGAGGAACCTGTGCAGATATGCTGTAATTCTCTTCTTTTTCTTGGCAGCTGGTCCTGGCTGAAGGCTCCCATTCTGACACAGGCTCACAGTGCACCGAGAGCCACGCAGACCTTCCACCTCCCATCGAGAGGACGGGTGGCATTGGAGACTCCCGGCCTCCATCGTTCCAGTAAGAGCAAGTTGGCTTTATATTACTTCTTTAAACCAAAAACGTGGTTCCTTGGTGTCTATTCCACGCGTTTCTCCCTGCTGCTGCTGCAAGCTGGCTGTTTGTTGGTACTGTTACAAAGCAATATGCTTGTTAGAGCTAAGGAAGGCTGGTACTGTCGTGCTCTTGAATGTTGCTTACATTAAGCCTGAACTATGCTAAACTTTGAAGAGTTGAAGTGGTGAATTTTATCGCTTTCCATTATTATAAATGTGGTGTCTGTGCATTGAAACTGTGCACTGTAAATCAAGAAGCAGTAAATTCACTCCAGTTGCTGCACAGTGAACAGGAGCGATTGGCAGATGAGCTTTCACGAGGGCTAGAGCAGTGCTGGAGCACCCACAACTGAGCTGAAGCCTGTGTTCCTGCCTTCTCCTGCACTAGCTGCCAGAATGCTCTGCTTTTTCTTTTCTCTCTGGGTAACCAGATGGTGGTATTCTCCAAGCCTTTCGTGCATCTGTTGTACATTTGGTGTTAAAGTCCAGAAGTCCTTTTTCTATATGTGTGGGAAATCTGCCCCATCTGTCTTGAGGCGTGACGAGTGTCATTTGCTAACGAAGCTGAACTGTCAGGGCCTCTCATGTCTGCAGTTTGGCAGAGTTTCTCCTGCTCATCACATCTGTGAGTGTTGATGCTCTCATTTGAGGCCCTTTTTGCTGCAGGGACTGCAGTGTCAAGCAGCCCTTGGATGCAGGGGGTTAACAGTTGTTTCATTTTCTGCTCTTGACTGGCACCTTGTGTTGTGCTCTGAATTGCTGACATGAACAAATAGCCAGAAGGATGGGCTAGGAAGGCAGTGATTCGTGTGTTTTGAAAGGGAAACCCAGCCTTGATGTGCCTGTTGTCACGTTTCCTCTGTTGTCTGCAATATCTGTTGCCTGGAAGAGCCCCGGGTGTTCTGCATAAGCCTTTTACAGACAGATGTGTTCTAGAGGGGACAAGAAATCTTAAGAAATACGAACCCTCCCTGACACTGTGATTTTTTGCAAGGATTTTACTGCCCTCGTGTGTCCGTGCATTGCTTTGTGTTGCCCAGGGAAGGTTAGCATGAATACAGTCACACGGCTTGCAAGCATCAGTAGTTCTTTGTCTCCCTGCCTTATACCTAATTGTAATAACTGCAAGATTCTTTTCCAAGAAGTGATTCCATGGCAAGTTAGGCACAGCGCTGTGTTTGTGGAACAATGTTGCTGATAACTGTACGCATTCAGATTAAATCTTTGATCTGCTCTGCACCTGCTGCACTCCAGTGTCCCAAAAATCCTGCCTGTGTCAGAATGTCTCACTTGGTTACTTGGCATGAAGCCCTTCTGTTTAGCTGTTTGCATTTCGTTTAAGAAAACAGCATCCATTCTAGGTTTAAAGATTCCACGTGATAGTTTACTGTATTTTGGAATAGCTTGTTTCCTTGGGTAAATGAAATAAGTTGAGTTGCCCAGTCTCTAATTATAAAGCATGGCTTCCAGAGCTTGAATTGTGAGCTGTAGTTCTTATCCTTCTTTGAAAGGACAGACCTTCAGATTTTGGTTTGGTGATTCTGCAGTAGTGTGCTTGGTGCTGTTTCTGCACACTGTGTCTTTAATAGTGTTTCCTTCTAAGAGATGATTACTGCAATCCTGTGACTTGCACAGCCCTAACTCCACTATCTCTGTGTGCTCATCTATCATGTCCCTTTCTGTGGCCTTGTCTTATCTTCTCGACTCCTAAATCCCTGATGCTATATGGATGCTATTAAAACTAACAGAGATCTGTCATCTTCTGTCTTCTTTCTGCACTGCTGGTAGAGGCCTTATTTATCCAAGAAGCCCCAGCCAAGCTGGGCGTTGTGTAATTGTGCAAACAGAAATGTTTCCTGGTCTACAGAGAATACAAGAAATGGATGGAGCAGACAGGCAAGCAATACCTTCCAAGAGAACGAGATAATTATCAGCAGTGAAGTGATAAACTCAACTGAGCTGTCTGACAGTATTGATATTTTGCTCCGTCGCTGATTTCAATCCAAAGAAAATTTCCTTCCTCCCTCCCTGCTGAAGGTGCTGAAGCTCAGCCTGCATTTCATGCTCTACTGCTTCAGCTCACTGGTTGCCAAATCCACGTCCACCTGAATGGGTGAGGCTGCTCCTGGGTCAGTGCATGAGTGACCTCTGCTCTGCCTTGCTGACATTTGCTCACAGCCCTTGGGTGCGTGTGCTGGAAGCTGGATTTGCTCAGCAATGGGAGAGGAAACAGGCCAGCTGTGAGGTTCCTCCCATGCATTTAATTCTGCTGTCAAACACCTTTTATAAACTAGTTTAGCCTGGAAAAGGCTTAGGACTGAGTAGTAATAGCAGTAGTCACGAGATGGTGCTGCTGAGGTGTCTGGGTGCGTGCAGGGCAGGCAGAGCTCTGTGCTCTTCATATGTGATGAAGGCAGAAGATGCTGCCTCAGAAAAGTGTTACCCCCCTTTCAGTTATATTGGGCTGACCTGAGCCATACAAACATAGTTGTGTCAGCACATCAATACGTGCTTACATGCTGGTAGCTTCCTTAGGGCTTGGCCAGTGCGTTCAGATATTTTCTTGAATCAGAGGCTGTTTCCTAATTGGTGTGGTGGGCATGTCAGTACATTTCGTTCGTGCTGAGAAAGTGTGTGGGTGTGCAGTTGTAGAAAGCTTTCAGCAGCCCTCTTAAATGGAGCCATACAGATGTGCTTGCTTGTGCCAGCTGTTTGCTCAAGGTCCCGCTGATGCACAGTAATGAGTGCCTGTCCATCAGACTGTGCAGCTGAGAAGATGCCCAGGTTCACCATCAGTTGTAGAGAAAAGAGCATCTCCATCATCTCCCTTGCTGCAACCTTCTTTAGTGACTGATCTCTTTCCTCAGCAGTGAGCTTTTGGAACACATGGTTGCAAAGAGGTGCTCTTAACGTATTCTGGATGCTGCACTACAGCTACTGCTCTTGGTTTGCAGACATGTCTGCTGGAATTAGAAGAAAAAAAAGCAGTGTGGTTTATGTGAATTGAGAAATGGCCCTTTCTCAGTGCTTGAAGTTCAAGAATAAGGAGCTGGAGTTGTTTGTTTAGATTGGTCCCAGAAAGTGGCCCTAAGCCACAGGGCGGAATTCTCTGCTGCCTCTTTGAAACCTTTTGTTCTGTTTAATTAGTTGTAGGAACAAGAAACTGGCTCTCAGCAGAGCCTTCACAAGAGCATAATGGAAGAAATGTGGCCGCTGAGGTGGTCATCAGGATCTTTCTGCTTTTTGCCCAAAGCTTGCTGGCTCATAATGGCCCTTCACAGGGACTCATTAGATGAAGTGCTGTGCTGCACTGGCATAGCTGCGGAGCTTTTGGATGGTTGAGAAGATGAGGAAAGGACCTGGGGTCTGCCTGAGTGTTTTGCAGATGTGCACTTAATTATTTCAAGCTTTGCTGTGACTTGAAGGACTTCAGCCTTTAAGGTCAGCACTTTGCTTTACAAGTGGCTGCAGTGAACTACAGCTTCTGCCCCTTTGGCTGATGACAGCATGCTGCCTGTGCAGCTCAGGTTGTTGTCAGGGAAACAAGCTTCTTTGGAGAGGAACAAGCACTTGAGGAAGCATGCCAAAACACAGCTTGGTTTATATATATTTGGAGAAATTGTGGGAAAGGCAATTTGGTTCCCTGTCTGAGTAAGTCCTTGAGAATAAGCCCCTGATAGAGCGTGTGCTGTGCTGGTTTTAGAGGAGGAGCTCATGCGTGCCTCTGTCTGTATCTTGGATCATAATCTAAAACAATCCCTTTCCTGTGTCTCAGGGCATGGCTGTGGAACTGTCTTCTCACTCTTCAGGTAGCTTTAAGGTGAGCAGAGCAGTCTGGAGGAGCTAGCTCTGCAGCTGCCAAATCTGTGTAGTAGTTTGCTGGATTCTAAACCAAATACCTCACAAATGCAACTGTTCTTATTTAAATTAAAAAAAAAAAGAAAAAGAAAAAGAAAGGAGGAAAACTGACTCCACTGTTTTACTGTTATTTGTTTTCTAACAGCCCAAATGCTGCCAGCAGTCGGGATGGACTGGACAATGAAACAGGAACAGAGTCAGTTATCAGCCACCGTCGAGACAGACATCGACGGAGGAATAGAGAAGGGCACGAGGATGGTGAGTGGATGATTTGGATCATATTTCCCCCTTTTCATCTAGAAAATAAAAGATTCTTGTTATTTCACAGCAACAACTAGTTTTGCACAAGCGCTGGGGAAGAGTGTGTCTGCATTCCTGCGTGCTTTGAGGGACTGTTATTACTTTAATAGAGGAATTTGGTAATTGCTTTGAGACACTTTGAAGCTGAGCGTTTTTGAAGAGTTTTGGGTAACCTACAGCAAAGTGGCAGGGAGATACTTGTGGATGATATACAGGATTTCTGTAGTATTAGGAGACAGCCTGGGAGAGGATAATGATGTAGCCAGCACTGAGCTCCATACCATCACAGCTAGACTGCCTTGTTCAACTGTGCTCACTTCAAGGTAGAACACATTATCTGTATGAAGTGTTGGGAGTTTGCATTGTGGACAGTTGGAAAGCTTTAGTATTTTAGCACTGCAAGGTCTGAGCCAGGCTCTTCTGAAATGATTTCTGCTTATTTCTCCTGGCTTGGGCCAGCAGTAGTCTTGCATGCTGGTATAACTGCAGCACACATATAAACTACAGAACATAATCTCTTGCCTCTAGTCTGTACATCAAAGTGAGCTTGTTTTTTCATTTGTTGCCAGACAAGAATTTCCAGGCCTAATTAAGAATTAATAGATGCCACCCATTGAGTCTAAAATGGTCCAGAATATGGAATAGTTGGACCCAAGAGGTGCCATCACAGGCTTTATTCCCAGCTCCACCCAATGAAGTATTAGAAAAGCAGAAGTCAGATACACTGTGTGTTAAAAGCAGGTGTCTTCTGTTCATTTTACCTTTCCAATTTGTCAGTGACTCAGAGTGAATGAAAATTACTCAGTGGGTGGAGCAGAGAGCTGTCTTTGCATGATATTGCAGATCCCTGTGGGAAATCACAGAAACAGGGAGAATCTTGTAATAAGTGTTGTGAAAAAATCTTGGTGCTGGAAGAATGTTGAAAGGTGATTTGTTTTTCACGTTATTTTATTGCCTGCCTCCTTTGTTGCTTCCTCCTCCTCTTAGAAGCTTAGTGAGCCTGATGAAAGGGAAGCATAGGCAGGCAGACTTCTTGGTCTCATTTTTAATTCTCTCTACCCCTGCTTTTGCTCTGCTTCATGTTGCATTGAAGAAGAAGAGAAGTGCTGGGATTCTCCCTAAGTTGTCTGCCTCCTTTTTCGTCCCCCTACTGGCTGAAAATGCCAGGTCCTTTGTATGATTTCTGGTTATGTTCTTTTACACTCTGATCTCTCGGGGCTACTCCTGTAACTCATTAGGTTGTAAAGAAAGCTGCTCAGCAAAGTGTCCCTGTGCAGAGATGTTGTTGTCTTGACCTCCAGCACATTCTGATTCCTTTGTGTCGCACTCAGTTCAAGCCTGGAATCTTAACAGGGAAAATATGTCAAAGCTTCCACGAAATGCAGTTCCCTTGTAGAATCAGATTGTGCCAGTCTACCTGAGGGGTATTGGCTGTGTTTGTTTAGGCTGCCAGATAATTTCTTGTGCATTACAAGCTCTCTGAATGGGTTTTCTTTTCGTTAGAGGCTTAATGCTTTAAGGTGCTGAGTTACACTTGACATTGCTGAGTGCCCTTCATTCCTGCTGTGTCTCTTCTTTGCTCATTTACTGTATGGCAACATTAAGCCCTCAGGGTTAATGCACCAAAGAGCTAAAAATACCATCTTCACATTTGCCTGCCTGTCTTAAGTGCGTGTTATCCTTTGTATGCGTCCCTCCCTTCCTGGCTTGCTTAATGTGGCCAGAGCACGTGTTGCAGGCTGCCTTTGGCTTCAGTAAATGGGTCTGTATCATTTCAGCTGAAACTGGCTTCAGCTCGAGGAGACCAAGCTGAGAGGTATTAGTTAAATAGATATTAAATGGGGGAAGAGCCGTAGAAGAAGGGGGATGGGATGGGGAGAGGGCAGCAGGGTCGTGACTCCTGGTTCACAGTCAGTTCTGGGGGCATTGGAAAGGAGTGGTAAATCCTCTTCTCCTTACAGAAAGAAGGAAACGCTGCTGGTCTGTTTCATCTTGTCCTGCAGAGGCTTGTTGAATACCAAAATTACAGCTCTAGTAATTCATAGAGAGGCAGGATGCGCGTTCCTCACTGGAGCCCTGCGTTGCCCACAGGTTGTTTCGCAGCTATTAGTCATGAAGCAGCCAAGATGTGTGTGCAGTACTGTCAGCTCACTGAGGCATACAGTAACACATGCCACGCAGTGTTTGCAGCTGGTGGAGCTCATCACTGGTGTGAAGTGAATGGCAGAGTTACCCACCCTAACCATGAGGCTATACCTGGCTATTGCACAAAGAAGTACCTGTTTCACAAGAAGAATTCAGTAGTTCATTATAGACTTCATCTCAAACAAGGTGAAGAAGGTGAGAAAAGGTGCTGCTGAGCCTTTTGGGATCTGCTTAGGCGTGGGCACTTTGAACTAGAACCTGTGCAGGTCAGGGGAACTTGCTGCACTGATCCTTGACCACAGTGCAGTCGAGTTCAAGAGGATGAGATTCCTGTTCAGACTTGGAGAACCCACGGGGCAGGGAAGAGAAAAGGGAAGCATAACGAAGACCTGCTGCAGATGTAGCAAAATAAAAATCACCTGAAAGCAATGCAAGCAGGGCAGCAGAATTCTGTTGTGTGCTGTGCAGAATAATCCATCCTGTCAGCCTGATGTTTAGGAACCAGTTTTCAGTGCTTGGCAAGAGCTTCCTTTTGAGTTTGCCACTGGATTGCACTGAGTTCTTCCCAGCTGCTCACTGCTCAGCTCCCCAGGTTACCTTTGTGTGTGTGTGTGTGTGTGCATTTATAGATGTATATATTTTAAGACATAATGGTGGTAAAACTGTGGAGGCTGCACATGCAGAGAAGTGATTTTTATTTTGGAGAGGCTTTTTATCCAAAGGGGCTTTTGTCCAAGTTGGGAATATGTCTCTTCCTGAACACCTTTCACATCAATTAGTAGGAAAACAATTATTGGCATTAGCTTCAAATAAAATTAGTGCAAAAGGGCTGAGCTGTCAAGATGTCAGGGCTCCACTTTCTTTCTTCATGCAACAGAAGTTCACGTTGCTTTGGAAAGTTGACAAAGTCCTATTAAGTGAAAGTAGAGCAAGGGTCTTAATTAGGAGGGTGGGAGGTCTGCTTGGCACATGTTCTCGGGACCCCTCGGTGACTGGAACAAAACTCCAAGTCCCTTTTGGGAAACAGGACTGTGCAAGTTCTAATTAGGGAGGTAATTAAGAGACAAGTTTTCTTTGGCGCTGGAGGATTTTTTATAGCCACTGCTTGCTTTCTTGGCACATCTGCAGATGCCATGTGTGAATGCTGGGGCTTCAGCACGGAGTTGGCGGTGCGGTGAACGTAACTGTGATCCCCAAATGTTTGCAAAGAGCAATTCCAGATGTCCAGGCATCCCTACAAGCATCTGTGTGCTTTACCATAGCATGGTGAAGGACTGCAACTACAAAATGATTGCAGTGGGACAGTACAGCACCGACTGTAGCCTCTGCATGCAGCTGTGAGCTGTGCAGATGGAGTTGCAGGTCTTTGTTAATAAGGAGGTAACAATTTCGTGTCAATAATTGGTCAGGACTTTCTGAGGGTGGAAGCTCAGCTATGCCTTCTTCCCACACCACTCTCACCTTTATTCTTTGCAGGGTTACGGAGTACTCTTTACATCCTCTTCGAGCAGATGCTGCTTTCTGCTTTCAAGGCCTGTTTGATTTTGCACTTTGATGTGCCTTTGTCCCTCAGGCAGGACCAGCTCTGCTGTTGATAAAAGCCAAGGAAGACATACTTTAACCTCTGAGGCTATACTTTATTCCAATCTCTGTGACACATCGAAAAGCCTTTGTCAGACAGTCTCAATGGGCTCTATCATCCCCTAATGAAGAAACAGGAGCAAAGGGTCAATGGGGCAGGAAGTCCCTGGTTATTAGTGGGACAGGCATTGAACCAGAGCAGAGTCTGGGTTACACTGAGGGTGGAATACCTGTCTGTGCTTTGTGAATGGCATTACCATCGTGGCTTAATTAGAAAACTCTCAGCAAAGAGAGGAGCTGCCTCAGTTCCTGCCCCAGGCTGTGATGGGGTGGAGAAGTGTGGGTGCTGTGGGGCAAAGCGGGGCTGCTGCTGCCGGGACGATGGCAGGGGAGATGGGGGCCTTTGGAGCTGCTCACGGGCTGCAGGAAAAGCACAGAAGGAAGATGACTTCAACATGAAGCAGTGATTTTTCCCAGGAGTGGAGGTAGGCTTTGCAGGTAGCTTTTGCTGCGAGGTGCTTAAATTTCACTGAGAGTTGTTGAGAAGCGCTGCTGCCTTCTTCCTCAAATGTGGAAGTGATGTGGGAGGGTCTGGTGGTGGGGTGAAGGGCCCAGGCCGTGTCAACCTGTGCTTTCTGAGGGTCTCAGGTCAAAATCTTGGGATAATACTGTAACTGTTCTAAATTTATTATCCCAGGTGCTGAATGGGAACTCCACACGAGGATGCTGAGACTGTTGCAGTGCTAAAGCTCAATGCTGTTAATGATGCTGAAAGCAGGCTCTAATTTACTCTGGTTATCCATTTATTAATAATATTAATAATTCAACAAGCAGTGCTGCTGTGCTGCTCCATTGGAGAACGTGTTGGTAAGGGTGGTTTGAGAGAGTTTGAGACACGTGAAACAAGATTTCATGTGAGAGTGGCTCATCTATCAGGTGTGATTGCAGTGTGTGATACAGAGAGATAGCAGTGCGATAAAAGCAGCAAAGTCAGTGCAAATAGTTTTTGTTCTGTCTCCCCAGTCAAAATACGTTGCTCAGCAGATGGGCTGCCTCTTGGGTACAGGCTTCTTTGGGATCACAGCATGGAGGAAGATGCAAATATGTATATATATGTTTTTCATAATCCTTGAGTCTTCAGGACTGGAATTTTTCAGCGTCCCAGCAGGAGCCCTGAACTGACTTCTTTCATTTCGTGCAGCACGTGCCAAATAACAACTTGTGGGAAGCTCTTGTACCTTTGGTTGTGCTTGTGGGACTTGGATGGAGCAATAGTCCCAGAGCACGCTGGGGATTTCCCTCTGTGGGCACAGTGTGGGTGGGAACAGGGTCACTGCCACAGTTCTGAAGTGTTTTGACAGGAGCCAACTGCAGCAGGAGAGGCAGCATTCATTTTTCTAACACCATTAGGGTACTCGTTTATGCCTACTGCTTCTGGCTTTATCTCCTTTACAGCCTGCCTGTGAACTGATACGTAGGCAAGTGGGAATGTTAGGGAAAAGATAGGTGGGCAGGCCAGGGTGCTGGGATTTCCAGCTGTTGGATGAAGGCAGGTTGTGCAAAGAGCTTGGTTTCTGCATGTGGGTCCTCCTGCAAAGTTGGCTGCAAGTCGTGGTGTGGAAGCAGTGCTACTCAGTGTCGCCATTTCTTCCTTCCTTTTCCTCTCTGCCCAGTAGTAATACCCCATTTCTTTTCTTTTTGTAGTCCCTCGAATCAATGGCCATCCCAAACTGGACAGACATCGTGAGCACCCTCCTGGTTACGACAGCTCTTCTACCATGATGAGCAGCGAGCTGGAATCCAGCAGCTTCATCGACTCGGACGACGATGACAACACCAGCAGGTCGGGCACTGCTGTAGTGACTGAGCTGTTAAATCCCATTTCCGTGTTTCCCAGCTGCTGGTCCGTGTATCTGGGCTGTCCTGAAACGTGCTGAGAAGTTTTATTATGTGCTTTTTCCTCTTTTCCCTGCTTGATATGATTTGAGGACAGGTAATCCATCAGTAACGTGTAAAATCACTGCTCTGAGGAAAAAGCCAGCTTAGTGGGATCCCTACCCAAAGTGCCATCAGCCACAGCTCCAGTTAAGAGAAAGTTCTGTTCCTATTCTGTCCTTGTAATGGCAGGAATGGTTACATTTTAAAATCCAGGCAGTGTGCAACTGTCTCCTTATTCTTGAAGCAGTCCTGTGGTTATTGTAACAAAATACAGCCACGGTCCATTCCTATGGAGCAGGCACCTAACTAAAGAAAACAGTGAAAGAATTCCTATGTAATTGCATGGTCTGAGGCCTGTGGGCAGTAGGAGAATTCATCAGGGTGAGTATTATTGCACAGGCAGGCTGTGGTGCCACGTATTTATGACTTCTTAATTATTATTTTTTTCTTTTTATGTGAACAGAAGGAATGTGATGAATTATTCCTTGTTTTTTCCAAAAATCATTTCAAGGCATCCTTCTTCATCCCTAGAGGATACTTGTGTTCTTAAAATGTTTGCAAGCCAATACGTTTCTCGGATTTAAAGTATCCATTTTTAAATAGGCAAAATCAATCAAAGCCTGTGTGGTTCATTTTCCTGCCTTCAGTGCCAGCGTTCTCTAAGCACCGTCCCTAGAGCTGTTTAAAGCATTCAGCCAAATGGGCCATGAAAAGCCATTAGAGATCTGTGAGAGCTGGCAGAGAACAAATTACAGGTCCTGTGATTGTAGCTGCAGATGTCTGTGAAGAAGGAAAGGTGATGGCAGTGTGATGTTCTTAAATTTTAGGTAGAAGAGGAGCAGCAAAGATGCTCTGCTATTGGAGATCTTAGTTGATTGAACTGTGTTGATCGGAGTTGATCACAGCTTATATACATGTTGAAGAGCAATAGCTTCAAATTCTGTTTCAGGGCTGGGTGTTCCCAAAGGGCTGGAAGGGTGACTAAATGAATGTTTCAGGCTGGGTTCTGAGTTAGGTTTGAGAGCTTCTTTTGCAGTTACAGTGAAGTTGCCGACACTTGAAGACCCAGAAAATTACCTGCATGCTTTTGTGCTTCACGTGGGTATTCATATGCATCAGGGCTGGCAGATCATACCCTTCCCAAAGTCTGAAGGGCTTCCAACCCTTCCTTCCCCCATTTCAAAATCAAAAACCAAAACCAACAATGAGAGGAAACCGACAACAAAAACCCACAAACATCAACAACGCTGCAGCTGATTGTGTTTCTTGGACATAACTCAATCATTTCCGGGGCAGGAAGAAATGCAGTAGGGCAGGATTAGCAGTCAGGGTGGCCTCTGAAGCACATCACTCTAAACCCAGCTCAGTCCTTCTGTATATATTAATAACATAAAGCTTCCTGTGTCTGACCTGCAAAGAAAGTGACTCTTCGAAGCTGCAGCCGAGGCCTTTTCCTTTCTAGGCTGGGGCAGAAGCTGTTGGCACACAGGATAGCTGCCAGGCCAGCTAGTCAGGAAGAACAACTAAATGGAATGCTCTGAGGTATGCTGTTGTGTTACAGCGATGATGCTCTCAAGCAGATGAGAGATCGTGCTGGCAGGGAGAAGTTTCCTTTAGAGGCAAAAACAGCCAAATAGCAAATGGAGCATGCTGCAGATCTGCTGTGGATGGAGGCCTGGGGAAGACGAGGTTGAAGGGGGTAAGTTGGTTAATTACAGCTGTAGGGTCAGAGCTTGCCTTATGGGGGGGCTCTTTGTAGGGGAGGTCAACAAGTAAGGCAGCAGCATCCCTTACAGCTGGCTTCCAAGTGGAGAGCTTGAGGGTGTTTATTTCCTTTGTCTTCAGTATGTGATACAATTGAATGCTAGTCTTGTTTGCAGGCAGTAGGTGGTATTTTGGATACACATTGATGTAGGGAGCTTGTGGTAGACGTTGCTGTTCTGTTTCTGTCTTTTCTTAAGCAAATAAATATCTAGCAAATGTGAAGTATGCAGCAGGAGGGTTATTGTCAGCAACTTGTGAATGCTGTTCTTGATTCAGTGTAACTGATACAATTCACTTTGGCTCTGGGAGCAGAGTCTGAAGGCAGAGCGTTTGTGTGCAGATCAGAACACTGAATTTATGCTGTAATTGGTGGAGGGCAGCTCACAGCTCTCTTACAGCATGTGAAGGCATCTTGTTGCTCGGTTCATGTTCAGGCAATAGAGCTCCCCCAGTCTCTTCTGTTCTTTTTGCTGCCTTTTGGGGAGAGCAGGCAGGTTCACTGTGATGGGAGCAGCGTGCCTTGCCTTTCTGCAGGTTCTCCCTTACTGCTGCATGCTGGAAGGTTTGAGCTGAATCCTGTGAATGAGGCAACGTGGGGGAGAAGAGGAGCAGAATGAAATCAGAGAGGGGATAGAAAGGAGGAGAATATTGATAGTAAAATGCAAGGGGGTTTTGTGTCAGTCTTTGCCAGTGCTTGCAAAAACAGCAGTGAATGTTGAACGGGCTCAATTTTGGGGAGCCCAGCTTTTGAAAGACCTCTTTATTTTCCCTGTGGAAAAGGGAACAAGCTCAGAAAACCAGGTGCTGTGAGCTGCTTCCACAGATGGAGAGCTATCAGATCTTTGATCTCCTTAGAAAACACCACCTCTTGGCTCTTTAAATTAATATGCCTTGTTGGGAGGGGAAAAAGGAGTGTTAACATACCTGAAATAGTTATGTGAGCTTAAAGAGAACATGAAGAGCTTCACGCCCTCGGAGCAGCCCCAGCATTGGTAATGCTCAGCTGGGCGTCCTTGACTCAAACAAACCTGGGTTTCCCAGTGTGGTGGGTTGTAACCTCATGGCAGCAAGCTCTGTTTTGGGATTGCCAGTATCAGATTTTGCATGAGGTATGCTGGCATGCCTGTGTGCAGTAAGGACTTTGAAGATAGGGACGTGGCAATGAGGGGGGAAAAAATCTGGCACAGTTTTCTCTGTGCCAGTGCCAGTCCAGTTACTTGTGTTGTATTGGGTTGGATTAGTTTTGATCTTAGTTAATAGTGGAGCATTACTTTGTCTCTTTTGCCATTCTGAACATCATAAATAGAGGAGAGAGATCCCTGTGGTGTTGCAGTGGTATCTCTGAAATCCAGACTTTGTTCCAGGCTTCTGAAATGAGCTTGGGCCAATCCACTTATCTTTTGCTGTGCCTCAGTCCACTCTCTGTAAAATGGGAATAATTAACTTTCCTAATGTAGGAGAGCCTAAATTATAGATGTGTAGGATGTGATGCATTGGGGGTGTACAGGTTTGAAAGACCTTAAGAAAAAAAACAGAACATGCAGAAGTAAATGATGTTCACCATTCCTCCGCCGCCAGTTGGTAGTAGCTATTATCAAGAGCTGCTTTATTTCAGTGAGTTCCAGTCTCTGTTGACAGAGTGCTAAGCAGCAGAAGAAAGTGAGAGCACCATGGCAAGGCCCACATAAAATGATATGAAGTCATTGTTTAACGTGCAGCTGTTCTTACAGCATGCATTTTTCCTTGGGCATGGAGTCAGGCCCACTGCTCAGGGAGCAGAAAGCAGCTGCCTGCAACCTTGGGGTGCTTAAAGCAGGCTGATACACGCCTGTTGCAAGGCATGTTGCTTTCAGTGTTGCTCCAAGAACGAAGCAAGCTGGTAAAATGCACTTTCTAATCCATGCTGTAGAGGAGCTGGTAACTTCTCTGTGCTCACAGGGGGAGGTGAAGATGCAGCATGTGCTGGGATTGAGCAGCACTTGAGAGCAGTGCTTTGTCAGCTCGCTGCTGGTGTCTGAACGGCGACTCCTTGGTGTTTGTGGAACTCAGCCTTGTTTTTGGCAGGGTGCAGAGAACTGCGAATGGCTCAGCTTAATGGAGCTGACATTTGCTCTGGATTTCCCTCAGGTTGAGCAGTTCCACTGAGCAAAGCACTTCCTCACGGCTCATACGGAAGCATAAGCGCAGGAGGAGGAAACAAAGGATGCGGCAGATTGACAGGGTAAGGCTGGCATCATCATTTTCCAAGAAGGTGAACTGTGATTCTGAGTGTAGCATGCAAATCAGAAAGGGATTTGGAGGCCATAAGAGGTTTCCTGGATGCCTCCCAAACAGAAACCTATTAATGAGTTACTGATGAATTAGTGCTCATTAGTTATTTGTCTTATTTGGAGCCACTGACAACCTTGAGAATTTTCTGTTATGTTTTGCAGTCATCCTCGTTCAGCAGCATCACAGATTCCACCATGTCCCTAAACATCATCACTGTCACACTCAACATGGGTAAGAGGATGAGCAATGTTTGTTATGATGTGTTTTGTTATGGCATAGAGGCCTTTGGAGTCAGTAGGAAGTTCCTTGGTTTGAAAGAACTCCTTTTGGACTGAAGGGAAGGCAGCTGGGAGGCAGCTCTGACAGTGCCTGGGTTCCCAGTCCAGCACTGGATAATGGGAGCCATTTGCAGCAGCAGCTCAGTGTTCTTCCTGAGAAGCCTGGGGAAGGAGCTGGAGCTCTGGACCCAGAGGATGGAGTTGTGCTCATATTTCTAGGAGTGGTAAGGAGCCAGAGGTTGTCCTGTTCTTGTTCCTAACACTGAAAGTTTGCATTTCTGGAGTTCACGTGTTTCACTGTTTAGCCAGATGGAAATGGGCAGAACTGTCACTTCAGTGCCTTTCAGCAGCAGCCTGTTTTTCCTCTTTAAGTGTGGAAAAGCATTGCCTAGTGCTGATCAGCTGCCTGTTTTCTAGGTATAGACATGTCTTTTCTATGTTATTTCCCTTGATGATTTTTTAACATAACTTCTTTAGTGTCTTGTATGAAGCAGTGATGCATGTAGCAGCTTTTCCCTGCTGTCTGTCTCTGAACATGCCAGGCAAACTTACCCCAGCAGGGTAAACTGAGATATTGGGGTAGTTGTGAATCAAATGCATCCCAGCTGTGTAAGTAAGCAGTGAACTGAACTCACTCAGGGCTGGAGTGACCAGCTCTTAGCTCTTCACTATCATTTCAATCACTTTGTTTGCTTTTTTTTTGTTTGTTTGTTTTCCCTCCCTACCCTCCACTTTGTCCCTGCACAGAAAAGTATAACTTCCTGGGAATCAGCATTGTAGGACAAAGCAATGACCGGGGTGATGGTGGCATATACATTGGCTCTATTATGAAAGGAGGGGCTGTGGCAGCAGATGGACGAATTGAACCAGGAGACATGCTTCTGCAGGTTGGTCTGTGTGCAGAAATATGCACTGCTCTCTTTCACATCGATGGTTTCAGCTCAGCCATCCCAGCAGATCCCATGGAGTTAGTGAATAATCAGCAGAATTCGTCCATGCTCAGAGAAATATGGCACAAAAACTGTTGTCACTGAAATCTTTGTGAGCTCTGCTGGATGGGTAGTCAGCGTGCTCTGAGAAACAGTATTTCTCTCTGAGTAACTAAAATGTCTTTACTGTTCCCATTGCTAAGCCTGATGGCAGCTCTTTGTGTCATTTCAGGTGAATGATGTCAATTTTGAGAACATGAGCAATGATGATGCAGTACGGGTGTTAAGGGAAATAGTCTCCAAGCCAGGGTAAGCATCTTACCAAATCTGCTGCTTATCCTCTGCACTCCTTATTGGTGTTGAGCAAACCTCAAATCAACAGAAACAGAACAAACAGAAATCAGCATTTTGATCTGAATAAGCAGCTGGCATGACTGCTGATTTCAACTCTGAGCTTCTCAGTGTGAGTGATGAGACTGGTTTCAGTGTACCAGCCAAAGCCAACACAAACTGGGAGTTGCCTGGTTTCAGTAGCACTGTTTGTTTATGGAAAGTGAGTTTGAATGTCTCAGAATCTGATCATTCCACAGATTTCACCAGTTAGCGCTACGATAAATGGGAAACAGAAACTCAGCTGATGCTGTCTGTGCTGAAAATGGTTTGACAAGCATCTCAAGAGCCTCCTCAGAACGTACTTGATCAGCTTGTTTCAGAGAGTTGACTGTGGTAGTTATGACTTCTGTGGGGGAAGCTGAGAGTCTCCCTTACCTGTTTTCTCTCTTCCTAGACCTATTAGCCTAACGGTAGCCAAGTGCTGGGACCCCACTCCCAGGAGTTATTTCACCATCCCCAGGGGTGAGTACAGTTGGTGCTCCTTGCTGAGTTCCTTTGGAGCCATCAAGTTCCTTTGGAGCCATCCTTTCCCTGCAAGTTCTAATTTCAAGTTTGGATGTGTTGTTTTATAGGCTTAAGATGCTTTTTTTGAGACTGCAGTGCCCACTAAATTCATGGGAGTTTGTCTTTTCATTCACGTGATTTGGGTTAAGCTCTCAGCCTTTTGCTGGCTACATCCTGCTGAGCTTAACCTTTTAATTGATAGAAGGTTTGGGGGAAAAATAGGCTTAAGTATTAAAAAGCCTACCACATATTTTACCACGTATTTTTTTACCACACATGTGCTTAGAAAGAATTTAAATGGATTGTTTCTAAAATTTGAGGCAAGCCACATAGTAAAATATACACAAACACTGTTGAAAATGATGCAGTTTAAGAGTTTTGATTTAATAAATAGTTCAGTGGCTATAAAAGGTCTGTGTTCATCTGACAAGCACAGCTGCCTCCTGCTGGTGAGAGCTGTGCTTAAGAAGCCAGCGTGTTACCAGTGCTTCTAAGCTTGATGACTTCTTCCCAACAAATGAGAACGTTTCCCAGATGGAAAAATACCACAGCTGCAGGAGCAGGGCTAGCATGGTTATGTCCTGTGAGACTGATGTAGCAGCTCCTAGGTTAAAGCAAATACTGCTGGCAAGGTGCTTTCTGTTCCCTTCTGTTGGGGCTGTCTCAGTTGTGACAACAGAACGGAAGGACTTAATTAGATCCTGCTGTTCGCTGCAAATTGGATTCCATGCGACTCATGTTTTTTTTTTTCCCTTTCTGGTTGCTTTGCAGCTGAACCAGTGAGGCCAATTGACCCTGCAGCGTGGATCTCTCATACCACAGCCATGACGGGAGCGTACCCCCGTTACGGTATGAGCCCCTCCATGAGCATCACCACATCTACCAGCTCCTCACTAACAAGCTCAATTCCCGATTCGGAAAGTAAGTCACACTGCGGCCAGCACAGGGCAGGCATCTTCTGCTCAGGGCCAGCAGTGCAGAGCTGTGTGCAAAGCCGACCCCAGCCACAAGCACCATGAAAACGACAGCCATCACAGAGCTCTTGAGTGTTTTCTGAAGTTTGTAATTCCTAATGGGGCGTAAAGCCTCTTTCTTAAGGTCAGAAGTTAATGCAGCCCTGTTCTGCCAGGGTTCGCGTGCAAGAAGGAAGAAGTGGCTTCCCTTCTAAAGTCACAAGGCAGGCCCCCAGCTTTATCCCTGCAGGTGAATGCGAGGGCTTCCTCCTTGAATTCTGCTGGCTTTCTTTAGAAACTGTAATCATTGCCTTCAAATGAATGTCACTGGGTACCAAAGAATCATTTGGAAAGTCTTCACCAATAGTTACATAGCCTTCTTTTATACTTTTTTATCCTCTTAGAATTTATTGAACTGGGAAAAAAACAGAGCAGATGTCCCATGTGACGTTCTTGTTAGAGTTCAGTCTTCTTTCCTGGTTTGTCTGTCCTGGGCAGTCTCCAATCTCATCTCATCCGTGTAACCAGCAAGTTGTCATATTTAAAAGGAAAAAAGCCCAAACATACAAACCAACCCTCTGAGGAGTTAAAAGATCAACGTGAGATCAGTGATTTGTGACAGACTTTCCTGGGCAAAGGCTGAAGCACAGAAGTTGCTTTTGCAGGGCCCAGCTCAGTCCTATCAGACTGCATAGATGTCTGCCTCTCTTTCTCATTCCCTTTCTCTGCTTTTACAACTGGATTGTTCCCAGAGTTACACCTCACCTTGTATTGAAAAGGAGGTTGTTTTTTTTGTAGGTGTAGCTCAGTGCCTCTTTAGACAGTGGGCAGCAGCACTGAAGGGACATCTGCAGTAGAAAGCAAGTGGATCATTTACATGATGCTTAATCTTGAGATGTGTTTTCAGTCTTCCAGGTACTAAAGATTGCTGGAATCAATGTATCTGATTGCTGTCCGATGAGAGTCTGTTACTCTTCTTTTTTTCCTCTTGAAATACTCATGTATCCTGCCTTGACGTACAGTAATGTGATTGGGAAATGTGGAATGCAGACATCCTTTCAATCCTACTTTTAAAATAAAGGTTATTTGGGAGCAGAACCATGTTTCAGGAGACAGCTTCTCATTTCTGTGCTTTCCTGGATGCAAGAAGGGCTTCCCTGTGACCTTCTGCTTAGCACTGCTTCCCTCAGGTCAGTCCTGTGAACCTCACTGAGCACAGCAGGCAGCACTGCAGGGTCCCAAGGGCAGAGAGCACCTGTCCTGTGGGCCTCCATGCCAGGAAAGACAAAGCTGGGGAGGAAGGGAAGATGAGAGGCAAAGCAGGAGAGAAATAGTGCACTTATATCTGAAACAGACTCGCACCCGATGGGGCTTCCTCACTTTTCATGTCCCAGTCCAAGATGCTTTATTTCAGTTCCCCTGAGGACACAACTGCCAGTATTTGAAGTGCATGTGGTACCTGTTCTACAGAATCTGGCTGCAAAAGGGGAAGCAGTGAATTAATGGAGTCACGTAAAACAAATCTGTTTCATGCTTCCTTGTTTCGAGCACTGTGGATGTATGTTTTACTGTGTTCATACAGCAAGACCAGGATTAAATAATTCTAAGTGAATTGAGTAATTCAGATTTTCTCCTGGTTAGCTTTCCTTTGTTCTCTGACCTCTGGATCAAAATGGAATTTGTGTATCTGAAATAGTTTCACAGCCACTGCCACATCAGTGTTAGTGGTTAAAGTATCAGAGATTCTGGGGCCTTGCAACACAGTAGGGTTTGTTCCATCAGCTGTCTTACTCTTTCAGGCAGATTCCTTCCAAAACAAGAGTATCCAAGCCAAAGCTGGCTGAAGGCAACCTTTTTGTTTGGGCAAATGTACTTCCTCACTCAAGTAGGACCATGTAGGAGGCAATGCAACACAACCAGGGCTGGGTATTTGTATGTGACAGGACTTCATTGCCCCAGGGCACACACCTTTTTTTTTTTCTTACCAGGATTTGCCAAAGGGAAAAAATGCCACTTAGAAACACAAAACCAAAGTCCTGAGGCAGAGTTTTGTGGGCCCCCATGGGGTTACACTGTGCTGTGCCTCAGGTTCTCCCATCGCTGTGGAGGTGGTCATGCCCACAGCTGACAAAGTTCAGACCAGTGTGGGTGCATTTTAAGATGCACCTGAGAAATGTACGTGGCTGCATAGCAGGAAGTACTGCTGATGGTTTGGCTCGTGTTGTTCTTCGCAGGCAGGTTGCAGGCCTCCAAGAAGAAATGATTTGTTGCTCCCCTCATTGGTATTGGAGTATTGATTTTTATATGCTTTTGTTTTTTTCCAAATGAAGATGTTGCTTTTTGCCACTAACCAAACTAACTTCAAGCAAAAGCAAATGTTAGTGTTTGTTCGCTTGATAAGTATTGGAATTGCATGCATGGATGGCATTGGATATTGTCATGAGTATTAGCAGTGCACTGAAAGAAGCATTCTCAGTTTTCATTGTTTCATGCTCGTTGTACCTTATATCAACATTTTGAGTTGCTGGAAAAGAGGAAACTTGGTTCCCATGTGCTTTGGAAAGGTGGGTGATGTGGGGGCTGGGAGATGGGAGGGGAGGAGTGCTCTGAATTCCTCTTGGAGGAGGGTTTGAACTGCAAGCACAGAACAAATGTGCTGGAAGTGAGTTTTCTAGGATTGAGAAGACAGGGGCAGAAAGTAGAATTGGGTGCCGTGTCCTAAGAAAATAGTCCTGTTGTGTATGGATAGGTTGACTGAGTTCTGTGCAGGTAGGGCAAGGCAAAAGTCAAAGAGTAAGCTGGAAAACCTCTACAGAGGTTTGCACTGAGCTGTTGGGTGGGTGCTGTTTGTGGCAAGTCGAAATGAAAACCGTGACCACAGAACTCCTTGTGTTTTATCTTGGACAAATGTCACTGAGATGTGGATTGAAACAGTGCAGTGCTGATCTGTGGGTGATGGTGTGAACTGAAGACGTGGGGATTTGGCATCTCAGTGACTGAACTGGTTGCACTGAGCACAATCTCTCCAAGAACTGCCCTGAAGGCTGTAATTTATGCCACTGATGGGGTGAAATGGGGATCTTTTCTGTCTGGTTTTGCATCTGTTGGTGGAGCTGTATCTTGAAATGTTTCATCCAATCCTTTTCAGACTGTGTTCATTCCAAAGAAGCATGTAACCTTCTTTTGCTTTTAGAATTAGAAGAATCTCCCTTAACTGTGAAGAGCGACATGGCTACTATTGTCAAGGTCATGCAGCTGCCAGACTCAGGCCTTGAGATCCGGGACAGGATGTGGTTAAAAATTACCATCTCCAATGCAGTAATAGGTGAGCACAACTGGTCCTTAACCACTGCCTGTAAATTGATGTGGATGTCCCTAAGTCTCCCGTTCCTGTTCTCGTTTTAGGAGCAGATGTTGTTGACTGGCTTTACACACACGTGGAAGGCTTCAAAGACCGACGGGAGGCTAGGAAGTATGCCAGCAGCATGTTAAAACACGGCTACCTCAGGCACACTGTGAACAAAATCACCTTCTCAGAGCAGTGCTATTATGTCTTTGGAGACCTCTGTGGCAGTAAGTTCCACATCTGTGAAGGGCAGAGCTGCATGTGTGTTCTCTGCTGTGCTCACAGGGTGCACAGAGGAGAGCCCTGCAGAGTTTGACAAGTGAGCATTTCAGAACAGATTGTTAGGCTGAAGTTGCATGACAAGTGGTTAACATTTCCTGTTAGAGCAGCAATTAGACCCTTTGAAAAAGAATGGACTCGTGGCACTGGGGCTCAAGGAAGCAGGAGTAATGTCTGGAGATGCCAAAAACTTCCTGCTTGTCAGTCAAGCTGTTTCTAGTCTGTAAAATGAGAATTATTTCCCCTTGACTTGGAGAAACGCTGCAAAGGTACCTTGGTGCCCAGTGGTGAATATTCCTATCTGCCCTGCCGTGTGTGATACTTTGAGTAAGCTGTCAAGACTGAGTCCCTCACAGGCACACCAAGTGCTTTGTAAGCCATTACTGATACTCAAGAGTCAGCTCTACAAGGGAAAAGTACAATCTTCATCTTTTCTTTCTTTTCCAGATATGGCTGCACTGAACCTCAACAATGGTTCTAGCGGAGCCTCTGATCAAGATACCCTTGCTCCACTTCCACATCCTGCTGCTCCCTGGCCTTTAGGCCAAGGATACCCCTATCAGTATCCTCTGCCCCCTCCGTGTTTTCCACCAGCATACCAAGACCCAGGCTTTAGCTATGGCAGTGGCAGTGCAGGGAGCCAGCAAAGTGAAGGTAAGCTGGTTAATCTGGTATGTATTCCTACAGCTACCATTACCCCTGACCATTTGCTTGAGTTCCTTAGTACTGTTCGTGCTCCTGTCTCGTGGTTTCCTGTGCTTACTTGCATGGATTTGGTGTGACTGCATGCAATCAAAACTGTTCTTGTGTGTGATGGAGTGGGTTAGCCTTTCAGCTCTGTATTGAAACTGCCAGCAATGTTTGATCTGAGTCAGTGCTATCAGTGCTGTGTACTGTTTCTGGTTGTGCTGCACTTCTGTTCCAAATGCAGAACGCCAGTGGGAAACTAGAGCCAAGCTGTCTGTGGCATGGGCATCTGTACTTTACCTACCAAACAGCACCACACAGTAAACTGCTGCTTGAATAATGTGAATCAGGCCAACGTTAACATCAGTTGTCCCCCCCTGTTAAAACAGATTTAAAGTATTGACCCTTTTCAGAGGTCAGAGCCATTACCAACAGTGGGGGCTGCAGTCTCTTGATATTGCTGGAAATGAGGGTTGCTGGTTGCTGGTGGAACAGGGATTAGGACCAAGGGAACTGAGAGTGCAATCACTCTTTTTGCTTGGGTGAGACAAGTGTGAGGTGAGCAGCAAAGAGGTTACAGGGCTGAAATACTGCTCACAGGGAGGAGAGTCTGTATGGTGATACGAGACAGGGGAAAAAAGGATAGTGCTGCATGGATTAAAAACCTGACCTCTTCCTTTTCTGCTGTAGGATCTTTTTGCCATTCGTTTTTCAATCTTAGTAAGTGAAAGTTGCATTTTGTGGCTGTACCAACAGGGTCCCACTGTTGGGATGCTTTATAAATCACTTCCAAATTGGGTTTTGGTTTTTTTTTTTGGCAGCTGGTTAGATCTCTGCTGCTGGAACAGGAAAGGTATGGTATTTCATCCATGCACCTGTGTCAGTGGCTAAGAGAGCCCTGTGGAAGGCACCAAGAGTGTTTAAATTAAGAGTTTCTACTCTTTCCTTGTTCTTCATTTGGAAACTACACTGCTGTGTTGTTTCTTACTTTATAACTGTTATTCCCTTGTTTTGTTCTGAGCAAGCATTAGACTGAAGGATTCATAGAGGAATGGCTGACTCTAGGGGATTGGTAAGCTTCAAATGCCTCCATGATAATAATGACTTCACAGCATGATCATTTAGACTCCTGTGACCCAAATGTTTAGCTGTGTTTTTCCTTTTTTGTCTCAACGCACGACAGTCCAACAGTGTGACATGAGCATACCAAGCTGTTTGCCCCCCACGTGATTGTGCTGCAGCAGCCACGAGAGAAAGGCACCAGGTAGCTTGCTGCCAGCTCAAATGGGAAAATCCTGCCACCAGTCTCTTCACCACCCTTTGTAAAAATAAAGAAATCCCAGCTTTTAATTCACGAGCCTGATGTTGTCCATCAGGATTTTATATATCTACCAGTGTCCTTCAGGAGCTGATTGGCTGAAAAACATTTGAGCAGAAGTTTTGGGAAGGTACTGAGAGTGTTGGGCCACAGGGTTGTGCTGGTCACTCTCTATATGCAGATTAAAAATTGGGTTTTCTGTGTTTTCTATTTATGTATCCTGTTAGTTCACAGCTGGTAAATGTTGCTTTGCATTAGGAGACCAAAGGAGATGTCATTCAGAATGACAAGCTGGTCCTTATTCTGCTGTTTGGGATCCTTCCTAGCAGGAAGACAATCTTGCATTCAGGGCTTTGGCTTAAGTCATAATACTCTCTAAACTGCAGGAATTTAATGAAATACCATGTGGGTTTCTTGTTATTGTTTGTTTGCTTTTTTTTTTTTTTCTTTTTTTAAGGCTAATTAATTAAGAAATGTCTCCTGACATCTGTCCCATCTCTGATGGTAATAGAGCACAACCTTCAACTTCCCTTTTGAATCAGCTCCAAAGCTTAGCAAAGCCTGTATGTAGCAACAGCTCAGCTTACGTCCTAGCAGCAGCCCTTGCTTTCCTGAGCTGGTTTAGTGGCCTCTGCTGGGAACATCCTTCGTGTTCCTGATTCCTTATAGAGCAGCTCAATAAATAACTCCAACAACAAAACGCTGCAGTGATGAATTTTAGAAGAGCCTACATAGTGAATGCAACAGAAGGACTTCAGTTAACCTCAGGAGGTTCAGCCTTCAGCAGCAGTCTGCCCAGTTGATACAGAAGTCAAATGAGTTTCCTTTTGGAAAACGTTGGCCAAAGGCACGCTCAGGATTCAGTTGAACCTCATTTGCTTGTGGGTTAAAACCCAAACGCCTGCTTCTTCCTTTGGTTTCTGCTGCTCCCATCTAGGCAGCGAGGCGGTGGAGGAGCTGAAGGCCTCCAGCCCTGCTTATGAGCTGAGCTGCTGCTTTCGCTGTGCGAGCTCTGTAGGTGTCTCCGTGTACCTGTGCATGGCACAGCCTCGTCCGCTTCATTCTGCCATCTGTCACCCCTCAATCCCATCAGCACGCTCAGGCCTTGTCATCACCATTGCCATCACACCAAGTCACAGGTGGATCTGTGGGTTTGGTAGGTGCTGGTGTTGGAGCCAGCGGCGGAACCGAGCTAACCCGGCTTTTCTGCGTGTCCTTTTGTTTTTTCCCCCGCGGGTTTTAGGAAGCAAAAGCAGCGGCTCGAACCGAAGCAACAGCGAGAACAGCAGGAGGGCTCTTGGCAGAGAGAAGGACCGCAAGTCGGCGGGCAGTGGCAGTGAATCTGAGCACACTGCCTGCAGTGGTGGCACCGGCACGGCGCGCCGCGAGAGGCCCGTCAGCCAGCTCAGCCACCGCAGCCACGTCTCTGCCACCCACAGCGAGAGGAGCCACCACAGCCATCATTCTTACGGGCCTCCGGGTGTCCCACCCCTCTACAACCTCCCCAAACTGGGCTCGAAAGTCTACGGGACGAGCGGACCCCCTGGAGGGCCTCCGGTGAGAGAACTGAGCTCCGTTCCTCCGGAGCTGACGGGGAGCCGGCAGTCCTTCCAGAAGGCCATGGGCAACCCTTGTGAATTCTTTGTCGACATCATGTGAGAGGAAGTGCCTTCAGACTCTGCTTTGGGGAGGGCCGGGGAGGATCGTTTTGGGGCCGGGTGGGAAATGTGGTCGTTGTCAGATGCTGAAGGGAAGAAGTTTGTCTGCTTTGCATGTCACGCCTTCCCGGTTTGCAATGGTGTGTTGCAGAAAAACCAACAACACGAAGCAACAACAACAACAACACAAAACCCCCCTGCAAAACAAACACAAAAAGCCCCCAGCAACGCCTAGGATTGTTAAATATCAGCAAGTCGATGGCGTCTTCTCTTTATCCTCCCGTTTTTTCTTTCTTCCCCTCTTGTTTTTGATTGTGGTTGGCTGGTGTATATTCACATCTTAATGAGCTTTGGTAATTGTGGCACCTACTTTCAGTGCAATTAGTGTATCTTTTGGGCTGATCCGAGGACTTATTATTTCACGTGACTTCTGAATTTCCAGTAATGCATAACGGCACTTTTATTTTCCTGTGCTTTTTCTCCTGCAAGGAAAAACAAAGGATTGTTGGCTGGTATCTGTGATACTGCCTCGTAATGCTGGTGCTTGGATGCATCAGTCAGCACTAAGCAGATGCAGCACCTGTGAGTACAGACCATACATGCTTGGAAAGGAGCAGGCACAGACCAGTTCCCAGCAGAAAGCCAAGTTGTGACTGCCTTCTACTGCCTAGAGAGTGTAAATCCATCTTCCTTTTTCTTCAGATGTCCATTATTCTGTGAAGGAAATGGTGCAACCTTGCTGCTGTATGTGCTCCTTGTGCAGAACTTGTGATGTTAGTTCATTCAGTTTCACGATAGGGACTTTGTAGCTGCAGTCTTTTCCTGGGCATTTCGGTCACATCGCTGCTGACAGATGTCTGTTTTTTTTCTGGCTATGATTTGCACTTGCTTACTAGTTTTAAAAGTTGTCTCCACAGAAATAGAATGATTGCTGCAGCGTGATTCTGTTGGCGTAGCTGCAGCTTCTCCCTCTGGAAGGGACGTATTCCCCATTCAAGCAGAGACAGAGAAATCCTGGCTCCCACTGGCACGTGGCTTTTCATTTTGACCACCTCTCCTTCTGTTCTTCGTTTCTGAGCAGTATCTTTCCCTTTTTTTCTCCCCTGAAATAGAAACCTGGAGATACCTAACCCCAATTGCTGAGTTACCCACAGGAGCATGTCCTGAACACCAGTGGGAACTAGCTGTTAGCAGAGAGGTGAGAGCAGTCCATGAGTGGTACAGTGAGTGAGTCCTTATGCCGGACACTGAGCACAGCCTGTGCTAAAACTCTGCTGGGAGCTTTCACTTCAGCAGCTGTTTCCAGCAGGTTTTAGGACAGGAGCTTTAAAATCAGTCTTTGCTGTATATAAGCCTGTTTTTGTTTATTTTTTTAACTGATGAGAAGCTTCTTTTTGGTATCTTCCATGCTTTATGGGTGGTGTGACTGTCCAGTACGAGCATCAAAAGCAAACACATTTCTCACTAAAACAGGCAGTTTGTGTTCCTTTGTCACCTTGGAAAACTGCTCCTCAAGCTTTCCATTTTGTACATGTTCGTTCTGATGGACTTTTATTACTTCTTATGGCAGATTTGTGTGCAAACATCCATCCTTTATACAGAAGCCAAGTCCAGATTTCAGACGTCTGTGTGAAGCAGATGATGAAGTCTCACTTCAAAGGAAGCGAGGTTTTTAGGAAGCAATCACTCAGGCTAGGAACCCAGATTACATTGGAACCAGCTGAGTGCTTTTGGACTGCTTCTTTCAGAAAATCTCCCTAAAGGTGGAAACAGCATCTTCACAGTTGTGCTTTCTTCATAATCCATCTGATGGGCTGCTCTTGGTGGCAGACTTGCTGGTGGCTCATTCAGAAGAATGGCACTTGCTAACACTTTTCTTCCCTTTTCTCCTCCCACAAACGCAGCAAAGGCACTAATTAAACCAAGTAAACCATTGTGAGAGATTGACATTGAAAGCAATGAGATAAATCAGGGTTTAAAAAAAAAACACAAAAGAATACTTGTCCTGTGTCTCCAGGAGAACACTGTTAAGGAGTCTGCGACTTTCCTGACAATCACTGGTGGTTCTGCTTTCAAATCAAGTGTAACTTTTCTGGGCTCTTACATCTTAGGATTTTTCTGGCCCGCTTTGTCTAAAGGCACGACGTGCAGGGCTGGAGGAAGAGACTGTCATTGTAATGCTGCCAAAATGGACAGAACCCGGGGGCTGAGCTTTCGCCGATGGAAGAATTGTATTTAATTTCCTCACGTTTTTTCAGGAGCTGCAGCTTACACACTTTGCTGGCTTTCGGTTTCTTTTCTCGTCTCGTTGTTGTGCTGTTGGCAGAAGCTGTTCTGTGTCTTGCTGGTCTTTGCTGCAGTGTTGAAATGACTGTGTTTTATACTTCTGTGTCTGTGGGTCGCTCTGGAACGAGGCTGGCAGTGCATGCAGAGGTGTGGGAGAGCATTTCTCTGCTGAGGAACCTGGCCTGAAAGCTTCACCCGTGGATCGGAACGGCTCTGAGCGCACCGATGGGTTTGCTGGCTGGTTGGCAGCACGCAGAGCCTGCGAGAGCAGCTGGGAAATGTCACTGACCATTTTGTCAGCAGTGCAATACATAATGGCCACTGCATGTGGAAACAACAGCTGACATTCATCCCCTTGTAGCAAACGGCTGCTTGGAGATGAGGGGAGGGTTGGCCTGAAACATTGCCAGCGCTTGATTTTCAGAAGTGATTGAAGACAGAAGATTTCCCAAACCCTTGGCTTTCAATGCATGTGCATTTATCTTTGCAATAGAGGGGGCTGGGGCCTAACTGTGCAAGTTTCTCCTGTTGGGTGCAGCACAAGGCGCAGAAGGAAGTGCTGCTGATGCCAGCGAAGCTACTTGTGATAGAGGTGCTGTGCCAGGCGGAGGGAAGTTGGAAGGCTGGAGTCCTGCAGAACTGTCTCTTATCAGGGCACGAAATTGATGTTAAATACCTGGCACTGGCCGAGCTCTAGAATGTATGGCCCACAGTGAGAAGCGGTGGGTTTTGCTGTACGGGGCACTGAAACAACCCCACAACAGGAGCCTTAAATAGTTGATGTTTTTCTTTCTGATTTCTGGAATTGAGATCTTCACGGCCTGCCCTGCAGCTGGGCTTAGCACTCACACAAACCTGGCGGCAGCTTGGGACGAGGACTAAGAGGTATGTTTGGAAAGGTGGAGAGAACAGTTTGGGATGACGTCTCCTATCCAAAGGAGGCAGAATCTGGGGAGGGGGGCAGTGAACCCACCCGATATTTTAACTCTGAGGAGTACCGTGGTTCGGCAAATAGTCTTAAAAGCACTGCTATTGTCTTTTACCTCCCATTAATAAATTGACTTTTCAAAGGTAACAGTCCCCTGGACACTTTATCCAAAGGTCTATTGGATGGTGAGCAATGATGCACAGACATTGACTTTTGATCTAATTTTTGTTCTAAGTGGGCAGTCCCATCCTGAGACTTGACAGCTCATGAGTCGATGTAATTGTTTTGTTTTTTGTTTTGTTCTGCATTTAACTGGATTGTAATAAGATTGATTTAAAATTATTAATTCTAATCAGTGATTAGAAATACCTGTAAAGAATTTTATGTACAGTAGAGGAACAAAGTTACATGATTTTAAATAATGAAAACCCAGACTATCACCTCTTCTAGATTTGGTTCTACTCGAAGAGTGACCTCTTAATGGCATGGACTGCACTGTTCCTGTTAAATGTCTATTGCATAATTGAATTCTTTTTTGTAGATATTGTATTAAAACCCAAGTGTCTGTATAGTTAATATATAGCTGCTTATGTGTAAATGCTATTTTAAACACTAAAAAGCTTTTAATTTTATGTGATAACTGCAGTGTATGTCTTCAGTTCTTTGCACTACTGCACTGTCTATAATTCAAGAAGAATGAAAAAGAATCTTAGCCTCTTTTTTTTTTTTTAGTTACTTCTGTTTCTCTCTGCCATCTCTGCAACAGAAGAAACGTTCAGGAGCTGATGGTAGGCAGCCAGGAGCCCTGTTTTAATGGTGCTTGTAAATGATCACAGCTCAGAGTGAGACAGGAGCCCTGTATGTGTACACAGCTGAACTGGGTCACAGGTGGCTGAAAAGCTGTGCAGGTTAATGATGTCTGATTGGAAACACGAGGCCCTGACACCAGAAGTGCTGCAGCTTTGAGCTAGCGATGAATAAATTGGTGCAAAGATGGTAATATAAATCCCCCAAGCTCTTAATTAGCAGCCTTTCCCCTGTCATGGTTTGGCAGGTGTAAGTATAAAGGAAAGGCTGGAACATTTCTGGAAGTAAAAGCGTCCTGTTGTAAAGACATGGGATGGAGCAAGTTGTCCTGCCTGCAAACACAGGAGATGGATCTGCTGGTAGAACCTGTCTGTGTATCCAGCTGGTTCACGTGGATATTCCCTGATGCTGCATCCAAACTGCAGCAGATGCAAGCTCAGTGGTTCACCTACAAGCAGCAACCTTGGAGGCTTCAGGAGGCAGATTTTGCAGCTGGTAGAGATCCAGCAGAAAGGGGAAAAGGCAAAGCAGCAGTTATTGTGGGAGCACCCGTTACAAACGGCACAGATGTACAGCAGAGGTACGTGGGAGCCTATGAGACAGTCCTGCACAGTTGCCCTATGTGCCTTTTCAAACCACGTTAGCTTATGCAGGGCAGAAAATTATCTAGCCAGTTCTGGTCAGGTGAAAATGGTCGAAAATTTGGACTGTGCAGCCTGTTAGTGCAGGGGCCTGATGGGTTCCAGCTGTGAACTAGTTTGAATTGCCTGTGAGCTGGTTTGAATTGTCTGCAGGTGGCTGGAAGGAGCTGAGCAACACAATCAGGTGCTTTTCCCTTTCTGCTGTTCTGCTATGAAAACACAGCACTGCAGCAAGGAATATTTCTTAGACCTGCAGGTACCACAGAGTGCTCATGAAGACTTGCTGCTATTTCCAGTCACGAGGTCTTCCAGGCTTCAGGTGAGAGTTCTGCTGTCTTTTGGGTGTTGTAAGCAGGCAGGCTGGTAATTAGAGGTGGCTTTGACACACAGAAAAATAGGTTTGGGAAAGTTGGTATGCAGTAATAGGTAATGCTGCCTTGTGGCAAAGAGTTGTGGGGTTTGCAGAGGGTTACACTCATACCTTCTTCCATTGAACCCCACACTCAGCGCTTTCAAAGATGATCATTTATTCAGTAACTGATGTAGAACATTCATAATATTAGCTAGATATTGACTGGGGATGGTTAGCAAGCAGCTTTTGTCAGGGTCAGTCTGTTTTTTTCCTTTACAAGGATCTGTCATGCCTTCTGAAACTATCAGTTACCCATTTTGTAACTGATATCGAATGGAGCAAAGCACTGCCCTTCTTGGAGCTGAGAATTCTCCTCCTGCGCAGTGAACAACGGGTGTGCTGCAGAGATGAAGGATGCTTCCTGGTGCTTACAGTGTTTGATTCATTCTGTCCCCTTGGCAGAATGTCCCTGTGGGTAAGAGGCATTCCTCCCCACTGATCTTTGCATGTGATTTGAGATGGAAGGGATTTCTTGGAGCGACTGCGATGGGGTGATTTGCACTTTGTTTCTGTGTGCCTCGTCCTCATTTCCATGTTTGCTCACACGTTGATGAAATACAAATGAGTGAGTTGGTATTTGAATGGGTCGTGCACTTCTCGTGTCACACATACAGCTGCCCTTATGCCTCAAAATGCTTTCTGTAGTTTTGTGTCCAAATCAAGAATTTACTTATTTTTTTCCCCCCATGTAAAATACAAATTTAAACATTGGCTTTGGAAGGCTTAGCTTTTTGTTTCACATCAGTTACATTGGATTGATGATCGAGTCTGCATCATACCTTACAGAGTCGTTCTGAACAGAGTATTCTTGCTAAAATGTGGCTCTGGGCAGCCTGGTCTGGTGGTTGGCAACCCTGCACGTAGCAGGGGGGTTGAAACAGGATGATCATTGTGATCCTTTTCATCCCAGGCCATTCTATGATATGATATAAGATACAGCCAGCTTCTAATGAGGGTACAATAGATCTGGTTTGTTGCCTGTTTATTGAGGGTCTCCTTCTGGCTCCTCTTTGGTAGAGTACTGGAAATAATCCTCTCTGTTCAAATCAGGCTTCAGCAAGAGGATGTAGCATTTGGGGATGTAGTAGGTCCCCACAATACCCAGACTGACCATCAGAATGGCACCAATCTGAATCACAGGCCTAAGGACTGTCTTCAGAGTGGCAAAGATGGCAACGAAGAAGATCCAGATGATGAAGTAGATGAGGATGGCGAATGTGATGCCCCTGGCCATGTTGTATTTCTTCCCAGAGGTCTGCACCATGAACGTGCACAGGAAGCAGACGAAGGCCAAGCACCCGTTGTAGCCATGCATCAAGGCGAAGGCAAGCCAGGACGCGGTGCTACACGTGAGCAGAACCTCTGTGGGCAGCGAGCTGTAGTCAGGCAGCACGTAGTCAGGGCCCAGGTGCAGGCTGCAGAAACAGAAGAGGCACTCGGTGAGGAGGCACAGGGCTACAAGGAGCCAGGCTCTGCTCGGCGTCACCCAGCGCAGGGCAGCGCAGGCACAGCGGGGGAATTCTGTCAGCAGGGCGATCTCCAGGGACTTGGTGAGGAAGGTGGAGAAGCAGGCGTTGAGGCACAGGGCATAGAGAATCTGCTGCATCACGCAGAGGTTGTTACTGGGCTTCCCTATGAAGAGACAGGAGCTGAGGCACATCAGCACGAGTGCAAACAAGGCAAAGAGGTTCAGGCTGCCTCCAGAAGCCTGCACGAGGGGGGTGTTGAGGTTCTTAACGAAGAGCACGGCTGTCAGGCAGGTCAGGGATGCGATGATGGACATGGATATCAGCAAGCCAACCGTGAGCGGCTCGTCCCAGCGGAGGAATCTCTCGCTGCGGTTGTAGCACTGCGTGCTCCGGGCAGGGGACCACTGGTGCTCCATGCAGGGAGTGCAGGTGGAGCAGTCTGCAAAGTACCAGTGAGAAAAGCACGTTGCAGGAGTGTGCTGCTGCCCTGCTGCGTGCAGCCTATGGGGAAGGATCAGTTGTGATCTTGTCTGCGTGCTGGTTTGGCTGCCTTCCCCCCCCTTCCCAAGCATATTGGACCTCCATAGCTTTTGATTTTATTTTTTTTTTCTCCTCTCTACTTCACTACCTTCCTTTCAAAAGTTGCCACGTTGTTTCTTGGTTTTATTTCTCCTCCCAGGAAGGATCACCAGCATCCACCAAATCCCACAACTCCATCATAGGCTTCTCTTCTAGCTAAGACCTTGGAATTCCATCAGTTCTCCTCTCTCCTGCCTCAGAGATAGAGCATACACCTTGTCCTTGCACATTCTATGAGGGATCATCAGAGGAAGGTCCAGCACTGAATATCTGTACAGCAAGACTGGATGTTTTGCAGCAGAACAGAATGGAGAGAAACTTCCTGCCCTCTCAGTGCTTCCTGGAGGGAGCAGCCTGCAGCAGGGCCTTATCAGCTCTGTGAACCTGTGTGACTTTAAGGGGTATAGATAGACACAGTACAAGCAGGTAAAGCCATTGCCTTTCTCAAACCTCACCTTTAGAACTGCAGAAGGTGTTTTCTGGGCAGTCTGTGCAGTCATAGCAGCAGAAGTGGAACCCTTTATTCTGTCTGATTTGCCCTGGTTCGCACTCTCTGAAGCATTCTGATGTGGGCTCCTGAACAAAAGGGGAAAGAAGTGTCAGCTGGGTACCCAACAAAAGACTGGCTGTGCTTTGCTGGCATCACATCCGTGTCAGTGCTGAGAATACCTAATTATACTTAATTCTAGTTTTGTACAGTGGAGATGGATTACTTGTTTGGAGGAGAGCACAAGCTGGGTCTCACACAAATCCTGTAGGAGCAGCATGTAGGCTGGCAGCTCTTCATGGACAGTTCTGATGATGAAGTGGCAAAACAGGTACTTAAAAGCAAGAGATTGCCCACCTTCTTTACCTTTTGGTCTGTAGTGTGAAATTGAATCAGGGACTTATTGAGGTACAAGGACTCTTGGTAGTCTCCCACAGACAGATATGTGAGGCTGCCATTTTCCCAGTGCCAGAATATAAGCTTGTAGCCAGCGTTTGTGCCATGGGATTCATCAAACCTGAAACTTTGGCCATTCACCATGAATGGGACGGTATTCATGAAGTGCAGCAGCTGAGGAGAGAATGAGAATTAACAGTAGGTATCAGTGCAGCTCATGTTCTTCCTTGGAGGTTGCTAATGCAGTAAGCTGATGAAATCAGTTCCCCCTGATGTGGGCTAAGGTTGCAGCTATCAGCCTCTTTGCTGTATTATCAGCTGCTCTGTTTGTTGTTCCAGGCCCAGGTGGTAGGAGCCCGAATGCAGCCCTGGAGAGGGGAATGTGGCATGCTGGCATAGGGGATGAATGAAAAATGGCTGTCGGTCCCTCAGACCTTTCCTCACCTGCCAAGATCTGATGGATGCTTTGGGACACCGTTGGTGGGTGCAGCCCAGCGCTCTGTGCAGCGCGTAAGCCACGCTGTAGACTGCGATGTACACTGGTTGTACTTGGGAGTGGCTTAGGGTGGAGGAGATGTCCTGCAGGGAGATGTGGTCGCACTGTTTGCACTGTGTGCCCAGCATGTCAGAGCTCACGTGGCGGTAGGATTCTCTGGACTTCTGGCAAAATTCATCCTGCTGAACAGAGCTGAGTAACTTGGCAACGTATTTCTGGAAGCCAGGGACACTGCTTGCTTTCATAATGAAGCCTAAGACTGTCCCGATGCTCTGAATGTTTGGGATGGAGGCAGCTATGTCAGACAACAACCAAGCTTCAGTGCCGATCCAAACCTTCTTGCTTAGTCCCATCTTGATGCTCTGTTCCAGCAGGGCCTGAGCTGGCTGTTGAAAGGCAAAAAGGATAATAATGTTGACGTTGGTCTTGTTAATGTTCTGAATGGTCTCTTCCAGTTGTTTCTCAGCCTTGGGGTCTGTGAGGTCTGAAGGAATTAGGCCCTCGTAAGCGATGCAGATGCTACCATTTCCAATTGTGCTTAAGAACAGCTCCTGGGCTCCTCGGCCGTATTCGTCATCGCTTCCAATGGTGGCGATCCAGTTCCATCCAAACTCGTTCAGCAGAAGGATCACAGCTTCCACCAAGTTCTTGTCACTGGGAACAGTCCGGTAAAAGGATGGGTACAGCTCCTTGTTGCTGAGCTTCTCACTGCTGGCCCCGTAGCTGACCTGCAGATTCAGAAATACCTTAGAGCTACGTTCACCTGACTGTGACAGCTCTCTTTGTTGAGATAACTGAGTGCTTACAGTCACAATTGAAATTCTCTCCCAGTTTCCACTGTGAATTGCCATTTCACGTGGGTTGCAGGGCGGTGTGCGTTAGCCCTCTCCTCTCTGGGAAGTTAAACACTGATGTGTGTTCCAGGAAATTTAACCACCTGCTCTGGATCACACAAGACATCCATGGCAAGGATTGAAAGCTATGCTTCTAATGGTGCCATTCCAAAGACATGGAGCGCACACAGTTGCTGGATTAGAGGTCCCTTCCAACTGAACTAAGCCATTCAAACCCTCCCCCCCACCAAAAAGGACAATTCTCACTTTTCCTGGGAATCTCTTTACCTGTGGAATCAGGAAGAAGCTGAATAGTTTGGCTGTCAGCAGGCAGAGATCTGACTTATGTGGTCCAATCACAGCAGTGACACGAGGCTGGTAGTCGGTGTAGTTGCATGCTATGCCAATGTCTGTTGTGCCATTTTGGGTCACGAACAGCAGGCTGGGCTGTAGGGCTGCCAGTGGCTCAAAGCAGGTGTCGTAGATGTCATAGCCCAGCTCCACTCCTGGGAGAAGTGACGTGGAGTTGTTGATCTCATCAATAGCAAACTTCATCCCAAGGGCCCATATCAGCCCCTCTACAAATAGCCTGCAGGAAGAGGAAGCAGGGAATGACGTGATCCACGGGTGCTGTGGTGCTCAGTGTTCTTTGACATCTCAGCATCCCGTCTGCTGCCTTCAGCTGCGCCCAAGTGACCAAATGAAACAAGCAGCCGTCTTACCTTTCACACACAATTAAGGTGGGCTCTGATCGTGCTGTCAGGTTGATGGTGTCCATCCCAAAAGGGAACAGGCCTCCAATGATGTAGTCACCAGGCCTCCTAAATTGAGCCGAGAGGCAGCTCGGCTTGAGGGCTGCTGTGCAACCAAAGCTCATGCACAGCAGCAGCTCAGGGATCATAATCTCCCTATTTGGGGGTGAAAACATTTCATGAAAGCATTAAAATGCAGGAGAGCAAATGGGGGCAGGGGATGCAGTGTCAACAGTTTCCTTGAAATCAGTTTAAATAGAACCCAGGGAGATGGAAATAACACAGAGGAATTTGTTTAGCAAACTGCATTGAATGTGTAACTCGATGTTGAGTGGCAACAGTCAAATAGGCAGCAGGACTCTGGGTCTGCTTGTTTGCAAACCACTGCCTCATCCTGCTGTGCTGCACACAGGCAGTGATTTAAGGGCTGTATTGCTTCCCTCTGCCCCCCTCCTTGCTGGGGCTGTGAGTTATTGAGTTATCCCAGAACAGCTGGGGGTGCTTGATGTCATTTATTGTTTTATTTTAATTGAAGGTCACCTCGTCACAGAGATTCCCAAATCCTCCTCAGGACATCATAAGGATGCAGCAGTGCAGACCCCATCCGGGCTGGAGGTTGGTGAGCTGTTAATTGTGACTGCACCAAGATCTCCTCCAAGTCCTTATTGGCCAATCTAATTATTTCTCCCACTGAGCTTTGACGTTAACTTCAGCTTAATGACATGGGTACCAGTTGCCCAAGACAGTGGTTTAAGTTCCTTCATGGTTTGCGTGCCTTTCTGTCATGTCTAAGGGAAAGCAGGATGGCTCTGAACTGAAAAAATTCATTTTACTGTATTTCTCTGACTCACATTTGTACCATATCACAGACATTGCTCCTATACCTCCAAAGTGACACAAGGCTGATCTTCGTTCTGCATCTTAGAAAGTCGGTCCCACTGTACAGGTAATACATCAACATCTCCTTGAGGATAGCCTTACAAGATTTCCCTAACCTTTTAGTGGAGTGTTTCAGCCTTAAAATTAAGTTTTAATTATCAGATGTCACTTTAAATGCCTTTAATGGAAACGTAGCTGCACGGAGCTCTGAATAGGATGGGAGGTGCTGGTAAGCAGTTGTTCTTCCAGGTGGAATCCAGGCGGCTCGCTTCGGGACGGGAGATGGTTTGTGTGATGGACTTTGTGCAAAACATTCAGACTCCCTCTAGTGAACCTGCGTGTCGTTGCAGCTTTCAAGGATAGAACTCGCTGTAGATGAAGGGTTCTTTTGCTTTTGGATGCGGCTGTATGAGTGACAGCAGAACCTCTGAACTGGGTCAGAGCTCGGGACCTGTGTTATACTGTGTGTCAGTGAGCTGGGGCTGCTCAAAAGGCTCCTGTCATTTAGAAGCAGGGACATTTCCTAGGGGACCCCAAGTGAACGCCGTTTGCATTAGGGGCTACCTTGTTCAAATGAGAAAATGCAGGCTGATGGAAAACTGCCCTTCACTTGAAGCACACATTGCACAGAATTTTTGGTAATGAATGCACAACAGAGCTCTTCCCTGCAGAGAAACTTTGATTCTTTAATTGCAGAACTTCATTTTCAACAGTAATGCTTGCCTCCTACAAGGAACGGCTGAGACTAAATGTGACACTGCCATTCCTGCATTAAATCTACAAGACATCAAATATACCTTCATTTGACACAGATTATGTGATATAATTTAAGGCATTTAATACACTTTACCAGCTGAAATACCAGCACCATCTGTAATCACAGAGCGCAGCAGGAAGTATTTTGTGTATGGTGGAACTGCTCCATTTTAATCTATGGACTTATTCTATTGAACTGTGTTATTTTTGAAGTGGCTTTGGCAGAAAAAGAGAGTATTTGTCTTTACAGCATAGCAGCCATTCCCCCATTTAGGATGTACAGGCAAATTCTCAGTACTCCGTCTGGGTTACTTCTGATGTTGGTTTCACACCTGATCAGTGAATGAGAGACTGCTGGTGAAAGACAGAGATGAACAGATAACACTGTAACTCATCTTTCTTCCAACACGGCAAGAAAGGAAAGCATTCCTGTAAGGGATACTCTCTAGCAGCTTGTTAATCATGTAATGTAGTGCCCAGCTGACCCCAGTGAGGTAATAGTGATTTCCTGAATCATGCAGTGTTACTTCAAGCCAAAGTGGCTCTTAGTTGAGAGGAAACCAAAACGTGATGGTCTGTGGGATTCTCCCCCAGCCACTCATGTCTTCCTGAAGTAAAAGAGTTGTGCTTTTTCAGCTCTGAAGTAGCTAAGTAAACTCAATTTTACATACTTCATATATAGATACTGGCTATTATATGCAGTGATTGTAGTTAGAGAAGTTACTTTTGTAGGCATTTGACACATTCATTAAAAATAAATAACAAATGACCATTTAGAAGCAAGGCTAAGAGAAGAAATACAGTCAGCTGCCTTAGCTGGGTATGTAGTGCTATGTAGGACACGGGAAGAACTGGTCCACACCCCAAGACACACAAAGGACAGAAGAAACAATGAGCAAAGCCCTGCAGGATGGATCATATGGAAAGGAACAGTCTGTTGGTGACCATAAGGGAAGGCAGTTCTTTTCAGACAGGAGGATTCTATTCTGAGTGCTAAAGCAGGTTCTTTTCAGACATGTTACCCAGAATTCTATTTTGAGTGCTAAAGCAGAGTGTGGGGCAGAAAGCAGCAGCTCCAAGGGAACAGCTTGTAAACAAAGTGGCCAAGTGAGCTTAAGGTGCAGGTGTTGAGATATCCGGTGTAAGGGAGTTACTACAGCCTTTGGTGCTGTCACCATTCCGTGGTACAAGTGCTGAAGGTGCAGTCTGGCTTAACAAGACCCCAAAGCCTCGCATTGGAGCCTGGGGGAGAGAAGCATTCCCTTGACTGTGCTTGTGGACACTTTTCCTCCCTGTAGAGCTGAGGTGATGATATATGTATAGAACTGTATGTATTTTAGTGCATTTCCTTTTTGTCATCAGACCACAGCTGAGCACCATCAGCTCTGCGTGGCTACAAAAAGGGGATGGGGATGTGCTCAGGGCAGGTTCAGCAGGCGGTGCTGCTCATACAGCTCCTGCGTGATGCCATACACATCACGGATGTGGGGCAGAGCATCGCCCAGCATCTTCACAGCCTCCTCGGGGCCTCCCACGTTCATCACCTCCAGGAAGGCATCGCGTGACGGCAGCGCACAGAACGCCACGACGGCAGCCTTGCGGACGACCCAGGGGTGATAGGCAGCCAGCGAGGCGTTGTAACTGTCCGTGCAGATGGCTGATGTGCTGGCATCCTGCCGGGCAGTGCGCAGCCCCTCGAGGAACAGCTGCAGCCAACGCAGGGCGCGGTGCAGCCGCAGAATGGTCCTGCAACCTGAGTCAGGGTGGGACGATCGCCGTTGCAGGTCGACCAGCCCTCTGCTCAGCTCGTAGCTCACCATGGACTGCAGAGTGCGGTACTCCTCCTGCTGCTCCCCGCCGCAGTAGCTCTCCATGATCTGAATTTTGGTCACCGCGTCCTTGGAGATGAAGGAGAAGATGGCGCCCAAGCCGTTCAGGAAGCTGAAGGGATAAATGGAGTGTATAGAAACCGGCGGCTGCCAAGCGTGTATCATAGAATCACAAGGTTGGAAATGACCTGCAAGATCATCTAGTCCAACCATCCTCCCATCACCATTGCGACCACAAGCACTAAACCACATCTCGCAGCTCCTCATCCGGGCTCCTCTTGAACACTACCAAGGATGGCGACTCCTCCACCTCCCTGTGCAGCCATTCCAGCACCTGACCACTCTCTGAGAGAAAAAATTCTTCCTCATGTCTAACCTAAACCTCTGGCACAACGTGCGGCCATTTCCTCAGGTCCTGTTTGTTGCCTGGGAGAAGAGGCCAAACCCCTCCTCACCGCAGCCTCCCTTCAGGTAATCACAGAACGCAGTGAGGTCTGCCCTGAGCCGCCTCTTCTCCAGACCCAACAATCCCAGCTCCCTCAGCCTCTCCCTGTAATACTCGTGCTCCAGACCCCTCACCGCTTTCGTTGCCCTTCTCTGGACACGCTCCTCAATGTCTTTTTTGTAGCGAGGGGCCCAAAACTGAAGGCAATACTTGAGGCGTGTCCTCACCACTGCCGAGTACAGCGGGACGATCGCCTCCCCGCTCCTGCTGCCCGCGCTCTTTCTAAAGCAGCCCAGGATGCCGCTGGCCTTCTCGGTCGTCTGCCTCACGTTCGCAACGTCCTCCCCGCCCGGTCCCGCACTCACCGCACGAGTCCCCGCCAGCCTTGGAGGTACGGGCCCAGCAGCACCTCGCGCTGCTCCGTCACGCACGCCTGGAAGGCGGCCAGCACCTCCCGCAGGCTGAAGGCGCCCGGCGCCGCCGCCATCTTGCCGGGCGGGAGGAACCGCGCGTGCGCGGGACGTTGAGGAGAAGGGCGGGAGCGGGGCGGCACCGACGGAGCGGCGTCCGCCTGCGGCTGCGGGCCTCGGTGTTTTGAGCGCTGCTTTCGGAACGCTTTCTATCCAGATCGAAGCTAAACCCCCTTCTATTTGAGCAGCCCTTGCAATGTGGCCGTAAAAGAATCCGGGCCGCGCCGCCTCGTAGGCCGTTTCCAGAAGAACCCGGCCGCGCTTTGAGCTCTGAGGGGGGTTAAAATGCCCGAGATCAAGGTGACGCCGCTCGGTAAGTGCCGCCTTCGGGCCCCCGCCGTGGATCCGCGCCGAGCGTTGCGGAGCAGCCGCGTTATGGCGCCCCCTTGACTCGCTGCAGGCGCCGGGCAGGACGTGGGGCGCAGCTGCATCCTGGTGTCCATCGCGGGGAAAAACGTGATGCTGGACTGCGGGATGCACATGGGCTACAACGATGACGTGAGTACGGCAGGGAGGAGCGCACGGTTTATCTGTTCGTAGGCGGCGCTGGTTGTCCTCTTGTAGGATCGTAGCGCGGCTTGGGTTGGAAGGGACCCTAAGGATCATCTCGTTCCAACCCCCTGCCACAGACAGGGCCACCAACCTCCACATTTAATACTAGACCAGGTTGCCCAGAGCCCCATCCAGCCTGGTCTTAACACCTCCAGAGCATCCCCTGCCTCTCTGGGCAGCCTGTTCCAGCACCTCAGCACTCTCTCTGTGAAGTACTTCCCCCTGATATCCAATCTAAACCTTCCCTCCTTGAGCTTAAAATCATTTCTCCTGTCTTATTGTTATCTACCATTGTATAAAGTTGGTTCTTCTCCTTTTTATAATCCCCTTTTAAACACTGAAAGGCCTCAGTAGGGTCTCCGTGCAGCTTTCTCTTCTCCAGGCTGAACAAGCCCTGCTCCCTCAGTCTGTAGAGGAGCTCATCCTTTTTCCTTCTGACTCTTCATGCATGTGAGTGAGTATCCGTGGCATTGCCTGTAGCTCTTACAGTGTTGCTGAGAGCAGCTCAGTCTTGCCTTGAGATGGGTTACAGCATCCAGTGTAGCAGGTGGTTCCTGCTGGTGGTCCCTGCAGTTAATGATGTAGCACTAAGGCTTTGTTTTGGGTTGGTAACCTGCTCTTCACCTCTTTGCAGAGGCGCTTTCCTGACTTTTCCTACATTACTCAGAATGGGAGGCTGACTGACTTTCTAGACTGTGTGATCATCAGGTGAGAAAGCTTCCTTTCTGATCACAGCTGAAATGGGAAGTAGGCAAGTTTTGTTTCTAAAGGGAAAAAAAGAAAAGTTCTTTTATTTTGTGGAGTGCTTTGAAGAGGTGAAGCAAGCCGTGAGAACCAATCTAAGTTGCTATGTGATGTCTTTATCCTTTCTGTCTCTTTTGCAGCCACTTCCATTTGGACCATTGTGGAGCTCTCCCCTATTTCAGTGAGATGGTTGGCTACGATGGGCCCATTTATATGACACATCCTACCAAGGCCATCTGTCCTATCCTCCTGGAGGACTACAGGAAAATAACTGTAGATAAGAAAGGGGAGACCAACTTCTTCACGTCCCAGATGATTAAGGACTGCATGAAAAAAGTGGTCGCTGTGCATCTTCATCAGACAGTTCAGGTAAACGACCATTTCTGCATAGGCTTGGATTGGACCTACTGAACTATTGTGGAAGGCAGAGCAGTTTTCTGTTTGTGAAGTGCTTACCACGGTGTTTGCACGTGTTGCAGGTGGATGAGGAGCTGGAGATCAAGGCGTACTATGCAGGCCACGTGCTGGGAGCAGCCATGTTCCAGATCAAGGTTGGATGTGAGTCGGTTGTGTACACTGTAAGTATGCACAGCAGGAGTTACAGATGCCTACGTTTCCTTTTAATAGGCTGTTCCATTAGCTTGAGAAAATGAATGGATTTCCTTTCCTCTCTTAGGGTGATTATAACATGACACCAGACAGACATCTAGGGTAAGTAGGAAGCTGAGTTTCTGTGAATTGTATTTATTTCAAGCAGGGCAATTTTACCACAGCTTCTGTTAATACATGGGGGCTTACCAGCATTGATCCTTTGTTCTTTGGGAGACTGGGATGCTTAATGATGTCTTTCCAGCAAAGATAAATGCAAGTGTGAATTACGAGGATCAGAGTTAAATTGAGTCCCCAGGACAGACCTTAATGTAATCTTTTTCTCTGTACTCATATTAATCCATTTTAAGGCTGTGTGGTAATTGGATTTAATGTTTGAAATGCTTTATTGTTGTGGTATCTTCCACAAGCATTTGATTTTTAAGAGAGTGCCAGTCACCACCTTTAACACTGCTTTTCTTTTTACTGGCTGTGAGAGTTTTTTAACATTCATAAAGCTTAGGAAGCATAAAAAAAATTAAATAACAGACTGAAAAATTGCTTTTCAAAATCCATGGAGTTGGTCTCTATTCTGAGCTGGGTTAAATTCTACCTCCACATGGAGATAGTGATGTTGTGCAGCCGAGACCTGCAGAGAAGTGATGGATGCTGGCTCTTAATTTGATGACTCATTAAAAAACCCTTTTGTTTCAGTGCTGCCTGGATTGATAAGTGTCGCCCTGATTTATTAATAACAGAATCCACCTATGCCACAACTATCAGAGACTCCAAACGCTGCAGAGAAAGAGACTTCCTGAAGAAAGTTCATGAGACTGTGGAACGAGGGGGAAAGGTAGAGCACTCTGATGAGTGATGTGTTTTCTGCTCCCTGTGAAGCTCTTGTTCAGCACTGGTAATGCTGCAGTGCTATCTGTGTGCTCTTCAGGATACATAGACTAAATCATGTCTCTGTTGCAGGTTCTTATCCCAGTTTTTGCCCTTGGTCGTGCCCAGGAACTTTGTATTTTATTGGAAACGTTCTGGTGAGTGCAGTCTCTTTGGTGCACGTTCTTCCTCCTTGTCCTCTTCACGTTGATGTCCTCAAGGTTTCTACAATTCTTTTCTGTTTGGTACAAATACCCTCCTTAGTTTTTCTCTGCACGTTGGCCCATAGTGAGAAGTGCTTCTTTCCACGTGTCACTTATTTATCAGTGTTTCTGACTCTAAGCATTAAACTGAACATGTCCTCTCCAGGATCACTCTCTCCTCCTTCCCCAAGCACTTGGGACCATTAAATAGTTTGATGGCATCTTTGCCACATTGTGAAACTGTTTTTACGTGGAAGGGAAGAAAGAAGGATAAAAAAAAAAGCGTTCAACTTTCTTATAAGCATCGTATGGAAATGTTTCTGGTAGTACCAAAGCAAATGCATAACGATCCAGGATTGCCAAAATATTGACTGGTGGTTTCCTGAGAGCGTGTTGTGCCCAGAAATCTTTGGAGACTACAGAGATTCGTGGACTTTGAGCACAGAGAGCTAAGATACTAATTTGGTCCTCACCTGTGTCTGGATCTCTTCTTTCTCCAGGGAAAGAATGAACTTGAAAGCTCCAATTTATTTTTCCACTGGACTGACAGAGAAGGCTAATCACTATTACAAGCTCTTCATCACATGGACTAATCAGAAAATCCGGAAGACATTTGTGCAGAGAAACATGTTTGAGTTCAAACACATCAAAGCATTTGATAGAGCCTTTGCAGATAATCCAGGACCAATGGTAGGTTGGCATTAACAGTTGAGGCCCCGTTACAGCCTTGTTGTAGTAAGTGTGGTGTAATGTTTATTTAGTAGATCCTCTCCACAGTTTTAGGAAATTTATATGTAATGATATTTTGAATAAACACGTGTTTTTTCTGCTGTTGTTTTTGACACGTCTTTGGATTCTAGGTTGTGTTTGCAACACCTGGTATGCTTCATGCAGGGCAGTCCCTGCAGATCTTCAGGAAATGGGCAGGGAATGAAAAGAATATGGTAAGAAATTCTGTTTCCTAAGTGATGTTTTGTATTCATGTGATACTGTTGCAGATAGCATTGTAAGAACAAAGGTTTTCCTAAGGTGTGGGGCTAAACGATCCTGGTTTCTTTCTCAGGTCATCATGCCGGGCTATTGTGTGCAGGGAACGGTGGGCCATAAGATTCTGAGTGGACAACGCAAGCTGGAAATGGAGGGAAGGCAAATAGTAAGTTTTATTTTCAATGAGAATTGTTTTGGGGAAGCTTTTTGGGACTTCAGGTGGCAGTTAGACACCATGTGTTATAAATATATATCTATAGGGGAATGTGCTGCATGTAACATGGGAAAAACCTGAGTAACATTTCAATCAGAATGAAACTGGGCTGTTTTGTCATTGCTTTGGCAATAGTGTGCCTTCTCAGCCATTCTGTTGCCCATGGTTTTTATCAGAGGAGTATTAATGACTTCGTTTGGTAAGCAGACCCTGTCAGTCAGGTAGCAGTGATACAGTTTCACACTGAAGGGGCTATTGAAGCTGATCCTGAGCCTACTGGAGTGTTGTGTTTTGGCAGATGTGTGGAAGGAACTGTGCTCTGAAAATGCAATTTGACTCTGAGTTACTGGGAGCTTTTCTTAATATCGATGTGTTTCACTTCTGCTGTCCAGCAGCTTTCTTCCTCACCTGAATTTCCCAGTCCAAGGGCATGGAACACTTGGATTGGGAAATTAGGTTGGAGAGATGTTCCCAATCTAAGTGATCTTCCTTAAAGTAAACGTGGAGAGGTCTCAGTCAGTTTGCACATGGTATACAAGGCAAAGTGGCTCCTGATTCACTGCACCTCTGCTTCCCACCCCTCCTCTTGCAGCTGGAAGTAAAGATGCAGGTGGAGTACATGTCCTTCAGTGCCCACGCTGATGCCAAGGGAATCATGCAGCTGATTCGCCAGGCTGAGCCACGCAATGTCCTGCTGGTCCACGGGGAAGCAAAGAAAATGGAGTTTTTGAAGCAGAAAATAGAGCAGGAATTTCGTACGTAGACTTTTGGTACTGAAAACAGTAGAAGGAAAGCTTTATGTTTACATAATTAATTTACTGGTAATCAGCTTAGAGTTAGGAATGGCGTGATTTACAGGACCTGTCAGCCTCAAGAAATCAGTATCTGTAGTGTATACTGACATATGAAGACCATTCAATTTTAATGGCCATTAGGCTTCAAGTGGTGGAACGTTGTGATTGTGGTGTTACACTGTGATGTTCTGTTTGCATTGCTATGGTTCAGCATTTACTGCATTTGTATTTCTTCAGACTTAAAAATGGCAGAGGCAGGCATGTATCAGAAATGTTAATTTAGCAACGTTAATTATGGGGAATGAAGTCCAGATGAGGTGGGAAAAAATAATTCCTGACTGAAAAGATGAGCAGAGAAAGCAGAGAATGCACGCTGGGTGGCTGTTTACTTTTCAGTACTTTGTTATGGGCATCAGAGGGCTGCACCATCCTAACACTGTTTCTTTACACTGCAGATGTCAGCTGTTACATGCCTGCAAATGGAGAGACCACGACTATATTCACCAACCCCAGCATTCCAGTGGACATCTCCCTGGGACTCCTGAAGAGAGAAACAGCAATAGGTGACACGTTTTTTTCAACCAAGAATCAGATATTTGGGGTCCTGCCCCTCGAATGCAATTGCAGGGCTATTTGTAGCAGTCCTTCCTGTGTCAGAACAGGTTGTACAGTGTTTGAGTGGGTGAGAGGGGCTTCTGTGAAGTGAGATAGCTGCTGTGCTGGGGATGGGTGTTCAACAGTGCTTAAAAACAGCAACAAAACAGGCCCAAAGTTACCTTGCTTGCTTCTCATTGCCCATTTGCTATGAAAATGAAGCTTGTGTGCTTTTGCTGTTGAGGACTGGAATTACTTAAATAAATTCAATGTAATCTTAAAGCTTCTCATATTAGGAAATGATATGAGAAGAGAGAGGCAGCTGAGGTGTAGTTCTGGACATTGTTTCTTACATGTCTGGAGCCCCAGCAATGACTTAAACGCCGTGAGCTTTGTTTTAAGGCACAGATGAACAAAGATGTCATAGTCTGCAGGCCTCAGCTGAGACTTGGAAATCCATGGAGTCCAGAGCAGTTGTCTTAGATGTGTTAAACATGGTATCATTAACCCTGTTGTCTTTCTCTTCCCTTGGCTTAGGTCTCTTACCAGATGCCAAGAAGCCAAAGCTTATGCATGGCACGCTGATCATGAAGGACAACGTAAGTAACGCTTGGGGGCTGCAGAGGGGGAAATAAAGCGTGCACAAGGAAATAGTTTGGAATGAGTTTGCACTCTTCCTCTGCAGAGCTTCCGCCTGGTTTCTCCTGAGCAGGCCCTGAAGGAGCTGGGCCTTGCAGAGCACCAGCTGCGCTTCACCTGCCGTGTTCACATTCAGGACCCGCGGAAAGAACACGAGACCGTGCTCCGTGTGTACAACCACCTCAAAGGGTAACTTGGCTGGTTTTTCCCCTTGGGCTGAATGATTGCATCATTCTTAAGAGAGGCAGCCCTTCCAGACTGATTGAAGAAAATTTCCTGCATCCCCAAAGAGAGTAACTGCTCCAGACCTCAATCTATTTAGCTACTGTGACCAGAGGAGCAGTTACACTTCAGTAGCAGGGGCTGCTAATCAGCAGATGCACTCATGCTCTTGGCAAGCTAATGCAGTCCCCTCCAAAATAAATTTAATACCTTCTGTCTCACCAGGGTCCTGAAGGATTATTCAGTGCAGCATCTCCCTGATGGTTCTATAACAGTTGAATCCATTCTTATCCAAGCCACAGCACACTCAGAGGATCAAGGAACCAAAGTTCTGCTCGTATCCTGGACTTACCAGGTAGGAATACTTGAAAACATACATTACAACCAATTCTAATTGGTCTTAACATCTTTCAGTCCAAAACAGGCCTGCAGGGTAGCAATAGAGGGTGGGCATTTTATGAAGTAGGAATAAAACTTCATCCTGGAACCAGAAAGTTCATTAAGACAAAGTTGTGCTCAGATTAGATAGTTGTTTTCCTCAAGAATATATTCCTTACAGCTGCATTTTGAGTGCTTTTTTTTCAATAGAGAGGAAGTGCCTTGAGAGCAGAGCAAAAAAAAAAAAAAAGTCAATTCAACAGATCTTCATTCTTTGCTTTTAAGAAAAATAATCATTTATTCTAAAAGGGAGAACTTGGAGATCCAGACACCTTATTTGACAACCACAAGTTTTAGGTTTGTATTTTGAAAGAACACCTAGGAATACATTTGTGCTAACTGCATTCATTTCCATATTTGAACACTGCTGCTGTTGCATCCAAGAGTTATTTTAGCCTAATTCTAGATAGCAGAAATGGGAGTCAAGTGGACAATCGCTCTCAACCTGATTTTCTTTTCTATAGGATGAAGAATTAGGCAGCTATCTCACATCCCTGCTGAAAAAGGGACTGCCCCAGAGCACATCTTGAGCCACAGAGCAGCAGGCACAGTTGGTGCTTCAGAAAAGTACAGATCTTATTTTGTTTACGTTATTAAAACAGAACTAGAGAAACATTTGAAAAAGGAACTTCAGTGTCTGTTCATTAGCCACAGTGAGAGTGTTCAGCAGTACCAGTCTTCCTCTATTTGGAAACAGGGCTAGGTTGTCACTGCAGCCTGTTCTTAAGAAGTCCTGAAGAACAAACTTCACATCACTTACACAGTAAGGTAAGAGATCCAGCATTCTTTTACTCCCACAGCTCATTTTCTTTAAATGCCATTCCAGCTTTTTGTTCACAAATGTAACTAGAAGCAACAGCCACGCAGTGAGCCCTGCACTGACCTGAAGGCCTGGGTTCTGTGCATGGGGCAGAACAGCTTTCTGGGCTTTAGCCATTAAGGGTGTCATTAAAGGTTATTATCAGGGAGTCTTCTTGCTGAAGGGCCAAAACAAGAAGCTTTCAAAGCTTCAAAATTAAAATGCAAAGCAGAAATATAACGTAGGCAGAAGTACGAAGCTTTAAACATGTTGTTTACCCAGCAGCTTCACTTTCATTGAGGGAAGCATGAATAATAGCTGACAAGCCTTAAAGATACCTGCACCTTCTTGATGTAGGTTCTAGTAAAATATATTTAAAAAAAAAAAAATCCTCTTTTGTCCACACCATAACATTTGTGGTTAGTTGCAGAGAAGTCCCTGCAGTGTTAGAAGTCCTTCCACTGTTTGTTAAGGCATAGGAAGATGGAAAGATGTTCAGCTGTTACCAAAATCTCATCCTGTAAAGTTGCTGGCTTTTAAGCAAGTTGAGTCAGTCGTGGCTTTCTGGTGTTTGGTAACTCATGAATGATAAATTCTTTCCTCTCGTGATGGTGTAGTCCCACTCTGTGGGTAGAAAACTCAGCAGTTCTCTGAAGCTCTGTGATTCTGTTAATACAGGAGAAAGGGTGAAATGGGTCAGACACATCATCATCACTTCATCAGTCATTAAAAAAGAAAAGCTTTGACGTTTGAGCAGTACAGCACAGTGTAAGTTGTGCAAGTTGTGTAGGAACACTGACTTTCCCCAGTGACTTCATGGATTGGAGCTTGTTTACCACAGGGTTAACTGATAAATGCTGTCATCTGTTATCTTCTAATATGTTTTTAAGAGATGGCCAGCTTGACTCTACAGGCATGTGATTCTACAGTGCCTGTGCCCAAGTACTCCTCAGGAAGCCAATTAACTGATTCATAAGAAGGGAAGAAGCAGCCCTTATTTGGCTGTGGAATGTAGGCAGTTTGAGAACACAGCTGACTACGGCGTACACCCAGGGAGAAACCACAGGATCCCTCCAAAAAAGGGAAAAGCCAAGCAGGACTGCAGGGATCCACTCAGCTTTCAGGGTTAGCATCAATAAAGAGGCTGGTTTGTTTTAAGTAACCCTTTCCTGTGCTGCATTCCAGAACCAAGCCTTATGTCCCAAGCAGGCAAGAACACCAATGTACATGAATATGGTGTCTCAGCATATTTGATCTGGACTACAGGCTCCCTCAAGTGCTGTTGTAGTTGGCTAACAAAAATATATAACCATCAGACACTTTCCTCCAGTGCTGCCTTGATGTAATAACCACTGTATGCAAGAATGATAGGTATCACAGGTTTGATTTCAAGCAACAGTTAGAAAGATGGCTAGTGTACTTACTTGGAGTAGGTCAGTTGATTCCATCTCTCTGTTTTTTATTTTCACGTCTCTGGTGTAGTTTATAAATATAGGAGTGCTCTCCGAGTTTCTGATCACAGATGGTGTACACCATTTTAGACCTGAATCTGAACCTGAAGTTGAAGTGCCACGTCCTGCTAGAAGAAGTGAAGTAGTACAAGAAAGGGTTGAGGCAACAGTTGAAACTCACCAGGGCTAAGGTGACCCGTCGCATTTTGTAGATCAGGTTAGTAAATGACTTGTTCTGGATGACCTGGATTCTCATTAAGAAGTGGAGGAAATGGGTGAGGTGGTATGGGAGAAAGCAGAAAGTACAAATGAGCAAGATGATGTAGATGGTCGTCAGAGCTTTCCTCTTGCGAATGCTGTGTTTGATCTGGGAGATCCTCCTCGCAATGAGAGGGTAGCAGATCAGAATGATGGCAAACGGGATGACAAAACCAAAAACCAAGGCCAGGACGTTGTAAAGGGCCATGCGAGAAATCCAGCTGCTCCTTGCAAAGTTCTCAAAACACATGGTGGTGTTGCTGGGCCCGCTGTTGTGGAGGGGACCACCGAGAATGAGCGCAACCATGATGCTCAGGGCAACCACCCAAAGGAGTGTGGCCACCCCCACGTAGTGAGTGACTCTGATCTGGATGTACGTGAAGGGGTGCAGCACTGCAACGTAACGATCGACGCAGATGCAGGTGAAAAAGACAATGCTTAGATAGATGTTGATGTAGTACAGAGTCCCAGTGATCCTACAAGCCATGTCACCAAAGATCCAGTTGTTCCAATTCAGGTGGTAATGAATTTTAAAAGGCAACATGCAAACAAACAAGGTGTCTGCCAGAGCTAGGTTTATCATGCAGATGTAGGAAGGAGACGTATGCCTTGCTTTGTTAGACAGGAGGTACAGAGCTGAGACGTTTTCTATCAGTCCCAGCACGAACACAATGCTGTAAATAACAGTAAACAAGGAATACTGGAAGTCTGCTTCCAACCTGACAGCTGTCCTGTTGGAGACATCTTCAGTCCAGGAAACGTTTGCCATGATTTCTGTTGAGGTGTAGGGATATCCAGCAGGATAAAAGTTATAAGCCATTCCTTACCTCATGAGGTTCTTGAGTTTGAAGTGTGATTTCTTCTCACGTGGTTAAGAACTAAAGCTGTGCTTATCAGTGATGTTAGATCTGATGGCACGTTTCAGGCAGCTGTGCTTGGTCAAGTTAGGTGGAAAGTGATGTTGCTGTAAGAGGATAAATCATTTAAAACATGAGCATTTGGAGGTTATACAACAGCCCAATTATTTGCTGGTGTTTCAACACAAGATAGCAGTACTGAGTTAACAGAAGGGAGCTCCTAAAAGAGGAGTTTGTGTTTGAAATAGGGAGAAAGAGGCACTACACAAGTAGGATGCCCCTCATCTAGGTCACTCACTCACATAAACCTGCTGGAGAAGAGAACACTGCTTACATGAATCTGAGTAACTGATCAAAAGAGAGACACCTTAACTGAAGAAGTCCTTAAACAGAGTGGAAAAAATGATCCTCATTTTAATGAAGTGTCTCAAGCTGAGCCATTGAAAGCATGAAAACACAAAGGTTGTTCGGTACTTTCCAAAGGAAATGCTGAAATTGCACTTCCTCCCAATAGTTATTTACCTACTGCAGTCAAAAGCACTGAAGATTACAACTGGAAGTTGTAGGGAACAAAACAGTTTCACTTTAGGTAGGCAAAGGTACGTATCTGCTCACACAGGTCTTTCACCAAACAGCACAGTATTTGCATGTACACAAACAGAGGAAAATTAATTAGAACAAAGCCAAGCATGTGCTAAGCCAGAACGACAGGCACACTGAACTTGAAACAGCCTTTATCTCAGTTTTGCCACTGAACATCTCTGCTCTACAGTTGACCGTGTTGCAGCTGGGGAAAGATAAGGCAAAAAAAGGTAAAATCACTGAAGGAGCAAAGCACAGAGGGGAGAGATTAGCTTCTGCTTCTCACAAGCACAATCAAGACATCTCTAGATATTACCAGGCAACAGCTCCAAAACAACAGCATTTTTTTCCAAATAGCACTTGTTTATGTTATGGAGAAAAGCATCCCAAGGTTCTCCAAGAGCTGCACCAAAACGTTTGCGTGCTTCAAGCTCGATCAGACTGCTGACAGACTGCCTAAAACCATTGCCCCTCAGCTCCCTGCAGGATGGCTACATGGCCTTACAGAGGCACAGAAGTTGTCTGCACCATGACACTACACTAATATTGTTAGCTGTAGGCTCACTTGATCCCTTAAATCCCTCCTCATCTGGAGTAGGAGCTCACATTACGTCTTGTGTGCTGAGAGTGGAAACTGGGCAACTCTTGAGGCCTCAGCCAGGCAGTAACAGGTAAAGCTTGTGTAAAAACACTGACTGTACCTTGGTGCAGCCTGTCATGTATTCAAACCCACTGGAGCTGAACTACAGCAAAAGGAAGCAACAGGAAAAGAGAGGGGGAAAAAACCTTAAAAAAATCAGACATCCAATATTTCACATGTTGGTCTTTCAGCCATTTCAAAACAGTTAGATATGCTGTGTGTGACACCACCATGTATTGATGTGCTTGAAAATGTTTTCATTCTCAATGAGAGAGGTAATAGAAGTGATGCAGGCTAGGAGTAAATTATTTTCCAGGCATGTAGCCAAATTCATCTCTTACAGTAATGTGTGATTTCCTTACCTACCACTTTAAAGCAAGGAGTCTGACCAAATTCCACATCCAGCTTTGCTTCCCCAGAGGTAATTTTCTCCAAGGACGAGTGGGGAAGGGCAGGGGCTATCCCTGTTTACCTTCAAATATTTCCTATGAACAACTGGAAAACACCATTGTACTTCTGTGCAAATTACTTGATTTACAAAACTACAGCAAACCATACATCAAAGTTTACACCAGGCTTTGAATTCATTAAATTAATAGGATTATCTTCATGTAAAACCAAGCTTTTTTCTTTGAACCCTAAGTCAAGCATGAGGTTTTCCTGGTTTTGGCTTCAAAGCGTCGCTGTCAAGCACTCAGAACGACAGAACAGGCCTGTGTTGGATGCCCAAACTGCTCCAATTGAAAGGAACTGGTAATGCAACAACAGAAGGAAAAGAACACCAAGCCCCCTCCTGCTGAAAGCTAACACTCAAGTATTAGTGACAAAAAGTACAGTTCTCTCTGCTAAGCACAGAGCCAGCCACCTCCAGCCCACTGTGGATAGCTGAATTTGGGTTGCTCAGCTAGCAAGCCCATAAGCACAATTGGTTTTTTTGACTATAACCAGAACTTAGGAAACATTTGCAGAAAGCAGGTATTTTTGTACTGCGTTTATTAAAACCCTGCTGCAATACCTGAGCCTGCAGCAGGAGCTAGCTTGTCTGAGGAGCGTTTCTCTTTGGTTCAGTTTTGTGCCCAATAAAGCTGCGTAATAAATCAATCAGAAAGGTGACTTACCAGACTTCAGGCCATCGCCTCACACAAAAGCTGCCTTCTCAGGGTCTGCACTCACAGCTACAAGGTCACTGCACGCTGTGAACACCAGAACAAGCTGTGCTGATAGACCCACAGCTGAGCTCACCCACACTGTGCTGCAGAGAAACCACAGGAAGTGAAGAAGAAAGAAAAGCTGTCACTGCCATGCAGGCACAGCGTTTGCCCCACCAGCAAGACTTTCCCTTACAGGACCAAGGTGAGGATGCAGCCTGTGACCAGCAGCAGTGCGTGCTGTGCTTCCCTGCATGTATTTGCAGGCACCCTGCTCCCACACACAGCCACCTTCAGCCTGCTTGTCAGCCCCAGGAGAGCACAGCCCACCTCTGTGCCAGTGTTTTAGCCCAACGCTCTCACTTCCCTTCCCTTCAAGGGAAGGAAAAGCAAGACTTAACTGCTGTTCCCTGTCTGAAACATGGGCACGCGTTCAGGTTTGGATCACAAATGGAAAAGTGCCACTGCTTGCCCTGAAAGCACAGCATCCATACCTCTAGGTACTTAGGCAGCAAGGCCCTACCAGGAGAAACACAAACACGTACCATACTGGCACCACAGTGGCTTCAGTTCTCTTCTGTTAAAACTCCTCCAAAGTTCTGTCTTTGGAAACTGGTCCCCAAGCAAGTAAGAGTAAGCAGAAGTTTCCTCCCTCTCCTTCTCATGCTGTCAAATGTTGGTCTCTGGAAGCAGAGTGAGGGGATATGCATCACTTCACATTGGGGAGCACTCAGAGATGGGCTGGCCTGTCCTCTGCAGCACCAACCACTAAGCTCAGTCTCCCTGCTGAGGGCCTTAAGAGACATCAGGGAGGTGCTGCGTCCCCCCTGCACCTTCACCACCCACCCAGTGCGTGGAAGCTCCTTAATCCTTCAGGGTTATTAATATTCCTCCTTCATTACCTGCATGCTTTGAATTGCCACGTAACAAAGGACATCCCCTCACCAGATGAGCTACGATGAACTCTCAGCTCTCTAATTCTTCTCCTCTCACAGACAAAGGAGAGACTAATAATGATGGTACCAGGCATTTGAGCTGCACGTGGCTTCCACTACAGGCAAGTGTTTAAATTGGGCGCTGTTTCTTCAGAGGTCACAACTTTCATCCACTTTCCTGTAACTCAGCATTCCAAGAACCGTTTTATAACCCAGTGATTCTGGTGTCATTCATGATTAAAGAAAAAACAATACAGCAACCCACACACATTACCCAACGCGTGTGCTGTTGCTTGGGCAAGCAGGCAAGATTGAAACAAAACAAAAACATGAGAAAACACATCAGGGAAAAAGGAAAAAAAAAAGCAGTAATCTGAAAGCAGCATCATTCTTCATTTCCCCTTAGCAAACAAACGATGGGAAGATGCCTACAGTCAGTGATGTTTATTGAGACAAGACCGCGTATTGCATAAAGAGCTCTGCAAACCTCCATCCCATATCCACAACAACAGTCCTTTCAGACATGGCTGACAGAGCTGCTATTCTCCCTGGGCTGCTGTTGTTTGCAAATCTGAGAGGGGGAAAAAAAAGAAAACATTGATTTAGGGAAAAAGATGGCACTGAAAGCTCTTAAAGTCTGTGGTCTTCATTTCCTGCCTGGGCTCCCTCCCCACTGGCACAGGCAGCTCCACAGCCAGCATGAACAGGAAATGCACCACCAGGGAGAAAGGCCCAAAGCCACAAGCAGCAGCTGCCTCTTCGTGGCCAGGCCAAGTGTTGTGCTCAAGCTCCCTGCACCGCTCACTGTCGCTTCCCTTTCCCTTCGGTCTTGAAGCCCCAGTGTGTGCACAGCTGCAGCAGGAGACAGCATTCCCAAAGCCCACTGCAGGAGGTCTGTGCTCTGCCTGGGATGAGGCAGCCTGGAAGAGGCCTGCAGTGTGTTGGGAAGTCCTTTTTATGCACTGGAGTAACTGAGGACTAAAAGGGAGAAGAAGCATTTGTGGCTGCGGGAAGGATTACTGCTGAAACAAAGCAGGCAGCAAGTGCACAACTGAAAGCTGAGAGCACCTCTCCCTCAGCACTGCAGCAGGAGAAAGGTGGTGTCAGCCCCATGGTGGGCAGCACATTCATCTCAGCAACAAGAGAAGGGACCGTGGTTTTAATATTAGCACCTCCTGTAGCAATAAGGGAGCCAGGAAATAACTCGATGCCTCTGCCTTCTGGAGATTCTCAGTGATCTCATCAAAAGCAACATGTTTATTGCTATAATTTTCATCTTTAGTAAGACGATAACACAGAGTTTGATTTACAATCAAAGATATCTTTGCTCTCAACATCATTTTACCAAATTCTGCCTGCATTAAATTCCTTGCAATATTTAATACCTTCCATCCCTAACAAGAATACCAAACTTTGCCGATATCTTCTGCACGTTTGCCTTTTTATTCTTATTTTCTAAACTAAAAATCTTCACTGTTTATGATTTAGAAACTGTTAAATTAAGAAAGCTAATATGTGAGCATGATTTCTCTTTCACTACCTTGCAAGTAAGGGGAAGAAATCTACAAGGAAAAAACTAACACTCATTTTCCATAGCAACTGCTGTAAATGGCACAAAAAGGAGGACTGTGGGGGCTTCTGTTCCTTTCGGTATGAGGTCTGACTCCCACAGACATAAAGTCACTGCCTGGCATTCCCTTACCTGCTTCATTATATTCCACTGATTTTAGGAAGAGTCCAGACGATGGAGCCATGGCAAATGGTGGAAGAGCCCTTGCATCCTTCATCTCCAGCAGCTCCTTTATATGATGAGGTGCCAATTTTCCCTGGCCAACTGCAACTAGAGCCCCAACCATTCTTCGGACCTGCAAGGACAGCATACAGCTTAGGAACTGCCCCCTGTAACATGTAAGAGGTTAAGAGTCCTGCACTTCTTTGTATCAGCAGTGTTTTGTGTGGTGGAACAGCCCCTTCCCTCCCTACAACTGTGGGCACTATGAAAATGGAGACCTGTAACACAATGTAACACAACAATCTCCAGTTCAGCTGACTTGGACCAGCCTTGTTCTCATCACAGAAGAGAGCTGAGCAGACATGGTTTCTATTTCTGAAGCAGCAGCCACACGCTGCCTGTGGCAGGAAGCTCACTTGCTGCTGGGCGAGCTGGGCTCACACAACCTCAATGCACAAGCAACAATTTCCAGGTGGGGGCTATGTGGGGGCCGAAAGCAAAAGGAGAAAAAGCAACAACGCACCCAAGTGAGAAAGCCCACCAGCCAACTAACTCGTCAAATTGGCATTTTGAACACCTCCGCACCTCACAGCTCCCCTCCCCTCCACACTAAGCAATTCCAAATCTACTGGGTTGGCATAGATTTCACTCCCAGTGCTCACCTACTATCACACCCTCGCACTGCAGCATCCTCCTGGCTCAAAGCCACCCTTCCCTGGGCTGCCCTCAAGCCATGGTGCTCTCACCACATCCTAGTGGCTTTTCCATGCCCACCAAACTGTCCCCCAGTCTCAAGTGCACAAGCAGATCCTTGTGGAGGAGTCATGGCAAGCAGAGATGGGGAACTTAAACCAAGTACAGTGCTTAAAATAACATTTACAAAAGATTAAACCAAAGCCTACTAAACAACCTCATCAAGTTTATCCCCATTAAAGAGCAAAGATATATTTATCCAAAGGTAGGCACTATTTTCACCTACTTGCTTGAAGCCTAAGCTGCACTACATGGTGCCCAGAGCCTGCTTTGTAGCCATTTTGGTGTCCTGGAGAAGCAGCACAGATCAGTGTATGTTATGTTATGTGTCCCTCGCTAGGGGTCATTGCATGCTGTGACTTCAGCTTTGATGTCTCCACACTTGGAGTTAGATGGGAGGCATCTGAAACAGCCTCGTGCTCGGTGCCTCCCCGCTGCTCCACGTCCTTCAGGGAGAAGATACACATACAGTATCTGAGGCTGTTTAACCCTATTCTCTAATAAAAAACATCCAGATGGTGAAACTTAACATAGCAGCCATATGAGATGAAATCAGAGGTCCATCTAGCACAGTAAGCTCTCTGTTACGGAGTGCAGAAGCAGATGCTCAGGTCTGAGAGTGCAGGTTCACCATGTACAGTCTGTTCCTGCTCCCCTGGCTTGCTAGCTAGCTCTGAGGCTGCTGCTGCAAGCCCCACTCACAGAGGGCACCAGGCTCAGCATCACTGTGCAGAGAGAGCTACCAGTGTCACTAAGTCACATCCAGACTGAAGCGTTAAATGGGTTACCAGCATTTTCTCCTTGTCTTGTGGAGCAGATCCCTGCTATGTATCAAGCCTTCTCAAGCATGCTATCGTCCTTCCCCTGCTCATATCCAGACACCCACTGTCAGAGAGCTTACGGAGCATTGCTTGGCACAGGATAAAAACAAATCTAGTTTGTCAAAACAGAACAAAAAATAACTGTTCCCACAAAACACCCCCTCTCTCTTCCAAAACAAGCCTTCCCATGCCTATTCTGTCTCCAGAGTGTGACTGTGCCCAGAGTAGGCAGACAGAACAGCCAATTGTTTCCTAATGAGGTGATCCATTAAGTTGTGGAGAGAGCCGTCTCCCTTGAGGACAGCAGCAAAAACCTCACTGGAGTTATTTCAAAGGAAACCCAGCAGCAAGACAGCGGGAACGATCCTGCAGTCGTGCCTGCATAGCTGAATCAGGTCTTCCCATCTCTCCTTCATGCAACACTGAGAATTACCTCACGCTCCAAAGCCAGAAAGTAAAATTCCAGGCAGCCTTCACTGGGCCCAGTGCCATTCAGCAGAGCAAGAACATATGTCTCTTGGTTTTCACCAGTCGGACTGCAAGGACAAAGACTGAGGAAAACAAAACTTTCCATCCTCCCACATGATTCTGTGACTTTGGTCATTCATTTCAGACACAAACCAAAGATAGTCTGGTTCTAGTGGATCAAACAACGAACACGGAGCCTCGCTTGACAAGGTTCTTGTGTGTATCATGAAGCTGTAGGACCAGCTCTGCAACTGAGATGGCACTACAAGTGGATGCAACACTGCCAAATGAATCGTGTTACAGTGAGAGTGATATCTGGGTTCTTGGAGACAAAGGGTGCACAGAGCAGAGCAGTACCTGTCGGTAAAGAAACGATCTGCTCTTGAACTTCAGCTCCCAAAACTGCAGTCCCCTACAGAGACAAAAAAAAAAAGTGTTTCAAAATCACATCTCAAACATGAGAACTTCTTACAAGAACAGCAAAAGCCACAGGTGAACACAAGCAGAATGAACAAGTAGCTGAGATCCACGTCTGCACTAAAGATCACTAATTAGAACTATAAATAGCCAACAATTCTAGCCCAAATGCTGTGTTTACCTTTGTTGGGAACAACTGCACAGGTCAGTTATGGCTACACTGAAATAATTCATACATCTATAAGGGAGAATTAACATGAATGAGAAATAAAGAAACCTTTGTCAGAAAGGGAACAATGCAAGTGTATGAGAAAAGCAGATTTGTTGTCTTAAGAGTGAACAGAGCCACATGAAGCACACAGTGCACAAAGCCAGAGGCAATCACTTATTTACTGCTGGGATGGCACTGGAGTGAGCTGCTGGAAGCAGAGCTGTCTGAGGACAAGTGTGCCCCAAGGCAGGCAAGAGGACACCATGGCCCACACCATAATGCCCCAAAGCTTCAATTCCCAAAGAGTCCTGCATAAAACAGGGGTGCATCTTTGCTCAGAGGCAGGGTGGCAGGGCAGCTGGCTGTGAAAACACCAATGCTGTGGCAGAGACTGTGTAGGTGAGCTTTGGGTAAATGCTGTTCTGCATGGGAAGAAAAGCTCTGACAGAAGCATAGCAACAGATTTGGGCTCTCAGTTGCTTTGCCATTCATTCCGGGCACAAATAACATTTTCTTCACCCAAATTTCAAGCATTTTAAAGGGAAATTTTACAGCAGTATCTGGTGGCTTAGTGCCACCACTAAGCAGTGCTGGAGCATCAGCCTTCCCCTAAACCTCCCTGTGATAAAAAATAATCAGTTTAAACTAACAGGATTTGGAACAAAAAAAGAGTTATCAGTAAGAACACCTCCAGGACAGCTAAAGGAGATTAAGGAGCAACAATTCAGCTACAAATCTTCTGAAGCCTTCGGATGAAGAAGATGTTGGTAAGCACAAGTTCTGCTTCACCGCTTCAAGGCCCAGCCTGCCAGATGGATCTTCGGGCTGTTGCAAAACACCACCCTGCAGTTAGAGCCTATATGAGGGCTGCTGGTTCAACAGCAGGGGCAGATGCTTGCTGAGATGTAAGCTACTTTGAGTCACTGACTGCCTCAAAGCCAACAAGCTGCTCTTTTAGAAGTGCAAACTGCAGAGAGAACACAGAGAATTTGCCTTTTTCCTGGGCAGCACTGAAGTGCTCCAAACACCACCTCCGTTTAGGCAGAGGACATGCCTGCTGTGCTAAAGACTTGAAATACCTGCAGCCTGTCTGACCTGATCGGAGGAGGTAGATCCAAGGAGGAGGTACAAACTGCAAGATTCCTTACGAGACAAAACAGCCCTTAGTGGCAGCATTATTTTTTAACAGCAGAGGTTTCAGTGCTTAAGAATGGTCTTTCTCTAGACATGTTTAAGAAGGAAGTGAAATAAAAACACTTAGAGTGGCTGAGAATGCTACCACAAAGCCAGGCCAGCTCCCAGAGCTCAAACACCAGTCTCTGTTCTGGTCAGGAGATGGTTTTACTTAGCAAACAGAAAGCAAGGTGACAGCTGCACCGACATCCATGCGCTCTGCTGCTCTCCAGGAGGAGAGGATGGAACGAACCAAAAGGAAAGAGATGAAGGCATGGTGAGGGAAGGATGGCAGAGGGCCTTCTGATGAGTACTGGGTCAATCTGACCCGTGTCAGGGGCAAAACGGGCACTCAAAGTTCTGGTAAGTTGGCAAATTCCAACCTGAAAACCGATTTCTCCTTTTCTTTGCAACAAACTCTCTTCTGCCAGATGTTTTCCCCAGAACAACAGTTGGTAGGATTCCAGGAAAGATCAAATCCTGATGCGGACAGCAGAGCAGCAAACGTTTAAAAACCTGCTGCCAAAGTGGAGCTCTGCAATGTCAGCACTGCATCTCACCCAAGAGAAGCGCTTACGTCGTGTCAGGCTGAACTGAATGATTTGCCCTCGACAGCATTTCTGCCATCCCATAAATCGTTCTGGACGTGACTGAACATTTCTAGCTCTGATAAAAGCTTTTCACTTGTCAAATCACAAACAACACTTATAGAAGCTCTAATTCCACCATGTGCACAGCCTAACAAAGACCCTCAGCCTTTTCCCATAGCACTTGTTCAGACCAAAACCTTTGCACATTGAGAACAGCATCCTTCAAGGAGAGAAGAGGAGAGCACTGAGGCACAGGAAGTGCTCAGCACTGCTATGAGCATCTCTCCACCCTGCAGCTCTTCTAGCAGGAGGGCTGCAAAAGCAAAGTCTGCAGGATGTGTAATTCAGTGCCATGATGGGGAGCAAGCATGGAACAACAGGGGTTGTGGGGAGTGCTTTGGGGGATGTTACATTAAGGGTTCATAGTGAGAAAAGATTGAATTTTGTGCGTTGCTCGGATGAAGGCAACAAGGAGAAGAGAATTCAAAACCATTAGGATTGAGACTGAGCAGTGGGTATCTTGTGGCAGGGGGAAGTAGTGCAGACAAAACAAGGCTCTTGTGACCAACTGCAGCAACATCCATCATTCCACATCAGGGATGCTTGCAAAAAGACTGCATTGATTGCCTCTGATCTGCATTTCACAACAGGTCGGTCTCCTTTTCCACCTCTCTCCCCACACTGCCCCTTCCTTCACCACTGCCCACAGCAGGCTCAGGAACTCAAATCCAGACTTTTGAGGAAGCCAGCTGCCTTGCAAGGAATTCAGAATGTAAACCACCCCACAGCCTGCTCTGGGCAGCAGTTCTGGGGTAGCTGGAAGTTGAGAGTAAGCAGAGCAGGAAGAAGCACAGCAATATTTGGGGATGGATGGATAGATACCACTGCATGAAAACACATCTTTTTCCCTTCTTCAAATCCATTGATACAGCTATCATTATTCAGAAAGTTTTAAAGTGATAAGCAATGTTCCCTACAAGGACAAGACTATCAAACAGTACTAAAAGTCTATAGATGCCCACGCACAAAACCTCTTTTCCTTTCTCTTGCCATGAGCCCAGTCGTGTGGGGCTCTGAAGACTTGAATCAGTGGTGGGAAAAGCACAGCTGCAACGTATTTGGGGGAATCAGGACAGGCTGGGTTTGCTGGAAGCACCTGAGCATAAAAGGGGGGGGGCCTAGAAGACAGCTCTTCTAAGTGGTAGAAAAAGATGAAGCAGGGACAGTGTGATTCACAGCCTGCATGGGGCATCAGGGCAGGGTGAGCAGGAAGAGAGACTGTGAAATTATCACCCTGGGGAGCAGCTGCAAGCTGTTTTCTCACAGGATTCACAGATAAGTTACTGCTTTTAGTTCTTCCTGTTGCAAATGTTGGTAAATGCAAAGGCAGCTCCTGCCCCCAGATTCCTCTGTGTCAAGCAATGACACTCCTTCCATCACTTACATACGGTTTGCTCTCCCTACAGCAAGGAGGATGTGGCACATAGACATGTGCAGCGCTGAGCACGTGCACAAATACCCACCACATTACAGCCAGCAGTCTGCTCAGCTCTTCAGCAATGGTAAGAGATGGTTTGCATGTGTTTTCTCTAGCCAGGATCCTCCTGCCTTGGGTGTCTCAAGCAGATGCACTAAGCTACAAAAGATAGCTTGAGATACTTCAGGAAAATATCTTGTAGAGAACAAAATATTTTTCTTAGAGTGGGAAACTTTCTTTTTCTTGTCAATCTCACAAGGAATTCTGCTTACCAGCACAAACTCTGTCTGTCTTTTCCACTTAGCAGCAGCAGGCAGCACCTTGCAATGAATAATACATATTCAGCTAGAAAACAGGTGACAGAGCAATCACTCCCTGGGAATGGGGCTGAGGCTCTAAGCACATCCTCGGCATTAAAAAGCATTTCGGATGGATAGGACTTTAACTCCACTTCCAGTGTTGCTGAGCAACACTGGGGTTTGACGGAAGGAATCATTTCAAAAGACAAGCAGTCAATTCAGAAGATTGGTTTAAGTTCAGAAAGGAAGGGAAGAACGCGAATGAAAAGCTGCATTATTTCACTAAGAAACCTTGGTTTATCATTCTGCAGATTCCTCCCTCTGAAGCAGAAAATAAAGCTCCTTAGACTTATTACAAGCTTATAAATAGATTATTTTTTTTTTCTTGCTATCACAGCCCTTTCATTGCAGGACAGTTAATCCTGCCACTGCAGGGAAGAAACACACATGCATTTCAGGCACTTGCTGTCTTACTTGCAGTATGGGCAAAAGCAAACACCAAGCTCCATGACTACAGCTGTCCCCATAGGGTGTTTTGCAGATTAGAACTAGGACACTGCAACAAACCAAAATCAGCCAAAGAAAAACACCCCCTCAGCCTGTCACAAACACGCTCACTCCAGGACTTTATTTTTCTTCAGATCAGAAAGCTCATGGTTTTGGTTAAGGCTTTACTAACTAAGGAAGGACTGTAGGGGAGTTAGGTGCTGTTTAAATGCATCAAAACAAGGCTTCTCAAAGCCACCCCCTTCAACCTAGGTGTTCTGGAAATCAATTGATATTGGCACATTAAAAAGATGACTTGTTACAAAACACAACTTTGGGCTGCATGCGTCACCAAGCGAAAAAATGCTATCAGCAACAAGCTTGATGCCTTTCAACCCATTTTTCGGTTTGCTCTCTCCTGTGAGCTGTTTTTGGCCTTGTGTGGGATGGGTTTATGCAGCAAGTTATGCAAGGAATGGTAAATTCCTTTTTTTTTTAAATAAAATTAAGGATAGAAAAAAGCTGATCTGTATCGAATCTCGGGGATGGGACAATCAACCACAGTAGGTCTGGATTTTGAAGATAACATGACCTGCATGCACTCACAGGTGATCTTGATGAGACTGTTCATGCTTATTTTCAGGCTTGCTCAGTGGCAAAGCACTGAACTTACTTGTTGGTGGTCAGGCTCTCCAACCAGCAGTGGCCAACAACAGACAGCAGGAATGCAGCCAGGTAACAGCACCCAGCTTCCCTTCCAGCCCTCCTTTTCCAATGCAGGCAGTGTTTTAGCTGCAAATAAGCAGGAAGGAAGCGACCCATCTGGCACTCACTGCCCATGTCCTTGTACTTGCACAGCACAGAGCTTCAGTGAATATACCATACCCAACTAGGTGGCTCTTTGTGATGCAGCTGTGTATTCACAGCACCAATACTGTGCAAAGAAACCATGGATCAGACAAAATGCCTTTTTCCTCCTGACCCTGAATAGGGAGACTGAGAGGAACTGAAAGACCAGGGCTACTCAGAGCATACAGATCTCTCTCTGTTTTTGCAGTTCCCTTCTGGCTTTTATCCTACACTATTGCTGGCAAAACACACCATCCTAGGACAAGGGGGGAAAAGAAAGAGCAGGCTGTTTGTAAACTGCAATGAGGCTCAGCTGAAGCTTGAAGCATGGCCCTTACTGTTGCAGACTGCTCAGTAAATATTCAAACCTAATGGAGGACTGCTGGAGGAAACTACAAAGAAAAAGGTTTTCTATTATTTGGAAACAAGGAAAACGTGGTTTGGGGACAGACAATAGCAATGTCTGCTTTCAAGCTGGAACACAACAGCCATGTTTCTCTGAAAGAATCCAGCATGAGAGCAGGGGCCATGTTCAGATGGTAAATACATGTGATCTTTCTGAGGGGGAAAAAAAAACCCTTCAGTTTCTGCTAAAGAGAGACAATACATCCAGCCACTTCATTTCAATACTTGCAAGATCTGACCCTGAAAAAACCTGACACACAGCAATCTTTTGTTTATATCTTGACTGAGGAATATTGAATTTTCTTTCATCAGCATCCCCCAGGAAGGCAGCAGGAGTTACTGGTGTGAACTGAGAGGATATGTGTAGCTACAGCAGTGCCCTGGGTGTTGGGTGAGTTATTTTTCCTCCTATTTGCAGCCTCTAGGCAAAGCTAAGACAGAGCCAGGACCGAAAATAAAAATCCCATGCCCTGGCAGTGCTAATCTTCAGCATCACACAGGAACTGCTGTGCCAGGTTTCTGACATCCTGCCTTACTGCACTGACAACTGGGCCAGCTTCTCGCCCTCAGCCTTGCTCATCTTTCTCTCTGAGGTCATTGGGAGAAGGAAAGAAATATCCTTCCCAGACCGTCACTGGGCAGAACCCTGCTGAGACTGTGAAGGCAATGCAGTGAGAGGAGGTCAGTTCTCAGCACAGCACTGGAAAGCAGCTTTTCTGACAAAGCAAGCAGTAGCTGATCAGGGCAGCTCCTCAGCTGAGTATCCAGGCTCTCACCTGTATTCATAGTGGTGGGATAGGAAACCAGAAGAGGGTTGGATGTCTGCCTGTAGGATGGTTTTGACTGGAGACCGAAATGGGGTTTCAGAGTTCAGTGAACGGAAAGTGCTGAAGTCGTGTGTTCCCAGCAGGAACTGTGCTGCATCCTGCATGGCAGGCACGTTGAGGTAGCTGAAAAGGAAAGGAGCATTAGGAGGGACTGAATGTGTTATGTGGGTCAAATTCCAATTAACTGATGAGAGGCCTAATCTGAGCATGCAGGTAGAACGTGGCAGCACTGTGGATGGTGGAGTTTTTCCTGCAAGAGCACAAACCAAGATGCCAAATGACCTGAGGTCTGAAGGTGCTCAAAGCCCCAGGCCAGGTGAGGGGTTGGCAGGCACACATTTTTTCACAAAGCTTTATCCTGCTGTTCTGCTTAATGTGGTTGAATTCACAATAGCTTTATGGCTGGAGTGGAGGAAACGAGGAGCAAAATCCTTTGCAGTACCTTGTAAACTCAAAAAGGTGTTGCCAGGTAAGAAAATATTCAAACATCATGATGGCTTTCCAAGCTTGTTTTTTCTATAATGTGAAAAACTCCAGTGTTCTTGAATGCATATTTATCTCAGCACAACCTTGTCTAAAGGGCAATAACTAATTTTCTTCTGGGGTCTCTTTTTTTATTTTCTTGCCTGCTGTTAATCATGTCTTAAGTGTTTTTAAGAATACATGTGAATGTAGATACACCAATTAGTTACTGTAGGGTTGCTCAGTCATTGGCTCTCACTTATTATTCAAACATAAAGGCATTCAGTCAGGGAATGAGAGCAAAGATTTCATGCAACCGTCACCAGAAACAGGATGAGAAAAAGAAAAGAATTGCCAGCCTTCATTGACTGCCTTCTTTGTATGGTCACACCTGAAGCTGTGACATCTGCCACGTGATGCATTTCTGCCTGCATCGTTGAGAGCATTGTCCCTTCAGCCAGCTGTCAGAACCGGTTTGCTGTATGAATTGGCAAGGTTATCTGAGGAAATTGCTTCCATGCAGGGCAAACAGAGTTTGTTCATGGATGTGGCCCAGAGCCATTGAGTACTTCAGCACGTTAACAACATCTACAGCTGACTGTACAATTAAGAAGAACTGTCTCAGGCCTCACTGAATGTAACTCAGTGCAGCTCCATCGTTCAGTATCTCCAATATGATGTGGGAATCTGGTTTCACATGTGGAAATTACCCCCTGCACCTCTTCCAAGTACCAAGTCCTTGCAGAGCTGCCCAGAGGCGTATGGAAGACACTCACCCTCCAGTGGGAGCCCAGCACAGGTCCCTCTCAAACACTGGTATTTCAGAATGGTGGGTGCAGCCCATCAGCAGCCGATAAATGTAGGTTCTTGACAGCGCAGAGAAACGTGCATGGAAACTGTTGGTCACTCGATAGGCACTCAAGATGCTGTAATGACAGAAGAGAGTGAGAGAGACAGGAATGCCATGAACTAGTTCAAAAACTTTTGCTGGTCTCCATACAGGTGGAATGAAAACATGCAATGGCTGCTTTACTCACGCTGTGTTCTAAACCCACACACTTCCTAGCAATCTCACTGTTGCAACTCTCAGCATCCTGACCCAACCTTCCAGCCAATGATCAACTTTGGCTGCCATCGGTTTTCTGTTCAGCTGTATGCTGTGTTCTGGTTCCTGCTCTCAGGGATGGCACCATTAAGGAGCCTGCATTATTCCCACAGGCAGCTGGGTGCAAAGGCACACGTGTACGTACATGTTTGAAATATACATGTGCATGTACAAATGTGAATCACTTGAGGGAAAGTTCTGCAAAAACAAACAAGCAAGACAATGTTTGAGGTTTCCTGAGATCCTCAGGATGAAATGTATCTCACATATGGAGAATATTATGCTGTGCTAGCTCGTGACCCACTTTCCAGTGGCTGCTGCAAATGTCAAATGTGTTTTTCACAAAAACTCTTACCAGTTCTTTTGTGGTATCCCTATTATGCTAGGAAAATGGAGAAAATAGCCATTATTCCTCCTTTTACCAAAGCAGCTGTAGAAATTCCCTTTGGATTTTTTCATCCGCTACCTTCTTTAGCAGGAAAACCAAAAGGAGAGGGCTGGTCTCCTTTGAGCCCTGTAAGAAAAATTTTCCTTTCCAGTGCCTCTTACCCAGACATGCTGATGGCCAAGGTAACATTTTTTCAGAGATCTAACTGAATACACAGCCATAAAGGGACTTTCTCCATGGAATTTGACAGGCACACAAATACTCTGTCCCTGCTCTAGGCTCGCCAACAAGAAACTAGTTATTGCAGCATCATTCCCAAGTTGATGAGCTCTTCCAGACTATTCTCTTGGCTCACAACTGCCCTCATGCAGCTGTGAAACACTGACTCAAAGGACAGAGTGTGTTTGTGCTTGCCTTCAAAGGCATGCTGGCCGTACCCAGAGCCCTCAAGTCCGCAGGACAGCGTCAACTGAGGTGGAAGAGATGCAATGTGGATGATAAAACCAGATGTCCCAACCACAACAACCATCAAGAAAGGCTTTCAGTGCACTATTTTCATGGTGATTTTTTTTTTTCCTTAGGTTTTGTGTCACCTATAATAAGCAACAGAAAACAGCCACCTTCCTGTTTTGCTGGTCAGACTCGTCACAAAGGCAGGTCTGTGGCTCCGCTTTTTCTGGTAATTGATCCAGTTCTAATAGATAAACTGGTAAGAAGAGGGAAGAAACCCAGCAGATTTAATGAGCCTGTAAGAGAGGTCTCATAGCCTGGGCCGCCTTATTTTTCCTGATACTCATGAAGCACTTTCTTGAAGAAGCACCCACCTGCAAATACTAGAATACAATCAGATACTCTAAGGCTTCCTATCTGTTTCACCTTAGCCTTGCTGCATCCACAAGAAGGGCTGCCATCACTCTCTGTGTGTAGACAGACAGGACTTTGCACTGAAAACCACACAAGAACAAAGCCCAAGCCCTGTTGCAGAGCCATGGCCCCAGATAAGAGCATGAAGGACTTCCCCATGACAGATACCTGCATACCCAACGCAGCACTCTGTGCTCACTCCTAAAGGCAGCCACGCAGTTCATTGCAGCAGATGGAAATAGTTGAAAGTAGGTCACTTCCCTACCACCTCCCCCCACAACCTCCAAGATTTTGCCACGGCAATGAAAATAAAGGAGCATCCCACCTAGACTGCTTCTGTCTGGATACAGCAGGACAGGTATCCCCCCATTTCACACATGCAGATGATGGCTGCAGGGAATGGCTATGCCCACTCATTTTCCATTGGCACTGGGTAGTTATCTCAAGAAGCAGCTTGCAAGGCTGCTGAAGGCTCCTACTGCCTTCTATAAAAGCAACTGGGAAGAAATGCCTGATGTCCCTAAGTGAGGGATGGCTTAGTAGACAGGAGGTTGCAAAGGTTGGCAAAGGAGAAACAAACTTCTCTCAGGCAAGGGAGAAAGCAGAGCTTTCCTGTATTTCTGCACATCCCCAGAGCACTACAGCTGATTTGAAGGTGGCAGTTTTTGCTGGATTTTATTTTCCCATCGCCCAGAGTTGTGGTTTGTCATCATCCTGCTGGGAGCATCCAGCAAAGAGGCGCAGTCTCAGAGGTATTCTCTCGCTGCAGACACTGCCTCTCATCAGAAAGTAGTTTTCCTTCTGTCATGTGCCCCTCTGGTTTTGGAGCTTTGTAAATGGAGAAGAAAGGATGCAAAGCAGCCAAAAAATTTGATACCGTTTGGGACCGAATAATAGAGAAAGCTGTTTATTTACTTTTAAAAGGTTGGTGCTGCAGGGAGTTTTGTCAGCCTAAGCGCCTCTGGCTCACACCTCTGCACTGCAAAGGCTCAGACCACAGAAGAAGAAATCAAAGCTGAGCCACAGGCCTCTGCAAAGATTTGCAATAACAAGCCAGAAGGCTGCTTCACTGCTATGAACTCCCATCAGAAATGCAAACTACATCCTCCAGGCCTGCAATGGAGTTTGAACCCAGGACCTCCAGCGTCTTCTAAACACAGTAATATAATTAAGTATTCCATTTATTTTCCTCTGTCTACACATCTCCACAAGCATTTCATCTCCCTTGAGCTTCTCCTGTTAACACTTAAGTGATTTTTATTAAATAACCATTCCTATTATAAACTCCCATAGAACAATTCTTTCAGAAAAGCCCATTCATACTCAGATGATTCTTCACTGCAGACAGCCTTTCTTGCCTCTTCTGGTAGATGCAATTGCTATCTTGGGCTCTTTCTAGCTGGGAGTCTCTTATTCCACCAGTTCTTCAAACATACTACATTTCAAGCCTTGTTAACATCTCCTTTTTTACAAGGCTGCTGGTAAATAAAGACTGAGAGCATTCTTCAGCTTTTTGGCAGTGTAACCTTCACCAAATTGGTGGAAACCAATTAGCAGGAGGTGGGATGAATCCCAGATCTGCCTTGTTGCCACCCAGACATGGAGTGCTTACCAAACTGAAACCAGAAGCAGAAGGCAAGAATCTACTTTACCACTCTATCCCTACTTACATGATAGCAACGTCCTCCTCAAGTTACCCATCTGCAGAATACACTCTGATCTTTGCAGACGAGATCCTTTCAAAAATGCATTGCAAATGTAAAAGACAGATCATTTCCTAGAAGAGACCCATCATGCAGCAAAGCTACAAAGAAGATCATTATTGCTAATGATACAGCCAGCCAGTTTGGAATCTGGTCTCCTTTTCAAGCTCTATCAACAACGAGTTCTCACAAAGATATCTCTCTGCATCACCCCCTGCTTGCAACCACATGAAAGTGCTGGGTTTTCTATCCAGCATTAGGAGAGAATTCTTGGCAAAGTAACATTTAGAGAGGGAGGGGTTGGCTGCTGATCCATTTAGACTCATGCCTGTCACCAAGCTCCTTAATGGAAAGCAGCTGAGCCCTTTTGCAAAGGGTTCAGATTAAGGGAAGAGGGAGAAGTAGAGCTGACTGCATCTTGGTAAACTCAGAGTGTCTAATGATGAGGACTGTGGTCAGGCACGCTGCTAAGGCCAGTGAGCACCCTCAACAGCACAGGGCACAGCTTCAGCCAACTCACAGTCTCTCTTCACTTTACACAGCATCTGGGACCTGCACAAAGGACCTCCTGGGAGAAAAAGAAACGTCACCATTCAGATCTCCCTGCTCAGCCACCAAACTGTTTGGGTTCCTGCAGGTCTAGAGCTGGGTTCACTGTTCCCCAGGCCACGGAGAATTGGAGTCCTCCCTTGCAAAATGAAGGGCAGATTCAGGCATGATGTCAGCCCTCAAATCCCAGGCCTTGCTGCGTCGGCATTTGGGTCAGGCCCTGTTTCACAAAGAGGAGATTAGAAAATAAAGCAGACTGGGTGAAGTGGGAAGGGGGAGGGTGCTGCATAGCCAGGCTGCTATTCTTACAAAAATCCCTTCATTGGGTGGGGAGGGATTTGCTTTTTTGTCCTGGGTTCTTCCTCTGGCATGGGGAATTTGCCTCCATAATCTTCCTTTACGCTCATGCCACCAGACTGCAGTAACATGAAAGAGAGCAATTGGGTCCTCTGAATAATCACCAATTGGCCTCTTGCATCCAGCTTCTGTTGCTCATCCCAACACCTCCTACAAATCAGCCATCTTCTTGTACAACACACTGAGGTGCCCTGGCACACTGCTTGTTAGGGTGCTGCCCAGAGAGCCACGTCTGAGTGCAACAGATGCTGCACAGACACGGACAGTCTGCGCCTTCAACTGCTTTTAGTTCACACTAAGACAAAGTAACAAGAAAGAGTAGAGAGCAGCTCTCTCTAGTCATTTACATGACTACATTTACAAGTGTATAGGACAAAAAGGACTGTTTATCAACCACACTGAGCAAAATCAATCCGATTTTGTGACAGCAAGATTGAACTGGAGCTCTTGATGCAACTTCTCTGAATCACAACATGAGGTAGCCTTGGTGTAGCTGGGAAGGGAAGAGTGGACTCTGCTAACACTAGCAGCCATTTTATTTCAAGGGTGAAGAGGGGAGAGCGTTGCTGCATCTTTCCCCTTTCTCAAACAAGAAGAAAATAAAGGATTTTGACTTGCCACCAACTCACCGGATTGGCTCGGGCTTCAAGTGGTGATTCAGACAACCAACTAGCATTCTCTCTTGAAAAGCTGGCTTCCCTGGTGCCCTCTGGATGTCAAAGTGAGCAGAGTTGCAGAGCGCATGGACACCGCTGTCGGTCCGGCTGGAGATGTGGAACTTGATGGGAACAACGGGTTTTAGGTTCTGTGCTGCCTTCTGCAATCCAACATGAGACAGAACCATGAACAGGAAGCTCAGAGCTCTCTAGGAAACAATGCCCTCCTCCTTGCTCAATACATCGTGCCTCCTTGCTGTTTCCAGAGAAGTAATAGGGAGTTTTACTGTGAGCTGAAGGGATGGATGGAGGTGGGCTGTTGACTTCTGCTAGTACTATTTGGCTTCTCACCTTCTGTCCCAGAATCATTTTAAAGGGAACATCCAATGTGCCACGTCAGCTTAAAACATACATATAAAACATATATAAAATATATAAAACATATATAAAACAAAGTGACAAATATTTGCCTCCCTGTCCTTTGCTTTACTGGGCAGAAGTAAAGAGAACAGAGAATCCCTAATTTAAATCCAGGCACAACCCCTGCATCTGACCGCCAAGAACTGCATTCAAGCTGCATCAGAAGCAGGTAACAGCAGCACAGTGCATGCTCTTAGCTCCAGAACTCAGACAGAAACAGCACACAGGGATGTCAGAGTGACTTTACAGCTACGAGGCCTGATGGAGCTCAGGCTGCAGCCTTTTGTTCTATAGCAGGCCAAAATGATGTCAAATACAGCAGCTTATTGCTGCTGGCAGAATTTTTTTCCCATCCACAACAGGAGCAGGGCTACAGAGGGCAACGTGCTTCCATCAGTTGCTCAGAACAGAGGAGGAGTCGGGGGACCAGATGAGAAGTAGCACAGCACTGATGTAATGCATTCATTGGTCCCACTGAGAAACAGATCAGAGAACCAAGGCACAGCTCTAATAAAACACAGCATTGGAGGAGTGATGCTGAGCCATCCCAGCAGGTGTAAATAATCACAGGGAGGGAGAGGGATGTTAGCAGAGATAATTAGATGCTACATATATAAGGGTCTCAGATCAGTCCACGTTTAGCAAAGCCAGGATGAACTCTGGTAAGGGGCAAAGGCAAATTCTGCTTGGGATTCTAGTAACTTACTAAAGTAATGTTAAAACCACAGTAGGTCTTCTGTACAGTAGGGTTCAGAAGTAGGTTACTGCACCTGCAACATACAGTTTTTGTCTTTGTGAGGACAGGCCCTTAATGTGATTTTTTTATGGTGTATGAATGAAGTATATCTGAACAACTGAAGGAAAAAAAAAAAGCAGGAAAGCAGCTGAATGACTGGAAATTTCCTTCTCTCTCTCTCTCTCATCTTCCCTCCCGAGTGGTGAACCCAGTAGGGGTCTTTATTACATTTCAATTTGGTACCAAGAGTCAATAAAGCTTGAATTGCTGACTCACAAATGCCTTCCAGATTCCTACAACTTGAGCAGACAGGATTCTGGGCTCTCAGAAGCATATCATTATAAAGCACAGAAAGGCAAGAAAAAATGTAACTGAGCTGCAGGGGAAGGCTTAGGAAACAGAACAGAAATGACCCTAGACTTCTCCCCTTCCTAATCCTTCTATTTGGACTTCACATATGGTTACAATTAACAACAAAAATCTTTATTTATCACCCTTAAGCAGAGAGAAGCAGACAGAAGTGAAGTAAGTTTTATGCAGCAGACCATGTCTCGTGCCTTCTGCTTTGTCTTTAAGCAGAAGCCGTGTTTGAAAAGAAACAAATCTGCAAATATATATTTGTATTTTGCAGCCTCCTCTCTTTCTCCAGCCTTTTGCCAGGCACAAATCAGCCAGTGTGAGCACAGCTGAGTGGAACAGAGAGAGGGCAGGAGAGAACATCGTCCTTTCTTGCTATGGAGAAGTTTGGATACTGCACTCCTGCTGATCCCCACACTGCATTCTATTTCACACCCCACCTCTGAACAAAGCTGGAGAATAGGAGCACTGAAAAGTTTGGGTTTCCTGTCTGCCAAAAGGGTTAAGCTGTTTTGGAGAGGAAGAGAGGGTCGAAGGCTCCAAGGCAAACCTGATTGCTTCCCTGCTCAAGCCACTGAATCCACACAAGTAAAGGAGCAAATGACAGGTCCACCAAAGCTGTATTTTCACAGCTGCCTTTCTGTAGCACGCTTACCTCCCAGGCACAGCTCTCTGGAGAGATATTTGTGCTGGGTATGCAAGGAGAAATGTAATCACCATCAACAACAAATCTCAGCCTGTGAATGCTGAAAGCTTCATCTGGGGGCTCTCCCCCCAGCCCAGCAGGCATGCAGCTGATAATAGAGTCCACTACCAACTGCTGCCTCCATTTAAATATTTAAATTAAATATTCCATTTAAAGCCTACCCTAATTAATCTCCTTGCAGAGAGAATTTCTGAACTGCTGAACTTCTTCACAGGCAATTCAATAATGACCCCTTCACCTATGCATATGTCCCATCTCTGCACCATCCAGATGGCCTTTGAGCCTATAGACATCTGTTACCTTCCTCCACGGGTTCCTATATGCTCTAATCCATTAATACAACCCACGCTGATCTGCAAAAAAGATGCATTATTTACATTTAGTAATTGCTTGAATGGCAACCTGCCCTTTCAGAGGAAGGAAGGGAAAAAAAAGAGCCCCTACAAGAAGCAGGCCTTTCATCCAAGGAGCTCCCAAGGCTTTACTGCTGTTAATTCTGACCCTTACACCGTTGGCTGTCATCTATGGATTCCAATGGGGAACAACTGGGACAATTAGTTAAGCCATTTACCCATGGGTGCTCAGCTAAAAGGAGGAGATAAAGGAATCCAGGAGCTGTGTTCTCTTATGTCCTCAAAGTTCACAGGTCTCTGCTTCCTTCTTTAGGCCACACAGCATGCCAGCATTCTGCTTGGCAGGTTACAAACACCGGATCCTTGACTTAACACGTGCTGGAGGTGCCTCACTGAGACAGATCTCACTCATTTTCATGATGTCTTTACTTCTAGAGTCACAGTTGTTCCAGACAACCATATTTCTGGAGCAGCAACCAGAATCCCTGGGTGTTTCTCTATGCTTCTAATACTCTCCCTACCAGTAAAGCAGAGGAAAGCATTACTTGCATTTAGTAGGTCTGTGCTGCTAACAGGTTTTGTTCACTAAACACTTCCATATTTTGAATCCCACTGAAATTTCCACTGTTGTGTGCCAGAGCGATATGAATCCACGCTCCAGGTTTCTCTTATTACTCACAGCCCTGTTCTCTTTTCCCTCTGTACAAATGTTGGAGAGGCAAGATGAAGAACAGGCCTGTCAGTGCACACCGGCTATGTCTGGGAAGCAGAAATTCATCCATGTATCTCCCTGAAGTCTAAATAAAAAATGCTCAAGATGCTCAGCCACAAAAGACCCCTGCAGAGCAGCTGGGAGCTACAGAAGGAACCTGTCAAGTCAATTGTAGATGGATACATTCAAGAGAGAAATGTGCAGCAGGAGTTATTTTGGAAAGGTGTCTATTGCTCTTCCACAGCAGCTGGATTGCTTATTGGTGCTGTCATTGGAAGACACCTCCAATGGCATCAGATGCACAGACACAAGGGTTTGCATTGCACTGCTGGAGATGGTGCACAATTTGCAAAGTGCTGTGTTCTAATAAATAATAATGCAGGAGCTTCTGGTTGCAACCTTGCTGACTCAGTGGGCATTATGTCAACTGAAACTAATTAAGAATCTAACTCATTCCCAGAGAAAGAGAGAAAAGCTGTAGGAAGAAAAAGATGAGAAAGCAGCTTCTGCTGGAAAAGAGGGTTTTTAAAGCAACCTCTCAGGCTGCTAGAATGATTATCCAAACAGGTGATGAAGTTAACAGTTCTCTGGGTCAATTTTCCCTTTGCTCCTTGTATGGGGACTGTTGAGTCATGGCCTGAATCACTGATAGAGCACCTGAAGAAAGGACTGGGTCAGCCCTGGGAGCACAGGTGAAGGCAATTCAACGGTGTGATCAGAAGGGTTGGAGCCTGGCTGCACCTCACCTAAGCTTCATTTAAGGGCTGACTGCCATGGGGGAAGGATCTCTGGTTGGAGATCCCTCCCTTGTGGAGTTTTCCCTGCAGGCTTAGGTCTTCATAGATGGGTGAGTCCTTTTCTTTTGTAATACCATTCCATTCACGTCAGTTCCTTTGCTATTATCCTGTATTGCTCTTCTGCTGTGTTAATCTTTCTGATTGTAGCATTACTGTTTTGTTTTGTTTTGTTTTGTTTTTTTTCCTGGAGGAAGGAAGCTGTACCAAAGCTGTTTTGCATAGCACAGAGTTTATCTGTGTTCTCCTTCTCCCTCTTTTTCTTTCATGAGGAATAATACCTGGACTTAGCACAAAGCTACAGAGCTTCATGCAGGAAGATTAGTTTTAGACAGTTATCTAGCACAGTGGGAAACATGCTCAGGAGGTGGTTCAAACCAAATATGAAAGGGATCTTAATTCTGTAGATCCTACCAGGCCTTGCATTTGGTGCCTGGTAGCACAAATAAGAGCTATTTACTTCAGCAAAAGGTGCTACACGGGATTCTCATTTTCAGGAGGGATATTTGTAAGAATTCAGACTAGAGTGCAGAGTCTTACAGCACATACAAGCTTCTCCTTGTTGGAAGGAGCCAAGTCAGCAGTCTCAAACATCCCAATTTGGGAAAGCAAGGTCTGGAATTCTGGCTTGGACTCATCACTAGCAAGCTGGGCTTCCAAGTATTTCAAGACAGATTGTCTCCAAGAAGGAAAAGTTTTGTCTGCAAAGCTCATCCCCATCAAATACAAATTAAAAAGCTCCTTCAAATACCTGCATTTGTCACGGAGATAACACAAGTTTCTATTTCTTCCGTGCAGTTCCAAGGCTCTGCTATGTAGAGAACTGAGAACTACAGAACCATTCGTGTCCTCTATGATAGATGTGGTGACAAACGGCTGCAGGCAGGCTGCCTGCTCATCCACAGCTCTACCCTCTCACCTAGAGAGCTGCATGTCCTGCTCCCAAAGCAGCTCATTACATTTCTAAGGCCACCAGCTGTTGACACATGAAGTCTACACTTCACAGGTTATTTGCTTGCCTGTAACTGCAAACAAAACAGATGTCTGAACATAGGAAGAACGGAACAAGGATCTCATTACAGATTTAATCTTGCTCTTCCCTTCACTTGCCTTCCTGGCTTTGGAAATAAGTGTTACGAAGCTGCGCAGAAATGGAGGAAGGAAGATAAATTCCTACAGGCCCCAGAAGTTTCCTATTAAATCTGCTTTAAGACATCCCATGTGGTTCTAATAGATGCAGCCCTGCTCAGCAGTGCCCAGCATCAATACCACCACATGAAAGCAAAGCACATATCCCAGAACTGGCCAGCGAAATGCTGATACTGTGAAAAGACAACACCAAGCAAGTTTATCTCTTTCCTTCTCTTTGTCTTTTTTTTTTCTCTCCTTTCTTTCCCTTTAATCACCCATCCTACCCATTCCCTTCTTAAAACAAAGTTACTTGGATAATGCAAAACAACTGCTGGGCTCACCCAAAGTCCGGCGCCTGAGGCTGAGACACTGGATGGTTCAGAGCATTTTAGATAAATGAGATAGAAAGTCCTTTGGGGCTCTTCTTTCATGATTTGCACAATATTTATACACTTTCTCCACAATGGTCTCAGGCAAGAAGCCATACAAATACATCCTGAAAACTCCTCTTCAAGCCATAATTCATCGCACTTTCCTTCTGCAGGCTGCAGACAAAGCAAGGATACTCATCTTCACTCAGTCAACACAGGCATGACTGGAAATGCCTTGGCCATGCTCAGAGCTTTTGGGTGGCATATCTCAGCCCAATTCTTCTACCTGCCTACCAGCACCATTCCTAAAGCACTTAGACACTCAGTAAGGCATTTGTATGCTGCTGAATAGTCATGTTCTGAACAATCAGTGTAAAAAGAATATATGCTCTCTATAATATCCATAGCTAAAACAGTGTGAGCACAGAAATTTCATTTTAATGTCAATATGATTAGCAAAAACGTACCTCCAAATAATTCTGGACTCCAACCCCTGACTGCTTAGCTGAGGTTTGCATGACCCCACTGCAGAGGAAAGCAGATACAGCAGTTACTGAGACGTATCAAGACTGCATTTTCCACCCAATATCTTGACAGAGAACCCACCAGAAGTTACTTGGGGGCAATCATTGAACTGCTTGCTGCTGAGCGACCTTTTCATACAACTCACAGGGACGTGGCACTGGGAGAACAGACAAGAAAACAGCCACGAGAAACAAAATTCATCATTTAAATGCTACTCTGTGTACCAGCCCTTCTGGTGGAGGCTGGTGGGCTGGGAAGATGAAGCAATTTGCCCTGGATGAGAGTATGCAGGTAAAGCAGTTTCAAGCCCATCTGAAATGCCGTTTGCAGGATCCTTTATTGTGGGCACGTGGATGTGAAAGCTGCAAAGACCCAATTAGTGCTGAGCTTCTTTCCCTGCTCTGGGAGTCACAGCCGTTCACAAACAGCTCAGAAGTGCTGAGGGATGTCCTGAGGCCAAGCCTGGCCCACTTGTAACCACGCTGAATAACTGAGGCTGGAGCCCACAAGGAAACAAACCGTACCCTGAAAAATAAGCGTGGCTTTTGGCACGTGACGGTGTTATTCTGCAGAACCCTCGTGTCCATAGGCGTATTGGGGCTGCACAAGTTCTCCCACAGTCTCTTTGTCACGTAAACGAGCACAGCCACCTATGTGGGATGCTTAAGCCTGGGGAAAGCAGTGCAATGGAGCAGCTTCGCTCTGTCTCCAGCAATGCATCCGAGCCACTCAGAACCCAGAGAGCCAATGCAGCAAATAACACCACCGGCTGTGCTGCCGTCACCAGCCTGCCCTTCTCTCTGTTCTTTCCTGCCTTTTACCCAATTTCCGTGCTTCCTGTCCTACCCAACACCACAAAGCACAGCACACGACCTGTCCCTACCCCAAACCCTTACACGCACCCATTTTTACCTATTTCCTCCATGCAACCTCCCCGGGACCTAACAGCGCAGGGCCGACCTCTAACCGCACCTACCTATATTTAGTGCCCCAGTACTGAAAGAACACTAAGTATCGGGTTTGGGGAGAAACCATCTTTGCTGCGCTACGGGCTCGGAGGCGGAGCGGGGCCGGCTTCCCCTCAGCGGCCCTCCCAGCACCGCCCGCTTCCGCTGCGCGGCCATGGCTGCGCCGTGCGAGAAGGGCCGGAGGCGAGGGGCTGCCGCAGCCGAATCCGAGCTCCGTGGATTTCAGCTTTGGAAGGGAAGGCGACTCGCAGTCCCTGCTGCAACACCCCCGTGTCGTCGTCGGTGCTGGAGGAGCAAAGGGAAACGCGTTGATTTGATGGAAGCAGGTGGAAAAGAAGCCAGCAGAGGTCACCTTGCCCATTCTGCGCTGATGGGCTGAGCTGAGCCTTTCGTGTCCCTCAGAACCCTCTACCATTTTAATGTTCAGTCGTGTCAGGCTGCTACGTGCACACCATCCTTCCAAAGCACAGCAGACGAATCACAGAATGAGAGAATGCCCAGGGTTGGAACCCCTGCCCTCTGCAAACCCCCTGCCACACGCAGGGCCACCAACCTCCACATTTCACACCAGCCCAGGCTGCATAGGGCCCCATCCGACCTGGCCTTGAACACCTCCAGCGATGGACGGGGCATCCACAGCTCCTGTAGGCAGCTGTTCCAGCACCTTGCCACTCTCACAGCAAAGAATTTTCCCCTGATATCCAACCTAAATCTTCCCTCCCTCAGCTTAAAACCATTTCCCCTTGTCCTGCTGTTATCTACCCTTTCAAAGAGTTGACTCTTCTGCTTATAGGCTCCATTTAGGTACCGAAAGGTTGCAAATGGAGCAGGGGCTGAGTCCTCAGAGCCAGAGCCTGGCCCGGAGGCAGATCATAGCAGCAGTCAGTGTGGACGTGGCATGGAGCATCTTCCTCCCCCTGGGTTTGTCCTGGATCTGTCTGTGGCTGAAGTGATGCCTTGATATGCTGTGACATTGAGGCACCCCTGACCCTGGTGTTGCTGTGAGCTGTGGGTTTAGTTCAGGTGCTTGTTAAACAGAATGCATTTGGGTAGAGATTTACATCAGGGCACTTCTCAGTCTTAAATTCAGCGATTGGTGTGGTCTGTGCAGTTCTGCCTGTGGTCAGTGATTGGGTGGAGGATCCAAACGAAGCTCACTGTAATTAGTCTCATTTATCTGTGCCACATCACACTGCTGTGTCCGGTAGCAAATGTGATCTGTTCCCATGGTCCTGCAGGCCCAGATGTCCTTCCTTGAGTGATTACATTGGCTTCGGTGGAGTTACTGCAGATTTACTGCATGGCTGATGGCAGCAGCAAATCCACTGTGTACGGAAAATTAAAAACTAGATTAAGCAGTAACAGGATTGATGCCAATCCTTTTGACACTAATGGCAGGGAATTGCTGCGTGCCTCCTCTACAGGTCGATTTTTTTTTTCTTCTCAGCTGTGGCCACAACCCCGTGGCAACCCGAAGGTTGGGCTGTGCTTCCAGCTGCTGAATTAATGCAGAGACCTGAGGGGATGGTCAGGATCTGAATCATAGAATCACAGGATGGCTGGGGTTGGAAGGGGCCTTAAAGCCCACAATCCCAACCCCTGCTGTGGGCTGGATGCTGGAATGGACTCCATCCAGCCTGGGCTTGGCATCATCAGAGATGAGGCACTACGCCGCTCTGGGCAGCAGTGCCAGGGCCTCACTGCTCTCTCAGTAAACAATTTCTTCCTAACATCCAACCTCAATCTTTCCTCTTTCAGTTTAAAGCCATTCCCTATCTCTATCAAACCAGGCACCCAGGTGCTTTATCAAGCTCCCGTCGACTAACTAGAAGGCTCAGTGAGGTCTCAAAGCCTTGTGCGGGAAAACCGGGGGCACTCTCATTCTATAATAACTGGGAGCATCTGCAGTTGAGCTCCCCGCCCCGTGCCTCCAGCCGGTCCCTGCCCTGCCCTGCCCGCCGGGCGGTGGTGGGGGCGGGCGCAGCGCCGTGCCGTGCCGTGCCGCGCCTCGCTGCGCCGCCGCCGGGCGCTGCGCTTCCTCCGCTGAGCTCCGAACCGCGAGGATGACGGTGGAGTTTGAGGAGTGCATCAAGGATTCGCCCCGGTTCCGGTAAGCTCCGAGACCCCCCGCTCTGATGACAATAATAATAATAATAATAACAAGCGGAAGGGCTGCGTGGATAGGGGGAGAGGTGGGAAGCAGCTACCGGCCCCGTGCGGTGGGGATGCGGTGCCGGCAGCCCGCTCGGGACGTTCGGCTCAAGGCTCATCCCAACCCGCTCCATAGCGCGGGGGAACCGGCATCGTCTCCCGGAGCTGCTGGATGTGCTGCCACCGTTCCCGAAGCCCGTGCTCAGAAACACGGCGTTTTCCACTCGCTGGCATCGCCGTCTCTCGGAGGGTGGATTCTTTTTTTATTTAGCAGTATTGAAGGAATCCGAGCTCTGATAACAAAGACTCCGTCGTGGCTGTGCTGCTGTTGAAATCGGGCCTCTGAGCGCTGCTCGGGGCTGGTGAGGAGTCCCTGAGCCCGGTGCGGATGCTCGTTGTGCCTGCAGCACCACGGCTGGGTGTCTGGGTGCTGTGGGATGTCCTGGTGCTCGAATGGAAAGATTGGAGCTTCCACAGCTGGCGATCGCCTGCTGCATTCACACTGTGCTTGGATGGGGACAGAAGGAAGCAGACAATAGCCTGCAGGAGCAAGTTGGTTGGAAATACATGCAGGGGGACGGTTACCAAGGGGCTCTCCATCCCAGCAGGCATTTCTCATTGCTCCTCAAACGTTTTTGTTTATTAAATGGGATACTTTGCATTTTCCCCCACGTGTGTTTGGAAGGATTTTCTCAGAATAGAAGCTTGGTACAAAAGGCTGCAGTGGTCTGCTGTTGTGGCTGCTCTGAACGGTTGTCATGCTGTGTATGCATTCATGTGGCTGCGTACGGCTGCAGGTAACATAAAAACTCCAGGCAAGTGCACCCTGTGGGTGCTGCAGCCCAGGTCTGGGGATCCCCAGGGCTTTGGGGAGGGTCCTCCTCCACACCTTGCAGCTGTAATTGCATGGTGAGATCCTGCTCTTACTTGTTTCGGGGCTGTTTCTGGCTTGGCATGGGCAGCACCCCGTGAGACGATGGGCTGCTCCTATTTGCGTGCCTGGAATCACAGGAGTTTTTTATCAGGAAAAGTTAGATATGCAGGCAGGCGTGCAGAAAGTACAAACCTCCGTCCTTAAACCTCTGCTCACTCAGTATCAATTAGAATGTATTCTTTATTTTTTTTTTAACTGTCATTTTATCCTGTGGTGCTGCCGAGCATGTGAACTGCTTGGTGGCATCCATCCAGAGCAGTGACCTCACTGTCCAGATGTCTCCTTCCACATGGCAGTGACCCTTTTTCCCTCGGTGACGTCAAGATTGATGGAGATGTTTATTTATTTATTTTGCCTTTGGTGTGCGTGGGCTCCGGGCCAAGTTTCTTAGTATGCAGGCAGCATCATTCTGCTCTGTCTGCTCCATCTGTAAAAACAAAACAGCCCTCAGAGTACTGTGCTGGACCTTTATCAAAAGCCAGTTATTTAAGCAGGGAATTATGAACTATTTCCCCAATGGCTAGACGCAGTCTAGAGCAAGAGGTTGGGTGAGAGAAGTGAGCCTGGATGATTCAGGAGGGCTGATATGTATTAATGTAAGGGGAATTTGTGACCAAGTACTGACATCTGCAGGGTTGTGGTGAAACCAAAACTGAATGCTGTGTCATAAGTTCAGCGGTGAGCCCTGGAGAGAATCAAATCGTTTTCTGTCTGATATACAGAGGGAGAAAAACCAAAACCGATTGCATGAAGGCACACTGTATCAGGCATCCCATAATAAGGCAACCAAACTAGTCTACTTGAGCAATCAAATCCAATTACATGCCAAAGCACCCCGAATCAATACTCAATATGCAGTCAATCCGTCATTGCTTCCTGTTTCATAGGGCACAGTTGCTGACCCTTTTTCCCCTCCTTTTGATTTTTGTTACTTAAATACATTCAGATCTCTTGACTGGCAGATAAACCTTATTTCTGTTGGGCATCTTGTTGAGACACGTATCTTCTGCTTCAGTAAACAAATGCTAATTACCTTGTAAGACCAGTTTTAGCACATTTGAATGCAACCCCAGTGGATGTTGTGGCTTTCATCTCCCTGCCTGCCATGGGAGCCTCCTGTTGGGCCAGCAGCAGCCTGGGAAATCTAGGAACACATTTCTGCTGGTCCTACTCAGAGATCCAGGTGCACTTGGCACCAAGGGACAGATGGGGACATCATCAACTATCGTCTGTGTGAGGAGCAATCAGGAGGACAAGGGCAGAGGAGGAACAAGTTGCTGGGGCTGGTTGCAGAACTTTGTGAGCCATAGAAAACCCCAAATGCCTCTGTGGTAAATCCCACGAGGGAGGGAAGTAAGCGGTTGTTTCCTTAACTAGCACTGCTGTTGCTCTTAACTAACCTCGTTAATCAGGCTGTGAGCTCAGGGTTCCCAGCAGGCTGAGCCACCTCTGATGCTTGTAGCTCTCATGGCCAGGGAAACTCAGGCATGGAATTGCAGCTCCAAGAGAGATGCAAGAAAGCAGTTGTCATCTGCCAGAGGAAAAGGACGTGAAAAGACAAGGATGTTCAGGAAATGTTGTCTCCCTCAACAGTAAAGTGTTTCAAACAGAATGGGAAGGAATAAAAACACTCAACTCCAACTGATCTTGCTAAGTCTGCTAACAGATTGAATCGGACAAGTTTAAAGCGCGCATAACAACTTCAGATGAGTCCATGCTGCTTGAGCATGTGTTAGAGAGAAAGATCTTCAGTGCCTTGTGTGACTTTTGGCTATTGTCACCCGGCTCTGAACACCACTGCCATGCAGTCTGATGTAAGCCAAACTTATTAGCTGAAGTTACTTGAAAGCAAAAGTAAATTATACCCAGAATGGCAAAAGCAAAACTCTTCATTTGTTTAACTAAATCCATTTAACAAAAAGAGCATATGCATTGATTTGAAGCTTACACAAGGCTTCTTATGTAAGCAAGATCCTTGCTACTGATGGTGGTTGCGGGAAGATATGCCCACACAGAGAGCTTCGCTTTGAATCAATGCCTAATGACTACCATTACCATCGCTTGCTGGTTTAGTTGCACGAGTGAGAAGATGTTATCACAAAAGCAGCACGATGCTATCTGTATCAATCATAATTCCTGCCTTTATTTATTCTACTTCTCATCTCTTTATCACTGCGCTTCCAAAGTCACAGGGGCTGAGGTATGCGAAGGAGGAGTCAAAGCAGAGATGTCACAGTGAGTTTCTTCCTCTCACCCCAGCTGTGAGATGCTCTTCATGCTGCAGCAATCCATCCTGTCCATCCAGTTCCAAGATACCCGTACCTTTCTCAGGTGCTTCACGCATGCACTGAGGCTTCCTTTCCTCTTCTGGCTCACAGCCTCACCTACTCTGCATCATTGTGAAGTGAGCCCAAGGCTAATGCAGAGCCAGATCAGGCAGGTTGGACTTGGGCATGTTTTATGGTGGGGTCCATCCCCAAGTGGCTTGTCCCACACGTGATTTTGTCACCATATGTGCTTGTGCCATACCAAGGCCATGGCTATGACAGCACCACCCAAAGAGGTTTTCTGTGCTGCATTTCAGCTGCTCTTGTGTCAGGCTCACAGCAGATCATAGCAGGACCCTCGTGTGGTGCAGGCTTTTTTGCTCTGTGGGTGGTAACACAGAAGCATATGGAATGAGCATTCCTTTAATTGCATTTCCCTGTCATCAAAGGTGCCACGGGAATCCTGAAATATGATTCTATGATTCTAAATGCTTAGGAAAAGCTGCAGTCCAGCTTGTGTTACCATGGGCACGTCTGAAGGTATTTCTTCAATGGAAGTCAAGGAAAATCCCCTGGTATTAGAGACTGCCTGGATGAGAAGTCAACTGAGATCTCTGGCTTGGCACTGATGGTGGGATTTGATGCCAAATTTTTTGGCAAGTGGTTTCCTGAGGAATTTTGAACTGTGAACTGCATGAGCAGAGTGTCCCGAAGAGCCGGGGATCTGAAGCTAAAGCCCCACAAAGCCATCTCCATGTTCCAAGTCAGTAAGGGACTGTTTGTTGTGGTTGCCAAGACAAAACTGGCCAGATGCAGAAGCTGTGATTTAGCAGTGGATGGTATTAAACTCAGATATGAGATCTTTCAGGCTGCTTGTGAGAGAGAGCTCTTCAGTTCCATGATGTAGCACACTGACAGGGGTAATTTTGTTGTTTCATAATTTGGCCAATTGACTTTGTTACCGTAATAATGTTCTTGTAGCATGCTTTGTTGTGTAACTGCATGTACCTTGTAAGAAACATTTGCAAACTGAAGTGTTTCTGGTTGTCTGACAGATCAGTATGGGAGTTCAGCAGCTGCTCCTCTCCATGTCCTTTGCTTGCTGGAATGTACATGCCTCCATAGAGATGGAAGTCACCTCTGCAGGCGTGGATAGACTTCTGACATGCTTCCCTCTCCCTCACAATCCTGGTTGCCTTGAGATAAGTGTAAGGAAAGAGCTCTTCAGTCCTAACGATTTAGCAGGAGGTGAGCTCTGGACTGTGTTTCCTCAGAGCTTTCCAGAGGGCAACCACAAGGAACCCTAGGCCTTGTTCTTTTGGGAAGGCCAGAAGCCACTGAGAAAGCCTAGATCAGGGTTTTGCAAGTTGCTAGTTGTAGCTGTAACAAGGAATTAAGAGGGTTGCAAGTTAGTTGACGGAGCTTGCTAAAAGGAGAAAACACAAAAGAGCAATAAGCCTGTGGTAGAAGAGGATAATTAGACCCAGAGAGATGCTGATGCTGGCTTTTCTGCGCTATTGAAATGCTCTGTGGAAGAGTCAGCCATTTGCTTTGGGCTCTGCCACATGCCTTGCTAATGGTGCTCTGCTGCTTGTCCTGGTTCCATGTGTTGTACTTGGATCCCAGTCCTGGTCCTCGAAGGACTGCTGCTGGGCCAAGGGAGCACATTGTCTGTGTCACCAGGGTCATGGCCACCATCAGCCCAGTGCAAAAGTTGCACTGTCAGTAGGGCACTGCAGCTCTGAGCTATCATCACTGGATAAGGAATAAAACGCTGTCTTATCTGCTCATGCACTGATCAAGGCACTGTAAATTCTTCTGCAACTCTTCAGTTAGTGATATCATGCTGGGGTATCTTGCAAGTCTGTTTCTTCACTTAACCAGTGTCTTCTGATTTGTGGGGGTGCATATTCTATGCAACATCTCTACTCTTTCTCATCTCTTGTCAAGACAAACTTGCTGAAATGGCCATCCCCATAAAGCCTCAACTCTGAGCCTCCTAACTGCCCTGTCTCTTTAAAGCTTGCCTTCATAACACTGAAACTTCAGCTAAAGTATTAATTTTTTGCAGCAGGAAAGCCAGTGCAACTGTGAGGTTTTCTGGCTTCCTAAGCACTGGCTTTGCTGCAAAAAGCAAGCAACTGCTCGTTTTGTAGCTCTGGTTGTTCAGGATAAAGAAAAGAGCTCTAAAAACAGACTTCCAGTCCATGTTTGGTTGAATTTTGGGGACAGTCGTCATGTTTCCTTGGAGCCAAGAGTGCTTGCTAGCTTGCAGTTCACCACTGTCAGGTGATCAGGTCTGTATTCTGATTTCAGACACTAACAGTGATTCCTGGCTGCTGTTTCCCAAGTGTTTGCTACACACACAACTCCACCCTTAACAAATGTGCTGCTTGTCTTCTGTAAAGCTTGGTTTAAATGTGGGGGTGGAGGGAAGTAAAAAGGAAGGTAAAAGAGAAGGCAGATTCAGCTCTCTGCTAACACAATGCAGTGCAGACATTTCCTGTGTGGAAAGGAAGAGGAAACGAGCAGAATTTGCTTCCTCTTTGACCAGCAATTGCAGACTTGGAGAGGGAGGAGCAGGCCTCCTGGCCAGCACAGAAAGTTGGGGTTTGTGCCTGCCAGGAGCTTTCTAATTGTTTCTTCCTCTTCTCTGAGGCATTGTTGAGCCTGCCCTGTTAAGATCCTGGAAGGAAGGCATGGAACTGGAGCTACAGCACCGTCTGTGTGTTGGAGCTCCAGGGAGCTTGGTGTCCCAGGCCAAGGGGTTGGAGGCCCTGGGAGCTGTGTGTACCTTCTAGGAGATGCATTGCATCCCTACCCCAGAGGACAGAGAGCAGAGCTGGGTTCCTGGATAGTTATTCCTGTGCAAAGAGTCTTCCTGTTTGTTTCTGAACCTGAAAGCTGCCTGGAACCGATAACCCCAAACCTATTTTGCAATGGCTGCAAGGGAGGTGCTGGATGGTGGAGCAACTGGCTCTGCCACTCATCCCATGTGTATGCACACAGCCTGGGCGTGCATGCATCTGCCCTGACGAACCAGGTGAGACAGCAGCAGCACAGGTCACAGAAGCAGTGAGTAAGCAGCACGTGTTGCTGCAGGAGCTCATTGCTGCTCATTGCTGCTCTGAGCCGCTCCTCCCAGAGGAGAAAATAAGGCCACAGGTAATGGCCCTACTCAAGCCTAGTGGCAAAACGTTCCGGTCTTTTCACTCAGTGGGATACATGTTTAAGTTTACCGGTGAAGGTTTGTTTTAAAACAGCACATCTAGGGATTCTGTTGTTTTTGCATGTTGTTGTCTCTTTTGCAAGGAAAGGAATTCAGCACAGAGCTTGATTTATAGGAAGGGAGAAAGGACCAGGAAAGAAGCAATGGAAAGGTTGTGTGTGTTCTCAACAGCTTATGTCAAGCCACTGGACACAAGGCCAGCCAGCCTCAGTAAGATCCATTTACAGCAGCGTGCCCACACACGTACTGCATTCTTGTCTTGCTTTTGTTATCTACAAAGCTGTTCACTTTGCTTGTATGTGAGGTCTCTTCAGGGGGCAGAGAGCATTCTGTTGCTCTGATTGAGTTAAGCATCACTTATTTCTGGGGAATAACACACACAGACAGTGACTGGGAGTGGAAATAGATTGGATATAGCATGGGCCGTGTGGTAGGGAATGGCTCAAAAGGGAAGCAGTAGATTCATTACAGTGGATTAAAGCAGTGATGTCAGAACTCATGGGTGGCACATCGCAGAGTGAAGTGCTCATTCATTCCTTAAATAAGCAGAAAGTGGCACAGCCTAAACAGATTATATAATATCAGAGAGTGAGATAATCCCTCCCCTGCATACCCAGTCTGCTTCATCACACTGTAGCGAGGCTTAATGGTTTCCATGCTGTTTATTAATAGAAACAGCATGTGTGAACACGTGTGTGAATGTATATGTGCACATGCAGCTCTTCCAGGGGCTGGATACATCTGTCTTTTGATGAGGAAAGAAGATAGCTTGTGGGAATGAAATGTATGACCTACACACACATGCATTCAGATGCACACAAATACAAATACATAACTTGTAGTCCTTTCTCAGCATCCGAGCAGCTGTGCCAGTCTTTATTTAACACAGCAGACTGACATGTGGCTCTGTCTGCTGAATCTCCCCATGTCGGGCTGACAATGCAGTATACAGCATGGGGACACTTACAGATATATATAGCTGCTGTAAAGCGGATCTCCATGAGCACAGGGAGCAGCTGAAGGAGATGTATCAGTTCTCCCAAGACAAAGCAAGGTTATGTTGTGCAAGTACGTGGACTTGTGGCTTGACCAGAGGCTGTTTTTTGCTCATACACATGAGAAGAATACCAGCTTAACATCGCCATGATCCCACTGCATTCACTGTGCTGTGGTGATGCTGGAGTCTCAGTAACTACTTGGAGAACAAGGCAGTTTGAGCCTGGCAGTTGTTCTTGCTCCATTCCAGCATCAGTGAAACAATGCTTTTTCCCACAGCTTGCTTTCTTCCCGGAATATCACCCCTTTGTCCTCTCTGCTAAACCCAGTTTTTGGCAGGAAGGCTGAATTTGTCCCCACCCTGTAAACCTCGCCCCAGGATGTAGGAAATGGCCACAAAGATAGCGCTGACATAGCAGGAGGCCCCTTCCCCTTTCCTGTCCCACTCCTCTTCCCACACCCTTCCCTGCTTTCCCTGCTTGCAGGCTTGCCCTTCAGATGGGGCACTTTGCAAGGAAGCAGCTACCTGAGAGCTGAAGGATGAGGAGACAGCAAGCTGGCATTTAGGAAGGCTGCTGCCTTCAGTGCTCTATGAGCAAAATGAAAGAGGTTCAGCTGGATGGAGTTAAGGAGTTTGGAGTCATGGAAGTCTCTGACTCATCTGAACTTGGAGATAACGCAGGAAACTATGGGCCAATGGCAGGCTGGTTGACAGGACTGCATAGCTCCATGCTGATGGATCCTATATGCTGATGGATGGGAAGTGACTTCTCTCAGAATTCAAACTGCTATCGTCTCTGGGCTCATCCTTAATCTTTCTTTACTTGTGTTTACTAGAGTCATTCCTGGTTTAATACTGCAGCCTGGGTTAGAGGCACCAGTGCAGTCAGGACATATGGAGGTGGATTCAGTGCAGAAAGCAGAGCATCCCACGATAGAGCTGAAAGAAGATTTAAAACATAAACTGCAGAAGTGACAGTAAAATAGCAGTTCCTGTTTGGTACAGTGGAAATAGGAGTTATCTGCAAAGGTGCCTGACCTCTCCCCATAATTACTGTGCTCTATGCTTCTCTTTTACCTGCACTTCTGAACTCTGTAGGATGAGGTGTGCAAGATGCCAAGAAATCAAGAAGAGCTTGGGGTTTCCAGCTGGTTTAACCACAGTGGGAAGGGATGGAGGATGCATACGTGGGAGTCCCTCAGGGTTGCACGCTGTTGTTCTGACCCTTGACTTAGTGCTTCAATTCTTTTTCTGCTGCTGAGGCTTGGGTACTACAATGCCAACTTTGTTCCCCCTTGCTTGGACCACATCAGCCAGCACAGAGAACCTATTAATTTTTGCTCTAGGCAGCACTGCTTCCTATTTCCTGCCCAGTAATTCCCTCCACCCCCAGCGTTTTGGCTTTTTGTGTGGGCTTGGGAATTTCCTCCTTGACCCAAGGCCCACCATCTCATCTCCAGAGCATGGCCCAAGACAATATTAGGGATGACCAGCACAGCAAGGTTCTTTCTACAAGGATAATTTACTAGCTGAAGTGTGCTGGACATGTGATTGTCCATCATATGGGGCAACAGAGAGCAGATAAGCGATCTGTGGCTGCTAAAAGTCGTGCTATCAAGAGACATCTGGCAAATCTTTCGGGGTGCAGCGAAGGGTGAGGGCTCTCCTGTGCTGCCCCAGTCGGTCAGCACTTCCAGCACTGCTGCAGCCAGAGGGCAAGACCTCGCTGCGTTTGGCAGGCAGCAGCACAGGAAAAGCCTTTCAGATGAAAGACAAAAGGAGCAGAGAGGTTGGGAAGCTCCATTCGGAGCCAAGGCCCAGGGAGGGGAGGAGGGGGGGAAGAAACAAGGAGTTTTCAGTGCTGAAAGATGCCTGCTGGAGGAGAGTGGTTTGAGCTGAACTGTGGACGAGGGGAAGTCTCAGCAAAGCCTTCTGAATCTCCTCCAGCCCTGTTGGTAAATGGATGCTGCTGGGTTCACTTAGGGGGAAGAAAGAATTGTTTGATACTAGTTTATTGATAAATCCATTTTGCTTTTAAAAGAAAGCTAACACGCTGTCTAAGTAGAGGCATGCCCACATAACGTTTCTTTTTTCAGCTGAGGAAAGAATATTCCTGTATGGGGTCATAGCTTTGTAGTTTCCATTTTGCTGCTGCAAAACCTTAATCCATTTAATTGAGTCTCGCAGCTGTGTCATCTTCTGCAAAACAAGTACTCAGATCAGAAAGGAAGGTAAAGGATCCATTCAGTTTGACAATACAAATTATTAGCTATCAGCATGAATAGTGCTTGCTCTGATGAGCAAGAATAACAAAGCTTAAAAACAAAGCCCATCTGGTAGCTGCCACAGAGCAATTTCCATCTCCAGATTCTGCTGTGGCTGGGGTGTTTCTCCTTACATTCATGCATCTGCAGGACTCTTCAACAGCTAAGAATGAGGGAGGATGCTGCAGAGTGGGTTTGGAGTGGCCACTGAAGAAGCACTGTTCCTCTACTTGGCCACCTCTTACACACAGCTTTGCAGTCCTAATCGTCCTTGGGGTTTGCACCTGTCATGCATGGTGGAAACTGGCCAAGGAGTGCTCAGCTCCTTTGAAAATGAACAGAATGTTGTAGTGAGAGCTTAATGTAGTTTGGATGCCTTGCTTGGAAATGAAAGTTGGCAAGTTGTGCAATAGAGTCTGCTGGGTCTGAGCTGGAAGTCATTTGTTTGTTGTTATAAGAGAGTGAGAGGAACATGCTTACCTGTTTTGATGCATAGCCTCCTTTGTAACCTACACAGGTTTGGGATGGAATTGTGCAGTAATTAAGTTATTGAGCTGCCATGGCAGCCAGATGTTCTCTCCTCCTGAACATGTCATCGTTAGTTTCTTTGCTAATTCATGAGCACCACTGCACATGGTGCACATGGCTGCTCTGTGGAACGTTCCACGTGGAGAACCCATCACTGAAATGACTTCTGATGAACTGAACCATGGGCAGCAATAGGAAACAGTTTGCTGTGATGTCTGTCAGGATTTTCTCCCCCCAGGCTGTAATGGTGAGTGGTGGAAAGTAAACTGCTGCCTGCATGGCATTTCCTCTGCCTTGTGCATCCATTCTCGACTGCAGGCCTATGGTCAGACAGTGAGCATCCAGATGCTGGGGGTGCTGTCTCCTTGAACGTTTGGCTGTGGGTTACAGAAGAGAAGCTGAGGGGGAAACATATTATGAGATACATTACATAAGGAATGCATTAAAGGAGCTAAGGGAAGATTTCATCTTTAAGCCATTAAATCCTAGAGTAATTTAGGTTGGAAGAGACCTCTGGAGGTCACCCAATCTAGTGCCCTTCTTAGAGCAGGTCCAGCCAGATCGTGTTGCTTAGTGCCTTGATTCTAGAGGAGCTCAGACTGTAGCTGCCAGAGAGCAGAGAGGGAGAATTCGCTGAATGGAAGACTGTTCAGTAAACTCAAATACCTCACTGCTTTTTAACAGGCCTTTATATCATTTGAACATAACTGAGAATACTAGAAGTCTGTAATTGTGTAAATATAGCATAGTGCATAGAAGCCATATCTCTTGAAGAGAGTTGTCAGTTTTTGCTAAACATTAATGTACTAATTTGGAGTCAGCAGAGCACCACGCAACCAAAGCGTGAAGTTGTATTCATCTTGCTTCAAAACTGTCTAAACATACACCTCCAGCCACTCTGCTGGGGGAGAGGAGCCATAAACTGACATTTAGCATGCTTCAGACAAAGAATGGCATATTTCTGTAGCTGTGAAGAGCAAAATGTGCAAAACACTATGAGCACTATTACCTAAACTGGAGCTTGGCTGTGTTCGGGCACTGAACCTCTTCGCCCATGAGAAGACACACTGGAAGCTCTTCTAGGGTTTGTGTTTCCACACCTAACCAAACAGAGCACCAAATACCACAGAAACATCTTGCATAAATGTAAATCCAGAGAGGGCTTCAGCAACAGAAGGTTGGCAACAGAACTGCAGTAAAACAAGGCAGTCATCATTTTGCTTGCACGTTAGCATGTCAGCGATTGGATTCAGTGCTTTGTGTTGGGTAATGACACGCTGCCATTCTGTAACGTCCTGATTAAACAGATCCACACCACTGAATAACCGTCCTGTGAACTAATTAAGGTACAATTTCTCCCTTTTTTTTTAACAAATGAAGACACAGATTGAAAGGCAGTTTACGATGCCTATTCAGCATGAGCATATCATGTTAATGGGAACAACTGTTTATGCTAGTGGGACTAAATGTGTTATCCTCAGGTCCTTTACAGCCTGCCCAAGTTCATGGAGAGCCACACTGCATCAAGTCACCCCATTTTCCACCCTAGAATGAAGCCATTCTCTGCTATAGTTGCACTGAGCATAGCAATGCATGAAGGATCACAGCTTAGTATTGTTTAAATGTGATGTTACCAGAAAACTACATGGAAGATTGTACAAGTTAAATGAGGGCTCAGCTCTGACTCTCTGCCGTGTTTATTTGAGAGTAAGATTTATGTTCAGCAGGAAGCAAAATCAGGAATTTGGGATGTTGAGACTGCATGGTTTTCAAGTGCAGGACTGCACAGAGCTTGCAGGGAACTGTCGCTGTCTGAGCTTCCCGTCTGGCTCTGATGGGAACTGCTGCTCCCACATCCCCCAGCACCCAGACACTGATTTCAGTTCGCACACCAGTGAAAAGAGAACTGAGCCATGTGGTTTTCACGTCTCGATGTACTTTATCTGCTTGGAGGTTCTTGTAGGACTCTGGAACCCTGCTGAGATCGTCTGCTTTCACCTGCAGAGCAGGGAGCTGAAGGCACGTGCTGGCTGTGTGAGTGTGCTCTGTGCAAAGTGCTGATACCCAAACCCCATCCTGCAGTGCCTCCCTGCACTGCCTGTCAGGACTCAGAGGAGCATGGAGCTGAGCTGGCTGGCTGCTTGTAGTCCTTCAGCAGGAAAGGAGCCCAAGCTAATAGCTCTGATGACAAGTTCAAGTGTTTGAGCAGACGATGGGCTCAAAAAAGAAAAATATTTTTTTCAGTGAAGCCTTTGGAAACAAAGCAAAACCAAATGAGAATGAAGGAGGGACACGAGGACCCTGCGTCTCATCATCATTTGAGTTTTACTTACATCAGCAGAGCTTCTGCTTCCTCACCTCTGTTTTTTACTGCAGAAAACTCTCTCCTGCTTCCAGGAGCAAAAAGCATTGGCGTGACCTTTCACATCTGCATCATGCTCATTGCCATCTGCAGAGAGATTTCAGTCAAGATTAGAAATACAGCTTATTCCATTATCCTGGAACAAAAATAGAAGACTCGAGCCACTGAAAACAGCTCCATTTTCTCCATTAAGCAATTGGTGCTGTTTATCCCAAAGACACGAGGTTTAATGATGAGCAAAATCCCCTCTGCGCTCCTTAGTTCACATGAGTGGCAGAAAATGAATTGCTATTTACAAAACATTGCATGAACCTCAGATAAGGTTATAAAAGCAATTCGGTTCAAGTTGTGGCTTAAATGAGTGGCTTGTATAAGGTGTTTTCATCTTTTTTTTCCCCTCACTTCTCCAAGACCCAGCTTAGATCTCAGGCTGAGCCAGCAGCGTCCCCAGGGAGAGGATCTGCAGGGCTCATGCTGTGCATACAGGCTGCTCTATGGTGCACCAAAAGGGAATGGTCTTGTGTACAGCAGGGATCTGAGAGCAGAATGGCTGTGAGGAAACAGTTAAAAAGAACAGGTAGCAGAAAGCACTGCTGCTCCAGTGAGCAGAAGTAGATCAGACTGGAGCACAGAATTAGCATCACACTTACTATAAATAGATTTATCTGGGCCAGAGGAAATCTCGGCCATTTTGACCAGAACCACGAGTCACCTTTAAATGAAGCAGATCCTCCTGCTAAGAGATGCTTCAGCCTGATCCAGAACCAAGGGCTGGTGGGAAGAAAGCAGAGCAGGTCCTATCACAGAGCCAGGGGCACCTTCCATGCCATTCACTTCCCATGACCTGGCTGCAGACCAGCTTGATGGCACTGAGGATGCAGAGCTAAACTGAACCGACCACAGCTTCCTGTGTTGTCCAAACTCCCAGCCAACTGAGAGCTGCACAGGATGACATTTGGTTTAACCCTCTCCTGCTAAATGTTGTTTTTTAAATTATTGTTATTTGATTATAGAAGAGGCGAGGGAAGGATTGGAAAGAAATGAAGAATATAGACGTGTGTGTGTGTGTATTCCCTGAAAGAAGGGAAGAGCTTTAGGTGCCATGACCCCAAATTTCCCCCCAGTCTCATTGGAACAAGACCTCTCCCAGCCAGGTGGAGCTGTGGGTTAATGCTCACTTTGTGGCTGCTTTGACAGGTTCCCCTTTCCCCAGCCTCACAGCCCATCCTGGTGTTTGTCCTTTTGCAAGTTCTTTCTGGATGTTATGCTTTCCTTCTGATTTATGGTTTCCTGTGGGCTCGGAGGAATGTGAGGCAGAAGCAGCGTTTTGCTTTGTCACTTCTGAGCAGAAAGGGAAACAGAGATTAGCAGCAACAGCTTGGGGTTTTGTGGAGGTTTGCAGACTGACGACAAAGCTTTCAGGAGGAGCAGAGCTGCCCTGTGATGGGGTAGGGGCTGGCTGTCTTGCTTGGACACTGGGAGTGCACAGAGCTGGCTGGAATCATTGCAGTGTTTGAAAAAAGCCATTGTCCCTACTGAGCAAGAGCACAGACCCAGGTCTATGCTATCAAACACAAAGAGCAGCCATCTATTTCTCACTCCAGATGATTTTTATTTTAGATAGTCTGAACGCACAGAAACCCTCCACAGAATGGAGCAAAGGCCTCAGTTAAGAGTTGGCAAGCAAGCAATGTGAACCTTCCCTTCTGCAGATCTGAGAATAAACTGCTCCCTGCACAAAGGGAGCCTTAGAAATGCAAAGATAAAGAACACAGAAACAAGGATACTGAGTGTTATTACTGCCTATCCTCTAGGAGCATGTGGTGTTTTTGTAGTGCTTTTGGATCATCCCAGTGTCTGGGGTGGAGACGAAGCCCTCTTGGAGTGTGAGCTGGGAGATGGGCTGAGTTGGGATGTGGTGGGCTGGGATGCAAACTGCCCGGTTATAGGTTCAGAGCTGGGATGAAGGCTGAATGGAGTTGGTTGGTTGGTTGGTGTGTCACAGTCACCAGGTTTCAGGAGGTTTCTCACTGTTGTTTTCCAAGTCAGGCTTGTGTGATCTCAGTGATTGAGAATCCAGGGCTGTGGCTTGGCCTTGACTCAGCCTCAAATGAAAGCCAGGCACTCCTCCCCATGTGAACTCCATCTCCTTGGCCTGTTTCTGGCCACAGAACCCTACATTCCCCCCATTGTGCCTCCCCATCTGTCAGACCTGTTGTATTCTCCCTGCCTTTTGGGCTGGTGTGTGGAACACTTCCAAATGGTGATCTTGTTAGGCTGCTCCACAAGCTGTCTGTGGGTCAGGGACTTTGAACACAGCCTTCCTGCTATCACAGGCCACAAACTCTTCCCTCGCTGCCATTCTCCAAGCAAAGTACAGCTCTGAATGGTGCCAAATCACCGTGGCTGTTGGAACAGCATCCTTGACCTGGCAGATGGTTGGCTAACCATCACTACTGGATGCCTGTGATGGCTGGTTAGTGCTACAGGTGGGACTGACAGTTCTTCCCATCTTTTCTCATGCTGTCTTATATTCTTTCTTAAAGACCAAAATCCAGATGTACTCAGCACAATGCGGACAGGGAATGGGTTTCTTCCCAGCATTGCCTGAACCACTTCACCACGCTGTGTGTACGTGCTTATTGTTGGGTCCGTTACATACCAGGCTTGAGAACATCTGGCTTTCTTCCCAAATTCCAGTCTGGTGGCAATGCATACGACTTCCAACTTGCTTTTGTTGATTATCTTTCATTTTTTAACAGAGGTTTGAGGTATATTTCTCCAGCAGGCAGTGCAGACTGTGAGAGATTAGGAGGATCAATTCTGTTTTTGGCTTTTGTGTTGAACTTCATTGGGTCACATTACTGCTCCCATGCCTCACTTTCCTTCCCTTGCTATTTTCCTATTTGCTTAAACTCACTGGATGTCTGATGGTCTCTTTCTATAAGACTGTATAATTCAGGTTCATGGGGGTCTCAGTCTGCATGAGGAATGCAGTTGCTACAGCAATGCCAACATCAGCATCCTTTTCTTGCCTCACTGTTCAGTGGGTGTGTCATCTGTGTGTATTTTGTAAGCATTAACTAGTAGCCAAAATGAGTGCAGAAAAAACGTAGCCCTTGGCTTGACGAGTCATGTAAAGATATTAATAACCGCAAACACAAAGGAAATGATTAAGGAATAGGCAGTGCTCCTAATTGAATGCTTCTTCCCCATTCATGGGAGGAAGGGTGTGAAATCTTTCTTGTACTTGCCAGCTCTTATTACAGGAATCAGTCATTAGCCCCATTTGTGCGACAAGTTAGTCTGCAGAGCCCTGCCAGCACACAGGGCAGAGCTGGACTTTCTTTGGGGCCGTGTGAGGAGCTGGGAGTGCAGCTCTGCAGGAGGTTCTGCCGTTTTTTTCCTCCAGTTTTTCATTTCAGAAACAAAAAGGGCTGAAAAATTGATCCAAGGCTGTGCCACTGCAGCTTACGGTGTGCTGTGTTAACTCTTGGCCCTGTTGATGGCATAAAGCAATCTGACCGTGCTGTTCTTCGATGTGTGATCTCTCCTATGCAGCTCTGAGCAGGAGAACCTCTGTCCCAGGGAAAGGAAGCAGCTGTTAGCACATCAGTGATGTCCAGTGCTTTTCTGAAGGTTCTGCAGCCTTTTGGCAGCTTGGAACATCTCCGAATGATCCAGATCGTGTAAATAAGGGCTAACAGAGTTCTTCCTATGGTCCTTTGTCAGATAGGGATGTCAAAGCTAGCTAGATGTGGAGGATTTTGCACTGAAGGAGAGTAAAACCTTCTGCCAACGTGGTGCAGAGTATCGTATCTCACCGGTTGTCCTTTCAGACATGTATCTGTAAGGGTGGAAGGGATGCACCTGGCTGCACCAAATGACCTTCGGCTTTTGGTCATGCAGGTCTGTCTGACACAAAGGTCAGCGTGTTTGAAGAATGTGAGAACTTAAACCAAATTAAACAGCATAGGACCAAAGGAGAACATTTTAAAATTTGCGCTGGTATATCGGTGTAACTCCCAGGGGTTTCTGCAGTGGTAATTAAACACCAGGCCAGATGTTGGTTGTGGAAATGTGCTGAATGTATGTTTTGGGCTTGTACAAATGTGAGCATTTAGGCTGGTGGGGGTGGAAGTGAATGTCCGAAAAGAGAGGCAGAACATTCACAAAAACAAGTCTCATTCAGTCCTGAGTTTGCTTTGTGATTTCCTTGTGAATCAGGGAAGAAAAAGAGAGTGGGAGGAGGGGAGAGAAAAGATATTCAGAACCCAGTCCAAAAGCAACCCCACACCCCCAGGCAATATCTCTTGTTTAAGACATTTGTTTCTTCTGGCACTGGGAGGAAACCTTTCCAGACATTGTCCTCTGAGAACTGTTCAGTATTTGCAGTTAAAAGGGCAGTGCGTGTGTAAATATGTATGTGCCGAGAAGGGGAAGGAAGAAAAAATAACTGTTATTGTAACACAAAGGACAGATTTCTACTTTTTGGACCTAAGAGTTCACACTGAGCCACGTAAAAGATTTCATTTCGTGGAAGAGCTTGTGATCTGCAGGGCTTTAATTGCATGGAATACCTCCAGCTCATCCCTGTGATCGACTTCTCTGGAGATGGTGAGGGTTCAGTTACTATTGCCTTGGGACTGTGTGTGTATTCCCAAGCCTCCAGAACACTGGATAAGAAGCACAGTTGTTTTCTTATCTGTCTTCATGCATCAGTAACAACATCTCTTCCTGTTCTACCAGGAGAAGCCAAGCAAATTTCTTAATCTCTGCTGCACTTTGACCTGGAGAAGGAGGGCTGAGCTGCTAGCGTAGAAATGATTTGCCTTGCAAAGCCTGCTGGCTGAAAGCTGCTCTTAGGTGCCAGCTTGGAAGACATCCAGCAAGCACCTCGAGCCTGCCAGCCATGCACTGTGTTCATGCAGTTATGGGGAGACTGAGCTAATCCAATCATTCTGAGCACCAGGATGGAGGATGCTGGGGGTTGTGATGATGCTGCCTGGGCATGTTTTCCAGCAAAGCATGGCACTGGTGAGATCACAGTGCCACGGAGATAAGTGTGCTTCTGCTCCTTGGTAGCTTCTTGTCGAGGCTGGGAGCTGTTCAGGAAGAGAGGCTTTCATGTAGCTTTTAATGGCATGTGTGGACTTACAAATTAGTCCAAAGGCTTTACTGGCCTTTAAATCCAGCGTGCTATAATGTATTGAGCAAAGGCCCATTAGTGCTGTGTAAAGATGGGGGGCTGGGGCACAACCTGCTTTAGCAGATGTAAAAGGAAGCTAATCAACTAAGACAAAGGCACCTAAGAATGACATACTGCCCATTGCCCTGGGATCCGTGGCACAGCTTGTTTTAACCTGCGCTGTAGTAGGATTATTTTGGAGGCTGCACTAATTAAGGGATTATCCAGTGAAAGTGGTAGATCTCCCTCTGCCTTAGACAACGGGATGCTGCTCCTTCTGGAGCCAAGATGGAGATTCGGGGGCTGCCAGAAACTCATGGGTGTTTTTTCCCAGGTTGGTGGTGTTCTGAAGAACAACATCTTCAGGCTCAAAGCAGCTCCTTCCCTCTGGAGGTACAGAAACAATTTAGCAGCAGCAGGTGTTGCCGAGGTGGAATCCATGGACGGGATCAGCACTGTGTGCTTTGAGGCTGAGGATGCTCAGCTCTGCCCCGCTCCCACCCCACGTGGCGGCCGTTCATGTGAGATGTCAGTGAGCTCAAACTGCTCTTGGCATGACTGCCTGAGAGCTACTGGCTCGGTGATGCAAGTCAGGCCAGATGGTCCCAACCAGCCCTGCTGCTGGCAGGCTGCAAATCTGTGAATTCCCACTTTATTTTGCCATCAATTTTGATGATAATGTTTCTGCTAGCGGCTTTCATCAGTTCTCCAGCAGCACAGCACTTCTCCACCCAGGGGAAGGTTGGGGCAGCGGGGCCACAAGCGGTTCAGCCCTTCTGAGGCACCACCGGAATGCCTTCAGCACCTTGAGGGCTCCCAGAAAGCTGATCATGAGCGGGCATGGGATGGGGACATCTAGCCAAGCAGGGAGAGCTGGGGACAGCCAGCCCTGGGGAGCAGCTCCGGTGCGGGGCACACAGCAGGGCTGCTGTGGCAGAGGCCATAAGAGGAGGCCTTGTCTCCGCAGCCTCGGGTGGGTTGGGGATGCACTGTCAGGCAGTGCAGAATGGTGCCGTGCCTGCAGAATGGGCCCTGTGTGCTCCTCTGCTCTGTGCTGCTGGAACAAGGGCTGGAGTGTGCGTGGGCATTCGGGGGGATATCCGTCACTGCCACTGCACTGAAGGGACACCTGCCATTGGCAGTTGCCAAAGTTGGCGTTTGTCTGAGAGGCTTTCCTGCCACAATCCGTCTTTCTCTCTCAGTTGGCACTTCAGAGGCTGCTGAAGGACAAGGAGGCTTCAGAGCAAGGCCAGGTGCACAATCAGCTTATGGCATGGAGCAGGAGAGGAGCAGGGAGCGAGGCCTGAGCCAGGACAGGGTGCACGTGCCTGAAAACAGCAGAGGTTCCCATCAGCTGGGATTCCACCCACGAGAAGCCCAAAGCCCTTCTCTCCTCTTCTCTTGTCCTCCCCCTGGCTAACCTACCCTCACTGTCATTTTCCAAGTTTCAAGCACACAGAGCTCAGCATCTCCTGCCAGATTGCGTGTGTGTGCATGCAGCTGTGCATGTGTGAGGGAGAGTGGTTATTTGGGGGTGAAAGATTGCTCTGCAGCAATAACCATGGTAGACTAAACAAAATCTTGCACACATCTGCAGTCCAGCCACTTCTGGTTCCAGGCAGGAGCTCATGCAGCATAGCAGCATCCACCTCACATCTGCCAGTAGTGCTTTTTTTTCTTTTTCTTTTTTTTTATCCCCCAAAACAGTTTTTCTATGGAATTCCAATGACTGGTCGTCCCTGAGTCTGCCTGCCATCCCAGACATCAGAAAGTTTTTTTCTGTGGCCTTATGTTATGGATGTCGCATAGGTTGGTGACGAGCTACACAGCCTTCATTTTAATGGTCTAATTGATCACTTGTCTCATGGGCTAAATTCACTTCTGTGCCAACCTTCATTTCATTAGGTTGCTGAGGGTTGGGAGCTGAGCATTAATTTGTGATGTTTAATATTTGTGAAGTTGTAGTTTCTGGTATTGTGTGATTGCATGGGATTCAAAAAGATGGGATTGTCACAGAGCAGTGCATTTCCACAGACAAGGATATGTGTGGTGTCCTTGCATTAGGCAATGCCTGGAATGAAAGAGATGCAGTGTGATGCAGTCCTCCAAAATACTTTGCCTTTAGTTTCCTGCCTGGCTTTCCTCTTTTCGTTTGTATAAAAGCATAGTAAACATATTTCTATTTAGAGGAGCTTGTCAACCTGCAGCCTGACCTACTGTGACCTGGAAAACAACCCTTTTCCTCACTTTGTCCAGGCCTGGGATGCTCAGTTGTGATGGAGACACTTGCTTAGTGCCTGGTGTTTCTGTTGGGCTTTGGTTTGTTGATGCACACACCTCCTGTGCCCTGCACCAAGTGCTCTTTGCTAAGCAATGCAGATGGAGCCAGCCTACAAAAACTGTGCATACTGCACATACCTGGCTGAACAAGAGGCACTCCAGGTCTTTCATCACACGTGTTTGGGACAGCAAGGCATCCAGGGGTTCAAGCATAGCTGCTTGTAGCATTAATTCCCTAGTTTGTTCCTTGCTGGCCTATCTCTGAATCTCGTTCATCCTACTGGCCATACCAGTGCAACTGGTTCAACCAAGATATTTCTTCATTCTGATTCCTGTTCAGCAAACTGTTCCAACTTAGCAGGTTAGGTAAAGGATATTCTGAGCACTAGGCATATTCATGAAATCCTATTGAATTTTGTGGGAGTGAGTTTTAAAATCACATATCTGCTTGAGGTCTCTGCATATGCATGGCCTTTAAATCTTAGCTGGCCTAGGGCCCTTTCCCCTGAGCCTTTGTCAGCTTAGGCCTTGATGTTAATGCAGCTTGGTAGCTTTCTTGCTGTATGGAGATTGCCACCAGGGCTCAGAGCAGTAGGGCTCCTGAGCTCCTGCCTGATGCTGTTTACTGTCTTGCTTTGTAAGCACGTATGTTGTTCATTCTCCCTGCTTTCCTCTCCACGTGGGTGAGTAGAGGCTGCTCAGCCTTTGCTGCCCTGCTGTGGAGCAGCGTGTGGTGGGAGCTGAACCGTCAAATGCCAGCTTTCTCTGTGTTGTGATGCTCTGCCAAGGATCCTGGCCAGGTGGTGCTTTTGGTAAATAGCATTGCTTCTGTTGATTCATGTTGCAGCATTCAGCCAAGGCAAAGCAGCCTGCAGGTCGGTGGGCGGTTTGTGCACACACACCTACTTTGGTAGGTCCTAGCACCATGTGGCTGGGTTGAGGACGCTTGCTATGCAGCAAACCAGGACTGCAGAAGTGAGTCATTAGAGACACCTCCACCTAATGGCAGCTTTCTCTTGTCTCCATTCATCTCTGTTCAGTGCTGTTCTTCCAGTTGCCACGCTTCTTTCCCAGCTCGCAGTGCTGAATGGGATGAACGTAGACAAGACCCTTGAAGTTTTACTGTTTCTTGTTGGTACTGGACTGAAGGTGTCCCATCAGAGCATCTCTGAGTTCCTCCCTGGCATCAACTCAGTCTTTTGACTCCTTTGTAGAGCAGGCAAGAACTGTGAACTCTAGTTTCTCAGGAGCTGTGGAACAGGGATAAGCATATCTGAGAGGCTCCTATATTCACAGGCAGTGAGTCCAGGCACTGAATCTCACCTTCCTGACACTTGTGATTCCCTCAAGCCACGATTCCTGCTCTGAAGGGCAGCTCTTGGCAAAGAAAAAAGGTTTTTAAGAACTAAAACCACGATAAGATAAAATAGGAATTAATTTCTGCAAAGCCTTTAATTAGTTAGTTAGTCTGGAGGGAGTTGCTTCCATCTTTTTGACCTTTTCATTCCTTTTACGTTAGTCCCTGCCCTGTCTTGGAGGTCTGCACGTGTCACACTGATACCAGGATGACCAAGGCTCAGTATGTCTGTGTAAGGACCCAGGGGGTTCATATGTAAGAGAACACCGTGAGAGTGGGAAAAGGAAAGGGGCAGCTCTGAAACCAAAGGTAGCTATATGCTCTCTACTTATCTGAATGCTGCTGACTTGAAAGCCAGAGAGCAAAAGCATCACATGTGCCTGTTTCCAGCATAATTACTCAAAATCTAGGTCAGTGTTTGCACTGTGTCGAGCACTTACGCTTGGGAAGGCTATTGACTTGTCATCACTGGGAGTGTGCTAATAAATCTCTGGCAAGTATTACCAGTAATCTGTTCACAGTATCTTTGATCTGAAGATATTTGAATGTGTTGCAGTTGTCATGAAGTCGAGTTTGCAGTGCAGTTTTGTGAAAGCAGCTCCATTTTACAGATGGGGAAGCCAAGGCAGGGAGCGAGCATGAGCAATTTCTGATGGGAGGGCTGAGTCATTGCTAGAGGTAAGGATACGACCCAGGAGCACCAGCTCCCATGCTCCTGCTCCCAGTCAGACAGCACTCTCCCCAGCCTCTTCAGACCCACCCTTGAATTATGATATTCCAAGGCATGTAACTCCAGCTGCAGGAAGCCTTCTCTGCTGAGCTGTAAAGGGCCATGGTGATGCACGCACCAAAGAACCAGATAAACATGGACTTGTCCTTTGTGTGAGTGCTGCAGCCAGCGGGGACTGCAGGAACTCCCTCCCCACTGCACACAGACAGAGGGCAGCGAGCTCACTGTGAGCCACAGAGGTAAATAACAAGGGGACCAAGGAGCTGCACTGTGCAAGGTGCACTGCTCACACTATCTGAAGCCCTCAAGGAAGCAAATGAATCCACTCAGAAACTTGATAAGGGTGGGTGAGGGCAGGTAGCAGCTGGCTCTGAGGCTAATAGAAGGGCGTCTCCCTAAGGTTGCTTTCTCCTGGTCCAAACCAGTATCAATAAAACCAGAAACACTCCTGGGAGTAAAGAAGATGGGATATGCAGTGCCTTCATCCTGCTGCTGAACACAGCTGTGCCAATGGTTCCAGTTGGATATTATGAAGGATTTCTTTTCTGAAAGAAGTGGTGATGCCCTGGCGCAGGCTGCCCAGGGAGGTGGTGGGGTCACCATCCCTGGAGGTATTCAAGAACTGTGTGGCACTGAGGGACATGGTGGGGGTGGGTTGGGCTTGGACTTGATCATAGAGGTCTTTTCTATGATTGTATGATAATAATAGACTATAGGGGCCAATGGGCTCAATATCAGCTGAGTTGGTTCTGAGCTGGTTCTTCTCCTGGAGGAAAAAGGGAGCAGTGAGAGATGATGCTGTCCATGTGCTGCAGCCATGTGGAGAACCAGGTGTTTTGAATGGAGGTACAGAAGAGCAAAGGCTGAGTACTGGCATGCACAAGATTGATGGAAATGCAACGAGAAAGGCTGGTTTGATTAGAAATTGTTATGCAGCAGAGCTTGAAAGCCGTGGTGGCTGCTAATTTTTCAATGCACAGCACAGTGGGGCTGTGCCTGGCCAGCATGTGGTACTTGGGGTGGAGGGTTTGTTTGGAGAGCTAATAGAGAAAGAGCAAAGGAGAAGCAGATGGCAGCAGTGCTCTCTAGCCAGGCCATCAACCACCAAACCTCTACAGCCTCAGGTGCAGCTTAATCCCAAATTAGTGCTGTATGGCTCCAGGCATCCCACTGCTGTGTGTGTAATTGAGGGAGGGCAGAGTCCTTTGTCTGGTAGTGCTCATGTAACTGTGACCACGCTTAGCTGACAGCAACAGAATTTAGGGGGCAGGGAAGATTTCCTGCTTGTTCCACCTGCCTCCTGCTGGGCTTCACTTCCCTCCACTCTTCTCCCCACCGTTGCTCTCCCCAGGTCTAGGATGCATGTTCTAGCAGGTGTCCACTTTGAGATGGGACCATCTCACCCAGAGGAAGCATCTCACCCAGACTCACCCCTTCCCAGCCCACGCTCCAGCTGAGGTGGGTTGCTGAGTTGATATGTAATGACACTGCCCAGTTTCAGTGCTCACATCTCCCCGTATCCTGTGTGCCCTGCTCATTATCCTCAGGAACCATTGGCTCGCAACCATCTCACAACTGGTTCCAGGCTGTTTCCACAAAGCCAGGCGAATCGTGGCATTCAGAACTGGAAGCAGTGGCAGTTGCAGGACCTGGTTGTCAGGGATATTGTCACCATGGAGCTGTTGCCATGGTGCTGCCTGCTCACACTGACGGAGAGATGCAAAGTATGCTTAATTTTTTGAAGAAAGGCGGAAGAACAGTAAAAACCAGAGGGCACAGAAGGTTTTGGATGGGTATTCAAAGAGCCTAATAATAGCTTGGCTTTAGAGCTTGGCTAGTTCTGCTGCCTGTCTGTGTCAGGTTCCTTCTTTTTCTTCTTTTTTTGCATCTTACAGCCAACAAAAGGAGGTGAGACTAATATACTTGCTGTAGGGTTGCCCACAGTGGAATTTCACCATGGAATGAATGCAGCACTTTCTCCTCTTGCAAAAAAAATATATATATATATATATGTATATATATATATATCAGTCCAAAGAGTGCCACTAATAATAAGTGCTTGGGCTTTTACCTAATCTCAGTTTTAACCTCTAAAAATAAAGCATCTTGCAGAAGACAAAGACGTGGAGGGGGATGTGAGATCCCACCTCCCCCTGCAGGCCCCTTTCCTTGGAGGCACACCCGCTGCTTGTTTGAAATTCTAGAGAACTCTGTGCTCCTCTGGAAGGAGGTTTGGCAGCTGCTGCTGACCTTGTCAGGCTGCTGATGGTTCTGGAAGGAGTCGAATGAGAAGCAGTTTGTGTCTGTGCCAGCCTGTGTTCAGGCAGGGCTCGTCTCATCAAGGCAAGTACCAATTTCACTCCATCTCAAACAGAGCCCGGGTCAGATTTAATAAATAATAACAACTGTGCTTTGCACACCTCCAGCTCCTGGCTCTGAACGTTTTGGCACTGCTGTGTAGTGAATCCTCCAAACACTGCTGCAGAGGAGGCAAAGATGCATTTATCCCATGATAATGGGACACAGACTCAGGGTAAGCTTCCTCTCATCAATGCTGTGGCCATCAGCAATAGTACTGGGAGTTCCCATTTCCAGTCCTGACCCTTGGAAAGCTCACGTTGAACATCACTGCAGTGGCACGTAGTGCAGGGCCTTCAACAGCCTAATTTGGAGCTGTATGAGCTATTTTCTCACTATTGAGTCCCCTCTGCATCGCACACACACGCATGCAGCTATTCCTGGTGCAAGGTGGGTTCCTAGGAATTACTGAGCCATTCTTGGCCATTCAGCACAGCAATCAGATTCAGTGCAGCAGGCACCACTTTTTTTTCCCCTTTGTGCCTCGGTTTCCCTGCTGGAAAAGTGAGGAAAAACAAAGGCACCTCCCAAGGGAAAGAAAGGGATGTAATGATGTCAGCTTTGTGAGAAGCTCTGAGAGTCGCAAGTGGAAGTGTTGCTGTTATAGCAGCTAATAATTTGGAATTATGTCCTTTATGGCTTTATGTCCTTTTGGAGCTGTTCTTCACATCATTGCCAGAGGTAACCAAGAATGTTTAAGTCATTTTATTGCTTTTTAACACTCTGTTTGGTATTGGATTCCTACTGCACTTGTCTTCCTTAAAGCACGCGTGTGTTTGTGTCAAAGGTAACAAAGAAGGCCGAGAAAACCAAACCCATCATCCCCCCCATAGAGAAAAGAAATGTGAAAAATGCAACCAGGCTGCTTGGAGAAACATGTGTTGATCACTTCATGCCTAAGCTCATTATTAACGTGCTATTGTTTAATCACAAAGTTTATTCATCTAATACACGGCTGTTCATTGCTGTAGTCAACTTATCACCTGGGAAACCCCCCGAGGTTTCCAAACATGAATTAATCACGGGCTGCTCACGGTATCACTGTGAGCCAAATGTTGATCAGTTTAGGAATGGGGAAGTCAAGAGATGTCTTTTGTGGCAGCTGGTAACCACGGATGCTCCGGTCACTGTTTGTCCCGTTTGTAAACCTATTGCTCAGCAGTCAGGAGCAAATGGTGACTAATGGTGATCTATCTCAAAAGGTGGTTTGCCTGTGGCAGCTTTGTTTGGGATGCCATTTCCCCTCCACCTTTACCCTTGACTCTACTCTAATTACATCTTAGCAGTGTTTGGATGCTGTGCTTGGCTTGGGCTGTCTGCTGAGAGAGGGCAGAACCAGGCTGATGCAGGGCATGGGCAGATGTGTTCTTGCTGCAGACCCTATTATCTGCTAGCAGTATAGGTTTATTACTCCTTTCCACATGGGATGTAAGAATGCTTCTGAGAAAATTTTTGTCCCACGCAAATCGTGCTTCTGAATGGCTTCTTAAAGCACAAATTAAAATTCCCACTGCAGACCCCTCAGGACAGTGAGGAATTTCTGCAGATGAAGGAAGCCTGAGCCTCATTGCTCTGGTTGGAAGGGCTCTGCTTTGTGCAGAACATCTAGCAGATGAGGCTGTGGCTTGCTTTCTCTTCCCTCATGATGGAAATAGCCCAAGGCCTGGAAAAGCATTAGCAGGAAGAACACAGCATCAGGAAGCACAAAGGGCACCCAGCCAGGAGATGACAGCATGGCTTTTAGCTGCCCAGAAATGGGGATGTTGCTTTTTTGGGATATAGGTGAAGGGATTCAATTCCCTCTGTTAGAATCCCTTGGTTTCCTAGCCAGATGCCTCCAGCTGTGAGCATTTAGGACGTAGCATCCCTGTGTGCACACTGCAGCTGCAGTGCCTCTTGCTGTGCTGCTTTCTCTTGCTTCTGTGGTCCTTTGGGATGGAGCAGCGAAGGAGGATGCTGAGGTGGCATTACTCATCCCCATGGAGTTATTCCAGGTTGTCAGTTTGCTTGTGTAACTGGAAAGCCTTTTATCTGTGACACGCTGGTGGAAGTGGGAGAATTTGACTTTGGAAATGATACTGGCAGAGAATTGAGCCCAGTTGAAACCTACTGTTTCTCTAGGAAAGAGTGTCTAGTGGAATACTGTGGCACCATATCTTTAAGCAGGATAAGGACATTCTGAGTTCCGTAAGTCCAAGGGTGGATTTATGGATATTGTAACCTTGAAGGATGGGAAATGAGGTGTTCAAGAAGCTGGAACTGTGGCTTTGCTCAGGGCTTTTTCCTTGGAGCATTGGCCTGCCCAGAAAGATTTCAGCTATCACTGCTTTAGCTCCTTGCCAGCTTGTTTGCAGTGCATTGGAGCAACGCATAATGAGGTTTTCTGGCATTGGTGCACTTGCTCCTGCAGAGGGACTGGGGTGAGTTTGTGTGCAAGCACCTACATGGCTTCCCAAGGAGCAAAGGGCAGAGCTGCACCACGAAGGGTCCCTTGCCAAGAAGACCAGGCATAAAGGAAAAGACACTGTGAGGTAGAAATTGGGCACTTGGCAGAGGATGAGGTCCTTTTGTCCTGCACTTACAGAATATCTGGGTTGATTGCATGGCTGCACTGCACCTTCCTGCTTCATGGTGCATCTCTCCAAGGTCTTCTTTCTCTGGCAAGGGTGGCTGAATGCTCACCCTGGCTTCCTGTCATGTATCTGAGTTCTGGCAGGGTCCTGAAACTGAAAAGGTTCCTGAGACAACATCCTTGAAATCAAATGCTTGGGACCCTTCGTATCAAGTCTGCGTAGCAAATGTAAAGCTCAGGTTTCATGCTGCCCCAGCCGTGGCCAATTGTATTCATACCTTAGTGGATTCCAGACCCAAAATGTCTTCCTCCTCCACAGAGAGTCCAAATATATCAACTCCTTTTCTTAGGGCACGATAAAAAAGGGGAGTAAATTATAGATGCTCTCTCCACCTTCTGGCAGGAAACACACTGCTAGACTGCCTTGCTATATTAGCTTCTAGCTGATGTCGGCAGATTAAGCAACGGCTGCTGTTGCTTTCCTGGAAAGAAAAGCAGCCCCAGAAATACTGTCTCTCTCTCTCTCTCTTTTTTTTAGCTGGTTATTATGTCCAGCTATAAGAAGCAAGAAGAAACCAAGTGGAAAAATTGAATCTGGCAGTAAGAGGGCGATGCATGAAGGCACACGACTTCCAAACCCAGAGAACAAAAATAGCTGAAAGAGGGGGGGGAAAAAAAACGGCCTGAAAGCAGCTCTTTAATTATTCCATTTCTTTCAAAAGCTTTGCCCCTGGCACAACCAGGCTGCCATTCCTAAAGGCAACCGTATGTGCTGCAATAAAGCTCAAGCACTGCTGCATTATTAGAGAGGAAGAAGCTTCTTTTTTGGCTGTGTTTTCAAAGAGGGCACAAGGGAGGCTGCACTTGCATAATGAATCACCAGGGCTTGGTCTGCAGTCCTACTGATGGAGGGGGAGCTCAGATTGCTGCCTGGGTTCTGGAGAGCTGCTCAGGGAGGAGCAGGGATGGTTTGTGGGAGCAGGCAGGAAAGCAGAAGCCCAGTGGGTCTTCAGAAGGTCTGTGGCTACAGGGCCTGAGCAGTACATCTTCACGCTGCAGGAACCCTTGAGTCAGGTCAGAGCTTGGAGGCATAGAATTCCTATGTGCTCAAACGGTTCCTTCAGAACTTCTGCCCTTCCCTTTGGTCTGTGAGCATCTTTCCCTTCTGCTGTGATAGGAATATTGATTCCCGTGGCTCTCAGTCACATCTCTCCCCTACTGTTCTTTCACCTGGCAAATGTTCAGCACTGGATTATTTTTAAAGCCCAAGCGTAATATTCCAGGAACCAACATTTTAAATTACGAGCCCGCAGATGTAAGGAGCTGTTTGCAGTGGAATTTAGCTTGTATATCCTCAGTGCATAGGGATGGTGTGAGGCTTACCACATTTCCAGGTGTGTGGTTAAAGGATGAGCTGTGCAAGCAGAGGATAGCAGCGAGCAGCTCTGCAGGAGGAGGCTCTCAAGTTTGCAATGTGTGCTGCTGGATGCTGGCCTTGAAAAAAGTCATTCATGGTTCGGCCTGGGAATGCCTCTTGCAAATGGCTGATGTCATGTTGCTATTTCACTTTGTGAGGGAGGCCTGGTGACCTTTGCAGCTGGATCCCACTGGCCTCTTACTGTCACATCTGTCTGCTGACGTGGAGAGAAAGCAGATCCATTAACTGCAGAGCAGATTTGTCTGTATGCAACCAAAGGGCCACGTGTGGGGGAGAATTAAGGTTTTCAGTGACAGAAGGACCGAGATGTGTTTCTGCTTGAGTGTCATTCCTGAGGCTCGGAGGACGTTGCTCACTGTATGGCTGCTCTTCAGGCACAATTACAGCTTAGGAAATCAGTTTTGGTGGTGGGGAAGCACACAGTTTGTGAGTGGATGGCTGAGGTGCCACCCATTAGCAAAGCCTGCAGGGTCAGAGCAAGGCCAGAGTTTGCTCTGTGTGACTGTCACAGTACAGCTGAATGCCTCCACGACACTGATGGAGGATAGCATAATCTCCATCCCTTTTGCCTGCCCCGTGGAATTCATTCCTGATCAGGTGGGATTCCTAAAGGTAAGACTTGGGCTTACGTGGGGAGAAGTATGAATCCTTCCTTCCCGTCCCCCAGCAGCACACATACTGTAATTTCTCTGATCTTTTCTGTGACTTTTCAATCATCATAAGCGGCCAATTAATTATGGCTTCAATGTTCTCATTTCAGGGCAACCATCGATGAAGTGGAAACAGATGTGGTGGAGATAGAGGCAAAGCTTGACAAGGTAAGATGGAGCAGCTTAGCATGTTGGTTGGAAGAGGGACTGATGGCTTCCTGCTGAGGAATATGGCCTACCAGCCTCCTGTAAAACCAGGGCCCATCACAGGCTGTCAGTCAGCTGATGTATAATAATGCACTGGGCTTGTCTATAGGGCCATGTCTCCCTCTACTGACAGGCACCTGTCAGGGCTCCTTTGCAATGTCCAAAATTGTTGCGACAAGAGGACTTGGGGCTCATAACGCTGCACGGTGGTCTTCTTGTCTGCTCCTGGATCTCAGAGGACTGCCTTCCTGCTGTGGTGAGGTATTGCAGTGCTGTCCTTTTCTCCTCTCTACCACCTGTGACATGAGGAGCTCTCTCACTGCCCTGCTGGATGCTGTGGGGAGGTGGGCAAGGGGTGTCTGTCCATTGCCTCTGAAGCTTTGTGAAGGATGAAGGGACAGCAGTGTGGGAGTGCTGAGGTGGCTTGGGTCTGAGTCAGAAGCTTTATGCTCGAAGGCGCCTCCTCCACCCCCACTCCTCCTGAAGTCTGAGGCATCGGCCAAGTTGTTTCTCAATGAGAACAGAGAAGAGGAGGAGCCAGAAGAGCTGCTGGCAAAGCAAGCAAGGAAGAAAAACCCAATGTCTGATGAAAAAATGGCTTTGCTGAAGTCAGCTCTAGGCAAACCTGTGTCCTACAAAACCTGTTTAGTGTTGAAGCTGCTAGAAATGGACACCTGCAGAAGCTAACTAGTCTCACTGGTGAAAGCTGCAGAGGGATTGAGATTGTCTGTCTTCCTCTATGGACAAGCCTTGGGGTGCTGAAGATGAAGCTTGGGGCACAGCTTGCTCTGATTGAAGCACTGCTGCTTCAGTGCTCCTAAAGTTAGGCAGCTTGGTGTGTCAAGGAACCAGCAGGGCAAGCAGGGGAGGCTGCAAGTGCAAGAGCTGTTCAGTGCTTTGTTGCAAAGTGATTTGAGCTCCTTTGGGTGAGGACTGCAGTAAAGCAACAGATGTAAGCAATCTTGTTCTTCTACTGGCAGCAATTACGGTGATATCCTGGTTGTGCAGTGTGACCCCAGGTTTTCCTCCAGCTGTCACAGACACGCTTCCTACCGATGGTGTCTGAGCTCTCTGATGTTTTTCAAGAAGTAGGAAATGCGATTTCAAAGTGTGCTTGTGCTGAGTGGCCTTCAGCTACTAGTGAGACAGCCTTGGCCACAAATGTTTGCACACAGGAATGTTTGCTAGAAACCGCCACGTTGCAGAATAAGCTGAGTTTCCTTTCCAGAGGATCTGTCCAAACCCTTGTGTCCATCTGGGCTCCAGATGTGACAGGAGTTGCATCTATTTGCTCTCCTTCTCTGCTGGCTCCCAGTGCTGCTCTGCTAGATTGTGTGGACAGGGGAGGAGGTGAGTGTGAAAGAGTGAGGACTGTGCGTACAGTGTATACACAGATGCATTGTGTGTGACTGCATGTGTATTTATATGTTGCCATATTCTTACAATACTGCAGACAGAGGCAAGCGAGGCTGTTCTGTAATACATGTGCACAGAACATGGCTCAGCACTGACCCCAGAGCCAACGGCTGCACAAACAGAGCACAGATCAGTGCACACTGCTTTGGGGGGGCTCTGACAGCAAGCCAGACTTGAGAGCTCCCCATCACCTGTAGGTGAGGCTGGCAGGTGGGTAGATTTGTAAAACCATTTATCATTAGTAAGATCAATATCCCTAAAAAGCTCCTGGATTTTGAGAATGGAAAACTTCAGTTTCAAGCCTTGTTCATTGTCAGCAGCTGAAGTGTTGTGCTTTGTTAAAAAGCATAAACCAGTGATTATTGAAATTAAAAAAGCCAACAAAAAACTCTGTGATCATCCATTAATGTTGCAGATCTCTCCGGTCTTTGGTTTATGGATTTGTGTTGTTTCACTCGAGCTTTTTACAAGGGGCCTTGGGTGAAAGGAGACGTACTTAGGGCCAGGATGTTGCTGTCTTTACAGCCAATTCCAGGCACATGAAGGCAGTTTGCTGCGGATGGGAAGTCTGGCAATGTTCCCAGCAGCTGTTAAGTTATCAGAAGTCAATAAGGGCTCTCTGGAGATGTATGTCCATGCTGCAGCAAACCTGTTCCCAAGTTAGGAAGCTGCAGGATCCAGGGAGCTCCCCTGAAGTTCCAACAGAGCTGCTGATGGGGATGGCATGTTTTAACATGCACGTGAGGAACGTGCAGACCTGATGCCTCAGATCTGATGAACAGTGGAAACTCACATGAGAAGATGGGCTGCCCTGGTTCACCTGTCCCCAGGGGTGAGCCTGCAGTTATTCATCCTAAGGGATAAGTGCTGACAGCGTGACATGCTCTGAGAAATGAGGTGTGCATCCCTGAATCTGCCCACTGCAGCTATGGTTGTTCATTTAGCATCCTGTCCTGAAGGTCTTGTGCTGTGATGATGATGCACATTAAAACCAGCCCAGTTGCATTTCAGCTCAATGTGATCAGCTGCCTATCTTCTCTTTCCTTGTGCAGCTGGTGAAGCTATGCAGCGGGATGATTGAAGCAGGCAAAGCCTACATCACCACAAACAAGCACTTTGTCAGCGGAGTCAGGGATTTGTCACAACAGTGCAAGAAAGATGAAATGATTTCGGTAAGTCATCCTGCGAAGTGGATGAGAGCTGGGGAGTGGCAGGCTTCCTGATGCTGTGCGTGGACTGCATGTCCAAGTCCTTTTTTACTGCTTAAATATCTCTTTAGTCTGAGATTTTCTATTTGGAGGAGTATGGAGACTGTCCGTTAATGCAGTGTTGAAAGATCACAGCCAGATTCATCGTTTGCAGGGAGAACTGCACTTTTAAGAAGCCACAGTGCTGGCAAGGTTACTGCAATCTAGGTCAGTGAGCATCAGTTATTTAGGAAGCACGGGTAAGCAGCCTGCAGAAGAAACAGCTGGCATGGAGATTCCAGCACTAACCTGGAAAGGATGGGGAGCCTGTGACTTCCATGCCAGATGTTTGTTGAACATCTTCTTGCCAAGTGGCCCTTCAGTGACTTAACAAGAGTCCCTCTTAGACCCTTGAACGCCTGGGGATTTAGGGCAGCTGCTTCTATTCACTGCTAATTTTCTTTCTTCTTTTGCTTTCTTTTGCAGGAGTGCCTCGACAAATTTGGGGACAGTCTGCAGGAAATGATCAACTATCACATGGTAAGTGCCAAACATCCAGCCACAGCATCTGTAAACCTTGTAGAAGAGGAAGGTGCTTCATCCATGGTGGCTCCACGCCAGAACCACGATTTTGAAGTCTGGAACTCAGTTGAAGTTTAAAGCACAAATGCTTTAAAAGTGGAGGAAGCTTCGGGGTGTCAGCAATGGATTGACCCACTTTTGTACCACGCTGGCCCTGTCGCAGTGCATTAGGCGTGATGTTTGCATTTGGGACACAAGTTAACTGTGTACAGCTGGAGAAGAAGCTGCATCAAATCTGTGTGATTATTTCAGGAAGCAGGTAGGAGAGTGGTTTGGTGCAAGATGACAGGGAAAAGAGGTTTTCCAGCTCTCCTGGATTCAGTATTCTCAGTATTCGGGAACAAACAGTGGCACTGGTGGTGGGGAGAGATTGAATTAACCAGTATGAGCCTCAGCAAAAAGGTGTGCTCTTGTCCACGCAGAGAACATCAAATCCTGATTCTCTGATGCTGCTGAATTTCCCTCTGACAACGTGGCCAAGGAGGACGTGAGCCCCAGGAGTTACTCCTCCGTTCCCAGGGATCACAGCTGCACTGCTGGCTGCTGGCTGTAGGCTCCCCACGCCAGCTGTGCAGCTTCCCCTGGATCCTTGCTCTCTGCCAAAAGTGGCACTTCTGGGATTGCTCTTGCCTCAGCCAACTAATGAGCAGAAGGACCCTTCCCAGGGCTGCCAGATTCCCAGCTGAGGCGGTGTAACTCTTCCCATGCACCCCACCCTTGTCCACAGGGGTGAGTTCCCACTGAAAGTGACGCAGGGGCTATCAGCAGCTGCAAGCATAAGGGAAAGCATGCTGAAATCCTCTCTGCCCCTGGCCTGTGGAGAGCATCCTTCTCCCCTGGCTGCACAGCAATGTCAGTCCCTCTCCAGGAAATGGCTTTGGATTGACTGCTGCATCTTCTGCGCTGCCAAACGAAGGCTGTTCAATTAGTGGAGTTATTTTTAGTGCCTTCTGCCATCTCCTTTGTGTGTGTGCTTGCGTGTGTGTGGATGTGTATCTTGGCTCATCCATGTCTGAGGAGCTCAGCTATGAAGCAGTTGTCAGTGCTTAATCTAGGCTTTTGGCCAGGACAGTATGTACAACTGGAGCGAGTTAAAAAGAAGGGAAAATATCCCAAAAAGTTGGTTGAAAAAGCTTGTCCTATAACTTTATTGCTGGAGCACTCGGCCAGGAGATATCCAGCTTCTAGTTCAGCAGAATCCAAGAGTAAAACTCTAGCAGATGAACACACTGAGCTCCAGAGCATTACCACCTTTGTCTTAATGTGCCAAGAGCAAAAAATCATCACAGCATCCTTTGGGAGACAGATGACAGAAAAGTGAATTTAGTTCAGAGGAGCCAAGTCTGCGCTCCGTGCCTTTTTGTTCTCTTAGCCACCTGCACTTGGGCTACTGCCTTCCTCCTTGTCAAAGCATGCACAGGAGTTAGAAAGCTCCCTGCAGCACTCATGGGGGAGCAGTTCACAGCCTCGTCCATGAGATGTTTGTGCAGTGGGTGGCAGACAGGGATGCCAGACCCTTGCAGCAGCTTTCCTGCACAGCTCGCCAATGGGAACCATTCATTTCCTTTCTCATGAGCTGAGTGGCATGAGCTGGAATTTTGCTGGAGGGGCTGAGGTCTGCCCTGGGAGCCCTCCTCCTCACTGCATACCACACTGCAGTCCATAAATTTTGACTGTGGCTTGCACTGGGAAAGCTCCTTGCTTGTCTACAGACAGATGCTTGCCATCAGCTCCAGAACCTGTTTGTTTTTTGCTCACCTCCTTCCTTCCTTCTTCTCAACCTCCCCAAAGCACAAAACAAGTTGAAAGGCACCAGCAATCTGCCAGACAGCACACGAGAAAATGACTTTTCTCCCTTTTTATGCAGTGCATTATGAATGTAATTAAGTATTACAAGGTATCCCTGTAGGTAAAGCAGCACAAAGTTGCCTACCAGGTCCAGAAGGTTAGCTTATAATTATTTGCCACTGGACATATACTATAAGGCCAAGGCAGTGGTGCTTGGAATTACAGCAGTGCAGAAACTCATGATTTTGTTTTCACCCCACTGCCAAAAAAAAATAAATCCTGATAAACCATAGACTTCAAGTGGACCTTTTTGCTCCCAGAACTTCAGGTTAGGTTGGAATTCACTGCCGTGCTGCCTGCTCTTCTTTCCACTGCATGAGGAGGTGAAATCAGCTGTGAAGTTGGATGGCACTGGAGTGTTTATAGTCATTATTACATGGTGCAGGGAGCTGTGAGCTGGAGAGATGGGAACATTTCCTACTCTCATGCTTGGGATGAAAGCACTTGGGGTCAGGAAGGAACTCTGGCAGCTCTCTCTGGGTATTGCTCTGCCTTCCTCTTGGGGGCACGTTTCCTTCCGGAGGGTCACCTGGATATTTACACTGGAAGAATTCCTTGCAATTTGGGTTTTCCACTGATGCCATTGGTTTCTTCTCTTGTACTCAAGGCTGCCCTCTGCAGCCTGTGGAGAAGGGGGGGCATGTTCTCTGGATTTCGTAGCTTGACCCAGGGAATTCCTAACAGCAACCCAAACCCAGGGGAAAGGCTTGAGTCACCAGAACCAGTGAGAAAGATTTACTGAAGGAATCAGTGCCAAGAGCAAACATGGAAAGAGCCCTCTGAAAGGGACAGTCCCGGTGACATTTTCATTCACAAAAGCAGTTTTGTTCCATGAACCATCTTGGGCCATTTCAAGACCTCACAGAAATATCTGAAAGCATTTTGTGTTGATATTTCACATTCCATAGCAGTATTAATCCCAAAGGCACGCGAGAATCTGACTGGCTGTACTTGCATGGCCCACTGCTGTATTAACAGCGTAGGACATGGGGTCTGTGTGTGGGGAAGGGGCTGTGGGCTAGCTATCCAGGGCTGCTAGAGCTGGTAAAGAAAAAATTCTATGTGGGAAAGACATTAGGAGAAAACAATCAACAATAATCAACCCAATCAATAATCAAAATAGAGAAAATCCCCAAGCAGCTCCCAGCTACAAAGTCTCCCTTTAATTTATCTGCCAGTCTGCCTACACATTTGCTTCCTGACATCCTTATCTGCACTTTTTTATGCTCTTTCCCATGCGGTTCCTTCTCTCTCTCTAATCAGAAAGATAAGGAAAGCAAGAGGATGAGGGTGAAAGTGCTGCAGAGATAAGGTTGCTCTGTCTGAGCCCCCTTAGAGAACAGTCAGCAGCACCAGGTATTTTCCAGGTCGTGAACGTTGCCCTCACCATTGTGCCTCCAGGCATCACTGTGAGCTCCACCAAGCCTTCCCTGCCTGCCACAGGTCACTGCAGCTCTGCTAAGGATCCTCTAGCAGGAGCTGGAGCAGCTTGCAGGGGAGGTTTGGCTGTGCTGAGTGAGCCAGGAAGCGTTTCCTGCTGACAAGAAGAAAAGCCACCCAAGCTGCGATGAGTCAGTGGGGCAGATGGCAGATGTCATGGGTGGAGGACAGTGGTGGAGTTCAGGGAAGGATGAGAGCAGAGTGCTTCCAAGCTGCCTGCTGTCCCCAGGGCTGGGTGCACCCCCTGCATGTTCTGCCAGCGCTGGGGAAGGTCCAGGTGCACCCAGCTACTCCAGTGAGGTGCATCAGTTTAGGATACCCACTGCCACCTGACAAGGGATGTATTCTCATCTCCTGGTGTCACAGTTGCTGCCATCGTGTCCTACTGCAATGGCATTACATTAGACTTGGATGAGATGCTACTGTTTGAAGTTTGATGCCAGTGCTGGATGCCAGGTTTCAGAAAGATAGATTTGGAGGCATTTCTACAATATCTTAAGAAATCTGCTTTTATTCTCCAGGAAGGGAGAAACAGCTTCGATAACATGTGAGGGGCAGGAACAAACATCCCACGAACTGAAGTGATTGGTTGACATCCCAAAGCTGTAATCAAAGTAGTGTTGGCTTGCATTCCAGAGGCACTGCAGATGGAACTCTGGTTATGGGTGGCATTTATCTGCTGTGCCATCGCTTAAGAGAGGCAGGGCCAAACCACACAGCCCAACCAGATGGGAATAAAAGCTGTGTTAACTCCTCTCCTTCATGCTGACCCTCCTCAACACAGATGTGTGTGAGTCACAGGCTGGACTTCCCATGTCTTGGTGGAAGCTGAGAGAGGGTGGGGTGATATTTGGTCTGGAAAATCTTATCCCAAATGATTTGTTCCAAGTATGTCTGGGAAAAGAGAGTAAGCCAAAGAATGATTTTGTAGTTGAAATTCTGGGTCTTTAAACTCCATTTATTATGCATTGAAAATTAGGTGGGACCTACTTGGGGATGCTGTATTGATCTTACCTGGCAAAATGTAAGAGGAAATAAAGAGTAATGTGGATATCAGTGTTTCTGAGCAGAGATGCTGCTGGCAGGAGAAGCACATTTGTTACCTGGTGTCCTCTCACCACCCCTGTCAGCCCCTGCCCAAAGCTTGCACTGTGGGAAGGTGGGATGGAGGTCAATCACCATGGCTGTGGTGTGGGCCTTGTGGTGTGAGTAATAGGAGCAGGGAAGAGGACCATGAGCAGAACGGTGTATGGTTGTGCGTGTCTTTTTCTCCTTGTATGTATAGCTCTCCTGTTCTGATACAGATGTATCAGGTGTATTTAAATGTATACTCTACTTTAAAATGCTCATCTGCACCACAGGCTCATATCCTCCTCTCCCTGAACCTATCACTCCAGTGGAAACCAGTGATGGAAGCTTTCCAGGTGGAGGTGCAGGTGGATGCCAGAAGGCTTTCTTGCCATCTGTATATCCCTACCATGGTATCTTGGGTAGAGGGAAGCATCACCAATGCACAGACAGCATTTAGGGAAGCTGCTCCATGTGAAAAATTGCAGACAAATAGTTCTTGGAGTGCTTTCTGGAAGGGCAAATGGATGCCAAGAGCAGTGAATAATTTACACTGGTTAAAAATGCAAAACTGGGTGGTCTGGGGGTTTCTTTCTTTCCCTCTTGCTTTGCATTTGCTCATATTTACAGGCCGTTCATGGCTGTTTATGCTCAGCTACTCCTGTCAGGTTTCTTGCTTCGTCCTTGGCTGCAGCAATGCATGTAATGAATGTGGGGCTCTGCAGCCAACACTGCTGCTAGTGGAGCAGTACATTAGGGTAGCAGCAAGAACGTGATTTGTCTCCTAATGGGAGATGTTAATGATGTCTGTATATCTATGAAGCTGTTGGCCATGGAAAGAAATGTCAGGAATGGACCTGAGTGTTTTTGCTAGCAGATTGCTGTGGTGCATGGGAAGGCTGAAGCTTGTGACACCTCAGAGTGCATGTTGTATCAGGTCTGAGCAATGCTTGCCAAGATCACAGTGTTGTGGACACAGCTCAGACTGAGAACATGGCCCATGCTCCAGTGCATAAAGAGATGGAGAGCATTGGGTCTGGGGCTGAGAACATAGTGATGCTCCTTTGAATTCCCAGACTGCTCTTATCCACACAACAAGCCCAGTGACGGGTGGGGTTTCAAGAGAACCTGCTTTAAAACCTCCCACTGGGAATCTTAAGCTTGCCTCAAAGAGAAAGGAAAAAGAGCAAACTCATTCTGTGGCTCAGACAGCCTCTGCTGAAAGGGCTGTGGTCATTTAAGGAGAGAAAGCAAGGCCAAATGCTGGATTGGGAAATGCTGTTTCTCCTTTAGGAGGAAAGGCTCAATTATTGTTGTGTGATCTACATTCAACTGGCTGCCCGGGACACAATGTGAAGTTGGAGCAAACGAGGCAAGGCTACACGTGCCAAACAGCTGCAGTGATGCCAGACTCCAGCACTGATGTTTCAGGGCTTCATTAAGGCTTGGGCCAGTGCCTGGGTCTTGAGCTCCTGGAATGAGACGTGGTCCTTGTCCATTGCTCATGGGCGACTCTTGCTAGCTGCTCCCTGACCAAAGGCTTCTCTGTGTAACCCTGGCATGAGGTGCCCTCCTTGCTGCAGCAGCTGTGTGGTCTGGGAGCCTCTCCCCATCTGGTCCCAGTTATCCTGTGCATCCCAAGCCCCATCTGGAACACAGAGGGATGGATGGAAGGGAGCTGAGCAGGCTCCTTTGTGCCATCTCTTAAGGGAAGGTGGGAAGGACTGGGGATGAGATGAGCAGAGGGTGTAAAGAAATGGCCCTATATTTTTTGTGAGAAACAGACAGGAGTGTAATGTTTGAAAGATCTGTAGGAGCTAACTCAAGGTGGACCTCTGTTCATCAGCATGTGGGTCTGTGGACCTTCAGACGATGCTCCTGTCTACTTCCCAGGACACTGTGGTGTTGAGGTGACAGTGCCCTCCTCTGGCAGAATGAGCAATTTGAGGCTCTGGAGAGAGATGGTTCAAAATTGACTATTATAGAGATGGTTGCTCTTTTAAGAAAGTAGGTTGGTGGCTCAGGTCTCGCATGCTTGGAGAGCTGCAGAGCAGGAGCTGTGCACTTGTAAGGGCTACTGCAGCCAGAGGGCAAAAAAAGTCGTTATCCATTGCATAACAGTTGAGCAGTGGGCATGATTGAGCCCTGGAGTAATGCTGAAGTCCTAGATGGCATCTGTTTGCTCACTCCTAAATGCTTCCATGTTGCAAACCAAATATTTGCAAAATACCAAATGTTTGGTATTCTTTTTCTTTTCTTTCAGATCCTGTTTGACCAGGCTCAGAGGTCTGTTCGGCAGCAGCTGCACAATTTTGTGAAAGAGTGAGTATTTGTCTTACCAGTTTGGTTTCCAGCTTCTTCAACTTCCAATGGAAATAGCACTGCAGCCTACTGAAGGCTCTGCTTGGGGCAGAAGAGACCCTGAAGGCAGAATAAAGGATCTGTTTGTGATGGCTGCTGCTGGACACAAGGCATAATTCCAGATCAGAGCAGCATCTCAAAGTCAGATTTCCTCTGCAGAGCCCATCTCTGCTTCCTTCCCCTCACACTGAGTCTGAAAGTCAAACACATTCTAGTGCTCAGACCCGTGCAGGCCAGGGCCAGCTCCACATTGGTGTTATGTTAAATTTAGAATTTCCTTGATGTAAACCACTGCATGCTGGCTGTCAACTGATGCATGCTTGCAGAAGGGAAGAACTTCCACGCCCCATCGCTTCAAGACCCATCCAAATGAGTGTATTCTTGGCTCCCTACATGGCATGCTCAGTCACCCAGGGCTGAAGTGGCCCGGGAAGCCAGTTGGATGGGGACAGTCTGTAGCTGTGATGAAGTCTCAGCAATCTCTCTCTGCTATCTCTGCGTTAACAGCTTCCTCCAAGAGCATCTTTTCCCCGGGGCAGGTACCACGTGCAGTGTGGGATCCCAAATTGGCTGAATGTAGGTCAGAGGCATCCCAGGCCTCCAGTTAAGCATGAGCTGGTTGCCATGGGAACCGGTGACTGAATCCCTCAGCAGCTGTGTGGTTTGGTGTAGGGGGCCCCAGCTGACCCCCCCCCATTCCCCAGCCTCCTGCCTGGCGTTCACCCTACCCCCACTTTCTCTATAATCATTTCTCTGATGAGTTGAGATTTAATCTCCTTAAAGCTGGCAGCGGGAAAGGGAATTTCACCTTCACTTTGGCTCTGTCATCCTTTTAGCATCTTTGCAGTTTGCTTTCCACGTTCACCTTGCTCAGCCTCTGCACGTGCAGGCCCTGTTGGGTGGATCTTTGCATAGCTCCTGCCCTTGACTGGGGAGGTCATTCCTACACCTGGGACCATTTTGAGGATGGGAATAAAGAACAAATGTAAACTATTTCCTTGCATGGTGATTTGTATATATTAGGGCAGTATTCACCCCCTAGCCTGCTTTCTGCACGTTTAGGCCCTGAAGGTCTCTGCTGGGTGGTAAACATGGAAGAAGCCAGCTTGCTCTGATTGTATTGTCAGTAGGCAGATGCTCTGTGAGTGCCTCAGCACATTGCTGGGCTGCAAACCTTGCTGAGTAGGAGGCTTTTATTAGCTATGGCTTCAGTCATCCTGCTGCAGCCTGGGTTAGGAGTGTGAGCTGAGAATTCCCCAGCAGCATCTCATGCCTCCAAACTCCTGCTCCTTCCTACTGGGAATACACACAGGTGAGGGAGCTGTAGGTTAAGCTGGCCAGAGGCTGATCCATACATCAGTGCATGCATTCAAATAGTTTGCCACGGTGCTGAATTCAGCTGTCACTGGCTGTTGCCATACCTTCATCTGCTCTAGGGCAAAGAATATGTGGGTGCTACTTATTTACTGGCAGTTTTCAACTGCTTTGTGAAGTTATTATAACAATTTGTCATTGAGGTAAGTAGAAGTCCTATGGGTAGAAAGTAGAGGTGAGCTCTGCATCTGTTCACCATCATTCATGATTCATGAGGCACAAATAAAGCATAGAAAGTTGGTATTGTGAATCAGGTATTTGCCATTAAAAATCAATATGCCAAGTATACAAGGGAAAAAATGCCTGGAATTGAATCAGATAGGACAGAATCAGCTGGATGGCCTGGCTGCTCTGATAGAATGCCCTGTATGAATTGGAAAAGCAGCTGGTTTTGTTCTTGTCACAGAGTGAAAGAGGAGGCATGTGTTTTTACAGGCAGGACCTGAAATTTTCTGCTCACTGCTTCTTCTGAGGGCAGGTGTGGACTGTACGTAGGGCTGGATGTGGGCTTGCTTGGCTTTTTGGATGCTGTCCTGGGAGGATTTCCTTAAGGCTTTGAAGGCACTGTGTAAGATCCGGCATCTTTCCTTGCCAAGTTTCTCTGAAGCCAATCTAATGCTTGTCTGGAGCCAGTCCAGCTGGACACAGTGACACTTTGTGGAGTGGGTTAGGATGCCAGGGACATCTGGAGCAAGATCTGAGTGATCGTAGTGCACCTGGTTCCATCCCTCCCTGCTCGGCTGTTATCAGCAATATTCTGCCTGTGGTGTAACAGTGATTCCCACCATCTCGACTTCTTTGGGTTTCAGTGATGTCCGGAAATTCAAGGAAACCAAGAAACAGTTTGACAAGGTGAGAGAAGACATGGAGATTTCACTGGTGAAGAACGCCCAGGCGCCTCGGCACAAACCCCATGAAGTGGAGGAGGCAACAGGAACCCTGACCATAACCAGAAAATGTTTTCGGCATCTGGCCCTCGACTACGTGTTGCAGGTTGGTGTCTGCTCCCCCTGCTATGGCTGCATCTCCCAGAACGAAGCATCACAGGCAGGTTGCTAAATCTGCCCTAGAGATTGATGGGTGAGAAGAAATGGGGTTCAGAAGTGTTTTGGCTTGCCAGTTCGTGGAACGTTTTGCCCTTTGTCCTCAGGGCATCCTTGGAATTGGTGTGTGAGGGTGTGTGAAAGCAGCAAGGTTTGCTCCAGTTCCTGGTGTAGCTGTGCCATCACATTGCAGTAGGTTCCAGGATTCTTTGAGCTGCCTTTTGTCATAACCCAGCCTATTTCTGTGAAAGGCTGTCTGCTTGAAATAGCCACAGAATGAGGGTATGAGTGCTAGAAGAGAGACTCTTCCCCAAGCCTTCAGCCACTGTCATTGTTTTGACATATATTTGTCCTTGCATGGCACTGACATGACTACTTGCATATATGTTCTCCTTCCTAAAAATGTTACAGCAAAAATAAGAAGGAAAATCTCAATCCCTTTTCAGTAAGAAATTAAATGCTTCCTTAGATGGAATTTCTCTTCCCAGTGGCAGATTTCACGCAGGGGCACTCATTTGCTGCACCCAGAATGATGAAGGATTTTTCTTTGAGTCACCCATAGGCTTCACATCAGGTCTGTCCTTCTGGGCAGTGGGCATATGAAGCAAACTGTGTTTACTGATCCACGTGTGGCTCCACTGTCACTCCTGCAGCACCAAACGGGGACCATCTGCCACCATGCTCTGTCTGACCATGGGTAGTCCCTGATGTCACATGCTGTGGCCTGCAGCTGGAAAAGCCAATGCTTTCCTCTTGCTGTATAAATCATGCATGTCTTCACTCCTCTAGGACTACAAGTCTTTGCATCTAGGATGATTGAAAGCGTTTGCTGTTCAGGTCACACTCTGGTAAACTCTGTCAAATGCCATTTCTCCCACTGATGAAGAGTTTCTTTAATGTGCTGATCCAAACCTGGGGAAATTTCCCTGTTGGCCTACTGCAAGGTACCAATCTCAATCTGTTAGTTCTGAAGAGCATAGATGCGAAGCTGCCCAGGCATTCTTTGGTGTTTAATTAAGGATGTACTGAAGAGAGTTATAATTGTATTCTTGTGTATTTGTGTCAAATTCTTTTTCCTGATCCTGAGTGGCTGCACAACTGAGGGGCAATTTCTTTTAATTAATTACCCAAATTGCAGCAAGATTGCCAGCCACAAATCCCAGCTCAGATATGTGGGAAAAGGAATGGCTTGGCTCACAGCAAAAATGAACTTACTGCAAGCCTAATGCTTTCAAGCAAACTGATACTGCATTTGTAAGTGAGTTATTAACACTAGAATTGACTGTCTGTCATGGGAACATACTGTTTGTGACACAGCTGAAACCCCACAGAAACCTTCTGCTACAGCTGACAGTGTTTTTCAGTGCTAATTGCAGCACTTTAAACTTACCAACATTGCTTGTGAGGGTCTGTGGGCAAGGTGCTATGCAGCTACCAGCTATTTCTTTTTCAGTTTTGAAACGGTGCTGAAGTAGGTGAGTTCACATTTATTATCACAGCCTTTCACATTTATTTATCTCTTGTTTTTAAACCTTGAGGATGTTTTTCCTTTCATGAAGCAGGCCTCTTCTTCCACACCCCAGGAGCACGAGAGTGTTGGCAATGGCCAAGATCATCCTGAACCACTGCTGCTTCAGTGTGAAGGGGCTGCAGGGATCTCTGGGGCAGTCAGCCAGGCACTTTTCCCTGAAAAAAGCATGCAAAGGGTCTGAACACTGAGAACATAGGCCCACTGCAGTACAATTTCATGACAGGATCCACTATGCTCATTAAAAAGCCTGTGATGCTGCAGCGGTTCCTCTCAGCCTGCAAAGGGAAATCACCCCAGTGACCTGATGGATTAAACATCCTTCATGTGATGCCAAATGAGACTCTGGAGTCACTATTTGTTGTCAGCTTATGTACAAACATACATCTGGCAGAGATCTCAATCAATAGATCAGAAAACTTCTGTACTATTATCCTTTTTATTCCATCTGGAACTTACCAGGGCTTGCTTTTCAGAAGCTGGCTTTCTAGTACTGTCCTTGAATAGTTTCTGTTTTGCTGCTAGGGGCACTGCAACAAGTTGTTCCATTTTAAATCCCCATATTGGACTGCCTAATGCTGCTGATGCTGAGAGTCTTATCTTGATCCCTTCACAGATCAACGTCCTGCAGGCCAAGAAGAAGTTTGAGATACTGGATGCGGTAAGGGCTCTGTGTTTTCTCTGGCTGCTCTCAGTGACTCAATGAAAGGCAGCCCTCTCCATTTCAGGTTGCATGGGTCAGCATACCAACTCCTCGGTCTGCCCTGGAGATTCTGTCTGTCTGGGACTGCTCGGGGGCTGCAGGTATGCTAACGAGAGGGGAGATTGAAGGCCCAGAGCAGTACTTCACAGCCCTGACCCAGAGGGTGCTCTGAGGGGTGAAGGATGCTGCTCTCAGTGCTTTGTGCTCAAGACAGGGGTTACCTGGCAGTGTGTAAGGATTTGTGAGAGGAAGAAAGAAGAGGGAGAGGCACGTAGTGAATAAGTTGGTTTGGGAAAGGAAAGTGTTAGAACTGTGCCTTGAGGGGATGTTCTTTGTGGGAAGTCAGGGTTAAGAACTCCTCATGCTGTCCTCTTCCAACCTTGCTTTTATTTCTCTCCCCAGATGCTGTCCTTCATGCACGCCCAGTACACCTTCTTCCAGCAGGGCTACAGTCTTCTCCATGAGCTGGATCCCTACATGAAGAAGCTTGCCACAGAGGTGAGGGATAGAGAATCTGATTCAATCTGCCCGTTTACACCCTTCTGTCCTGAAAGGATGTCCTTGTTCCCATTCAGCTGTTGGTAATCATGGAGTGGACAGAGCATCTGAGCTGCTTGATGGATGCACTCTGCTGTGCAGTTGGGTAGCAGCCAGGAGCCACTGTAACTTCCAGAGCCCAACCAAATGCAGTCTGGGGCCCTTTTCTCCTCTTGTGAGGGCTTACAGTTTTGGAAAGGGTTGGTAGAGCCGTAGGGCAGCATTGTAGAGATAGACTCATAAGCTCATAATTCTCCTTTGTGTTTTCCCCAACTTTAGCTGGACCAGCTGGTGATTGATTCTGCAGTGGAAAAGAGAGAGATGGAGCATAAGCATGCAATGATACAGCAGAGGGTGAGTTCTGGGGGCTGCAGCTTGATGTGTGCAAGCATTGTCTGGCAAGACCTGTAAATGCCAGCTACTGCAGTGCCAGCACATCCCTTCTGACACTTCTCTGTTCACGTGTGTCCAGTTCAGTTCCCCATCAAAGCCCTGTGCCCCATGGTTAGGAAGCACTGTAGCAACATGTCTGAATGCCCAGCCCAGATGGCCAGAATCTTTATTAAATCACCCAGCAAAAGAATTCATGAATGCACTTTTTTTGGTACCCATAGACATGAGCCATGGTAACTCGCTGTGTGTGCTCCCACCTGCTGTAATTGGGAAGAACCACCATGATTAGGGAGCTACTGAGTTTATTATGTAGCATATATGAGCCTTCAGTAGGGGTGCAGCTTTGGTTAATGTAGGCTCTGATTTTCCAGACCATTCATTTGGCCAACAATCTAAAATCCTTGTAGAAAATAACTGATTTTTTTTTCATTTTCCTTCTCTTTCATGGGTTACTGACATGTTCCTGCAGACCCTCCTGCAGGTGAGTACCACATTTTCTTCTTTCAGCGTCTCTATTTCTCTGAATTAGCACTTTGCTGCTCTGGATATTTACAAAATCCTTCATTGAAAGCAAAACAAAGACACTTTGCAATGGGTTTATGCTATAACATAAACACAGGAGATGAAATTTTAAGGCCCAGTTTCAAATGAGTTTCGTTTCATTCTCCTCAAAGCTGTTTTCAGTTCTCTTAATAGTAGAATAGGAGCTCGAGTAGATTGGAGTGTAACAATGGAGAAAGAATAAGGCTGTCTGTAGGTAACTAGCAGTATGAATTCAAACCTGACTTGTTTCTGGACATTAGATCCAAGCTTTGGTGCTGCCCATCACTAGGGCTGTTGTCCAGCCTTTCGGTTTTGCTGGCTGCTAGAGGAAAGCATGCCATAGGTATTTTGGGCACTCTGGAATGTAAGAGTTGACCAAACATAGGAGCTCCCCCTGCTCTCTTCTTTTCCTGTGATTACAGAACATCTCCGTGCACAGTATTAGGGAATTTCAGAGAGCCCTGAGAAATGTTTGTGAACCAAGCCCTGAGAAGGAATCGTTCAGGAATCTGTATCTGGCAGGCACTTTGTGGATCAATAGTTTGCAACAGGACAAAACTGAGTGCCCTTTATTTTCCTTCTGATGCTCTCTCAAAAATGTCATAAGCCATGAAATGGAAACATAACTGGATTTGAAAGCTAATGACAGACATCCCCTGTGAATCATCCTGTGTGTGTGCTCCCTGTGGTTAAGTGTTCTGAGGGAGGGGAAAACCCATCTGTGAACTCTTCATCATCCCCCTGGGGATGCTGCTGGAGAGATGACTTCATTCAGGGGACTGCAGAAGGTCTCTCTGGTGCAATGCATTTCAGTTTAATCTCTTTATACTGCGTGGCTTTGAATGGACTAGCAGGGAATAAAGCAGGGGTCAGGCTCTGAGAAGGAGAACAAGCATTTATTTTTCACTAGGGTGCATATGGATGGAGCTGTGGCTCCCCGTGTGCATGAGCTTGCAAGAGAACTGAACATCCCTGCTGCAATGTAGAGTTTAAGCCTTCCTGCCTGGCAGTGTGATGGGCTGCTTTTTGGCTGCTCTGATTTGCTCCCACAGCAGAGGAACATGGCACTCCACATCTGGTGAGCATCTCACCACCTCCACAGAGAGCACAGCACGTGTCTGAATGCGTGCCTTCATGCTCAGCCCTGCCAAACCCAGGGGTATCCTCTGCTCTCTGCAAAAATGTGGAGACTTGGTTGTACTTTACTAGGGAGGAGTGGCAGAAGCATCTCTTCTCCTCGTTGTGTTTCTGAGCAGCATGATAGGTACAGCAGGAAGGGAGGGAATCTAGTGTGAATAATGCTTTTTGGAGCATTCCTGGGGATGGGAGAGCTGTGCAGTTCTGAAGGCAGAGCCTTTTGCATTGAGTTATCTTTAGGCAGCTGTGCGAGGGCAGCCTTAGAGCCAAGCTAAGAAAGCAGTCATTTTCTTTCACTGTTCTAATTAAAATAATTTTGGTAGGAAAGAAACTCAGCATGAATCTCGACTATTTGTTTTGATACTGGAATTCAGGTGCCTTTTCTTTTGCCTCCCCTTGCCCAATTTTCCTGCATGAGCATCTGTCCCTTTTGTGTAGATTCCCAGAGCAGCTATCATTTCCAACTGTCATCTTAACTGCTGCCCTCTCTGCTTTCCCAGTTCTAAACCCTTACAGCCCCATTTGCAGCCTCACCATATGAAAATAATGCTCACGTATGCTAAAAGGGTGCCAATAAAATCAGCAAGAGGAAGGGATGGATCTGCCTTTATAGGCTACCATAAATATGTTTTCTCTTTGTACCACGGGAGAATGAGTTTTAATGGGAAGGGTGGGGATGCTTCTTTTGTGTGCTTGGGATGCAGGAGTGGAAGGACTGCCTTAAAAGAGAAATTTGTGCAAAAGCTGGGGAGAGAATCTTGTTGCTTCCCCTATCTCTTAAGTGTTGAAATAAAAACACTCTGAAACCACACACGGGATGAATTTGCACATGGGCTCACTTGTTTCAGGCGGATGCACAAAAGCACATGAGCTTGTATAGGACCACTGAAGGAGGAAAATTTGGGGCTCACAGCTGGAACGGAAGTCTAGGAAACTCTTCCAATGGGAAATGGGGTGGAATTACAACACTGAAGCAAAACTGGCAGGCCAGTCTGTGGAAGTAGAAGAATATGATACTGCACAGAAGCTCCTTTTAGGCTTGTGCCAATTCCCTGGTCCAGAGAAAAGGAGGAAGCAATTGTGCTTCTGTTGCTGGTTTGCCTGGGAAGGGAAGGAGTGCCAAAGCAGAGCTCTCTGCCTCATTTAGCCCAGCTGGTAGATAACAAACCAGGGGCCATATGGTGCTTCACCACCCAGATTTCGGTGGCTGCCCTGGGAACAGGGGTGGGATTGCTGGCCGTAGGGTGGCCCTGCTCCTGGAGCTGGGGGAAGCAGACCCTGCCGAGAGCAAATGAGGCTGTTAAGGTCAGGGGACATTCGGTGAGCATCTTTCTGTCAACCTTGCTCTGTGCTGCTTGGCTTCTCCCGCTCCCTTCTGTGCCTCCCTGACAGCTGTATGGTAATTAGCCCTTGCTCTAAGCTGATTGACTGTGAATGGGAGGCACGGGGAGGCGGCAGGCAGGTGGTCCCCAGAGGCCAGCAGGCTTCCTCCGCCTGGTGCCCCTTGCTTTGACGGGAGCCAACGGCAGAGCTTACTGCTTCCCAAAAAGGAGTAGGAGGGGTAAAGGAGAAGGGGCTGAAGAAGAAATCCCTCCTTTCCTGCCAGCCCACGGTGCTTAGCAGAGATGCTGCTCTAAGAGAGCGAACAGGAGAGAGGACGCAGCTGCTCCCTGCAGAGCCTCCCTTACAGCTGGCATCATGAAGATTTTCAGCAGGCTTGAATACCTCCTGGTAAGGAGACTCCTGCAGCTTTGGTTTAACTTGGGGAGAAAGTTCAGGGGGTGCTTTTCCCTGGGGGGGTGCAAGGGGTGTGCCTATAGGGCTGTGTGATACGACCCAAGTACAGCTTTATTACTGCAGGGGAGCAAATATGCTTGGTTCTGTCTGTGGCATGGAAAAGGCTAGGGCACAGTACAGATCTCTAAGCATCGTTTGCTGGCAGGCTGCAGAGCAGGGGGGGTTGTTTGGTGAGAGGAAATTCAAGAAACAAAAAGACTGTAGATGGGGTTTGGCTGTAATGAGTGAAAACTGACTGTGCAGAATGGAGATATACATGGGGGAGGTCTCCAAATTCCATCTGCTTTGGAGGATGCCTTGGGTCGTACACAGTATATATACCAGGTAAAAATAGCCAGATAGAGAAAGGCTCGAAATATATTTGGGCACCAGAAGAGAACAGAATGTGCATGCACCAGTTTTGTGTAGAAGGGGGTGTGTGCATCCTTAGGGGCTGTGAATATTCCTCTCAGTTCTGCTATCCTTGGAATCAAGCTGAGCAGTCCCACAGCTTCTCATTTAGCTCAGAAGTTCTGTTCTGTGCATGGGTGTACGTAATGTAGTTGTTAAATAGCGAGCGTCCTTTCTTACTTAACAAAAAAATAAGGGGCACTTTTGGATGAAGCCTTTATTTTCTATGAGGGAAAGCATTTGTCACGTGCTGTTATTTTATTTCAATCGATACCACATAAGATACCACCAAGTGGGCAGAAACGAGACCTTCCTATCTCAGGGAGCAGCTCGTAGGCAGGGCTGTTTACTTAGAAAACACTCCCCTACCAAAAGCATCCAGGGAAGGTGGGGGACATCTTCACTCTTCATATTAAATCTGTGATGCTGGAGGTGTGTTGAATTTCAGCCATTGAAATACTGGTCTCATGGGAGAAAGCAGAAGAGCTTGGCTGGGTCGGCAGCACCAGCATCCCTATGCATCCCCCCTAAGTATGGGAGAGTTGGTAGTGGAGAGGGCTGAGAGGCAGCCTTGAAACAGTGCTGTTTTCTTTCCCTGGTCTTCTTGTGCTTGCATGTGTTGGGTTTTTTGCTTATCGTTTCCTGGTTTGAGTGTCTCCAGTAATGTCCTTTTTCACGTCCCTCTGGATGTGACTCTTGGGATTGATTTCATTGCTGTTTCAGCAGCAGTCAGTGTGCTCCCGTGGAAACCAGCGTGGCTTCTAACATATCTGTTCCCAAGCAGCTTTGTTTGTAAGCTCAGGCTGAGGGGATGGGGAGGGGATGTTGGACCCGGTGTGATTCATTGAAAGTGGCTGAAATAAAAGGGAAGCAGATGATGGCAGAGACCTGGCTTCTTATTTTGGAAGACAGTGGGTTTCTTTTACCAAGGTGTGATCCAATGTGTCCCTGCTGTCTGTAATTGTGATCGCATTGCAGTTGCAGCTGAAGCCATTCAGATCTCAATCCTAGGATGGCTTTTCTGTGCTGAGCTTCTATTTTTTGTGTTGCAGAGACAGTGAGGTCCTCAATGCAGACGTAATAAATCAGTCCCGAGTCATTCAGAGCAGACAGAGCAATACATAGCAATGATGGGAAGAAACAGGGAAAAAGCTGTCTATGACAATCATGCATTAAAGCCTCATGCATAGCGGGAAATGGGAAAGAGGGCCCAAGGGAAAGCATACCTGTGTGCTCTCACTCTGCTTCGTCAGGCCTTTTAAAGTGGAAGCAAGCTGCTCTAGGTGTTGTGTAATGGGGAAAAGTTCCTATTCCTTCGTTCCACCTGCAGCCAGGCAGCCCCTGCTGTGCTTGTGCCTTGCAAGAAGGGCTAACAGGCTTTCTGATGTGCTTGGCATCAGCTCAGCCAGGACTCTGCCTTATTTCCCAGAACTAACAGGATTAAAATCTTTTTGTGTCAATGAATAAAACAGACTTTGGGCCATTTAATGGCAGCTCTCCCTCTGTTAAGGGGATTCATTGTCACATCTGGCTGTGTTCAGCTATGGCCACACCACCATGCTGTTTCAACACCACCGGGAGGATGATCTTAGCTTTCTAAGCTGGCTCCCAGCTGGATTCCAAATGTGTGCATGTGAGGTATCAATAGATGTTCTGGTATCTCCTCTTTTCAGTGGCTGTGGTAAGAAAGCTCTCTGTATAAGTGTCTGCCTAGGAATGTGTCATTGGAGCCGGCAGCTGAAGCTCGCTCTGATGTGCTGGATGGAACTCTGACAGTTAGGGTTGAGTTGTCTGAATGGTGGATGCCTGAAACCATCCTGAGTCCAGCCACGATTTTACCTTCTGGCTCCATGAGCCATTTCTGTACCTTTTCTTTTCAGCCTTTGAAAAGGAGAAATGACATCAATCAGGGGATAAACTCGGGATTATTTTTTTCTCCTCCCTTCTGCACTGGGCTGTCCTTCAGTGTGGTGTTACAGCAATGATCTGATGCATTTCCCAGCAGGGTGTGATGGAATGGAGCAAGCTGCCCCCTGAGGATCAGACTGGAAGGTGCCTAGGATAAGAGGCTGATAGCTCCTTACCCCTCAGCTCTCCCCTGGTTTCAGCCTGCTTTACAAATCCAGCTTAGGGTCTGCTGGGCATATCCTGTCCTCCAGTAGCTCTGTTGACAACAGTGGCATTGCTCTGGAATTGCACAGGCAGAAATATAAGTTAAAGGCACACCTGGCTCCACTCCCCTGACTTCCAGTGGATTTACTCTGACGCACGTGGCCCATCTGTTCCTCCTGCTCTCATCAGCAGTACATCCTCCTTACCCTCCTACCCTGTGATTAGATGAGGACAATTGAAATCACATGATTAAATTCAGATCCTCCCCTCTATTTTGTACCCGTTCCACAAAGTGTCATTAGTAAGGTGCCCTTGGAAGGGTTTTACCTTATACTGTGTGCTTCCCAACAGATCTTTGGACATTTGTGTGGTTTATAGAATGGAGCAGATTCTCATCACATTGATAGAAGCTGCTCTTACTTGGGAGCAGCTCTATGAAAATCACACATTCAATGGTTACAAGTTAGGGGTTGTGGATGCCCCATCCCTGCAGGCATTCAAGGCCAGGCTGGATGTGGCTCTGGGCAGCCTGGTCTGGTGGTTGGTGATCCTGCACACAGCTGGGGGTTGGAACTGGATGAGCATTGTGGTCCTTTTCAGTCCAGACCATTCTATCATATAGAGAGGAAAATTTCCTCTAGCCTTTGTTTGCAATATGTACACAAAGGACATCAGCAGAAAAGAAGCCCCCCCTATGGGGTTTACTCCTTTATGGCAAGAAAATTTGGGGCTGAGCAGACCTCCTTTAATTGTGTGCCTTACAGCAGAGTTTCTAATGCATAATTGGGCATCATGCTGTTTTTCCAAGGGATGACTCAGTCCTGTCCCATTATATCTCCTCCTTCTGTATCAGTATTCTTCTGATTGTGACACCTCCCAGGCAAGCTGGCATCTCTGAACGTGAAAATAACTCATCATAATGAGAGTGAAGTGCACGTTGCCTGGCAACGCAGCATCGCGAGGGTCTTCATGTGCTGAGCTGGGAAAGGCACTGAGGTTAATGGGGCTGCTCTGCACCATGCTGCCAGGTCTCTGGACCAGGGTGTGCAGGGGAAGACATTCCCTCTCAAGAGGGAGGTGTGGATGGAGCGCACATAGGAGAGATGTGCCTCAGTTTCCCAGGTTGGGGGAAGTTGTTCAGGTTTCCTGACCTAGATTCTCTGGAGAAGGAGGCAGATGTAGCCCAGGGAGAAGAATCCCATGTTCTGCAGGAGCAGCTGCTATTCCTCTCTGCTCTGTGTCTTGCTCAGCAGCTGTCAGAATCCATGAGATCTATCTGGTGAATCAGTGCCAAACCTGACAAATTAGCTCTGATGGGTAGCATAGCATAGAGAATCATGTGAGTGCAAATTGGAGATGGCGGATGATGATAGGTAATGAAAATGGAATTGATAAGTCTTGCTTCCCCTCTGGAAAGCTTCGTGCCTGTTTTCCTCGTGCACAGATGGGCTTTGCTCTTGTCCCTGGCCCTTCGCAGGAGAGTCAGCACTGCTGCTATGTTCTGCCAATGAAAAGCACCTCCGTCCCTATGCTTCACACTGCAGACTGCCCCAGATATTGGCAACTTTGAATTCTCACAATAATGAGCTACCTACCTTTCTCCTTATCAGCTACCAGAGTGGGAAACGCAGCATATATAGCACATTCTCCACCAATAGGGATGGATAAGCTTGCTGCAATGAGGATTGTTCCTGGCTGCTATTCATGGCTGCAGCCCACTACAGCAAAGGAGCGCGCTGTGAGAGAGAGCTCTGCCTGAACCTCACAATCTTGGCATAGGTTTCTTTCTTTATGCTTTCAACAGGCTCATCTCCATCTGGGGAATGCAGCCGTGTTAGAGCCTCAGTCTCTTTCCATGTGCAGGACTTCTCCTACGATGACTCAAAGGTGGAGTTTAATGTCGATGCCCCAAATGGAGTGGTGATGGAAGGCTACCTCTTCAAGAGAGCCAGCAATGCTTTCAAAACGTGGAATCGGTGAGTAATACCTCATATTTCATTTGATATCAGGACCAAGACTCCGAACACAGCTAATGCCATAGGAAAGTTGTAAATTAATAGCAATTAAGAGAAATATGTAATGCAGCAAGACGTGCTTGCTTTTAAAGAGTATTTTACCTGTCTGTTGTGGGAAGGGGAATAGGCAGGAGTGGAACTATCAGCACTACTGCTGGGAGCTGAGAGGTGGCTGAGCACTGACCCTGCTCTTAATTGCTTATAAATATTTCAGCTGATAGATCACCAGGAATGCTGGTCTCATATGGCGCCTGCACCAGTCAGGAGCTGCCAGAGACCTTGGGAAAGTGGAAGCAGAGGTTTCATGTTCTAGCCTTGCTTGATATTTGTGTGTTTAGCTTCCCTTGAGATTGTTAATGGGTTTCATTGATGGTTGTGCAGGAGCATTCAAACCCTTTCAATTAGTTTGTAATGCAAGAGATCAATGCTTTTTTGACCCACATTTCCTCCTGTCGCTTAACAGGGAAATGATGTAATATTATCAGATCCTGCACTTGGCTATGGGATACACTCTATATGCCACAGCAAGGTTGAAATATGCTGTCATTAGACTTTGGAATAAATAAACACTAAGTGATTCAGTGAACGGTCTGTGGGATGCACAGATATTGCCTGTGTTTGCATGGAGAGAAGATCTGAAATTACTGCATCTTGGAATTGGTTGGGTCAGTGAATCCTTCCTGAAGCTTGCTCCAGTGCTGCTAAATTGGATTGGAATGTTTTCAGAACGTTTTTACCCCTCAGGCTGTCTCATCCTCTGACATTTAAGCACTAAGTTTGCATTTGAAGGAACCAGAAACTGCAGCAGCAGCTACATCCCAATGCATCAGTTGTTCCATTTCAGTGCTCACCTGGAACGTATTGTAGCTGCAATCTTATCAGCCTTTTAGGAGTTCCTGCTTGGTGTTTCATAAGCATGGCCCCTGTCCCTAGACATGCGTGCTTTCACTGCACACCACGCATCTGTGCAGAGGAGAAGGTCATGCCAAAGTGTGGCAGGTTTGTGCTGAGACCTGTACCTCGAGAATTTAAGGGGCACTCTGTAGGACACTTATCTTGGAGGGAGCACAAACCTCTGAGACCTTCTGATTGTCCTGATGTCTGAAGTAAAGCTTGTGTCAAAGGCTCTAAGTTTTCCCAATCCCCCAAATCCCAGCTGTTCCCCCACCCCCGTGTCCTCCTGCATCCCAGTCACACGCTTGCTCTCCTCCCTGCAGTCATCTCAGTCTCTTCAGTCCCACCCACCCTCAGCCATATCTGCTGGCATTTCAGCAGCTCCCAGCTCCTGTCACCTACCTACTCATCACCCTCTTACTGTCACCCTGCCACTCACTGGTGGTGCCTCCCCCTCGTGAGTGGGGTTCAGGCAGTAGAAGCAGCAAAATCCCCTGTTTGGTTCAGGCTAGGAGCCAACACCAGACAGCAATGGATTCCTTGGGGTGGCAGAGCGGGAGAAGGCAGCTGCAAGGAGCAGGAGTGGAAAACCAGAACCTGAGAGAGAGAAACCTGACAGCAGCAGAGCTCACTGAGCACAGACTGTGGCTGTCACAGCAGCTCGGAGATGCAGAACCAGATGAGCTCAGCAAAAGGGGTTCCCACGTATGTGGGATGGCCTCCAGTTACCTGCGCTTTCCATTTCTTCACAGACATGTCAGGTCCTTTATTACTGATGTCTTTTATCTCGCTCTTTAATCTTTCAGCAGTGATGAAGGAAAGAGAACCCTGTCTCATCTCATTTTCCCAGGGAACTGAGTTCCTTTGCAAAACAAGTGTGATACATGCTCAACTGCCAGCCTGCTGCAAGCCTCTGACTATTTATGCTCGGATATTTCCGTGCTTTCTTCCAGAAAGATGATCAGGTTACTAAATCTTAGGCTGTATCTTGGACTGAGGAAGCATCTTGGGAGGGCTGGATTTAGCATTGCAGATTAAGACACCAGGGAATTACCTCTGATATCAGCATCATTTGGACCTTCTGTCACTTGTATCTTAATGGGAAGCTGGCAGCTGGTGGTCCCCTAAGAAGGCAGATCCCCTTCCCACGCACATGTCCTTACTCTGGCCACAGCAAACAGGAGCTTTGGCTTTCTGTTTGGCATCCTGTTGGTTGTAGTGGCTTCTGAGAGCTCAGCCTGGTAGGTAGCTTGTTCTGTATGAACAACAATGTGTGCAACCTGTTTGTATTATTTTTTCCAACGCTGGTTGCAGCACTGCCAGTTAGCAGGCTTTTCCAATATATATATATATATTTTTCTTTTTGCCACTTGGAACTTTCTTCATTATATTATAGAATTTCTGGCTTTCCTTATGACAGCTTGGAGAGGCAGGAGGCACACTGCCTGTGGCACGACAAGCAATCCAACCTTCCCAGTAAACACCAGGTTACCTGCTGTGTAGGTCCATCAGCCCTGACCAGTGCAGTGTATCCCACTGACTTCTACCTGCACGGGGGCCAATGTGCACACAGACTTCTGCTCCAGAAATCCTAGGTAGCAATATGAACTGCCCAACTCATTTCTTCCCTTCCCTCCTCCTTCATACACATCAATGTATCTCAGTTGCTTTCACAGGATCTCAATGCCAACAGTCATTTCCTAAGGCTGTAAATCCTTTGGTTATTCTCCGACGAAGGCATTGGAGAAACATGAGTTTGACACTTGTTTTCAGCTTCTCTGAGGTCTGCTGTTCACTTGTTCTGACCTCTGTCTGTCTGTCTTCCCCCAGGAGGTGGTTCTCCATACAGAACAGCCAGCTGGTGTACCAGAAAAAACTAAAGGTCAGTGAGGCTTCCCCAGGTGACACTGGGCAGATTGGCCAACCTGATGTCCTGCTTTGCTGGGGATTTCTGCACCGTGATGAGGAGGGTCGGATAGGGTCAGAGGTTGTGGGCACTGTTGTGCTTCAGAGTTAGGTGGTGCTGAGAACTAAGCAGCAAATGGTGTTTGTGGGGATCTAAATACTCATATTCAACAGAGGAAGTTAGCGATGTCAGTAAGCTGTCTGCATCACGTGTTTGTTGTCCCACTGTTAGGTCCTATACAGCCCCCTCCTATTGCTCTAGAGTTATCCTGTGATGGGCTGGCTCTTTTCTTTTTTTTCTTGACCTAGCCTGTGGTAACCAGCAGAGTTTGGGGAGGAGGTTTCTGAGAAGCTGATTATGACAGATTCAGAGAGCTGACGGAGCCACCTGTTCTCACTCTTTCAGGATGTCCTCACGGTGGTGGTGGAAGACCTGCGGCTCTGTACTGTCAAGCCATGTGAAGACATAGAGAGGAGGTTCTGCTTTGAGGTTGTCTCACCTACCAAGTAAGTTTGGAGGCTTCCCTGTGTCATCCTCGTGGTTGGTAGGCTGTATATAGAAGTGCTACAAATTTGATTTGAGCAGATGCTGCCCTGATCTGTTCAGTGATGACTGGCAGATAGCTCTGCCTGTCTTTCTGAGTCTCCATGAAGTTCATCAGTTATCAGCAGAAGCTGTGCAGATCTAACGTCCATACAGACTGTGAAACTGGCAGCAGTCATCTTTCCAAAATAGCTGGATTCATTTCTGCCCCATGCCTGTCAAATCAAGGTGCCACCTCCATTGAAAAGGCTACATGAGGACAAAGTGGGACAGTTTTGACCAAGACTTGCATCCTCTCCTTACATTCTTTCCTACCCTCTGCTTTCCCTCCCAGGAGCTGCATGCTGCAGGCTGACTCAGAGAAGCTGCGTCAGGCCTGGATTCAGGCTGTTCAAGCCAGCATCGCTTCTGCATACCGGGAGAGTCCTGACAGCTACTATATTGAAGTGAGTGAGGGTGCAAGGAAGATCCCTAGTGGGATCTCACAGCCCTGGCAGTGGGCGTCTGA